>NC_136767.1:13284468-16197468 GCF_947034865.1 Barbatula barbatula | reverse complement strand
GAGAGAGAGAGAGAGAGAGAGAGATGAGAGAGATGTGCACCTTGATAGCTGCAAAGTCTCTTATTGCTCATAGGGTCCTGCTCCAGTCCGGTCCTTTCCAGGAACACGCTCCCAAGAACATCGGATCTAAAGTTTTATATTTTAAAGTTTATTACTACTTTATTGCTATATACTCTTTATATCTAAAAGAAAACTTTCTTTTATATTTGCTGCGACATTAACAACCACGCTTAGACTTGACAACGAGCGTTAGCTTGACCCAGGCACCGAAAGCATCTACAGGTGTCTGAAAAGCCGCGAGACTGACGGGGTGCAGCACGCGCCAGGCGCGAGCAAAGAGAAGGGGCAGTCAGGAGCACTCCAGGCCCGCATAGAGAGTCACAGATAAAGAGAGACTGAGAGAGCGAGGGGGGAGAGAGAGGGAGGGAGAGCAATAGAGAGAGTGTGTAAGAGACGCGACCATCCCAAGAATGATGTCCTACATAAAGCAGCCACATTATGCTGTGAACGGGTTAACACTGTCCGCCTCGGGAATGGACCTGCTCCACACTGCAGTCGGCTACCCAGGTCAGAGGTCAGTTTATTCACATTAATAATATTATCCATTTTTTTGTCAAAATGGTCAATTTTAACTACGAAATTATATTTTAGTTAAAGGATAAACATTGTTTAACATGTTTTACATTTGTTTTCAAACATTTTTAAGAGCCATCAATTTTTTCTGTTCTGTTACTTCACCTCTATTGTGTTACTTTGTAAACATGTGATATCGGAGTTTATGTCACGAGTTGGTTATTAATGGTTTTATTTGACCCAAGAAATAAAAACGTATATTGGCTATCGCCCGCTTAGTAGGCTATTTTATAATTACCGAAATTGCATTGAAATAAATTGCCTATAAAAAAAATGTCAGATGATGGCTATTGAATAAGGTGAAAATATACGAGTGAGCATTCATTTTAAAATAATGATTTATGTCTGAAATGAATTTGTATCTATCGCTAGCTAGCCTGTAATCGATTCATCTGCAACTTTAGTTTGTCAGTCCAAATCATTCTCTTCTTTTTCATGAACCTGAAAATTGACCTTTATAAAATAACAAAACACTCTCTTAATATATAAAACGATGAATAGATAAAAAGTTTTACTGGACAAATCGAGATGGTTTCTGTTTTGATGTCTAGCTACTCCGAGGAAGCAGCGTAGGGAACGCACTACCTTCACACGCACGCAGCTGGACATCCTCGAATCCCTGTTTACCAAAACACGGTACCCAGACATATTCATGAGAGAAGAGGTGGCCCTGAAAATCAACCTTCCTGAGTCGAGAGTTCAGGTGAGGGATGTGATAAAGACAAGATCGTTCTCTGAATGACTTCTCTTAAAATCATGGCAAACATTTAAGAACACAAGGCCAAATAAGATGCAGTATATCAACCACAACAGCAGTAATCATTGCTAATGGTTGTATAGGCTTTAATCATAAACCTGAAGTCAAAAACAGTACAACAGAAATAAAGTTTGGGGCGGTTGACCAAAACATTTGGTTTAACATCCTCTGTGTGAGGCCCGTTTTTGCCACTTTGTTGATACCACTGTAATTTATATGAATCACGTCTCCTTTCATCATTAGCTGAAACATTTATTTGAATGTCCTTCCCTTAGGTGTGGTTTAAGAACCGTCGTGCTAAATGCCGCCAACAGCAACAGCAAAGCAGTGGTCAGCCCAAGCCCCGCCCCCCCCAAAAAGAAGTCATCCCCACCCCCTGAGCTGACCTCTGACCCTGGCAACAGCACTTCTGTGGCAGCTGCCCCTGTACCAGCCATGCCCCAAGGTGTTGGCGCTGGCACCGCACCAGTGTCTGTGTGGAGTCCCACCTCTTTATCCCCGCTTCCTGATCCCTGTGTGCAGCGTCCGGCTCCGTATCCCATGAGCTACGGTCAGCCTTCCGCTTATAGTCAAGGCTACGGCTCTTCTCCCTACTTCAATGGCCTGGATTGTAGTCCATACCTCTCTCCCATGACCACTCAGCTGTCAGCAAGTGGGGGCACCCTGTCACCCCTTAATGTGCCCTCCATGGGTGGGTCACTCAGCCATTCACCCTCTCTCTCCTCCCAAGGCTACAGCACCACTTCGCTGGGTTTCAGTTCCATAGACTGCCTGGACTACAAGGACCAGCAGGCGTGGAAGCTCAACTTCAGCACTGTGGACTGCCTCGACCATAAATTCCAAGTGCTGTAGAGTTGAAGAGAAAGAACCAAGAGAGAGAGAAAACTAGAGATTGAAGAAGAGTGCGAAGTGGAAGGAGGGTAATGGAAAAAGAACTGTTGCTTTAAATGCCGGAGACATTTTGATGATGAAAAGGACTGAATCAAGCAGGATTCATATGATCTCAGAGGGTGCCCATTTCAGAACCGATGAAATCCAGATCTGCTCTCTGATTGGTTGAGAGTGAAGGGACTCCTCAAGTCTACTGATCAGTCATCATTATTAACTATTTACCTCACGCACGCACACACACACGCACATACGCGCTCGCACACACAAATGCACACTAATACAAATTCACTAGAACACTCATATACAGTAATCACACAAAGAAACAAAAATGGATGTAATTGAAGGGGAACGTCTTAGTTTCTCTGCAGATACAAATTGCTTTTTGTGAGACAGAGTTCTCTCTATGTTTTTCATAAGTTTCATAAATTTGGTTTGTCTGTACTCAGAGGCAATAGGAGTACTTGTGTTGTTCTTTTAGATTGCTGTTATTTATGTATTGTTATTATTATGTTAACTTATTACAAATAATATTGTTTTCTGTTAGTTTGAGTTCATCGTTATTAATTAAACTTACTGACTTTATTTGCTGTTGATATTTATTATTTAATTTGGGTTACATTGTGTTAAAGGCAGTGTTTAAAGCCATCATTTTAACACTTACGAATGAATACATATGCAAGGTTTGTGTAACTGTCTCATTTATTATGAAAGATGATTGTCATTAATAAAAAAAATATAATACGTGCCGAGAAGCTAGTGTCTACACCTTCCAAGAGCAAGCGTGGTATAAAGTAGGATATTTAGGATTAATATGATATAAACACTTTTGTTTGCTCGGTATCATAGACCAGGCTTAAATGCAAATTCTTAGTAGAAAATAATTTGCAAAGAGGTATCTTAAAATATGCCAATGCCATTGATTTGTTTCAAAATGCACACCGGCAATGTTTTACCATTTTTAAAAGTGCACCTTAATATACAAATTTAACTAAGGTTAAACTAAGCCGTGTCTGTGAAACAGGGCTTTAAAGTGTTCAAAATATTTTTAATAGACTGAAGCATCAAAAATGCCAATAAAAATATGAAATATTTTATGTATATGGACTTTATATGGGAATATTTAGGTATAAACTAGAATAATAAATTAAAGTTACATTTAGGTTGATTCAACCAGGTAACCATTTTAAAACATTACAATTGAGCTTTTTGCTTTATTACAAGTAGTCATAAATTAATTTGTACTTAAACCTCGGGCTGGATACACAGGTGGTCCAAGCAGAGGTGGCATCTGGGAGGCCAGAAGGTTGCCATGATGTTGTCTAGTATCTATGTTGCTGTGATGGTGTGGTGTGAGGGGCTCCACCCATGCAGTCGGGTGTACGGGGTTATTTTAGCCAATGACCCAGAGAGCACCCCAATCTCCTTACTGTCACCAGAACACTACCCTAAAGCAATTAAACAGGATTACTGAACCTCTCTCTCCCCCCCCTCCCTCCTCCACACCTCATTCTGTATCTCCTCCTGTTGATTCCCTCTGTCTCTCTCTCTCTCTCTTTCCCTCTCTCTCTTTCTATCTCAGTCATTATTCTATTACTCTATTCTATTACTTTTTCAACATTCTATAACTAGAAATCTACTATTAGAATAAACTTAAAACATGTGAATATTTTTGCACTTTGACAATTTCAAACCATGTGGCATTTATTAGAATGAATCTTAAAAGAAAAGAGTTTATTAGGTTTTAAATGGTGAAAAGGAGTACATATTTAAATGTTTTTGGACCTAAGTTATACAGTTTTGTCAAATACAGTAGCTGGTCAAAAGGTTGAATGTTTTTTTACATAGAATAATATATGATATCAGCTATGGAACGGCACAAAGGAAACTAACTGTTGTCAATTGTGGGAAATATGTTAGTCAAATCACGTCGTGTAGTCACCTTTTGCCTAAAATTAGCAGAAATGTTATTTTGCATTTTATCAAGCTGCCTCTTGGGGTTTCACACTGAGATGCTTTTTAAAGAGAATTTAAGGACTTCCAATCTATTCTGTGTTCTTATATCCTGCTTTTTATTAATTCTCTTTTCAAAGTCATTAATATCACAAACATTTTAGAAATAAAATTGTAGTTTAATTAACAAAATCTTTAGGTTTAAAATGATCATCTGATTATAAAATGTATCAGTAAATGCTGAAATCATGAACTAAGATTGATAAATGCTGTAGAAGTTTTGTGTAGTGTTTTCTATATATGAAGAGATTGAGGGATGTGAAGTTTTGTCATTCTAAACACACTCACAGGCCTCCATCACTCTTCAGGGGCATGCCCTCTCTCACTTGTTCCCTCTTCATCATCATCACCCCCCCGCCACCACCACCCGAATGCTTCTTAATCCCACTCTGACCTGAATACAACCACATGCACTGTTACCAGGACTAGGAGTATGTGTGTGCGCGTGTGTCAACAAATATTTATGTATAAATTGCAGTGCATATAGGCAGAACTGCATATTGTGGTATACAGATTACAGTGTATGTAAATATTCATATTTACACTTCAAAATCAGTTATTTCTGTGTTAGCAGAGCTGTGAAACGTACTACCATATCTGTCTGTCTGTCTATCTTTTTTTCCCCTTGCCTGCCCCCAATATCTCCAGATATTAATCTCTGTGACAGATTGTCTGTAGTTTATGCAAGAAGACAAAAGGAAAAACTGCAGAGCTCTCGCATGTAACATGTCCTCTGAGACACTGAGAACACACACAGCTCTACACACAAATATAAAACCAACATAACAACATGTTTTATGACTTAAATGACAAATATCCAAATGCAGGACTGTAATCACATTACTTAACATTGCACTCAACCAGATACTCTAATTTCTTGCACACGCATTATTTACAGAGTTGAAAGAATGGAAAATGCTCAGTTGACTACCTTCAAAAAACTGTTCATTGGCTACATATATTTTTAAAGGTCTTTTTTTATTAAGGTGCAAGCCATACACCCTGTGACAGGAACGACCAGGCACAAAGAACATAACATGAAACAGTGGACAAAAACCTTAGATACAGTATTATAGATATAAACATTGGTAGAGCTCATATTTCAACAATATCCACATTTCTAATTCACCTGGAAGTCAGTATTTCCATATCTATGTACCAGGAAGACCAAACCTTGTCATTCACCTTCAGATGTAAGTGTGAAGTGCGAATGCAGCAGAGCTATTACCCGCTTTCCTGTTGCTTTGAAATAAAACAGCTCCCTCTCCTGGTTATCTACGTCTTTTTACTACAAAAATATTATTGGTGTCCGGACGTTTGTTGCCTTGTCCATGATTTAACCAACATCCACCTGGTTAATAATGTATCTAAGATTGAAAAAACAGACTGCATTAAAGAGGCATGCAACTCAAATCTAATTATGTAATTACTTTCATACAAAATAAGTGGTTTATATTAGGTTTTTGTGGAAATTCCCTATGCATGTTACACTGCTGATCTTAGATAGTTTTCTCTTCTGTTTAAGAGCCATTTCCATGAAAGCTAAAAAGTCATAAATAATTATGACACCTGGCATCAATCATATTTCTTGACTAAATGTCTGAGTCACAGGAAAAGTTTGTACTATTTAGTAGATTACAAATGTTTTTCTTACAATAATAACATTTAATAACACCATGCATTGTATTATTTTCTGTTTGTATTGTGTATATGGATTTTATATACGTAAAATATTTAGATGTAGAATACATTTCTATTAATAGAATCCAGGTGGATGCTGCACATTGGGGGTGCTTTAGGAGATCCCCCCTTCCATGTAAAGGGCGTCGAGCCAGAAAAGCGCTATATAAATGTAACGAATTATTATCTATGTGTATGTAATTATATATATTTATATTGTCCTGATTTATGTTTATTTTTTCTTGTATGACTGCTTTGAAACGAATGCAGCATTGTAGAAAGTGTTATATACATCATTTGAAATGGCGCAAACGGACAATGTGTTCAGATCTGTGTTGATTCATGACAATGAGCAACCAATTAGTGTAACATCTATTTATTACCACCAGAATATGAGAAATTTGGAAAATACAAAGATCACCTTATTTAAATTCCTGAATAAGAAAAATGAAAGAGGCAAAAAGAAGAAGTTACATTGTGTATCACGAAGAGAGGGGAGGAGAAAAGTTCTACCCAAAGAAAGAGAAAGACTCTCCTAGATTACTAAACATAAAATTATTTTGCTACACTTTGTGACTGTAATCCCGATCTTTAAATGGACAAATTTAGAATCGGAAGAGCCAACATGAAATACAGAAAATGAGAAAGAACGGAGAGCACGATGTTAGTGGAACAGTGAGGTTGAATGAGAGGCTGGTTTAGAGAGCCCCCTGTGGCTGCCTGAAGTTATAACAGGAGGAGCAGGATCGGCTTTAAATGTAATATGAAAAAGGGGAAAAATAACTAATTCAAACTGATTTTCAGCAGATTCATCTTTTTCCTAAAAGTGGTAAGAACAATTTATGAATGCATTGTAAAAAAAAGACACCATATCAACAATAATAGTAATCATCAATATTACAAGTAACAACTATTAACCAATAGATGCTGGTTTGCAGTTGAATACGATTCTGCTTTGCTGATCACAACACTCACAGACACTCACACAGAGAATGAGCCCGACCCCACACCCACCTCCATTATGAAGGGACAGATGGGTGTTAAACAGGAAGTACACGTAAGTTCTTGATGGATCAAACAGAGAGTTAAGGGGCAGGTCATGGTGTGCAAGATGGTGTTTTGAAAAAAAAAACCTGAAAAACAGATTTCTGTAAAGGTGGACTGAGGCAGTTTTAGTAGCACCCTGCTGTGGAAGTTTCCGCTCCCCTTAAGCAGACTGACCCCAGATACCACCCTGTTCTTCTATCTTGACAATGGAGTAGGTGTGAGTGTGCAGGGCAAGACTCCTTCTCATTACTCTGAATTTGTGGCCCCAAGCCAAGCATGGGTGGACCTCGTTTACGCTCCCAATGTAAATGTGTAAGATAATGTGTGTGTGTTTGTGTGATTGGATGTCTATATATGCGTGTGTGTACGTGCTTGTGTGATCAGCAGCACCTGTTACATGCACATATAGGTACCCTACGCGTCATTTAGACAGCACTAGCAGACTGAGACACAGTTACTCCCCATCACTGATACTCTAAACTCTACCAAGAAAGCAGGAGGAGAAAAAGTGGAGAGACGGAAAGAAATTAAGAGGGTAGTAGAAAGGGAGAGTTTAAGCGCGTTCTCCACGGATACGGCGTGCCAGCTGGATGTCTTTGGGCATGATGGTGACACGCTTTGCGTGGATGGCACACAGGTTAGTGTCTTCAAACAGACCGACCAGGTATGCCTCACTGGCCTCCTGCAAAGGCAGACACAAATTTGCACCATCAGCATTACTAACATTTAGGAAAGAGAAGCACATATGCATTAAAAAAAAGATTTCAACATATAAATTAAATGTGTATTCATACACATGTGTACGTGTACCTGCAGTGCACCGATGGCAGCGCTCTGGAAACGCAGGTCAGTTTTGAAGTCCTGGGCAATCTCACGAACCAGACGCTGGAATGGCAATTTACGGATCAGCAGCTCAGTCGACTTCTGATACCGACGAATCTCACGCAAGGCCACGGTACCGGGCCTAGGGGACCACACAAACATATGCATAATACAGAAGGCATCGCAAAAATATTGTACAAATGCATCTACACACAATAACAAGGTAAAGCTTCGGTGTGTCTATGTTGGAAAATCACCTGTAGCGATGAGGTTTCTTGACTCCTCCAGTTGAGGGTGCGCTCTTGCGGGCAGCTTTGGTAGCCAGCTGCTTACGGGGAGCTTTACCTCCAGTGGATTTACGCGCAGTCTGCTTAGTACGGGCCATTGTTAGTCAATATCACCTGAAATATTACATACATTTTTATACAATTGCTGTTTGGGAAATCCTGGGTAAAATTATGACATTTACAAGTCACTATACAACGAGAACATCCCCTGCTCACTATAAATGCGACTAAATCTGTACTAAAAATAGTGTAATTGGTTTAACACTTGTTTTGATATTTGAGTTCCTCTCCCTTTATTTTATTTCAAGTCACTTCCTCTGGAGCGTCAGATTAAGGCCAGTAAATAAATGTAACTAATCAGCATAGACTGAAACAACGTGTAAACCAATCACACGCGACTGCAAAACAACAATAAACCAACAGCCAGTAGCATTTCAGGAGCGCAACAAACGAACCAATCATAGTCTCTTCTGCCAGTTGTGGGGGCAGAACAAAGTGTTTCGGTCCCGCCCTAAACCGCAAGATTATGGCTGCGATTTGAACGGCAAATAGAGAGTGTGCGCGCAAAGCAGCACAGGGGAGCACGTAAACTTTGAAATAATATTCAAAATCCAACGCATGCAACGCAACAAACATACCAGAATACTATAGCAGGCATCCATGGGTAACCAAAGAGTCGCTTAGAATGAATAACTACCGCGAATTCACGCCGTTTAACCGAAGTACACACGAAAGTGGGACGGATTTCACTGTGTCCTCCGACAGGCAAAGGAGAAGATATTTTCTCTCGCGTCTCGCCGTCGGCTTTCTCATTTTCAGACGATGACAATACAACGTTTTAACGCTTAAAATAAGCCCGATTTTGTAAGAAAGTTTAACAAAGCTGTGAAAAAGTACATTAGAGATAGGACGGTGATGCACTGGGCCACTTACCTCAGGTGAACGTGTTTTAATTCGCGCAGAGAAATATGTGCTCGGTTTGTCTGGCCGTGTTAGTATTTACTATCTCTCACACAATGGGAGCCAGAGCCAAAATGGCCGCGACGTCAATCATCTTCTCCCAGAATGCATCTCAATAAAACAGTAAACACAAATTGCCTAGTTTTGCAGTTTCATGCTCTTTAATTGTAACGTTTTATATTAGACACATCTCGACTTGTGTATATATATCAATCTTTTTTTTTGTTTTACTTTGATGTACGTACTGTTTCATGGATAAAGAGGTCATCGGGTGTAGAAGAGACAGGATGACTGGTTCATCCAATACTAGTTATATACATAATTATTTGGTTTACATATACCGATCAGTTTTTTTTCTTTTGTTTCGTGCGAAGTTATTCATTTGTTTAATTCTTAATTGAGACCACTGGTTTACACGGCTCTCTTAAATCTTGCTGTTACCTTATATAAATGAATGTCCATGTTGCTTGAGTAATGGAAAAGTATAATTTATTTTGATGGTCTCTACATTTAAAGCGCGTGTCGGTGCAATGACCATGTTCTAAATAAAACAGTTTTTAGACCCTAGTGTTTATTCCTGTATGCATTCAGAATTCTCATTTGGTATTATAGTTGATCATATATATTTAGTGCCATTTTCTAGTCACCAATGCTAATGCAGTATTTCTGTAAGTGGCCCGTTTTAGGATTTGTCTTCTAGTAGTTACAAAGGTGGAACAGGGCTCTTTATTCAATTTCTTGAAATGTACTAGAAATGGAAAAGGAATAGAAAATATCAAAACAGAAAAAAACAATATATTCATTTTAATTTATAATGTGCATATTTTGTAGTACATTGTTTTAAGATCTCCACAGAGCTCCATAGACTATAAGATTTTAGTAATAAAACATATTTATTTATTTGAATATATTTATTTAACTGTACAGGTATTGCAAGTTCACAGCCTTATTAAAATAATGCATATTGCCAATCCTACTTCAGATTACACAGTCACACCTAAACATGATAGATAAAAACATTGTTTTATGTTGAAGTATCCATAATACAAACGTGACTACAGTTGGTAAACCGGTATGTAGTCGCTGTTTTTGTAAATACAGATGTCTGCTTTTTCTTTTCTTTTGTAAAATGATTTACAGACTAGATTAAATTCCCTAATGAGATGCCTCGTGTACACTGACTCAGATTGAATGGTAATGAATCCAGATGGTAATATTGCTGATGAGTTCATTTTAATGCAGTATTAAACATTATACTTCCTTCTTGGGAATTTACAGTAGCGCTTGAGTACTTCCTCAGGCCTGCTGCAGTGGCATTTCCAAACAACAGAGGGCACTAAGCTCCTGAAAAATCCTCCACACCATCAAGTGCTGGCAGAGAAAATCTGATGGACGCAGACATACAGTCCATTTACATTTGGCAGACGCATTTATCCAAAGCGACATGCAAAGAATTCAGGGAGCAATGAAGCGATATGTCATACAGGAGCAATAATACAATAGGTGATAATATCAAGTTACTAGTTTTAACAAACGCCAGAAAAATACCTGTAGAGAGAGGGGGGTTAGTTTTATTTTTCATTTGTCTCTCAAGTATTCACAGAAGAGATGTTTTTTAAGTAATTTTTTAAGTAGTGAGAGATGTGGTTGACCGTACTGAGTTAGGAAGAACGTTCCATCAGGAAGGAGTTGTAAAGGAGTATTGGTGTGTATAAAGAATGTCATTATTTACGTAAATCAGGTCCTGCCATATCATGTCATGAGTAGTGGGGTATTCTGACTGTACAATATAAACATTTGATTAAAGTAAATTTAGTTCAGGGTGAATCTTTCGGTATGTTCACTGTGCCTCTTCTGTATTCATATTTTTTTAGGTTTAATTATTATTTATTCCATTTGAGGATAGAATTTATAAAATTAACTTTTCTCTAAAGATTGCATATTAACTAATATACAATTATGGCTTTACCCACCGACTTGAAAGGTTAGAAAGACTCAAAATTCTTAACTAAAGCCTTGTGTAGCCCACTGTAATATTCTCTGGCCCCCTCCCCGCTTATCGTGGTGATGAGATACATAGCAGATTATCATATCTAAATGGCTGGTTGTCTGAGTGGTGCCTGCAGAATGATATAGTTTTTATAAATAACTGGAAGAATTTTGAGGGCAGACCTGACCTGTTGAAAAGTGATGGTCTCCACCCCTCCTGGGCTGGAGCTTTTCTACTGTCTAGAAATATGGCACATAGTCTTAATGCTTAAACTTGACTCACTGGGGCCCAGGTCAGGGAGCAGACAGAATGGCTTAACCAACAGTCTGCTTGCCGTCTCACGTTGCAGAACACACTAAATACACAACATGCGATAATACTTTATCCCAAACATCATAAAATAGAGACTGTGTCTGTCCCCTGGATTAGCAAACATAAAATAATACGTAAACCTCTTAAAGGTAATTTAATTAACGTTAAACTAACTAAACATGAACATAATACAGATAATCAACTGTTACGACTCGGATTGCTAAATATTAGATCTCTCTCTAATAAAGCACTTTTTGTTAACAATATGATAACAAAATAGAAATCTGTTTTTCAGGTTTTTTTTTCAAAACACCATCTTGCACACCATGACCTGCCCCTTAACTCTCTGTTCGATCCATAAAATAGACATGCTCTGTCTAACAGAAACATGGCTAAAGCCAGATGATTATATTGCTTTAAATGAGTCTGTCCCCCAAGATTATTATTATAAACACGAGCCTCGCCTAAAAGGCAGAGGGGGAGGTGTTGCTGCACTTTACCGTAACTCTTTTAGCATTTCTCAGAAGTCTAATCCTAAATACAATTCTTTTGAAGTCATGGTACTTGATGCATCAATACCTAATACTAAGGACAAAACATCTTTAAAATTTATTCTGGCTATTGTATGTAGGCCTCCAGGGCACCACACAGATTTTATTAAAGAATTTGGTGGGTTCTTATCAGAACTAGTACTGGCTGCAGACAGAGTCCTTGTTGTTGGTGACTTCAACATTCATGTAGAGAATGATACAGATGATTTAGGAATGGCTTTTAAAGACACTCTTAACTCCATGGGCGTTAGTCAACATGTGTCAGGACCTTCTCACCTTCGTAATCATAATTTAGATTTAATATTGTCTTACGGTATAAACGTGGGCGATGTAAAATTCCTTCAGCAGAGCGAAGACATTTCGGATCATTATCTGGTATCATGCTTGCTTCACTACCCAATGGTGGCAAATCAAACTCCAAGTTACAAATATTGTAGAAAAATAACTTCGACTACAAAAGGTGCGTTTCTTGATAATTTGCCTGAATTTTCTCAAATTTCTAGCATGAGTAATAACGTTGAAGATCTTGACTTTACCATTGAAAATATTGATGCCACCTTCTCGGAAACGCTAGACATAGTTGCTCCTCTGCGCTTAAAGAAGATTAAAAATGACAGACCGACACCGTGGAATAATGAACACACTCAGGCTCTAAAGAAAGCGGCACGAAAAATGGAGCGCAACTTTAAGAAAACTAAATTAGAGGTATTTCGTACTGCCTGGAAGGATACTATTAAAAAATACAGGAAAGCCCTAAAAACGTCTAGATCTGTCAACCTTTATCACTAATAGAAGAAAACCAGCATAACCCTAGGTTTTTATTTGATGCAGTGGCTAAATTAACCAAAAATAAATCATCAGCGACTTCTGATACTGTATACCAGCATAGCAGTGATGATTTTATGAACTTTTTCACAAATAAAAACCAAGATATTAGACAAAAAATTATAACTATGCAACCAGAAGTGAATTCTGCTGAACAAACGACTAACTACAGCGCCTCTAAGGAGAAATTATGTTTATTTTCTACTATAGATCACGATGAACTCTCTAAAATCATTAGATCATCTAAATCAACTTCATGCATGTTAGACCCTATACCTACAAAACTACTGAAAGAGATGCTCCCAGAAATTATAGATCCTCTACTTAGCATTATTAACTCATCTCTGACATTAGGACATGTGCCTAAAGCATATAAGGTGGCTGTTATAAGGCCCCTTGTCTCGTCTATTTCGAATCTAACTTTCTTATCTAAAGTTCTGGAAAAAGTAGTCTCAACTCAAATATGCTCCTTCCTCCAAAGGAATGGGATTAATGAAGATTTCCAGTCTGGATTTAGAGCACATCACAGTACAGAGACTGCTCTGATCAGAGTTACAAATGATCTGCTTATGGCGTCCGACCGAGGTTGTATCTCCTTATTGGTGCTGCTAGATCTTAGTGCTGCATTCGACATCATTGACCACAGCATGCTCCTACATAGACTCGAAAATTATGTCGGTATTAAGGAAATAGCTTTGAAATGGCTTAGATCTTATTTATGCGACCGTTTTCAATATGTAGCAATAAACAATGAGGTATCACGCAAATCGCAAGTCCAGTACAGTGTACCACAGGGCTCAGTCTTAGGGCCTATGCTCTTCGCTTAATACATGCTACCTCTAGGAGATATAATAAAGCGACACGGAGTAGATCAACCGGAACCAGGGACACTTCCAATAACAACTGATGCATTTGTTGCATCAAAGAGTGCAGAACAGTACTCTACTCTCAGTCAGTCTTGTCTCATTGTTCCAAGGTTACTAGAGCGGGCAGGATGCAGTCCAAGGTTACCGGAGCGGGCAGGGCGCAATCCATTCCCAGACCTGACAAATGCTGGACGAAGGACGTCGCTATTAGATTATTAATGATAATTTTAAACCAACTTTTTTTATTTTGCCTTGTTCTGCAAGCACTGTCGAGCTTGTGCAGAGGCAGCAGTTTTTGCCAGAGGGGAACTGGAATCTCCTGGTTAGGCCTGGTTTCCCTCTGAGGTTTTTTTCTCCTCCAATGGAGTTTTGGGTTCCTCGCCACCGTTTGCATACTGTTTTGTACTGTTTGCCTGGCTGGGGGGGCTGCTAGAATTTGATAGTCTTATTTAATTAACACTGTATATAGGAATTTATTGTGTGTCTGATATTTGACTTGTGTTTTGACTTCCATAACCTTTTATGTTTTACTTATAGTCAATGTTTTCTTGTACAGCTGCTTTGTAACAATATAATAAATATATATATAAATAACGCTGACTTGACTTGACTTGACTTGTAGTAATACATTGAACCACCTGGACCCAACAATAAAAACAAGTGAGTTTAGTGTAAAGGGCGTTATTCACAACAAAGGCTCTGTAAACCCAGTGTTCTGGGACTAAGAACAAAGCTTTGTGTCTTCAAAATATAAGTGCTTTTGGGCAAGATAGAAACAAACATGCTACTGGGGATTTAGTTACTTAACTTTGCCATTTAGCAGATGCTTTTAATCCCAAACTACTTACAGTTCACTAATTGCAGGAGCAGTATGGACATGGAGCAAAGTGCTTGGCTCCAAGGCATAGAGAACAAGATCTCTTGGCATCAAAACAGCTTCTCTGTTAGTTTTTATATTTTCCCTTCTGCTGGCAGCATCATCTTAAATGGAATAGATTTTAATCCATGCATGTACCTAGTAGCCATGTCATATTGTTACTGGATTTCTGTTATTTTTATTATTTTAAAGCAATTCAGCACTTGAATTGTTTTATAAAAAGTTGCTATGAAATTACATAGCACTAGGGACATGATAATGTCAACTGAGACCAAATAAAAATCTTGTCTTAAATGAAGTTACACTGAGAGCTAGAAATGTTTTTGTTGTTGAAAGCGGTATCAGTGCCATTTACCAAGATAGAAACTCTTATTTGATTATGAATGTATTAGTGTGTAATATGAATACATCTTCCATGTCTGCTGAAACACTACAACAAACACAAATTTCCTTATTTATATCTTGACAGATATTTAAGTAAACACAGGTGGCTTTCTAACATTTATCACATACTCTTGATAGCTCCTTTGGTATTTACTGGTTATTGCATCCCAAAAGGTAATGCTACAATTTTCAATGCCCACTGCACATCTGAGCATTTGATAAAAGCTGGACCAGAACTGCAAGAAGGCAGGGACATATGGGCTCTAACAGTTTTCACACAGTGTCTCACCTTGCTTTGATACCTGGCTGACCTTTCAGAGCACACAGGCGATATGTGTGGGTGGAAGAAAAGAGAGCATTGTTTTTTTGCTTGTTTGTGATTTAAAGCGGCAAATATAGTACGAAAAACAATGGCAGTCAAAAGAACCCCAGAACAGTTTGCTGTCTTCATCCTTCAAAATATCTTCTTTTGAGTAAAACATTATGAAGTCATTTTTTCTATATGATAGTAAATGAGGTGCACAAACTGTTTTGTTGCAAGCATGCTTCGAAATAACTTTCTCTGTGTTCATCAGAAAAAAGACATTTACACAAATTTGGACCAACACAAAAAGTGAGTAAATGATGACGGAATCTTTTATTTTAAAAATCTTTTAAAAACCTTTAAAATCTAAAAATATTTGTACACATTCCTTACTGCTCATGAGTCCACTGCCTTCCAACCCCTATTTCTGTAAATGGCCTGATTTGGTACCCCAGCAGAGAAAAGCGCCTCTATATATAACTTCACATTGCTGTAACCTTTGGAGCAGGCTATAGGTGAAAGTAATTTGCAGTTACCACAGTAAATGCGGAGGTAAATGGTGTATAGATCAGCAATCGCTTACTCAGTGTCGTGATTCCGCTATCATGTCATGTTTATTCTTGGTCTTGCAGCGGAGTCATGGCATAGCCTTAGGTTTTGTGTGAGAAAGACATGGCTTTGTTTTGATTATGACTTGCCATGTGCTTTCTCGTGTCTCGTCAGTGTTTCCCGCCATCTCGTTTCCTCGTTAACCTTCCCTGAGTGTTTCAGTACCCGCACCTGACCCTTGTCAATTATCCTGTGCTTGTTTCCCTTTAAAGCCTCCTCGTGTCTATAGTCCTGTGCTCGTTCGTTGTACTTGTATGCTGTTCTTGTTACCCCTGTAGATGATTCCTGCCCTGGTGTGTTACAAGTTCATGGTCCTGTACGTTTATTTCCAAGTTCCTTGTTTGGTTGTTTTTGCCCCCTTGAGGGAAGTGTTTGTTTTTGAGAGTTAGTTTGGTTAGTGTTTTCCCCATTGAGGGTGTTTGTTTTGTATTTATTAAAGTCTTGTTAAAACCCCTTCATCCGTGTCTGCCTGCACTTGGGTTCTTCCACCACATCCATCCCTCCACGTTCACGACACTCAGCAGCATGCAATCCAATTGATCCTTCTTTTAGCTTGTATGTTATCGTGACCCTTCGAAAATGTCTTAATGTCATTTAATTAGTCCAATGGCCAAAGTCTGAACGGGCCCCTGTCAATCTCGTTGCATTTAGGAATGCATGTGTTGCAGCATTTACAGCATAATTCCTTTTCGAATTAAATGTCTTCCCTATTCATTTCAAATTATCAATATTTGCGATATATTTGCTTTAGTAAACATCCTGAAGGTGTTTTATCCTGAATCTTAATAAAATGCTTCACAGCTTCAGTGAAATATTTTTCTTTGAACTGTGATAAGGTTCATTCTGACATTCTCCACCCGCAACATATTACAAGGTAAATTCTCCCCATCACACCAATTGTGAGTCATTTTGTATTGATTTTGTGGTAAATAAATAAAAAGGACAGCACAAGGTTAATAGTGACACAAAAAGCATTGTCCTTAACTAGACAAATACTAGACAAAGCAGATGTAACACACACAGTTTTCATATTAATCTTTTGTACCTATAGAGAATTATTGCATACTTCATATCTTCAAAGAGTCTTTAGTTTGATCACATTTATAAAAGACAGATACAGTTGTTAGATTTTTTCCGAAAACAGGCGAGCCCTGGAGGTGTGCAGGAGGGGGACCACAGCACGCACACACAATACATGATTGCATTATCCCTGCATATCTTCTGTTGATTCACTATAAGTTCCTATTGTTAACATAATGCATGTACTCACCGATTGCCAACAAAACACAGACATTTGTCTCAGGTTCAGTTACAGCGTCCAGTTAATCTCCAGCATCTTTCAGTGCTGGGACCGCTCCATCTATCAGTTTCAAACCATCAACAAATCCAGTGTTATATCCACCGTTTCTACAACTTTCCTCACCTAAATGCAATGAACAAACAAACACAGCTGTACTTCATCGAAGATCATTGATGGACGTGCTCTTTCTCTAGCTGGTTGACGCGGGAGCGTGCTCTTTCTCTCGATGTTTGACACATGGGCGTGCTTTTCCGGGAGAATTTCCCATTAACGGACTAAGTAAAGATGTTACGTGAGGGAATTTGATGTTCGAAAAATTTCCGAAACCTTCACCAACCTGTGTCCAGCACAGAACTACTACGTTAAAAGTCCAACTAGTTTTATTGACCATGTTAAGCATGAGAAGCCAGGACGTTTAACATTGTAAAGAAGTCAGAATGCATGAAACACTGTTCAGTCCCCCTTTAATTAAGTACAGATTTTAGTTTTTAGAATGTAAAATCAAAAGAAAATAAATATGTTTCTAATTTTGCTGATGTAAAGAAGATCTGCAAGAAAAGATCTGAAAGAGATCTGAGTTGGATACAACATTTGAAGCATTTCCAGCTGAAAATGTGGAGCATCCCTGGAAAATCCCAGTAGATGAGTAGCCTCAATGTTTATATATGTACTTAAGATGACCTTAAAATAAAAAGAACACAGTGTAACCTTTTGAGTGTTTGATTTTGATGACACTCTACATGGTTTGGTTTTGATGGTTTTAGTCATGATATCCATATGGTACAGAAAATGCACAGATATTAGGGATGATGTCAATTATATTTTATAAGAACCCATGATAGGTGTAGAGCTAAAGCTCAAGGCATAATTAAAATATTGAAAGGATTTCAACGCTGTTAGGAACAACAAGGATTACGAAGAAAGACATAACATGAGAAAAAAAAACACTGGAGTATGAGGGAATTGGAGTCATTCTTCTGAGATTGGGACATGATTTTCTCCCAGTTTTTTGCAGGATAGGGATGGGACGGGAGAGGTTTGAAAATCCACCCCTGTGTCACCCTCTAGTGTGGAACACCCCAGGTTTATCCATGTTTATATAATTTGATTGTGTGTGTGTTTGTGTGAAAGAGAAATAGCAGTTCTAGGTCACATACGACACACCTGTGTCTCTTGCCTTCGAGCCCACACATCTACCAAATTTGTCAACTTTATAATCCCAAAACTGTGCCTTCCTACATTTGCTGAGCTACAAACAGCACTCTTGACAGTTTGATCCCACTTCTTGTCCTTCATCACCTACATGTATGGAGTGCTTGGTTGTGTGCATAGTAAAGTTCTCTCCTTTATGGGCAGTACAACACTAATGTAATAATACACAGTGTTACCATGACACTGACACACATACAGTAGATATTCAATATAACTGAATTAGTCTTCACACAAACATGATGCAGACACAACTGTACGGATATGCAGTTATTTAAGTACAGTATAGCGTGTGCTTTACTGTAATGATGGTACATCTTGCTCTAAAATGTCTTCTGATGTAGGCCTATTTCCTTTATTGTATGTGTTTACACCCGCAATCTGTGTCACATGACAGGGGTGAAGTGAGGAAACATGCAGGGGTGGGGGGATATACTCGAAATATTAATCAAATAAATGCAGCATTCAGAAGTGATAGAAATAAATAAATAGAGAAATAGGGGATGTAAGAAAATGTAATAAGCACATTAAATAAGAGCATCATAGAAAAGAAAACTGGTGCAGAGAAGAATGGGTGTGATTTTGAGCAGAACAAATCAGGAGAAAAGGAGATGAGAGAGAGATGAGAGAGGTAGTGCAGAATCACAATACCCAATAATCCTCTTGACACCAAGACAAGCTGAGAGGAAACACCAATTTTTCCAAACTTTCTGAACGAAGTCTGAAATGCAGGTGTTACGGAGTGACGTCAGTCATGACATCTGTCAAAGACACATTTTTATATTTAAACCACACACCTTTAGAAATCAACTGCTGTGATCATCATGCTCATGTCTCTATGTAAAAACAGCATAGTCTATATGTCCATTTACATCTATAGCTCTATATCTATAGCTCAATGTATTGCGTTTGATGTGCTAAGGAGTGCAGAATGTAAAACAGTTTTCATTCCTGCAGTATAGTCTGAAGTGAAACGGTCAGCATGTAACAGAGCGAAGGATATATATACTTATATAAAGTGAGAGAGAAAATGGGGAGGGGGAACTGGTCTGGTATTGAGGGAGAGTGGCATGCTTACAGCATGTGACAGAGAGAGAGAGAGAGAGAGAGAGAGAGAGAGGAGGAACAGAGCGAAAGGTATCATCAGCAGCAACAGCAGTGCAGCACAAAGGCGAGCGCAACGGGGGAAGGTGAAGAGAGTGAGTGAGAGAGAGAAAGAGAGAGAGAGAGAGAAGAAGAAGAAGAAGAGGTTTGAGAAGGATTGAGTCCTTTGCCGCAGACATGACCACAGGCTCATCATTCAACCGGACGTAACCTTGACGATCCTCGTCTGCTGCTGCTGCACACTGGAGCACAGTGGAGTGTGCAATGTGTGTTTGAGGGTGCGTTCAGGCGTTGCTATGAGAGTCACATCATCTGTTACAGAGTGTACATGTGTGCTCCGTTAAGGTTTGGCTCAACTAATGGAAAAAGGAACCGTCAAGTACGTGAGTGTTTGTGAGAAAGCGCGAGTGTGAATCGAGCGGCGTACAAAAGGTCAGATAGGTGTAGAGTAGGTCTATCTGTACGGTTGTAAGAAGGCGGGATAAAATGCAAGAACAAGTAAAGCATTCTTAACCTTAAGAGAAAGCGAGAGAGAGACAATACAGTGAAGAGACGGGCAGTGTGTGTGAGACAGTGAGAGATGCGATATGGTGGAAGCCTCTGTGCCTCAGCATCATCAGATTTTCTGCTGCAGATGCTACAGTAGCTCATCTCTGCACTAGAGCGCTACCCTGACACACACACACGCGCAGAAACGCACAGACGCACACAGCTGCAGCTTTGGGGAGGAACCAAAGGATCCGCTCAAAGGTCAAGAGAGGGACACTGGAAGAGCGGCCGAGGGCAGAGGTCGGTACACCTCCAGCTGAAGGTCAGAGGCGGCACGAGAGCCATAAGAAAGGCATCATGGGCGAGTGGACTATATTGGAGAGGTTGCTGGAGGCTGCGGTGCAGCAGCACTCTACTATGATCGGCAGGTTAGAGCTACAGTGCAGCACACATACACCTTACATACAGTACATGCCTTCCAAATGCAAATATACACCTTATATAAACACCCATACCTCACATACACATATGTACTGCACTGTATATACATATATGCCTCATACAGTATATATATCTTAGATATACATCCATACCTCACATACACAAATATACTGTACCTCATACAGCATATTGTATATACATTACGTATACATTCATACCTCACATACACATATATACCTCACACATTATATATACACCTATACACCTCATACATATATACCTTCTATATACTGTACATACATACATCACATGCACATATATACCTCGTACAGTACATATACCCTACACATCCTTACCTCATATACACACATATACCTCATATACAATATACATACCTTCCTGTAAATGCATACTTCACATACACAAAAATACCTCACATAAAGTGTGTTTTTGTGCGTATAATAATACGCATCATGCCGTATTTATTTATAGGTACCTTTTCAAAAGTTTGGGTAATTCACAGAAATGTGAGCATTAGCTTTGACAGAAGGCATCCCATACAATCTGCTCTCTCTCTCTCTCTCTCTCTCTCTCTCTCTCTCTCTTTGATGCTGAGTTAACTGTCAGTTGATAATCAATAGGCTGCATGATGGGCTTTTAAGCCTCAGACCTGCTATTAATAGAGAGATTGTGAATATGGTTGCTGTTACTTAATGGTTGATGTAATGGATATTGACAGCATCATGAAAAAATGTTTACACTCCCATCAACACACAAAAAACACCCATACTGTAGTGTGTGTCGTAAAGTGTGTATGCGTGTGTCAGACTTGAGTAAGCACTACTCTCTGCTGTGCTCATTAACCTTAACTGCAGGTAGCCCTACATCAAGGGCATGTCCTTCTCCTCTCTGTGAGAGATTTTGTGTATGGCACACATGGCATGTAAGAGGGTGAGCAGGACACTCAGGTATATGAGAACCATGTATGTGTCGTGGACTGCATGGCTTAAACGTGGACCCTTAGACCTCTTTAAAGGTTTCTCATCTAATGACCCTCAAACCTATTGAAGTAAATCGTTTTCCCCTCAGTTCATTAGACATCAGTCGACTCCTACGGCCAGCAGTCAATCACTACACTTTAATCGATCACAAAACGTCTCACATTGTCAGAAGCAGACATGACAGTATTTCATGAATATTTGAGATGCTGGGGTTGTCTCGGGTTAACTAATTGCGTTACATACATTATGTAACATTACCTGCACACACGTTTGTATCTAAGTGGGACATTTCCATTGACTTCCACTGTTTTATAATTTTGTGCTATTTAATTTTTTGCTTTTTATCTTTCGATTGATATTTTCTACTGTTTTTCTAACCCGAATGGAAACATTTGGCCGTTTTATAATTTATATGTATTCTAATAAAACTATTCGGTCACACATCAGTATAGGGGACAATTCTTGCTATTAACAAACCATTAACTACCACAACTCTTCATTTTTACTTATTAATAGTTAGTAAGGTAGTTAGGTTAAGGTTCTGGGTAGGATTAGGGATGTAGAATATGGTCATGCAGAATATGTGCCCTCTAAGTACTAATAAACAGCCAATATGCCAATAATAGGCATGCTTATAACAACTAGTTAATAGTGAGAATTGCCCCCTATACCGAAGTGTTACCAAATCTTCATTAATGTCTATTTGGGGACACATTTTAAATATTTTTTAAGAAAATAATTTTTTGATGGGAAACAGACATTATGTTTTGCATATCTGCTTCATGTACTAGACCATGTACTACCCTATGCTGTTTTATATATTTAGACAATTATAAAGCACACTTGCAATGAAGCATAGATTCATATATTTATATATGTTTCATAATTTTCGTGTTTTATATTATTTAATGTAAATTTTCTCATTTTATTCCAAAATGTATGTTCTCTGAATCTGTTTTGCAAAATTGTTAAAAGCTCTATTGAATTTCAATTTAAATCTCAATCACATAAAATAGAATCAAATTAATAAATGATCAGTGTATTATTAGTGTCTAAAAAATGATATGGAGTGATATAGATATTTAGATGATAATCTGTAGATTTACATTTGAAGCATTTTATCTATTTAGGGACATTCTCAGAGATCTTCTTTAACCTAGTTTAACGACTAGGCATTCCTGTTCTTTAAAAAGAAACACATTTGTTTTTTCAAAGCTGATGCTGTTTTGGAGTTTACCTCACAGTGTTGTTTGTGTTTTTAAAAACACGTCGGTTTGTGAATGTGTGTCTGTATCTGTGCGAGCATGTGACACAATCAGCCGGTATCTCTCTTTTCCTTTGAGGTCTGATCAAGCACTTGAGGCCGGAATCACAGCAACAGAATGAATAAATGAATGAATGAATGAATTCATGAATGAATGAATGAAACCGATGAATAAAGCTTCGACTATCATTCATCAGCTACTCTCTCAGAACACAAAAGACAAACACACTGCACCTCGGAGAATTTGCCAGTCAGTCCTGTATTAGCTCTGACACACACATTGTGTTCTAAATTGTGTTTAGTAGAAAATGTGAGCACAAATTGTCTAGTATATGGCTACATGTTGGTGCCAGGTTCTATTTATATTAGCGACGGACCCGTCTCTTCATAACTGATCCTATAACAAAAAGACAAGCAAACACTTTACTGTATACTGGATGTGTGTATGTGTGTGTGAAACTGATAGCTGTTTGGTTTCAGCTAGTCAATATTTTTTTTCATGCTATAGTTTTGAGTGGTCACAACATTGTAATCGATACTATTCTCCAGTTTCTGTCTGTATAGAGTAGTGTATGAGCCAGCTGAACACATACACTGTGATTTCATTACATTAAACTTATGTATTCAGCGGCTGAATGAGCAGAAGTCTACTAATATTCGACTAATAACACTCCGTCTTTAAAAATCTCTTTCGCACATATATCTTATTCCATTATACTGTGGTAAGTGTAAAGTAATTTGTCAATCAATTCTCAAAGCGGCCAATGAGAACTAAAGGGAGCAATAGCGAGGGAAGAAGATAAATTAACGCCATTAATGGGTAGAGAGGTTTCAATTCTTCTGGACACCAACTTTAATTATTGGCTCCTATCCCCACCCATCCATATACACATGATCCACACACATCCACTTTCGTAATTTTATTTACAAATATAAACACATCCCAGTGTGTCCTTTCTCAAATCAGTCTTGTCCTCTGTCCTCTTCTTCCTCAGTATTTAGGATGTGGGCATTAGATGTCTTTTCAGAAGCAGGATGTATTTGATTTATTCACACTCAGTCAGGCACTCAGAGGAGAGAGAGCATGTGAGGAAAACCTCCAGAGTGATACTCAAATGCATATCTGTGTATGTCCTCAATTTGTGTGTCTGAATAATTTTGTTATGCAGGATGTGTTTGTGTATGTGTGTAGGATACGTTTGGGATGTGTGTGCAGATTTGGGATAGCAAAACTGCAATACACTCTTTAAAATAAAGGTGCTTAAAAGGTTCTTCACAGCGATGCCATAGAAGAACCAGTTTGGTTCCACAAAGAACCATTTAGTCAAAGGTTCTTTAAAGAACAATCTCTTTCTTACTTTTTTATAATCTGAAGAGGCAGATGTTAAAGGTTCCTTATGGAACCAAAAGGTTCTTCGATGGCATCAAAGAACCCTTTGAACCACCTTTTTTGAAAGAGTGTAATAGCAAAAATAAAAATTAGGGGAATGAATAAAAGCCACAAATGCAGAGATTTTACCTGAAAGGGATACCTTAAGGAAAACATCTTTGGCTCAGTATAAAAAACAAAAATTGTTTATAGTAGGTCCCCATCATGTTAGAAAAACAAAATAAGGCTGTTAGTTTTAGTAACCTTTCCAGTTGATTGTTCTTGATGTGTTACTCGTTTTGTATGGTAAGAAGTGTTTTTATATAGTTTTGGAAATGTAAATTCATGTAAATTGATTGCTTTTAAAAACTCTATATGGGGCCATGTTAGTCAATCATAATTATAATTTGTTTATAGCTGGGCGCCAGAAAAATAACAATACCAAAATAACAATAGCAGTCTTTACAAATCGCAGTCTTTGTCATTTGATGTTTTTGCCGTATTTCAAAAATATGCGAAGAATCTGTCAAATTACAGTCTTTTACACGATACATGAAAAGTCTGTAAAATTAAAGTATATGTAAAAACAGTAGAGGTTTTATGGTAGGTCCCTATTTCGTATGTTTGGAAGTAAGCCAACCTGATGTGTATTATGTGTTATGGGGGGCTTTTGATATAAAGATTTTTATACTGTAAAAAGATGATATTCTATCCCCTAAACCTAAATCTCACACAAACCTATCTGCATTTTTACCTTTACAAATAATCATCATTTAGTTTGATTTGAAAGCTGTTTTCTCCACAAAAATGTCTGGTATTACTATATTTCTGGGGACATCCACAGTAAATTACATTTCTGCAAAGTGACATGATACACACACTAAGATTTCAGCACAAACACTCACACATAAGATCAGGTGTGTTATGAGTCCTTTAGTTGTTTCATTTCAAATATATGCTGTAATTCCCAGTATTTCCTCCCAGAGCTCTCTATCTCTCCATCTGTTTCTCAGTATTTCTTGGTTTGTCTTGCTGCTCTTCTACTCTTCCTCTGCCCATCTGTCTGTGTCCTCCTCCTTCCTTCCTTTTCCTCCTTCAGTCATTCTGTCTATCTATGCCTTCCATCTTGTTCTTTCCCTTTATATCTTTCACTCGGTTTACCTTGATGGGCCTTTTTTCATATACGTTTCTTTTTGTTACAGATTTTTACACTTGTACACACACTCTCTCTCGCTCTCTCTCTGCTCATTTTCTCTTTCCCAATATTCTATCAATCAATCCTCTCTCCTTATCGTTCTCTCTCTCTTTTTTTCTGGTACAGTGGAAAGTGCTGAGTGGTTCACTACGTGGTTGCTATAGTAACGGCAGCAGGGAGTGGGGGATGTGCTGCTAATTTAAAGACCCACCAGGGTTCTTAGCCACTGACACAAAGCTAAAGAGCTAACGTTAATCATTTTGTATTTTATGCTAAGTATCATAATAATTATGTAAAGATAACACCTTTCGCCATTTAAACTGAGAAACAGTGCTTGCTGTTCAATTACAGTAAAGTGCCATTGACATTCTTAGAGATTCTTAACTGTCCTACTTAGCGTGCTACAAATGTTCACCATATGTCCATTAATTCAGAAAAACAGTGCTAACTGTTAGCATCAGTAATGTTAGCCTCTAAGCCACGGATTTACAGCAACAGCAATACTTATTTACAGAACTTTGCTTATGACCACTTTTTTGGCTGCCCTGTATCCATAAGTGTTTTTATTATTTGTTTTAAAGGGACTTCTTTTGAACAATTATTCAAGAATATTGCCATAAGCCATAAATCATACAAACCAGTATCAAGATAACAAACTGTAACAGAAGGCAAAAAGTATATTAAATAAATGAATATAAATGAAATAAAGGTACACAACTGTTTTTTTCGAAGAGACAATATGCAGCACCCTCTATGAAGCATTGTAAAGTGACATAACTGTATAGAACGTCTTGTTTTTTGTAACTGAATGTTGGTATTAAAAATATTACAAAAGTTTTTTTAAGTACAATTAATTTGAAAATGAATAGATAATTAATTAACAATAGGAGTATGTTCATATTAATAGCAATTTCTCTCACTGGTAGAGCTCTTCAATATTTTAGACAGTGTAATTCTTCACAATCTGATTACATTTTTAACAACTATAGGTTGAGTTTATGGTGGCTCTGTCTTAAAAGGTTATTAGGTTATTTCTAAAAATACATTTCTCTATTTGGCTCTAGTCCTACTTTACCATTTACTGTCAGACTGGTGGTTTTGTGAGACTTGAGATGAGTTTCATTTATTGAAATGCTAGGACATAAGGATATAAAAGGATATTTAGCTAGGATATAAAATATCTGCGCATGAAGTGCACATTCTTCTGACATCCCTTCACCAGCCTTTACTCTCTAATATCAATTAAGTCCAGAAGGGGGAATTGAGCTGGAGCTTCTCCATAGTGAACAGCAAGCCAAACCTGTTTGCCTTTATCACTCTCAAAGATGCCAACTCTTTGATACATATGCACATTGCTGGACTGAAGTCTGTTGTACTCGGTATTTCTTGGCACTACTATGCTTTGACTGTGTACCCAAATTGTATCTTATGCTTTCAATTGAAAAACAATAATATACAATGTAAAGAAAATGCTATAGAATCATAATATAAGAATAAAGTTGTATACCCCCGATATGGCCCCCATGAGAAAAACAGCTTATAAACTGAATGGGCTCATGCATCAAGTGCAACCAGCAATGGATGACGTCATGGCTGGCTCAGGAGCAAGGTTATTAATTCTGGGAGTGAAGGACAATCTCTGCACAAGTGTGTGTAGGTGTCTGTGAGTAAAAAAAAGATTTGTGTGCTCTGCCTGCATCTGTAAGAGAGATCGCTGAAGATGTATGAGCGTGCAACGGAAGGGTGGAGATGTCCCTCTCTAAAGGACCTGCTCACGTGAGCGCCAGCTATGCATTAAATGTTTGGGTGAAAATTGCCATCATATACTCCCTAGAGTAACATCAATGTCATTCTTTCTCTAGACTTTGAATCGTTTCTGTCCTTATCTGTTACAGACATCAGGTATGTCTGAATGCACAATTGAGTCTTGTGTGTCTGGGTGGAATGATTTCATTTTTATTAGATTTTTTACTATACAGATATGATATCCAAAATAGCATACACATACAAAAGTTTTATGCTCTGATGGCGTTGATGCAGTATATGCCCCAGTTATCATAAGGGAATATGTCCCTGCACACACTCACACACATATCTGAATGAATGTTAAGATGGCTTGAATGGCCTACAAAGATATTTTAAAAACTAGCTTAATTACCTCACGACACTGCAGTAAATCATTAACACCAATATGTAAATTTTCAGCATCACTAACGTCACCCAACATCACCCAAGAGAATTCCTGAACACTCTCACTTTGGACGAACAAACACGCTTTTGGTTGCACGAACGATGCTGTTTGACAAGTTGTGATGCTTAAACAAACACAGCGAGGTTACACTTTTCTGGAAAATTATCCCATGAATTGGGAACTCATTATGAATTGATAAATATCATGTTTGTAAATGATTTATTATGAATTATTCACTTTGTATTGCTGTGTCTTCATACAGTATGTGAGATAGAAGGAACAAAACACTGTGGTGCTCGAGATGAAACCCAAACTAATCATTTGTTCTCGTTTTTCTTCTTTCCCTCTATCATTCCTCTATCTTTTACTGCCTTCCTCTTTCTATCTCTCTTTTTCTCCTTCAAAGGATCCTGCTGACAGTGGTGGTGATATTCCGGATCCTCATTGTAGGTATAGTGGGAGAGAAGGTGTATGAAGATGAACAGATAATGTTTATCTGTAACACTTTGCAGCCGGGTTGCAACCAGGCCTGCTACGATAAAGCCTTCCCCATCTCTCATATCCGTTACTGGGTTTTCCAGATCATCTTGGTGTGCACCCCAAGCCTCTGTTTTATCACTTACTCTGTGCACCAGTCTGCCAAGTACAAAGATCGCACCTACACCGTTCTGCATGGCCCTTACATCGATCACGGACACGGACAAGGGCAGAGTCGAAAGCTCAGAAACATCAACGGCATCCTGGTGCACCCGGAAAGCAAAGATGAGCGTGAATGTCTAGATTTGAAAGATATTCCCAATATTCCGCAGGGGGTCTCGTACTCCAAAACTAACAAGATGCGTCAACAGGAGGGCATTTCCCGTTTCTACGTCATACAGGTGGTGTTCCGGAACGTTTTGGAAATTGGATTTCTTGCTGGGCAGTACTTCTTGTACGGATTCAATGTTCCCGCCATGTTCGAGTGCGACCGTTACCCTTGCGTGAAGGAGGTAGAATGCTATGTTTCACGTCCCACAGAGAAGACAGTTTTCCTCGTGTTCATGTTCGCGGTTAGCGGGATCTGCGTGGTGCTAAATTTGGCTGAGCTCAACCACTTGGGTTGGCGTAAGATTAAGGCAGCGATCCGTGGGGTCCAGGCTCGGAGAAAGTCCATTTGCGAGATCCGGAAAAAGGATGTGTCCCACCTATCCTCTGTGCCAAACTTGGGCCGCACCCAATCTAGTGAATCTGCCTATGTCTGACGGCAAATAGGGGAGGGGCTTAGACGAGGTTGGAAGTGGCTGATGAGGCGACGGCCACACCCTGTGCTGCTCACTTGACAATTGATTTTATGCATAGATAAGACAGGGGAAGGGTGTAAAAAAAGGAAAATGTGTTAGGGAGGGTTTTAGTTGAATGTTTAATGCAGTAAGTAATATTTGGATATGGCATTTTTAACTTTGTGGAGAGTAAAATTCAACTCTTTCAAACTTAAATTATGACCGCTGTGGAACACGAAGGGGGCTTACACGCTGTACAAAACACATTTACACTGAAGACAGATATATATGGACATCCAAGAGCCCCCAAAACATCTTACAAGTCTTCCAACAGAAAAGAGACATTTAAGACATTAAATTGCTTGTTGCCTAAACAGATGTCGAAAACTGAGGGATTAGAAAGACAATAGAGAGAGCGAGAAGATGCTCAGCAAATTACTCTCTGAATGAAATCTTGACATTTTCTCCAGAGTCAATGCTGGGACATCCCTTATTTTGCAAGAGCCAGAATAAGATGAATGGTGGATGTACAAAAGAGCAAAGTTTAAAAATGTATTTCAGCACAGACTCCTCTACGCCTCCCCCCACTTGCTTTCTTTCATTTCATCTCTCTCTTCTTTCTGCATAGTTTTATAGACATACTGTAGGTATTATGTATAAAAGGCAAGGCGAGAACATGAACATTGAACATCTGCTAACTACCCCCACGTTTGCTGGAGGGCCATTAGAGACTCACATGAAAATCAACATTGACTTTTCAAATCCCTCAACTTCTCAAGCACTGTTGTACATATCTTAAAATACCAATGCTGCAATGTTCATGTATTTCACACACTGATGTGTAGCTTTTGCCATTATTTAAAAAAAGATTGCCAAAATGAAAAAAGAAAGGTTTCATAATAATTGTGTTCTTTATTTGCATTTGTTCTGTATTGAACAAGAAATTGTCATTTTATACTATGGGCATTTCCAGAAAATGGCATGTTATGATGCATCATTAGAATGGCTAGATAGTGTTACGAGCTGTAAAGAAACAGATTGTTTCTTTTCTGCACCCAGATTTTTGGGGGTGTATTTTGAAGCATGCGGGCAGGAGATCTATAGCTCTACTAGAATGGCAGAGAGAGTCTATACTGATTAAGGCTCCATTGCAGCAATAATAAACATATAGAAATAATATAATATATATATAAATATAAAAATATATGTCATAAAAATAAATAAACTATTAAAGAAATTAAATAGATTTGCACAAATATTCTTTCACTTGTTTCTGTGTGTGAGGTTGTGTGTGAGGTTGTGTGTGTGTTTCCACTCAAGTGGGTCTGTTGCTCAAGGGTCTTTTTCCAGAATGCATCATTTTAGGAGAGTGAAAGCACAAATCACGAACACTAAAAAACACAGCACTAGATCCTTTGCATAGTTTTTCAAGGTGCACAAGTGGAAAAGCATGAGAATGTTTCATTGACACAGTTGAAAAGCTTTCACACCCATTGTCCTTGTGGGCCATAAACTTCACAATAATTCTCCATGAAATGTAAAGCAGTAAAGATAGAAGCTGCTAAATTAAGAAATGAAATTACTTTAGATAAGACAGTGTAATTGTTTCTAACTAATGTGGAATGAGTCAGAGCTGTTACACTACCTATACAGTCTAACCCTATCCTCCTGTATTTAAAACTCAAAAGTCCCTGCACTGCAACAGCTTAATATTCAGGACTTTTGCAGCATTTACATTGTCAATGTATCATCATTCTAAATGTGATCTTTTGTACTACTGTCATATTTATTTGTCATAGCTTCTATTCTTAAAAATCAAATTAAATTGCTTTATTATAGAGGCCAATATAAAGGACAGATTTCTAAAACTTTTGTCAAGTCACAAAGAAATAGAAGAAAAGTATAATTTACAATAAAATGTAATAGTACAACAATATTTGAAATGTCTAAATTATAAATCTATTAGGCTGATAAAACATGAAACCATCAACACACTCTTTTTTCTCACTTCTAACACAAATAGAAGAAGGTCCTCCATTCAAATTACGCAAAGTTTAGTTTTATTTTTTATTTTATTTTATTTCTTCTACTTTTTTATTTTCTAGCTAGAGTCTGGCTAGGGGTCCATGAAAGTGTAATGTTTACAAGCTTACCCTCAAGCAAATCTTTTGCAGTTTTTGATTTCTATTAACAGATTCCATTAAACAAACACCCTCCCTGTAAACTTCTGGAATGCTGAAACCAGGCCCGATGAAGAATATAGAGGTCCCTGGGCACAAGTGCCTTGTAGACCACAACCTAACACAATAAAGTTTTGCATTAGCCTATAGGGTACTAAGTGTAAAACACCTCTTTCTTATACAGGATTACATTAACAAGTTACAAACTATGATCACAACCTGAAGGACAATATCAACACATGTACACATCCTCCATTATACAGGATTTACACCACATGATTGCAACAATCCTTTCCTGGACCAGCAACAATAATATCAAGACAATTCCCTGCATTTGTAAGCACACACTGCCTCAGCTCTATCTATTAATTCAGTTCTATTAGATTCTTCCATAATTCACACACAAACATGCCGGATTAAAAAACTGTTCTGAACAGAAAATATAAGAACTTTCTTAAATTAATTTGAGAGATTATTGGAAGTTCTTAAGAATATTCTCATTAATTTCTTATGAACATCTTAATTTGTTCTAAAAATAAAAGGGCAGTCTTTGTTAATGATTATACTACTAAATTAAGAGTAATTTATCTATTTGTTAAACTTTATTTATGTAATAACAAGCACCTCACGACTCACGTTCTTATGTAAGCGTGTAATGTGTTAAACGGCATTACCGAATATTACAAGTATACTTCTTTTGTCAGGAACGCGGAAAGAGAACCCAAGTGCAGGCAGCGAAACAGGGTTTAAACAGGATTTTAATAAATAATAAACAGGAACAAAACAACAACCCACGAGGGGGTAAACAGGGAACACAATAAACTGAAGACTAACACTTGACAAGAACTACAACTACAAAAACACCTAGACTAACAAAACAAAACACTCACACTGACTTGACTAGACTATCAATGACAATGACAATGACAATGACAATGACAATGACAATGACAATGACAATGACAATGACAATGACAATGACAATGACAATGACAATGACAATGACAATGACAATGACAATGACAATGACAATGACAATGACAATGACTCCAAGACATGGCATGGCAAAAAGCATGAAACATGTACAACGAACGAGCACAAGACAATAGACAAGAGGGTATTATATAGGGAGACTAACAAAGGGGATAACGATAGGCAGGTGTGGGTAATGCGACACAGGAGGAGAGCAATACTAGAAACGAGAGGGGCAGGGCCAAATGACGAGACAGGAGAGAACGCATATTATGTCCTGATTGACCATAATATGATCCTCTCCACATAAAACACGTGGGTCTGTCATGATTCTGCCCCTAGACCAGAAAATCAAGACAAGAGCAGGTAGAATCATGACATCTTTAGCCTATATATTACGTCATTCATACTATTTGTGTGTATTTTAATGTTTTAATATGTATGTAAAGCACTGTGGATTTTCTAATAATGAAGGCTAAATCTTGGTAAAGTAAAGCAGGTGGACCTGATCATCATTATATCAATATTAAATTCATAATTGGTAAGGAAACACTGCCAAATACAAGTAAAAAACTCGAACATTTTGAGATTTAAGACAACCGTGAGGGTATTCTAACTAATAGATTATATTTACAACAATATAGCCGTTCTCACTGACATTATTTACCAGTTCTGAGTTATAACGCAAAATAATCTAACAAATAATGTTCGTAGATTTTGGCAATTTTCATTCACACAGCCTCTGTCTAGGTAACCATGTGCACATCATGTGTCCTATGTGTCATGTTAATAAATCCAAACAGTCGATAAAACAGTGACAGGTTGTTGGAAAAGCTGTTCTGAACTCATTTCATTCAGGAGTCACCTGGCTTGTATACAGTGAATTGGATGTGCTTCCTGCCGCTCGCTGTAAAGAGTTATGCCGAGAGAAGGGATCCATTTGCCGCGAAAGAGAGACGTCGTGCTCACAGGGCAGCACTGGCAATATTTTCCCACTGACTGAAAGCTAAGGTTTACCAAGAAGTCTCTTGATTTGGCGCTATGCGTTTCTTCTGGGTTCTTATAGAGGGCTCGTAAAAGTTACCAGTTATCAAGAGACAAACTTCCTAAGTTAGAGACACTGTTTTGTGTGCGCACCTGCGTGTGCGTGGGCCAGAGTAGCGCATGGAAGAATTAATATAGCGGAAACACTTTTTTCATCCCCTGCTTGGGCCCAAGGGCCCTGTGCCCACACTGCACATAGGATAATCCGGCCCTTTTATTTATTATTATTATTATTATAAATTATTATTATAAATCTCTACTTGGAACAGACAATATTTGTAAATCAAAATATATAAAAAGGATTTCCTGTGAAAGCTCCTCCTTCAAACACAGTGGATATATTCAATAAAAATTTAACAAATTGGTTTGACATTCAGATATTAATTCAGTTTGTGTCTTACATCTTAAGTATAAAATCCTCTACAAATCTCCATTGCTCTTTATGAGACCTTAGCCATTCATGACATCAGTTCACAGTTCATTTATTATGTGCTGATCCAAGTCTCTACCAAGAAATGTGCGCAGTGTCGGGGAACATTTCAGTTGCAGAAACATCTATTATTTAGAATAAAACAGTGATACTGCAATCCCAGCCGCCTGTACACAGCAAATGACTCAGCATTAAAAATGAGCTCATACAGAGAGAGAAAGAAAGAGGAAAGGGAGAGTTTTTTGTATATGTAATAGTGGGACAAGGAGATGTAAGACGAAACAGAGGAAAGTGTATATCTGACTGCTAAACAGGTGAAAATAAAAACTATGTGTAGGCCTAATCAAAACATAGACCCACATGACCTTTGACCCTGTTGACCTTAGACACAAAAAATCTATTTTGGTTCCACAATGACGCAGTAAGAAGGCATAGGAACTGGAACAATGATGAAGTGTCCGAAAGTGTTAAAATAATCATAATACACAATGATCCAGTCAAAAACATGTAAATGTAAAACAAACAGAGAATCATTAATCAAAAGCATTACTATACTGATCTTCCCTGTAATGTTCAATTAATACATTATCGTAATCCTATCCTCAATAGATGTTATCTAAGTGAGGACAGTTATGAGAGACAGTTCGCAAAGTTGATAGATTAAGGGGACAGAGAGAGACCACGGGATGAGAGACAGAAAGATAGAGAGAGGGGGCATTGAAGTGGATTAAAATATAATGAAGGAAATAGACAGTACTAAATTACAGCACAACAGGGGCACCTGTGACTGATCATAGACCTTGTACGTAAATACAATGAGGTATTATTAAGTTTGTCTTGAACTGTAATGGAATTGAGGTCAAAATCCATTAATGAAAAGGTCAATGCACTAAAGCCAAATGTAGAATCAATATAATTAAATCAAAGTCCACAGACCACACATGCTAACAGAATGTACTCTTTCCCACATTTAGATACAAAATCCCTTTTAAGGAACAAATGCTAAAGATAAAAAATGTTTTATTTCTAAGTGATCTAAGGAGAGAAGATAACTTGCCTCATAGGAGAGAGATAGAGTGTGTGAGAGAGAGAGAGAGAGAGAGAGAGAGAGAGATGAAAAGGAAGGGAAATCAGAAGGAATCACATCAGAAGAGGAAAGCAGACCTCACTGCTCACAGCTAATCTGGTATGCTTCAACTCCCAGACAAAACGCACAGTCGCATACATGCGCAAGTACATTACATACTGTCGCTTCAGGTTAACATAGTTTGTGCAATAAAGTAAAAGGCTTAATTTTTATCGCATTATGTCTCATCTAACCTTCTGGCACCAGTTGAGAGGATTGTGAGATTTTGTCAAAATTTACATTATGTGACATTATGCTTCTCTTTAAGTTGTGTACGTTTTGGGACATTTAAAAAAAATATCAAAAAAGGTCCTATCTAGTCGAACGCTACCCTGGTTCTATAAGCATTTTGAATGGAAAACGTCTCGGTTACGTATGTAACCTCTGTTCCCTGATGGAGGGAACGAGACGTTGTGTCGAACCGACAGATGGGGTTCGCCCCTGAGAACCTATCATCTTCTGACTATTTTGAAAAGGCCAATGAAATTGGCGAATGAAATTTGCATGCCGGGCTCCGCCCCCGGATATCCGGGTATAAAAGGGGAGCCGGCGTGCTCATTCATTCACCTTTTGTGCTGAGGAGCTTGAGAGCATCTCACGATCGCTGCAGCAGACGGCTAGTGTTGTGGCATGAGGGACACACTTTCGACGTTGTGTCGAACCGACAGATGGGGTTCCTATTGAAAATGCCACAGCACTAAGCCGCGTCACAATCTCTAGCAAGCGACGTTGACCGGCCTGGGCGAGCCACATGTGAGCGCTATCGCGAAATTTGTAACCTTCCAGTGGGCAGGCAGGGGCTCCCAGAGCTTTTGGCCAAGATGAGTAGCCCTTGCCCTCGGCCACCACAGATGGAGGCCTTGTTCCCTAAACGAGAAGCCGTCCGGTACCGTAGGGCTGCTGGGTAAGCGCTGTTCCCTCAATGTGGACGTGCGCTACGGAGACCACTTCCCACCATAGGGGGGAATACAGTGGAGACACCAACATGGTCTCATCAAAATAGGGGAGAACTCATGGGAGGTATGTGCGGAATGCCGGAAGGTGGATGTCCACCCTGGGGGAGGTCATGGGTTGCCACGCGGGGAACCATCTCATGACGACATCTCAGACGGAACCACCCTAGTGGGGGGTTACTACGTGTGGGGCACTAGGTCCGGTTAGCGCTATATGTAATAACTCAGCTTGATACCCGGCCATAGGCGGCAGGGCTGCTCCGCCAAGCCCGCCGCCCTGAGTGCTTATTGATGGATGGACGGACTGCCTATTCTTCACCCTTGGGGAAAGAAGGGAGGCAGCCCATAGCGCACTGATCCGCCTAAGAAGGGAAATGGCGCTATGCGCAGGCGTACGCCCTACGACCGCTGGTCTCACCTGTTGGCAAGACTTGAGCTGCCGTTCCCCACGGAGTTTGCAAGCCTCTGCGAGGTATAGCGTAGCCCAACCCGCAACTCTAAAGATGTCTGCCAGAGAGGCGCACTGAGCCGATGCCCACGAGGAGGCCACACCCATTTGTACCGTCACTCAAATGGGCACGGGCTAGGATCGGCACGGCGTAGTGACGGCGTGTGCGATCCAGCGCGACAACTCTCCTCGGAGACAGCACTCCCGTTGCTGACCTCCAAGTGTAGTTGGGCCCGTAAGGCGCAACTAGCAGCACTTGATACTCCCTTCCCAGACCTTGCACAGGACCTGCGCAATGAGGCTCACTGGGGGGAAGCGTACTTCCGCTTGTCCCGCGGCCAGCTGCGCGCTAGGGACTCCGTGTCGAGTGGGGGCCTCGTCCAGGGAGTGCACAGCGGTACTGGGTGGTGTTTAGGGAGGCAACAGGTCCCCCTGTGCCCGCCCAAACCACACCCAAGCCGGCCCGCAGGGGTGGAGTCGTCACTTCCCACGAGGTGTCAACTGACGAGAGAGCGCTTGGCTGTCTGGTTCAGGACACCCGGTGGGCGTGTGACATGCAGGGGCTTTTCCACCTGCTGTCTCCACCAGGGGTGGAGTCGTCACTTCCCAGGAGGTGTCAACTGACGAGAGAGCGCTTGGCTGTCTGGTTCCGGACACCCGGTGGGCGTGTGACATGCAGGGGCTTTGCCACCAGTGCAAGCAGGACAGCTAGCAACTTGAGGGCAGTGATATGCCAACGCAGGCGGGGGCCTGTCCAGCGACCCGACACTGCGCGCCCGTTGCACACCGTAGGGAGGCGTCTGTCGTTACCACGACCGGCCTCAAGACCTGCCCGGGGTTAGGATGCGACGGCAGCAGGCGTAATGACGATACGCCTACTGCCAGTGCGCCACGCTCTCCAGGGAACTCATCTTGGGTTACTCTATACAGTCTTTTATGATCGCAAAATAAGGGTAGGTACGTGGTCGTGCGGGTTGGAGAGGCTGACGTCCACGTACCGGATCTGCTAAAAAGCCAATTTTAGGGACTCATCCTGGGACTGTTCCAGGGGAAAGTCATCACTTTCCAAGAGGATTCGCCTCTCTACTCCTTTCCCCTGAACCAGACGCCGGTGGTCCAGGTTCTGCCTCTCCAGGCTGCACGAGCGCACCGCCTCCCTGTGCCTCCATCTCCCAAGCGGCACTCGCACATAAATACCCCAATATATCACTAAAAGGAGGCTGTAACACAGTTCGTAGATGTAGGGAAGGAAGGAAGCGGGAACCGGCGAACATTCAACAAAACTTTAACGAGAGAGGGGAGAGAGGAAAAGAAAATAATTGATCCGGTTCCCCGACACGCTGTCGCTCAGTCCTCAGACTAGCCGAGAGGCTGTTCCTTGTGGTGGGGGGACGGCCCGCTCCTCCTCCGCCCCCTGGCGGTTGGCGGTGGCTTCTTGCTTCTCTTTGTTTGCAGTTCCACTAAAATGCTGCTTAAGGAAGAGAGGATCAGAGGACAGGCCCAACGGACGGTAGTCTAAAGAACTAAGCAGCCACTGGCTGTATTTGTTCATTTTAAAGTTCTTTGATAATTTTTTTTATATAGGTTTGTTAATTTACATATTTTTTAGATAGAATGTTTAATAATAACAACTACAACATTACATTGATTGATGGATATATATTGTCATTAATGACTATCAAGACAGAATTTTGCACTTCTGTACACTCTTAAAAACCAACTGGTTAATATGTTTTGTCATTTGAGCAGCACAAAGCCATCCTAATGTCTCACATAGCTTCAGCGCTTAAGGTGGTTGTCCTCCTCTGGATTATCTGCCTAAAGATCAAGTTGTGGTGCCATAGGTGTAAATAATCATTTCCATTTTACTAAATGCTGTTCTTTCGCGTTCTTTTTTAGGAATTGCGCATTTCAGCCATTAAGAACGTCTTAATCCAGACAGGTTTTTCAACTGTGGTAAATGTGACTGATAGAATCCACAAATAACCAATCAGGACATAACTGTCAGGGATTTCAGGCAGAACCCAAATGCAGGCCGTTAGTAAAAAATATATATTTATTGAAATAAAAAACCCACGATGGAGAAAGCATGAACAAAACAAGGCAAACCCAAACAGGGGGATAAAACAAGGTCTTTAGAATAATAAACTAAATAAAAGTCGACAAATTTGAAACCAGGAACAAGGGTACTCTGACACGAGGGAGGGTTTGAAAGGCAGACTATGGTGAGTACATACAATGAACCAACCACTAGGGATGATCACAAAGGGAGGGTGACAGCCAGGTGAAGGGAATGAAACACTAACAGGAAGTAGTCAGGCCAGAGGGGCTCGAACGACCCATCCCTCACTGTCAAAGGTCCAGAATTTAAGTCAGTTTTTTGCACTGAAAATGTGTCCTTTTAAAAAGCAATTGCCAATTATAAGGACCATGGGTGTCGGAAGCACACAAAATGTGAGTGCCAAACGAAAATGATTTGACAGTTACTTCAGTGGCGCTGTGAGAAAGAGCACATGTTAGTTTTAACGCTATCAACTAGTTCGAAACCAGCTTTCACTAAAAACGAACTCTTCTACATTTTCACGTCACATATAGCCATTTATTTTTCAACAACGTACTGGAACATTTTCGTTTTTGTTTTGGGCATGTTTTTCAACATATGATCTCACCGCATGCCATTGTCAACAAAATTGTTGACAGTGAAATGCTTGGTGGCTAGTGTAACAGAGTCCGGAGAGAGAGAGAGCTGTGCAAGTAAACGAAACTCATGGACTTCTAAGATTGCTCTATCGACAGACGCGTAGCCGTCTCGTTAGAGCTCTCGTCTCCCAGACCAGACAGACGCTGGCTCGAGACCTGCTGAGTAGGCGTAATTAGTTCATATGGAAGCCCCCTAGCCACAGTATCAAGTATTCAGTCCCCTTAAATGTTTCACTCTTTGTTATATTGCAGCCATTTGCTAAAATCATTTAAGTTCATTTTTTTCTCATTAATGTACACACAGCACCCCATATTGAGAGAAAAACACAGAATTGATGACATTTTTGCAGATTTATTAAAAAAGAAAAAACTAAAATATCACATGGTCCTAGGTATTTAGACCCTTTGCTCAGTATTAAGGAGAAACACCCTTTTGATCTAATACAGCCATGAGTCTTTTTGGGAAAGATGCAACAAGTTTTTCACACCTGGATTTGGGGATTCTCTGCCATTCCTCCTTGTAGATCCTCTCCAGTTCTGTCAGGTTGGATGGTAAACGTTGGTGGAAAGCCATTTTTAGGTCTCTCCAGAGATGCTCAATTGGGTTTAAGTCAGGGCACTGACTGGGCCATTCAAGAACAGTCACGGAGTTGTTGTGAAGCCACTCCTTCGTTATTTTAGCTGTGTGCTAAGGGTCATTGTCTTGTTAGAAGGTGAACCTTTGGCCCAGTCTGAGGTCTTGAGCACTCTGGAGAAGGTTCCCTGTACTTGGCCGCATTCATCTTTCCCTCGATTACAACCAGTTGTCCTGTCCCTGCAGCTGAAAAACACCCCTACACCATGATGCTGCCACCACCATGATTCAGTGTTGGGACTGTATTGGACAGGTGATGAGCAGTGCCTGGTTTTCTCCACACATACCGCTTAGAATTAAGGCCAAAAAGTTCTCTCGTGGTCTCATCAGACCAGAGAATCTCATTTCTCACGATCTTGGAGTCCTTCAGGTGTTTTTTAGCAAACTCCATGCAGGCTTTCATGTGTCTTATACTTAGGAGAAGCTTCCGTCGGGCCACTCTGCCATAAAGCCCCGGCAGGTGGAGGGCTGCAGTGATGGTTGACTTTCTACAACTTTCTCCCATCTCCCGACTGCATCTCTGGAGCTCAGCCACAGTGTTCTTTGGGTTCTTCTTTACCTTGCTCACCAATGCTCTTCTCCCCCAATAGCTCTAGGAAGGGTTCTGGTTGTCCCAAACGTTTTCCATTTAAGGATTATGGAGGCCACTGTGCCCTTAGGAACCTTAAGTGCAGCAGAAATGTTTTTGTAACCTTGGCTAGATCTGTGCCTTGCCACAATTCTGTCTCTCAGCTCTTCAGGCAGTTCCTTTGACCTCATGATTCTCTACTCACTTAGAGTTGGGCATATTGACTGTTTGTTTATATGTTTCGCTGAGTGCTGGCTGCTTCCTTTTTAGCTGTTGCAAAACTATCTTTGGCGGTGGCAAACTATCACTCATGATTGGGTAAAAGCCGCGGGCCAGCCTGCGAGCTGCGACCTCGTCAGTGGGCGTGTTTAGTAACTTCACGATTACTTATTGGATGGAGTACACGCACACTTGGGTTTTGTTAAATAATGAGCCTATACAATGTACATGTTTCAAACCCGCCAAACTGATTCCAAATCCGCCCAAATTTTGTCCACCCGCCCAAGCCGATTATTACCCACACAATGAAATTCAAAACCGCCCAATCGGGCGGGAACCCGCCCAATCTGGCAACACTGCATGCACTGTGAGCTGTAAGGTCTTATAAAGACAGGTGTGTGGCTTTCCTAATCAAGTCCAATCAGTATAATCAAACACAGCTGGACTCAAATGAAGGTGTAGAACCATCTCAAGGATGGTCAGAAGAAATAGTGGTCGTTTCGTAGTGGTCCCCCGATTAGAGATTTGATCATTTGTATGGAGAGTGGGGAATTCGCATAAACCTAGCAGTTATTGCATACAAGTATTTGAACCTAAAAATTTTATAATAGATGTGGGGGGAAAGACGAAAAAGGTCAGCTTTTTGAGAAAAAGAACCACCCCTTCCACAAGGCAGGCTCTGACCCTTTTCAGTATAAATAGATGTTATTAAACAAGACACTTGAACCTGTGATGTACTTAAGTAAAATGTGAATGATGAATAGAGGGTGACACAGAGAAAACGAGTTTGAGAGGGATGATGGAGATTAAAGAGATGATAGTCGGAATGATAATAAGTGTGACCTAATTCTTCAGATAAACATCACACTTTACCAAACACAAGCCTGCAAATGTTAATTTGCCATTATTGTTTATGCATGTGTAAGTCATTCCATTTCATGACATTGCACTCTGAATTACTCTGAATTTCTCACACAAGTCTGCAAACCTTAATATTCCCCTCTTTCTCTCTACATGGTAGGCATTCCCTTGCAGAGCACCTTCACTGTGTTCAATGATGAATTGATTAATCAATGGTGCAGAATAACCTACACATGCACAGGCCATTCAGATGCCCTTTTGGCAGGTATGACTGCACACAAACGCAAACAGAGATTGACCCCCAAGGTCACCTCAAGGACTCATCTGGAGAGCTGCTAACATGTGACAGTGCTTTTGTGAGCTGTGATTGGCTAATTTGTTTAAAAGTGGAGCACTGGTAGACGTTGGTGTGTTGCTCATCATCAGGCGTTCAGATGACCTTCATTAATAATAACACAGAATCAAAGAGATTTCTCAAAATTTAGGTTGAAGCTTAGCTTAAAGGTGCTGTGTTTAATGTTTTGGAGGATCTATTGACAGAAATGCAACAATTCTGTACATTATTACTGTATGTATTCAGAGGTGTATAAAGACTCTTCATTATGAAGCGTTATGTTTTTAATTTCTTAGATTTAGCTATTTCTATCTACATGCAGCACGGGGTCCCCATACAGTTGTCCCAAATGGATAAATTGCTCTATGGATCACGTTTCATAAATACGTTATCTCCTTCGGCAATGAAGCGAGAATCTTAGCCCTGTGTCAGCAGGGCCGCTGCTAGCCAATTCCATTATGATTATTTTAATTGTTTACGGATGTTTATTTGATCCCAATTACAAGCATATTTATTGTCATTTACTTTTGTTAAATCACAATTCAAAAATGTGCTATTCGTTTTGGTGAAACAAAATTTTATACAAAAAGACAAATCTATAATATGGGTGAAATATGAGTATTTATCTTGAATCGTGAGGTTAAAAATAACTGTATTTTTAGGTACTAAATAAATTATTTTATTTAAGTAAAACTTATACATTTCAAACGTATAAAAAATTATGAAATGCGCTCTATATATCCTACCTAATTGAACCCTCAACGAAACATATTTACTTTACAAGACATGAATAAACAACTTAAAAATTTCTTCACAAATCACTTTTTGAAATGTTTTAAAAACACGTCTGATGAGCAAAAAAGTAGGTCTGTGAATAACCTGTACACACTTCAGGATCTATGAGAAAAGCTGTCTGTCTGTAGCCTGCAAAGGTGGGTATTAATCACAGCGGAATTATGGGGTTTGGTTTGGAGCGGTGCATTCAGAGCTCACTGCAGTACTGTGACGAAATCTGTGTGGGCTGAGTTGGTTTCCCTCTCCTCAACATTCACAACTGAATCCACTGTTTGAAGTCCACAGGCTATTTTTATGCTGTGAAACCAACAAGGGGCTATTTCTTGCAAATACTCAATCAATTGTATTTGCCATTAAGTTAAATAATAAAATCATAAAACCCACAAACCCCAGGCAGATGTTTTTTTTTCCGGTTTAATTTAAATTCTCTTGTAACAGGAATAAGTATTTTGCAAGTTTATTTTTTTGTGTGAGAATAAAAAATTAAATAGAGAGCACAGTGCAGAGTTCCGCAGTGCAGCTTTACAGTTAGTACATTACTGAGAGTGGTAGTGATATTAGGAGACTCTTTATAGTCAGGGTGTAAAGGGGGTGTGTGCTTATGTGTGTGTGTGTGTGTGTCTTGAGGAATGACCAGAGAAAAGTGCAGTGGCAGCAGAACTCAGCTGCTGCAGCTCAGCACTGCCTCTCCACCCTCCTGTCAAATCCCAACCCCACCCCGAGAGAGGGATTCTCCTTCAGCTTCATTCATCCATTTTAATAATCAGTATGCTTGTCCTGAGCAAATTTGAACCTGCACTATCTTATTGTCATTCTCTCCTGCATTACATTCATAACACTCTCACACAAACCAAACAGACTTTCAGAATGTTTATTCTACATACCTGAATATGAATGGAGGCAGGCTAGGAGCGTAAGATTAAAACACTGCTACTGTACTATGTGACTGTGTAACACAAACCTAGTATTCCTATGCACGCACATAATTGTGGATTTTCATTTACATTTGGACGTGATGTATATTATGCTTCTCTCAGGCAAATCCTACATGCAAGCCCCATACTGAGATCAATAGGTGGTCTCTGTAAGGCTGCATAAATTAAGTGTAGCACTGTTCTTTTTTCCCCTGATCGCTCTTGACAGAAGCTGCAAACATTCATCACAGTGCAGGCCAGAGCACAAAGGACAGCACAGAGAACAGAGCAAAGCACAGCTCACCGTAGAGCACAAAGAGGAGACAGCTCCGAGATCTCAGTCATTGAGCAACTGACTGAGCATTGAAAACGCAGAGATGCAAAGAGACATTGGAATACAGGAGGGCAAAATTTTGTCATTTCTTACTCTTCCCCCTTGAAGGAAATTGATGGGCATACGAGGGGGTTTCTTTTCTTTTTCGCGGAAAGAACTGCAATGCAGATACACAGAGAAAGAGACAGACAGAGAGCAGGAGAGGGAAACATGTTATTAGATAATCAGAAATCACCTAATATCACTTAATAACAAAGCCAGCACTACAGATTCCTTACATACCTGTGTAGACATGATTGTTTTCTGTCATTGTGAGATTTTGTCACAGTATCACTCATGGAAACATTTTTGCATTTTATATTTCCATTAAAACATTATTTAAGCTTTTAGTTTGCTGTTTTCAGTGTCAGCTGGTCTCTACACATTTGGGTGAACACATATTTCCATCATATGTCTAATGACTCTTTCTTAAGTCACTCAGTTGGTTTAGCAGCTGTGCTTTGTCACTCTGAATCATCCCTGCCTCGATCTAAAGTACTTATGATTAAGACATGCTAACAGAGCACAGAAAATATCACGTCCTTGCCTTAAACCATTTAATTTAGTTTCTGTTTAATACGGTACGCTTTCAAAGAAAGTAAACTCTCTTGTCATTTCAAACCTGTATGACTTTCTTTCTTCTGCAGACCGAACAGCAGTGCCCCACATTCACGTCTATTGTATGGACACAAAACCAATGCAAGTAAATGGGGGTCAGTTAACAACATTCTTCAAAATATCTTCTTTGGTGTTCTGCAGAAGAAAACAAATTGTACAGGTTTGAAATGACGAGAGGACGAGCAGGCTAAATGATGACAGAATTTTTATTTCGGGGTAAATTATCACTTATCACAGTAGTTCCACATAACTTTCAACTTAGTTTTAGCCCTTAATTTAAAAAGATTTTATACGCAATGTAGCTATACTAACAGAAGACAATGACATCATCTTCTTATTGGTAAGGATAAATGCCTTTTTTTACCAGAGAGACACAAATGTGAAATTAAAATATACACCGCCACCTAGTGTCTGATGTGATAAAACGGCCAAAATAAGGACGTTCTTAAAATGTTAACCAAAACAAGTAGAACATGATTTGAAATAAAATGTCACTACAAAGACAAATGTCACTACAAAGTTTCTATACCTTGTTTGTAATGACAGCATACTCTTCAAATCCTCTCCCGGTAAAGCCCCAACGGGAAGGAGTTCTCCAAAAACTATAAACTAATGTGAATATACGTTTAATGTGCGCGTACGGCGCATGCGCTCCCTCTGAGATCTACGCATGCGCAGTGCGCGCGCACTCTCTGGTGTCCGGTTGCAAAAGCGGCTTTGGGAATTCCCCAGGAAAACACCTACGCGGCCGCACGGCCTTTTCTGGGCAAACGGGGCATCAGCAAGTCTCTCACATTGTGAGCAATTTGTAGTTTTATAATGCCCCGGACATGGAGGGAATCTGAGGCTTTTGCAACAGCGCTCGCCGCTGTTGTTGGGAATTTGTCCAAAAGAAGCTCCTCTTGTTTCCCTAATACATCAACGCTGTCAGACTGAAACCGTTGTAAAGAGCGCAGTTGTGTGTTTGGAGAGGCAACTTCTTTCGTTACAGCTGACGCCGTCAGAACGGTTGGTTCTAATGGAGATGGACGGGACGCAAGATGATTACGACGAGCCTCTGAGACAGAATGCACGGGCTGGACCGAGCTACATGATGGACAAACGGGGGTCGGTGGACGCTGTCCCGGAAGACTGGTGTGACAGCGGGCTAGACTCCTTTGGCGGGGTCGGACTCGGTTTTGAGGCTACGTACATCGAGGCCGAACCGAGATGGGCACCTGAACGGTCTGTGCTTGGCGTACCTTCCCCGGACGAGTCCGCAGACAAGAGCAATATGGACTGTGTGTCAATCGGCGGAGGAGAGAGACTGGATTCTGCCATCGGGGACTCTATAAATGAGGACGCGGTGGTGGGGTGTCTTTCCGACGGGATTGGTACCATGATCCTGAGCGAACCAGCGGGCACAGACGTACTGTCGGGATCAAAGCCCGAAGTTGGTCGGCAGCGGAGGGAAGAGCTTATGAATATGCTGAATTTTCTCTCGGAAGATGGTGACACGTAAGTCTAATAAGTTGTTTTGTTCAACTCATGTCCTGGACTGATGTTAAATAAATGTTGCTCTTTTCTTCTCAGGGTGCTCCATTTGGCGCTGATCCACGAACAGTGGGCCATTGTTAACTGCCTGCTCGAAGAAATTTCATTGGACAGTAACTGGATTCCTTACCTGGACATCCAAAATGACCTGGGACAGGTAAATTGTAGACATACGTGTGTTTATGGGTTTTGCGTGTCCTTTGTCCTTAACTTTGACCTTACTCTGGAAAATATTTTGCTCAGACCGCTCTACATTTAGCAGTCATCGTAGACCAGAGTGAGTGTGTTCGGGCGCTGTTGTGTAATGGGACAAATGCAGAGCTTCAGGAGAGAGGGGGTAACACTCCTTTACACCTGGCTGTAAGAGAGCATCGGACGGAGTGTGTGAGACAGTTGACCAGCTGTTCACGGACCCGTCCGGAGCACCTGAACATCACCAATTTTGCAGGTATAAACTTGGAAAAATGAGTATGTATCTGTCACATGGCATGCAATATACACTGTTTGTGTGGTGGTTACCCAAAACTTGGTTTTGAAGTTTATGTGTCATCTCATTTTGTAATGTATGTCCATTGTACCTAGGCCCTGCTCATTTGTTTGTTCTTGTTTTTAAAGGTATGAGTGCACTGCATACGGCTGTACAGAAGGGCAATTGTGACATCATCAAAATGCTGCTGGATGCAGGAGCAGATGCTAATCAGCGGGTGAGAGGGCGTTTAATGTAAAACTTGAATTTTTTTAAGAACAATAACATAAGCTCCTTTGGTTCGACAATATTAAAGGTGCAGGGAGGATCTATAACACAAATGTGGGATCTTTGATGGTACCAAAAGCATTGGTTTGTTATGTGACGATGCTACTTTTGAATATCAGTATAAACTATTAAGCACCTATTTAAGATTTTGCCATTCATCCAATAATGATCCTGTCATCATTTACTCACCCTCAAGTCACCCTCCAAATCTGTATACATTTCTTTGTTGTAATGAAGACAGAGAAAGGTATTTGGAAGAATGGTTGTAACCAAACAGTTCTTGGCCACCATTGACGACTATAGAAAAACACATTTCTTTGAAAAATGTTTTGTTCTGTTGAACAAAAGAAGATTTCAGGGTTAAACATTTCTGGGGCACGTTTGACTACCATTGTAATTTTTCCCACCTTGGTAGTTTGTTCCAGAACAAAAACGTAAACGTTTTCTGCATTCCATTTTGTAGGATCTGGGGTCAGGTCGGTCTCCATTGCATTTGGCTGTGGAAGGTCAAAGGTCCGCAGTAGTGGAGTTGTTATTGAGTGCCGGTGCAGTGGTGAATCAGCGCTCCTATGCAGGTCACACCCCGCTGTATTGTGCCTTCTACAGACCAAACAAAGAGGTGCAGGCCCTACTTAGTGCCAGTGGGGCCACATATACACGGGAGGATGAGGAAGAAGAAGAGTACAGAGAGATAGAGGAGGTTAGCGATACAAAGCCCACATTCACTAAAACTGGATGTGTAAAGAGTTGTTTCTATGCTTATTGCTTCTCTTTATCTCTCACAGGAGGAGTTCGATGATGTCGTTATTAATGGGCACCGTGTTATGTAGCTGTAAAAGAAGGACACTACTCTGCCTTTGGTCACTTTCACTACAGAAGACAGATTTTGGTGTCTTAAGTGTATGTGGTGTGGGGGTACTATGTATGTGTGTCTGAGCGTGTGTCATTTGTTTTTCAAGGGTGCAGTATAGCACAGTAAAGGTACAGTATGTTTTCAGGGTAATGGAGTCCATAAATCTTCACTCTATTCTTGAAGTATGACTTATAAAACATTTTAAAAGTAGCTGAAAACCAAGGTGGAGGCATCTCTTTTATTTAGGAAAACCTTTCTGGCTCATATTGTGTACATCTTTAAACACCAGACTCCCTGTGTACCAAAACACATGGTTTGACACCTTACACCATCGGTACACTGCACGCCAGAGAATAGATTTGTGTGATGACACTCCAGATGTCAGTGGTTCTCTTTATTTTTTAAACTAAATTATTAGTGGGATCTAGCAGAGGAAATCCTGAAGAGAAACACGCTTTTAATAAACTGATTCACTTATTATTTCTGCAACAGCTATGAGTTGTGCTTTTTTTGTGTGAATAGTCACCGTTTCCACGGTGACGGTTGTAGTTGTCCATTTTTTTGTACAGTGGTTGTTTATTTCTTCTAATTTTTTTCTAGGGCTTAAGGGTGAATGTAGGATAGATAGAGCGATGAGACAGAGGGTTAAAGAGTAGGCCAGACAGAGATGAAAGGTTACATTTAAATATTAGCCTACATTTAATAATGTATAATATTGAAACCACTCACTGTAATCCCCATCCCATAGTTCTTACTGGGGGTACTTAATTCCACAACACAATAAGCCATCTCACAGCTCTAAACTAAATGCAAAGAAATGGGTGTGTTTGGACCCCAGATTCAGCTGACAGTAAATGCTAGATTGTGTCCTGCACTTATGTTTCTGTTTTCGGTTGTTAAATTTAGGAATTACCACCATCCGCGGGATGGTATAATGGTTGTGGACATTTACAGTCACCTGTCTGACCATAACCCAAAGTCAAATTATTTTTAATGGGGTTTAAGAATAGAGGTAATGACAATGATTGGTGCCTTCTGTTGGTCACAGGTTGCTTATCTTAAAAACGGACAGCTATTAAGTGCTCCTGAGCCACTTGCACGTGTCCTCTTGAGTTGACTATGTACTGATAACAGAAATATTGTAGAGCTGTTTTAAATGATAAGGTTAATGGTTATTCAGTTATGATGAACACAACTTAGATCTTGGCACAGTCACAGCCAGGTTTGAATGCAAGAAGCTTTTAAAGGTAGCTTTGTTGAGTTGAATTTTTTTAGGGTTCAGTTTTGAGTGTTACTGATCATTTTGTTAAGGAATGCAGATTGATGGACCTTTAATCTGTGCATACTTCTTTTCATCTGCTTTGTTTGGTGATGGATAATGTGGCTGAAAATCTCTTAGAAATCCTTTAAATGGATAATAAATGGATTCGTTTAAAAGATGAGGTTTATTTTTTTCTTGTTCTCTTAACAATCACCATTCTGAATTTATTAGCTCGGGTTGTGATGTTTATATTTTACATTCCCATGCATTAGCCTTTATTTATAAGACTATTTAATGCATAAGACTATTATATAGTTTGTTATATTGTATAATATAATTGTGCAAAGCAAACAAATCTGTATACAAGAAATTTGTATTTTTGGTTTTTAGTGACAAGTCAAGACATTTACATTGTCATTTAGCAGACGCTTTTATCCAAGGCGACTTACAAAGAGATTAGGGAGCAATAAGCGATATGTCATACAGTAATAATACAATTGATGCTAATACAAAGTTACTAGTTTCAACAAAAGCTAGACCACTACCTGTTGAGAGAAAGAGAGAGGGTTAGTGTACATTAAATAATAATAATTATTTTTCATTTGTCAAGTATTCACAGAAGAGATGGGTTTTAAGTAGTTTTTTGAAGGTTGTGAGAGATGTGGTTGACCGGACCGAGTTAGGAAGAATGTTCCACCAGGAAGGAGTTGTGAAGGAGAATGTGCAGGAAAATGATTTACTGCCCTTATGAGAAGGCGACTCTCCAGGGTTCTTGATGGGGTTTAAGTGTGAACATCAAGAGAGACATAACACTATTAGATAAGGTTGAAGCGGGTCAGGACATGACCCAGATTCAAATATTAAACCCACTGAGTTAGTAGTTCTCTTAGTTCTCTGTGATGTAAAATTCACTTACATTCATTACTTGTACAGGAATATATACACAACAGATGCAGATTATTCAAATTTGGTTACATTAAACTAGAAGAGTTTCAAAGATCTATTTAAGGTTCCTTAGTGGTATGTTCGTTGGTTTTTCTCTAACACACACAGAGTTACAGAGGATCCAACACCAAACCCAGCATACAGTGGCTCAGAGAATTTAGCCTGGAATCTGTGGATGAGCTCTATTGTCTCAGACACGCCATAAAAAGAGACAGAACCTCCGGCGTAATCCAGGTAAATGCCAATGCGTGAGGCACGTACTGCACCTGGCAAATCCTTGTCCATTTTATTGTGCCATGCAGAGTATCCAGAGTCTGAGCACAAGAGGCTCCAGGATTTATCGTTGTATCCCAGAAGGCTGTTTGAGTTCTTACCTTTGCGGCTGATGCTCTTGTATGCAACACCGATTGAAAATTCTCCATTCCACTCTGCCTCCCAGTAATGCCGCAGTCCACTGAGGGGCTCCCTGCACAAAATCTGGCAAAACCCATCAAAGCGCTCAGGGTTATCTGGGTAGTATTGGGTTGTGCGCTTACGGATTACCCGGCGGTTCCCGTCTGATAGCACTAGCTCTTTATAGGCTGTGTTGGGGTCAAATGTCAGTTTGCAAGAATCTGTTAAACAATTTTGAAGGTCAGAGCTTTCAGCATATATATAAAACAAGATGGTAAAAATGTTTTCACCTGTAAGGTGAGGAGATGGGTTATATCATTAAAAAGATTTGGTTTAGACTCACATCTGAGAAAATCCAATCTGGTTTTAGGCTCTTGGAAGTCAACTCTTAATGCAGCTGAACAAAAGAGGATATATTTTAAACCATACTTTATTTTACATTAAAATAACTGTAGCACCTCAGCAGGTCCTCTCACCATTTAAACGTCCTCCAGACCGTGGAACCAGGACATAGATGGATGTATCACTTACTGTTTTGAATATCATGCAAATACATTAATAAACGTTTATCTGTGTGACCTACATCAGTTGTTTTGCATCCATAACGTAATATATGCCAGTTATGTCTTCTTAATAGCAACATTATTTACATGTTTGTGCAATGAAACCAAACTAAAATTACATTGGATTAAATAAAACTAAATTCATATCTTCAGTTAATCAAGATTTGTAGTTAAAGGGTATAGTTACCTCGTTTGGAAATGTTTCCCAGCTCTTTTTTGCAGATGTCATCCAAGTGTTCTTTCATGTCAGAGACGGTCTTGGTGATTTCGCTGAAGGAAAACTCTGGGTTTATGAGCACCTTAGGCACCATGGGCTCTGGTGCCATAGACAGTGTGGGAAAACTCTACACAAATTGACAAACAACACCAAAGAATCTTTACTTATCGTTTCATTATTCAATTTGTAATGCGTACGATACCAGCAGCACAACCTGACTCAGACACATTTTTTATATTAAATATTAGACTTTTATTTACAGTCTGTACCTGTAGAAAGTGGATGTTGTCCTCTGTTTCAAGTATTTGACGTAGGTCACCGTCTCTCTTCTGAAGTTCCATGATCTCTTGTCCAAGTCTCTCTATGTAGCCCTGAGCCTGTTGGTACATCAAAGCTAGAGTTTATACACCAGATGAGGGGGGATGGTAACCCTCTCTATTATACAGTAAGCTCGCATACTTCATCACCCAAATAAAATATCAATCATACAGTAAGTAAACAATTAAATAGTTGACCACAGTCCCTATTTATATACTAATTCAGTGGTGAGGAACCCTGGTCCTGGAGGGTTACAGTCCTGCAGAATTTAGCTCCAAGCACCAAGTGTGTGTTTTAGCTGGTGGAGTTAAACTTTGCAGGACAGCGGCCTCCTGAACCGAGATTCCCCACCCCAGATCTAATTAATGCACAATTGAATTTACACCTGAATCTAATGTGTACACACCTGAGCCATAGATGCTTGTAGGTTAGCCTGTATGAGCTGGATTATCTCTGCCTGCCATCGCTGCACTGCCTGTAACATCTCGCTGAAGATTTTATCACTGTCAGTCTGGGCTCGTTGTGCATTACCCTACAGTAAAATGGAGAAAAATCAACAATTGGTGACTTCCTATGCCCTGTTTTTTTATGATACACAGGTACTGTATGATTGTCATATGTTTCACAGATAGCCTATACTATTCGTATATATATATTTTTGCACAATTAACCAAATTGTTTATTAAACAAAACTGTACTAGCCATCAAAGATCACACATATAATGTCTTAAGTCAGCCACTTTATTTGATTATGTTGAATTATGAATTTTAATCACCACCATGAGACAGCAGAGAGAGAAAGTGGAGCCCCCAAGGGGTGGCCAGGGGTGGCCACGGCCACCACTGTATAAACTCTGGCCACCCCATGGCCATCCCTAGTGTGATTGTGCAGTAGGTACTATTAATTTGAATACATAATTTAAATTCACAATAGTTATAAGTGAAATAAAATGCAACACCCGCTGCAGCCACAAAAAAAGATTTTTAGATTGATTGGCGCCACCAGAAACAAACGTAAACAAGTAACACACATTACACTGAAAATTTTCTGGGGGACCACTGGAGAGAGACAGAGAGAGAGAGAGTTACATACAGTGTGCCAACTCATGAGTTACCAACGTGGAAGTTTTCAAAAATCTAATTTAGGATATTTCTGGTTCCCCTCTGAAAAATTCCCCTCTGGCGCTTCTGAAGTTGTGACTGACCTTGAGAACATCCACGTTGTGTCGGAGTTCCTGCAGTTCTTTCAGTCGATCCTGAATAATGCGTTGAACTTCTGTTTGCGTCAGCATCAAGACTTTCTGTACCACACACAAAAATATTAATTTAGCCTAATAATCAAAGTTAATCTAGTTATCTAAAACAATGAAAACATTTATTTTATTTGAAACTGAAATTGATGTCTTAAATTTAGTTATTGAAAAAAACAAACGAAAATTTAAAATGTTGCCTTAGCAATGAATCAAAAGGCGCTAAAATATATGTAAAAAAAACTAGCAATAATAAATAGACAAATAAAATAATGATAGGATGTTTATACATATATTAGTTAAAAATATATATAAAAATTTGATAAACTGATCCCTTCCTTATAGGGGATTGGTCTGGTTATATATATTTGTTTAAATGACTGTCCAATCGAGTTTTTTTGTGGTCACCAACCCACCTGTTTCTCTGTACGTTCATCCTCTGCGCTCACAATGTTGTGGCTGCGATGTTCTCGTACGGTACACAGTACGCAGATACACATCTGATCCGAGCGGCAGAACAACTCTAACCCTTTCTCATGCTGTGGGCAGATCTTCCGATCCAGATGTCCTGTCTCGTCCACCAGTTTGTGCCGTTTAAAAGTGGCCGATTCATAGTGTGGTTTGATGTGCGTCTCGCAGTAATACGCCAGACACATCAGGCACGACTTTACCGCTCTGTTGCGCCGACCTGTGCAGAAGTCACACAGCGCGTCTTGTTTGTACGGGAACGGGGTGAGCTCGGGTAAGGGTGGGCGAGGCTCCCGATTGCCAACGTTGGGTACATTACGCCTCAAATAGGGGCGAGGAGTGAAGGTCGCCTGGCACTGCGGACAGCTGTAGACACCCATGTGGTCGGAATGGTCCCAGTAGATCTTAATGCAGTCTAGACAAAAGGTGTCTCCACATGGAATGGTGACAGGGTCTCGCTGGACTTCTGCACACAGGGGGCAAGTGTAGTCTGTGAAGTCAGATTCCGCCATTATCCAAAAGATGTGAGAAGAGCAAGTGCTTTGAGTGCAACTGAGGAAGGAACACCAACACCAATATTTATAGATTTGCGGGAGGTAGTGGAGATAGGGGCATATTCGTGCACTACTGTTTATAAATGTCAAAGTAAGATGGGAGAATAGGAGATGTGTTGGATCAGTGTTTACTTTATGTTGAACTGTTCTAGATTAACACAATAACTCATTCTGAAGTATTACTAATAATAGAAGCTCTATCTCTCTCTCACACACACACACACACACACAAACACACACACACACACACACACACACACACACACACACACACACACACACACACACACACACACTCTCTCTATCTCTCTTTCTCTCTTTCACACACACACACACACACACACACACATGCATGCATGCACACACACACACACGCACACACACGCACGCACTCTTCAGTGTGAGAAATATGAAGCTGTGTTTACTCTGTAAATATGGAAACTAGTTCAAATAAATTTGTTTAGTCAGTGCTCTGTGTGACACGTATGTTTACTGTAAACACTTTTATTATGCAGATAAACAATACACACATTCTGAAAAAGAATATCAAGGTCAAACTGTTTTGTGTCCACAGGTAAATTCTGTACAGTCCCAACGGTGTCATGTAAATAAGGGCTTACACTAACAGATACCAGCTATTGGCCTTCAGACATTTTCCAACCACCGTTTTTAATTTTGCATTAATTGCTTTTTTAAATTAGGCAAATGTTTTTACTTAACAGTTTGTATCTTCCTTCAGTCTTTGGTTTAGTTGATGAACATCTTAAACCTCTTAAAATCCACCAGTGGGTCAAATATTGCATGGTCAAATCTATGAATTGTTGACATATAGTATATTTTTAGTCCTATCAACAGTCCCATTCACTTTTATGTTGCATAAAGGTCAGAATTTGTCTTTTCAGCCATAGATTGAGCCATTTATCAAATGAGAGCTCTCAGTCTCAAGCACATCACTGTATATTTCACAGATCTAACTTTAGAGTAGCCTACATCATTTAGGATAATTGTCCAATTGTTGCAATTTAGAGTATTTCTGTTCATACAAGATCAAAACATTTTTCCATGTACTCCAATGCATGTGGGCGGAGTCATAGCTGCAGGAACATATTTTGAGTAGGGGGTGCTGTGATTTTTTTTTTGCCAGGGCAAAAGTTATGACTGTGCCATGGGCGAGCTGCTTAAGTTTAAAGTCACCTTGAAATGGAAGTAGCGATTGACTTTTCTGCATCGTGACGTTAATCAGAGTGAGGCTTCGGAAATGTGACAAAAAATGTAGGGCGGGGCTTTGGTTCAATGTAAGTTGGGCCTGGAGGAAAAGGCTAAAAATGCCTGGCCAATGGACCGTCAGTATAGTCCTACCTCTTTTTTGTTGCTGACGTCATGTGGTGAAGAGTTGTTGTTGAGAGGATTAAACAACATAAAATTAAAGATTAAAAGTGCAAAATAATTTTGAAAAAAATAATGGTGTGCACAGTTTATAGGAATCACTGCAATACTGTGTAAAATACTTAGAATTTTCCTTTTTGAATTCATTGTGACTGCCGAGAATAAAGAAGGATGCCAGTGGCATTATAGGATATATCAGAAAAACAAACACATATACGTGTATAATATGTACAGGTATACAAATAGCCAAAGCACAATCTGTTGTACAAAACTAGCTGCGCTGCTGCTGCTTAACCACCCAAACATCAACCTATAAACCATGGGAAACCAGTCACGCGATTAAACATTGCATGTCGACAGCATATAGTTAATGTCAAAGTTTGCTTTATTGTCAATTCTGCCACATGTACAGTACATATGGAAGATTGAAATTGCGTTGCTCTCAGACCCATGCTAAATACAGATTATACAGTATATATTCATATATATATATGTATATATATATATATATATATATATATATATGTGTGTGTGTGTGTGTGTGTGTGGGTGTGTGTGTGTGCGTGTGGGTGTGCGTGTGCGTGTGTGTAAAATACAACTTTTACAAGCAGGGATATTTAAAAAGAGATAAAGAAGATGGCAGGTACAAATAACTTATTATTAAAAGTGACAATCAGGCTTGTTCAACCTGTCATTAGAGGTTGTAGTTGAAGAGGGGCAGACAGATGCTGAGTGTGGGCAGTCCAAAGCTGCATAAAGTGACTAGTGTAGAAATCAGTTTACTAGAAATCAACTCGTAATGTTACACATTCTGCCTGCAGACCTATTAGCCACAATCTAAAATAAATGACGGTTGCACTTTATTTTACCGTACGTGTACCTATATTGTACTTACAGTGTACTTACCTGAGAAATTGCTGGTTAGTATATGGTAACTGCATGGTATAAATTTTGATTTAGGGGTAGGTTCAGATTTAGTACCTAGTCATTATATTTACTTTATAAGTACACAGTATGTACATGGGAAACAGGACTGTAAAATAAAGTGCTACTGTCTTACATTACTGCTGGCCTGCATGCAAAACTCCGAAAATGGCCTTTCTTTCTGGGTTGACGCTGATGTAGTCCTGTATGAGGACATTAATGTTCAGTAAAAAAGTCTGAAATTAGTTTGTGCGCCATTTGGAAAAGGCCGCTCGTGACACCTGACCTTCACCTTGTGTTGTCATTGTAACAGTAACGTTATTAAAACAAAAACAGCAATGTTATTCAATGGATATAAGTGAATAGACACATTAATACAATTTATTATAATCCTATTTACCTTTGTTAAAACATTTTCATTTACGGAGTGTCCCTTAGTTTCAACTGCGTACAAATAGCCCGCCCAATGCAGCAATGCTTTTTACACTAACTGAAAATAGACGTATTTTCTTTGGATAAAGTAGAAATAGGAGTTAGATGCTATTGATACTTATAGTGGCAGATAACGTTACTATTTAAACCTCACATTATGCAATAATAACAGAGTGTAAATCATCAAATTTCCAAAACATATTAAAATGATGGCAACTTATTGAAATATTAAAGCCCTACACCTACACCTAACCTAACCCTGAGCCTAAACCTAAACTTTATGAATAAAACTGAATTTGAATCAATTTTATTGAAAACAAATGTCTTTATGATATGTAATGTGATTGAAAAAGGTAAAATAGTGTTTAAAAGCGCAACTTGTTTCAGAACGCTGCTCTCATGTGTCACGCTATATAAACTTTACAACTTACGCCATTTGAGTCAATGTTTAATAATAGCTTCATCCTCACACTTTCTCTATTTCAATCACACATTGGTGCAAATAGTCTCTGCCTTTATTTAACTTGGACACCGTTTCAGTTTTTCTTTCACTCGACGCCAGTGTGCGGAGCACTAACTTTCAGCCTAAGAGGTTAATAACTTATACAGCAGTGTGCTCGAAGGTATAGGCAAAATAAGCCGAGCTCCCTGCTTGACCCCCATATATCTGAGAAAAGATGCACATTCTTTGCACACACGAGGGCACCCAATACCAGGTTAGCATTGTAATGTGTTTTTTTCTTGCATGCTGTAGGGGGAGCTCTCATGTTTTTGTGTTAGTAAAGGTTCCTGTAGTTGTCCCAGGAAATGGTGGTTTCTGTGAGAGGGTCTTAATGCTTGCGGTTTTGTTGCCAGTAAGTGTGTGCGTGTTTAAGGCAAACCCCCAGAGTCCTCACTAATATAGTGTATTACAAAATGTTTTGCACATGTTTTTTTATTTGTGTGCATGTATCTTTGCGGTTGTGTGTTTAATAAATTTCACTTTGAATGCTAAAACTGAATGCTGTACAGAGGGTGTGACGGCTGAGAGACACAAAGACAAAGACAGATTGAGAGGAGGAAGGGGATGGAGATTAGTGAAGGAATATCTAGGCCGGTGACGCAGAAGTGTTTAAAGAGATGGAGCGAATGAGCAAAGAGACAAAGAGAGGACAACAGGACATGTGGTAGAGAGAGAGAGAGAGAGAGAGAGAGAGAGAGAGAGAGAGAGGGGGAGATGCAAGTGATGTCATTATCAGTGCTGGGCTGTGCTCTCTCCTCCCTCCATCTCACGTCATCGTACACACACAGGAAGAAGACACACAAACACAAGCCCCCAACCTCACATAAACACCAGAGAGAAGGACGAAACACACCCTTCAGCATCCTTTCAGAAGCAGCTTAGCATCAGTATCTTAGATCATCCACCTCACTGTCAGGTAGGCCATATCTCTCTGCTTCACACTCTCTCTCTTTCTTTAACACTAGCCCACCTAAAAGTATTTGCTAAGCGATATATGCATAGGATTTAGCATAGATGTACATTTTATTTGGGGAAAATGTATTAGATATATTGTATATTGAAATTAAGCATTTAAAATGGATGAATGCATGGATGTTTTTGTCGAATGATGTTTAAAGTATGCACTTGTTCTTGTTTTGCTAGAGGTTTTAAGCATGCACATGTATGAGTAATCTGACTAAATATAGTTGTATTTGATCATTCTGTCTAGAAAGGTAATCGCAGTGCTCCGTTCCATTATAGATGATGCTTTTAGGGATAAAATATCCCCCGATATGAGAGAGTAACAGTATGGCACAGAAAGAAAAAGAGAGGAAGCTAATTTAGCTAAGTGGACCATTATTGAATTACAGCTTTTAGTGTGAGTAATATAAATTTGTGTGTGTGTCTGTGAGTGTGTGTTTGTAGAGTAATTGTCAATTTGATGTGTGTGTGTGTGTGTTGTGGTGTTGATGTGTAGGTGGACTTGGTGCTGTCAGTTTTCCAAATGAAGTAAATTAAAAGATATCTGTGAAAATGGAACAGTATATATTAGTGTGCTATATAGTGAATCATGGTGTCACTTACAGGATTACCGGGAAATCATCAGGACTGCAGACATAATTTCAAATAAACTGTTTAACACTACACATACACTCACTTTCACCCACTCAGTTTTTTTATTCTCCCTTTTGTACCATACAGTGTAATCTGCTAGTATGGCTGAGGGTTCAGGTGAGGTTTCGCTGGCAGAGGTTGGGACGTCATTCCGTAAATTCGCTGTTCATGGAGACACCAAGGCGACGGGGAAGGAGATGAATGGGAAAAACTTTGTTAAGCTGTGTAAGGACTGCAAGATCATCGACGGGAAAAATGTCACCAGCACAGATGTGGATATTGTCTTCAGCAAAGTCAAGTACGAATGTGACCATTATGACTGAAATTTAAAGACCTCAAGAAATCAATATAACTTTTTGTGTTTTTTAATTCATGTGTGCTTTATGGTCCCCATGAGTTCTCACGAAGTCTCTCATTTCCCCCCCAAATAAAACAACAATTTTTATGACATCATTCTGAACTTCAGAAAGCTCCGTAAAATCTAGAGAATCCAACAGCTGCTCCCACTATTGGGTATTTTTAAAGGGCAGGAGCCACTTATTCTGTCCCATTATTTCCTGTTTCAGATGAAACTTTGAGGCTTTCTATTGTTCTGTGTGTGAAAGGGTCTTTATACCACCTGCAACAAAGTAATAATTATATAAATTTCAAGGTACAAATAAGTAAAGGAAAAATACCATTAAAACATGTGACATAAAGATCTGTCTCTATGTGTTTTAGGGCAAAGACAGCACGTGTCATTACATTTGAGCAGTTCACACAAGCCATGTCTGAGCTGGCTCCGAAGCGTTTTAAAGGGAAAAGCCAGGAGGAGGCAGTACAGCTTCTCTACGGTCTCATTGCCGGACAAGAACCCGCCAACATAGGTGTCACTGTGAGTTCCAGCCAATCAAAACAGTTTTTTAAAAAGACCCCCCCTCCGAATCCCATACTCTATCTCTTTCTCTCCACAGAAAGTGGCAAAAGCAGCTGCTGTGGACAGGTTAACAGACAGCAATAAGTACACTGGCTCTCATAAGGAACGCTTTGACGGATCAGGAAAAGGAAAAGGCCGTGCGGGGAGGGAGGATATCCCTGATACCAGTGGATACGTCTCGGCATACAAAGGCCAAGACACCTTTGACGACAAAGTCAAAGATAATGAATGAGAGTGAAATAGCTGAAAGGAGACCAATGCATTATGCATATGACATAATGTGTGAAGTCTCGCTGGTTTTTGTTAGCAACTGGCTTGCATGCAAAACAAATCCCTTGCTACAACACTGCATGAACATTAAGCTCACACGGTTTGCAAATATTGTATAATTGGTTTTTATTTATAATGCACTCTATGTCTCAATGTTTACCATCAAAAGACCCTCAAGCAATGTTTGAGCAATGATCTAAAATCATGTAGCTTGTAGTCTGTTGGTGATACCTATTGTTATGCAGTATTGGGGAGTAAGTAAGTCGTCAGGTTTTTAAATTTTCAGTAGTGTGGCAGTATATCCGCTATTGTAAAAACAGTGCAGCTTTCCAAAAATTAGCTAATTTATGCAATACGTGACAATTTTAAGGTAAATACTACCAGTCATTATTTATTTATTTAATTCTTAAGATACTAGTTTAATCATGTCACTTTGAGATCAGTCATTCACACCTCGTCTTCTACCAGAAAAAATACAATACATCTAATTGTGATCAGTATAATATATATCCAGGTATTTATAAGTTGTTGCACCTTATTGTTTCAGTGAAGTAGCTATCATTTAGCTGTCTTAGTAGTCTGTAGTGTAGCTTAAAGGTCCAGTGTGTAATTTTCGGAGGCTCTATTGACAGAAATGCAATATAAAAAACATAAATGTGTCTTCAGGGGTGTATAAAGACCTCACATAATGAAGCGTTATGTTTTATTACCTTAGAATTAGCTATTTCTCTTTACACTCACTGCAGGTCCCCTTGCATGGAATTTACAATATTGTTCCTAAACCAGGGATCTCCAGCCCTGCTCCTGAAGAGCTGCCGTCCTGCGGAGTGCCGCTCCAACCCTGTTTCAGCACGCCCGTCTGTAATTATCAAGCAACCCTAAACACCTTTATTAGCTCCTTTAGCTGTGTTTGATTGGGGTTGGTGCTGAAATCTTCAGGACAGTAGCTCACCAGGAGCAGGGTTGGAGACCCCTCCCCTAAATGGACAAACTGCTCTAAAGAGTAAATATGTTATGTCCTTCAGCAATGAAGCGAAAATGTGATGACATCTTTGTTCTGTGTCAACCACCGTGTGCTTTGAAAGTGAGGGGTGAGCGAGCCATTGGTTGCAGTTCACAACCTCACTGCTAGATGCTGCTAAATTTCATTTGGAGCTTAAATTGGAAGCATGACTGTGGTTGAACATCATTAAAATGTGTGTAGTATGTAGTTTAAAAAGTTGTAAAATAGCTTCCCCAACACTGCTATTTAGCTACATGTAAAGATAAAAACACTCTTCCAATAACATGGAACACACAGAACAGCTTTCCTTGTGGAAAATGACTTTTCTTTGAGAGATTGTACTAGTCTCTCATTGTATATTTAATATGGTAGCAAGCATTTGCCTTACCTAATCTTCTATTATTAGAAGTAATATATTAAACTATTAAAGTATCAAAAAGAAAACAGAGATTAAATGTGGAAAGACTTCCTCTCTGTCTCTTTCTTTATCTCTGCAGGAATTAATATCTTTTGCACTCTCTGAGTGTTGTTGTATGGTCTTTGTGTTTTGGCTTTGTCTTTACGAACACTGGTCTGGTATCGACTCAAATAAAGTCTGAACTAAGAAAATGGCATGTGGGAATACTTATATTGCAACGTGTTACGTGATGCTTTGCATAATTTTGAACTGCATTGTGTTTTATTGTGAACATAGGTGTGGTGTGTTCTTATGATTAGATTGCTTGTGGCCTAAATCAATAAGAATAGAGATCCTTTAGTGGGAAAACTGTTAGATTGCTTTTAAAAGATAGCAGTTTTCTCCTTTGAGATTGTGCGGTCAAATTCATCACATTTCATTTCTCGGCTTTAATGCATGTCATTGTCTTATTGTATTGAGCACTGTCATGGTGTAAAGCTTTGTGGGGTTTTGTGTTTCAGTGCACCTGAGGTAAGTTTCCTCCTTTTGTAGATATTTTGACCGAGGGCTTTTATACAAGCCTTTTAAAGCAAACTCTTGAAAGCTCCCTTTTACAAACCAACACACACCTGAATATCCCTCTGCACATGAACAGTTGGAGGGCTGTCAGGCTATAAAGTAGAATACAGGCTCTGGTTTTGATTTGCTCCAACTGACTCAACAAGGCAAAGCAGAAGTAGCGTGAGACATGGAAGGTGAGAAAGATGACAATTTGTTATTTCAGATCAATGTTTTGTTTATTTGTTTTGTGGTTTTGGATTAGAGGTATTTGTTCTTTTGTTTAATTTTAAGGAAAATTACATATATTTTTTATTATGAACAATTTACTATTCGTTAATTAAATTAACAAATAGAAACGTCAGGGTTGTTTGTTATGATAATTTATTATATAATTTATTTATTATTAATGAAATTAAAGCATGTTGTAATTGAATTAGCAAAAATAAAACTTTAAATTGCTGTTTAATAATTTATTATATTATTTATTTATTATGATAATTGTTTTGGATTTATAATCGCATATGTATTTTATTTATAATTTCCAAAATATTTAAATTAGTTTAAGTATTTAGGAATGCAAATATTGTTAATTTGTTTAGATTTGAGCAGAATTGCATCGATTTAATCCCATGTTTACAGGACGCCATCAATCCAAATGTTATTCTCTGATCAAGAAAAGTTTAATTTCTGAAATATTGATATAACTGTCATCTCAATTGACACAACATTATAAAAAGTGTTGGGTTGTTTTTGACAAATGCTGGGTAAATAAAGGACAGAACACACTGCTGGGTTACAATCACCCAATGTCTTTACCAAGCCATGACTGCAAAAAATCAAACCAGCACTTTTTGGAGGGATAGTGTCAGTGTTATTACTCTTTGTTACCAACTGAATCACATCTAGGTGTTGTTGTGCTGCTCTGTGTGTTGCCACTGGTGCTGTCGCAGCAGCAACGAATATTCTCATGGGAAGCACCGGGAGAAACTCCTGCCCCAGATGTCATCAACCGTAAGACAAGTGCCCTGATGACATCTTAAAACAGCTGGATGGACTGACAGAAAGAAATATAGATATAAACGTATATCCTTACTCTCACTAGCATGTCTGGCTGACCAGGACTCGTGCAGCTGTTGTGTGATGCTGAAGAAAAAATGGGAGTTAGAACGTTATTTAAACACCAGTCTGAATTCACTGGAGGGTTCGCTGGCAAGAGCACAGACCACACTCAGAAACATCAGAGGTACAAACATCTAAACCAACACCAAGCTTTTGACCTAATCTCAGATTGTTCTGACATCTGTTCTAAGATAATAAAATATAACACACAAAATGCACAAACTGAATGATAAAGTCATACATTATGACACAAATATCTTATTTAATTGAAAAAAATTAGAACCCTGCCCAAAACACAATAGACAATTGTATGGATTGAGTGGTTATAATGGAAACTGTAATGGTCTCTACTGGTAATGTGTTGGTTTCTGTTGGTGGGATGTTATCTGGTAGATGGGAACCAATAGAACTATCTATTCTGTGTCTATGTCCAACCTCACTGATTTGTCTAATGTGCTTCATACATGTTCTTTGTCGTTGTTTAGAGAACCGAGTGGCATTTTCTACGGGTCTAGCTGACAAGCGACGTTGTGTTGGTCCGGTGAAGGCAGCTGTAAATGTGACATATCAGAGTATCTTTATCAACATTGGAGAAGCCTATAATTCCACCACTGGTGTGTTCACTGTGCCAAGATCGGGCGTGTACAATCTGGCATTAACCGCGTTCAGTGACGCAGGGTCACCAGGTGTATCTCTGGCCATCTGCGTCAGTATCAGGCAGAACGGTGTGGCCCTTGCAGCACTCCGAGAGAAATACGATCAAGACCAGGAAGACCAGGCCACTGTTGTTTTACTCGCGGAGCTCCGCGTAGGGGACCGCATTACCGTCAGTCTCCAGCCTGGCTGCTGGCTGTGTGATGATCAGAATCATTATAACACATTTAGTGGGTTTCTGCTGTATGCTACCGAGTAGAGCACACAAACCTAGACAATATATTAGGGAGTTCCTTTCATAGATGCAAAGGTTTAACATTAAGATATTGATTGTTCTTGTACATTAACTCTAAATTTAGCCCTTACACAAGCGTGTAGCCATTATTTAATAGCAAAATAAGATTGGGCCTTTAAAATAGGCAATTTACGCTTGGCATTAGAATGGAATCTATATTTGGATGTTGTCCACATATCCATTAAAAAGACAATGTGGGTATACAGAGTTGTGTTCAGAAGATCCTGAGGGAGGCAAACCCTAAACCCAAAGTAGTCATCACATATGTATTCATATGACCGTATTGAAAAAGATTATGCAAACTCCGCCCATGGCCATTATGATCCATTCTCTTTCTCACACATCTGAAGTCCAACTACAATTGCCATAATAAACTGTATATATGAAGAGTTTGGTTCCAAAACGAGATAACTTTTCAAAAATCATGTTTTTTTATATGTTATCATATTTCGATTGTGTTTTGTTATGTTGGTTTGCTGTATTATTTTAGTTATGGCTGAAATCAAAACAAACCAGTTCGATTGAAATTAACTGGAATCTACAATAAAAGTGTCATTTTGGAACCAAACTCTTCACATATATATTTATCATGAAAAGAGATCCGATAAGTTATCTGGATGCTAAAGCAACTTGGTAGCTCTTTGTTCTGATTTGCTTGATAATATTTCAGGATCTTAGGACGCAATCACGTATTGAAGATCTATTGAGGACATTTTCAGCAAGGACTTTTACAAACATTTGGGTCTGACAAAAAATATTTTGTTGTAAGGTTACAAAATGTTGTAAAAGCCGGATATGTCATACTAACATCAATAAAATGTTGAAATGATAAAATGATTTGTCTTCTTAAGTAATCTTAATTCACAAGGTGATCTCATGAGATGGGATAAAGGTGTCTCATTCATTAGTTTGTTACTGTAGGATTTAAATTGAATGTATTGTGTGTATTAAAGCTTTTTTTAAATGTTCTTATACTTACTCTTGAAATACTCCTTCGAAAATGCCCGTTTGACTCATTTTTTAAACATCCCACAGATGCTGTTGTTGGATTACATCACATTATGCTACACACTGATCTATTGTCCCATTAGTGACCGATTGATACCGCTGTTAATACAAAAACAGTTGATAAGATCAGACGGCTTTTCTCTCTCACACACCAACACATGTGCAACCAGAGCCAGCTCATCTACTTTTTTCTGTGTTATCTGTTCTGCATCTCCACAAACCTCATATACATTGTTCAGTGTTTACTTAAATGGGTGACATCTGAGAGTTCTTTGTTGTTTCTTGGAATTTTACAACAGTGCAGTTGGGGTGTCAAAGACACAAATAGATTGGACTTTAATAACAATGTTTGAGGATAGGAAAGCCTTTCATCAATGTTAAATGAAAACAATTAACATTTATCATTCCTAAAAATCTCATATTGATTAGAGGTTAAGGTTCTTGGCCACCATTGACCATAGTAGGAAAGGTTGTTTGCTTTCCAAAATTCTTTAAAACATCTTCTTTTGTGTTTAACAGAACAAAGACATTTATAAAGCATTTTTTCCAACTATCAATGGTTGCCAAGCACTGTGTGGTTACAAGCATTTGTCCAAATATCTTTCTCTGTGTTCATCAGAACAAAGACATTTACATAGATTTACAAAAACTTGAGGGTGCGTAAATGAAGACAGAATTTCATTTTTGGGTAAACGGTTCCTACCAATTAATAATAACGGAGATGAGATATTGCTTGGCAAGTCCGAGAACTAACACAGTTGATTAGTCACCAGGGACAACAGGCAAATATACATGTAAGTGCTCACTATGCAAATATTTGAATTCCACAAACGTATTTCACGAGGTCAGCCACTGATGAACCATAGCAAAGGATAAAGCTCTGCATCATTATAATTATGCTGTCATTACTTAGACAAAAAATTATATATAAAAAATGAATGCAAATATAAAAACCTGACAAAATTAAAAGAAAATACATGAAATATAATTTTAAGAAATGACATCCCCATTGCAGTGTGGTAACTCAGACATTGGAACTAAGGAAGAGTAGGTCTGTACCAGTGAGTGGCGCTGGTGAGAGAGGGCCACTCTGAGGCCTCTGTGTGGGAGGATAACAAAAGACAGGGCACACAGATGGCTCTGTTGCTTAGAAATGTTGAGGAGGTTTACAAACAACCGCTGTCCAGCAGAGAACACTCAAGGGACTGAGGCCAAAAACATCTTCAGCAGATACTTCAGGTCTTTGCTCTCATGCCTCAGAATGCCTGGAATTGTAATCACTCTCACCTGCCGCACATCACAACCCTCATTATGCTCCTAGCATAAAAGCCATTCTCCCTTCAGTCAGCATCTGGTCTAGTATTTGACTCCTTAACGTAAGCTTACCTTAAGTGCTGCATTGCCAAGTCTTCCAAGCCAGCCGAGCCCTTAAGGTTATTCACCTCGTGTCACCGTCACCAGCACTTACCTCTCCGGTCCTCCCGCCAACCATCGGCAAAAGTCCTCGCCATCTTCCCAAAGTAAAACCCCTCTCCCTTTACCTGTAGCCATTGATAGATTATCTAAATTCGGTTGTTTATTTCCCCTGTCTGCCATCGGCAATGGAATCTGCTGAACTTCTTTTCACCCATGTGTTTAGATACTTCGGGGTCTCTGAGGACATTAACTCTGACTGAGGTCCCCAATTAATCTCACGGGTATGGCGAGCAACTTTGTCTCTCCTAGGTGACAGTCAGTCTATCCTCTGGCTACCACCCCCAGTCTTACGGGGAGATTTGAAGATTCCTTCGCACCCTCTGCCATGACCACAAGGAATCCTGGAGCCAGTTCCTCTGCTGGGCCGAGTACACCAGAACTCCCTTGGCCAACCAGCCACAAAGTTGACACCTTTTCAACTTGGTTACTAGCCACCACTGTTCCCATGGTGAGGGGTACTGTCTGAGGTACCTTCCATCAACCACTGGTTCCAGGAGAGCAAGAGGGTCTGGGACGAAGCACACCCTCATCTCCAGAGAGTCATCCGACTCCAGAAGATCTACTCCGCTGCCCTTTCGAAGGAGACCCTGCAGTACCATCTCGGGGAATTAGTATTGCTCTCCACCCGAGATATCCGGGATATCACGAAAGTTAAGTCCCAGATGAATTGGCCCCCTCCCCATGGTCAAGCAGATTAACCCAGTTACTTATATAGTAACCTAACAGCACAAGCACCCTTTAACTTCTACTGTATGGACAGTGAATGGGTGCCAGTTAACAACATTCTTCCTAATATCTTCTTTTGTGTTCTGCAGTAGATAGAAAGTCATATAGGTTGAAATGACGACAGGGTGAGTACAATGAAAAAAAATCTTTGGGTGAACTATCACCTTAATGCTAGATCCAGACTACAATTAATGTTTAGCTGTTGTAACTGAATTCACCATTATTTTGTCTCAAGATGCATTTTTATAAAAGTGACTAAATCTAACTACGGAATGGCGAATGATCGTGAAATAAAGTAAAAGTGAGCATGTTTTGTGATAATGATTTCTTTGTTTTATGATTATTGTCTGTTTTAATTCTGTATGTATATAACTTTTAAATAAAGATAACAAAATATAACCAATAAAGTCCATGAGATGTGTTTACTTATAGTGTCTGTCTGTCTGTGTGTGTGTGTGTGTGTGTGTGTGTGTGTATTAGACCGAGACAGAGTGAAACCCCACCCATAGGCACTCTTGTGTTACAGTGTCTCATATCAGATCAGACCAGTGAATAACACAAAGACGCCCCTGTGGCCCCTGCAGCTGATGAATCACAACAGAAGCAGACAACATTATCAACTGAGCCCTGATTTCTCACTGTAAACATTTCCAGTATTGACATTTCAAACGTCTAATAAATCTTAAAAAATCTACAATTAACCTATACTGTACTATTCTAAACTTATTTTAAAAATAACAACATTTTAAGTTACGTAAGAGCCTATCCAGACCAATGTGAACCACACGTGGCAAAGTAAACGAATACCTACAATTTTGTAAAAATAATATGTCAAGAGGAAGTTAAAAGTTTATAAATCATTGAATGACAAAACATTCCAACAAAAACGAAGCTACTTAAATTAGTGTTAGTCTGTAATTTCAATCGGATCAAAGGGTGATCCTTTCACTTTACCACCGTCGTACTGACTTTACCTCGTCTGTTTCATTTCACTGTCATGGTTGCATGTGTAACATCCTGTTTCATCAAGCCCTGCAACCATTAGCCACCTTTAAAAATGCCAAGATATTATGTGATTCACGATCCTATCAATCCTCCAGCCCTCTTCCTCCTCTACTGGGCGGAGTGGAAGAGAAGGCATGTGAAGAAATTCCTTGCTCTGTCCAGACCGCTGCTTTTCCCTCTCCCAAATAAGGACGTACATTGCAATACAGGAAAATGAGAGGAAAGAAGGGGCAGAACTTTGAAAAAAGTCATGACCTTTTATGGATGTTGTTGCCTCCTCTTTTACTCTTTCCTGCTCATTCTCACTCACTCTTTCTCATGCTCTATCTCACTCTGTGCTCATTTCACGAGGCTGGCACTCCCTGAGCCTGGACCCTGAACTCTGTCATAAAGAGGTAGATATACTCTCTCTCTCTATCTCTCTCTCACACACACAGCTGTGTGCACCAAAGAATACGCACTTTCATACCGAGACTACTGAGCAAGAGTTCTACACATAAACTGGTAAGTACATGTGAAATGACATGTAATACTGTGTAATGCTAAGATAAATGGCTTTGTAACGAATATGAACAAACGAAAGTGAGAGATTGTCTGTGTGTTTTTGTGTGTGAGAGAGAGAGCGAGAGAGTGAGAGATTTTGGTATAATAATGTTCTTTGGAAGTGTTGTGTCTGCTCTACATGTTTCTACATGTTGTGAGTTTTCAATGTGCGTGTCTGTCAGATATTTTTTAGCTGTTGCTGATGACATGTTGCAAGAGTATAATGTTCTCCTCCCTGCCATTTCCCTTACACAAACACACACAGATACACACAGAGAGACCAAGAAATAAGAACAACTCTTAATTGTAGGGGAAAATGTGTGTCATGCAGACAGATTATTATTCAATTATGGAGAATTGTACGTGACTGAGTGTGTGTCTGTGTGAGCTAACAAGAAGTTAAATAAATCTGATCAAACTTCAGTTAATGGAGCACATAACCGGTTTATTGTCTAAAAATACACAACGGGGTGTGAGGGTTGTGATATGTTTAAAATAAGTTTTAAAGTTTAAAAAATTCTGTCATCATTTACTCACCCTCTTGTAATTTCAACCCTTTATGACTTTCTTCTGCAAAACAGAAAAGAAGATATTTTGAAGATTGTTGATTACCAAACAACCGTGTCACCCATTGACTTCTTTGTGGTGATGTGTCCATACAATAGAAGTCAATGGGTGCCACCATTGTTCGGTTACCAACAATCTTCAAAATAAATTATTTTGCAGGTTTGAAATGACAAGAGGGTGAGTAAAGGATGACAGAATTTTCCTTATTGTGGTGAACCATCCCTTTAAATTAAATAAACATACTATAAGGGCTGTTATGGCATCAGATTTATATCACCGGGACTTGAATTTAAAAAAGCTTCCGAATTTATTACCTTGTATTTTTACTTTTAAATATTGGCTAATATAAACATTATATATATATATAAAAAGTTGGCTTAATCTACATCAAATGTGTACTTACAATTACAACATTGTGGGTTCCCAAAATGGCAGCCGCGCTGCCGAAGCGCCTCCTACTGGCTGTCACTAAATATAGCATCAGAGATTCGTTCTATACTCTTCAGCTGTGTCTCGTTTCGTAAGGCTGTGTCCTTGTGTCCTCCAGAGGTCGCATCCTCTAAAAGGATGCGGCATAGGCCTACGGAGAATCCTCAACATAGAATTAAACGAGACTTCTTTCGTAGGACATACTGGCAGAAAAGGAAACAGGAAGTACCACGTTGCTATGACAACACGTTGCGCTCGCACACCTGTCAAATTAATTTAAATGATTTTGATTGTTTTAAGAGGTAAAAAGTTGCTTACTTTCCACTCTAAACAATGCCAAAGGAGTTAAACAAATGTAACATTTTTGCCTTCCTGTCTTAAAACGCTATCACTAAACACTTGTAAACCTATTTACTACATCTGCCTGCTAAGATTATAAAAACATGACACAAATTAGTAAACTGTTTAAACACCACATATTTGATTGAAGGTGGAGCGCCTTGGCCGACGCAAGGAATTGTGGGTTTTCTCTAACAACAAAGGATACACCTCACGTGTCCTCCGAATTCTCTTGAAAGAAGATCGCGTTAGAAGGGTGCATTCTTTTTATGAAACGGGACAGTTTTGATGACGTAGCGGGCTTCGAATGAGACCTTCCCAAACGAGACACAGCTTTTGTCGACGGTCGATTGCTATTCCTTATATTCCCAGAAGTTAGGCTTGGTTCTGGCAAATTACATTTTAACTCCTGGAAATTTAGACTTGGTGCATGTTCAAGCTCAAACCAGAACGACACGTTTCCATGAAACAGTTTGCAACTGTCTGCAACAGGGTTTGAGATACAGTTTGGTGGGAGTGTCAAGAATGTCAGCCCAATCAGCAGCAACATGGATTTAACCCATACGGTATTAAAGAGACAGCCCAAGTAAAGTCGTTTAATGTCCGCTGCAGCTCTGTATACGCAACAATTGGAGATATTAGAAGAGATGTATTTTGCAGTATTCAACGCGCATTTATACCGATTTCATCACAACCGGGTGTTCACCACCATTTCCGTGTTGCTATGACATAAAAAAAAATGTACGACCTGAAATCGTGAACTTGAATAATTAAAACCTGAATTTCACAACACAAATTTTAGGATGGTGAATTCATAGAAAAGATTTTCAAATATTCTAAATTATGGACAATAAAATTCGAGGTGATAAATTAGGTAGCTTTTTTTAATTCAAGTCCTGGTGTAAATCTGACACCATAGGCTGTGCAATTAATCGAAAAATAATCAAAAGCGTAATTTTGCCCTTCAACAATCACAAAAAGAATCGAGGTAAAACGATTATTGTGCCGCATTCCATTTAACAAGAATCCTCTCTTTTCTTGTAGTGTAAATCATCCACAGCACACCTCGTCCTTTGCAGTGGTTCAGTTGTGGTAGTGCTCATTCATTTTTCTACTCTTTTGGCAACTCAATATGAAATTAAAATATATTTTTACTTATTTTACGTGTCTTATATGTTTTTAACCAATAGTGGGAATATTGCTGAAATAGTGGGATTATAACACCCTGTCCTATTAAGCGAATCTGTGCACTTATATAACATCTCACAGTCAAACACCATGCTCACAGCTGGAGTATTATAACTCTTTGTACTGCATGATTTTAAGCCTAAGGTCAAAAGCCCATAGTCAAACAGTCTGTTATATAATATAAAGATATACAATTTATTATGAGAAAAACAGTTTTATAAGGCTGTATGATTGCATCAGTCAATGCATGTGTGCTTTTGTTATCGTGTTTGTGTATTTGTACGTAGCCCAACAGGTGTTTACAAACAGGAAACTGCTTTGAGGATGTGAGCTAATTGGACAGCCATACACAGATATTTTCATCCAGGCACACAGACACACCAACACACATATATTTAGGCGCCACCTTCTCTACAAACATAGGAAGGGCGAGTTTGAATGTGTCATTTTGCAAATATCAAGCAGCGATAATGTCATTTTCACACATGAAAGATTAATGATTTATAGAGACTTTCTTCTTTTGTGTGTCTATAATTGTACATGTGTATGAACATCTTGTGAATGTCTGATATCATAACATCCCTGCTGACAGGACTAGCTTAGACCTTGTTGGGCCAGGCATGCTCATAAATAGATTTTAGTTTGGTGCTGGTCAAGCTGAGTGGTCTCTCCCGTGAAGTTGGGTGGGCAAGGTAGTGTTTTTGGTTAACCTTGTAGTTAAAAAGCCCAAAACTTGTTGTGACAAGACAAACAATGGCAGTCTTGAAGAGTCTTCAACAAAGATTAATAAGGTCAATGTTCAAAGAATGTATGTTTCAGCCTGCTCTCACAAACACCTATACTTCCACTTTTTGGCTAATCTGTTGTATTTTCAATTTGTTTTTGGACTGGATCCTGAAACTGAAACGGATAAAAATGAGATCCTGATAATCTAGTATGACTAGTATGTCAAAGTAAAAGTAATAAGAACATTTTGACATAAAGCCGCCTGCAGCATTGTGAAAACACACAATGATCTTGAGTTAAAGTCTGAATGGTCAATCTCTTTCTCCAGTTCAGAGGTTGTGTTGCAACATGTTCTCTGAAAGGACACAGTTGAGTTCACGCAGGTCCTAATTTCATCTGGAAGAGACCTTCAGATATTTTGCATTGAAAATGTAAAAGACTTGTGATTTGCATAGCTGGTCATTACAGTTAGACGTTCCTTTCATTGCTAGGTCCTTTGCTTACACACATTCTGGCATTTTACAAGTAAAACCATATCTGCCAGAACAGGTCACATGATCCGACAGCCTGCTTATTCATGTTCAACTGGGTTGGTTATAAATTGTTTCTGTTCTTTGTGTGTGTGTTTGCACAGTCAATAATGGCGAATAAAGGTCCATCCTATGGTCTGAGCCGTGAGGTGCAGAGTAAGATCGACAAGAAATATGATCCGGACCTTGAGGAGCGGCTGGTGCAATGGATAATCGCTCAATGTGGGGATGCTGTAGGAAAACCTCAAGCTGGAAAACAAGGCTTCCAGCAGTGGCTTAAAGATGGTTGTGTAAGTGTTTCACTATGTTCAAATAGATTAAGCCATAGCTAACATGCATTTACATTACATTTACTCAATTGCAGACACTTTTATTCAAAGCGACATACATTTCATTGTACTATACATTAGTTTCTGACTTTGTGCGATCCCCTGGGATCGAACACATGACATGGGCGTTGCTAGCGCCATGCTCTAATCACTGAGTCACAACAATGCTTGTCCAATCAGATTGCAGCACAAAAACAAGTATTTACCTAACATAGAATGATCCATAAAAGTCTTTACACTCATCATGGCACTCTTTTCCTTTCTGTCTAAATAGGTTTTGTGTGAGCTGATCAACAGTCTCCATAAAGATTCAAGGCCTGTGAAAAAGGTCCAAAGTTCTGGAATGGCTTTTAAACAGATGGAGCAGATTTCTCAGTTCCTCGCTGCTGCCGAGCGCTACGGAGTCACCAAGTCTGACATGTTCCAAACAGTCGACCTCTGGGAGGGTGAGTGTCCACTGACCCTGATGCACTGGGGATGACATATGCATTTTGTCAGCAAAATTCTGTCCATAAAAAGCAGTCCACGAAGTCCATGTATACAGCTAAACATTCATGGTGGTACTTATTAGAAACTTACCAGAAAACCCTTTTGGTGAACCTAAAAGAAAATCACAAGCAGATGTTTAAAGGAAAAGTACCTTTGAGTAGAGTTCACATCTCAAATGTCACAAAAACAGCCTTTTCCCACCTAATAAATGTTTGCCAAATTACGAAATATTCGATGTGTTGCTGACACAGAGAAGCTTATTCATGCATTTGTGATGCATTTCATGCCTCAAGACTTGACCACATGTAAAGCACTTCTTAGTGGTTGTCCTGCATCATCAATAAACAAACTATAGAGTTAGTTCAGAATGCAGCTGCCAGAGTTCTTACCAGGTCCAGAAAATACGATCACATAACCCCAATGTTATCAACCCTTCACTGGCTTCCCCATTAAGTATCGTATTGACTTTAAAGTTCTTTTGATCACTTATAAAGCCTTAAAGGGTTTAGCCGCTACCTACCTAACAGAGCTTCTATCACACTACAAGCCATCACGCTCTCTAAGATCTCAAAACTCCTGACTTTTGATAACACCTAGAATAACTAAATCCACCAAAGGGGGTCGAGCTTTATCACCTAAACTCTGGAATAGCCTTCCCGACACTATTCGAGGATCAGACACAATCGCCCAATTTAAATCTAGATTAAAGACACATCTTTTCAGCCAAGCATTCAACTAATGCAAAATATGCTAAATAAACCACCGGGAGACTGCTGACATTAGATATTATTTACTAGAATACTTTTACTTGTAATATAAACACCATGTGCTGTGTTTTACCTTTTTTGTGTTTTTCATTTTCTTATTTTCCCCTGTAAAGCTGCTTTGGAACAATTCACATTGTGAAAAGCACTATATAAATAAAATTGAATTGAATTGAAAAGTTTACCCAAATTATTTCTTTATTAATTAATTCTTTATTCAAATGATGTCTTCTGAACAAAACGATAGCTACTGTATATTTTATATGTTGAGCCTATTTAGCCAAGACAGGTCGTATAAGTATTTGACCATGTATAGATAAATTAAGTGTAAACCTAGATACAAATATTACATTGCAGATTTTTAGATTACAATTTAGATTACAGTCCAATTCTCCCTATTAAATAGTTGCTTACTAGCACTATGATATGGGCCATAAACATATTCTTATAAAGCACATATATATTATATATTCATAATGCCTTATTCTGCATAGTTAATACTAGTTATTATTCAGTTAAACTCTAAACTAAAATCTGACCAAAATAGGATATACTATATATTAAATCCCTAATTACTTGTTGTGTGCTGATAGGTAAGGACCTCGCCGCCGTGCAGATGACACTGATGTCTTTGGGGAGTCTGGCTGTTACTAAGGAAGATGGTTGTTACAAAGGTGACCCTAGTTGGTTCCACAAGTGAGTATTGTAATTTCTGCTTCCTGTTCTCAGAATGAACCGGCTGGCTGACCAGATACCATAGCGACCAGATAACAAAAACAAGCGGCTGTACTGGCAGTCTTGCGGTTGTGGTTCGTCGTCATAGCAACACGATTACAAACACTTATTGGCCAGACATTGGCCGTTTCTCAATTCCAAGAACACAAAGAACGGACTTGTGTTCTTGTGGAGATCGGTATTGCTATGCAGCCTCAGCAGAACGAACTTGGATGGACGCGCCACCTTGACTTCTGGGACAGCACACGAGGCTGCATACGATGCATGCTTTATATCGAGAACGCATCAGGGCACTTCCATGCGTTCTCTGTTCTTGTGTTCTTGAGTATTGGAACCAGACGTTGAAAGTTATTAATGACGTAGAGCGAGAAGTGGACATGCTGAAGAACGCATATTGAGAAGCGGACATTTTCACAATCTGTCAAATTTTAATGTGTGACCGTGGGATCAAGGAATGCAAATAAATTTGTGTGTTATAGAAAATCTGCTCGACTTTTAGACTATTTCGAAATATACAACAAAGAAGAGGGAAGGCTTTAAACAAATGTGTGTTTGTTTACACATACTCTTGTTCTTATCTTTAGGAAAGCCCATGAGAACAGGAGGGATTTCACTGACGATCAGCTGAAGGAGGGTCAGAGTGTCATTGGCCTACAGATGGGCACTAACAAAGGGGCATCGCAGGCGGGCATGACTGGATACGGTCGACCTCGGCAGATCTTCAACAACTAATAAAAACCTGATGACCTGCAATCTGCAATCCAAGTCTTTCTTGGCACATCAACAGAATGGACCAGGCACTTCTCCTCAGTTAAACAGTGAACAGAATACACACAACTTATTACAGCCAATATTTACAATCATTTACAAATCGGTTTTGTACTGCACAACATCTGAAATCGCTGAAAGGTTCTTGTGAAATTGTGGCATTCTTTTCTTGTATACATTCCATTATTAATCTGCTTCAAAAGCTTTAAATGATGCAGATCTACATTCCATTGTTCAGACATAAAAATGCATTGTGTTGCACTCCATGAAAATGTAAGGTGAAGTTTGGTCTTCCGCAGTTAGATATTTGGGGGATTGTATTTGTATGCTCTTCTATGATCTAACACCCTGATCTACATGAGTGTACTGCTATACTTTAAGAACTCAATCTGTTTGTACGTTGAAGAGTAACTGATTTTGCTAATAAAATTGTGTTCAGTCTAGAAATGTTATTGTGTTTTTTTGTGTTCTAACCTTGTTACACATTTGTGTAACAGAGTTATGTAGGAAGCTTGCGGTCACAGATGATAAAAGCTTTTCACAGTACAGCAAAATGCTTTAAAGTGTGGGGGAAAGAGAGGTGGGGTCTAAGAGTGGAACATAATATCTTCTTTCCATCATTGTTTTTCTCTCACTAAATCGAGAAAGAGAGAGAGAGAGAGAGAGAGAGAGAGAGAGAGAGAGAGATGGGGGGGAGAGATGATCACTGTTTATTTGTTTGTACCTACACATAAACAAAGAAGACAATAACAAGTTATTATGACTTGACTATTCTGACAGAAATCCTAGCAATGCTGTCTGCAAACCTTCTTCATTCCTGTTTCTGTTACTAACAACCCATTGTACAGACTTCCTTCCTTTCCCTCATCTGGACATTGCTATTTCCCGAGCCGTTCATTATATTCTTTTACAAATATAGTTTTTTGGGTTATTTTATGTGATCTGTGTCTGTGGAAAAAATTATGAATCATTTTTGTTTTCAAGAATAATGTTCAGTTAAAAACAAGGAAAGACTATTTTTTTATGGTCCCGGAGAGCCGTAAACTCAGCATGATCAGAGTCATGTTAGGATTACATAGAGAGAGAAGCTAATTGGATGGCCTTTTTCCATTGAAGAATTGTGTTGCAAGTTCTCTAAGATGCTTGGAACAACTTCCTGCCAACTCCCTTATAAATTATGAAGAGAACTGGTACTGTTTAGAAGCCAAGTGCTGATATGTACTACCACATTTTATAAATACCTTTAGTTATTTATTAAGGGTTCTGTTTTTTAGAATTAAAACTAAACAGTTACATTTGTATTAAACATTAAATGTTTGCACAGTACAATCTCTGATGGAACAGAGAACCAGTATTTTAAGTACACTAGCAAACATACTGTGAGTAAACAACAAAATGTTGCAGTCTAGTACACAGGGGAAAGTAAAACAGAATGATGACCTTAGTTTTTAAATCTATTTTGCAACTTGCATGCAGCTAACTGGCTCAATGCCATAAGACATAATAGCTCTGCGAAGGAGATTGTTGTGGTCAGTAGCCTCCTGAACTATGACAAACATACAAATTGTCTTATGCTGCCCCCTGGTGTTTTACTGACAGAAACCTTCTCCATGCCACCCTATTCCCTACACATGGATGTGAACCATTCTGAAAATCGAAAACTTAGCATAGTAAAACTGCAGGTAAATCTCCAAACACACAACAGCTAGCAGCAGTAAAATGTTTTATTACTTTGTGTATACCAGTTTTATATAAACTTAAAAGATGAGGTAATTAGATAGGAAAACATATTTAAATAAAACAAAGAAGTTGATGACATTTACAACATACTATCATACAGACTACATAAATATTTCTAAAGTACACAATGAAGAGCAAATTTAAATAAAAACTTTCCCCAAAATGTAAATAATTCTAAAACGGTCTGACCCTGTTTTCTGCACAAGACAAACCAACAGCACTGCATGTTTCTCTGTTCATTGACAATATACACACCTAAGAACCATTGACAATTGGCCATCCACATGGCTGTGTCATCTATAAGAGCTATTATACAGTAGGTGTTCGGACAATGAGTCTCTTATCAGAGCTTGAATCGTTTTGCTAAAAGCACATATTTGATGTTAAAGTGATAGTCATTTACTTTCCCTCTTGTCATTTCGAACCTTTATGAATTCTTTCTTCCGCAGAACACAAAAGAAGATATTTTGAAGAAAGTTGTTAACCGAACAGCCAGTTACCAACATTCCTCAAAATATCTTCTTTGACGTTCTACAGAAAAGAGAGAAAGTCATTCAGGTTTGAAATGACAAGAGGCTGAGTAAATTATCACAGAATGTTTCTTTTTGGGTGATCTATTGTTTAAAACTCATTTACTTCATTTTATAAATAACTTTGTTCTGCTGAACACAAAGGAAGATATTTGGATTAGTTTGCAATTTTGAGTTCTGGGCATCATTGACTACTATAATAGGAAAAATGTAATGTTAGTTAAATGTGTAGTTTTCCATCAGTGTGTGGTTTACAGACTTCACATATATTTTTTCATTGTGTATTTATTTGATGGTGTAAAACTTGTAATTTCATAATGTAAGCAACAGTAAAACATATCTCAAATACTGAAACAGTCATGAACAAGCTAATAAAGGAAATAAAATAATGGCAAGCTCCTTGGCATTTCCTTGGCAAATCTATTGCGTGAGTAACTTTGACAATTTACACGTCCATGTAAACATAACAGGACGTATAGTCGGTAGACAATCTGGTTCACAAGTTCAGGTAAATGCTGTGGTCCATATCACTCAGCTGTCATAACCAGCTATTGTTATCGCTCTGATCATCATACATTCAGTGCAGTTTAGAACGCTTAAATCGCTAGGCATTATATGCTTCGATTTGGCACAAAACTGAAACAAAATATTTACAGGTGACAGTGCATGACAAGATTAGAAAAATAAAGATATCGAATCACTGGCAAATTGGACTGAGGGCTGTGGGAAGGGTTTCATTAATCTTCTGCTTGTATAGAGTGTAGATAACGTCATTCTTTCTGCACCTGTCAGAACAGACATGGGTTAAGTGAGGTTCTATAGTTCAGGATAAAAACACATATAAAATAAATATACTCACGACTTCTTTAAAATCCACAATGAAAGACAGAGTATGAGGACTACAACAACAGTGATGCCCAACACCAGATTAAGACGATCCCATGACGGTATATATTGGGTTTCCTCTTCTAAAGCTGATAGGGGAATAACCATGAGTAATTTGTGGATTCGTTTTTGGAAAGAAAAGGAAAGCACATTTACAAATTCCAAGTCTAATAGACTTACTTGGCTATATACAATTTGAGAGAATACTATATGACCTAATATTTTAAAATATTACATTATTTTAGTCTAACCTGTACATGTTGTTTGGCTCCAATCGCTCCAAAGTCCCTGATCAGCACAGTACATGCTCATCTTTGACCTGACCCGAAAGCAGGTAAATTTACTTTCTCTATCCTTTGGGAAATCGTAGGATGTTTTCTCAAGAAGTTTCCTGTGCTGATGGAGGAAGATAAATGTAAAATGCTAGACTGGATTTCTTAGTAGCATTTTTAATATTTGATTTGGCTCACAAACTGAGCAAAACTTGGCTCGGCGGTGCATGTAACTATTAGAACTGTTCCGAAAAGTAAAATACTTTATCATATTTTCAACTGAATTAATGTTTCTCATGCTGCTCTTTGAAGGCTTTATGAAGTTTTATGAATAACATTTCGATATATGGTGTCCTTATTTATTGATCATTTTGTTTTAAAAGCACTGAAAGAATAACTATAATATACTATACCCGTTTCTCTTCGCCATCTTTCATCACAACATTTCTCTCCAGCTCATATTCCAAGCAATGATCTGGAACTAAACCACTGGGTGGCACCCAATCTAACCTCAACTGTTCATCAGTATCTAACATCTGAAGAGAAGAAACCGCTGCTGGTTTTACTGCAGAAAGCAAGACAGAAATATAAGAGAAATGTTCTCTGAACATTGTTGAGCTGTTGATTGTTTGCTGTTTGTGTAGTTACCATAATTTTGGATCTCCAAAGAGAAGAAGGCCGCTCTCAGGCTTCCAGCGGCAGATGATCCATTGACACACATATTAAACTGAGAGAACTCTAACAGAGATTGTTGAGGAAACCTGCATCCTCGCCGAGCCTCATTTAATATGATGTATTCTGGGCATTCCTTTGTTTCATCCATTTCTCTATGCCTGGGACATACACATATACTTGTTTATTCTGTAATTTTGTATATTTATACTTTGGTCAGCTAATAAAGATTGTATATCATTTTGTAAGTCGCTTTGGATAAATATATTTTCAGTATCATTACAGTTTATCATATCAATACAGTAGTGAACATTATGGGTGTCACTGAAAGTAAAGAATCCACGGAACAACACACCTATTTTATGACGTGGCTAACTGGTATGAATTTGTACACCGTGAATCGTATAAAAACAAATGATTTGTCAAATAAATACTGAAGCGTCACCTCTAACCCAACCCTAAAAGGGACAGTTCACCCAAAAATGAAAATTCTGTCATTATTTACTCACCCTCTTGTAATGTCAAACCTGTATGGTTTTCTTTCTTCTACAGAACACAAAAGAAGAATGTTGGTAAACAACGATGGTACCCATTTACTTGCATTGATTTTGTGTCCATACAATAGAAGCGTATAGGTACCGTCGTTGTTCGCTTATCAACATTCTTCAAACTATTACTTTAAATCGAATTAAAATGTACAAATTCATACAAATCAGCCCCATTGCGTGATAGTTACGAAATTGCTGTAAGCTTTTGTTGGTGCTTGAATAAAGTTCCTCACCAGTAATACAGGTAGTACTGTGAATTTGAGGGCTGGACAGGTCCTGACTCCCACGTGCAGTCCATATACTCCTTCTCATGGAAAACACAGTGAAACTCTCTTATTCTTGACTCTTCCACACCTGAGCCAAAAGGACAGATGACAACCAGAATTAAAAAGAAGAAAAAAATGCCTTTAGGACAGCTTACAAGGAAATATTACATAATAATTGTCATAATGATATAATCAAATTTTGTTTTGTTACGAGGGTGTGTTTTTTCTATTCAATATGCTCAATTTGGTCTGTAAAGCTTACGCAGTAAGGTTCAAGTAAAACGGCCTGGAAACTATTGAGAAACCTTTACGTTGGAATGCAGCTTTGTGTAAATATTTGCGTTTTCAACCTCACCAATAGTACACACATTCAGAATGAAAAAAGAATGACGTTAGACAATAGCATCTGTGCTATGTTACTTAGAATTCTGTGTTGTAATCATTATTAACCCTACAGCTCACAGCCTTCAGCGAAGGTGACTTTTGTAATGCAGAGGACTTTGTTTACCTGTAAGGTCAGGTGTGTACTCCCTGTCTGCCTCCTCTCCTTGGACCTCTGTCCCATTGGTGCAAGTGCATTCCATCATAGTGACAATTCTTATCTTGATGGGTTTCTCAAGGTCAAACTGGGCAGAATAACTCAGTTTATGTGTTCGGACAATCTGTATAACATAAAGTGAGAGAAGGCTGTGAGATGTGCTTCTTAAGATGCTGCCATAGCAGAACATGCAGGTGTCATTCAATATTTTTCTTGAATGTTGAGCAGCATGCGAACAGGAGATTCTTAGCAGGCTCCTCAATGAAACACAGCTTGATAAAACTCTGATGGAAATCTTGATCAATTACAGCAAACCCTTATTAATAAAAATATGATTCGTGTGCTATATAGGAGATTTATTTAAATTCTTACTCTCCAGCGCTCCTCATAGGTGTCATAGTATCGGAGCTGGTATCTGATTTTGCAGTCTGTGATGTTCTGAAGGCTGGCTGGTTGATCCCAGTGGATTGTAAGGTAACCAAGGTTTCCAGGGTCTGTTATGTGAATGTTGGCAGGTGGATCCACTATGGAAAATGATACTTTGTGTAATCATAATAGTGAAGATTATCATAATGATTGTTCTCTGACAGATGGTTGACAGTTTGTTATTTTGTCATATAACTTGTATGATTACTAAGATAATACACTTAGAGAAGGGTATACTGTAAATCATTGTCAACATTTGTGAGTGTAGTGACATGAGTTACGAATTTTGTGAAGTACAAAGAAAACATGACTAAATATCACCCCAAAGGCTCGTCATGGTCTGGTTAAATCAGTGTTTCTCAAACTTTTTCTGCCATTAGCCACTTTGGAGGTAGGGTAGGGGTCCGAGCACCACCTCTCCCAAATGTCATTGTTTTGTTTTGAGTGTATGGTCAATAATAAAGTAATTAATAGATATAGGCACAAAAATGTCTAAATTCCCACCCATTTGTGGCGCCCTACTTGTCATGTGTCTATTCCCCACCAGTGGGGCCCGCCCCACACTTTGAGAAACACTAGGTTAAATCAAACAAGGTTTGATTCAGTTGTTCCAAGGCCATAGGTTCAAATCTTAAAGAAAAAGTGGGTTGTTAATAAATAAACCGTAACTGTGTCCTATGGTGTGAAAGCAAAAATTTTGAAAAACACCCCAATAAAGATATTTCTCTCTCATGCTTATATGATGAATATTGTTAATATAAAACAATGTACAGTATTATTAACATTTTGTTTTCTACATTTTTGCTATGTCACACCATAGGGCACGTGTACGATATATTTGTCAACTACCCATGTACTGATAGAAAGTATATATGCATGAATGTAAAGTATAAAGTATTAACATATTTTGATTTTGATTGCACAAGCTATTGCAAAATCTATTGGACATAGTCCAAATTATCTTAGATCTGTGACGCAAAGTCACGGTACAACCCATTGCTGCCGACATAAAGTGAAGCAATCGAGGAAATACAAAAAGAATGATGTTGCAAAAGTCATACCGTACATTACAATAAAAAGAAACTTTCAGCAGATTATCGATAAACATTGATCCCCGTTATCTTCGATAGTATGGACACAAAACCACTGAGACATTTCTCAAAAATATCTTCCTTCGTATTCCACATAAGAACGTAATGTATCAAAGTCAATAACATGCAAATGGTCATGCAAATGTGGAATGGCATGTATTTTATCTAGCTGTGCTCTCCAAATGGTGTAATAATTTATTTGGAATCAGTCATTAAACTTACCAGACACCCCACAGGCCAAAACAGCAGATGTTGAGACTGGCTTTTGAGTCATTAAAACTATCATGACAGCAGAGAGCAATGCAAATTCCTTATTCAGCAGCAGAATATTCCTCAGAAGTGTCATCTGTGTCAAGAGAGGAAAGTTCGAACTGTGTTTATTCAGTTCTCTAGTCTTGTTTTATTACTTTCAAATGGGATGTGTCAGAAGTGATGAGCACTTCTCATGAAACGTTCATTGTTCAATTGTTTTAATCCCCAGGAAAGCTTGTTCAGCCATGTTACAGTTCTTTGGCATGGCAACCACAAAGCACCTGTTCAACAATACTGTACATTTAATTTGTTCTTAGCCTAAAATGGTCATACATGCTCAAATAATATGTAAATATATGTGAAATAGTATGATGAGCAGGTTCTTAGGAATACATATTGTACAATTCAATGGAACATGTGGTCACAAGCATACCTGGCAGAATCTAAGAAATGCTAAGAAAAGTAAGAGGAATTTTGAAAATAAATGTTTGTTTTTAATTTAGTACTGACCTGAACAAGTTATTTCACATAGCAGATGTTTACATAAAGTCCTCTGCACAGAATAATATTTACATTTATAAATATAAACCAAACAAACATTACTTTTCAAAATGACTCTTACTGTTCTTAAATGTTGAATGATTTTCCAGAATTTGCAAAGTGTATGTAAACTTTAAATGTATGTTCATATGAATATTACATTTGTATGCTTCTAAATTAAAATCAATAATAAAATAAAAATGTGTTTTATATAAATGTTTAGAATTTAGATGTATGTAAAGAAATGCTTCAAATATCTCATTTCATAAACGCATGTGGACATATATAATAATCCAGGTCTTTTTAACACTAATGTGAACTTGCCAAAAAAGGGAAAAAGTAAATGGAAAGAAATTATGAAAGTTTCAAACTGCAGTATAGATAACATAAGAAAGATGGAAGCATTTTTATAGACAGACTCAATCCCTCTGTATGTCAGCATTCAGGTTTGACCACAATACTTAGACCTTGTATTTCAACATACAGTATATTTTCTTAAAAAAGTAGTGATCAACTAAAACTTCTGATATCAAGTATATTGCATAAAGTTGCTTAGAGAGGATATACAAATATCTACATTTAAACAACAGGAAAACAGTATAAAGACTAAAGAAGAGAGAGAGTATACTCACAGTCAAAGTCTGATGGTATAAGTTCATTCAGTTGCTTTATGATGGTCTGAATGAATGTTTCTCATGGTTCTTAGTATTTGTATGGGCTCATGACACCCTCTAGTGTGTGTACGCACACTTGTAGTGTGCTATCCGGGTAGATTTGTGGTGTGGGAAAAATCCTGTCAGAGAAACTATGTGACATACTTTTACTTTTCCCTTTTTAGTAACTGAACGACTGTTGCTCTATGAACCAGCACTACTTGTTTAAGTGATTTTATTTTACTTGGCATCATTTGATCACTTTTACACGCAATTCTGGATATCAAAGTTGGAACTACAAGATAGCGGGCCCCCTGGTGTTTTATAATTTTTCTACTTAACAGCTGTAAGTGAAACAATGTTTAACAGGTCTACAAGAGGAAGGCTTGTTAATACTTGAAAATGGACGTCAGCTCATTTACATTTACATTTAGCAGACTCTTTTAACCAAAGCGACTTACAAAGAGTTGTCATAAAAGAGCAATAGTACGATAGATGCTAATACAAAGTATAAAAGGACGAGCGACAGGAGAGTAAGACAAGAGGGGACCAGGCCTGGACATTATGTTTGTATGGCCGGCAGTCGCCCGTGAGAGAGCTTACGGCATTTTAAGTTTGTTCTTTCGTTTATTTAATTAAAAGTTGTACGGTCGCTCCCTTCCTTCCTTTTATTGAACCTCGTTACAATGACTATTTAATAAACTATATCATAAAGTTTGAATTGTGTATTCTCAATACATTTAGTGACAGTTAAATACAAAATCATAAAGTTAAAAGAACAAACAGACTTAATACTGCTATGATGTAGTACCTACAGTATTCCAAAATAGCAAAGGCTGCACAAGTTGGTTTCTACTAGAATCCCTGACCTTTCCTTCCTGTCCAAATGTCATTTTCTTTGGAAAAAAACCAAACCCTTTCCTTGGAAGTCAGGAACTCTCATAATTATCAGTCTTTTAGTCGACTGTGGACAGGTTATTAGAGGAACAGACAAATCTTCTAGATTGCATATTTGATGTAACTTTGCAGTTTTCACATATCAAACATGCCACTCTTTTTATGCAATTATCATTAATTCCATTACTTCAACCTTTGAAATGTTTTATTTGTTATCTTTTTAAGAAACATCCGAATGCATTTATACAGAGATAATGTACAGTACAAGAATGGTGGTTGTCCAGACATGCAATCCAGTCGTGTCATTTAAAACAGCTCTATGCACACACTGCATTGTAGGGGACTCCGGCCAATTCATTACATTGGAAACCACACTTATTACACACTGAATATTTTCTCATCACAAGAATGTGATGCAGAGCAGATAAGCGTGATATTCCAAAATCGTATCAGAAAGGGATTAAATAGGGAAAGATCAAAATGACATTCTCATCTGTCATGAAACTTTTGTCTCATCGCAGTTTATTTCAGGTCACACGTCACTGATATGCTCGCATCTAATGCAAATCACGGGATAACATACTGCTTAATGCCCTATATTAGTACAAAACATAGGACACAGGATGCAGTTTATAGGTTTTGTAGTATGTTAGGTCAAACATGATTTTTTTGTGAAATGTATACTCAGTCTTGTGAGTGCTACTGTCCAAAATGGCAGTTTATAGCGTGAGTTGAACATCTCTGGCTATCCGGAAATCTATCAGAGATGTAGAAATAACTTCAAATCGCCAAGTTGCTGTATTACTGTACGGTGTACTTTGCATTATACACATGTCTTACATAATGAATGTGATGGAGAGTGAAACAAAAAGATAAGATAATAAATTATCATTATTAATGTCTTTGTTTTTTTATATGAATCATTCTCGGATGAGTTATAAGCAATCAACCTGAGAAACTCTTGTCTACAAAGGTCTTATCTGCTATGTGTGACGGGCAATAACTCATAACAAACTTTGATTCTAAAAAAATGCCCAAAGAAAAATAGTGGCTTTCGACTGTAGGTGTCATGAATCAATTAAGATTTATGTGCACAAGGGTAAACAGGTAAGCCTACTGTTCTTCTAGCAAGACAGCATAAAAAATATTTGCTTGAATAGTAGAATTATTTAATTATTAATTTCAATTCACTAAAGCAAATGGTTGTTTCTAAGCGCATTTGTGAAGCATGCAGGGGGAGTCTGCAATACAGCTATCGCTACAGGAACTTTTACATCACTCCATTCCTGCAAATCGGACACCCAAATCGGCTCTTTAAAATGAGTCCACCTGTCCCATTATGATTCATTTCTAAGGAGCTGCTAACACCGTGTCTACACCGGACCCGACAGGCGCGACATGACAACCTGCTTGATCTCAATGGGTTTGTCGCGTTGCGTCACGTTTCTAATGTGTTAGCGTACCAAACCACCACAACAACGTAGACGCTCCAAATGTAAATAAACCTGAATGAACTCATGTGGGTATTGGGTAAGACTTATTACAGTGTACATAAGGCTATGGGAAAGACGATTAGACGATTACACTGCATGTTGTTTGTCAATGACCTGAAAAGAGGACTGCTGAACAGCTTAAACCACCTAAAACCTGATATGATGGTTCCTCCAGTTTTCATGCTTGAACACTACTCTCACTGTCATGTCTGAGGCTCGTAAAACAGATTTAAACTCATAAATAAAAAAACAAAACATAATTAAGTAAAAATCTATTTAACTAAATAAATAAAAAAAAATTCTTGATTACAGGGGTTTTAAAGGTGTTTAACTGAAAAATAAAGTGCAAAGTGTTTTACAAGGATTTCTAATTGTCTTGTTTTTAGCGCCGAGACCGGCCATCAAGGAATAAAAGTGGATTTTGCATCACTTGCAATTTTATGTCTCACCTACAGTATAGACCACTTCAGATGGCAGAGACAATGCTGGTCCAACGCAGATGTTTTTTAACACTACACAAACAATAGAACACAATACAACTAACAGAATATTTAGAACCGAATCAAGATGTTAAATTAATATATTTAAGATTTAATTGTATATGATAGATTTAAAAGCAAAAGAAAATTGGCAGCGATGACAGGCCCAAGCCATCAGCGCAAGCGCCTCCCGGGTGTCATCAGGAAAACGGTGCACAGCAGGCACATGCATTTACATTAACCCTCTGGCAGTCTAGTTTTATGGGTTACACTTAAAGGGTTACAATATGGAGTGCGCCCCTAGTGGCTCGGGCCCTAATACATAAAAATGAAAACGAAGATGCTTCTGGACAAGTGTTTACATCTTGCGAAGTGGTCTATAAGAGCACAAGAGCAAAAACACTTGCTGAGGCAAGCACTCGCTATTAATCTGTTAATATTGAAAACTCCCACACAGAAAATTTAAGTGAAAACAATAATGAAAAGAAAACACGTACGTGAACCCACACACATATGACCTTTTGTCTTGTATGGGCTTGCGAGTTTACTTTGTTCCAACACATCTGCTCAGACCTGCAGATAGTAATAAAAACTGTCTGTTGCCACAAAATTATAAGTCACCTTGCCAAAATGCAGCCACAGCAGAATGTTTCTGACACACTTTAAATCAGGATAGACTTTTGTCCATGGATGTCATTTGTTTGGGCATACGATTACATGCACATTACAACGTGTCTCTGCCTTTAGTTTTACCCACAATATGACAGGTTGTTGAAATATTCCTTTGTGTTGGGTGGAGTTCAATGATAGCTCTTTGTGACTTCATGCTGGAGATTTGGTCAGGTGACTTTATGCAACACCCTTCCTTCAATCCATAATCAGCCAGAAAGCTGCCTAGTTTTTTCATGCCCTCGCCCTCTGGGCTCACCGGTGCAAGAAGAAATAATGTGATCAAGATACTGTACAAAAGAGATTTCGAGAGGCGACACAGTCAGTCACAGAACAGCAGCAAGTACTTTGCTTGCTTCCAGGTATTCCCGTTCAGTCTACAGCTGTATTATTGTAGTCTGGTGTTTCGTTTTGGTCTGTCGTCTACATCATCCCCGAACGAAATGAATAAACTTACAATTTCTTCCAACAGTGTGTGATATTTGAATAAGCTCAAAAATGCCTAGACCCCTGCATAGGGGGTTATAAGAGGTAGGGGGAAGCTGACCTGTTCACCATAGCTGAGTTAGGGTGAAGGGTCATGACAGGGGTGGTCACAGATCAGCATTAAGAGGTTTTCTGTGGGTAGAGGGGGGGGGAGAGGGTAAAGGGATGCTAGCAGTCGTCCCATGGTACAGTAATGCTACATGGTAGATAGCTGGTTGGGTTTTGATGATGGAAGATCTAGCAATGCCTGTACAGTGGCGCCAACTTTAACCAGACCTCGCTCCTCCAAGATGTGATGGGGCAAGCACAATTGATCCTGTGCAAAAAGAATATGCAAGCAAACACAAGCATTATCAGACAGCTTTATCACCCCCATGAAGCTAGCATCATGAAAAAAGGAAAGGGAAGGAAAAAAGGAAAGCACACCTGTGGTACTCCAAGCTTTTTGCACGCGTCCAGGAAATTCTCAACATTCCGCCGACACTTGGCCATACTCAGCTTTGGCTGTTGAATTACACACAAACACAGGTAAATAAGGACATTTTATTGACTTGCTTTTAAACCAGGATAAAAAAAATGCAATGGATGTTAATGATAATTCAGGGAAAAGAGATTTACAAGATGAGCTCATTAATACGTTCCAGTAAAATACACCAGCTTGAAAAGACAGTCAGGCAAACTAGTTCAATTTGACTTACCACTGCAGGGGACGGCACGTGAATGCTGGCAACAGAACGAGGACGAATGTGATTAGCCAGATGACATAAAACGACACCATCCATTAAAGCAGCACCCACATCATCTGGCAGCAAAACCCTTAACCTGGACTCAAGGTTCTGTGGAAACACACAACCACTTTGTTTCCTTTCATTTCAAAAAGAAATAATCTGAATGTAATAGTGAGAAAACATCATAAGATAAAATGTTGCGTCAAGAACACTGCACTTTCATTGTCATTCAGCACCAGGGACAGTACAGGCTGTCAACTTGACATGGCTGAAGGAGTTTTCAGCATTAGCATCCCTATCTATTAATCTTGTTGATTTAACTGAGAAACGTCTATTTCCCAGAATATGAATGTGCTAAATTCTACTGAAGTTTGCTCTGTAATGTTTCTGCTTTTGTTTACAATCCTGCTGTTTTTGAAAAGTTTGTGAAATGACAGATGTATCTTCATGCCATGACACTGAAAGGATAGGAATCAATTATTGGCTAAAATAAAACAGACCTTTCTGAGGTCATTGATTTAACAACAAAAGAATTGTCAGCAAGAGCCTCCCAGTGAAAATTAGAAACATACAGCGGCTAACACAGAAATCGAATAATTGCTTTTACAATGTTTACAAGAATTCTTTCCTATTGCTTAGAGCATGGCGCTTGCAATGTCAAGCGTCTGCCCAATGCAGAAATGTAAATGTAGAAAGCTGCAAGAACGTTTACCATTATAAACATCTGGGTACGAATAGTTTGTTAAAGAGAAGATACGGGACTAATCTGCATTAATGTCAAATAGCTCTATAAAATGAATCAATAGTTTTGTTGTCACAGCTGACTGTCAAAATAGCCTTTGGGGATTGATGTGGAACACTGACCTGCCGCAGGATTCGGATCTGCTCCATCTCTTCTCTGATGTGCTCCATCTTTCTCCTCATAGTGAAGCTTGGGTCTGTGGAGCTGAAGTCTTGTCGATTTCCACGTGAGAAGGCTGAGAAGAATTTACAATGGCAGTACGATAAAAGATATTGTTGTTGCACAACAACCAATACACAACATAGAAACATGCACACGTGTATAAACATTAACATAATAATAAAAAACGTAATGCAATAATTATATTCTAAAATAACTATAAATATAATAAACACAATAGTGTAACAAACACTGTTTAACATAATAAGCAGGTGTTCCTTATTTTTTAAGTTGCCCATAAAATCTTGATGTTTGTTCCCGATCAGTGTCAGTCTAATACTTTGTAATTAATGTATTTGGATGGTTCACCAATAATGTAATTCTGCCAGCACGCACGCACACTCTCACGTCGTTCAATATCTGACTTGCTTTCATGGAGCACAAAAAGAGGATGTCATGCAGATTATGCGTCTCAAAGCTTTCATCATAGTTCACTTGAAGTTGTGTGTCAACATGAACCGTGTGCCAAAATTTGTTCTTATGCTCCACTGAAGAAAGTCACAAATGAGGTTGAGTAAACAATGCGTTTTCATGCTACAGGGAGTATATTTGAAGCACTTCAAAACTGAGAGTGTTTTTCGTTAGTTTAATTCAGCTGTTGTGAAACTGCAACCTCATATTAATATGATCTGCATTCTTTTGACCTCCATTTATCCACGCTTACACTTTTGACAGTGTATTTTTTTGTGCTGAAATAAAGCCAATAGCATTGAGAGTCTGTAAACAGAAGTGTGCGTTCAAAAACAATAATGTTATGACCTGCAAAACGGATTCACTGCGCAGAAATTGTCGAAACTAAGTCCGTTGCAAATGTGTAAATGTCTTGTTGCGTACGCAAGGGAAAAAAATGTCCTGCAATACCCCGATGTTTGTAGCTGCGCTTAGTTTTGGCAAGATTGTCTGTCCAGTTTGCAAGCGTGAGTTGCGAGGCAGGGCTACCTTCTTGTGACCAATCGAATGAGGTTCCCGATGACTCTTCATTTTCTCTTATCTGATTGGTTTAATAACGCGCCGGGCAGGCAGACATCAGAAATGGTACTTTAATGTATGCACACAAATATATAGATTACAATGTACACGATTCTTTAACCATTTGGCTGATTGACATGTGTTGATACTGAATTCTTAGCTGGTGTTTTGTAAAGAAAATCTTATTTAAAACGTACTGAATTATTATCACTACTTTCAATTCAATACATTGTGTAAGGCTGCATAAATCATTAACTATAATTATACAATCTATAATTAAAACGGTAAATACCAAGTTTCTAGGTCTCACGTTTATGCAGTGCTTCTTCCCAATAATACCAGAAACCATTATTTACTGCAAATGGCCGAGATTTGGGAAACTCAAATTGTCAACACGGTTTTACATTTTTAAACTATTGATGCATGAAAACTAACTATATTTATGTATAAAATGTGCGTAGTATTTGGAAGCTATTTCATGGATAAAAGAAAAAAGGTGGGACTGTCATGATTCTGCCTTCTCTTGTCTTGATTTTCTGATCTAGTGGCAGAATCGTGACAGAGCCACACGTGTTTCGTGTTGAGAGAGACGTATTATTGTCAATCAGGACATAATATGCGTTCTCTCCAGTCTAGTCATTGGCCCCGCCCCTCTCGTTCCTTGTATTGCTTTCCACCTGTGTCTCATTCCCCACACCTGGCCATTGTTATCTCCTTTGTTAGTTTCTCTATTTAATGCCCTCTTGTCCATTGTCTTCTGCTCGTTTGTTGTTCAAAGATACCTAGCTTGTTGTACTTGTTGACTTGCTGTACTTTATATACTGCTCAAAATTACTTTATGCATCCATTTGTCAGATTACCTGATAGGTAGTTATGTATGGCAATTTTCTGCAAGTATATTTTGCTGTAAATCTGTCATATGAGAAATGTAATAAAAATGGAGCCGTTTCGGGGTGCGTACCATATCGTGAAGCTGTTGGCGATACACAGCCGGATTAGGACTCACTATGATGTGCTCTGTGAAACACTAGATTCTGATTGGCTAGTTACGAAAAATCAGGTATTCCCTGATAGCAATCACTCAAAACTAATACTACATGGTCATGCAGGTATTTAGAGTGATCTTGAATGTTTCAGCTTAATATTACCAATAGTATTCATATGATTAAATATGCATTATGTTAAATACATATATTGAATTATCCACTTTGCGTCAGGTCAGGAATTTCTTCCGCGTGAACCACCGGCTAGCTTTAGATTATCCTTTTAAATGAAATACGATATTGTTGTTCTCATAGCAGCACTATCTCTATTACAGCTATCAGTGGAGCACAGAGCACAAGAAGCTAAATTAAACAAAACTGGAACAGTTATAAAAAAGGAAACACTGGATGGACAGATAACCTTGCAGGCAAGCTGTTCTGATACTGTATATTGTCATTGTAGTGCTGTGAGACAGGAAATCTAAGCCTACCTCCTGGTTTTCCTGCGAATTGCAATGACGTGAAATACATAGAAACAACACCAATCTGTATTGTCCAAGACTATTATCTTGATATGTTTTAATGGTTTTCCAAAGAAACCACATATGAATTCTCAGTAAAGTGGTTGTTCAAAAATAAAATGTGACAAATGGATGTTATTGTTTCTCAGAGCTTCCTACAGCTGATTCCAGACACAATGGTGGAATGTGTGAAAAATCTGATGATTTTGACACAACAGCTAAATACATTTATGGGTGATTTATCCAACTAGTGCATCCACTTAAACGTTATACCTTTTAAATATCGGAAAGACATACCTGTTCTAGGTTTCAGGCCAAAGACAGTGAGTGTTGTAGTGAAATCATTAGAAAGCATTCCCTCCTGTAACAACACGCTATATATTATTCACAGTCATATATAAAACAGTCCTTCTTAACCTCTTATATAAGCGCCCCTAGTTTTTAGCATTTTATTGATTGCAAAAACAAGATCAGAACATGAATGTCAAGTTCTTAAGCTTATAAATGATGCTTTGTTGTACATTGTTATCCTATCAACTGTAACAAACTAAGGTATTAAAACACACAATAAAAAACACCTCTTTTCCATGGGCTCCGTACATATTATTCCCTTGACATGCAGCATCTCATCACTGGTTAACTACAGGTTGTTAAATGTATTCATGTAATTGTGACTCAAATATCACAGTATCCATGCTCAAATATTTATTTCTTTTATGTGTGCTATGCAAGTACTGTAGTAAGTAAGGGATAATGTACGTGCAGCCAGTTCTTATCGCAGAAATAAGTCCTGACAGTGTGATCAGGATCCGATGCGAAGCGGAGGGTCTGGTATCACACTTAAGGGGCTTATTTCACGATAACAGCCGGCTGCTTGAACAATATCCAGCTTACTACATGGTTACTTGGACATGAGAGAAAACTAATAATATTTGACTAGCTCATTTCAACCGAATGCAGACCTTCCGTGAGGAAAAGCCATTTACTTTCGGTAAGAAATTACGTTCATTTGTAAATAAAATGTGATATATGTTATTAAAAGATATTTATATTTAATTTGTCAAAGAACCTGAAAAAATTCATATGGGAATAACGAACCTGCAAATGTCGCGACTGGCCAATAAGAATCAAGCATTCCAATGAGCCGTGTAATAATTTAGTAATAGCACACCCACGACTCTGTCTCACCTCACAATCATTGTCGTGTCCACTGGAGTTTCTACGAGCACTTTGGCACTTATACTGTAAACACAGAACATACCACAAGAATAGATCTTAGCACTTAATAACAACAATATTACAAACATACCCCATAAGCATACTTCATCTGCTTGTTCACACTTACACAGAACATAACATGTTTTTGTTATTAAACAAGATGGTCTGCAGGGATCAAAGACTAACAAAGAAACTGCACATTGTTATGACTTTCCTGTTCTGTCTCCATATTACAAGGAAAGCACCTCACGTAACCTCTGTGGCAACAAGTTACAGTAAGTGGCATCTGAGACACACTTTGCACTTTCGACAAATACTGTACGCCACGATAACAGAACATGAAATATGTAACCGTGTTTGTGAAAGCTGTCTGAAGTAACTGAAAGGGATGTTGTTTACCCAATGAAAAATGTACTCACCATCTTGTCATTTCAAACCTGCATGACTTTTTTCTTCTGCAGAACACAGTATGTTATGTAATATTGGTTAACGAACGCAAACATGGACACATTCATGCCATTTGTGACGCAACATGGGCAAATCATTTACATATGACCGGCCCCTACAGCAAGCAACAACTTATCGTAATATTGCCGCCTACTGCCGTTTTTGCGCTGGCTTGTTAAGGATCCCAATGTCTCAGAAAAATAAGTTGTTTTGCTTAACGATTGTTCTATTATGTCAATGCTGAATCACGACTCGAGACACATGTTTAAGAGCAAATAAGGATGCCTTAAACTGGAATGTATTTCATTGAACTCTTTCATGCATATCGTAGAGGTCTCTTCGGTCCACTCAAGTAGGAAATGAAAAGTGCAAATTTGTAAAATAAAGGTTCAATTCTTGTCCAAAACACATTGGAAAAACAATGAGATCGACAAGTATGCACATCTTACTTGGGTACTTTTCCATATTAAATCATGCTATGTAATGTAGAGAACATTTTGTAAAAATATCACTTTGATGGCTTTAAAATTGAAGTAATTTGATGTCAGTCTAAGTCAGTCAATCCTGGTTGATGTTTGTTGGACTGTCGTTTATAGCAATAAACACACTATTTTCATCATTTTTATGACGATTTGGATTCTACTAATCTCATAATTATAGATTAATGACACAAAATGATGATATTCTCCTAAGTAAGTGAGTTATTTTATGTTCCCAGTAGTGATAAAAACTTCTAACACTGTAATTATGTGATTGTTGGATTGTCTGTGATATGAATAAACACATAAAGAGCTTAAATTTTCTTTTTCTATTTTCAACTGTAAAACTTTATAGTTATGCTTGTCATCCTTCATGTGAACATGCCTTATCCAGGATGTGACCAAGCACAATGACAAGCTCCTGGTTGTGATGTCATTGCGGTCTGAATTGCCTCAAGATTGCAATAGCCGTTTATATGATAAGATATCACATAGACAAAACAGAAGTAAAAAAATCTTTCTCAGCTCAGTATCGTCTGCAGCTGTCAGAAACAACTGAAAGAACAGCACACTCACTAAGATGGGCAAGATGTTCTGGGAACTCACAATCAATTGACAGTGAATTCAGTTTTTGTGGATAAAGTATTCTTGAATGGACATGTCTTTGTGTGTACCAAATCATACCAAACCTCTCTTTCCTTCGATAGAAATGACTGAGCATACTTTTATCTGGCCTTTCATGGAACCTGAAGGAGTGAAAGGGGAGTTCTTTGCTCCAGGGAAGGGAAATTCCCCCAAGGATTAATCTGGAAAGATACCTTATCTATTTCTGTGCGCCCTGCAAAATGAACACATTGAAAAGCTGCAAGTCCTGTTTTACTCCAGATTTGTCAATTCACATGAGAATTTTGTTAGGTTTTTACTCAAATGTTATTATTTTTCTGTTTTATGAAAACTTTGTGACTTTTGTAGCACTTGCTACTGTATGTGAACACACAACACACATAACAAATTATGGATGTGATTTGAAATGGGTAAAACAGAAGGAAATTGATATGAAATGTCTACTCCTCCGTCAAAATGACCACTGTAGGAAATCATAGGGAAATTGGGCAGAGTTATGATCACGTTCTGTTGTTCTAAACTAATGCTTAAGTTTGACTGTAATCGAAATGCAAAAATAAATGCAGTCTGCCTAAATATAGACTTGCTCAGATTTGTTGGTACCCTTACAGCTCATTGAAATAATGCTTCATTCTTCCTGAAGAGTGATGAAATTAAAAGCTGTTGTATCATGTATACTTGCATGCCTTTGGAATGCCATAGAATAAAGCAAAGAAGATGTGGAATGAGATGAACTACCCCTTAGAAAAGATAATGAATAATTGGATGATAGTGATGTTTAATATTGTGAGCTTTAATATCATCACACATGTATCCAATCTTGTAATCAATCATTCAGCCTATTTAAGCGGAGAAAAGTAGTCACTTTGCTGTTTGGTTTCAGGCCAAACAGCAAAGAACATGGACCAGAGAAAGCAAAGGATAGAGTTGTCTGAGAAGCTCAGAAAGAAAGAAAATAGACAAGCATGGTAAAGGTAAAGGCTACAAGACCATCTCAAAAGCAGCTTGATGTGCCTGTGAAAACAGTTGCAAATATTATTAAGAAGTTTAAGGTCCATGGAATTGTAGCCAACCTCCCAGGGTGCGGATGCAAGCGGAAAATCGACCCTAGATTGAACAGAAGGATAGTGCGCATGGTAGAAAAAGAACCAAGGATAACTGCCAAACAGTTATAACAGTGGTTCTTAACCTTGTTGGAGGTACTGAACCCCACAAGTTTCATATGCGCATTCACCGAACCCTTCTTAATTGGAAAAATAAAATATGATTTTGATATATGAGATATAATTTTTATTTTGAAATGAACAAAGCCTAAAACCAGCCGACACATGTGGTCCGAGAGGCCACAGCTTTCTGATTTCCTGCACATTGTGCAAAAAAATGCAGCCAATTGCGTGGGAGACCACAAGCCAAGATTGGGATCGGGACAATATACAGTTAGCATGGAAGTGATGTTAATCTTGCCATGAGGCATCTCTTCTAAAGCATCAAAACATCTCCCACATTCTGACTTGGGACGGAAAGGAACCAGTATATTTGGTTTATTGTATTTCTTAAAGAAGAAAGTGTTGGATGTGATTTAAATCAACAAAGTCTTTTAATGTCTGCCTAGTGCATTTCAACTCTCATATATCGCAGAAATCTTTGTGTATAAATGTCTCTCTGTGTATGTTAGAAAACAAATGTGAGGATGATACGTGAGCATATGTGATAAAATAAATACTGTATGTGAGCGTGAAAAAGACTCATTGTAATTGTTTGTGTGTGTAACGAATACCTTCAGGTAGTCCTTCCTCAAGTATTTGTTTCTTCTACGGTCCTCATTCTGGTTGAGCACAGGAGGAATCTCTGGCCATCTTGGTTCAGGGTCGCTGCTTTCCGATTTTAAACTCCCATCAAATGAACAAGAGGAAGAAGGCTGAGGGCCCAATAAAAACATTACAGTCAACGTGTGTGTGTTCGTAGTGTGGATGTTTCTTGTTCAATGATGTAGGGATAATGAAATGAATGAGGATGAGGGGAAATGTGAAGAGAAGAGTGACCTCGAAGAAAGCTACATCTTCATTAGTGAGATCAGTCTCCTTCAGAAATAAAAGATAAACAAAAAACACAAAATATAAAGGCATTTATCGGAAACCGGATGGCACATTGATAAATAAAATTAAATTTGGAAATGTTTACAAGTGCACCAGTTTAGAGTTATCAGGGCTAAAAGAATTTGAGATATAGACCAAATATTACACAGTGTCTACATCAGATGCGACCAGGCCGCGCCGCATTCAGTGTGGACAAACTTCACGATTATAATGTTTCATTGTCTATTGTCGCCTCGCATCGCGCCGCCTCTGTTGTAGACACAGAGTTATAGTGATATACTCAAACAAAGCATGCATAATAATAAGGAACCATGCTTCTAACCACATCTCTAGACCTGTAGTTCCGACCACGCAACTTTGCGATGCTGCTTGCGATTGATTGTTGGAACGTTGGTTTTGAGAAACACTTAATTTAGTTAAACTATGCTGGAACGATGGAACTTGCGACCGGAGTTGGCTAACTATGCTTTTGAGAACCGCACCCCAGGCCAAGGTGCAGCAAGTGAACCGCGCCCGAGCACTCACACTTATCAATCGAACCAGGCTTTCAGGTGTCAAACGCACCCGGGAACTAGTTATAATATGTGCAATGTAAAAAAATCTAACTTCAAAATGGATTAAACAAGGATTCTTTAGTAGGAAGATTAAATGCACTATTTTGTGTATGATCTTTATAAGCAACATTTTCAGTATAATGTTAACTGAACTTCAAATTATTTTACACTTGAAAATTGCCAGTATACATTGCAGCATGTACAGTTTTGTGGTTAATAATAATAAAACGGATTACTGTTATAGTGTTTGTTGACATTATGACACTGTTGTTGTTGTTGTCACTGTTGGTGGTCTGGGACCCGTTTCAGAAAGCAGGGTAAATGCAAACTCAGTGTAAGTTAACCCCAGAAAACAGGATACTCTGGGTTTTCAGTTTCAGAACGCGAGGTATATCAAACCCGTGACCGTGGGGTAAGTCAAGCCCGTTTCAGAAATCGAGGTATCTTATACTCTGAGTGAGTGACCATAGTAACCTACTCTGTGAACCTAACCTGGTCGGGAGCAGGTTTTATTCCACTAACCCGAGGTTTGTTATAATCTTAGCCCCCTTTTCGAAGCGCGAGCGGTGTTGAAATTGGCTTCGCCGTAAGTTTTTTTAACAGCCGTAAACCAGCTGTTCTGAAACAGAAAACTCAGAGTAGCGATTATCTGAGTAAATCAACTCAGAGTTCATATTTTAACTCAGTGTTGCTTGAACCTCCTTATTGAAACGGGTCCCTGTTGTATTTGGAGTGTTTTTAAGTAAGATGTTTATTGATTGTCACGATTGTTGTTTCTGTGTTCAGTTTTGATATTTAATGTCCATGGAAACTGACAAATGTTTTGTTCTTTTTTCAGTAGAGTGTAAAATAAAAGCTTGTTTTGAATTATTTTTTGTTTTGAATTATTGTAAACAAGCTCGGCTGATTTATTTGTTGTCAAGTTCAAAGAAATGTGACATTACTCAGCAAATTGAGTTAAGTGAACTACTTGGGCCAAATGTTGAGTAAACTTAAAAGTTTCCTGATAAAACATACTTCTACCTCAGACTTTTTACTTTAAAAAAGTATTAACACAATGTCCATTATCATGTTTAATGCAACATATATATAATGCAATTAAACCTGCAGAACTCCACATAATTTACTGCAATTACTTATTATGGTTATAAATGCATTAACACAAGCACTTTTTGGGTACTCTGCTATACCCATTTCAAACAAAGTCAAATAGTCAAATAAAATAACAAACACTGTCATTTCATTTGCACATCAGTTCTTTAGATTTTTTACGAGCATCTAATGAGGGTCACATGCTGGACAAGAAGCTCAGACTGTGTCGTGTCTAGGACACAGGTATCGCACACCAGACACATACATTCTGAAAACGGGAACTTTTTCTGTATCATTGTGCTGTTTTAACATTATTCCCATACAGATAAATGTACCTTGCAAACGATTTTAAACAAATAACCAGTGTTGGGGATGCTACTTTGAAATTGTAGTTAGATAAGCTGCAAGCTACTCATTAATAAAAGTAGTTAAGTTACTTAGCTGCCTATCGGAACAAGTAGTTAGCTACACTACAAGTAACTATAAAAAAGTTGCTAGCTTCTTTGAAATGACCTTTTTATTTTTTACAATCTCACATTAAAACAAATAATGGAGTGTAAAATGTATTACAGTAAACTGATTTATATAGGGAATTAATTTACTATTGCTAGATACTCTACAGAATACTGTAGTACATGTTAATAGAGTGTGAAAGTTACCATAATATTCTACAGCTGTAATATACTACAATTTACTATAGTAAATACTAAAGCATAGTCTTCCAGTCTCCCTCTGATAAGTCTCTTCAGAATCTGAATTTAAATCCATGTTAAAAATGAAATGACAGTGTTTGTTTTTGATTTTCTCCTTTTTAGTGCATTGCGGTCAAAACTGTTTGTTATTTCTAAACCTTTTTAGCAAGGTTTGTACAGCACAGTGGTCAACTACTGTTGTTTTTATTGTGCTTTTTAAATAAAATAAATAATAATATTTGATGGATTGATATATTTTTATGTGATGTGATTGTGATAACAGTTGCAAATATTATTAAGAAGTTTAAGGTCCATGGAATTGTAGCCAACCTCCCAGGGTGCGGATCCAAGAGGAAATGTGTTATTGACTAATGTTTTAAATAAATCAGTTTAAAACAATGTAATACAGTACCATTATCATTGTATTGTTTATTTATTATTTTCATTACAGTATGATGGGTGTTTCGAAATTTAAATATTGACCCACTCATGTACGTCCTTTACGATCTCTTCTCAGTAACCGGGTTCCCGTTCCAAAGCTGTAAATATTGGTTATGTGCAAAAGTGGAATTTTGCATAAACCACTTGCGAATGCACCGTCTTTATCCAACTATAATCAACCGCCACTTCCTAATAAATTGAGAAGAGTAAGAGAAGCCACTGAAGATAATAATTTTGATATATAATAATACTTGTGCAAGCAGACGAAACACTATAAATGCTGTGCTTTTATGGATTCCTGCTGTTCGGGAAACACATTCTAAGACGCAATTACAATACTTGACTACTGCTCAGGCATTTAAGAATTACCATAACAACATTTCTGATGCTGTGTACAAGATCAGTACTCTGGTTAGTCAGTTTCATTACGCCGTCTCATAGTGCAGTTACGTGACTTTTTGGAGGAATTTATGGAAGTGAACCACTTCAGTTTTTTGTTACAGTAATAAGAAAAAGACGTTACGGAGCGCTGGTCTGAAGGCAGAACGTAATGTAGCTTTTGGTCGCGCGAAATTAACTACTGGAAAAGCAACACTGTTTTAAAGTTAGTTGAGCTACTGTCAAGCTACTGAAAAAATTAGTTAAGTTAGTAGCATCGCTACTTGTAGTTAGCTACTCCCCAACACAGCAAATAACATGCAATTTTAAACAAAATGTTGTAGAGTTGTAGCAGAGCTCCCCGACAGATGCCGAACAGTGCCGCGGGTGTGTGTAAACTCATAGAAAACAATGCAAATTTATTTAATCTCTGAATATTGAGCACATAATGTGGAAATGATACTACTACTTAAGCTAGTTCACTAGAATCCTCATGAATCAGTCCTGTTCATCTGCCACATTTCAACAGGATTTCCATTTTAATCCTGCTTTTACATTTCTTTGCAGGATGCAGGGTGCAAAGGTTTTTCAAAATAATACATAATGCATAACTCAGCCTCTGTGCCTGTTTTCGAGTGAAAACAAAGTTCTACAATACAAACAATATGATATATTGTTTATATTGAATATGACAGTTCCATTATACTGACAAGTAATCTTTTATGAATATGACATTTTTACCTGTCCACCGAGAGCAGACGCTGAGCTGCTTCCATCATCTAGAGATGCACTAGAAAAGCAAAAGATTATATCTTCAATATAACTATTGTTCATTTGAACAAGTTAATCCTCAACACAGAAAGCAAAAGTAAACAACCACACTACAAATCCCTTCATTACAATTCAAATTGGGTATGGGTGTGTGATTTTCTACACTAATCTGTCATATGTCTCTAGAGAATAAGGCTACAGTACTGTAAAGAACTGATTCTTCATTCAAGTTTATTCAAGTCATGCTATAACCTGTGATGAATGTGACATAACACATAAAGAATTTCTGCTGGTATTTGACAGTTCATCACACCAGCAAACAAGTGGTCAACATCAATCTCAATATCAAAAGGAAAGCCTGCATGTGCTTGTTGTGTGTTTACATGTTTGGAGCTCTAACCACCTTTGACAGATGTGTCACAAACAAAGTACGTTACGGAGCACTTCAATACGAAGCTTCACAGGAACGTTTCCGATAAATGCTGATAATAATATCCTTTCTGAATCATACACAGGGGGCATTCAGGTTTACACATGTTTACACTAGAAAAGCTTTTCTTTCGAAAAAAATATTTATACTTTATAAATGTAAAAAAACCAAAAGCATTACATAGTACAACCTAACATGCCTACAGAGAATAAAAGTGCAAACAATACTAAGTCTCAGTGCAGTTCGTGACAGTCACAGGTTTAGAATCTATTGATTTGTTTTCATGGACAAAACACTTTAAAAAATAATTCATGGCATCTGTTGGCACAACAATCATTGACACAGTCAAAAAATTTAATTTGGGGAATAATTAAAACTTTAAAAGTGAAACTGGATTTGATGAGTTGTGCTGACTTAATAATGATAATTACTATCTATAATTAATTATAACTTAATTTTATAAAAAATCTGTGTTTATGTGTTTACGACAATCCTTGTTGCAGTAACTCAAAGTAATTGGCTAGATAACTTAATTTTTCAACACCAATTGAGTTCCAGATTTCTAGACTCCGCCCAAACAATGTAACATACATAAGCGAGTTCAAACTCTATGTGTCAGATGTTTGAAAATGTGTTCATGTTTAATCATCTAACTTAATCTATTACAGTTGAGGTTACATGACTGAGGCTTGTTGTGTCAAAGTATAGCATTGCTGACGATCTCCATTTCCCATCATGCTTTGCATGGTACTGGATAATGAGAGTTAATGTAGATTTTGATCAAGATGAGAATAGCATTAGACTAGATCAGTGGTTCTTAACCTTGTTGGAGGTACTGAACCCCACCAGTTTCATATGGGCATTCACCGAACCCTTCGTAAATGGAAAAATTTAATATGATTTTTTTCAAATTCAAAACATAGGTATATATTTTACTGGTGCACAAAATTACCCGTGCATCAACATCACTGTGTTTTAAAGAACAAAACCATTAAAAAAAATTTCCATCTCCATGCAGGTTAAGGAAGTGTTCTCTTAGTTTTGCCGGTGCTAGACTAGAATTGCAAATCATGCAGTTAGGACGCTGACTCCCACCACGTTCCGTTATACATGTGAATCCATATTGTACATATTCGTCCGACCAAATTCTTTTTTTGCTCGACATAGTTAGTGTGAAGGGATTCAAATATTAAGAACGAAATCACACGACGTACCATCACGACAGTCACAAGTCGACTTCTGAGCGCACCAAATTCCCTACAGCACAGATAGGCCAAGCGATGTTGCGTGATCACCTGCAGCCAATGATGGCCAATCGGGGCGTGTCATCACGAATCATATGAGTCGGGTGTGTGTCTTGACCTCCACCGAACCCCTGAGACTGACTCACCGAACCCCTGGGGTTCGATCGAACCCAGGTTAAGAACCACTGGACTAGATAATGTTTATGTTCTTTTCTTTTGTCCTTTAAAAAATTGCTGGTTATGTTCGTGGTTTAAAGAGGTTACCATTGACCTGAAGAATAGAACATTTGCTTAGCCTATGGTAAGGCTCAAAGGAGATTAGCATACATGCTGTTTTACTCAAAAGGCATCTCATCGTAGATGCTATAGGCAAAATTAGCTTTTATTTATTACTGAGAATTTTGTAAATTGAGATATAAATAAAAAAACTGTGTCATGGTTCTGCCACGTCTTGTCAGGTTTTTCTAGTCTTGGGCAGGAACATGACAGTACCATATTTTTTGTGTGGAGAGAAACACATTGTAGGTCACGACATAATGTGCTTTCTCTTCGGTGTTGTCTATGTCCCCGCCCTCTTGTTACCTCGTTTTGCTTGTACCCTGTGTATGACTGTAATGAGCAAGGTGGGACGAGAGCCGTTAGGGAACGGCCGGGGCTGGTGATGCAAGTGATAATGAGTTTGCACCAGTCTATTCACCAGTAAGTTGAATAGTTATAGTTTATGTCAAGTGTTGTTTTAGTTTAGTCCAGTTTCAGTAAGACTATGTTCTGTCGAGTCTAAGTTATTATTCCCCTGTTATTGTTGTTTTGCCCCCTCGTGGGTTTTGTTTTGCGTTTTATTGTTAATAAACGTCCATGTGTCACCATCCTACTGGCTGCGCTTGGGTTCTGTCCTTCCCAGACCGTGACAGTCTGTCTGACCCAATTTAGTTTGTTCGATAAACTTTAATTTTATTAGTTAGAAGTTGACACAACTCAAAAATATTGATGCAAACTGCTACCTTCATTTTTTTTTGTTGAGTCTACACTCCCCCTTTTTCATGTCAGTCCACACAGACTGCATGTGTATATACATACATATATATACACACACCTCAATCCCTAAAACCAAAGGCACAAAGCTTACTTTTGCTAAAATGAACACGCATTTTACAAGGAGGCCAAGGCTCAGCATAACCCTGACCCTTAACCTAACGACCGGGCGCAAAGTCAAATCATAATATAACGTATGGATGAGATCGAACAAATTCCCTCGTAAAATAGGTATGAATTCCCATCAGATAGGGAGAAATTTGTGTTCATGAACACAAATCAATAGATTCTATATTTTGTGACCATGTCATGAGACTGTGTTCGACATTGTGAAGAATATAATGTTACCGATTTTCCTCTTACTGCTTGACATCATCTTTTTCTTCTTCTCTACATCCTCTCTTGCTCAATTCGGTATTTCAAAGAGTATATTTTAGAACTGGGGAGTTAAACAGTAATTTTCTACACGAGGACCACATACCTGCAGAGCTTCCTTCCTAATAACCCTAAGAGTGTGGGTACATGTTTAAAATTCCTAGAAATCATGACTAAGATGGTTCAGCTGTGTTTTATTAGAGCTGAAGCTTAAGCTAGATTTCGACGCCCATGGTTCAGAATGCTGGCTTTAGCTTTACAACTATAAATACATTCAGTAAGTATATTCAGTACACACCTGTCACTACTTGTTTAACTGTCAAACATCTAAAGCTTCCTACCTTCACCTCCTTCCATTCTTTCTTCTAAACCAAACAGGGTGTATCCACGACCAACAGAGATCTTACGATACTGAGATCATGCAGGTTCTCCACCCAAGCATGCTTAAATAAAGTGCATGTAATTGTCTTTTTCTATACAATTTAAAGGTATGGTATAACTACAGAACAGATTTTAAGACGTAAACACTGAATACCAAAGGTCTATTACATTTGTTTAAAATACATAAGCAGTTCAACAGTTCATATGCAGTAGAAAATCTGCAAATATGAAAACTACTGTATATGAATTAGATGCCCTACCTTTTACCCCTTAGCAAGTCACATTGTTATTAATGTGTCAAAGTTTCATTGTTTTGTAATGTTATTGTGATTATCGTTGTTGCTATGAAGCAGTATTATAAAAAATGCCCCGGATGCATTTGTGAATTGGGATAATGTGCGTCATAATACCTTCTAACAGTCTGAGATGGAGATCTTGATTTTGTGCTGCTACCGGAGTGGCTGAGAAATCTGTGAGATCAGAAAAAAACATCACGTCTTTTATTACAAGTTTCTAGAAAAAGGTGAGGTGCGAAATGTATGGGATGAAATTTCACTCATGAAAAAGCACTTGTTATTCACTCAGGTTACAATGCACCATGATCCGGTTTAAACATAAAGGCAAAACAAATGACATGCCCTGCTCTATAAACTCTTTTAGACAAAACAGTGTCTGGAAAACATACATGCCTTGATTCTTTATAATAATTTGCCAAATAAAAGCATTCTGATACTGGTGTCATCTGTTCACGTTTAAGCCTGTAATGATTATGTAATGTAATGTCTATTTAAAAATAATTGTCTAATAAAAGATTTGATTCCTTGTCTACTTAATGGCTTTCATAGATGATGTAAATAATAAATTAAATGAATCATTTAAAACCTAAAAAAATGATTAACAAATATAATTTGACTGTAAAAGTAAGTGCAGAGCAAGCATGCTCAACGTGGGGACCATTGCACATCTTCTAAAGGTGAAATTATTGTGGTTGTCTGAAATATCTGAGGTTAAGTCAAATAACTATAATCAGATGAGTAATAATAATTGATATTCCTACATATCAGGTCCTTGTATCATGGGATCGTGCTTCTGCCAGATGGCCTTTGTAGCACTTTTTTTAGCAATCCTGTTCTACATATATAAAGTATGTACCATATACTTACTGCGTAATTACTAGGTACCAACCCTAAACTTAACTCCTAATGTAATTTACTCCTTAAAGTATATGTAGTTACCAGTATTTGTTGGCTGTAAATAAAGTGCAACCAAAGGTTTTGTACAAAAAAAAGATGTTGTTGGCATACAGTACCTACAAGTTTGTCATCTCCTTGTGTTGTAATCTTGTTGTGGTGGAGAGGCTTGCGTGCTTCAAAGACCCTAAGAGCTATGCTGGAGGAAGCCTTTAGCTCCTAGTAGGTCTAGCCATACCAGATTGGTTTTAGCACCTCGGTCCTCCAGGTTGGGCGCTAACAGCACCACCCCGTAAACCCCATAAAAAAAGCTACTGTTACAGAAACTACAATGAGCAAACCAATTGACATCAGGCGCCCATTGCAGGTCCCAGCCACTCTTTGAGTGGCAGTATGACCACCCCTGATGAAAGCCGAAAGGAAGTCAGGGGTGTGATGGAGGGACTGCTTGGCCCAAAGACTAAGATCTGCCCTGGAGCATGGAATGTCCGAGCCACATATGAGACCTCCAACACAGCACAAGTCCTCAAGCGAAATGAAGAGATACCAACTGGACATCCTGGGGATAAGTGAAAGTCATTGGATGGGCTCCGGATGCCAAGTTCTGCAAAATGGATCTGTCGTTCTCCACTCAGGCCATGAGAATGCCCATAAACATGGAGTAGCCATCATTATCTCTAAGGAGAAAGCTAAAACCTTGCTGGAGTGGGAACCAGTAAGTGAAAGACTGATCAGAGTACGGCTCAACTATAAGTTCTGCAAACTGGAAGATACTTCACTACTACGGAATTCCATTCAAGATAATTACAATCATAAAAGTCTTAAATGAAAGGTTTGAGTATAGTGTCCTTATGGGCACCACTCTTACTGACTGGTTCCCAGTACAGTCCGGAGTGAGACAGGGGTGCATCATCTCTCCCATCCTCTTCTTAATTGCAATAGACTGGATCACAACCAACACAACAGCAGACAAACCTAGAGGCATCCAATGGACCCTGTCATCTCAGCAGGAAGACCTTGACTTTGCAGACGATTTGGCCCTCCTTTCAACAAACCACTCCAAGATGCAATCGAAAACTGACAGGATCAACAAAAATGCCAAACAGGTGGGTACTGGCGATTGGTCAGTACATATAAGAGTGGACTTGAGACTTAGATGCCAGAAGCACAGAATGCTGCCAAGGACCACAGACGATGGAGAGAGCTCATTAAAGCCTTATGTCCCATAAGGGATGAAGAGGAGAAAGTAGGTAAGAACCTACAAGTTTGTACTGTACATGTCACAGATGTTTTTTGATTGAAAACAGCTTTACTAATTCATTCATTCCATATTGAATTTTTTTTGTAGTTGTAGTTTTTACAATCATTTGGAATGCAGTGCTTATAACAACATGTGTAGTAGTCTTAACTCTTAAGGGACGTTCACATTATTGAAGATACCGTAGCTATAAGAGATCAACTATAATACACTATATGGAAAATTGTATTACATTTACATTTAGCAGACGGTTTTATGCAAACTGACTATCAAATGAGGTAAACAATGGAAACAAAATAAGGACAACAAAAAACATAAGCGCAGAACAACTGGTCTACAGTATACAAAGCTAAGTTTTTTTAAGGATAGAAAGAGTGGAAAAGAGATAAGTCAGAACTAATCAGTCAGGTGCTGACGGAAGAGATGTGTTTTCAGTTGATTCTCAAAGATGGCTATAGAATCTGCTGATCTTGTGGCAGCGGGCAGATCATTTTTTCAAATGTGGTACAAATCCAGAGAAGGAATGTGACAGTGATGTCTTCCCTTTTTGGGACGGTACTACAAGAGATGGGTTTTAAGTCGATTATTGAATGTTGTGAGAGATGTGGTTGACTGGACTGAATTAGGAAGAATGTTCCACCAGGAAGGAGTTGTGAAGGAGAATGAGCGGGCAAGCGATTTACTGGCCTTTTGAGAAGGCAATACAAGACGCTGCCGGTTTGCTGAACGCAGGGTTCTTGATGACCTGAATTAATCTAATTCAGGCTTCAACCTGTAGCCAGTGGAGGGAAATGAAAAGGGGTGTCACATGAGCCCTTTTGGGCTGTTGGAAGACGAGGTGTGCTGCTGCTGTCTAAACCAGCTGGACTGGTTTGATAGCCTTTGCAGGAAGACCAGCAGTAGTCCAACCTTGAGATCACCAGGGCCTGGACAAGGAGTTCTGCCGCATTCTCAGTGAGATAGGGTCTAACCTTTCTAATGTTGAATAAGGCTTCAAGGTTGAAAATGAACTCTTCCACATTGTCGTTGAGGCGCCAAGTGTCAGTGCATGTTTAAAAACAGTCACAACTGATGGCATTGTAATCAATGTTTCCCAAACGTTGTCAAAACATTGGCAATTGTCCATGTCTCATGCATAGAATCCATGAATTATTTCAGCAACAGTATGTTCACTATCATCAAGTTCCATAACTGTCAGGTCCAGCAGAGGTTTCGTCTATGCGATCATCTTTTAGGAAGTAGTCAAATATTCATTGGAATGATTTTTATTAGTAAAATATATTTTTTGTTATAATAATATATATTAAGCACGCCATAGTGTTAAATTACAACCAATTGAATTTTTTGAAATTCAGCATTTAAATACCCCGACATGACGTCACTGTCAGGTCCCGGGTTTGATCTCCCTTCACTTTCTCACTCGCCTTTCCATGTGCACAGCTGATGCGGCTTGGCAAACAGCTGAGCGGCTCAGCAGCGCACAGCTGTTTCTTATTGGTCATTATTTTCCTCCCTTTATATTCCTCTCTGTTTCTCTCCTTCGTTGCTGTTGCGTTGTATTTAGTTCATCACCCTAGCCATCCTGCCCTGTAGGATTTTTTGCTAACTGTGCTTTCGTCCAGTTCCAGTACTCGTGTGTATTGTGGATTCCTTTGGACTGATCTGCTGTTTAGGATTACGTGTTTGCCTTCTCCCTCTGGACTCTGTTTGTACCTCAACTGACCCTCGACTGTTGTTTACCCTTTGGATTACCCACTCGGACTTTGTTCGCACCTCGACCGACCTACCGCCTGTCTGACCCTGTCTCTGCCTAGCCCTTGGACTATCTGAAGCTCTGATCTGCTTATTGTTTTGTTCCGGCTCATTATTATTATTATTATCCGATTAAACCATTATTTTGAATCTGCTTTTGAGTCCTTACCTTCTGTACCTGACAGTCACATTTTTCAAAGCTTCCCCAGTGTTTATCTCCGTTGTTTCACAATCCTGGGTTTACAGTATTTGAGTGTAAGCAGGGAGTATAAAAATGTAATCTTATTCTCAGTCATTTTGACAGCGCTAGCCAGGTAGAGAGTGGCAGCTGTGGAATGGAGCAGCTGAAGCAGATGTGTTGCTGTGGAAACGAGGAGGTGATATATTTCACACGTCGATTTAAAATATTTCTTATCCATATTGAATAAATATTGTTTTTTATTCAAATAAAACCAAATTTTAACAGTTTAAAGTGAAGACAACTGTCTGGCCATCGTGAAGTCCACACACATTCAAATTCAAATAAATGTACCAAGGGAATGTACATTAACCTGTATTTTCTGTCAGCTGAACCAAAGAAAGCAAAAGTAGTTTCAACATCCGAACATCTACATAAGGTACAAAGGTTTTGTGGGTAACTCTATCGTCTTTTTTATCATGCATTGTTTATATTATTTTGCCATAACATCGACACGTGCATGCTAATATAAGTCCTGGGCCTACAGTGAAAGCACACAAACACTTACTTTACGTCAAAAATGATCTAAATGCTAAAAATACAGACAAATACAAAACACAGACACACATCTCTCCTTCTACCTGTGAGCTCTCCCCGCTGCTCTTCTACGGTGTATTAGACTCTCAGCCCTACATATTAAGGACCGCCTCCTGAGAGTCACGTGTAATGTGTGCACCAATCACATCCCAGGGTTAGGCAGAGAAGCAAGAAGTGATAGAGAAGGAGATGGAAGAAAAGGAGGAAAATGGTGATTCATTTGTTAGTAAACAGAGGGGATGATCCAGTGCTCGAAGTGGGGCGGTACGCAGTAATGATTAACTACAAGAAATAGCGCTTATGCTGTATTCCAGACAACTGGGATTTCGGATATATCCACCTTAAACCCAGAAATCTGGAACAGCACTCGAAGTCGATCAATACTATATAAAAAAAGGGTGACCAATCAAACAGTACTTAAGGGGTTCTAGAAAATCTAATTACAGAGGCCAAGCAGAATGTGCGCCAATAAAATTGAATAAGACAGAACTTAATTGTCAGGAGGTGGCTAACAGAAAGACGACCGCGTAGAGAGATGTGAGAAGGCAAACAAAACAAAACCAGGGTTTTAAAAAACAAATAATCAATGGTTGAGTCCAGAGATTCAAACTACTTTACTTGCGAATGTGGTTACTGGTTAGTCACATAATGTAATACGTGTGTTTGACTTGACATGCCTAAAATCATAATAGATAAGTTATTTCCCACTTCAAGCACTGGAATGATCCTAATACTTTGATCGGCCCGAGACTGTCTAAAATCAATGATGAACACAAATGAGACTCCAATTGAACAAAAATTCAATTGACGCAATGCAGACATTTTTTGTCCTGTTTTTAAACATTTTGAAAGGCCACTACAAAAAAGCATGTGATTGGTATCTGATGGCTATGCCTGCAAGCCAGAATATTTTGAGAAGGAATCCAGTATAAAAAAGGCCAACAGGACTATCTTAATCATTCAACAACATGTACTGGGTCATGAAAATAGGCACATTTAGACATTACTATTTAGAATAGGGGAGTCACTTGAGGTATTGGAATGAGACCCAAGACAGAAAGATCTAAAGTAAAGCAAGCAGTGCAGAGATGAAAGGGCAGCTTATATTAAAAAACATGTTAATATACAGTATAAATCAGAGGATTCTATTCAAAATATGTGTTGATCTGCATGTGCAAGCACACACATTTTGCACATGTTTTATGGACGGCAGCTCATTTGATCAGACGTGCACTGCAAAGTGCATATTACCTGTTCTGCTGCTCCTGCTGTAGCAGCTGAACTGCGATCTTCCTCAGGTCCAACACCTCCTTCAGGTCATCCTCATCTTCCTCAGCTAGCTGCTCCTTCTCGGAGCTGAAGCAGGACAGAGATACAAAAGACATAAAATGAGATGGATGCTGATTATATTTACAAACATGTAGGGTGTAAATGTCAGGACTCTGTCCTTCCTGTCTTGAGTTTTCTAGCTCCCTGGGCAGAGTCATGACATTGCCACGTCTTTCGGGTTTTTGATGTCTTTTTCATGCCATGCTCTAACTCCAGTGTCGCGTCGTAGTTGTTTTCATTTAAAGTTTGTTTAACTTTACCCTAAGTCTGCTTGAATCTGGGTGATGTCCTCCCCATTTCTGACAGTAAATTTTAGCCACAAAGATGGCCGTTTCTGATTACATTGGTGTCGTGTTTTTCTTAAGGCCACATGCCAGCATGAGTAGCCGCTCATGTAATTCCTGCTTTTTGCTAAAGTTATAAACATTGGAAGGGGTCAAAACCTTTATTTGACGGAGTGAAACAATTTGATCATCTATAAAGTCTCTTTACCGTATTTTATAGTTACCATATGTCACTGGGAAAAATCAAGTGTTACTGTCAATTTACTCAAACCATCGGTTTAAAGGTCTAGAGTGGGATTTATTGCGGCCACTAGCGGTGAGTTTGAGGACTGCAACCAATCTCTTAGTCCAAACACGACGGTGTCCACCACAGTACAAAAAAATGTCATCGGCTAAGACAGTGTGTCTTATATGTTGACGCAGGGAAGAGATCATGCGGACATTAGAAAAACTGTAGAAAGCGCAATATCTTATTTATTTCATAAAATTAAGGATCTGTGGATTTTAAGGATAAAAAGAAAGATAAAAGTCAGGCAGGAGCTAGGACCTAATATTATGAAGATTTCCAGCAGAGACGAGATAGAACCCATGGTACTAAGGCTTTTAGCGGAGAAACTTATCGATATCTATGGACATACTTTACAGCAGAGAGTTGTTAGAAAGATAATCTAAAAATTACCCCCGAGGAGGTTGCTTTTATTTGGATCAGAATGCGAGTAACATTGGTTTTTGCTGTTGGTGTGCTGATTGTACATACCCGTGTCGTCTTCGCTTTTTATTAATTTGCTTTATTATTTATGTGGTCTAAGCTATGATAAAGCTAAGCATTTCATGCTTGCATTGCACAGCACGTTTGAGTGCAGAGTTAGCTAACATTAAATAGCAACGCTGTTAAAATCGTTTGATCTGACAGCAAGATAGCAGTTAAGTGAAAGTTAGCAAACGTTTTACCCCTTTTGTAAAGTCAGGGACAATCGGACAACGTACAGCAGGGCAGAGGGGGAGGAAGAGGAAACACACTTTTTAGAGTTATTTGTCCGTTTAGGGCTACTGTACAAAACATGGCCGCGAATTTCATAAGGTCTTTATACATCTATGAAGACATCGTTTTGTATATTATATAGAATTTCTGTCAATAGATCATCAAGAAAACTCATACTGATACTTTAAACTAAAACTGCGCCCAAATTATCAATGTTACAATCGTTTTGATAACATCTTATTGTCACATCTGGAGCTTTTCAGAGGGTTGTGAAAGAGTATGATGTACACATGTATAATTTTCAATGTGACGATAATTGAACATTATTAAATGTGTGCATAATGTAAACGATTTGAACTTGTTTACCTGGTTTCCTAACAGCCTTTTAGCAAATTTACAAAAGATTATTCCAAGAAAATGCCTGGTTAATTAAACTCAAAGTGGGAGTTTCATGTTCACTGGAACATGCTTCACTAGAATTGATTGGCTTTGACTCAAATGTTTTATAAGTTGTGGTTAACCAATTAAATACAATAGTTCAAATGCAATCCTTAAAGTGATAGTTCACCCAAAAAGGTAATTTCTGTCATCATTCACTCATATTCACTTATATTTTCAAACCTGTAAGACTTTTTTTGGGACACATTTTAAAGAATGTTGGTAACAGAAACCATTGGTCCCCATTGACTTGCATTGTTTCTTATACAATAGAAGTGAATAGGGACCAACAGTTGTTTTGATTATCATCATTCTTCAAAATATCTTCTTTTGAGGGTGAGTAAATAATGACTTTTTTGGGTGAAATCTCTCTTTAACAAAAATTCTAGTGCTTTAATTCTTGATTTGTATTCACCCTTTCTCTATTCCTTTAATGTTTTCTTTATAAAAAGAAACGCAAAGTGTCAGCAACCATTTTATTCTAATTTGTCCATGTCTAGTCTGTGCTCAAAAGTCTAAAGCAATAGTTTACCTAAAAATAAAATAAACATTTTACTACCACTCATGCACCTACATGTCATTACAAACCCAAATGCTATTTCAATTAAAATACTGACTATTGTATTTTAGTATTTGCATATTAATATTTCACTGACCATGTGTTTACAGTCATCACGTCAACACGAACAAACTCAGTTTTTGGGCCTTCGTATTTCTAAAACCTTGGGTATGACACTGTTACCATAAATTTTTGACTCCACCCATTTTTTCCACAAACGACATAAACCGCGGAAACAAATTTGAGAAAGCAACATCCGAAGACTACAGCGACAATGAAACACAGACCAACAAAAGAAAAGACTCATCCCAAAGAATACAATGGATATTTCACTGAATTTACTCGGAATTTACTAGATGACTAATGCATTTGTTTATTTTCTAGATACCGTATCTAGAGACCGTATTTTGGGAAATTACAGATAACAGCTCATCGTCAGACTTTCTCAAGTTCTCTGGAACATTATGACACACAATATTAATCTGAGGAGAAACTCTACCTGAGGACCAGAATCAAGGTGGGCCAGAAACAAACCCGTAGCTCACACATGAACTGGGATGTGGCATGTTTGCTATGTGCTAACAGCTACACCTTGGTTTCAACGTTGGAACATTAACAGACATGGATGTTTATTAAGCCCCCATCCTTTGGTTCCACCCTGTTTAGTTCATTCAAATTTGAATGCAGGCATGATTGTTTTTTTTTCTTTAGACTAATCTGTACAAGTGACATTGGAATATTTTTGCAATTCTTCAGAAAGTGGGGGAATTTTCTGACACCTGGATGCCATCGCATTATTTCCTCTTGTCAGCTTCTCTGGACTATCAAGGTAAAAACAAACCAAATGAGATGTAATAACAAAAGACAACAAATAAACAATAAGCAAATGCTATGGAAATGTTCCTCAACAGAGGACAAAGACTTTCCTTTTCTGGAAACGGAACAGACCTGTTGTTTTTTGGTTTAGCCACACTTCCCTGGTAAGTATTTTGGGAATAATGTGAAAGCCAACATTACACACAGTGTGAAGCGTGTGAAAATCACCTCGAGTGTTGACTGCAACAGTCTAGCGGCAAAATGTCAAATAGTTCCTTTAATAACACCCAATAATTAACCTATGAAATACATTTATTCATTTGGCGCTTTTATCCATGTATGGAATATATAATGTCATTGTGCACGGCATAATAAGAGGTGAAAGGTTTATGGTTTGTGAACATGTTAGGGCGAATGCACGTCAAGGGAAAGGCATTCCAAGAAATCAAGTAAAACATAATAATAAAGAAAATGCATGGTTGCACACACACACACACGCATTTCTCGTGCATTCAGAGAAATAAGTATTTTAGATGTCATGGAACTTCTGACAGATGAGATAATGATTTTGTTTAATGATGCTTTCTATGCTAAAATCTTCTGTCGACAGGAGGCAAAGCTATTCCAGTGACTTTATAAGTCACCTGAAAAAAAGATATATATCTTTATAAAAATATATTTTTACATTTGTGACAAAGATATCATATGTGTTATGGTACCGTGCTATAAAAATATATCAATATTTAGTATTTTGAAACATTCGAAATGTTGCAGTCAGAATGCTTATCAAAACAGAAAGGGAACATAATTAACAGAACATAATTATTTTCTTCATGGGTATGGCATTTAAGGTTGTCTTGTGGTTTCAGAATACTATAGTATACTACATCTTACATATTACACGCTACCCTGTTCGACAGAGTCTTCCAAATGCAAAACAAAACGAGATGAAGGGTGGGCAACCTACTTATTTTGTTTTGCGACCGATCTTGTATGTGTCCACTTTTTAAGCGAATCTTAGAGGCACAGCCTTTTATCTCACGCCGGGTAAAAGGGATACTCCACCCAAAAATGAAGACTACACACAGGCTGTGTCCAAGCAGCGAGCAGAGTTCAATGAAGTGCGGGGCTTGCTACGGAGTTGGGAGGGAATCCGCTACGGCCTGTGGTACCCAGCGGAGCTTAGGATAACGACATCAGATGGGGTACGCACAAGCTTTAAAGACCCAAAACAGGCCAAGGACTTCATAATGAAAAACCTGAAGCGCACAACCTGAAGAGGTGACAGCGCAGATTGACGTTCTTTCCGTGGTTTCTTACATCTTGTGTACAGAGGTATGTTTGACTAACATCCCGATAAAGACTTGGTTTAAGTAAGGGGGATTTTAACATAACCAATCACCACCTAAAGACCGTCAGTAACAACGCAAAACAATAAGAAATTTTCCGCTTTGGGCTAATTTGACCTTGATAACGCATAACATAATGTTGTTCTATTGTGTTCAATAGGCACCAGTATATATTTAATTTTGTACTGGATTTTCTTGTGGAAATGTCGGGCCCTGTTAATGCCTGACTTTTGTTTAAGTTGGTTAAGGTTACTTACATAAGGGGGAATATAGATAAGGTGCTAGAGTGAACATTTATTGAGTGTGTACTATTTTTGATCATAATAAGGATTAGCTGCAACATGTTATTCTGTCTTTAATATAGTTTTGGTGGGACTCCGTCTCACGAGGTAAGCTTTATGTTGTGCGGTAATGTACGACTGGGGGAGTATGCAGCCTTTCGTTTGGGGAGAGGCCAGCAATGGGGTTTTATGAATGATGTGTTTGATTTTGTGTTTATGTATTTTTGGTTGTTTCTGTTGTTGTTTTCATGTTTTGTAGTATTGGTTTTAATTGCACAATGTCTAAACAGGGATCTGTTACATGTGAAAGGGATTTGTGATCGGGTTGTTCAGGTTACTATCAGGCCATTTCAGATACAAGAATATGGTGACCCCTAATTTTAGCGGTGCGGGGCGGGCAAACACTAAATTTACGAACTGGAATACTAAAGGGCTTAACCATTCAGTAAAGCGAAGTAGGGTGTTCTCCCATTTATCAAAGCTGCAAACAGACATAGCATTCTTGACTGAGACACACCTGCTTGATAAGGACCACTCCAGACTCAAGAGAGGGGGCTTTTCCCAGGTTTTCCACTCCAAATTTAATGTAAAATTCCGTGGTGCGGCCATTCTCGTCCATAGAGAAGTGCATTTTATACAGACAAAGACGATCCAAGATAAAGATGGTCGGTTTATTATTGTTCAAGGACATTTATTTAATTTACCAGTAGTAATGGCTTGCGTCTATGCGCCGAACTGGGATAATGCTAAATTTTTCACTGACTTTTTCTCACTCCTTCCAGAATTACACAGTCACCAATTGCTCCTCGGGGGAGACTTAAACTGTGTTCTAGATCCCACTATGGACCGTTCTAGAGCCATACCGAGAACACTTAGTAAATCAGCAGAGACCATTAACGCTTTTCTCCAAGCGTATGGGGTGATCGATGCGTGGAGATATAGAAACCCTGTTTCTAGACAATATTCTTTCTTTTCTCCAGCACATAACTCGTATTCCAGGATAGACTATTTTTTGCTGGACAAGAAACTTCTCCCCCTGTTGAGGTCTAGTGAATATGATGGTATCGTTATCTCTGACCATAGCCCAGTAACAATGGTGCTTTGCTTTCCAGACAACGAGCCTCCACAACGCAACTGGAGACTTAACCCACGTCTTTTGTCTGATGAAGATTTTGTTAACTTCATATCCGCCCAAATTGACTTCTTTTTAGAAACAAACCAATCACCAGACACGAGCCACTCTAACCTGTGGGAGGCAATGAAAGCGTATTTACGTGGTCAGATTATATCTTATACTGTAAGCATGAATAGGAGACGGTCAGCACGCCTTAATGAGTTGATCTCTTTGATAGAGGACGTTGATCATAGAAATTCTGAAGCTCCATCTGCGGCTCTTTGTAAAGAGAGAATAGGTTTGCAGACAGAATTCAATACTCTTTCGTCTGGAGTAGCTGAGGAGCTTTATCTGAAATCTCGCCAAGAATTTTACGAGCATGGGGAACGAGCCAGCAAACTACTAAACCATCAACTAAGACAGTCTGCAGAGGCTGGATGGATAGCAGAGATTAACACTCCAGAGGGGATAACCACAAATCAAAAAAGCATAAATAATAAATTCAGAAAATTCTATGAAGACCTCTATGCCACTGAAAATTGCGATAGCACTAAGTTGGCTCAGTTTTTCAATGGTCTAGAAATTCCAACCGTAGGCCAACAAGACAGGACAGATCTTGATAGGAACATGTCAGCAGCTGAAATTGATCGGGCAATTAAAAAGATGAAGAGTGGTAAAGCTCCGGGGCCGGATGGCTTCCCTATTGAATTTTTAAAAAAATTCTCATTGAAACTAACCCCTCTATTAGAAAATGTATATACCGAGGCATTGGAACGTAAGACTCTCCCTCCTACAATGACCCAGGCCACCATCTCAGTCCTTCTTAAGAAAGGAAAGGACCCTCTGGAGTGTGGATCATTTCGGCCTGTGAGCCTACTCTGCTGAGATTACAAAATCTTGACCAAGGTTCTGGCTAGTAGATTGGAGTCTGTCATGCATACAGTGATACATCCAGATCAGACTGGTTTTATTACTGGGCGGCAGCTCTTTGGCAATATAAGAAGGCTTTTTAATATTGTTTATTCCCCGGAAACTCCACTTACAGCAGAGGTTTTGCTCTCTCTCGATGCTCACAAGGCATTTGACAGGATTGAGTATGAGTATCTTCTTGCAACTCTGGGAAGGTTTGGATTTGGACCGGCTTTTTGTTCATGGATAAGGATCCTGTATGCTACCCCGCAGGCCTCCGTCCGTACTAATAGAATCATCTCCAATTATTTTCCTATAGGGAGGGGGACAAGGCAGGGCTGTCCATTGAGCCCACTTCTGTTTGACCTAGCCATTGAACCACTAGCGGTTACACTTAGAGGCGCCGAGGGGCTCACGGGTGTTGTCAGGGGGGGTCAAAATCATAAACTGTCTCTGTATGCGGACGACCTGATACTGTACCTGTCCGATCCTTGCACCTCTATTCCTAAGGCATTAGAAATTATTATGGAGAGATTTCAGGCTACAAGATTAATCTTACTAAGAGTTAGCTCTTCCCTATTAACGACCAGGCGCGACAGATGTCTTTTGAGGCATATCAACTGAAAGAAACTCGCGACACTTTTACATATCTTGGCATTTCAGTAACCAGCAAATACAAGGATTTATTCAAGCATAACTTTAAACCAGCCCTAGAAAGGGCTAAACAGGACCTTTCCCGTTGGTCTACGCTGCCGTTATCGCTTGCTGGCAGGGTTAACTCTGTCAAGATGATAATTATGCCCAGGTTCTTATTTTTATTTAATACAATACCTGTTTTTATCCCAAAATCTTTTTTCAAAGAGTTAGATAAATCTATATCTACCTTTATCTGGAACAAGACCATCCCACGAATAAGGAAGTCGCATCTGGAGAAACAGAAAGAGGCAGGAGGCCTAGCTCTACCAAATTTTTTACTACAATATTATTGGGCAGCTAATATCTATAAAAACTAATATACTGGGTCTCTGCGTCTTATGAGGGGGGTGGACCTGAATGGGTTGAAATGGAACAATATTCCGCTCATCCGGTGTCTCTACCTTCTTTAATATGTGCGCCATTCCCACTCAGTAAGATGCGTCTTACAAATAATCTTATTGTGGGTGGCTCACTTCGAATATGGTCCCAATTCAGGACCCACTTCAAACATAAACAGGCTATGTCCTCTCTCCCAATCTCAGCCAACGCACTCTTTCCACCCTCACTCATGGATACAGCATTTAAATCATGGTTCAGGAGTGGTCTGAAGCGGGTGAAGGATCTTTTTAGGGATGGTGTGTTCATGTCATTTGAGCAGCTGATAAATGAGTATTGTATCCCCAGCTCCCATTATTTCAGGTATCAGCAGGTGCGTGTCTTCGTTCGGAAACATTTCCCTTCCTTTCCGTTACTCTCGTCAAATAATTGGATGGAGGAGTGGTTGGAGAGGGATCTGAACCAAAGAGGAGGAGTGAGCAGAATATATGAGGATATTCAGATGATGGCCTTGCCTTCGCTTGGTCATATCAGGGCTGGATGGGAGGGGGAACTAGGATTTGGATTGTCGGACATATCCTGGCAAAGCGCAATTAAGAGAATACATTCAACTTCGATTTGTATCAGACATGGTTTGCTTCAGTTTAAGGTGCTTCACAGGCTTCATTTATCTAGGAGTAAGCTTGCCTGGATGTATCCAGATGTCGACCCGACTTGTTCTCGATGCCGTCAGGCCCCGGCTACCCTCTCTCATATGTTCTGGGCTTGCCCAAAGTTAACAGAGTTTTGGTCTTTGATTTTTGACACTTTTTCTTACATTTGTGGCAGAGAGATAAGCCCTGCTCCTGAAATCGCAATATTTGGTGTGACCCCTACTGGTGAGGCGATATCTGGTGCACAATCAGACGCCATTGCGTTTTCATCCATACTGGCCAGACGTCTTATTTTGTGCAACTGGAAGACAGACGCGCCTCCCACGCACAGGCGCTGGGTTGAGGAGGTAATGGCAAACTTGAAACTTGAGAAGTTGAAACACACGATCAGGGGTTCAACCCAGAAATTTTATGTGGTCTGGCAGCCATTTCTGGACTATTTTAATTCACGATTTCTTGCTGGGACTTAATTGATATATTTTTATTTTATTTCTTTCTTTTTTTTTTTTTGTCATGTCACATATTATTGTGTATGTTAGGGTTGTTGTATGGGGACTTGTTAATTGTTAAGTGTTTACAATTTAAAATCCAATAAAAATATTTGAATAATAAGAACTGTTGGCTGGTAACATTATTCCCAAATATCTCTCTTTGTGTTCAACCGAACAAAGAAATGTATACATGTCTGGAACAACTATAGGGTGAATAATTCATGTCATTTTTGGGTGGAGCATCCGTTTAAAAACATTGAGTAAATAAAGCTTTAAACACAAATCCCTTTATCCCATTAAGCTGGCCAGTATGATAAAAAGAATGTAAGTACACTGACGTCAATTCCCCACATAGATTAGTTTTTTGTAAAACAAGAACGCTTGCATCATTTCTCCTAATGAATGAGGAACACTTACCCAGAGTCCTCTTTCAAGTTTTCTTTGTCTTTGCTTTGGTGTGTTCTCATAACTCTTTCAAGCTCCTAAATATGATAAAGAAAAGCTTATATGAGTCCATGCAGCTGTACAGTCTATATCCCTATTAAGATGTGATTGGTTTCCTTAGGAGAACCGATTCATGCTTCACAGATGTTTCACTTCCCTGAATTTGGAAAGTGGGATGACAGATCTGTTTCACAAAAGTAAAATAATATGCAGGTCTTTAAGGTTTTGTCTAAACTGAACTACAGTGGAATTCTGAATATACACATTAAAAGTACCATCATATACAGTCATGTACAATTACGTATGTGTGAATCATGCATCTCAAAACTCACATCAAATACAAGACACTGGTATACCAAAACATGCACAATGATGTTAACTCTATTTAAATATAAAGGTGTGTAATCTATTGTTCTCAGTTTATTATTGTGTGTAATCTATAGGTACAGTATGTGCATTATTGTGAGTCATCTATAGGTCTGTCTGTATTACAGTGTGTAATCTATTGTTCTCAGTTTATTATTGTGTGTAATCTATAGGTACAGTATGTGCATTATTGTGAGTCATCTATAGGTCTGTCTGTATTACAGTGTGTAATCTATTGTTCTCAGTTTATTATTGTGTGTAATCTATAGGTACAGTATGTGCATTATTGTGAGTCATCTATAGGTCTGTCTGTATTACAGTGTGTAATCTATTGTTCTCAGTTTATTATTGTGTGTAATCTATAGGTACAGTATGTGCATTATTGTGAGTCATCTATAGGTCTGTCTGTATTACAGTGTGTAATCTATTGTTCTCAGTTTATTATTGTGTGTAATCTATAGGTACAGTATGTGCATTATTGTGAGTCATCTATAGGTCTGTCTGTATTACAGTGTGTAATCTATTGTTCTCAGTTTATTATTGTGTGTAATCTATAGGTACAGTATGTGCATTATTGTGAGTCATCTATAGGTCTGTCTGTATTACAGTGTGTAATCTATTGTTCTCAGTTTATTATTGGGTGTAATCTATAGGTACAGTATGTGCATTATTGTGAGTCATATATAGGTCTGTCTGTATTACAGTGTGTAATCTATAAATCTGTCTGTATTATTGCAGGTAATCTATAGGTCTGTGTATATTATGGTGTGTAGCCTATAGCTCCGTATCTATTATAGTGCATAATCAAGTTATGTCTGTATTATGGTGTGTAATCCATAGAACTCTGGAGGTTGACCATTTTGGCAGGCAATCAGAGAGAACGCCAGAGCGGCTGTAGTATTGGTGTTGACAGTGGTCCAACAATAATTTAAAACTAGACTGTTTAGACTGTACAAATCTTACTATTTTAACATGGTGGACAGCTGCTGTGTGCCAGGATGTCAGAACAGGTAGGGGGAAAGCAAAAGGAAGTCCCCAATAGACCAATAAATGGCTAACTCCAACAAAATGTGCTGACCAACACATGTCACTACTAGCGTCAGCTCTTCCTCTCTGTCGATATGCTGCCAAATCCGAAACAAGACACATAACAGCAGGACTTGCCTAGTCCAGCTGTGCAATCGCAGTGGGCTCCTAACACAACCATATCATGTCTGACCACCACCCATGGCTTCAATGGAGGGTCATTTAGTTTTTTGGGAATGTTTAACCAGCAAGCTATAAACAAGGACAGCTAGGGTCGATTACGTTTGCTAATAACACAGTTGACTTACCCTTCCAAGAACGACAAAGCAGGTTAAAGCCGGCAGACTCCAAAGTTGAATAGCCATTACAAAATTCATGTCAATTTTTACCACTCCAGGCTTTTAAAGGAGTCTCAGAGTAGGACAATGAAAAGTTGATGCGGTAGTTGTAGATATTAGCATCCGGCAGGTCAGCAAAGCTATCCATTTTTTATCGATACACGTTTAAAGCACCCTGGGGGCATTATAGGGACCTGTTATGTTTAATCTATTAAATCCTGATATGCACAGGTCTATGTATTTTGAATTAAAGTGCGAAGTGAACTCTGTTGGCTTGAAACTCATGTTGGCGCAATTCATTTCATATCCGCTCCTGGCTGTTCTTGCCTGCCAGCATGGCGGTGTAAACAGAAAAAGACACGTGACTGCCAGAGCTAATAGGTCTGTCTGTATTTTAGTGTGTAAACTATTTAGCGAATCTGTATTTTGGTATGCTATCTAAAGGTTTGTCTGTATTGTGTATAATCTATAGGTCTGAGTACATCATGTTGTAGCATATGGGTCTGTATCTATTAGTGTATAATCTATAGGTCTGTGTGTATTCTATAGGTCTGTATTATTGTGTGAAATCTATAGGTTTTTTCTATAAATCTATTCTGTTTGTATTATAGTGTGTAATATATTGGTCTGTCTGTATCATAGTGTGTTATCTTTGGGTCTGTCTGTATTATTGTGTGTAATCTATAGATCTGTGTATATTATGGTGTGTAGCCTATAGGTCCGAATCTATTAATGGTGTGTCATCTATAGGTCTTTATATTTTAAGTCTTTAATCTGTATGGTAGGTCCACATACATTACAGCGTGTAAACTATAGGTCTATATATAGGTCTATTGAACTGTGCCAATTGAAGGTCTGTGTATTACAGTCTGTAATCTAATGATCTGTCTGTGTTAGATTCTCTTATAGGTGAGTATTAAATAGTGTACCTTTATACATGACACATAGGGTGCACTGTTTTGGGTATCTCCCTCAGAAAGAGCCTCTTCATCTGGATTTAGGTCAATAAAGTCATATGGATCCTGGTCTGCAAATATTTCAGATAACAACAGAAACCTTGTTATTGCCAAACACAAACTTCACATTATGTCTCATACCTTTGTAATAAATACCAACAGCAAAGCCTTGCCTATAATTATCTGAAGGGAATCACACATCAAAGCTGTATTCCATTACAGTAAGCAAAAGTCTCAAATAAAGGGGGAAAAAAGACATGAAAAAGACTAGCTTTGTGGTTAAAGGCATTATCTGCAGGTGTAGAATTTCTAATAACAAAAAGAGGAGAAAAAGTGTTGGGCAGATTACAATCCAGTGTCCCACAGTGTGGAATAGATGTGGGGTAAATGTTTAGTTTTTTTACCCTCTATTGCATGAATTTATTTATTTGTTTAAAAAATCTGCATGTCTTTGGACCGTGAGGGAAACTGGAGTATCTGAGGGAAACCCGCACTGAGAACTTGTCTACTCTACACAAAATGTCCTCCTGGACGAGACTGAAACCAGGATCCTTCTGGATGTAAGGCAAAAGTAGCTGATTTTGCACCAGGTTATTTTGGGAAAGAAGCAAAAAAGGCAGACTCCTATTCGTAGGGCTACATTTGACAGCGGTAGAGAAAAAACTAAATGCACAAAGACAACAGGTAAATGCTGCTAACATTAGATTTCTATTCATGTTTATGTCTAGAACTACCGTTCTGTGGCATGTGTTCAGCCAACAAACATACACATGCGTTTGCCTAGCAACACTGTGAAAGCACATACGCACCTTTGTTTGTGTCCAGCTTTGTGAAGAGTATGTGTGCATCTACCCGCGCTGTCTCAGACACCTGAGAGTGCAGACTAACAGTGTCATCATCAGATGGCTAGAGAAACAAGCACAAAAGAAGAATGAAGAATTTTCTTTTTTCTTTTGCAAATAAAGCCCTAGGGCTCCTGTGAAAAAATTTGACTTGATAAAATTCATCAATTATCCACTATAGTCAGATATCTTCCCATATTAATGAAAAAACATTTGTATGTTGTGTCTTATCTTCGGGCTGTCTGGTAAAAATTTGACATGATCTCTTGGGGGTTTTAACAGTAGGGAAGCAAAGATGTTCACATGGTAAAATAAAAAAAACAATGCATTGGTTTATCCCATACAGCCTGATAAATATATCATCTGAGTAGGGCTGGGCGATATGGCTGAAAACTGTATCACGATATCAGTGTTTCATATCGGTCGATATCGATAATTATTGATATTTTTATGACCCATTTAAAATAAGGACCAGGAGAAAAATATTGTACATTTAAACATTTTTATTTTAAACTTAAACTTCCTCTGATCATAATCCCCTCAGTTATTGAGACAGAAATGTCAACACAATCATGCAAAACTCAAATAATTAAAATGTAAACATAAGTCTAAAGTCACAATGAACACTTAACAATTATCTCTTAACATTTAAGGTGCAAAATGAAAATAAAATGTAAGAAATGCTTAATAAAGTGTCATACAATAGTGCAAAGTGTTAAATATAAATAAAGAAAAACCTGAGAATTTAGTGCAAACTTAGTGCTAGGAAGTTCACTAGCTGTTCACCTTCTGGTGAATAAAGTTTTTTAAAATATGTACAATGTTTTGTAAACAAAGAAAACTGAGGTAGACTGATGTACATCTGTAACATAAATAACAAACCTGATACAGTACAGTAACATTGTTAGAAACCTGCAGAAATATGAAAAAGTAACAAACGAGTCTTCAAGTTATTCTTCCTCTAATAATACTATTTACAATTTCCTCGCTCGCCGCGGCACTCATTTTCTGCTTATCAGTCGCCGGTTTCTGAGAGGAATCCAGCAGACCAGCACGAGACAACGAAACAGCGCAACCAAACATGATACTGTTACACGATTGGCTGTTAGCTTGTCACTCCCTACGTTGCTAGGCTACCAGAGAGCGAGTGCCTTTGTTCATGCAACCAAACTTGCTTTGAAACCTCTGGTTTCTTCATGGGTTTCTTCCGACGAAGAAAAAAAAAAAAACTTTATCGAACTTTTATCGAGCGCATTTTTTATTGATATTGATTACATGTCTATCGCGATACATATCGTTATCGTTTTATCGCCCAGCCCTACATCTGAGCATATTAAACCGACCTGGGTTGACCAATTGAGTTAATTGAGTCTATTATGTGAAAAAGGGAAAGTTCCCCCCAAAATAAAAATGGGGTCTCTGCGGCGATACTGGCTTCTGCGCTTGAGAAGGAAGTACGGGCCTCTTCAGAGTCGGTCGTTGCGGCGATCCTTGCTTCTGCGCTTGAGATGGAGGCGCGGGTCTCTGCAGCGATAATGGCTTCTGCGCTTGAAAAGGAAGTACGGGCCTCTTCAGAGTCAGTCGTTGCGGCAATCCTGGCTTCTGCGCTTGAGATGGAGGCGCGGGTCTCTGCGGAGGGGGTCTCTGAGGCGATACTGGCTTCTGCTGAGAAGTGTGCTGTGGCTGAGTGCGAGACGGGAGTGCTGGTCCCTCAAGAGGCGTCAGGAGTGTTAGGTTTTGATATGAAAGTGCTGGTGATTGTTAAGGTGGTTGCTGTGGCAGTGAGGTGTCCTGCTGGAGATATGACGGCTGAGGTGGTGGAGGTTTGAGTTGAGAGAGGCATTGACTAGGGTTTTCAGGGGGTGGTCTGGATGATTTGCCTTGGTTTTGCAGACCTGTGGAATCATTCTGGGATGAGATTTAGAGGCCGTATAGTTCCGCCTTGGTCATTCGCCTTGTGAAAAGGACGTCCTCGTTGGAAAGGTTGGATGGGGATCGTGTGACATGCTGAGGCGTAAGGAAAAGGAGGTGGAAACCTTTCTGGAAGAGGTGACAGTGTACCCTCTTGTGCTTTTGCGACGCGCTTGGTGGCACTGAAAGATTGGGGTTGGCAAAACTTTTGTTGACAACGGTAGTTGACATGGTGTCTGAGACAAATTGTCGATGCTGATCTGAAGAAGGTAAGATGTTTTTCCTATTTATAAGAGAGCTCGCTTGAGCTGATTAGATTAGATTAGATTCAACTTTATTGTCATTACACATATACAAGTACAGTGTAACGAAATGTAGTTTAGGTCTAACCAAAGTGCAGTTAGCAAGTGCAGGATATACAGTTAGAATAAATACAGAATACAATATGAGAGAATATAATACAGTGGGCATGGATTATAAGAATATTTTGCAGTAGGAATGTTCTATGAAAATATGACAGAAGGTATATACTATGAACAATATATACAGATGGCTATATACTATGAACATTAATGTACAGGTGGATATGAACAGATAATAATTTAGACTAAAATAGTGCAAGCGACTTAGGTATGCATAAATTATTGACATTGGCTATTAAAGTTGCAGTGCAATAGGTGAGTTAATGCAGTTGTTGAAGTTACAGTGCAGTGGATGAGTTAATGCAGTTAATAGGTTGCAGTCCAGAAGATGAGTTAATGCAGTTTATAGGTTACAGAGCAGTAGATTAGTTAATGCAGTTATTGAAGTTACAGTGCAATAGATGAGTGGATGCAGTTACTAGAATTACAGTGCAGTAGATTAGTTAATGCAGTTATTGAAGTTACAGTGCAATAGATGAGTGGATGCAGTTAATAGAATTACAGTGCAGTAGATTAGTTAATGCAGTTATTGAAGTTACAGTGCAATAGATGAGTGGATGCAGTTAATAGAATTACAGTGCAGTAGATTAGTTAATGCAGTTATTGAAGTTACAGTGCAATAGATTAGTGGATGCAGTTAATAGAATTACAGTGCAGTAGATTAGTTAATGCAGTTATTGAAGTTACAGTGCAATAGATGAGTGGATGCAGTTAATAGAATTACAGTGCAGTAAATTAGTTAATGCAGTTATTGAAGTTACCGTGCAATAGATGAGTGGATGCAGTTACTAGAATTACAGTGCAGTAGATTAGTTAATGCAGTTATTGAAGTTACAGTGCAATAGATGAGTGGATGCAGTTAATAGAATTACAGTGCAGTAGATTAGTTAATGCAGTTATTGAAGTTACAGTGCAATAGATGAGTGGATGCAGTTAATAGAATTACAGTGCAGTAGATTAGTTAATGCAGTTATTGAAGTTACAGTGCAATAGATGAGTGGATGCAGTTAATAGAATTACAGTGCAGTAGATTAGTTAATGCAGTTATTGAAGTTACCGTGCAATAGATGAGTGGATGCAGTTACTAGAATTACAGTGCAGTAGATTAGTTAATGCAGTTATTGAAGTTACAGTGCAATAGATGAGTGGATGCAGTTAATAGAATTACAGTGCAGTAGATTAGTTAATGCAGTTATTGAAGTTACAGTGCAATAGATGAGTGGATGCAGTTAATAGAATTACAGTGCAGTAGATTAGTTAATGCAGTTATTGAAGTTACAGTGCAATAGATGAGTGGATGCAGTTAATAGAATTACAGTGCAGTAGATTAGTTAATGCAGTTATTGAAGTTACCGTGCAATAGATGAGTGGATGCAGTTAATAGAATTACAGTGCAATAGATGAGTGGATGCAGTTAATAGAATTACAGTGCAGTAGATAGGTTAGTGCAGTTATGGAAGTGGTCCATTAGTGCAAATGAGCATTCAGTTAAATATTCCCGGTGTGTAAGTGAGCAGTATAGAGTGCAAATGATGCTGTGTGTGTGTAAACAGTCCGGTAGAGCAGATACATGAAGTACTGGTGTGTACAGTTCAGTCATGCATGCAGCCCTGTAGTGCAATGTAAACAATGTTATAGCAGCATTGGAGTTAAAGGTAAGAGAGGTAGTGGAATCAGTGGGGGGCAGAGTTCAATAATGAAACAGCTCTGGGAAAAAAGCTGTTTCTTAGTCTGCTGGTTCTTGTCCGGAGGCACCGGAAGCGTCTACCGGAAGGCAGGAGAGTAAACAGTCTATGAGCGGGGTGAGAGGAGTCCTTGAGAATGCTGCGAGCTCGTCGCAGACAGCGTTTCTTCTGGATGTCCTCAATGGCAGAAAGTGTAGTCCCTGTGATGCGCTGGGCTGTTTTCACCACCCGCTGCAGTGCCTTGCGCTCAGCAACAGAACAGTTCCCGTACCAGACTGTGACACAGTTGGTCAGGATGCTCTCTATCGTGCAGAGATAGAAGTTCACCAGGATAGTTGAAGACAGTTGGTTCTTCTTCAGTGTCCTCAGAAAGAAGAGACGCTGGTGAGCCTTCTTAACCAGGCATGAGGTGTTGGTGGTCCAGGACAGGTCCTCCGAAATGTGAGTCCCCAGGAACTTAAAACTGGAAACACGTTCAACAGCCATCCCATTAATGTGGATGGGGTCGTGTGTGCCTCCTTTCGCCTTCCTGAAGTCCACGATGATCTCCTTTGTCTTGGAGGTGTTAAGGAGCAGGTTGTTGTCTGAGCACCATGTGGCCAGGTGTCGGACCTCATCCCTGTATGCAGTCTCATCGTTGTTGCTGATGAGACTAATCACTGTTGTATCGTCTGCAAACTTGATGAAGGAGTTAGATCCGTTCACAGGCCTGCAGTCGAGTGTGAAAAGGGAGTAGAGAAAGGGGCTCAGTGCGCAGCCCTGTGGTACACCACTGTTGAGGGTGGTGGTGGTGGAGCAGATGTGGCCTAACCTAACAAGCTGAGGCCTGTTCGTCAGGAAGTCCATAATCCAGTTGCAGGTAGGGTTGTTGATGCCTATGTTTCCAAGTTTGATGATTAGTTTGGAAGGGATGACCGTGTTGAAAGCAGAGCTGAAGTCTACAAACAACATGCGTGCGTAAGTGTCCTTATTGTCCAGATGTGTGAGCACAGAGTGCAGCGCCATGGACACTGCATCATCCGTGCTCCTATTGTTGCGATAGGCAAATTGGTATGGGTCCAGTGTGGGTGGTAGGGAGACCTTTAGGTGTGCCAGGAACAGCCGCTCAAAGCACTTCATAACAATGGGTGTGAGTGCTACAGGGCGGTAGTCGTTAAGGCATGTCAGGTTCGAATGTTTTGGGATGGGCACAATGGAGGTGGATTTAAGACATGCTGGAACCACTGCTTGGGCGAGGGACAGGTTGAAGATGTCCGTGAAGACCCCAGCGAGCGGCTCCGCACATGCCTTGAGTACACGACCAGGGATGCCGTCTGGGCCAGCAGCCTTGGGCGCGTTGATCCGGCTTAGTGCTGTGTGAACATCAGTGGAGTTAAGTGTGATGATTGGGTGGTCAGCAGAGGGTGTGAGCTTGGTAGCTGTTTCCTTATTGTCTCTCTCAAAGCGAGCATAAAAGTCATTAAGCTCGTTCAGGAAGACGGCATCTGTGGCTATGGGGGTGGAGTGGTTGGGTTTGTAATCACTGATGGCCTGGATGCCCTGCCACATGCGTCGAGGGTCAGAATTAGAAAAATGCTCCTCTAGCTTCAGCTTGTAGCAGTGCTTGGCCTTTTTGATGCCCCTCTTCAGATTTGCCCTGGAAGTACTATAGGCCTGTGCATCATCCGATCGGAAGGCAGTGTTACGTGCTTTCAACAGGAGGCGCACTTCCTTGTTCATCCATGGCTTCTGATTAGGGTACGTGGTGATCTGCTTCTGGGTTGTGACATTATCAATGGTGGAATTAATGTAGTCCAATACAGATGAGGTGTAACTGTCTATGTCCGTGTGAGAGCCACTGGTGGCCTGAGAAGCAAACAGACTCCAGTCTGTGTGTAGAAACCTTTCCGGGAGTGAAAAGTCTGCCCCCGCAGGCCAAACCTTGATGGTCTTCACTGATGGCTTCACACGATTAATGAGATTAATGTACTTGGGGGTGAGGAACAAAGAAAGGTGATCAGATTGACCCAGGTGGGGGAGGGGGGTCGCGGTGTAAGCTTCAGCCATGTTTGTGTAGACATTGTCCAAAGTTTTGTTTCCTCTTGTGTGGCAGGAAACATGCTGGTGGAATTTAGGGAGCACTGTCTTTAAGGTAGAGTGATTTAAATCTCCCGCAACAATAAATGCAGCCTCCGGGTGAGCAGTCTGTTGTTTACTGATGGCTGCATGAAGTTCTTTCATAGCAAGCTTGGCATCAGCATCCGGTGGAATATGATAGGGTAGATGCAGTGATTGCTGATGGTAGAAAAGCTTTGTTCTGCTGAGAAAAATATTTGGAAGAATGCTTCTAACCAAACTATTCCTGGCCACCATTTACTACCGTAGCAGGAACATTTTTAAACAGATTGAGGGTGAGTAAATGAAGACAGAATTTGAATTTTTGGGTGAACTGTTCCTTTAACACTAGGATGAACGATAAGGTTGTACTCATTCTGATATAAGGATGAAGATTACTGATAAAAAATGTATGCTGTATTGGACATTTGTATTGGAGTATGTGCAATGCCTGGGATCGAACCCATGACCTTGGCATTGCTAGCGCCATGCTCTAACCACTTAAGCGTTAGTGGTTAGAGCACTTTTAAAACTGCATTTAAGCTGACATCGCTATTTTCTCGTCTTGAGTTTCAGTTTGGTGACAAGTATGTATCATGCATGCATGTATTTGTTAACTGGCGAACAATATGGCAATTTTCCGGGATCATCTCTGTGTGAAAGGCATTAATGATGTACGACTTACTTTGACGGGTGAATATCCGATCTGCCGGTTTACATGACATTCAATTGGCACATATCTGATTTATTTCCTCATATGAATGAGGCCTGAAACCGATCTCGAATGCATGCTTTTTTTTCCTGTTTACACGGTCATAGAACACATCCGATCACATCCGATTACACTGACAGTAAAAACAAGGCAAGCAAATTTGCAGCTCTGTATTGTCAAGTATAGAGTATGAAAAGTTTAAGTGAGCAAGATTAACCTGCAGAAACCAGCTCAACACATTTAGCCAATTCCCAAAGAAATTCTAAACAAAAGTAACCAGAGTGAACACCTGCCAGGTACCTGTACAGACATCAAATACCTGTCCAAACATCAAACAACTGCTACTTTAATGGTGTGTTTTAGGCATGGAAAAAAAAGATTTGTTCCACAGAACTGAAACAATGTAGGTGTCTTCAAGGCTCCCTGTCAAACAGCACCCTGTGCCAATAAAATGTAATCAACATAGAAAAACAGAACTGCTATTTGGGCTCTTACTGTAGCTTTCTTTATGCATGCACTTTAAAAGGTGTGCCTCTGGCTGAAAGTCACTACAGTCTCTAGTTCTCCTTTCAAAAGAAAAATCCTAAAATAAAGAGCAATCAAAATATATTGGCTCATATGGCATGCTATTAACAGAGACACTTGCTATTTGTTTCCATCATTATCATTTCATGAATCACATTTTTTGAGTTTGTACCAACAAAAATATAAGATCTGTACTGTATTATGATTTCTGGCTTCAGTTACTTCTGCATCTAACTCTCTTGTTTTTTTAACCCTTTTTTAACTTTTTTGTTTCGTTAGACTTGTTAGAAGAATTTAATGAATTGCTAGCAATGAGAGCTTTACATTCTAATGATTTTATCTGATTTGAAGGTGATGAAATCATAACAAAATTAGAAACATGTGATAAATCATAACATAGGGATAGGACTGCATTATGCTGAAGCAAAATGTGCAATCATCAAAATATATTTTTAAATACATTTACAAATTGAACATACAGTACATGATTTACATTTACATTATTACTTTTTGATTCTGATGCACATTTGCAATATTTGGATATACTGTGCAGCCCTACAAAAAGATGAATCGTAAAATATAGGAGAACACTGCCCTAATGGAAGGGTCTCCTCTCCAAGCAGAAAAATAAAAGAGCCAATCCCTGATTCTTTCATTCCTGTAATTTGAGTTTAACAGCTTGTTTGGTCTTGAAGCGCATTGGCGATTTGAAATCTGGCATTGACACAAAACAACGGCAAGATTTTTGGTCTCGCCCCATTTCAAGGGTAGACCTTACTCAGAGCATCCATTGTATGTACTTGCTAGGCAAAAGGCAGTATATGTATTTGTGTGTCAATACCTCTGTAGTCGAAAGCCTTTTGTCACCATTGTCGCTGCCAATACCCGAGTCAGGACCGTGATTTTTACTCGGATAGAAATCTTCCATACTAGACGAACACACATTCATGTACAAAGAGACAAGCGCACAAAACATCATCAGTGATGCAAGTTGGATGCAAAATAAATGCAGTTTAGCTGTTTTAAGAAACGAGTGGAAAAATATTATATAATAGGGGAAATATAATACATATATAATATAAAAGAGGGAAAATTGTTGAAATGAGAAAATTTGTGTAGTAGTGACCTACAACATTTGGGCAGGGGAGGAAAAAAAATATTTTTGCGTTGTGATGTGAGTCACCAGTGGAAATACAGCCAGTCAACATGTTTATGGGTGCATGAGACTGGCGTTATACGCTAGCTGATGTAATATAAACATGATCACAAGATGACATAATCATGACAGGGACGAACATGACTACCTGTCTGTCAGCTGCTGAGGTAAACAACGTTTTCCCAGTGAGGGCAGGTCAAGTGTGTCTGGTTTCTTATCTAGGCGACACGCCTGTAGATTTAAATACTTAAAGATATGAATCTTTCCTTTTAGACAGATCTGAAAACAAAGAGAAAACAGAAGGAAATAAGGAAGTAGTAACAACACTGACATAACATACATAAACTATATAATCATTTAATGATGTCATAAATCATATAAAAGTACAATTAAATTGTTCAATTAATCCCTCTAATTTTGCTAAACAACCTTGTACGTGCTTTTTGTACTAAATACCTCAGTCACTATGACGCCCACCTTTCAGTAGAATAATCATTTGATGATAGCAGCCCACCTGTCTACACTGTAGAAACTAAAGCACTGTATTATTTTTCTGTCTGGGAGTGTTGCCAAAGTACAAAGTTCCAAAGAAAAGGTGCAACAAAATCCCACAGAACATTCCAAGCAAACCTTAATAGCAACTAATTTCCTTTACACGTAGAGCAGAGAGAAAATGTGCGTCCTAGAACATTGCATGCTGGGACAGGAAAAGCCACAATAAGATAAAACATGATACAAATTTATAAGTTATCAGATTCAGAAGGGTGGAAGTTCACAAATCCCTGCATCTTACATGAGGAGGACGGAATAGACCGAACAACACAGAAGAGGTTTTGGTCTTAAAAGATGATATGTATGACACTATTGTTGTAACAATGAACATGCCAGACACATGCCAGTCACAACAATTATTATAAAAAAATGTTAGCTCCGAATTGTAATGGTTTTCGTTGCATACTCTCCCAAAATTGAATCTGTGTAACCTTAATATATATTTGGCAGCATATTACGATTAAAGTATTTTTTGACACAAAATTGTTTTGGACAGAACCCAGATGCAGGCAGACTCAAACTTTTATTAAATGAAAACCCAAAATGGGGAAAACATGCACAAAAAACAAGCAAACAAACACCTAGAAAACAAACACTTCCCACGAGGGAGACAAAACAAAACATTGTCTTTAGAAAAGCGAAATAATAAGTTCACAAACTGTAAACAGGAACCAGGGTAATCCACCAACACGAGAAACGGGGACACTATCGTGAGTGCACGACATCAGTGTTGAGAACAAACGCAAACAATGCACCGACACTGAACAGAGGGCAACTGGGACTATATAAAGGGAGAGACTAAAGAGGAGTAATTACATGGGGAGAGTGGTGAGAGGTGATGGGAATGAAACCCTAACGAGATTGAACAACAGAGCAGGTGATGGGAATAAAACCCTAACGAGGGTGAAACATAGAGCAGATGATGGGAATGGAACCCTAATGAAACAATTACGGGAGAAAGGAGGGCGGGGCTGAGAGACATCACAGGAGGTCTCCACACGTAACACAACAGAAACCCGAAAGACGTGGCGATGTCATGACTCTGCCCAGTGAGCTAGAGAACTCGAGACAGGAAGGACAGAGTCCTGACAATTTTTACTGAATAATTATCAAATTGAATTTTGAGGCATGTGAAGATTCACATCTCCACATTGAATGGTCAGGATGACGTAGTTTCACAGTTCATTAATGGTTGATACATTTTGTCCTGAGGTCATTCTACATCTTAATTGAGAATGAATCAAGCTGCTAAAATAATAATATGCATCATTCCAAACTGTGGCATACTGTTTCGAACATATTCCTTTCGCCATTTTTACAAAATATACACCAACTAAGGCATGTACACTATGGTAGAATATAACAGCTGGACAGCATTATATGAATTATAGCATGTAAAGTTAAAAGTGTACTTTACTTTAAAGTGCTAATGTTGTGTAAAGAGGGTTCTGCAGGATGACTTTTTGTGTTTTGTTAACTCAATCTTTTCTTAAATAAACAAGATTTTACTGAATCAAGTTTAATGAACTATGTAATCAGGGTCAGGGGCGGCGTTTGCAATTTGGAGGTCCCCCAAAACACACTTGTGATAAAAGACATATTTAATTCAACTGAACATATTAATTTAATATATTTAATGATATTTTATCAAATATTACACTTTTAACGCATTTTTATGAATGGAGTCTAGCCACCATTCATTCAATTTGTTTATACAGAACTATTTTCCGTGACATGATCAGCTATCAACAAATCTTTTTCATAGATTGTGATGACGTATTTCCACAATAACACTTCGTAAATTTTGGATCCTTAAATAATGCAAACATTTATTATTGTTTTAATTGAACAGGGTATATACAGGAATCATGGAGTTATATGTACTACTTATTATGACCTTTTTTAAGACCTCGTCGCCACTTCAAGTTTTAACCGGTTACACTGGCAACACTTTAACTTGTGACGCTTTCCCACTGCATGGTACCGTCAGGTTTAGTACGACTCTGCTTGGCACAACTCACTTTGTTTCTTCCACAGCAGTTAAGTACCACTTAAATGTGGTTTCGTCATAGTTGTGCCGTAGCATCCTTGTAGATTGCACTGGCTTTATATGGATTTCTTTTTGCAAAAAACGACAATGTAAGACAGACTATATTACTTGTTGTTTCTTGAAAAAAATATGACTTTGAGGGTCTTTTCATATGATTTTGGTGAAACTTTTGCCTCAAGCCCCTCCGACCCTGATGCGTGAGCAACGTGATGGGAGGGAAGGGCTCTTTTTCGAGTGCAAGTGGAGGCCCGTTTCAAGCAAAACAGGCGAAACATAGCAAATGCCGCTAGATGGCGCAAACACCCAAGCATTAAAGACAGACAGTATAAGCACTTGAGCATTTCATCCGTTCTGTGCAGATACACAGCAACGGATACATTTGGACATACCTGTGCTGGTGGAGATTGCATGGGATTGTTGTCAAGAATGATGTGCTGTAACTGTTTGAGTTTTCTGTAAGACTGAGGGATTTCAGTGATTTTATTACAAGAGAAATCCAACCTGATCAACGGCAGATCGGACAACTCTGTGGGAGAGAGATAAAACAAAGAGAAGACAAAAGAATATAAATGAAACAAAGATGAAAGGATATGCAGTACACTGTATATGAGTTACTTGATTTGTTCTATTAAAGGTCCAGTGTATGTAATTTAGGTCGTGAATTGCAACCAACGGCTCACGCTAGCTCACTTTGTAGATATAAATTCTGTAGCTCATTTTAATGTATAAAAACTTAAGGCTTCATTCTGTAAGGTCTTTATACACCTCTGAACACATAGTTATGCATATTATGTTGCATGTTATGTGCTGTCAATAGATCCTCCTAGAAAAATGGCATCTTGGACCTTTAAATGTTCGTGCGATTGATGCTTTGATTGATGGGTGTCTGTGTTCGCATGTGTACCATCTGGCAGCACTTGAAGGCAATTCCTTCGTATGTTGAGTTCTCGTAAACCGAGGAGTTTCCCTATCTGAGCAGGAAGCACTTGGATCTCATTACAGCTTATGTCCTGGACAGAAAAGACAAACACAAACATTAACAAAACACTTGTATTAGATTACACTAGACTCTAGATTAGTCTGTGCTGGTCTCTGACAAGCATACTAATATCATATTTATCTTTTACTGTACCTGATGTTATCTATTTCAGTATAATTAATATAATATATTAATGTTCACCTGCTAAACATTACCGTACATACTGTATATTATGAATGATTATGTGTACATTGTATAAATTACGCATTGTTTGTATACTTTACAGTGAATGTTTTGTTATTTCCAGACATTATGTACTGTATATCATCTTAACTTGTAAAATTGCTCCTTTTCACTCACATGTATAGGCGATAGTGTACGATAGTTTGACATCACACATAAACACACACACACACACACACACACACACACATACGTATACAATTAATCTCACATAAAAAAGAATCACACACTGACCAGTTCCATGAGGTCTTTGGCCTTGCCGATCTCCTCAGGAACACAGAGGAGTTTGTTGTTACTGACCACCAGTACTTTCAAAGGAAGATTGAAGAGATACTTTGGGAGAACAGACAACTGATTTCGACTAAAAAAAACAAACAAAAAAACGATACGAATTAGAAAAAATATAATGTTAATACCTATTAAACACAATTTATCACAAATGCATCTAAAGTCAATTGAACTTGGTTATACACGTTTTAAAAGTAAGGAGCTTCATTGGACAAAACTGCAGTGCAATGAGTCATTATTGTTGGTCCATTATATGTATTTAACCATTATATATTTTTGTTAATAATAACCAATTTCCAAGTTATAGTGTTTCCTTAAACTTTTGTTAGCTTTAAATAAATTCTAACTGACGCAAGCGTAGACACAAATCACTAGAGCTCTAGGGCTCATGTTCTGATCCATAACTGTTCTTTTATTATTGATGCTTCCAGCCAAGAGCTCTCATCACTCAGCCCTCATTCTACCACAACAGCACTCCAAACTGTCTCCAAAGATCTCACTCTGACAGCAAATCTTTACCCTGTCAGATTTCGCTCCAGTTTTTCTGAGGAACAGCAGCCTCTTGCCTCCAAAAGTAGAGTGAGTCCAATCGCTGAACACATCAGCAAAAAACCTAATCTGTACCGAAGGACTCATAAAACCGGCCTTAATGGATGCTTTCCCAAAAACAGATTCAATGATACTCGAGCACAATCATGGAGAATCACGAATGACTTCACAACTTATCCCAAAACTTGGCTTTATCTGCACATGCCAGAGGGTCGAGATAAACATTATGTGTGAATTCACGAGTTCGCCTCGCATATTATAACTACAGATGGGGGATATTATGCGTATTTGGCGTGCTGTCCCGGGTAGAGGGCTCAGAGTTCGGTGGTTCCTCCGAACTTGGAGCGCCAGCCCCTTGTCCGGGGAGAGGGCCCCGGGTCCGGCGTGTGCCTGGACTCAGGTCGTTTCCCCCTGTTATGCCGTGTTAAAATAGGAGTTGGGGTGGAGGCGGGATGCGAAAATGTAGAGAGAATGCGGGCAAGGCGTCTTGTCTATTTGTAGGGGTTTTCTCCCGGGCTTAAAGATGATTGGTGAGATTGGTTATGGAAAGCAAGTGGGGTTAGTTATCTGATTGTGAGATTGGTCATAGCAAGCCAGCCGGGTTAGTTATCTGCACATGCTCCTCCCGAACATAATTTAATTTAGTGTTGATTCACACTTTCAGAAATGTGTGTTTATTGACAGAATGAAGCCTGTTATATGTAAAAGAAGGGTGAACAGGTTACAAACTACCAAAAGCACCCTGTGCATGAGTAAAATGTAAGATGCTTTGACATGCGTCATTCTGTCGTTCTGTATGCTTTTATTTACTTTCATCCTCTCTGAAATGTTGTGCCAATGTTGAGGAACATTTAAAGAAAATAAAGGCAATTGAGGAAGGGGTTATTCAACACAATAAGTTGAATAGGTGAGTGAAAATGTAGACTGAAAATAATGGCAAAATACAATTTAAATGAAATATTTGACCACTTCAAAGAGCAACGCACAATATGGCCGCTCTAGTGAAGGAAGTACCTCCTTTTAATAGAAAGAGCCAATCGTCAATCAATAGAAAATTATGATTCTGTGGGGCGGGGCTCTACACAGAGGCACTTTAGACGTTTGCCACCCTGTGTTCACACCTCAAAACAGATGTTAAACAAAAGTAATGGTACATGGTTTCATTGTTCGATGGGAATATGTTATTTAATTGTGAAATTCAGAAATGTCTGTCTCTCCTCAAGGACATTAAGGCATAGCTGGCCAAAACTTTCCAAACAAGGCGGCCGAGTGGCGTGACTTCGGTAAATGGAATTTGAGTTAGCACAATCTGTCACATGACTAGAAATATGTCTTCACTTTCCAAAGACTCTTTTTCAAAATGTACTAATAGCGTTTTCAGATTTGTCAACCATGGAAAAGCTTATTTTTTGTTGCCACAAATGTAGTGTCATTGTGAACAGAAGGCCAAAAGGGAGAAGGGTGCTTTTTTCTAACACATATTAGTGTGGATAATGCCTAAATTCCCCAACAGCTGATGTATATAACCATAGCGTGCTAGATCAGCAACTATTGCACTTGATACAATTCAAATGCAGTTTTATTTAAAAACATAATTATCTCATCACAGAATGAAAAGCCTTTACTACTCAAGGTAACATGAGAGAGATTGCTAGTGGGGTAAATAAAAAATATATATAAGTATAAAATATATATAAAGTAGAAAAGTTGTATTTTTACCTTATGTTTAGGTAGGTGAGCATATGTAGGTTAATAATGCCCTCTGGAATAACCTTTATACAGTTGTGATAGAGGTTTAATGACTCCAGTGGTGCAAACAAACAAACTTCTGGAGGGATTTCACAGAAACGATTTCTGGACAGGTCTGTAAAAAACAAAACAGTTCAAATTGGTTAAACACAGCAAATGAGTTCAATATGCTAATTTTAAACTAAAAGATGCATTGCACACAGAAAGAAAGACTAATTACATTAAACATGCATATTACACATATTACAGTGACTATTCAAAATAAGTTGCTTAAAAGGTTCAGCGATGCCATAGAAGAACCCTTCTGTAACGTCTGTCAGCTGCAGTACCCTCGTGAGCCACAAGAGAGCACTCTCCCCATCACCTGGACTTTCATTATAGCCTACATTTCCCATAACCCCTTGCCTGGACTCATTGAACACTGATCATTCTCACCTGTGTGTAATTACCTGTCTATATAAGCTTGGAAGCCAGATTACGTATAATATATTATCATTTTACAACAATAATACAATTACATTTCCAATCTCACCCGTCGCAATTCAGCATTCACAGCAATTTTTTTTATTAACGTTATTATTTAACCCTCTAAAATGAAATAATCTTTAAATAAAATAATGTAAACTGTAACTGTTATTGTTAAACTTTATGTATTCATATTAAATATTGTATATACTTTGAGTTATAAAACATCTCCAAATATCACTGGATAAATAAATGCATCTTACAATTTCCAACAGTTAATGGATGTTAATAGTGAGAAGAAAGGTTGTGGCACTCTAATGCTTAGAGTGCCAGAAGGTTGCAAGTTCTATTCCCAGGCTGACAGGTTTCCAAGGCTTTATTGGGTTTGATCAGTCTCATCTATAGGAGCAGTTTATATTGAAAAATCAGTTTTGCACCTATACTTTAACGGTCACCAGATGGGGTTCCCCCCTTTAGAACCACCAGAGGGCACTCCACATCAGACTTTTTATCACTCATTCACTAACTACATTTATCATAACTCACTGCCCGGACTCATCATCACTGATTGCATTCACCTGTGTCTCATCACCCTGTTAGTATCAGCCTATTTATACCATGTTCACTTAATCACACACACCGAAGTTTTGTTTAGTGTTTCACAGCATTTCTGAGCATTTGCCCTGGTTGCTTGTCTTTTGTTTTGTTTTTTTATTTCTTGCCTTGTTCCCTGGAATACTCTTTTGCCTCTGGTCCCTGCCTGTTTAGTTTGTTTCATTGTTGGTTTGTTTCTTTGTTTGGACTGCCTGTCTGTGTACGACCCTTGCCTGTTCTTTTGATTACGCCTTGGATTGCCCACAATTAAAGCTGCATTTGGATCTAACCTGCATGTCTCAGAGCAGTTTCATTACAGAAAACTTTGCCCCCGCAAGATCCAGCAGCGATAGCTACCATGGACCCAGTCATCCTTCTCTTCCGCCTCAGACAGCCTGCCAACACTCCTCAATGGACTTTAATTCAATATATTAGTTTTCAGCTAAGCGGCTTGTCCTTTACTGTGGGCTTTGTGGATGAAGGGTCCCACAATCTCACAGCATCCCTTCAGCCAGAGCTTCACGTCAGTCCTGCCGAGCCAGAGCTTCACGTCAGTCCTGCCGAGCCAGAGACTGTTCACGTCAGTCCTACCAAGCCGGAGACTGTTCACGTCAGTCCTACCAAGCCGGAGACTGTTCACGTCAGTCCTACCAAGCCGGAGACTGTTCACGTCAGTCCTACCAAGCCGGAGACTGTTCACGTCACGCCTGTGTCTCCGGACAAGATGGCCTACTCCAAGCCTGTGTCTTCGGCCTACGCTCCACCTCCCTCCTGGACAATTTTAGGAGCGTCTGGAATCCGCTCCTTAAAGGGGGGGCTATGTAATGGTCACCAGCTGGACTGCCCTTGACAACCACCAGAGGGCACTCCACATCAGACTATTTATCCTGCCGAGCCGGAGACTGTTCACGTCACGTCTGCCCAGCCGGGAACTGTTCACGTCACGTCTGCCCAGCCGGAGACTGTTCACGTCACGTCTGCCCAGCCGGAGACTGTTCACGTCACGTCTGCCCAGCCGGAGACTGTTCACGTCACGTCTGCCCAGCCGGAGACTGTTCACGTCACGTCTGCCCAGCCGGAGACTGTTCACGTCACGTCTGCCCAGCCGGAAACTGTTCACGTCACGTCTGAGATTGCCATCTCCGCGCCTGTGTCTTTGGACAAGATGGCCGACTCCGCGCCTGTGTCTTCGGACATGATGGCCTTCTCCGCGCCTGTGTCTTCGGACATGATCGCCTTCTCCGCGCCTGTGTCTTCGGACATGATAGCCTTCTCCACGCCTGTGTCTTCGGACAAGATGGCCGACTCCACGCCTGTGTCTTCGGACATGATAGCCTTCTCCACGCCTGTGTCTTCGGACAAGATGTCCGACTCCACGCGTGTGTCTTCGGACAAGATGTCCAAATCCACGCCTGTTCCTGAGCCGGTGTCGGTTCCTGAACCGTCGTATCCTGGCATCCTGAAGGGTCGTCTGTTCAGCCTGCTTCGCCCTGGTCGCCTGCACAGCCTGCTCCGCCCTCATCGCCTGCTCCACCCTGGTCACCTGCTCCACCTCAGTCTCCAGGTTCTCTTCCGCTCCACGGGCATGGTCCTCGATCCCGCCCCCGGGTCCGCCTACGCGCCACCTCCCTCCTGGACAATTTTAGGAGCATCTGGAATCTGATTGAACCACCAGAGGGCACTCCACATCAGACTATTTATCACTCATTCACAAACTACATTTCCCATAACTCACTGCCCGGACTCATCATCACTGATTGCATTCACCTGTGTCTCATCAACCTGTTAGTATCAGCCTATTTATACCATGTTCACTCAATAAACACACAGCGACGTTTTGTTTAGTGTTTCACTGCGTTTCTGAGCATTTTCCCTGGTTCCTTGTCTTTTGTTTTTTTTGGATTTCTTGCCTTGTTCCCTGGATTACTCTTTTGCCTCTGGTCCCTGCCTGTTTTGTTTGTTTCTTTGTTGGTTCATTTCTTTGTTTGGACTGCCTGTCTGTGTACGACCCTTGCCTGTTCTTTGGATTGCCCACAATTAAAGCTGCATTTGAATCTAACCTGCGTGTCTAACCTGTGCTCCTAGCATAAGATTCACTTCACACAGTTATGTGGTTCTATAAAAATATTCTGAAAAACAGGAACGCATGTACACAACCTAGCATCTGCTGAACTCTGTCAAAGTGTACTGAATCTAGTTTCTAATCTTCATGAAATTGACAAGCAAGCCACCAGAACAGAAACTGAGCTACCATGCCACGGCGTTGCCATGGAAGCAGACATGAATGGAGAAGAAAAGTCATGTTGCTAACTTCCTCTGTATTTCACATCCACATTCTCTTCGACATAAAGAAATCGTGCATATGTGTGAGTATTGGAGAGATAAATGGTGTAACAAGACACATGCGTATGAAAGTATTAAATCCAAAACGGTAGCTTATAAATATTCACAACTAGGTGCTTGACACTTTTCAGCCAATAAAAAGTAAGCAAAATAAAATCCTCAACAGTTCACATTAGACATTTGAAAGAATCGTTGCTAACCTGAAGCTGTGTTGCCTGGCAACTATCACAGAAAGAACAGTGTTGCCCGGCAACCACTACTGACCTAAACTGTGCTGACTCCTCCTAAGACATTCCTTTTGAACAAGCCTTCAGTTGGCTGATAAGAGTCAGAAACAGGGTCACGTCGAATCAGCAGTACAACACAAACACGCAACAAGGTCTTTCACTATTTACATAATTTGCACACCACTGTGCATTCCATAATGAAATTCTTATACATTTATATAGATGAGTAAGTGTTGTAAAGTTTTTAATTGTATACAGCCTTTATAAACATAATCGTCAAAGACATTTAAACTATTCTTAAACACAAAACACCCTGAATGTAGTCTAGCTAGAGAATAGATGCCTTTTATGTTAGTAAACATTGTGACACGTTTTTGTGGGAGGAGCTTAGGCTGAGGCAGAAAGATCAGACAGTGAATCCAAGAGCGTATACATCTATAGATTCCTGCATGTAGTAACAGTGGCAAACGTTAGCAAATGCATTTACTTGAACACAAACCTGCCACATAACACGAGCATTCTCACTGTTCCCTCTCCCTTTATACTAATGCACTTGTGACAACTAAAGAAAAAGAGATGTCAGTCTGTTTCCTTTATGTTTAGTTTCTGGCTGATGGTTAACTTCTATAGTTGTATAACTAACAACGTTAGCTAGCATACCCTATGCGTTCAAAATACGTGAAAAATAGCTTGTTCCCCAGTTTCTGATTTGGACATATTTTTTTTAGACACATACCTAAATAATAATCCACACCAACAAAAGATAGTCGTTTATTTTAAGTGTTATGAAGTGAATCTTTCATGATCGTTTCTGTTCAGTCCGCTAGTTTTATTGTGTTTAACTACAGATGTGGTAAGTTCTTTTGTTTGGCAAGGTATGTGTTAAAATATCAAATTGGAGACTGTATGATAACAAGATGATATTTGAAACTCCTTATTAAGCCTAATCTGTGCTGGTTTGTATTGACAGCCCCCAGTTTTCCCTTTGTTTTGCCTCCAGTTTATGCCGTGCCGTAATCGAGACTTCGGCCCAAAAGGGGTCTGTATGAAAGAGCGAGACAGAATATGTGTGTGTTTAAATTACTTTTGACAGGGAGAGAGCGAGTGAGAGGAAGAAAGCGATAGAGGGCTAAATTGATGGGAATCTCTCTAGACAGTGACATTTCTAATATCAGTTTAGCATCTCTAGTATACAGTCTTCAGTTTGTGTGCGTGTGTAAACTTTGAACCGCATACTTTAGCACAAAACCAATGAAATAGAGCTGACTGAGGAAAGTGATTCTCTCTACTGTCTTTCTTTTTGATTGCTTGTGGTATCAGATGTTTGTATGCATTTATTCTTTCCTCTTTGTGATCCCCCTCTTTCATACCTAAACAATACTAACAGCACTGAGGCACAGCTGCTTGGCAGAAGGGGCCAGATCCCCACCCCACAAAACACACCCACTCTCAGTTGTATGAGAAATCAATGCGTGTTTAATTCCGGGATTACAGCCAAGATAGATGGTACAGACTATGAGCATCCTTAAATGTCTTTATGAGGATGTAGAGCTTTTGCTTCTGAAACACACACACATGCAGGCAATGCTCCGTGTGTTCTATAAACAAGATATTGTGTTGATGATGCTCTGTATTCTTTGTATTTTCTCTTTAAAATGCGTTCCATTGGTAAAAGATGAATGGGTGCTGCCAATTTTCATTAACAAGGATGAATGTTTTTCCAAGGACATGAAGGTAGATTTGTAAAAACAAACCGTGGCCAAAGCACAAGAAACTAAAGTTAAGTAAATGTTAGCTGTCAGCAGATCGACAGTAGATTTAATTTCGTACTGAGTGTAATACTAGTTTTCTTTGATTATAAGTAGGGATGCACCGAATGTTCGGATAACTGAAAATATTTGACCAAAAAGCAAAAAAGGCATGGCCGAATAAGTGTGATAAGATCAAGCAGCAACCAGCAGAGAGAGAGAGAGAGGGAGCTTTACTAATGCAACAAACATGTTAGTAGTGTCTGTGGTACATGTTTAAGTGTCCGAGACCTTTGGCAACCTATAGAGTACAGTACGTTCTTTCAGCAGTCAGTTATATGTAGCACACTTGAAGGAATGAACAAGCGTGTGATTTGGTTGGGTTCTTTTATTCAGCCCGCATCATTCGCAACAGCTCCGTAGCACACAGTACAATACAACTCGCTAATACTCGCGCGAACGAACTCTTCTTCTCCTCTTTTAGGTTTTCCTCCGGCTTACTGCCCCCAACTGGACACTCATCACATAGCTGTATACTACAAATTGGCATGCATGTACTGAATAATTAAATTACCATTATTAATAAAATAACTGAAATGACAAAAACTATTACATGGGGGGGGGTCTAACTTTTAACTCACAATTATATTATAACAATTATACTCTTCTATCAATATATATATATTCTAGATTTCCCCACATATAGTAGCCTAATAAAGGCTATTCAAGAAGGGAGAGGGCTCCACTTTTTTTATTTACTTGTTTTGCTCCATTTTATTTTAAGTTATATTGTATTCTATTTAAAAGCAAGACAAAATAAAAAATGCACATTTTGACCATTACGTTTTTGCTGTAGTGAAAGAATTGGCTAAATAAATCTAAGAAATGCGAAAAGCCATGTTCGGCCTTAGGCCAAGTGTTCACTTTTTATTTGGCTTCGGCCAAGAATTTTCATTTTGGTGCATCCCTAATTATTCGTTACACATTGCAACGATTTTACTTATTAAAAATACCTGTTCCTATTAAAGGTCCAGTGTGTTATTTATTTGGAGGATCTATTGACAGAAATGCAATACAATATAACGTAACTCTTCAGATGTGTATAAAGTAGAGATCGACCGATACATCGTTTTCCCTATAATTATCCCGATATTCATCGGGTTTCTGTTTTCTAATATCGGATTCACCGAGAAGCTCCCAGCGTCTTGTGGCCGTTTAGAGAAATGCGTGCAAGACCGTCAATGCAGAAGAGGCTCCGAGGGGAGACGCGACAGAAACGACAGCGTGCACAGGTAGTGTATACTCACTTGCATTATTAATACACTTATATTTAACATGAGAGCAAATAATGCACAAATGAGATGTTACATTTAATGCATGATAGTTTATGCAGCATCACTAATAGACGAGTCACATTGTCTAAGCTATCAATTCTTCCCCCAATAAAACGTAACTTTACACGAATTAAATGAAACAGCCATGAATTAATTCATGTTGGGAATAAAAGAGCTGAATTTAATTACCTTTGTTGTCTATGCTCATCATTCATATTGCTGTTCACTCACAGGGTTGATTCTCAGGAAGTTTTAGTTTTTAACAAGATTAACTCAAAATTATTCTTTCATTCAGTTATACTTTGTCCACAGGTATTTAATAAGACTGACAAAAATAGTATTAACATAACATAACTTACCAGTTGAGATATGCAATGATTTTTATGCCGTTTTGTTTGTTACTTTCATCTATTAACTAGAAGATAAACCGCTTCAGTTTGGGTAGCAAATATGTGCTTATTTATAAAGGAGAGAATACTTTCCATGAAAATTCAGTTTTGTACTCAATCATTCACAAGTCAACTGCTGTATGGTCAAATGAATGTGTTGCTTCTTAGAGATAGCAAGAGAAGCAATCCAACTCTGGCAGATCAAGACCTCAGACTCACAGAGCAGAACTGACTTCATTTAGAATGGAAGCACGGGTTTGTCAAAAAAAGTGGTTAAAGTGGTTCTGAAAAGTCTTAAACCTAATGACAAAGTCACTATGATGACAGTGGTGGCATGAGTAGGAGAGGCGGTGCAGGGGTTTACTGTATATTTATGAGGAGAAGACTGAAAATATTTATAATATACTAATCGTTTTGAAACTATGGCGGGACAAATTACACTGGTGGGCTGTTGTAATGAATGGAAAACACTGCCTTATACAGTCTCAATCAAGTCATTTAAGTAATTTATGAAGTCTGTTATGAAAATACTAAATCTATGTGTTAAAAACCTTTCTATTTTATACATTTTATGTATTGTTTATAGTTAACATGTTTTCAAGTATAGCCGCTTTTGTAACAATGGGAATTGTAAAAAGCACTAGTTGTACTAATGAAAAAAAAGCGTTGTACTCATTTTATTTATTAATTAAAACAAGTGGTGAAAGTCAATTTCTGGCATGTTAGAAAATACATTTTAGTGCATATCAACAGATTCAAGATTTGTACACAGTGCTCTAAACTGCAACCATTTTTCATGCCGGTGCGACTGCCAAAATGATCAATTTATCATTTTTGCGCATTACAAATGTTATTTGCAGAAACTTTATAATGTGCAAGTAACGCATTCAGTCACTGTATTTATCCTCCTCTCCTTCAGCCATTCGCTTATATATCAGTGCAGAGTCTGAATGAAAGGAGTCTGTATTTGACACAATAAATCCTAACACATGAAATAAAATCCCCTTCTATAATGTTGCATTTCCGAACTGAGAGTTACTGAGCGCTATAACACATCTCATATGTAAAGCATAAGCACAGACATGGTTTAACGCTTTTAAAGTTAAATCATGACTTTCAGATTGTTTCTTAAAGAAGAGATTTGTGTCATGATCCTGCCTCTCCTTGTCTTGGTTTTTCGAGTCTTGCGGCAGGATCATGTCAGTCCCATGTGTTTTGTGTGGAGAAAGAGCATTGTTTTGGTTTGTCACGCCATGCTCTCTCTCCGGTGTCACGTCATTTAGTCCCGCCCCCTTGTTTCCCCCGGTTAACGGCCCATTAGTGTGAGTCTTGTCTCCGGCCCTGGTCCATCTTTCCCTTAGTGTTTCATTCCCCTCACCTGCCGCGTGCAATCCTCCTGTTAGCTTTCCTTTAGTGTTTCATTCATGTCTCCTGCCGCCACTCTCCCTGTGTGATCAGTCCTCGTCAGTGTTTCCCTTTATCAAGTCCCAGTTTCCCCCTCTCTCTTGTCGGTTCATTGTCATTATTTTCCCTGTTCGTTTTCTCTGGCCCTGTCGGATTATTCCTGTCTATGGATTATCGTGTTTGTTCCTGTTCAAAGTTTGTGGATTATTGATTTATTATTCAAAGGACTTTGTTTGTTTTGTTCCCCTTGTAGGAAGTTTTAGTTTACAGTCTTATTTTTGTTCATGTTTTCCCCATCGAGGGTCTTTGTTTAAATAAAGTTTTATTATTTAGCAAACAGGTGCCTGCGCTTGGGTTCTGTCCATACCTCATAACAATTTGTTTGTATGTACAGGTTTTTTCTATGCTTGAAAAGGATAACATGAAGAGACCTAAGAAAATTCTCAGAGGTTGCCCTAGATTTTTTTATTGTCCGTTCTTTTGATGACAGGCTTGTAAAAGATCCATCATAATCTATTTTTACACGTCACTATGGGGCAAGCCAAGGTGATATTATGTGCTAAATAGCATGTGCCATTGCAACGTACATGCGTTTAGTTCCTGAACACACTGTATTTTAATACAGCCGAATACCCAATAAAGCCAAAGTCATTTACATATATATGTTTCTTTTGTCAGACATAAAATAATAATTACAGACAAATGTTTATGTTCATATGTCCAGTCAGTAACAATGACAGGTGCTTATAAATGCTGTTTTGAAATCATTCATTCATTCCCTTACAAGTAACTTTAAGCTGCTGTTTGGTCAAGAACGGAGAAGAGGCAGAGAGAGATTTTTCCCCTCACTGAAAGTTAAGGTTGATCTCTGAAGGAAAAAAGTCTGTAAACATCGCACCACTGGTTTGTTCGCCCCTGTGTTTGAGAGCACATGTCGCGGAGGTCCGATTGAGTGACAGGTGCATGCTTTACAAAAACAACAAAAAACAACGTTATGTATTATAAATTATGTTATATGTAAAAAGATTTTAAGTTCTTTTAAATTATAGTGAAACAAATTAGACAGTGGCGGGCTGCGTTGGGTTTCCTGAAAGGGCGAGGCATTTATGACTATATGGGAAACCGATTTTTCCGTCACTGCCTGGTATAAAGAAATCTGTCAATGAGGGAGAATTTTCGGTTAAAGCGACCTCTGTACTACACAAATATTTCACATATTTATACACACATCTTTTTTAAGGTCATGATTACTACAGTTCCAGTATTAGCCTTTCGTTGCGATTAATGTAAATAAAATATTTCTCATAATTTAACACAGCCTTTTATCGTTAGAAAAAAGGGGTGTTGGAGGCATTTTGTTGTCTCTAGTCGTCAGGGACACATCTCAGGATAAGAATAGGACCTAACACATACACAGACTGACTGGACCTGCTGTCACTGTGGATTTGTCTCTAGATCAGTGGTTGTCGGCCGGTGCCCACAAATGGGAAGTATATCGGTTCTCATGCTCAATGTAACTAATACATTGCAACTAACCATAAACTTGTTAACAATTATCGAAAAGCTACGCAGAAGCTTGCCAAATTTAGGCCATAAAAAACATGGATGCAAGTTAAAATAAACATAACCTAGACTACATTTAGCCCTGTGCCATCACAGATCTTAGTCCTTAAGCAAAACCAATAAAGCGACTGGTGTAGATCTCTGTCCATCTTATTTCAATGCTCGACCCTATTTAATTGGCTGCATTTGTGAGTACGTGCCTGTATGACCATAAAACTGTCCATCTTTTTATTTGTATTAGGGTCTTGTTTTACTATTACAGATTAAAACTACTTATTGGCTACTATCTGGAAGACCATAAATTTAGCTACCGAGAGGCTGAATAGAGGAAAATAACTTGTTTAGACAAGTTATTGTAATGATCCTGGATTCAAAGACTTCGTTATGTGGATTTATATGCATAAGAAACAAATGAAAAGTCATGATAAACTGCATTTAGAAGCTTTATGGCAGTCAGCAAAAATAAGCCTTCCCCATCACACCCTCTATGTTTTTGCATTTGTATTGTATATAACACTGTCTTGTGTATGTGGAACTTTTTAAAAACATAAAGGGAAACTTTCCGTTTTTATTTATATATCTTAAAACTATTCATTCTGTGAAATAGATTTCTGGTCATTGCGCCCACCCCTACTGTATACTTATACACTGTATTGTTATTTTGTTTAAATTAAGGATAAGCTAAGATGAGTACGTCATAATTTACACACTGTTTTGCAGTGATAGACAAACAGCGACACAGAAAGAGTAAAGCCATACAAAAATGTGTCATGTCTACAAATTCTACACTTATTATACAAAAAAATATTTTAAGTTTATTATATATCGGTTTTATATGTACTGTTACTCTCTCTACCAACATTTTAATGGCCTACACATACACATATCCCATTTCAACATTAACATTTTACTAAATATATTATTTGCACCTGGCAACATTATTTGTAAGGTACACAATAATTTCTCAGCCAAACTACAAAGACCACAATGCTGTGCACCAGAGTTTAAAGTTGAGACCTTACAGATGGGACCAACATGTCAGATCATGTGTAATTACCTCAGTCTCTGGAGAGTTGTTTGTGTGTGTGTGTGTGTGTGTGTGTGTGTGTGTGTGTGTGTGTGTGTGTGTGTGTGTGTGTGTGTGTGTGTGTGTGTGTGTGTGTGTGTGTGTGTGTGTGTGTGTGTGTGTGTGTGTGTGTGTGTGTGTGTGTGTGTGTGTGTGTGTGTGTGTGTGTGTGTGTGTGTGTGTGTGTGTGTGTGTGTGTGTGTGTGTGTGTGTGTGTGTGTGTGTGTGTGTGTGTGTGTGTGTGTGTGTGTGTGTGTGTGTGTGTGTGTGTGTGTGTGTGTGTGTGTGTGTGTGTGTGTGTGTGTGTGTGTGTGTGTGTGTGTGTGTGTGTGTGTGTGTGTGTGTGTGTGTGTGTGTGTGTGTGTGTGTGTGTGTGTGTGTGTGTGTGTGTGTGTGTGTGTGTGTGTGTGTGTGTGTGTGTGTGTGTGTGTGTGTGTGTGTGTGTGTGTGTGTGTGTGTGTGTGTGTGTGTGTGTGTGTGTGTGTGTGTGTGTGTGTGTGTGTGTGTGTGTGTGTGTGTGTGTGTGTGTGTGTGTGTGTGTGTGTGTGTGTGTGTGTGTGTGTGTGTGTGTGTGTGTGTGTGTGTGTGTGTGTGTGTGTGTGTGTGTGTGTGTGTGTGTGTGTGTGTGTGTGTGTGTGTGTGTGTGTGTGTGTGTGTGTGTGTGTGTGTGTGTGTGTGTGTGTGTGTGTGTGTGTGTGTGTGTGTGTGTGTGTGTGTGTGTGTGTGTGTGTGTGTGTGTGTGTGTGTGTGTGTGTGTGTGTGTGTGTGTGTGTGTGTGTGTGTGTGTGTGTGCGCGTGTGCTCATCTGTGAAGGACAGAAAGGTCTCCAGTCTACAGCTGAGGCCTCCCTGTCACAAGATCTCAAGACAAGAGCTTGCTCCATATAACAACACAGAGAGAACAACACAGAGAGAAACCCATACAACACCAGCATTTGTTACAGGCAAATCATAAAGATATGAAATTGGTGCCTTCATCTTAACATTGAATAAATTCAGAATGTATAAATACATAAATATAAATGTTGTAGTAGACACAGCAGAAGTGCTGAAAGTCTTTTCATTAAGTAGTTCCTCATTAAATTAACCTTATAGTGTTGTGGATACGTTATCATTTCTCAGGATCAGAGCAACAAAACCTCATGAGTACAGAGTTTACAGACAGCAGATATCCAAGTAAAAGAGATTCCCAAGTTTCTGACCATTTTAGGGAGAATATTGGCTCTAACTGAGACACTCTGATATTTTAAACTGTTAATCTTATCAAAGACATTATGATTTTCAAACCATCTCTCTGAAATAAGAAAAACTTAAAATCAACACCTATACACTCATTACAGTGCTACACAGATATTAATAGTGCAGGAACTTCCTGGAACAAACATTACCCCTTTATTTTATGACCACTTCCTCAAACTATGATGTCATGACCCCAAGGGTTCTGTTAGTACATTAGGTGGTGTACCCAGGCATATACACTTACACACTTTACTTATGAACAAAAGGTGGATGATATTGTATAACTTGACGGATGGAAGCACCTCAACATATATATCTGCATTGGGCTTTCCTTCAGGGGTACTTAAAGCTAACATGACGTGCACGGATACATGCATAATTCATGCACATGCATAACCACAAATGGTCCTAATGTAAGTCATTTTAATAAAAGGCAAAGTATTTTATGCAGTTTATAATAAAACTCAAGGCATATAAAAGCTACACAAAGTCCATTTGCACTGAAAACATTGATTTATTTATTTAGTTTTCTATCCTTTGTGTATCTGCATGAATGGATAACGTGAGATTTTTCTATAGACTGTTTCATCGGAATGCGCGTGGCGAGCCTGACCTCCAGTTAACTTCCGGTTCGTTCATGGCTATTGTCTAAAATAACTATTTATATTTAGTTTAATTGATGTTAATATTCATTTTTATTTATTATGTGATTGTATAACAATTCTATTAAATAAACTATTTGTTGAAATATGTTGTATGTTCATTCAGTTTGGTCGCATTTAAACAAACCGAATGGTATATTGACATCTAGCGGTTGAGCTTGGTATCGCAGTCTAAATTCAAATTATTGGAGAGACAAGTTTAGCCAAGTAACGGTTTTTCTCGGTTTCTTTTGATTGATATCATAAATAATCTACAGGAACTCTATTTGTTTGTGAGTGTGAACTGGAAGTTAAGGTGGGATCACAAAAGTGCACGTGCGCAGTAACGTTGGTTTATGTTGTTAAGATGAACCGTCTATAGCCTTTGTCTATTGCCATTTATTTTCAAGACGTTGTACACTGCAATGGAGTACTAGAATGAAAGTCTGCTCAGTATTAATATTAGACTGACTTATTTACTACTTACTAATACTATATTGCTCATTAATTCTAAATATCTCGATAAAATATTTGATGCATGTTGCATTAAATTGAAAATGATGAAGGGATGTTACACTAGTTCCCAGTGTCAATCCATATATTTAAAATGTATGTGATGCCTATTCACTCTAAACAATATACGTGTATCATGAGAATCATATACTGTAAACAGATGGAATAACAATGGGAAAAGGAAGAAATAGCTCCCATTCTCTGTTCTCGTCACATTTTAATATCAAAGACTAGGTGTTTTTTTCATGCCAGTGTTACGTGTGGGGCCAAACACTGTACCCCCACAGGCCATTCTGAACCATAAGCCAATAATAGTCTCGATTGCCAAGTGGGTCACTGGAGCACAAACAACAGACACATGCTTACCATAGTGAATACACCAGGCTGGTTAAACTGTCAAGTACACATAAAAACTAACAAGCACACAAACAATCTCTTCCCCCAAATGTAAAAAAACCCAATTACAATAGATGTTGTATCGTTTAGACAGGAACACAGTCACAAATCTCCACATGAGTCAGCAAAGCTAAATCTTTGTCATAATGTCACTTCCTCGTAAATACAGAATTAGGTGCTCTGTCGGGTGCACACGCAACTACTTCCTCTTTCCAACAAACGTATACACATGCACACAAACCAAAGCAAACACAAAGTAGCTCTATACTATCAGCGGGATGCCATCTGCATGCTGACCCTCACCGAGCCAGTAAACCAGTGACTGTCCAGTGTTGTCCAAAACAACCACAGGCTTCTTCTTGGGCATTCTGAACACAAGGCTTTATATTAGCAACTCGTTTCGCCTCTTATTTTGATTAACATTTTGCATAAAAAGGCATATTCATTAGTGTAACTGAATGGGAGTGTAGTAGACATGATGCCGTGTGTAAGGTGTGCATGAATGAATGGATTAGTGTCTCTCCTCCCACCGTCTGCTTTACATCTGAACGGCTGCGGCAAGACTACCATTACACACAACAGCCATTTCAGAATGAGATGCAGTCATTTAATTGCAACTCTTTCTCCAGAAATAATTCAAACTTAACCAAACCATTGTATTCTGTAATATCTAGAACCGTGCAAATTATGTATAGCACACACTAGAGTCCCATCTGCCTGCATTATTCACACTACAAATATCTATCTAATGTATAATCTAATAGGGAAAATCGGTAGATTACATATACTGTTAATATAGGTAAATACACTGTCTCAGACTGAAGAGAGGATGGAGAAAGGCGCGTGATATCTTCTATTGAGGCGAACGGTTGCATCTTTTGTCTGGCACTTCAGAAAGGAGCGCTGCCGCTATCTGCATTTACGGTCCCTTAAAAAACGCATTTAACATTGTTTAAACCACACCGGCAGGATACAACTACGATGTTTTCACATAATGGCAAATCAAATTGCTCTGTCGATTTAAATAGAAGTGTTGTGGTCGCGTGTTTGCAGCATGTGAAGCAGCGTGATTTTTCTACGGTGGTTTAGCAGGCTTGCTGTTAAAACCTTCTGGATACTGGACTTATGATGACCGTCTCCTGTTCCAACTCGGCGATCTCTAGTTTCATTCATGTATGAGACATAATCTGGGTAAAATTAAATGAGGAACGAGACACAACCAGTAGGCAGTAGCGCTTGAGTTTTAAATCTATACATTATCATCTCTGTCACTGCACACAAGGTGTGAAAAGACGTGATAACGGCGGTTATCCTTGGTACACGGACCATGTGCACGGGCTATTGTAATCAGCATCCAAACATCCATTGACACTTCGCGCAAAAACACCAAAGGCACTGCACCAATGAGCCCGCACTTTAAAAGATCTGTTCGTTCAAGAAATGAATCGAAAGAAGCGGGTCAGTGGAGCACGCTGGGAGATTAGCCCACATCTGAGGGACCCACCTGCTTGTGTGGTATCGGTCAGATCGTAGTTGAGCCCCGGGAACTCGCGCAGTTTTCTCCCGCTGATGTTGAGCATCCCGGAGCAAACGGCATCATCCAGAGCGCGCTCCAGACTGCGGGCGGTGTGCAGCGGGTGCTGCTGATGTTGCATTACGCCCGGGTTCCAGTGAGCGGCGTTCGGGTAATGCTGATGCTGGCTCTGAAGAGCCGCAGCGGGAGCTACACCTCCCTGACTCGCCGCCATTTTCATAAGTGAAATTATTCTCACAATAATAATAGGGGGCTGCCTGGCCGTGCCGCGCATGCGCAAGGGGCGCAGATGGCGAGGAGGAGGGGATGGGCTACTACCGGAGAGAGGCGTATGATTGGCTAGTAGCTCTAACTGCAGGTAGACTGTAAATATGACAAAGAAACCAAAAGCTCAGTTTATTTATTTTCTTAATATATAAATCTTGATTCGTAAGCATCATTATTTGACGCATGAACACAGGGATGATTTGTTTTGTAGGCTTAGTAATGTTTAATAGCTAATTACGTCATTCTTAACAAGTCATTGGTTAGTTTACCGAGTGAAAAGAGATGAAGGAAAGCTTCTCTTGTAGGGCGTGTCCTGTCATTTCATGTGGTGCTCATAGGTTTTCAGTTTGTGGTCGATTTGTGGTTCGGAGTGCGTGTAGTGTGTATTGAGTTCAGATGCGAGCCCTGGCGGCTTACCATTGTCATCAACGCTCGCCACGTATTTATAATACCCATCAAAACGACATGCAACATGTAGCGTTGATGACGGACGATGCAAATGAAACCACGTAGGATCAAGATAAATGGCAAATTCGAACATTAAGAAATGAATCTTATAAACACGTAAATAGCGTAGAAGAGAATAAAGAAGTGCATTTTAATTTTTGTATAACCTATTGTTATAAACGATAAATAGAATGTGATTTCTATCGGTAGTATTAAAGAGCACATCAACTACGTTGCGATAACGTTACACCTACTAAAGACCTGCCCACACTGATAAGACCTTGTGCTATTTTCGGTCTGTCGTCACGCTGGTCGTTCAGAGAGCTGCTGGGCTGAGTCACACCAACCACCGATCTTGATCGACAAAAACACTGGACCACAAGCAACTGGATTTTCAACCGGGTTACTTTTTTATACGATTCATAGCCTGTTTCGTCAACGGCGTGTTTGTTTTAGGGCGCGTTTCAAAGTTACGTTTCCGAGTGTATATTTGCGGCGCCTGTTTAACTTTCGCGGAAGAAGAAATGGGGGATAATGATATACAAATGGAGATCACAGGGCAGAGGCAGGAGTCTTCAGACGCGGACAAGATCGACTTGTCCTTAGGTTTGTACTTTAAGGGTAACATCAACATGAAGTTATTTTGATGAGGTGGCCGGTTACACCGGTTACGTTCGTGTGTAACTTAAATGAGTCGAGCAGCGGTCAGCTGTCGGATAGATTCAGCAGCTGTCAAACCAACATTCCTACGGATCAAACGTTTGCTTTCAGTTTAGCAGGATAAATCTCGCATGAAATGAAAATATGTGATCGTGCTTTCTTATGCAGTAAGAGGTTTTAGGAGGAAGAAATCTGACATCATTTGGTAGACACGTTTGAAGTGTTAATCGTTCAACGCACTTTCACAGTCTCGTGTTTAAATTAGAAAGATCTGATCCAATAATATTGTATGTGCTGTAGCATAATGGGCTCAAAACGCATGTAGCAGGAGTGTCAAAACGTTTTCTCATTTTAACTTTACACTAAATCATACCAAGACATAATGACTTTTTCAATATGCATTAATATATGTCTTTTTCAATATGCATCTTATAATAAAAGTGCAAATATGGTTTTGGGCGCATATATTACCATTTGCATTAGCAGCTTTACTACAGATATCATGGTTAAAATATGGTTTTAACTGTTGTAAAAAAACTAAACAAAATCTGTGGTGTCTGTGGTTTTACTTCAGATACCATATTTACAGTAGTAAAACTTTAGTTATTTTTCATAAAGAATTTGTTCCTTAAAGATAGAAGTTTCAATCAACATCTAGTTGATCTAAAATCATTTACATCTTGCAACTGAAAAGAGAAAATCTCTGCTCAAAGGCCATAAATAGGAAACCCACCACTACTAAACAGATAAACAAATAACCAGACTGACAAAATACTTACATGCACAACATCTCAATATTAAATTATTTTTACACTGTCGTTATTTTATCTTGCTCCTAAACAGACAGAAAGTATACCAGAGCAAAACTGCCACTTTATTTTCACAGATGACATCATAAAGCTAAATAAAAAGAAGCAAAATGCGATCAGAGCTTCCAACAGATCTAAAAGTAAACGTGCAGCTTTGTTGAATAAACTCAACCAGATTCCACAGCAGCAGAGGGGACGCGGACGTGGAGCACAGCAGTACCAAGGCAAGCATGCAGTTTTAAAACGTCAACTATAAACAAACATGTTAACAACGTTACTGATTGAGGTTTTTTCCAAAGGGCCTAGCAGGGTGAGAGGTTTCAGGAGACAAAGGGGATCTGGCAGGGGCATGATGTCAAGAGGGAGAAGTGTTAGTCCAATGAACAGAGCTGCTGCCAGCGACACGGTTTGTGATGATTGTGTTTAACATACATGACCTTAAAATGATTTTTTGTATTGTTTACATATAAACAACATAACTTTATTTCTTTTGTGGAACACATAACATGCACGGCAGAATATTAAGGATTGACATCTTCAGTTGTATTCCCTTTCTTTGTATGGACAAAGTGTCCCTTTTTGTTACACAGAAGAAACAAAGTCACGTTTGGAACGGCATAAGAAGTAAATTACAGTAGATTTATATTGGGTTGCACTTTTAACATCATTAATGTTTGGGATTTTTGTTTCTTACTGTGTATGTATTTTTCTGTTGTAGACAGATGGACAGTTTGATCAGATCACATTCACACCGAGAGGGACATTCAGAGGACGAGGAAGAGGTAGAGGAGGCGGCTTGAGCAGGTTCTACAACTCTTTTTGTTTAATGTTGAACATTGGCCATTACTACCAAAGATGCAGCCAAAATGTCTCATAAAAGAAAAGATCCAAGATGCTGACCCATAGCTGTAGCTTATCATCTCAAAATAATTTAGACCTTACAACGCATAAAATAAGCACAAAATATGGCAAAATGTTCTACTCTGAGGTCAAATACATTATGGATGTAGGGAATAAGATAAGATGATAGTAAAGGTATATAAAACACATTTTTGGGTGATATTTAGTGATTTCAAAAATACAAATTATGTACTTTTTCGTCTGAAGAACACAAAAGAACATGCTTTGAGAAATGTCTCAGTGGTTTTGTGTCCATAAAATGGAAGTCTATGGGTGGTGATGTTGTTTGGTTATCAACTTTCTTTAAAATATCTTATGTTCTAAAGAAGAAAGAAAGAGTGATACATATGTGGGATGACACAAGGGTATGTAAACCATAAAGGAATTTTCATATATGGGTGAACCAAACCTTTTTGTTCAAAAACACAGCCACACATACTGCTTGAGCGGTTCATATTCATTTTACTAAATGAGATGCAACAACAAAGTATCAATTTACATTAAGTCATTTAGGAGATGCTTTTATCCAAAGCGACTTTCAAAAAGTCACACAAAAGCAATACGATAGGTGCTAATACAAAGTTACTAGTTTCAACAAAAGCTAGACCACAACCTGTTGAGAGAAAGAGAGGGTTAGTGTACTTTTTTTTCTTTTCTTTTTTCATTCGTCTGTCAAGTATTCACAGAAGAGATGGGTTTTAAGTAGTTTTTGAAGGTTGTGAGAGATGTGGTTGACCGGACCGAGTTAGGAAGAATGTTCCACCAGGAAGGAGTTGTGAAGGAGAATAAACGGGAAAGAGGCAATGAGAAGGCATTGCAAGGCGCTGCTCGTTTGCTGAACGCAGGGTTCTTGATGGAGTGTAGTAGGGTGTGAAACTATGCAGGTGCAGATCCAGTGATAATCCTGTAGGCATGTAAATGCTGTAATTAGTTGCCCTAAATGAAGTTGTTTCATTCTGTATTGTTGTTGTAGGGGTGCGTTGTCAGCAATAGGACAGAGAACTGCACAGAGGGGTGAAAGACCATTTGTATTAGACAGAGGGGTAAGACTATTTATTACAAAATTCAATAAACATTTGCTTTATACAGGGAAGGACTAACCTCCCTATAATATGTTTGGATTTGCAGTTCTGTCTCTTTGATGTGTGACCTGTCTTTGCTTTCAGTTTTCTGCCACAAGAAGGGCTGAGAAGTTAGAAAATTATCAGAAGATACAAAGGTGTTTATTTATTTTTTATTTGCATACAACAGTGGTTCTCAACCCTTTCATGGTCGCGCTCCCCTGTAAACCCACTTAAAGATCAAGTAACACACTCAGTTTCTGCCAATCTCATATTAATCTTAAGTACCTATACAGAAGTATTGTATACGTTGTATATTCAAAGTGTCTTTAATTTATTAAAAAAGGAGATACAGCTGTACGATTATTTCCGGAAAAGCACAAGCTGCTAGAGGTGGGACTAGTGGGGAGAGGGGGACAGAACTACAGCACGACCAAGCAACACATCATCCCTTGTGTTTTGTACATTATGCACGTACACGCCGATTGCCAACAAAACACAGACTTATCACTTAGTTTGACTTACCGCAAGCAGTTCATGTCCGGCATCTTTTAGCACAGGGACAGCGGCATCTATCAGTTTCAAACGATCTCCAAATCCTGCGTAATATTCACCCTTTATATAAAATCCATCACTGAAATGCCATGAACAAACAGACACACCTAAACTTCACTATCGCAAGTGTAATGAGCTGCAGCGCAGACGATCATGACGCAACGCACGCAATCTTGATGGTAACGCAAGCGGGTCTCACTCCGTGGTTGGCACATGGTCTGGCTCTTTCGCCTTGCTTTTCTGGGAGAATGGATAGTAAAATAGAATTAGAAAAAAACTTGCAGAAACAATTTTGAGTGCCCTTGAGCAGCTGCCCACTGCTCCCGGTGTACATGTGTTCACAAATTGTAGTGCGTGTGTTCACTACTCACTGGATGGGTTAAATGCAGAGGTTACATTTCTGACAAATGGGTCACTTTCTGAACTCATCACGAGAGATAGACTTGTGCTTATTCTGAAATTACAGTCTGAAAGACAAACATACTTATACAATCTACCTGTTTCTTAAGATGATCTGGAGGTTTCTGAGTTCGCCTACTTCGTAGATATTAAGCTTTTATGCATAGCCTAAAACTGCACTGTGCAGGACCTACAATGAGTCTGCGCAGCCGCTCATGCACGCAGCTTCAGACAGAACATTGCCCTCCGTCAATATGCATTTGCGATCGAGGGGTTTCCGGGAACCGTCGCCCCACCTTCAATACCTCTGTGCACACCACAGCCCCCCCCAGTTGAGAACCACTGGCACATGTTAATACCAATTTCAACTTGCTTAGTTTAAGCTCATTATTTTTGTCTCTTTTCTATCTCTTTCTGTCTATCACACCCACATGCATAATGAAGTCGAAGAATAGCACCATCTGGCTCAATGCTGACAGTATCCTTGCCAAATGCTAAATCTGCACCTGTCGCTCTGTAAGTGAATGAGCCCTTTCACATTTATGACCAACTATTTGTCCCAGTTTTGTTAACTTTTCTTTTGTCTCTCTACCATTTTCTCTTTAAGGAAGAGAACTAATCAGACCGGGAGGGGTGAGGCAGCGTTAAGGGGCAGAACATCTGTAGGAGCAAGTGCTACTTCACCTAAAGGCATTCCTCTCCACTTTAACTACAGAGCAACTACTAACCAGGTAAGTTTGGCCAATAGCCATGTATACTAAGGTGAAAGAGTCAGTATATTCCGGAATGGGGGTGAAAATGATTTGCATTTGGTAAGTAACAAAAGGGAGGTGCAAAGAAAACATGTTTGATTCTTTTTTATAATGTTGTATGAGTTGTTTGCGTTTTCCTAAATTAGAAAATCTGAAACTTACTTTGTTTTACAGACTGGACTATCCCTCAATGATCGTTTCACTGACATAAAGATCATAGGGCAAGGGCGTGGAAGGGGCAGAGGAAGAGGAGATATCGCAGGTGGTGGAAGAGGCAGGGGAGACAGTGCACAGGGTGGACGAGGCAGAGGAAACATATTTCAGGGTGGACGAGGCAGAGGAAACATATTTCAGGGTGGACGAGGCAGAGGCAGAGGAAACATATTTCAGGGTGGACGAGGCAGAGGCAACATTTTACAGGGTGGACGAGGCAGAGGAAACATTTTACAGGGTGGACGAGGCAGAGGCAGAGGAAGAGGAAACATTTCACAGGGTGGACGAGGCAGAGGAAACATTTTACAGGGTGGACGAGGCAGAGGAAGAGGAAACATTTTACAGGGTGGACGAGGCAGAGGAAGAGGATTTGGAAGGGGCGGTTTAACAAGAGGAAGAGGCTTGACAAGACAAGATGACCGAACTGTAACTCTTCAATGATTTTGATAACAACTACTTGTGCCAGGAGCAGCTGTTTACCATAGAGAAATCTGTGGATTGTGATTTATGATGAATATTTGAACGATTTCAAACAATGGGAAAAGGTAGTTTGATAGTAATCTAAACATAAATCTCTTTAGAGTGAATATAAATGTTATAAAGTTTAATAATGACATATTTTGCAGTTCAATTCCGTCGCTGTACCTTTGAAACCTCGAAATTCAGTTCTTTTTAAATGATTTAATACAGTTGTCAAAGTTGACAAGCACTTTTTAATACATTTTTGTGGTAAAATATTTACAAAACCCGGTGACAAACATAAAGGGTGAGTAATAATAATGAAATAATTGGAGAAACAAGGCTTGAGAAGCACAGCGACTATATGCTTTTCAATGTTACTTGATGATAATGAAGTGCCTCAATATTTATCATATCTCTATGCTGTGTAAATATTGTTCTCTTTATAAAACTGGTTTGCATTCTGAAACGATTGTATAACCCATTAATAAAAATATTGTTTTAAATTGTTCCCGTATGCAAAAAAGGTTTACATTTGATAGTCACATCAATTATTTCAATAAACACCAAACCATGGCGATTTTTATAAATGAACACTTTGTGTTTGCTGCTGCCAATTCTGCAAATGCCACCACTCTAAGTTGTAAAAGGTTAAAAACGGGGAAAACAAACACATGTGGTTCTCGTTGGGCTTTAATAGGTGGACAAACAAAAGGGCCACACGTTATACAAGTGGGCTCTATGTCCCACATCCCTGGCTGTAACCAGTGTCACTACTAGCTCATGGATCATTGATGCCGGATAAATATTATCCATTAACATGTTTCTTAGTAAGAAATTATTACCGTGTTAAATCAAAACCCAGGGCCCGATTTTTCAAAAGGTTTAATCCGGATAAAATTGATCCGGATTTAGTAATCCTTTTTTTGCGATCCGTGATCACGTAATCCATTTTACTTTTGGAGCCAGTTTTTTAAAGCAACATCGGATTGGATCAATCTGATCCGGATAGGAACTTTTCAGGATCACCAAATCTGGATAACCAGTGCTGGATAACCAGTGCTCAAACAGGATAGGAAATCACAATGTAGAACTATAGATATGTAAAGAGCAACAAGTGGAATAGCCAATGTGGGGTCAATATAAGTTTATTTTTATTTGAAATGAAAACACACACATTTAAAAAAAAAACTAAAAACAAGAAAAACCCCACCCCATCCTCTTCCTGCAGTCCGCTCATCTGAGACCTACAACACAAACACTGTACATTGAGGATATTTATAACAACCATCAAGTATAGATATATTGAATTAAAAAAAAAGACTTAATGTCAAATACTCCACAATAATTTCAGATTTCCTCATCTGATGTGGAGAGACCATCTTGTCTGAGCGTAGACTTTAGGAGGCGGATCTCAAGTCTGGCCTTGGTTTGCTGCAGTTTGGTCAGAGTCAGTTGTTCCTCTGCCAGAACGAGCAAACAGGACGTGCAACAAGGGACGCAATAGTTAGACACTTCTGATTTGGTTTTGTATTGGATTTCAAAAATCAGTGATTGCCATTCTTTGCATTTTTTTGGTTATTCTGTAATCCTTGCATGCATCACTAATAAATATTCTAAAAATATTTTCGATTGTGATGAATATGTATATCAATTAGTGACAGAATAAAATGTATTGTTTTTGGTTTGGATAATTAATTTATGAGGCCAAACTCTTTCTACTTTGCTTTAGGCCTATACTGAAAGGCTGAATACGTTTAAACACTGTAGCCTGACGGATGAACAAATACAATTAAAACCTTATGAATTAATAGGATATCTTGTAAAATACTGCATGATCCAAATATAGTATTATTTGATACATTTTTTAAGTTTTCATTACATTTTGGGCATGAAATCCACGCTGAATCCACCCTTCTGATGGGATCAGTTTAATCCAGATATTTTGGATCAAAGTGATCCAAATCCTACAAAAAAGTTCAGAAAAACCCAAACTAAAGGTTTGATCCGGATCAAAACCAAGATTTGATCCAATCCGTTATCCAAAATCCTAGTCGATTACATTTGAAAAACTGGGCCCAGGATATTTCCAGCAATATATAACAACAATTTACGGTTCAAAGGTCGAGCTTTCACCATGTTTAACACATTACACCACTGTATTTCGCATTTAAGATGGTGAGACCCTAATAAATCAAAATGAGCTCAAAAGTCCAATAATGGCATCTCTGCTGTCGCAGAATAAGACGATCTGAGCTGTGATTGGTGTTTGTCGCCTGACGTATTTTTTCCGCTATTCCCATTTCGGGTCATTTCAAAATGGCGGATTAACAACAGTCGAACGGTTTCATTTTTCAACGCAAGACCCGTGTAAGTTGCTATATTTATTCATTATGGCTGTGCAGCCGGTCACGTTTTGCGTTCCTGACGTCCACCGGTTGCGTTAATGTTGTTGACAGCAGACGGTTGACTGGGGTTAAGAAGCGAGGAGGAATAGAGATGTTAGCCCATACGCTAACTTACATACACAGGCTGTGGCTCCAGAAAAAGGGGACTGCCTAGCTAGTCCGCATTTTAGTGCGCCTTTTGTTAGCCAAGAATGCTGTCTGGGTAGGTAGCTCAGTAGGTTTTGAGACAGATGCGCACACCGAGTTATGGAGGACACCAGATGCGAGCACCAACATCAATCTACGACTGTTCAAATATTGTTATTACTTAAAAATGCACAGTATAAGTTATTGTGTGCAAATGTCTGTGCCATGAAACATGTACTGACCGCAGGCAGGGATGTTAGTATGGACCGGTCAGTGTGTCGAAACAGAGCTGGTGTTTAATGCAGCATCTTATTGAGCTTATGGCCAACCCACCGACATGAATTGGCCCCGTAAATATGAATGAATCGTCAACCGATATGACGTTTTAATGGTTTTCATTTCTTACACAAATGCCTTTTTAGTCTGCAAGACAAGTCACAATATCTGTTATGTTTTACAGAGTTGACATGGCAGACAAAAAGGGAAAATCTGTGGGTGTAAAGAGGACGCTAACAAAAAGAGAGCAGGAGGAAATCAAGAAAAAGGTTTCTTTCAGCAGCTTCTCTGTACCTGAACTAAACATCACAAAAAAGCAACGTTTCACACATTGTGCAAATAACAATATATGTTAACATAATACGCACACCGCACATAGTTATTAACAAATAAACTGACTTTTAAGTATAACATTTGTGTGCTACGTTTATTGCAGAACAAAGTTATGTTATAGGCCTATTTGTTTTAAATTGTACAACGTGTCACTCTGTCAGGAGGAGGAGAAAGCTGCCGAAGTCTTTGAAGAATTTTTAGCTTCTTTTGACACTAATGACAAGAGTAATGTGAAGACGTTTGTACGTGGTGGTATTGTGAATGCAACTAAAGGTAAGTTGTAAAGTATGCATGTTCTTTCAGGTTTACTTGTAGATTAATGTCTCTTGATTCGATTAAGAGTATTCATCTAGAGTATGCTGTAAATTGCTCTTGTATCTTGTACATTTCTAACACGATGAAAAGCTAGTTTGAATTGTTGGACAAAGCCTAAAAACTGTAAATCCAAGATTACATTTTCTTTTTTCTCTTGCTTTCTCAGAGGAAGAAGCTGCGGAGGTGAAGAAGAGCAAACTCTACAGACCCGCCACTAAATTCACTCCTCTGTCTCAGAATGCCTCTCCTGCTTCATCTGCAGATATTAGAAAAACAGTAAGTGATTTTCGCTCTACTGTAGTCAAGTAAGTTTAATATGTTCAGGGCGGTGAAAGGTAAGACTTGGTCAGAAAGACTAGTATTTTATACTAATATAAAAGAAGATATAAGATATGTTAAACTGAACAACAAAGATGATCCTTTTTATTTTAGGTTTTATTTACAGGACAGGACCAAAGTTAGCCAAAATGTTTTTTGTTATAAATATTAATTCACTGTACATGTAATCTTCAGGCATTTCATGTGTTGTTTGACTAACCCTCAATCATTTTGCAGGTAATTACATTGTAGTTATTATCACAAATGTTTGTTTAAAGGCTTGTTGAAGGATTTGTGTAGTCTTAAATGTTGTCTTTCTTTGTAGGCTGCTAAAAAGAAAGTGGAAGAGAAGAAGAAGAGTAATCTGGAGCTTTTTAAAGAAGAGCTAAAACAGTCAGTATTTCTTTTGTGGTTTAGCTTTTTTTTTGTTTTCATCATTCACGCCACACATTTGCGTATAATATACTTACATACCAGTGCATTTCTGAAATAAACCTTTGACTTAAATCTATCGTTTAGAATACAAGAGGAAAGGGAAGAGAGATACAAAAGAAAGAAAGGAGACACTGGAGGAGTGTATCCTGATGTGGATTTACCTTTGACACGACGATCAAGTACGTATGAGAAACACACAGCGCCGTTCACTTTAAAGATCTAGTGGGAAATAAAATGACTTCCTGCATTGTCTTTGTAGTATTTGACGATGATCCTGCAGTGCCAAACACAACAAACCTGTATATCGGCTGCATCAACCCCAAGGTGAGAAGACCTTGTTGTTAGGATGGCTTCATACTAAAGCCCAAAGTGTTCATTCCTGGAAAAGGTTAAAAGTAGATCTAGGATTTCTTGGTACGTACAACACAGAAAGAATATCTCATGACATAAAAATATATGATTGTGTGTCTCAATAGATGACAGAGGAGATGCTCTGTAAAGAGTTTGGCAAATACGGCCCTCTTGCCAGCGTTAAGATTATGTGGCCTCGCACAGAGGAAGAGAGAACTAGGGTCACCAACCGCGGTTTTGTTGCCTTCATGACACGAAAAGATGCAGAACGTGCTTTGGCTGCCCTGGATGGTAAGACAGCATGTTTAACCATAAATCGTAAAAAACATAATACACTTAAACAGTACTGGTGTCACAACCTCTGGATGCTTCGGTGCTTTAAGCGCTTGTCTCCTTGTTTTGCAGGTAAAACGATAATGGGTTTTGAAATGAAGTTGGGTTGGGGGAAAGCAGTACGCATTCCCCCGCAGCCTCTTTATACTCCCATTGGTGTGCTGAAGACCACAGCCCCCCCTCCACCATCTGGACTGCCATTCAATGCCCAACCCAGAGACCGCTTCAGGAATGACTTCACCAAACCCCGAAGCCGCTCGCAGGAAGACTTTTACAAGGTAAATCCACAGGCAATCTGGTGATATCTGGGTGATAACGTTTATTGTAGAACAAGAGATAAAATCTTGGTTGGTTTGCAAAGGTTTCTCATTGCGAAAAGCACCACTAAACAGAAAAAACTGACATTTTTGTGGGAAATAATAAAAAGAAACCATGCTATACTGAGAGAAAACTGTCATGTGTCCTGTAGCTTGATACAGAAAGTCAATACATATGATTTAAGATTAAATAATAAAGAAATAACCGTGCCTTTTTATTATTACATAATTGAAGTTAAAGGAATATTTCACCCAAAAATCCAAATTCTGACATAATTTACTTCCTCGTTGTTCCTCACTGCTGAACACAAAGAAAGATATTTGGAAGAATGTTACCAATATTTCTGGGGCATTGTTGACTACCGTAGTACGAAAAGGGTGCCCCAGAACTGTTTGGTTTCCCACCTTCTTCAACACGTCTTGTTTTGTGTTCAAAAGAACAAAGAAATGTGGAAAACTTAAAAGTAAGTAAAAGTTGACAGAATGTAACTTTTTGGGTGAATGGTGTCTTTAATAGAATTAAAGTTTCATCTAGCTTTGTGTTAGTTTTTGTTTGATATACTGTATAATGTACAGTCAAACCAAGATGTATTCAGACACCTTCGACATTTACATTATCACGGTTTATTAGCTATATTTCAGAAAATGGTAATAAAATATGACAAGAACTCATAGTTAAACTGTGTCGAACAAATGTATATTATTAATATCATTTAACTTGGATAAAATCAATGGTTCAATGGATACTTTCAAATAGGTGTCAGCTGTTGAATGTTAGTAGGTCGCCTTAGCAATTAAAGAAAAAACACTTAACCTGGTCAGGTTAAAGTGTCTGAATAATTTGGTCTAAATTTTTTATCACATTTACTTGTGCGCCAATGTATGAAGAATTTCAGTGTATAATATGTCACAGTTTACTTTATTTTGCTATCATCACTTACATAAATTAACCACAGTGTCTTGCACCCACTAGTAAAAAAACTCTTAATTATTGTGGAAAGAAATTTAAACACATCTTAATGAATTGGGGTAGTTCGCCCAAAAACAAAATATTTTTTATGTTATTCCAAACCCGTATGACTTACTTTCTTTTGCGGAACACGTAGGATATTTAGAAGAAGGTTATTCAAAACCCTTCAACATAGGCTCATATGGACTTCCATTGTATGGACGCAAAACCACTGGGACATTTCTCAAAATATCTTCTTTTGTGTTGCTAAGAGAGATAGAGTTACATGCAGGTTTTGGATGATGTAATGGTGACTAAATGATAATAGTTTTTGGTAACTCTTTAGTATAGGGAACAATTCTCACTGTTAACTTGTTGCTTATTAGCATGCCAATTATTAGAATATTGGCTGTTTATCAGTACCTATAAAGCACATATTCTGGATGATCATATTCTATATCCCTAATCCTACCCAATACCTAAACCTAACAACTACTCACTATTAATAAGAAACAAATTAGGAGTTTAGGGGTTTGTAAATAGAGATAATTGTACCTTAAATTAAATTGTCACCGAATTTAGATTTTTGGGTGAAATATCTCTTTAATTCAATGCAGATGCGCATGTTGTACCAGACAAAAAAAACATGCAGATTATATTTAAAAACAATTCAGAAAACTGCAGTTAACCTGGTAAATCAAATTCAATACACTTTTTGTTAAAGCCTGAGGGGCATTCTGGGTAATAAGAGACAACGTAATCCTACAAAAGACTTTGGATTCTGAAAGCAACAGATCCCCAATGAATAAAATTTCAGCTTTGGTAAAAAAAGGAGTTCTTGACCTAACCAACAGTGGAGGCATGTACACAGAATACCCCTCATGCTGAACTGGTGGTGAGATGAACTGGTGTTTGCCGAGCATGTTTCCAGAGGTTTAGCTGGTGCTGATGATGTTAATCATGAATATTCTGCAGTTTGTTAAAATATAAACTCACTGTATTTTTGTATCTTCATCATTTGGTTTGGCGTCATGAACAGACTCTGTCCGAGGCCGTAGTGACAGTGGTAATCCCCCCAGAAAGGTACACAATCTCTGTCCATTTATTAAAACACTATTGCCACTGAAACACACACACAAACACACTCACTCACCAATAGACTCTGTTTGCCACATAAATCATAGAGGTTAGATCATCGTAAAAGGTACTTTCATACAACTTTTTTATTTCGCTGTAAGGTAATGTGCTGCTCATAAGCTTAAGGCTTAAAACGTAATTCACTACTCAGTAATTGCTACTGTGAAAACAAATTTTTTCAGATTGCAGAATCATTACGCAGTGGCCTTTTTTGTATTATTTAGCAAAACACTCCCTAAATGGTCTCGTAGGGTTGTGATAATGAGTTTGAGTGGACAGAAAATAAAAAGCAAGATACAAGTTACAAACTGGCTGACATTGAACATGAACGAAACGAAACCGATAGAACTGACATGGTAAGACTGTGTGGAGAAAAGTAAAATGCGAAATGAAAGCACTAGCTCATTCTCTCATCTATCTCTTCTGGCTCATAGGAACCTGCTGGGCTTGATACACAGAATGATTGAGTTTGTTGTGAGAGAGGGACCCATGTTTGAGGCCATCATCATGAGCCGGGAAAAGAGCAACCCTGACTTTAGGTGAGTGATGCGGTTTTCTGTTCTTACAGAGTATTTATGCCGTTGTCTTGTGTTATAGTATGTGGGCCACGAGTCACTTCAGACTCTGCTGAGGGTTTGGGAAAGCTGAGAGAGACTCCTGGCAGGATGCTCATGAAACATATGGCCAGAGTCTATCTGAATGTATGCCGATATTGATGGTGCTTCAGGGGAGGAAATTAATGGGACAGGTCACCCACCAAAAATTGGGAAAACAAACATGAAATGTATGTCTAAAGAAAGCTTAAAATGTCTGCTTTTAAATTATACGATTCAGATTGAAATAAAATATTCCATGTTTATTTAAAATGCATGCATGGATAGAGAAATATTCTTCCTCCCGTTTTTGTTCCCGTTTAGGGATCACAGGACTTTGTGTCTACATGGTCCTAAAGTACACCCGATAACTTACGATACGTGCAAACAGAGGATTTGCTGATTTGTGTTGCATTTGTTCTCCTGTCTTCAGCTGTTTTCAAAAAATAACACAAAGATGTGTATTGTTCGAAATGTTCAATAAATAACCATATATTGTTTGTATTTCCTTTGATAATTTCAAAATAATATGAGATAAGAAATGTTTAATAAGAAAAAAAAAATATATATATATATACTGTATCTATTTACAGTACAAACCACGTCAGTGAACTACGGTAAAAAAACTAAGAAAAATAAATAAATGAAAACAAAATAATCGTAACAAAGAGAAAATGTTCAATTAATCGAGATTTAGATTTTTGCCCAAATCGAACTGCACTACTCTCCAGTCACACTCCCTCGTGTCATTCTAAACCTTTATGATTGACTTTCCTCAGTAGAACACAAAAGAAGTTATTTTGAATAATATGTTCTTTTGTCATCTACAGAAGAAAGATTAAAGGCATACAAAGGTTTTTAACCTCATGAGGGTGGATGAATAATGACACAATTTTTATTTTGGGCAATGTTTTTATGTTTAAGATTAAAAAAGAAATGACTTGTGTATTACTATTAGTTCACAGTTGCTGAAAACTAAGTAATAATTTCTCAAAGAACAAGAAAATGTGGTGTTGGCGCTTTGTGAATGACACTAGTTAAACATTTTTACAAATCTGAAGTTTCATATTAAGTGTACAGATTCTGTGTACCCCCTGGCCATAAACCACCCGCATTGTTTTGTGTTTTTCCTAAAAACGTATATAGTACTTCTGAATGCCATATTTAGCCGTTTGTGTATTAAATGTTTGGTTATTTTTGTAGGTTTTTGTTTGAAAATAAGAGTCAGGAGCATGTGTATTACAGATGGAAGCTGTACTCCATTCTACAGGTAAATAAGATTTCATCCTCTGTGTTTGTGTATCAGTATGTCGGCTGGTAAACATTTCTCTGGTTGTGTTCTAGGGCGAAAACCCAAATAAATGGAGAACAACACCTTTCAGAATGTTTAGGGGTGGCTCCCTGTGGAAGCCTCCCATTCTTACCCCATATCTCCATGGAGACGAGGATGCGGAAGAGAGCGCCTTCTCTATTCAAGAAGAAGAGCCAAAGAAAGGGCAGCTTAAGGCAGAGTAAGCAACACCGAGAAATAGAGGCTTGGAGGCTGTTTTGACAAGCTTATATTGTAGCGCATGTGTTTTTAATCGAATGTCTTTGATTTTAATCATTGTCGAGTCCTCTAGGAGTTGAAAGTGTGTGTATAATACAAAAAAAGTATTCTATCTTTACTTCTCAACATAATACATCTGCTCAAGCTTTTTTTAAGCTTTTTCTTTGTCTTAAAATCTAATAGCGTAAATTGACTATTGCTAGCTTCTAAGTGATACATTTAGAAAAAGTTTTTTGGATTAAAGTGTTTGTTAAACCTGTAATTGTAATGTAAGAATGTGTGTCTTTTTGGTTTAGACATAGAGATAGGTTAGAGTCCCTGCTGAGAGGCCTGACTCCACGCAGAGATGAGGTTGGAGATGCGATGCTGTTCTGTCTGGAGAGAGCAGAGGCTGCGGAGGAGGTCGTCTCCTGCATCACAGAGTCTCTGTCACTACTACACACGGCACTACAGAAGAAGGTACAATACACGTTTACAAAAACACAGACCGCTTTGGTCCGTACTCCAGGCAGTGCACATTGCATGTACATAAAAAAAATATACTAATGATACAAATATCTACAGTGATGAACAAAATTATTAGAGCACCACCAGTCAATGTAAGGTTTGTACCACAGCTGCCCTAAACTAACAGTATTGGTGATAATCAAAATCATCTTTTCAGGGAGAGGTGGAGGAAACGGTCTACTATTCCCTAATGATTGGAGCTAGCACTCATCGAGTCTCACGCTGTAACTATCCCCACCCTGTTAAAATTCACGTTGTAGTAATTTATCGCCCCCAAGGTCAGCTTGGATATTTCTTGGTTTGAATGTACTTCTCTCATACTTCCCGGAGGATGGTACTCCTCTGGTGGTACTTGAAGATTTCAACATCCACCTTGAAAAACCACAGGCTGCCGACTTCAACAACCTCATTTGACCTCAATCGAGCTCCCACTTCAGCAACCCACAAGTCTGTTAATCAGCTGGATCTTATCTACACACGCCACTGCTCCACTCATCACAACCAGGTTTCCCCACTGCACACGTTGGACAATTTCCTCATCACTCTGAATCTTAACCTTAATTCACCAGGCGCAACACACCCTTTCTCACTGGTCGCATTCTGATGCAACCTACGCACACTTTCTCCCTCCGGCTTATCCTCAAAGGTCTCCTCCATGCTCCATTAACAGCTCGTTCTGCTGAATACGAACAGCGCCACTGACACTCTATGCTCCATTCTAACATCCTGCTTGGACAGCTTATGCCCGCTTATATCTAGACCAGCCCACGCTAGCCCATCTGCCCCCCTGGTTATCCAAAGTTCTCCAAAAGCATCATGCCAAGCTCAGATCTGCTGAGAGGAAGTGGCGCAAATCAAATGACCCTGCTGACTAGGGCTGCACGTTTAATGGCAGTTCCCATTCATATCGTGATTAAATCGATGTGGCGATCGTGATTGTGAAATCGTGATTATGTTTTATGCACAGCTTGTTCACGAAGCATGGCTCTGTTATCAGTAGGAAATGCTGCTCCATCTGAAAGCACTGCGCGTTTGAGTCGCTAATAACGTGAGAATTGGAGAGTCTACACAAGAGCGCCCTCTGGCATTCAGATGCAGCTGCATACGCATTTAACCATTCTTCACTGACAAACTGCACATAAAAAGTCGTGTGCGTTTTCTATTCGATTAATCTTGCAGCCCTACTGCTGACTTGTGTCTCTATCAGTCTTTCCTCTCTTCTTTCTCCACTGATGTCACCTCTGCTAAAACTCAGTACTACCACTCAAAAATCAACAGCTCACCCCATCCTCTTACCCTCTTTAAAACCTTGTGTTCTTTACCTGCCCCCATCTTCATCAGACTTAACAGCAAATAATTTTGCATCTTTCTTTGTAGAGAAAACTACAACCATAAGCAGTCAGTCCACTGCGCAGCCATCTCCTGAAGATGCACAAACTCCCGAAGCCTGCTTGCTCCCCTCTTTCTCTCTCCTGTCTGAAGTTGAAGTTTCCAAGGTCATTGCTTCTAATCACCCAACTACCTACCCGCTAGATCCCCTTCCCACCCATCTCCTTAAAGTCATCTCTCCATCAGTTGTCCCCATTCTGACCAACATAATCATCTCTTCTCTCACCACTCACTCTTGATCCTGCACTGCTAAGAAACTACAGACCAATATCTCCCCTCCCCTTCATTCCAAAAACCCTTGAGCGTGTGGAAGCTGACCAGCTCTCCTCATTTCTCACAGCAACCTCTTAGACAGCAACAAGTCTGGTTTCAAGAGTGGTCATTTCACAGAGACTGCACTGCTCTGCATCGAAGGCCTGAGACTGGCAAGGGCGGCCTCTAAATCATCTGCACTCATCCTCCTGGATCTTTCTGCGGCTTTCGACACCGTCAACCACCATATGCTCCTGTCGACCCTCAATACTATGGCTGTCTCTGGATGGCTCTGGTGGTTCGCGTCTTACCTCTCAAATAGGTAATTCAGAGACACCTGGAGGGGTCTCGGAGTCCCAGCATCTCAGTACAGGGGTACCCCAGGGCTCAGTTCTTGGACCGCTGCTCTTCCCCATATACACAATGAAAATCGCTCTCACGCACTTTCTCTGGATGTGTTCCACGACTCTGGAACGATCTCTCTCGTGCAACAAGATCAGTTGATTTTGTAGTCTTCTTTAGGAATCGGCTAAAAATACATCTCTTCTGTCAACATCTGACCCATTAGTACAGTCTTCTACTTCTTCTCTACTTTCCTATCCCCCTCCCCCAAAAACGAAAAACAAATTGTAGCTTCGTATATTGTGGTAGGCTAACTGAGACCGGTTTTACTGCACCTATGCGTTGTTGGTTTTTTTTTGCACAAATTGCTTTTATTGTTTTCCACTACTTTGTAAGTCGCTTTAGATAAAACGGTCTGCTAAATGACTAAATATAATGTAAATGTTAATTCACCAAATTGTGAAAGCTCTGTAGCTGCTATAGTATTTCTAATGCTAAAATATATTTTTTTGTTATACATGAATTGTGAATTCTTTTTTTGGCAGAAAAATATTGAAACACTTTTTTTATTGTAAAATACATTCAAACAAGGCCAGCAAGAATCCATACTGTTATCGAGGCCATATAAAATGTTACTTACAACGAAGACTATTTCGTTGTTTCAGTTTCGTTGTTTTTTTGCCAGTCTGTTTTTGACAGATTCCTAAAATATTTCTCTTTATTGTGACAGGTGGTCTATAATCACTGTGCGTAATACAGAATGTGCATATTTGTATAATAGAGTATACATACACATTATACAAACATACACAATACAGCGAAAAGTGTACTGTACACTTGTTACTCTGGAGGTGTGTAGGAGGTGTGTATGGACGTATTAGATGTGTCCAGCCAGAGAAGTGCGTTGGAGGTGGTTATTTGTATGTACTGTGGGGCTAAGTGTTATTTTCTAATTATTGTTTTGCAGATCGCCAGACTTTACCTGATATCTGACATCCTCTACAACTCCTGTGCCAAAGTTGCCAATGCATCATATTACCGCAAATTGTGAGTCATTTGTGTAACTGTCGTGCAACTCTTTATGGCACTGTTTTTATTGTGCACTTTTCTGAACTAATACTCTTTATATTAACGTTTACATTTATTCTGAAATGAACCCTACAGCACTGACTCAGCAAGGATTTATGTAGCATAGAAATAATTTTTCATGTCTTTTGTAATGGCCTATGCATTTATGTCCTGCCATGTAATAGTTTTGAGACAAAGCTGCCTGAGATATTTGGGGACTTGAGTGAATCATATCGGAACATCCAGGCCAGGCTCCAGGCAGAGCAGTTTAAGGTGAGCACTGAGCATAGCTTGTTCCGGCTCTTTATTCTCAATGTACTCTTTCCTCGGCAGAAGTCACTGATCCCCTCCCCCTACACTTCTGTCTTTTATCTCTCGCTTTCTGCAGCAAAGGATCATGGGATGTTTCCGTGCGTGGGAGGACTGGGCAATTTATCCAGATTCCTTCCTGATCCAACTGCAGAATATATTCCTGGGGCTCATTAAACCTGGGGAGGAGGTGATCGACAGGCCGGAGGTAAGCTATGAGGAATGCATCAATCGTTTACAAGAATCAATTAAAAGCTCAGTTAATCAATAAATGACATGGAAGCTTCAGTCACTGGCTTTTACATGAGCCAGCTGATATCGAGTTGCCAGATACATTTATTTTTCTTTCCTCTGTTACTTCATCGATTTTGCTGTGCCCTTGATGATGAAACAAAAGGATAAATTGTGTAGCATTTAAACAATACAAACTAACTCTTTGAATCACAAAACTACTGTTTCTTATGTCCATCTTTATAGGATGCTATATGTGTAATCTGTTTATTTTCTTTCTCTAGCCTGTATCTCCAGACCTGGATGGGGCACCTTTGGATGGTGTTCCTCTAGAAAGAAGTGAAATTGATGGAATGCCCCTTGATGACCTTGATGGCTCACCCTTAACCTGGGACCCAGCCTCCATCGATGGAGTACCTGTTGATGACATTGATGGGGTTCCTCTGGAACACCCAATAGATGACATCGATGGCATGCCTTGTACGTAATAATAGGATGTTTAAACTGGGGTAGGCAGTACCAAGCATGATGGTGGCATTGGTGGGGGCAAGGCTTTCAGATTACCACAGATTACTTCAAAACATAACATTGTCATACTAATGAACGCGTGTTTCTTCTGTGTGTGATTCAGTGGATGAAAAGACTTTACCCAGTGTTGCACTGTCTAAATGGGAGAAGGTGGAAGATTCAGAGTCATCAGGTACAATCAAAAAGAAAGAGAGACAGATTTGATCTGCTTCAATCTAATTCATTATGTGAAATCATATGAAGTTGGTCCAGAATGTTCATACTGTCAGTCAAAAGATAGAAGGAGAACAAGTTCTTCTGAATTCAGAACATTCTCATAAACTGTTATGTGCTTCTTGTTCTTATCTTTTTTTAGCAAAGAATGACTCCGACACTGAGCTGAACTCAAGGTAAGAATCTGTTTGAAATGTATTCCATTTTTCTCTGTGACGAATGGATGATTCAGTTTTAACTGTATCATTAAATCAGGCATTTTAACCCCCTTTTTCATTTATGTCAACTCTTCGTATACACTCTTATTATTAAATGCTTGCATTAAGTTCTTGATTCAATAAGCCTGTAAACAATGATGTATAAGCTGGAGAAATATTTAAAAATCAAAATATAAGAATAAGATGTTCATCATCTCATTGTTTCCTGTCTTGCTCCTGCAGCAGCCTAAAAGAGAATGAAGGGGATTCTGATATGAGCAGCGATGATGCTGAAAGCCCAAGCAGGTTTGAGGGGGCGGAGTTTAAGTCGTCTTTGAAAAACTTTGAGCTGTCTGAAAGCAAAAGGACACACCTCCGAGAGCTGGAGGTGAGTCAGGCACAGCTTCTGATCTGTGTTTGTTTTTCAGTCTGGCTAATGGCTAATAATATAACTATATTTAATATAATTTATATTAATATTGATTTATATCATTATTTTACTGTATAATACTTTTATTAATTTGTTGTATTTAGTTGTATGCTAAATTTAATAAATAAACAATTTGTTGATGGGTCCTGTATTTTTGCAGCATTTAAAGAAACCGTATGGTACATTGACATCTAGTGGTTGAGCTTGGTATCGCAGTCTAAATTCTAAGTGTTGGAGAGACAAGTTTAGCTGAGTAACGGATGTTCTTGGTGTCTTATGCTTGTTATCAGATTAATCCACAGACACTGTTATTTTCAGATGTGTACCGGAAGTTAAGTTCTGTCCAAAACGGGCACATACGCAGTGACGTTTGTTTAAGTTGTTGCTTTGAAACCGTCTATACAGTCTCTGCCTCATTGTCACACAAACGCACATATTTCAGTTATGCTCACTGCGTTGAATGGCACTATTAAAGTCTGTGCATATCGCAGGTGAAGGTGATGAAGTTTCAGGATGAATTGGAGTCGGGGAAGAGACAAAGGAAGTCCAGTTTGAGTCTTCAACAACAAGTTCAGCACTACAGAAACCGACTACTACAGAAGGTAAACGCAGTACACAAAACATTTACATAATGCTTTTCTGGATATTTCATGGGCACAAATTTGTGTCCCAACATCATTTACATGGTTGCATTAGCTTTTTGCAGTATAAACAAACATGTGGAAATGTAACATTCTGAGGTGAAAATTCTTTTATTGTAAACTCATTTATTTTCTCTGTTTCTTTCTATCCCTACCTCTTTAGGAGTTTGATAAGGACAACCAAGAAAAGAGAGACAAATGGTCACAGAAACCGAAAGAAAGACCCAAAAAAGACGAGCGGAGAGATAAAGGGGAGGACAGGAGTAAAACACGGGATAAAGAAAAGAGTAGAAAGAGTGAAGACAGAGAGAGAAGTAGAGGACGTAGTCGAGACAAAGACGACAGGAGAGAGAGGTAGGCACTTCTCACAAACTTTATTGCGTCTTGTAATTAAAGATGCTGTTAGTAATGTTTATACTTGATAGTTTATTCTGTCATTCCATTATACGTTTTCTTGGAATGACAGAATCACATAAAACATCTGTGACCGCACTAGTCACAGCCGAGTCATTTTGTAGGGTGGGGCAACCTGATATACGGAAAGATGGAAACTTAGAGCATCAATTTCTCAGTTGATAGATGTTGCCAGTATTTTGTTTTGTCCGCATAGTTTCATTGTTTGGTTTTGACAACATCGCTTACAGCATCTTTAACTCCTTGTTGGCAGTCATCCTGCCATGTGTAAAGTTTATTACACTCCATATTTACCACTAAGTTCATTCCCCTTATTTTATATCTTACATGAAGAACAAGATCTCGATCACCGAAAAAGTCCAAGCGCTCTCAGTCGCCGTCTCCACAGCACAAATCCTGGAGGTCATCATCCCGATCACCGCATCGCTCGCACAAAAAGTCCAAGAAGAGCAAACACTGAACTCGAAGCCCTTGACCTCTGCAGTCGTCTCATAACGCAGACTGGCAGAGCCTGAGGGATGCTCGTGTCTTGCACAACCGCATTTCTGTTCCACAGTGCTTTGAAGGAAGGACTGGACAATCCCATTTTCTTCCAGAACAGTTTTCTATGTGGCTGCTGCAATCACGACCCTGGGCTTGGCTGAATTTTTCTAAGATGAAGTGTGAACTTGTACAGATCTTATTTTTGTTTTGTAAACTGTTTTATTTGTGTTCTCTTCTCATTTTGTTTTAAATCCAGTGTTTAAAAATAGCTGCAAGATGGACACCTCCACTCCCCAACCTTTACAATAAAAACATTTGTGGAAGGACAAATGTGTTGGCGTAAATGTTATATAAGAAGTTAGGTTTTTGTTTATTATAAATAATTGAAATATTCGATCGTTATTTTGATCTATATTTCTTAATAGACTGACACCACATTGATCTTTACAATGTGGTGTGAGTCTATTCATCATAATATGGCAATATTCGGTTTATGCTTACATATACCATACGATGCCTTATTCAGAATATTAACCCTGACGTGATTATTCATTCATAGCTGCCCATGTGTAAACAGAGCAATCCTGCATACTATTGGCATTTTACAGGCATTAAAAATCAGGACCAACATTTTGAAATATATTGCAGTCTTGTGTTATTGCTAAAGTCCTCAATGAGAATTAAGTGTCAGATTTAAAACAAAGTAATATGCAAGGTCACACAAATTTCATAAAGGGCCAGATCATTTACAGTGTTTCCAGAGGAGAGATAAGTAACATCACACGTTTAGTTTATTCACAGTATGCTAAACAAAATATATCTACATTTTATACAGCTTTAGGGTATGTAAATTAAATAATTTTTCAGAATAAAGGTTTAACCAAATATACATCTTGAGGAAGTGCTGCATGTAAACATGGTCAGAGACTGGTTTTCAAACTCCGAGCACTGAGACAAACTGAATCGCTCACATCAGTGAAAAATGAAATGTTTTAATGCATACATAGATGAAAACACCATACATGGGAAAATCTTTTTTTATTTCTAGAATCATCCACATAGAAATCAGATTTAATTCTTTTTACAACATAAAATAAACCAGACAAAATCAACAGAAATCGAGTTAGTGCTAATGTTCGGAAATGTGCGATACTTTCTGGAAAACACTTGACTTTGGGGTCAGAATGTGCAGTGAAAATGAAATGTGGCTCTGTGTGTGTTTCTGATATCCATTCTGTCTCCAAACAGGCTTGCAGTTTCACTCATCCATTAAAATGGCATCATCGATCTGTGCATTTAAAGCCCTTCTGTGTCTGATCAATAACAAGGCAATAATACCTTGCCACTATTCATCTCCAAATGATCAAACAGGTAAAAGCAAGATAGAAATGTGATCAGTTGTAAAGATATTTGTCCCTGGTGCTTTGTTGTCCCCGCATTCCAACTTCCTGGGTCCCTGCTCTCTGCAAATAAGGCGGGGCTTATAATCTCCGCCTCTCAGAGTACTCACCAGCAGCTGATTGGTAAATAAAAAGGGGCACAGCTTGAGTCTTCTCGTTCATCCTTGAGTTTTTTTTACACGTCTGCTGGGGGTCCTGTTCATAAGCGCTCAATATTTTTTTACGTTGACAAAGACTTTAATGGCTCCAGTGAAATCAGCCGAAAGCAAAACTTCAGTGTGGTCTGTTTTCAGCGCCCCTGAGAAGAGCGAAAGAGAACACTTTTGTTTACTACTAACAAACAAATTGCACTGTTGTGACTTTACGATGCTGGTCAGTACCTGATGGGATGGTCTCAGAGTCATCCGTGTTTTCACTCTTACAGTCTGAGTCAGGCTTCTCTGCTCCTGCCTCCTGAGGCACAATAAGCTCCGGATGCGGAGCAAAAATGGCTGAAGTCACCACTGCATTATGAGCTACAAAGCAAAAGAAAAAGACTTCAAATGTTTAAACAACAATGATCACTCTTACTTATTATTGTATTAATGTTATTAGTATTATTGCCTTCAGTCACAACAAGCATTCTTTACAGGGATAAGTTAACCAAAAAGAAAAATCTTTCATCATTTATTCAGCCTGTATGACTTTGTTTCTTCTGAAGGACACACAAAAAATATTCAAATTTTGAAGAACGTTGGTTACCAAACAACACTGGAACCCATTGTCTTCCATTGTTTGGGCCCAAAACAATATCTTATATTGTGTTCCAAATAAGGAAGTCATACATTTAAACAACATGAGGGTGATCAATTAGGACATCGTTTTATTTTTGTTGAACTATCCCTTTAATCAGTGCCTGCCAAAACAAATGATTGAGTACATGATATATTACCTTTAATTCCTTCCCAGAAGTCATTGCGGTCTCTCCGCACAGAGGTGAATTTGCTCAGGTCGTGGTATGTGCTCCAGATGTACACATACTTGTCCTCTGAGCCGCTCACTATGAAAGAGTAGTCATGGCTACAAGAAACAAAAACATGACCTGAAATGGATCTCAAACATATTGTGATTCATTTTGAAATATCATTTCCTTGTGCGATACAAAATGCTTTCAGCCCTCAATAAGTGTCAAACTGTGAAATAACTTTCTTTCTTCTTACCTGAAACTGGCTTTGATCTGACTGCTGCTGTTCACATAGCCTTTATACTTCATAGAAAGCGACAAATCTCTCAGGTCATACAGGCGAATCCGCGAATCGTTAGACGTCACCAAGATCTGCAGAGGAATGGATTTTAAGAGTGAAATTTGGACATCAGGTTGTGTCTACAATCTGTCCATTTATATTAAGTGAAGCGTTATATTACTGATTCTACTGAGGACCAAACTGTCCCTGTTGAAGAACACCTGAACGTCTCACCTTGTTCTCTCCGGGAAGTGGCTCGATACCTGTGATTTTACGGCCCACGCGGTTTCTGCCTCTTGTGGAGCGAACGTGGATTTGGGTGTGATACTTAAGGCGCTAAGCAGAACAGAATGAAAGAAGATAATAAATCCATTTTCAACTATCCATGGATTGATTTGTAAATATATTAGCTGAAGGAACAGTTCATTGAAGATGAGCATCATGTCACTCGTGCTATATGAACTACTATGGATGCATTTTTAAATGCTTTTTTTAGCTTGACAGGATTGCAGAATTTTTTTGTGTGTAATAATAATACAAACATATCCACTGTTACACTGAACAAACACACACCTCTGTGTCATAGAAAATACAGCGTCCATCATATGTGCCGATAACCGCATATTTTCCGTTCTGGCAGAAGTTAGCCGCTGTGATCAAACGCGTCTGTCCGTCTACCTCGTTCCACAGTGCCACCTTTTTATCTGGAATATTCCATAACCGCAACTTTCCGTCCAAAGAACCGCTCAAGAAATATCTGTCATCCTGAGGGAAAGACACACTCATTAAAATACAGTCACACACCGCACCATTCCAGACACAAGGACAGATCCACTCACCCTGGGATGAAACGCAATGGCTGTAACAAAGTCTATATGCTGAAAGCAGCAGAGACACTCTCTCCTGGAGATGTGCCACAAGCGAACCGTCTTATCCATAGATGATGAAAGGAGGAAGTAGTTCTACTCAACAAAAAAAGCAAACAAAAAAAAAATATGAATCCAATCAATGTTCATTAAACCAAGAATCTTACATGTCTTTAAATCTTGCTTAAAGGAACGATTTACCCAAAATGAAAATCTGACATTGTTTACTTCCCCCTCAGGGTCCAAATATTCATGATTTTCCTCCGTAGACAAAAGTGTGCATAAAATGCATCATATTATAGAAAAATATTTAGTTTCACAAAGTAGTCAATACAAGAGTGTTTTGAGGACACCACAGCTTTGCGTGATGAAAACTATTTTTCAATGTAAATCCAAGGAAACAAAACCAGCATAATAGTTAACCATTTGAGTGCACAAATACAAAGTTTAGGGTGAACTGTTCCTTTAATTCTTTATTATTGTTCATATATTGCATTTATCCAGAGGCTCAGTGGACTCTGAACTGCTCACCTTTGACCAGGAGAGATCCAACAGGTCAGCAGTATGACCCTTGTACTTGCAGAAAGGAACTTGTCGGAAGGGTACGTTTCTATCCTCAGTGTCTGCGTCTTCCACCCCAACTCCAAACTAGACGAGTGGGAAGCAGAAAAGCAGACGGCTTGGAACCAAAAGCAATCATTTGTCAGTATAAAGAGAAAGACAACAAAACTTTGCTCACCCCTCCTTCAGTATCTGATTTAGATGAACACAGACTCTCCTGAGATGGGGACGGGGATACACGTCCTAAAACAGAGACAGTGAAGGGTAAGTAAAAAGGAGGCAGTTTACTTATGTCCCTCATTGTTTTGTCAGTCTTTGTGGATTCACATATTATAAGTATGTGGTGTATAAAATAGAAGCCTTTATAGAAGTACATGTATGTTATGCCGTTACCTTCTGTATTGTATTTTATTCTCATGTTGTTGAAATAGTCATAGGCATTTTTCAAAACCCAGATCCGAACTACATTATCCTGCCCCGCTGTAGCCAACAGCCTCCCACAATGAGAAAACTTCATTGTCCAGACGGCTCCCTGAGAGAGAGAGAGAGAGAGAGAGAGAGGATGGTAGCGGGAGTGGTCAGATCAATACATAATGAACTAAATAATTCAGGAAGATTAAAAGTGACTTTAAATGTCACACGCTCTTCTCACCATGTGTTCTCCGCTCAGGTCCTGCACCACTTTGATTTGATCAAAGTCAAAAGGCCCTTTGAAGCTGTGAGCCGCTTTAAACTTGACTGGTCGTGTGTACGGCATCCCCTCATCGTCACTGGAGGACGGGTCGTCCTGGTCTGTGTGAAATACTTCGTCTCGTACGCTCTTGACTTTATTCACGGCTTTCTCGCCGTATTCTTCTGCCAGGTGCTTTGCCCTCTTCACTGATTTCCCTAGAAATTTCTTCAGCTGCGTTCTGAGAGGAGGAATAACTGATAAATCTATAGCTCACGGCTGCTTACTGACATTCACTGATGCTGTATATAGAATAAACATTCTTTAGCATATCTTGGTATTCATTTGATTCAAATAATGACTGGTTGTAATAGACACTTACGTCCTCTGTTTTAGTTTCCCTCCATCAGTGTCTGTAAGGGCGGGCTGGGATTTTTCATCATCATCTGACTGGGCCGCATCATTTCTGCCCCCCCCCCCAAAAAAAAGAGAAAGACTGAGATCTTACCCTAAAGCATGAGGATTGTTGACATTATCTCTCTAAACCCTCTAAACATTCGACTGCACATAATCCTGATGTTAAACCAGAAAGCTACAAACACTGATCCAGAACCAGATCCAGCCACCCAATTTAAGATCAACAGAAACTACAACACTGTCATCATCTCAGCGATTCAGAGCAATTCCTGCCAAAATGTTTCGCTTGTGTTTAGAATCATGAGAGGAGATTACATGCGTTCTCTCTTTCAAAAGGAAAAACAATCTGTATGCCTCACTTTGGCTGATAAATGAGGGCAGATGAGACTGTGGAGAATTGGATTACTGATAGGATTCAATCCTGCAGCCCGGGGGTCCCAAAGCATCAGCAAAGATAAAAAGTGTCACATAAGGAAAGTTGTTCTTGATATCACATCTGAAATGTGGCATGTCGAAGAGTTCCACACAACTTTAATGCATTACGCACATTTACATGCACACTTGTCATTCCGAATTCCGATTAAAATCATTCTGATTCCAAAAAAGTTGACATGAGATGTGTTCCGATCTGGTGTTTACATGTCCCGGGGTTTCAATCTGAATGATTTTGTGTCATGCGCACATAAGTATGTCCTGTTTCCAGACTGTATTCCTCTCAGCTTTGAGTTCTGTTATTTATTTGAGTGCTACTTTTACATAAAGTGTTGCTGTATTTAGTGAGTATTTAGGCATAGTGTAGTTGGAAGGCTTGAGAAAAAGACGGGCACAAAAAGCTTACCCTTTTAATGGTTGTGCATCGCTTAGAGGCATCCTAGCCCTCCTGACACCATTGCTTGTTTATTGTAAGAGCAGACTTCAATTTATCAGTGGGAGTCTGAGTGTTCGACTCTATGCCGCGTTGGAGAAACTTACCGATGCATGACATAAAAGTACAACGAGTGTGTTTTGAAGGCACACGAAGCCGCTATTTTCATGTCATACACCAGCCGGTTTGCAGAGTGTGCCATGTTGCTTATATGTATCAAGCGGTTAAAATGCTAGTTCGCCCGCCAAAAATAAGGCGTCTGCGGATGAGCGTCTGAAACAAGGACTGGTGGGGGAAGCACTACTTCATAAACGGTAAGAGAAATGAGAATTGTACAATGACAGAACCACACATACGGACTTGATAGTCATTTCCTTTAACAGAGCGTCCTATGCCTCATACGTCATTACAAGCTTATGTCACTTCCACATATTTGTACATGCGCAAAACCGGTTTCAGGTTTAACCCGATCATGTGTTTACATGTCCTGTCAAGCGCACTAAAAAAGGTATAAACAACTCCTTACAATCCAAAATACATTTTGATCGGTTTGGCCATTTTTATTCCCATTGAGGTGTTTATATGGAGCATTTTCGTTCAGGTTGGACTTTTAAACCGATAACAATGCTCCGTGTAAAAGCACCTATTGTCGACTATGTGGCACAATAAGACTTCTCTCAAAGGCTGAGCACACTATGTTTGCGGTGCATTGTGGGAAATGAAGATCTCTTACGAGATATACTCTTTGGTTCTCCTCATGATGTGCAGTGTAAGGGGGTTGATTCCAGTGGGTAGTTTCTCTTCAGCCTGGATCAATGGGATCTCCTCACCAGTGTCCAGATTCTTAATCATAACACTTGCAAGAATCTCCTTTAAAAACAGATTATGAAGAAACATTTCAAAATATGACACCATAGTCACCAAAAAATGATTTTATCTAACAATAAAGATTCAGATTTATTCAAACATGCACACACACAAACAAGTATAGAGAAAATAGAAAAAACCTCATCTGTAAGCTCTCTGCCCGAGTTTGACCTTGGTCTTTGAGGCCCAGGAGTCTCATTGCCACTGGGACCATATGCCTCATCATCATTTTCCTGCTCACAAACAAAAGTAACTAAATATTTAGTTCTCTGTGTGCAAGTATTATTCAAAATTTAGATTTCTGTGTATTTAAATACATTATTTTCTGATATAACTATATTACTATATTAACTACCTGTGCAGTGACCACTTTTTCACCACTAGTGGCGCTAGCGAGATCCAGGGAGTGCTGGAGTTCTTTAGTAATACATTGCACTGTGGCACTCGGGCTAACCAATCCACATGGCTCATCTGCTGGATCTACAGAAACTGAACAATCATAGGACATTTACCAGTTATTTCCATTTCATAAAATCAGACTGATATCTAAATAATCACATGCCATTAACCTCACATTGACGGTCGAAAAGTCTGCAAATGTAAACCAACAATAAAATTCTGTAATCGTTTACTCACCGACAAGTTGTTTCAAACCTGTATACATTTCTTTGTTCTGACACAAAACATTATTTTCAAAATGTGGGAAGCCAAACAGTTGTGGGGCACCACTGACTATCCTAAATATGGTAGTCAATAGTGCCCCACAACCGTTTGCTTACAAATCTCATCCAAATCAATTTATACAGGTTTCGTACAACTTGAGAGTAAGTCAATGATACCATTTTTTATTTCTGGGTAACCACCCCTTTAACTTCCAGACATAGATGCCATAAATACAAACAAATATGTTATGTACGAATTGTACTCGTAATTTTTAAAACATGTAATATGTTAAAAAATTATAATAACTTGCTACTGAACCTACCCTCAAGACCAGTTGGTCGCATCACTTCCTGTGACTTTTTACTTGGTTGTAAGTTGGGCCGTGAAGGGGGAGGCGGCCTAGGAGGTGGTGCCCCGGCAGGTGGGGGTGGCCTTGAGGGTGGCTGCTTCTTGGTGCTAGCAACAATGTCAGGCTCCACTGTAAACTGTCTGGGAGGTTTGGAAGGACCAGGGCCATCTGGTTCAGTCAACGGGACTTGGTCTAAAATGTCGGCTGTTTTAGGAGTTTCCGAACAGGCTAGAGAGGAAGGCTGTGACAGCTTACCCAACGCACTAGTAATGTCAGGAGGGGGCGGCATATTTTGCTCCTGACCCATCTGAGCACCATCTGCCACATCTGGTGCTCTGTCCTGAATGTCCTGTGACCTCACTTCCTTTGGTCTTACATCTGGAAGCTGCTCAGGTGAAGCAGTATCATGTGCCACCTGATCAGAATCGTCTGAAGGCACCACAGCAACCTCAGGAGCCTGATTTTCTTCAACACTGCAGCCTTCGGCTTTTGGGATCTTCTCGGTTTCAGTTGCACACATTTTCTCTCCTCTTAATAACTGATCTTCCACTCCATTCGTCTTCTGACTCTCCTCTATAATACTGTCAATGATCTAGAAGAAGAGAGTTTATGCTATAGTGTGCTTGCAGAATGCAAGGAGAGCCAGTTCATCTCAAAATTGTGGAGGTGAAAACTTAGACCTTCAGAAGTCTCAGGGTCCAAATTTATTGACCATCAGAGCAACTTGCATTCCTATTCACTAAACAATGGCCCGTGTTTTGGCAAATATACAATATAGTATACTAAATGATTCTATAACAAATACCAAAAAGTGAAACAGACATAGAACGAGCGAGAGAAGATGAACAATAAAGCAAGGAAATAAGACAAACAACCTACCTGAAGGGGATCGTCTTGGCGGGAATCTGCCTGACCCAATCCAGCAGTGACTTCCTGTACCACATTCTCTGCAAGACCCTACAGCCAATCAAAAGTAACACATTCAAATAAATTATAAATTCTCAAAGATTTCATGTAATATATATTTACAGACGTATAACAATAGAATACATTATTACGTATAAAGGTCAACTAAGTGATGATGTAAGTAATAATCTATTTATCGTTTCAAAATATGTTCATAGAAAGATACATTAATCTAGAGAGAGACAAAGTGAAGTGCTTAAAACTCTCTTTAACAGCCGTTTAAACCCAGCATTTGTTGATTCTGTTTTCTACAAATATTTAACAAATCTAGAACATGTTCTGCTGTAAACTATAAAACATTGCCCCGGTTTCACAGACAAGGCTTAAAACTAGTCCCAGACTCAAATTATTTTTGAGCTGTTTTAACTGAAAATGTATCTTAAAATAAGTAATTGCCATTGTTTTGTTTCAAGATGCACATCAGTAATGTTTTTTCTACAGCATATTGATAAAAGCAACTTAAATAGCCAAAATTAACGGCTAAGCCTTGTCTATGAAACTGGGTCATTATATTCACTTGACTAAGGCACTTCAAGAGTTTAGAATCTTGTGACATCATCATTGTTGTGCTTCCCTCCAAACAGCTAAGTATAGGTGTTAGTGTAAACCGCAAACACTTACCCCAGGTTGAGGAAGGTCAAACTTTAAAGGTGACCTAAAAGAAATAAATCGACAGCAAAATGTGGATTAAGAAAACTGATCACCGAGGCTAAACTTGAATTATATTCTCATACCAACATATCATGGGTCACATAGAGCTGCTATTTTGCCATTCATTCTCTCACAAAGAGAAGTGCATAAAGCATGTGGAATTTGAGCTTTCATACCCTTTATTCTGGAATGAACGGAAGCATAATCTAGACTAATGCTGCCTTCACGTGCTCTCGGAAATTTGATAAATCCCACTTCTGATGTCATGATTCTGAGCTGGTTGTGTTCAGGTGCTTTGTTGTCGGATGCCAGATTCGTGCTTGCGTGTGTCTTGGGAAAATGTTATATGGTAATAGTTTTCAACCGTACATCCTTCTGTATAGGTTTACTAGTCATCTTGCTGACTATTATGGAATATTGGTGAAATACATGTTTTTTTCCAAGTGTATAAAACATGCAATGTTGTACAAGACAAGGCACTGCAATGAAGGTGCTCCGGAAAAACCAATAAATCATTTCTGTTACAGCAGAAATCCTTCTCCCACCCGCCATGTTCATTGTGTAAGGCCCATCTTGGGAACTCCGGTTTCAAAATGATTTCCCAACTTGACATCAGAGGTTGTCATGTGCAATCTTTGCCACGGAAACTCGATTTCTGATCATTCTGAGAGCATGTGAACTGAAGGCTGCATAATTGGTGAATGTCAATAAGGTTTTGTTTGTACAAAAAACACAGTCAGTAGATTTTAGGGCTCCTCCCAACAAGGAGTTCACATAGAGAGGTTAATGAAATGAAGCTAGTGTTGCCTGCCTGACACAGCATTCATGAACAAACAAGCCCTTCTGTCTCATTCTGAACACACCCTTTAACCAGCAACTCCAAGTTCACTTTTACTGAGACCCTCCGATGTTGGTGCACAGTGTCGAAAATTGTATTTCATTGCCACAAGTTTCCTGATCAACCTTTGAACCCCCTGGCACGCAGTGATCATAAGACTTTTTATTCATTATTTGACTCATTCTTCACACAAGACAGCCATTTTTTCTCAAAACCCATTGTGAACACTCAGAATCTGAGTCACTTTTGTGTCATCCGAGCTCTTTTTTCCCTGAAAATAACTTGGCTGTCACGATTGTGACTCAAACTCTAGCTGTCAGTCAAACTAGAATGAGTCTTTTTGTGTATATTTGCACTATTGTATGCAAGCATTTTACAGTTGTGTTAAGACGATACAATGTTTTCGTCATATATCATTTTATGCAATAAAAGTTGTATACTTATGACCGACACAACATGACACAGCCACATCATCTCCATTCTCAACTGTACCATCACCTCAACACTAGCATACCAACCTGACTGTTGCCCGAAACCGTTGTCACTACATTTTCAGGTACACCCAAAAACATGCTTGTGTAAGTCATGTGATTTGACATATCCGTGTAATAAACCGTCTATAACAGATGCACTGTAGCTATAGAAACTGAACGGGGCAACTGTTGACAGTTCTGACAGGTGCCGCTTCGTTAATGCTAATCAAATAGCAGAGATCACACAGCGTATTGACAGTAACAATAAAATGGCTGTTTTATTTCGCATGAAAGACTTACGCATGAGGTGAGGGAGTGAAGTTGACATCTTCCGCCGCATCGTAAAACTCCTCCGTGTCGCTTGTGTCCGACGCCATTAAGCCCGGGTTGCATACAGAGGCCGCCGCCACTGCTGTAACGTAGTTTTAGCGAGCGAGGAAAAACTCCTTCCCTGTAGGAACCAAAAGGCGACCAGCTAAATGTTTGACAGGTAGCTGGATTTCTTCCTGCCGTGGCACGAGTGGTGGGAGAGGCCGCTCCGCTCACCTGAATGCACAAGGACGGCCTAGATTATAAGATCCTGGACGACGGAGTTTTTCTTTTAATGCAGGATCCGACGGGAGTTATTCTTATAACGGGTATGCACACCTGCAGCTGTCCACGCGGACTGTCGGTAATCCTGGCATATCGGGAGGATCTCCTACCGGGATTTACGATCGAAAACAAACCGATAGGAGGAAGAGAAACGACGACAGTTCTTCTCGCGTTCACCCAAGTCTCGCGGGAAATCTCGCGTGGTTTGAGACGTAGTATTGTTCGGCTGATCTATGTTCGGTTTGGTCTCACTGTTCCATTTTTGAAACACTTTGATTAGACAGACAGACAGATAGTCTGACAGGAGACTCTGTAGTATCTTAGCCCAACAGTTTGCCAATGTTGTTTTGTTGTTCATCCACTGGAGAGTGCAGTTGGATTGGGTCATATGTGTAGAAACAACCGCAACAAGTGTTAATGTACAACTGCACGATATATTAATCACATATAGAAACATTTAGGCATTTTTAAGACCAAAGATGCTCTTGAGAAAACAGATGTGTGCGTGGTGGAAGTAATATTCATGTACATGTACAAAATAAATAAAGACAAAGTTTTACTTGTTTTATTATACCTAGACATGTGGTGTTTCTATATTTCATACGTATTGTATTATTTTGCATTATTATTATTATTATTATAAAAAGAATGCTAGTGCTTTTTATAAATGGCACAATCTAACGGTGGTGCAATATTGGTGAATCGGCGCAATGCCAAACAACATATGAAGAGTTTGGTTCCAAAATGAGAAATTCAGTTTTTTTATTGTGCAGACCAATTAATGTCAATCAAACGGCAGTTGGTTTATTTTTACTTTAACCATAATAACTAAACAAATACAGCTAACTAACACAATAAAAACATGTTAAAAATATGAACATTAATATAAAATATGACATATTAAAATACGTGATTTCGGAGTTTTCTAATTTTGGAACCAAATTCAACACGGTTGATAACAGCACCATCCAATCAACAGTCATTTCTTCCAGACGCCTGAAAAATCAACCAATCACTTTGCGTATCCTTGCGCCATGAACTTCTTTTGGTAACGGAAGTTTGAGCGTCGACAATTGATTGACATACAAGTAAACCATTCAGCGGAGCGTCTTGATGCATATTCCTTTGAGGATACAGCCAATGAAAAACAAGGGAGGATGGGCTTAGCGAGGTCCATGAGTGGAGTGGATTTGGGGGTTTAAGAAGAAAACAAGGGTGAATTCCGGAGGTTGTGGTGAGTAAAATGGCTTTCAAAGTTTATCGGTTTGATATAATAGGTGCCAAACTGACATATCAGTATTATAGACGTAAAGACAGATATAATTCTATACGAAAAGTAGCTTGTTGTGAGCTGAAGCTAAATGTAGCAACAGCAGAAGCACATCTGCGATTGGGGAGCCATGCTTCAGGTTTTGTCCTTTTCCTTCAAAAGACAGCTTCGCTTTTAAGGACCAGTCAAATCCTGAAGTATAGCTCCCCAAAAAGCAGAATGACTTATTTGCCTATATTGGCTTTAAAGTGGGCGTATGACATGCTTTGTGTGTGGTTACCCAGTCTGTTCCCCTTCCTAAACATGAATATACATATCGCCAAATGTGTCTTCCACAAAGTCTGTACATCAACTAACAACGAGAACTACAAACCTGACGAAGCACTGCTAGAAGAAAACGCAAACTAAACAATATACTTTAAATGTCTTATTTTTGCTCTTAGACACTAAATATGCTACTGTCTTTTTATAGTTGCTTTGTGCTGGACACTGTGTGTTGAATACTTATTGTGTTGTGTCTTTTTCCCTAACACGCTTGACTCCTTTAACTTTTAGTGTGTTATGCTGTCAGTGGATTCTTCTTTTAAAGAGAATGCACACGGTTACATCTGCTAATATTGATATAGTTTCGTCTATTTTTTGTGAATAATGTTGTGTATATCAAAATGATAGCCAAAAAGAGCAAAGAAGGACTTTGCAACAGGACAACTGTTGTCATAAACACCCCACTGTGGCTTTGGATCATTTCTGAAATCATTTTTGGACATCCGGATACTCAGCGGGCATCTACTCCAGCTGTCAGAGACTGAAAAAAGATAAGCTCAATTATTAAGAGCGTGATTCGAAGCAGCTGGGGGGCCGAAAGGGCCTCCATGTGCTCATATGCCATGACAACAGTAACATAACACTGATGGCTAAAACAAGCCTTTCTACAGGGGCCTCTTACTGAAAGCTTATTTTAGCGGACATCCTGGGTTGTGTATTGTCCTGGAAGTTTCCTTTATTGCTTTTGTTTTAACTGGAAGCAAGCACACGGTTCGATATGACTTAAGGCAATACTGTACTTTTTTTTAACATCCATTCATTGCGTTTAAAGCAAACATAAATAAAAAAGAACTTCACATACTGATGGGTGGGTCTTGTGACCATAGTTCCACATTGCTTGGAGGAGAGGCATTTTCCTTTATGCCATTGTTTAGAAATAGCAGTTGAACCTGTAATACAATTCCCTCTACAGGAGAAAATGATTTTTTTAGTCATTGTATGACTAACAAATTCGATTTTGTTTTGGAAGTAATTCAGTCTGGAATTATGGTTTGGTATGCGCATGGACTGACACAAGGTGCCATTTCTCAGTAGTTGGTTGAGGCAATTCATTAACTAGTAAAAAGATTTTGTTACCTTACCATTTTGACCTTTCCATTTAAATTCTTAGATTGTCTACAGTTGTTGATGCATTCTTGATGCTTTTACATTTCTCAGTATGACTAAAGAGATTAAGATTATGACCATTCCTCAGCGTTTAAAGTGTATGCACTTAAGCCTGAATGTTTCAAACTGTTCTGTTAAAGGGGTCATATGCTTTGTGTCTTTGGTGTGTTATAAATTGCTCATGCACGTGTTAGACACTTTCAATTAAAAAAGTTAAAGTGTCAGAACAAAATATGCATTCTGTCTAAAAGTGAATGCTCACCCAGAACTGCCTGAAACGCCTCGTGTAACCTCACCCCCACAAATCTACGTCGGTTTGCGGTATGATTTGACTAAGACCGCCCAAATGTATACGCAAGTAGGGTGAGCGCACAATTGCTTTAGAACCTGATGTTCCAAATATTATAAGAGGCGTTACATTTCTGCCACACGCTTGCAAGTACTCGAACAATCACTACGTCACTGGTTAACTGGCCAATCATAGCACACCTCGCTTTTCACAGCGATGGGCTTTGCTTTGTTTTTTAACCTTAAATCGTGTATACACAATGCATTACATCTAAAACGAACGATAATATTCATTTAAGCCATGTCACATGTAGGGTTTGGTCCCGAAACCCGGTGCCGTACCTATATATCCGGTATGTAACTGGACTGAATCAGACCGCAGATTTCGGTGACTCATTTCGGTGCCACTTACGTGCTGACTGAGCCGTCGATTGAGACATTCATCATAGTAAAAGACAGTTTGAATGCGCGCTCTCTCTCCCTTCCTCCATCTCGGCATCCATCACTGGCCTTTAACTTCGACCGCTGCATAAGGCAAGTTTTATAGTGAAACTAACGTTCATTTGAAATGCACATGTCGCGTCTGTAATGCAAGCAATCACAATAAAACTGTTGCGTGCGTTTAAAATCAATGAAGCGTATACTGCGTGCAGTGGAGTTCGGTCTTAAGACAGTAACACATTTGACAAGACAAAGCAGTGAAAGTGCTAAAAAACCTTATAGCTTCTGTCAGTCCGATCTCTAGACATCAGTCTGTCAAGCTTTTTACTCTGACTGCATGTATAGTCTGTTTTTAAAATAATGCACATATAAAGTAGCCTAGAAGGCTCTCTGTGTATGGATTCAATCTGTTGACATATTCATCGCATTTTCTGCCCATATTTAATACAACTATGGTGAGCATTTAGTTGTTGCTGGAGGGTAAGGGAAACAGTAAACACTATATCATCTTTCTAGCAATGTTAGTGTCCATGCTCCTTTCACATTCACTTAACTTTAATTATGAATTTGTTGTGTATATTTTTATTATTTAAAAAATATTTTTCAAGAGTATTTATTAAGCACCAGTAACGACAAAAACCCAAACGATACCCAACCCTTGTCATATAACCCCTTAAAAGTATTTCTTCTACAAAACCACAAAATCAAGTTGAACAAACATTCAGTTTGTGTAGTACAGTTTATCCTTGTTCTTTCTTGACCTCTATCTGTTGCTAAGACACTGTAGTTGCCAAGGCAATGAGGAAAAATTCTGCAAGCCATTGAAGTGATGAAATTGTTCACCACATGCTTAGGGTTCACCACATTCATGGTCTTCCTTATGCCCCTGTGCCCAGTTGCCTGGAAATGGTTATTTTGTGGGGTCTTAAAAGGTCTTTGTCCTGCAGATCTTTATTATTTTTGACCGACCTGTCAAGGCACGAGGCACATGGCCTTGAAGAGGAATAGCACTGCTATATAGTACATTTCTTGCTATGCTAGCTAAGTATGGGACTGCTACCCAAATTATGAGCAGCCCATTATTAATAGAAATGCCATATGCTGTTCAGATGCAAATACGGGAAGAGTCAGAGAGAGGTAGCAAAGGAGACTCAATACAACAAACCTGTTTTAGAATAAGTGGTTTGATGCACATACTTAATTATTATGTATCTCATTATAACAAAAACATTTATTTAAATCCATAAAAATTGGGTGTAAATTAGGGTTGTTAAATGAATCACATCCAGAATAAAAGTTTGTGATTATCGTATGTCTGTGTACTCTGCATATTAATTTTGTATTTATAACACATAAGCATACATGTATATATTTATATACATTTTATATATAATATAAAAATCTATAAATATTTAAGTTATTCTAAGTGTTTATAATACAAATTAAATATGCACAATACACAGACATTATGTAAACATAAACTTTTATCTTGGATGCAATTTATCGTGAATAATCGTTTAACAATCCTAGTGAAAATCAGTGTGTAAGTCAATTTCTTTGAAGCTGTTGTTCTGTTGTACCTTTGTCTCATCCCTAAACAATGCATTTATGTGTTAAATTAAATATAGCCTATCGTTTTTAAGAAAATGCTTACTTTTAACAGCTTTGAACAACCTGTTTTTATAACAGGTGCCATATGCAACATGGAGATGTGTAATGCTTTTAGGCATGTTGCATATGGCAACTGTTATAAAAACAGGTTGTTCAAAGCTGTCAAAAGTAAACACATTTTAATGGAAGACTGTCATTTCATTGTTGTCATTCTTGCAATTTCTTACTTAAAGTAGACGGCTAGGTAACATCAACCGGGTGACGCATTTAGATCAGCAACAAAATATTGCAGCAAAAATGTTCACTTATGTGACGAAAATTCAAATGTTTGAGGTGAAAGGCTAAATAACATGTAAATGTATGTAGAGTGATATATGGGCTATTGACAGTTCTGTTTATTGTTGAGCACTAATAATCTGAGTGTCTTCTTTCTTTTGAACGTTTCCACACATCTCATTATGTTTCTCTGATGATGTCCACAGGTGTACTAGGGTTTTGTGCCTGGGCATGGACCACCCTGTGCATAGAGGAGACGCCATGTCCATTGGACTACACGACAGGTACTGTGCAATGTATGTGATCTTTTACTTTTACACAGGCGATACCTTGTTCATTCTCTATACATCCTTCCTGTGCTGAGACCCATGCGCTTTCATTTAACCCCCACCTGTCGGGATGTAGTCCTTATTTTGCGTCCGTATCTTTCATCATGAACCCTTTGCACACATGCTCTGAAGAGTTTCTCAGTCTTAGATTCAGTCGTGAAGAAAATTGTTACAATTGAATTTTACTACAATTATGTTTTTGCAACAATGCACGATGTTCATGGTTTGGTTTGGTTTGGTTTGGTATTTCTGTGGCTAGTGCTGATTGGTTGTTCTTAGAGCTTTCTTTAAGCGCTATAACCTGTATTTTAATAGATAAAATGTCTTTACCATGGATATCACTGAATTAATGTAGATGTCATCAGCCCCAAATACTGCTCACGATTTTTAGTTTGTAAGATTTTGTTTAAGTAACACGCATAATAAGCCACTTGGGGTATATCGCAGCATAAAATGTTTTTGTTGTTGTTACTATTCTGATAAACATTTGTAGTGAGTGAGCACTTTGTAAGTAAGATCATGCATGTGTCAACAAACTCTGGTTTACACTTGAATCTTTGTTGTTTAACTAGCATACATATTTTTGCAGTTGTCTTTCTTCAGTCCAGCAGAGTTTTAGAAAATTATCATAAATACTTGAAAATATAACACTTCCTTAGACCATGGGTCTTCACCGGGGATCCACGGTGGAACTGCAAGGGGTCCGCCAATTACAGTTTACAGGCAAAAAAGTAAAGTATGGGTACATAAATATCAGAACCACTGTTCTCTCGCACGTGCGAGGCTACACAAACTCATCGAAGCTCCTGCACATTGCAATTTTAACCTGCGTGCGGAAAAAAAAAAACATTTGATAAAGCATATGACACCACACCGCTTCAGCATTGTAAACTCTCAAATGTGTTTGAAATCAATGAAACGCACACCGTCACCGCTTTCTGATGGTGCATGTCAAACATGTTGCCCCAAAAATAACGCAGCCTTGTTGCATGTTGCTCTCCTTAGTCTGATACGATGCATTTTTCGTGTAATTGACCATGTTGATCCACAAGAAAGACAACGGAGAACATTTGCTCTGATTTCTTTCGCATCCAGAGACAATCTCTACCTCCGCGAGAATAGTCTTTATCAAGGGTCAGTCATCTCATTGAAGCCTTAATAAAAACTAAGGTTCAGGTATGATTCAGTAAAATGTAAATGTATGATGCTGCAAATCCTTTAAAATAATCAAACAATCTATATTATCAATAAAAATGTTACACAGAGAAGTATGTATGTGCAACAATATCATGCATAATAGTGCTAATGTAATGTCTTAACATAATCGTCACAGCAATATTATGTTTTCTTCTATTTAAGTAGCTCTGTTTACACATTAAGTACCGGTATATGGGGTCCCTGATGCTCCATGCAGCTTTCATCTAAGGGGTCCTTGCACCGAAAAACGTTGAAGACCCCTGCCTTAGACCAAGGATGTCCTGACCGGCTTTCACACACGGGTGACAGAAATGTGTGCCGCCACAGGAAGAAGAGCGTGCGAGTGTGAGATTCGTGTTATCTGCCCTATACAGTCAGACCTGATGATCTGTCGTCTGTAATGTCTAAATCACAGCAGAACTACAGCATAAGCTCTGACCACATAAAAAACACTAAACAGTCAATTAATCAACAACGTGCCTTCGCAGCTCCCACACCGAGCAAAGCAAAAGCATGACCACTCATGAATGTTTTTCCATTGTGTTCAAATAACACAAAAACAAAGGGATGTGTGAATTCTGAAGAAATGATCCGAGCCAACCTGCTGCTGGCTGAAATGTTACACACACTGAGGTTTACATGCCAAGTTGGCACGTAATGGCTGTGCGTGTGTGGGTATGTGGGTTTGTGTTTTGAAGTGATGACTCAGACCTTTGAGATCATCAGACTAAGAGTCCGTCATCTGGTGTGTGGGACAGTATTGACAAGGCTATTACTGTGTTCTGTTAAGAAATGGTTGTGAAAAGAAGAAGCAGTATAGTATTAGATGCGTTAGAGTAAGTATTCAGTCCTTTAAATCCTTATAACCTATGATTGTAATAGCATTATATAGGCTAGTAAAATATCACATCACAAAATATTCAAGTCAGTGTGGTTCAGGAATGTGTTTTGTGGAATGAAGTACATTTCTAAACACTTTGGATAATTATTTCTTAAGTTGGGTAAAGAACCCCAAAAAACCTTTTAACTGTGCCTAAACCCAATCTATATAGCTTCTGTATATTGCTATACAGTTATTGCTTCCATTGTTTACCCCATCTGTAAGTCACTTTGGATAAAAGCGTCTGCTAAATGACTAAATGGAAATGTAGATTGTGGTTGATTTCTTAAACTTGAACACACTAACTGATATGACTCAGGTTTTCTCTCTAAGATGTTTTGGACCATTGTCCATCTGTGGCATTCTTGTGAAAGTTGCCATAGCAACTGTTTCGGGTAGTCTTAACAGAAAGTGTTAAAACTGATCTCAAATAACTTCTGCACTTTCTACTCAAATGGTTGCACTGGAGTGTTTGAGGAATAATACTGCACATCAATCATGCCAAATAACAACCTTAAAGTGCAGATTTTTATTGCAGACACATCGCTACATTATAATAAGCACTTCGATGTTGTTGTTTGCTATTTGCGTCACAATATGCTCTTAAACGTATATCTTTCATTGCATTACGAATTGGTAAATTTTGGGCTTCCATCTTGTAGCACACATGCTGCCCAAATTATGGTCTGTGGCATGGATTCGGTAAACTTTCCTGTAGCTCAGTGGTAAGAGCATTGCGTTAACAACACAGGGTTGTGGGTTCGATTCCAGGGGATTGCAGATACCTATGTATAAATGTATAGGATAATGCAATGTAAGTCTCTTTGGATAAAAGCGTCTGCCAAATGCGCAAATGTAAATGTAAAACTAAAGACTAAAGTTTTCTTTGTGTTTAGGATGGTAATTCAGTAAATGGGGTGAGCGCTGAGTTTGGTTGATGTTAGTTTGAAATGGTATTGTTTTTGCTGCACACAAACAACTCCCATGTCAGGATAGGAAGCTGATTATTATAGGATTGAGATTACAAAGAATACACAGAGATGGTTACACTTTGCATGTTGCCTATGAATGTTTTTTTTCTGTATGTTTGAGTAGTTCTCGTTAAATCAGCTTACTTAAATTGATACTAAGAATGATTATCAGTGAATTTGTTTTTTTTAAATCTCTCACTCTCTAAATATCTCTTTCACCCTTAACTGCTGTTATTCCACTCTGTCGTTTTTATTTTTTATTCACAAACGAATTTAGCCCATCCCTTTTTATTCAACTCCTTTATCCATAACTTGTCCCTTTTTGTCCTGTCAGCTGTTTTTTCAACCCTTAAGTGCTTAATCAAGTGAGGTAGCTCATCTTTCTCTCCACTCACTCACTCACTCTCACACAGTACACACACACAGCTGTAAAACGCTCTTAGATCAAGCCTTTTATGTCATGTTGTCTTACGATGTCTTTCTTTCTCTTCCACACTTCTTCATTTCTTCTAAGGCTTGTTTCAAATATGAGCCTTGTTGTACAATGCTTTGCATAATGTCTGCATATCATAGTGACCAAATGAGAATTTTGTTGAATCTTTCCACCATTCCACATTTAAATTCTACATTTATTCCACTGTCATACAATTCCAAGAAATTTGGAGATGTTGCCATTTAAAGATCTTTGTTTATACAAGTATCTCACTTTATTACAGGTCTCTTCATTTCAGCTTGAGCTTGCTTATTACATACAATAGGTGTAGAACATATTTGAATGATTGCCTTCCTATGTCAATTGTCCCTTAGAAATGATCAAACTAGCCATGCAGCTTTTTCCATGGATTGTTTTTTGCTAAAACTCTTACTATCTTAGTCCAAATGGGAAAATGATTTCATATGCAACTTTGCATAACTGCTTGCAATGCATGCTTCCAGTTACATGCTGTTTTACTTGGGCATTCCAGGTGAGCTAAATGTGCTGCAGAACAGGAAACCGCTCAATAGTGCTGGTTGCTCACATAAGTGCCACATTCACCATGTAACGGACACATTCAATGCCGTTGTCTGAGCATAGGTAAGGTGATGTTAGAGACGGTGAGGTTTATGATAGAATCACTTTCTTTCTCTTTTAAATACACACACCCCTCTGTCTTCGCCCAATTAATTAAGGGTTAAATGTGTTGCGAGGGTGAGCCGCGTCTATTCATAGAATGGTATTAATAGAATGATTAAGGGTAAGGAGGGCAGAGAGAATGTAGGATGAAGAATGTTTGATCTCTCACGTGAGAAATAAGATGAGAGAGAAAATCACAAAGGTAAAAACCAAAGAGGAATATTACTATACCAGTATTTTTGGCAGATTGTTCAGGTCGTCAGGGCACCATCTGTGCCACGTAGGCACTGATGGTGTGTGTTTTTTCATTATTATCTTAATAATGATCTTCTTCCCACACGCACACACATGCACATAACTGCTTAAGTTTACACGGATAGGCCTAAATCATGTGGTACTGGTGGATATCATGCTATGAAGTCACACAGATGGATGTACTTGCACATTAGTCTCTCTTTTGTGGCTGTGTTATTGGATGTTTATTTGCTTTGCTAATATAATTAGCTGGGATTTGCTCTGATAATGGATTTAGCTGCTTCTGTGCCAACCAATTACTTTGTGTGTGCATACGTGTGTGTGTGTGAGAGAGAGAGAGAGAGAGAGAGAGAAGGAACGTGAGCAAGTGCATGCAAATATGTTGCATGGATGCTTTTTGCCACTGCAGTGGTTTTTAAAGGTCCGGTTTAACACGCAGTTTCTGCCAATCTCATATTAATCTTGAGTACCTATAGATTAGTATTGCACTTGCCAACAAAACACAGAGATATGACTTGGTTTCACTTACCGCATGCGGTTCATGTCCGTCATCTTTCATCGTTGGGACCGCTCCACCTCTCAGTTTCAAACACTCTGCAAATCCAGTGTTATATTCACTGTTAATATAACATCCATCACTGAAATGCCGGTAACAAACAAACACACTTCAACTTCTCTCATTATCGCAAGAGTAACATGCTGCAATCTTGATGGTAAGTGGGTCTTCCTATCGCTCATCGGTTGACACATGGACAAGCTATTTCTGTTGCCTTGCCGTGGGTGTGCTTTTCCGACTGAATTGCGCGATAATGGAATAAGAAAAGTTATGTATAGGTTCAAAATAAACTTTCTGAAACCTATGCGAACCTTGGGGGAGTGTATCGAGCACAGAAATACTACAAAATACATCCAACTCGTTTTTTGTCAACTTGACCATGTTAAAGGCCCGCTAATTTAGCCCCATGAATGTGACTGTTCAGCTCAAAATAAACCATAGATCTTATATTATACTGTGCCCTACAAGTCTATTTTTGTCTGTGAGGAAAAACAGGCTGTTTTGGTGTGTGTTTCTTTAAATGCAAATGAGCTGCTGGTCTCCACCCCTTTTCCACCAGAAATCGCATTGCTCTGCGAGCCGGTGCTTCCAACAGCAAAACTGAAGAACGCTGTTATTGTACAGGATAGTTTGGGTCTTCCTCGGGTCAATTCAGCAAAAAACATTTTTACTTTATATTTCCCGAGACCCGAAGAACCTAATAATATACCCGACCCGTGTCCGAAGCTGCCGTGAATCTTTTAGACCCGAACCCGCTCGGGTCTCGGGCCGGACCTCGGGTTTTCGGATCTAAGTGGACCCGTGAAGAACTCTACCCTGGACACCTGATTTTTAGAAACAATGTGAAAAATTTAAATAGAAAAGAATGACACATTTATTTGGGTTAACTATTTCCAAAAGTCTTTTCTGTCTTGTTTGGTTTACCCTCCCATCAGCCACTAATCTGAAGCCATTATCTGTAATATCTTAATGGATAATCCATAGTAGCCAGAGAGAAGGTATGAGGATGAATTAGAAGGATGTTATAGAAAACATTGATTTTATTTTGTGAGAGGTTAATTTCCAGTTGTATCAATTAGCATGACGACACTGATTAGCTCTCTAATAAAGGCTTCTGTTAACAGATTTCACTGTCTGGTTTATCTCTTTAGACCGTGAAGCATCTGTTCTGAGCTGCCTGCTTACAGCTAGAGGCTAAGTGTGTCCTTTTGAAATGTCATGTATATCTTCTCCATTCAGTGCTTAACTAACCAAAGTCCAGTAAATTATTTGAGGAATGACATTTCTAAACACACCTGTTAAAGTGTTTGTGGTTTTAAAGTGAAGTTTCCTGCTGTTGTGAATACAACATGGTGTGTCCCGTGGCCTGCCTACCTATGTGAATATTGCTTGTCTCAAATATTCATTTGTAAGTATGTTTAGGTTGCATCACCTGATCCGTGGTATGAGGGTATGGACAGAATTAACCTCCCGATGGCCTCTGGTGATCTTGCTATATCTAAGCCTAGCTTATAACAGGATCCATAACAGGCAATGTGAACTTTTTAAGCTTCTTGCTCTGGATATTACTGGTCCTTGGTATGACCAATCTGTATCGCGATGCATCCATGGAAAAAGTTAAGAGACTATATCATGGACCGCTTTTCTGATTTAAAAATTTGGTATGTGTTTAGGTAAAATTTTAGTTTTTGTTTTATTCTGTGAACTACTTTCTCCCAAAATTAAATTCTTTGGCATTAATATACAGAAAATAAAATCTGGAGAAAGAGCTTTGCCCAAATACGGCAAAGAAAAAAATTTCAAATCTGCTTTTAAGCTATACAACAGTAATAACTGTACCTCAATTTTTATCACAGTTTTAACATGTCTTTCACAGAGAGTTTTCAGCATCTGTGACTGACCACAAAAGCAAATGTAGTACACATTATGTTGCTCTCCACTCGCCAAATCTGTCATCACGTTTAACCCTGTCTTTTCTGCTATTTAATCCAAGTGAAATTATATTTTGAATACCCATCACCTTAACTGAATTTCTACGCCTACTTGTTCTGGAAAATAAATATTAAATTGTGTAAGAAGTGCCAAAAGCAAAGCTGACGCTTCAAAATATTTCAGCGTTTCCAGAAAGCGTTTGAACACGTGAAATGGCATCTACTGTGACATCTCGTCAAGCCTCTAAAACGGACGTAATCGCAGAAACGACTGCGGTGTCTTTTTATCCTCTTTGACGTGTACTGTCACGGCAGTGGGTGAAGTGCCCGCGGCGGAGTTTGTGCACTGCTTGCGCCGTCTGGCTTGATGTTTGGCAAAGACCTGTCTCTTACAATGAACATCAGCTGGGGATTTATTGATAAAGCAAAGCTATATTTGTATTGATTGTGTAGACTAAATAGCGCTCGGTTTGTACATCTCCCTAGCCCGCAGTTGTGTCGTATTTCATGTCATCTCATTAAAGTCTTAACGCTGAGCTTTTTCTCTCTCTCTGCAGTCAGCCTGCATGAGAATTGCGAACAAGGTGGCACTATTGCTGAACATCAGCGCACCCAGCGCGCATGTCTCATCTCTGCGCTGACCGGACGCGACGGTGCCTATTTTTTCCTCCCTCCCTCCCTCCCTTTTCCGTCCTCTCCATCATCATTCCTCTGTCTTTCCCGGGAGGTGATACTCACCGCGGCTCAGGCGCACCTGCTTTTCACCTCTCGGCTCAGGCATAAGCGTTCGTTCCGTTTTCCGACCACATTCACTTGAAATACAAACAGGGCTGCTTCGGCTGGGAAGGACCTGGGCTTCCTGTAGCTTGCTTTTCCTCCTCCCTGCTCTCGGCGAGGGCTGACAGGGATGGAAGCCTCTTCGTGGATTCGCTTTTCATGCTTCTCATCATTCGCGCTGTATCTCTGAGGTGGTGATCGGAAAAACATGCCGTTGAAATGGAAAAGCGGTTCGCCCGTTAGCTGGAAATTCCCCGTGCCCGTTCTCAAAACATCCAGGTCATCGCCCCTGTCGCCCGCATACATGTAAGTAGTTGCGTTAATAAATGCAATTTGTGTTTTAATATGTGATTATTGGCGTTTTGAGGGCGCGTGCGGTTTTTTTTTCGTCCGCTTTTATACATTCGAGGTTTGAGGCTGTTGATGCTGGGGTCGGTCGGTGTCTCTGTTTATAACCTAATTGTGAACATTTAGAAAGCTTTTTTACATTTTAAAGACATTCCGCACGACCACGTCTGTTAAACTTTTACATTTGACAACGTTTAACGTGCTTCCGCATCGCCTGGTGTTGCTCGTGCACTGAGGATGCAGGATTCGATGGACCCTCCTCCCTGCTCTTTTATTTCCCTCCCTGTGCTTTCTTTCTCCATTCTCTCTGTATCCGCTTGAAGGATTTATGTGCGCTTGGTCGGACCGGGCCGAGATAAAAGGCAGTAAAGCAATCTTTTGTCCTGCCGTGTCGTGTGCCCTGGATTTAGGCGCGTGTGTTGGGTGGGGGCACGGTGGGTTGCTTTAGGATGCAGTAGGCTACTGATACTGGATGATACAAGACCGGCAGAGCTTCCGCTTGTTTCTTATTCCGGAACGATCAATAGACGAGCTCACCGTACAAAATCACGGTGATTGATCATGTTTAGGCTAGAAAAAAAGTAACGTTGTCTTTTAACACAGAGATGCGTTAAAAGATGCTTTAATAAATGCGCACTACTCGTCGGATCAATAAAGCATCCTAAAGGACATTTATAAAATATAAAGTAGAATAACATAGCATCTAGAACCCAGTTATCTAAGAATGCATGCCACACCGTGATGTGATAATATACCACAAATATCACTTATTTTATTCTTCATCATAACTGTCCTCAAGCAAATGATTGTAATCTTCGTGAAAATTACTGTATAAGCATTTAACTTGAAGCTATTAACTGAAGCAGAGAGTTCGATGAGCTCTGCTCTTCTGTATTAGTAATCTGAAAAAAAAGGTTTTCATTCAACCAGTTAAAACGTTTTAGAGTAAGGATTCACATCTATATTTAATAACTTGAGCCAATGAAAAACAAAAAAACGTATTTATTTTTTGTTGCACCTTTTAATCTATCATACGGTAACATGTCTACATTTTTCATTGTCTCAAGTTATAAAATATAGATGTGAATCCATACCCTAAAATGTTTAATTGGTTGACTGAAAACCTTTTTTCTCACTACAACATTCTTCTGAAAGTGGTTTTACAAGTTGAGTTGTGCCCTGGTTTGCGTTATTGTTTTGTTACTTATTTCTTTCACCTCCCGTCTTGCTTGCTTTCTGGCATTCTGGTCGTAACTGTATACACAGTCCCTGTAAATCTTCCCTTAAGGATCAGTGTCTTTTCATCTTTCTAGATTTATGGTTTGAGGTTGTTGATTACAGTGTTGGGTTCCTGACCCTGTAGCCCCTCCTAGTTAAAAAAACAATGTCTATTTTTACTTCTTTTGGCCGGGTGTTGTATGATTAAAGGGTGAGCTGTGGTTTCTGTATTTTTTAATGGGACATATGAATCCCTCTTGTTTTATTTTGATGGTCTCCGCTTTAGACATACTGAATAACATGATGTAGCCACTAGCCAGTTGTTAAGAATTGCATCGCGTGTGTGAGAGAACAAGGGGCGTTTGGATCTTGTTGTTCTTTTGTGATTTGGGTAATGTGCATTGTGTTTTAATAAGGGTAGAAATTTGTTTAGCTGTGGTTGTGTTCATAAGTGTTTCTTCACTTCCTAAATATACCCTCTGCACATAGTGACATTTCACGTTCAGTAGGGCGAAAGAGATAACCGATTCTGGTTTCTGATTTTTTAAGTGAAACCTGCGATTCCGTGATTGACAGTATATATATATAAAACCATATTTACTTTTCTTCAATGCACATTTTGTCATAATACATTTTATTTTCATAAGATAAATTATTGAACATTACAATTTCCTAAAATGTCCCTAAATGTAGTTCTCCAAGCTTTAATTGTATCTTCTCTCACCTAAACAACTCTTTGGAGAACCGTGGGGTTCAATTTTCTAAAGAGTACCGTAACACCCTCATCTCACAAAACTATATAGATAAAATAGTACTTCAACTTTATTCTAATCTGTTTCTGTTTATGAACCTAACATTTGTTTATTTAGTTTTTTCTAAAATGTAAAATAAATTGTCTTTATCTTTGGTCTGCAGTATTGAAAGAAGTGGGTTGGTTCATTTTAGCTGCAACTTCATTATAAAGTACAAAATCTTATGAGTGAATTGTAGGCTACTCTAATGATTTATATATATTTGCACTTTTTTTGTTAGAATAGAACTGAATCAGATATATATCATATATACTGTCTGTTTATTTATTCATTTTTTTATATTTTGGATTTTAAAAACAACTAGAAGTTGAAGTGTCATTTTACCTAAGTGAAATGACCATAGTTTTAACATAAGACAAGCAATCGGGTTGAATGGAGTTTACTTTAGTTTTGCCAAGAGTGAACAACTTTAACATAAGTTAAAGCATGTGTACAAGTTTAGCATTGGTGCTAACAAAACTGCAACAAATAATTTGACTTGGAATATTAGGTACTTTGAAAATGTACAATTGTAAAAAAATAGTGCAATTCAAAATTTTCCACAATATACAATGCAATATGTAACATTTTCACTGGACATTGATAATATTTACATGGGACATTTGACATATTTAATAAGACTCAAGATAGCTGAAGATTACATGCTGCTCTGCCTATGAAAGTCCAGCGAAGAAGTAGTCTCTAATAGCAAGGCCTACACCCATGAAAACACCAACACAATGCACACAATGGGTTTCCAGCTATCACCAGGTAGTGTGAGGATCCATTAGCCATGTATTATCTATATTATCTATCTATATATTATTTCTAAAAAGCACATTTCACAATTTTGCACTGTTGCAAAGCCGCTTCACATATATACAGTATTATGTATTATTACAGTATTATTTGTTATTTTAATGCTACCATTTAACGTTAGCCCCACAAGCTATTCATTGGCATCTCAGCTAAAACAAGTGTTGTCTACACGTTGTACTTACTAAATAAACAGATAAACCGCAAAAAAACAGCCATACAATTAGACGTGTCAGGGTATACATGTATATAAATAGTACATAGTTGGTATATTTATTTATATTTTTTCACTTACCTATAACGGGACAGTCATACAGAGAGGTTGTTGCGTTTAGGATGAGCCGTTATTTTGAAACCATTCCCGCGAGCGCAACATGGAAACATTTGGACATTTGAAAACATAAAAATAATCAATCATTAAAATCTCTATTTCATGGGTTCCTCTAGATGCTGTCTTATACAAGAGAGATCCAGGAACCACTTACATGTTTACAGATGTTACAATAACCATTTTTTGTAATTGAGCTCCTTCAATAACCCGCACAGCACTTTGAGGTGCCAGTGTAGTGAAAAGGTGACTTCAGAACTTCACAACTGGATATGGGGTTATTCAAGAATCTTATGGAAGAACCACCAGGACTAGCGATGGTTCCTCCGATACCCCTATTATGAGGAAAAGAGTTTTAAAGCACTTAAAATACAGTTTAAGACTACACAACGGGATATCTAAGGCACTTTTTATTTTTACTGTGTACACGCACACTCTCTCTTTCTCTCTTAAAGACACATTAAAGCAAGAAACAAATGCATTTGTAAATTAAAGGATTTGGTGATGTCCCTGGTCTTATAGTAGTGATAAGGAGTGACACTTGGAGAGCTTTGCCGCGTGAGGGGTTGGTAACACATGTGTGTTAAAGACTGTACACAGTGTTGGCAAATCTTAAATCCTGCTCATCCGCCTCTAGAAAGACCTTGGCCTTGTTTAACATTGTGCACTTCCAAAGTACAACGTGCAATTTTTACAGGCTCAGTCCTCATCCAGTAACCCCATCCATGTCATCCAGGAAATTCAGTGGTTGTTTGTTTTGCTGCCAGTACTTGTCTAATGTACTTAAGTTTTCTGTGAAGACAACATCAAACCCGCAAAATGTCAGAAAGAACAGGCATCAATTGGTCCTCTTCACATTCACCTTTCTTATCAGATTCCTTCTGTGTTTCAGATTTTCTTCAATGCCTTGTGATTTCACATGAAAGGAAGGGATGTGTCAGGCTCTCTTCCTCTGCAGATTGAGGAAATGCTTTTGAATGATTATTTTAATTTTTCGTCCAAAATCAAATCAGGCTGTTTGTTATAAATATACTCTAGTCCCATTCTATTATTACTCAATATAGGCCGAGACCGCTAGGTGTCTTTACATACGTTCCAAATGTATGGCATTTGATTTTTAGTCCAATGTTGCTTTGGTCATTTGTTGCCGTTATGACCTAAAAGCTGTGTGGACAAAGATACGCTTTAGTGAGAGAGGTGAGATCAGTTTAAATATAGATCCTGTGATGTTGTCTCACTGTTCTTTACTGTGCAATCATAAATGATCACAGATCATCAAAAATCTTGCAGCCCTGCCAAAAACGCTGTAGAAAGATTCTTGGACGCTATGATGTATGTGGTCGGAACCAAAGTTTACAGGGCTGCGTTCTAGGGCTGGGTATCGATTCTGATGTTCCGATTCACAAGCACTCGATTTGGGTGGTTAAATTATAGATTTAATACAAATTCTATAGATATTTCTAATGAAGATCAGTAAATATCACATTACTATGGTGAATAAAAGAAAATGAAATGAAGAGCCACAAACCTGTATATTAAACTTTGAACCCACTTAGGTTATTTTACATTTAAGACACAGTATAACAATCTAAATTTCACAAAATTAGCTGTAAGGAGGGGCTGCAATCATATGAACCGCTGCCTTTTTTATGAAGGTGATGTTAAATTCGAGGACACATTCGTATCCGCCATGTTAATGAATATCATTAATGAATGAAACGCTCCCTGTTGTAACAGCCACCCGTTGTAGGTACATCTAGTGGATAGTAGTATCAATAACATTCACGTTAATGAATGTTCAATGCGTGCTTTTGCGAATCGATGTTGAATCGACCGCATTTTAAAAACGATGAATCGAACTGCTTTCTCTGGAATCCTCTCAAGCGGTGGAAATCTATGTTACGATTAGAACCGCGTCATAGCTCATTCCCATAAAGTTGACCTGATTTCAACTCTCCTCGACACCCTCAACAGCAAAGATGCGCTGGCGGTGTGAATGCACAGTTAGAGTTATTATGCATTTCAGTTCACATAGTATTGCAGTACAGTGCTAGAATAAATATTTTATTTGACTGCATTAAGACTGTAATAGGATTTTGCTTAAAGCTTTAAGTGTCAGTAGTTTTAGCTATTAATATGTGAATTTCATGATGTAATATAATTGTTTGTCACCTTTAAAGTAAAAGCAAATATTACTCATTTTGTTTTTCTATTTTGATAATCTATAGATTCTCAATTTTGAGTGCTTCAGATCTGTTTTAGTGGCTTGGTCTATATTGAGTAATAATAGACGGGGTCTAGAGTATATTTATTACAAACAGCCTGTAACAGCCCCTTTGCGCCAACCAATGTGACTTACAAGTTGGGTCTAAAATTAACTTTAAGCTGCACCTGCCAGTGGTGGTTTAAATTGAGAAATGTGTTACTTGCAATGAAACTAATTTGAATAATATACAAATGATTGTGATAATGTATTTTTGTTCCTTTAACAATTGAGTTATTTAATGCAATTTCTTGGCTGGTTAAAATATTTATTTGCATGCAAGTTTATTTTGGACCCTTCATGTAATGTTAATGTTGAAGTTACCAACCTCCTGGCAAGTGCCAATTTTACCTTGTTGAGTGTTAGGTTTGGATACATGTGGGTGTGTTGGATTTAATTAATGGGATTATATTGAAGATGGTAATGCTGTAGTAATCATTTGCTCCGTCATTCGTCCTCTTTGCAGTCCAAGATTGAATGTATCCCTCGGCATTATCTCTGCTGCTGCCTCTGAGCGTCATCTTCGGAACAAAAACGAAACCAACGTAACACGCAGACACATTACATATAAAACCATATTCATCATCTAATGTGTCAACACTTCCTCCAACATTAACCTGGCGGAATACAGGAAAATGTCAGAATGACAGCTGATTTGTCACACTTTTGTATGTTTTCCCTGACTTCTTTTAATCTTGTTGCATCGTAAGAAAAAGCTATTCCATTTTTACTTTATGGTTGCTGGAAGAGATAATCTAGTGGATGGAAATATGGAATGTAATCCTTGAGAATAGGAAAGAAGGAAGATACGGGAAGGAGAGTGGAGGATGGAGAAGAATAGGAGGCTGGCAAGGGGAGAGACTGAATGCACTTCTTTAATGCAGAAGACGAGTCTCTTATTATTTTATTGCTATACAATTTATATATACATTTGGTCTGAATGGTTTGCTTATGTTAAAATGCAGGTGTGCATCTATGTATTTTCAAGTAAAATGTCTGTAGTTTAAAAGGGTTCGCTATATAAGTAATGCTTTATTTACTGCCTAGGAAATTTACCAAAAAGATGGTGTGGAGTGAAAAGGAATATGTGAACTTGAAAGCAATGCTGCTACTTTAAGGTACTAATGGCTTTTGTTCAGACAGGCTCCAGAAATATTTTTTTTCCTAAATCCATTTGGTGTGGTTTAGTCTGAGGTTTAGTTTGTATTCTGAACAGCAAAACAATGTCACATATGTACAAACCTGATATACAATATATAAAATTAAGGAATCTATTGAACTGGTATGAAAGGTCAGAGATCAGTCTTTTAGTCCAAATACACCCCGCTATAACATTTCCAAGATTTGGAGACAGTCAGGAAGATTGTATACAGTAGAATACAGTTTTCTTATCCAGGCTTTAAAGATTAAACACCAATAAATCTGTTTTTCTGTAATGTCTAAAGCCGATTTTTCTTATTTTCTGTATTTTTTCTTAATCCTGGGTCATGTATTACTTTTAACTTGTGTTTCTGTGAAAATATCTTCCTAGTCTGTTTATTTCATAAGGGTATAACATTTGTAACTCCGCTGTTTACAACCTACTCCCTCACATAAACTCGCTCACAAATTGAATATGTTTGGATGGTAAAACAGATGTGGATTTGGGCAGCAGATGGCTCATGTTCATCTCCCTCCATGTGTGATAATAAAAAATTTAATGTAGTTCCTTTGAACCCAATTTAAGGTCGGAACAAAGCAGCTGGACTTCTCTGAGTGATCACATGATGACAAATAAAAACATCACTGCATGACCTCTATTGTTGATCCTTTTCTCATAAGCCCTGCTATAAATGCAATGTTATTAAGCATCTTTAGTAAAATATGATTTGAATGTGCAGACAGAGGAATCTAATGGTCATTTTGTGAGGTTTGTTTAAATGTTCAGAGAGCTGCCCTTGGTCACACAAAGCCAATACTTCAGAGCTTCAGCCCTAATTAGCATTACATAACCATGTATATTCATTCATTCATATAATTCAATCAGACCCGCCACTAGAGTTAGATAACTGACCCTTTGATTTCATATATGCAAACAAGATCATACTTGTTTCTCTCGATAACCTGCAAATTCGAAAATGTACAATACACTGTTTCATTGTATAATGGTTTGTACAATAACATGGAATTAGAAACTCTTCGACATCACCCACAGGTTCATCATTAAAGGGCCTTTATGTGGTGTGAAATGTTCACTGTATAGCCCTTGTTTATTAATGGTATTTGTATTGCCATCCCCTATTTCGAATTTAGTTTAAAATAATTTCAGAAAGCCGTATCACAGTGGTCATACATGGACACTCGCCCGTGTGATGTTGCTCGTCTCTTTTAACCCAAAGTGCTCGTTTGATGTCGTTGCTTTAGTATCTAAACACATCAGAGTCCACTGTCTGTGTATCATCTCCCTATCAATCGACAATCAAATGTCCTCATTACACGGGGGATAAATCCTCGCCTGACACGGAGCTGTGAGTCGCCATGTAAGTCACACGCATCCTGGCAGGAAATCTGAGGATTTTGCGGAATTTCGATCTGCATTAAAATAATGTTCCCTGCTTTTTGCCCACAAATTACACACTCCTACATGCGTTCTCACACCATCTACACATACACTCCTACACTGAGAAGAAAAAGATTAACAAAAGAAGCAGTGATGCATTAGTCATGTTGTTTCAGCTGATGAAAATTACGTCAGTAATTCGTACCTCATTGGCAAGGCATCGAAGAAAGAAGTCGTACTTCATAATTATTACCTACAAAAGATGACTTCTGATTAGGAACTGTCAAAAATGCTCGCCTGCTAGACTTCTGTTGTTAACATGAACAGATTTATGTAACAAACTGAAGGGTGAGTTGACATTTTGTTTTGTATGATAATTGGCAGCATGGCACAGATGTTGCTTCAGCTGAAGATGTTTTTAATCTAAAGTATTCTTGTAAGTAGGGGTGAAACTTTTTTCCAGTGTAGTCCAATGAATCTTTCCCCATTCGCAAAGTAGGGCTGCGCAATTAATCGTAAATTAATCGTAATCGTCAGTTTTAGCCTTCATCAATTGCAAAAAAAATAATTCAATTCAATTTTGTTTATATAGCGCTTTTCACAATGTGCATTGTTCCAAAGCAGCTTTACGGGGGAAAATAGAAACTGAAAAACACAAATAAGGTAAAACCTTTATAACTGAGTGGACACTACTTTTTCTAGTATTTTCGACAGGTAAGGGAGATTTCAAATTGGTTAGTTTCCTTGTTCGTTGGGGTCTAAGTTTGGTTTCTTGATAAGAGGCTTACATTTACATTTAGTCATTTAGGGCTTAATGACGGCCATCTTAAAGTGTCCTGGGACTTGGCATAGATTAATTGACGAGTTGATAATGTTATAAATGGGCTCAATTGCAACGGGTATTAACTCTTTTTATAATTTAGTTGGTGTGGGGTCTAATAAGCAAGTTGTAGGTTTAGATGCTGCAATAAGTTTAAATCCTCCTGTTTTATACGTATAAAAAAATTGGAGACTTTCTTTTGGGGCGATGGTTGGTACTAATTCATAGGACAGACTTGGAGGTTGAGTTGTTTTTTAAAGTGTGTTTTTAGTTTGAAAGTGAGTTTTGTTTTTGAGAAAATTCTCAGTCTAGTGTATGATTAAACTGATGAGTGGGTCCTTTGATGTGTTGTATTACTCCAAAAGAGTGTAGTAGTTCTGTAAACGCCACAGCTAATGCATTGTTGTTAGAACTATCTACATGGATATTAAAATCTCAGACAATTAGTACTTTATCAACGTTAACCTACAGGTCCGATAAGAACTCCGCTAACTCTTTCAGAAAATCAGTGTCAGACCAGGGGGTCTATACACAGTAGCCAATGTAAAAGAAAGCAATGTTTTTTTACTTTTGTTTGGAATAATTATGTTCAACTCAAGCACTTCAAATGATTTAAATGTATGCTCTGTTCTCTGAGTTGAAGTAAGAAAGTCTCTAAACATTGGAGGTAAACAATTGATGTGCTGCATTCCATTTTACAAGGATCCTCTCTTTTCTTGTAGTATAAATCCACAGCGCACACCTTTCCTTTACAGTGGTTCAGCATTGCCATTTCTTAACATTTATTTTTCAGTTAAATTCAGAGTTTAAAAGCCAAGTTTTTTTATTTTCGATATGATTTAAAAGGTTAATGAGTAATCGTGTTAAATAATCCGATCTCAATATTGGCCAAAATAATCGTGATTATGATTTGTGTCATAATCGAGCAGCCCTATACGTTCTGTGACATAATTTGAGGTAGGATTCAAATATAAAACGTATAAACAGTATATATAAACAAGAGGGAAAGGTTATATATATATGTATATATGTATGTATGTGTGTATGTGTGTATATGTGCATGGACCATGGAACGCATCTGAACAAAGGGGGGGGGCATAATTTCAAGTCACGCGGAGGGGGCGCATATGCATTGAAACAGAAAATATTACAGATTTTTTTATTCCGACACCACACAGTCAGATCTACAGTACACAAATGATGAACACGCACACATGCTTCCTCAGGTTAACCCCTCTGATCCCACTCTAACATTCACACACAACAGGCCAAGCCTATTTACACATAAACGCACAGATGAGACTATAGCAAACACATAAAGTACATCCAGTCCACAACATCAACTCATCTTGCTGCCTTGAATCTAAATCAACATCATAGTCATTATCATCAGTCAACACTCATCTGAGTTTTGCCAGTTTATTTGTAAAAAATCTTATATTGACTTCTGTCCCTTTATTGTCACAGCCTGGTAATGTCCCCAGCAGTTAAACAGGTGCCCGCCGTTAGCTCGCGTCGACGCTCACACATGCAGACCTAACTACATCGACATAACGTCGTAGTTGACAAACAATGCACACTAATTTCAAATCAAAATGCAGCATTCATTGTGAGTTTTTTTTATCGGCAGCAGTTGGTGAGAGTGAGTGAAGCTGTGTGGTGACTAGTACTGTTTGGCTTATAAAAACACAGATACAACTTAGGCTTTTATTCATATAAGATAGTTTGTCAGAGTACAAAAGTTGCCCGGGCCATGGCCCCCGGCCCCCCCAGTTCCGTGGTCTATGTATATATGTGTGTGTGTGTATATATATATATATATATATATATATATAATCTTTCATATGAATTCAATTCACATGTTATGTTACAAATTTATTGGCGGTACCAGTAAAAATTATCAAAAACAATCAGTTTCCTCTAATTTCTTTCTTTTTCTTTATATAGAATAACTTAAGCAGATTTTCTTGTAGGTAGAAAGCACAGGCACATGTAAACAAACATCAAGTCAAGGTAACTAATTAACCCCCAGACATTTACATTTACATTTATTCATTTGGCAGACGCTTTTATCCAAAGCGACTTACAAGTAGTTTTTTACAGTAGCACATTACTGCAGAGCAATCAGGGGTAAGGTGCCTTGCTCAAGGGCCCTTCAGTCATGACCTGCTGGCACTGAGATTAGAACCAGCAACCTTTTGACCACAAGCCCAACGCTCTAACCATTAGGCCACAGCTGACCCCAGACCATCGTCTTTAAGTAATGATAGAAACGATTGTGGTACAGCTTCTATTAAACTCTCCGTGCTCTTTCTCTTCTCAAAAATAGGATGAACCCAATTTCGTCTTTTTCTCCTCTTTTGCTCAATCAAGCAGAAAACAACAAACTCATCTTCGCTGCTGCTGGAGAAATACATTTCTTGTTTTGCTGTTGTAAGTGCGTAAAGGAAACAGTACCAGTAGCCTGTTTTACTACGCGCTAAGCTTTTCTTCTTCTCAGCAGCCAAAGAATCCTGAATAGCAGTTGAGCGCCACCTAATGTTTAGGCGTGAAATGTATTCTCCATCAGCGTCATCTACCGTGCGAGTGTCAAATAGAAGAACATTTGTTTCGTCGTTGATATGACAACTTGGTTCGTCGGGCTTGCTTGTTGAGATAAGCTCATATAAATAAAGTTACTGGGTTGTCATTTTTCACGTTTTCAGAGTTAGTAGATGTCCCAGAGACCCGATAATAGCACTTAAACATGAAAAAAATCTGATTTTCATGAAATGGCCTCTTTAAGCTTTTCGTCCTAGATTTAAAGTCGTCCTTCACCGAAGACATTTTACGAAAAATGGTCTAAAGAGGGCGAAGCAGAATGCCAGTTATATTTAGCTGCGAAAACACACTACATAATATCAACCAGTCATCTCTCTCTCCTCGCTCATTTGTTAATGTTTGATGTGTCATTATCAGACAAGCCTCGGGTGGCTCCTCTCAGGGAGTTGAATGCCCAGGGTGAGTGAACTGGTTCTTAGAGATATGATCTGAATCAGGAGAAAAGACAGAATGTGTGTGCACTCAAAGCCTAATTGACAGGCAGGGATCTTGTCCAGGAGAGCTGAAAAGGATGTTGGGTTATAAAGCAGAATATGTTCATGTCCGTGTCCATCCGTGTGTGTACGTGAGTGGTGGCCCAGCTGTTCTCCTGTCCTGTTTAATGGTGCCGTCCTTTCATAATACAGAATGAATATATAATGTTGTTCACACTAATGCTCTTTTGCTTGTTCATGTTCTCTCTCACCATTTCTTAGTGATGGTTGGCGCACAGTGCAAGTTGAATATTTGAATCCATTTATATAAGATGTTTAGTTGTTGGATCATTTACACCCGTGTTTGTATGGTTGATGAGTGTCATGTTCCATCGCAAGACCATCGTGTGAGTGTTACGGTTTGCCATCCCATCTCAAATTTTAATCAAGTCAACCAATGGGATTACATTTTCCCATCACAACAATCATCATCTAATTTATCTCTTTAAATTAGGGGCTTCACAAATCTAAACTGCTTGATGAATGAATACCCTTGTGAGCTTTCTCTCCCTTCTATTTTTCCTGAACAGTTTGATTGACAGGTGTGTGTGCATACTCTTTGTGTTTCATATGTATTTACATGTGTTCTCAGAGCTCGCATGTTTAGTGATTCTATATCTTTCGTTGTTTTTGGCAGCCACCAGCACTCGTTTGTGGTGTGGACCACCCACTCTCTGCTTGCTGCATCTCCAACCTATCACCTGACAGGGTAATGCACCAATCAGCCTGTGCTCTGTGTCATGTGATTGTGCCTGCCATTTTAGTCTCCTCCTTTCATCCATAGAAACGTCTCGACGTCTGGTAGTGATTCATTGAGAAACCTGCCCTTTCTTCCAGAGCTCAGTGGGAATCACCCTGTTCCTTTGTCATTGTTGTTTTGATATTTGGGATTCTTGACATGTACTAAATATAAATGTATTCACTTGACTGTGGTATGTAATGGTTTTAACTATAGACTGTTTCAGCGACAACCACATTATGTGGCCCAGGCTAAACTCCGGTAGACCTCCGCAAAGAATCAACTGTTGAGTGGTTTTAATTTATTTCATATTAATATTTTATTGAATATTATTTCTATGTATTCATATTTATATAAATTAAACATAGAATACATTTGAACACAGACCACAAGTTAACTTTGGGGCAGCGCCCCGTCCGATGATACAGTCTATTGTTGACTTTCTTGCTTTGACTTTTGAGGTACAATAGTTACATTTATACAGTCAATGTGTTTTTTGTGGTACCTGTGTATTAATTCAGTATCATGACAAGAGTATCATAATACTGTACTGTTTTGTGTTCGTTATGTTCCCTCGAACCGCAAGCTTTTGTTGCAGCAGTCAGTGATTGACCCTGGAACCCTCTCAGTGCTCCTTTGGCATTCATCCAAGGCAATGGGTCACTTTGTTAACCCAAAGAGCCTGGTCGGATGTCTTTGTTAAAGCCTGATGTCGAGGGGAAAGTCACACACTTCAGAACGGTGACGTAGATAACTGTGATTTACATAGGGACACAAAAAATTCTAGATATAGATGTATTTAACATAAAAACAGACAAAAAAACAAATGTGCTTTTTCATTTTCATGTGCTTTTTGTTTAGCAAGTTTCCAGTGGCAAATAACCCTTGATAAATGGTCTCATGAGAATCTTCTTTTGTTGGCTTTAGTCACTTTTGTCACTCTAACAATCTGTAATTGTTGAAGCACCCATATGACAGTTGTTGGATGCACATCTTCCTCCATTAACGTTGATAACTTCAGAGTACTTCAGGTCTCTTTGTGCCCTCCCTCCCTCAGCAGTCATCTCGCACAGTAAAGATGGTCTGCTCTAGATAGATTTACAGCTGTGCAATACTCATTGCATTTCTTGTCAAAGTAACAGCACTTCTGTGGTACATTCAGAAATCTTCTCGTATTCGTCCCCTGTCTTGTTCTTTTCAAATACATGTCTCTCAGTTGCTTGGAGATATTTTAGTTTTTTGGTCTTTTCTTTATGTTCCATCACACAGCTGTAACTCAACAGAAGCTGCTGGACCCATCTGTTTATTTATATAGCAAACTGTTGAAATCCCTTGTATGCACAGGGGATTTTCTTATTTAATATGACTGTTAAAATAAGCTGAATTGGGGACATGTGTTTGGCTACAATATCCAAACTGAAGGAAATTGTATCATGCATGAGTTTGTCGATTTCTGTGCATGTGAATTATTTATGTGCTAAGTCTGAGTTGATATCATTTTAGAAGATCTGTTTTAGATGTTATCATGCATTTTTCTAGCAGTGTTGACATTGAATAATCGCTTGTAAGTTAGTGATAGTCCCTCTGGAACAACATAATTAGGTTGAGATCTAATGTCACAGCAGCTCAACCTACAACGTCGGTTTTCACCAACTTAAGTGTTTAAAGTTCCGTTTTAACTAGTTAAGAATAGTTTGCCCTTTGAGTCACTAAAATGGCAACTCTGGGGAAAAAACTGAGCATGTGAATGTTCATAAAATTAAAAGGCGTGTGTATCTTCACGCTAATATAAGTTTGGTTGCTGTTGTTTGAAACCTAGATTTACTTTCATTTATGCCTTCTATTGTTTGTAGCATAGCCTTGACTTCAATTAAATTAGCTGAAGATATGGTGGAAGGATGGAATATAATATGCACATCTCTTTCAATTTATAAATACTAAGTATGTTCTGTTATTTGTAGTCATGGTTGATTCCCTTTGGGGATAACGCCAAACCCGTGGATGGCAATATCTGGAAGAATTACAAACTAACATCTTTAGTCTTCATGACTTTAAAGATGTGCCTCAAATAAAAAAGCATCAAGCTTTCTTATTTGTGAATAATTAGATTGTAATTGCTCAGGTTTCTGATGAATATTGCTTTTAGGATCTTAGAAGTCTGTGTAGGAAATACAAGCATGTGTACATGAACCTGCATCCAACAAGGCAGTCAAACCTTTGAAATGAATAGTTATGTTTTTAGGAAAAAACCTTTACGTGAATAAATAAGTAAACATGCCAGAAACAATTTTGACCAGTTTTCCATCAAGATCTTCTTTGCAGCTATTTAGGTGGTGAATGCACCCAACTCAACTCAGACATTCCACTTGCACCCATACTCTTGCTCTCTGTCCTCCTCTCAGATATGATGCCAGAGTATCATTTTGTGTATTAAACACCCCTCTCTTTTTCTCTCTCTCTATTCCTGACAGATCACTGGTAGAGGATGATGATGCTCAGATGATGAAGGTGTCTCTAGGATGCAGTGAAATGGGCCTCTCCTCCAACTTGCAGGCCTCAAAAACAGGAAACACACGCTTCTTTACCAGCAACACGCACAGCTCTGTGGTCCTACAGGTGAGCTTTTAAAATCATGTGTCTGTTTGCTTGCACATGTCTCATATCAGACTATGTGGCTGGGGTGTCACCATCTGCCTGCCCGGCATCATGCCACAGAGAGTTTGTGTGTGTTTGTAGCTGTGAAGGTCATCGCTGCTGTAACTGGCAGTGTGGCTTTCGGTCACACATAAATATATATCACTATCGTCATCGTCCATGAGAAGTTTCATTAGCACCTATATGCAGGTCAGCATGTGCTTGCGTGGGAACAAAGGTGAGAATTTAATTGGGATTTGCCAGTCATTGCAGGCAGATCTATGAGTTAAGGTCATTGGTGTTCATGTTGGTGGAATTACTGGGATGCCATTCCCAAATTGGGGAGAAAGTAGTTCCTAAAGCACTGAAAAACAAGCATGGCAAGTCTAAAGCCAAATGTATGGTAAAACTTCTATTGAAAATGCATGCTATTTAGAAAATGTCTTGAGTACCAATGTACTTTCTTGAGTGCAAATAAGTTCACCTGCTGTTTACATGGAATGAAAGAGTGCATTCATGCACACAATAACATATTCGCACATTGCGTGATCTCTTGATGTCATCGGCTGTGACAGTTTACAAGGTCACACTATTGATTGCCGTCACAGTGACATTAATGGCTGTCATCCATCACCAGGCTTATAATCGGAATCTAGGCGGAAAGCAGCTACTGCTGCAGGAGGATTGTGTGTGAATTTTACATGCGTTATTTTCATTGTTGATTCATCTAAACAAGAGTTGGATTCCACTTCCCTCGCCACACAAGTGCCTTTTCACATCGTATTCATGTGCACACAACAGTAGAATTGCAACAGTGTTTCTAAACCTCTGTGTCTACTAACAGCAGCTGTTTACCACAGTAGTTAAGAAATGTGGGTTTTATTGTTTATTGTCCCTTTGGAAATACATGCACAGCACTTGCATCAGTGCAACACAGATGCATTACACAGGCTCAGAGTATTGAGGTGAGGTGCATTATACTCTAATAAGTGTGACTGAGAGGATTTAAAGATGTTAATGATACATCATAAATAGCCCTTTTTATTCACATGTCTAGACTGTTTGCTTTTATACCAATTGCAAAACAAAATATACATGCCCCAAGCCAACAAGTCAAGTAAAATATTGGTTTCTCTGATATTCAACAAATATAACAGACGTCTTAATCCCACAGTCTCGTTTTCATTCGTGCTAAACGAAATATATAATCTACCCTGAGTGAGCAAGCATACTCCGATGAGAACAGCCTCCATCGATCCCAATATCACTGGCCGGTAGAAAAATGACTTGATTAAAATGGTTAGTTGGTAAAACAGCACTCGTTCATTTGATTGGTTGTTTATCCTCAGGCTCTGTGTGTCCTGACTGGAGATGAGCAGAAACATCACACACTCTGTACACATGCGTGACAGGTTTTATATTGTACGCTGCATTATAATACTGCATATTGTACATTGTATGTTTCATCTGCTGTCCATTAAAGTTGGAATGAAATAAAAAATGATCATTCTAATTGTTTTACACAGTGATGAAGGATGTATTATTAATTATTTATCCGTACACATCATTATTTAAATAAAATTGAAACTGGTGTTGTCAGTTTACTGGTTTTTGCACCATAATTTAACCAAAAAGCATGTAGCCCTGTGCTAATTTGTGCTGGTCTTTCTAGACTGCACTGGTCATTTTGGGAATTAAATATTGTGCCTCTCTTTGTGTGGCTTGTCAGTAAATCACTCACAGAAATGTCCACCCCATCTGCGCATTTTTTAAATTTCCCCTGTTATGTAAATTTGGTCCCAGGTTTGGTTTGAAGGTCCAGCTTGTATCTTATATACTGTATACTGCATTTAATGAAACATAACAGACCTATACACAGTATAACATGTTAATGTCTCATTCGTAGTGTTTTAATTTCCGATTATGCTTAACGATTTCGATTCTTATAGATTCCACAGTTGATGTAAAGCCTGCTTATTGACTGTTTTGCAAAAATATATGTATTTTTGAGCATCGTTTTGTGTATATATAGACATAGCAACTATGTTTTGTATTACCAGGGTTTAACTACATCATGAAACTATGGTAAAAGTCTGCTTTCTGTGCTTTATCACAAGTTAACACAAGCACATTTCTGAAAATATGCACACAGGAATTGACGAGGAATTGAAATATTTATTTCAAGTATCCGATTTCTAACCTTTCGATTCCGAATTGGAATTCATTTTCGATTCCCAACCCTAATCATTCCCAATTTCTTTACATAACATGCTTCGAGAGAAAAGATTGGATTCAGCAAACATTGATTGTTAGCATTGGTACCTTTAGTTAAGCTTATAGTTGAGCATCAAGTGTTTTTCTGCGGAGTTCTGTGGAGATAACCAGTTGGCATTCCCACGGTTTTCGTATCATGACTGTAAAACTGCAGCCCAGAGGGTGTAGGGCAGTATTTGGTGCTTAAAGCTTATGTGTAATTTTAGTAGGTGAATCAGAGATTGGATTGTGGCTTAATTCTTGTCGCATCACATGTTTGGCATTGGTTTGAACATGCTGATGGATTGAGCCCAGGATACTGCTGCAGATTTGTGTGTGTGTGCGTGTGTGCGTGCGTGAGTGTAGATCTAAATATACTTGTGACAGCCAAATGTTTGAATATGTAGTGAAGTCATATACTGATATGTGAGGGCTTTTGAAGTAGTGCTTACCTTTCAGAAATGCTTTAATAAATGGTGTAGTCATTATCTTTGTATGATAGCCATTGTGTCAAGGAGAGGTCCTAGCTAATATAACTTTAACAGCGTGTGCATGTGGGAAAGAGAAAGTGGACGGTGGCTCGGCCCTATTAATTATGTTTCATCTCCACCGTGGGAGCCCATTGCCGCTGTTGTCCCCTCACACAACTGACCTCGTGTTCATTAATTAACCCCACAATCTTTTATTCAGAAATGGCGCTCATGGGACGAATGGTAATGATTTGGCTCCTTAACATTCACACCAGGTTTTCTTTGGTGCTAATAACAGATGCTCCGGAGCACTTTGTTCGTTCTTATTTCCCTTCTTGGTGAATTCATTAGGTGCATTACAGAAATGCCTGTCAGCCCGCTCATTCTCTCTCTCTTTGTTTCTCAGGGATTTGACCAGTTGAGGATAGAGGGCCAGCTATGTGATGTCACGTTGGTGGCAGGAGACGGGGATGAGGCGTTTCCTGTTCACCGAGCCATGATGGCCTCCTCCAGCGACTACTTTAAAGCCATGTTTACAGGTAAGAGTGACCGCAAGGGAGAGTTAGCAGTAGAATAATAAAGGATTAGATGCGGTAAAGCTAATTTCCAGGTCATCAAACGATACACGAGGAAGAAGGATGTACATCCACGATTTGAAGGTCAATGTTTGTGAAATGATACACACATTTTTTGAGAAAATCTGGTTTAGGTTAGACAATGCTGTACTAATTTTGCTTGTTTGTTTGTGTTCGGTTAATCTTTTTCAGTCTATTTCTCATGTTAATATCAGTAGCATGTCAGTCTAATTTAGTCACACCAGAGACTACCCTCAAAGCTCAGAATGTTCCAGATTCTCTCTCCTATACCTCTTTCTCTCTCTCTCTCTCTCTACCTCTTATTCTCTCTCTCTCTCTCCCTCTCTCTCTCTCTCTCTCTCTCTCTCTCTCTGTGGGTACCCTTTGAACAAAGCAGGAGGGATGGGAAGGGATTTGCTTGGGGTTATTTGGAAAGCTTGTACAAAGATAATCTGTTATATGAAAAAAGACTGGCTTTTTATTATTTCACTTCAGCTATTCCCTTAATAATTATGCTATTTAATACAGCCCAGCAAGAGTTTATTAAAAAATCCTTAAATGGGAAATGCACAACCGTTGAGAGAGCGCTAAAACAATTCTGAGGGAATTTCTCTTTCTGGAGGCACACGGTTGGTTTGTCTGTGTCTTTAATATGCAGCCGGGAATTGTGCTGCTTCTTTCTGTAGCTCAACAATCGCTGTTCATCTTCCTATAGATTCGTAATATTCACACAAATCAAACTCAAAGCCTGTTCAGAGTCACAGATAAGATATGTGTCATGAGCATTTCGGCAGTGCAAGACCTCTGTTATTCCCCATTGTGTTCTCCATTTATCCTTTTCTTCCTCTTCCCTACTCTCTTTCTCCAAGAAGTTGAGAAATCCCATCTGAATTAATGAAAGTGGTTTGATATGTTTCAAACATGGCTCTTGAATAAATGGCTCATTATAATGGTAAATGGAATTGGTGACAGCTTTCAGTAAGACTCGCTTATCTTTTTTTCTCCTTTTTCCTCATGCTCCTTATTGTTTCGCTTACGCTACATCCTCTCGTTCTTTGATCCTTTTTCAAAACATTGTTAATGCTGATCCCCCTCCTTCAACCTTTCCTCCTCTTACTCTTCATCTGCATATTTTATTTGCGTTTCTTTCCATGGTTCCTCTTGCTTTCATCTGCTGTCATCTCCTCACCATTTTCTGTTTCTTCCCGCAGGTGGAATGAAAGAGCAGGATTTGATGTGTATAAAGCTGCACGGTGTGAATCGAATAGGGCTAAAGAAGATCATAGACTTCATTTACACCGCCAAACTCTCTCTCAACATGGAGAACCTGCAGGACACCCTAGAGGCTGCTAGCTTTCTCCAGATTCTGCCTGTCCTTGACTTCTGCAAAGTCTTTCTCATTTCTGGGGTAAGACACTGAGAAAACTCTCACGTAGGTTTAAATTAGTTTCTAGTAGGTCTGGGTAAAAAAAATTCTGAATGGCTTGGCCTGGGCTGAAGTAAAGCTTTATAAGCTTTTATACCACTGAATTCCAGATGATGTACATACTACACAGTAATGTTCAGAATATTTATTGTCATGTCTATGAAAATCCTTAAAACGCTTAGTATAAGCTACACCCCATTTTAATGTAAGATCCGTCAAGCCATAACTTATTCAATCGTAAAACCGTTGTGAAGCCCATTCCTTGTTTTAGGCTTAATTGTGCTGCATTAATTCTAGTACTAACATAAAACTCTTTTTGTCTTAGGTGTCCTTAGATAACTGTGTGGAGGTGGGGCGCATCGCCAACACTTACAACCTCACTGAAGTGGACAAATACGTCAACAACTTCATCCTTAAGAATTTCCCTTCGCTGCTCGGCACCGGCGAGTTCGTCAAACTTCCATTTGAACGCCTTGCATTTGTACTTTCCTCCAACAGTCTAAAACACTGCAGCGAGCTGGACCTGTTTAAAGCCGCATGCCGCTGGTTACGTTACGAAGAGGGACGCATGGAATACGCTGCAAAATTAATGCGCAATATCCGGTTTCCCCTCATGAGTCCAACAGAACTCATAAATCACATACAGACTGTCGACTTTATGCGTACGGACAATACTTGTGTTAACCTTTTATTAGAAGCCAGCAACTATCAGATGATGCCATACATGCAGCCGGTGATGCAGTCGGAACGAACTGCGATCCGTTCGGACAATACCCATTTAGTGACGCTAGGGGGCGTGCTACGGCAACAGCTAGTTGTAAGTAAAGAATTACGTCTTTTTGACGAGAAAGCACACGAATGGAAGGCACTGGCACCAATGGACGCGCCGCGCTACCAGCACGGGATTGCAGTGATCGGGAACTTTTTGTATGTAGTCGGTGGACAGAGTAACTATGACACAAAAGGCAAAACGGCGGTGGATACAGTTTTTCGATACGACCCGAGGTACAACAAGTGGATTCAGGTGGCATGTCTGAACGAGAAGAGGACCTTCTTTCATCTGAGCGCACTCAAAGGACATCTATACGCCGTAGGAGGGAGGAACGCTGCAGGAGAGCTGGGTGAGTCGGGGAAAGATTTCAGTGTAACAGCAGGGGAGAGATTTCCAAGGAACACACTGTTTCACTAGATAACAATTCGAAAATTAAGGATGTGAATTTGTGAATGTAACATTGGGAGGAGTGTCTTGCAGTTGATTTATTAGTATTATTAATAAAACTATAAATTAATAATAATAATACTAATAATAATAATACTTATCCTTTATTTAATAGGAGAATTAGTTTATAAACAATAGTGCCAAATCTGTTATTCAATTCTTTTCTAAATTATAACCAAGATAATTTCTGAGTGGTTAATCTCATGAAACAAGTTATATAGTGTTCACAACAAGTGCAAATTGAACTATTTGCCTGAGTAAATTACATACAAAGTCAAAGATGCGAATTAGCACCTGGTGATGCAAATGAGGAGAACTGGGTGGCACATTTCCCACAAACACACTTTAAATCGAGACTTCCACGCAAGTTTAAAAATTTGAACTCGAGCGGCATATTGGTGCAAAGAGCTAATAAGGTTTGACACATCTGTACGCACAAAGACATTTCCTTTCGTGTGAGGTTTTTATTTGTGCCAATGATACAAAAAACAAAAAGGAAAAAAGTCACTCTCCCTAACCTTCTCCTGGATCTGTTTCACATTGGTGGAATGATCTACCTGCTGCTACAAGATCAGCAGACTCTGTTGCCATCTTTAAAAAACACCTAAAAACGCATCTCTTCCATCAACACGTCTCTGATTGATTTATCCTAATTCTTTTCCCTTTCCTTCTTAAAAAAATAAAAATAAAATACTAACCTCGCTATTCTTAGCTTTGTATACTGTGCTAGGCTTTAATGGAATAGTTTTGATGTACTTGTGTATTTTGTTGCCTATGTTGTTATAATTGCTTTCAATGTTTCCTCATCTGTAAGTCGCTTTGGATAAAATCGTCTTCTAAATGACTAAAAGTAAATGTAAATAATCCCTCAAGTAATGTAGAGCGAGGAACACGATTACCCGTATTTTTTTTCTATTTGTAGAAAACCCACAAGTCAATTCATTTTTTTATTTTAATTTATGATAATATTATTGGTTTTAGATGTAACCTTTTAAATCTTTGACAAGAACGAGTGGTGAAAAAATCATATTTAGTTGTGCAATATTTAGTCAATAATATTTTAGAAATATGTTTCATTATTTATAATAAAACGATTAGTTCCAGTCCTTGATTCTGATTGGTTTACTCCATGACTGCTTCACCACCCTTTGTTACCACCCTTAGCAATATAAAGAAACATTCTGTTACTTTTTACAGTCGATCAGGAACAATTAATGTTATTATATTTACAGCCGAAGAAAGGTTTTAAGTGATTATAGTTCATGCATTTTGCATTGATACATATTATTTGGCTTTAATATAACCATTTATCTAACAACGCCATTCAACTGTGATTTATTCACAGTAAAGCTCAGGCTCTCATACCTTATTGCATACTTTTACAACATTTGTTTGAAAGTCAATATTCCAGTTGCCATGGTAACATGACTACATCAGGCAAAGGTGGATATTCTTGCAGGGTAAATACCTCAATGGATCGTGGGTAATTAAAATGCAAGGACATCTCCAAATAGCAAACATGGCATGCCAGGACATGAAAATATAGCCACACACACACACACACACACATATATATATATATATATATATATATATATATATATAGACACTTGGATGTCCACATGCATGTGTATGTGTAAGTACGTACAAAAATAACCTTTCCATTAGCCTGCCCAGTGCTCTTTTCAACTATACATGAAAACACACAACCTCTTTCTTATTTACACCACAAACCCCACAGGCCTTACAAGTGTCAGGAAAGAAGCAAACACTCCATCCCACCATAGAGATTCGAAGAAAGATAAACGGGTAAAACCTTTATTCCCTCGGATCTCAGTGTTTCTTATGATTATCATAACATGCGGAAGAATTGCCTCTCATCGCCCGTGTTTTTATGGTCTTGAGAGCGACCACCATTTTGGCTATAATGTGAAATTTACATCAGTGAGTTTAGTTTGGTCTTTTTAACTTTGTTCTATGTATGAGAGCTCTTTCTGCCTACCATCCAGTTTTACAGCCCAGTGTGTGTGAATGGCATACTCATTACATGCTTAGTAGGAGCTCAGTGTTATTGGAGCTAACTTTAAATGCCAAGTGATTGATTTTTAAAACCTACACAACCCAGAAAACTGTTGAAATGTCTACAGTTCTGAACAGGCTGTGCTGAAGACAAAATCGTCCATGATATTGAAAGCATGAATGAATAAAATTACTTGATTTTGACTGCAGAGTAAACAAAGTCTTAAAGATTTTTATAGGCCCCTCCATTTAAAAGATTTTAGTGGCATTAAGTTTTTTTTCTGGGGATGAGGATTGTGTAAATGAATAATGCCGTTTCCAGTGTGATTGGCTGCTGCTCCATAGGTGTCATGTGGTGCACTTGAAAAACTTGTGCAGGCCAAAAGACTAAATGAAATGACAAATGTGTTGTAAGCACCTGGAATTCTCATGAATCTCCTCTACTGTGTGCATGCGTTGATTTAATTTATTTTTACATACATGCTGTCCTCTCTTTCCTTTTTAGCAACTGTGGAGTGTTATAATCCAAGAATAAACGAATGGACGTACGTCGCCAAAATGAACGAACCACACTACGGACATGCAGGCACTGTTTACGGAGGATACATGTATATTTCAGGTACCACTCACACACCAGACATTTTTTTTGTATGTGCCATTCAACCAACCACATAAGAATATGGAAACCTTTCTCTGTAAATGTGAAAACTGTATACCTCTAGTGGCACCAATGCCATGTCGAGTTGGGTGGGTTGCTCAGAAAAACAGTACTAAAATGGCTTAAATATTGTTGTCGACATTTTACCTTGGAATGGGAGAAAGTGTTTTCACATGAACAACAACCTCAGTCTCATACGGATATTTTCACACATCCGGTCGCTGGTAAGGTGCGACTGGCAGGAAGGGAAATATCTAGAGAGTGCGGATGTGATGTTTCTCACCACACACAGAATCCTTTAAACCTCGTGTGAAGCACAGACTGATCTACAAACACACTTTGACTGAAACATATCGGCTTCCCATCTAAATAAAAGAACACACACACAGGGTGGTAACCTGCCCTGTGCAGGATTGTTTCTATCACATGTTCACTTCACAGGATTGCAACTCAAATTCTGCATTATGCAGATCATGAGTCCTACTTTCACTGAGAGAGAGGTGGGTGGGTGGGTGTGAGTGGGAGATGTGGTGATGACATGAATCAGAGGCGTGTTTCTGTGTGATAATGAACATTGAGGTATGTAGGAGGGGTGTGATCTCACACACTTCTGCTGCCGCATGCACAAACGTTAACAAGTGTACAGAAAGCTCTCCACACTTCAGTATTCACAGTTGCGTGAGTGCGAAACAGCTGACTCTCATTCAACCCTCCAGCAACCTCTAAATAACATGATATTCAAGCTCTATATATTAGGCACTATTGCTTCGGGCAGAAATGTTCTGTGCAAGTTCACAAATACACTCTATTTACTATTGTAACAACCTAGAACAGTTTTACAAACAGGCAAGCCTTTTTGATTGTTTTACTACAATATTAGATTACTGTACTTACTAGAAATGCAAAATGAAAATTAAGTCTTTGTAGTCTTGTACACATATATTTTCTGTATTTTAGTTTTTGTGTTATTTTATATGTGGAAATTAGACATACAGCCACAGTTACAATTAAATAGACTGAATTGTCTATTTATAGGTATGTGTTTTGGGGGAAAGTGATCATTCCCGTTCATACTGTTTTTTTCATTTGCATTTATGTGCAAAAATATTTAACCGTAGAAAGAGTTTAAAATAACAGAAAAGAAGTTCTGTATTTTATACAGCTCAAGTATCGCAAAGTTCATATCAATTGTAAGCAATAAAATAGTAATAAAGTATTTAAGAAACTTATGTGAAAACCTCGATTTTTATCACAGTTTTCATGTGTTCTGTCATGCTGTCAGTCTTTCACATTGCTCTTGGATGACTTTGCCACTCCTCAGGTTTGATTTTGTTGAAATTCAACAGACACTGGACTGGAATGACCACGATACATCTAGAAATGGATTTAAGTTATTATTGAAAATTTGGAATGGTCTCTTAATTTCTTTCTGAATATTTTTCATAATTCCTATATATTTATTTAAAATATGTTTAAATCAATGGAAAGCAAGTTTTTACAGACATAAGACCTCATATGTGTAAAAGAAATGATTTCATAGTCTGTCACTCATCCCACTTTACGTTTTATCCTGCTAAGGTTTTTAGTCAGATATATCCTTTCAGAATTTCAAGGCATTGTTTCATACTGTCTTAGTGATAGCATGTATAATGTCGTTTTTCCCAGTGCTAGGGAGACATTTCATTGTTGGATCTTTTGTAAAAAGATTTTTTCAAACTCAACTTGTATGTTTTTTATCCCATCCTACTCTTTCTGACTGTGTTTGCCTCAAGCATTGTGTATTTAATCATGCGCAAGTTCTTTGCTGGTACACATATGCACACTCATTTACATTGATTCTCTCTCTCTCTCTCTCGCTCTCGCTCTCGCTCTCTCTCTCTCTCTCTCTCTCTCTCTCTCTCGCTCTCGCTCTCGCTCTCTCTCTCTCTCTCTCTCTCTCTCTCTCTTGCTCTCTCTCTTTCTCTCTTCATCACCCACACTCTTTCTTCTTTACTCTGGGGTATATTCGGAACTGCTGATCCTTTTGTTTTCACTCTGTGCCCTCACTCCTGCATCTCTTTCTCTCAGTCTATATAGGTCATGAATGATCTGGCATTTAAGATCTGTACTCACAATGGGCATCTGTGTGCACGTATTCAATTCTCTCAAAACATTTCATGCAGTTATTATATGAATTTGCCTCATGTTTGAATCTATGCTCTCTTCCCTGTCATCAGCTCTCCATCTCTGTCCTAATCTCACCCCTCTTTCTCATTTTAATCTGAACTACTTTTCTGATTTAATGGTGGTTTTGTTTCACACAAATGCATTGAAATTGAAGATGCATACAGAAAGATACTGGATGTGAAATGTGAACGTGTGTGTCTGACTCACCATTTTGTTCTCTTAGTGTAGTGAGGGATGGGTAGAGAGGGGGCATAAATAGGAGGGATGAAGAGATGGAGGGTCTGGTTGGCTGATGCCCAGGTGCCTGATGGGATGGTTCTCTTTATTTTCAGCCCTCCCTGTAGACATGTCCTGTTTTCTTTTCCTCTTGTCTTTTTTCCTTTGCTTCCCGCACAGAACCTGAGTGTGTGGGTTTCGTTGGATGTGTGTTTTTAGAGATGCGTTATTCAGACACAACACTTCAGTAGACCATGAGAGAGAGTTGTTTCTCCATATGTGCATGTTATGTTTTTTTAAACATCTGGCATTAAGGTTAATTTCGCCGGACTTGACGGATCACGAATGGCACAAGACATTATCACTTTATCCAAATGTGATCATGAACACAAAACATTGTTTGGCATCTTTGTATTTAGCATTGTCAACTAATGACCCGACCAGTTGCAATGCTGTGTGTAAAATGTCAACACTTCCTGTGTTTTGTTGTGCAGGTGGAATAACCCATGACACCTTCCAGAAAGAGCTCATGTGTTTTGACCCGGATGCCGACAAGTGGACTCAGAAGGCTCCCATGACCACGGTACGTGGTCTGCACTGCATGTGCACCGTCGGCGATCGTCTTTACGTCATTGGTGGGAACCACTTCCGAGGCACCAGCGACTACGACGACGTACTGAGCTGTGAGTACTACAGCCCCACCCTCGACTTGTGGACACCAATCGCGGCCATGCTTCGCGGGCAGAGCGACGTGGGCGTGGCTGTGTTCGAGAATAAAATCTATGTGGTGGGTGGGTACTCATGGAACAACCGCTGCATGGTGGAGATTGTACAGAAATATGACCCAGAGAAGGACGAGTGGCATAAAGTATTCGATCTGCCGGAGTCCCTCGGTGGCATCAGGGCGTGCACGCTGACCGTGTTTCCCCCCGAGGACCTCTCCCTTGCTGGTTCACCGAGTCGAGAGTCACCCCTCTCTGCTCCTTGAGAATGGACGGAGAGAGAGTAAGAGAGATAATAAAAGGGTCGGATGAACAGGTAGATGGATTGACAGACATAAGGATAAATGAATAGAGGAACATCAGTCTCTCTTGTTCTCGCTCTTTCTCTCTCTCTCTCTTCCCACAGGAAAAAGACAATGTTTGCACTCCCCACTGATAAACATCTCAATGGTGTCCGTGGTGAAACCCCTCTCCTTTCCCCATAAATGATTCCACTTCTCTTCCTCATCTCTTATTTCCTCTCCTCTCGGAATGTGATGCTGAAAGTCCTTCCCTTTTCCCCCTCTTGTTTATTTGTTTTGTGATGAGAAAGAAAAATGGAACTGCTCCCAAAGTTGGGCATAATTACATCTTAACATTGCATTCTGGGGCTTGTTTTGTCTCTCTTGGCAGGAACAACCTTGACTTGAAAAACAAATGACTTTGAAATTCAACTTTTCTACCTGAGTCGCCAGAGTTTTGCTATGAAGACGTTTTCCCAGTTCCATATATTCTGAGGTCGCCTAGCCAATCCCCCCCCCCCATTGCACTCTTTCTCTCTCTCTCTTTCTCTCTCTCTCTCTCTCTCTCTCTCTCTCTGCATTATCAGTTATCCTGTACACTCTCACCCTATTTACCTCACCTCTGTCCACTTTTTTTATCATTAGTATCTTTCATGGGGTTAGTTGACCTTTGACCACAGGATAAGGACACTGTTTTAAACTCAGCGGTTGGCGTGCCCCCTCTAACTGATTTCATTTCTCTACTCCTGCTGTTGTTATGAACCAGTAACAGAATTGTGTTTTCTAAATTTAATAAAGATTTTGAGAAAAAATGTGTTGGTTTGATTTGCTTCAATTTTATGCATCTGTTCTGCTCTCACAGTCAACGGTGCACTGTGCAGTGAAGTGCCTACAGACCCCTTTGACCTGTATTCATAATATCATACAGCCATGGGTCCAATTTTACTTTAATGACATGATTACTATTTGATAGTGTTACAAATGGATATTTCCATATTTTTGATAAGCAAATGTATTATCTTCCGTCAGAAGGATGACATTTATCGTCCCTCACCTGAAGTCTACTTGAGGTTTATGGGACTGTATGGGCTGTGTAAAGAGATGCTTTGTGCCAGAGCTTTCGCTCAAATGTGTATCTGAAAAAGGAATAGAGAAACCAAAACTGTAACCTCAGCTGTATTCGAAAAGCCCGGTTTATCTAATGAATTGCACCCTGCATAGGTAAGTGATTACAAATGTTTTTCTTAAAGGTTCAATGTGTAATTTTTTGGAGGATGTATTGATATTAATGCAATATAATATACATAACCATTACCTTACATAATGAAACGATATGTTTTTATTGCCTTCGAATAAGCTATTTCTATCAACATACACCGCTGGTCCCCGAACATGAAATTCACCATGTTGTGTCTGTAGCTTTCCTGTAGCTCAGTGGTTGGAGCGTTGCGTTGGCAATGTTATGGGTTCGATCACAGGGATTCCACAAACTCGGGGAAACAAATGTTTAGTATAATGCAATGTAAGTCGCTTTGGATAAATTAGTGTGCCAAATGCATAAATTAAAATGTGTCAACAGGATGCCCTGCAGAGCGCATTTCGTAAATGCGTTCTCTCTTTTGACGAAGATTGGAAACACGATGACATTTTATTCCTGTGTCAGCCGCTGTAGAGTTTTATAATGGTGGAGTGAGTTGTTGGTTGCAATTCGCAACCTCACCACTAGATGTACATTTCATACACTGGACCTTACATTTTTGTTTATTAAAGAATGCGTTTCCATTTGTGTCTAAAACAGGTGTTCACCTCTCTTTCTAGTGCTGCCCAGATTGTCAAGGTGACACGATATGTGTTTTAGACAATTTAGTAAAGACATATGGTGATAAATCTGTTGAAACTTTAAAACAAGTTCAGGGCTTGGGCTGCAGTTATTCTCTTCCCTTGTGATGAAGACACAAATGCATCTTTTATTGGTTCATAACCATGCAAAATGACATTGTGTGCAACTTATTTAATTTGGTCTAGTGAGCAGAGGGTTAGTGTGACTGTGTGTGTCACAGCAAAATGCTTCACAAAGTGCGCTTCAGCCTGACATGCTTTTTGTCCAGTTGGCATTTTGGCCCGGGGCTGCAGCAGTTATTCGAAATTGCATTAAAGCATCATGGGAAAACAATATTAAGTGCAGGGTCGAGGGCGGCTGCAGATAAGTGCCTCAGGAGGGTGTGTTAGACACAAGCGTGGACACTAATATGGTTACTATTAGCACTGTGAGGAATAAAGCCATTTGGAAGGGTCTACTATTCCTCCCTTACTGCACTTATTTTATAATGTAAGGGAGAATATGAAGTGTAGGATGCAAGTCTTTATATAAAAGCAGCATTTTAATGCAGTGTGTGGAGAAGCATGCTTTGCTGATTGCTCCTGGAAGTTCTTCAATTTAACACAGCGCGTCTTGTCCTGGAACGCCCCCAGCATTACACACTTTCAATGGCGGATGCACCTAATTCACATCTTGCAGTCTCTGCCAATGAGCTTATGAGTTGTGCAGTCCTAGGAAATGTATTTAAAATTTGAATACGTTCTCGATTGTTTTTGACCTGGAGCAAAAGCCAACCACTGTCAACAAACACGTTCATTCCCTGTCTGTAATGAGTTATATGTCCAAAAGTAGAGCAATCCAAAAGAGGTTTTAAGTGTCTGAGATACACCCCTTCCCTTTGTTTTTCTCTCTCCCCATCTCTTTTAATCTTTCATCCTTTAAATTAAAGTGTCATCACATCACCAAGTGATTCAGAGTTAGCGTCAACAATAACAACACGTTTTATATTTGATTTATCTGACCTTTTTCTCTGAGAGATTCAATTGAGGATCAGTGACCCAGATACGTTCATTTGTTTGTGAGTTTGTGGTTCTGTAGTGTGTTCGTGTCGGTAGGCTATCAGTTTACAATGAATCTCTAATCATTTTAATTTTTTGATTTCATGAAGTATTACAGGAGTCTTGTCATAAGCCTCAACACATATGTTTTGGTTACAATGTTTTTCATTGACATATTGTTTGTTTTCTCAGTTCATACTTATTTTTTCCATCACAACTACTGTGGATTTACAGTATATGCTTCTGTTATAACAGTGGGATGGTGTGTGTATCACTGAACGTTTAATGATAATAATGCCTCTATAGGCATCACTTAAGGTCATGTACCAAACTGGAATGTATACTGTATACACTATAAGCAAATATATGCAAATGGCATCTGCACGGAATTGTGCTAGGTGTATCTCAATAATAATTTTCCTAAACATGTTTTTGTGCTGGTAATATCCCTATTAATGGTCTGTCTAATACCTTAAAGACACTGCATCTGGTTTGATTTGTCCATGTTCTAGAACGGCTTAAAACTGCTTTCCAATGCAAAATAAACTTGATATGTTTGGAAATTAGCACAACATTTGTGTATATGACTAGGATAGTTTCCTAAAGTTCTCAAAAGCAAATAAAGAGTGCAGGTTCACTGACTATTGAAACGTTTCTTTTAATTGAATAATAGTTCTAAATATTGTCTTTATAGTTTTTAAAATTATTAAATGGCAATAAACTGGCCAAGCCCCTGTAAGTGCCGCAAGCGCAGTGCAGAGCCATACCGGCACAGAAAAACAAGAGCAAAAAAGGCTGAAATAGAACATCTGCATTTACATCTGCAATACATACTTTGCTCATCTGCAATATGTCTCGGAGGCGTCTGCTGTCAGATGTCATATCTAGAAGATGTCAGAATTTTGTTTTTTTTTAAACCGATGTAAAACAGCTCTTTCTAAGAAGTTTAGCAGATGTTATTACACAGCAGAAGACTTCCGGATCTTTAGCTGACGTCTTACAGATGCACGTGTGCTAGGTGGGGCACTTCCGGCATTCCACCCAGACATAGTACAGATTTCAGTTACCTTCCAGTTGATGCTGACTTCAGCTGTGGTTATCACTTAGTGGCACAAAACTGAACGTCCAGTCAAACCTGAGTTGGCTCTGTCAGACTCAGGTGTCCCAAGAAACAAAACGAGACAAACTTAGTGTAGATGCCGCTTAGTTTACCCCACCCCAGGATTCAGAATGGATTTGACCTGCGAACATAAAAAGATAGTTTAAGCACACCGTAGTGCGGTATGAAAACTCATACCTCACTTAAACCACAGCATAAGGCATGAAGTAACTGTTGTGTAGAGTTAAAGGTTGCTATTAGGTGATAGCTCGACACAAGGATGACAAAACACTGCCACTGCATTAACCACAATACAACTATTGCGTGTTTAAAATCAATGGCATGTCCGCCGCTCAGTTCAATGTTGTTTAAAGCAGGCTATATACGGTTCTAAATCAAAACTTATAACAGAAACAAAACAAGAATATATAAATTAACGGCTTTAATTGGATATAAGCTTTATTAAAATGTAGAAGGTTCAGAGTAGATGCCAACCAGATCTTCATACAGGAATTGATATGATTTGTTGCCCTATGAAGTAGCATACTATGATCGTATAGAACTCTAAACTCCTGCCCTCAAGATCCATTTCCTGCAGAGTTTCGCCCTAACTCTAATGAAACACACCTGAACAAGGTCATCAACGTCTTCAGGAATATGAGCGTTCAATTTAATGTGAGGCTCAAATGTTTCATCAGTGAGACCGATTCAAATGCACACTGAGCAGTCGACGCTTGAATCTCTCTCACGGTTTCTTTGATTGTACCGTGCACCGCCTTAAGTTGAACGTGCCTATTCCTGGAAATGTAGATTGGCTTGTTCGAGTGTGTTTTATCACTCGGCAGGGAAATGGATCTCGCGGGCCAGAGTTAAGGATGAGAAAAAAAAAACCTATATGAATATTGTCCTCATAACCACCTTCATGTAAAAGCAGTGGCAATTCAATTGCATCGATTTCATCTGCAATAAAAATGTTTTTTTTATATTTTTATTAAAGTATAACAAAAAGCATTACAATTATAAGATGGTATAAAGTACAATTTTAAGAGGGGAGACAAGAAAAAATAATACAAGATAATACAACAAATCAAACAACAAAGAAGACAAAAAAGAAAGAAAGAAATAAAAAATAAGAGATTTGAATGTCCAAAAATGTTTTGCTTTTGACAGCATTTTTTAATATTGTCCCAAATAATTCTTAAATACTATAAACAGGGTGATTTCAAACAATTACCGTTGGGAATAATATTCGTAGCTAACAAAATATGTTATTGATATTCATTCTAAAATGTTTGACCTCCTTTCTCCATATTTATTTTTATAAACAATATGTTAAATTCTAAAACATTTTACTCATTCAACCACAATTATTGAACTTTGTCCAGGAGTGAAAGAAAAATATGCTCTGTGTTTTAGTTGCAGAATTTATACAATACAGGAACTCTCCAGAAGGATAAGTAACATACACATTTTTTATGAATTTCTTAGATTTTTTGGATAAACTGGAAACTTTAAATACGATGCTCTGCATTCCTTTGTCAAAGAAAATATTGAAAATCTTGCTTACAGCCTTGACATGTTGAGAGTTTGAAGGATGATTTAATGAAGTGATTTAAGGATGAATATATTGTTGGTAGCTACATGAATATGCCACCTGGAAGAGGCTATGATACGGCCAAGGCAATGCTTAAGCAACATTTTGGAAATGATAACCTAGTTTCAGCTGCCTGAATTGATGTGCAAAAATTGGAATTGCTACTGAAAAAGCAGTATCAACATGATTTGAATGAAAACCTATATGATGATAGGAAAGAAATGTCCAGAGAGGAAATTAAGTTCGTGGATACAATGGAAAACTCTGTAAACTTCAATGAAAGGCATTATAGTCTAAAGCTGCCTTTCAGGAACAAGAATCCTACCATGCCAAACAATGTTTGCATTGCCCGGCAGCGCCTCATTGGAATAAATAAAACATTTGAAAGGAATAAGGAATTCCAAAAGGAATACACACACTTTCTTGGTGGTATGATTGAACAAGGCTATGCAGAAAAGGTGCCAGACCTGCAGCTTCGGAAGGAGGATGGTAAGGTGTGGTACATTCTCCACCATGGAGTGTACCACCCTAACAAAGGGCATTTCCTAAAACAGGCCCTAACCTGACAAACACGCTTATTGGAGTACTTCTTATGTTCAGACAGGAACCCATCACCTTCATGACTGATATACAAACCATGTTCTTCCAAGTAAAGGTGACAAACGAAGACAAGGACTATCTTCGTTTCCTTTGGTGGCCTAATGGTGAGTTCACACAATAAATGTCTCAAGGTATAGGATTCTGTCAGTGATCATCTCTGTTCACGATCCATTAGGATTCTTATCCCCAACACTTCCACTTAAGCTCATTTTGCAGAAAATATGCAGAAAATCTCTTAACTGGGATGATGAGATACCCCTATCTCTTAAGCAAAAACGGATTTAGTGGATTAAGGACCTGGAACATCGGAGTGTTTTCACGGTTTCACAGATGTGGTCATCTATATATTTTATGTCATATAATAAAGTGGGAAAATTCTGTGGTGTACTTTCAAAAAGAATAGCCAAATGCAACAAAAGCAACAACGAACTCTTCCAGCATAGTCTTACTATCCTGTCTGTGTAACCATGAATGCCATGATTTTCCTATAAAGGTATATTGTATATTAATAGTATTAAATCTAAAAATAAAAAAGTATTAAAGACATGAGAAAAACATATTTTTGGTCACCAAACTTGTATATTGAAAAATGTATTGTATTTTTGTATTGTTACCAGTTGTGTTATAATGTTGTGTTTTAACACTGTGTTATCATTAAATCTATGTACTGTATCTATGTGTAAACTGCTGTGATTTTTATAGGAGCTGGTTATATACATTAATATATATTTTGCCTAGGGAGATATGCGTGATAAGTCTAGAGGAATCTGGCATGGATGTCTGCATTTAGGCGGCTATCCTTTGCCTCAGCGTTTATTTCTTTTGTGACATGTCTGATGTATCTGCAAGGTAGACATTGATAACTAACAGTGCTTATATCAGTCAGATAAATAAAATAAACATTTTCAATACGTAACTAAGGTACATCTGTTGACTAAACATGGATGCATGTTTTTTAGAAGAAGAACAATAGGTGGCGCAAGAAGGTAACATTTGAAACGATCTCTGGCCTCAACATGAAATCATTGCTCATTCAGATGTGGGTTGAGTGCTAAAGACCACACCACATAACTGATGACATCCCCTTTTTTGGGGGATCCGTTTAGAATCTGGTTTATGTTATTGAAGATGTCATATCTCACAGAACGAGCAAAAGCTGTTGTCCATCTGAGCAGAACCCTCTTCTGTGCAGGAGTGCAGGAAATTGTGATGTTTTCTACCACAAGGACCATGATATGACGTTTTCAGATCAGTGAATGTAAAGTGGCTGAATAAACTTTCATCATTTCATATGATGGTATAATGTGACTGAACTGCTGACCCTGTGGAAAAAAACTAGCAAATGCTGGTTAGGTAGGTTTTTTCAACAGGGGAAACACGATTAACATTAAACATCCTTGTATGCAACATTAAGCTCTACCCTAACTTTATCCTTAAACCAATATTATTGTAACCATAAGATTGCAATCCTGTGTAATGCCATTTAGTCATGGGATACGTGAAAACCAATCACACTTGGGCTGCCATGCATTTTGGTGCGTAAAGATTTGAGTTTGGCTGATCAATAATCATGTTAGTGGAAAGAAAACAAAGGAATGTTCAGTGGGGAGATCTTTTTCTCAATCCCCTCCCTGGACCAATCACAATCCAAACCTTTGCATTTGTTCTTCTTTTAATGTACTTTGGAACAAGCTGGACCAGATTGCAACCGACCGCTCACTCCCCTCCTCCCTTTTGAAACACTACGACGGCTGACATAACATGACGAATTACATGCAAAAGGACCCAAAGTGTATGTAGATAGAAACAGCTCATTCTAATGTAAAAAAACAACGCTTTATTATGTAAGCTCTTTATACACTTCTGAAGACATAGCTATGTATATTATATTGCATTTCTATCAATCCATCATCCCCAAAATTACACACTGGACATTTTTATATGGAATATAAAAATATTTTAAGTGATCAAGCTAAATTGAAAAAAAGCCAAAATCATTTAACAGTATAAACAGACTTACAATTACTGTTAAGATTTGTGCTTATATTATAATCAACAATGGAGGTTGAGGAGCCTTCATTAACACAAGATCATCACAAACAATACAAAAATGCTAATACCAACTACGCATTTGTGGTCTCAGCATTAAAGTTTAGCTTATTCAGATGTATGTCCTCTAGGGGGTGATTTTGTGATTTAAGGCTAACTGATGACATCCCATTCAACAAACCAGAGTAAATGTAACAGATGTCATCCTATATCACAGTAGTCAAGAATGACCAAAGAGAAGCTGTTGTCAATGTGACCAGATCAACTCTTATCTGAAAATACCAAGCACTGTAGCTATTATTTGGTTAAATTTGCTGACTCAATAAACTTCCATCTTTCCAATATGGTGATGGTGTAATGTGAATGAATTGCTGAAACATGATTAAAGCAGTAAATGTTTACATTTACATTTAGTCCTTTAGCGGACGCTTTTATCCAAAGCGACTTACAAAGAATTCAGGGAGCAATAAGTGATATGTCATACAAGAGCAATAGTACGATAGGTGCTAATACAAAGTTACTAGTTTCAACAAAAGCCAGACCACTACCTGTTGAGAGAAAGATGACAAACTTTAAGCTTTACCCTACCTTTAAAGGGCTCCTTGATTTCACTTTTTTATTGATTTCACTTAAATCTGTAAAACTTGAAGTTCAATGCAAAGCTAGTTTCTGTCTTTGTAGTCCTTAAAGGGCCATTAATGAATGGTTTAAGCTGCGTTCAGACCGCCAGAGACTGTGCCGCTTGTCTCTTGCTATGAGGTAACCCTACTGTAACTGATTGTTGAATACACATGAAATTTGTGAAATGTTACATTTTTTTTACTTAAAACATTTTTATTTACAAGGTTCTGGAGGAGCATGTGTAGATAATTAACTTGGTTGGCATTCGATGAACAATCACAGCAATCATCCTACCAGCCCATAAGTAGTCAGGTCACCTCACCTCCATTCACTCGGACGTTTCGCAACATCGTTGCTCGCACACGCACACGCTTTGTACACGGTTGTTTTAGGTTTCAATAAACTATTCCTAAAGGAGAACCAAACTCTTAGAAGGTTTTCATCTATACAGGGTGGACATATGGTATTCAAAAATCCTAAGGAGTAAAAAAGTGCTGCAGCCACGCAGCAGGCCTGCAGGCCGTGTCCATACAAGCAACATTTCCGCTTCTATTTTCCTCGCAGATTCGGGAAGGGATTCCTTATGCATGCTTGTGTTTACACTTGCGCTCGTCACCTTGTTCCTTCCCAGTTGCAATTGCTAAAGGCACATGAGCTCGCTGCCACTGGAATAATTACATTTTCATTTAAAAATGCAATATGATATAAAAAACAACCCACAGAACATTCTCAGGCACTTGGTTAACAGCGTAACTAAGTTTTCCTCTTACATTATAAACGACAATGAAAGTTCAGTAGTCTTTATTACTGTAGCTCACAATTCATTGATGTGACGGATTAGTGAGAAGACAAATGCAATATAGGCACAATCCGAAGAGCCATTAATGAAGTTTGTTTCTACTCAGGTTTTAATCCAAAAAAAGATTGTGGAAAAGAAAATGGATTTATTTTGTAAATCTAATATTTATCATGACCTTAAATGGAGCTTATTAAAAAAACTGATCAGCACCAACCAATGTTTAGGGACAAATGAAATGGTGAAGCGATTGTAAATTATTGAAAATGTAAATGAGTCTGTGAAAAGACGTAGTTTATGTTTTAGCAGGATTTGCATTGCTTTCAATTTTGCATTTCTCCATCCATTTCTTTTTTGCATGAGTTTGTCCCCTTTGTCTACAGTATATAATTGTGTGTAGTTAAGAGTAGCTCAAGGCTCAATCTCTCTTTAAGTCAAGATGAAGATTCCTCTCTCTGTCCTCTTACTGGCTGCTCTTGGTGAGCTCGTCTCAGCCCTCATTAGAGAACACATTTATGTGGATGATAATCTGAACTGGTTTGAAGATCAGACATACTGCAGGACGCATTATACTGACTTGTCCACCTTCAGCAGTGAAGACGAGTATTTAAGGTTCTTGAACACAACAGGAAATCAAATCTATGGCTGGATTGGCTTGTACAAGAAAATGTTTGCAGTGAAATTTGACCGGTGGTCTGATGGAAACCCAATTACATACACACGTCTGGCACAGAATCAAACTACTTATGATGACCAGTGTGTGTATCTGTCCCTGGGGACTTGGCTCAGTGGGGATTGCTCAAACGTTGTAGGTCCTATTGTTTGCTACCGATTGCCAGAGATGATCTTAGTGAAAGAGAATAAAACCTGGGAGGAGGCTTTAGACTATTGCAGGGAAAACTACATTGATCTGGCGAGTCTGTCCTCACAGATTGATTTACTCGCAGCCAATGAGACTGTAAACGGCACCACAGTTAATGTCTGGACAAGCTTGAGGTTCCTGGCTGGTGTTTGGTTCTGGGTCAACGGAGAGACTTTGGACAATCAGTTTGAGATATCATTGCCTTCATGTCCCATCTCTCATCATCACTGCGGGGCTCGAAACTTTGCTGCTGATCGCTGGGAGTTTAGATATTGTGATGACAAACTCTATTTCCTCTGCTACACTGAGGTGAGAAAAACAGCATATATAGCTGTACATCATAATTTAGAATGACATTAAGCAAGCAGATCACAATAAGTAAACATAAGCATGCTGGTTTTATCTTCTGACACATTTTTTATAAATGTGTGTGTAATACGCTGATTGATTTAACTCTTTTCCCTTTCTTTCTTCTTATTCAAAAAAGAATAAAAAATTACTAACCACACTATTCTTAGCTTTGTATACTGTGCTAGGCTTTAATGGACTAGTTTTGATGCACTATTTTGGTGCCTATGTTGTTATAATTGCTTCCAATGTTTCCTCATCTGTAGGTCGCTTTGGATAAAAGCGTCTGCTAAATGACTAAATGTAAATGTAATATTAGTGAAAAATGTATGCATACTGTAAACACCTTAGGAATGGAGTATATTGTGCACAAATGTTACATGGAATTTCCAAATCCTGAGCCTGGTTTTGAAAGATTGACACCTTTATTGTTATTACGATATATTAGACTATTGCTTTTACTGACTTTATATTTCTTTTAACAGGAAGCCACTAATAACGTATCGACGAACCAATTGACGTCTTACCCAAATGTGACAGGATGACCAAATGGGCAATCAGTAATTATCAACATGGCCTTCATCCTCAACGCTCCAAAAGTGCAGTGTAAACGCAAACAATTGCTTTCAAGTCTAACAGCTTTCAGTTATAGTGTAAATATACTTTATCAATGCATTTTAGAAAACATTACAATACATTACAGCATCAACTAGTTAATCTTCACTATGAGTTTTAGTATGTTACACACTGTTTAAGAAGGTAACAAACAGATGTTTGTTTCCCTGAGAAATATTTTTTTTCATTCTTTGCTTTTTTTGTTCAATTATACTCTTTTGGTGCTGTTTAAGAAATGTCACTGTATTTCTAACATTTCTGTACTTCTTAACATTAAACTAAATTGTGAAAGCTTTTTATGAATTATTATATATGAAGTGACTCCACTTATCCATATTTCCATTCAATCAATAATCCAATAATCCTAGTTGCATAAAGAAATGTCTTTCCCCCAGACTTGGCCCTGACTCTTTTTGGTTTCATATTCACGAAAAGGAACCGCCTTTTTTACCTTATAATATATATATATTGCTTTCAATTTCTCCATTTATGGTTGTTTTTTGCATGAATTAGTCTTTTTTGTCTAAAGTATATATTGTATACAGTGGACCTACTGCAGTAGGTATTATAATGACTTGTCCATCATCAGCAAGGAAAATTAATATTTAAGGTTCTTAGTGGTCGGATTGGCTTGAGCAAGGAAGAGAATAATATGCAGTAATATAAACTATGGTCTGATGGAAACATTTAAAGCTAAATTTAAGAAATGTATTTATGAATGATTAATAAAAGAAATTCAAGTATGTCTCAGCATGTCAAATCCGGTTGAATTGAACACAATGCTAAAGACCTTTACTTATTTATTAATTAAGCAGATGCTATTATCTAAAGTGACTTCAGTTATCCAAATATTCATGCAGTGTTTAAAGGGATAGTTCACCCAAAAGTGAAAATTGTGTCATAATTTATGTGAAGGTCCCGTGTATGAAATGTGGCTGCGTCTAGTGGTAAGGTTGCGAATTACAACCAACAGCTCACTCCACCCCTCCCTTTCAAAGCACTTAAGTGGCTGACATAGGACTAAGATGTTGTCACATTTTCACTTCTTTGACGGAGGAGATTGCATATCAAAAGCGCGTTGTAGACCAGTTTGTCCATTTAGGCAGTGCTTTAAGGGGGCTGTTACGTGTTTTTTGGGGCTAAAGATAACAGGCTTCATAGATATAAATAACGCAATGCCTTTTTCAAGCACTCCATGCATGTAAACGCATCCACCATCTTGGAGCAGTCCACTAACATCGCTCACAGTTTGCTAGAATGCCACAGCACTGCCTTTTAATTCCCGAAAGATGTTATGCTCTTTCGTAGTTGTCATGTGTTAGTGTTATACACTGTTTGAGTTTCATACCTTTTCCAATATGGCAGACGACCTACGTATAGCTTTCCATAAAAACAGATGCTAATGTGGCATAGTTATTTATTTCAATGCAGTATTCCCAACTAGGGTGCTTCTCAATATGCCTCATCTTTTCCTAGCTCCTCCGTCCTCCATCCTATAACCTATAGATATTGTTCCACTATATTTATCAACTTCATGTTGGGGCTTTTGTACATTTTGCGTAAATTATTATTAGGCCTGGTTCTGGGGTGCTAGAGATCTCAATGAAGATAAGTGACAACTTTTTAGTAACTATAAAGGGAGTGCTCGTTGTGTTTCTGTGCTATAAATAATCCATTCAGAATTGTGTACAACTTGTTTTTCATGCTGCTAAGACCAACGGCCACATACACGCTGCCAATGAGATGTTGACACTAGCCGATTAATAATTCCCTTCTTTAGTTTTGGTTTGTGTCTTCACCCACTGGTTCCTGATATTGCCTTGATAAATGAGTTGACTTTTGAGAATCTCCTGGACATGCCTATGTTAAACTTATGAAATATTATAAAGACTGTATCCTGTTTGCCCAGTTATCTTCATCTTATCTCTATAGTATCATTACAGCCTGATATTTACTCACTGCTTTCTGAGATATTATGAAATAATTATTCCATCTGAATATTTTCTACTGTTTTTGAGAAATTTCAATGTATTTTGATGTCACATGCTTTTACGGTTCTTCAAGTGCCTTATAAATATACCAGGTCCCCTGGTCTATTTGCCATAGTTGCCCATTTGGGTCTGCTTTTGGAAAAAGCCATTTAAAAGTAGAATAGTAGCTCAACTCTCTTTGTTATCCAACATTGGATAGATTATTCTTTATCAACACAAAAGCCTTACCTTTTATGTAAGCCTGTTTTTAACAAATTAAAAAAATAGTATATAGTAATGCATATTATGATCAAATATTGTGTATTTTGTATAAATTGTATATTGCGAGACTAACCCCCACCAAAAAAAAGTCTTATGGTTGGGAGCCCCCATAAGACATGATTCAATTCGAGCACTGCGTAAATGTGATTATTAAGCATTATATTATTGTAAATGTAGACCTATTTCAGACAGTCTAGTTAATATTCATATAGTTAATTTAATAATACTGTAAATATTTACAGTATGTAACATATATTCAACATACCTTATATACATTTCTGCCCACTTTTAAGCATGTTTTTACGGCAGCAGGTAAAGTTTCTGGGATAATTTAATGACAAGTTCACATCCAACAAGTATCTTCAGTAATCATATCAGGCAGGTATGCTCAGAAATCACATCAGGTAAGTATTTTCAAAAGATCATATTCCTTCAGGAAACTAACAACAAGGATTATAGTTCCGTCTTTCTCAAGTAAGTGTCTCTATGTAATCGTGATCAAAAACACAGTAGCATATACTCCACGGGACAAACGTTACGACACAACAGGACACAACAACGCTCAACAAAGTTCAAGTTGAAACAGTCCGACTTAAATAGTGTGACAATCAAACAGTGAACAGGTGTGACAAATGTGTTATCAAAGATGGCGGGTGAAGTGATGGGTAATGATGGGTAATGTAGTTTTCAAAAGTCCGGGATTGAGAACGGGGATAAACAGAAAGGGGTGACGATCAATATGCAATGTGTACAGTCATCATTAATAAGAGAGCGAGTATATGCCATTTCACTTTATTTAATTCCTCCGTCCTCGCATCTTTTCCTTGCTCCCTTCTCTATCATCCTGAAGAGGTGGAGCTAAGGTGCAAGGAACGGAATCTAGGATGCACACATAAGAATTGAGAAGCAACCCTATGTCTTGTGCGTGGAGCTACCCAGATCGAACAGTCAAACAGGGTTTACGGAATTCCAGCCAGCAGAGGCCGACCAGCATTTCAGCCAGTTAAACTAAAGAAGACAGAATGTTCAGCCAATCAAATTGAAGATGGTCTGCAGGCGGACACTAATGACTGTGACTGACCTGAGATGTGAGAAGGCAAACATGAAGTAGCCAACGCTTTTACATTAAAAGTGATAAATGGTAAGAATTAAGAGATGCAAACAATTTATCTTTTGCCAGTTAATTGGTTAAATAACTTAAAAAACTGTTTATACCCTAAGGTACAAGATATGACCCGAGATATTAACAGAAGAATTCAGAACTGCAGAACTAATGAAATGAATTTTATTGGTAAAATATTAATTTAACATAATTAAATCCGTTGTTTGGCAAATCGTTCCTTTAGTAAATAAATATGTTGTAAATTTCTAATCCTTTGCAAAGTGATCACCAGGACCTTAAAGATATTCCTTAAAGATCCTTTTGTTGTTTAGATCAAAATAAACATACATCCAATAGCATAAAGCACCTTAATCCCTTTTTCATTTGCATATAAATTTAGATCAGTTTAGAAATCCTTTCCATGCAGCCTCAGGAAACACAACAACACTGTTACAAAATGATGATATATGATATAATGAATTGAATAGAGTGTACCAGTGACGAGTGGAAAAAAGATGTCACTGTAATGAACAGGCTCTCTAAGTACTGTATGTCAATGTATGTTTACATTCAGAAACAGGCGGCTGTCAAATAACTCTCGTGTCACGGTTTGACAACAGAACCCAAGCGCAGGCATTATGATGTTGACACAAGGTCTTTTATTAACAATAAAACACAAAACAACAATAACCGGAATAATAACTCAGACTCGACAGAAAATAGACTAACTGAAACTGGACAACACTTGACATAAACTATAACTGTACAACTTACTATTAGTAAGTTACTAAGACTTATAATCGAATAATACCGGATAATCCACAGAGCAAGAAACGACGATACGTCACACACACACTGTGTATAAGCCAAGCGAATGAGCACAGGATAGAAAACACAAGGGCAAAACACAAGTTCTGCTAGGAGATATAATAAAGCGACACAGAGTTATCTTTCACAAACTTTATATTTCATCGAACACTCACAGCAATTCCATTAATAGTTGAATGCATAGTCGATATAAAAACTGGATGAGTAACAACTTTTTATTACTGAACTCGGACAAAACAGAAGTGTTACTTAATGGACCGAAAACCACCGTTTTGTAAAAAACAAGAATTCTGCTTCACTATTGATGGATGTTCCATAAAACCCTTGTCGTCAGCCAAGAATCTTGGAATTTTATTTGATGGTACTTTGCCATTTGAAAACCATGTCGCCGAACACCTGTAAAATTGTGTTTTTCCATCTTAAAAATATATCTAAACTACGTCATATGCTGTTAATTTGTGCATTTATGACATCAAGACTAGATTACTGTAATGCACTATTAGTTGGTTGCCCTGCAGGCTTATTAAAAAAACTCCAACTGGTCCAAAATGCGGCAGCTCGAGTTCTTGCCATATTAGCCCGGTTTTGTCAAACTTGCACTGATTACCTATTAAGCATTGCATTAACTTTAAAATCTTGCTTATTGCCTATAAAAACCAACATGGTTTAGCTCCTCACTACTTGAGTGAACCTCTCTTTAAAGTATTAAAGTCCTTCACGTCAGTTGGTAATACCTAGAATTTCAAAATCAAGTGCAGGTAGCAGATCTTTTTCCTATCTAGCGCCTAAACTTTGGAACACTCTCATTGTTGGAATCCCCTGATTAGGCCTGTTTTTTTTCTTCTCCAAAGGAGTTTTGGGTTCCTCGCCAGCGTTTGCATACTGTTTTGCACCGTTTGCCTGGCCGGGGGGGCTGCTAGAATTTTTATTAGAGTTTTATTTAATTAACTCTGCATATCGGAATTTATAGTCTGTTTAATATTTGACCTGTGTTTCTCTCTCCTTATGTTTGGTTCTAGGTGTGGTTCTAGGTGATGGCCCCTGTGCCCCTATTTTTTGTCAACTTTTTAGCACACATATACATGCTTTAAATTCATTAAGTCCTGTCTGTATTTATGTATCAGTCCCTGCACTAATAGAAATATGCTCTAGTATTCTCTAGTAATTAAATTAATCCACCTTCTCGATCAATGACATCTGCTGACTAAACATGGAACTACATGTTGGTTTAAATAAGGACATTAGGAGGCACAAAAAGGCAACTTTAAAATGATCTCTGGTCTAGCGTTAGAGGGATACACCACGCAAAAATGTTGTCATGAATTAAAGTGGGTTTACAGAGTTTATCTTCCTGTTGCGTCTTGGACAAAACACTGTAAGCGGGGCTGCGGTACCATCCATACCATCTGCAAATATTCATGAATGCAGAAACATTTCTTGAACCACAAAGACCATTACATGCAGTTTTCAGTGAAAGTAAAGTGGTTAAATAAACCGTCACCTTGTCATTTCTCTTCCCCTTTACCTTTAACCAATAACATTGACAGTATAAAGATTGCACTGGTTCCTATGTCAGGCCATGTGGTCAGAGGACACATGAGAACCAATTAGATTTCATGTCACGGATGTGCTGCCCTAAAAGATTTTGGCTACAGTATGTATACATAATTAGAATTTGCCTTATATTAACTAACATGTTCCAGGGAGATAAAACATGTTTAGGGGTTCAATCAACCCAAGACAATCCACCCCCCTCCCTAGACCATGTTGAGATCCAATTTTTCTCAGAAGAGAGTAAAACATTTTGTCCCTCTCACTTCTGAAAGCAAAAGAGTTCTGCCCAAAGTTTTGCATTTGCTCTTATTTGAATGTTATTTGTACAGGTAACAAGCTTTGCGTTTAAGCCACTGGCATAACATGACTTTCATTTGATTTGCTTTCATCGTTGTCTTCATTTGTTCACCCCTGGAATGTATGGCTGGATTTCACTATTATTTTGAAGCATTAAGAAACTTGGCATTTACTGTATGACTAACACAAATTGCCCACATATGTTAAAACGTCAAACAAATCCATTGAGTTTTTTTTTAAGTATGCGTGTGTGTGTGTTTTTAGAAAACCAGATGTGTGAGATGTGTTTGAACATTTAAAGAATCGGCCTGCATGTAGTATTAGGTACTCAACTTCCTTTTCAGGGCATGAAAAAATGAGAACAGCAAAGTTTTTTTTTGGAATTTGTGGGAAAATGATTTTTGTCAGGATAAAGTGTTTCCCTTTCATCAGAGACTGTTCGTTTGATTAAACACTCACCGCAATTTGCACAGGCTCACCAAAATTCGACAATAGAAGACTGGAAAAAGCTTGCATGGTCTGATGAGTCTCAATTTCAGCTGCAAATTCAGATGGTGGGGTCAGACTGAGCTGCGAGAAGAAACGTCACGAGAGCATAGATCCACCCTGCCTTGTATCAACACCAAGAGGAAAGGGTAATTCGATTTGGGGTGGAAATTCAGTTTAGTGAATGGGTCATTGGCAGTTCTATGGTGTGACCATGGATGTTTAGTGACAGCAAATGCAAATTGACAAAGCCAAGCAAAGTGGCACTAATCAAATGAAGTTTGGTTTATCTCAATAGGTAAGATCCAGTTTGTTTTGATGAGAATGACCTAGAAACCAATCCATTTTGATAAACCAAATGTTTATAATGAATCTTTAGAAAAACATATAAATGGACTCATATTATCAGAGGGTTGTAGTAACTACTGATTTTAATGCTTTAAAAATACTTTATTTACGAATCCCCTACATTCCAATAAAAAAACAAGTATTTAAAATTTTTGCAGTATTTGCATTCCTTTCATTTTGCCTTCATTTATTTATTTTGTTTTTGCATGAATTTGTCTACTTTGTCTATATATTTATGTGTTGTTAAGAGTAGCTCAAGGCTCGATCTCTCTTTAAGTCAAGATGAAGATTCCTCTCTCTGTCCTCTTACTGGCTGCTCTTGGTGAGCTTGTCTCAGCCCTCATTAGGGAACACATTTATGTGAATTATTATCTTAACTGGTTTCAAGCTCAGACATACTGCAGGACGTATTATACTGACTTGTCCAGCTTCAGCAGTGAAGACGAGTATTTAAGGTTCTTGAACACATCAGGAAATCCACTCGATGGCTGGATTGGCTTGTACAAGGAACCAAGTGCAGTATACCAGTGGTCTGATGGGAACCCAACAGCATTTATACTTCCGCCGGTGAATTCTGTAGCTGATTATGCCCAGTGTGTGTATGTGATTCCAAGTTCTTGGGTAGCTACTACGAATTGCATCAACAATTTTGTTCCATTTTTCTGCTACCAAGTGCGAGATCTGATCTTGGTGAAAGAGAATAAAACCTGGGAGGAGGCTTTAGACTATTGCAGGGAAAACTACATTGATCTGGCGAGTCTGTCCTCACAGATTGATTTACTCGCAGCCAATGAGACTGTAAACGGCACCACAGTTAATGTCTGGACAGGCTTGAGGTTCCTGACTGGTGTTTGGTTCTGGGTCAACGGAGAGACTTTGGACAATCAGCTCGTGATGTCATTGCCTTCATGTCCCATCTCTCATCATCACTGCGGGGCTCGAAACTTTGCTGCTGATCGCTGGGAGTTTAGTAATTGTGATGAGAAACTCTATTTCCTCTGCTACACTGAGGTGAGAAACATAGCATCTACAACATCATTAAGAATGATTTTAACCAAGTGAATAAAGTGTTTTGGGTTAATCTTCTTTGAAAATGTATTTATAATGTTTTTGTTCAATACCATATTAATGCAGACTGCAAACACCTTAGGATTGATGTACAGTATATTGTGCACGAATGTAACTGGGAATCATGTCACATCGTTTAAAGATTGACACCTTGTCTGACAACATGTCGGATCAAAGTCTGTGTTCTTCACAGAATTCTGTCTGTTTTTCTCCTAACAGAAAGGGACCAGTGGCTTCTCAAATACCAAACCAGTTGGCAACGGTAATGGTAATGGTTAGGACAAATGTCATCATCAACTCCCCAAAAGATTGTCCAGATTTGACTCTTGTTAGATATAAACATCATTATCAGGAAAATAATTTATTAGTTTAAAACTAAATTTGATAGCTTCTTGTTCTCAACAGATTTCACAAAATAGTTGTTTGCCACTGGGTCTCCAGTGAATCTATTTATTGTTATCAAACATTTGGTGATATGTTCATTATGCTGTTGTAATTTATTCTGTAAAAATGCTGTAAGAATTCATTTAGTTGTAGACTTAGAGAAAGGAGAAAATCCATTTAGGATACATCACAATAGGCTAAGGTAATATGAGATTTAAGTAATTTATCTGCGCTTGAAAAATTATATATTTATATATATATATAAATAGACTGTATCTAGATTTAGATATATCCCAGGACAACACTGAGGAATGCAAATGTATTCATGCTTATTTTTTGTTTAATACAAACCCTTTGGATCTTAATACAAATAAACTCTGTCAGACTGGGAGTTTTGTATTTCCAACATTTCTGTACTTCATTAAAATCTAAGTTATTTCTAAATGAATATTTTAAAAGTTTATAGCATGTCTAATCTGATATAACAATGCTTAATAGTTCACACCAAAATGGTCTCCATTGACTTGACCATAGTCATTTTTATTCCTAATATGAAAAGTCAACGGGGACCAATTTTTTGTTAACTATTCATTAAAGACATTTGTTAATTGAAAGATTTTTTTTGTTGTTTAAATTAAATAAACACGTTTATTAACACAACACACCTTTATGGCTTTGTTTTTGCATCTAAATCTGACTGGAAACGTAAAACAGCTGTCCTCAATTTTGAACTCCTTCAACAGATGAAACATTTTCATGTGTTGATTATCACAATAGCACCCTTCACACGTACTGTACAGTCTTTACTGGTAAATTGCCAGAAAATTGCAGTTAACAGATCGTGTGTGTAAATCCTGTAAATCTGTACTCCCAATTTACCAAAGTTTATTTTACTGTAAAGCACGTTGTGACTCCTCCATGTCTGTTAAAGGTGCTATATAAATAATACTCACTTACTTACTTACTAACATTACCAGCAAATTATCAGTATGAGGCGCTGTGTTTATGTAGAATGTGGATTAACGTGAGAGCATGTACAATGCATGAAGAGCTGGCTGCTTTGGGCAAATCACAACACTCTGATGCAGATGACGTGCACACTTTGTGCTGTGTTTCTCTTCACATTCCAACACTGAAATTGTTCAATACAGCGCCAAACACTTTCTCATGTATTTGCCAAACTGCTCACCACACAAAGCTGATATAAAATGCACTTGTTACCCACTGCTTTGCGGTGCTTATTGCTTTTATAAAACTGATATTCAATATGCGTAGTAAGGCCAAGAAACACAGATGCAACAACAGTGGCAGTGATACTAAGGCTATTTAATGCATTATACATTTCATACTGGCTTAGAACATGGCTCAACCAATCAGAATCAAGGACCGGAACTGACATGTAATAAATGTACATTTGGCTGATGTCAAGATGTATCATGTTCCAGAGAGAAAGTTGTCCCTCTAACTTAATTCTGATGGCACAGAATTCTTTAGCTTTTTATCCAAGCAGTTCCGTTCTGGTTTCTAGACGTAATCTAAAGTTTTGCATTTGCTATTCTTTTCCTTTTTACAGGTGACAAACTTTGCATATAAGTGTCACGTGTGGCGTATGTAGAGAAGGGCACGACGACAGAGTATATTTCAAAGGGTATCTTATTAGATCCACGGGGAGACGGGAACAGACTGACACATTAACATAAACATACAACAATACCAGACAATGAACAAGCAGATTGAGTATTAATAGTCCATGGGTGATGAGGCTGATGACGGGCAGGTGTGGGAGCGTGGAGGAGCATGGGTAAGGAAGTCCGAGGGGAAACACGGGAAGAGACAGAGGGAACCGTGACAATAAGCCACTGGAATAACATTTATTTGAATTGCTTTCATGCTGACAGTCATTTGTTTATCCCCTAAAAGCATGGTTGGATTTCACTATTACCTCAAGAGTATGAAACTCTGCATTTATGTCTAATGGTAGCTATGTGGCCCAATACGGATACATAATGTGAGAAGGCACGGATAATGGCTTTAAAACGAATAACGAATTCTTCCGAATAATAGTTACAAGATTTGGCACATGTGTGTTCCTTGAAGTCGTTCAGTTTATTCAGAAACACAGCGCATGAGATGACAAGAGGCGCACCCAAAATCAGATCCCAAAATCGAGGATAAAGAAGAGAGAGAAAGATGTCTATTTTGTGCCGTGTTTCTAAACCTGACGGACTAACTGTACGGGGGATTATTTGTTATAATAATTAAAAAAAATTACTATAATTTCCTCAGAACATAATGGGCATTCATTTGAGCTTCAAAAAAACAAATTCAGCAAACCGACAGCACTACGGTTGATCATTGCTATCTGCCACTGTGATCAAGCCTCGAGGAAGCACAAAAATTTACTTCTTTTCTTCATATTTGTCGATGTAGCTTGAAACATCTATTTTGAAGCCTTTGTCTAGAACAATCGAACATGTTCACGCATAGAACTGATTTGGTTCTCGAGTTCAGCTCACTGATTCAATGATCCAGTTGCTGTTTTTAACTCATTTATGGGAGCTCCTTTGTGAAACATATTCATTCACTGAATAACAGCAAGTCAACAACAGAGAATGTCCTTAGAAATTCTTAGCAATGTCCTGTTAAAGACACTTTTGAATAACTGATACAGATACGATAGTAACTGATATTGGGTCCTTTAATAGTCAGTACAAGATCCTACATAAATCCAGCGCCGGCGCTATGGTGGGGCATTCGAGGGCCGTGCCCCCCCTAGCGGTCATTGATGCCCCTCCTACAGGCCATGGCGTGGCCCCAAAAAATATCCCTTTTAGTTATTATTTTAATATTAAATGTTCAAACTGTAACTTAAATAAAAAGAATGGGGAAAATGCATAATTTTGGTTGTTCATGGCATGTTACTAGGCTTCGTCATGGTGAATGCTTTGGTCGCTGAGTAAACTTGTTACATTTGATTTGCAGTTCGCGAGGAAAATCCATTTCAAGTTGAAGAACAGACGCACAATGCTACACGAGAGAAAGATCAGGTTAGTGCAGCTTGAATTCGAGAAAGACTTGACACGCAAATGCACAAGCGAATGGAAGGACACAGTACTTAGACGGTTCAGTAACACTCGTCGCCTGCAACTCTGAGGGTAACTCGTTTTTCAATTCACTTATTGAAGCCCGCCCTGGCCTACTAAGCAGGTGAATTGTTGATGAATGTTTGTGGGTTCTAACTGCATTTGTGTTTTATACTTGGCTATCTGTAAAGATATATGGGCTTATGTCATTTCTGCTTGGTGCGTGCATAAACTGCTGGGAGGTGTGTAACCCAGGTAAAAACAAGTATTAGCATAAAGTAATAGCAGAATATACATTTATTTTTGTCCTTTAATTATTTTGTTTAGAAAATGAGCCTTTTAGAGTTTTTAAAGTCCTTGAAACCTTAAGAAAAAACGTGTTTAAAGAATTAATTTTATTTGTTGAAGCACACTTTGTATTTTATTTTTTCCATTTCCTGTATTTTATTTTATCTTTATTTATTTCTCAAGTTCTACAAAATTTGCATTCTACGCAAATCAAAAACTAAATTATACCTTGTGTGAGTGGCTCATTGTGACATCCTTATTCTCTACAGGCGAATTTTTGTCTTCTGATTTAACTGGTCCATACGCAGACATTTGTGTGATGATGTCCAACTCGTTTTATGAAGAAAAAAGCCTTTAAGTTTTCAGAAACATCTATACGAGAAAACTTTGTCTGATGGGGAAATTCTTTTGAACTGATTCAGTGTTTTATTTTTGTTGTCGTAATTTGTTAATTATTTAAGTATAAAAAATATATAGCTATTTATTGTATGCCTATTTATGTTTTTTATTTAGCCTATATTATGTTTATATTATTATTTTCTGTCCTGTTCTGTTCTGTTGTTTAGGCTATCTGTTCTGGGCCGGGTTTCCCGATAACGATGTAGCCTATCTTAGCTCTTAAAAGCGCTCTCTGCGTGCAAGGTTATGAATGTTAGCTGCAATTCCTATTATGATCAACAGTGGAAGTTCAGGGAATATCTTTCAGAGACTCTTCCATTCATTACACCACAAGTCATTGATCAGCTCAGCTCAGCTCAGCTGATTTGATAAATTATTTAAAAAACTATTGTTTCTTTCAAGTTAACCTAACAGCAATCTGGGGTCTTAATCTGATGTCGGGATCAAGCGTTCCTATTTCATCAGAGACTCTTTATTATTCACAGGCCAAGGACAGAGTGTTGGACGGAGTATTGACACAGCAATGCAAAGAGGCATTAAACAAATGAAGTTTGGTTTCACTCGAGAGGTTTTGATCTTTGTTTTGGACAATAACTTTTGAATTCTAAATAATAAATCTTTAGAAAAACATATTCATGTTATTAGAGAGTTGTAGTGATTATTGATCTTTAGATATTTCTCATGGTGCTTTATTTACTAATCCCCCCACTCCACAGTACAAATTTGTATTTTACATTTTGGTATTTTACACGTTCTCTATTTATTGTTGTGTAGTCACGAGTAGCTCAGGGTTCAATCTGTCTTTAGTCAAGAGGAAAATTATTCTCTCTGTACTTTTACTGACTGATCTTAGTGAGCTAGTCTCAGCCCTCATTAGGAAACACTTTTTTTAATGTTAGAATGGTTTCAAGCTCGGACATACTGCAGTACATCTTATTGTGACTTGTCCACCTTCAGCAGTGAAGAATAGTATGTTAATACAAGAGAATTAATAATAAAAAGACAAAACAAAAACCCATGAGGGGTAACAAAACAGGGATGTGTAATGACATGACTAGGACTAGGACTAAAGTTAACACTCGACATGAACTGCAAAATAACAAGACAATTGATAGGGCACGAGGAACTCACCACACATAAGTTAACAAAAACAGGCGAACATGATAAATTCACTAACTAAAAAAGGGGGGAGCACAAGAGTCCAAACAGGGGAAGTCCAAACAAGGGGACAACAGGAGAGACCGGATTGGATTGCCGGCAGACAAGGACTGGATAGCATGACCTGCATGTATCTTTATTAATAACTTTTATTAATAATTTCCCAATAAAAATAGAACTGTCTTTATAAGTGTTCATCGTTTAAGGGTGTTCATGTCAATGTATGTTTGCATTGAGAAACAGACTGCAGTCACCACCTTGGAGTTAAAAGGTTTTATCTGAGTCCGAGTAGTTCTGAGATAATGTGTTTTAGCATTTCATATAGCAAAAATGATACGAGGAATTAATCTTTCATGTACGTGAAAAAGACAGAAACCCTAAATGTATAGAAATGTTCAATATCAACATTTTCTCAAATTTGTCAAAGAAAATCACTTTCTGTTTAGAATTATAAGGTTCTATCTGCAAAACATTATTTAATGCAATACATTTAAAAAACAACACATACAATTTACCTAAAATGTTTGTTAAAACATGAAATTAGTGTATAGTAACGTGTAATAGTTACATTTACATGGTATTATGAAACTTATTTTATTTGTTTATATTGTAGGATGCTTTTTCATTTCTAATAAAAGGAAATGAAAATTGTTGTATCTATGATTCTTTCGCATCATGTCATGGTTCTCTTGGTTTAGTGGCAGGATGTCACATGTTTTGTGTGGAGAGAGGCGTTTATTGCCCTTATGGCCTTAGATACACTCTCTCCGGTCTCATCTCTTTTCCCATCCTCTCGTTTCCTCGTTATTGTTCATGCCCTTCACCTGTTCCCCTCTTGATTTGGTCCCTTTTTATTATGTAATTACATTATGTAAATAATAATACAAAGCATAGTGTTATACGCGTACATACTTTTTTTTAAACTTTGGAGGATTTACAGGATTTGGAGGAACATGTCATCAGTCTTGTGAAAAAGGTCCATTGTTACAATGTGATAGACCCTTCCACCAGATTCCTCACTTCACATAACAGACCAGTGACCAAATCACATACTGGACATACTGTGAACAAAAGAGGCCTTGTTAACTTTTTTAAATATTTATTCCAACATATGTGCAAAAAGCAAGGTCACATGCAGTGACCTACATACAGTACAACAGCAGGTTATACTTATTTTTCCACATTGTAAGCATACAGCCACTATGATTTATAAAAAGCATAATTGTGCAGTTTATTACAATTAAAAATAATAGCACCCTTTTTGTTATCCAGAAGTAAAAGGAAAAATAATACAAACGCTGTTGCAGACAGCGCCATCTTGTGGTCAAACTATGTATGGCCGGTGTCAAGGTGTACACACCAAAAGGTCACCACATCCTGAGAAACGAAGTTCAATACAAAACAATGAACTCCCCACAGAGTTTGCATTTCCATCTCAGATGGCATACAACAATGAACGATGATTACAAACTCACACCTTCACATCTGTTCTCTTCTCCCCCTCTCTCTTTCGCTCAACAGAAAGAGGCTTTTATTGAAACTAGTAACTTTGTATTAGCACCTATTGTATTATTGCTAATGTATGACATATCGCTTATTGGATAAAAGCGTCTGATAAAAATGACTAAATGTAACTCAACTTAGAGCACTTCAAAGCTCACCCATGTACTGGATTTGACAAATACCTTAATCTTATATGAACAAAGAATCTTCATATGCACGTTTGGTATCATTAGAAATGTCTCGGTGTGATTGCTAAAATGGTCTCATTTCCACAGCAGTAGAGCAGATCATAACATAGGTTTGAGGGTTTAAAGATATTCTGCTCACTGTTGAAGGTGTGTCTTCATGTAAATGTCCATTTGTGGCCTGATCAGATCCAGGACAGAGTTCTTTAAGTAGTTGTTGTGTGGAGAAAGAGTATTTTGGTCTGGGTATTTAAGGAAAGCTTGCAAAATTTTCAGGGGGATTCTTACTAAGATTAATAGTGCTGTGTGTGCCATTGGTCTTTTTTCATCGCATCTTTTTCTAGTGTAAGGTATGCATCTTGGACTCGTAGACTAATCTTTGAGTATTTGATGTTTTGTTTTTGTATCTCTGTATTTATTCTATAATTGGCATGAAACATATTACTGACTAATAAATGTCATGAATGAATTTGATGTGCAGCCATCTAAGACACTACTGGTCAAGTGACCTCTGGCAGTGACCAAGACAGGCAAGTTTTTGACCGGGAGATCCGCGTATAGACAGCCGGCGCAACACTCTAAGCAAAATGAGAATCAGATGAGAGAATAGAGCTTAGAGGAAGGTAGGACTATAAGACATGTATACAAATTTCACGATTATTATCAAACGTAATAATCAAATTACAAATATTATCATTCAACGTTGCCTTTTTATCTTTTGGAGTCAGATAAGATTACTCAAGGTTAAAATAATGTTGACAATAACAACCCAGAGCGCCGGAAAGACAGAACGCACGCATGCCTTCGCCATGCCACTTGGACTCCGCCATTGGGCCAGTATATTGTAGAATATATTATGGTTGGTGGTTCTTACTTCTCTCACATTTTTCACCACCTCACAACTACAATGTACCACATTTGTCCTCTTCAAGATGTCCTTGTGTCATAGACTAGGATAGAGTGGGGAAAATGGGTAAAACTCCCTGCTACAGTTTTTCTAGATGGAGTCGAGGTATTTTTTGGGTGTTGTTACTGAATGCATTGACAAAAAGGATGTAGAGATACTCACTGAGAAGCCTCAATGGCAAAGGACCAAAGAAAACAGATTTGTCCGTGGGCTTAAAGAGCCCCCAGGAGTTATCGCTTCCCACCGTCATAATTGGTTATAAGAACTGTTTGGTTATAAACATTCTTCCAAATATCTTTCTCTGGGATTATCAGAACAATGAAATGTACACAGATGTGGAACAATTTGAGTGTGAGTTAATAAAGACATAATTTTTATTTTAAAAATTATTTACGATCGGGGTTTAACCCCACTCTAATATATTATTCCAAACAGATATTTAATTTATGTCACAGCAGATTACAGTCTCACTATATAATAATGAAAGGAACCATAAGTAACAAAAATACCAAATAAATGTACCGTGCACTGTCATTAAACACAACAGAGCTTAAAACACTCTTACTTCTGATGGTTAACACACTTTCAAGCATTTTCAAATACAGTTATAACACCAAACTAGTTTTTTTCATGCAGGTCCTGTCTTAAAAGGTCAAAGAAGGGGTGGAGATATTTTGACATGTTTGGTGGAAAACAGTTGTCGTGATCATTTGCTTTCGTTTCCTAAGAGATATTATCATCATTAACAACCAGAGGTCAAAGCATTTGGACATACTATTTTGTTAATTTTTATTTGGAGTTAAAATTCTATTTTATTCTGTTGAATGGGTCATTTGTTTACAGTTCTTCATTGTGACGATGGAGGTTTAGTGACGGCAAATGCAAATCGACCCAGCAATGCAAAGTGGCACTAATCAAATGAGATTGGTTTAACTCAGTAGGTCAAATCTATTTTGTGTTGAAGTGGAACATTTATTTGAATGTTTTATCATAACCTAAAGAAACTAATCCATCTTGACTAACTAGATCAAATACATAGAAGAATATAAATAGAGGCATAACTAATCCTAATAATAAGAACTAATAATTTTCCATAATACTTCAAAGAGTCTCTCTCTCTCTCTCTCTCTCTCTCTCTCTCTCTCTCTCTCTCTCTATCTCTCTCTCTCTCTCTCTCTCTCTCTCTCTCTCTCTCTCTCTCTCTCTCTCTCTCTCTCTCTCTCTCTTTCTCTCTCTCTCTCTCTCTCTCTCTCTCTCTCTCTGTTCCGTATAGTTATCCTTAACATGTTTACTAATGTTACCAGTAAAAAATATATTTTTTTATACTTTAGTTTATAATGGCTTTGGTATTCTTTATTTGCTATTCCAGCACTGACCAAATAAGTCAATCCCCAAAACCAAATAAAAAAAAAGAAGTACTTTACATTTTTGCAGGATTTGCCTTGCTTTACATTTTTGCATTCCTCCGTTTATGTTTTTTACTTTGCATGAATTTGTCTATTTGTCTATATACTGGTGTGTTGTCAAGAGTAGCTCAAGGCTCAATCTCTCTTTAAGTCAAGATGAAGATTCCTCTCTCTGTCCTCTTACTGACTGCTCTTGGTGAGCTCGTCTCAGCCCTCATTAGGGAACACATTTATGTGGATGATAATCTGAACTGGTTTGAAGCTCAGACATACTGCAGGACGCATTATACTGACTTGTCCACCTTCAGCAGTGAAGACGAGTATTTAAGGTTCTTGAACACATCAGGAAATCCACTCAATGGTTGGATTGGCTTGCACAAGTTACCAAATGCAGTGGAATATGTCCAGTGGTCTGATGGGAGTCCAGTAACATATATATCTCTGACAGAAAATCGTCGAGCCAGTTTGGACCAGTGTGTGTATTATCAGAGGAATCTGGCATCTTGGCACATTGGGGATTGCTCAAGGGATTTGAATCCATTTGTTTGCTACCGATTGCCAGAGATGATCTTAGTGAAAGAGAATAAAACCTGGGAGGAGGCTTTAGACTATTGTAGGGAAAACTACATTGATCTGGCGAGTCTGTCCTCACAGATTGATTTACTCGCAGCCAATGAGACTGTAAACGGCACCACAGTTAATGTCTGGACAAGCTTGAGGTTCCTGGCTGGTGTTTGGTTCTGGGTCAACGGAGAGACTTTGGACAGTCAGCTCGTGATGTCATTGCCTTCATGTCCCATCTCTCATCATCACTGCGGGGCTCGAAACTTTGCTGCTGATCGCTGGGAGTTTAGTAATTGTGATGAGAAACTCTATTTCCTCTGCTACACTGAGGTGAGAAAATTATATTTTATATTAACCAATTGGCTTATAAGCAGTGGTGTAGTCTACGTGATATGCAGGTATACAGCATGTACCAACTAGAAAAGATCAAGAATTTCCGTATATACCCACTTAAAAAAGCGTGAAAGGATTTGTTATCACTAACATAACTGTAAGGGGATTTTGGGTATGTTAAATTATATCTAACTAGCCAACTTCACAAACGTTAGTTTGTGTGGTGAATCAATAAATGAGGGAGAAAGGGAGAGAAAACTAATACCACAATGTTGTTTTAGATGATAAGAGATGAGAACTCCTGGCCGGCCCTGTGAAAGTCAGGCTAGAGACACTGCCAGCAATCTATAAGTGCAACAGGAGCTTCATAAAACTGCACATCATAAGTGTGACCCAGTGTGTGGAAACTGGGATAAAAATCTAAATATTAGTGATGAGCATCAGTGTTTGATTTTAACGTTTATTTCAACATGATTTGCTGTAAGTCTTTGACGTGGTCTTATTCAGTCAAAATCGAATTAAATAACAAATCTAAACCTTCACAGAACATGCTTCACATTCTGTTGCTTTCCCTGCTGAACAAATAAAAGATACAGATGGGATCAATAGAACACCCATTAATGCCAAAGACATTTTTTTCATTTTATAAAAGAACAATTTGAGGGTCATAATGGTATTCTAATGGAAACAACTAGAATGTATGTAATGGTTTCTATTTTTAGTAGGGTGGGTTTATGTAGAAATAGTATATCACCATCAGTGACTTTATAGCTGGGTTTTAATGGGCTTAATGTAACTCTTAACTGGCTGAGAGACCAGCAACTCCCTTCAGCTATCATTGAAACTTTGCTTGCAATAAATCTTTAGTAATGCTCTTGATTACATACAGATGCATGTTCTATGCGTTCATGAGTGTGGTGGTGCTCATGGGTTGTCGATCTGGGTGAGGTGGCTGGGAGGGAAAATCTGAGAATACTCACTACAAAAAACTAGACTACACCACTGATTATAAATTAAACAAACATGCTGGATTTATTTAATCATAACTTTCGTTTCCATTTAACAGAAAGTGTCCAGTGACGTCACCTCAAAATCACCCCAGCTGTCATCTAGAGTCTAGACTAGTGATTCTAGAGAACGCTTAATAATAATCACTGTGGACTTCATCATACATTTTTCAAAAGTGCAGTGTAACACAAAAGATTGTCCTGGTTTTATTCTATATTAATCTCGATTTCTAGTAGCTAGTAAAAAGTTGTTTATCAGTTATCAGATTTATTTTCAGTTTACTTGTAGTGTTCTTTATACATTCTCATTGTCCTATTTTATCTAATTTATTCTGTTATATGATTTCCCTATTTCTAAATATTATTTGAATATACTATTTTTCATTTTTTAGATTCTGTTTTTGTGTAGAGCTGCTTTGCAACAATGAATAGTATTAGCTAGATTAATGTACAAACTAGGTTCAATATAAGAAATGTAAGATAAGACACAATATAGTAATGTAGTAAGGAATGGGGAGTTCATAAATAAAGAACACATCTGCTCACTGTTTGTTACTTGAGATTTTGTCAATCGAAAATAGCATCCTCATGTCAGTTGACAGGTTCACAATGAATCAGCCAAGCCATGTAACACTGCATAAGACTGTCAGTAGTGACATCACATAATGATATCACAGATCCAAAATAAACTCGTGGCGCTGCATGTATCATTTATTTATAACTCAACATCTGAAAATAAAGATGAACTGAACTGGCTCTATACGTGTTAATCCTTTCAGGTGTGGATGTCGATGTATGTTTGCATTCCAGCCAAACCGCTGCATTTGTGTATTTTGAAATGATCCCCCCTTGACTCATATCCCCTTGAAATACCTCTTACCCCACTGCACTGATGATTATCAAATGTGATCATTACTGCTCAGTGTTTTTGGTTTCTAGATGAGCTGCTAATGCTGGGGGACATTGGACACACACATTATAACAACTGTGTTTGTCTCTCTGCCTCTCTCTATTTGGCTCAGTTAGAATTTGATAATCCCTTCCAAAAGAACCCTCACTTCACATAAAAGACCATTAACAAAATTGTCTGAAGATAATCTGAACAAGAGATGCCTTGTTGACTTTTAAGTAAATATTCGGTCCACCATAAATAGCTGTGCAGAAAGCAAGGTCGGCAGCAGCCTAAACTTGACTTGTTTTAATATTTTAAGCATAAACAAGTTATGGTTTAGAAGAAGTATAATAAGCAGTTTACTACAGTAACTGAAAATAATAACATTCTACGTCCTTCACTCTTTTGTGAATCCAAGAAAATATGGGACAGCTTTGCTGCAAAATCAACATTTCTACACACTTATGACTTGTAGAACCCAGACTGTCTACAGTCCCTTTAATAATAATGTCTGGACATGTTTGCAATTTTATCAGATTAGTTTCAAGGTTGATAACTTTCAGGAATTGCCTATTGCTCAATTCACTGAGCAGTAACCAATGAGCAAAATGTGTTTCGCAACCAAATCCTCTGTTACAGTAAAACTGTAAGCATGTAAGAGCAAAATGAACTTGCACAATTGGTGGCTGACTAAATACTTTTTTGCCCCACTGTAATTTTGTAATGGGGATAGGATGTCCGTTATAGACCAAACAAAGACAAATCTTTAAGCAATGTATTCCATAAACACACCCATAGGTATATGTTAACATTTAGTCATGCCTTTAGTTTTGACTCAACGATGCAAATTCTTCGCATAAACAGCTCATGACACACACATCTACAGAAAAAACCCTCGAGATAAACACACTTAAATCGCCCACTGATCACGGGCGCACATGGACACGCCCACAAGTCTGGTAGAACGCATGACATGTGAGCTTGGCTGAATCCAAAATGGCATACTCAATGAGTAGGTACTTAATGAGGACTAAATGGGTGCATACTCTTTTGACTGAATGGGTCAAATATGAATGCGATCAGCCGTTGTCCACCATATTGATGTGATCATGTGATGTAATTTTTCTTACTTTTCTTTTTAACGGCGGTTGGCCACATACGTTTGAGGTGCATATCCGCCACCAACTGTACTGGAGTGAAGCGCAACAACTGAAGTTAAGCTCACATATACTCTGTGTCCTGCACGAAAAGGAGAATGATGATGAGAAAAAGGACGCTTCACAAGGCATTCTCTTTGCTTTCTTGGAAGAGACACGTTAGAGGAGGTTTGCCAGCAGATCTCACAACAGTGTACTGAGTACAGCAGATCTACAATGAGGAGTAATCAGACAGAATATGAGGTTCAGGCCATTGCCAGTTTAAGAGAGAAGCAGGCACAGATTGTGGTTAAACAGAAGTGGGTTTCCGAGGAAGGCAAGAAGAGGAAAGAGGCTTTGCTGGCCCAGTATGTTAACATCATTAATGAAGATGAGGAAGAAAAGCAAACAGCAGTAGGAATACCCAGCGATAAATCCCTGTTCAAAAACACCAACATAGAAGTTATGACCAGCGTGACCAGGCCAGAAAAGATGTACAGAAAAAGAAAGAGCAAGATAAAATGCAACGTGAGAAAGACAAACTGGCCAAGCATTATCAAAAGGACAAAGAAAAGAAGCGTACAGGGAGAGCGTGCGTGAAAACTTTTATAGATTATACATCAGCTATACAAAAAGTGAGAGGATGGAGGAAACAAAGAAGCCTAAAAAAACGAACAATGTTCGCATTCTCTTTTTGGTCTGATAATATCTATTGAATGACAATATAGGGTCTGAGACATTTTCTAAGCTTTTACAAAACAAACCACAAATCAGCAACGGGTGAAGATTATGTCATGAACCATTTATTTATGACAGGTGCAGATTGCTGTGCTTCTTATTTAGGAGTGAATATCACAAAACATGTAAAGACCACAATTGACTCAAAAATAAAACAGTTTTGCTAAAATACAGACTGTTTAGGACTGTAAAGATGAACAATAATACTCCAAAAAGCTTAAAAAACAATAGCAAAATATTGTAACTTTTTATTTTGGGGTGAAATGTGAGCTGCATATGTTTTCATGAAAATCACACACTTTAATACTTACCAGGTGGTGACCAACATGCTTGCCTCTAAAACCAGGAATTCCCTTCTTCATGCCTTGAAGGAACGTGTTTTTGTATTCTCCAAAGGCTGATAAAAATGAACACCTATTCTTTTATACTGAGGATTAGGACAAACTATAGTGTTTTTTCTTACATAGTAGGTAAGTAGGCATATTTGGACGCATTATCAGTAAACGTACGTCCAAATTTTGCGAGAAATTGTGCACCAACCGGGTATTTGTCGCCTACTGTTTTATGAAGACCAAGGTTTCAGACATACTATTCGTTCGCTTACTGCTGTTTGCCTACTATATAGTATGAAAGTATTCGATTTCGGATTCAGCCCTTGTTTATGAATGATGCTGCACCCTTCTGCAGCCGCTTTCTTCAGACCAGCTTATCACTAGCAGATGTAATGGAGAACAGGACAGGGGGAGAGGGGGAGAGAGAGAGAGAGAGAGAGAGAAGCTGGAGAACAGATGTGTGTGACAGATTGGATATGGAGAAGAGAAAGAAGCAGGGGATGACAGAGGGACGTGTGTAAGAGATACAGGAAGGAAGTTAAGAGGGGAGGCCGACTCTGTTGTTGATGTAAGTGACTGAGGAAAATGAAATAGTTGTGGTGAGATTTTAAGGGTAACTCTACCCAAAAAGGAAAATTCTGTCATGAACTACTCAACCTGTATACATTATTTGTTCTTTGAGATATTAGTTAGCAACCAACAGTTCTGAAGCACCATTGACTGCCATAGTAGGAAAAATTGTAATGTAGTCAAAAGTGCCACAGAACTGTTTGTTTTATTACATTCCTCAAAATGTCTAATTTTGTGGTAATTTTTTCCAACTATGGCAGTCAATGGTGCTTCAGAAGTATTGGTTGCATAGGGCTGCAACAATTAGTCAGCATTATCGATAACATCGACAATAAAACTTTTTTGGTTGTCGAGCAATCGTTTGATTTCACATTATATATTTGAAGGGCTGCGTGGTTTGACCTGTGAGATCTGTAATGTAATGTGACTGGATGCATTTCAAATTCATAAAAAGGATGCACTCCTGAGTCACAGAGCGAGCGTTTTCCAGTGAGGGAGGAGGAAACATACTGCAAACTCTTCCTTGACCCCCATAACATGCTGAAGTGTGTCATTTAGAATGCTCCGTCTGTACCTGCATAAACGTCCTGGCTGAATAAACAACAGAACCCTGCCGTAAATACTATAGAAAATTTCATGGATTATGGTCATTTAATTGTTTTTAATGGAAACTATATTTTGGACTAATGTCCATTGGAACATGATGAATTCTAATTGTGGGAATAATGCTCAAAACACATTACAAAAAAAGAGTTTTGTAACGGTTTTAATGATTTAAGTTTATGGTTTATAATAGTATTTCAATGGAAACCACCGGAATTTCTTTGATGGGTTCTAGTAGGTTTCTACGTTTTTTCCCAGCTGGAGTAGCCTATATTTATCTTAAATACGTAATTGATCAGTCTTTAGAATCTTTAGTTATTACTTGAACATCATTAATTTAAAATCAATAGTATATGCAGTTGTATACAAATAAATTGTATAATTGTAACGTTTAATGGTATGGTGATGTACTGACTTGGTTCCCTTTTTACATCATTAGTTGAGTTTTTCATTAAGAAAAATAACTTTTTACATTTACTTTTATGCATTATTAGACACTTCTATCCAAAGCGACTTACAGTGCATTTAAGCTTTTTAATCAGTAGCTAAGAACCTACTTTATATATCCAAATTTATATTGAATCAAAACCAAGCTTAGAAATAAAATTGTGAAATCTAAAAATGTCCTGCCTCATGTAAAACACAGTAGCAGCAGTTTGATGATGATGGAAGACAGAAACCTGAAGAAAATGTTCCCATTCAGCTGGCTAAAAGTTCACTAAAAAGCAATTTTCGGAAATAACGTCCTTGTTTTATTTATTAGTTAAAATAGAACAAACTCAGTATTTTTTTGAATTGCAAAACCTGAATAATCTATGAAAACCTTTTGATAAATCTATGAATATAATCGATGATTAGTCGAATAACCGTTCTAATAATCATTAGATTCATCAATTATGAAATTAATCATTTTGTTGCAGCCCCTGCTAACATTATTCCAAAATATCTCTCTTTGTGTTCAACCGAACAAAGAAATGTATACATGTCTGGAACAACTAGAAGGTGAGTTATTCATAACAGAATTTTCATTTTTGGTTGGAGTTAACTTTTATATAGATGTGATTGACTAAAAACGAATTGCACAGAGAAAAACAAATAAATAACTTCGATGCACAAAACAATCAACAAACTCGAAAATGACAAAAACAGCTTTTGACTTTTTTCGTAAACTACTGTGCATAATGTTGTTGGTGATGCATGATCAAAGTCAAACATTGGAGAAGATTACAGCAGTTTTATAAAAAGTGCCAGTCCCTAGATGCTCATATGTCCCAGCTTTCCCACAGAAAATATCCCCATGTGATTATCTTTGGAAAACACATTTCCGTGTATGTTTAGGCTTTATAAATGTTAAAGCACAGCAACACTTTCATACAAACAAAAAGATTCGGGACAAATGTGTAGCCTTTATCATCTTCACACTAGCACATCGAGCTGGCAGAAAGTATTCAGCCTCAGTTCATAAGATGGTTAAAAGTGAATTCTGCATGTGTAGACTTGTGCCTGACTCAAAGTGCAGAGTGGAAAAGTTGGAAAGGGCAGATTTAAGTGTAGGAAAATGATCACATGCTTTCTGTTTTATTGCATCCGAGCTAATAGAGAGAGACCAGACACGAGAGCACCTGAGAATTTGTAAACTAGACCAGAATGAAAACCAAAAGCTTAAGAATTAGAGGTCGACCGATATGCAGTTTCCAAGGCAGATGTCGATATCGATTTGTTGTGCCATTTTGTGGGGCTTCATGTGAAATAGAGCGCTCGGCGCCTCACATAACGAGCTGATGCGGGAATTTACTTTCATACATAGTACACAATCCGGGAATGTAAATATTAATCGGATCATTTAAAAGTAGACATTTCAAGATTTCTTAAGACATATGCTTTACGTTTCTGTGATGCGTATTCGCAGGGTTTTAAATCTGTTTTAATGACGCGTTTCAGAAAGATGCACGTGGAGAGTAGGCCGCCTGTATATTTTCATTCTTTACAAAAACAAAACATATTGTAGATATTGAGATTTTGTAGATATATACACAAATAAAAGTAGACAAATCACATTTTCGCCTTATTCGTATGACCAAAATTACCAGAAGTCTTTCTCCGCAGATATAAAAAAAGATTTGGCGTAGCGTTACTACATTAAGCAATTACACTTATTATTATTAGCCTACATATGTTCACATTAACGTGCAGCATATTCTCGTCAAGACGGGCATAACGCGTCTTAACATTTATACATTATATCTGACATTGTGTGCAGTTTGAGTGACCGGTGTGCGAGTGCACTGACTGAAGATCGTCTATGAGAGCACGCGAATAGGGGCCTACTCAGTGGCGGATATAGTCATGGGTGATGTCGGCATTTATCAGGGGGTGGCAGGCTGTCGCCGAGAAGAAAATGCACCATCGTTTTTTACAGCTCGTTTGCACGAGACCCCACAGTCATTTCATGTCACCGTGCCGTCAGTTAAACTTACCGGGACTCGGAGAGCATGCGCCTTTCTCTCAGGGCGGTGAGTTCAACTTTATCCGATCAGACATAAAACACAGCGAGAGTGCTTCAAAATCAAACCGCTCGAATATATCTTTCGTGGTACAATCGCAATGTCATATCTGTCTGCAGAAAACTGAACACATCTCTATAATCTCACTCAAAAGTGTGAGGTTAACTTCTAAATCAACACAAAACATATGATATATGAGAATTGAGATAATTCCTCGGATAAGGAAAAGAGAACAGGAGAAACGTGCAGAAAATCAAAGTATTGTAACAACCGCACGAAGTATAGGAAGGTAGAGATCAGCACACTCGGATGGCAGTTAAACACAATTCTTTATTAATTATAAATAGCATTACTCATTTAAAACACATTACCCCCCTTTTCTCTGGCACAGGCGAGATAAGTCCACAGTCAGAACAGCCGCACACCAGGCAGGCACAGGGGATGCACAAGAGATCAGTTTATCCAATTGAGAGTTCCCAGGTAGACGGCCTCCCATTCAGAACAGAGGATATCCAAGGACCTTGCTGTATCGTCCTCCGACCGGCAGGATCACCCTCTACAGTCTCCGTATGACACGAGTAGTCGGATACCTTGGTCAGCAGCTCTCCTAATTCCAAGTCGTACACCTCACTATCTAACACAAGTCCCCCCACTAACTGTCTGTCTGTCTGTCTGTCTGTCTGTCTGTCTGTCTGTCTGTCTGTCTGTCTGTCTGTCTGTCTGTCTGTCTGTCTGTCTGTCTGTCTGTCTGTCTGTCTGTCTGTCTGTCTGTCTGTCTGTCTGTCTGTCTGTCTGTCTGTCTGTCTGTCTGTCTGTCTGTCTGTCTGTCTGTCTGTCTGTCTGTCTGTCTGTCTGTCTTCACCGCCGGAGATACTGGTTATCCCGAGCGGCCATTTAACATTTCCCCACAGGTGAGAGCTCGACCCAAGTCCTCCCTAGCAGAACTCAAGCCATGCTTAAATAATGATCCTCTCCTCCCGTATCAGCTGTAACCACTAATTTAATTAACCACGTCCATTCCTTCCAATTAAGGGGCGTGTCCATAAATCATACCTCCGGTGACCTATTCATCAAAGTATGTATGCAGCTACTGTATATCATTCATCTTGTGATGAGTTTAAAGGAGCTGTGTTTTATAATTCTACTGAAACATTAATATGTTCGTAGACATTCAGGAAGTTCATATATTGGTTTGTCCAAAAAATGCTATTACTCCACAGTGAAATTAGGTATGACGACATGGCAACCACTCGCGGCGAACATTCTGTCTCAACAATGTGTTCCAAACTGCGTAGTACTGAAATGTGCGCGTCTTTTAATATGTACTTCTGGCCGCCTGGTGGGAGTATGTTTTTCCTGAATACGATGGTAACTACAACGAGTGCAAACCCCTGCAGTGTTGGAAACTTCAGCATTTCAGATCACCGCAACTTTCAGAAGATTTGTGTGGCTTTCAACCGATCGGCGGGCTTCATCTAAGCTTTGGACACTCCTGAAACATATGTGGACATAAATACAAAGCTTTTATCTTGGTACTGACGAAATTTCATCGAAATCCATAGAGGAGAAAGTACTTTACTAAATCGCTGAAATTGGGTAGTCACATTTGTGGCGGGTAGATTAGCGATTGTAAAAAACATCCTCTGTATTTAATAATTAGCATTTTCGATCACAAGACTTCTATTGTAGTTAATGTTAACTATTTTAATATATTCCCCGTTATTATAAATATCATAACTTTTGCAATCCGCAACTGATTTTCACAATTCATGTGTCGTCATAAAGGGTATTTTTTAGCTCTATCTAGAAATGTGTTCCATTTTGAGTTTAGGGGTGTTTGCAAATTTTATCATCATACCTACTGAAATGGGTGGAATGTCTATTTTTGTTTTGGTCCCTGTGACAGGGCTGTAATACCTTTCCGGTACTATTACGTTGCAAACTTAGAAATTTCAAGATTTTTTACACCTTACGAGGAATCGTATAATTGTATTACAGTTATTTAAACGAGACAGCAATGTGGCCTCAAAATACGACCTCTGAAGGACGTGACCTCTGAAACGAGCTGCTGATGAAGTTATATTTCCAAAAAACAAAACCAGTGCAAACGTATGAATTATCAGATAAACTTAGTGTAAGATTTGAAGCTTTCCATTACACTCCTGTAAGTGACTGGCAACTCCTGTGAGCGTCGAGTCTGAGGTGGGGTGAGGAAAAACCCTCGCCAATATTTTGAATTTGGACTGGGATACCAAGCTCAACCGCTAGGTATCAATGTAACATACGTTTAATATTATAATATATTGGAGCACTAAAAAGGGAACCACCACTGCGAGTACTTAATGCTTTAAAATAGTTTGTATTTGTGAATTGGCAGCAGGACTTAAAATAATGTGTAAATGTCTATTGCGTCAACTGATGCGCGATCACTGATGCAGCTCGAGCGAGCAAATCCTTTCAGTGCGAGAGTGCAATCCTTCCAGTATCTTTAGCTTCCCGCGTTGATTGGCCGGACTCGGGACTTCCAACAAATCTGATGGCTGTTGGGTGGGCATTACTCTAGGCAACAGACTAATAATCGAAAAAATGCTTAATATCGACGTTGATAATCGGCCCCTATTAAGAATGTCTTGACAGATGTTTTATTTAAAAATATTTTAGGATGTTTCCATCCATGATCTGTGAAGTCGTGGAACAAAGAGTGAAGAACAATTCTGTAACCCCCGACTAACCTTTGAAAAATAGGAATAATACACTGTAAAAGAATACAGGAAATTGATATGCACATGTCATCAGAAACCTTAAAATATTCTGGTGTGTCTGTGTGTGTTAATTGTGTATCATCTCTATGGCATTTCTGAACACTCTTCCTCTGGAGCAGGATAACAATTCCAACAGCAGTCGGTCTGTCAATGCACGATTAAAACATCTCTCTCGAGCCACCAAAGGGTCAAGGTTTGGTAATGGACTAGTTGGCCCCTGCTGGTAGATGGCGTCACTATACTTCTGACTACAAAAATCTAATTTCTCCATTAATGGCCACGAACAGTATATTCTGACAACATTATTTTAATATAAATCACAAATATATCTTATGACATAATTGTTTGCAGCACAGTGATTTCAAATCTGTATGTGTTGTCATCTTAACATGGTGTTAATTACACATTACTACAATAGTAGGTATTAAAAGGTTCATGTTCATTACTGTATGACGAAAATATCTAGACAGTGACCTTATGACACATTGTTTGTATGTGTGGCTAAATGTTAGAGTGTAAACACTGAGAGGGAGCATCTGTAAATGAATTATCAGATGATGGTCTTGTAGAGTAAACATTTGGTCAGAGCAGCTGTAGCACAGTCAAAACCAACATCTCTCTCACACAAAAAGGTTTGTTTCAATGTTATTGGGAATAACTATCTCGGGGGACTAGGTTCGATGGGCCTTGGAGCAAGAAAACACCAGAAATACAGCCGGCCTTGATGGCATCTTTGGTCGAGTTTTGAGATTCAGCGCTACTCAGTTTGCCAGTTTTCTACAATTTTCAACGATTCCCTTGCTACATACATCGTGCCCACTTGATTAAAAAAACTGGTATTATACCAGTACCAAAGAACAAAAATCCTTCTTGTCTAAATCGCCCTGTTGCCCTCATTTCATTTGACAATGGAGGTCTTTGAGAGGATCTCAAAAAATATAATCTGTTCCACCATTGACGTCACCATTGATCATTTCCAGTGAGGCTGCTGAACTATGACTATGGCTAACCACAAAACCATAAAAGTGACATCAGACTCAATGCCATCCTCTGTAACTGGTGTCCAGGACTTTCTCAGAGACAGAGCCCAAGTAGTAAGTCGGAAAGGTAACATCTAACTCTATCACCATGAACACAGGTGCTCCACAGGGTTGTGTCCTCAGCCTTCTTCTCTACTCTATCTACACATAAGAATATGTGTCCTCTCACAGTTCCACCTCCATCGTTACATTTTCTGATGATAGTGTTGTTCTGGGCCTCTAATAATGAAGAGGTCACCTAGCATGATGAGGTGGGGAAACGGACATCATGGTGACATGTTAACTGCCTCTTTCTTAAAGCAACACTAGAGAACTTTTGCTTATGGTTTCCCCATGTTGTTGATATGCGCAATTGTCTGATATCGGTGTCGTTAATACTGTCACTGTATAAGCTTCCCTGTGGGCTGCAATACACCTGAATTTGTTGACTAAGCTGAAACCGCTGTAACATCATGTCACTTCATAACCTGTGCATGTACTAAAGCATTCTTTTTGCTGCCACTGGGTGAGTTATACCCACAGGGGTGTTAAAGCCTATCGAAAAGAATAGGAAGATTCCAGGTTTCTATTACAGATTTGTGCAAAATGTAAGCAATGTTTTCTAAATGTTGATTTAAGCAATATCGCGGAATGACTGCGTTTACATTAAATGATATTATGCGATTAAAGTGTGTCACCCCGTGACAGGGCCGAGGGTTATTTACCACACTCCGGAGGAGCAGACACCAGAAAACACCAAGAGGCGGACAACAAGGATGAGTTTAAAAAGGTACGTTTTTATTAATCTAAAAAGGGATAAAAAAAAGGGATGGGGATGCTCGTGGCTGTAGCGTGGACGCAATGAAGAAGGGGGGGCTGGTAGGTACTTTTCCGTCCTTCAGGTAAGTATATTCCTCTATAGGTGGGCCTCGTGGGACTGACCGGGACTTTCCTCGTCGTCAGACTCGTGAAAGTACTCGTGGGACGGACAATTCGACAGTGAGGCGGACAGTAGTAGGTGAGACAGAAAACGGGGTACTTTACCACCCTTCGCTCTCGTTCTGGGTGTAATTGAACGGCATCGTCAGAAGAATGGTAAGGCTGGACTTTCGTTGATGTGGGATGCAGTGCTCGTGACTTGTGGCAACAACGGTGCGTTGAGTTTTCCTTCCTCCTCTACACCATGCACACGATCTTAAGGGACCTGGAAACAACTACGGGGACAGTTCAATTTGAAAGCATCTTCAAAGTTATGGACCAGTTTCATCCATCAGAGACTCAGAGAAAACAGTTGTTTGATCTCACCAGACTCGTGCATAAATCACTCTGGTAAATCCTCACACGTGTTGGTTTCACTCTTTCAGACACTGCAAACTCACTCTCTTTACAGCGATTAATCAACTCGTTTCTCTCCTGTTCATAGGGTGGATGTTCCAAAAGATAGTGGTTTCAGAAGATAAGCCCGAACTCAATGATCTCCCCAGCTGGTACTGTTACTGTTCCTCACTCGCCGCTCACTGCTGCTACTATGATTTCGTTGCACTCTATGTGTGTAATGACAATAAATTGAATCAAATCAAAATCAAATCCACTCAAGTGCTCCTGCAGCACTTCACAACTGCCCAGACATTCTCTTCTCTCTTCTCTCTTCTCTCTTCTCTCTTCTCTCTTCTCTCTTCTCTCTTCTCTCTTCTCTCTTCTCTCTTCTCTCTTCTCTCTTCTCTCTTCTCTCTTCTCTCTTCTCTCTTCCCCCTTCCTCTTTCCTCTTTCCTTTCTTACCATGCTTTCAGCCGCTCCCTTTATACTGTGCTTCATTGAAGCATGTGCTTCAATGAAGCGCTTATCATTGGCTTCAGCTGGTGCTCATTATGGTGTCGCACCGGCATTTCTTCCCCCTAGCAATGAGTCGAAATCTTTTTGGTTCCTGGTTTGTTCACCCGGGGACAAGTGTATTTTGATTCTTCTCGCAATAAGTAATTTTGGCATACTTCTTTGTATGCTTTATGGCAGGTTGTGGACAAGTGGATGAGGCACCGCTTCTGTAGATTTCATAGTGAACGGGGCGAGACTCTTCAGATTCTAAAGCTCATTCGATCAATAGCGGACTGCAAGTGAGGGACATATCCTGAAGTCGCTGAAATCACATAGAACCACGCAAGATGTTATCAGGGCTGCTGGCAGAGCCATTTAAGCAGAGTTGCGAAACGTACTCGGTTACTTACGTAACCTCGGTTCCCTGAGATACGGGAACGAGTACTGCGTAGCAGGACGCTATGGGGAAAACTCCTTTTTCTCCGATGACTGAAGCAATTCAAAAGCGCAGTGAAACTGCACGGTGATTGGTTGGAAAAAAGCAGAGCTTTAAACCAATCGTAGCGGAGCTGCCGGACCAATGGCGATGGCACCCGCCAAAATGGGCGGGGCTTATGGCTATATAAGCAGACACATCGCCGTAGGGTCTTCAGGTTACTTCGACTGAAGCGACGACACAGCAGCTCGTAGCACGGCAAGGAACGCAGTACTCGTTCCCGTATCTCAGGGAACCGAGGTTACGTAAGTAACCGAGTACGTTCCCTATCGATACTTCACTCGTACTGCGTAGCAGGACGCTATGGGGAACCAGTATAATCACGCCGTGCTACAGATGGAACGAAAAACATAAATAGTCTCGGAGCCTTGGCTCGGAGACGGGGTAAAGCAGGGAAACCCTGAAAGCGGCGAAGGCCAAGCTAGAAGGTGGCCTAGACCGGTTATCGTCCCAAGGTAATTAAGTGCTGGCGTGGCTATAGCCATGGCTCAGCGACCTAATTCAAGCAGAAAGGACCCGGGCCTGAAGGGCCGGAACGTCCAGATTGTAAAATCTTGTAAAAGTGGACGGCGAAGCCCAGCAGGCCGCCGCACAGATATCTTTTATAGAGACACCGCTATACCATGCCCAGGAAGAGGCAACGCCTCTAGTGGAATGGGCTCTAACTCTCGTGGGACATTGAAGGCCCAAGGAAGAGTAAGCCAGTGATATAGCCTAATCTATCCACTTCGATAGTCTATGTTTCGAGACCAAGGACCCTGGTGCGGTCGCCGAAGCACACAAAGAGCTGTTCCGACCGTCTGAATAGGGCGGAGCGCTCAATGTATATTTTTAATGCTCTGACTGGGCAGAGCAGACTAAGCTCTGGGTCCCGCTCAGAGGAGGGGAGAGCAGAGAGCGAAATGACCTGTGCTCTGAACGGAGTAGAGAGCACCTTAGGTACATAGCCATGCCTTGGTTTGAGGACGACTCTGGCGTCGTTCGGCCCAAATTCCAGACAGGGTGGGCTCACAGAGAGAGCCTGTAGGTCCCCCACACGCTTCACCGATGCTAAAGCGAGAAGCAGAGCGGTCTTGAGCGTTAATGAACGGAGGTCAGTAGATAGCAGAGGCTCAAAGGGAGGACCCTTTAGAGCCCTCAGGACCGTGGGCAGATCCCAAGTGGGAACTGTAAGAGGGCGAGGGGGGTGTAGCCGCCTGGAGCCCTTCAGGAAACGAACGATAAGAGCGTTCTTGCCCACTCCTTGTCCTCCGATGAGGGTATGTGAGGCTGAAATAGCCGCCACATAGACTTTGAGTGTGGAAGGGGCACGGCCGTTATCCAACAACTCTTGTAAGAATGACAGTATCAGCGATATGTCACAGGACACTGGGTCAGCGCCACGTGATGCACACCAGGAGGCGAAGACAGACCATTTGAGGGCGTAGAGACGTCTAGTGGACAGGGCTTTAGCCTGTGATATGGTGTTCAGTACGCTCTCTGGGAGGTCCGTAGGCTCCCGTCGAGAGGCCAAAGGTGCAGAGCCCACAGCTCTGGCTGGGGGTGCCATATCGTGTTCCCTGCCTGAGAGAGGAGGTCCCGCCTCAGGGGAATGGGCCACGGGGCTGCTACTAGCAGCTGGGAGAGATCCGCGACCCAAGGCTGGTTCGTCCACAGAGGGGCTACCAATAGCACTCGGTGCGCTTGATCCCTGATTCTCCTGATCGTCTGCTGCAAGAGCGCGATCGGGGGAAAAGCATAGAGGAGCCGGTTGGGCCAAGCGTGGGCCAAGGCGTCCTTGCCCTTCGAGAAGTACGTCGGGCAATGAGTATTGTCTTCTGAGGCGAAAAGGTCGACTTCCGCCTTGCCGAAGATTTGCCAGATTCGCTGAACCGACATGGGGTGGAGCGTCCATTCGTCCGAAGGAACATTGCTCCGAGATAGCATATCTGCTCCCCGGTTCAGTTTGCCTGGAAGATGAGTTGCCCTCAGTGAGCACAGATTGGACTGGGCCCATTCCAAGAGGTGAGATACTAGGGAAAAAAGGCATCTTGAGGAGAGGCCACCCTGATGATTTATGTAAGATACCACCGTCATGCTGTCTGATCGGACTAAGACGTGACGATCTTTTAGCACCGGTAGGAAGTAGCGGAGAGCCAACCATACTGCCTGCATTTCCAGGTATTTGATATGGAGGCTTCTTTCCTGGTTCGACCAGAGGCCGAAGGCCGGTTCGCCATCGCACAGAGCCCCCCAACCCGTGTTGGAGGCGTCTGTCGTGACCACTTTCCGGCTGGATGTGGAGCCCATGGGCATACCCTGCTCTAGCCAAAGGGGATCTTTCCACGAGGCTAGGGCGGTTACGCAGGCTTGATTCACCAGAACACGCAGTCGTCCAAGACGCCAAGCGTGTGGAGGAACTCTGGGCTTCAGCCAGTACTGGAGGGGGCGCATCCGGAGGATGCCCAGGCTCAGTACCTGAGATGCAGAGGCCATAAGGCCTAGCATTTTCTGAAAAACCCTGAGGGGGCGTGAAACCCCGGGTGTGAACGAGGCCGCAAGCCGTCGAATGACCAGAGCTCGTTCTGGCGGTCATGCGTTTTGAAGGATGAGACGCTTTAGCCCTCCATCCGATGGCGGCGGGCGGACACAGATGTGCGGCCACAGACTCATCGAGGGGGGGTAGCTTCTCATACCCTTTTTCCTCTGCGCCGTCCACGGAGGTGAGCGCAGAGGAGGAAGAAGGTCGAAGACGGGCCGAATAGGGGGCGCGCCACGACTCCGTGAGTTCGCCGTGAACTTCCGGGAAGAACGGTGAGTTTCTTTGACGAGGAGCCTGACGGCGCACCGGCAAGAACCACTCGTCCAGGCGGCTGCGAGTGGGTTCCTCTGGGGGAGACCACTCTAAACCCAGCTCGTTAACCGCCTTTGTGAGGACCCGGAAGAGCTCGGAGTCCGCACTGGGGGCGTGTCCGCTGGGTTCAGGAGACGGCGGGGTCATACAACAAGCCCGCTAACTCCTCCCCGTCTGAAGCCGCTAACGACATGGCGTCGTCATCCTCCGGTTCGTTTCCACCGAACGAGATCATGTCACAGGCGGCCTCCAGTGGACGCTGATCTGTTCGGGTGAAACAGACCGGGGAAACATCTCTCTGCGGGGAAGGCGAGGCACGGCGAGCCGGCGTGAGCTCGCGCTTCCCCGAGCGCTTTGCTCCTCTATCCCGCTGCTTCGCTCGCACAGTGTCCTGTGCGCGCAGAGGCGGGGGGGATCGAGGGGCGGAGTCGCTCTCTGAAAAGAAAGCTATCCGCGAGCGCAGAGAGGAGAGACTCATACTCTCGCAGTGAGAGCATTCCATCTCTTTGAGCGCGTCCTCTGCGTGGGAGAGACCCAGACATGAGACGCACTCCTCGTGCCCGTCAGCGGCGTGTAGGAAAACCCCACACGAGCGACAGGTACGGCGCAGCATTGTAGCGCAGTGAAAACTGCACGTGAATGCCGCAGGAAATTTGCTCTAACACTCTCTGAAAAGAAAGTGTGTGTGAAAATATGCTCTTTCAGCGTCGCCGGATAGCGGCAGGGAAAAGACCGTGCTGAATAGCGAGAACCGTTCGCTCGCGAAGCCGCCCACAGAATCCGCCGGAGCGAAGCCCTCTCGACGGCGAAGCAGTCAGTCTCGGGAAGCGAAGACGAGGTCGTCGCTGAAGGAGAAGAGATCTGAAGACCCTACGGCGATGTGTCTGCTTATATAGCCATAAGCCCCGCCCATTTTGGCGGGTGCCATCGCCATTGGTCCGGCAGCTCCGCTACGATTGGTTTAAAGCTCTGCTTTTTTCCAACCAATCACCGTGCAGTTTCACTGCGCTTTTGAATTGCTTCAGTCATCGGAGAAAAAGGAGTTTTCCCCATAGCGTCCTGCTACGCAGTACGAGTGAAGTATCGATAGGGAACACATTTTACTCTGCCCTTATAGTCTAGTATTTTTGATTGGAGAGCAAAAGATTATGCACACACTGGGACACATTGACGACTGTTGCCTGGAAGATAACTCAACAAACAACTCCATAATTGATACTGAATAAAGAAAAGCTTTAATGTATTATGTTCCGTATACGTTAATGTATTGATTCCGATAAACACTGAATAAAAAAAAGCTTAAATGTATCATGCACCCAGTCCCATGCTGTATGTACAATAAGTATTTTACGATGGTTGGCTATTCACATGGTGGAGTAAAGATTCAAATTTATACATGAATGCAAAAAACTTGTTTTATATATATATATATATATATATATATATATATGACTACCAAATATCCATTGCAAACTTGATCCAGCACATTCTCTCAGATGTTGTTTAACTTTCAACCATTTAAAGTTATTTTCCAATTAAGGTGCAGGTTAATAACTGTAATTGGGCATCGAAATAAAAAACAAATATTTATGCCTTTCTTGTTCTATATTGTGCAAAATATTCCTCAGGCAGCTATGAACATTATACTTGAGTCATGAGATTTGATTGGACGAGAACTTTAACGAGAGGCTGAAGTGTAGAGTGATGTCATGGATTTTCTAGATCTTTTAGAGCACACATGGCAGACTGTTATTTTTGAAAGCTTAGATCACCTAAATTGGATTTTAGCGTAGGAGCATATCAGTTTATTGACGTCCTTAATGCTAACTTATTTTTAATAAAACAAAAAAAACTTTCATTTGGATTTCACTGGGGCTTTAAACCATGTAAATAACTCCCTGTATACCCTAATGTTAATCTTCAGAACAAAATAAATGAAGAAACGAATGTGTTTTGTAGCTTTAATGAGTCTTCTGTATTTAATTTCGAATTTAGTCTTTGAGAACTTCATTAAATGTTTGTATATTTCATACATTTCAGACAGTGAATTTAACAAAATATAAATCTAAAGCTTTTGAGACTATTATTTTGTTTGATTTAAGGGGGTGTCCTTTTTCAGTATCAGCACATGCCCCTCAAATGTTCTGTGCACGGCCCTACTAACCACTGAGCTACTTGAAAGGGCATAAAGTTATTTCATTTGTGTGGAAAAAATCTTCACTGAACAAGCAAATGAGCATTTATAAGAAGATGTGTTCATTTGAACAAGGAAGATACATCCATTTGAATTAGTACTCTAAATTCTTCTTAGTATGAGGTTTTCCCTGAAGTGTTCGTATGGTGACATTCCATCTACAAAACTCTCCAAGAAATAAAAAGCCTGTTGTTTCCCCTGTTATACCAATCGGCATGCCAGGCATTATTAAAGGCAACTGTGCTATAATAAAACATAAAAAGTTGATAAATCCCAAATCGTTTTGCAAAACAACCCTATAGGAACATTCTGCTGTATCCTGCAGTAAAACAGAGTTTTAAGTATTATCTTAATATATGAATGGAATGTCTATGGCTATATTGAGGATGCCTCATGCTTCAGTTACTCAGTGTCAACTCAGTTAGCCTGTATGACTGCATGCGTGTGTAGCGTCAGGTTTCTGACCTAAATGCTGCTGTATGATTCATGGGAGGCCAGCATCTGCACATATTACACATGCACACACAGAGCCTGACAACTGAGAAAAGGTGGAGCGATGAGAAAAAGAGAGAGGGGGGATGGGGTAGGAAGAAAAAGGAGGTGATTGTTGGGGAATTTGAGAGCGTGTTTATAAAGAAAGACTCAGCACGAGAGTGAAGGAAAGAGGATTTTTTTAAATATTTTCGGTTTTTGGGATCATACCATAATACTCTCTTTCCGACGAATAAATTAAACAGGTAAGATGAGTCTTCAAAACATTTAATCTTGATTTAGATCTTTGTATTAGTTTTATATGATCCATCAACATTGACATATTTTGTTACGAAACCAAGACAGCTAAGACAAATAGTCTCAATACAGCATTGTGAAAAACCAGCATTCCTTAATCACATGATGTTGTTTGCAAAAGAATGTTATTCAATATCTTAACCCAGGGCATCTGGCACAGCTTGGTACAGCACCCACACCCACCCATTTAGAAATTTGTAAACTGATTTGTTTAGCAATAGAGTGATTTAGAATGCAGGTTGGTTTGTTATGCAACCCTTGCTTTGTACAATTAATACAATCTGCCTCGTGGAGATAATGTGCGCTGACTGACACAAGAGAAATTTAAAGCAGGTTTAAGGCTCACTATTCATAATTTTGTTTTTATCCAATTTCCCTTTTCTTAAATTCCTCATTAAGTTGTTTTCATTTGTACTGTGTCAAATGTGAAAATGTGCAGTTCTTATCTTGACTGGATGTGTTTATATCTAATCTGACCCCAAGAGACTGTTAGTACAACCAAGGTTGGGTTGATATTTGTAGTGACAAGACAGTTTAACAATATTTGTAGTTACAGTCCTTTCTGAGTTTTGTACAGTTACTATAAATTAACAGGGTACACTGTACGATTTTGTATGAATAAATTATAGCAACAAAGAAGCAATTACTGTAAAACATATGTAAGTTAATTTTCTTCTTTAACTCTATTCTCAATGGTAATTCTCTATAAAATCTCATTGGATCTTTTTTTACGTGACATTCAGTTGTTCATGACACTTTTGGAGATTCATCTTAACCACACATAAAGACTGTGCCTAATATTAAAACGTTTTAAAATAATGTTAAATTAGCTAAACAATTGTATCTACACTCTAAAAATGTATTGTGAGTATTTATATCTCTGTATCTCTTGATCTTGAGGCGAAAACATAAAAGTAAGTGTTATTTTTCCTTTTCTTTTTTCCTTTTCTAACTTCTGAAAGTTTAGATTTTATGAGAAAAAAAACGTTCAAAGAAGAAAAACACACTTTCATTTTATGCAAAGTATTTTACTGTAATAAAGTAAAATATTAAGAACTGCTTTATAAATTCTATATTTAAGGTTTGGTTGGGTACAATAAATGATGCCACCCTCTATTTAGCTTTTGAGCAATATGATGTGAACTCTGTTTCCGACTGTGATATAAATCTGTGGTTGATGTGGTTTTCAACAGGAATCATGCTGGTGTGCGGACATGCTCTCATTCTTCTCCTCATCACCAACTTGCTCAACCACTCCTTTGTGACATCATCTAAGAATGACACTCGACCCCGTATCCACCCGTCTGGAGGCTCGAAAGATTACTACAGTGAGTACGATGACGTTACCAGTGAACCTCTGAGCTCATCTCCCACTTACTCGGACTATGAACCCAAAGCATGTGTCGACATGTGCGTGGAGCAGCAGGGAACCTGCAGAGATCTCGCACTTGCAACAGGTTGCCTTTGCCCTGGGCTGAGCGATTCTCAAATTCCCCCAAGTTCACCGCGCATCGTGAGGGTGTCTCAAGAGGATGGCAAAGGGGTTGAGGTACATTGGTGTGCTCCAACCTCCAAAGTAACCCATTACATTGTCTCGGTGAAAGGCAAAGATAAAGTGATGGAGAGGAACCTAAAGGTGGAAGACAGGAAGAGAGCAGCTGTATTGGTGGATGTGGCGGCCGGTGAGATTGTTTGCGTGGAGGCTGTGAATAAAGCTGGAGTTAGCGAAAAGGATAGCCAATCGTGTATGACATATGAACCCCACAATTCGGACTCTGGACTTGCATTGAAGCTGGAGATAATAGGAGGTGTGGTTGGACTTCTGGCGGTGTTGATTGTTGCTGTACTGCTGTGGAGGCACAAAAAATGTCAAAGATCAACTGCACGAAGAGAGGAATCAGAGGGAGTTTTCAGAAAGACAGAAGTATGACTAATGGAACAGAGTATGTGTGTGGCCAAATATGTGCACTTTATCACAAAATACATGAGGTTCAGTAGACGTATAAAACGCAAACGTTTATTAAAAGAGGGTGTGAGTGTATGAGTGAACGGGGGACAAAAAGGAGAGGGGTGCAAAAAAGGTTGGTGAGTGACTCAGCACATTCCTCTCATGGGGGTGTTAGTGTCTGATTTAGGGGAGACGCAAACCACCAGTCACAGCCACCATTTACAGTCCACTTCACAAATTACAAACACACTATTTAAACCTTGATAGCATGTGTGTGGGTGTGTGGGTGTGTGTGTGTGTGTGTGTGTGTGTGTGCGTGCGTGCGTGTGTGCGTGCGTGTGTGTGTTAGCATTTTGGGGAACAATTTGTGCCAAAAGTGAATTTAATCAGACAAAATTCTCACTTGAGGTCATCACTTATTTTTTGTTAGAATTATAAATAAAATAAATATTGTTTTTTATTCTATAAGTGCAATGTACAGTATATGTGTGTCTATGTATTTTTCTGTATTGTTAATTTCCAATCTGATTGTTGCACTTGCTTTTGGTTACGTTGATAAGAAAGAAATGTAACAAAATAAGATTAGGATTTTTTTATCAGTTTTTTTTCATCAAGATTTGACAAAACACACTGAACATTTTATTACCATTTTAAAAATATACTGTAAACAGCCCATATGCTGGCATAGGCTTCAAACCTCCAATGACCCTGAATAGAATAAACAGGTATTTATAGTTACTGGATATGTATTTAAGGACAAAATGGCCCTGGTTTGGAATATATGATTACAAGATCAATACTGTCAATTTAATTTACAAATGTTTTCACTTCAAACATTCCTGGTACTTGGAAAATTAAATCATACTTCCTATAATGGACTATTGAATCCACCCAAATCATGCTGGTGTGAAGCAACATGTGGGTGAGTTAACTAACATTCTTTTTAAACTAATGAAACTATTGTTTAACCCATATTTGATGTCTTGATATGCCTTTGAACAACATTGACAGTACCTTCTGTTGGTGCCACTTTTACATTGTGTCCAGAGTTAATGGGGAAACATTACATGTCTAAACCCTCATGTTTGAGATCCACAGGACATAGATGTGTTACAGTCAAGTCTCCTCTAGGGAAATGTTGTAGATTCCAGGAATATTTTGAATGTTATATTCACCACAGGATAACCAGAAAGGATTGCAAACAGCAGCACTTACTAAAACCGGTCAGTGCATAAATACCTGCCCAAAAACATTTCTTTTACAGACACTTCTGTATCTTTATTTCTCGAAATTATAAAAAAAACTAAACATAACACCTTCTTCGAGTAATTTCACATTCCGTGAAATCTTTGTCATTTTCTGTAGTACAACATCACTGCAGAATAAGGTTTGGGTTTAGGCTTTAATATATTTATATGTGTTTTTAAAATGTTAAACATGCTGGATTCCGGTATACTGTTTATCATCATACACCTTTCCTCAGTTTCATATCTATCCTTGCAGATGTTCACACATTCTTTTTTTAGTCAAGTCATTAATGCAACCAAACTTGCCTTTTAATGATCAAAAACTGCTAAGCCAGGCAAGCGCAAAGTAGGCTACAGGATTACAGAATGTTCTCGTATGTGTAAGCATTGCCAGATCCTGGTTTTAGATCCTACAGTTCTAAACAGAGCTTTAACAGGCACAAATGTTTGTTTATTGCGTGTTCTTGATGAGTGTGTAGAGAAGACACAAGATACGTGTGCCGCTACCAAATATGGATGCATTAAAGCTCATTTCTGTTGAATCATGAACCATCAATGAATCATCTTGTCTTATAGATGAATCTGAGGTAGAAAGATTACAGAATAAAGCCACTTAACCATATTCAATTCATTTAACTACCAAATTATGAACTTTTGCTACTTTGTGCCAAAGCTCTTCATACCAAAGCTCTCAAAAGGTCCACTAAAGAGAATATAATGATATTATTGAAAGTATGACTTCAATGGAGCAGTTTGTGAAGTTGTAAGGAAGTCTTTACAGGCAAGAAGAGTGATTTATTTTGACCTCCAAATGTAGCAGCAGGGTTACTGTAATATGCTGCATATTGTAATGAATTGCATTGTTATGTGGTACTTGATTTTGTAGTGCTGTGTCTAATGCGGCAATTAATTCACTATATTTCTCAAAGGTACAGAAGTCAGACATAATATGTGCCCAATGATACAAAATGAAACGTAGACCTGTAAATTGAGTATTCTACAGAAATACAACTTCTCAGATGTATGTTAAAATTACACATATTTCGTGATATCATACAACATAACTTTACATAACAATATAACGGTATACGATAATTGTTAAATGAAATGTAAATAGCTCGTTCCCGTTACAGGAATCTACCACTAGATGTCCCTACAGCACCAGAAAAACCTGACCAATAATACGTCAATCTGAAAAGCAATGTGGAGTTCTCTAATGTTTTATGTACTATGCGTCTTTTTTTAGCTTTATCGGGTAATTTTTTAATTTTTCAAAATTGTCAGACAAAAGGTCGTTCAAACTATTACACAGAAGGTCGTTTACAACTTGCACACAAGCAGTTTACACATTATGTACATATTAGTTCAATCAAAGCGGAATAAAATATGTTTAACCTTTTAAAAAACTTCATCAGCTAACATAAAATACTGTGTGTATGGATAATACAACATGGTTTAGTACAAACTGTGGATTGGAAGATCGATTGTCTTTTTTGGAGAGTCGTCATTTACATGCTTTTTTATTTTTTTATCATTGCTTAAAACAATATACAGATAATAACAGTCAATAGCAGAACTAAAACAAAAAAATCACAAAGGGGGGAATCGTGTAACTTAAACATATTGATAAACTATAAGAACTACATGACACTGAAAAAAGGAAAAGAATTACGAACAGATAATGTTTTTAAGGACTTTTTGTTCTCAGACAACTTAATTGAAAAGAAGTATTTTTTTATTGAATTAAAAAATTAAACATACAACCAAGGCAATTGTATTCATTCAAAAACGAAATAAAGGCTCAACAAAGTTAAATCAAAAAGTTACTTAAAAGGACAAAGAAAATAAATAAATACACATTTGAAATCATAATTAACATGAATTTAGGGTAAAAAAAAGAGGTTAAATTAAATTAAAGGACAATATCACATCAAGTCATATGAAATCAAAAGATCAAGCAGCTTTATCGCACTTCCACTTCTCATTCTCTTGAGGGCTCTAGAAAAACATTTTAAATCAATCTTGAACACAACAAGTAGTGGGAGGGATTTAAAAAAATCTACATTTGTGAATGAAATATTTTGCCATTATTATAATGTTATTGATCAAATAACAATTAACACAACAGTCTTTGGGAATTCCAAATAAAATATGTTGTAAAGTGAAAACAAAACCACCAACAATCACCTCCTTTTGAAAAGAGGTATTTTTCAAGTTCTTTCAAAAACGACTCGTCATTTACATGCGCTCTAGTCTGTTTATGCGCAATTGCGTCGTTAAACTGCGACCACGTCGCAGACCAATCAAAAGTCAGGACTGACCTCAGCGTTTATATCGTTGAGTGAAGGCTCTGGATCTGCGCGTAACGATTAGCAAAGCACCGCAAATTAACCAATCTGTTATTGTGATCATTCATTGTAGGTATTTGTCGAATTTTACTAGAACCAAGTAAGTGAAAGGTTTGATTTGTTGGAGTAACGCGGATGCTAGCTTGCTAATGATAATGCTAGAGTACCTCGTTTTGGTGGCTGCGTTCGCGAATGTAGTTCTTGATTTCTGAGTGATTACAAATCATCATCATCGCGTTGTGATTGTTATGGATGATCAGTTCTTTTCAATCAACAACAATATTAAATCACAGCAATAAATATAAAGTGTACGATCGAATAATTCGCAATGAACTCGAAGCGCAACAACGGTGAAAATGGATCTGGGAGAATCAACCAAGGCTCGGTACCAACACCAACAAACAGCCCATCTGCAAGCGTTTCCCACCGAAAGCAAACTATAATAAACAAGACAGATAAGGCTGAGTGCATTCAGAGCGTAACACGGGAAAAAAACATGTCCATCTCCACACTCAGGACTCGCTTGGGTCCGACCATCCGATCTACTCTCTCCTCTGCGGTGGACACCCTGCTGGTGGAGATCGTGGGAGTCCTTTCGGAAACCCAGCGGGAGCTGTCGACCAAAGAACACGAGAACGAAAAACTAAAGATTCGGCTCGAAGTTTCAGAGAGGGAGCTCAAAACGTTACAAGAGTGTCTTTGTAGCGCTCAGAAATTAATAGATCAGCTGCAGGGTCCCTTTGGTAACCCGCCCATGACGGGGCATCACGCTTACAACACCGGTGGACCCGTGAACTCTAGCCGGTTGACGCACAGGTCTGCGCCCCAGGCGGATCCACGCTGTTTTACTGGAGGTGAAGCGGAGTTGAGTGGCGCTCTGGGTGATGCTATACACGGGTTTGACTCCAGGGAAGATTTCAAGAGTTGTCACCTCTCCATTCAGGCAGATGGAACTGTGACGAACAGTTTTTATGACCCAATATCCGTCCATTCGTCTAATATCTGCTCCGACATGAACCGCACTGGTAAGACAACTTTAACACTGTATGACAACAATACTAAATGCTTACATAGCACACAGAATCACTGTAAGTCATTTTTTATTCTACAGTTCTTAATGGCATACAGAGAAAATCACGTTCATTGTGTTTACGCATGGCTTGTGGCATACATTATAATTTAGATTATTTAGATTATAACGGTTGTAGTAAAACCATGAAAATCGTTGAAATTGTAAGGCTGTCCTTTCAATTTGTAAATTTGTCATCACCTGTTTACAGGTGAGATGGTGGATGACAGCAGACGGCTCTCACACAATAGAGTCCCAAACCCCCCCTCACTCGCTAGCTTCTCTATTAAAGAAGAACAAGGACCTGTGTCTGGGCAGATGTGCGTGCGGGCAAGAGAGCCACCCACTGAAACTGAACACTCGGCGCAGAGTTCATGTGATCTCGCATTCGTCCACGTAGCAGAGGAAGGAAGTTCCCGTTCACATCATCACACTTCCAAACCTACAGCACCGCCACCTTCGTCCAGGCCTCACAATGGACCCTCTACCAGTAGTTCACCTCCACAGGGGACCTCTGGGCTCAGATCTGCCAATAGAGATACCCCCAGTTTGGGTATGTCATCCAAGAGAAGTCCAGCAGCAGGTGGCTCATCTCCGGAGGAGCCGGCTCGACGATCCATCTCTGAGCTGATTGGTGAAGTGCCTGGTGAACGCCCTCACCTGTGTTTGGAGTGTGGAAAGACATTTCGTCTGATCTCTAGCCTGAAAAAACATCTGAGGATTCACACGGGAGAGAAACCGTACCCGTGCACCGTGTGTGGGCGGCGCTTCCGTGAGTCAGGGGCCCTGAAGACTCACCTCCGCATCCACACTGGCGAAAAACCGTATTCCTGCTCCGAGTGTGGGACACAGTTTCGTCATCTAGATGGCTTACGAAAGCATCGGCGCACACATACAGGCGAAAAACCGTATGTGTGCACTATTTGTGGAAAACGGCTTAGCCGGCTGCAGCATCTGAAGCATCACCAGCGAATACATACGGGTGAGCGGCCTTGTTGCTGCCCGCTCTGCCACCGTGGCTTTAAAGATCCGGCCAGCCTGAGGAAACATCTTCGTGCTCATCAAGGGGAGCCTGGAGCTGATGAAGCGATGGGCATGATCAGTCTTGGAGAGGCGGACGGAGCTTCCATAGATGATGAGGATATGAGGTTTGGTATGTGGGGAGAAGAGGAAGGGAATGAGGGGGAGTCTGTCGTGGACTGTGTGTAGTCATAGCTGCACATGTTGGAGATAACCAAACTCTAATCCAAAGTCATTTGTGTGAGCAAACGAAGATTATGGTTTTGCATCAAAGGAAATTGAGCTTTGTTTAGCAGACAGTGTTTTTTCTTGTGTGGTGTTGTGTACGACAAAGGTTACGCCTTGTTGTGGACCAAAACATTTTCTTTAGATAAGGGCTTTTCACACTTGAAATCGTTAGCCTGGGTTATTCTAAACCCTAGGTAAAAATAATTTACCAGGGGTTGAAAGATGCTAACCCTGTTTCCTAGGGTATTCCCGGGTATGTGTGAAACTTTGTTTACCTGGGGTTAAAAGCGGGGTTTAGAATGAAGATAACCCCGGGTTAAGCGCAGTGTGAAAAGCCCTATACTGTTTCATATGCAGATGGACTTGGAAACCTGCAACATAACACGGAGTTACAATTTGAAAATATGGTTTAATACCTTAAGTGATCGATGACTCGAGTATCCACTTATTTTCCGACACATTATCACATCACATAGGCTTGGACAAAACATTTTAGATCCAGCAAACTTTTATGTGTTTAACAGAATACTGTGTTTTAGTGCGGGGGATTTTGATTTTCCAATGAGACCAACAGTGTATTATTTGATCTGTTATTCACAAGTGATAATAATTTCGTTGTGACCTATTGTCTTTTGCCTGTAAGAAATAGACCTATGACAGACACATTAAAGCCTTAAATATGGTTTTATCGCACAGACTGAGACACGATGTACATACAAATGAGTATTTCAGAAACAATGGTTGTTATATCTGAATGCAAGTTCGGGTTTTCAGTCATCTTTCTCGTGTTGTGTTCGCAGGTTATACATGTACGGTTTAACATAATACAGGGTGTTTTTTCAAAATGTCTGAAATATGAATGCTGTGGTCTTCAGTTATATAGATTTAGTCATGTATAGACAATAATTTGCACATTCAGTTTATGTATTATGCAGATTGTTCCTAGTTAAGGTTTATCATAACATGCACGCACAGAAAACAATTTGAATTTCTTAGGTTTGTTGTTCTTCAGTAGTTGAGAAACTGTTTCTGTAGGGGCTATGACACATGTAGTGTGTTTTTTATGTGATCACACAAGTTTTGTCCTTAAAGATTTGTTTTTATATCTTGTCAAATGCCAATTTGTATAGAGTTGTATATTCTGTAAATGGAACTGAAATAGATTTAGCCTTAAAATTGAAAAATAGAATCTGGAAACATAAGACAATGACCCTGAACAAGTGTCTTTTATAACTTCACGATTTACTCTCTATAATCTGTTTGTATATAACATTTGTTTGTGTGGCCACGTGTGATTGTGAATTGAGAAATGTTGCTGTTTGCAGGAAAAATTTACTGTAGTTAACTTAACATCCAAAAAAGACACAACATCATCATATTAGTAAATGTGTGAGTTACACAGTTGAAATCTTATGTTTTGACTGTATTTTAATAATGTAACTTTAGTACTAGTATTACACCAGTCTTTTGGCTGGTCTGCAACATCGAGAGATGGTAACACCTCAGTCAAATTACAGGAAGTAATTATTTGTAATGGTTAGTTACATTATAAGCTTTGATTAATGTAAAAATGTACTCTATAGAATTATACTTCATTGCAAAATATCTTAACACCGGCTTGTTTTAATAAAATGTAATTCATTAAAATCGGCTGCAAAACCATTTTGTTTTATAAATGCTTCTCTACTTGAATGTTGTTGATGTTGGTTGCTATATTTCCAATCAATAACTCTTTTGTTTATAGAAGGTCACAAATATATTCTTCTTACTGGGCTCGTTCATTTAATTGTTTGGTTCATTAAAAATACTAGATTCTAAAGATGAAAAGGTTACAGAATACACTTCACTTTTATTGAATCTGATTTTGAAATGTTGTTTGAAATTGGTGTTGAGTGTTTTACATGTGTTCGCAGGTTAGGTTGAAGCAGACAGTTCATAATACAGCATAGAAAATGGTAACTATACTTATTGAAAATTTAAATATCTTTGCATAAATGCTGCATTTAGAGAAAAATATTTAATGGGACAGCTTAAGTTCAATAACGCAAAAAAAAGTGTCATGGTTAGATTAAAAAAGCAACAAGAATATAATTTTTTACATGGTACTGCACAATTAATTTTCATTATACGGAAAGTTCTGTATATTATTGAAAACTTTATTTTTTTTTGTTAATGTTCCTGTTCGGTTCTAAGTAAGGGAAGTTATTGTATGTCCTTTACATCCTGAGGTCTTCCCATATAATTGCCTGGCATATACGTTTATGACACCATACCAACCAGTTTTAAAACTTCTGTCATTATGTTCCGTGTTTCGGAAGTGCCCTGCCCTAAATCAGTTTTAACTAGCAGTTATTGTTCCCACTTTTTTAGCTCCTGAAGAAATCCCTTGTTAAAATACCACCGTGCTGCGTAGTCTCACAAAATCAGGCAGTGGTCATCCAAAGTCTGACCAACATTTAGATAGTTTGGTCAGAACTCTTCCCTTTTTGATTCTGAAATGACTCATGTACCGCTCAGCTGTGGCTATAGTCTCTATGACGTAAATTAGGCCAGTTAGCTTTTGAAGCCCACACTCTGCGTCCAGACCACATTCCCCGTTCTCCACGCAGTGGCATACAGGTTTAATGTCACACTGAGGGCAACATCTGTTGACTTGAATGCTCATACCAAATCTTATGTATTTTTAAAGAGACGGTTATACTTACAATGGTAAATCAGATGTGATGAGATTAAACAGAATTGATCTTGTGTGGTTTATCAATGTGGTGAATTGATCTAGAATGTTTTAGATCCCAGGCCTTCTATTTTACATGATCACTTGGCTTTTGTGATTTTTATCTGGATATTAAATCAAAACAGTCCAATATTTAGTATAAAGCCTCTCTACACTATATATTTTGGGGTTTTCTAGATGGAATCTGGCTTGGTGTAAAACAGCTTGCTTTTAAAGTCACGTGATAGCTCCATGTGTGCATTTGTGCGTTTGTTTTAACATACAAATTCTTGTGTTTGAGACAAAGGAGATGCACATGTCTGTTGCAGGTCTTGGTGCTGCATGCCTTTAAGTGGCCAAAAATGTAAGATCTGCCTGTGAACTATCCTGTGTGTACATACGTGTGTGGGTGAGGAACCCTTATGCAGTCATTTCCTTAGTGACTGAAAGCAAACACTCTCACTTTTCTTAAAGGAAGTGACTCAACTTACTTTCTCTAATTTTGTCTCTCCATCATCCTGCCCTCACAACATTTTCTTTCCCACTGGCTGATCCTGCTGACTATATATTTCTCTCCCTTCTTTACGCATGTCCCCTAAAATCACATTCTCCGAGGTTTTCATTATTTGGGTCAAGTTTCTTTCAGTTAAGCATATCCTTGAACTTCGTGTTCAACTAATAAAGTTAATACATTTCGTGTTCAGTAATAAAATTAAGTAACATTTGATTGGAAAACAAACAATCTGTTTAGGCAATGGGAAACTAAAGCAATATTGGTCCAGCAAGAGAGAGAGATTGTTTGTGTGAGGTCATGACATCAGTGGCCATCACAAATCCTGTTTTTTTAATGACCTCTTTATACAATAGATTGCAAGTAATCACAATTTAATTGAATACGCATATGCGAGATTTTGTCCACCATCCCTTCTAGAAACATTCCTATGGTTCCATTATAAACACCATTATTCAAAATAATATTAAACCCAAAATTTCTTATTTGGATTTATTTACTGGTGTTAATTGTCATCTGACAAACAACAACCAGAGACCCACAAAGAGATAAATGAATTAAAACCAAAACAATTAAATCCATTAGAATAGTGTGACTTTTTTTAGCAGCGACGGTATTTACATGCTACTCCAAGGGATGCTGGGACACTAATACCATCATGCATTAAGGCACTATATTAACACGTTGTCTAGCAAGACAGATTAAATATTTTTATCGCTAGCGGTAAACGCAGAAAAACGTCAGTCGGTCTGGCTCAGGACCCGATGCTAAAGTTTTCTTGAATTTACTGTCCGTAACCGCAGTGGATTACGCACAACACCGTCATCGAGGACTAGATAGGTGCGAGTTAAGGCAAAGAGGTGACGAGGGAGGCATCCTATAAACCGCTGCTGTACTGCTCTGGAAGTGCGCCAGGGTGGCCGCCCGTGGATTGGCTCTTCCCGTGCCTCTCCTCCTCCTAAAGATTCCCAAACTCCGATACGCACACACGAGCTTTTCAGGCAGCGACCGAAGGTAGGTTATTAGTCTTTAAGAAATGAGAAGCAAAGAAGAGTTTTTCATCTTGTTCCACCTCAAGAACTTCTTACAAAGCATTTTAAGTCTTTCAAACTGATTTTTAAAATGCCTAACATTTGCGGAATTTGGATCATTTGCGCATCGAATCGGACGTACTTTTTCTCTGAGTTTTTACATTAGACGGAACAGGAAGGCATAAGGAAAAACTTTTCTTTGGGATTCCGTAGCCAGCGCTGCCTGGGAAAAGTGAGGGAGTTTCTGGATACAGTTTCCAAACGAGGCTCCGCCGAAACGACTTCTGCGGTCGTTCCCTAGGAGCGCGCCAGATCTGCTCGGGCTTTCAGTGGATATACCGTGGGTGGTGGCGTGAATGCTCTGTGTTGCCCCTTGTCGGCATTGAGGGATGCCAACATGCCCTCGCTGATTCTTTCCCATCTGCTCCTAATCTGGCTCGCGCTCCAGCGACCGGCTCTGTGCGTCGAGCGCGCGTCCACTCGCGAGCGCTTCAAAGTGGTTATCGCGCCACTCATCTGCAAACGGACATGCATGAAGGGCCAGTGTCAGGACACCTGCGAACAGGGCAACAATACGACCCTCATCGGCGAAAACGGACAGTCCGCGGATACGCTCACCGGGCCTGGCTTCAGAGTCGGTAAGTTAAGTTTTGGGACGGTTGTTATTCCCTTGGTTATTTCGTGCGGGCGGTTGAGGTTAAACTAGTTGCACTGAGTCTCCCCTCGTGAAAAGTATCCAGTATTTGTATTTGCTGTTGACTGTAAGCATGTTTTTTTTGGCATTCCAAATAGTTTTGTTAAACTATGGGTTATACATTGAGCCAATACATTTGTGGTTACGTTTTAACATCAAAAGCTACTAAATTAGTTTTCGTAGGGGTTATGGTCAAATATAATGTCCGTTAAACTGAGTGGAAATGAAATAATAAACCCCTCCCTCCATCTATTTCTCACTCGCTCGTCGTAATGGTTTCTGCATATTGTCTGGCTGGCAGGGCAGCACTCCGAGCTGCATCAGACTGAGTGTGGTAAGGCATGGTGCCATGAAGTCTACGCAGCAAGGTCTTAACAGCACACATACACATAAACATAAATGCTAGAGGCTACTGTATATTCACATTGTATTTGTTCATAACACACCACAGCTTTTTATGTGGTTGTGTGCGTGAGAACCCCCGTTGCACACACTGATGTTCCAGTTTGTTATTTCAAGTGAAGAATGTGCGGAGCTGATATGGTTAGTGAGCCTATCTACATCTGCGTGTGTGGGTATGTTTAGCTGTACATATTTGACTGTTTTTCAGGAGCGCTGCGATGAAAGTGAGTGTTATTTTAAGCTCCCCTTTTCAGCAGATTCATATGGTGTGTGTTGTGTTTCTGTCTGGGTCTTTCTCCTCTTACTCTCTAATTTTGTCTGCTGGATGCCCAAGGGCTTCTCGATAGGTCTAGTCCAAAAATAAATGAATGTGATAAAAATAAAGGGGGAAGCTGATTCACCGCTTGGTTAAGTGTACATTTATGGAAGGCCAACGATGGAGAGGCACATCAAGCTTGGGACTCAGACCTGACGCATCTCTGACTTGTGTTATTTTTCTGTTCATTTCTTTCATCACATTTGTTTGGCTAACTCTTGCTTATAATGGACCTTGTTTGGGGTAGACGCTTGATTTATTTCAGCATAAAAATGAAAAATATTGAAGCTATAATGCTTGCACTGATGATGAAACTGGTTGGATAAGCGCAGTGCTTATGTATTGATTCAAAACAAACAATTCCTGAAACCACCTTCATGATTAACATATGGTGCCAAGTTATGAAATCTCCAGGTAATAACGGTATAAGCACTTTAGGATTTCTTAACTTGAAGGTGCTGTTGCAACTGCATATAGGCCCTTGACTTAAAAGAGAGTCTAACAATACAGCTTCACACTGTGAAATAAATCAACCTCAAGCAGACCCTGGTTGGACTTGAACTCTGCTATAAACTCTAAAAGTTTAAATGTCTGTGCATAGAAGAGTCTTCACCGTAGGAAGCCGTTTGCTTACACATACGCTTTAAATGGCTCGATGTAATCACACACTTATCATTGCATTCTGTGTTTTATATTAAATTCTATTCTGTTTCGAGTTTGTGGCATTTTTAGCACACAACCTTACCGTACCCATAGTTTCAAACCGTACACAAACCATTTAGATATTATTTGTAAGACATTTATTATGGGGTCCCTCTCTGTAGACCAAACCGATCAACACACATAACATTGAACTATTACTCTCATGAGAGTTTGAGTATTTGTCTGTCCAAACATTTCATCCTTTATAATCATTCTGAAGCTGAACATTGATGCTGTCCATCACTCTCGTGGAGCCTTTTGTCATTTAAAAGAAGAGATAATTGAAATAACTTACAGCACACTTATGTTATTTAGTGAGCTCATTGAGGAATAAAACTCTCCTCATAAGATCTTTCACCTCCTAATTTAGCCTCGAAAGAACTTTAAGTCCACTTTTTAACACAACCAATAAGTTTGGCATCAACCTCTGGAACTGATTCCGGATTTTTCTCAAGGCCTGATTCAAGATGAGACATATTTCTGTGACTTCAGTCATAGAATGCAGTCAAAGTCTGTCTGGAAGATCAGGCACCTAAGTATCTGCCTAACATCACATTCATATCATGACTCATCTTACTAAAACCCAGAAGAATACTAAAATGTAGAATTCCACAGTTTCATACCATAAAGGTTTTGCCTCTGTTTCTCTGTGGTGTTTCTCTCTCTGTCTGTCATTGCCAGGATGGGGCTTCTGTGGTGTGAGGTGTGTAACCCTCAAACCATCCTCCACTTCTGCAAAGTGCCACAGGGTGCCCAAAATGATGCCAGTGTGCCACAGCAGGACAACCAGTTACTATTTATGTCCTCATTCAAACACACACATGCAAGAACCACATATTTCCTTTTATTTTGGTGACTTCTCTTCATTTTTTTATTTAGCTACCTTAGCTCTACCTTTTTGCAGCCTTTCTTTATTTGTATCAGGAGTATAATCAATGTGGGCTGTAATTTCAGGTAGAGCTCAGAGGAGTCAAAGCCATTTTATTACGTAACTAAAGTCTTTTAAGCGAATTTGGCTTGATTTCTCTCTGGCGCGCATAGTTCCTCAGCACGGAAAATCCACAAAAGAGCTGTTTCAGAGTGGAAAATCGTAAGAAATCCAGTCAAACATTCCAGAAGAATGCCAATTCTTGTGTGTTTGTGCTTGTGTGAGTTACTGGTCATCTAAATAAGATCTGCAGAAGTTATTAATTGTTGATAATAACACATACATACACTTTTTGTCATAGTCTCTGTGTTTTCGTTTACTCAAGTTATTTTTCATTTGCTTGGAAATTACCTTGGGCTTATGCCACACACAAAGAGTTTAACTAAGGACAGACTCGTTTTTTTCATGTTTTCACTTTCCTTTCTCCAATTTTTTGCATTCTGCCAACCGTTTCAATTTCTGTATCTCTTTTTCCCTCCCTCTTATTTGTTATCTGACTCTTGCCTGTGTTAGTGGATTAGAAATATTTCCCAGTCTTGAAGTTTTCTCATGCAACGTTCCCATGGTTTTCCCATCCACCAGATAGCAGGGGAGCAGAGGATTGGTACTGCAATCTTTATAACTGGTGTTGATAGTCAAAGCGTTCGAGGTTGTGATGGAAAGAGATAAGGCGATGATGTGTATACTATAAGTTTGTGTGAGAGGTGGTTTATTTAAAGTAAAGGGCAGCATTGAAACGCAGGGCCTTGAACAAGCATTCTGGTTTACTCAGAGTAAACTGTGCTTTTCACTGTGAGATTGAGGCCAGGTATTTAAAGCAGAGAAGAGGAATGTGTGTCTGTATTTGTTATTGGCCGCTTAACATTTAGTTATTCATACCAAGCACATCTAAAGCATTTACCGGCAGTATACCCTGCAGAAATTGCTCACAGTTTAATAGAGTTCTCTGTTATGTTTCATTGCGGCACCGTTTGATTTTATAATTTAAACAATCTGGTGAAACATTTTTGGTTAGTACTAAAATTTCTCATTTTTAGAATTCGATAACTTGACAAAAATACGTATTCAGGTTGTTGCGTTTTTAACAGACACACATGAGGTTACTAGAGTCTTATTTCTCAGGAGAAAAGTTTAGGAAGCCTGAGATTTAGGAAAAGGTCTAAATGTGTTTTTCAATCCCTTAATCCAAACTCAAGAAACAAAGGACAATAAAAAGGTCATATTATTTGATGATGTTTTTGTATGGCATCCCCACTATTGTCCCTTTGTGATGTTCAATACATACTGCGTTCTCAAGGAAGGTCAGAAAGTTTGGATATAACTGGTTCTAAACATAATTCATAGAACAATCGGAGGATGTCAAAAAAACATGACCCTACTCTTACTTTTGGGCCCCTGTTTTTATTCAATCTGCCACTGCAGGAACCCTTCTATTCCAGGGCTTAGGACAACATTTCTGGTTTTTCCCTTCATTGGTTCCCATGCAAACAGCAGATTCAAAGTCAGCGTAAACCTTGCAAGTTCAGTTAAACACTGACACCGGGCACCGGCTTTGTGATAGCACTTCAATCAACATCAATTCTCTTGACAATTCGAGATTTCAATGTAGCATGTCCCAGGAAAATATTTGGTAAAATAACTTGCTTCCATTTTTTCTGTCTTACTGTTTATTTATAGTCTTTGTAGAGTCTAATTTTGCCTTCTCTTCAGAAGAACATCTTCACCCTTCTTCTCCATAAATACACAAATACCCATCACCCACTGCTGCTTAATGTTACCCAGTAACACTGCCTGAATTTTCACATCTGCTTGGCACACAGAATGTGTTATGACACATTCAAGCCCCTATGCGACAATAGAAACAGGTTTGTTTGAAAATCTTGCAAGATGCCATGTCAAAGCAAGAGTGTGTAAACATTAGCACGAACAAGTGCTTAATGAGCTACTTTAAGGTTTAATTTAATATGTTTGTTAATAAAAATATAATTTAAAATGTATTTGGAAAAAAATAGTTTGATGCTTGAAAATTTTAAAGACTTCTGCTGTTTATGATTGTAAGGCTGGAACACAAACAACATTAAGGCAGCTTCATTTAAAAACCTTTAGTGCTAACGGATGACATAAACTTCTGCTATGCAATGAGAGTCATGAATGGTAATATTTGTGAAATATTGAACAAAATAATAACATTAGGGCTGAAACGATTCCTCGAGTAACTAGAATAATTAGAATACAAAAAATCATAGAGGCAATTTTTGTTGCTTGAAATACAGTACACACGGAGCACTGCGTTTCCCCACGGACCATTATCGCTGACGCACAGCCCTGTAAACTCTCAAGTCTCACGCATTCACCATGAGACACACGCAATGTAGTCTGTTCACACGCTCATACATGTGTCTCATGCTGATAAATAAGTGATAGCTTATTGAAATGGAGAAATGGTCATGTTTGATGTCCTGTTTTACACACAGCTGACAGTGATGACACTATATTGCTAGAATAACCTGGCGTCAACATTATAATGGCTGTGTGTTTGTTTCTGGTATTTTGTTGTTTACAAAAATAAAGACACATCAAAATACCACAGTCCCACCAGATGCTTTTGTTCAAGAAACTGAATTAGGCTGTGGAAAACTCTGGCAGCATTTCAAATCCCAGATTAAGCTACATTATAGTTGTTGACATGGAATTTAGTAGTTGGTGAGCTAGTTATTTATAAAGCACATAACACTTAATTAAATAAACACCACAATAGCAGTACTGTGACAATTACTTGGAGAACCAAAATTCTGAAGGAAAAGACGAACATTTATATAAATGCTGAGAGGTAAAGGGTTTCCAGAGTTTCGTGACGACAACAACAACAAAGACCTTAAGCCTATGAACTGCCAATAAACCAAAACCAGTAGACCCAAGAGACATATCCGGGATATGTAAATAGAGTAACTGACAAAATGATTGAAGAAAACCATTATGAGCATTCTACTGAACACTGTGTAGTAGTATTTGGAATCGAACACAGATACAGTTTTTTTAGGGTCAAACACAGGATAGGTTATGAAATTGGGAAGGTTTGGCCAACTGTAAAAAACTTGACTACAATTCCAAAGCTTTCTAAGCCTATTCGTCCCAGTGAGGAATGGAGTGGCTCAGAGACATTTGTAGGCTAACCCGGAAGGAAGTTCTACCAAAGACTTCTGGAAGATCTGTGATTAACAAATATTCATGATGTTTACACGTTTTGTCTATCAAGACAAATGAACACATTATTTGCTATTTTTGAAGCTAAATACAATCCACCGAAGAATAAAGCTAATAAGAGGTTATAAAGAGACTACCCTATAGTTGCTTTATATCAAAGTCACCACCATCAATCCTCCAACTTTCTATAATACTATAATATAAAACTATAAAACTATAATTTCTATAAAACTATAATAATGGTGAATGAGTGAACACGATCAAATGTTTGTATCACTAATAATACGCTATGTGTTAGAGGGTGTGTTAGCAGCAGTGAGTTTGCTGATGTTTTGAATCAGCCTCAGACCATAATCAGTGTGTTTGTAGAACCAACCACCAATTACAGTACATGATGAAGCATTTCTTCATAATTGAGATTTAACAATTGTTGCCCGAATGTACAAATCAAAAGCACAACCTTTTCCCTTATAGGCTGTTTATCTCTTCTTATTTTAGCTTTATCATCTGCTGTGTAATTTGCTGATATTGTAGTAAACTTTATTTTTGAAATAATTCACATCCGAAACATTGTCGAAAAGCTTGCAGATATGGTAAAGGACGGGACATTTCTAAGTCACGCCCTAACCTATTGGGCCAGCTTGACCAATCAGAGCGTTTCAGAAGGATGGGGCATGTGGCACTAATACTCATTTTCTTCTACTATATAGTAGGCAAGTAGATTTCGGACATAGGGTAAGACTTTGTAAAAGGGCGTAAAAAGACCCCTTTAAGACCTCAAACTGTCAATTATTATCACTGAGTCTAAACTCGCTATAAAAACAGAAATCATACCAGAACCCTCGGGGCCCTCTAGGCCCATTGTGATGACCTAAACTATCGTTAAAAAATATATTTAAAAACATTAAAATACTATTTTCAAAAAAGGTAGACGGTTTCCCCTAGTAGATAATTATATTTGACTTCCTGGATCGATGCAGGATTTCTAAGTCTCACGAGTAATTCAAGATCAAGGAGCAGTCGCAGTTCTGCGATGTCATACGCTGTCTGCACAGCCTGCGCATGCTGCAAGAAGTCGAACGTGTGCTTACACAGGGTTGGGGTGCCTTCTAGTCACATACCGCTGGCTGACAGTACAGTAAATCAATGGGAGAGCTTAAATTTGAGTGACAGTAAAACTGACCAACCATATCATTTTTCTAAATGGGCGCGCTTTGTTTTTTGCTAACTTTCCGGACTGTTGTTCACCAACAGTCTCGTAAAGTGGAAGAAGCACACGAAGTTGGTTCGCCAACCGGCAAAAAACTGTAAAAAGAAGAAATGCGGAAAACGTCATTCAAAACAATGTAATCAAGTCTCGGGAAAAAAAGAGAAAAGCTGAGAAACGTTGTTCAAAACAACAGGAGGAAGTCTTTATCAAGTAATTTGATAATCAAGTTGTAAGTTATTTATGATTTATTAGGCAATCGTGCCTCAATTCATTATGGTTGCTGGTGTGCACATTTATTTATGTTGCTTAACGTTAGCTTTATTTGAGACAAATGATTTTGACCGTGGTCAGTCTAAAATGTAACATATTGCGCATGGATATTTGCTGTTATTCTGCATAACAGTTTCACGTACAAACGACAACGTTATTAAAACAACCCGCGTTTACACAGATCCGCAAAAATGACTAAAACGCTGTATTACGACATCACTTTGTAAAGAAAAAATAACATAGTCCCTGACGATTGATTGACGGTTTATTGGAAGGCGGACCTCCGTAGCTAAAGAGACCATATAATACAGAGCGCAGCATTTCTCCTCATTCATAGTGAAGAGAAGCGTGTGCACATATACAAACAAACAAACAAGATGGCGAAAAGTTTGGACATTCGAAAGGTTTCCTTCCAATGAAGCTCGTCAACAACGCCATCGACAAAGTTGTACCACCATCTACTCGTCCTCCCAGGTCTGATCCAAAAGCTGCGTTTAAAAACCCTTCGTCGCCATGAATGAGTGTTTAGATTTTGCTGTAGATAAAATGTTGTCTCCACTGGTGGTTATAGCACTGGTGTAGTAAATCTACTGCTTGCTGGAGAAACGTTAACAAACTATTACGCAGCGCAAAAAAACCCCAAGTAATCTGCCATTGATGTATTTATTTCTCCTTCGTTGTGTTTGGGTGTACACGCGCATACCACACCCCCAAACCTAATACACATGCGCACAATGTCGTTTTCTCATTCTTGCGTTCTTCGGGGTTTACACGGAAATGAGAACGCTGTGGTTTTCAAAAACTTGCATTTTGAAACTTGTTTCAAAAGGTTTGCGTTATCAGTCCCTTAAAACGCCGTTTCCGTGTATACGGACAGCCAAATCACATAAATAGTTTTGCGCTTTCACTTGAAAACAGTCTCGTGTAAACGGCCCCTTAATAGATATATTTTTCTATGTCTGTGTTGTTGCCTTATTTGGGCTGATATGTTGAGATCACATTACCAACCAATTACAGTCTTTCAACTTGCCACAAAAAAGACAAATATTAACAGATAGAAAGACAGTCAACACAAAAGTCTAAGGGCATTGTTCATGTGCATTCCCGAAAAGACAGGGCTCTTTTAAATGAAAAATCAAGAGTGAATGTCCTCAAGGAACAGTTCACTTAAAAATAACAATTCTCTCTTCATTCACGCACCTTCAAGTTCACCTCCAAATCTGTATAAATGTATTTGTTCTGATGAACACTTAGTAAGATATTTGGAAGAATGTAGGAAAGCAAACAGTTCTGGGGCACTTTTGACTACAATTGTAATTTTTCTTGCTATGGTAGTCAATTGTGGCCAACAACTGTTTGGTTACTATTTTCTTCCAAATATATTTTTCTGTGTTTATCAGAACAAATAAATGTATACAGATTTGCATCAACTCGAGGGTGAGTAAATGAATACAGAATTAAATTTTTTGCCTGAACCATGCCTTTAAACATAAATTCTGCGTTTAATCTCGTTTTCAAGGAGAATTATTGAAAGAGTGCATTTCTATAGGATTCTTTTTAAATTAACAGTTTATCTATCTTACTTCTGTTGTCTGTGTGCTCCTAATACTGAGGTGTGAGAAAGCTAGTATGGAACATTAAGCTAGTTAAATACATAGTGATTTTCAGACAGGCAGTGGATTTGACAAGCTCAGCAGACACACCCCGACTAACCCCCTCAAAATCATCACACACACTGTTCTATCATATTCACTCCACCCTTCCACACACACAAACACATGTTGGGTTTCCATGTTTTATGGGGACTTTCCATAGACAATGATTTCTATACTGTACTGTATATTCTATCCCCTCACCCAACCCTAATCCTGACTGTCACACAAACCTTTCTGCATTTGAGTCTTTTTACTTGTGAGGACCACTTAACATCTATTCAGAAGTTGGTTTTCAATACTTTATTTGTGTGGACATTTTTGGCTCTTAATATAGTAAACCCTGCACGCACACTCACATATACACAAAATTGGGTCTGTAAAATCCATTAACATTCTCTTTGGCTTAGACAAAGATGACTTCTTGAAACTCCCCTAAAATCTTCAGTATAAACATTTCGCAAAAATATTTTGTGAATATTTCACAAAATAGACAGGAAGAACAGCCAAACTAGGTCGATTTAGAGTTTGTGGGTTTATACATAAGACTTTGGGGTATACTATAACCTGAGAACTCAACACTACCGGGGAAAGTCACATGCATGTGTGTGAGTTATTGAAGTCAAAAGCTTCGAAAACCACTGTCTGTCTGGATTACAGCAATTAACTCAGCAAGCACAGACACACTGAGGCATTCCCGCACACACAGTCATGCACAAACCAATTTATGAACATTCATGAAAAATATGTTTTTATTAGCATTGGGTTAAAAAAGGGACAAACCCAACCATTTGGTTATAAATCTAAGCTATGCTTGGTTGTTTAAGCCCAAAATGCTGGTTGTATTAACGCACTGTTGTCAACGCTGGTTTGGAAATAACCCACCATTTCTTTAGAGAGTATTGAAGGGATAGCTCACCCAAAAAATAAAATTCTGTCATTGTTTACACATCATCTTATAACTTCAAAACATTGTTTTTTATGACTAAAGAAGATATTTTTAAAGATTGTTTGTAACTAACCCTTTCACTTTCATTGGTTTTGTGTCCATACAATAGAAGTAAATAAGTACCGTCATTGTTGTTCGCCAACATTCTTCAAGAGATCTTCTTTTGTGTTCTCCAAATTACGCATGAAATGATGTGGGTTAATGATGTTGAATAAAAGTTTTTGGTGAACTGTTCCTTTAAATCAGCATAAGTACGTGCGTGGGTGGTTGTTTTAAGCACACAATCTCAAGTCTCGCGATACAGCTGTAATTGTTTCCGTGTGTCGTCGTCATAAAGCTACAAGACATCACCGCCACAGTCTTCTACTGCCAGACTGATCATACAAACAGACACATAAACTTAAACACTAGAGTGCATCTGTGTTCCTTTCCTCTCTGCTTGTCTAAAATCATGTTTGATAAATCTGAATTAAAAAAACAAGTATTTTTCAGTTTGTTCTGCTGAAGATTTTTTGCAATGTTTTAGGTCCTTTGTTTTAGAAGTGACTATAAGTGAAAACCCTCTTGTAGTTGTAGAAAAGTTTAGGTCTAAAACTAGGACCCTAATGCTATAGATGTTTTAAAAGCCATGCAAACAGCCGGAGAGAAAATCGGCAAAGGACAGAACAGAATAACAAACAGACACTGGATTTTCCCCATCCTAAACCACCATGAGCTGTTATTAAAATGTTAACTGTGCCAGTGTTCCAAAATAACCTGGTTAAGCCTGGCTTGATCTTTCAGCCCACATAAGAGTCTTCTAACCACACTACAGTCTAAAATTTCACCGTCTTCTGCAGATAGTCTACAGACTTCATGTTATAACTGATTTTGTGACAGTAAAATATGGTCAGTGCAGTCTGCAAATTGTCTTAACTGTGTAACTTTGTTGTTGTTTTTAAAGGAACTGTGGATGTTTTATAGGAGATGTTATAAAAAATGTATATGTATGTATGTAAGGGCGTGTATGTAAATGCATATGTGTTAAATTAAATTATTTATAGATTTGGATATTAAGTGTGAAATGCAACAGTGACGCCTTAATCTGTAATTTCTCTTTTTATTTTTATACAGTGGTATGTCCTCTCACCTGTATGAATGGGGGAGTGTGCAGTACTCGCACACACTGTCTCTGCCCACCGGGCTTCACTGGACGACTCTGCCAATTCCCACTTCGAACACAAGCTTCACGTGGAAACAAGCAGCCTGTCTACACCGTACAGGTGCTGACTTCATTCATCCCACATTGCTCAAACATCCCCTTAAAAAATGCCAGACTCCGTTTTCCTCCTGGCTTCTTAAATCTACTTTAATTGAATTGTCATGGGACCCTTGAATGGTTTCCATCTTTCTGCGCTGTAGCTACGACCCCGAAAGGACAATTCAATTACTTTTGAATTTTTTTTAACAAATGTTGAAGAATTTGCAAAAAAATTAGATTGATAGAAAAAATATATATGATCATGTCATGGAGGGTTTGACATTGATGTTTTAAATGAAAACCTGAAGATTTGTGCACAATGCATATTTTCTGATTCGATCTTTGGGATTGACTATTTGCACTGTAATTTTTCGAGTGATGAAATCGAATGTTTTTGTTCAGATAGCCCGCTTGTTTCATCCACCTTTTAAAGAAAATGTATTTCTGTACGTGAGCTGAAAAACACTACTGTGCTGTATGATGTCATGTTTGTGGAAAAAAATATAAACATTTACAAAACTCTTGATTCTTATTTCATGCTAAACTATTTATGAGTTTTAATTACATATGCCAGATTTAGAGTTTTGTTGTCAATCTGAGCAATCCCTTAACATCAAATAAAATCCTCCAGGTCTTGCCTGAGTCCCAGGGTCTGTCCGATCAGGGCATCACAGGTGGACGACAGCAGCTGTCACAGACTCACTCAGTGTTCACTCTGCCTCTGTCACAAGGTGCTGGCCATCACTCATCTGAAGGTAATGGGTGCACCTTAAACGTCTTATTATTATATACATTTGTAAAATAATTGTTGTATATCTAAGAGTGGATTACCCCTAAATGAACGGTTTACTCATCCTCCTAATGTTCCAAACCTTTATTACTTTCTTCTGAGAAATTCGAAAATAATTTAAAATATATTAATTGTATAATATAGAATATAATGATATATAATTACGGACATACTGCTTTAGTCACCATTAAGTTCTTGTTTTCCACAAAAAGTAATATAGGTTTGGAATGATATAAGGATGAGTAAATTCAACCAAATTTTGGTTGTTGTTGTTTTATACTTTATACTAATTATTGTGATTAAAAAACACTAAACATCCCATCTTTTTCTTATCATAATTGCTTTCTTTCTATCCATCTATCTATTCAGTGCAGTTCAATGTACGTGTTCTCCATACACCAGACACTTCAGTTGTCATTCATCCCCTTGACCAATCAGAGAACAAGCCTCACAGTTCCAAGACAGTGACCCGACTTCCTCCTCAGACACATAAGCCGAAGGGGAGGTGCTTCCAGGAAACCACACCCAAACAGGCTGTGAGTAACCATTAGAGACAGAATTTAATTCTGATCTGATTTGGGCATTAATTAAAAATATTAATATCGCTCTAATGCTCACTATCTCTTTTTGTAGTGTAGTAGTAACCCTCTTCCTGGCCTGACCAATCAGGAAGACTGCTGTGGCAGTGTGGGTAATTCATGGGGACAAAATAAATGTTACAAGTGTCCTTTACTACCCTGTAAGTACATTTCATAAACAACATTTACATTAAACCTTTAGCTCTTTGAAAATTAACCAACATGAGCATGTGCTATCTACTGTATATGTACTAACAAATACACCCAGACTATACACATGTAGACCTATCTAATGTCAAATTTGATATCTGATGATTCAACTAAAAATATTTTTCAAGGTTTAGTGAGTTACTATTAGTATGAGCAGCATGGATGATTATGTTGGATTTTACACAGACAGACCAATATTAAAACGCAGTATTTTGTATAGCGCTGTAATACTTCACAAGTCATGTTTATTTGTATGTTTTCATGCCTGCGTCATAGTTCACTGCTGTGTTTAATGTTTTGAATTGGACCATTAAACATGGAAAACTATTAATTATCGAAAAGGAATAGTAAAACTCAAGTTTCTTGGTTAATCATTGTGAAGCTGTCCCTAATGTAATATAACTGAATGTACTTGAAAACTTGTTCATTGTGGAAATTGCCTTTTTGTCATAATTTTAGCTTTTATTTTAGTGCAGGTCGGAACACAGCTTGTTCAGACAAATCAAATAATGAGACACTGGCAGTCAGTCTACCTTTTACATTTTTATAGCAAAACCAAAACAGATGATTTAAAATTATAATTTTTTATAGACAGGGAAAAGTAACAAAATACAAACTACCTTGCAGTATGAATAGTGCGTTTTTAAGTATTATGCTATATATTTAGACTACAGTATGTGTGTGCATCCGTGCCTGCATGTGTGTGTTAGGAGCTAAAAGCAACCATTTATTAATAAATCCTGAACATGATTTGTTCCTTAACCGGTCACATATAATCAGAGCCGGCCCTCACTTATAAGCGAACTAAGCGGCTGCTTAGGGCCTCGCGGCCACTAGTGATCCCTAAAGAGCACATGAAATTACAGCTTTTTTGTGATATATTCACGACACGCGTCCATTTCCTCACATGGTACCCACTATTTTTCATGTGGTGTGTGTAAAAATGTATGAAATTACTGACTAAAAGCAACATTGCAATATCAAAATAAGTGAGGTTACTGGTTACAGAGCCGAGCAGCGACCAATCAAATCAAAGAAGACAGAGCTCTTATCACGTCCTCGGCTCTTCAGCAAGACCCTTCAGTTTTTTCACAACATACTGTGACTAAAAACATTCAATATTTGGCAACTGTTTAGTGTGAAACGATAGAAATGTTGAACATCCGACAGAATTCACTAATGCAAACAACAAAATGTTGATTTAGAAGAAAATATGTAATTTTCGTGATTCGTGTCATTTATAAATATCTGTCAATTCTGCGTTTTATTTTGGGATAAGGTTAAGAATAATTTTGTGCATGCTGTAAATTAATTTAATGGTTATGAAGTTAATACACACACAAAAAAAGATGAAATCATCCTCAAGGGCTGTGTGGCTGTATATAGGTTGTGGTTAAAATGAAATAAAAATTGCAAATAGTTAATAGTTATGGTCCGTGCTCAAACTTTAAAGGGACAGTTTACCTAAAATTGGAAGTAATGTAATTGCCGTCCCTGCTCATAATTTATTCCATAACTCATCTCACTGTCCCACTGCTTGATTTATTTTTATTTTCTGTCTTTTCTTATAATTTCCCCGTCCAATATTGACTGGTGGGTATGTGTCATCACAGTCTCTGACTTCAGTACGTCCAAGAAGAAAAATGCTCTTTTTCCACTACCATTTTCTTCTCATAAAGAGTCATAATCCATTTTATTTGTCAGAGCTCGTTCAGACAGTGATGGCCCTGTGCACTGGGTCTGTCTGCTTCTCTTTGAAATTCCTGGCCAGCTGAACAGTGTGTGAGCGGATATGCGTTACCATAAGTGTTTGCGTTCAAGTGTGTGCGAACGTCTGCGAGAGTCTTCGTGCCTTAGCAACATCACCATATTTTCCAATGACACACCCTTTGCAGTAAAAGGAGACAAAAGTGAAGGATGGAAAAAAGGATTAAAAAAATGTTGGCTTTGGCTAAGGCTTTTCTGGAAAGTCACTCTGTCTCTGTACTCACATGTTCTTACACAGGAGGGAAAAAATATCAGCTTCAGAGAAACGTTCCCACCGTGGCCTCTCTCTCTCTCTCTCTCTCTCTCACACAAACCACATCACATATAAAGCACACCACCAGTTTCTCTTTAAAATTTCTTTTTTAAGCCTTTCCCACTCTCTTTTTGTTTAGCTTTGTTTAACTTTCCTATATTTGGTTTTTTTGTTTCAGTGTAATGGTCCGACTCAAAGGGATACTTCACCCAAAAATGAGAATTCTGTCACCATTTACTCACATTTACTTTGTTCTGATGAGAACAGAGAAAGATATTTGGAAGAATGCTTATAACCAAACAGATCTTGCCCTCCATTGACTCCCATAGTAGGAAAATTACTTTATATTTTTTTTGTTCTGTAGAACACAAAAGAAGACATTTTGAATAATGTAGGACAGCAAACAGTTCTGGGGCACTTATGACAGACAGTTTTGGGTAAATAGTTCACCCAAGAATGACATTTCATGCACTCAAGACTTCCATTTAAAGCCTTGAGAAAATTATGTCCTAAATTCTGCGTCAATTAATAACTTTACTGAAAATTTTATTCAATAAAGGGATATTAACAGAAAAATAGAGAAAGTGAATACTTTCAAAAATGTTTTGTCAGTTTCTCACACAAAAGTACTGCATGGTGCTATAGTGCACTTACTAATAATATGAAGACATAATTGTATTTATTGGTGAACTGTTGCCAGAAAACCTGAAAAATAAATCTCAGTTTTTTTCTCATCCAGACGCTGGGAAACACCAGACTATACTAGAGGACTTTGGCTCCACTTGCCCTCAGGGATATAAGAGACTCAACACCACTCATTGTCAAGGTAATGCCTGTGTTAATAAAAGGTAATACATTTGCTCAATCCAGACCATGAGACACATACAGTCAAGTCTTTGCTGACAGTTTGGAGACAAATTGGATTATAGTGTCTAAAGGAGAACTGGATACATTCAGAATAAAACTACAAGGAAGATACGAAATAAGGTTATTTCAACAAGCTCCATTTGTGACTCTCATTGCCTTTTCAAGAGAACCTATTGAAGGAGAAGCTAGATCATGGAATGGTACTGTAAGCAAATAAATTGTACATTGTGCAAGATGACTAACCACAACTGTCAGGTTTTACTGCAAGCAGATGCCTCAGACCTTTGATATGCTACACACTCTTTTCAGTTCAATCATTTCTCAGATGCGGTGCAGGAATGGCTATAGAACAGCATTCTTCATTCAAATGATGAGCACAGATGGAGACACTAATTAACACTATTTTCCGGCTATAGGAATATCAAGAGTTGAGGATTTGGGCACATCCATGGTATTGGGTTTGAGGCAGCTGTCGGACAGAAGTGCATTTACATTGTGAAGAATCTATCTTGCTATATTATGTTGAAAAACATAATCTCAAAATCGATGGGGCTGTTAGGACTTCTGTCATCAGAAAAGCTACGTTACCATAGCTGAGATATTTCATACCTCTATGAGCAGAGCTATTATTGAAGCATAAGTACCAAAACCTGATTATGACATTCATCCAGAGAACTAAAAGTGCAAGGCCAATGTGGCTGATTTATTGCGCAAAGATTTTTGATTCAGAAAGATGCCTCCTCTGGATATGTAAACGGCACACTGTTTAGGGTGATACTGAATAGGACACTTGCTTGAACATTGATGAAAAAACCTCAAAACACGTTGAGTAAGACGATAAGCTATTACCGTAATCAACATGCCAATTGATTTTATTTTGCAGAAAGATTCATGAGGTGAAACGCATAGAGACAAACGTTTGGCCCAAAAGGAAAATACATTGTCAGTGCAACAGGAAGAATATCTCAACATACATGACAACAGTAAACTGAATCTTTCAGTTTCAACCATCACTTATTTCATTGTTTGTAATTCAGCTTGACAAAATCTGTGGATGATGGGAAAACCATCTGTACCATCATTGACTGCAGCAGAATTATCTAACAGTCCTGAAGAGTGTCAGCTGGAAAATCAGTTACAAAACTGTACTGCTATTACAAGAAAAGGAGACCTGGGAGAAATGTTGGCATTTCCCATTAATCTTATCTGAATCATTGACCTTGGATTGTAACCCTAAACCATTGTGCCTTTTTTAGTACACCCATTACTCCCTTAGATCATGTAAAGCATAAGGTAACTTAGAGTTCTGTATTTGTATTTAACATATGTTTAAGGTCACTGTTTGTTGTTCTCTCCTTGTGTTTATCATTCTCTGTTGCCGTGGTAGACATAAATGAATGTATGATGCAGGGACTGTGTCAGAATGGAGAATGTTTAAATACGCAAGGAAGTTTCCGCTGCACCTGCAAGCATGGATATGTACTGATAGAAAGGACACGCTGCGTAGGTGAGACATAAACATATAAACACTACTGTACAAAAGTGGGTCACCTTATTTTTATTAGTATTTTTTCCACATTGTGGCCTAATAGTAGACTTCCATATGTATAAACAAAAAACTAAATGATGTCTGTTTGTGAACATTTAAGTGTACACTTTAAGATCAAAAGGGTTTTAAGATCCTGAGAAACATTTCAGCAAATAGAGTAATGTACAGTATATAAAAATGCATAAAACAATAAAAAGAACAAACTTTAGTAATTACAAATGAATTTATTTTCTAGAACAAATGATTTGTATAAATTAATAGATTTGTTTTCTTGTAGCACCATCTGTTGAGCAGGGCCCCTGTTTCCGAATGTTTACTGAAGCAGGGAAATGTGAACATGTCCTTCCAACACGTCTTTCCCAGGAGATCTGCTGCTGCACTGTGGGTAAAGCATGGGGTAGCAGCTGTGACAGGTGTCCACAGGACGGCACAGGTGAGTGTGTTAAATCCACACTGTGTATATGTGGCTCCTGTATAACGTTTTGACTCTGGCTAAATAAAGTCTCCTTCTCTCTCTTTTTGTTTTGATTCGCTCTCTCTTTAGCTTCCTTTAATAAAATCTGTCCAGCAGGAAAGGGGATGTCTGTCCTGACCTATCGTAGCACACTGTCCATTCAGCCCTTTCAGCCCCATATTGAACACAATCCCAATCCTAAAAATGGTACAATAATGGGTTCTATGTTCTGGTTCCGAATTCATTTATTGACAATTCTTTGTGTTCGTTTATAAATTAAGTTGTATCTTTTATTTTGTGTTTTCAGAGTTCAAGCCTCAGGTAAGATTGAAAATCTGGTTTTACTGATCCAGGAAATCAAAAGTCATTTTATAGAAATTTTGCTATATTCACCACTGTACAGGTAGAGCAAATCTACCCCTGCCAGTTCATTCAACTGATTTTGCCATCATATCAACAGGAAGGCCCTGTCCAGACGACCACACAGCCCTCACCAATCAGCACGCATGGTCCTCGCATCCCAGGTAGACTTATTCTGTCATTCTGTAGTCTTACTTGTCATTTGTTATGACAGTTTACTATATTAATGAGCTATGTATTTCTGTATCTCAGCTGATGAAATATTTATCTTGAATAGGCAGTAAATGCATTTCACGTGTTTTATTGCTCATTTTCTCTGTCCGTCTTGATCTTTATTAGTCATTGTGGCCAAGCCAACCTCTGCTCCCTATGTTTGGGTTCCACCAGAGAGTGATACCCCCAAAGTCTCATTGGAACACTTACCCACGGCAGTCTCGCGTAAGTTTCACCAAGTCTGCTTCAAAAGTTAATTATAAAACTTTGTCTACGTGTAGTTTTCTCATATACATATTTAAAGTCTAATTCGACCTATTTTAGCTAAACATGTACAAAATCTTAAATATTTTCACTGTATGAAACAATTATTAACCCACTGGAGTGATATGAATTTCTTTTATGATGGATATATGCACTCTTTGTATCGGTTATTCTTCTTTGGTATTAGAAAGTCAGGAAGAGTCATGATTATTACTCCTTTTGACCTATCGGTAAACCCCGCCCCCCTTAGTAACTGTTGCTAACTCGGACAAGCAACTGGAGTTCCTAATGTCTTTCAATAGCAGCTGTCAGTGTGAAAACCATGTCCGAAGAACCACATTTTGGACAAACTCGTGTCGTCGAGGAGAATTCAAGTGGGATTTAAATATGGCATGGAGGGATATATAAACGATTTTAAAATAAATATGGTGGATAACAAATTTGGAAGCGAGGGTTTACATATCACAATGCAATCGGTAGAAGCCTCAAGTTATAGTTGTCACGATCGCAAATGACAACATTTAGGATCAACTGTTCATGTACTGCAGGGTAGGATTACATTAATTTACATTTAACCAGTTTAATATGGTGAGACACTGAAATAAAGACCTTGGTTTATGACCTACAATGTACATGCTGTATGAACAGTTAGCTTTAATGTTTGTTACGTTAGCATGGACTCACTAACTTAATAGTTTTAGCCAGAGATACGATACTGAAGCACAAGATAACATTAAAGTTCTGCAGTAATCTCTTAGTGAAAGTATGACAACCAGAAAATAAACGTTTTTGTCTTCACTGGGATTGGAGTTGAATCGGGTTACTACACCCGCTCTTTTTGGGTGGGTTTAGGGAATTTAATAAAATAAATTCCATTCCTCATGCTCCCAGGACACCTGGACTTAGTGGTACATGTAACACTGATCTTACAATGATTCTCTATGGCACTGAAACCTACAGGTGAACTTATATTCGACTGCTATTGGCTCATCTACGTTTGAGGGGAGGGGCTTACCAATAGGTCAATTGTGATCGCCTAGAGAAAGGAAGACATGTTCACCAAGGATGCCATGGAGCTGAGTAATTTATGACATACATTTCATTCCTTTAAATGTGTTTGTGTAAAACAGCGATCAATGAATGCAAGCTGAGCTGGAATATATGTGGTCAGGGAGAGTGTGTGAACACACCGAATGGCTTTACCTGTCACTGTCATGCTGGATACCAACCACATGCACAGAAAAAGAGTTGTGTGGGTAGGTACACGCATGTATTTATACTGTTTATATATATATAGAGAGAGAGAGAGAGAGAGAGAAACAACTATAGACATAATATATGTGACCATGGACCACAAAACTAGTCATAAGTTGCACAGGTATATTTGTAGCAATAGGTTACTGTTCGTAACCCTGGTTCTCTGAAACAGAGAGAATGGAGAGATCCTCCTATGGGAAGGGCATCCGTACCTGAGCTCTGCAGAAGCATCCAATTGCACCAAGTCTGGCTTTGACAGACACCCTCACCTAATGCATAAAGGCACCTGCACACGCTACCTTTCCTCAGTGAGCATATTTACTTCTCGTGCAAACTTGGTGGATCTCTCCACTCAATGTTTCAGAGAACCTCTTTCATCATCTCATGTTCGAGATTCACCCATGGGAGATATGGATAGCTCCCGGTTGCCCAATATACTCACAGCTAGGCTTTGAAACCCAGAAGAATGTGAACCTGTAAAGGCGGTGCACGACACGTCACAATATAACAACCCATTGTGTGGTGGAAGCAATTGAGCAATTGGTTGCGGTTTGGCACTAGATGATTCGGGCGATGAGGGTCCAATGGGCCTCTCTGATGTGGGAGAGATCTGACTGGATGTAGCTCTTGAAAGCCTGTGATGACCAGCAACCCAGAGTTTGGATCTGGGGTTTGGAAAGGCCTTTTTGGACGGCCATTGTTGCCGCACCTATGTGTAAGGAGTGGCTGGAGAAATGGTCAGTTGGGAAACCAGAGAGGATTGGTAGGATAGATTTGAAGTGCTTTTGGAACCAGAAACATGCAGCGGGGATCATCTTACTTCAGCACGCCGTCATCTTCCTAATGCCAACCGAACATATTCGCTCTAAACCGCCACAGAAGCAAACACTCATGCAGGAGCCTGTGCTTCCAGGTGCCTCTGCTGCAGCAGACTTCACTAGTTCATAAGCCTGTATCTCAACAGCGACTGCCCCCGCAGGGGCCCGTGCTTCCATCCTCTCTCTGCTGCAGCAGACGCCTCTCCTCTAGAAGCCAGTATGCCTGTAGCGACCGCCCCGCAAGGGTCCGTGCTTCCATCTTCACTCTGCCGTAGCAAACATCTCTCCTCCAGAAGCCAGTATCGCTGCAGCGACCGCCCCCACAGGGCCTTTTGGGTTGCGCTCTGGGTTCGGGCAGCTTTCGAGCTCAGTGCACTCGCCTCGATCAGGGCTCCGAGCTTAGAGCCCGCTTCCCCGGACAGCACGCCAAATACGCATACCATTTTCTTCCCTTGTTCTATTGTTGTTATCTGCATGGCGAACTCGTTAAATGATGTTTAATTAACAAAGTTTGGTAGGAGTAGGAGCAGATAATCACCCCAGCTGATCCGCAGTCAGCAATCATAGAAACTACCCTATCAGCACAAGCTCTCCTATAAATAGACAAGCTGTCTCACCTGCGTTCTTGCTACAGCTTTCAGCATCTTTCCAACACCCTGGCTCATCTCCTCAAGCCTGCTTCTCCCACAGCAAGCCAGAGTGCAATTGGATGCTTTTGCAGAGTTCAGGTATGGATGCTTTTCCCATAGGTGGATCTCGAACACAAGATGGTGAAAGAAAACAATACAGTGTATGGGTCAAAATTATCCATTTTCTTTTATGCCAAAAAACATTAGAATATTAAGTAAAGATCATGTTCCATGAAGATATTTTATAAATTTCCTAAAAACTGCAAATATATAAAAACGTTTCTTTTTGTGAGTGGATGCAGAAAAATCACAAAAAAATGGCCGGAAACACCCCAACAAACATTGCTTGCTACTGCCTGGTCTTAGGGAATTACCCTTAGTTTGGTTGCTATGTAAAGTTTTTGAATTTCCGCTTTCGGGTTCATCTACTCTCCACAACATCGGTAAGCCAATAGAGAGCGTTAAAACAAACCTGTTTATGCTGCTACACCGTGTCTTATGGACAACTTTAAAGGCGATTTCTGATTTTCAAATAGTTGTATCTCAACAAAACACTGTCCTATCCTGACAAACCATACATCAATGGAAAGATTATTTATTCAGCTTTCAGATAATGTATAAATCTCAATTTGAAGAAATGTACCCTTATGAACGGTTTTGAGGTCCACATATTCATCTTCGCCTGCATATGACTGAGACAGCAAGAGACTATCTCAGTACTTGGTGTATTAATTTACATACTAATGTAATCGTCAAGGGAAAGAAATCAGACATGGTGGATAAAACATCAACATCAGTAATTTTACAAGATCAGTATAATTATTTTAACATGTGGTCTCTTTCTCTGTAGATGAAAATGAATGTGATTCTGAACCATGTGGTAGAGGCATCTGCATTAACACTGTGGGCTCCTACCGATGTAACTGTTACAATGGTTTCAAACTTGTGGCGCAAAATGGAAAGCGCAGATGTATCGGTGAGTGTCCAGCAAAGGTTATTTATATTTATTCAGCTATTCGAAGATTGTTTATTTCTACTATAATTGACACTGGGTGGAGTCACAGGTTGTTGGGTTTGGCCGATTTAAGCTGCCACTTCATGTGAACTTTAAAGGACAGTGTCAATTACCTCTAGATAGTTCTGCAGAAATAAATGGTGACTAACACTTGTTTGCATGGATACTTCCAGATATAAATGAGTGTTCTAAACCTGATATATGTGGAATTGGAGGGCAGTGCATTAATTTGCATGGGTCCTATAAATGTGAGTGTCTGCCTGGCTTCAAAAGCAAATCCCGCAGACAACCTTCCTGCGAAGGTGAGGACACCCATCCATGTATTAACACTTATAGATACATATGTTCTATTTGTGTGTTTCTGTGGGAATCTAAAGTTATTGGTGTCTCTCTCTGCAGACATAAATGAATGTTTGGATCCTCATACCTGTCCTGACGAACAGTGTGAGAATACAGTTGGATCCTATGAGTGCATACCCTGCCAACCTGGATACCATGCACAAGGAGGAGTTTGTTACGGTCTGAAAAACACACACCCTCATGTTTACACATGCAACCACTCACATGCCCTTTATCAACTACCATCTTTTACTGAGCTCCTTACATAAGCTCTAGGCATTTCACAGGTAAACAAAAAAAGCCCCTAGGTATTGTCTGTCAGTGATGCAATGACAAGGTGTTTGGTGGCAACAGTCAGGGAAATGTAGTTGACCAGAAAACCGTATGGTTTGTTTGAATCATTATGTCTATTTATTCTATGATATCATTAGTGATTAAATATATTTTTATAGAGCTTTAGATTGGTTAAGCAAAGTACAAAAGTAGTACATACTGCAAATTTATTTACAATATCCTCTTTAGTTCCAACATCTTCCAAATACGCATGTAATTTAGTTTCCTTTTTTATATTATATTTTATAATGTATTATCAGCATTCATTCATATGCGTTATGTATACACTACCATTCAGACACAAATGTAATTATTCCAAAATAAATCAAAAGATTTTACAGTTGCATCTTCGGTGTAGTCATCCTTTATCTAGAATTTTCAGAAATGTTATATATTATACAGCCAGCATGCTCTCTAGATATCCATTTTGATAAAAAGGCCACGTTATTCAACCATGACATAAATGTTTTTATGCAGGTTTTTGAGTTAAATTAGACATAAATGTAATCTTACAAGAGCTGTGTTTCCATTAGACATCAATGAGTGTCAGAAGCATGGTGTGTGTCTCAACGGCAGATGTGAGAACTTGCAGGGATCACATCGGTGTCTCTGTAATGAAGGCTTCCTGCCGGAGGCTGACAGCAAAGGATGCAGAGGTCAGTGGCACATAGCCAACACAACTTAAGGGAAAGTTCATCCAAAAATATATTTTGAGAAACGTCTCGGTAGTTTGTATTCACACAATCGAAGTCAATTGAAATTAATGTTGTTACCAACACTCAAAATATCTTCTTTTGTGTTCTGCAGGAGAAAGAAAGTAATATAGGTTTAAAATGACATGAGGGGAATAATAAAGTACATCATTGGATGAACTACCCCTTAAATAACATCAATGTCAAATGCAAACTTTCTACTGGTTTTTTATTTTAGTTTTTTTTTCATTCTGGAAAGACATTTCTGGATGGTTATGTTTCCACAGACATCAATGAGTGTCAGGATAACCGTCTGTGCGCTAATGGTCAATGCATTAACACTGAGGGATCATTCCGGTGTCAGTGTTATTCTGGTTACCAGCCTACACAAGAGGGAAGCCACTGTGAAGGTCGGTTAATAACAATAAATGCAACACAGAGATGGCACGTTACTCACAGTACAAGATTTAAGGGCCGTTCACATTATACTAACAATAAGTGTGGAAGTAATTTGATGCCATTAGTAAAACATGTTGAATTACCACTAATCAAAAATAACTACCAGTGCTTGCATTTTTAGAGTCTGCAATTCAATATGGTTGTATAGTTAAGCTATGAATATTTCAAATTGAAACATTTCACACAATTTCCCAGTTAAAAAATGTAATAATACAAAATCACCTTTTAAATTTCATTAAAAAAATTACAACTTGTTTTAAAATACAACCTTTAATATTCAACAGACAATTTTCAGTCCATTGTATTTCGGTTTAAAAAGAGTTCTGAGAATCGCTGTCCCAAGATAAAGTGCTCAAGACAGTATTTCCACCCAATTCTTAATGACTAAATAAAAATGTTCTTATAAAGGTTTATTACACCTAAATACTACTTTATTTCTTACATTTAAACCCTATTGCTAACAGCTTAATCTTGAGTAATTATTGTGACTAACTAGCATAATATAACAACACATCAAGTAAAATAAACATTAAATCATGGTATAGCCTTTTCAGTCACTAGATTAACCACATTTCGAGTACAGAGTGAAGCCACAGTATTACTCTGTAGATTTAAGATGTGTGTATTTTATAAAGTAACAAATAAACAGTTGAACACACAAAATGTCTTTTTTACATGAAACCCATTCATGCAGCACTTCATTAACGACCAACTTCATTAAATTCACTAACTTCACTGATGACGTTTTCATTGACTCCTAACAGAGAGAAAAGTGTAGAGAGAAAGAGAGCGAAGTGAATGAAATAATAAACATTCAGTTGAACAATGTTGATGTACAACTCTCTTATTTAAAAGATCTTAGTGAGCACTAAGGCCGAAGCCTAGTAAAGTTACTTGACAAATGTATCGATTAATCTTTTGTCATATTATTGCCTGCGCTGAGATCTGTGCCTGAAATCACTTCATACAGACTATAAAGTAACTTACATGACAAAATCTAGCATGTGGTATTTTAACAGGCAATTATTATGATGTCAAATGTAATAATCAATATATGCTACATAATAAATCATCCCATAGTCACTTAATCAATATATGCTTGCCAGTCGTGCTACGGTTTCGTTAAACGAACTCGTTTTACAGCACTAGAAGCTTATATTGTGGCTATATAGTAGATTCAAGACTATTTTGAAACTCATGATAAACTTCGGCTACATTAACTTTCCAATAAAAATTTTCAGAATTTTTTTTAATGTTAAACGAACAAAATATGATTCACATTTGATACTCACACTCTTATTGTCGTCCATACTTCAGAAAAACACGCAGATGCGCTCATCTCTTCCATTTCAGCTAAAAACCTAGGGTCTTAGAAATGCGTCCCCAGAGATGTCCTGAAAGTTCAGCCTCCGCGGAGGTTTGCAGGAAGATGCTACTCTCTCTACCTGCTGCCTGACCGCTTCACCAGCAGGGGGTTCAAGTCGGTTCTGTTGAAGACCTCTAACATACACCTCAACGCAAGTCAGTTTTACATGGCTGACACGTGGAAAAATTACTGGTCAGAAAACAATGAGTGCTCACTGGCGATATATACAACTAGATCTGTAGAGGTTGCTGTTTGGCACATTGTATTTTGTATTATACTTTTATATTAGGCTATATAGTTTCAACCTTGCCATCAGCGTGCATTGTCTTATCGGCCAGTGTACCGTGCTAAAATGCTTAATGTTGCTTGGTCTAATCATACCAAATGGCTAAAATGATTATAGCTTGCACATTTTTGATAAAGTGTAGGCTATACAGAAATGCGGAAGAGCCCTGAATACGAACATAAGAATTTAAGGATGTCCCACCGTATTTCTCACATAATACCAAAACTAACATTGAAGGAAAAACAATGACGCAAGTTAGGTAGGTGGAGGTATTTCAATTCATTCATTCATATAATAGGCTATATTGGCTATATTTATTTTGTTTGAGTTCTGACCTCAGATGAAAAGCTGTAGGCCTAATTATTTCCATTGATATTTCTCTTTTAAGTTGTGTAGTTAAGCATTTGTTTAAGTTACATTTATTTCCTACATTTACTAAATATTTTACATTTACGTTATTAAGAAAAGACTGTTATTTACGTATATTGTAGATGATTTATTTTACATTCTGATAAAAAATTGTTTATAGCTTGTTCTTACATCTGTTTGTACTAGGTACTATTTCAGTTTGCTTTATTTGTCCTTAAATCTATATTTATTCCTATATATTTAGCAATATATTAAGTTTTATTGTTATTTAGTTTTATACCAAAATCAAATGTTTTATATGAATTTAAATGATAAGTTTATTGTGTTGGTGTTATGTAACTAATAGGTAAGGACACATTTATAATCATATACCATTGCATGCGTCATTAAAATAGTTTCATGCAAATAGCTTCAATATTTTATTTTCACAGTATGGTTCAGTGATTCACTGTTTCATATTACATTTACACGTACAAAATATGCACAGTATTCTTACATATTTTTAATACAATTTACTGATTGAACTTAGAATTTCAAGAGGAATTTTAACCACTGAATTTGTGGAAGCAAATTTTTTAAACCAAAACAATATGGACTGAAATTGTCTGTCGAATTTTAAAGGTTGTTTTTGTTGTAAAACGTGAATTTTGATTGTTGGATTTCTAAACGATGAAATTGTGTGTGAATGTTTCAATTTGAAATATTCACAGCCTAACTATACAACCATATTGAATTGCAGACTCTGCAGAACTTGCAGAAAAATGCAAGCACCGGTAGTGCAAATAATTTATTTTTGATTTGTGGTAACTCAACATGTTTTTTTGCTTCAAAGACTAATGGCATCAAAATACTTCCATAGATAACGGTAACTGTAACTATATTTGCGTCCACACTAGCGGACGGTAACGTTGTTTATTTTAAGCCTGCGTGTTGCAGTGTTCCCAGTCACTTAAATGTATGTAGATGATGCTGCTGATGCTTTCATTTTCATTCCCAAACATCCTTTTTTTTAATATGACTGCAAAGTCTGGATGCTCTCTCTGAAGGCACGCTCATGCTCGGGATGAAAAAAGCGCTCTGAAAGTGATCCCATCGGCTAAAAGTATTGTTTTCTGTATTGTTATCATTGTAGTTGTGATGTAAAACTCGCTATTCTCCTAAATGAAGAACGGTTTTTAAAACTTTAAAGTTATTATCGTTATAATGTGAACCTGACAAGGCGTGGACACTTTTTGCATAAGACTATAATTTTCTCTGATAGTTTCTAAGAGAGTTTCTCTTTCAGATGCAAACATTATGGGAGGAGAGTATATAAATGAATCACACAATGCAATTTATTAACATTTGTGTCATTATTTAACGGCCAGAATATATATATATACTCTTTATATGCTGTATTGACCCATCTGCTTCCATAAATGTAATTTACATTCTAAATTGCAATATAACATTCCAAGATTTCCAATCAATAGTATGTGAGCTTAAAACTACACATTTTACTTGCTTTGATTCATTTAGATATCAATGAGTGTGAGCGTGCCTCTAATTGCCAGCGAGGACGCTGTATCAACACAATGGGCTCATACCGCTGCGAGTGCCAGAAAGGTTATATGCTGGTCAGTGGACGACGGTGCCAAGGTAAATATGCATAAAACAGATGAGTTTTACTGTTTTCATGAAGGCTTTTCTTTCTCCATTCTAGTTATTTGTTCCCTCGTTCACTCTCTCTCTTCATCTGCTTCAGACATAGATGAGTGTTCTGTGGACAGGAGCCTGTGTCAGCCTCATGGTGTATGTGAAAACAGACAGGGCGGATATGTTTGTGTATGCAACGATGGTTACATGTTGTCTGAAGACAAACACAGCTGTGAGGGTAGGAGCTGTGGGATTTCTTCACTGAAGTGCTCAGCATAGTTTTGTGTGTGTGTGTGCATTTTTGCTTGAATAAAATTGCGTTGTTTTTCCACACAGAGGTTACGGTGGATCTGAACAATAAGAAGGAATGCTATCTTAATCTGGATGACACTGTGTTCTGTGACAGCGTCCTGGCAACCAATGTTACTAAGCAGGAGTGCTGCTGTTCTATCGGGGTGGGATGGGGGGATCACTGTGAGATCCACCCATGTCCCGTCTACCACTCAGGTTAGAGACAAACAGACACATTTATTGATGGAAGATGTGTGATTGATGCATCAATGAATGAAAAGATGGATGTATGTATAGCGGTTTGATTGATGTCTGTTGTTTCTAGCGGAGTATCACTTTCTTTGTCCAGTCGGCAGAGGATTTTACCATGAGGAGGGAAAGATAGATTATGGATTACCAGTGCACAGAGGTACGAGTGCACATTACACATGCACACTCTTTCTTTGTAAAACAACAAACAAATTAATCTCTTTATTCTTTTCATTTTGTAGATATTGATGAGTGTGTGTTGTTTTCAAATGAGATCTGCAAGGAGGGACGCTGTATGAACACACAGCCAGGCTTTGAATGCTACTGCCAACAGGGATTCTACTATGACAGCAATCTGCTGGAATGTATCGGTAAAGTCACACACATTTTCATGCCTGTTCAGGCAGTGTGCAGTATACATACTGAAACAAGTCTATCACTTTATCTGTATTAAAGAACCTCAAACAGTTTCAACATTTCTTAAATAATAAGAATACATTGTATCCCCAAACTATTTTTAGAACACTAATGTTGTTTGCTACATTATAAAATGATCTAGTAGATGTTTAATATAATATATCTTTCATTTAATCACAATCATTTTTTTTTCATTTATTGCTTTCAATAATATACACATTCAAATGTGGTTATTTTGAGAAAGTATTACATTTTTAGAAAAGAAATCTAGCCTACACAGAAACAAAAAAGCACACAAGCACAAAAATGTTTAGTTCCTGTCAATAGGGGGCAATATAATGTCAGGAATTAACAATAGGTGAACTATTTGGAAAAACACAAAGCCATTAAAATCTTTCAAATGTATTCAAATTTTCCGACTCCGTTCTTCCTGTAGATGTGGATGAATGTCATGATGAATCACTGTGTACAAATGGTCACTGTGTGAACACTCGAGGCTCATTCTACTGCACTTGCAACCCACCCTGGGTTCCTGACTCTACTAACAAAGAGTGTGTCTTTCCTACAGTCACAGGTATGTGTTGTTAAATGAGCATGTTACCCTTTTTAGGAAAGCTTACTTGTTAAAGAACACGCATGACCCATGTGAGGCATGAATTTACGACCTTCAGATTATTAGACTGAGCGCTGCGCCAACAGGGCTGTGTCACCAACTTAGTTATGGGGACACGCTCAACATTTTTAAGTTATTTTTAATGATTATACTTTAATTATTACTTTTGATTGTTCTTTGTAATTGCTATTATATAATGATTGTAAATTGATGGTTTTGTTATCTCATTTAAATAAAAGTAATAAAACAACTTACAGGATGTTTGTTAGGTAAATTAGCTATTATAAAACTGACTATTTATTCCATTAAAATACTTCTATACCTATTTAACTTCAATTAAGCAAAACAAGTATTTGAAGCTACACTCCTCACAAACTGGATCTCATTGTTAAGAAACCATTGTTTTGCTGCAGATGTGGATGAGTGTCAAGACCCTGCTAATTGTAAAAATGGCCACTGTGTAAATACACAAGATTCCTATTATTGCATCTGTACATCGCCCTGGATTTTGGCAACCGACCGCAACGGTTGTATCACACCTGAGGAACAGACGGGTGAGCAGACCTGAACCATGACGTGATTTTGTAGAATTTATATGATGATTTAGAGAAGAGTGCCTGAAATGGTGGAAGTTATGAACAAAAGTACATGACTTTAATAAGAGAGAATGCTTCAGACAATTGTTTTTGTTGAATGTGTTTTTTTTTCAAGAAGCCCAGCATTAGTTGTTTAACCTGACTCGTAGTTCTGTATGAATTGTAATGATTCTCGCAATTGTTGACTGTTGTTTACATTAGTAATTCCAGGTTTATCTTAAAAAATGTATTACTGCTTCAGTTTTTTCTGGATTATTACAGATTAATTACAATATTTTTCTCACCCAAGACTGTGTGCTTCTGATGGCTCTCTCCTTGTTCTTCTCCCTCCTTTTTCCCCTTCCTCTCTTATATCTCTCCTGTACATCTCTTTAGTAACGGGTGTGTCTGTGGTGCACCTTTCAGATGTGAATGAGTGTGAGGATCCCTCCTACTGTAGAAACGGGAAATGTGTCAACACTCCCGGCTCCTTCCACTGCATTTGCAATCAGCCTCTTACCTTCAGTGCAGCCCTTAAGCAGTGCGTCTATGATGGTGGGTGTGACAAGCTGTCAGCTCGAGCTACCAAACACAGACACACTGGTGATTGATAAAAGAAAATGTATCTGAAGAATATAAATTCTAAAAACGGGTATGATGAATATAGTCCCAAATGTTCTATAGTCCCAAACAGCCTTGATACAGTCCATATTTGAAATGGTCATTTTATATGGTCGGTTCTTTAAATTGAGATCATTACATCTGTGGTTTTCAGCGGTGTAAAGATGCAGTCACGCAGGACCTCACTTAGCATTTGCATACAAACACAGGCATCTGTGAAGATGTGTTGTCTTTCGCTGTGTACTTAACTGTAGTATTTGCAGTGTATTTTGAGCGTGTTGTTTGTGGTTATTTGTATTTCTACTATTATTAAAAATTCTAGTAAGTGTAAATGTCATATATAGTTCTGTTAACATTTATTGCAGTGTCCAAAGCCTTTGATTTGTACCCCAGTTTTCGTCCTCTGTAAACTCTTCTGTGTGTCTTTATATTCTCCATCACCTCATCTCTCTCTCTCTCTCAGATCGCACTGCAGCACATAAGGACATATGTTTCCGGGAGGTTGATGAGGATCTTATGTGCACTATGCCTCGGAATGAGCTGACGGTGACATACTCAGAGTGCTGCTGTCACTACGGTCGGGGCTGGGGCCCAGAGTGCCGCACCTGTCCAAACAGAAATTCAGGTAATGCACCATCCTTTATCATTCATGTACAGTGCATCCAGAAAGTATTCACAGCGCTTCACTTTTTCCACAATTTGTGGCTTATTCCAAAATGGATTCAATTCATTATTTTCCTCAAAATTCTACAAACAATACCCCATGATGACAACATGAAAGAAGTTTGTTAATTTTTTTTTATTTCAAATTGAAAAAGGCACATGTACATAATTATTCACAGCCTTTGCTCAATACTTTATTGAAGCACCTTTGACATCAATTACAGCCTCAAGTAAACCGATTTTTGTTTCCATTAATCAAAATGTAATTTTTCCATACTGTATTTCTTACCGTGTTTTTTACACATTTCTTTATTGTTATGGTTATCTTGAGCGCCGTTTTATTCCCTACCCACCTGTCACGCAGCAATCACATAAATCAAATGCAGTCACCTGTAGCTCTTTACTAAGGCAAAATGTCAGGAAAATCTACATTTCAAGAGCTTTGGCTTCAAAGACTAATTTACTTCACTATATGAAAATGCTACTTTTTAGTAAGTGAAAGTCAGGAAAAGTCAGTGAATTTGACATTTGGCTTATAGTGGGAACTCTGATTTGTAATTACGTCACACAGATCATTTTGAAAGTGGTTTTTCGCATCACAATAGAGAATGACTTCACTTTAATAACAAATCATTCAAACATAACAACGAGAAGTCTTCACCAAGAGGTTCGGCCACGGAGTTTCTTTTTATAGTGCCCCAGATATACAGAGGGGCTATGTCACAGGATGTAGACACCTTATTTGGATTCACAACAGCCACGCTCAGTAAAGAGCTATGCTATACATTGTTTTCCCACAAACTTAAACATAACACAGCTTTCCTAGAAGCGTTAACACCTATGACCTATTTTGCAATGCGAAGCACCAATCTTTACCACTTGAACTTCCTGCTGTTCTCTTATGAGTTAAAGTTTTATATTACAGTCTAGAATCAATCTTAGAATTTGTGTAACTTTAGAAATCATATCATCCGTCGATGGCGGTGGTCTTGGTCTTCCTCTCTTCCTTGATCCTGATTTTCTCTTGATTTTTCCTGCAGACTTTGGACAATTTAATCATGCATGTCTAACTTGATGGGTTCACGGTGAAAGTACATATCAGCTTTATTGGTTCTAATAGGTGCATTATACACAACAAATTGGCTACCTTTTCCTCACTCTCCCCTTCCAACAACTCCATTTCAATTGTTATTTATTTATGAGTAGGAACGTTTGAAACAGTCCAACTCATCCATTTTAAATGATATTTATTTATACATTTTTAATCACACCGTTTGGCTTTTTAATGAAATTTGAATCTATCAAACCATATTATTGTTTCGGAAGAGTAGGATCTTGTTTTCGAAATGGTTGTGATATTCAAAGTGAATTGAAGCTGCCTAATAATGTGGTTTTTGGTGTGTCTGCAGTACTTTTTAACAGACTGTGTGAGATGCATTTGGAGACCGAGTCTGACGGAGATGGGGACTTTCTGGCGGCTTTCTCCAACTACAACCCAGGTGATCATAACAGTTTTGCTCACCTTGAACTTTACAGAAAGTTACTTAAGTCACAGAAGTGACTCAGTGTTGTGTTACTTTTTCTTTCGCCCGTTTAGAGAGAGACAGTTCAGAAGAAGACTCGGATGAGTGTAGCTGTGCTAATGGTCGCTGTGTACGATCTTATCTGGGTACAATGTGTGAGTGCAATCCTGGGTTTCTGTCAGATCACTCACGAACACGCTGTTCAGGTGAGTAATCAAGCAGACAGTCTAACACATAGGTTTGTTTCAATATAATAGTAAGGGCATCTCATAGACTTTCATTGTTTTCATGCTAGGCTACTTATATTTTATGCCCTACATCTAAATATAATCCACACACAAACCTAATCAAATATTTTATGAATGATATGTATCAGACTGTTTACGGTCTCTTCTCTCTTTCTAGATATCGATGAATGTGCAGGGCGAGCATCAGGGCAGAGCCCCTGTAAGAATGCACGCTGTATTAACACCTTTGGGTCATTTAGATGTCACTGTAAACTTGGATTTGTTGCTGCACGGCGACCCAATGTGTGTATACGGGCTAGGGCCCAGTAACATCAACACAGTTCTGTAACAGACTAGAGAGTCTCAGAGTAGTCTGATACAGAACATCTCATGTACATAAATTGTGATATGCTTATACTCTTCCTCAGATCTAGTATAAAGCATCTACAAACATTTACCCACAAGCACTCAAGAACTTCATGTTTCACTCTGACGTTATCTGGTAATCCTTATCTTATGACGGAAATATGAATCATTATTATAGAATCATCATTACTTTTCTAAAATATTAGTTGTCTTGTTTGTTTTCATGTTTTTCTCTTCTACCAGTAATATGTTTGCACCATTTGAAAATGTTTGTCATTGGACGAGAAATTGGCATTGGATGAAATGTATCTGTTAATTTAAGGGGGCTAGTTCTTTGCAAGTTTTAGCTAATTTAAACTAAGCTCAACATTTTTGTAAAATAGTGTTTTCTCATCTGTTTTTCTCTTATAATTTTTCTTTAAAAAAAAAACAACATTGTAAGGCTTTATTTTCGGAATCACCTATGTTGACAGATTGACGATCACCTGATTTTTGTTTCCTTTTTACATTATTTTTCTTATTTGATAATGCAACGGTTGTCATCTTTCTAAGGTTGTATGGAGCACAATACTATTTTTATATGAAGTTAGTCATAGGCAGTGATGACGTTTCTAAACCTTTTTTAAGTATTTAACTGAAACAAAATGAACAGAAAAATCTGTTTCTAAGATACTTTTGCCTACACAGGTTCAATACTAAAGCAGTAAGAAAAAGATGCTGTTCACCAAATAAATTACGATAAATTAATAATAAAAAAAAGTAAAAACTCAATGTTTATGTAATATAGATGAATTAACCTTTTTCTTAATCATTGTATTTTCTTTTTAAATAAATTAAGATTACAAAACAATGGGTCCTGCTTTGAGTAATAACAGCTGCTTTATTATTCATTTACGAATTACAAACTGTGTTTGCACCTGATTCCTTTGTGTCTCCTGCATTAACATCTATTTTCTTCCATGGTAAGTATCGTCAAGCAAAGTTATATTTTGGATTCTCTACACTTTCTGCCCAATCCAACATTGTCTATATTTTAGCCGGTAACCAGTGAGCCACTGGTTTGTATATATTATATATTACTAGCATATACTTACAAGATAAATGTGTAAAACTTCTGCCCCGTGTGAGGCTCGAACTCACGACCTTCAGATTATGAGACTGACGCGCTGCCTACTGCGCCAACGAGGCCTTGCGATACAGCCACGTGGCGCATTAGTTACCAATACAGGGAAGACCATGTTACCAATGTTACATTGTTATACAAAATATTATAACGGTACACATTGAATTTAGTGTCTCTTCGTTCACACACAACAATTTCTTCTAAAACACGGTTACGGTTGATTGCTGGAAGTATTGCAGACCCTTCAATATCACTATGATAAGCGTATATCTGGTTGTGTGAACGCTCCATTCTCTCCGTTTGTTTTTAAAGGCCGCTCGTATCTATAGTGTTGCACTACTGACACCTTCTGGTGATAATTAACTCCTCTACTCCTCTTCCCAAAGTTATCACCCCGCGACCCCCAAAATAACAGTGTCAGGGACTCGAGAACCCCACTATCCTAACTATAACTTAAAGCCTGAAAAATGAGCTGCGTGCACAGATGTTTAACACTGTGATGTAAATTGACTTGCTGCACCCGACCTAATGCTGTTGCTGATGTCATTAATGTGACTTTATCACCTCAAGGGTCATGATCGAGAAAGGCTGGTGGCTTTTTATTTGAATTGGTTTTATTTTCTTCTTAATTAATATTTTCACATGTTTTACAGTTATTGATCAAATACGCTGTTTCTAATAATTAAAAAAATCTGGGAATCATCTTACGACCCCGCCCTCGCGACCTTTCCACCCACGGTATTCATGCTAGATTCTTGTCATAAGTCATATATATTGTTTTAAATACAAAAATAGACAGTTCCTGCCCTGGTCACTACCACCACTTAAGGGTGTCACTGAATCCATGTTCCAATTTTTTCCATTTCATCCATCCTGTTCTTTTTCTTTCTATCTCATTCAGCTGAGAAACACGTTCTATTGCTTCACAAAGTCTAATTGGACGCTTTCCTGTAATATGAATGTCCGATCTGATTTACCTCTTAGTATTTTTAACATAAAATCATAAAGTCATGATACTTCTCTTTCCTGTTGCAATGCCAACTTTTTGACACTACTTCTTGTATTGTCTTCATTTTAATTCTATAGATCCAAATGATCCTGCCACTCTTTAATAACTCTTTCCCATTCTATGCTCTTAAAGTTTTTTGTGTTTAGTTTTTTCCTATGTGTTAATATAATGTATTATTAGACATGTAAAATATCACATATCGTTGTCTTACAATACAAATACGAGCAAAGAGATATTTTCCAAAGACTAAAGGTTTCATTGAAGTTAAACAATGCGATTTTCTATTTTTCGTTTAAGTCAGAGGAGTTATTACGTCTTTCATGATTAGTCCAAAATGAAGAGTCTTTTTACAACTGGACAAAGAAAACAATCATATTAAAGTAAGTCGTATGCATTATCATCATTCTTGAAATTAACATTTTCCATTATTCTAAAACATGGGGATTATTTCAAATGAATTTTGTGTCATTATTTACATTCATTATTATCTCTGGCTCACAACTTCTTTAATAATGTTTTCTTTTTTATTTCAGTGCTTCATTGTCTGATCACTTTAATCAAGAATGTGATCAATATTTTTTTGTGTTTCACAGAGAAAATTAATTCAAGACTAAAACAACATTAAAACAACAACATACAGTTATTTGTGTATTTAGATTATTAATTTATGAATTCCTCATCAAGAAACAAATCATAATTTTGTGAAATTCCATTCTCCTAATAAATTACCAAAGCATTAACATTCTTAAGCAAATACACAAATGTCATTTTACCAAACAAAATCTTTTATAAACACAATAAAAGCTAAGATGCTACATAAAACTAGTATGCAGCCCATAGTGATGGCAGAATATAAAGTCTTATCATAGGCCAGAGGAACCTTTCCATTGTCACGTCTGCCTGCAGGGATCTTCGCTGTAGATGTGGTTTTACATTTGCCTTTACATGGTGATAAAGGCTTGTGTGACTGAGTTGTCAACTTGTTAAACACATTAACAGATGGCCTCACTGGAGAAATTGTGTTTAAACCAGCGGTTGAAATATGTGGAAATCTTATAGATGTAAATCTTGACTGTATTGTAGTTGTTTTTGTCAATGATGTATCCGCAGCAGTAAATTGTGTTTTATGTGTTGTTTCAGTGGTAGTTGCAATCGTAGTTGTATATTTTACACTGGTTGCCCTTTTAATTGCTGATGAAGTTTTTGTAGCTTGAGAAGATTGTTTTGGTCTAACTGTTGTTGTTTTACTTGTTTTAACTTTGGATGGCTCTCTTGGTTTCTCCACTGTGCCTGGTACCATTATTTCAGTGGTTATATCTGGCAAATCTGCTGGTTCTGTGTTTGTTCCAGTTGTAGTTATTAACATCCTGAATGTATTCTCTGTTCCAGCTTTGGTTGTTTCTTTGCTTTCACTTGTGATTCTATTAGTAACTGACTTTGTCTCATCTGTAATTGGTTCTGGTATCGGAAATGCGCCGCTGATATCAGCTGTAGTTTCAGTTTGAGTGAAACATGTCACTACAGTTTCAGCCGTTGTTGTTTGTGAGTCTTTTTTTGCTATTGTACTGACTTCTGTTGTCTTTTTAAATCTTATTGTGTCTACTTCACTTTTGCGGGTTGGTACAATTTTAGTAAGACTTCTTTCAGGTTCGATTGGCATTGTTTGAGCTGTATTTGTTGCTGTTCCCACCTTCTCTAAGGTTTCAGATGAGGAGACACGTCCTTCAGCTGTAGTTTCTGCAATTGCAATCATTGTTGCTGCCTCGGCTGTTTTTTTCCAAGAGGGCTCAAAAATAGCGACAGCAGATGATGCTTTCGGTACCACATTTGATCCAGCCGTCGCTCTTGACATTGTTTTCATTGATGTAGTTTCAGGAAGGTTTGTGTTTATTTGTACCTTTGACAAACCTTCAGCCATGGTCAGCGCACCTGCTAATATTGTCATCTCTGTTTGCGGTGCATCTGAGATTACTGTGGATGAATTTAGGAAAAACTTGATATTTTCAAACCTTGGAAGAAAATGGGTAATTATTAGCGTGTTGCAAGTTTTACTCAACCCCAAAAATATAAATATATTAAATACAACTAAAATAAATACAAATCTATAATCTAAAATAATGCCTTGATTGTTTATCTTTCATTTAATAACATTGGCAAACTGGATTCTTTGACAATTCAAAGTTATACTGTCAAATGATTTGTACATCTTAGGCACATAGGACTCTATAATGCGCACCTGATCACCCAAGATGCCAGCAGTCCCGTTGCGCTGATCACGCCTGCATAAAGATGAGAGACAACATTTTTTTCAATCATCCTTTGTGAAAATTTTAACTACTGATCTTGGTGCTCAATTTAAAGATGTTGCATTGCCCCAAAGCTCCATATAAGTAGCTAGGTGACTTCTCAGACTAAACCCTTTCAGCTCAGGGGATATCCTATTGATTTATTGTTAAAGTTCTTATCCTCACATACTGATCTTAAATGTTTGGTCTGGTGTGATTATTTGAATATGTGCAGATGTGAATCTACCAACCTCCAGTAATAACCAGCACAAGGACGAAACTGGGAGTCATCTTATCTTTCTCTCGCTTTCTGTTTTTAAATGACCTGAGTGAAACAAATACACATATTAACCAACGCTATTAACTGTAACTATGTATTCAGCTCTATATTATTAGGTCATATTACAAATGTATAATTGATCTCACTAAATGCACTGGTATTTTAGCTAGAGAGTCGACATACCAAAAAACAAACCTTAGCAAGCCCTAAAGCCTAACGTACACAATATTCAATTATGACTTATGATTAATAATAATAATTAGAATATTCAATTATACTATGAAAATAATATTATGCTACATACAAACATTAAAATACATTAATTATTTACACATCATGTCACATAGACACATCAAACATCATGGGTTTCAGATTATTTCATTTCAGCCAAGGTCTTTCATTTATTCAATAAGAAAATGTAACATATGTCTTCCCCTCGATCCAAATCTGTTAGTTTAATTGGAGATTTTATTTAAAACTGCACAGCAATCCTAAACATGAACATAGTATTAAACATGTGGTATTTACCTGTTAGTTAGATCATTTAAGAACGAAAGATTGCCTGTCTCTCCAAAAGACCTATGAAGGTGAATGTGTTATAATATCTAACGTTAGTCATTTCATTTGAATGTCAAGTAGAAGTTTGCTAAGATTATTTGCATAGAAGACCAGTGATCCAGGACCGTCTGTTCTCATATAACTGAGAATATGCATGAGTCTGTTTGACTGATGGTCTAAGTCTCTATATATCTGCTTTTTTACAAAGGTTCTATTATATCTATGTTGTATTTGATAACGCAAAGAGACTTATAGTTCACTAATATGTGCACAAATAAAGTTAATGAAACCCCTGGGGTTTGGGGCACAACTGTCATTTCTGACATTTATGCATTATGCAACCTTTTTTGCAAAATAATTCAAAGAGATACCTTGAAATAACTTATTACGCACTGAGGAACACAGTGATACATTAGAATCAAACCCATGCTATTGCTGCTGCTCTATCAATTGAGCTATGTAAACATTTCCTCAAATTGACTATGTGAGATGGAATTTAAAATGCAATGATGCTTTACCAACAAAGTTCTGTCTTGCGACGAATGGCAAGCATTTAGACAGAGAGTTGAGTAAGTTTTTTACAATGTCATTATATTCTGCAGCTGTAGTAATTCTTTTTTACCGCTGGGGGAGCCCTCATCACAGTGCATGGTAAGCCCAATCATGACTGAGTGCTGCACTATTACAAAAGATAGAGATGATATGATAAAAGCTCTAATGTTGCAGTCTTGCAGACATGTATATAATGTTTTAATCAAGTTGTTTGTTTAGTTTATTATTATATTGTCTTTCATTCATCTAGCTCTGCGTCACATTTTGGAGTCTTTCTCATATTCTCGGGCCAACACAGTGACTCATTCTCCGACTCTTTGTCTATACCGTGCAGCATGATTCACTGTACTTAATCTTGAATATAGAAAAGAGCCTCAGTTTGACAATCTATTTACCTAATCAGGCTAACTCTATCTCTAGCATATATATTCTGGTTGGTAATAGGTGTTTTCTGTCATTCAGTGGGTACTGCAGACATTAATTATCCAACAATGTGTTTGTTTTTCGTATCTGAAATGCTCAGTTGTCAGGAAATATTTCCTCCTTCTAGAACGTGCTAAATTTAGGCCTGAAAGGCTTCAAATTCAAGCAGGGTGCCTCCACAGGCACACTGGTGTTGTTTGATACAGATTTGATTCAGATATTACTGTCCTTTCTATTGTTACATTTATTTAAATATTAAATATTTTAAATATTACTGTGCCAACATTTATGTAAACTAATGTCTAATGAAAAGCTTTTTCAAATTGGCGATAAACGCAGGCAATAACATAGGTTTTCTTACTGCTTAAGAAGCCATGTTTTAGAGAACAGTAAATGTTAACAATGAACATCAAGTGTCTGTGCTTTATATAAAAATCTTCTAACATTTTTTTATTCATGGCTTCGAGCACATGGTACTGCACAAGGGTGAAGATCCGGGTAATAAAATAAACCTTCTAGGGCAGCATGAAATCAAGTTTAGAGCCTTCAGAATTCTTGAACTGGGTTATGCTTGATACCTGGTGGCAAGTATAAAGAGGGAAACGTCTGAAGTAAAAGACTCCAGAAACCATTGGGCTAATAAAGCAGCCTTGCAGGAGTGCACGGAACTTTTTCTAGAGGGTTGTGAATCCATTCGTGAGACTGGCATCAGACATTAAATATGGATTCCAATTACTCACAGCATACTCCTATCTCAAAAGAGTCCCACAGTTCTAAACATTCTTCCGCTTTAGTCACTTCTGTCCATTCACTTTTGGCTGGCAAAACACACAATCCACACAGTAACCGTTACCGTTAAAATACATGTTTACATCACCTGTGGCCCAACCAAGTAAGACACTTGAGATATACAGAGATTTATTTACATTTGAACAGTATATGCTAGTAAGTTGTGTAGATCTTATCAATTTCTATTTTCTGTATTCTTAGCTTTAGTTGCAAGATCTACAAAACCTCAGCCAACTTTACCTACAAGAGGACCGTGAACTGATAGAACAAGCAGACTTTCTTGAATCCCAAATATCGAGTAAACAACCTAAACATCTAAAAGCATTTAAAGGCTTGATTATTACTTGTGCATATATAAAATGCAAAAGGCTTTCTTTTATTTTGTACAGGTAAAAGAGATTCTGGTAGGCTGGACTCACACATTGTCATCTGCTGATCAGGTCTGGATATTAAAGGCTTTATTTAAATGGTCAGCCCCAAACCGACTTTACCAAGGAGGACAGGATGTGGGGGTATCCTCCTTAGTGCCCTTTTGCCATAACTGGAATAATTGGAAAGAACACTACTTCAGCCACCCTTTCTTTCTCTGGATACCAAGAAAACTGTGGCGAGTGAAGCTAACATGTCCTCATTCAGACTGTGTGAAGGAAGATCTTACATCAGCAGGCTTGCATCAGAAAATTACACAATTGCTTTCGAAACATCTTACTTTATGGCATCAGATTATCTCTCATGCAGGAAATGCAACAGAAGAGGGGTCATCTGGAGCTTTGACATCCTTTCTCAGCATGATGTAAGTCACAGGCAGGAACTGCCACTTGGGCCACAAATGTCAGCAACAAATATGGCCATAATGTCTGTGCTTACAGTCAGTAAGGTATTTGGATTGGAGCCTATGGCTCCTGGAATTAGCAAAAAGTACAGAGATGCTGGAGTACCGTCACCTGAACACCTGAGACTGTAGCAGGTCACCTCAAAAAGATAACTGGACAAATATGAAGGTCAGGCTGGACATATGGCCTTTCACGAGAAGGATTACTTTTGCTTGCACAACATAATTCCATCAACTGTATGCAACTTTCATGGCTTGGCATTGCTGTTGTGTTTTCATGTGGGACCAGGCCGACAAGGACAGGCTTACTGAGGCAATGTGTGCAGGCTGGAATCACAGCTCATGCAATCTCCACATTATGGTGTGTTACATAGCCTCAACAAGAATGAGCTAGCCCTTCCCAGCAAATGAAAAAAACACATGGAAAAAACTAAACTGTGGATCTCATTACCTATCTGATTTAACCCCTCAAAGGTGAAAGGGGACGTGACACTATGGGTGTGCCTATAGAGCTATGTAGAAGCAGAGCACTTTGAGGGTATGACTATATCTGTCATGCATGATGAAGAGCATCCTGATGTGTTAGATTCTGCAACATCTATATCCACCTTCTCTTCTTTAAGTCCTTTGAAGACCCCACCTTACAAACAGACCGCACCATGTTAGTCCACTATGCGCTATGTCCACAGTCTACAAACACAGCCATTTGCTGTGTTATTATCTATAAGTTTTGTTTCTGGCTTTCATAATGTTTTGTTATCCCCTATTGCAATTCAAAACCTGTGCACAGTGCCTGACTGCTACAAGGTCAAGGTAAAAAACTGGCAGAGGTCTAATTACAAATCAGTCCAAACTATTCAACAATCACACTTTCCAAAATCAATCAAAAAAGCTTAAATACCAAACAGCAAACTGAACCTTTAGCAAGCACAGCAAGTGAGTAACAAGGCTGCTTTGCTGACAGAAAAGAGCTCCGGCAGTCACGTGACCTATTCTGTTTACACCACCGTACTGGCAGGCAGTGATAGCCGGGAGCGAATATGAAATGAATGGTGCCAGCGTAAGTTTCAAGGCAACAGAGTTCACTGCGCACTTTAATTCAAAAGACATAGACCTGTGCATAGCAAAACTTAATAGATATAATAGATAATCCCTATAATGCCTCAGGGTGCTTTTAACGTGTATCAATAAGGAAACAGATAGCTTTCTTGACCTGCAGGATTACTACAACTATTAACTTTTCATCGTCGTTCTAATAACTACAACTACCTCATCCCCTTCAGACTCTTTAAGAGCTGAGAGTGGTATAAATTGACGTGAATTTTGTGATGGATTTTCAACTTTGGAGTCTGCCGGCTTCGCTTTGACGTCATTAGAAGGGTAAGTCAACTGTGTTGTTAGCTCATGTAACGTAATCGACCCTAGCTGTCTTCGTTTGTAGGTAGCCAGCATAACTATATCACTGAGAGTACAGTGACATAATAAATGTCATGAAATCTGTGACATTTAACACTGAACATGGCTTAACGTGTTAACTAAACAACACCTACCAAAAACAAATTTCTGTCAAAGCTTACTCATAATAAACGCTGCTGCTGTGAAACAGTTAATCAGTGTTAAAGCGTTTTAGAATGCCCCTGAAATTTTAATCTTGCAGGTTAAACATTCCCAAAAAACTAAATGAGCCTCCATGGAAGCCATGGGTGGTAGTCAGACTGCGATTGCACAGCTGGACTATGCAAGTGAGGCTCTCGTGTGTCTTGTTCAGGATTTGGCAGCATAACAACAGAGGGGAAGAGATAGCGGTGACACCCATGGATGAACCAAGATGGTGCCGCCACGTTCGGTCGACGTCCAGGCCGCTCAGCTTAGATTGTGCTTTTACTTACTTTTGGTTTCTCTTTCTACACGTTTAATGTCTGCACTGATTATTAACAACAAAGTAAAACTTTTGGATACTTTGGTGTGCCTAACAGAGACTTTGTCACCTGCTGACTCCACAGGAGGAGGCGTCGGGTGAGTTGTGATAACTGCAGTGAGCGGATGCCGCCCTGGCGGTTGATATTCCGACCGGACCAGCAAGTGCTTGCCATGCACGAGAAGTTGCAACCTCCTCCGCCAACAACTCTAGGCAATTGATATGCCAATGCAGGTGGGGGCCCGTCCACAGACCCGAAACTGCGTGCCCATTGCACACAGCACCCCAACCCTGCAGGGAAGCATCTGTTGTTACCACGACACGCCTCAAGATCTGCCCAAGAGCGACCCCTGTCCATAGAAAGGTCATCGAATACCAGGGGGTTAGGGTGAGTCGGCAGAAAGGCGTTATGGCTACACGCCTGCTGACGGTGTGCCACGCTCTCCAGGGATCTCCACTCTGTAGCCATGGCTGGAGCCGTCTCATTTGCATCAACTCAAAGGGGACCAACCCTTGCATAGGACGCCATGTGTCCCAGGAGCCTCTGAAACTGTTTCAGGGGGTCCGCTGGCTGCTGCGTAAAGAGTTTCAGGCAGCTTAGCACTGACTGAGCAAGCCGAGCTGTCATGGAGACAGAGTCAAGTTCCATCCCGAGAAAAAGATAGGGGAGAGCTTGCTCTTCTCTCGGTTGACCTGAACCCAGACGGTCTATGTGACGAAAAACAGATCTCCCCTGAGGGGACGCGAGGTCGGTCTTCACGACCTTCGTAAAGACTCGTGGAGACAGGGACAGACCGAAGGGGAGGACCCAGCATTGATATGCCCGTCCCTCGAAAGCGAACTACAGGAGCGGTCGATGACGAGGGAGGATCGAAACATGAAAGTACGCGTCCTTCAGGTCAATCGCCATGAAGCAGTCCTGACAGATGTTAGGATGTGCTTCTGCGTCTGTGTAGGTGCCTGTTCAAGGTACGCAGATCCAGGATGGGGCGCAACCCCCCGCTTTTCTTGGGGAAAAGCGGGCTGTAAAACCCTGAGAACATCTCGGCCAGAGGGACGAGCTCGATTGCACCCTTCGCTAGAAGGCAACCTCGGCCCGAAGCACGGGAGTATCCTTGCCTCTGACAGAGGTGGAGGGGATGCCCCGAAGCTTGGGTGGGCACTTGGCGAACTGAATCACATAGCCGAGACAGATCGAGCTCCCCAGCCAACCGTGATGGTCTGGGAAAAGCCAACCAGGCTCCCAGGGACCGAGACAGGGGGACTAGGGGTTCGATCTGCTTCACCTTCTCCATGTGGGGTGGTTCGATGGCTGGCAGTGTGGCGTCCCGTGCGGAGTTCCTGCATAAGACCCGGTCAGTCCTTCCCTCGTGCAACTCCTTCAACGCCTTGGATGGCCGTGGCGTGAAGAGCAGAGGCAGCTTGACCCGCAGCATTGTAAGCCTTCGACAAGGATGCCGAAACCTTACAAGCCTTGGAGGGGAGCCTTGGTAGATGTCTCCAGGTGGCAGCCGTTTGCGTGCACAAATGCACCTTGGGCACATCGACGCAGCCCCTAGCTACCCCATCGTCGAGGGAAGTGAGCAAATTCCATTCTCCAATTCTCATTCTCACTGGTAAGTGCTCATGGCAAGGGGAACGGTATCTGACGGCTGAGAATGTTACCGTCATACTTGTTCCACAGTAACACTGGTGACTTTTAAAACCACAACAACAACAGGTTGTCAGAGTTCAAGCCTGATATCATTACAATTTCCATCAAAGCAGGAGAACCTATCTTGACAGGTAAGAATGTTGCTGTAAGATAAGGTTCCCCTTTACTGGTTGCGAAAAAAGGAAACCTAGGCTTCAATTCAAGAACCTGCTGACTTTTAACCCATTGCATTTAACACTGGACCACAATAATTTGGGGTGGAGACAAATTCAATGTGCATCCTTTGAAGGCTTTATGTAGCTAGTTAGAGCAATGAGAAAGGTATCTGACGGCTGAGAATGTTACTATCAGATACTGTTCCCCCTGTGTTCCATTGGATAGAAACTCATTATTGTCCAACATTAACACTACACAACAGTAGGTTCTCAGAATTCAAGCCTGATATCATTACAATTTTCATTAAAGCAGGAGAACCTATCCTGACAACTGAGAAAGTTACTGTCATATAAGGTTTCCCTGTTTTGAATTAGAAAAAAAAGAAAGCTGAACCTCAATTCAACAACATACTGTCTTCAGACCCATTGCACAAACCACTGGACCCCTGCGACTTCAGATAGCGATTGAATGTAGATCCTTTGAAGGCTCTATGTTGCTAGTCATAGCAGGGAAAACGCTGTCTGACGGCTTAGAATGTTACTGTCAGATACCATTACCCCTGAAAGCACTGGCAAAATGCTCGAAAGGCTTCAAATTCAAGCATGGTGTTGCCCAGAAGCACAGTGGTGTAGTCGTTAGTACAATAATGTTCATGTTTTGCAGGTTCTTGGTTTCAGTCCTACTTGCTTGTTTTCTTTTTTCATTGCACACAGGGGAACCTCATCTGAGAGCAACATTCACCTGACCTTTAATAAATGTCTGGAAATCTATTGACTTGTATGTACTAAGATAGGATGACTTGCCTAATGTGGTATCCACCATTGATAATATCACATGTGGCATCAACACAAACAAAAAACTTCTATAGTGATTTTAAATTTTTATGTTTTTCCATTGCATATTCAGATTATTTTGTATTTATGTATCATGGTATATATTAGCAAATATTCTACATTTATTTCAGGATCCCACGTGCATTACCTTGTTGTGCCAATGATGCGGATGGATCTGCGTTTGAATGGTTATATAGTGCAGTACACTGCTCAGCATAACACACCATTCCATACACTGGTTGCATAGCAACAAGAATCATCTCATGTTCTGGGTTTGGGCTCTTCTTTTTCCAATTGAAGAGAGGGAGAGAATGCGGGGGTAGGTTATATTTTTACATACAGGAAGATGCAACTTTATTATGTAAGATACAATATTTAATCCATGGCTTATACATCGGGTTGTTAGATAGTGCTGAATGTGTTTATATTAATAATGCATTTCTAATTATTACATTCATATTAATATAAAATAGCACCTCTTTTCTACAGGCCACAGTCTTAATTAGCATAATTAGAAAGTCACTTATGAGTAGGTCAGCAAGTCCCTTATTTCTAAATCCAGAGGTGCCTAAAATATAGGACACACAAATTCAACCTGCTTCATGGCTCTTAGTGAATTAAACACACTTGCTCAATTGTAGAGTTTACATTTTTTTATTCATGTATGAAATGGTGTCTTAAGAATAGAGCTCCCAATGTTTTACATCTATAACATCAGAACTAACTCTCTGTCACAAGATCTCACACCTCATTTATATTTTGCATAACGCTAAATCTCAGTTGACCTGCTTTAAATCTGTCTACAAACTCTTTTCCTTTCTTTCTTTCTTTCTTTCTTTCTTTCCTTCTTTATCGATGTTGTTTAATTCTCTTTCTTTTTATCTCTGCTCTCTTTCTTATTGAGGTCAAAGATTTGTATCTAAGTCACAGCTTTCCTGCTAGTGAATCAAGCTGTGCTTCTCTCTGGGATCATAGTTGAATCAATGTGACTATACCCATATTCTGCAAAATTCTAAATGCTTGCATCTATGTGAGAGAGTGTATGCATGAGTTGGTGTGTCCTGGTTTCAATGGCTATTTTAAGTCTGTGATTGATTAAAATAGTTTTTAGCCAAATTTGCAGGGCAGAATTTTTATTGGGGTATCTGGGTTATTTCATGAAATGATTTTCTCAGTGGTTAAGTGGTTTAAGGAATAACATCCATGCAACATGATTGTCTTTTATTTTATTAAATGTTTTTATTAAATGCGATTAAATGCTTCATAACCTAAAGATTGTGTTACATTGGAGAGATACAAGCCTTGCTAGTTTGTATAGTGTTTTCTGAGGGCAATATCATTTGACAGTGTTCACACAATGCATTTTACAAATATATTACTTCCTCTTGAAAATTTTATGTTAGCCCCTTCATCATTCTTTATATATTTTCAGTCTTATGGGAAAAGTTCACCCAAAACTAAAAATTCTGTCCCTAATGTCAAGCTTTTATGACTTTTCTTTCTCTGTGGAACAAAAGAGAAGATGTCTGGATGTTTTTATGCCCATAGACTGGAAGTCATTGGGGTCCAATGTTGTTTGGTTATCACAGTTCAGCTTCTTTTGAGATCTGCAGAAAAAAGAAGTCATACAGCCAATAGGTGAAGAAATGATGGCTGGATTTTTATTTTGGGGTAAATTATCCCTTTACCACTCATGAGAACTTAAAAATTCTACAATTACCATGTGTATCTGGATCTATACTGTAGGTATTGATCTTTATGTTACATTATTATTTCTTGTTGCTTATTGTAACAAATTTTGGTTTCAAAATACTGTTATTCATCACTGTGATCTACGTTCTGCAAATTCGGCATTCCTACTGCTGTTGTTGTTAAGTTTTTGTTTCGGGGTGATTCTGAGGAACTACTACAGCTGTTTTTAGAGTTGAGAGTAACCTGGATTCTTTACTAATATAGTCAACCTACCTTATCTGCCCCCAAATCAGATCACCTAAATTGTGCACCTTCTCTTCTTCACGCCTTTCCTCTCTATCCTTTTCTCTTTTACTCCATCTCTTTCCTACATTCACTCCATGTCCTATTTTTATGCACACCGCTTTTTTGGTCTAAACTGGAACAGCAAGATGACCTTCAAAAACTTGTTTCTGGAGTGTAGGAACTTAGTGCTGAGAGAAAGAGAGAAAGAACAGAAATAGTTTGGTGGTCCCAGTGAGATGATTCCAGAAGACTGTGAGAGGAATATAAATATATTTTAGTAGGTCGGACAGCATGAATGGGAATTCTCTACCCAAAAATGAGAATTCTGTCATGAATTACTCACCCTCAAATTGTTTCAAACCTGTATCATGAACTTTATGATGAACACAAAGAAAGACATTTAAAAGAATGTTAGCATTAGCAAGTAATATGTCAAAGGTGCCCCAGAACTGTTTGTTTTCCTAAATACCTCAAAATATATTCTTGTGTTTAACAGAACAAAACAAATACAATAATTGTTCTACTATGGTGGTCAATGATGCCCCATAAACATCAGTTGCCAACATTCATCCAAATATCTTTCTCTGTGTTCAACCAAACAAAGAAATGTATATAGGTTTGGAACAACTTGAGGATGAGTAATTCATGACAGAATTTAAATTTTTGGGTGGTCTATCCCTTTAAAGACATGGTCGGACCATTGAGAACTGAAAACATTATCTGGTAGAAAATTTGAAATACAGTGCATGATGTCTGTGATCCTAGTTAAGATGTTGAGAAAGCCTTACACAAACAAACACAGCTGCCATAGGAAGAGTCTGTGCTCAGTGAAACTGAGGTTGAGACAGAGGCACGTGCTTTTACCATGGTAAAATCAGACACATGAGAGTGAATGTTCCTGAATGGCAGATCTACTGGATGAAATGCAGGTGTTACTGCAGAGGAGAGATGCCACATTCATTCATTCACTTGCTGTAGAAGGGTGCTTTGTGAAAGTTCATGCTATTCTTTATCTCTTTTTCATTGTACCTTATGGTACTGTATATATAATTTTTAACATTATGCTAGCCTTATGTATAGATCCTTTAGCAATGTTGTATATGAGATTGAATGTGCTGTTGTGAGCAGAAAGCAGCTCTATGTAGAGCTTCAACCAGTCTGTCCCCGTTACATCGGCCCCAATACACACATTGCTGCGCACTAAGCTCTTTCCCTTTGTCGTCCCCAAACTATTGTGGACTTATTCAAAAGTGGGAGACCAGGTAGGGATGGGAACTATAATTGGTGGGAGGGACAAAGGATTAGCGAGAGAGATTGGGCTGTATGTAAAAAGGAAATTGAGCCACCGAGTCAGGAAGTGGATCAAATCTTTGATCAGAAATCACTTTTTATCTTCTGGCGATTTTTCATATGTCATGACATTTTGTGCATCAGAAGAATACATGTGCATACTGAAGCCTGGAATGTCTGTGGTATGTGATCTCCTTGAGATCATGGTGAGAGTGCTCACAGGGGTTCACCATTCTATAGAGGTATATTGGTATGAATACTTATCTGGCATACATACAACATGTTTTCAGTAGTCCATTGCAAGAATTTGTGTTTTAAACACAACATGCTAAACCAATGTTCATGGTCTGAAGTCTGTACCAGTAAGAATCCAAATGCTCCAAAACAGCCCATGATGAGAGAATTGACAGGAGCATATGATGTATCTCGAAAAATAGCATTGCGCGGTTGCCTTATCTCATATCTGACTAACATCATGACGACAAAAAAACAAGGTGTTCCTTCACCACTATTGACAAAGCATAGCAACCCCGAACGGTCAATGGGTTTGATCCCTGGGAGCACATACTGTATACAAATCTATAGAGTATCGCGTACGATACAAATATAAAATATCCATCCGCAAGTAGCCTGGGAAGCCGCAATTGTTTAAAACACCTATGGGAAATGTTGGCCCTGGCACTGTATTGAGAGGAATGATCGGGTGCATCGACATGATTTCACTCCGCGTGGACCGTGCGTGGGCGCGTAAATGCGTGTAACATACAAATAATATGCGTCCCACTCGCTCGAGCTGTGTGTGTATGTGCGCGACGATGCTACTGGAGTAAATCCCCCCAACCCCCCTCGATCATTCATTCTTTCGTCTATTAGTCGGACTAAAGACAGGAGGGTCGGGCGTTGTGGGACCAAACACGCACGCACGAGGTCGCGTGGACACCAAAGCTATCATTTAAAAGGCTTTTCAAGAAAACGGACGTAACGGTTTTATCTTGGCGTGGTTACCTGAGCTCACCGTCACGCGACGGATTCGCTTTATGTTTCATAACCGCTCGCGCTGAACGGGGAGGAAAACACATTTAAGGATGCCGATTTAACGAAAGAGGGGGATTTTAAAACGGGACCGCCGAGAGAAAAGGAGAAACACCTATGTGATCTGCACCTCTGCCTTCGTCCAAGAAAAACCCGATTCATTTGATTTGAAAATACATCCGCGCCATTGGTAAGTCTGCTCACAACGGGCTGCTGATATAAGGATCAAGCTTTAGTCATCATCACTGTTTAATAATGGCGACCATGCGTGTTTGTGGTTATAGGGAAATGGCACGGTAGTAACGTTACAGTTAACACACACGGATCTGTGGATGACCATGCTGCTCGCCTTTTGTCTCGGCGTGTGTCGGTAGATCCACACCGCTTTCATTCATTCCTGCCTAGAGTCTCATCACATGTGAGCTTTCCACCCAAACATCACGGTTCATCACAGTGATGCGAGTTCATCACACTGATTCGTGAACTGAGAATATCTGTCGTTCATAAATGCGAGGCTAGGCGATTTTGCTCGCATCTTGTGCTTACGTGCCATCTGCTGTTATTTTGATTTGTCATAGGCGATTGAGGGGGATGTATGGCCCGACTGGCAGTCTGAAGCCATGACTAGAAAACAACCTCACCAAATTCTGGAGGGAGGTCATTGTAGCTCGCGACCCTTGTTTTACTTTGTCAATTGCACCGTACCAGCTGTAATGTGACATTTGATGGTTGAATTAAACTGGACATGGCAGAGGCTTCTATTGCATGTTGTATAAATGGAGTGATATGATGAGATCAGAGGATTTGATAACATTAACACAGCATGCGGCGTAGGATGGAGGAGGATTACGGTCAGATCTGTGGTCAGTGCTTGTGGTGGTGTTGACCATTAGGTTTCTATTGGAGGCACTCATGTCATCTGGACAGGGATTTCCAAAACCTTTCATCGAAACACGTTTTACATGTTACATCTCTAAACTGAAGAGCAACCAGGGCAATTGAATGTTATTAAACTTCTTTATGAGTGACCTTCATGCAAAAAAGATTGAATGAGCAAAAGAGTTTTTGTTTTTTGACAGAGGATTTTATCCAATGTGGCTTAAAGTCTGTCAAGGTATATATTTCATGAGTATGTGTATTTCCTGGGAATTGAAGCCACAACATTTGCACTGGTAATGCAATGCTCTACCAGTTGAGCTATACGTACAGTACAGGATTTTATACTATAAATACCCATTTGTAGCTAGGATATTCGACAAAGAGACCTTCAAGTGGTTTCTTGCACATCTCTCTCTTTTCTTCATGTTGTCCTACTCACTGACATATTTCAGCAGATCATTAATAAGCTCATCATTAGATATACCCACAATTGTCAGTTGGACATTATTGAATAAAGGATAAATAGATTGTTGGATTCATATTAGCTGACAGATGGACAGACAGATCTGCTCAAATGCACTGATGAATCATTGGCTGGATATCTGCATTTGCCGCCTTGATGACTGGATGAAGAGCTAAATGGATGGATGCATCGGTGTAGAGTTGAGAGAGGAATGCGACAGTGGCCCCCCTGATTGCTGACCGTCTAAATCCCCCCCAGACTATCCACTATGTATGTTGCTGTCAGTGAGACTACTATTGTCCTGCTGCTCGGACCGCCGTGTTGCTGTAAGCCAAGTCATCATTATCACTGCCGGTGTTTTTGTTTCTCTTAATTCCTCTACATACCTGCCCACTGTCACTCTCTGTCATTGGGACCAGAGCACAGGCATTAGACATGGGCACAGTGATGATTTGATCTTTATCAGCTTTAAGGGTTAGCGTGGGTCAGCAGGGTTCTCAGCCAACAACAGGTTAGAATCATTTCCAAAATTTCAGACTTGTGTAGAACCTAAATTGGGTTTAGATTTGCACATCTTATGTTACTTTGCCACAGGAAAGACTTTCAATATTCAGGATGTATATGTAACAAAAAATGGTGTAGGGCACCTTGTATTCGACCAGGGTGAAGGTGAGGCTTTTATCTAATGTAAAAGTCAGCTGGGAAGCTGCCTAAAAGTCTTTTAGCAGCTCAGTTAGCTTGGAGGAAATGTCTTTAAGTGATACATGACACACAACTTTGTGTCTGAGTCAGGAATATTTGAGTCTTGATCTAGTTTATCTTGGACTAATAAGCATTTTAACTCCATTTAAAGTTGCAAGGGAATGGTGTGTTAAAGTTTTCAAGTCCAGTCGAACACATTGGGATTTCAGATCATTTGGATCTCTGGTGTTTTATCATGGATCTGACAATTTGGCATGGCCCTTAGAAGTTTAATTGGTCTTTTCGATAAAATATTGAGCACTGTTTGGTTTATTAATTTCTTAAAATTAACTCGCCACGTTTTGGCGAAATAAATCAGGTCCTGTACTTTATCTCTCTTAATAACTCTTTTAACATCAGTCTGCGCTTTATTCTCATCCACCCTTATTTACTGTAATAAATAATTTAATTATTTACTTCGTAATAAAGCACAAGCTGTTTGCTTCCGATGGTCACGCATCCTTTGTATTAGGAAAGACTTAGGAAGGTGCACCTCTCAGAAAACGTGGTAAATAATTTCTGTGATCACGAGACTAGGGATGCACCGAATCGAAAAAATTCTTGGCCAAATACCGAATATGATTTTCAATATAATACAATATAACTTAAAATAAAATTGAGCAAAACACGTAGGCTAAATTAAAACAAAATTGAGCCATAAATTGCCTATATTAGGCCTATAACTGACTGCTGAAAGAATGTACTGTAGCTACTCTGTACCCCTACAACAAAATACTTCATCAAAAAGTGTAATTCAACTTTATAAGCTAAACATATGAAAAAACAAAAACTGTTGGATTATTATAGGATACACTGCAAGTTTTTCCAAAGACAAAAAACATGCATGCAAGCAATTCTGACTGTCAAACATTTCAGTTCACGTCTCTCCTCCAAACTCCGCCCACAAAAGTTAACTGTTCTCTCGAATGGTGCACTTGTGCCCGGGATGCACAGAATACGTTTACTCATCTTACGTTGTTAAGTACACGAAGGGGTGTAATTTCCACTGGAGACAAGGGGGACATGTCCCCTCCACTTTTCAAAATACCGTTTGTGTCTCCCGCTCTTTATAATTTGTTTAGTTTTTAACTGCATGCCGTCATCGACACAGAGAAGTAGGACCGAGCAGTCTGCCTGTGTCGGATGTGGGCGTCGCGTGCACACTCTAAAAATAGCTCACTGAAAGATTGTTTTCAATCACATGGACCGCAGCAAGTGATTTTCTCTATTGGAATTCACTATGACAAACTCAAAGTATTTATGTTTAATGACCAGGTAAGCCCAAATTTCTGTCTAACATTTCTTGTAATAAGCACTAGCTTCTGTTAAAAAAAAATCGCCCTTATTAAACAGATAAAGAAAAAAACTCCCGCTAAGCATTTCGTTCCCAAAATCCGTTAAACAGACACTGCTTAATTTAGCTAAACAACAACCAAGAAAAACAAAATTAAATACATTTTGTTTATAAACATGATAACAGAAAGGTTTTATGTTGTCAGTTTGTCGCTGCCTTGGGCCGCGGTATGTGTTAATTTTAAAATAAACAAGCTAAATGTGAGACTATTGGTATCCCCGGAATAAGTGCTTGTTCTTTTAACAGTAGCTTATGTTTATTGCAATTAAGTGTAATAGAAATTTGGTATTGCGTAGTCGTTGTTACGGTAGGCTGTTAAGCTGTTTTCTTTTAATGGATGATCGGACTCATTTTTTAGCAGCTGCTAGTGTTTTTGACAGGGCTTGACAGAAATGTGGCCTTCCCTGGTCGTTGTTTAGGTACATCCACGTCCCGGCCGCAGATTCAGGTGTTCAAGCCACTTTTTCTTCCCTTTCACTTTCCGCAAATCAGATGGGTGGTGGGCGGCATTGCTCCAGGCAAGAGAGTACAATAAATGTTTTGGCAAATCAGCTTTGAAAATGGCCGATATCATAAAAATGCCTAATATCTATGAAGATAGTCTGCCAGGGCCGTAAATAGGTCGACCCCTAATTTTGAGTTAGGCACGCTTCTCTCTCTCCGCATTGGTTGCTGCTTGATCATATCACACGTCATGTTCTGTACATTTTATCTGACCACTAAATTGTGGCTGGTAGGACTTTTTTTTAATGGAAGCAATTATTGTCTTTTATTCTTGTCAGAGTGCACCAGAATGCATAATTTACACCAATATATATGATATCAATTTATTATCTGGATGCCCCCAGACCTATTGCTCCGCACCCAACAAACCCTTCCTCCTTTTGTGTACTTTCTACAAAGTCTTACATTTATGCATTTGACAGACGCTTACATTGCATGCATTGTACTTTACATTTGTTTCTGACTATATGCAAATTGTAATCGGAATGTAAATAATAACTGGAGCTTTTGACACACAGACAAAGGGCAGCGCTAACAGACAGCGGATAAAATATTAATGTCATTCTTTTTCATGTAAATAAACACAATGGCGATATATAGCATCACCAAAAACTACCGATGTCAAGTTTATATATCGCGTGATAAGTCGATAAATTGACTATAACGATAGACCTAGCTCCAGGTTGCTCCAGGGGGAGGTGTCCCTGTGTGTACAGTAGTGTAGTTCAAGCACTTTGCGAAACGCTAATTGACAGCATCCCACTATCAATGAATGTCAACTGTAATGCCTCTCCCATTTCACATAACTATCAAATTTAAGTCTAAAAAAGATTGTGTGGGGTTCACCACAATCTTCAGATCAGATGTTGGCACAGACATCAGTGGGTTGTAAGCATCTCATCTGCTCTTGATTTACCTGTTTGGGCAACAGGAGGAATTTATCTGTTTCTACTGAGCTGTAGTAATGTGCTCAGCCTAACCGGGTCAGTGTTTGTATGAAGCAGGCTAATCTTATTACTGGCCTTCTGAATGTGCAGATACGTGGAGTGGTTTGTGTTATACCGCTTCTCGTCTAACTGACCCTGTGACCTCACCATGGTGCAAAATGGAGAGGGTTGGCAGAAATTTCCAACCACTGTAGAAGAGATAGAGAGTCTACATGATTGAGGTGCTACATGATTGATAAACAGTTAGCATATTTTTACTTTAAGAGCCTTAAAGTTAATTCTAAGACATTAACAGACGTTACTTGACTTCTGAAGAAATTAAATTATGACAATTCAAAAAAATGTAATGGTTTGTTTCTATATCATTGAAAATAAGAAAAACATTGTTCCTGTCTAGAGAGAGCCAGACATTGGACAGATTCATTTACTAAGCGAACGTTAAAGTCCCAGTGAAATAAAAAATTACAAGTCTTATTTTTTCATGAAATAATGCAGCGTTTATAGTAAATTGCTTATCAATATGTTTCTTTTAAATTCCTGTACCCTCATAATCTTCAGTTAAAATCTGAAAATGCACTTCTGCCCTGAAATGACTATCCATCTGAAATGACTTATATGAGACCACTTGGCCGGAGCATTCGTTAACTCCTGCCCTTCAACTGTCAGTCTGCTACCAGTTTCATTAAAAAATCAATGCAACAGCTGTTTTTACACATCCAATCAATTCGCAGTGAAATACGCAAGCCATGCCCTTTAGTTTTCTCCTTTGAAATTCATTGTCAGAATACGGAAGTAAAAACGATCGCAACTTTGGTTCACAGGGACTTTAAGATTTCTGTTTTAAAAGAAAATGTATTCGACCATGAGGGTTTGCTTTCTGTATTTTTCTTCAGGACATATAATATGAAATAAAATATATAAATATTAAATGAGGGTTGTTGCTTCTAAAACTGGAGAGTGAATGTTGCCCAGTAGATTTGTGCACGTGTCCTACAATAAATCGTATGTGGTGTCATTGCGAGGATTGTGAAAATGTGGGGTAGGGTGTTAATTGTTCAGTTTTATTGATTCTCACATGTGACGTTTGGATTATTGATCAGCTAACTGAATTTTGTAGTGAGTGGGTGATTCACAAGGGAATGATGTGAAAGGAAATCCAATTCCCATATTTTCTACAGTAATTTAGGATGGAGAAAGATTTTCTTTTTCGATTTAGTTGTCATTTAGTTCATTCATATGTGAATGTGAATTCGAGTTTGGGTGGGTACTGATGGTGTGTATGGGAGTAGGAGTAAAACAAATTATTTCTCTTTTTTCTGCTTTTACCTTACATGCATACTTATGGATTGGTCATTTTTAACTATATTCTATCAAAATGATTTATGAAGCGGACAGAGGAAGGTAAACAGAGATAAAATACAGGTCATTTTGTCATGGTGGGGTGCCATATGAAAGACCATCAAGAGGAGGACAGCAATATATACACACACAATACCCAGGAGGCATTTGGTCTCTTGTTCGATCTCTTTATTAAAAGGGTGCAGCCAAAACAGATCAGCCAGCTGAGGCTCCGAGAAAGAAAAATGATAGTAATGATAGTAAGGCTATGATGAAATGATTTTCCACAGAAGTATAAAGAGCTCAGTATGTGTGTGTGTGTATGTTTTATGCAACAAAGTCTCAAGGGAATATGCGATATTGTCATGAACTGAAATCTGTTAATTTGTATCAAGGACACAAATTTGACCTTTTTTTTCGTGTCAGTCAGCACAAAATGTTTTCGTGTCACTTTCAATCTAATGTATTTTAATGTGCGATATCTTTCATTAGAGGTCGACCTTTATGGGTTTTTCTCTGGCCTATATTTAGAAATCATGAGTAAGAATATATGAGGCCGATTTTTTCCAATGTTTTGTCGATTTTCTTTTTTCAACCTTCATCTCATAAAATGTAATTAAGTAATAAAAAGAAATAATAAATATTCAGAGAAAATATAAATACAGAATATTCCTTAAATTAAACATTTATTGAAGACATGTGTCTTCATCAGTGCACTTGATTGAGAAAGATTGAGTAAATGCTTATTGTAGGGTACAAGATAGTAGTCTAATTCATAGTAATGAGACATTGCCCAAAACCTTTAAGCACCTCTCAAACTGTTCTGAAGCATGCTTTTTGTTTGTTTGTTGGCAGACACTGCTACTAGTCAAACGGTCATAATCGAAGCAAAAACAAACATAAAAGAATGACCTCATGTTACCGCCTGCTGCTCATAACTGCATTTTTAGTTATTTTTAGCTTTTAGCCTTTTTCTATTTTATAAGATAGAAGCTGACAGGAAAGTAGACTTGTAGTCGAATGCGTTTAAATAGCCACAGATCGTAATTGTTTAAATTAGATCGTTAAATATTTGATAGAAGGAAAGGCCAAAACACATATTAATACCAAGTATAAATTGAGTCTAAACTAAAGTTAACGCTGAACGATTTTGAAAATGCGATTTCAATAATATTAAATCGCAATTGCAATATTGGTCAAAATTACTATGCAATTTTTTAAAGCTCTTTATCTCCTGTATTATTTAATAAATAAAATCAATAAATCATGGTAACCAACATGATATTATACATATTAACACTCTTCACTCGCACTCGCAGGCAGTCACCACGAGAGAGCAAGCTTCAGTCTTGAGCATTTTGGGGAGAATGCCGTGCATTTCCCATGCTTTTTCCATGCATTTAATGCTTTTGAGATCGTACTGGTCAGCTTCGAACAGGGTTGCATTTTGTGAGGTCAGATGTGATATAAGCAGATCATGTGATATTTATGTATTGTTATGATCATTACAAGGTGTTATACCACTTTAAATAGTTTCATCTGCAGTTCTTCAGACTGCAACCAAAACTGTGTCAATTGCAGCAAAACATGAGAATTTCTAACGTCGGCAATTTAAGATCTAGTAGCCATTGGCAACAGACAGGAAAATTTCAAGATTTCATCTGTTGAGGAGGCGTTATTTAATTATAGTCTTCGCTTTATTTTCTTTCTTCCATGAATCATGAAATGAACATCCTAGACACTGTTCAAGCAGCTCTTTTCTTCACCACCTTAAGAGTCTTGAAAAATAAACATTAACGTTTGTGAACCAAAAATAAATTGAGTGTTGAAGATTATAATGTCTTCTATTTTTGTTCTTAAGTTTCATTTCCATTCATAGCTATTGTATTATTTCATAAGCCTTTGAATATATTCGGTTTAAACAACAGATGGCAATAGACTGATTTCATGCCACCAGCCGCCATGTTGAAATCAAAAGTGAGGCAGAGGTGGGAAGAAAACCAGAAAGACAGATAGACTGCAATGATTTGGACAACCAACCTGGTGTTTTTGAAACGATTTATGATCTTAAATGTGACAATATATAAGCATAGGATGCATGTCACAGAAGCTGTTTTACTTGACCACTTAAGCCGTACCATAACATATTAGTGATCGTATAAACTGCTGTAATAAGATTTTATTTGCACATATACAACCAATCTAACGTTGTTTTTAAATGCATCTTTTTTTTTCATGTCACAGACTCCCCATTGTTGCCCAAACCATTGCAGTCTATCTGTCTTTCCGTTTTTTTCCCCACCTCCGCCTCGTTTTTTATTTCAATATGGCAGTGGAATGAAATCAGCCTATAGAGCAGGGGTATTCAATTAAAGTTCCAAGAGGTCCGGTCTTTATATTCTTTTGAAAATAAATAAATATTTAATCAGTTTAGCCCAGTTGGATATACTGTATAAAAGATATGACCTTTTGTCAGGCCTTTTATTTAACATTTTGATATATGTAGCCTATGTATAGGCTCTGTGGTTTAAGGGGAATGCCCTCTTAATAGAAGTCCGATAATTAATAATTGTAAATAAAAAATACTACTGACGACATGCAAACAGCAAATGTAATGTAACAATTAAAATGGTATATTACAATTAAATCATTAACAGAAAACCAAGTTACTAACTAAGCCTTTCCATGCCATTGTCACCTTTTCACTTTCATACCTGAACTACTTCTCTCTTTAAATAATTTCCCAATAAAAATGTTGTTCATTAAAACAAATGTGAACCTGCTTGTGAAAACCCGTCACATTCTCTATACAGAGGCCAAAGTCCTGCACGTTTAATACAAAAACATTACTCTCATGCAGTTGTGCCCTGCAGGCACACTCTTAGACACGAGGATCAGTCACACGCAAACGCACACACTGGCCCCTAAAACTTTATTGATTTGATCCTTCCTTTTTGTTGTCTGTAGTAGCACATCCAGTTACAAATAATGAAGCCTGAACATCTGTGTGCCTGCCGGTGTGTGGCTTGTTTGGTTTCATATGTGTATAGAAGTGTAATGACCTTTAAATATGAAATGGGTTCTATTATCATTTTGCAGATACTTTCCAGATAAGTAGACACAAAGCATATGACAAGAATTTGGAAATGCAAACGAAACTGGCATCAAGATGTAGTCCTAAAACAACATTTATAACTGTTTAAATTGTATTATTGTCATATTTCAGATTCCTTGTGTTGCAGAGTATTAATATGTAAAAGTTTGTTCACATGCTTGTTATATGGCAGAAGTGAAGGTCAGATTTGGTCTAAATCCAAACATTCCCAAAGACACAGTTAAGTAAAATGACTTAATACATATCAAATTATGATGTAATAAAAATCTAAAAGTGTTGAAAGGTTTGTGTGTGGACTAGGTTTAATAGTAGATGATGAATAATAGTTTTTGAGTTGGGTTGTGATCAATGGGAAATCCCCTCTGTGATGGAAATACATTTTTGTAGTGTTTTTGTGTTGTTCAGTATGTTAACTGGTATTTGCATTATAGGTCATCTTAAAATCTCCCTATTATTATTCTGTTCTGTTATGCAGTTTTTATGAAGGTCTGATCTCGTGTGCAGATCATGTGCACACCGTATCTAATGATCTATAATGAGATGGGTGTCACTTGATTTCTGATCAGCTGTGTTACAGCGCCTCCCACTGCAACTCCACCCAGTCGGATCAGAGATTGCTTGGGATTATTTTGAATGACTTTTCCACTGATCCACACCCTTGAGGCATCCCTTTGAAGACATTGACTAGAGAGGGTTAAAGAGATTTGGGAGGCGAGACCCGCTTTGTGTCTGGAAGGGCCGCCGCACCTGAGTCCCGCTCCTCAGGGGATTATGGGTGTGTGTGTGTTTGGTACATGATTGCATAGAATACATCCATTAGGGATAATTCATGCACATGGGCACACACATGGTTGGATGACCCACGTTTTTATCCTGACTGGGAATGTCACTGTGGGTTACCTAAATTTAGGACCACTCTGTCTCTGTTGATGTTTGTTGTGATACAGCAGGTATAAAAATAATCATAATAAATGCTATTGAGAGGACTAGTCAAAGAGGGCAGGTTTAAGATAGTGATTTCTATGCTCAAATTGGATGGAATTATTTTGATAGAAGAAAATAAACCCAGATTTCTGTTTGATCAAGTGATCATACAATATATTCACAAAAACCTTGCTGGGAATATGAGATCAACAACATTTACAATAATTTAATGTTACCATTTCTGAGATGTATGGTTTTAGCGTTCTCTCTTACCGCTTTACCTTTTGGTCAGGTTGGCATTTTCATTTCCACCTAAAAGTGAGCCGAACCCACTATGTCATTATCAATGTAACTACAGGGATCCACACTGCGACTAAATGGCGACCGGTTTTTGAGACAGCGCGAGTGGTTTTTTACAACATCAGTCAGCCAGCCGTCTCCCCTTCTCACACACATAGGCTACTATGTCTACTCGTCTTTTCACATGAGATATAACAATTAGAACAAATCCAAACTGGCGTTTATATATATACTTTTTTATACAAAATGACATGCACGTTTTCTGTTGGCTATAAATTCTGTACTAATTTGGGTTGGTGTATTCAGAGTTTAAACAGTCTCTTTACTTAGCCCTTAAAACTTCTCTGTAAGTGCTGCCTCTTTTTAAATGATGAGCAGAACCAAACCACTGCCACCTGCAGTTAAACGCACGGTAGTCATTTTAAACTATTTTAACACATCTACACATATTTACATTTCTGTACAAAATACAAATGTAAACGAATTTAAAACTGTTCCACATAATTGAGTAAATATGACATTCAATACCAGGGACAGACTGAATCTGCAGAATTTTTTGTTAATTCTGTGTAAACATTTTGGAAATTCCATATGTCCCTGGTATTGAGTAATCTCCTATCCCTCTGTAATGAAAATAAAAGTGCACATATTCATTTCTGTGAGTTGAATCTTTCTTTTATCAAAGTATTTGTCAGTAATACAGCTTTTTTGATGAAAAATGTCAATAATTCCATTGCAGGATGTGGAGTGCCCCTATATTTTCTGCTTGCACTCCTAAAAATATTCCGTCAGGGGCTACAGTGCTCCAAGTAAAAAAAGTTAGTCTGGAGCCCTAAACTAGACTCGCTAGAAGTTATTTTCTTTTCTTGTTTAAAACCAGAAGAATTGCCTGAAATCACATTTATAATAATAAACATTGAGGAACAGTCAGATTAGGTCCAGTACCAGGATCTCAGCACAGGCACAAGATTTCTTTGTGTGAATTACATAATCTTAAAAAAATCACGTTTTATAGTGCTTTATTAATGTTTTACTTGAGACAAAAAAATTATGAGTTGGTCTTTAATTAGAAGTAAATACAGGATTTGGGATTCCACCTGATGTTAATCACAGTAATTCACTGTAAATCTCTGTCATTCATGTGGCCAGCCTTTCACCATTATCAGCACCTGGGGCTCTTTTGTTTGTGTGTCCCTGTAAGACATTTTTTATCCCCCAGAGTCCAGTCCCTCCTGTTCCCCTCATGACTGATGGAGCTGTCGGTGAAATGATGCTCAGGGTGAAGCGAGTGGATTAAATCTGGACCCTGCTGGTAGAGATCGGACACACAGATACACAAACCGCTCTGTCCTCTGCCATCTACACAAACACACTCTTATGGATTCCCTGAAACAGGCCACCACTAAGATCATCAACTTCACACAAACATAAACTGTTTTTTACAAACCTCTAGGGCAAATGTCACTGTGTTTAAAGTGCATTAGCATGAAAGAATAAGCATACTTTGGCTCCGTTTCAAAACCTAGTGAGCTGCCTTGTTGTCTAGTTGCCAACATAAGCAGCTGATCTCTGAAGTAGCATCCTAACTGAAATAGAACCTCCGAAGTGACTGAATTGAAATGCTCTACATAGACATCAACTCATGTTTTATTCACAAAAAGTGTTTGTCATGCATGTTGCCAAGATGATGTGATGCATCAAAACAAATATTTTGTAGATATTTTTATTTTATTTCTTTTTAGCATTAAATGGATGGTTCACCCAAAAACAAATATTCTGTTATCATTTACCTACACTCAGGTTGTTCCAAATCTGTGTTCAGCTGAACAAAGACAAGATAGATTTTTGGAAGATGGGGCACCATTGACTACCATAGTAGGAAATAGATACAACGGCAGTCAAATGTGCCCCAGAAGTTTGCTTTTCTAGATTCTATCTTTTTTTATTTTCAACAGAACAAAGGAATTTCTAAAGCAATTTTCCTACAATGGAAGTCATTGGTCACTCAGAACTGTTTAGTTAAAAACATTCTTCCATATATTTATCATTGTGTCCAGCAGAACAAAGAAATAAATGAGTAAACGATACAGAATTTTCATTTTTGGCTGAACTATTCCTTTAAGTATATCTGAATTACGTCTCCACAATGTACACAATACTGTGACCAAAAGGAAATGTCTTAATGATTGCTTTCTACATGGATCATCGACCATGTTGGCCTTTTGCCCATGATCCTTTAAAATGCTCCCTTATAATAACCTCACAGGTTTTGGATGCATTAGTGTAACTTCATTTGAAGTAAGACTGATGCTCGGAATTCACCCAAGGGAGATCTTAGTGAGAAAATCTCCTTTAATAACAATACTCTTTCCACTTCCTCAATTATACCTCTTTACGAGCATGTACTCTGGGGAGTCAGTCAATTAGACCAGACAAAGGATGTTATTCATACATCAACCTTATATGTTCATGTATAGGCTTAACCTGTCCAACAATGGGGATTTAAAAATATTTAGATTAGGACTAACTGGATGGATTTAAAGGTGACGTTCACCCCAAACTGGAACCCCTCACGTCATTCTAAACCTGTATGACTTTCTTCTGTGGAACACAAAATATATTTATAGAAATGGAAAGGCAATGAGGTCCAGTTTTGCTTGTTTTTTTAAATAAATTTCTGAGTTCATTGTAGAATTAAGAAAGTTATAATGAGCGTAAGTTCTGTCTGTTCTGGGTTTCACGATTTATACGTATGCTTTTTCAGTTTCACTCCAGCGTCAGAGGCTGGAAATAGTGAAAAGAATAGAAACTGTGTGTCAGTGGTTCACATTTTCTACCTGATTTCTCCATTTCTGTTGGCCTAGGGGTTGTAATATTCTGAACTGTGAACTATTTATGGGATAAACAGGCAGTTTTCTTTTTCCTACCAGAATCTCAGGATTTTAAGAAGTGATCCTAACGGGTGGGATTTGCAGCAGGGACTTCACAGTTTCAGAGAGGGACAGAGGGATTTATTTTAGCTGTATTTTATTTTAGGGTTGAATTAATCTTGGGGAGCTCATGCAGATGTACCCAAGGTTTTGCTATCTCCACATATGTTTTTACCCATTATCATAAAATGTTTGTTGGTGCCCCTAAACCACTCCTGTCGAGCATTTTAGACCATTATTAATCTAATAATGCATTCTTTTTTGTTTCATTGAACAACATTGTTATACGTAATGGGCCTAATGGGCTCAACCTGTACCCAAGTTAGGCTGACATCATCTGCCGAAACGCTAGCACACTGCCTTCATTCTTTTATTGATGGATGTTCTTCTGTTTCAGTCCATTTTAGTCACACTTTGATAGATTAGTGGTTATTAACTATATTTGTAACGTTTTATGAGTTAACTCATGTTATATTTTAGCACACCCTGCATATGTGATAGTAATAGAATATGATTCACCATCGTTCACCTTTTCGCTGTCAGGTTTACAGAGAGAACTGATGCAATTAAGTCATCTTATTCTGTTCTTCTCTAATTCCAGGGCAGCTTGGCAACCATGAGCACCCTCTCACCGACCGATTTCGACAGCGTGGAGATACAGCAGCAGTACAACGACATAAACAATCGCTGGGACATCGCTGCAGAAACAGAGTGGGATAATGAGAACAGTTCTGCACGCCTCTTCGAGCGCTCACGCATCAAAGCTCTCGCAGGTCAGATCACTGTGCTGTTGTGTGTTCAGCTGTGCTTGCTTGTGCCGTCTTCTCTGTCAGATCGTTTTCAACAGGTTGCAGGTTTGTGTCCAGTAGGGGGTGGCATTGGGCAATACATAAAAATATATATATTTTGAACCAAGGCCATGGTGAATGGTAGAATATGAGAATAAAAATAGAACAGTGTGAAGTGTGTATGACAAGTTGACAAAACAGTCGTAACACGTGTGTGTCCTGGTAGACCCTACACTAATTTTTGACCTTGTGGGAATTGTTTTTTCTTTGCACCTTTTGATTTGTAGAAATGCTGAAAGCCTTGTGTAATGGTTCGGTTTAGAGGTAGGGGATACGTTTTTTTTGACAGTTTAAAAATCCTTATGTATGTGGAACGCCCCCATACACATGGAAACCCAACAGAGGTGTGTGTGTCTGTGCGTGAGAGAAAAAGAGAGAGGGTGTTTAAGTCAGATACCATCTCCTGACAAGCAGAGACTTGATGTCCACATTCTTCTAGTGCTGTTATAAGAGTGCTCCCTCTCTTCTTGCCTGCAGGGCTGTTCTTATGTCATATCTTTATAAACCTTTTAACCTTTTATACATAAAACTTGTTTTCTATTTATTGTTGTGTATGTTAAAGCTGGTGGTCATCTTGCTCCTTCAAACCACTAACATATTTTTCGTACGATTTTCACTAGTGTTTGGGAGCACTTTGGCTTGCTGGTGAAATTATAAGAGTGTTAGAAAGGGCGGTGTGCATTATTAAGATATTTTTAAAGCTATTTACATGAATTATCATATTCAACTTGACCTTTACAATATTCAAAGTACCATTCAGTATTCACTCTTAATATTCAGCGTTGTTTTGCCATTGGAACTGTGTGTGTGTCTGTTGTGTTGAAGGCATTGCTGCTCACATTGCTGCACAACATGACTTATCTGTTGTGTTATGTTATGACCAAGATGAACACCAACACTGATGTCTGTTATGGGGATGTAGTAATGAGAAGAAATTAACCTAATAACCATGGGTCATTTTCTGTATACATGTATACATTTCTGTGTACGTGTGGGGGAGAGTGGGTGTAAGGGTGTGGGAGAAATCAGTCATGTATATATCTAGATAAATGTCTGTACATTCTGTTTAAGACTGAAGAGTTGTAAAGTTCGTCACTGTTATGATTCACTGATCAATTTAGGAAGACTGAATATAAGTACCTCACTCCCTGCTTCACTTGAGTGGATGTGTTTGTTTACTAGTCTGTCTGAAGTAAACTCAACGGCTGGAAAAAGGCTTAGAAACGTGCAAGCGCTGCTAAGAGCACAGTCTACATAATTGAATTTATTATGATCATTTAGTTCACTCTATTGCCTTAAGAAATGATTTTCTGCCTCAAACTCGCCATAGTGAAATCCACCATACCAATCACAAGAAACACAAGGAGAAGTAAGGAACATACATAGAAAAGGGAAGCTGAAAACACTGAGCTAGAACATCTTATTATTTTCCCAACATCAAAACGAAGACATTCTAATATAGAAAAATTGCTGCATTGCTTTATATGCAGGTTTGAGTGCTAGATAACACAGCGGTCATGTGATTTGACAAATCTCAAAATCTTCTCTAAAACTTCTATATTCACATTATGCTGCTACCCAGCACAATCTTATCAACGTTTATATAAATATTGTATGTACTACAATTAAAGGAAAAACATATTACATGTAATGTAGGCCTAATATATGTCCTATTACATAACACATTTTTTCTATTTTTCCTGTATTTGCTGTGTCACAAACTGTATGAAATCCGCCCTTGTAGGAGATTAGTAATATTTGATGCCTAGACATCTTAATGTCGTGAATATCTGCATGCATACGGAGGTTCGTTTAACTATTTTAGTGATCAAACTTTATCCCCTACCTCTTACCTTGAAACAAACCTGTTGACATTATTAGAGTTGGCAGATTTATGATATCCGAGCTCTCCTCCTCACATGTTTTGACATTTTCAGTTTATGAGGCAGTTTACCTAAAAATGTGACTCTCAAAAGTATAGTTCATTCCTGGCCTAGTGCTTCTGGCCATAGTTTAACCTTTGACCACTTCTCTTTGATGGTCACTGTTGGTGACACTTGCTAATCAGAACAACCTAGAGCTGCACCGGTCTTCATTTAACCACTTCCTCTTGTAAAATGTACACACATAAGGAGAAGAAATGAGTACGGACATGTGTGTGCTCCAGTGTTCTGTGAATGCAGTGAATTTTCTGATCATGGCTTTTTTGATTATTTGTTCATTCGAAATAGATTCTGGTTTCTGATCCATTTAGAGTCATGTCATTTAGAGATCAGAGTCCGTTTCATTGAGACGTTGCCAACCAAGTTCATGGGTGCCGAGCACACACACACTCTCTTGCACATGCACAGGAAGAAAGACAGCGTACGCTTGTTGAATCTTTCTCAAGTACTTCCTTCCTGCCTCAACGACTTATTTTATTTGTGCATGCGCATCTTCGAGAGAAAGAGACTTCTAGACCTGATGAATTAAGGGTAAAGGTCTTACCATTCCAAATCCCTGCGGACACACACAAATTGCTAAAGCCTAATGTCACACATCATAAAACTCCACACAAGCATATTTTTGAGGAAGATGACAAGACACATTCTTCAATGATTTATACCAGCTATCCGATCACCTCATAGCTGGGTCCACCACGCTTTATTTCTCCTGTGAAACCCTCCCATCTCCTGAATCACTGGCTCCACCCCCCCTTCACCTTCAGAAATGGTTCAGTCCACACCTACATTCCCTCACCCTCTCTCAGCCTGTCTCTCTCTCTCTCTCTCTCTCTCTCTCTCTCTCTCTCTCTCTGCCTGGGTTTTGCTCCTCCCACACACACCTTATGCAAATGCAAAAGCTGAGAAACCGAGAGAGAGAGAGAGAGTAGGAGGCTTTGTTTACTTAGGAAGCCGAGCGCTGCTAGTTCTGCAGCCTTACTCAAACAAGGTGTGTGTGCGTGCGCGCGCACACAGACACACTTGCAGTTTGATCTCAGTGACGGGAGAGAGAAGAGAGTTTTGTGAAGAGAGCGTTTGCAGACAAGAAAGAAAAGAAGAAAGAGGTGAAGGAACATTTTGTTCTTACTGCAGGATTTTTTCCCTCATCCGTATGTGTGATCATTCCGTTTTTTTCGGTGGAATAAGGAGATATAATTAAAGGAAGAGCGTTTTTTCCTTCCAGACGGACGAAGCAGTATGGCGCGGTTTAGCGTTCACTGACGCAACGCCTGGATGCACCTGCAGAGCTTCTACAGTTTTTGAACTCAACTTTTTTTGGCCCCTTAAAGGGAAAGTTGACTATTTAGCCTCTGTTTTTTTACTTCCAGTTTTAATGTGCCATACTTATGACTCCTGGCTAACAGAGAACAAGGTGCTTTACTCTTTTGGAGTGATCATTTGATTCGGATTAAAGCTGAGAGCGAGCGTTGGAGGGACGGTTCATAGGGAGAGCGAGCGTTACGGCAACAGAAGATGGATTTTGATTCGCGGGAACCTGAGCCATGTCTCTCACCAGCTGCTTTTGTAAACCAGGTGCAGTATTCCAACATCCTGGAGGGCCGTTTTAAACAGCTGCAAGGTAAGACTGTTTTTTCGTCGACCTCATTCGCTCTTCTGCTTACTTTTTACCATACACAGATAAATTACACAATTTCTCGGAAAGTACATCAGCGAAAATCTTGTCACATTACATCTTTTGTCTTTGGACTCATAAGAACATCTTAAATCTTTGAGGCGGTCAACAACCTCATATGACCTCATTCAGATCTAGCTTGTATAAGTAGTCACCCCAAACCCAAATCTTCAACCTCCTACTGGAGTAAAAAACTTGCCATCTCTCTTTCTCTCGTACTTTCTCTGCCCCAGGGATGGTGCAGATGAGAAAATAGCTTCAATTATTTATTTTTTACTCCTGTGCATAAGAGAGAGACACAGAGACCTGTGCTGGTCTCCTGGAGAGTGGCCTTGTTTCAGGTACCGCAGCGCTTTTGCCCCAGATCCAAATGACACTGATAAAATGGGAGCAAGAGGGCAGTGGATAACAGTTAGGTGTAGGAGAGGGAGGATAAGAGGATGGGAAAGGAGTGGAACAGACGGGACGGCCAGAGGATAATAAGGGGAGCGGAAGGGATCATGGGAGTGGAATGGAAGAAGGGTAGTTATGAGGCACAGAAACTCGCGTGTACTGTATTAATCCAGGGTTTGTCGCACCTGTCACAGGTCACACATTCCCAGATTCTCTCGTATTTAATTCAGTTTTTTCAGCGTGTATCACACTTGCAATGCTTTTTATTGTCAGAAAAAGAGGAATGTGTGAACTGCTAATCCCCCCACATGACAAGAGATCTGATCTTGTGTGTGCGTGTGTGTATGTGTGTGTGCTTTAGGTCATGGGGAGTGTTTCTCAGATAATAACTTGAGTCGAGCATTGTACTCTTCTAGCTTATTATCTGTTGTGCAGAAAGAAAGGCATCTGCAAAACAGGCCCTTGAATATGAACACGCACGCATCCCGCAGAGAGACCCAAGCAACATCCAAAGTGAACCATAAGTCTCCACACATTCTTCTTTCCTCAGAACACAAAAGATAGAGCGATGGTAACCAAACAATATTAAACCCTATTGACTTCCTCATTTCTCAAAATGTATTTTTTTGGGTTGCACAGAAGAAAGAGTCGTATATAATTTGATTGACATGAGGGTGAAAAAACGATTTGAATAAAACAAAGATTTTTTGGTGTTGTGAACTGTATCTTAAGGTAGCTACTGACATTGCAGGCTGATTGATGTCAAACGTCAAAGTTTTGTGGACATCACACATCACTGCAGATTTTATTTATGAAAGCAAAGCTGTGCTTCGTTTACAAATTGATTGACAATACATTTTTGTATATTTATTTAATTCCTACATTTAAATTGAAATTGAATGTTAAAGAAGTTCATGAAAGGAAATTATTTCTTTAAAGGGACAGCGTTCTGTCATCATTTACTCTCCCTCTTTTCATTTCAAACCTTCAAAATGACTTTCGTTCTTCCGCAGAAAACAAAAGAAGATATTTTGAAAAAATTTGGTAACCAAACCGCGCTGGCACCCATTCAGTTCTATTGTATCGACATAAAACCAATGCAAGTGAATGTGGGCCAGTTGACAAGATTTTTTGAATCTTCCTTTGTGGTCTGCAGAAGAAATTTGTACTGATTTCAAATGACAATATAATATATTTTGAATATATAAAAGTATATTTTTATGTGAAATACACGATATGGGGTATATATGTGGAGGAAGGGCTTCTCTACTGAAAGTTATAAATACATGACAATTGTTGAAATTGTTGCGAACAGAAACTGGCGCGAGAAAGGGGGTTTCCTTACAAGCAAACGGTTGGTAACCCTGTGACACATGCTAGTTGCCTCGAGTACCCATCTCCCATGACTGTAAATTATGACAGAATTTTCATGTTTGGGGATCTATCGCTTTAAATTTTGGCATAACAAAGTTTTTCTAAGTGTTAAAAATCTTTTTAAAACCACACCGTTAATAGGTTATATGGGATCTTCCAGAATTTCATCACTGGTGTAAAATTCATAATTTTTTCTTGGTCATTTCAATTTGGCATTCAATTGGATGTGGACATTTTAATTCAACATTTAAAGTCAGCCCATTCTTAAATTTAGATATTCGCCCAACCCTTCTTTAAAGAGAATGAAGAAAACATTTGAGATTTGAGAAAGAAAGCCAGGAATGGGAGGAGAACCGCTTGTGTGTACGTGTTAGAGCACAGATCTTTGTTAATGATTTCTGCGTTGCGTCATTTGGCACATACTTTGAGCGGGTTTCTGACACACATTCAAAGACACACACACAAGTGTCTCATGTATCCTTTCTGCCTGAGCGGCCTATGATCCGCCCTCTTCTCACCTCTGCTCTCATACACTGGTAAATCCGGTCAGGTTACCCCTAGGCTGATGTATTTTTTTGTTTAGTTTTTGTATTTAATTTTTTAAGTTTAAACATTTTATATTAATGCAGGTGCTTCTTATCTTGCTCAGACACCGTGCTCATGTTTGATGTAACTACTGAGCTGTTGTTGTAGTTATCTTCATTTAAATAAATCTTTGCAGCAAAGCCGTTGTGCCAATGTATTGTGTAACAGGATGGAGTCAATTTTCACAGATGTGCCTTTGGCTTTTGAAGTAGGCAATATGTCATTGTCATTGCAAAATGTTTCTGATAAGTCTGTGATCTAGTTCTGAGAGACACACATTCTTAATTTTCTCTCTTCTCACTCATACACACTATCAGTTTTCGGTTTCACTGTTAATAGGATTCATTGTCATGACAAATATTTGTTCATGTTTTCAAGCTTAGCTTCAACAACAAAACCAAGGCCAAATCCATACGGAGCCACAGCTTTCCCTATCCAAATCTTTTTCCCTTTTCACGTGGTCGTCTCAAGAAATATCTGCATACACAAAACCGCTAAACTGAATATGTGTCGCGTGTCCTTATTGCACCAAAATGCTACACTGCACTCCCTTGGGTCCGTAGCCACATACCCGCCACAGGTTCTCGACAAAATTAAAATGCAAACAGATAGACACTGAGATTCCTGGCTTTATTAAAGAAGAATATGTTCAGCCCCCTTCGCAGCTCCAAAAATGCTATTCGGACCTATTTGGATAAACTGTGCACTCAACCATGTAGTCTATGAATTTTAGAAGGGTAGTATCGTCCCAAATGGAATTCTAAACAGTTTTATACTAACTGGAAGTATATCCGTTTTCCAGACGAGCGCAAATGACCTCAATCACACAGCACAATGCGTGTGAATAAAACTCACTCTGCAGGAGACATTTGCTCGAGCAGCGTCTAATAGCCCCGCCTCCCTTCTGTAACGTTTCATGACCCTTTAAGCCTAACTGCTGTAGGTAGTGCATGTAAATGCTCTCATTCAGAGGAGGACTAGTTTGTTAAAACTAGTGGCAAAGCTTGCAGTCTATTAATGATCCACTATAGGTCAAACTGTTTTAGCAGGTGAACCAGAGTAGATGGTGACCAGAGCTTTAGGAATATGAGCTAAAGAGATCTGGAAATATCAGTCATGCAAGAACTGTCCCTCTCATTGAAATCTTATGGTGACTGGTAAGTTCTGCTGATAAGCGTTATGTGTTTTTCAGTGTGCTTAGGTTTAAAAGGTCGTCTACCCAAAAGTCAGTCACCCTGAGGAGCTGAACTTCCCCTCTCATTACAACATGCTTGCTCTCATTACCCAGATATGTTCAGAAATGTTCTTTATATACAAAAACAGAGATACAGACATATATACGGATATCTCAAAAGTAATTCAAGGCTGCCTTGATAAACTGTCAGTAAAACACACACACACACGTTTATATACTACGTTTGCTATACTAGTGGGGACAGTCCATAGACTTCCATTGATTTTATATCAGGTTTATTATATATTCTATCACCTACCCCAACACCAAGACATTAGATTTAAAGAAAAACAATGTTTGACTGAATTAGGAGCCTTCTTAGTTAGTGAGGACCAGTAAAATGTCCTCACAAGTCAGTTGTATTGATAATTCACTGTATTACTGAGGACATTTGGCCCTCACAAAAATAGCTTAACCAGTACACACACACACACACACACACACACCAGAAATAAAAATTTGTATCCAGAATGGTGTGGAAGGCGTAGAAAGTCAAAAACAGGACGACCACACAATAGAAGACAAATGTTTTCACTAGCTTGTATGTTTGAGATATGAGATGCACTCAGTGAATGTCACCAGTTTTCACTGATCAGATACCATCTGAATGTCTCGCTGCTGTTAAGTTTGAATGGACTATTATTGTCTTTTCTGTCTCAAGCCAGTTTGCACAGATCTGGATATGGTGATCATGTAGCTCAACAGGTAGAGTGTGAATTTGGCAACGCCAGTCATTTGTTTCGTTCTAGGGACTAATAAAATAAATACCTCAAATGGACTGCAAGAAAAGTGTTTACCAAGTGTGTAAATGTTAATGCAGATGCACACTTACTCTCACGCTCCCTGTTATCACAGTGTTGATGTTACTTTTGTCTTATTTAGGCCACGTTTACACGATGAAAAACGGAAACGTTTTCTTTTGCGGTTTTGAAAGGTTTCACGTACACATGACACCGTTATTAAAACAACCGGTATTTACACAGATCCGCAAAAATGACTAAAACGCTGTATTACGACATCACTTTGTAAAGAAAAAATAACATGGTCCCTGACGATTGATTGACGGTTTATTGGAAGGCGGACCTCCGTAGCTAAAGAGACCATATAATACAGAGCGCAGCATTTCTCCTCATTCATAGTGAAGGGAAGCGTGTGCACATATACAAACAAACAAACAAGATGGCGAAAAGTTTGGACATTCGAAAGGTTTCCTTCCAATGAAGCTCGTCAACAACGCCATCGACAAAGTTGTACCACCATCTACTCGTCCTCCCAGGTCTGATCCAAAAGCTGCGTTTAAAAACCCTTCGTCGCCGTGAATTAGTGTTTAGATTTTGCTGTAGATAAAATGTTGTCTCCACTGGTGGTTATAGCACTGGTGTAGTAAATCTACTGCTTGCTGGAGAAACGTTAACAAACTATTGCGCAGCGCAAAAAAACCCATGTAATCTGCAATTGATGTATTTATTTCTCCTTCGTTGTGTTTGGATGTACACGTGCATACCACACCCCCAAACCTAATACACATGCGCACAATGTCGTTTTCTCATTCTTGCTTTGATGTTTACAACACATTTCCGTGTAAACAGACAGCCGAATCGCATAAATTGTTTTGCGCTTTCACTTGAAACCGGTCTCGTGTAAACGGCCCCTTAACCATTTGTACTTATTTACTTTTCTGCTCCTGGGAAAGTCACAGTGATGAGCTGTTCCTAGACAAAAATCCTCCCTACACACTTTCCCACTATCCAGTCCTTACTGTGGGTGAATACAGTCTGCGTGCATATAAATGCATACATCTATTAAATGTCACACTTTTTTTTATAAAAGCTGAATAATAGAAAGTATGCTTATCAATTTGTTCGATGAATTCATGCATTATTTGTATTTAATTATTTTATTCAAAGTCACGTATGGCACATTCAAATTACACATTGTACCTGCGAACGAACCCATGAACCCACACTGCCACGGCAATGCTCTAAAAATGTAGCTGTAAGAAACGTCATTGACAAACTGCATATTTACTATATTTTGGTAAACTGTATTTGTAACATTTACAAGTGCATGAAGAATTATCACAGGTCTTACAGCGGGTAAAGTGGTTTGACAGGACATGTAAATGTGTAAAAGATGTCAAAGCATTAGGGTTCAAAACAAAGTGAACGCTGCAAAGCTCAACAAGTACAAATTACATGACTTTAAAACCCCAGTAAACCAGAAGTTGCAATAATTTTTACTTCCGTACTTTGACGCATTTCTGAATGAAATTGAATATTGAGTGAGAATAATAGTGGGCGTGGATTTCGTCTTTCTCTGCGATTTGATTTGATGTTTAGAAACAGCTGTTGCATTTTGAAATGGAACTCGCAGCAGACTGACAGTTGAAGGGGAGGTGTTAACGGATGCTCCCCCCAAGCTGTCTAACTTACATCATTTAAGATGGATAGTCATTACAGGACGGAAGTTCACACAAGATTATGAGGGCACACAAGATTTTTAAATGAGAATGACCCACATTGATAAACTATTTATAATAAACACTGCAATATTTCATGAAAAAATTGGCATTGTAAATTTTTATTTTACTGGGACTTTAAATGATATTTAAGAGTGTAACAATGCTAAAGACTATACAGTTTAAACTACAGGATCGTTTTTTGACGAAAAACATCTTATGGATTTTAGGAGGTTTTTTTACATAGTTTGTTTTATGTTCGGTGTGGCTTTACTCGTATGAGAAGCCATGTTGAAATCTACTCGCTACTCAAATGGCATGTGAATGGCATGGAGGGGAATGAGGTCAGGTAGCTCAGTATGGCAGTAAAGCCTCTGGCATCAGACAGGTTCAGCCGAGCGCTTCAACGAAGCAAATGTTCATGCCTGCAGCACAAACTGTTGATTCGTTAACTGTTCTGTCAAAATTCTACCCAGCTGTTGTGGGCCAGTTCATGCATGTTTTTTTCACGGATATATGAAAGTTGTCAACGTAAAGCTCATAGCAGAATGTCCAGAAGTATGCAAGTTCCTCTTTCTCAAGTGTTTGTGTTAAACTGTCATTTTTATGCACACATGTCACCACAGACCCACAATTCACCACAGAAACACAAACTACAGTGTCTTGTTGACCTGGATGTGAAAACATACAGATCCAAACTACAGTCTGTCCAAACAATGACACACGTTGTAAAGCGAGTTGCTGTCATGTTAAATACATTTCTTTTTACACTGAAATCCAGGAACAAGGCACTTTATTTAAATAGAAGCTTGAGGGACTTCAAAAAGCTTAATTTGTCATTGAGCTGCCTGGTGTATCTTCATTATGGATTTAATGTTTTTGACAACTTTTGTAAAGTAAGAGTTGGTGGTTTCATGGTGGTACTCCAGAAGTCTTATCTGGGATAAAAAGAGAATGAAATCTGATAATGGACTAAACAGAACTGCCTCTCTTGTTACAGATAAAACCATTATTTATAATCTTTCTTAGTTCATAATTGTCATGTAATCACGGCGGCTGCTAAATGTGGATTGTGAGACAGTTTCTGTGTTCATATATTTGTTTTTCATCTTTTGATTTTTTTTGCACCCTCAAGAGTTTAAAACTGCAGTATCTCTGCCAGATATCGCCCTATACAACCATACACGAATAGAAAGCTCATTCAGCTGATGTAAAAATATCAATTTCGAAAAATGTACCCATAAGATTTTGGAATAGTTTGTCGTCCAGGGTCACAAATGACATTATGCAATCACTCAATTGGCACTTCCATTCAATATCATCATATACAACGCAGTAAATAAATGTTCCCAATTGTAACATTATTTCGACAACTAATCCTCCTGTCCGAACAACACATTTTTAGTTTGTCAAAAGCTGCACGGAGATTTATGTTAGGATCTATATCTAACGAAGATGACCGTATTAAGAGTGTTTATTGATAAAGTGGAAGCGGTCAGATTGCGGCCAAAATATCCTATTGAGAAAACTTGAGGGTTGGCGTCTTAACAGGACACGGGTTAGAACAAGCTGCCTGTTCGGTTTTCTCTGTTCTGTCATTTACATCCTCCAGACATCCCAGTAAAAATAACACTGAACATACTCATTTTGAGCATACCCCTCTGTGCATAAGCATAAGGTTATGCAAGATGTTTTAAATGGGTCTCTGTCTTTAAAAACAAGCTACATTCCTTTAAGAGTCTGAAGTTCAGCAATTAGAATGCATCTTATTAACATAAAAGCATGCTGCGTAAAAACAGTGCTTCAAAGCTGACTTCAGGGAGCAAGTGCAAGGGTGGAAGGCGACTAAGTTTTTTTCACAGGTGTTTTTTTTCATCCCTCTGTAAGCTAGTATTGTGTGTACATTCTTTCTCTGTCATTCGGTATCTGTGTTTGTGTTAGCATTAATAAGTACTTGCTGCACTTTTCTGTAACAACAGGCCGTTGTTAACAGGTGTGTTCTTTGGGCTGGTAATTGATCTCAGACAAAACTTTGAACTTATGTACGTGCATAGTTGTGTGCTTGTAGCAGTAGTTGTCTTTGAGAATCGGCTAAAAACACATCTCTTCGGTCAACATCTGACCCATTAGTACATTAGTCTTCTCTAGTTGCCTATCCCACCAAAAAAGAAAAGAAATCTTACCATCGTATACTGCGGTTGGCCAACTGAGGTCAGTTTTATTGCACCTATGCATTGTTGTTTTTTTGTTGTGCAAATACATTTTTTCCCCTACTTTGTAAGTCGCTTTGGATAAAAGCTTCTGCTAAATGCTATTGTTTTTCTGGAAATAATCGCACAGCTGTATCTCTCTTTTATAAATGTGATCAAAATAAATACTGTATAGGTACTCAAGATTCATATGAGATTGGCAGAAACTGTGTGTGATAACTGATCTTTAAAATAAAAGCATATAAAGGGGGGCAATAACTTAAGGGATATATTTCCCTTTTAGGTGTTTTTAACATTAAAGACCAGGAAATAGTCCAGTGTTTCCCTCAGGATTTTGACAGACTTGACAGATCACGAACTAACTAGCATATTTGTAAGGTCGTCATGTTGTGTTTGATATCTGTTTATCTTCACGGCAGTCCAAACTGGCATACCTTTACATTTGCTAAACTTATGTTTTGTGTTTTAAAAAATCTCAGATTCTCATCTTGTTAAATAAGATCTGAAAGTAAGTATATGAAAATAATAGATCATACAAGTCATTCACTATATTCTTCTGTGGGATTAGCTTTGTGTGAACAAGACCACATTTAACGTTGATATGCACTGAAAATATTGGCTCTCTGAACCTTCAGAGGTCGAGAATTTCAAGGTCGAGAAAATACTTGGTGTGCGGAGCTGTAACCTGTAGGAAAAGCATGACTACTTTGAAGATTATATAATATAAAAACTTTTACAAAGTATCGTACACATTTCCAAACTTCAATCTCTTTACATTCATTGGTGCTTATAATTTTATAAGAATTAAATTGAATATGCTATTTTTAAGGCAAACTTTAAAAATACACAGACATGACTGACCTTAATTCGTCTCAAATGCTAGCTCAAGGTGAACATGTAGCTTCTTTATAGTTCACTCCAGCTGTATTAATCGGTTGTCAGACTGTCACAGGACTCAATTACCCACATTCCCCCAGTGACAGAGGGTAGGCCAACCCCTTTCCTCTCAAAAGGCCGTAACTATGGCAACAGCGATGGTCTCTACTATAGTGATTAGTGATCAGAGGTGGAAAAGTGGGCAGAAAAGAGAATCCCGGAAGACGTAGGGGTTAAAAATAATGACAGGAGAGAGGGATGAAAGAGTGGAATGTGTGGCTCCCCACAGCATGATCAAACAGCCGCTAGCATCAGCAATTACATGACTGCTACCAGATGTGTGTGTGTAGGTTGAAATCTGTTATTGTGCAAATGAATGTGTTATTCTTTGAATTCCTCCCATTGGTTCTCTTGTGTGTTTATCATCGTAGTTAATAGGCTACAGTGGTCTTCCAGATGGAGTCATAACTTTGTTCATTAGCTTCAGTAGATACACTGGCATTAATTTTGCCATCAGCATTGGAGTTCTTTTTTTCCCTGTATCATAACAGATATGCAGAAAATGATGCGTTCCCAACCATTGTCACATCAAAACTAAACTTCTACCCCATCATCAATAGAGCCCTGCACTAAAACATACATTATGGCATACACACTGTTTCTGTGCTGATGTGCTGAACTGCATAGCTTCAGCACTCCCATCATAGACGGCCTCAAGCTGCATGGCGCAATGTGATGCCGATCGCTTTCAGTGCAGTTCATCATAAAAACATGTACATATTGAAGTTAAAGAGTTTATCTTCCGGACATCAGAGCTCACGCATTCCAGTTAATGTTTGCACAATGCTATGATATCACTGTTTTCTCAAAACATGACTGTATTTCCACAAAAGTAGTAGAGGGTCTGGAGCCGTATGTGCATGTTTCTGTTGTGTACACAGTTTTATTGCTCTGTCAGTATTCCGTCAACATTATACAAGCCAATATCATCAGTCTCTCTCTCAAATACCCACACACGTCAGCTTTCCGACACACGTGAGCTGCTTATTTTTAACATGTAGTGCAACACTACAAAACACAGACATGTGCGTTGTGTGGATTAAGCCAGTTAACTTTGTGCACTACATACCCAAAACCTCAGATAATGGGTTTATGTAAGTTATGGATTTGTCAAGTCATCAAAAATGTGATTGTACGGTCTCATGCTCTGCTTCTCATGAATATCACCTCCGGGGAAAGCGGCCCTGTCATAACATGATCAGCCTACAGTGGAATTTGCATGTTATGTATATTCACACCTATATATGCATACACAGTGTGTAGCAGTTTCTCAAATGCCCCCCATACGGGCAAAACGCGTACACACGAGCACATTGTATAAAGGTGATTCTGTAATATGTCTATATTAAATCTCCTGTGTCAATACCAAAATAAAAATTCCCCTGTTAAATTAAGAGATCTTTAAACAAATACGCACAGAATATCTGACTAATTTCTTGCAGTTTGATGCTGTCTTTAAACTAAGTTCTGTCCATTTTCACTTGACATTTAAAAACTGTTCTTTCAGCCTTAAGTAAACTCTCTCTCTCTCTCTCTCTCTCTCTCTCTCTCTCTCTCTCTCTCTCTCTCTCTCTCTCTCTCTCTCGCTCTCTCTCTCTCTCTCTCTCTCTCTCAAATTATTACTAGGCAGATATTAACCTTCAGAGAACACGAGCTGTTGTTTCCATAACAGTGGCCTTTATGTTTCAATGGTAACTCTTTAGCTATACTGAGAACATTGCTATGAAAGTTAATAATTATGACCGGATGTGTTTGTTGGTGTAAGTACAGCGCCTTTAGTTTGAAAGGTTTGTGCGGGATTGACATCAGCGTCATTGACAGCAAGCCAGTAATCAGTGCAGTGGTTTAGTGAATGTCTTTGTGCTGTTGTCGGGTTAAAAGGTATTCTTTTGTGGGATGTGGTTCAGACCGAATAAATTAAGGTAATACACTCAGTGTTGTATGTTGAGGCGAAGTGATGATGAGCACTTGCTCAACGCAAAATAGGCACACACATGCTCATAAAGCAAACATCTCTATTGCAAGTTTGTCAGGCTGTTACAGGAACTCTTTGTGAGGAGCTTCCAAGTAAAAGTGTGAATGTGCTTTTTCTGAGTTTGACAGATGTATTCACAGCTTATGTGGTTTTTGACATTGTATTTATTAAAGGCTCTGGTGTCTGCCAATCAGGATACATGAGGCTCTTTTTCTATTGTTGTCTAGTAGCTCATCAAGACTCATCTTTAAGGTACATTTACTTTTACATTTAGGCATTTGGCAGACGCTTTTATCCAAAGTGACTTACATTGCATTATCCTACACATTTTCCATAGGTATCTGCAATCCCCTGGGATCGAACCCACAACCTTGTGTTGTTAACGCAATGCTCTTACCACTGAGATTCAGAAGATGAGCTGTTGACTTTCTCAATAAATATTTGCACTATAAATAAGTAAAAAACGTAAGTATATGCAAATGCTAATGCAATAACGAAATAAGGAAAAAAGAAAGAAACTTTACCTGCAGCTAATTCTCAATTAGTTCCCGTTCTATCATATTTTCCCCCTAATAACGTCCCTTAAAATTCATGAAATGCAGTTAAGATGACAGCAGATTTGGTTCTGTTCGTGTTATGTAGGATATGATATGAAATATAAGATCATTACAAGAGCATTCGTTCTTGAGAATTAATTTGAAATAATCCAGCGCTGTCTCAAGTACTCGACGGATAAATAAGGTTTCCTGTTCCTCCAAAGAGTTTTACTGTAGACGTCTCAAATATCTGATAGTTTGTCATTTCAACATATTTTGTAAGCAGCAGTAAACAGCGCATCCTACTACAACTCACAAATCACACTTTTGTGGCGTATATTCACTTGTCAATGAAGAGCGCTAAATACACTTAAAATAGAAGTATAAAGAGTAATAATGGTCTGTGTAGATGCGCCATTATCTCAATTGTATTTTTGAGAAAACCTCTGAACCTCAGTACTGACTAAACGTAAGATTTAGTCTCATACGTATGCTACGCTTCGTTGCTGCAACAGTTATACATTTATAATTTTACGCCAGACTAGTTTTACGAATGGATGTATGTCCAGCTGAAATAACCGGCACCTGGTGATATGTTATTGTTATTAATCATAACATAAATGTGAAAACTATACTGTTTAAAGCAAGGAGTAAGAATCATGTGTGTTCAGTGTGTAAATGGGCAGATGTGTGTGTTTGAATTAATTTGAATAACAGTATGTACCGACTATCTGTTAATATTGATATTGGCCATCCATCTTAATGGTTACATGACTGCTGTACCCTCATTCTGTTTTGCATTGTAAAACAGGTCATAGTCCTGTGGCTCCCTTCTGCTGCTTGCGTGCATCTGTATAGGGCTATAGGTCCACAAACACTGTATTTTCCACTTACTGTGCTTGTTTGTATCTCCTCTTTGCCCCGCCTCTCTGAAACGCGTAGATTTTTTACAAAGCTCATCGCTCTGAAAAGCAAGGCATGCTATGATTGGCCAGTTAACTAGTACATAGTGATTGGTCCAAAACTGCAAGCGTGTGACGGAAATATAACGCCTCTTACCATATTTCGAACATCAGGTTGCAAAGCAATTGTACTGACAGGTAGACACACCCTACTTTTATTTACATTTGCATGTGTCGAACTCGGACGTCCATGCATATTCCGTGATGAGTATGCTCAAGAAGCTGGCCGGACTCATTTGTGTTAGACAAGGATGCGTAAAGTCAAGTATACCTGGGCTTTAGGCTACGTCTTTGGGGCGGGGGGACTAATGCGGTTGCACCGGTGCGACCATTAAGAAAAACTTGTCCCACTGGCAGTTAAAATAGTTGTAAAATGGCGACTGGTCGCAGTCTAGGGCCCTGTTATATATAATATTTGCTATATAAATAATTCAGTACTTGTTTAAAAAAATGCCACAACTCTCTGGCCAAAAAACTGAAAGAATTTGACTGATAGTATAATTTATTTGTTTTTAAAATGTCAATAGCTAACAATGGGATCATTATTGTGAATTATTTTGGCCGCGATAACGGTGTAGTGACAATCTGATATAGTTACTGCCAAAGTCTTGGTTAGGTTTAAGGCTAGGTCTAGGTAAACCAACTAAAACTGTGAAAACAATGAAAGCATTAAGCGTGTTCTGTTCTCACTAATACAGTTAAACAGACGCGTACGTATGTGTGTGTGTGTATCTTCCTCCTCCTCAGTATGGAATGTTCAAGGTCTGTGCATTTCTAAACACATCAAGGTTAAAGTACCAGCACTCTGATAACAGACACACTGACCCATGCAGCACGCTCTGGTTAATACTTCATTACTGGGTAGAGACTGTCTGGTCATAACACAAATTTAATTTATTTGGTAAGAGCATAGTATCATCCTCTGAATGTACCCTGGAACGCATCCTATAGTGTGTGTTGAAGTTGTGTCAGTTATGAAATTGATCATATTTGAATACATTTTCATATGTAATGAAAACAATCATTCAACACTCGACTCTGTCTTCGGATGTGTGACACATGCTCTCGTGCACTTACATGCAACCTACAAGGAAATAAAGAAAGAGCTCTAATTATGTTCACCAGGAACTACATTCAAGCATCAAGCATCAAGAATCCTGTCAAATGACATGCCACATCTCCAGCATTTATTCAAGATGTAATTTCATATGTTGTTACAGAGTAATAAAAGACGTTTCAACAAACTGGCCAGAGGGAGAAATTATCTGTGTATATAATGCAAGCCAGGCCTACTCGAACCAATTCAGTTCTGTGTTTACAACAGTTAAGCAGAGGTTCTAAGAGAACTATTTCAGTCATTGTGTGTGTGTATTTATGCTCTTGGAAGCATCTCTCGCGTCTGCAACGGGTGACCAGCAGAACAGGTTTCCTCAGCTGGTGTGTGTGTGTGTGTTCGCGACGCATGTGTTTGTGTGGAGAATTTCTCTGAACTAGCTTGTGTGCGAGTTTGATCATATCTGTGTATGTAAAACGACCAAGCCCTGTTCTGGACAAAAGTGTAATGTTCTTATTAAGTCTGTCTGACTGTAGCTTTAGATCATGTGTAATACAGTATTAATTATGTTAGACTCTTATTAGACATGCTGACACACTGAAATGTTGATTCAAGGAAGCGCATTTAGTGTATTAAACCTGTTTAATGGACCGATCATATTTAATAGCATTGTGACATTTTCATGACAATTAAACAAACACACCCTCCCTATTAAATCACATTTCCCACATTCCCCACAGCCCACATTCATAATGCAACTATAAATGAATCGGTAATAAATCGTTGTAAACTGTAAAAACTAAACGATTGTACAGTATGTTAAATTGTACAATATGTATTTAGCATTTAAGTTGATATTCAAAATTGATATTGATTAAAAAGAAAACGTAGATATTGATAACCGATATTGATATTGTACCGCTATTTAACAGTATTCCAATAATTAAGAATTATGATCATATTGTGTTAAAACATAAATAATTCAGCTTCGATATCTGGTTGTGATGCAGTATGTGAGCCACTTTACCACCCTATTTTTAGGGTGATTGTTTGGCCAAACAAAAGAAAGCACAAAATATTTTCTGAAACAATTTCTGAAAATGTAAAAAAGGTTTGATGAAGAAATTGATGCGAGATCATTTTATGTGTGTGCGCGCGCACGCAGAGGGTTTACTCTTTAAGTAATAGCTTCCTAATCTGTCTAGTCTAACCAGGATCAGGCCTCTTCAGAGAGATACACACACATAGACACGTCATCTCTTTACTTAAGGTTTTCAGATGTTGTGATGTTTCATTTGTACTTGTGCTGCCATTTCTGTGTGTGTTTACAGTATTGCCTTCTGATCCAATTCTTATAACAAGCTCAGTACTAATTGACAACAGCGTATATGTATATGTGTGTGTGTGTGTTAAAAAAAGAAGATCTGTGACCAGATGGCTGTAAAGCTGACCTTGTGTTGCCTTTTGCTATCATTTCGCTCTCATGTTCTCTTGTTGTTTGTTTTATTTGACGTTTGGCGCTCATAACATTTTCTTATCAGCAATTAAATTAACATGCTTCACTTAAACTCATTACAGAAATAATCTTGTTGTGTCACTCACAACACCGCTCTCTCTTCGTCCGGCTCTGTTTTTCTTACGGTAGTATAGGTGGTAGTGAGAGGGAGTATGTATGTACTAGTGTTTGTGGTAAACAGCTTGGCTGTTCCTCTGTAAAGGTCATTCAGAAGATGAACTTTGAGCCTCTTACAGACCAGCTCCATATGCTTTCACAGAGTTCTCGTGACACTAATACTATGTTCAAGTAACGCTATCGCCTTTACTCATTAGACACTCATCTGTCCAAATCCATTTCCTGTTTTCCTGGTGTTCAGGATCATCTTGGTCTCTTTGTCTCTGTGTCAGTCATTGTATTTCATTATGGGCTAAGTAACCTTTTTTTAACGTGCTTAATTACGTCATACAGCTTTTTTTAGCCTCACTGTGTGGTGTCGTCCCGCCTCTCCTGACTTGTAATTGGCTGGATCATGTGAGTGAAGTCTGCTCTGCTCTGATTCATTTGGACACCACTGCCCTGCAGTAATTAAGTTGCTTTAATGGAGTTTGGCGTTACTGTCCTAGGCCTATGCAAAAACTGTCATTTATGAATGCTGGTTTTGTGGCAGGTTATGAAATCAAGGTCATGGCATTTAACAGTCTTATTCTGGACATTTTAAGGATTCGTGTTTTCTTGATATATATTTTCACATCTTCACTCGATTCATCATGATTCAGTTGAGTTACGAATCAATTTAGAGAGTCATGATTTAATACATTTTGTCCTCTTATTCCAATACATTACATCAATACTGATATATTAATTTAAATAGTAATAATAATACTAGTTTAAACTCTTTGCTCTACAGATTTGTATTTACAAACTGTTTCCAGAATAACAACATGTCAATTACATAAGGAACTGTCTATTTTTAAACTCGCCATGTTACCCAGCAGTAACAGTGCACAGAAACCCTTTTTATAGTGTAAATGGACCTGAAATTAAGAGGGTTCACCATAATGGACTTATATGGGGGGGGGGTCTGTATGACAGACGGTCTCTGTAGATCAGCTTATAAACGTAACAGGTGCTCTAAGTTTTTAAGTAGACAGGCACCTAACAGCTTTCTGGAGGATTTATTGACAGAAATGCTAATATACATAATCATATGCATAGCTTTGTCTTCAGAGGTGTTTAAAACCCTTACACAATGAAGCGTTATGTTTTGTGAGTTGTTGGTTGCAACCTCACTGCTAGATGCTGCTAAATCTTGAACACTAGACCTTAAAGTAGTTTTTGATAAACAATTGTTCTGTAAATGACTAATAGTCAGTTAATTGATGTAATTAAAGCTGCAATAGTTGCAACAGTTCGCTTGACTGTGTACTCAAATTAGTGTCAGGGATTTGTGCTTAAACTTCTTTTTTCCCACTTCCAGATGAAAGAGAGGCAGTACAAAAGAAGACCTTTACTAAATGGGTGAACTCCCACCTGGGTCGTGTGACCTGCAGGATTGGTGACCTCTACACTGACCTTCGCGATGGACGCATGCTTATCCGCCTGCTAGAGGTTCTCTCGGGAGAACAACTGGTTAGCATCCGTTTCTTTGTTGTTTTATTTATCTGTTCATCAGAATGTAAGTCATTTAATTACCCACTCTCGTTCTTAGCCAAAGCCCACCAAGGGCCGTATGCGCATCCACTGTCTGGAGAACGTTGACAAGGCTCTGCAATTCCTGAAGGAACAAAAGGTTCACCTGGAGAACATGGGTTCTCATGACATTGTCGACGGAAACCACCGGCTCACACTCGGACTCATCTGGACCATAATCCTTCGCTTCCAGGTAGGGGTGTAGCCTCCACTAGAGACAAGAAAGATGGGGAAAATTAGGTGGTACATCAGTCAGGATGGCCTGTATGGATATTTTAGAATGCTCATTGGGCAATACCAATCATATCGCTAACCCCTTGTTATAGAATCCGTCTGTCCTTCAAATGTGGAATTGTGCATGCTGGAATTTCTTGACTGGCTGTTCTCTGACCGTAGGTTAAATATCATACAAATATCAGATGCCTTATTGTCTGAGGCTATTAACGGTAGTGTGAACATCACACACCATCACAGGTTTAAAGTGCAAAGTTCCAATTCCAAGTGTAATAATCCACTTGTTAAGTCTGATTGCGCACCACCCCTTCCATATCGAAATGCTATTATCTGCTCCAACACCGCGTCACAGTTGTGAATGGCTCCAAAAAAAGCCACCGTCACAGCCCTGTCTAAGGTTGTGCAAAGGAAGTTTCATCGTAGATGGTCATCGTAATAAAGTCATGTCATAAAAATGTTACCTGCATTTCCTGTTAGCCAGATCTGCCTGTTGTCAATGAATCACCACTGAAATGCTTTGATGATATTGTGGATTTCACCTTAAATAGTGACTTTTAATTGACATTTAGATATATGGGCATGTCTGGCCAAAAATGATCATTTTAGTCACAGTTTGTCATTATCTACTTCATTTTATTTTTCTTTGTTATGTCTCCCATATTAGGTGTGTTCTTTTTGTTTATCCTCCAAACAGCTCTGTCAGTCTATTATAAAGCAATTGTCATTCTCATTAGCTTGTTTTTGTTTCCGGGTTCATTGCCTGTATGATTGGCTTGTTAATTTGCATCAACTCAAAATCTGTTCAATTGAAACAAGTTAATTATCAAAGCCCAGTGATCCAGATGAGTTTATCATGAGTTTAAAGATGTTAGGAAGATGTACAGATTAAAGATGGAACTCATGTCATGAATCATCTGATTATAAATGATTATAGTGATACAATCTACAATAAATCATTTATTCACTGCTTCATTATGTGAGATTGCCAGTGTTGTATTCAGTTTTTAAATGTGAACGATATTGGGTATTCAGGTCATATGACACCTGGTTTGAGATTTCTCTCAGCAAGAGGTCTTTTGTATTGTGTTGTTTGTTGCCTCTAAATGGATCAGATTTACACCCTATAGATGTTCATTCTCTGGCAAAATTGGGTTTGTAAACAAGTGCTATTTGAAGCAGTTTTACATATTCTCATTTTGATCTGGATTATATGGAATTGTGTATTCAAGACAAGCGAGTAATGGTATCAGACAAGGAAAGTTTATTTGGTCATTTGTTTTAAAGCAATTTAATGCAACATGCACATTGCATCTAAATGCGGCTGTTTCTGCTCTTCTTAATCCTGTTCTGTACACACAGAGTTCAGTTATTTATGAGTGTCTTCGCTCATTTGTGCACTTTGACACCCCTCTTTTTCCACAAAACTTTATAATGTCCAAAATAATCAAATCATCCACACTTAATTTCTAACCAAGGTATTTATAAGTGTTTTATGTGATAACATTTATTATACATTTGTTTTAATCAGATCCAAGACATCAGCGTTGAGACGGGGGACAACAAGGAGAAGAAGTCGGCCAAAGAAGCTCTGCTATTATGGTGTCAGATGAAGACTGCAGGGTACGAGATGATTGGAATGAAAGGATGAATGAGAGATTGTGTGACATCACTGTTCAGCTAGTTTTTTTAGAGAATAAACAAACACATAATTCTGTTCCAATGAACCTTGCTCCGCAGGTACCCAAATGTCAATGTCCACAACTTCACCACCAGCTGGAGAGATGGTCTAGCGTTCAGCGCCATCGTGCACAAACACAGGTATCGATCTGAGCACACATATGCATGTACAGCTAATTGAACTTTTGCTTATTTTCAGCACAAATATTTTTTTTATCAAAATCATTGTTATGAATCTCTCCGAATGTTTTCGTATTACAATGATTGATGACAGAATAAAAATTGTATTATCCCTTTAAATTGCATTGTATTTGGACAGGCTTTAACTTTTAATAATAACCCAGCAACACTATAACTCTGCATCTGATCCACACATGACCAGAGTAAATGACATTGACCTTGCTTAAATGATTTTGTACGAAAGGTCAGATTCCCTGTTTATACTTAAACACACAAGTTTGTTTTTGGAAAAGATTTTAGTCATGCCGAGATAACCTGGATCATCATGTTTTGTGCAAACTTGAGAAGCTCATGACAGCCCAAATCTGTGATGTCATTAAAGCAAAAGACTCCCATACCAACTACTAAGAGTATAATTTTATTTCCTCCAACTTTCTATTGGAATTGTTAATAACATAAGTTTTACATTTTCATTTAAATCAGACAAATACTGCGTCAAGTAATCTGAGTCCGAACCTGGGTGCGCACCCGCAAACTATACCCCGAGTCCGCTTAAAAAGGGAGGTCTGGGGTGCGGTTCATGTAAACTCCAGTTCGTTCACTGCTGACATGAACTCAATCGTACCAAATCACGGAAGTGAACCGCTAATAATGACGTTTTCTTTGGTAAAAATGTGTGCTTGCGTGTGTTTCACTCACATTTCTGATGAGCGTAACTGACGTGCTCTAAGCAAAGAGCTCTAGCCTATAGGCTATCTCATTTCTGTTCGCCTTCGGCGTTCTTAAGAGCATTTGGGAGTATTGGGAACTTACGGAATGTTGTTTTCAGTAAAGACAGCTCAAACATTCATTTTAGCCTTAAGCCCTGTCTGAGAAATCGGGCCTGTATGTCCCCATTAATGTTAGATATACAGCAATAATATGTAGCTTGAAGTAGTCATGTTTAGTACTTTGCGCTTATCATTTGCATGCAGTGACTGAAGTATGTGAATAATAAATAGCTGACTGCCCTGGTCAAAACCTTTGCAGTTTTTAGCTTTATAAACTCTTTTCACTAGCAGTATGTTTTTTTCTTGCTGTAGAATTTAGCACAGGCCAGTCAAGTTCTCTGCTTCTAGTTGAGCAGCCCAGATTTTTCTTAGATTGAAGGTGAAATCCTTGCATTATGAATTAGTTGTGCCCCTCATCGGACCCTCTTACTCTGTTCCTCTTAACTGTCTTTGAGCAGCTTTGTTCTTCCTGCAATGTTTTAACGCAGATGAACAGAAAAGGAATCGTTGAATTATGCTGACCCAAATCCAGAAATCTCGGCTTCTTTCGAAAGTAGTGTTTCAATGCCTCCCTCTCTTGACTGAAAAGTGAACTGCAGTGTTTCTTATGGTAGTATCTTAAAATACCTTTATTGCAAATAGTTAAATGTTTTCTCCCCTCATTCTTGCTCGCCTTTAGGTCAGACCTGATTGACTTTGATAATCTCAAGCGATCCAATGCCCACTATAACCTGCAGAATGCCTTCAACGTGGCTGAGAAGGAGCTTGGTCTCACCAAGCTACTGGATCCAGAAGGTGTACTACTCACACAAGCTAATAAGATGATAACATCAGATGGTAAATACCCACATAAACGCTCATCATACAAATATTTACTTTCTCTAGATGTAAATGTTGATCAGCCTGATGAGAAGTCCATCATCACATATGTGGCCACATACTACCACTACTTCAGCAAGATGAAGGCACTCGCCGTAGAGGGCAAAAGGATCGGCAAGGTACACCGAGATGATACAATAAAAGCCCCTCTCAATTAAGTTAAATAGCTTCTCATAATTTTTATAACGCCTTGTGTTGCTCTCTCTGTGATAATTGATGGTTCTGTAGGTCTCTATGTAATTTAGGTCATTATTCTTTTGAGTAACTGGTGCTCGATTTGACTTTCCCTGTAGGTGCTGGATTATGCCATTGAGGCTGATCAGCTAATAGAGAAATACGAGACTCTGGCCTCGGAGCTGCTGCAGTGGATTGAACAGACCATCGTCACCCTTAATGACAGACAGCTCGCCAACTCGCTCAGCGCGGTTCAGAACCAGCTACAGGCTTTCAACACCTACCGCACCGTGGAGAAACCACCAAAGTGAGGACATGATCACATGCATCAACAGTCCAAAAACTTCAAGTTAAAAGAGTAGTTCAAAATCTAAATTGACTTTTGTTTTTCAAATTCACATTTCTAATATGATTACACAGTGTATATACAGTGAGTGGAATAAGTATTTGATGCCCTACTCATTTTTTAAGTTTGCCTGCTTACAAAGAAATGTAGGGTCTATAATGTGTATGGGGGGTTTATTTGAACTGATAGACAGAATATAAAAAAATCAAGGGAAAAATGTTATATAAAGGTTATAAATTGATTTGCATTTCACAGAGCAAAACATAACTTTGTACTTACTGTTGGCAAGCACAGAGGTCATTCATTTCTGATAGTTTGCCAGGATGTGTCCGGATCCATTTGAGTCCACTCCTCTGTGAATCTTTAAGGTTTCTTGGCTGTCGCTCAGCAAATTGGAGTTTTAGTCTCCTCCACAGATTTTCTATAGGACTAGGCTCAAGGGACTGGCTAGGACATTTAATGTCTCCTTCAGCCACTCTTTGGTTGCCTTGGCAATATGTTTGGGTCTTTGTCATGGTAAAGGCACATTCATGACCCATCTTCAGTGATCTAGTTAAGGGGAGGAGGTTCTTGCCCAATATTTTACGGTACATGGGTCCGTCTCTCAGCCCCTCAATGTGGTGAAGTCATCCTGTACCAGAGCAGAGAAAAGCCCTAAAGCACAATGTTTCCTTCTCTGTAGTGATGGTGTTCTTGGTGTCATAGTCAGCATTTCTCTCCCTCCAAAAACAGGAGTCAATTTTCTTCCCGTTTGACCACAGCACTTTCTCCAAAGCCTTTTCTGAATCATTCGATGCTCATTGTCAAACTTCAGACAAGCCAGGCGGGCCGCCTTGGGCTGTAGGACCTTGCAGGTGCTAAAGGATTTTAATATATATTGTGGCATAGCGTGTTACCAATGGTTTGCTTGCTAACTGTGGTCCCAACTGTCTTGAACTCATTAACAAGCTTCTTCCGTGTAGTTCTGGGCTGATCTTTAACCTTTCTCTTGATCATATTTAACTCGTTGTTGAAATCTTTCAGGGAGCTCCAGACCAAGGACAATTGATAGTTATTTTGTATTTCTTCTAATTCTAAATAATAATAAATAATCGCACCAACGGTTGTCTCCTTCTAACCAAGCTTCTGTCTGTAGCCTATTCAAGGTTTGTGCAGGTCTGCAATCTTGTCCCTGACATCCTTTGAAACATATTTGGTCTTGGACCATGGTGGTGGAGAGGTTGAAAGGAAAGATACAGATTCCGTTGTCAGGCATCTTTTATATTTATATACATAACAAGCTGATTTAGGAGTACTTTCTTAAAGTGACAGGACTAATCTGGGGTCCATATAGGCACATAACCAATCTGTGGAGAAGATATTTGGTTTCTATCAGTTAAAATAAACCTAAAATAAAAATCATATAACCTTCATTTCTGTGTTAGCAGGCAACATCGATAGGGGATCAAATAATTATTTACCCCACTGTATATAGATTTATTTTTTATTAAAATGGACTTGGTCTTTCTGCTGAACAACTCTGATTCCTGCTACATGACTTTAGTCACACCGGCTATTGGATCAGGTTAACCATTAGTCAAATAACTATTTAGCCATTGTTATTTGTCATTCTATATACCGTTGACTTTGGCGACTGCTATTCATGTTGACTTCAAACATTAATTCATTGTTAAAATGTATTTTGGATTGCTTTGACAGATTCACTGAAAAGGGAAATTTGGAGGTTTTACTCTTTACCATTCAAAGTAAGATGAGAGCAAACAATCAGAAAGTCTACATACCAAGAGAAGGAAAACTCATCTCTGACATCAACAAGGTATGAGCACATCAAACACTCCCCCAGATGTGAAACGGCAGAGTTCGTAGCTGCAGATATTAATGGCTGGCCATGTTTTCTGTTTGGCTGAGAAGGCTTGGGAGAGGTTGGAGAAGGCGGAACATGAGAGGGAGTTGGCACTGAGGAACGAGTTGATCCGTCAGGAGAAGCTGGAGATGTTGGCTGCACGTTTTGACCGCAAAGCAGCCATGAGAGAGACCTGGCTGAGTGAAAACCAGCGGCTTGTTTCACAGGTGAAGTAGATCAAATGTTATAAAAACTTTGAATAACGTTTAACATTAAATAGAGAGCAGATATAATATGCATTTTACATGTCGCCGTCTTTAGGACAATTTTGGTATTGACCTGGGTGCCGTGGAGGCCGCCACTCGTAAACACGAGGCTATTGAGACAGACATCCAAGCATACGGTGAACGTGTGGCTGCCGTGGAAGCTGTCGCCAGAGAACTGGAGACGGAGCGATATCATGATGTACGACGCGTGCTAGCACGGAGGGATAATGTGCTCAGGTTGTGGGAGTACCTGAAGGAGCTTCTTGCGGCACGTCGGGAGAGGCTGATGGCACACAGAGACTTGCAGCGTCTCCTACAGGAAATGAAATACATCATGGATTGGATGGAAGATATGAAGGTGCTGATTCACTCAGAATGACCAACATTGTTTTTTTGAGTATTGTTTAGTAAACTGCAGATTTAGTGCAGTAAACCGTGGTTGGCAAAAACTATTTTTGCTTCAATGTCTTATACTGTGTGTGTGTGTGTGTGTGTGTGTGTGTGTTTAGAATCGTCTGCAATCTCAGGACAGTGGTAAACACCTTCATGATGTGGAGGACCTGCTGCAGAAACACACTCTTGTGGAGGCTGATATATCAGCACAGGCTGAAAGAGTCAAAGCCGTGCAGAGTGCCACCAAGAGGTTTACCTCAAACGAACAGAGTGAGGACACGCCCACATTTACATTAACATTAGGGATGAGGGATACCACCTTTTTAATCTTGGTGCCAAGTACTAATTTTTAATTTCATATATTATGAGATATGTATTTGTTTTACATTAATTTCAAGGTCTCTCCACAACTTCAATCAAATATCGAATCCCACAAAACCTATTAACCTATATTAAATGTCTTTCTAGGTTACAAGCCGTGCGACCCGGCGCTGGTTGAAGAAAAGGTGGATCTACTGGGCCAAGTGTACGGAGAACTGGGCCAGCTGGCAGCGGAACGAAGAGCCTGTCTTGATGACTCACGAAGACTGTGGCAGTTCCTGTGGGAGCTTGGAGAGGAGGCTGCTTGGATCCGTGAGCAGGAGCAGATCCTCTCCGGAGGAGATTACGGGAAAGACCTGAGCTCCGCTCTTCACCTCCTGTCTAAACACGAGGCCTTCCAGGAGGAGATGGCGGCCCGGTATGGTCCTCTGGGGAACAGCATTGCTGGCGGAGAGGCCCTGGTGAATGAAGGGCACGTTGGAGCAACTGAGGTGACCGAGAGGATCAATGATGTGAAGGGACAGTGGGAGCATCTGGAGGAGGTAAAGAACTTGGGGAAAGCTCATAGTCCGCGATTAAACTGAAATGTGCAATTATATTAGACTTATTCCGCATTGTATGTTTCTGTCTTTCACAGGCGTCTCGGTTGCGTGAGCAGAGGCTGCAGGAGTCTGTCGCTTTCCATCAGTTCCAGACAGATGCCAACGACATGGAAGCCTGGATGCAGGAAACACTAAGACAGGTAACTTAGTTCAGTCCTTTCTGTCATTCTGAATGACATGGGTTAACATACAAGGGCAAAGTATTTTTGTATGTAAAGCTAAATAAAATAAATACATCTACTGCTTTCTTGCTATTGCTCATGTGGCACATATGTCCACCCCGGTTTATTCTTGACTTTCTCTGATATACTGACCTCATATACAGTATGCTCCTCTATATTGACTTGATACTCATGTTGTCAGCATGCTGCATGAACTGTTCTCTGTTTAATGGATTATGTAGTATATTTTGTTGTATCATTCTATTGTGCTCTGTTATAAAGTATACTGTGCTTATAAGATGTAAAGGTAGAATCACTACTTGTTTATGTTATTGGAACAATAAATGTGCTACAGCGATATTATGTTGTATATACATCTTTGTAGCCAAATTCTGTGGTCAGACTAAGTCTCTTTTTATTTGTTCTGTTTGTAGGTGTCTAGTCAAGAGGTCGGCCATGATGAGTTTTCTACACAGACTCTGGCCAGAAAGCAGAGGGAGGTAGAGGAGGAGATTCAAAGTCACAGTTCACTCATAGACTCACTACATGAACAAGCCTCACAGTTGCCTGAAGCATACTCGCAGTCCCCACAGGTACAAACAACACACATCCGAAAATCCGCCAAGGTTGCAACTATGAGGATATTTTGGGATTTTTACTTGCCCTGCCACTATACACTGTGTATATATAAGCATAAGAAAATTCTACAAAACAAATTTTCAACAAATAATTTATCTTAGAACTTTGCAATAATAACTGGAAAGCTACGACAGTTAATAAATGTCGTTTTGGAATAAAGGCCTAAAGAAATTACTGATTTGTTTATTAATTGCACCAAATGTGCTTTACTCTTAAAGGGACACACAAAAATATTGTGATACAGTGATTTTTATTAAAAACATTTCATTTTTATTAGGTGGAGGGCCGCCTCCCGGCAATAGAGCAGCGCTACGAAGAGTTGGAGGGGTTGTCGTCATCATGGCGACAAGCCTTGGATGGAGCCCTTGCGTTGTACCGCATGTTTAGTGAAGCTAGTGCCTGCCAGCTGTGGGTTGGAGAAAAGGAACAGTGGCTGCACAACATGGAGATCCCCTCCAAACTAGAGGATCTTGAGGTGGTCCAACAGAGGTGAGAGACCTGCTTGATTGCTAAACTTCTGTTATTGATATTGTACACATTTGTTTTACAGTCTGTGTAATAGGTTTTGTTGCAGAGGATTGGTATTAATGTTGTTTGGTTCAATTGAAGGTTTGAAACTCTAGAGCCAGAGATGAACACTCTGGGCGCTCGCATTACTGATGTCAATGAAGTGGCCCAACAGCTGCTTGGATCAGACAACCGCAACAAAGAGCAGATTAACCAGACACAGGACAAACTCAATAACAGGTACAGTCACACACTCACCAACACAAAGAGCAGCTTAAACACGGCCAGGGCCCTCGCACATGCCCGTGCATAGACAAAACCACAACAAAGAAGAGATTAACAACACGCAGAACCAACTCGACACAAATGCGCACAAAAAGGGCACACAAAGTCAGATGAAATGCACAATGAAGTCATAATCAGATTACAGTCATGAATACACCGCAACACATACTTCTCCCCTCTGCAGGTGGTCTGACTTCCAGAAATTGGCCAACGAGCGTAAACAAGCTATGGATTCAGCATTGAATATCCAGAACTACCATCTGGAGTGTAATGAGATCAAGAGCTGGATGAAGGAGAAGACCAAAGTCATAGAGTCCACAGAGAGCCTTGGAAACGATCTAGCGGGAGTCATGGCCCTGCAACGCAAGCTCACTGGTATGGAGAGGGACCTGGAGGCTATACAGGTAAAACAAATCACGAAATTGTGCAGATTACATCACGGTTGACGGTTTTAAATGAGTAATCGGCGACAAAAACAGAACTATCAGATATCTACAAAAATGGAACATGTTTTGACAAGCGTCCTGGAGTAGAACAGTGGCCTCTAAAGGTGAAAAGAACACAGTGGTCCCTTTTGGGGATTTGTCGTGATTATTCTTCATAGCTCTCCTGACATTTGACATCAATGCCTATTAACAACATGAATGATCCAAAAGTACAACAAACACCCTATCGTGACATGAACTGTATTGTGCATTGTTTGAAATCCTGCACATATATCCCTCTTTATTCTTTGTTATGCTCATTCTGTTGTACAGGGGAAGCTGGATGACCTGAGTTCTGAGGCAGAGAGGTTAGCGTCTCTACACCCGGAGCAGGCTGAGGATATCATGGGTGGTCTGGCTGACATCCAGGAGGTGTGGGAGGAGCTTCGAGCCACCATGAAACGACGTGAGGAGTCATTGGGAGAGGCCTCCAAACTCCAGGGCTTCCTCAGAGACCTCGATGACTTTCAGACCTGGCTGTCTCGTACACAGACCACCGTAGCGTCTGAGGACACGCCCACCTCTCTGGTGGAAGCAGAACGTCTACTGGCGCAGCATGAGGCTATAAAGAATGAAGTAGATGACTACAAGGACAACTATGAGAAGATGAGAGCTACTGGAGCCGAGGTCAGTTCATATATTTTCTTTTCTCATATGTAAAATTGATGAGTTATATATGTGTATGATGTTTACATAGTTGGATCTATTTGTGACTTTTCTACTCAGGTGACTCAGGGTCAGACAGATGCTCAGCACATGTTCCTAGCACAGCGGCTCCAGGCCTTGGACACTGGCTGGCACGAGCTGAGGAGAATGTGGGAGAGCCGTCACTGCGTCCTCGCCCAGGCCTTCGATTTCCAAACCTTGCTGCGAGATACAAAGCAGGTGGAAGGCTTCCTCAACAGCCAGGTGTGTACTGTTTGGTGTTTGTTACTGTATAAAATACTGTACATTTAAAAGATTCTCAATTTGCTGTGTTAGAAAGCATAACTTATCATGTTAACTGCCTTGACCTTCCTGTTTTGGGATTCAGTATCAAAGCAGACAAAAAAATAGTTTACTTTTGGTAGATTTTGTAACGCCTTGGTGAATGAAGTCTACATGAAGTTTTTTGTCTGCAGGAGTACGTCCTGTCACACACAGAGATGCCTTCTAGCTTGCAAGGGGCAGTAGAGGCTATTAAGAAACATGAGGACTTCCTCACCACCATGGAGGCCAGTGAAGAGAAGATCAACGGTGTGGTCGAGTCTGGACGAAGACTCGTATCAGACGGCAACACCTATGCAGACAAGATCCAGGAGAAGATCGACTCCATTCAGGAGAGGTGATTAGAAACCAAACTGAAGCTTAGTAGCTGCACTCAGTCTCCATCACTGTTATTTGATCCTGACAGTGATGTGCATTAAATACAGGCCTAGATTCCAGCAAAGCCATTGAGATTCAGATTGGAAATCTCATGTTCTCTGTTCATTTCTCTCAGGCAACAGAAAAACAAGGAAGCTGCCAATGAGCTGCTTGCTAAACTGAAGGACAACAGAGAACTTCAGCATTTCCTACAGGATGGACAAGAGGTACGATATGCTGCATAGCTAATGAACAAAACTACTGTATGTATGTCCATTATAAAGACTACCGTAGACAAAGTCTCTGATTTACTAGCTGTAAATGCATTTAATTGACCATGCAGTTTTAGTTTGCGTTATTTACATAAAATATTTGTAAGAATATATTTACAGCAGACAGTCATAGTGTCCTACACAGCATCTTTCTGTGAAACGCCACCTCACAAAATACTCTTCATATATCATTAACATGAAATTACAATGGTAAAATATGTTTGTTTATTATGAATTGATCAATCATATAAATGATGAATACCAATAAATTATTCATTTATTACTGTTAATTGAAATTCATATTTATTTAATACAACTATTGATTAACATTTTGATCAATAATTAAGCATAATATCATTTGATCATGTTAACATGAGAAATGTGTAGCTTATGAAAACAATTGCTACCCAGATAAACTCAAAGACAGACTCAGAGAAAAAAAACTGATTTCAGCCATGCAATATTTTGTAATTCCTGGAAAAGTTGCCAGTTTTTTGCTAGAATCAGACCATCCTGTGATAAACTTGGTTGTCTTTTTCCACCCTTATCTTTTAAGCTGACTCTTTGGATAAATGAGAAGATGTTGACAGCTCAGGACATGTCCTACGATGAGGCCAGAAATCTTCACAGCAAGTGGCAGAAGCACCAGGCGTTTATGGCTGAGCTGGCATCCAATAAAAACTGGCTGGACAAAATTGACAAGGTAAACACACATACACTTCTAATGCTTCATAATGAAGAATGATGCATTTGTTTTCAAAATACCGTGGAGGATAGAACAATAGTAAAGAAAAGTACTGCACTATATCAAATGGTAATACCTTGGTACTGAAATGCATACCATGAAAGTACATACCTACAAGTACTTCCATCAAATCCAAAGAACCACTATGGTACTTGACACTTTTGGTACTCTTCTAGATAATTTACTTCGTGTTCTTCTAGGAGGGTCAGGCATTAGTGAAGGAGAAGCCCGAGTTGGAGCAGACGGTATCAGAGACTCTGAGTGGTCTTCAGACGCAGTGGGAGGAGCTGGAGAGCACCACTCAAGCTAAAGCTCAGTGTCTGTTCGATGCAAACCGAGCTGAGCTGTTCACTCAAAGCTGCTCATCGCTAGACTCCTGGCTCCAGAACATCTCTTCTCAAATCCAGAGCGATGACTTCGGAAAAGATCTCACCAGTGTCAACATTCTTCTCAAAAATTACCAGGTAAATCGAAGCTGAGTAGAAAGACATTCACCCATGATATTCACAGATCCCTTTCTCATGAAATCGAGCTGGATAGTTTGCATTTACAGTAATTATTTGTATCCAGTATTATGTATTTATTCTATTTAAGTAAATAGGTTTTAAATGCCTATGTTCTGTGTCTCAGATGCTGGAACATCAGATGGAGGTGCGTGAGAAAGAGGTACAGTCTCTTCAGTCACAGGCGCTGGCTTTGGCTCAAGAGGATTCTGGGACAATGGAGGTGGATGGGCAACAGAAGAGAGTCACAGACAGGTTTTCTGAGCTGCAGGATCCTCTAAATCAGCGGAGACAGCGTCTTCTCGCTTCAAAAGAGGCGCATCAGTTCAACAGAGACCTCGAGGATGAGATAGTGAGTCACTAATATGCATGAAACTACATACACAGCCTCACAACATTTGGACAGTTAGAAGAATAAAATCAAAAGACGGATTTAAGAGGAACGTTTTAAATGTTGTTTGTCTTAAGTTATGGGTGAAGGAGAGGATGCCCCTCGCCACGTCCACAGACCATGGCAAAGATCTGCCCAGTGTCCAGCTGCTCATCAAAAAGAACCAGGTAAATGATAACTCGATGTGTTTTTTAAAGTATAAGGACTGTTTAAGCATGTTTGCTGCCTGATTGTTTTCCTATCATTTCACAGACTCTGCAGAAGGAGATTCAGGGTCATCAGCCGCGTATCGATGATATCCAGGCCAATGGTAGTAACATGTCCCCTGAGAAAGAGTCGGATGTGGACAGGGAGAGAAAAGCTGCTCTGGAGGGTCGTTTGGTTGAGCTGAGGGAAACATGGGACCTTCTGATTTCTGAGACGGAGAAGAGAAAAGCGAGGCTAGCAGAGGCTAACCGAGCGCAGCAGTTTTACACAGATGCTGCTGAAGCCGAGGCCTGGATGGGAGAGCAAGAGCTTCATATGATGTCAGAGGAAAAGGCAAAGGTTAGTTGAAACAATTCACAGGTTTTTGGAATAAGGAATTATTATGTGATATCATACTGAAATTACCAATATTTGTACATTATTTTAAGTACATTTATTTGTGTGGTACAAAATTTATAAAACAGTATTTTTAAGACATTAGACACAAAATGTCAAAAAGGATCAAGGAACTTTCAAGTTTCATTCATATATACAAAAATGCATAAAGAACAAAATGCTCACAAGAAAATCAGCAGTTCATGACTGAAGTGCCCTTGAGCGAGGCACCTTACCCCTGATTGCTCTGCAGTAATGTGCAACTGTAAAAAAAAGAAACTACTTGTAAGTCGCTTTGGATAAAAGCGTTTGCCAAATGAATAAATGTAAATGTAAAATAAAAAGTTTTGACTACAGTATTTTGATTGTAATATTGCTAATATGCTTTTTTTGTAGGATGAACAGAGTGCTCTGGTGATGGTGAAGAAGCACCAGATTCTGGAGCAGGCTCTGGAGGACTACGCTCAAACCATCCACCAGCTTGCCAACAGCAGTAGACTCATGGTGAACAGCGAACACCCAGAGAGGTGAGAGGCATGCTGGGATCTCTGGACCGTCAGATACACAGCAAATCATATCAGTCAGTGCTGGAAATGAAAGAATTGTTTATTCCATTATTTCTCTCTTTCTCTTGTAGTGAGAGAATCGCCCTTAGGCAGGCCCAGGTGGATAAACTCTATGCAGGGTTGAAAGATCTGGCAGAAGAGAGGAGAGGCAAACTGCAGGAGAGACTGAGACTGACCCAGCTGAAGAGAGAGGTGGATGATTTAGAGCAGTGGATCGCAGAGAGAGAGGTTGTTGCCGGATCTCATGAACTCGGACAAGATTATGAACATGTGACGGTATGAAAGTAAAGCTCTTCTCTTAAATATAACCTGGCACACGAATAACTAATGATACAGTTTTATAACCTGAACTCTGTCTGTTCCCCGACGCTTTAGATGCTGCGTGATAAGTTCCGGGAGTTTGCACGGGACACCAGCACAATCGGTCAGGAACGTGTGGATTCTGTCAACGCTCAGGCAGATGAACTTATCGAATCAGGTCACCCGGAGAACGCAAGCGTGGCAGAGTGGAAAGATGGCCTCAATGAGGCCTGGGCTGACCTGCTGGAGCTTATCGACACACGCACACAGATGCTGGCAGCATCGTACGAGCTGCACCGCTTCCATCAAGACGCCCGCGAGGCCCTGGGGCTCATACGGGAAAAGAAGGAGACGCTAGCGGGGGCCGAACTCGGACGGGACCTGAACACCGTCCAGCACTTGCTGAGGCAACACACGGCTTATGAGAATGACGTGCAGGCACTCAGTGGGCAGGTAAGAGAGAGAGATTGAGTACATCACTTTTTCCATCCTTCTCCCTTCTTCTGTCTCTGACTTTGGTACTGTCAAATCCTTTCAGGTCACACAGGTGCAGGATGATGCGGCACGTCTGCAGAAAGCATATGCTGGAGAGAAGGCTGATGATATCCACCGACATGAGCGTGCAGTTACAGAGGCTTGGGTGGGTCTTCAGTCTGCCACTCATGCCAGACGGCTTCTCCTGTTGGACACGGTGGAGAAGTTTAGGTTCCTTAACATGGTCAGAGACCTCATGCTATGGATGGAGGGAATCAACTTACAGATCCAGTCACATGACAGTCCGAGGTACACATACTATACATATGAGTATACATTGTGGCCAAACGTGATGTTGGGGGTATATTTAAACGGTATTTGACTCTAATGCTCCCTCAGGTTCGATTAAACAATCTGTCCGGGAACAAAATGGACAAAACATTAATCTAAGTATTTATGGTACATAATTATTGGGCAGAAAAGCAAATTACAGCATATCAGAGAAATGGGTTTTATTCACATATCATCACTAGGTCTGAAAGGCACGGGGAAGCTTATACAGCAACATTATTTATAACACTTGTAACAGACAATTGCGCCATCAACCGCATTTGGGAGCCGTAAGCAAAAGTTCAATAGATGGTATGGACGTGTCGTCACTTTGCCACGTGGCAAATATCAGAAAACGCAAGTCCAGGAACACATGATTCCTTTGTAAGTCGTACGGATCACAGTTGAGTCCAGCTACTTTGCGTGTCCCAACATGTTCACATGGGAAAGTGATGTCTATGCATACCCTCTATAGTATGGCTTTAATACATCTTTTAAAAAAAATTGAATAAAATGTGGACATCACATGCGGCCACCACTGTACAAACATATACAAATATATATTTTGTATTGACACACAAATTGTGTGGAAGATAAACAACAACAGCAGTATGCATACATTTATGTTTTGTAAAGTGTGCATGCACAAGATACACAAATGTATACAGGTACAATTGTTAAGCATCAATTTAATAGAGAATTACTTTTACTTTGTTCCTATACGTTTTTCTGTTCTTTGTGTTGTAGGGATGTCTCTTCAGCTGGCCTGGTAATTGCAAACCATCAGGACATTAAGTCTGAGATAGAGACTAGAGCAGACAGCTTCACGGCTTGCAGTGAAATGGGACGGACCCTGATCAAAAACAACCACTATGCTTCAGATGAGGTCTCTTCTTCTTAAATATATACACGCTCATACAGTATCATTTATAAATGACTGTCTCAAAGCTGCCACATACGTGCGTTCTCTGTGGAAAATAACACATTTATATATTACCACAACATTTTAACAAAAGAATCCCACATGCCTAAGCACACTCACTCAGAAAATATCTCATGTTTGGTATTTGTTATTTCTAGATTCAAGAGAAACTGGATCAGCTTCAGGCCAAACGCACTGAAATTAATCAGAAGTGGCAAGAAAAAATGGATCATTTACAGATTGGTGAGTACGTAGAAGTAAACTTGTTTCTCTGCCTGCTAAGGAGCTTAGCATGCAAAGGAAGTGTACATCAATTTCATTGTAAGAACGTGTTTTTCGTTGCTGTTCAGACTATAAACAACTAACGTGACACATATTATTACCGTCTGTTTGAGCAATGACCTTGATCCTTTCCTTAAACTCTATTGTGTTTCTGTGTGTGGTAGTTCTGGAAGTATTACAGTTCAGCAGAGACGCGTCCATGGCTGAATCATGGCTGGCTGGCCAGGAGCCGTTAGTCAGGGCAGCAGAATTGGGCTCTAATGTAGATGAGGTCGAGAGTCTTATCAAACGCCACGAAGCCTTCGAAAAACTAGCAGCAGGCTGGGAAGAGCGTTTTACACTGCTAGAGAAACTCACAACGGTTTGTTTGTATACCCACACAAGTCGAAAATAAGGATTTGTAAAATGTGAAAGCATTCGTAACATAATCTAAATATTTTTTCTCTGTTAGCTGGAGGAAAATGAGATTCAAAGACGATGGGAAGAAGAAGAGAGGGCCCGGCGACCACCCACGCCTCCCCCCGTGGAGGAAGTAGTACCGTCGGAAATTAACGATTCGGCCGCAAGGTAAAAAACATGTATACTTTTTTCCAAATCTCATCTTCGTTTGTGTACAGCAAAACAATGACATTTCATAAAAAGATTATAGATGAATTTCTGCAATATTATTCATTTTAGCCCAAATGCCATTTCTTTTTACCTTACGTCTCATTGTTTTTTCTTCCACTTACATGCATATATAATTGTTTTTTCTTCTTTATTGCTTCTCCAAAGGACAAGTCTGGATCAGACTACACTGAACCAGTCAGTATCAGTCAATGGTGTATACAGCGACCAGGACACATCACAGGTCAGATATGGTCCACCATGCGCACTTTTATTCAATTCTCCATTTATTATTGATCCATGTGATGATATGTTAGCATTTAGAAACCAAAATTAAAATTTCATACCAAGATACAGTCCAGTCAGTTGTGTCCTGTTATTTGTTCATCGTTTTCCTTTTTCCTCTCAATCTGTTCTATCAATATAAATGTTCTGTCCTTAAACGTAATCTATCGCATGAGTCTGTGAATGAAAAGTGTGTGTGTGTGTGAGACAAAAATATATAACAATCAGTATGTTTTCGTGGTCGTGTTGTGTGTTCTTATAAATGTCAGAACATTTCAACAACAGACACAAGTTCAAATTCTAACACATACACGCATGTTAACATATTCTTGTGACGTCTCTTATCTGCAGTCATTATCGGTATCTGAGCTCAAGAAAGCTGAACCTAAAGCTGAGACTAAACCTCTGTCTAACCCAGTTTCTAAGCCTGTGCCTAAACCCCACAAGGCACAGGAGCGTGTGAGTACTAACCCTGTAGCGCCAGTCAGCCTTTAGCAGTAGTGTAGCATCGCTGCCTCAAGCTGCCTGTGCTTAACCCAGTGGCCCGGCAGCGTGACGGTAGCTATTCCACACCAGCTAGAGAGCAACATTACAGCTCTGCTTTCTATTGTTGTCAATGGATCGCTGTTGTGCTCTGTGTTCTGTTTGGCTGATTGTGTATGTATTGTAACAGTATTTTGTTTTTTGCTTGTGTTGCTTTTGCCTGAGAAATAACATCAGTGTTTGTGATGCACTTTATCACATACTGTTTCCAAATTCAAATCTTTGATTTTAAAAGCAACATAGTTTTTTTGTGTATAGTTTTCTGTAATTGTGTGTTTGGGTGCATCACAACAGCTGAACTAATTGGTTACTAATACTTTGACATACGATTGCATCTGTTTTTCTTTCCTTCAGTTTCATCGGATTTTACTTTTTTCTAAGGCTAGTAGTTGTTCATTCTAAGCAACAGTTTTTTCCTGATATAGTATTTAGTTGCTTGGCTTAGAATATGAAATGATTGAGATTTTTGAGGCAAGTATGTCCCAGTGTCTTGTGGCAGTGTTTTTCATGATCACCTACAATCCCACAGCTTCTCCATACTGCCCTCTGTTTGTCCTTGGTGGTTTTATTTAGTTTGTTTTCTTTGTTTGCTTTTTGTGTGCATGCACAGTATATGTTGTGCTTACTGAGTCTGAGAGGATAAATATTAATAAAGCATAAAAGCCCATTTATAACAATACTTGCAATAATTAAAATATAATGGTGTAAGGAAAATTAGGTGTTAAAAGTATTTTGGATATATTTAGATTTTTTATTTAGAGGAAATGTGAGTAGTTTAAAGGTCCGGTGTGTAATTTTTTGGGATGATTTATTGATAGATATGCAATATAATACTCATAACTACGCCGCTAGATTTCACTGACTGGACCTTTAAAGTAATTTTATACCCTTTTAATGTATAATATAAATATTTTATGACGTTAATTTCACTACAAAACTCTTGTAAAACTGTATTGACCAGTACAGTAGTGACAATAACTAGTTTTAGGTATTAGAAACAAGGCATTATTGTAACATTTCTTAAAGTGTTGTATGTTTTGGTCAACCAGGGATCAGAAACAGAATCTGTTAACGGTCCTGGACGTGACAGCGGTCTGGACTCAGCATCACGGCAAGAGCCTTCTGCGACACTGCCAGGACGACCAGGGGCAGACGAGGGCACAGAAGCTATGGAGGGCATGCTCAACAGGAAACAGGAAATGGAATCCCACAACAAAAAAGCAGCCACCAGGTAAGACCGGAAATTGTATTGGAGTGTTTTTGAGGAGACAATGACATCAGTGGTCCACAATTGTATAAATGATTTGCCTCTCTTCCTGTGTGTTTGCAGATCATGGCAGAATGTATATTGTGTATTGCGTAAAGGCAGTCTGGGCTTCTATAAGGACAACAAGAGCGCCTCTAATGGAATCCCTTACCATGGAGAAGTTCCCATCAGCCTCACCGAGGCTGTCTGTGAGGTTGCCCACGACTACAAGAAGAGAAAATCCGTATTTAAACTTAGGTGAGAACGAGAATCTGACATAATCTATATTAAGGAAATCACAAGTACTCGAGAAGAAGTCTTGGCATGTAACCAGTGTTTTCATTCTTACAGGCTTGGGGATGGAAAAGAGTTCTTGTTCCAAGCAAAGGATGAGGTGAGTTTCACACGGACATAAAAAACATGAAATGCTACATTTCTATAAAGTTTACTAAAAACACAACCTCTCTTGCAGGCTGAGATGAGTTCATGGATTCGAGCAATCCATTCGACGCTGACACCTGCCGATCATTCGCCAGTTGTCCAAAGGGGTCTCAGTCGGGCAATGACCATGCCACCCATCTCTCCCAGCTCAGGCGAAGCAGGAGGTGTGACCATGCGCAACAAAGACGGCAAAGAGAGAGACCCCCAGAAGCGCTTCAGTTTCTTTGGCAAGAAGAAATAGGCATCCAAATATGCCACAGATCTCCACAAAGAGAGAAACAACAGATAGACGTTTGTCAACACTCGAAACTTAAAATGTTAGAAACGGGAGTCGCATGTCACGCTGTGGTACATCTTCCATTTTTGCCCTTTTGAAATTGGCCTCATTTCACACATGGATCTTGTTCAATATCGCCTCCTACCTGTCGTGCCACATTTGGCCTGTGATGTATTAAATTCCCAGGTTGAGATGTTAATGGAACTTCTCAGGAGAAGAGGGAGTGACGTCCCTGACCAAGACCAGCTCCCAGACCAATAGCCAATGCATGAAAGTTCAGCTCATAACTTTCAGTTTGGCTAGTTTCCTCTTCACCTTTTTAGACAGCTTTTCCATACAGCAATCATTGAAAGACCAAGAGTGCTGTCTTTTTTCCCCTCATTTTCAGTTTCTGTCTTAATTTCAACTTTCTTTGTGAAGGACCACAATCCTTTTTTGCTGTTGTTATACTTATAACGAAAGATTTAATCGTTGTTGCTATTATCAATATTGTTTATTTGCTGTTGCATTTTTTTAGTCCATTTAAAATTGAATATTTAAAAAACTTTAATTATAGTTGGTATGAGTCATGTTCAGAGAGAACGACGCAAAAAGAGGCCATGAGGTGGGAGTTCGTGCTGGTCTTTTTTTCACTTTTGACTGTTCTGACCCTATTTTTCCTTTTATTCATTTTTCTTGATATGAATATGTTGAAAGCGTTTTAAGAGAATTGTTTTTGGGACTTGCCAGTAAAAGAAAAGGCATAAACAAAAAAATATTTATTATGCTTTTAGTTTCTCTTTTATCTTTGAACTTAGCTTATCTTTATTTTCCATTGAGAGATACTTTGAGATGTATGCTTTGTCATTGTGTGGCTTGTTTCATAACCTCTTTATCTCTCATTCTTTTCTTAGACCAGAAAAATGTTTGTGGTGAAGATTGGCATTTGAGGTGTGATGCTGTGGTTTGGACTTGTTTTCCTTTTGCTCAAAAGCAAACACACAACACAAAAATCAATTGCACAAGCCAACATTAAAATTACAAAGAATTGTGAGGAGTGGCATTAGCTCTTTCATTTATTTCCTCATTGGTTTGTTTTCAATACGTAGTTCACCAAGTTTCCTTGTACAGGTTCCTTGGGGTTTATTCTCAGGCATCAGTTTTACCCTTCACACACACGGAGTACAAATGCACATGCTTTTCTCACCCTACACGTTTGTATTTTTACAGGGATTAACCTCTTTTATGACAGCTAAAGTTGGATTTAGTGTCAGTGATGCTCTTAAGGTTGACGCTGTATTTCCAGGTGTGTGTGTGTGTGTGTGTGTGTGTGTATGTGCGTGTTTGTGTCTGTGTGTATCCACAGAAGAGGTTGTTTTCAGGTATACTGATTGTGAATGTGTTTAAAAAAACAAGAAACCAAACTACTGAGGTATTCTTAATATGGACCAAATCAACAGTTTCCCCCACACTCATGGCGATTGAGATAATCTGTTCCATTTATTTGTACATCACAAGTTTTAAATGATCTTCCTTGGAGGAGTGTGACATTTTTACAGCGTATAATTGCAGGTTTGATACTTACGGGCAGGAGAGAACGTTCTCCTGGTAACCTTAAGTTACGTTGATAAAAGAAAGGTCAATGACAAGCTGCCAGACAGGATTTCAGATATACTTTTGCAGTTATTAAAGAGCATGATGTATTGGTAACAAGTGTACCCACTGTGGCATGAAATCAGTATTTTTGTAGGATAAGATTTTTCAGCCTCATGTGATCGTGTGAAAGCTTGCCTTGGTGTGTTTATGTTAGCGTGAGGTTTTTTGAAGTCATTCAACGAATCCCCTTCCTCTGAGGTGTGTGGACTATCGAGCCATGTACTTACTGTATGTCATTCATTTTTACATTTTATTCGGACACACATTTAAGGTGGGCACAAAGACGCAGTAAACAACTATATTTGATGTGAAGGAAAATGATGCTGACTCCTTATTAAACATGGTCCAGCTCACCAAAAAGCCATGTCACCCAAACTTTTCTGTTCTGAACAGGGATTCACTTCAGGGAATCAGAAAGGAGGTTCAAGTCACTGTAGTGAAACATTCTGTGGATCAGTTTGATGTTCTCCATACTAAAGGGTTAAAGCTCCACTATTAATGAACTAGCTGTAGATCAGTACTTCAGACAAAATTCTGTTATTGAGTTTGATTTGTTTAGCCTGAGCCTAACTAATGGGACTGTGTGCTAAGTGTTGCATTAGGTTACAGTTCATATCCCTTATTTATGCTGTTGATTTTTCCCCTATTCTTTATCACAATATCTTTGCAGTTTTTCTTTACCTTTTTTTCTCTAGTTTGGTACAATGTTCAGTTATATTGTTACACAATACAGTTCGGTTGTTCCCCTTTATCCAGTTTATGTGAATTTCTAAGCACTGGTGAGGGACATTCTGGGCAGAATGAAACATCAAATTATATTGCAATATATTAATGCATTGAATTCAATGGGGAAAAGCTTGTTACTCAAAGTGTAGCCTCAGCGTGCCAAGCGTTACATTAGGTATATCTTGTTTTTTAAAGCAAATATTTTTTTCCTCATCCGGTAGTAGTTTATCTTGCAGGATTTTAATGCAAATACAAACCCATTGAAATAGTTTATTACAGAATGTTGATTCCATTCCTCTAAACGAGTTGTTAATATCACTACTATGCTGTTGTTGTTATTATTATTATTGTCATTACTATTATAAAAGTCATTATACATATTACTATTAATACTACTACTGTTGCAACTGCACCTCGTGTAAAACTGCAGCCTGAGTTTTGTCTGTAATACCGCCACTCGGGGGCAATTGTGCTGTGGAGCATTTTTCATTACTGATATAAACAAGAAAGACTTGTTTGTTGACTCGTGTATCGACATCTAATATTAGGAATAAAACATGATTTGAAAATAACTTCTGCGTCATATTGTGTATTGTAGTACAGTATGTGTGTATGGGTCTGACTACCGTTGATGCGAGTGCCAAAATGGAAAATGCACAAATCTCAAGACATCTTGTTCAATAGCTTCCTCGCGAACCTCATATGAAAATGATGTACAAAAATGTACCTAAATCATTTGGGCATCATTTAAATACATGTAAGAGTCATAAGCGTGAAAATGTCATTATTATTCTGATATGAAAAATGATAGCTGTGCCTTTTTAACCTCTTCCTTTCCCATGCATGTTCAGGCACAAACCAAACCCTCTTTTCTGACTACTCTCCCTGCTAAGTAAATGCCAGGTCATGAACTTTGACCTTAAGGCCCCAGCCCCCATTCTTGTCCCCCCACTTCACCAACGTGATCTGCCTTTTGGCTTCGTGTTCACAGACTTGTTGTAGTTGAGTGTAGGCAAAGAGAACATTAAACGGACGTCATCGCTTTGGATTCATTGAATGTCATGCAATATCTAATGTTAATATTTTATGGCTACATCAGACCATCTTTACTCCCAGAACAATGTTGCAGTTGTTCGGATCTGAAACTGTCCTTGAACTCAACCTACAACTTTCGGAACTGCCTGCAGACCATCAACTGGTAAGGTTTGCAAGAAACCTTCAGCGGGTCCCATTATGTTCTCGAAAGTGCCACGATTTGCATGCTTCCCATGAGCAGTATGCAAATACCATTTAGTGAACTGCCTTCTCTGCTTTTGTTTTAGAACATACTCGCAGTCTATCAAGTGTTCGGAACAGTTTAGCATCCCAGCGTGAATATGTTAAGGCAACTTTAATGCTGCGACGGCGTCCATACCTCCAGCCCTCACGGGCCCCCGCTTTGTGTTCAGTCACAAAGGCGCGTTACCCAGCGACCGTTTAAACCGCCTACAGTGTCACACACCGAGAGCTTCAAACTGTTGTACAGCCGCGGACTGACACAACTGTAGAAACTGACAGGCGGGTGGGGCAGCGACATTTGTAAGTAGGTTTGGCTTTATTTTCCTAAAACGTCTAATCAAACCACGTGACTTTTTTAAGCCGAGCTACAAAACGTATGTGTTGTTAAACTTTGTGAACTTTTTCAAGACTCCACATCAATCTTTTTATCTTAGTAATAGTTACGGATTTGTTTGTATCCCCGATTTGTTCTTTGCTCTTCTACGCTGCTGCTATGGCGTGTTTTGTTTATGAGTGTTTGTTCTAGAACTTGGATCAGTTTAAGCGTTTCGTCTTGGCTGACCCTCCTTCAAGTTCATGTTATGTGGTTTGCGCAATCGTTATTGGGGAACTCGTTAGTCGTGATTTCTGATCAAAACGATAACATTCACTCTGGTGCGCATCAATAGATCCAGTCAGATCAGCAATGTGTTGCTTTTCAATACATTTCAATTCAACGCGTATTTAATATTTGAACGGTGACTGTTTTGATTGACTCGCTGTGGTTCAGAACGGAGCGTCTACAGTCAGCTGCAGTGCGCGCAAGAGAGAGCGCGCGCACCTCCACGGGAGTTTGATCTTTAATGCAACGTTTTAAACGCATAATGACAGAATAGTATAGAATCATTTACTAGGAAAAATTGTTGCACTGTGTGCAAATGTCTTCCCTCCCTAGCTTCCTTCCTCCTTAATCGAAATAAATATATTATTTCAAGTAGATGCATCAAAAATACACGTTGCTTCTCTTACATATAAACCCAAGTGCATTTGAATGTAATTGGCTTTTAAATGCTGATTTTACCAATAGCTTTTTGCTACAGATGGGGTTAGAAATGTATTCTCAACATATTAGTTTCACTTTTAGACTTGAGGCATGATGTCATTCCGATTTGCGTTTGAATGTTTTGCTCTTCTGGTATGATGGACATTTCTGATGGATCATGTGTTTGCTTGGAGTTGTATGCATCACGTGTTTCTGCTATTACGTTTGTACATTTCTATGGAAGTATGGTTGAGATCTACTACACAAAATGCACATCGCATCTGGAGTGGATTTGGAGAACGGAGAAAGATGGATAATAGCTGGCCCTGTTCCCCGATCAACAGACACACAAACACATTTTGACTCCAGATTGTTCTGAAGGCCAATATGTGTGATAATGATGGTTATGATGGAGCTTGTGTATCGTAAGAGCAGATAAGCGTGAAGATAGAGGTGAAGAGTTCAGAGCTGGCAAGTCGAATTTAAAAACAGGATGGTTTAACTTAATTCTGATCATCGTATGTTGCACTAGATCATTAAACACAACACACAACTGTAATAAGTAGACAACAGAATATTATAATATTTTCATTTGTAAGAGCAGATAATAAACATTTCAAATGGAATTTGGTGAAAATACTCGGTGGTGGTGACTAACATCTAAGGTGTTTGTTTTGGTCTGGACCCATATTCTGAATGACGAGTAATACCTCACAAAATGATAGTGGTACACATGAGAACTGTTAGAGATCAGATGAGAGTCAACAATGAAGGAAGGATATTCTGTTTTTGGTTCTTTTCAGACTCCTGCATGTTTTTCTTCGTTGAGCTTTACATGTAACTGAACTTTGTTTTAATTGTTTCTCGCTTTGTATTTTTGATAGTTTGTCCGAAATTTTAAATGGTGTTAATATGTTCTCGCTCTCTCTCTCTCGCTCTCTCTCCCTCTCTCGTATTTGATCTTACATTGACGTCTTTTTATTTAAAAGTGTTCCACATTTCAAATGTACCAAGTATAATCAAGTACTTACCAAAAACTTTGCCATAGTACCATACACTTGTTTTATTAGCTATAGGCTTAAAATGAAGGACTACAATTCTGTTTCCACTGATTGGGATTTTTCCAGAACGAATGTTTTCGATCGCAGTTCTAGATCCTTTACTTTATTAACACCAACTGTTTGAATTCAGCAGTTAGCTTTCAAAATGTCAAAAGAACTGACAAACCATAGGCGTGTGTGGTTCCCACAGGGAGTGACAGTTATTGTAAAATTCCAGCTATATCTCATTTCATCAGCCTGGTATTTGTTAGGGCAGAACGTTTGGCAGAACGTGTGAATGTGTGTCTGTTCTCAGGCCAAGATCATAGGTGGTATGTTTTTCTTTTTCATTATCTATTGAGGAAAAGATGTGTAATAAATATGTCATTTGATGGCCGTGCTTGGGGATTATGGTATAAAATGATGGGCTAGGAGTTGATCAAGGTCAAAGTTCTGATAAGGTGTCCTTCAAATCATTTTAGCTGTCTGGTGTACAGCAGGTGCAGTGTGTAGCCTATGTGAGGAATTACAGGTGTACAGAGACATTATATATATAACGATATATATATATATTTATTTACACATCATGTGGTCGTTGTGAATGTTTCACCACGTTGTGCGTGCTTACACCGATGTGTGTGTGATAAAGCTGTAGTGCTGGAAGTTTCAGCAACACGGAAGAAGCGCGCACTGGTAAACGCCAAATAATGGACCGGATAACACAATTGGCAATATAAATGGATCCAGATCCGCAGACTCCAGTCCTGTGCAGTTGACGGCATGTGGCGCTCTCTTCCAGCAGTGATGATGAGAGGTGTGGAGCTTTCAGCGCTCTATAACACGGATCTATTTCTACTGGATCAGCAAATACTCTCTGCACAGGAGTATGCGGTACCAAGGTTATTTTCGTGCTTCTGTCAATTCTGCAAGTTCTGCGCATAAAGTAGGAATATGAGACTGAGCAGAAATTGAGGTCTGGTGGTATTGCATAGATTTGGACCCGAAAGATCTTCGCATATAATTATTCGGGCATAAATTGCTCATACGGACAGCAAGCGCCACTTATCTCGACGGTAAGCAAACATGTAGAATGTTCAGTGGGAGTTTAAGTTGTAGGCGCAGTTATTGTAAGTGTTTTTTTTACTATAAATCGACCGCAAACGTATTCGTGGTTTTGTTTTTGAACAGCATGACAGCACGAGGTAAAGCTGATGTTGCGTTAAGGCAGCATGATGTAAGGTGTCATGACGTTTGAAATGATGTCGATTAAATGTTGATTTATTCATAGTAGTTTATTGCTAGATTATTTCTCCTATAAATTGATTTTGAATCTCGTCTGGGCGCAGATTTGTAGACACGCCGTCAAACTGTAGATTTACACGCATTTTCCAGACGCTTTTATAAGCGACTAAAACACAGAAGCTTGATAGTGTGAATTTGAAGAGTTTGGTTCCAAAATAAACTCTGTTTTAGATTTGTTTTTAATTTTGTTTACATGTTTTTATTGTGTTAGTTAATTGTTAAATGCAGTTTGATTGAAATTAATTGAACAGTGGACTGCACAATAAAAACATGAAGTTATCTAATTTTTCACTCTTCATTTGATTTACTGTTGCAGAGTTCAACTTGCCTCCATCACCATGCTCTCTCTCTCTCTCTCTCTCTCTCTCTCTCTCTCTCTCTCTCTCTCTCTCTCTCTCCCCCCCTCTCTCTCTCTCTCTCTCCCCCCCTCTCTCTCTCTCTCTTTCCCCCCCTCTCTCTCTCTCTCTCTCTCCCCCCCCCTCTCTCTCTCTCTCTCTCTCTCTCTCCCCCTCTCTCTGTCTGTGTGTGTGTGTGTGTGTGTGTCAAACCAAAAACGGTTGTGTTTTTGTGCCTCCTCATTGTCTAATAAACAGAGCTGTCTGTTGAGGCTTGTTCGAGCACAGCCCGGTTTTACACTTTACAGCAAATTGTTCACTTCTGTTGCCAGCCAAGAGCCGTGAGAGCGTTTAACACTTCTTTACTTTGGTTAAATGACGGTAAACATCGTATTATTCCATCTCGGGTTCCACTGAATTGTTTATCAATCCACGATTAGTCACTTTAAACACAGATAAGCATACCATGAAAGAAAAATGGGCTCTTCCTGAACCTCCTCTGCGAGTCTGAACAGGGCTGGCCTCTAGAAAAACTCTAGAAAACTCTACTATCTAGTTGTGCTTTGATTAACAGTGAATCATGATTACATTTGTAGTTTAACAAAACTGTTTGTAGTTTTGTAGTAAATGTAATTAAATTCTTAGTTGTTGTGAGATATGTGTGTTCAAGTAATTTTATCAAATTAAGTGATTTTATTCTAAATACCAATACCAGATGTTGACTAAATGGTTTGTATGCAGCTATCAATATGAAAATATCTTGTAAATGATCTAACCAAAAATGTTACGTTGCAAACTTTGACCACAAACACCTGCTGGTTGCAGTCTTTGCTAAATGTGTTAATTGTTTTGTGACTCTCTGCTCATCTATGGTTCACCATTATGTTGCTTTGTCAGTTTATTCAGTGCATTGTTCATCCCTAGAAATAAGCCAATCAATTATTGGCCATATTGGTATCGATAATAACATTAAGGCCGATATATTATAGCCGATAAATCAAAAATTATTTCCTCTGCTTAAACTTCTTATGCTGAATGCTTCTCACAGTTAAAATACAGTACTGTACTGTATCTTTCTGTGGTGATCATCTACTTACTGCTATTAGCAAAACAATTGTGATGTAGGTACAGTATTTAGATAACGTATTTATAAATGTGTAAATTATCGGAAAACAAAAGTATATTGTTTGAATCAAACTGTTGTCTGAATGCTGTCTGTTTTGAGACCTATTAGACATGCGTTTGATTAAACATGACGGTATCGCAGAGTTTATTGACCTGAGGGAGGGGTTTAAACAGACCAATCACAGCGCTTGTGTTACACGTAGGCTACGGCGTAGGACCTAAGCACAAGCATAAACTGAACTTAATCGTTAACTTGTTTTCCACAGTCAATATTTTCAAATAAAAGCGGATGTCCACTTTTTGCCTTTTCGTTTTAGTCTTAAGGAATTTTATATTAATATTTATATATTGTATATCGGCCATATATCGGTTATCAGCTAACAATGATAGCAAAAATGTACATATCGGTGCATTACTACTTCTTTCCACTGAAAATTATGTTTTAGGTATGCACAAGTTCATATGCATTAACAATGTGGGTCATTTTACACAAACTGGTTTTCGTGTATGCATACTGGACCTGTATCTATCAGTTGGCTGTCAGGAAATCCATGACCTTCCACATAATTAGCCGCTCATCTGAGAAAAATGCTGAAATGCAGGTTTCCTTGTGCAATATTTGTTCAAGTAATTTTTTCTCTTGATGAGGTATGGGGTTGCAATGTGAATTGGGCTTTAAATATCTCTCTTGAAAAGCATTTGAACTGGAACATTTCAGAGCCTCTCTGACTATTGCTGTGTCTCTTAAGTAACACTGAGGTGACTTTTTTACCCTCATTTGAGATGGAAACACTGGCCTTTGTTTTCTGGTCAGTGTGTGCAGCAGTAAAACTCACTTTGATAAAAGTCAAGGTTGAAGGAAGCATAAACACAGCAGGACATAGTTAACCAATCCAGAAGTATGATTTAATGCTGAAAGAATGCATTACGATTCATGGTCTAAAACCACTGACTTATTGTCTCTACAACATGTGTGTGCACAAACTCAACTCATTAAACAGTAAATATTTTGTGTTTTACATACTTTATGGAGTGTCCGACAACAAGTTAATGTACATGCATAAGTAAAAATACTTTCATTTTCTAATATTAGGCAGTTACTGTTACCTTACTTCTTGACTGACTCTCAAATTATTAGTTCGGCGATTCATCTGTCTAATCCCCTCCTTTCTGTCAGCCTACTCTGATGTGATTGATCTACCACATGCAGTTTTGCAAATGGCATGTGGGTGGGCATTACACTTGACGTTAGGGATACAACGATAACGTCCACAGTAAAAATTTGTCGACAAATAATTTTGTTGTCAAGTAATCATTACAAGTAAACACACTACAAAAAGAGTTTTAATGATTTAAGTTTATGGTTTATAATAGTGTTTCAATGGAACCCATTAGAGTTTCTTTGATGGGTTCTATTTTGTTTCTATGTTTTTTACCGCTGGGGTAGACTATATTTATCTTAAATAAATCATGTAATTGATCAGTCTTTAGAATTATCAGTTATTATTAGAACATCATTCTTTTAAAATCTATAGTATATGCAGTTGTATAGTTTTAATGTTTAATGGTATGGTGATGTACTGACTTCATTCCCTGTATAGTTTTTACATCATTAGTTTAGATTTTCCCTAAGAAAAAACGTTTTTATATTTACGTTTATCAGACACTGCTATCCAAAGCGACAGTGCATTCAAGCTATATATTTTTTATTAGTATGTACTCTAAGAACCTACTTTATATATCCAAATACATTTATATTGAATCAAGCTTAATTTTGGCAAAAAATTGCGAGCTTAGAAATCAAACTGTGAAATGTGTCAATGCTCTGCCTTATTTAAAACACTAGACAGAAACCTTAAGGAAATTTCTCCATTCGGATGGCTCAAAGTTCACTAAAAAGCTATATTCAAAAGCTGAAATAATGTCCCTTTTTTATTTATTAGTTAAAATAGGACAAACTCAATATTTTTATGAATTGCAAAAACTGAATAATCGATCAAAGCCTTCTGATAAATCTGCGACAGTTATCGGCGATTAGTCGAACAATTGGTCTAATAATTGTTCGATTAATCGATTATTTAAAAAATCGTTTGTTGCAGCTCTACTTGACTTGTTCGCAGATTCGGAGTCGACTCCTATTTTTCCCAAGCCAATAACTTTGTAATTCGTTCACTTTCGGCTTTACAACATTGCAGACTGCTTACATTCACACACAGCAACATTACACATGGCATGACATGTAATTTCAAAGACACTGTAGTAGTTTCTCTTTAAGGTTTATTAACTCCTTTTGCAATGTATCTTACAAACACATACAGTATACACTATCACATTTAATTCAGGTGTTCTACTGAGTATTGTGCATTGGTGTTTGAAAACTGTAGTTGCTGGAACAACTATCAGAGTCGACTATGTCCACTAGGATACATAGTTATCTTTCCTATATGTGCCAAAACTAACAATCCCTGATTGTTTGCTTAGTCTCTTTTCCAAGTTACAGTTTATTTACCATCTCTCTTCTTATAAAATTTTGCAGTTTTTATTATCTTCAGAGAATTGAATTTCTCTTTCTAAAACGAATCTTAAGGACTTTGAACTATATGTGTGTTATATAAGCTCTGATTGTGCAGTTAGGCATTTCGAATAAGTGTTATGTTTTTTTTGTAATGTGACATAGTTCTTTTTACTTTTCTAAAGCTACCAAACCAAAAAATCTGCAAACAAAAAGTTAACAAAAGTTAATAAGTGCTAGAGAGTATGTGTTAAATAATCTTTCTCTGTCTTCTACAAATTTCAGGAAAATTGGAAATGCGGTGTACATAAGGATGCCAGGAATGTTATACTGTCCGACTGGATGTGGCCTGCAAATGGGAATTAACAAAGATGCGATTTGAACAATGAGGATTTATAGTTAAACATAAAAGTGTCCAAGTGTCCTGTATTTTGCATCCTAAGTATGCTGTGAGCTGTCCTCTTTCCAAGTGCATTTGTCAGGTTGTTCTCTTCAAGCGTTTTGTCCTCTTTTCACCCTGTTGCAAGGTCTGTATCTCTGTTGCGCGGGAGCTCGCAGTGGGTCAGACATGTCTTCCAAAGCTCCCATATACCTTAAAAGAAGAAGCCGTAAAGGAAAGAAGGAAAAGCTGCGGGACCTTCTCTCATCCGACATGATCAGCCCCCCGCTCGGAGACTTTCGACACACCATCCACATCGGCAGCGGTGGCGGGGCTGACGATTTTTTCGGTGACCTGTCTTTCTTACAAGGTAAATTCCACCTGTTACCGGGACAACATGGTCACCAGGGTACGCTCCAGTTAAGCCGCACTGCAAGTGTAAGTAGCCACCCACCAGCCAATGAGAGCTCACCCCTGTTAAAAAATGCTTTCTCGCTTCCCATCATTGGAGGAGTGCAGGCTCTCACGCTTCCTGCACCAAACCCTGAGACTTCAACAGCCAAGGCAACTACTGAGGTATCGGCTACCCAAGCTCAGCATACCGCCGTCCTAACAAAAACCCAATCTACACCAACATCACCATCTCTCGCTCCACCTCCCAAACCTCCTAGACTTCACCTGGAAGAGAGAGATTTGGGTGTGTCACGGCATTCATCACTTCCTGCATCTTCGATCAGCTCTCCCCTTTATACACACACATATAAACCAAGTCCAGATACAGAGGAAGATGAGAAGTGTGTACGAAATGGAGAGGAAAGGCAATACCTCTCAAATGCTGGTTCTCTCCTGTCCCTTCATCTGGACCTGGGGCCATCCATTCTAGAAGATGTGCTTCAGATCATGGACAAGCAGAGAATAGGGACATTTAGTGGGGGACTGACATCTAATGGACGACAGGAGATATACACTTGAGAGGTTCTGGAGAGGAAATATCAGTTATAAAACTGGATGGTACACACATGGGTTTATCAAATTTTATCAAAACGTTTTGGACTATGAGTGAACTCTATTGTGCATGCTGTAAATGAGCATTTCCTGGAGATTTAATCTTTTTTTACCCTTTGTCCAAGTTTTACACTTTCGAACAAACCAGATTACAGCATTTCAAGCCAACCAAAAAGGAATCTGTTTCACCATCAGAATTTGAATAATCTCTCTCTCATTTTTGAGCTACAAGCTATAGGCCGATTTTTTTAAAGTACTTAAAGATAGATTTTTAAACACTAAAACATTTCAGCATTCTATATGCTAGTGAGTGCAGGGTCTGTAACAACATACAGGCCCCCTGGTCAACAGGGAAAGAAAAACTCACATTTCTCTCTGAAAGCACAGATGACATCATCTCTCCCCCAGTGTTGTTGCAATTTGTGTAAGCGGGTAAAAATGTGCAGCTCCTCCCTAATGATTTGGACACACACGCCAGGAGGCCTCTGCGTCTACACCCTGGGATTTCAACCTTTTTTGTTGCGAGTAGTTTTCATTCTTCAGTTTAAAACACCAGAGGGCAGGAACAAGGTCGTTTTTCAATTTTTGCTGTGATTTTGGGTATCTGCGATTCCTTAGGCTTTAATAGCCGATCACCTTTCAGGCAGCAGTAGCGCTGCATGTTTCTGACTGAAGAGTGCAGCCTTGTGTTTACCGCCATGTGATCTTTCCATATGGGGTAATTCTCTGAGTCAGTGGATAAGTCATAATACAAGTGTATGTTTAAATGTGCAGTAATGCCAGACTACAAGTTTACCATAATGTGCTTTAAAGTTTCATGGACAAGAACAGGACATGAGACAACAATAAGAGAATGTTGGCAAATATTAACAGAAACACACTGTTCCTGCTGCCGTCAGGTTTTTTCTGAGTATGCTGCCTTTGCATTGTTAAGGGTTGCTGGGGTTTATAAGAAAATGTAGTTTCCTCATAGCATCACCAAACAGAAATCATGATTGATTGCAAACAGGTTTCCAGCACAACCCATCAGCTTACAGATGCCTTACATATATAGTTTAATATATGCATTTTAAGCACAAGTATTTTAGGATAGAAAAAGTACATACTTACGGTTCCTGGAATTTCTTATTTAATTTTGTTTATTTTTTCAGTAAACTCTCTTTGATTTACTAAACGTTTTGTGAATTTAATTTTCAAAGATTCTATGCTTCAATTTTGATAAATATATTAAATACAGATACAAATTAAATCCTATAGAAGTACTTTTGTAAGCAGGTCTAATTGAATTAACTAAAATATAATGTACACCTGTTTATTTCCTTTATTACTAACCTATTTTAATGCTTGTAAAACTAACCCCAAATTTCAACAGGACTTTGTGACCTGAAAGGTTCAGAGGCACATGACCTGAAAATAAAAGTTTATGATTGTAGAACATAAAATACAAGCAGCACAGTTCATCATTTCATCTTTTTGTTGTTTTATCAACTTAGTGTATGTGTTTACATCAACATGCGATGCAATTGTATTTACCTATGAGACTGATGAGACCGTAAAAATGCATTTCAACGAAATGTATAGTAGACTAAGGGGCAAGCAGATATGTCTCTGTGAGAAATGCGAGTATTTCTGTTCTATCAGTAAAAGTGAATCATTAACACTATTGCTACACATATAAAACCTGTATATAATGTGCGTCTGTTAAACCTGTTCAGATTTTCTTTCATGTTGGTTTTTACTTGCCAGCTGTTAGATGGTTTTAGCTGATTCTGTTAGATGTTTGCTGCTGCTGTACACAGGTCAACTGTACACTTACATATAGGCAGAAAAATAAAGGTGAATAAATGTGACTGCTCCGACAGTATGACTGAGAATTTTTATAAGTTATATGAATCAAACTTACCATTACAGTGTCATATGTTAAATTAAATTTTAGTTTTTAATTTGCTTGCTTCTGTTGTGTATATTTTAAGAAATTGGGAAGAAATGCATATGAATTTTCCAAACAGTTTGAAACATACACTTTTACTCTTTCTTGCAACATTCTTTAGCTAAAGCTTATGCTTTGTGCGTGTAAGAGAGAGTAAAACTGCAGGTCAATGCATGAACAGCTCTTACCTGTGACACACTTTTTCTTCACAAGTCTTAGCATGCATGATTGTTATTAGGTATCTGTTTTGAATGCATTTTATTCCAATCCCACCCTGTGTGTGTGTGCGCGCGCGTGTGCGTGCGTGTTTTCAAGGCACATTAAGTGTGCGTCTGTGTACTTTGCTTATTTGCAGTAGCTTCTCTATTTTCTGCACAGGCCCTGGGAAACTTTCCAACTGGCTTTATTAACACAGAGCAGCCGAAGCCCCTGACCTTACGATCACAATACCATGGGAACACCAGAGAGAGGTGGGAGCAGCTAGAGAGTGGGGGGAAGAGAGGAAGGAAGGAAAAGGGTTGAGGGATGGTGCATGAGGATCAGGATGAAGGACAATGAGAGTGAAGAAGTGCAAAATTATATATATATATATATATATATATATATATATTACATATACAAATATTATCCAGAAGCAGGATAGGGGACCACAAACAACGTTTTCCTATTAAAAAGTTAACTTCATATTCGGTCATCATATATTCACCCCCATGTCATTCAAAACCTCTAAATGACTTTTTGTTCTGCACAAAATACGATTCTGAAAAATGTCTAAGGGGTTTTCTATCCATACAGTGGAAGTCAACGGGGGCCAGTGTTGTTTGGTTACCAACCTTCTTCAATGTGTCTTATTTTTTGTCCTGCAATAAGAATCATACAGGTTTGAGATGACATGGGTGAACTATCCTTTTAACACACAAAGTACAAAGCAATTTCACATGCACAAAGAACGAGGGTGTGTGTGTGTGTGTGTGTAGGATCTCAAATCAATGACAGGCTTCCCTACTCACATGCCTACAGAATGTAACAGATAATAACCACCCAGGGGGCTCTTTTCCAAGCACACACACACACATACAAGTACAAAAACCTTTCCATGGAATATTCTGAAAGTGCTGTGAGGAAGGGAGGATACTTAAAGTATTCATCATGTGCTCCATTACCAGTGTCATCTTTCTAAATGTGTGAAAGGCTCTGTGTGGGGGTGCTATCTCACAACCTATCCGTTGTTTTTCAGAGTGGAATAAATGAGTATTTAAAAAGGGAGAGAACAAATTGGGGAGACTGAATTGTTTTTATTAAACATGAAAGCATGAATTACAACAGAGATTCCTCTTTAGCACCATTTACATTTTATAACATTTTAGTATCTAATGTGCCTCTACTGCCACCTCGTGGCTATTTGCATACACTACATCACAAGTTCTTCATTAGGGCTACCTTTATTATTTATGAGTGTAGATGTAGTCCTCTCTTCACCCTATTTGAAATTTATTTTAAATGTGTTGTTTAAAATAACTTTTTAATTTCTGTTTGTCTTTTCAATGACGGTGCGGCCCTTTGACATACATTTGAAGGAAAATTACTCTGCCCTGTATATATATATATATATATATATATATATATAAAAAGAGTACGCCTCCCGCCCCTGACCTGTGACCTTCCTCTAAGGTCCTGCGCCTGCGCAGAACACTCGCCGTGAGCGCAGTAGAGCCAAGATGGCGGCGGTAGTGGAGAATGTTGTCAAACTGTGAGTATTTTTTAATCGTAATTTGTCTACGTATGAGATCACCACGCTTTAATTCCGTATGTTACATTTCATTTACAGTACAGCATCATGGTCTTTGGTTTGTTTGCTTCAATATAGCCAAAGTTACGTTTTCGCCGAGGTTATCTGAGCTCTGGTTAAGTTAGTAGCAGCTGTGTGTCGCTTGTGCTTCACTTCGCTTCCGTCTTTAGCACGATCAACGATCATGTGAGGGTCTCCTCTGTTCATCCGATCAGTGTGCCCGTGCAGTACTGTCATAAATCCGATCGAGAATTGTGTTAGTGTGCTCATATGTTTGTTTCATCTGTTTGTGAGATGTGTTGACAGATTTAAATGCCCCCTCTCTCTCTCTCTCTCTCTCTCTCTCTCGATCATATCTCTCTCTCTCTCGATTGGTTAGTTGATCATTCTTGTGTTCTCTTGTGAAAGCACCAGCTGTCTATTTTATTGTTTGGCAGATTCGTGCTGTCACTACTTTTGCACTTTTGCTGTCACTTGTCGTTTTTAAGTGTTTTACATTTATAATTGAACAAGAGAGTAAAAACTTTAAACATGTTATTCATATGTAAAGTGAGAGGACTGTTTGGTTTTGGCTAAATATAATGTTTCTATAATATAAGTGTATGCCTTCCCAATTTTCAAGACTTTTTCAAGAAGTCCAAGTTCTTTTTATTTCAGTTGGCACATATAGTGCTTAGCACTATAGTTGGGCAGGTAAGTACTTGCCCCGCTAATGTTGTCTGCTTTAGGATAAATTAAGGTCTATGCTATGCAATTCTACCTTTAAAGGGCCCTTAAACGGTGTCTTGCGGCTTTAGCTCAGTGTGTTGGTGCCTTGGAAGCGGATGACCTTCCCACAGCTATTTTGTTGTCTGTGCTTTAAAGCCTCGGCTCTTGTTTCTATCACGGCAAAGCTTTAAGCTTTTGTTTTGTCCTCTGTGACATGAGCGGCTCGCCTGTGTTCTAATCGCATTGGCTTTAGCTTGCCTGTGCTCTCCGGGGCTCTTAGCGGTTGCCGGGGTGACTGGCGGCAACAGCACCTGCTGAAAGAGTTACAATCGCTGGAGTGCATACAAACACACATGGGGTAGGAACGCTGAACAGGGCTCAGCTGGTTTCAGGTTGCCAGTAGTAGGATCATTTATTACAGGAGATGGCTTGAGTTGAAAATACACATCTTGTTAAACCTACACGTTTCTAATGGGTTGTCTGTTAGTCAGCCTGATGTGTTGTTGCTTATGATATAATTGAGATTTGTTTTTCTCTCTATCTCTGTCTCTAGGTTGGGTGAGCAGTATTACAGGGACGCTATGGAGCAGTGTCATAACTATAATGCCCGTCTGTGTGCAGAGAGGAGTGTGAGGATGCCCTTCCTGGACTCTCAGACAGGTGTCGCCCAAAGCAACTGCTACTTCTGGATGGAGAAAAGGCACAGAGGACCAGGTGGGACACACAGCCCAGTGGTCAGTTTGAATGACAGAAAGGATAGTTTTCTTGAGAATGTTGTGTGTTGGACTGGCCTATACATTTTTTCTAGGGTTGCACCTTATTGAAGTAAAAAGTTAGATACATGCGATAACATAATGAGAAATATGCTATACAAAAATATAATTAATATTTATAAAAATAAATTGCAACATAAATGGTTCATATTATTTCTCAAGAAATCCTCATTCTTTTCGCCTCGCCTGACTCTCTGCTCTCTAAATTGACTCTACCTAACTTTTTGAAGTATTAAAAAATTGTTCCGTTATTGCAGTTTGTTGCTACATGCACATTTTACATATTTCAAAAATGTGTATATATCTTATTCTAATTTCTAAACACCAATCTTTCTCTTTTCTTTTATTCTCCCCATAGGTATGGCTCCAGGTCAATTGTACACATACCCAGCACGCCGCTGGAGAAAGAAGAGAAGAGCTCACCCTACAGAGGAACATCGCCTGGCTTTCCCTTCTGTAAAGTCCGGTAAGTGACCTTTCACTTCCTCTGTCTTAGGCAGTGTTAACAGAAGTTAAAATATATGGTTGTAGTGGTTGTGATTGCACAATTTTCAGTGCAGTCTTCATATAGTGTATTTGTGTTTAATTCTCAGATGTATGTGCTATGACATTTTTATCCATCTCTTGTGCAGTTGCCTATGGATGTGAATGTGGGTGTGTGTGTTTCAGAGCTGGATCTGGGACTTAAGAAGGAGGTTTTCTCCAGTGATGGCAGCAGCTTAGAGGCCCTTCTAAAGGGAGAGCCGATAGATAAGAGATCCGGTTTGGAGCTCCGCTCAGGGGAGGAGGAATCCAGCTCTACTGAGTACTCCACTGGGGGACTTAACCCCACTGCCAGGGTCCGCAAGGTAAAACAAAACTCACGGTATATGAATTAGTCCTGAAGAGAATATTCATTAAAGGACTAGTTCAAAATCTGTTTTCAACATTTGTCATTCAAAACCCTATTGTAATTTTTTGTTTTTATTTATAATGTCAATTCAGTTTTTTATAGAGAGAATGGCAACTATCTAAGACAGTTTCTAACACATCCTTTGGTGTTTCATAGAAGGAAGTCATTGAAACGTCATTAGGGTGAAAAATAACAAAATTGTAAGGTTTGGGTGAACTGAACTAGATGTAGTTTTTCTTTCTGTCTTACAACATATGACTTATGTTTTCACTCGTGTGTGTGTGTGTGTGTGTGTAGAGAATTGTGGAACAAGATGATTTTTTAGATGATCTGGATGATGAGGATTATGAAGAAGATACTCCAAAGAGACGGGGAAAAGGCAAAGGCAAGGTGAGACACAAAGCGGGACAAAGTTTTTTGCTCGTTGTATGTGTTCATCATAACGTGCTAAACCATCTTTTAAATGGTCCATAATTGTGTAAAATGTGCTTAACAAAATGTGTTTGATGATGGCATCCTCTTTGCAGGGTCGTGGTGTTAGCAGTGCCCGGAAGAAGTTAGAAGCAGCAGCCGCGTTGGAGGATCGAGAAAAACCGTACTCCTGTGATAGTGAGTCAGACATTCATGGAAACTACACGAGTCTGCTAATTGACCTCTCAGTGATCTCATCTGGAGATCTGTTTTTTTTTTTACAATGCGTTGTACCACAAGAAAACGAAAAAGTTCCAATCTTCAATATTTTAGCAGGCTGTCCTGTGTCTGACACACTCAAAGCAAGTAAAGTTGCATAAATTCAGTTGATAACTAATGTGAAATAATGTCAGTTTGATTTTACGTCTCATGTTCTTTCATAATTCTGGGTCTCTGCCCTTAAATGTGTCTTGATACTGTGATGCAGATGTTCCTTACGAGTTTATTTCTCTTGAACCTTTTGTCAATCTGCGAGTCGTTCTGTCTCTTGCTTCTCTCCTTTTTCTTTCTCTTTTTTCTCTCTTTCAGACACTTTCAAACAAAAGCATATTTCAAAATCTTCCGAAAGAGGTATATTTCTCTATCTCTCTCTCTCTCTCCCTCTCTCTCTTTTCTTCCTCCCTCATTTTTCTCCTGCCCCACCCACCCCTGTTTTGGTTTTGCTCTTGTTTTTCTGAATGTGCAATGAAACAGGCTTTATAAAAGATTTTAGATTCCATGTTTTTTACTTAGCTAATGAAATAATTTGCTTGTTAGTCAGAAAGCTAGGCTTAATTTGAAAGGAATTTTTTTTCAAGGGACCGTTCACTTAAAAATGTTAATTCTGTCTTCATTTACTCACCCTCGAGCGGTCGCAAATCTGTATACCTTTCTTGGTTCTGATGAATGCAGAGAAAGATATTTGGAAGAATGCTTATAACCAGACAGTTCTTGAAAAAATTACAATTGTAGTCAAAAGGGCCCCAGAATGGTTTGCTTTCCTACATTTTGGGTTCAACAGAACAAATAAATGAATAAAGCAATTTTTCTTTCTACGGTAATCAATGGTGGCCAAAAACATTTTAGAGACAAGCATTCTTAGGGCCCTATGAAATCCATTCTTTTTGCGTTAAAACTTTTCTTCATTCTGTGTTTATTTGTTTTTCTTAGGATATAAATGTTTATATATATTTATATTTTTGCCCACATAAAATACTTCAGTATATTATAGCATTTACTCATTAACTATAGTAAGAACTATAGTAAGACACGTATTTACTTACAACAATACAGGAAGCTTTAAAGCTAAAAGACGTGGATTAAACGCACCAGAACTTTAGAATTTTTTGCACAGAATTTCCCCACTGAACAAGTTTTTTGCCTCTGAGCCATGTGCTGTATGCAGACATGTTCAGTCAGGTTTTTTCCGGCAGCATGAGCCGGGGTATTTTTTACCCACAATCATAATAGTCATATACAATCACCCACAAAACTAATCTGCCTGTTTTTATTATCCACAGATACCTACAATATATATATTTTCATCATCCCCTCGGCCTGTCCCTTGTATTACGTGTTCAGTGTCATCTCTGTGTGTCTTTCCATTGCCCCTCATTCCTACAAATCTGCTTTTGTTTTGAGCTGCCAAAAGACTCTGAATTTTACAATTCTTACATTTTTATGTTTGAGTTACTGTGTGATCAGTTACACAAACAACTGAAAATTATATTATGACATTCAGTTGTGAGAATCAATGAGTGTCAGGATATCAGGAGGCACATTGAAATGGGCCTAAACTCTCAATCTGCCAGCATGTGGGCATGAGAGTTTAAGTGCATGCATGAGAGATCGCTTTTGCTATGACCCAATTATTCCCTGTCAGTGCATTTTGTCAAGGTCAGTGAAAGCTGGAATGACTTTAACAGGCGTTCATAATATCTTGTTGTGCTCTATATATGTAGTTTGTGGAAAGCGCTATAAGAACAGGCCTGGTCTCAGTTATCATTACGCACACTCTCACTTGGCTGAAGAAGAGGGGGAGGAGAAAGAGGAGATGGACATTCGGGAACCGACTCCGCCCCAGCAAGATGAACCCAAGAGTAAGCAATTCATCATGTTTTGTTTTGGTTGTAAAGACTTCAGTATGGAAATGAACAGTGGCACTTTGAGTGATGTGGAATTGTTTTAAATGTCATATAGACGGTGATGCAAATTATAGATTTATGTCATACAGCAGCATTTATGTTTGTATATTATACTTAATTATGGACAGTATGGCTGTGTTCCAAAGCCTAGCGAGCCGGCTTGGATCATAACTGAAAAGAGGCTTATATATGATTTATATATGGTCTGATTTGGGATGCTTTACATATTTCTTTGGTATTAAATGAACTTTATTCTCTGCCATCATCAGTGGATTATTTCAAAACATTTTCCTCTGCATTATGGGAATACTTTTCCATGGAGGTTGCATACGCTACTTCCACAAAAAAGTACATTAGAATGCAGCATTTGACGTCTTTAGAAGTTTACAAATGCTTACTGGAACACTATTATTCCATTTCTGTATTTTCGGTATATTTTCGTACGTTCGAGACTGTTGTTGTCGTTACAGTGTTAAGTATTCTTTCCCTTTGTCTGTCTCTCAGCTCCTAAGAGAGGCCCAGATGGTTTGGCTCTACCGAACAACTACTGTGATTTCTGTTTGGGAGATTCTAACATGAACCAGAAAACCGGCCAATCAGAGGAACTTGTATCGTGCTCGGACTGTGGTCGTTCTGGTAAAACAAAGAAGCATACACAAATATTTGCATCTTCACGCTAATCTTTGTGTTGCTTTTACTATTTGTTATATTCATGGGTCTGCTATTCTTTTCTCAGGTCACCCCTCATGTCTGCAGTTCACTCCTGTGATGATGGCTGCTGTTAAAACATATCACTGGCAGTGCATCGAATGCAAATGCTGTAACGTGTGTGGAACATCAGAAAATGATGTGAGTTTGAGCAGTCCAGTTAAAAAAAAACGTTAACTGTTAGATGTTAGTGTAGGTCATTAATGTAATGTTTATGTGCTTGCCACAGGACCAGCTGTTGTTCTGTGATGACTGTGACCGAGGTTACCACATGTACTGCCTCTCGCCCCCTATGTCTGAACCTCCTGAAGGTAAAACCATGCTAGCACTTCCACACCTATATGGGCAAGGAATTCCCCTAAACAGGGCTGAATAACATGTACTTTTGGGGGATTTTGTAAAGGGGATTGGAAGTCTTTTTTTTGTATTACATATACAGAGCACTATACATTAAATAATATAGATATAAATAGTACAAAAATGTTAAAATAAGTAAATAATATTAGTCAATTGATTTGGTCACAAACAACAAAGATAATATTCTTTGTGATGTTTCACAGGAAGTTGGAGTTGTCATCTATGTTTGGACCTCCTGAAAGAGAAAGCTTCCATATACCAGAATCAGAATGCACCCCCCTCATGATGATCTGTTTGGAAAGACCCTTTCATTCACAGTTCCTTCTCACACTTGCTCGCTCAATTAAGCATAGCTACAAACAGACGGAGAGAAAAAGAGCGTGAGAGAGGAAACTTTTTCTTTTTTCCAGTGTCACATTTCTGCAGGTTTGATCCCAGTATGACTGTTACACAGTTCCAAGTTTCAAACTACCCCTGCTCTTTGTTTTCAACTATTAGACCCCCAAAACAAATAAATATACAGTAGTATATTTATTCACCTAAACGTTAATTCTACTGTCCATTTTAGAACTACATACTTGGAGGAAGTCACTATGAGAATATATGACTCTGCTTTTGAGTTTCTGCTCATATTAGACCTATTTCTGCAAAAACACGATTAAACCGCTGCTTATATCAGCTAAAATAACTGTTATACTCGCAAAACTCAATGTACCGACATTCTCACAGAGGAATAGTTGAAACCAATCAGCATGCCAATGCTTGTTTATAATAAGCAAAATAGAAACAAACGTGTTTTTGTATATTTATATATTTGTATAGCATATAAAGGTGTGTTGTATTTAAGATCTATAAACTTAAACTATAGAAATTATTCAATATAATGGGTTTTGCTTGGGGATTTGTTTCTTTATAGCCTCTAATCTGCACGTGCCACTGCAATACTGAATCTAGGTGTCAGTGCGTAATAAATGGGTTAATGGTGCAGGTAAAGGTAGAGACTCAACTACTTTTTTTCTTTTTTAAATGTTTTATTATTTTAGGATAGCCTTATGATGTTCAGAGACTACTTCGAACAGGGCTGAAAAAAGTCCAGAAACAATCAATGGCAACCAACAATGTATTTAGAGCAGTGCAGTCCCGAGCACACTTAAGGGTGCAGTATGTTCATGGTGTGAGGAACTAAACATTCTATGCCATAATTTTCATGTTTACTGTCATGACATTTCCATGATTACAGCCAAAACATGCATTTCACTTATATTTATTCATTTTCAAATCAAATTGAATTGCCAATCGCCAGTTTGTAGAGAACCGCGAGCAATACGTCATTGAATTTAGGATTGAATCTCCTAAAGGCAAATACATGATTTACTGGATTCACTCAAAATCTGAAAGCTCTGACCCAAACTAAAACTCATCTTTGGTTAACGCCTTGTATGTTTTAGTCGGATTGATGTATTTTCCACATTAACAAAATACACTTTGTGAGCATCACATACAAAGTTACCGGGTAAATTCCATTCATTATGCTTTATTTTGTAGGCTTCCTTACAGAAAAAGAGCACACATTGCACGTTTTTCACATGTGATCACGTTATCACATGACATTTATGCGCTTTCATCTGTAAGGGGTGTTGGCTTCTCTAATCTGAGGTTTTGTGAGATCTTTGTTTAAAACGGATTTGTGTCATTTATCTTTAAAGCAAATGCAATAGCCATCCCTTAAAGCACTGCTAAATGTTTTTCTTTAAATAACTTTAGGACTTAGAATATGGAATTATCTCTTGAGAGGACAAACAGGATTTGTGATCAAGGCTTTAACAATATACTATGCGCTTAAGGCAAATATATGACCCGTCCTGTAGCAAACTAGCCCTTTTGTTTAAAGAATAAATCCGCTGTGGTCCATCCAGCTGTCTCCTTCAGCTCTGTTTTGTGTAAGTTAATACTGAATTAAGAAATGTATTGACCGATATCAATTCTGCGTACTCTGTAAGTCTTCATGTCCACAATGGTTCAGGCTTATATCCGATACCAGTAATGGCTACATTATTGCTCACAGCGCTCATAACATGTACAGGATCTTTTGTTTTATTTTACATTCTCAGTTAAGTAGCCGCATGTTTAACTTACGGTACATTGTCATTTATACAGTACACAGCACTCTAGCTTCCACTCTCACATTAACAGCATAGTAACAGATTATGGAAAATTGTATCATTTAGCTGGATGGTACCTGCCAACTAACTCTTGTTAAAATAATTAGGAAGTGTAACAATTTTCCTGGATGTTTTTGAAACAGTTTATATAGAGAGAACTGCCATTTAATTTTTATTTAATTTTGTGTTATTTGAAAAGATTGTTTGTGATTTAAGTTTTCTTTGTTGATTTATTGCATTTGGTGTATGGTACACTTTTGTTTCCTTTTTTCCAAGGAAAATAAAACTTTCAATGACCATACTTTGTGTCAGGATACTGTTTATCACTTCTACCTTGTTCACTACTAGTTGCTTTCTGAATCATTGAGGTTATATGTTGTATTATTGAAGAACTTGTAGCAATTGATAAAAGATGCTACCATTCAAGATGTGTTTTGTGTTCTGTTGCTGCTGTTTGTAAGGTTGACATTTATACAACTTTAGGTATGTAGTAGAACCCATCCCATGTGGCAACTAAATACTTTTAATGACTGTTGTCACAACTCTTTCGTCAGATGTTGAGTAAACTGTAACATTACCCAGTACTGTTCATGGAAAGAATTTTCCTGTTGGAGTGTTGAGACATTTTGTTATGCATCTTTATTTAGGAAGTGCTTGAAATAATTTTTTGATGTTTTTCTTTATGGATTCCATCTTTGCAGAAGTTAAAGCTGGCACGCAATTTATGTTTTTGTTTGGATTTGACCATGGAGGGAAGAAACGCTCTTAAAGAAAATGGTGCTAAATCATGATAGAGGATAACCATTTTAGGCTGCATGGTTCCATAAAGTTTCACAAAAAGAAAAATTGTAGCTGAAAAAGGTTCTTCAGACTATACAAAGATAAAAAGAGTAATGGTTCTACTATGGCATCATTGCCAAGCTCTTTTAAGGGTGCAATGTGTGGCAGAAGAGTATCTCATTTGTGCCGGAAAGAATTCAAAACAAAGACATTTTTGACAGTGTAATTTAATTGTGTATACAGAGCAAATGCAGAGGCAAACACAGTTATACATTTGTATGTACCGCCAAATAATTGCATCTGAATCTGCCATGGACTCAACTTAAACTAAACTACAAATGGTGAAGTCAAAGTTTACACTGTACTACTAGACTTCTTTTGTCCTGCAGAAGCATTGCGAATCCAGCTGCTCGTGTCCCACTTTCGTGTCCCACTTTCGCGGCAAAGCAGCAGCGTCTTGAAAGTGACCCGGAAGGACTCATTGCAGAGGGCATAACACATAGGATTAACTGTACTGTTTACATAACACAGCCAGTATCCAACCTGCCAGAGTTTTTCTGGGACGCAGTATGAAATGGAAGCCAAAACCATGATGTTATACGGTGTCCACGTTAGGATGAAAGCCAACAAGATGGCACTCAATGTTCGGGCAGCTTTCTTTTCTCTAATGATGGTACTGATGCGGTGTTTCGCTTGGGGCTGGTGGCAGTTGACATGGTCTGACCTTCTTGCCGTTTTGAAGATCGACTGCCCTGTGGGGCACTCTGCTGACACATTTGTTGCTCTCGTTAAATGTTCTTGCACACCACTAGAAACCTGTGATCTGTTTTGCAGATCTTTTAACTTTATCACAGCCTGATTGGATGACTGTTCTCTCGCCCTAATGCTCTGCTCATGTTCGTCCTCCGTGGAAGACGACAAGGCACCATCATCCTCATCGTCGATGTTCCAGCTGCTGTTGCTGTATGCTTTGTAAGTCTCATTTTCTGACTTTCCCAAAATGTCCACCAATGAATTCGGAGAACTTTGTCTCACGGGAAAACACCCAGCCGATGTGCCTTCATTGTTCTCTCTCACTTTTTTAGAATTTCTTTCCTTTGAGCAGCTCTTGCTACTGTCCTGGTACATTAATTGTTTGTCTAATCCATCCAGGGTGTTTCTAGTCTTTTTTGCAGTCCCAATAAAACTAGCAAGTCCTTTTGCTCTGTTCTCAATTTCCCAATAAATTCGCCAATACAGAATGATCATAATGGTGACTGGTAGATAAAAAGCAGCCATGGCTGTACTGTAAGTCAGTGGAGGCACCTTTAAGAAGGGAATGGAACAGTCCTGCGATTCACCCTCGGGGGATCGTCCGACCACATGGGGCCAAAACAAGATAACAGGCCCCCACAGCACAAATGACACCACCCATGCGAGAGCGATCATCGCTGCTGCTTTCTTTGGCGTACGCTTTGTTCGATACGTCAGCGGACGAGTAACAGAAAAATACCGGTCAAAGCTTATGACCAGCAGGTTCATTACAGAAGCGTTGCTTGCTACGTAGTCAAGTGCTAACCACAAATCACAAGCTAGATGTCCCCATGTCCAGCGACCCATTATGATGTAGACGGTATATAGGTTCATTGACACAGTACCTAAGATCAAATCTGCCACTGCCAGACTCAGTAGATAGTAGTTACTGATGGTTCGTAGCTGACTGTTGACCCGGAATGAGATGACCACCAGGAGGTTACCGAGGATGGTGATGAGGGATAGAGGTCCCGTCACAAGCACAATCAGAACCACCTCCCATACCTGGTGACCCCCAAGTGGGTCCATGCTAAAGTTTCTTGCCTCCGAGATGCAAGTGTGGTTCATGTTCCCAGGGGACACGCAACATCAAATCCTTGAAGGGCACAATGCATTCTTCAAGAAAACCAGAAAGTGATATCTCCTGCATTACTGACTGTTAACACCAGGGGGTCGCTGTGACACTATTGTTAGGTAAGAAAGAACAGAAATCAAAGGTGAGTTAGATTCGGAAGTCTTTGTACTTTCAATAAATTAGATCACATTCTCAAGGCTGTTGACTTGGTAATATAGCCTACTATAATATACTAAAACACATTTTAGGAAAAATTACAATGGTGGTCAAAAGTTCCCCAAGAACTTTTGCTTTTCTACTAGAACAAAGGCATTTTTCCCACTATGGTACTTAATGGTGGCCAAGAACCTTTTGATAACAAGCATTCTTCCAAATATCTTCCAATTAATTCCAAATAAATATATACAGATTTGGCACAACCTGAAGGTGAGTAAATGAAGACAGAATTGTTCCTTTAGCTTTAGAAAAAGAACTAGAGAACATAAGTAGCTTGTTAAATAATAACTTTATTATAAATTTTTGTTTGGATGACAGCATATGCTCTTGGTTGCAAGAATGCTTGATAGCCACAGACAACGTGCAATACGGCCAAATAACAGGGCCTGTATTACTTTAATTAATAATTGAACATTTAACTCTTTATTCAATATTGGTGCATTTCAATATACATTTGTTGCCATTTTACAAAAGCAATAAGTCAACCACATTTTTGCATTACAATGATTTCTATCACAGTCAGATATATTTTAAATAAATGTAGCACACAGTGGTATTCTCTGTTTATTCTCTAGTTTATATGCTAATAGCACGTTTTGTAATGCTTTTATTTATTTATTCAACTTTAGAAACATTTATTGTTTAGGAAAGTTCATGGTGGTCCATTTGTGAATTCATAACCTTTCAATGTTCTATAAATAGAGATTTAAAGATGATGTATATCTTCTGGTTTCTTAATGATAGTTTTATCAGTCTTGCCCATAACTCTTTAAATTCAAATATCTCAAACAATATGTCTGTATTTTTAGTCTCAAAGTATCTGCAAATACTCGTAAATAGGAATATTTTCATTTTAAGTTGTTAATTTATTTGTATTACTTGTATAAAATGTATATTATATAATGTGTTATCTGTTTATTTTTAAGTTACATATCATTTATATAAGTATCTGGCCAAGAAAAGCAAAACAAATGATAGACAAAAGCAATATACCTCGTGCATTGATAAACAGTTCACACTTACCTTTTGGATGCAATTCTCAAAACTGCAGTTACCCTTAACTGTAGCACATTTTAAGCTCCTGAAGAAGTATATACACAAGATGGATTTTCATCCATCGCTTCAAAGTGTTCCCTTTAAGTCAATGCAAAATAATGTTTTTTGCCAATACTCCGATGACTGCTATCCATCCATGTGTTTTTGCAGATAAAAAATACTACTACAATATTACATTGCACCCCAACGACTCATCCACCTTGTCTGGCTTAGGTGGCAATGCATTCTCACACGAGCTGATGTGCAGCAGTGAGAAGAGGTGGCTGTCATAACATAAGTAAATACTAAATGAGAGGCTGCCAACTGTTCAAACTCAAAGCACCAGTGACAATATGCAGACGCCACTCTCTGTGTTTACCTCAAATGAGCTCCGAACACTGATGAGGTGAACGGGATGGGGACCATTCACCCTCATCTTTAAACAAGAATATAGTGTATTACAACAGTCATGAATCACACTGTTTTCTGTCTTTATATATATGGTACTGGGTTGATGAACAAATGGGCCTGGGGTTTATCTCTAGGGAGCAGCGCTTGGGTTAGTATGTACAATGGTTTTAGATCCTGAGCTGGCAAACCCAAGTTGAAAAAAGCAAATATAAAATTGATTCTGAGTTATATTTTATTATTTTATTATATATATATAACTGTGAATCAAGAGCTTTTCATCTGAACAGTACATCACACTTAAGCATGCGTGTGAACATAAACTAATAATACAAGTGAATGGAAAATGCATTAGTGTATTAAGCCAATGGTGGTACATTGTATGCATAGCAAATAGTCATCACCTTCTACTTTCCATTAAACCAGGATTTTCATCTTCCAAAAACCTATTTAGTCGGTTTTATAATTGTATTTTCCTTTCTTTCTTATCATTTTATGCGTCACATAAGGCGAAATAAACAGACTAAATATATTAATAAGTCTGTGTTTGCCTTCAGAGAGTCATTACTGGTCAAAACACATCTATGGTTAATCAGTAATCATCTCTTTTTCATGTCATTTCATGGATAACACATCATGTGTCAGTGCTACAGCAGAACATATTAAGAATATGTGTTATAATATAGAATCAAACTATGGTGAAATCACAGCCTTCTATGAAATAAAACACAACTAAACTAAATAAGTTGTGGTCAAAATTATGAATGTGTTATATTTGAACTTTTGGCACATTCTTCAAATACTTCTTGAGGTCCCATCTATTCTGTGCTCTTATTGGCTGATTTTATTTGATTATTTGGACCAAGTCATCCATTTTAACACAACTACAACTAGTTTCAACACAACTAGTTTCAAACAGACATGCCTCCAAAGGTCAGCATGTCATCTGCTCCCCATATTCACAGGCATGCTAAATCGCCACCTTCAAATATCAAAACATCTGCTCGATTGATAAAAGGTAGATACAAAAAGAAGGGTCTTAACACCACGCTCCGCTTTAAGTTGATATTGTTAAAAGATTTTGAATGAAGAGGAAAGTTTTTATTTTTTTAAATCTAATGTAGTAACCTACGAGCTGTTTCCTCATGGGAACATAGAAAAAGTTAAAAATTAAGTTTAATGAAAGACCAGTTACGTTTGTGGGACCTTAACGTTTACAAGGACCACACGAACACACATTTAAAGGCACACATCGATACGTTCGTCAGTAACCTCACATCCACATCAATCACATCAGTGGTGCAGAACGCCGTTCTGCATAGACAGCAGGGAGCGCCAGATACATAATTGAATCCTTTAATGCTTTTAGAAGCCATCTTTACACTCGGTTTGTCAACTTACATCGTTTGTTTTCGTCCAGCAATGGTTATATTGCATTACTCTCTGTCCTGTTAAAGGGATGTTTGTAATTTGGATATTCGGATACTGAGGCGCCACAAGGGCTGGGCCGACAAAAAACATCTGGGAAAAGAATTCTTTTTGGTGGGGTGTGTGCGCGACCCTAGGCATTTTCCTATTGTTTTAGCAGGAATCGGAACTCAACAACAACTCCCAGCTGCCTAACTTTTGCTTGTCTTTAAGGTCGACAAGATACTACCATGCAAATCGTGTTCTTACTAATTGTTCAGTAAGTCACACGTAAATTGTTCCTCTTCGTCTTTTTTTAAGTTCATATAACGTTAACGCGTTGCCGTAACAGGTTGTCAGTGCTCCATACACCTGTCCACAGGAATGATATGTGATGCCCGTAAAGCATCATTGAAGCGAAGCGGAGCGTAACACTCCGGGCAAGAGAAGTGCGCAGCGCGACAGTGACCTTCAGGTGGACTGCAGTCTGTTGTGCCGCCATCACTTCTGACACTTGGTCCTGAAACCTACAGAGAGGTGAGATAAACATCTTCGAATTATAACTCATAGTAATATTTCTAGAACGTTTACGAGTAATTTGCCTTAATAATATGTAACCATTACAAATTTGAGGAAACTATAATTTGCGATTGTGAAGGCTGTCATTTTTAACACCTCATTGCGTCCGTTAGCTTTTTCCTCATTTCTATTCTTGTGGCAGTGGTGGTTAAGCCGAGAGTAATTGCACCTGTTAAAGCCATTTAATTATTAGGCTACTAGTTAGGTTATGTTTCACGAAACACGATCGAGTCGCGTGTACAGCAGTCATTTGTTGGGGTTTAAACACAACCCTAAACATTTTGAGGTGTGGATTACACTTTAAGATTTAATGGTCTCAGTTAGCCTACATCAAACCGTACCTCAAATTCACTGTAGAGGTAAAAGTGACAACATTTGAAAGCCGTTAAGATGCTTATTTATTAAAACACACTTGTAAGGTGTGTAACATATTGTAACATATCCTTTTAACAGAAAGTAGATTTTAGTTTTGATGCTTCATTACCATTAGAACTAGACATTTGTATCTAATAGTTTTGTCGAATCTTTGTGTCTGTTTCAAACTTTAAATGTTTGACCTTTGTTGCAGGTGTTTGTAGGCCAAACTAAGCTTCAGTGATTATGTAAACACCTATGCGCCCTTGACTCTGTCTCTTCCTCATTCTACGTCTTTTTCTATTTCATTCACAGCTGTTATTTTAAGATTTATAATCTGTTTTATTCCCAAAATATTCAGAAAGCATTGACGATTGTCACAATGGACACGGTAGGTGTGGCAATTTTTCAGGTGTGGCAATTTGACAGTCTTTGTGTGACTCTTATCCTGGTAACAGCTGAAAGCATCTCTGAATGGGAGTTTAACAGCCCTGAGCAAAAATGACATTAGGACCAATTTCTTCTGTTAAATGTAGCTGTGTTGAAAGAAATTGCATATTTTGTTGAGCAAGTCTGTTGAGAAGGACCTGGCTGCAGAAATGCCGAAAGCATCTGACAACTTGATGACCTTATTCTGCTGGAGCAAATGTAGAAGTACCCAATTGCATGAATAGTCTTTAAAGACAGAGTTTCTGCTAGATAGAGTTATATTCTTTTACAAATTCAGACAAATTTGTTGTGCAGAATTGACACCAGTCAGAGTATTGTGTAAAACACAATGCTAAATCTCAAAAGACTAACTGTGCGTCCAAAATCGGCTACTTCCATACTGTAAAGTAGGCGAAAATGAGTCATTCTCTAAAATGGAGAGGCTCAGAGGTGATGTATTTTTGTAGGCTAATCTGGAAATAAGTGCTTCGCTGGTTCCCTCAACCGAACGCCTATGCATTTTTTTTTGTGAGCTTTATATGGGACGTCTAATGTCCCCGCCAAAGGAAGTAGTCGATTTATGCAGCTTGTTAGCAACCACCATTTTTAAGACACAATAAGGCTTTAAAAATCACAAGCAGGTTATAGTTGGTGTGTTTTATGTCATAGAATAATACGTGAAAATATTTAGTTTTTTTTACCACAGACCTTATTTCGGGCAATTTACCAAAAACCCATTGAAAACACCCATAGACCGGAGCGTTGGAACCGGAAGTCCTAAAATGCTAACTCGCTTCCGGGATTTGCATACAAAAATATGTCATCTCCTCGACTCCCTATACAGAAGCTGTGCTGTTAAGCTTTACAAAGCCCAGAGACAACTAGATATAAATCTACAACTAAACATGGCAAATTGCCTTAAAAAACTTTTTTTATTCTTGAATAGTTGGCTTAAAAGAAAATAAATAAGAAATAATGTGAATAAGAAACTATAAAAGAAATTAATTTGATCAAATTATTAATTTCAAAAATATCCATCATTTTTACATATATGTGTGACACCCTGAGTGGTTCAGCAGTGCTATTTCATTACCTTTATTTTTCAGTTAAATTCAGTTTAAAAGCCAAGTTTTTTATTTCCAATGTTGTTTTAAAGGTAAATGAATAGAATAAACGTGTTAAATAATCGGGATATCAATATTGGCCAAAATAATCGGGATTATGATTTTTGTTATAATCGAGCAGCCCTACTTACAACCACAGTTCCTGTTATATGTACGAAAGATGGTTGAGCCAATGAGAAGTAATGGGTGGGGCAACTTGCCCTATACTTGGTGTTGCCCCTACCCCTTTTGCAGTCTGCAATGTGTATGTTCACTTTAGTGCCATATTCGAAATTTATTCGCCAGTTATACAAATAGTGACCTATTGTCTCCTCCATAACATTAAACTGAAATTTAAATGGCTATATGCAATGCAACTTTTAACCAGAATTACATGGGAAGTCTTTTTTTATAAATCTTTTTAGGGAAAGCATGTTATGCCATCAACATCTGATTTGTTTTTAGAGAAAGCATGTTATGCCATCAACATTGTGCAGTTTTAAAGAATGTAGCACTTTTGCAACACTATGCAACAGAATATTTGTTGTATTCCTTCCCATTTAGCCTATTCTGGGGACAAAGTAAACTATCTGTCAAGCAGTCTCATTTTAAGACAGAGTGGAATGCAGCGTACTTTTCTCCATAAAACTCTCAAAGCAAGGAACCTTTTAGGGCAATAGTCTAATATTTGTTTATATTACAACAGCCTAATACCTCACATTCATTATGAGTCAGTTACAGCAGAAGAATGAACTATTCTTCTCCAGTTGAAGTTCTCTTGCATGTTAAGATCCTTTATTGTGATTTGTTACAGTTATTTTTTATAATAACATTAATACAACTTTAGAGGATGGACATTTGTCAAGGGATCTGTGGGATTTATTTTTTCAAAACCCTAATCCATCAATATTTCAGTTTACTTTAACACAGATAAAAACAATAGTTTATTTAACCCCAAAAGTGTTAATAATCTCAAATTTACAGTCAGACTTTTCGAATACCTTTGGTCATGTGCTTTGCTAAATTAATTTCTTTGCATTTTAGGCTTTTGAGACATTATTAAAAAAAATATACCCATAGCAAAGATAAAGATGCAGTTTCCATTCAAAGATGCTTTCAAGTAGACCAGGTTTGAAATGTGTGATGTGACAGAAATGTGCTTATGTGTCTTTCTGCATTTTAATATTATGGTCCAGAAAATGTTAGTAAAGTCTGTTTTTTGGAGAGTCAGCAAAGAATAAATACAGATGTGATAGGTGAGTCCCAATTCGCGCACCTATGCATTATGCTCCGCCATTTTGTAGTGCGTTCACATTGAGAATTCTTAAAAAAGAAGTGCACTTTAAGTACCTGGATGATACACTTTTTCAACCAAAAATATGAAGAGTGGAACTGTGGCCACTTCATGCACTAAACAGTCGCAGTTTTGGCTACGTAGCGGCAGGGAGGCGGGACTATTAGACGCTGCTCGAGCAAATCTCTCCTGCAGAGTGATAAAGCTTCAATCTGATGATGACTAAAGTAATGCTGGGCAAAACAGATGAAAATTGCATTAATTAGAAAATAATTAAATGTACATATCACAAATATATTTTTATTCACACGCATTGTGCCTTGCGATTGATGTCATTTGGGCTCGTCTGGGAAACTTCCTTTTGGGATGATACTACCCCTCTAAAATTCATACATTACATTCTTTAGTGCAAAGTGCATGTTTAAGTGCATAGGCCTATGTCATGTGGGACACAGCTGATGTAAATAAAGTGGGAAACACTACAGCTTGTACAGGATGTTTGTGCATATATTTTTGTACGGATTCTATTATGTGCTTGTTTGCTTGTCAGTGAAAGACCCGATTGTTCATTTCGAGTCAAATGAGACTGCAACATTGAAGACTGTTTATTAACGTGTGACTTTGTAAAGGACATGGGCCTGAAGGGGCTTGACATGAGTTTGTTTGTGTCTTTATCATGTGTTCATCACTGGATTAATTATGTACTAGATGCACGTGGGTGTGTTTGTGCATGTCTGTTGTCTGCTTCCATGGTGACCACGTCCATCAATGCTCTGTGTTTGCTGATGTCTGATGTTGTGAATTATTTATTCAGTTCTTCAGTTTACAGTTTACATGCACCTCGTACTGTAGGTATCTGTGTGCAGTTTCATGTTTTTTATGCACATCTTTTTGTATTCTTACGATGAGTGGCATGCTGGACCGATGAAACTCTCATCTTCCTATCTTCCTCCTGCCTTCCACGAGCCCTATAAATATGATTAATGATAGTATTACACATCACGCCTACTCCACACAAGTTCACCAACTGTTTCTTATTATACGACTTGGCGCAAAGCAACTAGTTGAACTGAAGCATATGGCTCAGATGAGAAGAGACTGAACGTTTTAAAACCTCGCTTATTCTGGTTTTGTTCATATATTTAAGCAGTATCACACAACCAGGAGTATGTTGTATTGTTGTATCACCATTGAGTGGGAAATGGCCTCAATGGCCAAAAGTTCAAATCTAGATACTCTAGTCAATCCATGTTTTGCGTTTTTCACTCCCCACATTAAATTGAAAGTTAATTTGCATATATGAGGTTTTGAAAGATTTCGGATTGTTTTTGCATTTCACTGTATTTTAACTGTTTTGAGAGAAACATATACCGAAATAATTTTGCTGACGTGTGACATTAATGCATCTGACAGCCGTTCGCCGATCATTCATTCCTAATGTGCATGAGCGGATGAGCAAAAGAGGGAGGGAGTGAAGAGAGAGAGAAGGAATGAAAAGGAACAAATGATATGTTCTGAGGCTGAATCATGTGACATTTGTTTAGGCATTTTAATAGCCTAAAGCCTCTCATACTGTAGCAATTAGAAGATCTTTCTCCTGTTTCTCTCTGTGTAATTGTGTCTTAAACAGTTTAGCTTCTTTAAAAGCCAAAAACCTGCAAGCGTTTTTCTTCTTTTTTAGAAGAATGACTCAGTCCTGTCTTTTTTTCTATGTGCAGAGGGAAAGGGAAAGAAAGATAGCGGAAAAAGAAACTAAGGGATCATATTGAAAAGAGAGAACGAGTTAGACATTGACATACAGAACGAATCAAAAGAGATTAATAACAGGAAAGAGAAACGAGATCAAGAGAAATTGAGAGAGAGGATCAGATTGAAAAGAGAGAAAGAGTCAGACATTGACATACAGAACAAAACAAAAGAGATTAATAACAGGAAAGAGAAACGAGATAGAGAGAGATAGAGATAGAGATTAAAGTGTTTATAAAGTTTTTAAAGCGCTCTTCAGACCGAACAGCTGTGGGTGGAGCTTTGGGTATGGGAGATTGTCATCAAAGTGTTCTCTTCTTAGAAAGAAGAAGAGAACTCGTACGTTTGTGTGAGTATTAGAGTAGAGATGGGTTAGTGGGCAATCCCGAAGCATGTTAAGGGAGCGTGTATAAGTTGTTGAAGTGTACGAGAGGGCACAGTTTGGTTTGTGTTTGTTGGCTGCTGAACCGAGAGGAAAGACCTGCATGTGATAAGATGTTCACACAGACAGGCATTCACTGATTTTGCGGACACACCCTGAAGATTAATAGTGAAGAGAAAGGGATTCCCTTAAAAAGAGAAAGAGAGAGAGAAAAGTGAGAAGGAAGAATGAAGTATCGCCACAGGGTAAGATTTCTTGTTTTTACCACATCTGTCTATGTGGGTGTGTTCGCGAATGTTTTTTGCTTGCCTTCTTCACACAGCAACGTTTCAGTTCATAACACCAGCCAGTGTATTTACAGACATGTTTTCTAATTTAGTGAGTACAGAGGTTGAATTTTGTTGAAATAACTGATGGTTTGCCACTCTTGTATACATAGCCTATCATGGGTAGCTATGATGACACACTGCACAATATCTCTTCCAAATGGAGACCGGGCTTTGTGTATTAGCCAGGGTGCACTCATAAGGGCTTCAGTGCAGAGAAGCGGCCCTTATATGGAAGAACGGTTGACTTATAAACTTAAAAAAAATGGAAACGGCTCAGTGCCAAATTATACAGAAAAGCTGTGTTACAATCCCGCAGGGGCTATAGTACCCATGTTTTCTGTGTCCACTGGGTGAGCAGTGGAATGAGGCGTTGGTTGCAATTCTCAACCTCATTGCTGGAAGCTGCGACATTACACACACTGGACCTTTAGTATTAGAAAGTCAGTAGTTCTGACTATTTTAAAACTTCAAAGGAAATCTGATTCATTGTAGACAGTGACACTGACACATTTTTTATTACAGCATCTGCTTGTCAAGAGTTTATAGTTCTTCATTACAATAACTGAGAATTCTGCTTGAAATGTTGCTTATTGTAAAATAATAACAAATCTACAGACTTTTCCTTAAATCACTCCAAGAGACATGTTTGAGATGTTTGTCAATAGCACGGCAGCTGACCACTGGTGATAGGAAGGTGTGATATATAGAGGGATGGAAATGAACATATATAAAAACACACATTAAATTTTATACTTAAAATGCACATCCTCAACAACGTAAATAACCAACTGCATGTAGTTTAAACTACAGTTCAGCATTGTGTTAGACATTATCTCTGTATCTTCTGACTTAACATCTTTAAAATGTAAATGAACTGAGTGTTGACTTACTCCCATTGTAGTTGTTTGAAGAGTAAATAACAACAAGTTTACGTACATACACAGTTTACAAACACTTTCATTTTCTAATAAAAGGCAGTTATTATTACCTTACTTCTTCACCGACTCTCAAATGATTCGTCTGTCTTATCCACTCTAATCTAATCTACTCTGATCTGATTGGTCAGATGGTCTAGTCTGCTGTGGTTGGTCTAACGCATGCAATGTCGCAAATGGAACGTAGGCGGGCAATTACACGGAGTTGCCAAATCCGACACGGACTGAAATTAGAACGACAGACAGCTCATTGGTGTGATTCAGAGTCGACTGCTCTTTTCCCTAGCCAATAACTTTGGTATTCGTTCACTTTCGGCTTTACAATTTGGCAGACATTCACACACAGCAACATTACAAAATGCATGGAATGTGAATTTAAGGACATTATAATATTCACTCTTAAAGATGCAGCAACTTGGTATATTTATTCTGTTGTTAACATTTATTTTTCATTTTAATATATACTACCAGTTTTAGTCCATGTTTATCAATGCGATTTGCCACAGAAGCTAAATGGAGAGTATCTGTTTTACTTGTAAGTTAGCTAGGTGCTGCCAAAATCTGCTGTTCCTACAGTGTGCACGGGTCAAGTCTGCCAGGAAACAAAGATGTAAGTTACATGGTTGCTACAATGAGTTGTTGCTGGATTTTCCCTGATTCATTGTGTCTTTGAAAAAAAAAGACAAGGCTTTGTTCGAGGCAGTTGATAGTAAATCAACCAGACAGAATTTGTGTATTCCACTTTGTATGTTAAGTTTGCTGAGTTGTATCTTTTAATACTGTCAGTGATGGTTTGAGACACTGGAATGCATTGGGCAACGATGTCTACCCTGTACACTGTTCACCCCCACTATTATCAATGTTCTCCACACTGCAAGTGTTTGATGTTACAGCTTCACACCTTCAGTCGGTATCTCGACAAACCAATCCTGGTGACAAACTGATCCCAGGATGTGCCTCTGCGTCACCACCCTGAACGGCAGCTTGTGCAGGTGCTTGTTCAGGAGTAGCAGCCCAAAGATGGGGTGCAGCCCCCCCCCCCTTGTTGGCCACGATGAAGTAAAGGCTGTAAAGCCTGGTCGACATCTCGGTTGAAGGGACAGGTTCGACCACACCCTTCGCAACCTCTTCCCGAAGCACAGGGCACCAATGCCCCGACCCTTGGGCGGGTGCCTGGCGAACTGGATCGCGTAACCGAAACGGATCGTCCTGTCTCGGTTACCAAGCACCCAAGAACCGCGACAGCGGGACCAGAGGGACGAGCTCTGTTGACTTACCTGCTTTCGGCTGCCAGACGCAACGTCCGGTGGAGATTGCGGTCGGCAGCTCGGTCCATCCCAGACACCGTCGGGACGAGAGTGCTGTGGAGGAAAACCCAGGGGAAACTTGCTCTTTGTGAGAATGTGGGCGCCGGGCCCCGAAAAGAGCCTGAACTTGATGGTAACGCAGCAGGCAGCTTCCCTCTCCGCCCCAGCGTTGGTAAGGCTGATGTTGGGCCCGATGTAGTTTCCCCCGGTTCGTCCAGTCAAGGCCGCTTAGACCGATGGGGAACAAATGCCTTCCCTGCAAGGGTCTGCGACTCGGGTGGGCCATCCTCTTGGAGGGCCCCAAAACCTGAGGAGCCGCTGCGGGGGGCAGGACTGCTGGGAAGCGCTCAGGACCATGACAACCTAAGGGCGCTGCAGGCACGATAGCCTTCGTCTGCTTCTGAACCGCAGAAAACAGCCGTCCTCCGCAGTTCCACCAAACTGCCCAGCTTGCGAGATGGGCGCATTCAGGAGACGGGCCTCCTGGGTGTCACCCATCTCCGCAAGTTTAAACACAGATACCCTCTTGGACCACCGTAGTGGACATCGACTGCAAGGACCGCAAGGTCAGTGGCAGTGCGTAACTTGCTCATGCGAGTTGGGTCAGACCTCCCATCATCCAAGTCCCTCAGGGTTTTAGCCTGAAAAACCTGGAGGACCGAGTGCTGGAAAGAGCCTACAAGCCTTGGACGAAAGCCCAGGTCGACCCCCCCAGGTGGCAGCCACAAGCGTCTCAGGTAGGGCGCGTGTAACGCCATGCAACCCAAGGCACGTGGCTGCCCTGGCAAGCATGGCTAACATCTCAGCGTCAGTCTCATCTTGAGTTGAAACCGCCCCCAAAACCTCTAGTGCAGCCGCGACCGTCTCAGGGAGGGCGCGTGTAACGCCCTGGAACCCATTGCCTTGGCTTCCCGGGCAAGCATGGCTAACATCTCAGCGTTAGTCTCATCTTGTGTTCGACCGCCCGGAGGCAAGAGCTCAGGGAGATCCTCCGCATCTGATGCCTGAAGGTAGCTGTCTGATGCAATGACAGAAAGATATTCCTCACACCCCCTTTAAGGTCTGCCCGCTATGGGACGGTCTACCGCCGCCCATTGGGGACGAGTTAGGTGAGCATGTTGGGGTATGGGTGGTCCGTGAGCCAAAGCTGATGGAGCAACATCCATAGAATACCCCCAAATCACCCCCACTGCTTTGCGGAAGCGGCAGTCGAACTTGCCTGGGAGGCAGACGGGGTGGCGGCAACATTCAACCTAATATTGCCGGCCGTGACCGCAACACCTAGATCGTCATGTTCTCAGAACATGCTAGGGCAACAAAACCCTCCCCAGCATACTTGCCAAGCATGTGATGCCGGTCTCATGACCGTCTGACCCAGGGATGAGTCCGTCACACCCAAGGAAACAGCGGAGGCTGTGAAAACAGCCGTGAGAAAGGTCTGCAGCTCGCTGCCGAAACGCCCAGGGGAAGTCCGCTCAGAAGGGAGAAGTCTGCTGCTCTGCTTCCTAAATCCAGCAGATTGAAGTGAGTCTCAGAGACGATTCCCTTGACAACATGTGCCACGCAGGTTCCGAAGAACAAAGGATAAGTGAATAACCTTGCACGCGCCATTTGCCAAGCCCATTGGCGTTTTATTACTTATTTCAGAGATGATAGGTTCTCAAGATCAAACCCCAGTCAGTCTCTCACAACGTCAAGAGACCGACTGAAGGGGAACCAAAGTTACTCACATGCTGATCCGAATCAAAGCAACCTCTCTGGGGCTGATTTTTAGACGATCTTTCTCTTCAACGTCTCTCTGCTGGAAAGTATCTCCATAGATATCTATGAGTATATCTGCTAAAATGGGTCCTAACTTATCTCTGCTTGAAAGTCTATAAAATATTAACACAGGTCCTAGCTCCGCCTGACTTTTATCTTTCTTTTTACACTTTTTATCCACATACCCTCTATTTTATGTAATAAATAAGACATCACTCTTTCTACAGTCTTACTAATGCTCCCATCATCTCTTCCCTGTGTCAACATGAGAAGACGCGTTGTCGCAGCCGACGACATCTTTTTCTACTGTGATGGACACCGTCGTGTTTGGACTGAGAGATTGGTTGCAAATCTATAATACAACGCTAGTGGCCGCTGTAAATCAAAAACTGCGCCTTTAAAGCATCCCAAATAGTTCTTCAGGGTAAAACAATTGGTTTTGTAAATCTTGCAAGTTTTTATTTGTTGAGGTTTTATTTTGAGTGCAGAAGATATTCGAAAGAAAACAATAATTTATTTTAGGAACAGATACAGATCTGTTACGGGAGCTTGTTTGTGTATTCACACACAGGGCTAAAAGAACAATAGATTAAGAATGGCAATCTTTCCAGATCTGAATGTGCATGTGTGTGGGGGGGGGGGTTAAAATAGTTTTGGGCATTTAAGGAAAATTGGAAAATAATCTATGAAACAACAGTGGAGCAGAGCCAAGGAAAGTGAACACACACACACACACACAAGATTATTGTTTTAGCATGAGCTTCCACAGGTGACCTTCCTGCCTCCTTTTCTCAAGCACACACACATTCTCTATCTGAACCAATTCCAAAAACCCACTTCCTAAATCTCACCTTGTCAGACTTTCCACTGGATTCACAGGGAGGGGCCATTTGCTGATCATACAGTTCCAACACGTCTTACCCTGAAAAACGGTGTGTGTGTGTGCGTGTCAGGAAACCAGTCCCAAGTTATTCCAAAGCATCCGTTCTTAGTGTTTGGCACGTACAGTATACTGTGTATGTGTTGTTTGTCTTTTGTTGATTATAGTGTTGATTGTTTACTTGTAAGCAGGTCCATATGTACTTTTTTCAGTGGTTTGAGGTGACTCTATGAAGAAGAATGTATTCAAATGCTTCACAAAAACTTTCTATTTGTTTTTTTTAATAAAAGCCTTATGTTGGGGTTTGTATGTTGAATAATAGACATTCCAATAGAGTGAAAATCGACCAAAATGTCGGTTTTGTAAATGTAGATTAGATGTGGGCCTGCTTGTACAGAAATACACACTCTCAGTTGCTGTAATGTGGCAATGCTGTGTGTGTTTTTTGTTTTTTGTCACTCTTTGTTTCTATCCATCTTTAGGAGACTGGTGTAGACGGTGGTGTGAGGTTAGTGATGGAGAGTGCTCTCTCAGCAAGAGATCGAGTGGGTGTCCAAGACTTTCTGCTCTTGGAGAACCCCAACAGCGAAGCCGCATTTATTGAAAATCTGCGGAGACGGTACAGAGAAGGCCTCATATATGTAAGACATTTACACATGCACAGCACTTTACCAAAGAAGTGTTATGTTTTATTCAAGGATTGATTTGAGATGTTTCTCATACCTATGGTATAAAAGACATAACTAGACTCTATTAAGAGTATACTGCATAGATTTAAAATGAATGTGGATGGAAGGTGAGGCAAATATTGACATCAGTGCAAATACAGACACACTGAGACATTGAAACACTGTCAGTGTTTGTCTGTTTATTTTAACCATTTAACCCCAAAACTTTGAGCTGGGATCTAAATGTTATTTGATGTTGTGAACTGGTTGTTAATTTCCAGTCTGTGTTCGATTAAAATATAGCATTTTATTTTATATTTAATTTATATCACTATTTCATTGTATATTAATTGTATCAAATTACATTAAAACTACTCAACATTTATTGATTATTTTCTGATGTCTACCGGAAGTTAGGTTTGGGCCACATGACGTATGTTTATGTTATGGCCACTGAAACAGTCTATATACATACCCCTATTGTCATGAGTCGCACAGACAGGGAACCCAGGCACAGATAGAAGGTGGTGGGAAAACAATGGCTTTAATAAAAACAAAGCAAAAACCCACAAGGGGGTGCAACAAAAATTTAAAGGAGATAATGATAACAAGAAACGATAAACTTACTAGACTTGACTATAAATAATTCTTGACATAGACTTGAATAGACTTGATAACACTTGACTTTGCATGATATATCCCCAGAACGTCTGTCACACTGGAACAAAGCAAAATGAGCAGCACAAGACAGAAAACACAAGGGCATTACATAAGGGATAAAATCAAGTGGGAACAGGTGAGGGGCATGAAACCATTACAAGATAATTAATGAGGAAACGAGAGGGCGGGGACAGAGACACAGACCGGAGAGCACATGGCGTACCAAAACAACTACTGTAACGATCGAGGCGAGGCAGGATCATGACTCCTATTTTCTGATCCCACAATCTTTTAACACAGTCATTCTGGTCTGTTTCTTTGCCGCCTTTCTATTTCTCTCTTTCTATTAGACATATATTGGGTCAGTGCTGGTGTCAGTGAATCCTTACAGAGAACTGGAGATTTACTCCAAACAGAACATGGAGCGGCACAGAGGAGTCAATTTCTATGAGATCTCACCTCACATGTGAGTGATAAGTGTGTGTGTTTATGTGTGTCACAGGCATGAGAATCCGTGAGAACATTCCGCCAATTCTCCTAGTGTGACTCACTTTCCTGGAGATTCCGGACACTGGACCATGCACACAACTTTCCAATTACACACACTCACACACACACACACTTACAGTATACACTCATTTTAAAATCCTTCCGCACACCCTGTTCTGTTCCAAGCCCATTACAGGAATGAGTTATATGGCTGACAACACAATCTTAAGTCTTCATAGCAACTTAAAAAATAAATGTTTTTATATGAATAAAAAAAATGTGATTTTTTTTTTAATTGAAATCTTAAGTGTTCATTATGCATAGCTGCGTAATAAGAAGTGATCTGCCTTCGTTACATCTGTGTTTTTGTGTCTGTGTGACTTCAGTTTTGCCCTGGCCGATAATTCATACCGTGCCTTGCGCACTGCGAGGAGAGATCAGTGTATTCTGATCTCAGGAGAGAGTGGCGCTGGAAAGACTGAAGCCTCCAAGAAAATTCTTCAGTATTATACACACATCTGTCCCACTCGCAACAACACACACACTATTAGAGAGAGACTGTTACAGTCCAACCCTGTTCTGGAGGTATACACACACATACGCAAAGCACTCCAAAACACAGCAAGGCTTCTTACGCACACCATGGTCATTTTCCCTCTCCTTTTGTTACACAGGCTTTTGGGAATGCTAAAACTCTTCGGAATGACAATTCAAGTCGCTTTGGAAAATACATGGACATTCAGTTTGACTATAAGGTACATTTGATCTTCTGAGTTTACAATAATCACCCGAGTCTGCTTTTCACTGTGACTGGAAACATCTATATATGTTTTTCTTTGCTTTGCAAAGGGGGCTCCAATAGGAGGTCACATCCTCAACTATCTGTTAGAGAAGTCTCGCGTGGCACACCAGAACCACGGAGAGAGAAACTTTCACATCTTCTATCAGCTACTGGAGGGTGGAGATGACCATCTTTTGAAGAGACTGGGGTTAGAGAAAACCAACCCCCAACATTATCATTACCTAGTTAAGGTGAATGTTTATATTTAAGGTATGTGTGTGTGGTGTGTGTGTACAGGGGTTGAAACGACCTCATATTTTTTGAAGTCAACTATTATATGATAAAAGTCACGTCAATGTGGACTAGTCGATGACGTCATTATTAATAAGAGCGAGGGAATAAATGTTTTGCAACGAGATTTGATGGGTGTTGGCAGTAAGACTGGCGGAACTCCAGAAAACTAGCCTCTACATATATAGTATCCAAATACAAATTCACTGCAAATACACAATCCCTCCTCTTGAAGCTTTAAAGGTTGCGTCAGAGCATTAATGTCGACTAGTGCAACCCTAGTGTGTACATTAAAATATGAACAATATGAACAAATATTTTGTTGTAGCACTACCACAACTACCCCCATATAATTGGAAATAAAATGTATGTATGTAACAGACATTCTCTCTCTGTCAGGGTAACTGTCCACGTGTGAGCTCCATCAGTGATAAGAATGGCTGGAAAGTTGTGAGCAATGCATTCACCATCATTGGTTTTAATGAAGAGGAGATACAGGTGCATACACACCTTACTCATTCATAGCTACATATCTTGTATTAAAATGCTATATTAACTTACAAAGCCCCTCTTCTTTCAGGGGCTGATGGAGATTGTGGCCAGTGTTTTACACCTGGGTAACACACAGTTTGGGGAGGATGAGGAGGGGGAGACACACATCACAACTGAACCTCAGCTGAGATATCTGTCCCAAGTGAGTCAAGCACTCAAAATTAACATGCTCAATTCGTGTTTATCAGTCTTTGAGATACTACTGTAAATAGGAACTAAATGTATAATTTACATAAATGTACAAAATGTGCAGTTTGTTTATTGTAAAACATTGTATAGCTATAGTATGTTCAGTGTAGCGTTGGTATATTAACTCAGAAATGTAGTTAGTAGTGTTGCTGCTTTTTTTACTCCAACTCATTAATGCTTAACTCAAAACAGTTAAACGCGGGGTGATGTCAAAACAGGTCAACTGAAGTGAGGTAATGTCCTGTCTGAGACTGTCTCAACTTTATACAGTTTCATTCCAGTCTCATTTGTGTCAGTTTTGTTGGTTGACAAACCAACTGTTCTGAGGTTGATCAGGACGAGTCTTGATTAATAGGATCTTATCTGGGTATCAGGCTGTTATGTTGGGCCTTTGTCACAGATACCTATTTCAGAATTAATCATGGGTTATGATTATTTTGTTTTAACCAACAGCTGCTGGGTGTGGACGGGTCAGTTCTGAAAGAAGCTCTTACTCATAAGAAAATTGTTGCCAAAGGAGAGGAGGTAATACCATAAAAGCGTATCTCTCCGTGCCTTGTCTTCAGTCTCCATCATTTACATTCATCACCTTCGTGGTTTTCTCAATCCACATGCATTCAGTCCATTAAACACACTGATTGTTTACAAACAACATAAAACAAAGATGCGTGCAGTTAATTCCTCATCTGTGTCTTTATTTCAGATGATCAGTCCCTTGAGTTTAGAACAGGCGCTCTCTGCTCGAGACTCATTGGCCAAAGCCATATATGGTCGTGCCTTTACCTGGCTTGTCCAAAAGTTAAACCAGTCGTTGGCCTTTAAGGTGTGTTCTTGCATTATTTTATTAAAACTTATACATTTACTTTGCTTAAATTGTTGTTTTAAATATCATCTGTGCGTTATGAACAGGAGCTTAGTTTGCTTTTTTGATTTTGTTGTGCCCTCTAGTGGTGTGATTGTATGATGTTTTTATGTGTGTGTTCCTCAGGATGAAGTCCACTACTCTAGCAAATGTTCTTCTGTTATTGGTTTGCTAGACATATATGGATTTGAAGTCTTTCAACATAACAGGTTTGTTTGATTTACTGCTTCTTTTATTGACAAGTTTGCAGCTGAAGTAATTATTCATTAATACAGGTAATTTCAATTAGTTATGCACAGGATTATAAACAGTTGATTATATAAATTATAACATTTAAAGTAAAAATAAAACATGCAGACATGAGAATGGAAGACGACACATTGATAAAGGTATTTCTGTCTTTCCGTCTGTAGTTTTGAGCAGTTCTGTATTAACTACTGCAATGAGAAGCTTCAGCAGCTGTTTATTGAGCTCACACTGAAGGGTGAACAGGAGGAATATGAGGCTGAAGGGATCGTGGTGAGTTTGTGGCAGGAAAATAATAAAACCGTGTGTATGAGTGAGAGAAATAGTGTATCTGAGAATGTTGCACTTTAATCCTGTCACATAATCATGGTTATTATTGTTTTTTAATTATAAAATTTTTCTTTTTTTATCTTATAATTTTTTATAAAAAAGACCTTTTCGAATGAGGGAAAGACAGAAACTGCGATAAAATAGTCTACTTGTGTTGTGTTTGTGGGTCATAACATATTATTAATAATAATAAAAATTTTCGACATGCCAGTTTTAAAATACAAATAAATATTAAGATATATTGGAATTATTGAAACATTAAGAATGTTGTGTACACATCATTTAACTTAAGAATAAATGTATAAACTAAGTCATTTTATTGTTTTTTATCTATGAATTGACCATAGCCATAAAAAAGTGATGTGCTGCGAATGTGATTTATCTTAAAATGTATTCATTTCATTTCTTAAATTAACATAATTTTTTCCTGAAAATCACATATAATTGATATAAATAAATAAAAGATCTTTCACTTAAGCATTCTATATCATAGATTCATATTTCAGCCACAACAAATTTGTATATTTTATATTCAATTTAATACAATTATTGGTATTATTGGTCGCACCACATGATAAGTGGTTGTTATACGTCATTGACCCATGTTTACAGAGGCATAGGGTGTAAGAGAAGTGTTCTGCTGCATATCTGAATATGTGTGTGTACAGGTGAGAATGAATACTGTCTCATAAGGCATCTTTACACATCAAAGGCCGAACAGTGAATTCAAAAGTCAGGTGAAAGGGAACAGGAATGGCCTGTAGAAGGTGCTGATGTGGGGGGTGTGGCAGACAGCGGTGGAGTTGTAACAGTACCCCCCCCCCTCCCGCAGGCACGTCCTCATTCTTTAACAAACCAACAGGGGAGGAGGTGGGGTTTCAGGCGGTGGACGAGGGGTAGACAGTAGGGAAGGTGGAAGGGGGTGGTCCCTAGGGCTGGGGTGATGATGGAGGGAGAAAGCAGGAAAGAGTCCAGTGCAGGATGAGCAGGAGGACCCAGAGACCAGCCAGGAGGAGGTCCCATGGCGGAGTTGAAGCTGATGGTATAGGTTTGGACATGGCAGTCCGTGGTGGAGCCAGAGCGACTGAGGATCAAGTTGGAGCCGAAGGGAAGGAGGGGTCTGACAGAGCTGAAGGGGCGGAGTGACGAGGAGTAGCCAGAGGATAGAAGCCCTGAGGCGGCGGATGGTAGACGACTGACCAAGGCCGAGCCAGTGGGATGATGGGCCACGGTGAAGACAAGGGAGGTAGGAGCCGAGGTATAGCCGCTGGGTCGGAGGTCTGAGGTGGAGTCTGGGGGGTTGAGGGCAGAGACAAAGGAAACTCCATTTCAGGGGTGGTTGGCAGCTGGAGATCCAGAGGCTCATCCGATCCAACGGAGCTGCCATGCTTCAGGTGTGCTGAGGTATTGACGAAGCAAGAGGAGGCAGAGGGAGAGAGAGCTTCCTGGGGACTGGCCAGGAGAGTTGGCTGCTGAAGGAGGGCTGGGCAGGACCACCCACTTACAGAACACAACCTGAAATCAATAACATAACGCGATGCATTTACGTTACCATAAGAACATTTGTACTTTTTGCATTTGTAAATGGTTTCCTATTGACATTCCCTGTGTTCTATTCAGTGGGAGAGAGTGGAATATTTCAACAACAAAATCATCTGTGACCTGGTGGAGGAAAAACATAAAGGCATCATTGCCATTCTGGTCTGTCTGTCTATTCTGAATATTCAGTCTTTATGGTCATAAGTTGAACTGAACTGAGATGAATCTTAATGCGCTAATGTTTTTAACTCAGGATGAGGAGTGCCTTAGACCAGGAGATGCCAGTGACATCACGTTCCTGGAGAAGCTGGAGGACACACTAGGGAACCACGCCCATTTTGTTACGTAAGAGCATTAGTTCACACACACATACTGTATGATGTAGACTTTTACATAACTGTCTAAAGTACTTATCATTTACTACTTTCCAGTCATAAAATGGCCAATGGGAAGGTCCGCAAGGCAATGGGGCGGGATGAATTTCGTCTGGCTCACTATGCTGGAGAGGTCAACTACAATGTAAATGGTGAGAAGAAAACATCTGTCTGAAATGTCTACTCGCATCCATACTTCCTGTGCTCAACGCAGTGTTCACTTGTGCAGTGACTTCTGTTATTTTCAGGATTTCTGGACAAAAATAATGACCTGCTGTACAGACACCTAAAAGAGGTACAGTGTGTTCACAGTGTTAGAGTGATGACTGTTTATGTGTTACTAAACCCTGTGTGTATCTTATTGCAGGTGATGTGTCAGTCAAAGAATCACACTGTGAGTCAGTGTTTCCATTCAGAAGACTTGATGGACCAGAGAAGACCAGAGACGGTTGGATGAACTCAAAACATACACACATAAACATGATTAACTGTCATGGATGGGACTTTACATTGAATTATTTGAATAATCTTACTAACACAAGTTTGGATGTCTTTTGCTCAGGCTGCGACACAGTTTAAGCTCAGTTTGGCTAAACTGATGGAGATTCTGATGTCTAAGGAACCATCATACATCCGTTGTATAAAACCCAATGATGCCAAACAGCCAGGTATAGTAAATGTTAGAGTTAGACTCGAAGATAACTGTACAAAATTTTACAATTTACAAAATTGTCAAATCGACCCATAAACTTCTAAACAATCCCTTCTCTTACACCAACATTAATTTCCAGGTTGCCTAAATATGATTTAACAAGCACACATACTGGAATATACTGGTTGTTTATCTCAATCTTTCTGTTTCTTCAGGTAAATTTGATGAAGTATTGGTCAGGCATCAGGTGAAGTATTTGGGTTTGATGGAGAATCTGAGAGTGAGGAGAGCAGGATTTGCATACAGACGAAACTATGAAGTGTTCCTAGAAAGGTTGGTGCCTATCATAAACAACAAAGTACTGTTGAGATTTTGTATTACTAACAGCAGGTTATTAATGTCTCTGTACGGGCTTGCACAGGTATAAGTCTCTGTGTCCGGACACATGGCCAAACTGGCAAAGGAAACTATCAGAGGGAGTCGCCATTCTGGTCAAATACCTCAACTACAAACCTGAGGAATACAAACTGGGCAGGTGAGACAGGAAATGTGGAAAGGCAGGAAAATATAATGTACAGTGTAGGAGGGTCGAGGTGAAGCAGAAAAGGGTGTAGTTAGGCATTTGTAGGTTTAGATGACTTCATGACTTCACAAACATTTACATGGACATTTAGAAGACCAGGAAGGAGAACATTGCAGTAGTCCAACCTTGAGATTACCAGGGCCTGGACAAGGGGTTGTGCCGCATGCTCAGTGAGGTAGGGTCTAACCTTTCGAATGTTGAATAAGGCATATCGACAGGATCACGTTGTCTTAGCAATGGGATAATTGAAGGACAGCTGTTCGGAAACCACTGCTTCGACTATATCTACAGATGCCCTTCCTATATTTTTCTCTTTCTTTAGGTCCAAGATCTTTATCCGCTTCCCAAGGACTCTGTTTGTGACTGAGGACGCACTTGAGGCCCAGAAGCAAACCATCGGTAAGACACGATAATGATGAAGAAGAAAAAATGTATGCTCTTTAACTACCACTTATTGGCATTAAAAATGGTTTAGAAATGTATTTAAAAATACTTTGAACATATCTTTTGCACACAGTTTGACTGGTTACATGTGGTGCAGTATAAGTGTTAATATTAACATTACTTAAGTTTATAATTGTTTGTTTAAGCCATCTCTCTACAGAAATCCTGGCGGGGCTACAGGGAGCGGGCCAAGTATCATCGTATTCGATCTGCAGGTACAACAGAAGCACAAATAAAGCAAACCCAAAGACAAAAAATTTGCTTATAATTTAATGTGATACAATCTCTTTCAATGTTCAGTAATTGCTATCCAGTCATGGTGGAGAGGGGTCAAAGGTCGCAGGAAAGCCAAGCATCGTAGACAAGCAGCAGACACCATACGCAAGTACGAGTGTATTGTCTGTCTGGGCGAACAGGTTTAAATGTTGTGTCAATCATTTTGTCCATGTAATTTGGTGTCTTCAACCCATCACAGATTTATCAAAGGATTTATCTTGCGCAACATGCCCCGTTGCCCTGACAACGAGTACTTCCTGGACCACGTACGATACTCCTTCTTGATGAAAGTGAGACGGAATCTGCCAAAAAGTGTGCTTGACAAGAGCTGGCCAAGACCTCCACCTTCACTCACTGAGGTATGTGAAAGCATAGATCAGCACAAATGTCCTTAAAAAGGTCATGTGTAGGATCTGAGAATGTCTCTCTGTCTCGCCCAACAGGCATCTCAGCTTATTCACAGACTGTGTTTACATAATCTCGTCAATGACTACTGCCGGAAAATCCATTCCGAGTGGAAGAAGCAGGTTCTTTATTTATTTAATGGAACATCTGCACAGACATACACAGCACATACTGTACATACGTAGATAACCATTATGTAATCTCTCGCTATCTGTAGCTGGAACAGAAGGTGGTAGCCAGTGCAATCTTTAGGGGTCAGAAGGAGTGCTACCCTCGAAGCGTTCCCAAACTTTTTGTGACCACCAGGCTAGGTAACACTTAAAAAATTAACTATTAAGAGTTCTTTACAATGAAACACACATACATGCAAGGGAATAAAGACACCTAATGAGACATCTTTGCTCTCATAGAAACTGAGGAAATCAATCTCAAAGTATTGCAGACACTTGGAAATGACAACAAAGTGAAGGTAAATGTTTGTGTTTATGTTTACGCATTTGTCAGACGCCGAAGCGACCTGAAGTGCGTTCAAGGTATATATTATATTATAATTTAAATTTCCTGTTGTCTTTCGTTCCATTCTCAGTATGGTGTCACCGTCATCAAATACGATCGTCACGGTTTCCGACCACGTCCACGTCAGCTACTGCTGACCACTTCAGCTGCTGTGTTGGTCCAGGAAGCAAAAATCAAACAACGCATTGACTACAGCACCTTGCTGGGTAATGTTACTGTAATACAGCTCACCCCCATTGTAGCTTGATAATACAGAACTTATTCATGTTTAATACTAATTTGCAACACCTTACAGAAATGTGGGCTAATCATACTCTTCCAATGTACCTAACCTGCTCAATTCTTATTGGTATCAAACAACCAATTCTATTGTTTTGTTTTACTTTGCAGGCATCTCTGTTAGTTCCCTCAGTGATGGCTTCTTTGTTTTGCACGTTCCCACTGCTGACAGCAAACAGAAGGTGAGAGCAGTAGGCTACTGTGGAGGTTTTTTATGCCCAGTGCTGTTTTTATGCCTTTGACCTTTTGCCATTTGCCCTCCAGGGTGACCTGGTGCTCCAATGTGATCATGTGATCGAGGCCGTCACCAAACTGGCTATTATGGCAGACAAGATACACAATGTCAACATCAGTCAGGACAGGTGTGTGTTTGTGCGTATGGGTGCACTGTGAAGAAAAGTTTTTGGTTCCACAAAGAACCATTGAGTCAAAGGTTCTTTAAAGAACCATCTATTTCTTACCTTTTTATCTTTTGATAAAAAAAGAAATCACCACAAATAACCTTTTGTGAAACAGAAAGGCACCTCAGATGTTAAAGGTTCTTTATGGAACCAAAAGGTTTGTCTATGGCATCAAAGAACCTTTTGAATCACCTTTTTTTAAAGAGTTTTAGTCCTTCTCCACACACATCTTTTAAAAGAGAACTTGACTCTTCAATCTCTCATCCACTACAGGGTTCATTTCTGTAGAACCGAGAAACAATAATTAAAGAAAGATTGAATGTAACCAAATGTTATTGTTCTCTGCATGTCTATTGAAAAATGTAGAGTTGCATATTTGCTTGTATTTGTTGAATTAATTGTATATTTAGTGGTCTGTAGTCCAATTTGCAAGATGTAAACAACACATGATCCAGAAGCGCCTCCTGTTTTAGTTCTTTATTATGACACAAACCTTTTGAACAAAATACACAAAATACAACCAGCTGACAATTAAGAACTTAATCGAAATGTCGAACAAAAATCTTCATGATGAAAAAAGCTAAAAGAACTGAAGCAGAAAGTGCTTCTGGTCCAGTGTTTTTAAATGTTCTGAAATAGATTAACAAGACTTGTAACATCAGGCATGATTATATTATTTTGTTGTTAAACTTTCAGTATGTGTATTATTTCTATGCACATGTCTTTGATTATCACTGTTTTATTATTAATTATGTAGCTATTACATTGCTAAAATACTTTTAATTCATTCAAACTCTTGCACTTCTTGCCGTTTAGTATCAGGTTTGCAAAAGCTAGAGGAAAAGAGGGAGTAATACATTTCACCTGCGGTCAGGAACTACGTGTGGTGAAAACCAAGAATGGACACCTCTCTGTGGTAATAGCCACACACACACACGCATGCACACACACACACACACACACACTCATCGATGAGGAAACACAATGAAAACATTTTGGTTGGCTTGGTTTTAGAACCTGGAGGAGATTTAAGTGAGGTTTAATATAATGCTGACTTAAATATTCAGTGAAGCTGTTTTCTTGCAAGCAAACTATTAACCCTAACGTAAACCTTACTGTGAAATATCTGGTTCCTCTTTTCCAGACCACACCTCAGATCTCATGATCAGCCAGTGACAGTTTACCAACTGAAGGAATCATGAGCATTTCTGAAGAGAGCTTAAGCCAATCACCAGACAAAGCCAGACAATACTTTGTATGCTTGAAACCAAAGCCACATATCAGCAATTGTATATTAACCCTTTGATGCATAAGCTATTGAAGCCCCTTCTAATGCACAATGTGGGTATTTAAAATGAAATGTTTTTTCATGCATGGCTGGGTGTTTTTTTGTTTCATCTTTTGAAATTAAATTATATCAGCATTTATTATTCCGTGATCTATGAAATCCACGATTCGTGAACAATATGAACATTTTATTGGAATTATCACTTTGGAAGGTTCTAGCTTCCATTTTTGTCAAAACTGGGTCATTCCCATATTCTTATTCTATGACTTATTTATTATACTTTGATGTTTTTTCTGTGTTTTGTAAATGTTTGGCCTTTTTTATAAGAACACAAATAAGTTATCTACGAAGTCAAATGAAATGCAATATCTTTAATCTCAATATCTCAAAACCGCTCTGAATGTAGATAGAGCCTTATCATTCTAAGGTGGCTAAAATTATTTCTGGAAATCAAAATCAAGATATTTAATGAATACCTGAAATATTAAATGATGAAATACATTGCTTTCAAATATTCAGCAAAGAAACACTCAGCCATGAATGAAATAACATATGAAATGAATGTGGGCCATCTTCTGCATTAGAAAAACTATTTTTAATTAAAAAATAAGAAAAAATGGAAATACTGATTTGTGATGATCAAAAACAAGTTATTTGAGGAATTCCTGGAATTGCAAAGATATTGAAAATAAAGACTCTGTCGGGTTATTTTAGACCTATGTTGTGCATCAAAGGGTTAAAAAGCATTTTTCTTTGATCACTCTTTAGAATACCAAAGCTTTTTAAAAGGTTGAGGATGCATTTTAATTGTGATTTTGTAAATGAATTGATGGTCATATTTTCTCTCTGCGTAATAATCCAATTAGATCTGTGCTACATACTGTATGTTATAGATTCATTCTTAATGACAAACATACTATATTGTTTTAAATGATGTCATAAACTACAGAAATACAGAAGGTAGTAGACACCCAATCTGTAAGTGCAATATGTACTTTTTTGACAGTTATGCTTTTAACAGTTTGTATTGAATGCAATGTCCTGCAACAATATAGAGGCCTGTGTCATTGGTTTATATATTCATTCTAAACGCCAAAGAACCACTTTTACACCCAGTGTTTTGGAACAGATCAGTTGCAACATGATGTAATCCGGGTTGGTCAGCATGTGCTCATACTCAGAAACAAAAAATGTTGAAATGGAAAAACTTTGTCACACAAATACACATACTTTAAAACTTTGTCACACAAATATACATACACTTTAATTGCCTCTCAGCAATTTTATTAAATATTCATAACAAAATGGCAAAAATATTTTACTGCTTTCAATAGAAAATAAATACTGTATGTGTTCGGCACACATTTCATACATAAATAAAATAAATAATATAATAAATAACACAAGGTGGAAAGTACAGGGGAAAGACATCGAAAGGGGATATAAAGTCACATTCTGTCCTCTGATTGGCTCTCTGGCCCTCTGAGGAGGGAAGTGGGGTGTTTGGGGAATTTTGATTTTTGAGATTGGCTGACTAACTTGTTTTTATGTTTGTTTTGTCGAACTCTTAAATAAACAAAGTGTGTACTGTTTAAAGTTCTTATCAATTTAAAATACAGTATAAACATAACCTTCAGTTAATAAAAAATCCCAAAATTACAGAATTTGTTCTTGACTTTATCAGTTGATTAATTCTGCTTGTTTAACATAAAAAAGGGTTATTTTGTCTTCGGAACAAAAGCTCTAGCTGCCTGGTCATGTTGTTGCATATTTTCTCCTGAGCCCCCTTATACATACTGTACTAATATAACACTTTCCACATAAAACATTCAGTAACATGTAAACAGTAGAAAAAATCCAATAAATTAATATATAACCATACAATGATAAAACAGTAAACTCAAAAACAATGTAAACAGCGACTGTAACACTGTAAAGTGGTTTACAGATATGACTCATGTATTCAAGTATACTCAATTATGTGTAAGGTTTGTTAATACCTGTCTTGGTTTTGTTTTGATACATTTTGATCACTTGGTTTTTCTTTGATTTCCTATGTGTATGCTTATCTTTGTTTAGCTTGGAGCACTATGTAGTCTCGTGCCAATCTGCTCAAATACCTCTCTAGATCTCTCAGTATAACATACCCTTTCAGATGCTGATACCAACGGGACGACCCAGAGGACAAAGTTGTTCTCTGCTGCCTGTCCACAGACAGCTGGACTTCCCCTGAACGAAGCACCGTTGATGTCCGGGTGGGGTTTGTAGATTTGGGGGTGACTGTTACACCCACAGATGTTTTCTCTGTTTTTGCAGAGAGTTTTGTGTTGGAGGCCTGGGTCGAGGTCTGAGTTGTGGAGCTTTGGGGAGTCTCGATGTGGGATGGTGTCTGTAGCTTCGTGCTGCTGTGTAGAGTGGTGCTTGCTGTGGATCTGTGCATTTTGGGAATCCGACTAGAAGTTGGCGTAGAGTATAAGGGAGAGGGTAACAGGGATTTTGTGGATGTAGAATAAGAATCCTGTTTGGTGATCAGATTCTCCAACTGCATGTAGAAAAGAGAAGAATGAGTTTTTACAGTCTGTTTTCTTAATTCATAATTTCTTCATAATATCATAATATTAAAAATGTATATGTATTCCTCGTCTACTGTAGAATCAAGCTATGGTCTCCTCATAATCAGTGAATTTTGTGCAAGTAACAGTAAAATGCGTGTAGATCATGAAGCAGACGTAAAACACTAGTTTAAAAACACCAATGCCAATGTTTAATTTACTATATAAATACATAAAAATCATTTTCTATATGCCCTACAAAAATCCCCTCGGAATTTTTGTTGATATTCCGGCTAGAGTTTTGTAATGCCACTAGCAGTAATGCATGATCATTTAATCTTCTGAGTTTTGAAATACTGTGACTAGTTTATTTTCAAAAGCAGCATCACAGTACATTGACTCATACGGTGCCCAAGGACATCATAAGGGCATTATCATTTTGAAAGATGACTCAGCAAGGCCACACTTGTACCTGAGAGTTGACTTGTCTCATCAGGTCCCGCAGATCTATTTGTAGACCCATAAAACTTTGACATAAGGTAGCCTGAGGCCTGCCTCGTTTATCTCTTCTCAGTTCTCTTCTATTTTCCTCTTTTTCTTTCTCTAGCAGCTGCCGTTGATCTTCCAGGTGAGTCCAGAAGGTTTGGAGGTGATGAGAGGACAACTGTAAGCGCTTGATGTCCTAAACAAACACATTCTGTTAACAACCACATCAGCAACCGCATGCATTCACAAAATTACTGAAAGGTGTTTTTTGTAAGAAGCATTTTGATACTTGAAATCCTAAAATATTTGTCATATCCTGTAGTATCTTATCATGGCTTTGATCAAATTTTTAGGTGGATTTTGTAGTAATACTAGTAATACTTTGTTGTAAATAGTTGGATAAGCTTTGGACTTCCTTCCACGAAATACTGTAACAATGAACTTAGTTCTGAATAAAAATTATTAAATATGAACTACTTTTGAGAGCAATATTTATTGCATTATAAAATGTGCAAATTGCAAAAAAAATTATAGAATTGAATAATACACCAAACGGCTGTTAGATTTATAAGATAGAAACGTTCTTATTGTACTAGATTTATGTGGGAGGATAAATCATGTCAAGGGCAAGCCCAAACCGGAGAGATTTTGACAACCTTTCAAGATAATAAAGAATCGCAATTAATGATAACCTAATTTAATTTGATCACTCCTTAATATGCAAACATTCAAAATGAAGTGCAAACACACCTGCATTTGTAGCCAGATTTGATAACTGACAGTGACAGTTGGTAAAGTTCTTAACATGATTTCCCTATATTCAAAGAGCTCGTCGCCAAACATCTGTTGTTTCTGTCAAAAAAGAATGGGGGAAGAAGAGTCAACGAAACATATAGCAGTATAATTTAAAACAACATATCGTCCAATGATTTATCTGTGTAAATTCAAAAATGTGCTCTTACATATCGAGTCAACAGTTTTTGCACACGTGAACGAATAGTCCGTGTGAGACGCAGTGAATGCGAAAAGGTCAGTGATCCTCTCTGGCCAAGAGGAGAGGAGGAGCTCTCAAACGGCATGCACATCAGGAGGATGCACAGAACTGACAGACACCGCCAAATCATCTGAGAGAAAGGTATTCAGTTTCAGTTATATCATCAAAAAACATCGGCAGCGTTAAAATACTATTGTTTCATTTTTTACATCAATCACCCTCTTTTGCAACCTTGCATAATTTATTACTCTCTGCAAGGAATATTTCAAAAGTATCCAACATAAGATGTAGAAAGCGTCAGCTTAAATTAACGTAATAAACATAACATTTTACAGATCTATTTGACAAAATAAATGCAAATCGGCCCCAAACAGAGGACTGAGATTGCAGTGAACTCAGTGATGCTGTCAATCTGTCAAGTTTATCAGCTGTTGCCCACCAAATAACCTTTAACTAATACTTACATTTAACAACTGCTTAGAATAGTTTATAAATCTCGGTTCTGTTCTACTGTAGGTTTTGGTTATTTGTAAGATATTGGCGCTCACCTCTGTATGAATATATCAGCGCTTGATCGCTCAATCGTAGTGAGGTGATGGGGCGTCTGACACATCTTTATATCGTTTGCTCTCAGGCAAATTTGCGTTTCTGTTTCATTTTTGATGGGAATGCCTTTTTTTGTTCTCCTTTTTTGTTTCATCGTGTTACTCAAGGAGTTCCAAGAATTACAGTATAGAGACTTGTTGAAGGATAGCCTACTGTACTGTCAAACATATCAGGCATGCGATATCACGATTTTGAATAGGCTATATGGTTATTAATATAGGTTGTATATAGAAATGATTACACATAAAGCATAAATATATTTTTTGTGTTCGTTTTATTTTTTTCAAAATAAAATATAAAATTTTGTATAAGGGGTGGAAAATCACAATAGCAGCAAGAGTAATAAACTACATGTATTTGTAAAGAGCAGACAGATTCATTGGACCACAATCACAAAAATGTAAAATCAATATCAAGGTTAGCACTCCTTGAGTGCATATCTCCTGCAAATAAGCGTTCTGAAAAATAAAATACAAATCAGTTTTATTACATTTGATTTAAAATGTAAAGAGTTTTTCATTGGCAAGCTGATACTAATTGTGTTTTGGGGTCTGCCTTGTTCTGACTTTCCCCATGAAAACCGTTAGATGGAAAAAAAATCTTACGACGGTCCCTTTGGGGAAGACCCTCCCAGGCGTCCTACATGTCCTCTCTATCTGACGTTGCTTTACTCAACTGCTGTTTCTACAAGAAAATTACATTTCTGTTTTGCTCCAGCGAAATGCAGCTGGAGAAGTTCACAAAAAGTACCTCCACAAATCATGAGACCACAAAATGTAAGCTCGAAACATCGTTACTTAATCATACAAAAATCATACAAAACGTTTTCACTGCACTTTCAATGCATTGCAGAATTTTGATCAGCGCAGTGCATAATGTGATAAATGGATTAATATTTATTCTTTGGCATATCTCAGTAAATTTGTTTTGTTCATTGTCAGCGTATCACACTTCTCCACTTTTTCTTTTTTCAGTTCTGTAAATAATTGAAAATAGCACTCTGTAATTGATGTCTGCAGCTGAAATATGTGTTGAATTTTTTTATTAAATTATAAATGTAAATTGTATACAATTTACTGTTTATTGGTTAACTCTGACACACACGTTTGGTTTATTTGCATATAGTTATGTATTTGACAGCAAAATCTTATGTTAATAATAAAATCAATTGTTTTCTAAATGTTTCACGTCACACCATAGGACACATGTACAGTATATTTTTCAACTACCCATTCACATATTATATTTGTTACTGTGAAATTGTGTATGCAGCTGTTAACATCAAGAATACCAAATAAACTTGAGTTTTTGATCATGCTAATCCAGCTGTTTGAAATTCTGTGAATTGTTGGTTGACAGTTAAACACATTTTCCACATTAATGTTTTCTTTATATTTGCTAACAATGTTTCAGACCTGCTTCAGACCTGTGTTAAACAACGTTTTTAAACAGAAGCAAAAGTACAGGTAAGTGCAATAGGATCCTAAAGATTGTTATTTTCAGACAGAAATGGAATTTCATGCAACAATAAAAATCTGAAAGACTGGGAAAAACTCCCTGTATTATTCTTGTACATTCCCAATGTATACTTAATTACTGAGGTTCACACTCTTTCATTCTGTCTAAACTGGGATATCCAACTACAAAAAAAACGTTTTTGAGGGAATATCCATTCTAACGCCACACAATTTCATTTGCTGCTGAAAATTAGATGTGTATCATGGGGCTATGTCATTTCAAGTAATCCATAAGAGCACCATTTAACAGAATTGATCAATTTTAACCACAGCTGATATTGTGTAGAAATATATATAGAAAATCGAGTATCTGAATTAAAATTTTGAGGTATATTTGTTGATGTAAAGCTCAGTTGCACCACATGTGTTTCTTAGTTTTGGGTTGAGCAACACTTCCTTCTCTGTCTCTGTCTCTGTCTCTGTCTCTGTCTCTGTCTCTCTCTCTCTCTCTCTCTCTCTCTCTCTCTCTCTCTCTCTCTCTCTCTCATCAAGACATATGCCCGAATAAGAGCCCAGAACAGATGGAAACTGGCTGATTGATAAAGTACCAAGAGTATGATTTAACACACTAAGGTGATTAAATATAACGGTTATTTTGGATTATTTAGTCACGTCATAATTCCCATGGTAACATTTTTAATCAATTTATGAATGATAGTGTGTTTAAAGGGCATCACAGTTAAAACAAACATTAGTGATTTATTTCTTAAAATATTCTCTTAATAAAATTAATTTAATTGTATGACCATCATATCAATTACCAAAGATTTAATAAAAAAAATGTAAATTTTTGTGAAAATAAATAACAGTATGTTTCCTTTTGCTTAAATGACATCATGCATAATGACATCAAGATAACACGGGCTTCACAAGATTGTGCAAAATGAACTATTCAGTCCGGCAAGACTTCAGTATGTTTTGAAGAACATTTTAAGTGATCCAGAGAGAGTAAACAAAAGGACTTTTTGTACAAGTAGTAAACATGGGAAGAGTCAGAAATGTTTTTCTTTGATTGGTGACAAATAACAGACGGTATAGAACCGTGTCCCTGTGTGTCAGAGGTGAAGCCTTGCATTAACAGCTCAAAACGTTGTGGGTCTGATTCCCAAATAGAAGTAAACGTAAGACCATCTTAAACATTTCTTATGAAATAATACTTGCTATTATAGTTTAATTAAAAAATGTTCCCCTAATGCTTCCTAATTGTTTTCAGGTTTCATTTAGAGTTTTTATATAAAATTTACAAAGTGCTCTGCAGACTTTTGGAACGCTACATTTTTTTCTTGCTTTTAATTAGTCATGCTGTAGTAAACATTTTAAATTCAATGAAGAAATCGTTGTCTAAGCAACACTTAAATGTCACAGCGAGTGTTCATATAATATTTGGTACTTTTCTTAGTTTGGACATATGCTCCTTGTTCAAGGAAATCTCATCTCATATGATTCTTGCTGGTAATTACTATAGCGAGTGGTCAAAACAGAGAAGTGCTGTAGAAAGCAAACCACAAGGATGGAGGCGGAGGCAAGAGGTGGCAATTTTGTCATTTCTTGTTGGTCAGCGGTGTCTTGTAGGAGGGGGTTGTCCTCAACACATAAACTAAAATTGCAGTGGGGGTCACGTTATGTAAGGGGACTTCAGCTATGACTCAAATTGGATGAATTTGTTTGTATGGAAAGATGTAATCATTCAGAGGACAGACATAAACACACACACATAGTATTTACATATTTACTCTCATGTGGACTGTTCTAACGGTACAGCCATGTATATATAATAGTATAAAAACAAACATGTGCTATTTTTAAAAACAGCGTAGTGCTTTGCAATTGCAATTGACCTAAGGTCTAATATAATTCCAGTACCTCTTCCTCTTTTGCTATTTTTTCAACAATGTCTCAATTTCTGTCACTCTCAGTCCTGACTCATTCAATACTATGCATTCTTTTTCATGTGATCAGTTTTGATACGTGTTCTCGTTTTGATAAATTTCTCGCTCTGTCACTCATTCTCATTTTCCGTTTCAGCTTTATTGACATAACAAAACATTACACAGTTGTATTTACAACAAAAGTAATGCAAAACACTTGACATAGAGTTGAGAAAGTATCAATTTATTTAAATTGTTTTTTAATGCTTGGACATTTGTATATTTGTTCAAATGTACACTACCGGTCAAAGGTTTTTGGATGTTTCTCATTGTCTTAAAAAGGTTTTCAACTGAAGGTGTATGCTTAGATGTCTGAATTCATTTTATAGACAAAAAATATAATTGTGCAAATATACATTTCTTTCATTATAAACGAATACATTTGAAATGGATAATTTTTAAATAATGAAAAAGACCAATCAGTAAAGCACAGAATAGGAGATGGGAACTCCTTTAATATTGTTTAAAAAGCATTTTGGGGTGAAACCCTTAGAATCTGTTTGAGAAAATGGCAAGATTATAAATGCGGCTACAATGAAAATGATAAATTATGAAGTAATTTTTCATAATCCTCATAGTTCCCTTTGTGTTATTCTACAGTTTTGAAAAGTTTACCATTCTTCTAAAATGTGAAAAAATATGAATAAGTCAGGGAACCTTTTGACCGGTGTGTATATGTTTGTGTGCACAATAATCATAATGTTTATTGTATTGTGCCTCTAGTCTGAAGCACTGAAGTTTTTTATTGTACTTGTACATATGACAAAATCGGACTTAATTTAAAAGAGAGAGACAAGGTAAGTAGTAGTAAGTAGTTACCTGAAGGATGTTAAATCATCGCTGAGTGCCTTACAGGATAAAGAAACCCTTTGGCTATGCATCTTCATAAACCACCAGGAGACTGCTGACATTAGATATTATTTACTAGAATAATTGAATGTGTACTGTACTGTGTTTTACCTTTTTTGTGTTATTTGATTTTTCTTATTTTCCCCTGTAAAGCTGCTTTGGACCAATGCACATTGTGAAAAGCGCTATATTACTAAAATTGAATTGAATTAAATGTTCAGAAGACTTTCAGGGTCATTTCAAAAACTCTCAAATTATCCACAAGATGGCACCATTCACAACTGTCACTGAGGAGGTGCTCTTTTCCATCTAGTTGGTCTGCATGGACCAGTTTTATCTGGCATAGTGTTAAGACATCGACAAGTTCAGTTTACATAATACTTACAATAAAGACTACACCAAAATGAAGGCTAAGCAATGGTGCAAAAAGCACACTAAAAGCTTTTTGTTACTATGATCATGAGTGATTGATCAACAGTCCAGAAAACAGAGAGATCTTATGGTCAGATTTGACACTTTTATGTTTTCAAATGCATCCAATAACAATTTAGAACCGTTAAGAGAAGTTCATAGGGATGTAACAATACCAAATTCTCACTGTACGATAAGACCTCAGTATTAAGTCCACGGTACGGTATTTATTGCAATGTATGAAATAACAAATGATGACCTGTATATAGGTGCCATAAGCATCCTCTTTTCTTTATACTCTTATCATAACTGTTGCTTAGAGGTATGAGTTATAGTAGAGATTTTTATAAAATAAAATAATTGCACCAGATGTACCTTGAAAAAGGTAACATCCAATCTTTTTTCTAACATTATCTATGTCCCGGAAGACCAGTCGTTTCATACAATCATGTGACCACGATAGTATTGAGACTATTGCAATTGCGGTAGAATGATATAGTTAATATTGTTACATCCTAGTAGTTCATAATAAATATCAGCATTTTTAAGCGTATACTAATTCAGCGTGTACCATATTTGCAAATTGACATTTAAAGTGATAGTTCACCCAAAAATGAAAATTCTGTTATCATTTACTTACCCCCTTGTCATTTCAAACCTGTATGACTTTCTTTCTTCCGCAGAACACAAAATATATTTTGAAGAATGTTGTTAACTGGTCCCCACTCACTTGCACTTGCTTTGTGTCCATGCAATAGAAGTGAATGGGGCCAAGTGCTGTACTGTTACCAGATTTCTTCAAAATATCTTCTTTTGTGTTCTGAAGAAGAAAGCTGATGACAAAAAAGTTGAAGTTCATCTGCTCTGACTCAGTATAAAATTGACACTGTAAAGATAGTTTTTTAGTTTAGATGTTTCAACATAATTTTTAAGTTGACCTTTCAAATTGAATTAAAACATTTAGAAACTGCATGTATTGTCAACATAAAAAATACATTGAAGTGACTAAACGATTTTACAGTGGATGTCAATGTTCTTACTGTACATGTTTTCCTTCTGGCTTGATGTTCCCTTTTGCCTAGAAAACAACACTGGCATCAAGCAGGGAAAGAAAATAAACTCAATTTCACCAGTCACAAGCATCTCGGTTTGACTCCAACAGAACACAACAGGCGACTGCAGTTCAACATCTGGGCTTTGCACTCTTTTACATTAAACAGAATAGGAAGGCCTGTGCATGCATCCTTCCTCAAATCACTAAAACTTGAGGACAAACCATGCTACCACATAGGAATTGGGAGAAACATTTTAGACTGTCAAAAATACCATCTGAATGAGAAAGTATACAGTAGCCTATACTGGACTGGTCTTGGTAAAAATATTCCAAGTTACATAATAAGCAAAAGAAAGTTGAAAGAACCTTTTCTTTTAAATTGATTTTAAAAACAATTTTCCACACAGTTTGTTTAAAGTCAGATTTTAACATTCAAGAGCAAACTATAAAAATCCACTGATGACCATAAAACAGCAATTATGAAAGTGTTTGACAAACATTTAGGGGGTTCCTTGTGTCCTCTTTCTCAGAAAACAGAATCAATACATCAAATCATTAAAATGTTTCTTGCTATAAACACTCATAAAAATAAAGGAACTTATTTTTGGATGACAAATTAAGAACTTTTTTGTCTAAATGGTTCCATAATAAAATATAGAAAGAGATTCCATAATAAAAAAGAGATGGTTCGACTGAATCGTTCTTTGTGCAACCAACAATGTTTCTTTATGGCATCGCTGTTAAGAACATTTTAAGCATCTTTAGTTTTTTATATAACTAGCTAAGAAAATACATATGGAGATATATACAAAATAAGTTTTAGGCAAATGTTTAAAATGGTACAAAATACAAACTTGAATGGTAAAAGGACAAAACTAAATATTTTTAAGGGCCCTGCCTCAATGGAATGGATACATTTTGGACATTTCAAATTAAATAAGATTGAAAGGGGGAATGCGTTGTTACGTTGCTACCAATGGTTACCCTTTGCAATGAACTCAGAGATACAATGAACAAACAGATACGGTGGTTTATTTTAAAGATGTATTGGTATTGAAATGAATAAGTAATGCTGCTATGATTACATGAGAAAACTAAATTAAATAAATTTTCTTGCAGGACATTATTCATTTCACAGACATTTCCAACATGCAGTGCAAAATTCTAAATATAGGTGAAACAGCTATAATAAATCAAAGCAGAAAATATCTTCATATTAATACAGTTGTCAAGGAACACACAGACTCCGAGAGTTTGGTCATTTCAAGTGCAATACAGTTGAAATGTAACTGTTGTGGGTAAAGAGATAAACTGAAGAAATTGCAACCAGAGTGACTATAAATAATACGTCCAACATGTAATAATAGCGAATTCTTCTCTTCCAGATTTTAAGAGATGAATCGGAAGCTTTAGCAAATCAGACTTTTAGTTTGCACAAAGGCCTACAGACTCAGCCAGGACTCTAACCAGGAAGCTTTTATTACGTTTCATTTCATTTATATGGCACTTTACAAAAAAACACTGTACACTGTAATACCATAATCAATAGATTTGACACATAACCAAAGACTTAACTACTAAAAATGGAAGTGATATAAGCAGTGGAATCTAACAGTTGTAAGCATAAACTGATCTTACTTTTCCAAGCTATAGTGACCAGGAAAGGGGAAAAAGTCCAAGATGGACTTTTGTTTTCACACCTGTGTAATTGAGTTGTTTTTTTCTTAGATTCTTAGATTGAGAGCGTTGGCAGGGTTTTTGCAATATAATCATCACCTCACATGAACCACAATCTTCATGGGATACAACACCAACTGTCCAAGAACAGAGTGGAACCAGCACCCCTGAGGGCCGATCAGAGGCCAGACAGGGGACTGTTTGTTTACATTAGATTTTTTTTAATCATATTTGTCATCTGGTTAATGATCATTCATGCCAATTTTTAAGTTCAGTACTCAGCCTTCTCATTCGCACGTACAGCAGGCAATGTGATGTTGAAACATGTTTTGTTTATTACATTGCTGGGGGTCCTGACAAAGGAGGGGGGATTTATTTGGCGTTCAGAGTTATATATAAGAACCACCATTTGAATGAAGAGGGATGTGTGTGGACCTGAAGAACGTTGGAGAGCAATGATGCTTACTGTCAAGCTGCTCTTTGTGGTGTTTGCATGCCTCTGCGCCGTCGCCTGGGCATCGTCCAATCGCCAGCCATGTCGTAAGAGATTTATGCATTCTTTATCTCATGTTATAGAGTTGCTCAGTTTCTGTAATATTCTTGTTATTTATTCCTTAAAGTTGTCCAGAATTAGAATCAGAATATTTAGTAATTTCTCAGTTCAGGTTTAGTTCTGCTCTGCATTTGAATTTTGTTGTAATGAAAATAATGTTGTAATATAATGTTACATTGTATATTTTGTAGATACAGCCCCACTGACCAGTGGAACAATGAAAGTGGTGAGTTTTGAAGATACAAAATCAATGTAACCCCTAGAACCTAGAAATTCAGCAATGAGGAAAATTAAAAATGTTTTATTTGCCTGTCAAAAAGAAATCCCATTTTTATATATTTTTGAATTATATTTAAATCGAATTTGTAACTGTTATGGCCTTATGTATCTATAGATATTATTTTATGCAAAGAAGCTGTTTGCTCTGAATCTTCAAAAAGTGCTTAACATGCAATGTGTTTAAAGAACATATTTGGCTATGATAAAAGGATTTGCAAATATAATTTGTTTTTCCCTATCATAACAAGACCTTAAGACCAACTGAATACTTTTGAATTATTTTAATTTGATCCTTTATAAAGTTCATTTTTACTTTCTCTTGTCATTTAGGTTTCAACAGGAGGTCATGATCTTGCATCTGGAGAATTCCATTATGACTCTAAAGCAAATAAATTCCGTTTTGTGGAAGACACAACTCACGCAAACAAAACGTCTCATTTGGATGTGCTCATACACTTTGATGAGGTATAGGCTTCGCCAGTGACTTTTATTTCATGTCCTCTATTAGAGTTAGTGATTACAGCTTTAATTTAATGTTTAAATCTTTAATTTTTTGATAATATAAGACATACATTTTTCTTCTGCATCATACAAACACAGGGGGTGCTTTATGAGATAGACAGTAAAAACGAGAGTTGCAAGAAGGAGACTCTGCAGTTCCGTAAGCATCTCATGGAAATTCCTCCTGACGCCACTCATGAATCAGAGATTTACCTGGGCAGCCCCTCCATCACAGAGCAGGGACTCAGAGTCCGGGTGTGGACCGGAAACTTCAAGGAACTTCATGGTCATTACCTATTTTTATTTTGTGCTTGGTCTCTTCAGTTATTGAGGATTTGTTTTTCAATGTTTTTTTTCTTTTCAGCTCACTACTCCCTGTCAACCACTTCTTGTGGCTGTTTGACAGTTTCTGGCTCCTACTACGGTGAGAAAAAGGACCTTCACTTCAGGTAAACAAAGGAAAAAAATCTGTAGCACTGATTAAACATGTGAACAACTGTATACCGAATTCTGTAGTTTAGCAGTTTAATAGTCACTTAGCTGTACGCATTTCTGCTCCAGTTTCTTTGGTGTTGAAACGGAAGTTGATGACCCACAAGTGTTTGTGCTCCCGGCCCACTGTGATGGCATATCCTTCGAGGAGGCACCAGACGACCACAGCTTCTTCGACCTGTTCCATGACTGATGGAGATCAGACGATACCCAAATTGCCAAAGATGGCTACTCACAATAATAAAAAGAGCATTTAAATAAAAATATGTCCTGTATTCATCTCTCTCTCTTCGGTATGTCTACAGTTTCTATGACATTATCACATCTTTTCTAAATAACTTTATCTTTTGCAATTGTATCTTCACTCTATGATGAAGTCAATAAAGCTAAGCTTTCACTGAAAACCATGTTGATGTCTATTTGAAAATATACTCATACGGAATATTTAAAGGAGACAAATAATTACAAAAACATTTAACACACAGAAAGGAAAATGTATATTTATATTTTTAAGATGGATTTGAGTCGAAACCAGGTCAGAACTATTAATATATGTGGCTTAAAGATACGACCCACAAATCATTTCCCTACTCTAACTTTAGTGTTAGATCTGAAAGGTGAAGATTGTATAACACACAACTCTGCAATAAAGTAATAACACATAGTATAAAGAGCATACTGCAGGTCTAAAAAATGCTGTTATAGCTGTGTTAGGTCGCAATGACAGGGATGTTTAAAGGATGAATAACAAATTAACTCTTTACTTGGGGGTTGTTTACTGAAGTGCTACAAGATAACTGGTTTGTTCTAAGAAGAAATACTAAATAATTAAATGATGTTGCCAGTGTGTCTGGATCACTGACAGTAAGAATGTCATTTGTATGAAGCCCAATACTGTGAATGCCACATGGAACCTACATCTGATATCTGAGGTTTACCTTTCCAGAAAGATTTGAGGAAAATTCCCAGTTTCAATAGTTGGTGCCTTTTTCATTTTTTCACTTCTTATTTTGTGTTCTTTACATTAAGCATAGCATGTGGGGACTATTAAGTGGACAGATATAAAATTCACTTTATTTGTAAGTGTGTGTAACTCCTTGTGCATTTCGGCTTCTCTCTGCACTGTAGTTGCCATTATTGATTGGATAACAGTGACCGAAAACCCCGCCCACCGGAAGTAACGGTGCACTTGTCAAACACTGTACATTTTAACAATGGCTATAGCGCACGTTGCGACTGAATATGTATTTAATGATTTTTTATTGAAAGAACCCAGCGAATCTAAGTACAAAGGCGTGCGGCTGGAACTGGCCTTGGATAAACTGGTCAGCTTTATCGCGGTTGGGCTTCCTTTGTTACTCATTTCACTCGCATTTGCACAAGAAGTCTCTGTGGGTCAGTAAAACATCTAATGATTTGTACTGTACCGTTACCTTATTGACAGTATAAAGGACTCATAAATGAACGTAACATTGGATCAGTTACGTGGATAAGCTGTCTCAATATTGAATGAAACGTCAGAACAAAAGAAAAAAGAAAGAAAAACGCTAAACTGACAATGTTTTGTTAAGGTTAGATAATGCTTTATAAATTATATTTTGATCAATGAAACAATTACGATTAGAGCATGCTGTGTGTTAATCCAGAATGGGGCGTCAGCGTGCTAGTGATGTGCCAGTTTACAATCAACTGGAATCTATACAGTATATTACAAGAACGCACATAGACTATTATTGTTGCGCTTACCATTATCTATTTATAACAAATGCACTGTGTGAGATAAGTTATCTTTCATTTACTGCGCGTTATCAGTCTACTTGTTTTACTTCCAACGTTACTTCTTAAAGCAGAATAGGCTAATAGTCAGCCGTCTTAAAACGAGATTGAGTTAAATGAAACCCATGTATTTATGCACGCAACCTTGATGCATATTAAGCTTAAAATATAACAACTCCATTGACAAAAATGTCGTTTTAAATATGCTTTTAGGTTCCCAAATCGCCTGTTTTCCCCCCACCAGCTTCTCATTGCGGCAGGCTACATATGTAGATTCCTTCTGCTGGGCTGCAGTGGAGAGTCACTCCACAGACGATAGTGCCCCCCTTCGACTACACAAGGTACTGTTATGAGAGCTGTGTTTAATTCTTTACATGAATGGCAATTTCGTGTAGTCACATTTAACATATTCAGAAGTTCATCAGTTCTTGTTCTTCACTCATCTGTCTCTTTCTCTGCAGTTCTTTCCTTATATCCTATTGCTGGTCGCCATCATCATGTACATTCCTGCTCTGTTGTGGCGTTTCACGGCTACCCCTTGCCTTTCCGCTGACCTCAATTTTATCATGGAGGAACTTGACCGTTGCTACAATCGTGCAATCCGCCTAGCCAAGAGCCTAACATCCAACCTTGATGGCAAAGACACTGCAGAAGATCCACACAGGTATGCTGTGACATAACTGTTGAATAGCATCTATAATAAAATAAAATACATTTCTTGCTTGAGTCCTTGGGAACAACTGCTAACTTTGCTATTATGTTCCTTTGTTAATCATTAATACCTTCTGTATGGTCCTCTAATATAATAATAGGGGCCTGCCCTATTCCAAAAACGTCAATATACTTCAGGACACTTAATACTAATCTTTAATATAATCTAATCTCTCCGTTTCACATTCTCTCTCCTGCTTTTGCTTTCTCTCTCAGTGGTATTGAATTGACTGAAGGTTGTTTTAAGTACCCTCTGGTCGAGCAGTACCTAAAAACAAAGCGCGCATCATGGGCTTTGGCAGCTAAATATCTTCTTTGTCGGGTTTTAACCCTCCTCACTTTACTGCTTGCCTGCTTTTATCTGACATACTACATCTTTTGGGTGTCACCAAGTGACCAGTTCTCCTGTCACCTGCGCACAGGTGCGTGTGTGTTTGTATTCAGTAGATTTGTGTCAGTGAATGTTTGTTTTTGCATGCAAGGAATAAAGTTTGACAAGGCTATAAATACTGTATAAGTGTGTTTCTTGATTTGTGTCTGATAGTTATTTGCTAGTATTTGTGTACTGAAATGTTTATGTTTATTTTGTCCCACCTGTCTCCAGGTATATTATCAAATGAGACTGAGGTACCAGCCGCAGTTCAGTGTAAACTGGTGGCAGTGGGTGTATTCCGCCTCCTAAGCTGCATTAATGCGGTGATGTATATAATGTTAGTACCTGCTGTGGTCTTTTCTGCCCTTCAACCTTTTTTTGAACACCAGCGTGCCCGGTTTCTTCATCCATACCGCCTATTGCCTGCTTTCGGGCATGCCCTCGATTTAGAGCCTACAGGTCGGCGCTATGATGACCTCAGCATCTATCTGCTGTTCTTGGAGGAGAACTTGAGTGAGCTTAAGAGCTACAAATGTTTGCAGGTCAGTGTATTTATGATGTTTGATCTCTCTTTGATGACTCTTTTCTGATTTAGATTGGGGTTTTTGTGTATGCAGGTATTAAAGCTGGTGTCAGAGGAAGGAGATGCAGCGTTTGACACCATGTGTCTCCTCAGGACTTTGGGACAAGTGAGGACTGACATGGTGGACAGGAAACGATCCCAAACAGTCGATGGAAAATCTCCGTTAACTAGAACAGAAATAAGTTCTGAACAGATAGGTAAGCGTGTCATCGGAAAGGTCAACTTAATCTGGCAGACATTTTTCAGAAATCAGACTACCAATTCACGATTACACAAAAGCATAATAACAACAAAAGCAATTTTGGGGTTTTATTTAAAAAAAGAAAAGACAACGAACAACAACAAAACATAGTATTCAAATATTTCTATCAAACAATACCTCAGCATTTTATACTGTGTCTATATTTTTAATCTCTAGATGTTTCCTCTGTTCTGCTGGATGATGGAGTACACACAGAGAAAAGCTGCAGCTGTGTGAAAGATGTGAGACACAGGGTGGTCTGAATTTTTACTATAATTCTCTCATGTTCGAAGGTTTAAACCTTTAAAACCTTGGTTTTAAAATCTATACTGCTAAAACTGTGAAAGGTAGTACATCAAATATTATTTTATCACCAGTCCACTTAAAATAATATTAGAATACTGAGAACTGCACTAACAAAACTGTGACTGTTTATTAATACTGTATAAAAGTTTTTCTGTAAATTGAATGTGAATGTAAATAACATACCAGAATATGCAATGCTTGAAACTTACGGTAAAATATTTAACTGCTTAAATTTACTAAACAATGTGATCTGGTGGTTGGCTACAATTACCATTTCGCTGCTGTCCTTTTGAAAACTTGTATCTCCATATGTATCTTTGCTTAAATCATTAGCAGGGCCGTGCACAGGGGGTTGGCCCGGTGGCTAGAGCCACTGCCCCTCTGCCCTCATCGACTGAGGTGCCCCTCTTCCCATCGCCCCTCTTCCAATCGCCCACCGCTCCGCTCAAAGTATTCCGCTCCAGGTTTTCCCACTCGCTCCGCAGCATCACTCACAGTGTCTGGGCAGCGCGCTCTCTGTCTCTTGAAACTGAGAGTGAACACGACAGTTAACGAAAGCTGTCGCATTGACAGGTCGGTTATGCAAGAGACTGTGGTTTAATCTGCAAAATTTGTCATTTGGTATTATTTATTTTTTTTGTATTTCAGTAATGTTTTGCTCTTGGTCTTCTACTAGTGCTAACAACTTGTACAACATATCCGCGTTTTTAGAATTAAAGTTAGCTGCTTGTCTAATCAAATGATTGTACTCAACGATCAGATTTAGATAATGTCCTGTTGTTGGCACACTTTGTAGACAATCCCCCCCAAATGTACAACAATGCCTTCACAAAAAAGAAGACTGAGAGAGAATGAGCGAAGGGAGGCTGTTAAAGGCAGTTCAACACTGCAAACATGGATTCAAAGCTCCAGTTTAATTCTTGTAAATGTATTTCCCATTGTAATCACTTGTCTTAGTTCTGACTAACACATCATAGGCTCTAAATGAGTTGTATATTGAAATTAAATGTCTATTACTTATCACTCCATTGAAGATGAGGCAGAGGCAGGCTCAGAGAGTGAGGGAGAGCTCATTGACCATCAATCAAATCAATTCAAATCTTATTTATATATCGCTTTTCACAATGTGCACTGTTCCAAAGCAGCTTTACAGGGGAAAATAAGAAAAACACTAAAAGGGTCAAACACAGTACATGAATAGTTTAACTTGATATATAAACACCTAGTAAATAATATCTAATGTCAGCAGTCTCTCGCTGGTTTATTTTGCATATTTGCATTAAGTGAAAGCTTTGCTGTAAAGATGTGTCTTTAATCTACATTTAAATTGAGCGAGTGTGTCTGATCCTCGAATAGTATCAGGAAGGCTATTGCAGAGTTTAGATGCTACCTATGAGAAAGCTCGACCCCCTTTGGTGGACTTAGTTATTCTAGGTGAAAAAAATGTCTTAGGTGGAAAAAGGCTGTTTTTATTTGAGATGTGATTTCGAAATGACTGGTTGCTGTCTAAATAACGCCTAGATCTTTTAATGTATTTGTTGGAGTAACAGTACATCCTTCAACTTACATCCTTCAACATCCCAGAACAGCACGGGTCCTAGAACCAATCCCTGAGGTAATCCATAGTTTACTTGCGTTAGATTTGATGATTCCCCATTTAAATAGACAAATTGATGTCTGTCTGACAAGTAAGATCTGAACCATTTTAGTGCCTGTCCCTCAATACAGGTATAATTGTGTAAGCGATCTAGAAGTATGTTATGGTCTACGGTATCGAACGCAGCACTAAGGTCAAGCAGGACTAGGAGTGAGATGTTGTAAATCAGCCACTTACAGGTAAGTGTTGTTAAACTGGCTGACAGTAAAGGATTCTGAATATGCTAGAGTTTGATAAAAAGAAAGATAGACATTAAATTATTTGAATGGTAGAGTAGTTATATTACAAGAACATAAATTGAATTAGCACTAAGCCTAACAATTGTATTTGGGATATGATTGTTATTCAAACTCTCTCTATTAAGATGAAACTGCCTCAGAATAAACTCAACAGAGTCAAAGTGAAGGTCTTGGAACTGAGCCAGAGACAGAAAAAGTTCAGAATGAGAAAGAAAGGCAATGCAATGAGACAGAGAGGGAAGAGACAGACGCGGGCAGGAAGAAATGGAGAGTGAGGCAGCCACTGCCATGTACACAAGGGAGAAAAAGCCAGAAGCATTTGAGTTTTTGCTTCAGTTTCAAAATCCATCAGATCCTGTGCATGTAAAAAAAAGACAATATAATGTGGTGCAATGAACAAGTACGTTCTTTTCAGGGACAGTGGTATGAAGAACACCCCTGGTTAGAGTATGTTCTATCAAAACATCTACAATAAAGTCTAAAATGTATTTGAGCGTGTGCCGAATTCTTTTTTAATTGTATATTTTCTAATAACTGGATAATTTGTGTTAACAAGCAACTACCCCCTTAGTGCCCCTTTTTTGGTTTAGGCCACTGCCCCTCAAAATGTCTGTGCACTGCCCTGATCATTAGTAACCATTTATTTTTGTCACTGATTTTGGCAAAAATCGAACCAATTAAAAAGTTGAACCATTGTCAACACAGTATTTATTCATTGAAAAGTACTGTGTTATTTCCATTTTCTAAAAACACTGCATTTGGACATCCAAGGTTTTGGAAGGACAGCAGCAATATGCACCTATTTGATGTGCATGTTGATGATGCCTTATATCAGTTGGAATGAGGTATACAGTATGAGATACAGTGTAATGTGTGTATAATCTCTCTTTAAATGTTTGCTAACAAACAAACACAAGTTATATATTCCACGAGTGAAAAATAAGAAAATGCTTAAATCAGTCCAAATATATGCATCGTTTAATAGCAGTGATATACTGTAACTGGCAAGATGTAATCTTGTTTTTTTGTTTGTTTTTTTCAAGCCAATACTTCAATACTAACAATTTTATTGTTTTGATATATGGCTCATGTGATTGCAAAATGAAGAAAATCTTTATTACCCTGAGGAGGCATTGTATAGTATAGGATTAAGAAAGGAATAGTGAGAAATATTGCCTAATCACTGCCTAAAAGCAATACCTAAAAACTGTACAACTGAAATGTACATTAGATTTGTTTGAAATGTTTTTTTACTTTTCTATATATGGGAGCTGTTTTCTGTAGTAAGTTTAACTGTAATAATAATGAAATTGAATACTTTGTTATAGGTGAATTGCGGGTATGATTTAAAAAAACTTTTTAATGATTTGTTTTTATTGTAATTGTTTGTGTCATTTCATACCTCCTTTACACTAAAGAAATTAACAATTGTAAGAAATATTTTATAATGTGGCATTTGTTTACTGTTAAAAGACTTATAAATATTTTAAAGTTGTCAACAGCATTTTCAACCACATCTCTCACAACTTTCAAAAAACTACTTTAAACCCATTTCTTCGGCGAATACTTGACAGACAAATGAAAGAAAAAACAGGTACACTAACCCTCTTCTCTCAACAGGTAGTGGTCTAGCTTTTGTTGAAACTAGTAACTTTGTATTAGCACCTAATGTACTATTGGTCTTTTATGACATATCGCTTATTGCTCCCTGAACTCTTTGGAAGTCTCTTTGGATAAAAGCGTCTGCTTTGTTTCAATATAAAATGTAAATGTTTCAATATAATACGAAAATACAATACAATAAAAAGAAATCAGCACTGAGTACTAGCCCTCCAAAAAGTCATGCATGCACATAGTTTTTATGTTTTCATTTTTTACAGTTTAAAAATATGATTTTATTCCAAAAGTGACACATAGTAAATAAGCAAATAGACATGAACGATGATAGGTAAAAAAAGCATTCGGAAAGTGTATTAGCCACAAACAGTATACAGGATTCTGTTGAATATCCTCTGTAGAATGGAAATACATAAAATCTTTGTAAATTTGGAAATCTACATCCTTGCTTAAAAAGGTCAAACCAAAAACGTCACAAACATTACCGGTGACTAAGGCTAAAGCTTTTATCTATTTCCATTTTCCCAAGAATAAGGAACTCGTAAGACATTTTGCTGATCTACCATTTTGCTGGAAATGTCCCAGCTGTCACCTTCTTCTAATTACCCAATATTCTTCATTCAGATCCATGAACAGGTCACACTATCGCTCAACAACTATTAACAATTAACCAAAGCTGACTTTAGCTTGACAACACAGCACACACGACCTGCATGAGCACCAGAGCATGTTTGTCTTTTCTGAACGTAATACTCATTGGGTGTTAATGTCAATTGGTTGGGTAAACACAGCTAATGTGGCATATGTGATTGGACAGTCACTTTAAGGAGTTAGAGTGTTTTTGTGCACAATAGACTCATTTTCCGCTGATTCAGGCAAATACTGCAGAACTTGTGTGGATATAAAAAGGAGAAGGACATGCAGAATGTCCCAAACCATATCACCTCTCTCATCTGTTACCATCTAGTCCTCAGCTTCAAGAACAGGTAAGGGGTTGACAGGATGGGAAATTTACAGTACATCCTTCTTATTGAAGCATTATTTTCAGAGTCTGTTAATAAACTAGTAACACAAGTACTTTTATTTTTACTAAAAGTGCTTTCTTTTTCTCAGGGTAATAATGGCATTGTGGCTCCAAGCTGGTGCTTTCTTGTTGATTTTGGCCATCTCTGGTGTCAATGCTAATCCAGGGGCTCCACAGCACCTGTGTGGATCTCACCTTGTTGACGCCCTTTACCTAGTCTGTGGTCCAACAGGCTTCTTCTACAACCCCAAGAGAGATGTTGACCCCCTAATGGGTAAGATCGAAATTGTTTTAGTAGAAAAGCTTTAAATAGATGTGTACTAAGAGATTCTAAGTAGTTGAAAATACATTGTGTATCAAAGAGCGTAAAATAGTCTCTGTAAAATGTCAAATACATGTCATACAAGGTCAGACCACAAAGTACAAACAATATCGATTAAATCTGATGTCTATTTGAAAGATTTTAGCTGCAAAGTAAAACAGAAAATGAAAACTATACACGTTTCTATAGCAGTACAAGAGAGCCTGACCTGTGCGATTTTCCTTTCTCAAAATTAAATTTGGCTCAATTTGTAACTTTTAATATTATGTTCCCTGTTGTTATATTCTTTTTCAGGTTTCCTTCCTCCTAAATCCGACCAGGAAAATGAGGCGGCTGACTTTGCATTTAAAGATCATGCTGAGCTGATGAGAAAGAGAGGCATAGTGGAGCAGTGCTGCCACAAACCCTGCAGCATCTTCGAACTCCAGAATTACTGCAATTAAATTACTTTCCCACCTGTTTACAGACAGGTACCAGGTGCCTTAATGACCTTGATTTGTGTTTTTCATAGAAAATAAAAACTCATCAAATACGGTATGTGTTTTTGCTGACTCTACGTGGTATATTTGTTTTTTTGTTATTGGTCATGGTACAACTATGTTTATCAATTTTTTCACATCCCGCTATAGACATTACATGTTATTCAAGACTAGCAAATGCATATGACTTCTGCCAAAAACTAAACAAATCTTGTTTAGTGACACTAAACAAAAGACAATGTTTGGAAACATCTAAACAACCAAACAATAGAATAGACTACAGAGTAATAATAAACATGGAATCTGCAGAAACTATGGTGTTTCACAATACAATAAAGTGTCTCTAAACCAATTATTAAATCAAATCAAATCCTGGAATGAATGTTCTACAACTCTGCTACTCAGAAAAGGACCATTTTAAGCATGCTATATGGTTAATTTGTGTTATGTCTGGCTGCTCATGCAAAATAATTTCCCCACAGGGGATAAATCCTTTCTTCCTTCCTTACCTACCATGCCCTTTCCATTCCAACCAATGCTCATATATCTGACATGGTAATCATTGTCATTTAGCGGATGAATTGTAGAATAGGAGTAAAGATTTTTCGCATCTCCCAGCACTGTGGTATAATCATAACATTTTGAAGAGGCTCTTTATCTGAGCAGTATGTCACTTTGGCTCAGAGGGACATTTTCTATAATAGTATGTAGTTTGAGAAGCATCCATCTCTGCAGTCATCTGCAAAGCTTTCATTTCTCTGAAATCACTTAGAAAACGGCTGGCGATAAATACAAAGCTTGCTTTTTTTTTTTAACAAGATATTAGGTTTCAGTTGCAATTCTTTTTCTCACTAAAGTTTCTTTACACCATGTATTAGGCAGTTGTTCCTTAAAACTTCTGTTCTGATAGTATTAAAGATATCTTATCATTTTTCTTATTTCTATACGGTTTGTTTCTTACATGCATTTTATGTAAAAGTGATTTGCATTAATTCACAATTGAAAAAAACGCTACAAATTTGAATTGAATTTGACAATGTCTATGTGTGGGGTGCTTCTAAATACATTAAAGGCTGCACTACTCAAGTTATAAAAAAGTATAAAAATGTAATGTCACACACTAAGACATCACAGATTGTTCAATTTAGTGTCATAGCTGTGAAAAAGCACAACAATCAACAACATGTTTAAGAAACCACAACAGAACATTAGTCATGTAACAAAATTGATTTATTGTTTGTTGCCCTCCTGACCCTCTTTCAACACAGGATCATTTTGTTACGGTTTTTATCATTCGTCATAATTAATTCATCTTTTAATATTTTAAATACTGAAACCAGAAAAAAGTATCCTTGTAAAGATCTTTATTCTTGCATGCTACTAGCCTAACACTAATAAAAAATGTAAATAAGAACCAAGAGACAGTACCAATACTTTTATATAGTTTCTTCATAATTAAACCAGTTTTTCATGTTCACGCAAAGGCTCTGTGTTTTGCGTTGCTAACACAAAACCAGGCCATCATAGTTGCACAAGATAAAAGCCACATAACCGCCATTCTTTCAGCTAAAAATCTCAATGCCCTTAAACAAATGCATCTTCATGTAAAACATTAAGGTTGTCACTTTCCAAAATTAAAGGCAACAAACTTCTCACTGCGGAAATTACTGCTCTGCAAATATAAATGAAAGGCACCAGGAAGGTGGCGTAATGGGTTGGTTAATGCACACAGGAGGGAGAGTTAAATCAAGAATGAATAGACTCTATACAGACCCTTTCCCAACAACCATGCCCACACTGGAAGAAAACAGCATCATTTCATAGTGTCAGTTTTTAATTTTTTCATCTCTTTCAGAAATCCTGTTTTTACCAACAATGTATCACCAACAGATCTTTAAAAGATTAGAACACATACAAAAGAGTCATTTACTCACCTTCATATCATTGAAACACAAGCAAAAGCATTTTCTTTTTTAGGTGTAACAGAGCATGTCTCAAAGTCTTTCACAGGATTATTATACAGTATATAGCTGTGGTACAACATGAGGATGAGCAAATGGCCGAGCTCCAGTTTTAGGGTAAACTAGTCTTTTCATTATGAAAATGTGCTAATATTTTCTGGTCAACAGCCTCATATCTGCTGATGAAAATGTGGCCACAGAAGGGTAGCAAAACATTCATTCACAAGGAGCAAAGTGTCAAACAATTAACATGGGCTAACACCATGTGTTTAAATCAAAGAAATTCAGCTGATCCAAGTCAAACTTTTAAAACTAGTTTTGTGGAATTTAAACACAATCCATATGCAAAATTATCACACCCAGTCATTCTGACAAATCTATGCTAAATGGCAGATACTTTGAAGCGTAAAAATTTCACAAACTTTTATATACACAGTAAACAATCTAAGGTGGCAGACCAGAAACTGACACAACTACCCCAGAATTGCCTCCAGGTTCTTATTAGTAGTGTTATTTTTTGAGATTCCAGGATGACAACATTCCACCCAGAGTATAGGTGAAACTAAAAGCATAACTCACTGGGCTGTTGCTAATACTTCATATTACGGCTTTAACACAAAACAATGAGAGAGAAAAAAAAAACATTCAAATTTCCAGAGTTTTTTCAGTTGTAAATAAAATCTAAACCAAAGTAAAAACCCCAAGAAGCTCTACTTTTAGATAAACACATTAAGAGTACAGTGGCATTCCTGAAAGGGTCTCATTTCATTAACCATCTCTGTTAATCATGATTTTCTTGACTAATCAAACTACAGCTTGAAGAGAACTTGCATTTAGGTATAACGAAAAAGGAGGGCTGTAGCTACGAATTCTACAGTTCCCACACGGTTTGCTGCATGAAAATCACAATATGTAAGGAAATTGGATACTTCAAGTAACGCTGAAATAACTTCAGGTTTGTTCAGCCTGGTGAAAAAGCAGCAAATACACAGAATAAAGTGAATAACAAACAAAAAGCCAAATCATTCATTATGGGTTGAGCACAATAAGCGTGTTTGTCAAGTATCTGAGTTGACATGCTCTTTCCCATCCCAGTCATGAAAATATTTACAACTGGTGTTGAACCCTCGTCAGCCACATTGCACTACTTTGGTACTTCAGCTTTTCTACCTTGGCTGGATAGAAGCAGGAAGCAGTGGCATTTCAAGCAAAACATACAGTATTGAAGAAAAAATCCTTCATGGTTCAAGAGTAAAAGGTAATATTCATACAATCTAGACACAATGAGCTAATTAATCTTTATACATAGTGGATTTGTCCAGAAGAATTTAGATAGAACATGAGATGCGAAAGTTGCCATTCTGATCAAGCTACATGGAGATGACAGTGAAGAATTGTGACTTAAGGTTAATAAGGTCCAAATTTAAGGCTGTACAAAGTCCAGGAACATACTATCAGCAGACAAAGACATACTATTGAACCAAAAAACATCCAGAGTGAAATTAAGTCCATGACTTAAATCTCAATGAGTCTCACTGCTTCACATTCACCTTGAATGTTCAATGAACAGTGGCAACTGTAAAACCAATAATTATTCAGTGTTGCAGTTCACAGACAAAAAGTGCTTTAGATCAAGTAAAAAAAATGGAGTTCTTAAAACAGTCAGACTGGACAACAGGCCTTCAAGACCTCATGTTTTTTTTAAACAGAATCCAAAATTAAGGTGTCAGGGTTTTGAATAGCTGAATCTAAGGCTAAAGTTTAAGGGTCTGAGTAAATCTGCCTTCTCCGTGATGTCAAGCCCCTCAGCAGCTCTGAAGAGCATTCCCTTGTGATATCACTGCCATTTAAATCTCAGCCTTCAAAGGAAAGGGCACACCCTGTATTAGCTGAATTTATGAGCAGAGATCCACAGGAGCCATTCAGCAAAAAAAATCCTCACCAATGTCACATTCTGGCTTATCAGGTGTCAAAACGTCCAAGTGTTGAAAGCATGCATAAACGTGTCCTGCAAAATTAATGCTAAATGTATCTTTTCAAAAATGTTTTCAATAATAAAGTCTGTTTAACTAAATGAGGCGTGGGATATGAATCAATGATGAAATATGGTTACGGCTAATGTTAATTCAATTGTTCTCCCAAAACATATTTTAAACGAAAAGCTGTACAATGAGTAAGTGCTTCATGATTCTTTCATGACTGTAATGTCCTATACAACAGTTTTATATGCTGTACAGGTTCAGAGAGAAAATATATGGGGGCACAGAGTTACTGCTATAAAATAAATGTAACCGAGTACGGAGAGGCAAGAGAACAGCAAATTTCAAAGGTCCTGTCCATTTCTTTTCTGATTGGAGCATCTATATACACTCTGATGTAGTTTATGTCCATAATTTTGACATGGTGATCTCAAACCACCATAGTTGGTTTCATAGATTGTTCAGTTCATCGCACAGATGTTCATCTGGTGTATATTGGTATTATTTGTGTCACTCCCAAACAGAAGTCCTGAAAGCCCAGTACACTTTTTTCACGTATAGCATTGACCTAAACAAGCTCTGTGTTAAAGGCATTGTGTAGAATATGTATAAATAGCTGTCTAAGCATGCATTGTAGTTTGTGTGTCGAGTTTACTAAACTGCAGGCCATGTTTCCTCTCCACTCATAGCGTTTGTGGTTCTGTAGGGGCTGGGTGTGGGCTCTGAGGGGGAGAATGTGGAGGCGAGTGCAAAAGAGGGGAAAACCGTGAGGTTGGAGGGCAATAAGAAGGTGGGGCTGTGGGGGATGGGGGCAATCCAGAGGGCACCAGAGGTCCAGCAGGTGAGAAGGGGCCAGTGGGTGATTCAGCAGGAGGTTGGTTGTAAAAGAAGAAAGCACACTGATGAATAAATGTCTCAATGATTGTCTGGTAGGTGCGAGTAGCTGTCAGAGCATCCATAGAGGTGAAGTCTGGCCGCATCAGTGTAGGCCAGAAACAGATGGACAGATTTTCACTGGTCATTAAGTTGACTCTGTTCCACTGACTAACCCTGGGAGAGGAAAATAAATCAAGTTTCAAGACTCATCCTTGTATCTTATCTCAAACAGTTAGGAAATGCATTAAATGTGGTTCCATACTTGTTTAGATGGCCCATAACATGTTTGAAGACATCAAAATTCTCTCTGGGAAATCGCCTCAATACATCCTTCATAGTATGCAGCCTCTGTTCTCTGTCATTAATTTCTATAGACAAAATTCACATAATTAACTAAAATAAAGAGGATTTAAAAAGAGAATTGAAAGCATAAATGTATTCTTACTGAAAGCTTCTATCAGCTCAACCTGTGAGCTATAAGGAATCAGAGGATCCGGCAGCTCTGAGAAGAAACTTTTCAATGCCCCAGCAACTGTGTTCACAGTATAGTCTTTTTCCACTAGATCCAGATTGTGGTCTAATAATTAGAAAAAAGATTGAATAATCAGCTTGAAAAAAGCTCTTTGTCCGCCATTGAAAAGATTTTCTGTTATTTATGACACAACAGTTCTGCACACTTTAGAAGTTTTCCACCATTTACAAAGTCTTCATTATTAAAAATTGTTTGTAGGGCTTCTGTTGACCTGCAAAAGGAACAGCATTTACAGAAAAAACATATAAAGTCAAAAACAAAAAAATATTTTGTACATATAAAGTCTTTGACAAATTTCTCAGATATTAAGTTTAGAATGTTGTATTTTTATAGAAACCTACCCAAATTGGGAAATAAATATAAAAGAACAGATTTAATGTTTTTTTTGTTTGTTTGTTCAAAAGCCGAGGCTGTTTTCCTCACACTTAATGCACTATACATTCATAAAAACAAATCGAGGGGGGGGGGTGCGGGGTTGGGGCATAAACGTTTTGTGTAAAAGATAAAAAATGCTTGCGCTGGCTTGCAACTTCATTACAGTTCACAGAGTTAAATGCACATTTTCAACATGCAAACTGAAAACCTTTTACAGAACAAACAAAAACAAACATCTTCATGCTAACATTATTACCAACCTAGCTACAACAACTCACAACAGTTTAACAAACTAAAAACATATTCAGCTTACCCTGTTCAAACAGTCTCTGCAAAGTCTCTATCTCTGACTTATTTCCACTTACTCTGTAGATACCCTCTGTGGTCAAACCTTGGGAGAGTGAGAGACCGAGCCAATATTAGGTACAGGTTAAGTATCATGTGCTTCAGGCTATGTAACAAAATGCTAAATATGATCAATTCTAAAATTAACATTACAATTACAAAAGCATGACACCAGTTAGAAAAGAAAAAATGAAAGCAATCAAGTGACACATTCTCAATAGTATGCCCGGGTGTCCTTTTTAACAGCCACAGCCATTAGGCTTCTAAATTTAGCGCAACATTGTGATACAGATAAGCTTATATGGTGTTCAAATCACATCTCTGATGGGGTGAGTTTGATGGTGAAATAGCAGAAGCAGTAAGTGTACCTGTGGCTTCAATATAACGTATACACTTGTCAATGAAAAGTGGAATAGGTCGTTCAAAGGAAACCACGTTAACCAGAGGCACTCCAAAGTAAGTACTCTCCAAAGGCTTAGAGATTGAATGACGAGGCTTTGGTCTTGTTTTCTGAAATACAGAGACAACTTCATTACAATTACATATCATTACACCATAAAAGGCTAAGGGAGGTTTGTAAAAAGAAAATGATCACAATATTAAAAGTGAAAAATAAATAAATAAAACTCACTTTGCCTGGTCGGCGAAGACTTTTCAGTATGTTCCTCTTTTTGGGATCCTCTGCTTCTTCGTTAAGTATGTCTCCCTTCAATCCTGAAACATCATCGTCTTTAGACCTTGTGAGTGTGCCAATCTCATCATCGCTACCAATAGAAAAACTAGTGCGGAAATTGCTGAACTTCCCCAGCCGTTTGGAACGATCACGGTAGAGTCGCGGCTTCACCCTTGCTGCAGAGAACTTGCGACGTCTTTCCAAAGAGCTGCCATCCCCTTCACTGTCTGAACCATTGCCTCCTCCATTAGAGTGCATCCTGTTGGAATTGCGGATGGTAATGATTTTGCCCTGTGTGCTGTCATGTGGCACAGAGTAAATGCTGTCCTCGTAGTTGGCCCGTGGCTTTGATACAGCATCCACTGGCTCCGCATAGTCTGAAGGATCATAGTCTCCTCCAAGAGGCCAAGTCACATTCGATGTAAGAGACCGCCGATGGCTGACTGAATCTATATAAGGGTTGAAATTTGGTTTTCTGAGGTCAAAAGCGACACTAGGTTTGGGTCTTACTTGAGGAGGGATTTTATTGTTTAGCTTGTTCTCAAAGGAGCTAAGGTCTGAGATAACCGAGAATGTGTCACCTGAGTCCAAGTCAGGTAGTTTGAACCCACCATGAGAGGTAAGTGTGCCATCATGGTAGGGCGGAGAAGCTTCCATGTCCTCCTCAGAATCTAACAGCATTGTGACAGGGCTTGGGGAGCCACAGTGTGGAGAATACACATTCTCATTTGTGCTTGAGGCTTCTGGAACATTTTCATACATATGACTGGCCTCAACAATGGTTCTCTTCTCTAACACTTCTGAAAAAAATTGTTCCAAGAGGTCGAATTTGTGTAGTCCTCTGCTAGGGCCACAGACTGTGCTGCAAAAACGTCCCTCAATTTCATGTGCCAGATCCTCACCTTGGACTAAAAACTCATGAGCAGAGTCTAGAAGCTCACTCTGAGTTTCTCCCACTGCAAGCAGTTGAACAGGGATGATGTCTTGAACCTCACACAAGAAGGCACACAGGGTTTCAAAAGAAGCCTTGCGACACGGAGAGTACACAGCAATGTAACCATGCATCAACCTACTTTTACGTGTGGCAAAAGCAGCATGGTATGACATTAGGGATAGCTCAATTGTATACTTGTTGCCACCAACTGTCTGTTCCAGCAGCACCGAAGTGCCACTTGCCTGGGGAGAGGTCGGCTTGCAGTGCTGAGGGAGCAGGAATGGCGCAAGAAGTTGATCAGTGTCATAAGAGTCTCCACACATTAGGCACATGGTAATACGAAAGTCAGCGTCTGGGCCATGGTCTTGCTGTATGTCTCTAATACATGTAGGCAGTGGAGGTGCAGGTGGTGAACCACCACGTAATGATGAAGTCCTTCTCATTTCAAGTAGACATTTCAAGACCTGATTGATCTGCCTTTCGTTCACATTTCGACCATAGCCGCTGCCTGGGGAGGCAGGTTCCAGGAAGTTACATTGCAGTTTTATTGATACCTGCTGACCCTGTGATATTAAAGCTTGGGCAGTCTCCCCACCTATGTCTCCTAGTCCTCCAACACCTCTTTTGGTTATTAACAAGAGTGAGAGAGGAAGTTGAGCAAAATGGTTATCCTTTCTGCCAAGCGTAGAGTCTCGCAATTTCTCGATACTTTCAACAATATATGACAAGGATTCTTTTGAATTGTACAAACACAGGCATCCGTGGGGAGTGAATGTGGCTGTATGAAACGAGTTAACAGGAAGTCTAACATTGCCCTCAATGGGTCGAAGGACAAGCTCATACATTCTACCTTCAAGCAAGTAATGATCATCATTGGTACATAATGCTCGAATCTCATTGGCCAGTTCTCTTGCTAGACCATCTTTGCCCAGGATAACAAGATTAATCCTATCTATCTTTACATCAGTCATATGTGACTTTCCAAAAGAAGGGTATTGTGCAGGGAAGCACAAAGCAAGCATTTGCTCAATTTTGTTGTCAACACAGTGTGGGCAGTTGGGGCATGTTTCCTTAGTAGGGTGATACACAAAATGGATGTGCTTTAAGACCAAAGCATCTCTCTCAGCTTGCAATTTCTGCAGTGCCTTGAAGCGTTGTTCTTCACCTAACACTTCTTGAATTGCACCCATCTTTTCTTTACTTGGTTTGGCATCCACCTCGAGTTCATAGAAAAGCTCAGAGTACTCAAGTAGGAGCTCCTGAAAATCCTCTTTTGCTTTGTCTATGATTGCTTTTTGGTGCCGGTTATAAATGTCCAAATATTCAGGCTCCTCAAGCCACAGGTAAAAGTCTTCGTTCATGATGAAGCTGCGTGCCTCCTCCCAGGGTTTGCCAGGGGTAACAAAGGGTGAAGATGCCAATTTAGCTTTGAACTCATGACGCATCTGGGCACGCTTGCATTCATTGCGCAGGTGTTCAAGGTGTGCGTCAAAGATGATTTCAGCAGCTGTTGTATCCAAAACATCAAACGGGATGCGCTCATCATCCATGTTGTCAAGATGTGGTGTTTCTTCCCATGGTGCATCCTCCAATACCACAAACCAATGGTCAAAGTCTTTTTTAGACTCAAGAACCTTCTGAACCCCAGACCAGCTCAAATGCTCTATTTCATCCAACTCCGACACCAAGCTACTCAAGGCAAGAGGTAGAGTGCTCAGGTATCCTTTGCGACGCCTTTCAGTGTGCTCTTGCTTCAGACGGTGAATATGTTGTTGAAAAAGCTTTTTTGCTTTGCCTGTTCCTTCTAAAAATACATACTCCTTGTATTCAGGTGATGTCTGCATTCGTCGGCTGATGTTGGGCCAAGATTCATTATGATTCTTAACAATGTGGTTCACCAACCATTCATAGCGGTCCTTCGCAGAGGCAATCAGTTGACTCTGATGTTTTAGTGCTTCAAAGTAAGGTATGATTTTGGGCTTACCTCTACCCTTATCTATGAGCTGGATCAAGGTGAGGAAAGCCATGTCAACATTGACATTAGACCGCGCGGAAGTCTCGACAACCGGCAAGTTCTTTTTTGTAATGGCAAAAGTATGAGAATCCTTTATGTATCGCTCAACACCCTCATCGCACTTGGTGAGAACCAGTACAATTGGCTTTTTTGTCTTGCTTAAGTGATTGTACAAGTTGGTGACGAACTTCATTTGATCATCAAAGTTGCGATTCATACCCCGACTCACATCGACACAAAGCAGAAAGCCATCCACCTGCAACTTGCCTTCTGGCATTTGCTTTTGTTCAAAGTCCTGCTCCAGCCCCAACTGATCAGTGCAGAAGTACATGAGTTTTTCTGCAGAAGCCAGTTTGGTGGAAGCAGCCCTTTTGATGTAAGGCTGCAAAGCTGTGCTTCGATGGGGCTGGAATGTCTGGTCATCGATGAATTCTGTCTGCTCGACTACATGCATCCTACTTTCTGCACCATCTTCCAAAACTCGTCCTACCTCTCCCCAAAACAGGAAATGGTCATTGTTGACAACCCGGCCCCCAAAATCACTGGTGCTTAGCACAGAAGTGTGATCTAGATGGAAGTTGTCCGCACTGGGACGGACAAAGCGATTACAAAGGCAAGATTTGCCAACTCCACATTGGCCTTTTTCCTTTTCGGTACCCGACAGGCCAACAACAACAAGGTTGTAGATCGGCATCCGGGATTCTTGTTTTTTAGCCATCATCATTGTATACAGGCATTCATCTTGTTATGCCCCAAAGTTTGACAGTGACAGAATCTTTGGAACATGTCCATAAAATGTTAATCAGTGTATATGATTTACAACAGGCTTTAGGGACAATGTTTCAATCATCCTTTCGGGTCAAGAAAGGTGGTTGCTGAAATGAGTGCTGACCAATCAGAGATGGTTACAGGGGGAACTGAAGAACTGAAAGCAGAGGCAGAAACTGGGGTTCATCCTAAAAGAGAAAGGAGGAGAGAGAACAAACCAATTACTGGCAAAATTGTGTGCTTCATCTGCCCAAAAGGCTGTTTGCATAGAATGTAGCATAAAACAGAATTACCCTACATTGACACTTGTCCCTTTCAAGTATCTCAAAGTATATTTCACCAATAACACTCAATAGACTTAGTAAACATTCATATGAGAATATAAAATAAAAAGCTAATTTGAGTAGATTCTTTGTCAGATCTTTGTCTGAAATTGATAGGATGCCTATTGTGGCAGACCTTAATATACCTACAAGTGAACTACAGAACACTTAAACACAATGTGTTGCAAAAAATGCAATACGATGAACCCGATGTAAACACTCTTGATTTAAAAAGTACGGCATGCCTACCATATAGACCTAATTCCCAAAATGGCTTACTGTATAGTTGGCAAAACTACCATACATGTATTCGATGGTGACTATATAAAATGATGTTAATAATATATGATTTTATATTATACATTTATAATATAAAATAGCATAATAGAGATTGATCTTCATTTTTCGTTTTTTTCTAACCATAGGAAAAATATTTTTGATGTATTTGTTAACTAATATTTACTTGAACATAAATGAGATTTCACTGAAAGTATTTCTGCATACATGCTATGTATAAAATCTGATCATTAACGACTGACATCAATTGTGTTGTAGTACATTATTTACATAATAGTATCCTGTTTATCAATTAAGTTAGTCTGTATACATTTCCAATTATTTATTTCTGATTATAAATTGAATAGGGTTTTCAAATGATAAATCGTGGCATCCAGAATAAAAATTTGTGTTAACAGAATGTGTCTATGTACTGTGCATATTAATTTTGCATTTATAAAGACAAAAACATACACATACATGTATATATTTATATTTACCATTGATTTGGATAATTTCCAAACGTTTATTCATTTTTGTATTTTATATATATTTTAATATGTGTGTAAAATGTGTGTGTTTTACATTAATATGCCAAGTACACAGACATAAATTATGCAAACACAAACTTTCATACTGGATGTGATTAATCACGATTAATCGTTTGGCAGCCTTAGCATTTAATATAGATACTGGTGCTTGCCTATTCAAATATTTTTTGTTTGCCAGGGTGTTGCTATGTGGTTTCGAAGTCATTCTGAGTGGCTTTAAAGACCTTTACTATGGAGTTGTTCGGGATGGTTTCTTTACAACTGAAGTCAAACGGGAGTACTCCAATTCTATATGATAGTCTGATTTGTATATAGGGGTTGGGTTGCAAGGCAATGAACAATACTGTATGCAGAACAGAACATCATAGGGTATACAATGTAATGTGTATGTATTATATATATATATATATATATATATTTTACATCATATAAAATATTTTATAATTAGAAACATACTGAAAAGCTATAACATTGAAACCTTACTGAATTTGCATGTGATCAAAGAGCAAGATCTAACAGTAAGCGCAATGAAAGTTATTAGTTATGTTATCTGATCAATATCATTGTTCATAAATGGCTTAAAAATATGTTTACCATATATGAAACAGTGTTTTATCTAACATCTACTTCTACGAAGTAAGGTATATTTAAAATGTTTTGAATTAAAAAATAACAAGTTGCGTGACTGACTACATAACATTTTCCTGGTCATCGTATATTACACATCTATTTAACATATTCCAAATAATTCAATGATCATAACTGAACTGCACCATATTTAGTTTAAAAAATCCTTGTAAAATTTCGGCTGTTTTTCTCGTATTTTTATAGTCACTGTAACATGAAAATGCTGTTCTAACGGCGAGATACAGAAAATTGTATTGAGCGGCCTTGACATGATTTGCTTTTCGAAACCCATGTAATATCTAATGCTGTACATGAAGAACCTCACATTATACAGACTCTGTCTGGCTCTACAGCTCAAATGTGATCCCCAGCCGGATCAAGTGCAGTGCAAGAAGGTACTACTGACTATGTCAATTGGTTGTTACATCTGAGTCTTTTAGCTGCTCAGCCATATCTTCAATTGCCCAATCTTCAACCTTTAGATATAACAATCCTGCATTTGCTGAAACCGCCTTATATCGCCTGATATGGATTTAGCACGCATCGATATCAAACAGTTATACAGTACTGCATAATGTGATTGTATCCATCTCACACGCTTTATGCTAATTAGTCTGACACGTGAAACTTAAAAGCAAGTGATCAAGCTCATCCGCCCAAAGCATAGGCCCTGGCATGCCCCAAGCAAGAAGCTACGTAATGCGGATGTCATGGTTTAGAACTGCCTCCCTATATAAGCGGTTCAGCTGTCCGTGCTGCTCGGTGGCATTTTCCCTACCCATATAAATCAAATTGCCCGTAATAAAACGCCACTTTAAATCAAGAAGAATAATCTATTTGTATGCGCATCTACATACGGATAACTGCAATTCTTTCCAGCGTTACACAGCCACCGATAATCTATACACCACGTGAGAATGTATTCTGCAAACTCTCGATTATAGAAGTTTTATTAGATCTAGTAGGCCACGTGAGAGAAATACCGAAAGATAATCCGTTTTAGTACAACCAAGGAGCTTCGCGCACAATAGAGATCACTCACTTTTAAGTATTTTTGTATTACAATTTGCACTTCTCTACTTATTGTTGCGATTCGATTAGATGCCTCGGTCTCTTCTAATATTCGTTAAACGAAACATCGGGGAGAATACATACCAGTGCCATTCTCCGTTCCCTTCTGAATCCCTCTGTGCTCGTAGAGGCCAACGGGAGAGGGCTTAGACCCGGACCGCTCGTCTTATTAAAAAGCCGAAAAATGCGAAAAGCTACATGGAAGATAAAATCTCCGGGGGGCTATTTGACTGCGTGTCTTAGTGGCTCGCAGTTTCAAGGAATATTTTGTCATTGGCAAGTTACAGAAGCCGGTCTGAAAATCCACCAAAGGCTAAACATATCCAAACAAAGAAATGTCCTTTCTTGGAGGCCAGTTGTTTCCGTGGAGAAAACAGGCTTGTTTTAATACCTTCTTCCGGCCTAACCACGTTGGTTTTGATAAATTAAAACGTCCTTTGTTGTGGTCATAATATGCTGATTTCACCGTGTGCAGACAGCATGCAGCGATGCCTTAACAGTGACACACAACGTCCAGTTTCGTAGTCAAATCACGCGCAATATGGGCCGCGCGTTGCTTTAAACGTCAAGCATTGTGCGTGTTTATGTCCAAATAATGGCGGTCCATCCACCCGAACCCAACTCTGACTGTGCCCTCTTCTGCTCTCCCTTTTTGAGGATAAAAGAGGGTTACGGAGACAGCCGAGACTCGCCCAGTGGCGCATGGACAACAGCACAGCGCTGAGCCAATTACAAGAGCTGAGCTCGAGCACGCGCACGAGATCGCATGAGAGCTAAAGGCGAAGCAGCATCATTTCAAGAGTGCCTGCTGCTGAAAATTAGTCATCTTACATACATTTGTACAATAAATTGTCCAACGCAAAACCTTAACATATGTAGAGTATTGGTACAACGATAACTCGGGAAAATGTCCACAAATCGTAAAGGATACATCCAGAAATCCACATTCTTTCATCACTTACCATGTCACTCAAGTCACGTGAAACGTATGATTTTCTTTCTACTGCAGAACACAAAAGAAGATATTTTGAAGAATGCTTGTAACCAAACATCACTGACCACTGGTTTAGTGGTTTTCATTAAATAGACACAAAACCACTTTCTCAAATTCTTGTCTTTTGTGTTCCACAAAAGAAAGAGTCATATAGAGATTTTTAACCACATGAGGGTGAATAAATAGTAACATTGGGGGGTGAACTATCCCTTTGATCTTAACCTTATAAAATAAGAAATGCATTATTTATTGATGTTGTAATATAATGAAGTATTTATTGATCTTGACAGAAAGGACACTTTGATACATTGATTTAGAATGGCAGCATGTTTATTGTGATGGTGTGGCAGCAAACATCTCATAAAGTCCTAGAAATTAACAAAGCTCATTAGAAAGAATGTACATGTATGTAAGTGACCATAAAATCATGACCACCATTGGTAAAATATTTTAGTTTTTGATGTGCCCCAATACCTGCAGAAAACAAAATTAAGAAAATACATTTAGAAATAGAATAAAACAGGAATCTTAACCATCAACACACCCTTCATCTGTTTGACACAACTGTGCTTGGATGGGTCGAACTATTATAATAACTCATTTGCAGATGAAGATATTAAAAATAAATTGTAATAGGCGATCCGTTACAAAGAAAAGTATTCAAACAGCAAGATAAATCAACTCTTTAAAACATTTACTATGACCTATACAAATGACCTTCACATGCATACTGTCGCAGACAATAATGACTGGAAAAAATAAGTTGGAATATCTGCATTTAGCATTTACAGAATGATGAATTTTCAAAAACATTAAAACATGTGTGCTTGCTTACAGTGTAGGTTAATGAAGGAGATGTCATAGTTCACCACTGTCCTCATGCCTACAGAAAAGACACAATAATTAAGTACTGTCTCTCTCTCTCTCTCTCTCTCTCTCTCTCTCTCTGTTTGTGTATGTGTGTGTGTGTTTAATATTGTGTCTTACTTAGCTGCTTTGTTTCCACACTTGAGTTTTTTGCCTACCAGAAGAAAAGATTTGATCATAAATAGAAGTAGGCCATATAGGTATACATATTCTGTGTATGCCTATTGGTGCTTCCATGTGAGAAATCACTATTGTTTTGGATTTCACAAATGTAGTCACCGTACTTACCAAAAATGATTGCCATGCCCAAACAGAACAAAACAGCTGCAAAGATCAGCCCACCTCTTCTGATTAATTCATAATCTAGTGAGCACATACATAGATGATCACAAACAAGAAAAATTAACACTTTGTGAATTTATTGTAAGACTTCTAATTCTATCAAGATTTTGCTCAGTAGTGAGCATAATGTGATATAAGATGGCAGTGAATGAATTTGTAGTGTCCAGACTCAAATCAATACATTCATGTCAAACTTTAAATGTGAGTTTGTTTAACAGTCATCAGTTAGTGTAAACAAGTGTAACTATCAGACATTCTTACCATAAGTGAAATCAGCATCAGAATACTCAGGTTGTTCTTAAAAGAGAACACACAGGCCATCAGGTTATATATCTTACATTTCCCATAGTTTGTTTAAAATGTTCCAAAGTTTACAAACAAAAGTTACTTAGAAAGTAATTATTTTATTTTGTCCTACTAAACATGTTTAAAGTTGACATAAACTTACCCACTCCCATCATTGGTTGCAATGGTCCAAGTTCTCAAAGTTCTCAGAGTTGATAATTCCACAACTATATTTATGTGAGAGAGAGGACTTGAGGTCTTTCGACTCTCTTGTGGATTTGTTACTGATGTACAGTTGACACAGTAAGAGGTACAGAAAGGAGAGTGAGAGAGAGTAAAAATGAGAGAGAAGTATGTCTTTGGCAAATGAATAACCTTCAAACCCTTCCCACTGACCTGTCTTATCCAGTTAACTTCAAAATTGGCACACAAAAGCCCATAGGACATTCTTAATATCTAACTATTAAGCATTGGTGAAAGTAACCTTGGACCCTAACCAAGGTCTTTCGATTCATCAAGAAACAAGCAGACCATGTGAGACAGATTCAGAATCTGAAAGGCCAGAAAATGTGATAAAAGCTGACAAACACAACTTATTTTAAAAAACTACTTTGAAATAAACATTTTTGTAAATTAGACTGTTCATACTAAAATGATTATTTAAAAAGTAATTTGAGCTTTTGAATAGATATGTGAGGTTCCAGTTTTCTGTTAGTTCTGTTTCAGTGGGTAGTTAAGAATTAATTTGTTGTTTCCTGGAAAAACCCATGAATTTTTTTTAAATACACAACAAATCACTCTAATTTAGAAAGAGAAAATCCTTTTTAGCAGCATAATTATAATACAATTTACTTTCAAATAAATGGATAGTGAGTCTTTTATTCTCTGCTGTCTGCTGTCGAAAAACAACTGGTAAGATAACACTCTATCACAAGGTAAAATATAAATCTCAGTATAAAAAGGGGTTATGTTAGTATTTTACCCCAGTTAATAATTAGTGTCAGCATTCTTTTGAAGTAGAAACAAATTCTTAATTTACAATACAGTTTGTTTAAAGTTTAAGTTTAAAGTCCCAAATATACATTTTACATTACTCTATAAAGGGAATATGGGACTTTATTATATAAAGTCAATACAGACAATGACATTGATCTTTCTATGTTACACGTTTTTAGAAAAAAAATATATAACACAATTTCAAGTGCAATAGTGACCTCACTGATAGTGAGTATAGGTTTAACAGGATTCAGAAAGCAATATGAATGGATCAAGAGTTAAATTCCATGCATATCTGAGACTCCTACTGTTTTAGTAACCACTGAAACTATTAATAAACAACCAAACCTACAGCAAATAAATATGAGTAAATATAATGGTTGGGTTGGTTAATCATGTTAAAAAGATTCTCTCTTGCCTGTTTACATGTTTATTTTATAGAGATTTGTAGGCTATTGCATTCTAGTCCTGTTACACCAAAATGTAGGCAATAAAACAAACATAATAATCAACACATTTTTTGTGTCCAATGTTTTATTTTGTATGAGTATTAAGGATTTCTTTTACAAAAATATGAAGTGGTAAAACAGATCACAAAAGAAACTCAAAATAAAAGAAAACAAGATAAAACATAAAATAAACATTATAATTCTTTCATAACCAACTCTCGTTCGAAAGTTTTGGCATGGCATGAAGGTGAGTGATAAGTGAATTTTCATTTAAAGATTAAAACATACGTTTTGTTGCACTTGTATGTGTGTAATGACAATAAATTGAATCCAATCCAATCCAAAATAACTATTTTGCATAAATAATAATTAAAGTTTTTTTTAATATGTGCACAAGGCCGAATGTGATTTGCTCTTCTTGATCATGACGGTCATGGTCTCGTTATCTGTAATTCAAAACGTTGAGAAAGACAGATGTCAGATCAGAGAAAATGTCATTACAAAAAGGCAATTAATAGCCTATTAATAAAAAACATGTTATTTTGTTACTTTAATCATACGGAATTTAACACCCAAGGCTTTATTTGTATTGCCATACGTGTTTATTATATTAATATATATGTTGCTATGCGTTTACCTGCATCATGCTGTGAATCCAGGGTAAAAAGCGTTCTACGTTAGTATAAACACCTGGACGGTTTTTTCTTCCACAGCCAATTCCCCAGCTTGTAACACCTGTAAGATACCAGCGACGATCATCAGCCTTACACACCATTGGACCCCCACTGTCTCCCTGGAGAAAATGAAAAGAATGAAAGCAGCGCGTTGAGCAACAAATGTAAAAAATCTGTAATTTACTATTTTACCAAAATGTGGCATTATATCCCCGCGACAAGAACATGCATGTTTATTTCTGTGAGAACTTGTCTGACCTGACAGGAGTCTTTTCCTCCCGCTAGATCTCCCGCACACTGCATATTCTCATAAATTACTCCATTGTAAACACCAGCTTTGTTGCACATAGATGTGTCAATCAACTTCACTGCAACTTCCATCAAAGTAGTGGAACTGTCTGCAAACACACAGTTGCAACAGTGGGGATGAGACCAGCATTATAAAGCATGCGCAGGTACACATACACACAGAAATCCCCAGGAAACATATACATACCACCCCCCTCTCGAGTAACTCCAAAACCAGTAGTCCAACACAACATGTCAGTAGGAAAGGTTTGGCCAGACACAGGCAGGCAGATTGGTGTAATATCCCCTTTATCAACACACAAACAGAAGCAATCAACATTGTAGCCCTTACGAAATAATCTATTTGGGAATAGGCTATATTCAATAATGCACTCTTTAAAATAGGATGCTCAAAAGGTTCTTCGATGCCAAAAGAACCTTTTGGTGCCATGAAGAACCTTTAACATCTTAAACAGATTATAAAAAAGTAACAAAGATTCTTTTCAAGGTTCTTTGTGGAAACAAAAATGGTTCTTCTATTGCATCGCCACCCTTGTTTTTAAGATGGTACATTCCCATATATTGGAAACGAGTACGTATATTCTTCAATATATGAAAAGTGACAATTCCTTGTGTATTACATAATATATTAAAATATTGTTATATATTAACAATATATTATTCTTTATATTTTTATTACAGTTAATTTATTGGAACCTATATCCTGTGTGAGAGTGTGTTACTATAGAAACTCACTGACTGATGTCTCCAGTTTTAGCAAAGCCATGTCATTTTCTTTTGTCTTAGTGTTGTAGTCATGTAGAATAATTTGCTTTAGGTAATATGGGTTGGGAAGCTTGACCTGGGACACCAAACCAACAAACACTCTCCAGTTACTAAGCTCCATGATGCCAGCTATATCTCTATCAAATAGAAATGTAAGCAATTTTTATTCATTATGCAAATTCACTTTCATATATACACATAGTATAAAGGTTTCTGTATAAAGCAGTAATGTGTATACTGACGTGGGGAAGCAATGAGCAGCTGTTAGAATGAAATCCGGAGCCACCAAAGTTCCTCCGCATATGTGAGAGCGCTTGAAATGAAGACTGACCTGCCATGGCCATTGACCTTCAGCAGCCGTAGTTCCCCCAATGATTTTTGTGGAAGTTGGTGGTTTTCCACAGTCTAAAAAGAGACATAAAGGATGAGAATGAGGAAGAGAGTGTTTAGACACAGATACAGTAGTATCATTGTTTTGTAGCAATAGCATGCTGTAGCAGGAGGCAGAGCACTCACCGCTACACAATAGAGACACAACCTTCTGATCAGGACATTGCTGACTACAAATAAAATAAAACAAAATAGACTTGTGACTTGCCAAATATACACATAAATCAATTGTATGGGTACATATAACTAATTAAATACACATTTTACACTTATTCTACATTTTCCAAATCTAACTACACCTTTTCTAGATAGTACATTATAGTTTTACGTTTTGTGTATAGTAAGTTACGTTTTGTGAACTAGGTGTGTATGCTGGATTGTGTTCTACATCAGGTCAACTGAGCATTTTTGTCTTAAAACAACAAAGTGTGTCATTCAATAGTTGAAAGAGCCAAATAATTGGTTAAAAAAGTAAGTTTTCATCTGCTAATTCCCCCTCACAATCATCCTTGTTCTATAACTATATTTATGAATACATTTTAACAGAATTTTTCTATCCATTTCACTGATTGATATAGATTATTCTCTATTTTATTGGAAAGTTTTGCTCTTAGTAGTTTAAACTTGTGTTTCGTACTTTAAGATTATAGTATATACTGTATTTTACTGTACCTGCTGGCAACGCTCCCCTGGATAGTGTTTGAAAACTGGCCATTGTTCAAACTTTGAAAAGGGGTCGAGCTGGTTTGCAAAAAAACATTTTCAAAACTCCTGTAAAGTATACAAACAAATCAAAATACTGTATTCTTATGTGCAATGTGACAGTTGGTGTGATGTGAGGCTATTGGTTACAGAAGTGTGTTCACAGACATCAAAATGTTTTAAAAAACTTACATTATGTACATTTTGGGACTTTTTTAAACAAAAGGCTTTATCTACAAAGTCAACTGTAATGCAAAAACTCTCAAAACTGCTCAGATACTGTTTGTATCACCCTATTATTTCTTAAGTTTAAAGGACAAGCTGCTGTATGTTTAAGAATTTTTTTTAATTGGAATATTGTTCCAGAACCAACACACATCACAGTGATCAATGCTAGACAGAGGGAACTGTAAAGTACATGTCATTATCTTAGAATGAAAATTTTGGCATCTACAATACAGTGAGATCTACCTTTAAATACCTACATAATCATGGGTATGTGTTACACTTACTCTTTAAAGCCAAGCTGTTTGCAGGTTTGGTCACCTATGCTCTTACTCCAGCCCAATGCACAAACAGGAAGGAAACTTCCAGTTTTAGAGGTCTTGACCTGCAATTCATTGGCTTTTCCTAACCGCACTATAGAAAGAATCAAAGATTTAAGGCATATCAGTGTACTGCTGCGTAACGTGCAGTCCATAAACACAAGGGAGAAAATTTATCTAAATACAGCGAACAAATGTTTAAAAAATCCAAAACATGAAACAAGAACATGAACTTGGCAAGACGAGGCAAAAACAATAAACAGGACAAAAATAAACTACAAGATAAATACAAAATAACCAACCACAACTATGGATCTAGCAACACGTTTGTTATGTCTACGCCGAGGTCATGGAACAAGTGAGGAGTATGTGAGCGACTTTGTGGAACTGAGCAACCAAGTTGATTTTAATGAGATAGCATTGAATTACATTTTTTGTTTTGGGCTTTGCAAGGAAATCTCTCAGTTAATGCCACTTAATGTCCCACACTGGTCTCTGGAGCAATAAATAGTCTCAGATAGAGTGGAAATGATGTAATTTGTCACACTAGTGGTGATCCACAAAAGTCCTGTGACCAAGTATAGTTGTTCTCTAACACTCACTCTATAGAGCCAGCAGCAGTTCAAAAATTCACATGTTAAGCGACTGTAACTTTGAAACCCGTTGATCTACAGAAGTTTTAGTCGGCACATTACATTCACTCCTCATCACATTCCATGTGTTAAGACTCCGCCCATTAAAGTAGTGGCCATCTTGAAAAGTACAGTATCACGTATTTTCGTTTCTGGTCCTAGAAATTTTGATAGATTGTTATGACAATTGGCTCAAACGATCTTTGGACTGAGCTGCACTGACGTAACCCTAATGAATTGCGATTTTCGCTGTTGTTCAAAGTCATGATGTCGCAAACGTTTCAAAGTTGACCCAAACATGGATCTTAGGCCTTATCTTGGCTATTCTTCGATCTATCGTTATTCAAAATTTGTCATTAATCGTAATATCTTTTGAATTGGATGATATATAAGCAGCAAATTTGGTACGTGTCATTGAGTTTTTGTCCCGGACGTACATGTGAAGTTTCAAGACAGCGCCACCTAACTTTCATGAGATTACTTTTACTCTTGAACGCTTTGTCTGAAATTATTATTATTTCTCATGGTCCGTGCCGATTCCATTGATACCTTGTTTGTCATTTTCTAACATTCGGTTCATAACTTATTGTAAAGCATGTGAAAAACCTTTTTTATTTCGCTACTCAGTTTTGAAAGCCCCGCTTGTATGGTCTTTGGACCAAGCTGCACAGAATTGGCTGAAATACCTCATTAAATTGACTATGCTTGTGACATTGCATCTTGTTCTGACTGGATGTTACTATTTTGACAGGCAAGTCAACTGAGTGGCACAATCAGATAAACCGAATGCTCGTGTAAAAGAGGTCACAGGTCACACAAGCCTGAATGGTGCGTTTAAATGTAAAGTCTACAATTGCATTTCATTCTCACGTATTCTTTCTATTCAATCCTATTTGCTTCTCACGTATGTTCGATACCTGCTGGATTTTGCTCTAGTTGACGTGTGCTGCTCTGGCTCTGTGCCGCTATAGCTCCAGACAGTGCATGTGTATGCAACTTGTTTAACCCCATGGCTTGAGACTTCGAGGTTGGGGGTTCGAACCCTGTGTGAAGCACATGTAATGTTGATATGTGAAGTCTTTGATTTCATTTCATTCTCACCTTCTCTTCCAAACTTATTTGTTTCTCACGTACGTTCCAAGTCTGCTGTTTTTTGCTCTTGTTGCTCTGTGCTGCTCTGGCTATGTCCTACTATGGCTCTAGACATTTTTTATAAATGCAGCTGGGTGGTGCAGCTTGTAAAACCCCACACTCTGAGACATTCAGGTTGTGGGTTCAAATCCTGTAAGCAAAGTGTAATCATCTTTATGTTAAGTCTGTCAATTCGCAATTAAGAATTGTTTCATTCTCAACCTGTCCTTTTTTTCCCATGTAAATTCTGTTTCTGACGTTTTCACTGACGTTTTCGTGGCTCTGCACTGTTTCAATAAGAGTCTTTTGATTTACACTGAGATGCAAAACTTTGAGTTTTTGTTTTCAGAACGGCTAATTTGAGTTATTTATATCAACTCTGGGTAGCTTAACCTTGAGTTAAGCGCTTGCACCCCGACATGACAAGCCATGATCATCCAGCTCCGATATTACGATTCACCATGACACCAAAAAAAGCAACATGTTGGCAGGAAATGCTTGAGAGCGAGGCACACGTTCCGCTCTGCATTCAGTGGATTTACTAATGTGCTGAAAATGACTTAAGTTTAAATTATTAAATAGATAAATGTACCAATGAACAATTAAATTAATCAGTAAATGTTCTGTTTCCCCATCAGTTCTCTAGTGATGAGAGTGAGACGTCTTGGTGTGTAGGACACTTGTTGGGGTGTCAGACTTTCATGTCAAAGTCAAACAACCGGTTTGAACTTAGCGGGAGCAGATTTGGCTAGTAGTGGCTGCACGTCTAAATTGATTGTTTATCACTTTTATCTGTTAATTTCTGCATTTATGTCTGTATTTATTAATTTCTTTATTCAGGCACTATATTCATACACTTTATTATGTCATTTTTTTATTCTCCATAGACAACTACCATTTGTGAGAAAATGTAAGGGAAAGATTATGCTCTGATGTATTACACTGCCACGATGGCTGATGTTATTGATGTTAGGATGGATGAGATGTTATGATATATATAATTCACTGTACAGAAAATTTTTATAGTTTTAATACAAATCCACAGGGAAATTTCACTCGGGTCCTAAACTGCTCTTCTGAAATCAAAGTACATCTCTAAGAATTAATGCAGCCTCTAATAAAGCACATAACATTTTAGTCACTGAGGTGGTCTCTGTGTGAACAAAATGTGCCATAAATGATTGATGAATGAATCAATGAAGTACACCACTTGGACTTTTAAAAGGAGAAAGAAACTCTGGGTTTACCAAAGAAAACCTGCTCTCGACCAGGTTAGGATCACAGAGTAAGTTACTATGGTTACTGACTCTGAAGTACCTATCTTTTAGAAAGGGGCTGGATTTAACCCGCTTTCTCGGGTTTGACATACCTCACATTTTTAAACAGAAAACTCAGATTTTCCCTCATTTCAGTGTTAATATACTCAGAGATTGCACTAAACCTCCTTTCTGAAATGGACCCCTGGTTGGATATTGCATGTATTTATCTTGTAGTTTATTTTGGTCCAGTTTATTGTTTTTGCATCATCATGTTCCCGTTTTGGATTTATTAAACATTTGTTTGTCGCATTCAGATCCATTTTCTCCCTTGTGTTTCTAGACTGCACGTTACATCCTGTTAGAATATGAACCATATACTGAATAATTTTTGAATCAGATTATAAAATATTCTGTGAGCATACATAAGCTTTATATTGATGTGTAATTGTGATGTGACTGGCACTGACCACAGACAGATTCATCACTGCCTTGAGAACAGTCTTTCTTTCCATCACATTTGACTTGTGATGTGGGGCATGTGTCTGTTATTTGGTCTTTTTTTGCCAAATTCCACAGCGACGGTCCATAACGCACTGCAGGAAAAAGTTCATTAGTAAATATGCCAATATCTTGAATAAAGAGTAACATATAATGGCTTTAAATCTATATAAAATGAATAGAAGTTAAATAATCCTAGTCGGGAATTCCCTAGGGGATTAAACCCAAATTATGATAAAATATGTAAAAGAGTTCTGGAAACAGGACAGCACAAGCTTGAATATTATGACAGGAATTAAAGCTCACCTCCAAATCCAACAGCAAGAACAAGTAGCACCACTATGATGCTACAGCAACCACCCCCTCCATAGCAACACATTTTGCTTCTAGATGAGGAAACCTTTTTACTCTGTGATGGGACTGCATAAAAGTGCAACAATGACAATTTACTCTAAGCAATACGTTCATTTCATATAGATATTAAGAACAAAATACATTTATTGAATTTACTTGATACATATGAAGAGTTTGGTTCCAAAATGAGAAGAAATTCTAAAATCATGTTTAGTATTGAGCAATCAAATTAATATCAACCAATCTGCAGTTGGTGTGGATTTAAGCCATAATAACTAAAAAAGACAGCTAACTAACACAAAACACAATAAAAACTTGATAGCCTAATATAATAGAGAGAATGATTTTTGAAATATTTTCATTTTGAAACCAAACTCTTAATTTTTTTAAAATCTATGGGAATATAGGTTACAACAGTACCTGTTTGAACTACATTAGGAGCAGTTGTGTGAGGTATTTGTTGAGGTATATAGTACGGTTGGCCTTGTGCAGCCTGAATACTCGGATATGAAGGTTGTGGCGTGTTTTGATCCGACATGTAGTTATGATACCGAGGATCTTCATTCTGGATTCACAAAATAGATTTTTACAGAAGATTTTGTTCACAGTCAAATAAATGATTACAAACCCAGTTGACAGGTATTTTCACCCATCTTGCGAGGACTTTTGGTTTACATTGTTGATTTCCTGTTTTCCTGTTGTAGTTCTTTTGGCTAAGTCCGAAAGCTTAGGCAGCTGACTTTTTGTCTCGCTGCTTAATCAGGCAATGACCAGCGAACAAAATTTTACTTGAATTTTAAATAGGGAGCGTCTTTTTAACAACCAGCAACATAATTGGAAACTACAACACAAAATTCTAGCTAGAAAAATAATAAAAAGTAGTTGAAAGTGAAATGAAACTTAAATTTCTCCAAAATTCCAACCAGTTTTTCTGCCACCATTTTATTTATTCATGCTCAATCCAACTCAACCAATAACTGTAAAACTGTAAAATAACGTTATAAATCAGAGTTTTCTTCACAGAAGACTTAAATCTGCATCAGTGTACAAAGTGTGGGATTAAAAATCATACAATTCAGTATTTTAAGTTATGTGTTTATAAAACTATTAACGCTATAAATTAATTATTTAATTAAATATGTAAATATTTTATGCACTAATTTTATACTATAATATTTAAAATATATACCCATCATGGCTATCTTTGTTACACTAACTGTAGATTTTGTTGAGATGTTTGTAACTGTAATTTTAACATGTTTACCATGGTATTTTACCAAAACTGTGTCGTTTATATGTATTTAATCAAATTGCAAATTTAGAATGCAGTATTAAACTGCCTTCTTTTGTTCCTTCTCTGTATGTTCCTTATACAGGTTTTCTGAAAACTGGCTTTGCATTGTATCAGTTGCTGATGTAGTCATATAAATGGAGACTCTTAATTCTAGAAACTACTACATTGAATATAATTTAAGAAAAATTGCTAGAGGTTTAAAATGTTACGCTCAGTCACAATATGTCATGTAGCCTTTATATATCCCTTTCAAATACACATACATTGTTTTTTTGTTTGTTGCTTTTTACTTTTTTGCTTAAAGGCCATGGCTTTCCAAATGTTAAAAGAGGTGGTAACGGCCTATCCTGAAAGGCTAATTGTAATATGAAGGAAGGCCTTTCAATACTAAACTGTAGGAGGAGGCTGGAATACAGTCAGAATGAAAAACCTTAAGTCTAAGATTTTTATGTATTTTTTATGTAAATGGCTTTAAAATCATAACAAAAATTAAAATATGTGAAAGATATGCCATAGTTTCCATTGCGGGTCACCTAATAAAGCCTTGGAAACCTGCCAAGCTGGGAATCAAACTTGCAGCCTTTGAGTTTTAAATCTGGTTCTCTAACCATTAGGCCCCAAATATTGCATGATAAGTGGTCAAGAGTAATGATATGCATTCTTCTGGCGTTAAAATACTTCACATCCGTTAACTGTTGGAAATTGTACAGTGTGTATATTTATCCAGTGATATTTTTTAATAAACCTGATTCAAAGTATATACAATATTTAATATAAATACATAAACAGCTGTAACTGTAAAAATCTTACAGCTTACATAATTTTATTTAAAGATTATTTCATTTTAAAAGGTTAAATAATAAAGTTAATAAAACTGATCTAAAAGTTATTCGCTATACAGGACCGATCAGCACATTAACCCTTAAACTTACCCAGGTATGTCACATAAGCAGTTTTCTGGAATACACCCCAGGTGTGACTAGTTAGCCCTTGTTTGTCTTGTGAATTTAAACCTTCTGTTTGCCCTGTTTCCTTGTCTTCTTTGCTACTTTAATGTTTGAGTCATCTGGGTGTGTTATTTTGTTTTGGTTTCTTTGTAGCTTTAATGAACTGTCTTTGTTTGGATCCGCCCGTAGAGTCCTTGTCATTACATAAACAGTTACATAACTATACTGCCAGTCAATGTTGATATGAATTGTAAATACATTTGTTACTTATAGTCTTATACTTCAGATTTCTACTAATAATATTCTTCTTATATTTCTGTTTTAAATATTAGTCTTTTAAAGTGTGTTTTTTAAAATTAGGGTTTGTTGACAAAAACATCAGGCACAACAACAAATTGCATCTTCCAAGTTCTATAATTTGTCATACCAGCTAGGACTAAAAGATGAGAAGCACTGACTCAAACTCGCACAGTCCACACCACAGTAATGTAAAGGAAGTGTTATTTTGCTCTGCAGCAAACTAATCAGTCCAGTCTTGTGGTCATGCCTAAAAAATGTGACTGATGCATATTTTCCATATTAAAATGACCCCGTACAAACATGTCAATGTACAACAGTAATCCTAGGCTAAATTGTGTTCAAAACCGAGTTAAAACCTTAAGTTTAAGAATAAAATACACTTCTGCATTTTTATGGTTACTATTAAAATACTAAATTGCTAAATAGATTATGACTGTAAATGGCTTTTATTGACCTGAGGTTGTCTCAAATTACGTGAAAATTGCAAAGTTCATGCCTTTTTGAGTACTTTTCATAATGAAACTAGATATGTTTATGTGCCATGATGCCTGCTGAAAACATACAGTATGAAGACACTTTAAGATTGATTGGAAAGACTTTTAACATTTTTAAAAGGGTTTTTTACAAAGACAAAACGTTTGAAGAAGCTGTGCTTCTTTTAGGTCTTGTCCTCTCTTAAACAGTCACAGCATCTAATTGAAGCATGTTCTTTACAGTTCAAACAGTGAATCACTCACTAGTCACATAATATACAGTATTTCATCCTTTCTGTAACTTATTCTGCTAACGTATTTTATACAATGCAAGCTGCATGTAATTATAACATTAAAAGACAACAAAAACCCTAAGGGTCACTCAGAACACAAAATGGTACCAAGACAAATGTGGTGTTAAATTCACGTAAACATTTGTGCCAATGTGAAAATTAATGTACATTTAAACAAACATAACTCGTTAACACAACAACAATGTATACAAATATGATAAAAGCATTCTCCTGATAAGGAAATGTTCATATCTGTGACCTTTCAATATATTTTAAAAATATTTTGTGACATTACAAAATGTTTTAAAGCATTCATACCTGTATGTATGCCATAAGTATTCCGTCTGAAGAGGATCAGGATTGTACCTGTGCCTCAGCTAAATACTCTCTATCTCTCTGTAATGTACCTGTTAGAGGCACAGTACAACTCTCACATCATTAGGGCAGAACAGACTCGTGTCTCTCTCCTGTTTAACTGGTTTAACAGGCACCGATTTATGCCGTGACATAAGCAACAGTACAATGCAGAAACGCACATATATTACAAACAAACCTTTACAAGATCAGAGTTAACTGAGTGGGATACATTAAATGGATGATATATAATGTATGAGATGCATATGTGTGCATACATTTTAAATGTTTATAAAATATATCCGAAATGTCCTATCTTTTGGTATTAGGAGGCATTTTGTCAAACTGTCTCAAGTTCAACCCACTTTTAAACTATTATGGGCTTTTCACAAAGTAAACATACGACATACAAGGCAACATACAACATAACCACTGGCTAACAAATATTGTGGAAACTTGAAACAATCTGACAAATGTTTATGAAGAAGTAAGAATACAGGTTATTAGGACTCAAATATTTAGGAGGTCAAGCAATTATTACAACTTCGGTATATACAAAATGATCCCATCCTCCCCTATTCATGATCTTACAGCTGAGCTTGGAACAGACACACCTGAATATTTGCACACACAAAGACCAAAATGATTGTCCTTATCTATAAACAGTGTATTCATCACAAATACACCCATACACATTATAGGTGTATGCAAACATGAATAAATGTTTTGGCATCTTGGACGTCAGACGTGTCTTCCAGATCAGCACAAAGTAACACCTGTCACCTGAGAAAAATCCAGTTGTATGATAAATCTAAAGTGTACGATAAAGTCTGTAGTCATGGGGGGGCTGAGCTTTAAACTAAAAGATATATCTGGTTAGGCTATTTGTTCAGACAGGCACATCTATGATTTATTTTCTATGATTAGTAACTTTGTATTAGCACCTATTGTACTATTGCTCTTTGTATGACATATCACTTATTGGTCCCCGAACTCTGCTAAGTCTGCTAAGTCTGCTAAATGACTAAATGTAAATGTAAATTTTCACATCTATAGTTCCGTTTATTTCTATATCTGACTCAAATTTGGCCTTTTTCAAAGGCAAAAAAACCCCACCAATGTTGTGTTTGGAAACCTAATCTATTTTTTGTCATTTAGGATGTCTTACATACTTTACATAGCGTTCATGACTAACATGTGACCGAATACGCTCATGTTTCATTACTCATATCTTAAACTTGTTTAATGAGTTTCTAGCTAATTAGTAAATGCAGGTCACCTGAGAGAAGGTGATAACCACCCTAATTTCTGCTGGTCGCTGGTAAGCACTTCACAGTCACATTTGTTATTATCTATAGGATACCAAAACCTGTCTAAACACAACCAGGAGCCCCATTCGTAATATGCGTTATCATTGAAAGTATTGTAGTCTGATAACCTTGATAAACATTTAAAGGGTCCTTTCTTATCTACAGTGTCTCGTCCTGGTTTCTCATGGCCCTGAAGTTGAGACGAAGGCGGGAGCTGAGCACACTGCAGACGGAGGAAAGCAGAGCTCGCTGCAGACTCACTGTTATCACGGTGTGCTGTGTTACGGTCATTCTGACAACCTTGATAGTGGGCTTGTACTATAGTAAGAATCTTGCTGTAGCGTTCATTTCGCCACTAATATGGTCCCTCATTCTCAACCAAACAATCCCTCTGTTTTTCTCTGGTTTCTGTGCACAGCGATCAGGCTTGTGAATACCAAGTTTTTCTACTGCTCTGGATCTTTGAGGTTTATTTCAATAGAGAAGGCATGTGATGGAAAACATGACTGTGCGGGTGATGAGGACGAGCTCAACTGTGTATCGAAACTGCGAATTAATGGCACATTTCCAGGTAAGCTCAAAATGTGTAATTTTATTTTTTCAATGTGTCACTTTGCTTACTAGACATGTATTTGTGGGTGACAGTGTGCAACATTTATATTTTTTTCTCTCTCTCTGATTGTAGTGAGGTTGGTAGGGGACAGGTTGGTCCTGCAGGTGTTCATTAATGAGGGAAGATGGAGCACCGTGTGTGCTGACAATTGGAGGACAAAGCATACACGGATAACCTGTCAACAACTGGGCTTTTCTCTGTAAGCAGTGAATGCACATGAATTATATCCAACGAATGCTGTTCAAGCTAACAAAAGACATCATAATTGAAATCTGATAACTTTTAATTTGAGTGTTTATATAAAGCAGTGCTTTCTGTAGTACAATTGTGTTTGCAGTATGTTATTGCATTATAGGAGTCCACGAAGTGCTCGGTTCCCGGTGAAGGGTTTATCAATTGCAAGCCTTCTGAACGCATACGCTACAGTTGGCACAGATTCTCTAAACACTGACATCCAGAGTTTTCTTACTGCTAGGTGAAATGCTCAAGTCCTCAAAGTGAAATGCTCAAAGTATATTCCCAGTGTGGTGTGCATATAGAAATAATTATGCTCTTTCACAGTGATAAATGTGTCTCTGGGTCAGTGGTGTCTTTGTCATGTTCAGGTAAGCTATTGACCTCTGCCCATCTAACAGATAAGTATGATAATTATTTTTACCACACATTAAAGCTGTTTACATCTAGCCTGTTTTATTAAAGATAAATTTGCTCTGTATATCTTCGAATGAAATTTGTTTCTATAAAAGGTGTCTGTGTGTGTTCTTTTATAGACTGTGGGGAAGTAGTGGCAGAGGATCGCATTGTTGGTGGGGTGGACACAGAAATAAACCAATGGCCGTGGCAGGTCAGTCTTCAGTGGAACCATAAGCATATGTGTGGAGGAGCATTGTTGTCCACAATTTGGATTATATCAGCAGCTCATTGTTTCACAGGGTGAGTCACACAAACACGGGAACAGATGTTTGGTAAAACGCATTCAAGCTTTTATTTGTTCTTGGATGTTTTTCCAATGTTCCATACTGTAGGATGTTTTTCTGAGGTACAGTACTATAAGTGACAACACAGTTTGCTATCTTTGCCCACAAACCCTCAGGCGGACAAGAGAGTTGAGTCGATGGACTGTGGTTATGGGTCAGACCGAATTGGAGAATGCCAGGGGCGTCACGGTAGACCTCATTGTTGTCCACAAGGACTACAGCCGCCAAACCAATGACTTTGACATCGCCATGCTAAAACTCACCTGGCCGGTCACGTTCAAGGGTACCTCAACCATCCATTCTGCTTAACTATTTTTAATGTTAGCATATTGCTCTTTTGCAATAACCGACATTTACACTTGCTCGGGCTCCATCAGCATTTAAGGGGTCATATGGCGCAAATACATTTCTTTCTTTGTCTTTGGTGCCGATGCATGTTTCAGACATGTAAGCTTGCTAAATTTAAAGTGTCGGAACAAAAGTTGCATTCCATCAAAAAGCGAATGCTCACCCAGACCTGCCTGAAACGCCTTGTGCAATCACACCCCCACAAATCTACGTCAGTTCATGGTATCATTCGACTAAGACCGCCCAAATGTATATGCAAGTAAGGTGTGTAACTGTCTGTACAATTGCTTTGGAACCTGTTGTTACATTTCCATCACACTCTTGCAGTACTCGAACAATCACTACGTACTGGTTAACTGTCCAATCATAGCACACCTCGCTTTTCAGAGCGATGAGCTTTCTCTAAGAAATCTGTTTCAGAGAGGCAGCGGAAAACATTCACGTTATGTGGAAAATATAGCATTTTTGGACATTAAATCATGTATACACATTGCATTACATCAAAAACTAACAATATTTATTTAAGCAGTATCATATGACCCCTTAAATAGTTTTTCACAATAAAACTTGGATTTGTATTTAATATTTTAACAACTTTTTTGGAAAACACTTTAATTTTAACATCAATTTGTTAAAATGTATTGTCTAGTTTATCCAGAAATGAAAATGTATTCATCCTCATGGTTCAAGACCTGTATATATTTTGAGATGTATCAATGTTGACTTCCATGGTATAGACACGAAAACAGTCAATGTTGTTTGGTTGCTAACATTCTTCAAAATATATTTTGCTTTTCTGTGGCTCAGTGGTCAGAGCATGACTCTAGCAACGCCAAGGTCGTGGGTTGATTGCATGATCCCAGGTGATTGCATATAGTCATAAACAAATGTATAATGCAATGCGCTTTGGATAAACGCGTCTGCCAAATGCATAAATGTACATGTTTTCTACAGAAATTTGTCATGCAGGTCTTGAATGATATTGAGTAAATGACGGTGAACCATCCCTTTAATGGTCTGTGGTTTGGTTGTGTATAATAGATCAAGCAGGCCCAAATAAATTTCATTTGCTAGATAAAATGTTCTTTCTACCCTCAGAAGCAATTTTGCCAGTTTGTTTACCTCCACACCAGCTGTCTGTGAAGGAGATGCTTGTGGTGACTGGGTGGGGATTGCTAAAGGAGAAGGGTAGGAGAAAGTATCTTAAGTGACATACAAACGCGTACATTATAGCATGGCCTACCTCGAATGAGCAATCCACATTTTGTTCTGTTTTTCCCTCATTTTGTTCTCATTTGCTCTTGTATTCCCTCACACATGCAGGTCAGGTGCCCTCAGTACTACAGAAAGCTTCAGTGCCACTGATTGACAAATCTGAATGTTCCAAGCCCTCTGTTTATGATTCTGCCATCACTCCCAGAATGCTTTGTGCTGGATTTCTCGAAGGGAATATAGATTCTTGTCAGGTAGATGAAAATCAAACTTTGTCTTGTAATGACTGCCGGTTTGTTGTCTACAAACAAGGAAATGTAAATCTTTCTGGATAAGAATCATGTATTTCAACTATTTTTAGGGAGATAGTGGGGGTCCACTTGTGTACCTTTCATCCCGTTGGCAATTATTGGGCATAGTGAGTTGGGGAGTGGGCTGTGCGCGTGAGGGAAAACCTGGAGTTTACACTGATGTCAGTCAACTTTTGGACTGGATCTACACTATAATGGAGGTATGTGCTAATGATTGTGCACAAATACATATAAAGAATGAAAAAAATAACCTGTAATCACATTTTAGATGCATCCATGAAAATCCGCACCCTGGACACATCACTGTGTCAGAAAGAGACATGAAGGATAAAGTATTGAATTACGAACAGCAAACCTCTATCATTGTGTTGTTGCTGTTCTATATTTGACAACAATCAACTGTTTGCTTTTAATCAATGTTATACTGACACCGTTTCCCTGTATGTATGTTATGCCAGTCTTTAGAAGCCACAAAATGTTTTAAATGCTATTTTCTAAACATTTCAATGATGTAAATAAAAATAAGACATTTATTTAAATCATGTACCAGTTCAGGAAACTTTATTTCAAGAATTGTTTTATTAGCCTCTTGTTATAAAGAAATAAAATGCATATGAATGTGGAGACCCTTGTGGACTAACAGCCCTGCACCCTAAGGAAATAATGCCAACAAAGATTCAGAATTATGGCCGCTGAAGTGTAGTTATTTTGCAGCTATATCCCAGAGTGGATTTAAAGGCTTTTATTCCCACTGGTTTTGCAGTACATTGTTTACAAGACTAAACTAGTATTCATAAAGCATGTAACTGCACAACTCCTGGGGTCTGTTTCAATAAGGAGGTTTAACCGACTCTATAGCTAAACCTTGAACTGTGTTGGTTTACTTGGAAATTAGAAACTTAAGAGTTTTTGGTTTCAGATCAGCTGATTTGAGTTGCTTCAATTTACTCTGGGTAGGCTTGCCCTGGGTTATGCGCATGCACCACGATTATAGAAAGCCATCATCAATGGAGCTCCGATATTACGATTCCCCGTGACCACTGCCAAAAGCGTTTGAGAGAGAAACACTTTCAGATCTGCATACAGTTTATTACTGATGTGCTGAAAATGACTTAAGTTTCAATTAATAAATAGATAAATGTTGTGTGATTTAGACACAAATGAGATGTCATGGTGAACAGGACACCTGTAGGTCATCAGGCTCTCGTTCATAGACTGATGGCCGGTTCGAATCCTGTTCTGAGCAGATTTTAGTTAGAATGTCTGAACGTCAAAATCGAAAGAAACTCTGGGTTTACCAAAGAAAACCTGCTCCCGACCAGGTTAGGTTCACAGACTAAGTTACTGACTCTGAGTACTAGTTAACTCTCTTGTAGAAATGGGCTTGAGTTACCCCGCTTTCTCGGGTTTGATATACCTCACATTCTCTAACGGAAAACCCAGAGTTTACCTCATTTCAGAGTTAATAGTTTTTACTAAACCTCCTTTCTAAAACGGGCCCCTGATCTATCAGTGCCACTGTAATACCTAAACATTTCATAGCTTGCGAGTAACGCATTAACAAGTGTAATGTTTTATCACAGTTTGTGCAGACACTCAAATTCATTATTCATTCCAGTTTAATCTCCAAAGTAGGTTTTTTTTCAGTTATTCCATATACATTTCTTTGTCGGATGAACACAGAGAAATATATTTGGAAGAGTGCTTATAGCCAGACCCAACAGATAATTTGCCCCCATTGACTACCATGGTTGGAAAAATTACAATGGTACTCATAAGTGCCCTAGAACTGTTTGCTGTCCTATATTCTTCAAAATGTCTTAATTTGTGTTCAGCAGAAGAATAAAAAGAATTACGTATTTTTTCCTACTTTGGGAGTCAATGGGCAAGATCTGTCTGGTTATAAGCATTCTTCAAAATATATTTGTGTGTTCATCAGAACGAAGAAATATATACAGACTTGGATTGGAACAACTCGAAGTTGAGTAAATGATGAGAGAATTTTCATGTTTGAGTGAAAGATCACTTTGAGATAGCATAATTCTTAAAATATAGTTGATGATGATGCTGCGTTTTTGCATTTTCTAGATAACACAATTTGCTGGAGAAATATTGCTAGATTTGTGCTGTAACTTGAACTTGTAACTGTTGGCCAAATTTCTGTTTTGTTGTTGCTGCTGTAGGATACATGTTGCAGAAGATGTGAATAATATTCATTCTGCCAAAACATTGCAGCCAATCTGCATAGTTCCATGTGTGGTAGCACAGTTTGTTGTCTACAGTGCAATAGCATTCACAATTGTACCATGCATGATTATGGACAAGTCTGACAAATAATTGCAAACCCAACTAAAATGTAAATGATGTTGATTAAAAGTACATTAACACAAGGAAGATGCGAACAGTACAAAAGATTGTATTAATTTAAAAGCCCTAACATCCCAAGACCCAATACTAAGAACTTTCGACCCTTTTACTGAACAACCTGAGAATTCCAAATTAATTTAATTATTAAATCCAAATTTATTTGCATGTTTACCATAAGTTTTTCAAAAAATTAAGAGGTAGGACTTGCTTTAGAACTTATGGGTGTACGTTTGACATTTTTAATAATTTATTAATATCTATAGTTTTAAAGATATTTTGGAACCCCCAACCCTCCTAAAACCTAAATACTTCTCAACGCATACAAAACGCAACACGTGTGAATGTACAGTCACATGTATTTATTGCATAAATTGATAAATTGACAAACAGACAGTATATTACAAAACAAATCGCGTTGCAAACCTTCCGAAGTGAAGCCAGAAATAAAATCAGACGAAGATTATCCACGAAAGCAACGCATGTAGGCAGAGCTCGTTCAGACTGACGTCATGACGCAATCGAGAGCCAATGAGACTTCACATTCAGTATAGACGTAATGACGCAATCGGTCACGAGATACAAGAGAACCAGTGTTTTCTCCCAATCACAGCTGATCCATCACTCCGCTTGGCGGTCATTTAAAACGTGTTAAAACCGGAAGTTCACAGCACGAGAAGATACACTGCAGATGGTGCTCATTTTTTCGTCTTTTCCTCATAAAAATCGATCGTTTGACCTCTGTACACTTGGAATATTTGTACGTTTTGAAAAACAATTGTGACTGTTTTATATGCTGTGTTTTATTCAATTCAAGTTTATTTATATAGCGCTTTTCACAATGTGCATTGTTCTAAAGCAGCTTTACGGGGAAAATAAGAAAACCGAAAAACACAAAAAAAAGGTAAAACACAGCACAGTACATGGTGTTTATTTACCAAGTTAAATTATTCTAGTAAATAATATCTAATGTCAGCAGTCTCCCGCTAGTTTATTTAGCATATTTAGCATTAAGTGAATGCTTGGCTGAAAAGATGCGTCTTTACTATATATTTAAATTGGGCGAGTGTGTCTGATCCTCGAATAGTGTCGGGAAGGCTTTTCCGGAGTTTATGTGCTACGTATGAGAATTATTTATGTTATACCATAAATAAATGTGTTTAAATCACACTCCAAAACGTCTCATCGTTGCAATATATAATTTTAAAATGAACGCAGACAAAAGCTTATCCTGCTGCCTGTGGAGTCGCTATTTTAGGAAACGCTCCACGGGGACCGTTGAAAAAGACCAACGTGGTCGTATGAGTTGGAGGACTTAGATTCCAGACACTCAACCGAATCAAATGCAGCCAGTGCAACGTCACACACACTTTCGTACGTTTTTCAATATCAAAGTTTCCCAGTCAATTCATTTATGGTCTATATTCTGCTGACCCGTGTACAAAAACAGTTCACCTCAGTGACATTAGTTAAACTGTTCATCTGGAGTGAACTCCTAGGCACTGAAATCAAGCTTCTTTAAGAGTTTGTGACATCAGCATTACTGGATTCAAAATTCACCAATAATAGGAAAAATGTGTAAAACCTTTTAGTCTGAACCCATGTATTTAAAAAAAGGATTTGTTGAAATATCAATTAATTGTATATTTACTCTATATTGTTTAATAGATTATTGGGATATTTTTTATTTTATGGATCTCAAATATGATAGAATGATCTTGCTTGACGTCAGTCCTTAAACCTACCTGCAAGTTAATCTTTTTGTTCTTGTATTTACAATAGCATAATAAATCTGTATTTACACGATAAACTGTTATATTTTCATTATTGTGTTGCATGATTTTGGTTTTTATACTCTCCTACTTGTAAGTCGCTTTGGATAAAAGCATCTGCCAAATGAATAAATGTAAATATGATGATGAGTTTATTGCCTTTAAATATTGCATTGTCAAGATGTCACAGGACGAATTTATAGTGTACTGTGCATGTTTGCAATTCTTTGCTATTCTTTTTTCCATTTTCCATTAGCTAATGCTAATAAAATTCTAACAATTTGAATGGTAACAAATATGTTTCAATATGTCAATAAAAAAGCATTAAATATGTTTCTACTAGAATATCGAGTCACATAGCCCCAAAAATCTGGCCATTTATCACATGCTATAATGCACTGGAAATTATTTGAAGCAGCAATGTCAGTGTTTCATTCAGGGTTTTATCTAAGGGGACACTGATCTCTACAGATTGTGAAGTATCATGCATTATAGCTTTTATTTACTAACTGGTTGGTGGCTTATGCAATTTTGCAGCAATTTTACTACTTTTTCTCTTGTTTTTCTTTGCATCATAATGTTTTGCATTTACTCATTATCACCAATAGGTGGTGACAGAAGCGTTAACAGGCACCTGTGATTCAATTTCAAGCAAAATACAGTTAATGTTGAACTGGACTCCTATGGTACATAAAGGCCTTATTCTTCCCATGCTATTAACTAACAGACTTTGCTTAAGATTTTGGTATCCAGACCTACTGCATTAAAACTTGCAGTTACTATACCGATATTTCAACATTTTCTATGCTTTAACATTCGTTTGACAACAGGACCTCACAATAAAAACCACAGGCCTTTACTCTAAACTAATGCTAAACATAAGAATTATTTTAAAGCTAGAAAATAATGATTCTACTAGCTCTAAACTAATTTCAATGTGTTGCCAAACACTTATTTCTCTGCTATTTTAGTCAAGCATCTAAACAGGCTACCAAGGGCCTCTCACAGTTTTACAGTCCAGTTTAAGGAGCCATGAATAGAATAGCTTACATTTCAAGCATTGTTTGAAGAAAATGTATATTGGCTATTTAAGAAAAATTGTCCACAGATTTGATGTGGGCCAATAAAATAAAGTGCATGTGTGTGGTGCATATTTAAATGCATATATAAATATAATATATGCAGAAATACATAATCCCCCCTCTTCATATCTCAAAATGCTGAAAATTACCATTGTGAACTGAAAACTTCAGAAATTGTATAACTAGTATGCTATCATTACTCTTTTCGCAAAAAATATGTTATAGCACTTGTGGACACACATATGATTGAACAGAGAGGGCACAGCATGATGGCAGGTCTACGCCATTTTCATGTGCATTTGTGACTGTGTTTGTGTGCACTCTTTCATGCCTTCTTTGGTGTGGATTTGGAGCCGGACAGACCGTTCTCTGTGTTATCGATCCCTGAGGAGGTGACAAGGCACTCCTTACTGAAAAAAGCATACGTACTCTTAGACTTATATGGTGAGTACTTCAACGCACGCACTGTAAATGGTAATTTTTTTCGTACTCACTTTTTTTCCTCCATCTTTGCAAGTACGAACAGAGTTAAGTTCTTTAGCAGCATGAAGGCCATCAACGCAGCGATGAATCCGCCAACACAGGAAGCAATGATTTTGGTTAGCGTGTTATCAACCTGTCTTACTGAGAAATAAAAACAGAAATTGAGTTAATAAATTAAGGACCTTGAAACATCACTTGGTCTTAGTATTCTTGTTTATTCTTTTCTTTTCCTGCAATACTTACATTCCTCTACCACGTATAGAGTGAATATGGCACTGTGATTCTTGTTCTTTTCTTTTGGGTTTTTTCCAAAGCATGTGTAGATACCTGCGTCCTCGAATGTTACATTCCACAGCAGAATGGAGATGTTATTTTCTTTACTGGAGCCAACATAATCCACCCTCTTGTGGTAAACCATCAGGTTAGTTGGACCCACGTGATCCAGTGGAATAACAGCATCAGCCAACTGATTGGACAATAGAGCTTAATTTATAAATCATATATTTTTGCATTATGTAAAGCACAAAAGTCAAGCTGTATGTTACAGTTGTTTTGTCAATATTTGACTTTTAATTACTGCAGCGCATTCTAGATTTATAGCATTTCCTTTAAGGCATAAAAAACAGCTCAGGCATTATATTCACTTTTCCAATCAAATCACATGCAGGCTACTATAGCAACATTTAATAATACTGAAACTCATTTTAAATTGATGTTTTAGGTGTTTGGATTTAGACAAAAGTCGACAGCACTGGGGAGACTACTACACTTTAACAAATGTACATACATTTTACAATATCATATAATTTAGAAGTACATGTATATCATTTAATAGGACTATTTGAAGGACAGTCATTGTTTCATGAAATTAAGTCTTTAAGCTTTTTCTAGTTATTAATTAATCAAAACAATTTTAAAAAGATATTACTTGGAGGCTAAATAAAAACATGATTTTCGAAAATAAAAAAGTGTATATATATATATATATATGTGTGTGTGTGTGTGTGTGTGTATGAACCAGCTCTCTGGATTTATAACCATTTTAATTTTTAACTGGTTTACTTAAGTAGCACACTTAAATGTTTTGCTTACAACAATAGAAAAGACAATACTTTATCTTAAATCAATATTTTGTGTCTAATTTGCTTATGTGGCAAGTAGCCGCAGTGGGGTCCTGTCTGTGTCTGTGTGTCCATTTCGCGATAACCGGCTGACTCTGCATTATCCCTTGCAAGCTATCTTAAGTGGTTTCGATTGTTTTTCAGTTGATGTCTGCCATTTAGACCTATGACCAATAAAATGTCAAATACATTGGTAAGTAATATTAACTATTAATGTATTATTTTCAGTTAACTGTTAGAACAGCTGTGTGGTATTTATTCCATTCTTAAAGAAAAGTACTCTGGGATATAAAATGAATATTAAAAATAAAGTTTTACCTTCTGCATGGTGCCATTGTCGTTGAACTCCCATTTGAAGTATAGATTCTCAATCCCAATACAGCTGGCATAGGTGCAGGGCAGGAGAACTGTACTGCCATTCACAGCTTCCAAAAAGGGAATCTTACCAGTAGACATCTCCAGGCCACGGACACAACACACACCTATGAAACAGAGAGAGAGAGAAAAAAAAGAAGACAGACATAGTTTACAGAATGAACATGCTAGTCTGTCATAAAAAATATTTAGAGTACAACAAATAATTTCCCTCTTTATAGTCACATTGCTACTACAGTAAATCCTGACCTAAAGGGAGATAATGTGTAAAAGAGCTAAAGAGAAAGCCAAGGTCATTAGAAGGGTATTATAATGATAAACAGACATGCAAGACTGCAGGTTTTCCAATGGTGTTAAATAGCACATGAGCAATTTTTTTAACGTGTGAATTAAGGATATGGACCCTTCCTTGTATGTATTTGAGTTTAATCTGATTTATTTTTAATATTGTAATAAGTTCACAAGCAACTTGCCAAATTTGCCAGATGAAATTAAGTCAACAATTTTTTCAGATATACTGTAAATTCAGTCCAAAATAAAAAAAACGCACTGAATCTTATTATTATATTTAACCTAAAAATAAATAAATTTTGTTTAATGTTACACTCATCATTCATTTGAATTTGAAAGTTATTGAAAAATAATTAAACAATTTACATTAGAAAAGAATACAAAATAGAAGCATTTCATGGTGACTTTTTGACCCAATTGTTTGTGTGAACTTTTTGCTATTTGTACTACTGATGTAAGTCTATTTCTGACTACATAATTTAAAAACATAATATTTGATTAATAAAATGTAATGTTGAATTTGTTCAATATAAAGCTACATATCGTCGCTGTCCTTCTGAAACCTCGTGTTTCCAAATTTGCTGTTTTTTTGAAATGGAACAAAAACACTGTAGCCTACTCTTTAAAGGATTACATGCTGTGTTGTCAAAGTGGACAAACATAAAGGGTCACTAATAATAATGATTTATGGCAAAAAAATCTAAATCCAATAAAATATGTCCATTTATGTTCCAAATAACAGAAGTCCAACATCACTAATCAGATCAGTCTCTGTTTTTGTTAAATATTATATTTCTATATGACAAATATTTTTTGTTGCTGTAGTAATAGAAAACCAACAGACCCAACAGTCATGACATGAATGCCGCTAATTCTGTGTAATTGAATCATTAATTGGAAAGGGCTTGTTCAAAATAATTGCAATGTGTAGTTAAAATAGAGAAGTAAATCATTCTGTAAAAAAAAACAGGTGTCAAACAAGTGGCCCTTATTCAAGGACGAAGGCAGCAAATGTTGTACTGCGCATTTCTCTCTGAAAATCTGAGTAAAATGGGTCGTTCCAGACATTGTTCAGAAGAACACTGTACTTTGATAAAAAAAATTATTAGAGAGGGAAATACATATAAAGAAGTGCAGAAAATCATAGGCTCAGCTAAATTGATATAAAATGCTTTAAATTGGCAACCAAAACCAGAAAGACATGGAAAAAACTGAAAACTATTCGAATGGATCGAAGAATCCAGCCAATGATCAGCTCCAGGGTGATCAAAGAAATTCTGATGTTACCTGTGAAAACTGAAACAATTAGAAGACGCATGTAAAGCCAAGCTATTGGCCAGAAGCCCCCGCAAAGTCCCATTGTTGAAAAAATAACATATGCTTAAGAGGTTACAATTTGCCAAAGAACACAGTGACTGGCCTAAAGAGTAACTGATGAAAGCAAGATTTTTATTTTTGGGTCTAGGGGTCGCAGACAGTTTGTCAGACGACCCCAACACACTGAATTCAAGCCACAGTACACTGTGAAGACAGTGAAGCATGGTGGCGCAAGCATCATGATATGGGGATTTTTTTCATATGATGTTGGCCTATTTATATGATTCCGGGGATCATGGATCAGTTTGAGTACATTTAAATATTCAAAGAGGTCATGTTGCCTTATGCCGAAGAGGAAATGCCCTTGAAACGACCCCAAACACACCAGTAAGCCAGCAGCATCTTGGTTCCAGACACACAAGATTAAAGGAGGAATTAAATAAACTGGTTCTGCCAATCTTATGTTAATCTTGAGTACCTGTAGAGTAGTATTGCGTTCTTCATATCTCTAAAAGTGTTTAGTTTTCTTACATTTAAAGAAAACAGATACAAGTGTATGACTATTTTTGAAGAAAGCCGACCTCCCGGGGGCGTTCCAATGGGTGGAGCTAGAGACGAGTACGCGCAGCCTCTGCGTGACGTCCGCTAGCTCTTGCATGTATGTAAATACTGTACCAAAAAGTTGTGTTATTATCATAACGTTAACTATGACTTACAGTCTGACCGACCCTTACATATATGATCCAGAATCGGACCCCGAGTCTGTAGTACAAGATCCACAGCAGCAACGACTACAGATGGATGTCTCTATATGGTAAACATCGTTATTCCTAGTTAGCTTTGCCACTGTTTTAAAATAGTATGTCACCATTCATAATCTTTAAATTGTCTTCTGTATTTGCCCGTTTTTAAAAGGTGTAAATGCCTTAAGTGCCTTACAATGCCAACAGAAGCTGTCAATATTTCACATAGTTTTACTTACCGGCTGTGGTTCAGACTCCAAAACGGTCAATTTTATCGTTGGCACCACTCCGTCATTTAGTTGCAAGCAATTTGAAAATGCAGAGTAAAATTGGTACTTGTTTGAGAAATAATCTTCTTTGAAATAACGTTCACAAACAAAAACATTTTCACAACTCCGTTGCTGTCTGGGAAATACAAACTCCATCCACTGCTGTCGTGACACCTGGTCCTTTGGAAACCTGAACAAGACTTTTATCCCCTTACATCCAAAAGCAGTTCTCAGAAACCTTGGATATACAACTAAATAGTGTATTCGTTCAGTGATTCAAAGGAAGGCTAAATCTTCAAGCAGTTTCCATTTTATACAGTAAATGTTTGACTTTGTGAAGAAAAAAGCAGACACTGATTTTTTTTACCAGACTAACACTCCTTTTTTCTTTCTGTAGAGTAATAACAAATTTGAAATTTTTTCTTCATGTTTTGATTTAGAATAGAATGTGCAATGTTCCCAATGCATTTGTGTATTGGAAAAAAAAGTATTATAGATTTTGAGCTTTGCTCTGTTTAAACACACTTATTTTGAACACAACTGTAGATATAAGGTTTCAGAAGGACAGCAGCGATGTATATCATTTTATATAACGAGTAACCTGACCTTGGTGACCTTACACAACTGGGATTCTCTGACATTCATTTGGCACTCAATGTGAGAGAGTGTACACAAGCCGTTGTGAGAGTGCTGAGTTTACACAGCTGTGTAAGTATCTCATCAAATAGGGGACTGTCCCGAAAATAATTCCAATTCTACTGTAGCCTTTCTGGAAAGATATTTCCAGGGCAGCAGTGATCATGCAAACACTGTGTGTAATGATGCTGACTGAGATGTTTCATACTGTTAAAAACATTTCTGACAGAACAGAGGGTAAGTCACACGTTCAGATATGTCTAATAATTCATATTGATAGTTGCAAGCACTGGTCATTTTGAGCACTATTTACAACTCAAAGGGTGTCTCATTCAGCTCCCCTGTTCCGTAGTCCAGGCACTGATCAGGGAATTGGCCATTTGAAGGCTGTGTTCATTCACAAAATCAGTCCAGTACACTTAAACCTCTCAATAAACAACTCAATAAACATAAATGCAACAGAACTTTTGAAAGTCAATATAAATGTACCATTTGCTTAAATTGTTGATTACACAACCTAGGTACAGTATGTCATTTCACCCTTAGCTTTCTCTTGTATATTATCAAACAACAAAATGTTGTTGTGTACACAGCTCTTTGACACACACTTCACTTCTTTGTCGCATTTATTTTTATTTTTTGATATAAAATTACACAACCCAGTTTCTGAAACAAAATCATCTAAAAAGTATGGCACAAAACCTAATTCTGACTCTAAACACCCTACTTAGACCTAATCCTACATTTAGCTTCACTGCAATGCAACATTTAAGTTGGAACATTGTGTGTGTCTCTCTGTGTGCTTGTGTGTCTTCATCAGAGATCTCTATAGGGTTTGATATCTGACTGTTTATACATTTTCGTTCCTCTTGTCAGTGAATGTGTATTAACTATAAGCCGCACTTACATACATATACACACAAACTTCTGTTCGACATACACATGTACACAGGTTGGGTCTAGATGAGGCTAGATGACAATGTAAATAATTCAAAATTAAATATGTCTTATTTTTATTATCTATTAAACAATGATCTGCCAATTTCTTCACAGAAAAATTCAAAAATAATGCATTGAATTGTGATTATAAACCTGCTCAACCAGAATATATTACTTCCCTTCAGTCGAGCAAGCATAGTGCTGGGCCTGCTATATACTTACCATCATATAATAAATACATTTGTTTCCTCCGTTTACTGGAAATTTTCCTAAATCCATCCACAAGTAAAAATAGTCTGACACATTGTAAGTTTTTAATAGGTAGTTCAAAAATAAATATGTCCTATGGTGTGACATCAAACATTTAGAATAAAACTAACAATTCAGATAAATCTCTCTTATGAGTTTTTATATTATATAAACTTTAATAATATAAACAGTTTGTTTTAAAAATCTTGCTATGTCACACCGTAGGACACATGTACGGTATATTTGTCTACTACCATAAGAAGACAGATGTTCTTACCAATGATAAGTGTGAGCAGAAGCCAGCACACGTAATCTTCTCTTCCTCTTGGATGTCCTCTGCTCTTTGTTTCCATGTTGCACTCCTCTGCTATTTTTCTCACGTTCACCTGCAGTTCACTTCCTGTTTTGTCAGTTTACCAGAAGTATTTTCTCCTCAGTATGCTGGTTGGTCCTGCCTAGATTCGTCTGTGTGTGCAATTACAAGGTTCCTCCTCTCCAATGGTGGCAGACTTCTGGAAGCCCAAGGATCTGCCCAGATGGGAAAATGTTTTTATAACTCCATCTGTGTTCTGGTTGATCGGTTGCTCTCCGTCATGCCCTGTAAAGGGAAAGGGACGTTTTTGAAAAGGAGGGCAAGACTCAGTGAAAGCCCTGATCGGGAGATATTGATGTGTTAATTTATTTTTAAATTCGAGTCTATAAATATGTCCCCGTTTAAATAATGAAACATTATTCTAAACAAGGTACATTTATTTGAAATAGAAACTGCTAAGATAATATGGATCTTAAAATGCAAAATACTGATAAAGAAATGCCCTGTCATCAGATCGCTCGCAGCAGACAGATCGGTGGAGAGGATTCAATTAAGTCTGAAAAAGTAAAGAAACTCTACGATCTCAGCTGATTTCAGTCACAGTTGATCAACTTACTTTTTATTGAAGTCCACAGCCAAATGCACATGTATATGTTACATGAACATTGTGTACAAAAGACACACTTGTACAAAAATGTGTTTCTGTGTCTTCTGCTGAGTCAGCATGTGTGTGTCTGTGCGGCGTCTGTATACCTTTGTTGCGCAGGTAAATCTGTGTGTCCTGTTCTCAGAAGCAGAGGGCATCAGTCCACAGTATGAGCTGCACACAAATCCACACTGTTCTGGTCCTGGTTCAGCTGAAACGGGCACACGTACTCTCTCTCTCACACACGCATACATACACTCTCACTGACGCACCTTTGTGAGGGGCACACACGCTGTCCAGCCGAGAAAACAGAACAGTGGAGCATTGAATGCCTGGAGGTTTGAGGACAACTGCAGATACTCTGTTGAACAGCAGCCCTCCCTCTCTCTCTCTCTCTCTCTCTCTCTGAAAAATCAGCTAATATTTGGCTCTCACTCAACTTTTCTTCTCCTTGGCTGGCTGCATGTCCCTCCCTCCCTCCCTCGCCTCCTCCCTCCCTCCCTCGCCTCCTCCCTCCCCTTCTATCCCTGCTCCTCTCTCTCTCTCTCTCTGAGCTGTAAATGTGGGTTCAGGTTGTTAGGCAGTGTTATTTGGGGTCCGGAGTCTCTTCTGCATTGCAGTTTTTCGAGAGGCTAGAGGGAGGGCATCTCTGAGAAGACACATAAGGGGGTTCTCCTTCACCATTGCATGCTGGGAAAAGCATGAAATAACACTGACACAGTGATGAGCGTGTTTGACCTTTGTCCAAGGGAGCAGCATGTGTCATTAGCCCATATGTGTTCCAGATCACAGATGATGTTCATGTTAATCTACACTTGGGAAGTAAGCGTGAGATGTATATTTACCTGCAAAGTGAATGACTGACTTTGAATGATATGTCCAAGTCTTTCTCCCCTCACATCTATGATAGACTGACAGAGTTAGGTTTCCTGTGATGACTCTGCATTTCTCAACCTCCCCCAACGTCCATCCCCCCCCACCACCCCGGTATTGATAATAGGCTGCACCAGCAGTTTCAGGTTTTACTGGATCAGGACAATTGTCATCTGAAACCCAGAGACTTTCTGTACTTGGCATTTCTATTAATGTATGTCACCTGTGTCCTGTATATGCATGTATATATATGATGGATGTGAAGCGAGAGATTTATATGCATTGTTTGGTGAAACTTCCCTCTAAAATATAAAACCATGATGAATATGATAATCATAACTACTTTTTTTCATAATCTTTCATTAAAAACAGAAACTTGCTTCAACATCTCAGTGACGTATGTCTTTGTCTGAGGATGGGATTATATTGACTGTCCAATGGACAGACATCCAACCCAATTCATTTGCCAAGAACAAAATTCAGCTTACATTTTTTCTCATTCCAGAAGCAGTTTCATTCACGTCACAAAAAACACCATTGGAAATGAAATACCATTGGAAACACCATTGGAATTCTTTTTAAATTCATGCCAAATTTAAAAAGAATTCACGCCAATTTAAGTAATTCCTCTTGAAAAAACTTTGGCCCTGAAATAAAGGCAAATGCCAAAAAAAGTATTTTCATAGATTTTTACGAAATATGGGAAATATGTTTAAATGTCAAACCGTCACATTTTTAAACATAACATTGTATTGTCATATATCACCATTACAGTATATTGAGCATTGGCCATCCTGTAGACATCCACCTCCAAAAACAATTTTTTTTTTTTTATTTATTACATTTATTATTTTACATCATTATCATTTGCCATAATGCCATTAACAAATTAAACCAAAAGCGACGGTGAACAGAGATATAACCAATGCCATGAGGTATCTGGGTCATTAAAGACAAGGTCATTGATGAATAATGGTAAGGAAAAAGAAAGATAAAGGAATAATATTTATAATAACTTGAAAAATATTACTAAATTACAATTAAATATATTTAAGTCAAGTGTATGTCTTTGTTTCACTTTCACATTGAAATAAGAGGGATTGTTATTACATTTTTGAAGTGTCTCAATCTGTGCTGACACCAGACCTTTACTAATAAACTAATAAAACCAACTTAAAAACTTTAGTTCAAAAGCTGCCCTAATGAAAACAAATAGACTGTACTTCAGTAGGCTTCCTTGAATTAAAAGTGTTCTGAAATCCTAAACAACATTTATTTAGATTTTAACAGAGTTGGTTGTGTTGCACATCATAGAAAACAATGTTAGCAACTGTAAGTCATTACAGTAGAAAAACTAGTTAATTTTGAGCTTTTTGCGCTATTTTTGCCTTTCGGGTTTGGCCAACGTCAAAGGATGTGTACATTGATGACGCGTCATTGTCTCATAATTATTCATTTATTCAGGACTATGTCCTCTAATAATTAAAATACAAAAAAGAGTGATTAAATTCTATAAGCACCTTTAGAACAGCGATACAGAAACACTCCATCACAAAGCCTTTCGTCATCAGGAGCTGAACCCAGAGAAAAGTTGTCTCATCCAACTGATCTCAGAACTAACTCTTAAACCCCAAACGTGTCCAACTGAACCCCAAACTCCAGCCAGAATTAACCAAATGATAAAAACACAAAAAGAAAAATATCTCAAACACTGGACAGAAGCAACAGCTCAGCAAAGTAAACTTGAATGCTATCGGTCATTAAACAGAGAATATAAACCGGCAGAATACCTCAAAAGCGTATCAGACCCTAAACTAAGAAAAGTGTTGACCATGTACAGACTCAGTGAACACAAGCTCACTGTTGAGACGGGCCGACACAGACAGACATGGACTCCAAGAGAAGAGCGACTGTGTCCACACTGCACACAGAGACAAGTGGAAACAGAGCTGCACTTCTTAACCTCGTGTCCAAACTATACGGACATCAGAGAAACATTCTTCCCCCAGTTCACAAACTTCCACAAAGACTTCAACCAGTTTCAACAACAGGACAAGATCTCATTCATAGAAAACCCCATCAGCTCAAACCTAGCGGCGAGATACGTCAAGTCCTGTCACGACAAAAGAGCAACAACCAGCACAACACAACACTGACACAAACTGACACTTATTACAGGATCCTGTCACCTTCATTAAGAACTTTTGTCAATACTTCGCACTTTTATGTCTGTATTGATATGTACATATTGTTTCTTATATAGGATACATTATACAGAATGTTTATATTTAATTTTCCTGCTTTGGCAATGTAAAACTTTTTTTATCATGCCAATAAAACTTTTTTGAATCTTGAATCTTGAATCTTGACTGTGTTTTCTTAACCAATGGGTAGACGTGTCTCCTAATTATTCATGACAGCGCCTGTGTTTCTATCTGACCATTCAGAGAGAGGCGTTCATGGCACATGATAATAAGATGATGGCTAAATGAAGAAAAAGCAGAACACTCACCAGGATTTGCAAAAATGCATATTCCAAAAAATATATATAAAACTATATTTTTATGTGAACCAATCTGGCTCGAAAGTATAAGATTCGTGTAATGACCATAGACTGAATAAAACAGGTAATAATGACTATATAATAAAAATAATGGGGGTTTCATGACCCTTTAAATAATTATCATCAAGTTGAAATCAATTAAACTCTATTTTTAAAGTCAGTTTAATATAATTTAATTCAAGTGGCTTGAATTAGGCATTTTGATTTCACCTAAAAAAAGATTTGTCAGCTTCCCAACTAGAGTTTTTAAGTCATGGGTGAAATTATTTTGTGTATTGCTCCAATTAAAAATTTTCACTAATGGAAGAATAATATTGCTGCAATACATTGTACTATATTGTAAATCCTATTATTACAAGTTTCTTGAAGATGTATAAAAAGGAGTCTTTCACTGCACCATGAAAAATCAGTACAATGCTGTTTTAATGGTTTCACATGAAATATACTGTTAAGTAGTACGTCACAACTCAGGACATGTCAGCTACTCTCATACAGTATTACTATTCAGTGATCAGAGTATCTCTTTCATTCAGTAGCATCCCAGCGTGACATTGAAAGCAGTCTTGTTCTATATTGATGGTGGGGGTGAGATCAGAGCTGCAGTTTGGAGTTCTGAGCTCTGTTATAACACTGGTATGCAGCATTGTGCTGCAATGAATGTGTGGAGACTTTTTTCTGCTTTTCTGGACCAGTTCCCACCGATGCTGCATTTCTTTCTCATCAGCCGCACACACACAGAGGTGTCCTCTGCTGGTGCAGCAGAGTCTGGCAGGGGACGAGCCTTTTCAAGCACTCTCTGGTATACCGCAGTAAGTAAACACACACACACACACACACACACACACGCTTGTGTACAGGAAGTTCTCTAATGGACTGAAACAGTTAAAAATCTATAAATTAATTGACTTTGTTGACATTTCAGTCTATGACCTAAGCTTATCATTCATCTTATTACAAAACAGAATCAGAAGCTGTAAACAAGTGATTTACTGCACATTGTCTCTCGAACACAAACATTTATTGAACACGTAACTTTATGCCATAATCACATACTAAATGTACTCAGCATTGCGCTGAACATACTTTCTTCTTGTTAAAAAGATTCCCTATAACCAAAAACAACATGCACATATGTGTGGATTATAGCCAAATTTCACCTTAAGGTGCTCATGAAGTGTTTTTTCTCATTTGAGGAAAGAGGGATCTCTTTTTGATCACTGTACAGTTTATGCAATTTAAAACAGTAAGAAGTTGTGATTATTTCAGGCAACAAGAATGCCAGCAGAGGGTGCTATTGCAATGGTTTACACTGCTACTTGATATTCAACATTTTTAAGATTTTATGATAGATATGAAAAACATTATATATATTTATGTGTGCGTGTAATCTGGTAACATTTTATAGTCTGGTTGTATTTGTTAGCATTAGCAAATGTATTAAATTACAATGATCAATAAATCAGCACTTAAATATCACTTCATTAATGTTATTTAATGCTTACAATATATCATTGTTCATGCTAATCCATTATGCATTAACTCTTAAATTACAGCTTTTGATTCTAAAAATGTATCAGTAAATACTGAAATTAACATGAACTATGGTTTAATAAATGTTATAAAAGAATTGTTACTTCATAGCTATGCATTGAAGCTAAATTTTGTATTTTTTCAACCTTAAAATAATCTCAAATGTTATTTCAGTGGTAGAATAACTCTAAACCAGACGAATTCTACTCCCGCTGTCACCTGAGCCGACTCATAGTGGCTACAACCACACTCTGTGAGTTTTGTGTTCAGGTCGGTACACACAGCTTGCCCATCCCCTACCTGTGGAAGAGTTTCCAAACAACGGTTCTGCATTTGTTCCATCATTTCTGTTCCATCAGCTTAGTCAAGAAATTCACGTGTAGGCCTATTGCGCTGCCGATGTTTCTTCCCTTGGATTTCAAACTTGATAGGAGGATCCTTAGTGAGATAGGTTCCCATTTCAGGAGAGCCTTGGCTGCATCTGGTGTCATGAGTAGCCCAACTCCATGTGTTTTTTCTTTTGGGCCTGAGTATATTATCGTTACTCCGCTTGCCAATTTTGTCTGTCCATTTCCATTCCTCCTTGTCTCACAGAGTCCTAATATCTTGAGATCGTATAGTTTAACCTCTGCCGCTCCTTGCACGGTCTTCCCAGTCTCATATAGGTTTCGGATGTTTCAAGTTCCAATTTTGGTCTTGACTTTCAGAAGACTGATAGGCGCATTGGCTTCCCAAATGCTTTTACCAGCTATTGTCAAGAGCTGGAGAGAAATCGTCTTTAGTCAAGTTGTTATCTACACATGTGTCTGCGGTTTCTGTAACTTTTTTCTTTTTATGGGAATGGGTTATTAGCCCAGAGCCGCACCCCCTACGTGAAGGATCAGGGACCACTCTTTGTCTGGTCTTTAATCTTCAACCTGTCTAATGTGGGAGACCCTATACCAGGAGTGTGCAGCTCCAGGCTGCGTAGATATGGGTCATGGAGACACACGAAACCCCCAACCACTATAAGGTGTCGCTCCGCGTGGGGGGTACAACACTAGTCAGACAATTGCGCTTACTGTATCAACCACATAAGGAAAGCCGTGCGCAAATGTTCCATATTGTTGCTTTAACATCTGTGTGTAAACCAGTGTTTTGAATGATATGATAAGAGGATTGCATTTTTTATCACGTTTATACAAATAATAAAACATACAAATCTAGAATCTGGTTATTAATTGACAGACCCAAAATAAGGACATTAAATGTTGAGTTGGCACTTTGTCCTCACAAAACAAAGTCCATTTTTAACTGGAACACAACATTTCTGAGTGGAGGGGTTGATCTATAAAACAATGTTTAACTAAGGATATGGTTTACATTTAGCGTTGTGAAAAAAATTTACTATGTTAAAGGTAATCCAAAGAGGATAAAGAAATTTAATCAACCATTTTGTAACTTTTTTTTAAAGTTGTCTTTGTTGCATAGAGCATACATTTTTGCTTTTCATTAACAATATGCTTTTAAGTATTTTACAGTGCTTACAGTCTTTTGATAAATGCTACTGTCTTAAGTTATTGTTATATGTGACCCTGGACAACAAAATCAGTCTTACGGGTAAATTTTTCAAAGATTTAGATTTTTGCATAAACTAGAAGCTGAATAAATAAGCTTCTATATACAGTATATTCTATAATATTTCATCTATACATTTCTATTGATATATGGTTTCTTAGGATAGTGCAATATTTGACCGAGATAATCTTTTCTTAATATTCTAATAATTTTTGGGCATAAAATAAAACTCTGTGGACATGTCGTCACTTTACCGTGAACACCACGTGAGAAATTTATCTATGTAAGGTAGTCAAAATAAGGTCCAATTCCAAGGTTATAAACACATTTGTTTTTCTTAAGCTGGAACTTTGTTTTCAGTTTGTTGCCCTTGTATCCCCATTTGTTGATTTCACCAGCCTTCAAGCAATGGGAGGTTCAATATTTATTCTGAAGAGGACACTGTACAAGTACAAACTTTAAAGACTCGATTATAGAAAAAGCTAAATTAACACAACATAAAGCTATAGTAGTCTTTTCTTCAAATGTTGTAAGATGATAGTATATTAATATCAACTGTACAGGTTCGTGGAATGACAAGGAAGACTTTAAAAGGGCAAACAAAGAAGAAAAAACGTGTGGCGTAAAGTTTAGAACATTGTGATGAAGATGTAATTTTAATATATTTGCTTTGTACAATTTCACTGATTACATTTCTTAGATCGAACCATTCACAGAAACATAATAAATTCTAATAAATGATTCCAAAAAGCAATGATAGAACTAGAGTCTTATATGTTGGGGGGGGTCTGCAATTTGTGTGTAACCCTGCCCTTAATTCGAATTATAAATGAATATATAATAGGATTGCAGATTAGAGGTACAAGTGATAGTTTACTTCCCAGAGTTTGTCACAAATGTGACAATGTATACTAAACAATTCCACAACGTAATGAAATTAATGTATTTGTAAATGTACGTAGATGAAGTAAATTATGAAATATAAATGATGTAAATGTTGAATACATTTAATCCTTATAATTTGTTTAATTTACACAGACAAAAAAACAGAACCAGAAACCAATTTAAACTGACGTGGATAGAGCAGCATTTCAGAATTTATAAATGTAAAACATATATTCATACTGTCACGAATGCCAATGGAAAATCCTCTTCAATGTATGACCTCATTGCGTTAGCCTCAGGTTCTGATAGTGGAAAGATTCTACCTCTAGGAGGTGTGGTATTAGGTAATAGTTCGATGGCACAGTCACTGGGTCGATGAGGTGGGAGTTGTGAGGCTTTGGTCTTACTGAATACCTCCATCAAGTCTGCGTACACCGGAGGTACATGTGGTGCTGTGTTGTGCTCGTGGGTTGTGGTAGTAGTCTGTACCGGTATCATGGTGGTAGGTTTCAGGCATTTGGAGTAGCAGGTGGAGTCCCAGCGTATGATTTGTCTTTCACGCCAGGAAATTTGTGGATTGTGGTCCTGCAGCCAGGGTAAACCAAGGATGATCGGATTGTGTGGAGAGTGGATGACGAAGAGACGTGTTCTTTCAGTGTGTAGGGCTCCAACTTGAAGTGTTAGGTCTGTTGTGGTGTGCCGCACATGGCCTGTCCCCAGAGGACGTCCGTCTAGTGCGGCCACTGCCAAAGGAGAGTCACAAGGGATTAATGGAATCTTATACTGTCGGGCTAGACGTTCATCAATAAAATTGCCTGCAGCCCCAGAGTCTAGTAAAGCCTGTGTGGTGATTGTTTCAGACTGCCAGGTTACTTTCACTGGTAATTCAACACAATGATTGGTTTGGATGGCAGAAATCAGCAAACTCACCCTGTGGTTGTATGTCTGAGAGGGCCGAGTTGGGCAGTCTGCTCTCAGATGTCCGGCTTGGCCACAGTATAAGCAAAGGTGGTTTCGTATGCGACGTTCACGTTCCTCCGTGGAGAGATGAGTTCGCCCGATTTGCATGGGTTCAGGGTTGTCACTGGGTTGACTCACTTGGTTGAAAGAGCATATAGATCGATTAGGTCTCCGAGAGCGAATAAGGTTGTCCACGCGAATGGCAAGGCCGATGAATTGATCCAGGGTTCTGTCTTCATCACGACATGCTAGTTCTGTCTGCAAATCAGAGTTTAGTCCTTGACGGACCAGTAGCTTTAACGTGTCCTCCACCCATGTAGTTTGTGCCGCGAGAGTGCGAAATGTCATCGCAAATTCCGCTGCGGTACTTCTTCCCTGACGAAGTGCAAGTAGTTGTTCCCCAGGATTCCTTCCTCCTTCAGCATGTTCAAACACTTCTCTTAAACGTTGAATGAAGTTGGTGTAAGTGGTGTGCTCTAGTCCCTGGTTGACCCAGACCGCTGTAGCCCATTCCAGTGCTTTTCCTGTGAGCAGAGAACACACTAACGAGATTTTACTGTTGTTCGTTGTATAGAACGAGGGTTGTTGAGCCAGGAAGATAGAACATTGCATAAGGAAACCTTTACATTTGTTCGGGGCGCCATCAAACTTTTCTGGAAAGGCTAAACGAGGATTAGCAGACTGTGCACTGTGAATCAGTTCAGTAGGTACCTGACCCGGTTGAGGCGTTGGAGCAAAGGTTGTAGGTGTGGGTGGATGGAGATCTTGTAAGGCTTTCACCAACTCTTCCGTCAATGTGGTGAGTCGACCGAGCTGCAGCAAAGACTCCCAGACGTCTACCAGCAGGACTACTACAACCCCTACCCATTCCACGACGACTATGGTCCCACATTGCGATTGACTTTGTCACCGATCTACCAGTCTCTCAGGGTAACACCACCATACTAACTGTCATTGATCGTTTCTCCAAAGCATGTCGATTAATACCACTGGCAAAGCTCCCATCAGCCTTCGAAACCGCAGAACAACTCTTCCAATTTGTATTTCGCTATTATGGTCTTCCGGAAGACATTGTCTCTGACAGGGGTTCCCAGTTCACATCCAGGTTTTGGACGGCCTTCTTTCGACTACTTAACGTCAACATAAGTCTCACTTCAGGCTACCACCCCCAATCCAACGGACAAACAGAACGACTAAACCAAGAACTCACCAAATTCCTCAGAATGTATTGTCAGCAGAATCAATCCGACTGGAGCCGCTTTCTTCCCTGGGCAGAATATGCACAGAACTCCATTCTCAAACCCTCCACAAAATTAACACCTTTTCAGTGCGTTCTGGGTTTTCAACCCCCACTTTTTCCATGGTCCGGAGAGCCTTCTGAGGTACCTTCGGTGAACGACTGGTTTGAACGAAGTGAAACGGTTTGGAACCAAACACATGTCCACCTACAACGTGCCATAAACCGGGATAAGGAGCAAGCTGACCGCCATCGTCGCCCCAGTCCCAACTACATTCCTGGACAGTGGGTATGGCTTTCAACCCGAGATCTCCGTCTTAGATTACCCTGCAAGAAACTCAGTCCCAGGTATGTGGGTCCTTTCAAAATTTTGAGACGAATCAAATGCTGTGTCATACCGCCTCGAATTACCAGCCACTTATCGTATTTCTCCGACTTTCCATGTATCTCTGCTGAAACCTGCCGGTGGCCCGAGGGTGGAGGAGGAAGGCGGTGACACTGGGCCCCCACCCATGATTGTGGATGGCGAGGAGGCTTTTTAAGTGCGAGATTTGCTAGATTCCAGACGTCGGGGACGCCAGATCCAATATCTGGTACACTGGGAGGGATACGGTCCGGAGGAAAGATCCTGGGTCAATACAGAGGATATCCTCGACCCCAATCTCATCATTGAATTTCATAGAACCCACCCGGAGAAACCGGCCCTACGACCTCGAGGAAGACCCCGACGTCGGATGTGCTCTCGCGTCAGGAGCCGCTCGCAGGGGGGGGGCTCTGTCACGAATGCCAATGGAGAATCCTCTGCCGGCCACCGGAGGTCTCACTCCCCTGAGCATTAGCTCTGGCAAAAGAACTACATGTCCCATAAAGCCACATGCTGGGACTGAGTACTGCACACCTGATGATCATCATCATCACCAGACTATTTAAACTCTACCTGCCCATGAACACATTGCGAAGTCTTGTTTGCCCCGGCTACATTTCTGAGCATTATATTACCCTTGTCTTGTTTACCTGTGTTTGAACCCTGCATTGTATTACCGTTGATGACTCTTCTCTGCCTGCCTTGACCTCTTGCCAGTTTTTGACTACGTCTGTTGTCTGCCTTTGATATTGTTGTCTGCCCGGTTATTTGATCCACGCCTGCCTTTTACATTGAGCCTGCACGTATTCACCAATAAAGCTGCATATGGATCCTACCCCGTCTACGTCTTCGTTACACATACCTTGGACTGCAAGATTAAAACAAAATCACTGATGCTGATTATTGCCCTTGATGTTTTCATCTTGATTATTACTTTCAGATATTATAATACATGAAAACGTTTTACATGCTACAAAACAAGCTGAGAACCGTTTATGAATTATTTTATTACTGTTTTATTGCTGTTTTGATTTAAGGCAGTGGTTCTCACACTCAGATCAAGTACCTCCTTTAATAAAATGAGTTGCTCCAATTACAGCAACACCTTATGACCGCCATAAAATAAATCACATGAATAAAGTTAAAATTAATAGACTAGTAGAGCTGTGAATCTTTATCTTTACAATTATAATGTATTATTTATCTTATGTATTATTAAAAATAAAAAATAAATATTTACTAGCGGTTTTCAAACAAACGAACATGTTTTCCTATGTTTTTCAAGTCAGCGGGAACACTGGACACCCCTGTTGAAAAAAACAGCATTTGCTGGGTTAGGTATGATTTGATGCTGCTTTGTGACGTTTTAAACTGGTAACATGCTGGTTTAAGCTGGTCATGTGCGTCCGTTTTATTATTCCATTTGTTTAGCAATTGCAGTGATCCATTTTGTTCTTTTCTATTTTCAGACTTTCGTGTGCAGGGACATCACGCGCACTTCTGTCGACCGTCAAAATAAAAGCTTTGTTCAATGGGAGGTGAAATCAGATGTCAATCAACATATGTAGCGAATAAAATTTTGGGGTGGCCAATTGGATGTCAGGTGCGTTCAGATCCCCCTTTGGCTCCGCCACTGCAAGAAAGTTCACACTATAGCTATATGGAAATCCTATACATGTGTCAAAGTAAAAAAACTGTAGATTGTCAAACACAGAATGAAAAGTGAAAAAATATCCACACTGTAGCTATGCATATTATCAATCCAGTGCCATGGATGGGGTATGGTTTATATAAAACATCACAGCAATGTGCTGGAACCAGCATTTTATATTCTTTGCATTGATATTTACATGTTGTCACAAAAACCTTTCATATAGTCAGCATAAACCCTCTTGAAGAATAACCTCTTCAATTCATACGTAAAAAAAATTAATGTAAAGTAGGTAAAAATGTAAAACAACGGTTAAGAAAATCATAACAGATATTTTTTTTAAATGTTTTGTATAAAATATAATGGAAACATCTAGTTTCATGTAGTCAAACGCAGGTTAGTCCAGACATCCCACACTAATATTAAAAACTAATTAAAACCTTGAGTCAGGCTTCTCTTACAGAACTCTGTCCTTTGATGTGTGCTCATCCATCTCATAGATCATGTCATTGTCCTTTCTTCTGACCAACTTCACACAGACATAGATGGTAAGGATGAGGATAATAATACCAATGGATCCACCCACAGCTACAGCCAAAATTCCAATTTCAGAGAATGATACTATAGAACAAGAACAGAAAAAGAGGCTGTTGTTACGGTTTTGCTTTCATTCAAAAAATCCAGAGAAAAACAGAGAAATTAAAAGTCTCAGGAATGCATGAACTGTACTGAATTTGCAAATTAAAAAATATACCAATAAACCGAAACCCTAACAGTCAAGAAAACGTCTCGGTTACGTATGTAACCTCCGTTCCCTGATGGAGGGAACGAGACGTTGTGTCGACAGAATGGGGTTTGACTTGAGAACCTACCTTCTCTGACTGACTTGAACAGGCCAATGAAAATTGGCGAATGAAATTTGCATGCCGGACTCCGCCCCCGGATATCCGGGTATAAAAGGGAGCCGGCGTGCCGCATTCATTCACCTTTTGTGCTGAGGAGCCTGAAGATCTTGCCCCGACTGCTGCAGCGGGCGGCCAGCGTTGTGGCATGAAGGACTGCGTTGTGGCAAGGTTCCCTTTCTGTCGGTCTCTCGACGTTGTGTCGACAGAATGGGGTTCCTCGGAAAACGCCACAGCGCTGTGCCGCGTCACAATTCCTTGCGAAGCGACGCTGACTGGCCTGGGCGTGTCAGACGTGAGCGCTTAGCATGAATTGCAACCTTCCAGCGGAAGGGAAGGAGTCCAGAGCTTTCAAAAAAGATGGGAGCCCCTTCCACCGGCCGTCACGGACGGCGGCCTAGTTCTCTTAACAGCGAGAAGCCGCCCGGCACCGTAAGGCCACTGGGAAGCGTCATTCCCCCCTGAGGGAACGCGCTACGGAGACCACTTCCTACCGCAGGGAGGAGCTTTAGTGGAGATTCACACACGGTCTCACCGGATAGGGGAGAGCACGTGGGAGACATGCAGACACGAGATGGTGTCGCGAGCAGGTGAAGTACACCTGGGAGAGGTCATGGGCCATCGATTGAGAGCCATTCATGAGAAGACAACAGACGGAACCGCCCTGTGGGGGGGGTTACTACGTGTGGAGCACTAGGCCTTGTTTGAGTCACTGCTAGAGCTCAGAAACAGGCCAAGGGAGGCAGGGCTGCTCCGCCGAGCCCGCCGCCGAGGAGTGCTTAGTGATGGATGGAATGCCTACTCTTCGCCCACGTGGGGGGAAGAGGGGAGGCTGGATAGCACCACGTCTCACCTATGGAGGAGTGCTATCGCAGGCGTACGCCCACCGGCTGCCGGACTCACCTGCCGGTGTCTCGTAAGACTCTGGCAGATACCGGTTCCACGCTGAGGCTGTAGAACCTCGCGAAGGTGCTGGGCGTAGCCCAACCCGCAGCTCCACATATGTCTGCCAGAGGGGCGCTCTGAGCCAGTGCCCACGAGGAGGCCACACCCCTGGTGGAGTGTGCCCTCACTGCAAGCGGGCACGGGAGATCCTGTGATCGGTAAGCCATTGATGGCGTCCACGATCCAGTGTGCCAACCTCTGTTTGGAGACAGCCCTCCCCTTGTGCTGACCTCCCAAAACAGACAAAAAAGCTGCTCAGAGCTCCAGAAGCTCTGCGTGCGGTACAGGCAGAGGCGCAGCGCGCGCACTGGACACAACACGGAAGGGGTTGGGTCTTCCTCCCCAGAAGGGAGCGCCTGCAGGTTCACCACCTGGTCCCGAAAGGGAGTGGTGGGAACTTTGGGCACGTAGCCAGGCCGGGGTCTCAGGATAACGTGAGATTGCCCAGGCCCAAACTCTAGGCAATCCGTGGCCACGAAAAATGCATGTAGGTCCCCTACCCTCTTGGCGAGCACCACTAGGAGAGCCGTCTTCATCGAGAGATGAGAAAGAGCGGCATCTCCGAGGGGCTCGACGGGGGGCCTCTGGAGGCCCGCCAGGACCACATTGAGGTCCCAAGAGGGAACGGAGCGCGGACGGGCTGAATTCAGCCTCCTCGCGCCCCTCAGGAACCTAATGACCAGGTCGTGCTGTCCCAGAGACTTCCCACTAACTGGTCCGTGATGAGCGGCAATAGCGGCTACATACACCTTCAGCGTGGAAGGGGAGAGATTGCTCTCGAGTCTCGACTGCAGGAAGGACAGCACGCTCCCGATCGAGCATATCCGTGGGTCTTCTCCACGAGAAGAACACCAGGACGAGAAGAGGCGCCACTTCAATGCGTATAACCGCCTCGTGGCCAGGGCCCTAGCCTGAGTAACCACCGCTGGGGGTAGACCACTCAGGATCTCCTCGTCCCGTCCAGGAGCCAGACATGGAGGTTCCAGAGGTCTGGTCTCGGATGCCACAACGTGCCCTTCCCCTGAGAAAGAAGGTCGTTCGTCAGGGGAATCGGCCAGGGGGGAGTTGTCGTCAGGAGCATTAGCTCCGAGAACCAAGTCCGGTTGGGCCAGTAAGGCGCAACTAGTAGCACTTGATGCTCCTCTTCCCTGACCTTGCACAAGACGTGTGCAATGAGGCTCACTGGGAGGAAGGCGTACTTCCGCTTGTCCCGCGGCCAGCTGTGCGCCAGGGCATCCGTGCAGAGGGGGCCCTCGGTCAGGGAGTACGAAAGCGGGCAATGGGTGGTGTCCAGGGAGGCGAACAGGTCCACCTGTGCCTGCCCGAACTGCACCCAAATGAGCTGGACTGCGCGGGGGTGGAGCCGCCACTCTCCGCGGGGCGTCGACTGACGAGAGAGCGCATCGGTTGTCTGGTTCAGGTCGCCCGGGATGTGCGTGGCTAACAGAGACTTCTTCACCTGCTGGCTCCACAGGAGGAGTCGTCGGGCGAGTTGCGATAGCTGCCGTGAACGAATACCACCCTGTCGGTTGATATATGCCACGGCAGTCGTGCTGTCCGACCGGACCAGCACGTGCTTGTCCTGCACGAGGGGAAGAAACCTCCTCAGTGCAAGCAGCACCGCCAACAACTCTAGGCGATTGATATGCCAGCGCAGGCGGGGGCCCGTCCAGAGACCCGACACTGCGTGCCCGTTGCACACAGCACCCCAACCCTGCAGGGAGGCGTCTGTCGTCACCACGACGCGCCTCGAAACCTGCCCAAGCGGGACCCCTGTCCGCAGAAAGGTCATTGAAGACCACAGGGTTAGGGTGCGCCGGCAGAAGGGCGTGATCGCGACGCGCCTGTTGCCGGTGTGCCACGCACTCCAAGGAACTCTGCTCTGTAGCCAGTGCTGTAGCGGTCTCATGTGCATCAACCCGAGGGGGACCACCCCCGCCGAGGACGCCATGTGTCCCAGGAGCCTCTGAAAAAGTTTCAGCGGGACCGCTGGCTGCTGCCTGAAGTTCCTCAGGCAGGTCAGCACTGACTGGGCACGCTCGGAAGAAAGACGTGCAGTCATGGAGACAGAGTCGAGTTCCATACCGAGGAAGAGGATGCTCTGCACAGGGGAGAGCTTGCTCTTCTCTCGGTTGACCTGTAACCCCAAATGGTCTAGGTGCCGGAGCACCAGGTCCCTGTGTGTACACAACAGATCTCGCGAGTGTGCCAAGATGAGCCAGTCGTCGAGATAGTTGAGTATGCGCACCCCCTGCTCCCTGAGGGGAGTGAGGGCGGCTTCCACGACCTTCGTAAAGACTCGAGGAGACAGGGACAAACCAAATGGGAGGACGCGGTACTGATATGCCTGTCCCTCGAAAGCGAACCGTAGGAACGGCCGGTGACGAGGGAGGATGGACACATGGAAGTACGCGTCCTTCAGGTCGATCGCCATGAACCAATCCTGACGCCTGACGGACGTCAGAATGCGCTTCTGCGTTAGCATCCTGAACGGCAGCTTGTGTAGGTGCTTGTTCAGGGTACGCAGGTCCAAGATGGGGCGCAACCCGCCACTTTTCTTGGGGACAATGAAATATGGGCTGTAAAACCCGGAGTACATCTCGGCCAGAGGGACGAGCTCGACCGCCCCCTTCGCCAGAAGGGTTGCGACCTCGGCCCGAAGCATCTACTCCCACTGATGTGAAGAGGATGCCCCGAAACTTGGGTGGGCGCTTGGCGAACTGAATCGCATAGCCGAGACGGATCGTTCTCTCTAGCCACCGTGCTGGTCTGGGAAGAGCCAACCAGGCTCCCAGGGACCGAGACAGGGGGACCAAAGGTTCGATCTGATTCATTGCCCCCGTGGGGGGTGGTTCAATGGCTGGCAGTACGGCTCCCTCGACGCGGCTCTGCCGAGGTGCCTGTCGGGCGATATCGCGGCATACAGCACCGTCTGACTGAGGGTGCTGGTGGCCACTGAGAGTATACCCAACCGTGTGTCTCGCCGAAACACAACGTGGGGTTGCCGAGCACCGTCCTGCGGAGGGTGAGAGCGGCTGTGAAAAAGACCCAGGGAGAGAGACAGCTCTTTTCGTGAGAATGTGGGCACCAGGCCCTGAAAAGGGCCCGGCTGGAGTTGCTGGGACGGGGCAGGTACCGTCCCAGTCCGACCCTCTAGCGATGTAGTTGCCAGGGTCGGGCCCGGTGAACTCGATCTCCCTGGGTTCCCCCGTCAGGAACGCTTCTGCTTCCGCGGAGGTTGGTGACGGGATGGTGCTCTCCTCTTCGACGTCCTTCTCCGGGAGGCCGCCTGTACAGGGGGCGCTGGGGCCGGAGTCTGAGTCGGAGAGGGGCGGGGCTGCTGGGAAGCAGACGCCGCGCGGGACCTCGACGGACGATAGGCGGCCGGGTCGCGGCAGGGCAGGATATGCTTAATCGCCTCCGTCTGCTTCTTTACCGTCGAGAACTGCTGAGAGAAGTCCTCGACCGTATCACCAAACAGCCCACCCTGCGCGATGGGGGCGTCGAGAAAGCGAACCTTCTCAGCGTCCCGCATCTGCGCAAGGTTCAACCAGAGGTGTCTCTCCTGGACCACTAATGTGGACATCGTACGACCCAGGGCTCGCGCCGTCACCTTCGTCGCCCGAAGAGCAAGGTCAGTGGCAGTGCGGAGTTCCTGCATAATCCCTGGGTCGGACTTTCCCTCGTGCAACTCCTTCAACGCCTTGGCCTGATGGACCTGCAGGATGGCCATGGCGTGAAGAGCCGAGGCAGCTTGACCCGCAGCGTTGTAAGCCTTCGACACCAGCGATGCCGAAAACTTACAAGCCTTGGAAGGGAGCCTTGGTCGATCTCTCCAGGTGGCAGCTGTCTGCGGGCACAGGTGCACCGCGACTGCACGTTCCACCTGAGGGATGTCGACGTAGCCCTTAGCTGCCCCGTCATCGAGGGAAGTCAGGGCGACCGAGCTAGTCTGACGTGCACGCGCCGAGAAGGGGGCGTTCCAGGTCCGACTGAGCTCCTCATGCACTTCCGGGAAGACTGGTACCGGCGCCGACCGTGGCTTAGAGTCACGGCCGGTCCCCAGATACCACGTGTCCAACCGCGAGCGTTGGGGAAGAGGCGGTGCAGTGCACTGCAGCCCAATACTCGCGGCGGCCCGGGAAAGCATGGTTGACATCTCGACGTCCGCTTCATCCTGAGTTCGACCCCCCGGAGGGGGAAGCTCTAAGGAATCGTCGGGGTCGGATGCCAAGAGGTCGCCCTCCGATGCTGCGAGCGACATCTCATCGTCGTCACGCCCCGTGTCCGAGTGCGTGACGGAGGAACAAGGCGGCGTACCGCCTTTTCCGGGACGGCCAGACGAGCGAGGCGGGGCGTGAACGGTCCGCGAGCCGATGGCTGACGGATTGAGGCTCACGGTAATTCCCCGATCACCCTCGGTGCTCGCCGAAGCAGACGGCAGGGCTGATGCCACTGCTGCCGCAGAACGGGAAGCACTCGAGGTGGCGGCTGATTCTCGGAAGAACGCAGCTACCCGTGACCGCAACGTCTGAATTACCATCCGCCCGCAGTGCGGGCAAGATGTATCCACAAACGCTGCCTCAGCGTGCTGGAGTCCCAGACACACGAGGCAGACATCGTGTCCGTCCCCTTCCTCGATGAGTGCGCCGCACCCCCGAAAACAGCGGGACATGCCGCGCTGAAGAAATATTGAGCCCTGAAATGGGCTTGCTCTTTAGAGAGATGCCTTGGAAGTTGCCGAGACGCCCAGGGGAAGTCACAGGAAAAGGGACAGTCCGCTGCACCACGTCGTAAGACCAGCAACACGTAGATAGTATCTGCAGAGTCGTCAGCATCAGGATGCGAAGGCTCCGAAGAACAAAAGGTGAATGAATGCGGCACGCCGGCTCCCTTTTATACCCGGATATCCGGGGGCGGAGTACGGCATGCAAATTTCATTCGCCAATTTTCATTGGCCTGTTCAAGTCAGTCAGAGAAGGTAGGTTCTCAAGTCAAACCCCATTCTGTAGACACAACGTCGAGAGACCGACAGAAAGGGAACACTTAACTAAATTTCACTTACTGTATACTTGTTGTTACATTCAGTATGTGAGAGTCCTTTCAGATTAACAGCTATTCTATCAACTCAGAAAACGTAACAATCTTCTTCTACAACCTCCACTTTCACTCAGATCTGAAAACACAACTGAAATCAAACTTAGAACACTTAGAAACCTATTAGAAACCAATGCTCAAACACAGAAGAGTCAGCTGAGACACCCTGAAGAATCGGAAATGGTCTGTTTTATTGTGAAACACAGCACTGAGTAAATCATGTCTCTGTCACTACCACAGTAGCCTTTGGCACTAAGGGTACCATATTTTTAATATAAACCCCTAATCATTTGAATGGGCGCAAAACAATTGGAGATTACATATTTAAACACCATCTGAATATTTCTAAAGTTATACACAATTAGAATTGTGTAAGCTGTTCGGTGCTACTTCCTGGTTAAGAAAAAAAATTGATTTGCCAGATTCTGTTAAATTCTGCGTTATACAGCTAAATATGTTAAATGCCTTGATTGTGTGAATCAATCATAGGGTTCTAAATATGGGATCCCATATGTTGTATTTTTACCCCACAAGACACCCAAAGTTTTTTCCTACATTTAAACATGCCGATGTTGTATTTTAAACCACACAACAACAACAACAGTCGTTGCATTGTAAGACACCCAAGCAGGTTTTTCTTTGTTCAAACATGTTAAATTGTTGTACTTTGAAACTGCATAACAAAAAAGGGAAATTTAGTGAAACAACATTAACCTACACAGGCGCTGTTCTCCATGCCCTATTATCCACCCTTGTATCTGTACTTTCGAAATGGTGGTCCTATTCGTGCTTGCAAAACGTGAGAAATGAAATTTATAAACGTTGTCATCCGTCATCGTCGTGTTCACTGCGTCTCACAGGAGAGACTGCTTGCGAGTCGCGCCACTCGGGTAACGTCACCTGACTCCTGCTCTGTGCTGCTGCAGTTCGTGCTGATTGGAACAGACCCATGTCACTTCTTAAGATGAAATAAATTATAAAATGTAAATAATGAAAATGTTGAAAACAAAGTTTAACCCTGAAAGCTTGTTTAATTTAAACATGAAACAACGCAGCACCAGAGGTGTCTTTAAACTGATGTGGATCAGAGCAGCATATATCTGATAAAACATATACTCATTCCATAGGACTGCAGTATTAAAACAAAATCATTGATGCTAATTATTGCCCTTGATGTTGTAATGTCGATTATTACTTTCAGATATTAGAATAAATTTTTACATGCTACAAAACAAGCTGAGAAGTGTTTCTTGAGTATTTTATTGCTGTTTAGATTATCTAAGGAACATACAAATCAGTTGTTCAAACGGGAAATATATAGAAAACGACATCACTAAAACCAGGGGTGGACAGTAACGAACTGAATTTACCCGAGTCCTGTATTCAAGTACACTTTTTAAGTCTCTGTACTTTACTTGACTATAATTTGTGTACTTGTGACTTTAACTACACTTTCGAAAGACAAATATCATACTTTTTACTGCACTACATTTATAAAAAGGTCCAAAAGTAGAAAGTTGTTTCTATGAAGCGAGTTTTCCTGTGTGCTCAAGTTTTCTTGCTTATAATCTCCCAGGACCTTTCACTTCTGCCCAGTATTTCAGTTTTTATAAATTTAACGTTTTCCTGCTAGCTTTTAATGGCCATTTGGCTGACTTTTTTTACGCCAAACTGGCAACCCTGGGATCTTCCCTGCTAAACTAATGTAGACGTCGGAGCTACTACACAGCTGAAAGCACTCTAATAAGGCAAATTGATCAATTAAAGATGAAAAAAGCAAATGTTAAAGTTTGGTGTTGTTATAATCTGTGGGTTCAACAATGTGTGATTCATTGCTTAGAAATAACGCTACGATCAGTCAAAGATCATTGAAGACAGTGTCATGTAAATGATCGGCATTGCGCGCCAAGCAGTAAACAAACATCACACAAACCTTGAGCTACATGACAAGAGAAAACTGAACGTTTTAATTCAAAATTTCATGAGATTGCATAGCCAGAATTAAGGAAGTGCGCGTGTATTTCTAACATGATTACATGTTAAACAACAACATAGAAACAAAATTGGCTTTTAAACTGTGAATTCAACTGAAAAATACATGTTCAAAAATAGCACAGCTGAACCATTGTAAAGGAAAGTCCCCCTCTGACTCCTCCACTGAGGACAACCCTTAATATAATCTAAACCACATCCACAGAAGAAACGAGTAGGATGATTTTAAAATGCTAAATACCCTGTCAGACAGTCCTACCATCTTAAAATAAACAACAGGTTTGCAGCGTAAATACTCTATCAGTTTGTCCTACAGTATAAAATAAACAGGTAGGATAAATTTACTGTGCAAAATACCCTATCAAATTGTCCTACCAGCAATAAATAAATATGTAGAATGGTTTAACAACGAAAATAAAGATTTGGAATCAGGAAACCGGATGTTTTAATTACAAGAATGCGTATTGGACATTGCTTATTAAATCAGGGTTTATATAGAATAGGAAAACATGAGAAATGTGGATTGTTAGAAACCGTAGAACATGTGCTTTTAAGATGTGAAGCTTATGAAAGAGCAAGGTTTCAGCTCAGTCAAGAGTTAATGTGTGTGGAAATAAAGAAACTGTCATTACAGACTCTGTTAGGAAATAAAACTAATCAAACAAGAATTTATCGTGAAGTAATAATTTATTTAAAGGAAATATGATTGGTAAATAGGATTTCGAATACCGGTATGTTCAAAACATAGTTATCTAATAAGATAATTCTAATGAATATATAAACATATATAGGGCCTATATATTTTTGTTGTTGTTGTGTGAACTTCCTATCAGTTAGACGCTACTCCTATCCAGTGGTTGGCGGGAATGCACCTAGTTAGTTGGTTGCCATCCGCCATTAAACCCTAGTAGAAGAAGAACAACAACGAAAATACCGATATTATATATATCAAAATATCAGATTGTCCCACAGAGCTAGTCAACCGTGGAGAGACTTTATGAACGGCGTGCTTTAATAAATGCACGTCCTGAGACGCCACATCCAAAACGCAGCTACATTCAATACAAAAGTAATACACGCGGCTCTTAGCGATATGTTGACATCTTATCAAGCAATTCGATCGGTTATTTACAACGTTATAATCGGCAATCCACAGCCACGTGCAGGAAGTCGGTTAGTGCACGTGATAGGTCGCGTTCTAAAATGCGTCTTGTGTCCTTGAACGTAACTGCAGGAAGGGAGATAAGAGATCTCAGAGATATGGCAATACTGTGTTGTTTTTATTATGTATGATTTAAACGGGTATATTTACGAAAAACGTCTCCGGTTACTTTCGTAACCTCGGTTCCCTGAGAAGCGGGAACGAGACATTGCAGAGACCGCATATGAAACTCCTCCTCTTTTTCACTTTTCCTGAAGTCCTATAGGATAATGCCAGTAAAACTGGCCAATTGTCTCAAGACATGTACAGTATGCAAATACTGACGAGTCTAGACAGTATAAATACAGTGCATGTGATGACAATTCCTCAGAATCTACGATAGAACGCCTGCCCGGAGATAAGCGGCGAACACGGCCTTCTACGCAATGTCTCGTTCCCGCTTCTCAGGGAACCGAGGTTACGAAAGTAACCGGAGACGTTCCCTTTCGAGAGCGGTCACTCAACTGTCGAAGTCGAATGAGCTCTGATACCGAAGGGGCAGATCTGACCCTGACTCTCGTACGCCAAAGGTAATAGCGTCCACCACCCAGTGAGAGAGCCTCTGTTTTAAGACAGCCCGGCCTTTAGTACCCCCACCAAAACAAATAAAGAGCTGCTCAGACTGCCGAAACCCGTCCGTGTGATCAATGTAAGCCCGCAAGCCCCTTACCGTGCAGACCGCTCTCTGAGCGTTAGTATCCTGCGAGTCTGACGACTCGGAAGACAAAGCGGGCAAGAAATGACCTGCACTCTAAAAGGGGTAGACATGGACTTTGGCACATAACCCGATTTCGGCCGGAGAGTGACGCTGCAGTCGCCAGGTCCAAAACGAATGAAATCAGTGCCGACTGAGAGTGCTTGTTAATCCCCTATCCGTTTAGCCGAAGCAAGAGCGAGAAGGAGAACGGTTTTTAGAGTGAGCTCTCTTACAGAAGCCGCGTTCAAAGGCTCGAAAGGGGAAGAAGAGAGAGCCTTCAACACCAGCGCTAAGTCCCAAGGCAGCACCGAAGGGGTTCACGGGGGTAAAAGTCTCCTCGCTCCTCTGAGGAATCTGACCACCAGCATGTGCCTACCAATCGATTGCTCATCAACCGGGGAATGAAACGAGGCGATAGCCGCCACATTAACTTTCAGCGTTGAAGGGAGGCCGCTGTTGTCTAGCCTGTGCTGCAGGAAAGATAAAATATCAGACACGGGGCAGGACACCGGGTCGATATTGTTACTGCTGCACCATTTAGCAAACACCCCACATTTTAGAGCGTATAAACGTCTGGTAGACGGCGTACGAGACTACGAAATAGTATCCAGTACACACTGAGGGAGTGTAGTTAGAACGCCCGAAGCGGCCAGGCATGGAGGTTCCACAACTCTGGACTGGGGTGCCAAATCGTGCCGTTCACCTGGGACAACAGGTCTCTCCTGAGGGGAATCCGCCACGGCGGCGCCGTCAACAACTTCGTCAGGTCCGGAAACCATGGTTGATTCGGTCAAAACGGAGCGACGAGAATCACCAACGCCGTATCTTCTCTGATTTTGCACAGCACTGGGGGTAAAATCTTCCCTGGAGGAAACGCGTAAAGCCGAACTTCCAGCCAACTCGCCATCAGCGCGTCGCTCCCCATGGGGGAGTGGATCAGCGAGAAACACAATGGGCAGTGTGCGTTCTCGCTTGTCGCGAATAGATCCACTTCCGCCTTCCCGAAGCGTTCCCAAATTAACAGGACTGAGTTGGGATGAAGCCTCCATCCCCCGTGCGGAAGACCCTCCCTCGAAAGCATGTCCGCTCCGCGGTTCAGATGACCGGGGATATGCGCTGCTCTGATAGAGAGTATATGCCAATCTGCCCACAGTAGGAGACCCGATTTATGTACGAAACCACGGACATGTTGTCGTTGCGAATCAGAACATGTTTCTGCTCCAGCCTCGACTGGAAAGTATGAAGAGCTAGAGACACCGCCTTTAGCTCCAGGCGATTTATGTGCCATTTCCTCAGAGACTGTGACCAAGTCCGGATGCCGGCATGCCCTCACACACCGTGCTCCATGCCGAGGATGATGCATCCGTCTTAACGACTGGCGTCTCATCACCAGCCCCAGGGGAACTCCCCGACTGAACATGATCGGGTCGCGCCACGGACTCAGGGCGCTGAGGCAACTGAGTGTAAATGGGACTCGTGCCCGACCCGAGGACAATGCTCTCCATGGAACCCGAGCCTTCAGCCAGAACTGTGGTGGTCGCATGTGCAGAAGACCTAGGCGGCAGACCGCCGACGCCATGAGACCCAAAAGTCTCTGGAACTCCCTCAGGGGAACAGACCGGCCCGGCCTGAGCAAATGTAGAGCAGAAGAGTTGGACTCTGTCCGCTCTGGGGAGAGGCGAGCGTGCCTCTCCACTGAGTCGAAACATACCCGTAGATACGTTATAGACTGACTCGGTGTGAGTTTGCTCTTCTGCATGTTCACGCGCAGCCCCAGGGATGTCAAGTGACAAAGCAGCATCCGCGTATGATGGATTAGCGCCTTCCGAGCGTGGGCTAAAATCAGCCAATTGTCCAGATAATTGAGAATGCGCATTCCGCTCGCTCTGAGAGGGGAAAGTGCCGCGTCCACGCACTTCGAGAATGTGCGCGGAGCTAATGCCAGTCCGAATGGAAGGACAGCAAATTGGTACGCTGAGTCCTCGAATGCGAATCGCAAGAACCTTCGGTGGCGCTTGGCTATCTGAACATGAAAGTATGCATCCTACAGATCTACGGATACAAACCAGTCCCCGGGACGCACTTGTGCCAGGATCTGTTTTAGAGTTGTCATTCTGAACGCTCGCTTGTGAAGCGCTCGGTTGACGGGTCTCAAGTCCAGAATCGGACGCAGACCACCATCTCTCTTTGGCACTACAAAATACCGGCTGTAAAACCCGCTTTCCCGCTCATTTGGAGGGACACGCTCGATCGCTCCTTTCGCGAGCAGGCTGCAGATTTCCTGCCTCAACACAGGCGCGTTTTGCACTGACGTAAGCAACGGAACCACACCGCTGAAGCGGGGAGGTCTGCGCATGAACTGCAGGGAGTACCCATGTTCTATCATGTTTAGTAGCCAGAGAGAGATGCCTGGAATGGCTTTCCACGCGTCCAGAAACAGGCATAACCGTTCGCGGACCGTTTAGGGGAGCACGCTGGCCCAGCGAGGCTAAATACACTGGCGGGAAAATGGCTCGCGTGTGAGAATCCAGCTGTCTCTCGTCCATGGGAGCCTCCGTGGACGAGGGAAGGCTGGTTATAGCTGGGATTAACTGCGGCTTTGCACTGCACCGTGGCAGGGCAAGGGACGCAGCATTGTGTGGGTGAGGGGGGAAGAGCTCCTCCTGTGAGCAGGTGTGTGTTTTTATTGCATTTACACAACAACACTTACAACATTGCAATAATCGCTTTGCAACCGCGGGGGGAAACTGTTGCAAACAGCGGCGTTGGGGGCCGCCGGCACGCTCACGGACTCTCTCCTTCTCTTTCCAGGTACGTCAGGATGACGGCTTGGCAGCCGATGACGCTCCGCCGTTGTAGCGTGGACCTCTGTTTGGCCAGTACCTCTTCTTAGCTGGGCCCGACCATTGTTTAGCACGGACGTCTGGCTCGCAACCTCGACTAGCCGGTGCGGGAGCTGCGTGCTGCTTGGCGGGTCTCTGCGAGGAGTGAGGCGCGGATGAAGAGCGGGCTCTGGGAGACGGTTGATAAAATCGTCGAGGCAGCGCGTGACTCATAGCCTTGGCGCACTTTTGCGCCTCACCGAAACGCTCTACTACCGACTCCACGACGTCACCAAAGAGGCCGGAAGGAGTGATCGGTGCGTTGAGAAGGGACTTACGATCAGCGTCTTTTAGATCCGCCAACGTAAGCCACAGATGACGGTGGGGGACGACCATAGACCTGCCGACAGCTTGTGCGGTGCGCTTTGTGGCATGGGCACGTAACCCAGGGCTTCACCCCCGACCACGTGGTCGAACATGGCTGGCGTAGCAGCGTGAACCCGCGCCGACTGAGGTGCAGACCAGGATTTCACAACGTGCTCGTGGACGTCTGGGAAAAACGGCGCACTCCTCTTGCAGAGATGGGCATGGAGTCATAGTCCTCCTCAGCGCCGAAGGAAACGGCGTCCCCGATGGAGGGATGGTCCGCACAGTGCGCGCAATCAGACTCGCAGAATGCATCCTCCGCGTGAGCAAGGCCCAGGCAGGCAATGCAGTGCTCGTGAGTATCCTGCGGGCCAATGGGGCCCGCGCAAAGACGACAGTATGAAGCCATCGGATGCGGAAAGAAGTTCTAGTTGCGTCTTCAACGATGGCAGCGTGAAAAAGAAGATTCTGAGGAATTGTCGTCACATGCACTGTATTTATACTGTCTAGACTCGTCAGTATTTGCATACTGTACATGTCTTGCGACAATTGGCCAGTTTTACTGGCGTTATCCTATAGGACTTCAGGAAAAGTGGAAAAAGAGGAGAAGTTTCATATGCGGTCTCCGCAATGTCGAAGTGACCGCTCTCGAAAGAGAACGGCTGTTCCTCATCTCCCTCCAGAACTGCCCTTAAGTGGGCGGGGCACATGAACGTGTTTGGAATTCGACCGAAGATGCGATACTTCAGTTTCTTGCACAGACCAATTTATTCGCTTTATTATTAGCACCTAATGTACTATTGCTCTTTTATGACATATCCCTTATTGCTACCTGAACTCTCTGTAAGTCGCTTTGGATAAAAGCGTCTGCTAAATGTAAATGTATTAGACGCCAGTTTACCATCACAGGGGGCGTGGATTACTTTTGAGCAGAATGTATTGTATCGTTTTTGACTTTTGTTGATTTGACTTTCATTAATTAAACCAAATTTCTTTTCAAAAAACAATGCCACACACACCTTGGAACCTCTGGGGGACTGGAATGTGAGTAAATGAACAGCTATTTCATTTTGGGTTAACAAACACATTAAAGAATATAAAATACAACTAAAAGACAATATGCTTTTGAATTAAATATCATGAAAAGTCACAATTACTTGATGCAATATTTATGTGCATGTTTTAAAATATGACTTAAAAGTAACAGCAACAAAAAAAATTATAAAGGAAACAAAATGCAATAAATAACAGAAACAAGGATATGGGTAAAACTAGCCCGCATCCTATTTATACTTTTGTAATCTGGCCCTCAATGAAAAGTAGTGGCAGACCCCTGTCCTACAGTATAAAATAAACAGGTAGGGTAAATTTACAGTGCAAAATAAATCAATAATCAAATTGTCCTACCAGTAATACAAAAATATGTAGAATGATTTAACAACAAAAATACTATATCAGATTGTCGTAGCAGTACGAAATTAACAGAAAGCATGATTTTACAGCGCATAAATACGTAATATTGATGTGTGCATGCCTGGTAGGACGATCTGACTTTCAGTACACCTGTTTTGGACCTCGGGCCGCCAATTGTATAGCCTGATACTACAGTTTATAACAAAGTGTTTGTAACCAATGCTTTGCAGAAAAAAATATAAAAAATAGAATAATTAAATTAGGATTATCAAATATGTACACTCTTAAAAATAACTTTACAGTGATGCATTGAAGAACCATTTTTGGTACCATAAGAGCCATTTTGTCAAAGGTTCATTAAAAATCTCTTTCTTACTTTATTATAATCTGAAGAACCTTTTATCGCCACAAAGAACCTTTTGTGAAACAGAAAGGTTTTTCAGATCTTCAAAGATTCTTTATGGAACCAAAAGGCATCGATGAACCTTTTGGAGCACCATTTCTAAGAGTCTACATAATAGCACACATATATGTGTGAGTGTATACATGGCTCTCAAGTCTCACGCATGTTCTGCTAAACACAAAGGAATATATTTGGAAGAATGTCAGTAACCAAACAGATCTCATCCCCCATTTACTGCCATAGTGTGGAAAATAAGAGTAATTTATCTTTAATCAGATTTACCAGGCTATAACGTTTTTTTTGTGCTGATCAATTATAACAATAGTAAAATTTAACTGCTAAAAAAACCTTGAGGGATTTGGTGGCTGAGGGGCCACTGCTAAAACTTTGAATGGCTCCTCTCCTAACAGGTGTGATCTGACTCCAAACTTTTGATAAAACTTTGTGACTAGAGCTCTGGAGTATATAAGGCATCTGGTGTAGACACAGTGTGAGTGTATATAATAGTACATATATAATGGTATATTTTTCAAGTATCTGTATCCCTACATTTGCTTATGTTTACTTATAAGTACATTTGCTTATGTTTACTTAGGTAAAATGTTTGAGTAAAATACTTAAGAAAGAGTAAGCAATAAGATATTTAATGTACTAAAATATATACTATAAAAATATTTATAAATGTATTGGAGTGAAAAGTATAATATTCAGCTTTAGAATGTAATGATGCATAATGTAGAATGTAGTAATGTATAATGTAAAAAAGGCTTTTAAACTACAGTATGTACTCAGTATGTGCTTGAGTAGAGATAAACTACATAATATACACCAGTCCACCTCTGAACGACAATACATCGTGGTTTGTGTCATGGTTCATGTTTAACACTAAACAAGATCTATAATGTCTGTAAGGTAAAGTTCCACAGATGACAGATTTTCTTGGGTGAATAATCCTTTTTAACTAACTTAAACAGCACGGCATCTCACCTTTTTGGACAACTTTGAAACTGATCTCTCCTGCAATGCTTTGGATATCGGGTGGATTTCGAACTTGACAGCTGAATGTTCCGTTGAAAGAGAACTGCACATTCTGTAGCGTGATGGAGGCGTCTCCCTTCATTACGTCACCAGACCATACAGCATGATCCTTAAACAGGCCAGTGGTTGGAGGAAACGCTTTTCCCTGGTAGTGAAAAAACTGTAACAAAGAATCAAAACAATGGAAATTGATTTCTTATTAAGAAATAAAAAAAACTAAGAATAAAACAGCTACATTTCAACCAGTAATAAAAAAAACACTTCTTAAATTTTTCCTGTATTGTCTCACCCCTTCTTCTGTTGTCTTTCCAAGGGGCTGGAAGCTCCAAGATACTGTGATTTTATCTTCTGACAGTGGATAGGTAGATTTAAATGTACATTTTAGGCGTACATTTGTTCCGTTGACTACCTCCAACTCTGAAGATGTTAGCACCTCCATTGCCTCCACCTGATATACACCTGCCAAACAAACACATTTTAAAGTGTTGTTATTCTTTCCTGTTTCTATTGCCTGTTGGTCTTGTAAACGTTGAATGTTTACACACAGTGGCTCAGCAGACACTGTTTTGCGTGTCTTGTCATGCCATGCCATGCACAATGAATGACAATAAACTGACTTGTACTGAACTTGAAAAACCACAAACTAGAAATCAACTGTTAAAAAAATCAGGTCTGTGCACAACTCAATGTTTGAGTGACTTTTTATTTATCTCTCTCACTCGCTTACTCACTCTGTCTCTCTCTCACACACACTCTTTCTCACACACACACACACCCACACACACAGTAGGCCTACTCTGAACATACACTAACTTTAAATAAACATACGTGCTGATATACTTACTCACAGAACCCCCTCTTCAAACAGATGCTGCAAAGCCCAAATTTACACACGTACATTTAAAAAACACCAAACCTGACACACAGCACCTCTTACTGTGTCCGAAATAAAGAAATGAAAAAGTAATTTCTATAACGTAGCCTACATACAATTGTAAAAGATGTGATTTACAGTGCTTAATCAGATCAGTACTGTAAGGCATAACAAACAAAATATTTTATTTTATATAGCATATGTTGGAAAGTATTATTATATTTAACACTTTATATGCACTATTATATATACATATAATAAAAAAATTATATTCTATTAGTAGGCTTCTGACAATCAGTTTTGAAATTTAACTGCTGAGATTAGCATGAAAAAAATAGGTTAGAAGGTAAAGCTTAAGGCCGGTCGTGTTCAGACTAGATTTATTTTTTGAAGTTGCTAGCGTTTGTTTTACATTGTAATCCTATGGAGAAAACCGTGTTCTCAAAAAACGTCCTGGGCCGGGTTTCCAGATAACAATTGAATCTTCGCACATTAAAGCTTTTTCAACGAGCCACTTTGCAAACGTTCGTCATGGTTTCATGTGCGTTTCCCAAAAATGCACTTAACACAACTGCACGTAGCAGTGCTTTAAGGGCTGCTTACAAGTCTCTATCCGTTTTTCAGGTGCTGAAATGTCACCTACAATGTCTCGTTTTTGTAGCATGCGCTTGTTTTAGAAATGTTTAGGCTAATTATTTTCACCCGATGTGCATTTGGTAGGTGAATACTGTTTAATGTTGTTTAACATATTTTTTTGTGCAACGTGTAATACTTTTTCTATGTGTAGATAGGACTTACTACTGTAATTGTGCAATGTATTTAGCACGTTCGAGGGAAAATAAAAAAGTTTAAATCGAAAGTAAAAAGAATGCTGTATGTGTTTGTTGAACCACATTTTATTACACTTTTGGGTGGTGTGGAGGTGGCAATTTCAAGTTAAGTTTTTATTAGGGCCAAACTAAATGTTAATTGTACACATACGTTACCAGCACTTTATTAATAAAAAGCACAACGTTTGTACATTACGAATATAAACCTCTTAATTAGAGAACAATAAAGGGAAGAGCTCATCAATTCAATTTCTCAGCAAATCAGGCATTCACTTTCTTTCAAGTATTGCCTTCTGCAGTTATTGGAACATATGATAGGCAGTGTGTAATATATTGGGTTGGTAACAACCTGAAAACCTTTAATCAAAAGGTTCCTCTAAATAATTAGAGGATAGTTTACACAAGTCTCAAAGAGGAAATAGTGGCTGGCTGCACTAAACAGCAGCAGGAGAAAGACAAAGACACTGAAAACCACAAAGTAGGCATTTTGACCACTTCTCTTTAAAACACATCATTTTTTGCTTTGCATATACAAACAAAAAACTTAAATAAATAAAAACAAGCTAAGTCGCATAGGTGTGTTTAGGTTTAAGCGCAATTCTTCGGTTGTCCTGCAGGTGACCTCATAAATCTGTCTTCTTTTACTATGCTCGTAGATCTACAATGATTTTTAATTGCTAATTAAGTTACGATGCTTTTGGGAAACATACCGTAATATATACGATATTTTTAGGATCAATTTAGGCTTAAAGGAATTGTTCACTTTCAACATACATTTAAATGATCATTTTCCCACCCCTGTTGTCATCCAAGATGTTTATGTATTTTTTTCTTTAGTTGAAGAGAAATTAAGGTTTTTGATGGAAACATTCCAGGATTATTCTTCATATAGTGGACTTCAATGGACTCCAAACGGTTGAAGGTCATAATTACAGTTTCAGTGCAGTTCAACGGGCTTTAAATGATACCAGGCGATGAATAAGGGTCTTATCTAGCGATACACAAAAAATGTATATGCTTTAAAAACACAAATGCTCGCTTTGCTCTGTTTGGGAAAAAAATGCCCTAAACCAAGCTCCATTGTCACAGCTTACCAATGACAGAGACCTGCGTTTCCATAACAACATGCGAGGAACGTGATAGGTCGAGAAGGCTCAAACTCGAAAAAGTAAAATGGCGGCCGAAACGCCCATTGGAGCATAGTTTTGTATAGTTGTAGGTTTAATTTTTCACATTCAACAACTTCTGATTGCATTTATATCGATTCATTAATGTTGTAGTTTTCTAAAAAAAAAGCGCCTTTGTCAACATTTTCTTGTCAAGTCTGAACACAGCCTCGAGCTGAGACTTCATCTATTAAGTTGCAACAGCACCATCTACACACCGCAGCAATTTAAAACTTTATTAAAATACACATTTATACGCAGAGCAGTATGTTAAAATCTTTCTTACGGCACCTGCTATCCAGGTCGAGCTCGTCAACGGCAAGAAACTGTAAATCTGATATATTAAAATGAGTAAAGATTTCTTATAAAATCTAAGAACTTGATCAATCTCCACAACACATAATAAACTCTTTAGCATATCTTAATGTAAATTGACAACAGAATTGGCAGATTGGCAAAACAGTCATTATTCTCTAAATTATGATTTTTATGGGGGAAGACGGTAAACAGGAAAAACGTGCAAAAGAATGAGGTGGATCCAGGAAGTAACGACTCACCTGCGGCAAGCGCGCATAGCGCAGAAAAAAGGTAAATCCAAACTCGATTCATAAGTCAAATATTAAAGGAGCAGTCAGTGCTACTTATATAATAATACTGTCAATTGCGTTACCAGGCATTCCATGTATTCACAAACGTTTAGGTATTAGTCGGACTTCGGCGATCCATGATGAACAATCCCACTTCTGTGTGAGGAGGAGTTTGGGCGTCAACAGAAATCAGTGGCAGTCAATGGCAATGACTGCACATTTAGGTTAGTCTCCCACACAAGTAGCCTACATCGAATAATTCCGGTTTTCCTTGGTGTATAACCAGTGCGTGTCGGTGCATGTTTTTCATAAGCAACGTCCCAGCAAACAATTTTTGGTTCCCAGAACAGATATTCTAACGTTCCCTGTTGGTTTTCTAGGAAAGTTTTCTTGACGTTAATAGAACGTTCCCTGTAGGTTAGTGGAACGTTCCCCTACCTTTATATTAACGTTAGGGGAACGTTCTGTGTTTGCTGGGGTGACAACATCTAAACGAAAGAAAACGAACACGGCTACCAAAACACCAGACATTTGCTCAATTGTATGTTTTTACTTACCACTTAGAATTGTTTTGAGTGAGTTACATACAATATACATTTTCTAAAATGAAATCTGAACATAATTGCCAAGTTCGTCTTGCGTGCTGCTAATAGTACGCAAAGGTGAGCTCACATGGACTGCCATCTTGCGGTGAACTGGAAATCGGGTTTAATAGAAATAGAGTTAAGAGATCATAAATAAATTATTTCTTAATTTAACCATATAGAATCATCTTGAGTCCACCCTTTAATAATAAGCATGTTGACAATTTGTTTTTCATACATTGCATAATGATGTTTGAGATTTTAACACACAATCCTGAAACCCCTACATTCTATGGTAAGCCATTTTGACATAAAATACGCCTGGCTGTACTAGTATGGTTATTCCAATATCACAGTTCTCCCCTCATGGGGCGGGACAGAACCGAATGGGAAGTGCGTGGGATGGCTGTAGGCGGAAGTGAGGCTGCCAGAGTGCGAGCGAGGGCGGTTTTGCAGGGAAGCGGGGAGGTGGTTGGCTGGATGCTATCGCTTTTAAATCAGCTAAACATTGCCTGCGATATCTTTAAAATACCCACCGTAAAATCAACGTATATTTTACATCGTTGTTGCTGCGTAGATCGAACAAGTCAACGTTGCGTTGTTTTACAAGGGAGAGTTGAAACGCAAAGAGGAATTTAAGGGGTGCGCGGCAGCAGAAATACACTCATCTGCATCTTCCCAGGACGGTCGCTGCGGTGCTGCTGCTATCACGGTCCGTGCACGGCACGCGATTATTAAGGGTGTCCTGCCCTGCTGCACATCAGCAGGTGACTAACTGACCTCTTGCAGACGGGATTTGCACACACTAGAGACAGGTTAGTGATGGCGAGGCGGCGCACATGAAACAAGCGTGCGTAGGGACGCACTCTAGGAATGTGGTTTCCTTTTGTCTCGGCTCATTACATAGCGAAACATAACATGGACCGCTCCTGTCAGTGCCGGTGTAGATTTACGCAACATCTATAAAAACGTTCATCTTTACTGCACATCTGTTGTGTTTCCTCCGCGGAGCACCCATCGTTATCATCATCCTCAGGGATAAAAGCAAAACGCATGAGCTCTTTGTGCGGCCTTTCCGTTATGTATCAGAATAGTCATGTGTAATTGGTACAGACGTTCCGTTCCGGCATTTGACTTGTCAACATTTTTCTTAGATTCAATGGTACTTTGATACTTTATGTGGTGGTTGGATTTACAAGCAAGCGATCTCGACTCACTACAGTTTGGGCAATTCCAGGCATCATTCATTAAATTGTGTTATGTAAATTGTTTTACGTGTGTTTGTACACGACTCATCATTGCTGGTTTTGTAACAGAATGCATGTTTTCGTGTTGCAGAATGAGTGGTGAAGAGAATCCTGCTGCTGAACCTGCTCCTGTCATAGACGTGCACGGAGATGGGCGCTGGATGTCACAGGTTTGTGTGTGTGTCTTTGTATAATAAGATCTTTTGTGCAAGACAGTATAGATCTGTGTAAGTCTTTTCCTTTTTTTATAGCCTCACTCTGTTATTGTATTGATGTAAGATGGTGGGATGTGTCATTTTGTTGCAGCACAACCGGTTTGTGCAGGAGTGCAAGGATGCAGAGCCTGATGTTCTTTTTGTTGGAGACTCAATGGTGCAGCTTATGCAGCAGTATGAGGTGATTGCTTCCTTGTTATAATACAGACAAATGTTGCTTTGTTTTGTTGCTGTGTATGATTTTCATTTTAAATTCTTGGTTTACAGAATGTGTTTGTGTGTTCAGGTGTGGAAGGAACTGTTTTCTCCTCTTCATGCTTTGAACTTTGGGATTGGTGGGGACAAAACCAGTAATGTGCTGTGGAGACTCCAGAATGGGGAACTGGAGAACATCAGACCCAGGGTGAGAGAGAAAGTTGGAGCAAGAGATGAACAGAAAGGTTTAGAAAATTAGTTGTTTATTGTTCATTCCAGCCCTTGATTCTGATTGGTGAATAGCTGTATTTTATTCATGATAAAGCACATCTTTTACCGCTGCGGCAAACCATTCTTTGAATCACTGCGCTAGGGTTTCACGGTCTAACTGACTTAACACAGTAAATATTATAGCATATTATGGTATTTGCTAAAATTACTACAGTTAGTACTTCAGGTTAAAACTGATATGGACTGTACCATAACTTTGGTTTGCAAAGCTTAAACTGCGTGGGTAATACACTTTTTTTAAGGTCGTTTCAATTGCGCATATAATTATTTCTATACTTGTATTTAGGCTCAGTAAATGAGATGAATAAGGTAATGACAATTACAATTGGTAGTATTAGAACGGAGGGGGACTCCCTCTGAAGCGTGGTCGTGGATGAGTGGGGCGCTGCCAGATTATTTTATGGGTTTAAAGGTGGCTGTGACAAAAATCTTTTTGAGAGACACTGTTGAAAATGATAGCTTGACTAATGTTACTATTGAGTATTCTGGCATGTTCACACTGTAATTATGAACTATAAATTAGTATTCAACAGTATTCTCAACTGCCAGTGAAATGTGTGTTCCAAAGGTTGTAAATGCATCCTCCTTATTTTTCCAGGTGGTTGTTTTATGGGTAGGAACCAATAATCATGAGCACACAGCAGAACAGGTTGCAGGAGGAGTATTAGCCATTGCTCAACTAATTCTGTCTCGTCTCCCCAAGTCCAAAGTCATTGTTTTGGTACGTTGCCAAAATTGTTTGTATATATTACAACATGACTCAATCTAATGTATTTGCATGCATTTATCAAAAGTATTTAATATATGTGGTTGATTGGTCTTAATTTGTATTATTTAGGGCCTGTTGCCAAGAGGAGAGTTTCCAAACCCCTTAAGAGAGAAAAACGCATCAGTGAACAATTTACTTCGTGCATCCCTTCCTCAACTCGGCCCGGTTCAGTTCCTTGATATGGGAGGTAGTTTTGTCCACTCAGATGGAACTATTTCCTCTCGAGACATGTTTGACTTCCTACATCTGACCGCCGGTGCGTACAGGACCATAGTGACCACTCTTCACGAGTTGCTGCTTCAGCTATTGGAGGAGATGCCTCAGGAGAGGCAGGCCTCGCTGGTCTAAAAAGTGGCCACGACATCGGTTGATCACCATAGAGCGATGTTTAGAATTGTGGGATATTAAGATTTTAATTCAAAAACTTTGAGTAAGATAAAGTGCAGTGGAAAACAACAGAAATGAAATTACAGCAAACAAAAAGGGGGACGAAAGGCAGAGGCCAATTTTATATGACTAATAGTCAATATTTATACAGTATGTATTTAAAATGCATATTAGACGACATTAGAAGGAAGAATAGACAAATATACAGTGTGTGTGTGTGTCTATAAGAAATAGTTTTTTCGTAGGACATGTTGCTCTGCGGAGGGACAAGATTCTTTAATATCTCACTGTCACTATCTGAACAACCTTCAGTTGTAGCACTTACTCTGCCAGCTTCTTTGTGCCTTCATACACACACTCATACTCACAGTGGTGTTATTCTGACAGTAAATCTATTTACATGATGAATCAGGTCCTTTCTCCCAGTTTTACTTCAAGTATATGTTAACACAGAAGCTTCTAGTACCTTCTCCTGTGCTGTATTTCTCTCTTGCGCTTTCATTCTCCCAATTACTCAACCCAAATAGGAACATGAACTGTAAACTGGAGTGATCAAACCATGTAAAGCTCTGTGTGACTGAAGATCTCCTCCTAAGCATATAATGCACAAATATAACATTTTCATTGTTACTATTTATCTCACTTGCTCTGCATCCATGTTGTATATTTGTCCATGCGCTCTCAAAAAATATATAATGTGAAGAGTTTGTGTGTGTTATATTTACACACATGATCTAGTGGGTAAGCACTGATCTACAGAATTCAAAGTGAGTTGAGTGAGTTATTCTGTGTGTGTGTATATACAGTATATATGAATTGTTTGTGTTAGTGTTCTCTGTACAAGTGCTTATTTAGCTGGTGTGTTTTTGTGTTTGAGTGTAAGTGAGTGCGAACGTAATAAAATAATTGTAAGGCCCGAAAGGCGTGTATTATTACTTCAGCACAACTGCCATGTGCTTCATGTCCGAGCATTCCTATAAATCCGCAGGGATCTAAAGAATAGAGAATAGAGTGCTACTTTGACTGAAGGGGAAGAGAAAATAGGAGTTCATAGATGTAAAATCAGATTGAGTGTGTGAAGTGATAAACTAATTTAACCAGTAGAGGGAGACTTGACATAAAATGTGTTGAGTACTCATTAACCCAAGCATGTGACTTTGTGACCCAATAGCTAAACTTTATTTCCATAGGTTTATTGGGATTTTTAATACCCACAGAGAATAAACAGCTTTTTGAAAATTTTTCATGAAAATTTAAATAAAATAAAGTTTTAATGTTCTATGGAGAGGCATCCCTTCTCCATTTGCTGGGTATAATTGCTTTGGGTTTTTGCATTTTAATTTAAAGAAATCCTACAAAGTTTGTCGTCCCCCTGAAACTGTCTTTTTTGTTAAATCAAAAAAGCATGTTTACTTCCATTTTTTTAATAGAAAACTTGTGCATAGACTGATTACTCTGAAGTTTAGAATCAACAAGGGTTTAGTAAAGCATAAACAAATGGCTCAGTATATTGATAAAAAATACACTCTCTGAGCGATTTTATCTCACATCTATAAGGCTGGGTTTGCCTAGATACTGTATAAATTTTAATGAACAGAATAGAATAATTATGTATCACTACTGATAGCATGGGATTGAAAATGTTTAAATTCTATGGCAGAATACCCCGCAGCAGCCATTGCAGGATCATTATGATTTAGTCTTAGTGACTTATTAGTCCTCTTGACTACCAACTTTTAACTTTTAAGAGCTAAAACACTAAACAGCAGTGATTTTGCTGTGTACGATTCTTATAAATTAAGTTTCTTATAAATCACCTATAAGGAGCTACTTTTAGTCTTAAGATGTTTGAAAACAGGCCCATACGTCTTTCATTCCAGTATATTAAATTACAAATATATATTCATCCTCTTTATTATATGGAAGATCAAACCAGCCTGCAGATAAACTTTATTGCTGCAGTATACGTTTTAGCTGAATTACCTAAATTTATTGTTTAGAATTTATGATCTATCATCCAAAAAAGGCAGATGTTCAAAGTTGTCAAGATTCTGCAACGCAGGCTAACTCTGGAAATCATATCACAATGTGCTGTGGGACAGTAAAATGCTGAGATGTTTAAGATATGTATAGTTTTATGGATTCTGATATGACAAGACGTCCATACTGTCTGAATGCACTAAGACACAGTGATACTGTAGGTTACTGAACTGTTGATGACTTGCACTCATATTGAGCCCTCTCCTGCTTAAACAGTACATACGTAATTTTGTCCTTTAACTAAATAATAAATACACTAAGAACCATTTTTGACTGAATGGTTCAATAAAACAAAAGTTTTTTTATAAAAAAATAAGAAATGGCTATATTGAAAGAAAGAAATGGTTATTAGAAGCTTTGAGTCAATCATTTTTGGGGGAATTAAAAACCTTTCATAGTGCCTTTTTTAAGAGTGTGTAGATACATTAGGCTACTTTATAAACACTAAAAGGATATGTCAACTGTTTCAAGTCAAAATGCCACTCAGCAGAAGTCAATCAGGAGAAACCTTAAGGAATGTTTCTGTAGAATGAGAACCGTTGAGTAAATCAAGGGACATGAGATAACTAATCGATCAATGACCCATGACTAGTGGTGCCTTGTATGGTTGATAGGTGATAAGATTGGATTGGCAGAAGAAAGAGGTCAAGGTTTGCTACACGTTGCTAAATGTTTTGAGATAACCTCACAGTCTTGTCATGCTTTCCCCATTACTCAGTTTATAACAGTGAGACGTAATCACATTTGCTGTGTGTTGAAAACCAAATGACTTAACCATGACAAATCGCTCTACTTTGTTCAGAAAGCACCATAAATTGTATTATCACGTATTTGTTGACGTATTTCCTTGATTGAAATGTTGGAGTGAAATTATTTGTGTCTCATAGAACACACGTTGCCAGTAGAAATAGAAGTTAGATTTACTGTAGTTTAATAAACATCATTTTGGACGATTCATTAATAAATAATAACATTGTCTACAGAATCGCATATGCTGCAGTGACAATGATAACAGACATATGCTTGACCAACACAGATAAGAGATTAGCTTAACGTCTGCGTTGACGTATTGTGCATTTTTTTAAATAAAAATATTTCCCACAATAATAATTTCACTGAATATTTGCCATGTGTATTCAAAATGTATACAAAAAAAGAATACACATTGTTTGTGTGTGTTTTATCCTGCCAGATCTAATTCCTTATTCCGTGTAGGCTACCCTTTGAACCTTTGATATGTGTGAGGACAGAGTTCCAATTCCACACAGACCGTTCCTGTTCTATAAAAGCCCTGTGTCTCTGCTGTTCATTCTCCATCATTCAGAGCAGTAACACTCAGGTAAGAGCTCAAACCAGCAGTTGCCGTGAGAAGATATTGATATAGACAATTGTTCTTTTTATTGCAGACTTTCTCAAATCTCACTTTGACTGTTTTTTTGTCTTTCAGGGCATAACCATGAAATTCGTGGCTCTTGCACTAACTCTTCTCCTGGCTTTGGGTAAGTAACATCACTTTTTCACAGTTACAAGTTTTCTGAGGTTATTTGTTTGATTGTAGTTAAAATAACTTTCTGAAAACTCTTTGCTTTGATATCGTAACAATTCAACAGCTACTTTATACTGTGTAGTGGCACAAAGGTTGTAGCTGTTCTCCCCAAGGTTTCTTAAAGCTTTTCTTGTGGGTCTTTTCAGGTGCCCAGGCCCGTTTTCTGCAGGCTGATGCTCCTTCCCAGTTGGAGCACTACAAGTCCGCAGCTCTTGTGTATCTGAACCAGGTCAAGGAACAAGCTCAAAAAGCCCTTGACAACTTGGACGGTTCCGAATATGAGCAGTACAAGTAAAAGACACTGCTTTTTACGACCTCAAAGAACTCAACTCAATTGCTTTCCATTTACTGTTCTCTCATTTGTTTTCTTGTCATTTCCCATTCGATCATTTGCTCTCTTAATTTTATGTTTGTATACTGCTGTCTCAGTTTATAGTCATATACTGTATACTTTTTCTGTTTCATATTTTACCAAATATAGTTTCTCTTCATAACCTTTATAATTTCTTCTTCAGTTTTAAATGCAGCTATCAGTATCTCCATATTCTTGTTTCTCCCTATAAGGTTGAAACTCTCAGAGAGCCTCACTAAGCTGCAGGACTATGCCCAGGCTTCCTCCCAGTCTCTGACCCCCTACACAGAGAGCGTCTCCAACCAGTTCCTGGAGACCACCAAGCAGCTGCGCGAGCGTGTCATGACCGACATCGAAGACCTCCGTTCCAAGCTGGAGCCCCACCGCGCTGAGCTGCACGAGGTGCTGGAGAAGCACATCAACGAGTACCGTCAGAAACTGGAGCCCCTCTTCCAAGAGTATGTGACCATGAACCGCGAAAACAGCGAGAAGCTGCGTGCCAAGCTGCAGCCCCTGATGGATGAGATGAGGCAGAAGATTGAGACCAATGTTGAGGAGACCAAGTCTAAACTGATGCCCATGGTCGAGACTGTGCGCACCAAGCTGACCGAGCGCCTGGAGGACCTGAGGACCATGGCTGCCCCCTATGCTGAAGAGTACAAGGAACAGCTTATGAAGGCTGTTGAGGAGGCCAAGGAGAAGCTCAACCCACACACTCAAGACCTTCAGACCCGTATGGAGCCCTACATGGAGGAGCTGAAGGCCAGGTTTGCAGTTTTGTATGACACCATTTCCAAGGCCATTCAGGAATAAAACAACAAACCCGAGAACTCTGCACACAAATGCTCACAAACAACTGTAGCAAAAGGGTTCTTAATACAATCTGTGTGTGTGTCTAAATGAAGGGCTTGTGTGTTGGGTTTTCAAAATGCTCATGTTAAATAAAACCTTAATGTGACAATGCAATCAAATAAAATCCACCAAAAGACCTTAATCTCAGTCAGTGTTTTCTTAAACTTACTCAGTTCTCTGAAATAACTTGCTATGATCACGACTCAAAATTATAAATCGTTTACATTTAATTTAATTTATCATCTTTCATAGAAATACAGCTTGTTTTTATTAGCACACAGATAAAATCTCAAAGCCATTTAAAGAGACAGTTTACCCAAAAATTAAAATATCTTCATTAACTTGCTCTAATTTCTTTCAACCAAACAGTTCTTGACCAATTTTGACTACCATAGTAGGAACATTTGCTTTATGGATTTCTTTGTTCTGCCGAAAATATTTATTTTCCTACTATTGTAGTCAATGGTGTCCAAGATCTGTTTGGTTACAAGCATTCTTCCAAATATCTTTCTCTGTGTTCCTCAGATCAAGAAATGTACACAGACTTGGAACAATTTGAGCGTGAGTAAATTATGACAATTGAATCTTCAATTGTTTATCCTCAAAAAATTCAAAATAAAACACAGAAACAGGCAGTCATACAGTTTCAAATGTAATAGAAAGCTTGTTAAATTCTGAAAAAAACATTTTTTAAGTTTGCAAACATGTTTAATGGCCTTCAGAGAACAAACGTAATGTACTGTTTAGAACTCTTTGGAACTACAGTCAATAAATACTGAAGATAAGTTCAATTCATATCGAAAGGATTTCCATCATTAAACTGATACCTACTGTACCATGGAAATACAAAAGCTTGGCTCACAAGTGTCTGAATCATAATATTTCAACATCATTTCTTGCAGTGTAAGTGTGAATGTGTTTTCTCTGTCCTCATTTGGAAGGACAGAAGGGACAGGAATTGTTCTTGCTGGTCTTGAGCCAAACACTGACACACTAAAGAAAAGAAAACACAGCAACACAGTTAGTGCACATAGACAGTGTGTAGGCAAACTGTGTGCTTTATAGAAACACACCATTATATACTCACATCTTTGTGCATTGTATGAGTGCAGTTTGTGCTGTATTGGGTTACAGCATCCACAGAGTTCTGGCATATCAAACAAAATTTCCGAGCAGAGGGCTGAAATAAACAGAAGAATAAAAATGCTTGAAACCCATTCTTCTTGTTTTATAAAGATATGCTTTAAATTCAAAACGGTTCAGTGTATAACTAAATGGGATTTGAGAAATGGGATTTTAAAGTTCAGTGTTTGAACTTTAGTGGCATCTAGTGGTGAGGCTGTGAATTGCAAGCAACAGCTCACTCCACCCCTCCCGTTCGAAGCACTATGTTAGCTGACACAGCACTAAGATGACCTTGTGTCAGGAGATAACATATTTATGAAATAAACTCTGCAGAGCAGTTTGTCCATTTAGGGCTACTGTAGAACCAACATGACGATGTAAAGGGACCCGTGGTGTGTGTAGATAGAAATGGTGTAACCTCTTAATAGACCTCTGAAGTGACCCATTTGTCAGATATGACAAATATGACCCATACCTGAAATGTGACCTCTGCATTTAACCCATCCAGTGAATAGTAAACACACGCACTGCAAGTTGTAAACACGCACTGAGAATCGAAACTGTTGACCTTCCGTTCACGAGTCCTACTCTCTAACCACTAGGCCAACTAGTTATTGCATTTTACACATTAAACCTTTAATGAAGTTCCCACCTGTGGAGGTCTTGTTTGAAAGACTTTAGCAACAGGGGCACGGAATTGAGGCCTCATGGGATGCATCAGTTGAGCTGGTGGACGCTGGATCGGACCAACTGAACCAGGAAAAGGCCTAGCTCCAGACGGAGGCGCTATAGGCCCTGGTGGCTGAAATTGCAAAGAAACAGATTTAAATAATTCAGAGAAGAAAGATATGTCTGATTTAGAAAGACAGAGAAAGGGTGTGTTCTCACGGGTCTCTGGTTCTGTGCAAGTTTCTGTGCAACTTGAGAAATAATATGATCCATCGACAGACCAGCCATAGTTCCACGCTCACTCTTGATTTGCTGCAGAACCCTTGTTAACTGATCTCTGATACAGACAGTGACATAGAGCTTTATGAGTAATACAATTTAGTTAAAACATCATCATATAACAAAGTACGATCTCAGTACCTTGTGCATTGTGGGAAATGTGAGCCCAATTTCTCAAGCACCTTGTCTAGTTTGCCTGCCGGTGTAGGGTTTGATGGAAGGGCTTGAGAGGAAGAGTTTTGTGTAGTGGTCTGCACTAACATTTGGGGAGGGCGCACTGTTGCTTGGGGATAAAAAGTGGCTCTAGGATTATTTGGTAATCCCATATAGGTTGCTGCTGAGGCAACAGCAGGCGCAAGAGAGACACCCGGAATGCCAGGGTGAATCTGTGGTGATAGAGCTGTGACTTGTGGAAGATGTAGTGGTTGAGGCAGGGAGCTGGTTGGTATGAATATTTGGGATGGTGGACCCATAGCAGAGACGGCAGGTGGATAAAGTGTGTTTTGAGATGGAGCAGAAAGTGGGGGTGGGGCCACTTGGGGTAGTGTGGCAGAGGGGTGAATCTGGGGACGAATGAAAGAAGGTGTGCTAGAGTGTGGACCAGTGCTGAAAACTGGATGGGATACAGGATTCTGAAGTGAAGTCATTATTAGCTCGAACTGTACAAAGAGAGAGAAAGTCAAATTAGTGAAAAATATTTCCCCCATGACAAAAGGCCTGGGAACACGATATCAGGCTACTAGGTGTCAAGTACAAGATCATTCCTCATCCTGATTGTAGTATTATTCCCGAATTTTGTTCTTGAAAATAATTCACATGCAGCATAAATGTTTTAACAAAATGTTTACATATTATTTTATGTTTTTATACACACCTATTACATCCTGACGGTTTAGATTAAACAATGGAGCAAGTTTTTCTTTCTTGCACAATTTCATCGACTTGCTCATTTCTATTCTGTCACTACTCTAAACTGTGTCCATACCTGAAGACCGGTTTGAAATCTGTCCCTGAGTCTCTGACTAGTCTCGTATGTCACCCTGTGTCTCACAAGTGGGCCAACTAGAGAAGTGTTCATGAAGCGCATATGATGCTGCAAGCTGTCTAAAATCTGGTGGTTTTAATCACAAATGTAAAACATCACAAGAGTGGCATGCTTGTGTCTTGTAGAGGGCACTAATAATCAAACTCACTATAGGCACTGGTGGAAGTGAGGGGAGAGGGATTGGTGGCAAATTCTCCAACTGTTCACCTCGTCGCAGGAGCTGATAGTGTTCATTAAACTTATTCTGTGAAAGACAAATAGAGACAGAAGGAGAGAGTGAAAAGCCAACTCTCTTTAATTTATTTTTATTACAGTAGCTCCAGCCCTCACCTTTAATACTGTCAGATTTTTGTGGACCATGCCCAAATTCTGCTCCCATTTCTGTCGTTGGAGTACATTCTGCTGGGAAGGATTTAATCTGTACAAAATAAGCAAAAATTCCAAAGGAATCATTTGACTTTAATGCACCGTCCGGACGTATGGTAAACTAGCAACAGAAATACACACACAGTACCTAAGAGAATTAAGATATCTTTCTGTGTCTGCAATCCAGTCCTCCACCTGAGAAACGGCAAGCTCCTTTTGCATCTCAAGTGCAGCCATCTACTCAAACAAACACAAACACAAATTGGCAACATGCCAATCCACAAGTTTCCCAAGCCTTATTTTTGTATTTAAAAGCGTACTGGCTGCATGCACATATCATAAAGCTTCTGTATCATCAGATGCATTAATCTGATAGTAAAGATCACGTGCAAAAGCTGCCTTTAAAAATCTTCTCTACGTTTTTCTCTCTATATAGCTTGCCGCTATATTCCAACAGACATGTTAAGAATTCTTGTAAATGCAGTTTACTGTCTCGTGTTTTTATTGAAGACAATACAGTTTATTGATGATTTCATGAATCTATTTGAACTCCCTTTTAAAACTCCTTTTAAACAATGAGCACATTCAGTCTAAGTGATGTTTAATGTTCATAATCATTTTGCTTGTGATAACCGATCCATGTTTTAAAATTAGTTATTAAATTAGTAGTTTAAAACTGTTCAGTCCCTCACAGGAGCAGCCCGTCTTCAAATCTGTGTGTGATGTGCCCTTTTTTTAAGACGCGAAATAAGCTTTGCCAGTTTGTAAATGCAGCCACGAACAGCAAGTGTTGCTCATCAGTTTGGAAATTATTTTTTAATAGATTACCACACAACCAACAGTATTACAATTCAAATTAAAATATCATCAGCCATCAGAATAAGTTATTCAACGCTGCAATAGACTACTTCCGTGTAGTGTATTGCACTGAAAGTTTTACAAACGTTAATTTTTATAGTAGCGCCCTCCGGAAACTTAAGGATAAGATAAGAACAATTTCTGGAATGAAAGGAATTAGCTGGGAGGGTGCAAAACGTACCTCATCCCTTGTGGCTGTCTGATTGGCTTGCTCTGCCTGCCTACAAAGCGTCTCCATTTCCACCCTTAAATCAGCTATTTCCTTCTCCCAAGTCAGTCTATAATAAATACAAGCATAAATCAGATAAAACTACAGAAACAAACACAGAGACGTTGTAAGTCTTAACTTGCTTTGGATATTTACTTCTCTTGACTCTGCTCCTCTTTTAGCATCTTCAGTTTTTTGTCAGTGTCCTCCAGCTCCTGAGCCAGTCTACATACCAGACGTTCAGAAATTCAGTCACACATATCAAAGCAAACAAATTTACCTAAACTGACAGACAGTAGCTGCATCCCAAATCATATGCAGTGTAGAATTTGAATAAGTACCCACCTATCGACTGTTAAAACAGTACATTCTATATAGTATGAGTGGGAGTAGTATGAATACATTTGGGACATATTGCATCCGACATTTTTATGATCATGTGACCTGTATGCTCTTTGACCTATGACAACAACCTGCAAGTAGGCTTTGGTAAAAATATACTTTAGTCATGAGAAATTTCTTTATCTACACGTGTCTGTTGCTCAGCAACTGTGACATCATGGGATAGAATAGTGTCCGTTGCACAACTCTCAGCGGAAACAGTAGATCTAGGTATTTCTCACCTACTATTTTTTGAATACTAAGTTTATTAGTATGCAAATGTTTATTAGTAACTCTTCTGGCTTACTATATATAGTATGGAACTAGAAAATTTCTGACGCAGGGAGTGAGTTGCTCCAATGATTGATATTTACCTTGTTTTCTCCTTTTCCATTCGTTCCTTTTCGGCAGTAAGCTCTTGCAGTTTTATCATGAAGTTTTTCCGTGTGGTCTTGCTGCTATTCAGCTCCAGTTTCGTTTGCAAGGATTCAATTTTTTCAATAAAACCCTAAATTTCAACAGCAATACAAAAACTAGGCTCAAGAGGTTATACCAGAAGGAATGACTAAGAAATCCAACAATATATTATCATTTCAGGATTATAAATACAACATCAATGGTGTGTTTTGGACATACTGAACAACTCCAGTGCTATAGTTAATAATCGCTTTTAAAGCTCTGAAAGAGATAGATTTATATTACATTTATGTATTTCTTTGGCAGACGGTTTTCAAAGCGACTTTCAAAGCAACTATGTACACATAGTGTGTGTGTTTCCCCTGGAATCAAACTTGCAATCTTTCCACTGCCAAGAAAATGCTCTGCTATTTCGTTCCATTTGTGCCAAAAATGTGTCGACTGAGTTTTACAACAGTACAATTGTCTATATCCACTGTAGGCAATTTCCTGTGTTACATTTGTTTTTGGTTTGCGCGTATGTATGTGTCCTCAGTTTATGTCGCCTGTATGTGTCAACTTCCCTTTATTGACGTCTCTATATGTTGTCCAATTGTGTTCTCGGTTTAGGTCATCTATAATTCAATTAACCTTTGAACAACAGGGAGGACAACATATACAGCACAAACAACATAACCGGATGTCAGGGAGGACAACAAATACAGACTACATGAACTGATGACAGACACAGACACGCATTCAAAACGATCACAACATGCAACAGTAGTAGACATGCAACGCAGACACATTTCTGGCACATATGGACCCTCGTGTTCTTCGAATTAGGAACAATTACTGATGTAAGATTCAGAAGTGTGAGATTGAACCTGGTATTGATGATTCCTCTCTTGTATTGTCTTCTGTAGATTGCTGACACAGAGATTGTGTTCTCTCTTTTCTGCTGCATGCTGCTTCATAAGAGACTCATACTGCTGGGTCAAGTTCATTCTGTAGTCGTCTATAGCGCGCTAGAGAGAACGAGGAAAGTGATATAAAATCAATATACACTAACCCATGATTTAAATTAATCTTACATGTCCCTCTTTTTCATAGAAACACACACACCGCAGTCCTAAAGCAAATCAGCAGTAGGGCGTTGAAAACGTACCATGTCTGATTTAAAATCTTCGTTTGTGCTCGTAGACCTTTCTTCTGTGCTGTTCTCTGTCTGTAGTAAAAACAACTATGAAACTGACACGTACAGATAATATTTACAATTGAAAAAGAGGTATTCATCAGGTGGTTGGGCAAACCTGTGCGGTTTGGCTGTGGGTTTCTTTGCTGAGTGGAAATGTGCTGTAATCTTGGTCTTCAGCATTTTGATTTAATATTGCTGGGAAGCTGTTCTCAGTGGACCAGATGCTGGTGGATGAGCTGATCCATGGAGAGGGATCCGGGGGAGCCACGACAGAATCGGGACAACTGACGAAACAAAGGGGACAAACGGTGGTGTTGTTGTGTCTTTCAAGAAACCCATTAAAATTCCACTTTGACCTTTTGTATAACGTACTTACTGAACTAGGTCTTCCTCATCTAATGCGAAACTCCACTCACTTTCCATTGACACAAATCAAAGGCTTGTGGATCTGATAAACATGTAGATTTGAAACCTAAGTAGATATAATTTTATAAACGCAACTGCACCGGTCTAGCGGTTATATGTTAACATATTTACCAACGATACGGTGATTAAAAAAGTCAAATAAAAGCTCAAATGAAATCTCGAAACGTGACCGCCAAAAGGAAGCTAACGCTAGAGCACAGAAACGAAACCGAAAGCTCACACAAATTCAGAGCTGTGTGGTTTAATATATCAGTGTAGTCTTATTACATTAGCGCAATAAGAACTCTTTTAAAAGCCACAAACATTCGCTGATTCGGCTTTTACAGTCTCTAAACCTAAACGTGCTTTATTATTTCCGGGGTGTGACGTCACACGCTGTCGGTTTCGAGCGCTTTGCTCCAACCCGTGTGTATATACTGCAGATCGAGGCGTGACTACCCCAGACAGGGGCTACTTGTGGTGCTCTGTCCATATGCCATTTCATTGGTTATTGGCGAAGTAATGACGTCGATGCCACGTTAAACAGGAAATGGGTAATGCCATTAAAAATAAAATTATTATCAAAGGGTTTAATTATACTAACAGTACAGATATTAACAATTGGTGGTTTAAATACCTATGTGAGGTGTCTCATCGAGATGTTAAAGCATTCGTTTTATTTTTAGTGAAACTTTTTTCAGTCAGATAAGTGCCAATTTTAGGATCGTAACATCCAGAACGGTGCACATAATCTGCGTAAATTAATTTGTTTACGTTCTATGAAGAGGCATTCCTTCTCCATTTGTTAGGTATTATTACTTCTGGTTTGTGCGTTCTAATTCACAGAAATCCTAAATTGCCGTCTCCCCAAAAACGTGTCCTTTTTGTTAAATCCACAACCACATATACAGTATCTCACAAATTTTTATTTTATTTAGTTTACATATTATATATTTTATTGTGACAACACTGAAGAAATTACACTTTGCTACCACGTAAATAAGTGAGTGTACAGCTTGAATAACTAAATAACTCAACAGACACACCTTCACTACAGAATTTCAGCCGCTATTAGATTATTAATGATAATCTTAGATCTAAATTGTTTTTTTGCCTTGTTATGCAAGCAGTGTCGAGTTTGTGCAGAGGCTGCAGCTTTTGCCCGAGGGGAACTGAAATTCCCTGGTTTCCCTCTGAGGTTTTTTTTTGTCCTACAATGGAGTTGGGTTCAACGCCACCATTTGCATACTGTTTTGCACTGTGTGCCTGGCTGGTGGGGGCTGCTAAAATTTAATAGTTTTATTTAATTAACACTGCATACAGGAATTTATAGTCTGTCTGAAATTTGACCTGTGTTTTGACTTGCATAACCTTATATGTTTTGCTTGTCCAGCTGCTTTGTAACAATGAAAATTGTAAAAAGCAATATATAAATCAAGTTGATTTGACTTACTGTGAGTGCGTAATTTCACTGAAGATTGCTTCAATAATCTTGGCGCGTTCACTGCAGGATATGTAAAACAATTATTCTTGAAAGAGGGTGAAATACCAACTCTATTTGGAACTATTAGCTCCACCGAATCACAACCTGAAAGTGTGACTATTTATTTTTGTCTCAATTTAAAATTTGTGTACCTTATGTCTGTGTTTAGCTAATGCATATAACAATTACGTTAACATGTACCATAAATTCTGGGGTACAGTTTGTTTATCTAGCTATGAACTCGCCTAATTTTAGTGTTCAATTATTAACTCTCAAAGTATTTATTTCAAGAACTAAGTGGAGTACTATCTGTATTGTAATAACATCTGAAGATACGAACGCCGTACACTGTATGCCATGACAACTAGTCCAAGAATAATATTGTTAATAGAGGAGTGTAAATGTCCTATTTGCACCTAGATATATAGGGGTGAAACTAAATAATTTTTATAACGTCGACTTTCTGAAATGCTCTATCTAACATAACAACGCACAGTAAAGACGAAATAATATTATTACAAACGTATTAACAGTATTTTAAGTCAAAATAATATTTTATTTAAATGATGAGCAAAAGCACAACATGCATGTTGTCACACTGGAACTTGCTGAGAAACAATGTGCTCCAGTCGGGCTTGAGTTTCTTCTTGATTAGCATATTCGGATGTTACTTCGTCAGACTCGGGCTCAAACTGCTATCTATACACTATAATATTCAACCACCTGTGAACCGTTATTCCAGTAATGATGAAAGGCGTTCCATTTGCGACACATGATGAACAAGTTGAATACGTTTGACCAATCACAATAGACTACACCATCTGACCAATCACATGACAGTAGGCTCGCGGATAGGAGTGGATTAGACGGATGAATCAGTCAGTCAGTCAAGAAGTATGGTTAGAATAACTGCTATTATTACGATACAACAGTGTTTTTACACCTTGTATGTACATAAACTTGTCGTTGGACACTCCATAAACCAAAGTAGGACCTTAAAAATCCAATGTTACTCTTTAACTTACATTTTTACAGTTGTGCCTCCCTTAAAATGTTATATGGATCCAATTCATGTTCAGTAAAATTAATTTAATGCAGAAAAACTAGCTGGTATTGTATAGTACTGTATGCAATTGACCAGTATCGGTATCAGAATCGACCAATAGTTGTTTTCTAAAATCGGTATGGGTGTCACGGTTATGGACAGAACCCAAGCGCAGGCAGACTTGATATAAATAACAAAACTTTATTTAAACAAAAAACCCACGATGGGGGAAAACATTAACAAAAACCAAGACACAAATGAAAACTAAAACTTCCCACAAGGGGGACAAAACAAACGAAGAATAATAAATCAACAAAATCCACAAATTTAGAACAGGAATCCATGAACAGGACTAATCCAACAAGGTGACTTCAACAGGGATGATGATAACAATGAACTGACAAGAGACAGAGGGAAACTGGGACTTGATAAAGGGAAACACTGACGAGGACTGATCACACAGGGAGAGTGGCAGCAGGTGACATGAATGAAACACTAAGGGAAACCGGGGAAACAAGGTGGCGGGGCTAAATGACGACACCGGAGAGAGAGAGCGAGCATGGCGTGACAAACCAAAACAATGCTCTTTCTCCACACAAAACACATGGGACTGACATGATCCTGCCGCAAGACTCGAAAACCAAGACAAGAAGAGGCAGGATCATGACAATGGGCCCAAAAAAATACTATCGCCGAATCCTTAATGGTCATATAGGGCTCACCCACAAAAAAATCATAACGCCTAGACAATTTCTAACATTCTCTTCCGCTTTGTTTAATAATCTGCATATTGTGCTTCCTTTTTCTTTTAAGGCATGTCTTTAGACATTCAATCGCAACATCATCACTACATTAAACATTGTCATTTGAAATTTTCAACGTAACGTCATACTATATTTAGAAACAAGTGGGTTAACTCTCAGAGCGTCATATGTTTTAGACTGAGTCTAATGGAGCTGCAACGGAGGGATACTGTGTGTGCGAATGAATATGAAGAAAGTGAAGGGATACAACACACTGATACTTTTAGAACTGAAGATATTTATCAATGTCTTCAGCAACCATCTACTGAAGCCTACCAAATTAATAAGAATACAACAGTGATCTCAGGTAAGACAACAGACGATGGATAAAAAAATAGACAAAATAATCCTAGTTCCTCTCTCTTAATCTTTCCTTTAACAGAACGTTATGGGAGGAAACATGTGTTTTTGATTGGTGCTGTAAATATTCTGATTTTAACTATTCTGCTTGCCATCGTGGGAATGAATTGTAAGTTTCATGCACTGCAAGGCACACCACTTAAATGTATATGAATTACATAACTAAAGAATCTATGTTGTCTTAGTATTCCATCATGTTCTTACTTTCTAGACACTCTCAACAAAGAAACACATCTGCTGGTGGCAAATGGGCAAGACGCAGAAAATCAAGGTTTTATTTTACGTTTGATTTACTTATGAGAAAAAAGGATTTGTGAAATAACATGGAATAATATTTTCTCTCCAGTTCAACACACCAAGAGCTGACTGTTTTAACTGTTTGAACATATATATTTTATTATCTTCAATGTCACACGTGTCTCAAATGTTCACACCTTTGTTTGTGCTGAAAAATTCTGTTATACCACAAACCAGAGCTGTTGCTGTGACAGAGCCAATGCAACAGTCTTTAAACCAGTATTATTCACAATATACAGAATAGCTGCATTTATATTTTTACATTTATAGAATATCCATTGGTGGAATCAAAGAAATCAGAAAGGTTAAATCAATCCTGGTAATCATTAATTCAGAGATAATTCAAATAAAATCATCAAATGCCATCTTACTTAATAGAAACAATAATGCTATGTTCCTATGCAACAATCAACCAGAAGCTGGAAGTAGTACACAATAACAAGTGGGTCAAAGTTGTGTACTGTTTTTCACTGCTATTGATTAGTTTGTATCATGAGTCAGACCTCTACATTAAATGTACATTATTCAGGTTTCTTTAACTCTTTAATGTTCTTTGCAATATTTCAGAGAAATGGGTACTCCAAGACAATGTGTTTTTTTTATTCTGGAGTGAGCACAGTGACTGCAGTGCAGCTATTAGATTCTGTGCTCAGAGGAATGCCAGCCTAGTCAATTTAACTTTAAAAAACAAGGTACAGTAGCTATCAATCCATTTTATTGATTTTGCACACTATACTGTACTTACAGCTATAATTTAATAGCATTTATAATTTACAGCATTTAATCCATGTTGCTCATTTAAAAGCAGGGTGAAAAGAAGTATAAAGCGAACAGTTTTCATTCAATTGTTACATTTAAGGGATTTACTCAGGCCTACATTATACTGTACAGAGCAGCCTAATGCAGAACTTTTGCAGAATCATGAAGAATTATTAAAAGGTTTGATCATGTTATACATCACACCCAAATATGAACTAACATTGTGAATTTATATAGTAATCCTTCAACTGTGTAAGTGCAGTTGAGAGGCAGGTGGGCTGCATTGTTTTTGGTATTAGTAAATTGTAAGGGACACATTGAAAATAGAAAACACAACGACTCAAAACAGTTTTGGTTTATTGTATTCAAAATCGACTATTTCTTGTTTTAGAATATGTATTTATTTGGGAATCGTGTGTGTGTGTGTGTGTAAGTAGTTCTGGTTGCAGTCCGAAGCCAATGGAAATCAATTTTTGGTCTTAAGAACCTCACTGGATGGATCTGGAGAGGGTGCTCCTGAATTTTCGGTAATTTCAACTAAATACAATATAAAAAAAAACATTCTACAATACAAAATGAAGTATGGTTCTTAAAAATGACCAAAATTCTGTTTAAAATTTATCAAATGCTACTGAGTGTGTTTTACGGAGTTTGAAAAAGAAATTGTTGTATGTGCTAAATGATGCCAAAAACAGTGGCAGAGTACTAAAAACGAGAAATGCTTGTGGCAACAGGATGTGTGGTTTGCGGTTTTGTGTTCACTGATCATGCGACTGGGAATAGAAAATGTGTTTTAAGCCCCTGCAGTTTCTGCTCTAATTTTGTATACAAGCAGGGTTGTTTCATTAAAATTATTATTATTATTAAAATAAATTCTTATATCATATTCTAAATACATTTCTGTTCATGTTAATTTCACTAGGGGCAGGGTGAATTGCCTGATGATGAAAAAAATCTTCAGTGTGGCACCATAACCCCTGAGACGGATAAAGCTTACGGAGAAGGATTTGTGTGTGAAAGGAAAGCCATATGAACTAGGCCTCTTAATGACATTTTCAGACACCATTATTAATTTTTCTAAATGTTAGTTTGTTAAACTGCTGATAGATTGTATCTGAATTTCAACCTGTGTATATCTGTGTGTGTGCATGGCTGTGCACAGACATTTTGCAGTGGCCGAAACTAAAAAAAAGGGAATTAAGGGTTGGGGCAGGAGAAGACAGCACAAACTCTTTTCTACTTATCACACTGTAGGACTCAAAAAATATGTAAATCTATATTTTATGTTGTAAGGTACAACTCTTTTAAAACATTTATAGTAGCCAATAAAGCATTTTAAAAAGTTATTTGTGGGTGAAAAAGTGATATTAACATGTATGCATTTGGCAGATGCTTAATTTCAATGTGACTTACATTGCATTATACTATAAATTTGTTTCTGAGCATATGCAATCCCTTGGATCAAACCTGACCCTAGCATTGCTAGTATGCTCTAACCACTGAGCTACAGGAAATATGGATGCATTAACATTAACAAATGATTCAATGGTTTTCACATGATCTCCTGCTGTGGGCTCCTATTAATAAGGTCTTAATACAATTGTATTTAGATAGTTAGATGTCGCTGTAGATTAGCAGCACATTACTGTAAAAATCAACAGTACAATACTGCATCTGTATATTACAGTAAAATACTGCAGCTCATAATGCATTCTGGGTAATTTTCATTGAGCGGGAAACTTTTACAGTAAATTTTGGTCTCGCTGTAACCTCGCTGTAGCTTTGCTGTAATGTGTAACGAAAGTGCGCCACAACGTCATCACGTCAAATCACACAGAGCTCATCCTGGCTGCAGCTGGAGGAGGATAATCGAATTCTGGCAGTTTGGTAAGTTTTTAGTTTGGTTTATTTTATGTGTTTCATACAAAAAAATTATTTTGTTTTTGTATTTTGCACAACAGTTTGTCACAGTGTTGTTTTAAACGTGGAATGAGAGAGATATGGTCGCCAACAAACGTTGCTTCTACCTCAGAAATTAAACTAAGTCAGCCCACTGCTTAAACCCGTTTTACACATCTCCCTTAATGAATATAGGATTATTTCAACCATTTATGAGGGTTTTGTAGAGTTTATTTTCTGTCGAATAGTTGAAGTTCGTTGATAATGGCAAGCTAGGTAAACCGACTTGTATTTGGTAATAGATAAACTCGCGTTTGTGTTCAAATAAAATAATCTTTGACCAATTCAACTAAGATTCCTCCTAAATAAATCCCATACGAAATAACAAAGTCACTGTAAAGTAGCCCACACAGCTACCAAACTGCTTCACACAAAATGAAACGTCATATTTAACTGCGATGAGTGCGATCCATACAGATTACTGCTGTTTTCATTGCTAACAGATTTATAAATGTGTTTGCGGCGCTTATTTCTGTATTTACGGTATATCCGCAGAAGCAGATATGATGTTCTTTAGAGTGTTTTACATTCAGTTGTCCAAAAAGTTTTGTATGACAATATATTTGTAGCGATATTGCTTCCAACACCTCAAATCAATGCTCGTACTTTGTTAATGAGCGCTGCTGACTCCGCCTTTACGTAATGACGCTGTACGGAAAGAGGAGCGCGATCAGCTTTAAACGCATTTCCAAAAACACATTGACTTTCGCTACACCAACGGTATAGAAAATGCAATCCCAAATATTTGAACTCTTAATGTTAAAGTTATACAGGGGAAAACATTTAAATGATCATTTTGCTACATTTTTGATTGACTATCTTAAGCGTATATAATAAACAGAATGGTTTCTAAATTTCAGCCAGTAACATATCATTATATATTTCTTCTTACAGCTCTAACGTCACAGTTTGGTCCACTTTTGCACCCTGGGCTTATGAGTTTCTGTAAGTATTGACCATATATTTATAATACAACTTTTATTCAAATTTGTTTCTGGTTTTACTTCTGACTTTTTAGTAACACTTACAATAAGGTTCTATTTGTTAACATAGGATGTTAATACATTTTAACATTTGGCAATACATTTTTAAATCAATCAATTTATCTCTGTTCACATAAGTTAATTCATAATGAATTCTCAAATATTATTAATGTTAAGAAAATATATTGTTCATTGTTAGATCATATTATCTAAACCATTAATAAATGTTATGGAATAAAACCTTATAGTAAAGTGTTACTGAATTTTCTTTCACCATTTACTTCACAATTTGTACTTAATTCAATGGCTAACAGATTTTGTTATTTTTGGCTTTTTGTGTTACAGTCTCACCATTGATATTTTGGCTGGATTTGGTCATTTTTAAACCAAGCAAGTCATCCCAGGATGTCCAGTTACAACTGCAAGTCATGTAGTTTCTCGACAAAAATACCCACACAACACTCTCACACAGCACCACACAACACTCTCACACACCCGCACACAACACTCTCATACACACACAACCCTCTCACACAGCACCACACAACACTCTCACACACCCGCACACAACACTCTCATACACACACAACCCTCTCACACAGCACCACACAACACTCTCACACACCCGCACACAACACTCTCATACACACACAACCCTCTCACACAGCACCACACAACACTCTCACACACCCGCACACAACACTCTCATACACACACAACACTCTCACACACCCGCACACAACACTCTCATACACACACAACCCTCTCACACAGCACCACACAACACTCTCACACACCCGCACACAACACTCTCATACACACACAACCCTCTCACACAGCACCACACAACACTCTCACACACCCGCACACAACACTCTCATACACACACAACACTCTCACACAGCACCACACAACACTCTCACACACCCGCACACAACACTCTCATACACACACAACCCTCTCACACAGCCCCACACAACACTCTCACATACCCGCACACAACACTGTCACTCTCACACAGCCACACACAACACTCTCACACAGCCACACACAACACTGTCACTCTCACACACAACACTCTCACACAGCCACACACAACACTGTCACTCTCACACAGCCACACACAACACTCTCACACAGCCACACACAACACTGTCACTCTCACACACAACACTCTAACACACGACACTCAGTTTGAATGGAACATTTTAACTACAGACCAGTGTTTTCTGTCACTTTGTTGCTATTGTTTGTTTTGATATGTAATGTATGAATATTTTTGCTCACTTAAATGTTGTAATATATATAGTAGTCAACATTTGAAGTGGGTCAAAAAAGTTACAAGAATAGGTATTTTTCTCGCCTTTTTGATCCACTTTAAATGTTGACTACTGTACATAGTCATTGTATGTTGTTAATGTAATACATCATTCTTCAATACTGTTTTAAATGTTTTAATATTTTTTGTTTCAATGAAATGATTCAATAAAAAATTTGCCTGGATTGCCTTTTGATTCATAATGTCAAGTATAGCAGTTTTATAATATTAATAACTACAGATTTATATCCAAACTAGCTAAAATATATAATAATATTTGTAATTATTGCCAATACGAAATAAAGAGTAATTTGTCAATATAGGTATTACAGTAAATTGCAGTAAAAATATAGTAAAAATACAGTAAAGTACTGTGTTGTATCTATACAGCAATATTTTTTGTACTGTAGTAATCTATTACAGTACAGCACTGTAAATCAAAATACAGTAACTTACTGGCAACCGTGCTGCCAGTAACGTACTGTAAAAATACAAGCAAATCGTTAACAGTGTATCAGATCGATACAACAGTTTGATTTGACCAGAATTCTAATTTTCTTATGAGAACATGGATATATTGTACAAGTTGTTAGCAGTTAGCACCAATAACAGAAAACCATTAACATCAACCATAACATTACAAACAAAAATGCAAAGAACAAACAATAAAATTATTAATTCTGCTTATCAAGCATATTGAAATGCGGACAATGTTTTTACTGTGATGGGATGAACTTCTGAAACTGGGCAATTCCACCATTATGGATGACATTTTGCGTTATGGATGTGACATAAAAACGCTCAGAGAATGTGTATACACTTGTGTAAATATTCTATACTACATGAACTATTTGGTTATATTTTACTAAATTCTTGTTGATAGAGTTTAAACATAAGAAAAATATCAGTCTATGCACAAGTTTTCTATTTTAAAAAAGGGAAACAAACATGTGTTATGGATGTGACAAAAAAGGACAGGGTTTTTGGGAGATGATAAACTAGGATTTCTGTCAATACAATTCACAAACCAGAAGCAATTATACCCAACAAATGGAGATGGGATGCCTCTTCATAGAACATAAAATTTAGAACTCTATTTAATTAGTAACTTCATTTTCATGTGTGTACAGTTATGGATGTGACAAACCCTGAAAATGCAGCACTTACCTTACTACGAAGAATACGTTGCTTCCCGATCTTATTCTGCCTGATTTCGTCTACTTCTGTGTTCCATCATCTTCACCTGCAAGAGAGACCTTATTAATACTGAGCTAAGTCATCATCATCTGTCTATAGACTATTTACTCACCATCATCTCTGGATTCCGTTCCATTCTGCATAATAAAACTATTAAACTTACCACCCTGTCCTGTCTGAATTCTGACAACATGGGTATTTGTGGGTTTGTGTGTGCATGCGTGCGCGTGTATGAGAGATTATCAAATTCTGATATAATTCTTCGAGAGTTCTTCTTTTATTATATTTTAAGTATTTTATGTAGTTTTATTAGCTATTTTAGTTTTATTCTACAGTCTTTTGTATTCATTTTCTTAATGTTATTTAATCTTGTTGGATGGTGTATTTGTATTGTCTTCACAAGTATATTTCCTCTCATTCTCAAGATTCTTCTTACGTCACGACACAATGTTATTCTTGCTATGCTATTCTTCCCCTTCATATCTGCTATATGCATCAGTTGATCTGTTAATTTACTGCAGAGTTGATATTTTGAGCCCACAGAGTCGTATGAGTTCTAGTTGACTCTTTCTTTAAAAAACAAGACATTTCTTATTATTTTGTCATTTTTATAACGAATAAACGTTTTCCCAGTTAATATCAAGCTTTAGTTTTGTGAGTGGGAGGGGGCTTGAATACAGTGAGTGGGTGCTTAAAATAGAAAAAGGCTGAGATTCCCCACAGTTTTGTGATAAGATGGAATGAATGTGGCATATATGACCATTTTAGTCAAATCCATAAATGGATCTGTAAATGTCTGCTGTTTTGCATAATTCGTGTGATGTCAATTCTGTATTTTAACACAATTTTATCGTTCACCGCGTTATGTGTTGAGACAACGAAAGAGTAAGGGGAAAGTTGGCTGGTCTATTTGCTTCTAACCAATAAATCAAATGGGGTTTAAGTTCACTTGGCTCTGGCTGATGTGTTATCCAGTGTTGAAAATAAGACGTCAGACAGTTGCCTATGCATCGCTCAAAAATATTGAGCATGACAAAAATATTTGTTTTGATAAACTTTTCGATGATGTGCTTCGCAATTTACTGACCGCAATTTATCGATACATATAGGTACTGACAATTTTCAAATTTAGTTAGGCTGTGATGTTATTTCGATATTTTTCTATCGTAAAATATACAGCCGTTATATTTTAATGCCAGATGTAAATTCATATTCTCAAGTCAATATAAGCTACACGATATTTTATGATAAAAGATAATAACGAACAGGGCCATTACATAAACATAACCAAAGACTCCAACTTCAGTTATGTTTTAAACTTTCATATGACGTGTTTAACCGGCCAAAATACATAAAATAGCAAGAAGTCAGCCAAGCCTGAAAAGACCGCATTCTTTTACATAGGCTACCGCAACACATTTACGTATTGCTCAAGCTGATGTTCGTGATTTAATAGTTGTGACCAGAAGAATCAAAAACTGCAACAGACTCCAACAGAATAAGGTATGGATCAAAAATAGCAACAGGTAGCCTATACACAAACAGTCAGTAAGCTGCGCATTTTAAGGCACGTAACAGCTGTACAACATAATATAATACTTCTATAAACCAGATTGTCTAGGTTCAAAGGGTTATGCACTTAAAAACTTCTGTCTTTCCCCTTATCTTGAAATGCCAGTATGCTTCACTAGCTCAACAACAAAGTGCACAAGTCAGTTATCTAACAATAGTAGTGATTGATCAACACACTACACACTCTACACGGGGTAATAATGAGAAATGTGACATCAGTAAACAATTTAAAACATACCAAAAAATGCATTAAAATACATACTGTACTGACTTTTCGTCATAAAGTGTTGTTATCTAGCTGATGATAAAACTGTTATAGTTAGTGCTGGCAACTTAATTGCAATGCCTACTATACAATAATTTTTAGTTATTAAGTTATTAACAGGGTTCATAAAATTCTGTTGATTGTGTAAAATTCTTGCAAAATGCCAAATGCCCCAGGTCTGCTCCAGCAACACATAATACCCCGTTGTGTTACACCGTTGCAAATGTTAAAATCTTCAGACCTACATGTGGCGTTTTTCTGCCTGCTTTAGGGATGGCATCAGGTTCTCTGTCACAGTGGCTGAATTCAGATTTTTTCATCGTGTTTGTGGTGGTGTTGGTGCTCCTTCTGCTGGTCATCTTTGCTATCTGCTGGGTCATAAGACGACATCACACACAGAGAACGAAAGAGTACTTACACATGCACACACAGACGCACATACACAATCTATCTAAATAGGTAATTTACATATTTTGAGGTTTAGTTCACGACGGGGACATTTTATCTCCGAAGGATTGTGTAATAGCACAAAGATATAATTTGTCTCAAATATACTTACCTTAAACACATCCCATGATTCACTTATAAATGTTTGATCTTTTTCTCCAGGAAAATGGCTGAAATAGAGATTATTCCAGTTGAGGGTTCAGACAGAGGGAACGTACCAAGATTTACCCTGAAGATTGTGACTGAGCAAACACATGCAACAGAGCTTGTAGAGATGCTAACCTGCAGGGGTTACTCCATAAAAGTTCCAGATCACCCTAGTATTCCTTCTGTCTCTGCTGTCACATCAGACAGTGATAATGATTATAGTGATGCATTAGAACATGCATGAAAAAAAAAAATATTTGCTGATGGACAAGGAGTTTATTCATGAGAAGGCCCAAGGCTAGTCCCAGACTAAAATGCATGTCTGAAAACTTGAAAACAATATATCCGTGCAATTGTCTCATAATGTACACCTGAAATATATTTTTTCAATATGTAATATTAAAGCTAAAGGTACAAAATAAAAAATGTATACCTATAAAACGAGAGACAGACAACATTGCATACATTTTTATTTTTTGTGGGACGGATTTTATTCCGTCATTGACCTGAACGTATAGATTTGCGGTAACAAATATCTACTAAAGTTAATAAACCCAGAAAAATGCTGAACAAATTCATGAGAATTTATTAGTCAGGTGTATGTTTCATGCCAATTAAAATTCAATTCAGAGAATATGAAAACAAAACATAAGATTCTCAAAGAATAGTCTACGAGTCTAAGATGCATACCTGACAGTAGAAAAAGGTGTGATCGGAAAAAACATAGTGCTCTGTCTGAAGGCACAATATTTTTAAACCCTCAAACCTATTTTATGATCTGCTCTACTGCTGTGGAAATGAGAAGATATGGTATTTGTCAGCTTTCTTGTAGCTCAGTGGTAAGAGCGTGGCGCCAAATATGCCAAGGTTGAGGGTTCGAGATTGCACATACTTAGAAACAAGTGTATAGGATAATGCAATGTAAATCGCTTTGGATTCAAGTATCTGCCAAATGCATAAATGTATATGTAAATCCAGTTCACGGGTGAGCTTTAATGAGCTCTGAGTTGAAAGAGGAGAGCGGGAGAAGAAGCAGAGTGAAGGAGTGAGTTAGTAATCATCATTTATTGTTGTCGGTTATCGCCGATGGAAATCTAAATCCTGTGGGGAGTCAGTGTATTTTATACATTTTATATAAACAATGTGAAGATTTATCAATGCAAAAACAGAAATATCACCTACACTGAAAGTAACTACTTGTAGGATTTAAAAAATTTTTTACTTAAGCTTTTCCATTCACTTTTGTAAAGTAAGTTTTACTCCAGAAAGTAAGTAAAATCTACCCAGTGCGTGTGTATTTGTAGTCTGTGCATGTGGAGTTGTGTTTTGTGCATCTGGGTGTGTGTGCATGCGTGAGTGTGTGTGCGTGCGTACATTGTCTTTTGTGCATGTGAAGTTGTGTTTTATGCATTTATGAACCTGTGAGCGTGTCTGTTTTCTGTGTGTGTTCACTTTCTCTTGTTTAAACTTTCATGTTTTGCTAGTCCGTTTTTCATGTACAGCTGCTCTGTAACAATGAAAGGGAGGTGCACAAACATTTTAAGTGGCAGGGGCTCAGGTGGAAAAAAGGGCACTTCTCATATTTATTTATTTTTCTAAACAAAATGTTATATATATATATATATATATATATATATATATATATATATATATATATATATATATATATATATATATATATATAAACACAACTCAAACTTATCAATTTATTTTTATTGCCCCACACTAACCCAATTGCTTCATGTCGTTTCATTTTTCAACAGATGTCTAAAAATATTCAGTTCAAATAGAGACCATGGTCTTCTTTAGCATTCACCAATTTTCTCACAAGGATAACAACAAAGAAACTAAGCCAAAGTGTACATGTTTTCTTCAATATTTTTTTAAATGACTGCAAAAAGGAGAGATAAATAGGAATGCATAAGAAGTGCATTCATCCGCTCGTGTCATTATTTCATCTGACTGTTAATAGTGGTCTGATTTTGCAACAGTTATAACGCGAAAAGTCTCAGAGTGAGGGACGCGTAACATTTCCTCGAGGTGAGAGAAAGAGGTGCTTTTTATGACGTCATACGTCTGAGCTACACCGCCCCCTAACTGCAGGAATAATCACAGTGGAAGGATAATAGTTTAAGTAATGTTTAAATAATAGGCCTACTGTTTTCAACTTTAGCGAAACCATCACACTTAGGTATACTGTCATGTATAACTATTTCATGAATTATACTATCTTGTATAGATAACATTTATTAATGTATTTTAATGACTCTGTACTATCACTCTGTACTATCGATATTCCGTTGTGTACTATGGTTTGTTTTAAAATATAATGCCAAGCTGACTACAATGCCACCATAAACAGTATTGGGGTTGTGGATTTAACTGGAATTTTTTCTCATGGAAGGTTTGGATTTTTTTCAGATGAGCTTAAAAATATTTAATCATTATTTAGTGTACAATTATTTACTCAGGTGGTAATTACTTTTTGCAGGATAAGGCATCCAGTCGATTGTAATCGCAGAATAAAAAACTCTTTCTCTCCACAGGCATTGGTATTAGCACCTATTGTATTATTGCTCCTGTATGACATATCGCTTATTACTACCTGAACTCTCTGTAAATCGCTTTGGATAAAAGCATCTGCTAAATGACTAAATGTTGTTGTTCAGTTATTTAATATTGATCATTATTATCAGCAAACTTGCTTCAGCTAAATTAGATTGTTAATTAGGTTGCTATTTTATACATCACCCTCATCAGATTCAAGATCTTTATTTTTATATATACCTGAAATTATATTTTGCAGATGGGGTAGAAAAGCAAAAATATATATAATAAAAGACAAACTAAGAACAAATATATACTACAGTAAGTGTAAAAGAGAATCAAATAGAAAAGTACATTTGTAGTAAAAAAGTGGCAGTAAGTAGTATTTTAGGAAAGGAAAATTTATTTTTGATTTATAGTTTCAACTAAAATAAAATACTGTATTAGTGATTTAAAAAACTCCTTTCATTGTGATTTTGGTGCCATTAGGGGGCATTTTGTCAATGTCAATTTAAACATTTGTGACTATTTTTCTGCAACTTCAAATTCAAAATTATGTTTTTTTGAGTTTTGTCCACGAGTGCACATCTCAACATTTAACTTCAGTTTTTTAATTTACAAATTTTCACATTGGGAATATGTACATCTCCAAAACATGTACTCCCCAATACATCTCCCCAATATCTACATCTAGCATATATTTAAAGGGCCGGAATGAACCATATTCCACTAAATGGGGCTGCTTTTCTCCTTTTTGTTAAAATAGCTGAAGGAAAGCTGTTTCAGTGATTATTGGTGAGGAGAATATATTACTGACATTAAAGCATGCTATTTTCTTCCTGATTTACATTTAATAAAATTGTCCTCTTTTTGATTTGTATTTGATTGTAGAATGGTATGTTCTAGTGCTTAACCTTGTCTATTTAAATCAGTCTCTCTTAGACACTGGGGAGAGAGGAGGGTGCCAGTGTTATGTCGGTTTTGCTACTATACCAGATTTTTGTTCGTAGTCAGTTTGAACAAGTGGGTACCTAGAAGCCTGAATGTACAGTTATGTTATTCCTTTTTTGTGTATTTTTTATTCACGTTATAATTTATGGATTCGTCACCCCAAACCTCTTCATATGCTTTAATAAAAATCCTCCTTTTGAGAATATCATGATCGAGGGTGGTGAGACACGAACAGAGGACCCAGGTTCAGACAGTTCAGGGGAATTTAATTTAAAAGACAAAACAAAACCCACGAGGGGGTAACAGAACAAAACATGGGAATATATTGACAAGACAGAACAGGACTAAGACTAACTAAACTCCAACAAGACTAAAATAGACTTTAAACATTGACTAGACTAGACAGAAGACACAAGGGCATTAAATAAGGGACCAAATCAAGAGGGGAACAGGTGAAGGGCATCAATCAATAACGAGGAAACGAGAGGATGGGAACAGAGATGAGACCGGAGAGAGTGTATGTAAGGCCATAAGGGCAATAAACGCCTCTCTCCACACAAAACATGTGACATCCTGCCACTAAACCAAGAGAACCATGACATGATGCGGCAGAATTATGACAGAGAATTATCCTGCGTTTCGCCTGAGCCTTGCTACCACCTCCCTTGGCCCAGTGGCATACATTACCACACACACACTTAATTCAGTCGTTTGCAAGAAACTGCAGTTCAGAAATTTGGAGAAAATATACCTCCATGTCTTCCAAAGACTTTCAGGCCTCTAATCTTGCCTCGGTGCGGGCCCTTTTTCATATTCAAAAATAAAATGTATGAATAATGAATAATCCGCAGTTTATAACAATTATGTATGAGTTACACATGTATAATTCAGCCTACACAGTTTACACGTCGTTTATTGTCCGTGGTGTAAAATATGGATTAATTTTACCTGATGCGGTAGGCTGGCGGCGTCATATCAAAACAATGGTCGGGACAAGGTGCAGATGGGCGGGTCAACCACAAGTGGGCTGTACAAACCTCCAGAGGATTTTGATTATGGTTATTTAATGTGTATTATTGGTTCACGATCCACAGTTGATGTAGTATCTTGGGATACTTACTAAAAGAAGACTCAGAAAAGGCCACAATTCTCAATGTTCACTTTATTGAAGACCCATCACAGCTTCAGACATGCACACAAAAGCATTGCCTGGGGCACAACACAGCGCTTCTTCACAGCCTTTTACATTGCCCCACACACAATCGCTCACGGACGCCTGCTGGACAAATCTTAATATCCACATAAAACAGCTGGCAGCGGAATATGTTGTATAAAACATAGAAGACGAACCCCTCCCCCAAAGCCTAAACCTTACTTACGTGAAAGGGCAGAACTGATGGTAGCACAACATTTTAGAACAGCACTGAATGATCATTTTAATAATTGGTTACATAAATAGAAACTGCAGTGCTTGCAGTAATAAAGAATATTACAGTATCATTTAATAATGAAAATGCATAATTATTATTTTGATATCAATGTAAAGACATTGCGATGCTGGGTATTTATTTGTTGGAACTTTTATTATGCCATGCTGGCTTCACGTTGAATTGAACACAACGTGGATTAAATTTGTTTTGCTCATAAAACCCCTTTGATTCGTTTTCGTTTTTATTTTATTTATTTGATGCATTTTGACAAACTGTGATAAAACTAAACTTTAAACTACAGGAAAAAAATGAAATTTTAATAGTGTTTTCATTACTGTCTTTACCTCCTGCCATCCTAAAAGAGATAGATCACTCATAATTATGACATCATTTACTCCCCCACTTTGAATGTATTTGTTCCATTAAACACAAAGAAAGATATTTATCAGAATGTTAGCAATTTTCAGTTATGTACCACCCAGTACCATAGCAGGAAAAACATATTGTTTCATTTTTTTGTTCTGTTGAAAACAACGTAAGATATTTTGAAGAATTTCGGAAAAAACAGTTTAGGGCACCTTTGACTACTATTTATTTTTTCCTACTATATTAACAAGCAACAAGAATTCGGCAATCTGAATCTTTCTGCTCACTGCTCAGACACACCATGTTGATGTTTTACCACATACTAACCACGTGGTGTCGTCAGAGCTCTTACTCTGGCACACAAACACATTTATACATTGAACGTTCATGTCTCCCAGTGCGGGGATGTGATGTTTTTTTCGAGGGCTAATGGCTGCTTCGGAGACTTGAGCATCAGGCTGCAAAACACGCACAAACGCACACGCGTTCACATTCACGTCAATTATCATCATGTGGCTGGCAGGTGGCTTTTCCGAGGAGGTAATTTCAGAAGCGAGTGTCTGTCTCGACATAAGTACACACACGGTGGGTTTTCACGTTTTATGGGGACTTTTCATAGACAGGGTGATTTTTATATTGTACAAACTGTATATTCTATCCTCTCACCCAACCTCTCAACATAACCCTCACACAAAAATTTCTGAATTTTGACATACTTAAGTTTGAATTCTAGGCCAGGCGTTTTCCTTATAAAATCCCCACAAGGTGAAAAAAATGTGCGGTATAAGCCTGCTATCTTTGTGGGGATATTTGGGCCCCACAGTGTAGGGTTTACCAGGACCCCACCCACACTCATGCACACATACCCACACACACCATTTTAGTGTTATATAAAAAAGACACAAGAGTCGTTTTAGTCGATTAGCTTTCATTCTTTTTTCCTCGTTGTCCATGAATTGGAGTGACACTGTCTTAATCACAGGCAACAATCATTAAGGACTCTTAGAATTGAACAGACATTTCTACTATATCCATACCTTACAGTTTCCCATGCCCACCCGAACCCAAAATTTCCCTTTATTCACAGAACTATACAGAAGCCCTCAGTGTAATATCTTTCTCATTAAACACCTTTATACAACATTTTCATAGCTTTCGATAAAAAGAAAAACAGAGCCGCTCAGTAATTTACACAAACCCCTGATTGTGCATATCAGACCCTTTTTCCAACAATTGGCAGACAATAATAAAAGATTTCACTTGTGTTAATATTCCCTTTTTGGACTATATACTAGTCCTTAATTAGAGTTTATATATGACCTTGGCTGTATTTCTACATCACGTAATACCATGTTAATGTTTTCTTCAAAGAAAGTCTGGTTACATACAATTTTTTACACCAAACCAGACTACAGACTATAAAATCTTCAATCTGGAAAAGAAAAACAAATCGTACTGCTGTAGAATGCAGAATCTTCAAACACAATTCTCACTGCTGTAGGATAAAAAGCATATTTTACAGCTGCCGTGTATTAAATAAGAGCTAATATAGACAATAAGGCAATTAAAATAAGGTAAAGAAAAAACATGAAAAACAAAATAGCCAAACACAGTTGGACTCGACTGACGAAATAGGTACGCACTCTCACACACACTTAAACACACACGCTCTGGTGTTTGAATAGCATTCTTTGATTTTTGTGACGAGGTGGATTAAAAAAGGCATATGTACCATAACAGAGGAAAAATGAACACCGAGGTAATACCCTTAAGGGGCCAAAATGGCCCACCCTACAGTACACCATCATAATCACAAACTGCTGCTCTTCTAGTTTAATCCTACAGATTAAGAGGTATGTGGACATTTGGAATTATTTAAGTGAGACAATGCACATGTAATCTGTAATTAATGTTAACACTGTATATGTGGATATTGAATATAAATACAAATTTCCCCTGTATTAAACACTTAAAAAACACGTATTTGCATGTCACCAGTATTACAGAGCATGTATATAATATGCATAACCTAGATCAAGGAGGCTTTTATTTTACATGATAGAAAAGGCATTCATATAAGGACTAAGGCCTAATAATGTAGATTCCTTTTAACTGAAGGCAGCTGTTTTACTATGTGAAATATGACTTTACATTAGCATATAAGTGATAGAAAATACGCAGATTGTGCAGGCAAAAGAGAAAAATATCTGTTATTAAAATCTGGTATTAAAAAGCAGAAATGTTTTGCTCTACGAGATCACTCATTTTCTTCAGTGCTTGATTGATGAATATGTGATTTAAAGGCGGGGTAACCGATTTCTTTGAAATCGACAAAAAAAAAGAAATACTACTACACGCCCCTTCATGCATTGCTCCACCCTCAAATGTCCTGGGCAACACCGGCTGATTGGCTACAAGTTTGTTTTGGTATAACTCGGCCCGACTCGGTTTTTTAAAGCGTTTTCATAAATCGGTTACCCCACCTTTAAGATTTGGCACTAGACAGGTTAGTTTTTACACGACATTTTTGCAAGTTATGCTAAATTAAACTGGATTTATACTGCAGAATACTGCAGAAGCCATCAAAATTAATAATAAAAGCTACACTTAATGCAGTTTTCAAGACAGTCACCACAGTCTAGATGGCATAAAAAGACCCTGTTCCTTGTCATTCTTACCTTTTAAAAAAACATTAATCTGAAAGCAGAGGACACTGAAAGCACATTCACTATTACAGAGTGAGGTGAGAAGCAACAACATAAACAAACCTCATGTGGCCCAAACTTTACTTCCGGTAGAGCTCTGCAAAGAATCAATAACTGTTGAGAAGTTTTTATTTAATATAAAACAATTAATGTGCAATAAAATATTAATATTAATTAATATAAATAACATATAAAATAAATTGTTATATTACTAGCCAGACCGATATCAAACAGAGAACCGGAAGTTAACTTCGGGCCAGGAGCGTGCATCAGATGAATTATATAGAGTGTAGGTCAGTCTGCTGATATCCAAGCTGTAATTTCATTTAAGGAACAGTTTAAAATCGAAATGTCTTTAATATCCAAACATGCGGGTGAGACTAAAGTATACTGGGGATGGAATAATGGCATGTAATATAATTTTTTAAGACCCTGGTACGACGAAGGACAATTCTTACAGAACTTTCTCTCTTTCCCAAACACACATATACGCTAGCGATCAGGTATTTGACAGACTTTGTGATCTCAGCCATCTAATGCCACCAATTCCATGTTAAGAGTGGATGTATTTTTATATAAACATACTACTTTTCAAAAGTTCAGTTTGCCGCATTTTAGAATAATAGTAAGCTCCTCAAAATGATGGAATTTTACTATGGGAACTATTCAAAAATTAATCCAAAATGTTAGATTTGAGCATCTTTAGTGAAGTCACTTTTGCCGAATATCTGCACTTTATCAATCAGCATTTATAATCATTCATTTGAGAAAGAATTTAACATTTAGTCTTAATGTTCGTATTGAAGTCTCATCCTTTGATCCTTTTTAATACTGAAGAATGTTCCCATCTACAATACGCTGTTTTTCTTCATTATTCAGTCCAAGTGGTACAGTTAAAAAACATTTGTATTAAATAATTTTTTGTAATGAACAAATATGTAATGAATTTATATAAACAAGTTTTGTTTAAAAAACGTATTTTAGGTCTGAAAAGGTCGAGAAAACGTTTTACTCAAGTAAAACAAACTTTTGAAAGATAGTGTGTGTGTATCAATATGTGCGGTGAATAGATGCATTATTAGGGTTTAATCAGACAGAAGTATATGCAATCAGTTTTGTGTGGGTTTGAATGTGTGTTTGTGTACAGCTTTCTTTTAATGAACTGAGGCACAGCATGGCTGAAGCTTAGATGACTGCAATCACACACATACACGCACACACACGCATACACTATAGCACAGTAAGGCAATCTGATTAGGCAAACTATAGCAAATAAAGCTCTTTTTTCCTAATCAATGATCTTTCTTTTCTCAGTCTTGCTTTAACAATCTGTCCCTCAACTTTGTTTCAGGAAACACAACACTCGAGAACACAAAAGCAGAAAGCAAAACTAAAAACCATAAGCATTTTCCTTATACTGAGCACGTCAAGAACTGTGTACAAATGGCTACAATCAAAAATGAGGCACTTTTTTAAAAAACATTGTATTTATATAGACTTTAATAATATTGATGTCTGCTATATATTTTTGATCTATCATTATATTATTTAACATCTCTTTTACAATACTTGAACGTTAGTGGTAGAGGGAAAAAATTTGTATCATTGGCTCCTGGTTGGCAGTCAGAGTCGCAGTGGCCCTTCATGACTGGGTGAAGGACACGACCGTCTCAGTGTTCTCTTGCAAAAATTTTGAATTGTCTTTTGGCACACGTTACATGTTTTTTGTTGTTGTTGTTGTTGTTGTTGTTGTATTGAACCAATAAAAACTAATGAAAGTACTGTAAATGTTGTTATGAGGCAAGGACAGTTACTGTAAGTCTCCACTGCTGATGGATTTGGGCATTTTTCAAAACACATCAGGTGCACACACGGACCGACACTCACGCAGGAAGGACAGGCGCTGACTGGTCCTCCATCTTCTTTCTGAATGCAGGAACACATTAATAATCTGCAAAACACATAGAAAAACAGACGGTTCAGCATCTTTAAGAAAATCCCAATGGGCTAGAAGGAACCACTACATGTTAAAAATACAATGTCTTTGTTAAGTATCGTAGACATGTCAGCTCTTTCATATCCAATCATTACAAATAAATAATCTATGACACTGATGTGGACTGCTAATCTAAAGTGGAGTGGCTCAGTAACCAGACTATTAACTGTCAATAGTTCACCCAAATATTAAAATCCTGTCATCATTTACTCACCCTCTTGTCATTTCATACCTTCTTATACAGAACACAAAAGAAGATATTTTTAAGAATGTTGGTAGCCGAACAACTACGGTACCACCATAGTTCAGTTTCCAACATTCTTTAAAGGTGTGTTGCAATGGTGTGTCATGCACTATGTCTTCTCATGCTTAACATGGTCAACTTGTCAAAAAACGAGCTGGACGTACTACGTAGTATTTCTGTGCTCGATTCACTCCCCCAGTGTTCGTACAGGTTTCGCAAAGTTTTTTTCGAACATGAAAAATCGTTACGCAACAACTTTTCTTAGTCCCTTATTGGACAATTATACCGGAAGCATGCGGCACGCCCACGTATCAACCATGGAGAGCGGAGAAGGAGCATGCGCACAACGCGATGAGTGCAACTGATGTCTGTGTTGTCTTGGCAGTAAAGGAAAGCTTATTTTATCACTTTTTTGCAGACATTGTTTTTTTGGCCGATGTCACAACTGATGTTAAAAAGCTCAAGGTTGCCTTTGTAAAATTGAATAATCTCACGATGAAAAATTATTTACGTTCGTAGACACTTTCAAGGTCAATGGTGACAGCATATTGCCTACCATACTACAGTCACACTCTAATACTCTCAGTCTCAATGTTATAACAAGCAACATACCAGAGGATAACATAGTCACACAGGCACCAAACTACTTTCAGTTTAGTCTACTGTACAGATAGAAGGCAGCAGGAGAAGATTCAGATATGCACACACACACACACACACACACACACCAGTGAAACACATACACAGCAAAATATCACAAGAATTAGACTTAATAGACAGCAATAATAAGAGTGCCATTAAAAACAAATCATCATTTACAAGATCATTTTCAGTTTACTCAAGAGCGTCTCTGTCTTTAATTCCCTGTGTTGTTGCTCTGCTGAACAAGTCTCATGAGATACTTGCATGTCTGTCTAGACCTGTTTTTTTAACCTAAGCTTTTTTTGCACTTTTACTAGCAGACATGTTTAAGAAACAAAGTATTCTATTTTTGTCCTTTCACTTTCAGTATTGCTGTGTGTGCATTTACACAAACATGCTGTCATATTGCATGTGCCGTCCCACACACGCACAAAGGTGGCTGTCTATACGCAGATAAAGGCCAGACGCGGTCACAGTCAAAGATTCAGCAGTATGTGAACAGCCTCCACTCTAGTCAGAAGCACCTCACACACAATGAACACACTGCAGATGCACCACACATAGTGCACACACTGCAAACATTCCACCATGTGTGTAAGTGTGAGTATGCTCACACAGAAGCCGCAAATATTCCACCATGTGTGTGTGTGTGAATGCCAACTGGATTGAAATACCAGGGTCATTCACAGGAAACTGTGCCATTTGTGCCTGATAAAAATGTATGTTTTAGAGTTTTGAACTACTTCAGAAATATGGGATTTTCAATGGCTGACTCCTCTGCTTGACACTACTACTCACATACAATGACAACACAAGACTTGTGAGCTATGACATGGATAACAAACAAAATCACAAATATTGCTTTCCTACTCTCCATCCTGAACTGTGCTTTCTAACAAACTAATATCGTTACTAGAGATATATTACTAGAGAGAGAAACAGACAGCGTCAAATTTCTGTGTATGTGCTATTGGAGAGAAAGAGACTATGTCTTTGTGTTTGTGCCATTGTAGGTGTGTGAAGGGTAAAACTGAGATTTTGGAATTTTGTACAGATCTGTGAGAGAGGTCTGTCCAAACAGAGTCTGGCTTACGTTTGAAGGGTCTAGGGAGAGAAAATGGGTCTTTGAGTTTGTGTGTGCAATGGCTCACGGCATTATGAGACAATTCTATTTTGGTTAGATTTGCCTATCTTCAGCATTTACACTGCAAAGAAGCCACAACTAACTGCTCTATATACAGACATTTATGTCACACAGAGGTGTAAGACTGTGGCTACAGACGTGCTACACACCACTGTGCACAGGTCTGTGCCACAGCATTACATAACTGTATGTTACATCCTTTACATCAAATTAATTCACTCTCTAAACCACACACAAAATTTTCAATCTTTCTGCATTTTCAAATAAATGTTGTCTTCCCAAACAAACACGCTTTCTCATCCTGACAATATCAGCCATCTAAACATTCATTTTAAAGGGATAGTTCAATCCAAAATGAAAATTCTGTCATCATTTACCCTCTTGTCATTTAAAACCTGTATCACTTTCTATCTTCTTCAAAACAAAAAAGAAGATATTTTGAACAATAAATGGTAAACAAAAACCGTTGGTCCCCATTCACTTTTTCACTATTTTGGGGTGAACTATCCCTTTAACGTTCTCCCTCTCTTGCTTTACAGTATCCACCAAACAATACCTTTACCCACTCCAGCTCTGAGTGTGTTACAGTATGTGTGTGTGAATGGTTTGTTAACAGCAGACAGATCAATTGGCTCTGCTCTCCGTACACCCACTTGAGTTCACCATAATCTCTCTGCAGACATGCACCTACCCACACAAACACATCCATATGCATACACTCTCGCAAACCTATTCTTTTTCTCAGACACCCAAACATTTAAAATATATACATATTTATATAGAGTTTGGTTCTAAAATGAGATAACTCAAAAATCATGTTTTTTTATTGTGCATTTCTATTAATATCAATCAAACTGCAGTTGTTTTGTTTTGATTTAAGCCATAATAACAAAAAAAGGTAAAATACACAATAAAACTTGTATCTCATTTTCATATATACTGTATGTATATATATATATGGAGTTGGAAACTTCATGAAACTTTATGTATGCAAATTGTATAATGCCAAAGGAACACATTTTCATTTTGTAATTTCAGAAAGTTTTCGAATATTCTGACAGTAAATATATAATAGAAAACAGCTCACATACTATATCACTACTAAAACATACTAAAATACATGTAACGAGCAAGGCAAGGTGAGAGCCGTGAGGGGATGGCATCTCTCACAGTGGACCTTCGGGAGCATAAAAGTACGAGCGAGAGGAGGGTACTAGAAGAGAGGACCAGGCCTGGACTTTATGTTGTGTTTGTATGGCCGGCAGTCGACCTTGAGGGAGCTGCCGGCATTTAAGTTGTTTTATTGTTTGTTTATTGAATTAAATGTTGTTCAAATGTTTGCAGATTGTGGATAACCATTTTCCCGTTTTACCATTCCCTTGTTACCGAAGTTTTGGTTTGCATTATTTGTTATTGATGTTTTCCCATCGTGGGTTTTTATTTTATATTAAAAGTTTATTATTTAACCCTTCTTCTGCCTGCACCTGGGTTCTGCTTCACTTTACATGACAAGCTCAAAGATGCTAATCAGGGCATGGTTAGCAAGCACAGCTCTGCAAAGATTTACACACATAAAACAACATTTTATGGAATAACGCCCCAAAATGCTTGCGTAATCACAGATAAAAGTAGTTTGGTAGTGACCTTCCTTAAAGTTACACACATATTTTCTGACTTTTGAACAAAACATTTACTTCAAAATGATAAGACAGATCTCCTCACCATGTAGATTATAAGAGAGAGGGCTTATTAGAGATATTTACAAAATATATATTTCTTTGAACGTCACCTTTTTAAAAACTTTTTTAAAATAGCAATGGAAAAAAATGCAAAACGTTTTTTCATATAATTTTCATAAATTGAAATTTAGGGGTTTGGGTTCGGGATACCCATCTCCCAATTGAAAGTACCCAATAAACTTCATAAATTATAAACATTATTGTAGGGGTCAATAGATAATTGAAAGATCTTAGTAAATAACCAAGATTTGAATGCTTTTTAAATGTGGGGAAGCAGTTTGCACGAATTCTGTAGAATGGCTCATATACACTCACCTAAAGGATTATTAGGAACACCTGTTCAATTTCTCATTAATGCAATTATCTAATCAACCAATCACATGGCAGTTGCTTCAATGCATTAGGGGTGTGGTCCTGGTCAAAACAATCTCCTGAACTCCACACTGAATGTCATAATGGGAAAGAAAGGTGATTTAAGCCATTTTGAGCGTGGCATGGTTGTTGGTGCCAGACAGTAATAATAGAGTTGATGATGTTGAGACCAGATCTCTGTGTGGAGCAACGACTGTTGTCACATCTCTTTTGCATACAAACTGTATTATTACAAATAATGGCAAAAGGGATGTTTGACAATGTAAACTGATATTTACTACGGACACAAAATTTACTACAGCAAAATATGTAAATAACTGGACCATTTACTGTAACTTGTGCATATATGTATATATGAAGAGTTTGGTTCCAAATTTAGAAAAATCCTGTTTTTATTATTTTATGTTTTTCTTGTGTTTTATGGTGTTAGTTAGCTCTATGTTTTAGTTATTATGGCTTAAATCAAAACAAACTAACTGCAATTTGATTTATATTAATTGGAATGCACAATAAAAATCTTGATTTTTAAAAGAAATGAAAATTTGTTGTTTAATTTTGGAACCAAACTCTTAATTTACAGTGTATTAGTATGCTGTCATGTTGATGTAACATTTAGCAAATATATGTTAATAGTAAACTGAGATAAATAGTAAATAGAAATAAAGATATAGTTGAGAAAGTTATAAATCATAGTGTTTGAACAAGCTGCCCTTCCCTGAACAACTTTTGTTTAGAACCTAATCCTAATACTTTGTGAATAGTGAACAATGAATTAACAATTGTGAAATTGTGAAAAATTGTGAGTTCATTGGTTTTTGTAAATGTAACAGAACTAAACATCAAGAGTGTGGTCAAGGCCATTGCCAGAATTCATAAGGTCTGGGACAAATTATGAGGCCCTCATTCACTTGTCACTATAAAGATTTGTTTATGCGCTTCTCTCAACAAAGAGTCGTACAGTTCTGGGAGACAACTACCTTGCCTGCACAGTTGAGTTCCTACCTGGCTGTAATACATCGTCAAATGAGTCTGAAGGCTTTAGCCAGTCCAAAAGCTGAAAATTGTCTAAGGTAAGAAGTGATGAAAGTACAACGTTTGGGTCACATCCTGTCAACCAAGTTTGGGTCAGGTTAGCATCAGAACCCATCTGATGCTGGAAGGGCAGACACTTCTCCAGAAAGGAAACGCATCTGCTCATGCGAGAGGTTAAAGTGCGCAAGCAGACCATCAGGACGAGCCGGATTTTTATCTTTGTGTCAACTAAAATTATTTTACATTGTAATTCTTTTTTATAAATATTTGGCATTATTGTGTGCTTCTGCACACGCGCAAACAATGCGCCTAAGGACACCTCTTTTTTAGACCAACACACCCATGAGCGCACAAATGAGCACAAATGCAATTGTTATTTAAACAACGCAGCGCAGGACGGGAAAATCTGATCTGCGTCGGGCTGAAACTAGCAAAAACACTTGTGCTGTGTCTTGTGCCGAATTGCACCAGGTGTACGATAGGGCCCTTTGTGTGCATGTCATACTGTCAACGACATAAAGAGGACGGGAAGTGAATATTTAGCTGAAAGAGTCAGAGAGGGAAAGAAGGACAAGCAGGGGGGAGAAAAGGTACAACACTCTCATTAGTATCACTAAGGAAACGAAACGAATGAGTCTTCCTTTGACGTAGGGAAAATCAAAAGTCCAAAAATAAGCATCAAAGCATTGAACCTTTTCACTTCAAGTACAAAAGCGAGTGATACATGTTTTTCTGATATATACACATTTTTAACTGTCATTTAAAGCTATTTTCTATAAAATGTTGGTAGTATACCTGTCAACAAAGTACCATAATGTAGTTCATTTGTGTTATATTTCAAATCTTCTAAAGTAATATGATTGTGTGAGAAACAACCACTATATTTTTAATTATAAGTAATGTTTTGCTTTCTCACATTTATTATAAACAAAAAAGGAAAGAAGTACTTTAATTGTGTTTTTAACACACATTCCACAAAAACCATGCTGGTTTCAAGTGAAACTCATATGACAAAAACAGTTTTTAAAAAGAGGGTTTTGAGTTTCCATTTGATACAAATGAATTTACACTATGCAAACACAGTCTAATGTGAATTTGTCACGTTATAGCCTATAAATGTTATTTGTATGAATTCATATAATCTTTTTGATATTTTGCTTTCATCCCAGTAACATTAGGTTTAGGGGTGGGGTTGGGGGAAGGTATAGCCTTTTCCTTCATAATCATAAATTTTCTTTTGGCAAAAACGTAACAAAGGTGGACAATCCTAAACTAAACCTAAATCCTATGAGGTGTCTTACTGGGATGAGTCACACGAAGGCTGACTTTGATTTGTGTTTTCAACATTTTTTTATTGATATTAATCCCAAATGGGATTGTAAGGAATCACTACAAAAACAGACACGTACACTGGTGTGAGTAAAGACCCTCTTTCAGGTCCACTATAAAGGAATGCATTCTCCCCTGGGCTGCTGATGGGTTGGCTAGATTACAGCTCCTATGACCCACAGCAACCTGCCCGTCTAGACAGCTCTGGGTCGGAGCAGATTCCCTCCTTAGCACCACTGTGGTGACTGAGTTTGTATGAGGTAAAGCCGTCAGAGCGTCACTTTGAGTCACACAATACCTGCTTGACGTCTAATTCGTTGTTTATCTCTTTCTAATCTATCTTTCCTCCTCCATATATTCTGAGCTTTACTGTCTTTCAGAGGCCAAATACTCTCATGTCCATCTTTTTTTCAGTCTGGTGTCATCTATCTTTCAAACACTAAAGCATTTCTTTGTCTTTCATGCAATGTCATGTACAATTTACAGCCCTTGTATTTTTAACACACATACTCTCTTTCTCTCCTGATGGTAAGCAGTTTAAAGCAACACTTTGTAGTTTTTCGACCTTAAAATTATTTCAGTGGTAGGACAACTTTTTACCTAAGCAGCCTCAAAACGGATACAACCAGATTTCAGTGTTTGGGTCGGGACACATGAGGAAACCCGCAAGCAAATGTTCCATAGTTTTGCTTTAAAAACAGGCTTCTGGGATGCTTAGGTAGCACAACTACATTGAACAGTCAAGGATTATACCCTGATATAATAAAGATAAACATTGTTTTTACAATTTTGGATGAGGCAAAAAAGAATTTCAACAAATGTAATGCAGGCAAGTTATGCTAAATCAGATATTTTAAATTGTTTTTTGTGATTGCAAACTCATTTTCAGTTTTGGTTGAACTAACGCTATAGGTTGAAAAAAGCTAATACAACTTGAAACACCAAAAACAATTATCAATAACAAACTGCTATTGTGTTGCAAATACAACGGACCACAAAATTGCAAAACAATGCAAAATGATATCTAAACATCACATAATTGCTAAATTATGGCAGTTTTATAAAACACCTGCTTCACCTGTCACTGTTAAAAAAACAGATAATGCCGCCCCAGACTATACACTATATGCATCAGCTCTATGGCCAAATTACGTATAAGAATAATTTTCATAATAATTTCATAAAATTTTCAACTGATCTGTAACAAAAGACAGAGAGGTAGTTGATGCCCCAAATAACCTTTGAAAAATATGTTATCATTATTGTGAGCCACTGTAAAGCAGACTCATATTCAAGTTCAACATGAATATTCCAAATAGCAAAACATCATGCTTTTGACTTATAAAGGATATGTGCCTATGGGTTATTGTTTCTAGGATACGGGTAATTACTGTATAGGAGATGAGGACAAGTTTGCGTGGTATTGATTTAAAAAAAATATTAATGTTCAACCAAACAGCCAAAATGCAACCGCAAAAGAATGAATTTAGTGTTTATGCTAAGCTCTTACCTTTACTATCCTTCCTGCTGTTTTGGTGGACTCTCATTTCTTCTGACTTGATAAAATCAATGCTGGCATATGTGTTAATGCTGGAGGTGGTGTTTCCTACTGCTCCACCCAATGACAACCCTCCTCCTACCACGGGAGAGAAAAATGAGTGAGGGCCAGAGGGTACTTCTCCACTGGTTTGAGAGTTCTCCCTACTGACCAAGTCTAAATCAATGTAGTTTAGGCCTTGCTCCATAGATAAGGGCGAACCCTGGGTACCAGGAAGAGCTGCTGCTCCAGGGCTGGGACACTGTGGCGAGGTTGGCGGACCACTGGCTCGAAGGTTACACTCTAGTCCCTGTTGTCGAGGGGGAGCACCGTGTGGTGTCTCAGGAAAAGAAGGGGAAGCAGAGGGCGAGACGGGAAGAGTTGAAGGGGCCATAAATGTCTCTGAGCGGTGCCGTCTTCTTGCTGATGATTCTGCCCTGACAACTCGAGCTCCATGATCCACATTTGAAAAAGCCTTGGGTGAAGAGAAATTCATGTTATGTTCCTGTTCCATGGAGGAGGGCTGAGGTGTTTGGCTTTGTTTTGGCGACTTTGATGTGTTATCTGAAGCCAATCCAAATTTCATCTCAGTATAGTCTGTGAAAGAAGCAGCAGCCACATCTGCAGATGAGGTTACGTTGCTCTTCCTCGGTCCTATTTCTACTTTTTGTTCCATTTTAAAAGCTCTTGTGAGATCCTCTCTGACTTTTTGGGCCGGTTTGAATGAAGAGAGGGGAGTGAGAGAAGAATAGGAGTTACCTAAGTCCATGTTCACATATTCAGAGGATAGAGAAATGGAGGTGGAGAGAGGTGCTGAGAAGCTTCGAGGAAGGTTGGCAGTTGCACCCTTACATGACTGCAATCGGTGAAAAGTTTGATTTCCTTGTGCAATGGAGTTTCCTGGGTCACCTGTACATCTTTCATTGTTATTGACTCCTCGCTCACCCTGGTAAACAATGCTTACATACTCTCCAGTGCTCTGTGTTGTAGTTGGCATCAGAGTCTCCCTGACTCTCGGCAACGTGTTAGCTTTGGACATATCCACGAAAAAGGACTTGTCTTTTCTTTTCTGCAAGTGACCCTGTTTCTGGATACCTGGTACACATCTCTGCTGGTGATGGTGCTGGGTTGGGACTTTAGGATTAGGCCCTCCTACCCTGTGTCCTGTGACCAACCTACTTGCTCGCCCTATCCCACCAACAGACACAGATAAAGACCTTTCTTCAAGGCTTTCGGTGCTAGCTGAACTAGAGGAAAATGAAGATGAGGACAATGAAAGTTGGCCGCCACCACCTGAGCCCACAGGCGTGTCCCCTCCGCAAGGGTAACCACTATGTATAGTCTTTCTTCTAGCTTCACCTCTACCAATACAAACCTTGTCCAAATTTTCTTCAAAACGGGTCGAAAGGGCGGTGTGTTTGTACGAACGTGGCAGAGAAAAATAGGAATAGACCATCTTTGGCTGCAGTGGTTGCTGCTCTGGGTGTGATGGAGGTGTACTACAAGCTGACCTGGCACTTATAGGTGACATGTTCATATAGTCGCTGCCCGCCCGACTCTCCATGCTGCCCCTGCTACCCCAAATGCACCCACTCAGGCCGTGTATATCAGGTGAACAACTACTGTTAGGAGACATCATCATATATCCTTCACTGATGGGTAGGCGGATGTGTTGAGGGGGTGAAACACTGTTGTTGGGGGTCATGGCCATGTATTCATCTCCGCCCTTTGATGCTGCATCTGAACTCGAGACAGACAATGACAATGAAGCAGGAGGAGCCGTAACACCTGGTAACATAGACATGTAGCCATTGTCAATTGAGGAGTGCTCAGGACCCCCTTTAGTACTAACCCCTTTATCTGCTGAAGTTTCCTGCACTAAAGATGTTGTAGCTGAATTCCCTGAGCCCCGGCGTGACGTGAAAGACTCTCTACTTGCACTGCGTGACATCACTGCATAGTCTTCTTCATCCTCCTCTTCCTCTTCTCGGCGGCGAGGGACCAAGAGCTCCTGGGCAATAGTAGGGGGTAAGGAAGCACGCTTGCTAAGCAGCCTGCGCTCAGCTTCACATTCACGATTAGATGATCGACGAAAAACTCTGCGTCCATGAGCACGTTTGTGAGAACCTTCCCGATGTCCCATCAGGATATAACTAGCTCCACCTTCAACAAGGGCAGCAGGAATCCCAGCAGCCAGTAAGGAGGGTTCCCCAGGACTGGAGCCATACTCATCAGAAGAACCATAATCACTGGGTGATCCCGACATAGACACTCTCTGAGGGATTCTAGCATAGGTGCAGATTGGCACTGTTCCAAAGGGAGCTCCACTCAACCCACATTCTGATCCATGGCCAGAGCTAGAAGACAGGCTGGGGGCGGGAGAAGGTGCAGGGTTAGGCGTGTACCGTGCAAGGCTTAGGGTTATTTTGGCTGGAGTGGGTGCTCGTGTGGGTTTAGGTCGCAGGGTTGGGGTAGTTGAGCAGGATGACCCATTGAGACTGGGGCTTGTGCTGAGTGCTGTTGCTCTGCCCCCTCCATCCTCTGTTCGAGCCCCAATACTGGCTGTCCGTGACCTGGAAAATCCATGCCGTTGTGTTGGAGAAGTGTTGGTGCTATGAGGAACGCCAGGGGTTTCTGTTCTAGCACGTCTGGAAAAACCAACCTGGGAGGGCGGTAGATTTGGATGGTGCCGCCTAGATGGTACACTTATAGGGTTAGAGGCAGTTCCTCCACCACAACTAACACCAACAGTTTGGGATTTACTTCTTTGACGGAACTCTTCGCTCAGAGCCTTCATGGCCTCAAGCAGGGTCTCATGCATGTTCTGTGCGACCACTGAGTCCTCAACTTGCATCCAGAATTCTCCAGGACCCGTCATGGCTGAACGACCCACTTCAATGAAAAAGAAGTTCTCTGAGTGACCGCAGCGTCGCACATTCATTAGCTGGAGAACCACAGCTGCAACATCAGAGTTCAACTTGACAAAGTTTACTGTTTTGTCCGTCAAGCAAAGTCGATAGATACCAACTAGATTTCTAGCTTGGCCCAAACCTTTGGGCCACACTTTAACCTGCCAGACCTCCTTAAAAGCAGGGCCTGGAGATGGTAGTCCACAGTCTCCTCCACTGCCACAGTCATCAGGAGTTTTACCTACAGGTACAATAGATAAAAGATAGGTAACTAAATAATAATAATGGCAAAAAATGATTATAAGAAAAAGTAACAAACTTAACTTTTACCCTCCTTATAGTGATTTAAATTTTTACAAAAATTAAAAAGGATAATTGATCTGAATCTCATTACTCTGTCTGTAAAATGTATCACCGGCATCTCAATCGTGATGCACCCACCCAACATATATTTTTTTAAATGGTTCAAATAAGACCAGTGAGCTACCAATGAGCTATCAATAAATTAATTATTCACACATCTCTAAAAAAGTACCTTTCAAGAAAAACATGTCTGTTGCAGTGTAAACATCCTTTCAAACATTCATCTTGTCTAAGAAGAAAGAAAATCATATGGGTGTGAAACCACATGGGTGTGAGTGAACCGTGACAAAATTAATTTTTTGGATGAACTATAAGTTATAGCTAAAGAAATCTTTCAGGTGGACTAAAGAAATCTGTAAAATAGAATTGTTGTTATTAGGCTAACATAAATACAACGAAATCTACAAACAGTGTTAATATTATAAGCTATTGTTCACAATCATGATTTAAATAAACATTCTTAATTGCGTTATCTTTAAAACAGATTTTCACAGATTGTAATAACATATTAATAAGTAATTTCAACGAATGTTGTTGCTGCTTAAGGGACTTTAGAAGGGTTTATTGGTATTTTGTAGTGCGCTTGTAAATTTAAGAGTGAGCCTGGCCGACGCTTTCTCCGTAGTAGCGTGAATCGAGTATATCATTTACAGATACACAGAGCGAATCAGAATGGAGGACTGGTTACCGACTCATTTGCTCGGCAACATAACGTCTCCATATCATCACATCACTGATGGCCTGCTGTTCAACCCTGTGATCGGTTCATTCAGCGGTAAGGGGGGGGGGGGGGGGTGCTCATGTTCTACCAAAACACGATGAATAGGACAAGAGAAGTAGAGAAAAGCCGTATTCCAAAAAACGCTCTCTCCCCTCCCTGGCAGATGCGGTATGACAGAAATGTAGGTTACACGCACAAATGTGTAGAAAAACAAAAACAGTCGTAAGCGCCGCTGCAGCAGCACCGTTGCACAATGCGCCACTCACACACTACGCTATGATAGTACTTCTAGTCTAATGATAAGAGCATTAATATTTGCAGTGCTGTGAATTGAGACTGCACCTTTCCATAAACAGCCCAATTGAAATACAACGATGAATTAATCCATAGGAAAGACCTTGAACAGCCCTGCGAAGGATACACCGTCACTGACTGTGCCTTTTTAATAACGTCTGCATTCAAATGTCCAGGTGTGGTGGTGGGCACATTAAACAGACGGGTGGGGTAGAGCGTGCATTTGACTCTACGTTTGCAAATCAGCTCAAAGCAAAGGGGGCTCCCATCAACGTTGATGGGCAGGTTAAGCATCTCGGCCACCATGGTTTATGTTGCAGCATATATGTGAATGACAGATTGATACATTTCATTCGAGGATAAAATTAGACTTTTCCGACTTACATTTACATTGTAGATCCAGCATGGCCTGGTACCATTCGTTTTGGACGTCCTCGGTGTCTGCGGCTATGGCAAAGCTCTCCCCGCGGGTATACAACACTATCATGTACTTGTTCTTTGAATCTGCCCGTTTGTTGATGTTGAAGCAAGAGTCCAGGTTCAACGATTTCTTTGGGACCGGTGACTTGCTTCGGAATTTCTTCTCGTTTTCATAATATTCGAGTCTGGCCGGGCCCTGCTCCGAGGCAGCCCGGAGAACGAAAAAGCGCCGGTGCATAGATTTCTGCTTGCGGAGATAACCGCTCTTCCGAACGTCCTCGTAGCTCTGCTGCTCCATCGCCGCCTGGTTCTCCATTGCTGCGCGTGTTGCTTGTTTATTCCCACCAATGCCTAAACCTACCCTAAATCAGTGGCGTGTTTTCCATTCGTTCATGATAGCAGCAATTCCCTTTCTCTCATCATGCAATCCCACTCCCTCGAGGAGAGCAAATAGGCGATGTAGCTTGTGTTCCTCCCGGTCCAGCTTGTATGGATGTGGCGTGCACCCAGATTCCACTGACAGTCGTGCACATGCGGCATGCGACGTCTGCACTAGCATATGCTTGTGTATATAATTGCAAGCTTACCAGGATTGTTTACTGTACAGGCTCTACCCCGCACACTCGGATGCCCCCCTCTGCCCACCCCTATAGAACTGATAAACCCATTAATATAATATGGAGTAGGCTACATGGTGTCAACATGCGTGGAGACGCAGACTGCATTGCTTTCAGTGTTGTCTGGAGGAATCGTTAAATGTGAGTTTAGCAGCCTCTTGGTTTAATAAATACCGTTTTTTCATCAAATTGTCTGTTTGTGGATTTGTATTTAATCATAAAAATGAGCATTATGCCAAACTGTGTTTTTCTAAGAATATTTTTTTCTTTTAAACACAAACACAAATACTATTCTGTTTTCGCAGACTTGAATTTTTTAATTATTAAATGCGGAATCCCCTTCTCGGTCATTGGTAAGTCTCCTGCGCTAATGCATCCCTCAAAATGTGCCATTTGCGACACCTGCTGGCCGTCTGTTGCAAATGTTCGAAAATCTGAGGGTTGGTTTCACGTACAGGGTTTAAGACTATATATATATATAAATATTCGATGTGTCTAAACTGAAAACAGCTTTCACGGTCTTGTAAGGCGTGTTTGTTAAAACTTCTTAAAGGGGTCCTAATTTAACTAATTTAGGACTAGTCCTGGTTTGATCTAATTCCTGTTCGGGAAATTGCCCCTGAATGTATTTGTGTCAATTAATATAGCATTTACAAAATGTCTTTAGTAAAAAGGAATACTATCAAATTAATACATTTTAAACATAGGAAAACTAATTATGGATTTTGGTGACAGCTTGTGATTTCATTCTGCAATGTGCTCAAATTCATAAAACAAGTAATATATTTTAAAAGTCTACAATAGATCATTTTTATAACAGTGAAATAATTTATATAACTACATTTACCCCGATCAGAGGCTTGGGCAATCGATGACGTGATCAAAAGGATGGTGATACTTGTCTTTAAACTAATAAGGTATTATTAAAAAAAATACATTCTTTTAAACTTAATTAACTAAAATACTATATAAACAAAATACATTTCTGTATTTTTTCACCCACTACAACTGGACTGGACAACTATGTCGTTTTCCGGGGTTTCGAGATGTACAATGTAAAAAATAAGTGTCCATAGGAAATGTTGCCAATAGTGTTGCGAATGGATGTGGATGTTTTCAGAAAGGCGTAATTTTTAAAAGGCGTTAGTCTAGGGCTTTACAAAACCAGGAATTTAACTATTTCTATAGTTTTAACCACATAGAACCAAGGGATTGGTTTAGTTGTCCAGCTTCAAAGCGAGTCGACGCTTTGGCGTGAGAGAGAACAACAGATCTCTTTCTAGGGTCCCGGAATCCTAACTAAAATTACAAAACGGACAGAATATCCTCTACTAAAATGGAGGTGCAATGCAACCCCGCTGTGATCACTGAGGTATCGTTGTCGTTTCGAGATGAACTGACATCAACCCTACAAAACGCGCTCGGTGTTGCTGTGGATATCGCAGTTGTGGAAATCTCCAAACTGCTCGACAGAGCGCTCAGGGACGTTCAGGAGAAGATTCAGGAAGCTCTGCGAGACAACCATGCGCTCAAATTTAGGCTGCAAACAGCCGAGATCCAACTGTCTACTGTGCGTGCGCGTCTGGACCGACAACCACAAGTGAACGAAGATTTTCCTAACGGCAATACCAGCCAGCAAGCGAAACATTTACCCGGGGCTCAGCGTGGGCTTCGACAGTTAAAAGCCCTTCATGTCGTGCGTTCGAGCCCCATACATGAACCTGAACTCAATCTGCACTCTGAACACAATTACGAGGTATGTGGATTAAAGGAAACAAGTTTATTAAAGAAAGAATCAGACTGTGAGATCATACACGGAGGTTTGGGAGTCCAAACGTTTAACTCAAACACACGAGAAGAAAGCACCCAACATAGATTAGATGAGACAACTGGTAAGTTACGCAAAGTTATGGTTTACAAAAGTTTTACAAATTGTTCACGAAAAAAAAATGTGTACATTCGTTACCGTTGAGTTATAAATGATCCTGTGTGGTTAAAAGTTGTTGTTACCCATCCATGGGTTAAAACAACACAGTTTTGGCTGATTTATAACCCATAACGGTTGGTTTTGTCCATATCGTCCCTGTTTAAAAAAACAGCATATGCTGGTTTGGTATGTTTTGATGCTGGTTTAAGGCAGCTGATCATGTGCTGCTTTAATCTGGTCATGTGCTGGTCCTTAGCTGGTTTAAGCTGGTCAAACGAGCATCAAAACATACCTAACCCAGCATATGCCGTCTTTTTCAACAAGGTTACCCAGACGTGTGTTAAAACAACCCAGCATGTTTTAGAATGTGGGTTGTTATGAGTCATAACTATAATGCTGTCTCAGTACTGGTACCACTATAGATGACAGTGTTCAATTACATCTGCTTTCCATTTCAGTTCTCCTTTTACAACTATTGCAACTGTGTGTGCTTTTGACAAGTCCCATAAACATATGGAATGACTGTTTTATATATCGCATACTCCCTTTTTAGACAAGAATGAAGTATATCCAAAAATGTTGGATCCCAGCATGTCCAAAGATTTCCAGGCCTGTCCTGGGACAAGTACAGGTGAGCTCAGTGATGGTTCGTCCTTTGAAGTGGCTGTAAAGATGGAGAAAGATGAGGGCTATGGTGACCCAATCCCTGTGTCTGTCCCTGGAGAGGAGGAGCCCAACTCTGACAGCCTCTCTCTGGCTCAGTCCCAATTGCTTCAATACTGGAGACCTCAGCCATTGTATCTAGAGGACTGCCAGTCAAACCAGCCCTGTCAGTCCACCAGCCTTCCTGTGGGTAAGACTGAGATCTTTGATACATGGACATATGTCCCAATTACATGCATTAGGAAGATATTAAGATTCCTGTTTATTTCTGTCACACAGACCAAGATTTTTTGTCATCCTCAACCTCAAGCCAACATGATCACTTCCCCAAACTCCACAGGAACCCTGAAAGCCATCAGTACCCATCCGACCGAAGCTTGTATCATTGTGGCTCATGCGGTCGAGGTTTCAACCGTAAGCACCATCTTAAAATCCATCAGAGGATCCATACAGGAGAGAGACCATACGCCTGTTCTGTCTGCAGTGCACGTTTCCGTCATGCGCTGACACTCAAACGCCACTTCCGCATCCACACAGGTGAAAAACCTTATGCTTGTGGACAGTGTGGAAAAACTTTTCGAAACGGCGGTGGACTAAAGTTCCATCAGTGTTCTATCATAACAGCTGTATGAATCCAGTATTGCTACTGGTAGTTTAGGTTGCAGGCCCAATCTAACGTACAGTCACCCCAGGAACTGGAGGGGTACCAAGATGACATTCCTGTTTTCAACCAGAAGTTATTCTAATGCCATTTTGAGCTAGTTTTTGCAACTTAAGGTTGATTTGGTATAAAACAAATCTGCCAAATACATGCCCATTTTACCGTAATGCCTTTCATTTGTCAAGTGCCTGACAATAAGACCCTGAATCTCAACAGGACTATGTTGTTAACGCTTTTAGATATTTAAAATGTACTGTAAACTCAAAAGTTTGACAGTAAACACTGCTTACAAATTTCCTGCTTTGATTTACAGCAAATGTTTGTAAATATTTGTATTTGCATAAAATGATTGATTTAAGGATCAGATTAATATAAAGACATAAATCGAAGAGGTTCCACACCCTGAATTACTGTTAAAATACAGTCAGTCTCTGCTTTATCCAGCTGCTTTAAAGGGATAATTCGCCCCAAAATGAAAATTCAGTCATCCCTGACTGAAGTTGTTTCAACCCTGTACAAATTTGTTAGTTCTGCTAAACACAAAGGAAGATATTCAATGAAATTTTATTTATATAGCGCTTTTCATTGTTGTAAAGCTACTTTACATCCATCATTATAAAAAATGTAATACAAATTATACCAGGGGAAAAATGAAAGCGAATATACAGTATAAAGGTACAGGTATTTGGAAGAATGTAAGTAAGCGAACAAACCTCGTCCCCCATTTACTGCTATAGTGAACTGCACCAGATTTTTCAGTTCTTGCTATGAAATGTCACACCATTCTTTTGTAGTTGAAATAAATTGTACATGTCTTATGGTGTGACATCGTAAAATTTTGAAAAGAGTTAGCATTACATATTTTATATAAATATTTATATATGTCACATAATATAGCATACAAGAGATTTATCGTCACTGTTCATTTAAAAAACTAAAAAAAAATTGGTCTTCTCACAATCGGGCACAAGTTCTCCATCACATGGGAGAACATGGATACACATGGTTTGCCACTGCAAGAATGATCAGGCTGTCTGTCGTGCCTCCCTGTACAGTCTCTTTACTATACAAAATATTTTGGCTGCACTTATTTCCAATAAAATCAAGTATTTCAGAGAGCTGTATATTAATATAGTTTTTCTTATCTTCAGTTGGACAAGCTTTTGACGTTTCTAGAATATACGCTGAGATTTCTTAGCACAATCAGAACTTCATTTTACATGCCCCGAACAACTAAAAAACATAGACAGTTCAAATGTTGTTGTCAATACCAATACATCTCTTTAGTGGTTTCAATCAATTAATTCATTCTGGAGTTACAGACTTTGCTACAAATGCAATAGGCAACCCAAGAATGTTCAGGATGTTAGTATAAATCTTTGTCTTTGTGCTCTTGGCTTTTTGCAAGTTAGTAACCAGTACTTCTCCACATCATTACAACAGTCATCTTGTAAGCAGATGAAACAGAAGCGGTGTTTGCATGAGTGGCACCTCACATACTTGCACCCAGATTCATGAATCATTAAATTGTGACACTTGGGACAGGCTCGGAACTCAGGACAGCCAAACACCTTACTCTTTGGGTCTGACACCAGTCCACAGGTTAGGAGGGTAGATACCAGAGGGCACATGTTGTTTTTACATGTAGCAGAATCAGGAGCACAGGGGTAGAGGCAGGAACCACATAGGAACGGAGCGGTAGGGCATTGAGTACACTGAAGCAATGCACTAGTATGGCCTTGTTTCAGTGAGGAGAAACAAACTGGACACTGTGGTAAAAGGTAAGACAGATGGCCATTTATAAATGTGTTGATTCATAGGTGCAATGACAACCAAATGACGATGGGCTTTGTTCACTGTGTTTTGGGGATCTGGCCATATTTATTCATTACAATGAATATCATCTATTATTGTCTGTGAGAATATTTACAATGTTTTCAGACCAGATAAACTGCACAATGACTATTTGAATTAGTTAAGTCTAGTGAATAAACCTAAAAAAGCATTACAATGTCTGTGTTGTACAGAAAAAGATGTTCAAACCTTTGGTAGAGCATTTCCCTCTTGACTGGGGAAATAAGTTAAATCATGTGAATTACCTACAAAGAATGAAGAGCACCTTTAATGGCCATTACATCATCAAAAATGTGCATTTAGAAAGTTTCGCTTTGATTCGGCATGTTTTGTCATGATTCTCAGGGTTAAGTGAAAGTGAAAGCAACTATTTAGATTTACGATACAAAGAGAAATTAACTGTAATAAATGTATAAAATGTAGTTATTTGAATCAATAAATAAATGAATAAACAACAAGTACCAGCTCCCATTGTTGTCTTTCCTTTGCTGTTACACTTAAGAACCGTCTGTCTGCTTCTCCACAATTGCGAGTACACCTGAGTTTTCAGACTTCTGGTATTCTCTCTACATTTCCTGTTTTTAGAAGGTTTCATCTGATCCGTTGATCTGTTTTATATCGTATTTAATGCTGTGCCGACCATAAATACTGTAATTTAATAGCTGTGGTGTCTGTTGTGTCTGCTGGAGTTAAAGTGTGTCTGTTTAGAGGGACAACCCACAGCTGACTTCTGGAAAGTCCTGGAAAGTTTTGCTGGATGACGTGATAATGCAAATATTTGTGATAAATCTTTTTGACTGATCTATTTCGAGTCATTAGAACACATTCAAGATAATACGCAGATTGTATTATATTTAACTTAAGTTGTAAAACTTTAAGTAACACTTTAGCATGGGGGCAATTCTCACTATTAACCAAACATTAATTACAACTTTTTCCTCAATAATTTGTTGCTTTTTAATAGTAAGGTATTAGTTAGGTTTAGGAATTGGTTAGAGTATGGTGCAAAATATGTGCTTTATAAGTACTAATAAACAGTCAATATGCCAATAATAGGCATGCTAATAACAACTAATAGTGAGAACTGCTCCATATATTGAAATGTTACCAAACGTTGAAACTAAAACTTGTCCATGTAGACAAAGGTAATTTTAGTTTACCCAAATAACACCTTTGAAAGCGTTTTTGTTTATTGAAATAAAATATTGGCCTAAAAAGTATTGGAAAAAAATGTACTTACCAAGAAAAAAACAGAAAAAGTTTAAAGCACTAAAGTTAAAATAATAAACAAAACTAAAAGTAATCTTGTATAGAAAAATGACAAAAGCAAATAACAAAGTTGCTAAATATTTAACTAAATGAACACAAACAAACGAAGAATACTAAAATAAAAGCTAATTTGAAACATTAATAAAAACGTAATCAAACTAAAATGTAAACTAGAACAAGGCTGTTGACAAGGCTGTTGACTCAACAAAACAGATCTGGAAAAAACAAGATTTTTGTATGAAAAATCTTTACTCGCACAATTAAATACTTGAAAACAAACCAAACATTTAAAAAAAGATTATAAATCTACCAGTTTAAAGTCACTATACACGTGTTTCAAAAACATGAAAAATACAAAAAAGGTAAATGTAACAAATCATTATTAACAAGCTTGTTTGTTTGTGCACCAAAAAAACAATAGCTATCATTTTGTAGGTACCCAAAGCTAAATATTTAGTCACTATGTATGGAGTAATACAAAGTTTATTATATGCACCAGTGCTTTGCCCACAACATAGTTGTTTGTAACACATTGATATACTGTATGTGGAAGAGAATATAAATCTGGTTTAAATTCCCTGCCAGTTAAAACCCCATTATGTCCAATAGTCCTAAAATGGGGCAGTAAACGATCAGTGAATTACCTCTTATGAATAGTAATAATGTGTTTGTCTGGACCCATACACAAACTAGAATATTTTGTTTCTGTCTGTACAGTTCTGTCTGTCAAATGATATTTCAATTTATTAATAAATACAATTTCTCATTGGTCTGAACCAAAAAATCTTATGTTTTTCAGCAACCACTATAGTCAATAAAAACACAAGAAGGCCTCTGATGATGAGATTCCATAATGCACCATCATTTGTTTTTCAAAAGGCAGCTTTCACTCAGCAGGTGACCTTTCAGTTTTGCCCATCAGTTTGGTCTCTATGGAAATAAGAATAAAATAAAATAATACAAAACATTAACAAATAGTTTAGGTATCACAGTATGTAAAGGGGACATCGGATACCCATTTTCCACAAGTTTGTATGATTCTTTGTGGTCTTCATAAAATGTTACACAATGGTAAGGTAAAATAACTCTGTTTTTACCTTAACAGCTTCTTAACTTGTCAAGACTGCATTCGGTGCATGTTTCTTTAAATGATAATGAGCTGTTAGGGTGACTGGTACTGGGTCGCTACATTGTTCAACGCTTGCTAAAATAAAATGTGTACAAAATGTGAGAATCCATATATGTCCCGGACATGGTCTTATTCAAATAACTAGCACAGCAGTCTACGTCGAAAGCAGCTGCAAATTAAAACAGGTCACTGGATGACAGAAACCCAATAACAAATAGGCAACTGTATGTTTTTTTTAATAATGTTTGAGTTGGCAGACATGCCAAAAATCTATCTTAATGAAAAAAGTGATAATTGTATCCGGTGTCCCTTTTAACATATTATTACTTAAAGTACTAAACAGTTTCATGTGCAAATTTATGCCAGATTTGATCTTTGTTTTTATGAATAACTGTATATATTGAACAATCAGTAACTCACCTTATCTCTATGGCTCCGCTGGTGAGCCCTAAACTGCTCTGGATTTGTAAACATCTGTTGGCAAAATGGGCAAAATGACTCTGGGATATTCCATTGTAGCCTTTCTACAGGATCGGGTGGGATCCAATATTCCTCCGGGTGGTCAGCTCTTGTCCACTGCTTCTGTTTGTTTGTGTGCACCATGCTTATAACTGAAGGTCTGTGATTTCTTACCACCATTGCGTCTGTCTGAGATCCAGAACCAGATTCTAACCTGGAAGCACAATCTGATCCCAAATCAAACTCTGATTTTGTAGCGGAAAACCTTGAGTCATCTTTCTCTGGCAGTCTCTTTTCATCTGAGGTGCAGTCTTTCTTTAATCCTCCCACAGGCCCTGTGATTGATTTTGTGTGTGTGTATCTCAGTTTCGCAGGATCTGAAAAAGAACACGCTGGTACTTTACTACTCTCCTTGTTCTGAACTCCTGCCTCCGTCTCCTTAGGCCTTTGGTTGTTTCTCACAGTCCCAGACTGCGAGGGCATCTTCAGTACTTCAGACCCTTCAGGTCTTTCTTCTGCATTATGCCTGACCAGCCCAGTACTCCAGCTTTCTAACGGAGGCACAGACAGCTGCTGAATGCAGTGATGGAGAGAAGGGTAGTCAACATACTTAAATTTGGGCACATTTTCTTTAGGACTGATAGGCCTACGGTTTGGTGCCTTTGTCAGCGAGCAAGATCCCAGCCAACTATTCAGGGGAGGAACAGAAAGCTGTTGGATGCACTGGTGCAGAGAAGGGAAATCAACATATTGGAAACGAGGCACCTTGCAAGGCACATCACAGAGATCATCTTTTCTCCTGCGCATTTGTGTAGACGTCTCTGGGTCACCCGGCTGTTTCCTGACAGCTCTAACCGCTGTGTCAGGGTCTGTTTTGATGGCTTTGGAGGAGAGTTTGGAATTGCCACCCCCATCTGGAAGCAGGTGCCTCCTTTCCTCCATGCCTGATGCTGGAGATGATATCTTCCTTGCCTGTGAACATAAAACAGAGATGAAAGTGACTATGTTTTTATTAATAATGAAATGTAACCTTTTGTAAAACATGTTTATTATGCTCAACATCATTTGTTCAATGAGAGATTCAGCAAAGATATAATGTTAGCTTTATATTTTGTAATGGCCCAGTTATGGCTCAACAACAGTGTAATCATTTTTCAAACATTTTAGAACAAACCACAAAAAAATTTACACATCTGGGTTGTTTCATATTACATGGCCTAAAGGAAAAGCAACCATGAATGCTTTGATATGTGAGACAGTACCTTACAGACGGACTGACGCCAGGTTCTTTAAAAACTCACCCTTAGTGCACCTCTGAGGGGTTGTGGATTTCACAGTGGGTGGATTGGCTGGGCGGGTTTGGTCTCCACAGGCCAGGCTGGCAAAATGATAATAACAAACAAAGAAAAAGAGTAAGGAGGAAAGACATTGAATGTGAGCGCTAGTGAAAGTGTGTATTTGAGCATGCATGCATTGGAAAACGGAGAGATGGTCTAAGTTGCTCCTGTAGCCCTGTGCCATCAGTATAAATAGCTCTGCAGGTATGGAGTACAGGAAAAGTAGGTCAGCTTCAGACTGATCGCCTTCTCCAGGGGGCCCAAAACAAAATATCTGTCACACACACACAACACTACACTACATTCTTCTCTCCGTATCCATTATGTCCAAATTCAAGAACACCCAATACTCCTTCACAAAAGCGTAGGAGCAGCCAAGCCCACCCTGACTTAAGATCATTACACACATCCATTGAAACTGACACTGGCATACTCCCCATGTGCAGTCAACAGGTGAAGAGATGTGGTTTCCCACCTGGTCTACCCACATGCTGTGTGTTAAAAAAGCTATATTTTTTCTGATCTAGGATCAGATCAGCATCACAAAACCAGACTCAGAGCATTATCGTACTACAAACCACAAAACTGACCAGTGGCCAGGAAGAAATGTACCCCTCAATGAGGTTTGACTGAGTGGAATAGTTTGTGATATGTTTAGCTGTAATCTGTAAAGTAAATATTTCCTGTTGCTTGAGGGTTTTTATAAATAGAGAGAATTAAACAAGGTTATGTTTTGGTTTCCTTTAGACAAAACATAAAATTATAAATTATAAAATTTGATTATTTATAATGTATATGTCATTTATTGATGTATTTGTGCATATAAGGTGTTTCAAAAGACAAATGTTCATATATACAGGCATCCACGGAAAAATTAAGAGACCATTTTTGTTACATTTCTATTTATAGGTGCAATTTGTATTTTTGTTTCATTCTGTTACTATTAATATTTTTACAAAAATGTCAAATAAAAATATTGTTTCTGTTTGCATCTATTTTCAAACAAATGAACGGAGGATAAACAGGTTAAAACAACCGCAAATATATTCCAAATTTTGTCAGACCTCAAATACTGCAAAGAAAACAAGTTTATATTCGCTTTCAAGCAATACCACAGTATACTGTTTTTAGTATGTGTGCATTATAATGTGTGCATGTATTTAGGAAAATCAAACAAATATGTGATAACCTCGATTTCTATCACAGTTTCATCATGTGTGTTGTCATGCTGTCGGTCTTTCACGTTGCTGTTGGATGACTTTATGTCACTCCTGAAGTTTGATTTTGTTGAATTCAACAAACACTGGACTGTAATACATCTAGAAACGCTTATTTGAAATGATTTTCCCCCCACGGCTGTATATATCTTTTAAAAGCTTTAGCAATACACATTTTGTTTCACAAATGGCTTCTCCTTCTTTATTTCGAAAACTGCATGAAAAAGAAAAGAAAATAGACGTAACCTACACACATAGCAGAACCCGCCCAGGAACCAGAACCCGTGCCGGGCGCGGAGAAAAAAAATCGTGCTCCACATTCACACTCGATGTGTTTTGCGGGAGGAACTGGGTCACGCGCCGTGGCCTACATTTTTAAGGTTTGTTGTCTTCGTTTTTCCCTCCCCACACTTATTTAGGCTGGTCCCGCCCTCGCCGCCTAAGCATTGAAACGGGGGTTGGGAAAGAGAGGCGGTTCGCACAGTTTTGAAGCGAAGAGCGAGAGCGCGCCTGCTACTTGTAGACAGACACCGTGTTCACATGCGCGTGACAGAAAGAACAGAACGAGCCAACGAGAAACATGCGCGTGCAGACACAACGATCTAACGCAGAATGATACACAAGTCAGTAAACTGAAAATGTAATTATGCTGATTAAACTATAGAATTTCCCTCTAAATAGTACACCTGCCATATATAGTTGAATAAATATTAGGCTACATGAGGCAACTATTCTGAGGGGAACGCTGTTTGAAAACATGCTTAATAAAGTACTGACAGATGACGGCAACAATTGAACTACAAGCAAATATTCTGCTCGAATAAATATTTGAATGCATCAGATATTATTTACACGTGTCATGTTTTAAGAGTTTTACCTTATTGCTGTAGTTGTCCGTGGATGTCCGTGTAATGCATGTCAAGTGAGTTCTCCGTCGATTTGTTCAGCATTGTGTCCGTCGTTATTGAGAGAGACCTTATCATCTACACTTTATTCTGCCCTCTGACGCACTGGACAAAATAAAAAATGACGACATAATTTCGTTTAGTTCCTTGAAGAGTGATGCGATGTAAAAACAATGGCTAACAGCCACACTATTATTTATCCTGTCTTTATATCTGCAACACTTAACCAGAGACAGTTGCCTATATGTGGTCAATTTGGTTTGGCTCTAGGTGCCGCTATTCGGATTCTCATAGAGGGAGGCGACAGCCAATCATAGTTTGGTCACGCTTCAGGACGCACCCGTAGACTCCGCCTCAGTCGTGTATCTGTGTCCAATCGGTACATAGTTACTCGATAAGAGGGCGGAGAGAACTTGCCCTAGATCTAGGCGAATTATAATTCAGCTCAGACTCCGTTTCCTCGAGTCACACGAGCGCGAGTTGACACCCAATCCTTCGAGCGTCTTTATCCATCAGTCATATTAGCTCTTACATGTGCGCACAAAACAAAGATTTCTTTCTTTGATCGTGACACGGATACACAACATGCTGAAATGCATATGAAGGTAGAATTAACATATACGGATAAAGCTCTTGTTTCTTTTACCTACAAGTTAATGGGGGTAGGCCTAAATGTGTCCTGTGGTGTGAAAACAAACAAATAATGTTATATTGTTTTAAATTATCAATATAAAAATGTATCATATACAAAAGAATAAGAGAGAATTATCTTAATTGTTCGTTTTTTTCACAAGATGTTTGCCACCACTGACAATTTGCATGTTAGTCTGTCAACTACCCTTATACGCCTTATATTAGCACACGCTTTAAAATATTCTGAAAATGTAGTTGTTCATTAATATTGAACTGACCACAAACATTTTACAGTATGTAGGATTTTCTTTTCAAATGACAACATTGAATACCCACTAAACCAGCTTTTATTTACACAATAACTGACAAGATAAAATGGTGATTTACAATTGAAACTGTGATGTGACTGTAGCTTCTAATTGTGGTTGAGGTATCAGCAGACAGCGGTTCACACTTTCGCCAAAAGCCAAATTTAAATCCCCTTCATATGAAAGTACTTTATACAATGTGATGTTTGGAACATATACTGTATGTAGTGACTGTATAAGCGGGCAAAATGGTGCAGAGAAGATCTTTGGATAACCGGCTCCACAGGGTTTGACATCAGGATATTACACACTGAAGAACAGAAACAAATGTATAGGGAAATCAATGTAAGTCGCTTTGGATAAAAGCGTCTGCCAAATGCGTAAATGTAAATGAAGGACTTGAATAAGATATTCTAAATCTGACAATTTGAGTTTACTATGCTCATTTGAGTTTCCTTTTAAATGTATTTGCTGATTTGAACTGCATTTTAGCCACACTAATGAATCCATGTGATCGTCTGCCATAAAATATAAAGTATTTGTAGGACATTACCTCAGTTAAATGGCTCTGTATTAATTTCACATTACACAAAAGGCAAATAGTACCGCATTGCTAAAAATGAATAAATCATTTTCACAAAAAAACTATGTGCAGAATGTACAATTTTAACATGTGGCATTCTAGTAAAAATTGTCCTAGTAGTTTAAATAATTTCAATACATGGACATATAACAGGTGTTATTTCCACTGTGTTAACTAAATTGCCAGGTGCTAGTGCATTATATACAAGCACCAATTTATTTTTTTGTTTTTAGAAATTAAGAAACAAAAAACAAACAAAAAAATAAATAAATAAAATCTCTTGTGGATTAACTGAAGAAAACATAACTGCAGAGATGGATGATGGATGTTCTGTTGTTCTCATTTGTCTTGATGAGCTGTTATCTCACATTGTCTTTAGCATTATTATTTAGTATTAAATTAACTTCAGTACAATCCTTATGGTTTAAAAACCGTCCTCAGTGACAACCCATAGCAGTTGGTTCAGTAAATGTTTTCAGCAGGTGTTTGTGGGGTATGACAGATATCCAGGTGTCTCTTCCGCTCAATGTGAAATGACCCATGTGGGAAAACAGCAACACCTCAATTTACCCTTGGCACCCCTCCCACTCGCTGAGATTTCTTGACTTCAGTCAGGCATGGATGCATCACATCCTATCGAAGGGCACAGAATTTAAGTACAAGAGCTGTCATCAATTCAAGCAGAGCTGTTTGGTAAACATACAAAGTGTGGGTTTCTAACCTCAATTTCCCATCTGCTTCTGTCGATCCAGGAATTTCTGTCGCCTGTCTACCGGAATCTCATCTAAGCTAATGCCATGGTTGCTCGCTCTTTGTAACAACAAAGAAAATAACACCATCATTTGGTTTAAAGTGCTTCACTATGCTGTTCAATGAAATGCACAACATTTTTATAATGCAGCAAAGATTGAAGAGATACGTTCTTACCCTGGAGTGAGGTCTGGAGGTACAGGCAGCGCCTTGTCGAAACCTTCCCTCCCAACCAACCAATAAGTTTCCTCTACACCTTTACCCTATTACACAGTGATAGAAAAACAGATATGCCCATGTGATTGTAATAAATGTCCTTCCAGCTTCAAAGCATTTATGAAGTTTTTACATTTGGCACGTTCCTGCGAATACTGTGAATGTGTGTACCTTCAATTCTGTCCTGCCCCTAGAATTTATTTTGTAGCCAAGTTTGAGGGAATTCAGGACATCAACAGTACTCTTGTTGACATGAATTCTGTAAGCTGCAGAAACAAGGCACGTAAATATTGTTTTTTTATAAATAAATAAAATGGTGACATGAAAGCAATAACAATCTTACCTAAAATGTAGGCTACGTTATACTCTATTGTAATATTATAGGAAATTGTTTCAAGATTCTTGTTGTATTCAAACATCACACATTCAGTATAAAATTACATGACAAATGACAGCCGGTGTCTCAGTTGTAGACAGTTTATCCATCCAACATAATCATAAAAAATGTTTGTTAAGAATGCTAAAAGCCATAGGCAAAAAAAGTGCTTATGCTTATTGAGTTAATGTACACATTGCACTCAGCAATATCAATAGATTTTGAGTCTGATGCTCAACCACTAGATGGAACTATGTCCCTAACCTCTAAAACGCGTTGAGGATGTGTTGTATAAATCCCAATATACCCACTAGAGGGCCTCAACGAACTTCCAGGGGAACCTTAAAGGTATAGTTCAACCAAAAATGCTTTACTCACCCTCGAGTTGTTCCAAACCTGTATAAATGTATTTGTTTAGCTGAACACAGAGAAAGATGTTTTGAAGAATTTCAGTAACCAAACATATCTCATCCCCCATTTACTGCCATAGCAGGGAAAATAAATTATATGGGAGTCAATGAGGGATGGGATCTGTTTGGTTACAAATATTCTTCAGAATATATTTCTTTGTTTAGCAGAACAAATAAATGCCTACAGGTTTGGAACAGCTTGAGTAATTGATGACAATATTTTTGGGTGAGCTATCCCTTTAAGATGAAAAAAAGACGGAACAAGCGTTAAAATTCGATATATTTCTTAGGATTAGTTTTTTATTTTGTTTATGCTGGGGGTGATGTTTGAGGGGCACTCCATTCTCTACAGGTTATATGGAGCAGGGGGTTTCTAACTGGGGTCCAAGTACCCCAGACGGCCTCTAGAAGGTTATAAGGGGTCTCCGGAAAAATTCTAAGAAATAAAAAGTCTTAATTTTCATGGATACATGTTCCTCTACATGTTTATACATCCAACATTACGTATACCCTGCATGGCATCGGAAAGTTAGAAAATCCCTGATCTAGACAAACGCAGTATGATTGCAAAGATTTTTTGCAAGAGTAAGAACATACAGACCCATACACTAGTGGACGTGTAATCTACAAAAAAAGTAAAAAACTGTAGAAATGTAATTTTAAAATGTATTTGTTGTACTATGATAATGTTACAAACAAATGTCAATAAACAATCTGGGACATACTCTGAAGACATTAATAAATCTTGAATCACGTTTCACACATTTTCCATGCTGTATAGCACGAAATGTTCTCCAGGTAAGGCAAGCGCTTTGGGATAAATGTAGCAGAAGGTCTGATTAAAGGTTAGACAGTTCAGGGTGATAGCAGAGGCTGAGTTCTAAGAGGACATTAGCTTTAAAGCAGAATTTTCTTTCTAATTTGGCTTATACTCTTAAGAGATTACTGAGCACTCTGTACCTTAAGCTCTCTGAGCTACTCACTCACATGCACTCGCTGATCAATACACACAAGTAACTACCAAGACCTCAAACTGATCCTTACAGACACAACGGATTCCAGGAATCAGCTTCAAAATGCTTACATTGTTATTATCACACAAATATACATAAATTGATGTACTCACGCAACCCTGTGGATTCCATTCGGGAAGCTGTGTTTACTGTGTCCCCAAACAGACAGTATCGAGGCATCTTTAACCCAACTACACCTGCAACCACTGGACCTGAGACACACACAAATATATATGTACAAAGTGAAGTACGGGTCAGTTATCTGTCGCAACCACAGACTTTCAGGAATGAAGAGTATGGGCAGCCCGTAACCTCTATAACAAGTTGTGAGGCGGAGGAGAGATGCCACTGTACTTAAATTGGATGAATCTGTTAATTGGAAGACGCATGTGATTTTCATTTCACTTGCTCTTGAAATACACATGCATCAGATCAGAAGAGTAAATACATTTTTACATTTAGCAATATGTACAGTTTTAAGGAGTGAAGTGATTGGAGTAACTGTGTTAACTCCACTCTCAACCCAGTCTGAATTTACTGGCTCTTCTTTTTTAGCCGTGTATATTGCAGAGCTGCTACAAAGAACACAATGGAGATTAATCTGCTGGACAACCAAACCAACTATAAAAGATAGACACCAAGGTTAAACAAAAATTTCACCTAATCAGGTTATTGTTCTGTAAATTTAATGTATATCAGAGGATGAGCAATGGAAAAGCCATAATGTGTCTTTCTATTTTGTTACAGTATGGTTATTTTAATGAGCTTTTAAACGTTGTTTGTGTCATTCTCACCAGTGTGGAGTCCAATGCGGATTTTGACTTTGACATCAGGCATATGCCTCATTTTAAAGGTCCCAATGCAATGCAAAATGTCCAGAGACATGTTGGACATCTCTGCTGCGTGCCGGTTACCATTCCGGTTTGGAACCCCTGATGCCACCATGTATGCATCACCAATAGTTTCTACCTATTGACAAATAGCACATATAATGTTTCTGGTGAAACACACTGTGATGCATTTGTATACAAGCATACATTAAGGTCATATATTTTATATAAAAAAATGTTTTTTTTGTTTAGGGGAAATCATTTGTTAACTGATTTGCAGAAAATACAACAAAGTTATTATATTTAAAGACATAAAACAATAAGTATCTCCTTTTCTTTAACAGTATTTAATCTAAAAGTGTCATGAGTGCACCAGTAAAAAATACATAAAGATCATCCAAACCTTGTAGACATCATGGATTGCAATGATCCCATCGAAGAGAATATAAAGGTCGTTGAGGAGATCGACCACCTCGATAGGTTCACTCAGAGCAGAGATGGTGGTAAAACCCACAATATCACTGAAATACAGTGTTGCTTCTGAAAAATGCTCTGGTTTAACTGGCTTTCCTGTCTTTAATGCCAAGGCCACAGACCTGTGAATGAGAATTGCATTATAGAAAAAAGAATTTTTAAAGATAAACTGATTTGAAGAAATCTGAGTGAGACTCACTTGGGCAGCATTTGAGCTAAAAGAGCATCTGTTTTTTGACGCTCTACCTCTAGTTCTTCAGTTCTTTCTCGGATCAGATCCTCCAGGTTTGAGGAGTACTGCTCCAGCATCCGCAACATTGAGTCAATTATATTTGTCTTCTTTCCCTTGTTAACATTCTTAAACTGCAGATGAAAAAGAATAAAGTGAGGAGAATACGGGTAAGAATAAGCTACTCATGTACCTCTGATAGAATTAATATGCATTTCTGTGTTTTTACATATGTCTGCTAAACATTTGTGAGTGTAAGTGCATGTGTGTCTAAGTATGATAGAGAGAGAGAGAGAGAGAGAGAGAGAGAGAGAGAGAAAGAGAGAGAGAGACAAAATACCTGTCTGAAAATCTCTTCAAACGTAGGTCTCTTGTCAGGCTCTTCACTCCAGGCCTGCTTCATAATCTGAATCACCTCTAGTGGAGCTTCATCCATAGACACAGAAGGTCGACACAATGGAGGAGGAGAGCGCACCTTACATATAATCTCTGCAGACAGAGACACACATCTGCTTTCAGATCTAAATCATATTGAACCCAAATATAGACCTTTCCAGTTTTAAAGGATGTGGACACATGTAAAAAAATAAATCTTATGTTCTGAAAATGTTTGTGGGTGTCAAACCTTCAGGGGGCATGTCCAGCATGCAGAAAGGTGCGCAGCGTGAGATCACCTCCTGCATTATAATGGAAAAGCTGTATACATCTGCTGCATATGTTCCCTTCTTATTTAGCTGAGGATCTCGTAAGATCTCTGGAGCTGTCCAAAACATATCTGTAGTAATAAGAGTAAAAGACTGAAAAATTGAATTTCAACTGCAGCATGATGAAACATGATCAGGATTGTACAGCTGAACATCTTGAGAAACAAAAAAAATATGGATATTGCTTAAAGTTTTTGAAATGATAGTGTTTGTAGCCTAAGAATCGTATTATAAAAGTGACTCCTAGTAAAGCCTTGTCGCTTAAGACAGATGTCCTTTACAGAAATCTAAAAAGAATAGCTGGCTCATGGTTCTTATGATTTAAATCTTTTGATGCATACTCGTAATGCATACCCTCAGGTTTGGTGTCCTCCATGATGATGTTTTGAGAGACGATGATTTTATTAAAGCCATAATCTGTAACCTTCAGAACAAACCGTCCATCAACCACACAGTTCCTTGACTTCAAGCGTCCGTGAATAATTGCACGATTATGCAAGTACTTCATGCCCTGACAATGTAGAAGATAGAGAGGACATTGAGAAGACTCTTACAGAAAACAGAAAAAGCATGTCTCACAAATCAAGAATTTTTGACACTGTCAGTCATGTTTTAACTGGGAATGTCATGAGCAACCTTTCGGCATTTCTTATCAGCCCATTTCATATCCTTAATGTCTCACCCTGATCAGGTCAAGGAGGAGAGAAGATTTAAACATCCAGTCCAGTCTCATTTCCTCGTTGTTGAGCAGGTCTTCCAGGCTGCCTCTGGTACAGTGCTCTGTGACAATGCCAAATATCCCAGAATCCAAGAACAGACCCAGAAACAGGTTCAGATTCTCATGACGCATATCTCTGAGCTGTAGAGAAAAAGAGGAAAACACATAGAAGCTGAGATGTTACAGATGGTGAGAATATTGATTCTGTCCGTTTTACTCATTCTTTCTAATATTTCTATTACCTTGATGAAGATTGCCTGTGTGCCGTCACTGATGTCTGACACATTTGATTCACAGGGACATTTCTTCAGCCAAACCCAGTCACCCTGACAATACAGACAATTAATTACACAACGTATAGCTAATCCTCATAACACTCAAATCATCATCACACATGATTTACAAGCAAGACAGAGAACTAATAATCAATATAGATCAAAACACAATTGTAAATTGTCTACACACATATACATCTCACACACCTCAAACACAGCAACGTTTGAGGTTTCAGGAGTTGATGTAATGTAACTGCGACCTGAAACTGAGTGATGTGGGGTTTTAACATCAGGTTGACTTTTTAACATACTTTCCTCATTCAGCTTCTACAGGGGGAGACAACAAAAAATGTAGAGCGTCAATGTCTTTGAACGAGAAAGAGAGAGAGTGAGTCAGTGAGTCAGTAAAGAGTGACTGACCCTCCGGCTGAGTGTGGTGTTAATAAAGACCAAGTCATCCAGTGTCAGAATCATCTTAGTGGCATTTCCAATTTCTCCTCCACCAAACACTCCTAATATTTCCTCCTGCCTGTATTTTCTGCACACAAATCAACATGCTCATGTGTTTATCAGTAACATGTTAAACTTGTTTAATCCACAATGGTTTTCAGCTATCCCAAGTGATAATAAACTCATACCTGACATGCAGAATACAGGCACCTGCTCCACAAACCAATACACAGAAAAGGAAGACTAAGAAGATCATCACTCCATCTATACCTGCAACAATGATTGAAAATGATTGAAAAAGATGAAATTCTTGTGACACAATCAAGAGGTAAACAAATACACATATCAACATCAGCCAGAAAGTGCTCCCTGCTCACCTCCACTACACGTAATATAAGGGCTGAACCAACAGTTTGAGTCCCTGCTGGGAGACGCTCCAGCAAAATGAATCGCTTTCCCCAGGTACTTCAGCCCTCCGTATTTTCCGAAAGTGTGTGGTGCTTCCAGGGCATGCGTTCGGTGAAGGCTTGACCCAGAGCCATCTGTGTCCAGGACGACGTAGCGCGCCTGCATCCCCTCTCCGTCGGTACCTGACGATATCCACTGGTTAAAACCATGGAATTCAAATCCACCCTTATTCTGAGCTAGAACTTCGCCTGACACCCAACGCCCTCCACTCGCAGCACGGCTCTGTTCTGCAGCCATGGCAATATAATACAGCATGTTATAGATGGTCCCAAAAAATGGAGAAACCTGCGAGAAAAAAGAAATAAACAAGGCTATTATTTTGAACTACAGTGGATGAATGAGGATATATGAAAAAGAACGCTGTGTTGTTTATTGACTCCGAAGAAGTTTAGTTTTTGACGTTTTGGTGAGATTGGAATTTAATAAAAGCTTTATCATTATCATAAATGAAGTGGCAGTAAAAAACTAAATCACTAAATACTTTTCAGGCATTACAGTCTGCAGTCTACAACAGCTTCTTAATATTGACAATATCTTTAACTAACCAGTTAAACTTATGAAGGGTCCCAAAATTCTATCATTAACATGCGTCAAAACTGTCCAGAGTGTAAGGGTTAACAATTTCCTAAATCTGAAAATAAAGGTCCAAAAATGTTACCAAATTGTCTGCATAAAACATTAGAAAATGTAATGGTTTCAATGGTTATTATAGGAATTGTACTGGTTTTAATCTAAACTATAATGGTCTGTAGTAGTTTGTGATGGATTCAATTTGTAGCATGTTAAATCTTATTAGAATAATGACAAAGACATACTACAAAAGGGAAATTTTGTAATGGTTTTATTGGAAAAATGTAATGGTTCATAATGGTATTTTAATGGAAACCATTGGAATTACTGTGATGGTATCTTTGGGGTTTCTATAGATTTTTTTCTAGCAGAGTTATGAGGACCATTTAGAGACAAAAAATCACTGAGCTTCAACAAAAACTTCAACCTGCAAATCTTAAAATAACAAAAATAAGAGTTCAGACCTATTACCTCTTCAGCCGGCATGCTGGTACGGATGTCATAGGATTCCCGTGCTTTATTAAAGGCTTCAAAAAAATTCTGTTCCCCTTGGTCCATGGTTACTGTTAAAACCCCATCATACGCCCGTCGAAGTTTGGTGTCATTGGCCAGAATTGGATAGTTCACATCTTTATGCGGCAGTGAATACAGAAGTGTGTCGTATGGAATGAAGACATAGCCTCGGTCGATCATTCTCATGTCCATTGCTGTGGTTAGCAACCGGTATTGTTCCTCTCCACCAATCAGAACGGAGTGCATGCACATGATGACAACTGCAGAAAAGAAAGGAAAAAGATTTATGAATTAAGATAAAACTTAAATCAATATTGAGTTCAAAATGAACAAACTTATTTTATAATAATAACTTTCATATTGGACCAATTTCATATCATTACATCATAGCATGTTTCATCGACAATATCTAATAAGCATTTCCTGATTAGATGGATTATAAATTATTATAAAGATAATCTGTTATAAGTGATTATGGATAACATTGTTTATCAGCCGTCAGAGATTGTTTTATATCCCAGCATATCAGAGTTGTACTGTACAGTTTTTTTATCTGAAACCAATGTTTAGTGGCATTCAGTGATTTTAATTCTGATTTTAGTAACAAAATATGGTGAAAATAAAACATAAACATAATTCTTAGAACTCACCTCTCACGCGATCTGTTTCCCGCATTACTTTCAGGGCTCGCCGTGGTCCTTCCTTGTCCATTTCCATGGTGACAACTGCACCAACTGGCAGGCCAAGAGCACGCAAGGATGCTGCAAGTTCATGCCCTGTCGCTTCCCACATGTCGTTCTCTGCTGTTATAATCCCAACATGCGCCCAGCGGAAAAAGCGGAGCACGGAGAAGAGCACTCTGGACGAGAGCGGAAGCGGCCGGAGAAATGTGGGATACATTCCGTCATTCATGTCAGCCTTCAGGCAAGCCCAAGAAAGGATACCCTTGTTCCAATTTTTGGCTAGAAGAGCAGCAGAAGTGCAATACCCAGGGTTTGCTGGACCAAGAAAAGCTGAACCGTAACCCTCCAGTTCGGCAAAGCGAGCCAGTCCTCTGGAGCTTGTGCAGTCCTCATTGATAAGTGTGTAGTCATACCAGTAACCTTTATTAAGCTCAGGGTCTTTGTTGATGCGACTCATGGCTAGTCGGGCTGCCAGGTCTGGCAGGGCTTTGGAGTACATGGTGTCACACGCCCATGGTCCTACAATGGCGATTTTGAAGGTGGTGCCCCAGGCCTCACAAGGCAGATATGAAACGATGACTAGTGGAAGGAGAAGCCAGTTACCCCACCAGTGGTAAGTGCGTAGGACTGGAGTAAAAGACACACGACTCACTGAGCTACCAGTGACTTTGTGCTTTGAAGTTTGTTTTTGTCGTCTGTTTTTGGAGGATTGTGGCTGCCATCGTGGGTGGTGGGACTGGCGAAGAAAACTAGAGTTTCTGTGGTCGGCCATTTTGTAGTCTGTTTATTACTTTGCTTAAAATGAAATGGCAGGGAACGTTTATTTTGCTGATGATGCCTGCTGATGACTCAGTGGCCCAAAAACACCCGGCTCTCGTTTTGGGTACTACCCACTAATGGGCACTAGCCCAAAACTACTGCACAATACCCTGCCATCAGAATCTGTGGTACAAAGGCAAGGGAATAAAATAAGGTACGAAAACAGGCAAGTTACTTTTTTCATAATTAAAACATACCAACCTGATGTTACAGGATTTCGTAACTGTTGTACAATGTGGCTAATTCATCTGAATTTGTACGATGTGAAAAATGCAACACTGTAGCCCCTAAATCTAACGTCACTGGAACGTAACCAAATCATACTAAAACATACAAATAAGATATTTACACATTTTATAGGAATTAGCCACTTCGTACAATAGTTACAAATTCCTGTGAGATTGTGTTAAACATACCAACATGAAACTTTATTATGCTTATGTTTCTCTATTACAGTGAACTGTGGCTCAAACTTTGAGACCTAAGATTATATTATTCATTAGCACCATTAACAGTAGATAAAACTTTAAATCATGTTTGCTATAAAGAGTCTTGTGGTGACCACAGTGACATTGAGAAGCAATGTTCTTCAACCCTCTTACGATATTGTCCTCTCCTCCTTGATCCTAAAGATCTAATCTCTGATTCCAGGCTTTGTTTTAATCAGCTGACCAGCTAGTTCCTCACCTGACTCATGTGCCATCTGTCTGTCAGGTTTAAAGGTGGAGGTGGGGTGAAGAGTTACACGACTCGTATCAGGCTGTCTGCCCATTCCTCTCTGTCTCTCTCCATTGCTCAGCATGCAGATTACAATTAAAGAGCTCTACCTTCACTGGCCAGACCACAGTAACTGCCAAATAACGCAAGGCTTAACCAACCTTATTCTTAGTTTACCTTATCTCTTTATAAGTTCATTACTCTGTATCTTTGACCTGTCAATGGCCCTCTTAATTCTGTATCCTCTAAATATGTCTTCCATGTTTTCTATTGTAACTCTCTCTCCAGCACTCTCTAGCTGTCTTTATCGCTGCTCATTTGACCAATGCTGACATAAATCAGGATTACAGAGGATTGCACGAGACCTGCCGGTTTTACATTATCTCTATGGTGATCTGTCTGTGATGTCAAATAATAGGCACATCACTCGATGAACTGTATGAAAGCTGAAAAGATTCGATAGTTATAGGAATTTCACATTCTTGGGCCTGCAGTCTTGTTTCTTGTCAATTTAATCTGATCATTAATGATAAAATCACTGTTAGATTTTTAGGCTGAAAAGTTAGAGGCTGATAAAGGACGTCCTACTATTAGCATTCTTCAATCTCAAGTTATTTAATTAAAGGATCCTCATTTTACCGTGTAAAAATCTAAACAAGTGTTTCATATTTGCTAACTAGCTACTTTATTTAGTACTTCTTTTACTGCTAAGAAGAAAAAACATTTTTAAACAAAGCATTTGGTTCTGGAAATCATTGCAAACTGAGAAGATTTGACAAACGTGGCATTGCAAAACACATTCCTAATAAACAAGTCATAAAGTTAACACAACATTCATCCAGTAACAATCGAAGATTACTTAACATCCCTGACAGAAGACCTAATCCTTTAAACCTTTTGGTCTACAAAGGTTTATTTTATATTGAAAATGGCTATTTTGATAAAAGATTGTTTGATAAAGGATAAAAAGACTGGCTAACCTGGTGTGTTAATTGAGAACCATGCTGAGTGATTGTTCCATTAGAAGTTCCGTTGGTCTAAGAACCAAGTGTTGACCAGATCTGTAATCCAGCGAAGGAATAGCCCAAATAATGATTTAAAAGTACAATATTAAATGGAGAAAGGTCATAAATTCCACACAAAATGTATAAAAACGTATCTTCCCAAAATGTACATTCTTTCAAAGCAAATGTTGCAATCCAGTTTTCTCTCTTTATTTTGGAGCCTATTTTTTGTGGTCCCTTGAGGTTTGGAGGCCCTGGGCTGAGTCCTGCCCCAATCTGAAGAGCCTAATGGGGAAGCCACTGGAACAAGAGCCTCTCAGAGTCCTGAGGCTTTCTTTTTTACAGAGAGATAACAAGTGAACAGAAACAAGCAGAGGAGAAAGGATGGGGCGGGCAGGGAATCCAAGTGGTGACTTCTTAACCGTCTTTATCCTTTAATCCACACATACATGGCAAAAGGTAGTTCTTGTGTGAGGTTGTGGTCCAGTTACATTAAAGATATTGACTGGCCAGTTGAAGTGCACAGAAATCATTAGCAAATATACTAAAAAATCTTGCGTGATTTCAATACCAGCTGGTATGTGTTTCCGTGAACTTGACACTTTATGGACATGTGATACCAGACACAGGTACTTTGTGTATCATGTATTATGCATTTTAAATGCTATGACAGATATTACAATGAAGGGACATGGATACCACCATCCTCATAGGATTATAAGCGAGAGTGACTGATTGTAATGTCCATGATCTAAATACGTTTTCCGTAATACTGAATGTAACATCACGCTTCTGCAACAAGGTTAGGATGATGGTTCTATGTCATTAGTGCAATGTGTCCTCATGTCACAATCTGAAGTGTGTCTCTCGTTCTTCTTTGCTCCACCCTGCTGCCTGATCTTTCTTGAGGTTATAAGATTGACGAGGAATGTCCAACAGGAGATTTGAGTTCCCAGAAAGCTCTGAGACAAAATAAGTCAAAATAAACCACAGTTGTGACAGAGACACTGTTTTAATAGCTTGTGTCAGTTTGTTTCCGTGTAAAACGAGGATAGGGCCCAGGTGTCATTGAAAAAATGTGTATATGTGAGAGGCAGGAGGCTGGGACCTGTGCTGGGATTGTTCAGCTCTTGTTGAATTTTGCTTTCATTTGTCTGAATATGTAGGATCGGTAAAGTGTAAGATTCCTATGAACTTTTGCACACTGCTTGAAGACTGTCAAGTGTGCTCATTCTGTATGTTCACAAAAGTGTATACAAATTTGAAATGTTTGCCCAACTTAAATGTTCGAGAAGGTGTCTCTTACTTACTTGGTCATATAATTAGAATATCATCAAAAGGTTTATTTATTTCACTAATTCCATTCAAAAAGTGAAACTTGTATATTATATTCATTTATTACACACAGACTGATATATTTCAAATGTTTATTTCTTTTAATTTTGATGATTATAACGGACAACTACAGAAAATCCCAAATTCAGTATCTCAGAAAATTAGAATATTGAGAAAAGGTTAAATATCGAAGACACCTGGTGCCACACTTTAATCAGCTAACTAACTAAAACATCTGCAAAGGCCTTTAAATAGTCTCTCCGCCTAGTTCTGTAGGCTACACAATCATGGGGAAGACTGCTGACTTGACAGTTGTCCAAAAGACGATAATTGACACCTTGCACAAGGAGGGCAAGACACAAAAGGTCATTGCAAAAGAAGCTGGCTGTTCACAGAGCTCTGGGAAGGAAAAGATGTGGTAGAAAAAAAGTGTACAAGCAATAGGGATAACCGCACCATGCAGAGGATTGTGAAACAAAACCCATTCAAAAATGTGGTGGAAATTCACAAAGAGTGGACTGCAGCTGGAGTCAGTGCTTCAAGAACCACTATGCACAGACATATGCAAGACATGGGTTTCAGCTGTTGCATTCCTGGGTCAAGCCACTCTTGAACAACAGACAGCGTCAGAAGCGTCTCACCTGGGTTAAAGACAAAAAGGACTGGACTGCTGCTGAGTGGTCCAAAGTAAGTATTAATTATATCAAATAGGCATAGTTTGGTTAGGATTGTTTGTTCAGTATACATATATACAGTATACAGTAAGTAAAGTAAATGTTCTGTGGCGTATCAGAGCCTCCTTATTCCTTTGAGCACAGCCCTGCGAAACACTAAGATCTTAAATGTAACAGAAGGCATCTGGAGAACTGGAAACACTGAGCACTGACCTTTTGACGTGGCATAAGACACATGTTTTTTAGTTTAGGTGGTGGAGACAAAAGCCCTCAAACTTCATACACTTTTGACAACTAACTGCCTGATCTGCGCGTGTGTGTGTGTGTGTGTGTGTGTGTGTGTGTGTAGGCATGCTAGATCATTATTTATAGAGTCCGTAATCAGATAATCAGATTAGTCAGATTGGGTTGTGCTACACTGAGCTTCAACCAGCAAGCCTCTTGCATCTGATCAGTAAGAGAAAGAGATGGGATGCAAGTGGCTTCATAATTTGAAAGATTAGAACATTATAGAGATACTTTCAAAGAATAACACATTAAGTGTGTCATGCACCTATGACTCATTTTGTGCTGAAGATAAGACACAACCAAATGGCAGAAAAATTATGTTTCAAATACATTTAATTTTTACATATACATTACATTTGGTATACAAGAGGGACATATTTTAACTGAATTGAAAATATTTCTTAATCATTCATAGTACATGAATGAGCCAAAATAATTCCCATTGATTATTTATATCACAAAGCATACAGTTGTCAACTGGGCTAGATTAATTATTTATGATTCTAAATACAAAAGTTAGACCAATTGCCAGTTTTAAAGTGCAAATAAACATAGTTATAGTCCTAAAACGGCAAGCATCTGCGTATTTTCAACCACTCTACATGGATTTATACAATCTCCTTGAAGTAAATGGAATCCACGGGACAAACGAAGAAAAGTTAAATCATCGATCCCACAGCACCGTTGACGTAGGCATCGGAAGCAAAACGCTGTACCACATTTAGGGCAAATGATATTAGGGCACCCAACACCGTTATGAGTGTGCAGGGCCTTGCACCCTGGACAGGCTCTAAAGTATGGGCAACCTTTTGCTGAGCTGTGAGGGTCGTCGATCTGTTCATCGCTGAGGAGCGCGGCGCGGAGCGCGCAGTTTGGTAGCGCACAGGAGCTGGCGATTGAAGCGTCGCCCTCGCGTGCCCATTCTCTCTGACACGCGCCGCAGAACTGAAACACGCGCCGCTTCGCTTCAGAACACGGCCGGCAGACCGCGCGCTGACCGTCAACCTGTATGGTTTCTTCTGATCTGTGGCAACCAGGGCACTGGGGAGAAAGGGTTGATATCCTTTAGACAACATCTGTTTATAAAATAAAGCACTCAAGACCGCAAAAAGTAGGCTATATAAGGAGACTTGGCGAAAAGTTACACACAAACATGTGCAAATAGGGTGTCATGGCAGGAGAATGACTACAAAATAGTAGGCTACTAAAAGGATCTATAAATTGGATTAGAATATGAGGTGTATGATCCAAGATGGGCAAAACACTCAACTATTAATACTTTTTTCTAAATTGGACATTCCGGCCACTATTGTACTGTATATTGTACAATTATAGGCCTATATACATTTGTGTTTATAAAATATGTCCCGTACGCGCTTGTCTGAGTTATAACCCATTTAGTTTCTTGGATGATGGAAAACTGCGTCACAGCTAATCAGACCTATTGACATAGTTTGCTAGATTAAGTCTAATAACTTAATTCTGTCAGAACAAGTGCCTCAGAATAACCTGGGTGAAAATCTGACGTCATGGAGGATTACTGAACCATTTCTGTTGCGCGGTCAATCTAAAAAGAAATGCGCGGTCAATCTTACCTTTGGAGCGTTCATGGCTCAAATCCTGCTGGACTAGATCAACATACGCACAGAGAAACCTGTGAACGAGAGAGAGAGAGCGAAAAAGAGAGAGAGAGAGATGACACGAGCTAGGATTAGAAAGAAAAAGCACGACAAAGGTGTTGGGAATTTTGCTGGTAGACAAATAAGGACGGTTCTATAATATTATGCAACCAATAAGGCTACTATGATTATATCGAATACGACCAAGATCATATTTAAGGTTTTAGTACACATCTAGGTGCTTCAATTTATTCCTGCTATTTGAAAGCTTAAAGTCCACCGACCTGTTCGCTGCTGTTCACTCTTGCAACAGATAAAGAGAATGTATTCGATTTCAACGAGTGCTTGCTGAAAACAAACCAACGTTCACTCCTTAAGCAAGCTGATCATTTCCTTGTAACTTGACGGGGAATACCACGGTGAAAAGCTTTCGCTTTCTTTTTAGCAAATGATAAATCCACAAATAGATATGTATACAAATAGAAATAAAAATCACGATCTTCAGTGTAGACAGGTATTGTCTATGTCTGTGCATATAGTTCCAAGAATTACAAATGTAAGGCAATATAAAATATTTTATTTTTTATTAGGCCAAATGCGTCATCTACTGGTTACTCACAGTAAAACCTGACGAAAGAGAAAATGTTACTTACGTAATAATATCTTAAAAGTAGTTAACAAATTTGAGATTTTGTTTAGTGTCCCCCAAAAAAAGAAAACATTCTCACTTTCTTCAACTTTAATCTCAGGATATGAAAAATCCAGTCCAGTCATTTTTACACCTGCTGTAAGTGGACTGGCATAATTTACTGCAAAAGTATTTCATGAGGAGTGAATATGCTGTTATGTTTTGTGAACAGTAGCATACAAACTTTAGGTTTTAATGTTAATCTGATGAAGCAAAGGTCTAACATGGTTGAGAGGCAGTATGAATTGTGCTGTAGATAAGATTTATCCTCTGAGAAATCCTTAATTCCAATTTATACTAATGGTAAACGTGTTAAAACACTAAACATCTTCAGTATGTTATTAATAATATTATTTTTAGCAATAAAGTGCTTCAAGTATAACAACTGGAACAGCACTTCCAGAATTGACCTAAAATATAGATTTTTGCACCTGGCTTGAAAAACGACCAAACACAACCTGATTTTCTTTCTTTGTGTACATTTGTTTATTGAATATATACCTTTTGCTTTTTCAAATTATTATCCCTCCTTCAGTTCAATGTTTAACTGATTAAATTCAAGGTTTCACAGCTTTAATCCCACACACGTCCACTACAGTCCTAATTGTTGAATAATCTCACTGTTATTCTTGATCACACAGGGCTTCATCATCACAAGATCATTGTCATCAAAGTCACTGTCATCAAAGTCACTGTCATAATAATCATCATCGTAACATTCCGGGCCCATGCAGCGGAAGCAGAACTCTTTAAAGCAGTGGGGACAGACAATATTAGAACACCCATCACCGTTATGAGTAAGTAGAGCCTTGCATCCTGGACAGGCCCTGAAGAACGGGCAACCTCTTACTGAGCTCTGTGGGTCGTCGATCTGTTTGGCGCTGAGGAGAGCGGCACGGAGTGCACAGTTTGGCAGTACACACGAGTCTGTGCTCACAGCTTGGCGAGGCCACTCTCTCTGACATGCGCAGCAGAACTGAAATACGCACCGCTTCGATTTAGAACACGGCTTGCAGACGACACGTTGACCGTTCAGCTTTCTCATCCGTGAACGATGACAACTAGGGCACTGGGTATTATAGCCATATAAGACACAAAGAGACATATCACTAGTTTTGTAACCTTCAGAAGAGTTAACACCTGTAATTTTCAAGTGAACTTTTGAGTGTATGAGAGTATAAGAGCGTATGAGACCGTATAAAACATTTCATCATATTTCATTACTACATTACATTACAATTGTTGGCTGAACTTTAATGATTTAAAACAAAAGTTTGAACAAGAACAGCCCAGAGAGATTTTGCTTGCTATTGGGTTGTCAATCTACCTTTATAATGTTCATGGCTCTAGTCCTCCTAGCTGCACTGATGGGCAGAAAGAGTTAGCTAAGAAAACAAAGGCAGGCACATAGACTTAATTAGATCATTTTATACAATACAATAAAATAGAGAGGATTACAATAGATAACAAGATAAAAAAACTGACCTGAATGTTCAAATGGCAATGGAAGATGTGGGGAATGAAAAATGAATAAAACGGCAACGAAAACCTTCTTCAATGTGGGATCATAAACACCAGAATGAAGGGGAATGCCAGTACTATGTGACTTTCAGTTTTGACTCCACGCACGAATGTCACGTGATATTACCTTTCTTATGATTGGTTGAATGAATGCAATTCTATGGTGCATGATTTATTTTTGTCTGATCGGAATAGAAACTGTTTTTTGTAGAAATGTCTTTAATGTAAACAGGCATTAGTCGGTAGATTTAGTCTTGGCTTTTGATTTCAAAATGAATGAGAGTATAAGAGTGTATGAGAACGTAAACAAACTCATTTATAAAACAAGACATATGGTGTAACATGGAATTTATAATACATTTACTACTGGAAAAACAAGTTTTTGCTCAGAAGTCGATTAATTGGCGCTCTTTGCTGTGTTTCAATTGACCTATGTTTTCCTAAAATTTTCTACAGATGAGACAATCATTGAAAAAGTTCACACACTAGAATTTGATAATATTGAGCTATAACTTATACAATAGCTTGTCACGGAAGGCGTGGTGGAAGAACCCAATTGCAGGCAGCAGGGATGAAGGGGTTAACAAACGGACTTTAATAATAACAGAAAACAAAAACCCACGAGGGGTAACAAAAGAGTTCACAATAACAAACACGATAAACTGAAAAACTAAACACTCAACAAGAACTCAACTATAAAACACTAAGACTAGAACAAACACTCACAAAGACTAAATATACTTAACCGTATCTGCCATGACAAGGCTTCTAGGACGGTGTAACAAGTACATCGAACGAGCACAGGAAATTGAACACGAGGATGTTTTAAAGGGGAACAAACACAGGATAATTACTAAGGGGCAGGTGAAGGTAATGTAACACTAATGGGAAGGCTAACGAGACGAAAGGGCGGGGAACACCGACGGGACACGAGAAAGCACGTGGCAAGGCAAAATCTAAACAAAGCCATGTCTTTCTCACACAAAACCTGGCTATGCCATGACTCCGCTGCAAGACCAAGAATAAACATGACATGATAGCGGAATCATGACATAGCTATTGCCTAGGCTGATACTTGATAAGATTCATGAGACAATCTTCAACATTTTAACTTGCAGACTTGACAGAGAGATCTCTTCTAAACTGTGTGGACATAGGCCTGTCTAATATTGTAAGATTTTGACCTTATTTCTTGGATTATCCTTCAATATTCAGCAGCCAATAACCATTGGATGTTGTGAGAGCAAGAGGCACTGACAACAAAGTGTGGTTGTATCAAGCTCATTTATTTATTCAAAGTCAACAGTTATACAGAGCAGAACTGGGCGTTTAGTAAAACTGTCGCAAGCAATCAGCTGGTTTTGCTATATTCATGTTTATGTTAAATAAGAGCGCTGTGCGAAGAAATGTCTTATACAAAGAAGGGGCCTCATTGTTCAAACAGGATGTTATGATATATGATAAGTGTAGAACTGGGAGGTCGGGATGTCGAATATTGCACCTGATTGACAGATAGGCCCTCAACAAAGATGATACAGAAATAAATGCGTGTAAGAGCAAGCTTGCAAATTGTTATAAGCTTGCATCGAAGATATAAAACATTGGATGACTTGTAATTTCCTTCTTTTTAATTCTAATAAAACAGAAATATTACTTATCGGACCAAATAAGTGATTATAACCAGCAAATTGAAGGATGTACTGTCACTCCAACAAATACAGTAAAAGATCTAGGCGTTATATTAGACAGCAACCTGTCATTTCGTAATCATATCTCAAATGTCACAAAAATAGCCTTTTTACACCTTAGAAATGTTGCCAAATTACGAAATATTCTACGTGTTGCTGACGCAGAGAAGCTTATTCATGCATTTGTGACCTCAAGACTTGACCACATGTAAAGCACTTCTTAGTGGTTATCCTGCATCATCAATAAACTACAGTTAGTTCAGAATGCAGCTGAGTTCTAACCAGGTCCAGAAAATACGATCACATAACCCCATGTTATAAATGTTATAAATAATATAAAATATTATTAAGTATCGTATTGACTTTAAAGTTCTTTTAATCACTTATAAATCCTTAATGGGTTTAGCCCCTACCTACCTAACAGAGCTTCTATCACACTACAACCCATCACGCTCTCTAAGATCTCAAAAGGCACGACTTTTGATAATACCTAGAATAACTAAATCCACCAAAGGGGGTCGAGCTTTCTCATACGTAGCACCTAAACTCTGGAATAGCCTTCCCGACACTATTCGAGGATCAGACACACTCGCCCAATTTAAATCTAGATTAAAGACACATCTTTTCAGCCAAGCATTCACTTAATGCAAAATATGCTAAATAAACCACCAGACTGCTGACATTAGATATTATTTACTAGAATACTTTTACTTGTTATATAAACACCATGTGCTGTGCTGTGTTTTACCTTTTTTGTGTGTAAAACTGCTTTGGAACAATGCGCATTGTGAAAAGCGCTATATAAATAAACTTGAATTAAATTGAAATTGTTCCTGTAAAACGCACAACAGGTTTCCACCGCTGTGCAGATCGATCAGCGTAAATCAACTATAAGAGCCGCGACTCGCGAGAGCGATTTTGAAAGCGTTTGATAAGAGAATATATCTCGTGTGTTTGGAGGCGGAGGAACGTTGTGGTCTTCTACACTACTGACCAATGAGAGAAGACTCCTGGGAACGATGGGAGGGGCGTCGATATGATAGTGAGGGGTTTCAACTTCACAGCATACCAGAAGAAAGTCATTCGTATCGTAGGTTTGTGTGAGAAAAACAAGTAGTTGTAAAAAGTACCATGGGGGACATTGCAGAGTGCAGCTGGTCTTCATCAGCATTATGTTGTATTGGTTTTATTGCGGTGCTGTATAACCTGCTTAGGTGGTCGTGGCAGTGTTGGCATGGATTCAGAGTTTACGTGATGTCCGAGATCTGGCAAACAGACCTGAAGGCATATGGGCAATGGGCCGGTAAGACAGAAATATTTTAATTCCGAGACTGCAGAGTGTTTTCTTTGTCATGCTGTATAATAATCCAATTATTTATTTTTCAGAATAAACATTTAATTGTAAAATGATTTAGTATGGAATAGAACAGTCATGTTGTTTTATTTGTTTACTAAATGCTAAATGTATGCGCATGTTTTCACAAATAATCTATTTAATGCAGCATCTGCAAAGTTTTGACGAATTCTTTAAATCCCAATATTAAGTTAAAGAGAATGAAAATTCTATCATTATTTACTCAAGCTCTCGTCATTTCAAACCTTTATGACTTTTTTTCTTCTGCAGCACACAAAATAAGATATTTCGAAGAATGTTAGCCGAACAACGTCAGTACCAATTGACTTGCATTGGTTTTGTGTTCATACAATAGCAGTGAATGGGGACTGCAGTTGTTCCGTGAGGATGAGTAAATGATGGCAGAAGTTTCATTTTTGAGTGAACTTTCCATATTTCTGTATTCTTACTACATTATACACCTGTCCTGGTTTGAGTTGGCTAAACCAATTTACTCATATACATTTTGTTTATCGGCAGCACTTAGGTGCAGGACGAAACACTCAATTTTATATAAGAAAAGTTTTTAGCTCATGTAACTTTTGTGTTATTTGGATAATGACAATTGATGCCGTCTCTGTTGATAGAAGCAACTATAACCAGCAAGAATTTCATGCTGGTCCTGGCCAGTTTATACTGCTTATATTACTGGTTTTATTCTGGTGTAGCCTTTGATGATTCGCTGGCGTACCATAGGTGGTCTTGATAACAGACAAGTGATCCAGCAGGGTCTTGGTGGAGCAGGACAGATGTTTGTGGTTAAGCAGCCTGGAGGGAAGGTACACCAACATAGTGTCTAGGAGACCTGCTTTGCTTTATTTTCTGCAGGGGTGTTGTGTTCCATCGGTTGTACTGTACTCGTTCTACTCAGCACAGCCAGAAATTCATTAATACATGCTGACTTGTCAAACATTTTCTTGTACTCAAATAGCATTTAAACTTCAAAGAACTGTAAACACAGTTACACTGTGTAAAGTGTAATGGCCTTTAGAACAGGAAGGATAAAATGTGTTTAATATTTATATAGACTTTGCACAACTTTGTTTTCACAGTTGTGACTGGAGCTACATCAGGGATCGGTCGAGCATATGCCGAAGAGGTCAATGATGATTGCAGAGTTGAACGGATGACAATAATACAATATTTACTGCTATATTTCGATTATTTGTTCCATATATAAATACATACTCGTCCAACCAGAGTGTATATTAATATAAGGGTTTTTTGTGTATTTATATTTTAGCTTGCTAAACGTGGCTTAGATCTCGTTCTGATCAGTCGCTCTGAGGCAAAGCTTCATCGTGTTGCCAAGGACATAGGTGAGTTACCAAAAGACGAAATGGAGTAAAATGTAGCTTCTTAAAACAAAATTAATCTGGCATTACATGAGAGAAAAAAAAACATAAAATAGCAAAAAATGACCTTGTTCTGGTGAGTGTGAAATGATCTGATTATTTAATGTCCCTGTAGTAAATTATACTGTCATTAATTACATTTGCAAATATGTAAAGTCTGATATAAAAAGTAAAAAAAACATCATTTGTATTTTGTTTGTGTGTGTAGACATTACAAAATAATGTGGATTACTTTGTCTCTACACGTAATTCTGCATGTGTTTGTTTCAGAGTCTCAGTTCAGCCGTCAGACTCGTGTGATTCAGGCAGACTTTACAGAGGGTCATTCCATCTACTCAGCCATCACACAGCAGCTGGAGGGCCTGGAAATCGGAATTCTGGGTAGGGATACAATCTTGAATCATGTGTAAAATGGTGTGAAAGAATATTTTTTTAGAATGTTTTTAAGCCGCAAAAGAATGGAAGTTTTTATATTTGTTTTACTGAATATGGACCCCTCTTGAGAGAGATCAAAAAATATATATTAATTTTATATTTCTGTCCAAAGTAAACAATGTAGGTATGAACTATACAGGAATGCTTGCCAATTTTCTGGATGTTCCTGACCCAGAACAGGTTTGACACTTTCTAATTTTGTTATTGTAGTTCATTGATGTACTGTATAAGTGTGGATTACATTTGGTACTTTTTCCTCTCTCCAGAGAATTACACATGTGATAAATTGCAACATACTCTCTGTCACTCAGGTAAAACTACCTGTATGGTCAACTGATATTACATATTTTAGACAAAATGCAATGTGGTCTGTGATTGCATTGATAAAAAGACTGGTATTGAATCAACAGTAATGTTAATGATGATGTTGTTGTCTTGTAGATGAGCAGACTTATTTTGCCCGGCATGGTTGAAAGGTAAACATGCAGCCAGTTCCGATCATATCTGTTTAATAGAGAAATCTGTATCCGTGGTGTATAATGCTAAGTGCTTCTGTCTTTGTTTACTTCCAGAGGAAAAGGTCTCATTATAAACATGTCATCAGAGGCCGCCTCCCAACCCCAGCCAATGCTCTCCATATATTCTGCCACTAAGGTACAACACAAACCAAATCTAAGACCCTTACTTAAGACAACAGAAACAACCAAGTGACAAAAGCTCGCCTCTTCTTTGTACCTAGATATTTGTAACATATTTCTCTCGCTGTCTGAGTGCAGAATACACATCCCAAGGAATCACTGTTCAAGTAAGTTTAACGCAAATACTCTGTACACAACTTGCAGAACCTTGACATTCTCGTCCGTTTTCCAGTGTGTCGCCCCGTTTGTGGTCTCTACCAATATGACCCATAATGTTCCTGTGAATCCTCTGGTGAAAAGTGCTGCTTCTTTTGCTAGAGATGCTCTGAACACTGTAGGTTACACATCTTACACAAGTGGATGTGTAACTCATGCATTGCAGGTAAGATTAAAAAAATATTTCAGCCCTTTTAATCATTTTTGTATCTGAACATAAAACATAGAACATACCATCTTTTTTCAGAACATGGCTCTGTCCATCTTTTTTCCGGACTGGCTGCGTCTCTCTTCCTTCTGTGTACAACGGATGGCAAAATTGGCTCAGAAAATGGAACCGCAAATAAGAGAGAGGATGGCAAACAACAAACAGGACTGACCAAATCACACTGTGTGCACTTCAGTGAACATACAAATAACATGGTTAGGTATAAAAATACAGAAACACACACGATATGGTGTACACGTTAAAAGCTAGCACACATTTTCTGGAAGACACGGACACAGCATAGTGTTTATCCTTGTCTTTGTGCCCGGTTTTAGAGTCTAAGCCTATAGACCCTAGTTTGATGATGTATTTCTGCTTTATTTATCAGAGTCGAACTTTTTCTATTAAAGGCCCAGTGAATGAAATCTAGTGGTGCGGTTGCAAATTGAAACCAACGGCTCTCTCCACCGCCATCACTTCCCTTTGAAGCATTACGTTGGCTGACACAGAACTACAGTAAATGTAGTCACGCTTTGACTTCTTTAATGAAGGAGATAACGTATTTACGAAATGCGCTCCAGTTTCTCCATTTAGGGCTACTGTAAGAACAACATGGCGAATTATATCCAAGGGGAACCCTGGTGTATGTAGATAGAAATAGCTCATTCTAAGGTAATAAAAACATAATGCTTCATTATGATACACCTCTGAAGACAGTTAGTTTTGTATATTGTATTGCATTTCTGTCAGTAGATCATTTTACACGTAGCACTTTTTATATGTCTTATCTTAATAAATCTAGTCAAAATGCAGTGTAGTTAAGGGTATCACTCCACAACTTTCCACACCCAATGAATATATAAGTAACCTTTTTTTGTAAATGCAATATGTCAATTGTAACATAAAATGATTGAAATGCTGGAAAACATTCAGCTACCTTGACACCATCTGTGCCATTAACATGTATCTGCTGTTGTTTATTCCTGCATTCAGTTCCCAGAATTGTAAAAAATGATCTTTTTAAATATATGTCATTAACCATGTGTTTGTTTGTCTTTTGCATGTATGATGTATTTATTGCAATTGCATAATGTGATATGAGGAAAGCTTTAAAGTGACAGAAGGCCATTTTAACATCAGCTTAAAAAAGGCAATGAAGGAAAAGATATGAAATATTTTGTTTAATGACTTTGTATTTTGTTTACATAGTATTGTTGTGCATAATGCAATTCCAAGCACTGTAAAACATACAAACTAACAAACACAGAATGCAATGGCTTGTACACTACTTTATTCCGCATTAGACACCTACTATTGTACAGCTGTGATACGATCTAAAACCCTTGCAAAGGTCTGACCTTCTAAGGCTTCAGCTCACTTGACTTCGGTTACTTTTTTACAAACGCACACCCTGTAGACACATACATTCAGTCTAAGAGCAAAATAATCAAGTATTATTTAAGCTCTGGTATCCCTTTAAACTTTACAAACACCAACATAGACATAACAGAAAAGGCACTTCTATGTTCATCATGCTTTGATTTGTATCTGATTCAAGTCCGAAGCTTTAGGCTCAGCCATTAGCCTAGCAAAGGCAACCATCAACATAAACAGCTTTATTTATTTATTCAACTTCAACACTATACAGCTGGACCTTCAAATACAACTTTATATCATTCCACTGTTATTGTATCTCTCACACACAAAGACATAATAAAACAATATTTTTAAAGCTACCAAACAGACAATAACTACATTATGAGCATACAGTGCAACACAAGCGCTTTCATTGTGAAGTTGAGAGCAGCATTAAAAGGATAGTTCACCCAAAACTTTAATTGTTATCATTTACCAATCTAGTCATTTCAAACCTGTAGAATGTAAAAAACAAATAAAGGCTGTACCCATTGACCTTTATAGAAGGGTAGCACTGTTGTTCAGTTACCCACATTCCTCAAAATATCTTAGTTTGAACGAAGTATGAAGTAGGTCATACAGGTTTCAAATGACAAGAGGTGAACTATGACCCAAAACTGTGTGGGTTCCTCATTGACCCGTTCTAACTGGGTCATAATGGGGTTGAAGAGTTCGCATAAATTATTAACAATACTCTCCATATGGTCACCCCACTTATCTGACAAGATTACAAAAAGCAAACACAAAATTGATAAACATTCGTTTCAAATCAAGTCCACAGAGCGCCCATACAATGCCCCTTGCACGCAAAAACGGTTATCGGAAAACAGTTGCTATTGAAATTTATATCAAACATTATTTCTCTGTTCTCCTTACATACATAGTTATCATAGCTCAGTACATGTAACTGGTGTCACCCCATGAATCAAAAGAGTGGGGCCCAGTTCTTGAGTAATAGTGTCCAGCTGTGTTAGATACTGCTGTGATTGGTCAGCACTGGAAGGAGGGTGTGGCAAATACAAGAAGCGCACCGCTGCTGTAGAGCTATGCTCTTTTAGAAGGGCATTCACAGCACGCAGGACGTTTTCAGGCACTGCTTTTGTTTCTACATTTTGCTTCTCTGGATTGGCATCTCTAAGGGTGCGTGACACATTATCCCACGTCACGATTTTAATAGAAGCACGAATCCTCAGCTTTCCCAGCAAGTCTCTAAACTGTTCCTCTTTAGCTAGCCAACCCTGGTCTTCTGACTGGGACTCCACACAGAGGAATATACGCAATCTTGCAGAACGCCACCAGCTGGCCATGTTCAACACACACGCCATCTGCAGCAAGAAAAGACTGCACACATCTGCGTAACTGGCACTGCCTGGAAAGAGTAGGTTTGACGGCCACACGTCGATGGTTTTCACGCAGTCACCTCCTCTTATGAATGTTTTGCCTTTGCTTTCAGGTGGCAGTTGGTAAAAGTATCGACCCAAACAAACATTCTTTCCCATTTTTATGGCATCGCGGATGATGCTCACGTACTCCTCAGGCTGAAGGGACCGAGGGCTCTCGACATGCCGTACAGGTGAAAAATAAGCCTGTAGTGATGGCAGATCCACTCCAAAATTATCCCCCTCATCCCGAGCACCCTCGCAGAACACGGGGTCCTGTAAGAAGTAGTCCTCTGGGTAACAGTTGTCATAGAAACCCAAAACTAGGGTATTAGGCTTCATACCTCCTGCAGCAGAGAAAAGAAATAGAAAAAGATTGTCAGGGTAAGAAATACATAGAAGATAGACATAAATAGTAGGTTATATAAACAGATTATAATTTTCAGCAAAACTCAAGAATGCATGCATCAAAAGGGACAAATTCCAATAAAGAATTTAAAGGGGTCATATGGCTGTGTTTTTCAGTTTTTTTAATATGAATGCTTACAGAGAGTAAATCAACATTTTGGCATATCTCTCTCCAAGGCAAAGATTGTTCGCCTGGACAACCGAAACTAATAAGATCTAAATCTCTACACTGCCCATGTATGGAATAAAAAACGTCATACTGACAAAATGGCGACTTGAACACGCACCTAAGTGAAACTAAGAGTTGGCAGTGTCTTGTGGCTGGAATACACTGCAAGATTTTAAAATCTGAACAGATTTAAGGAAAATGTAAAGGACATGTCTCACCCAACCCAGTGATGCGAAGCAGGTGTTGAGTGCCCTGCCTGACAGATGGAGAGAGAGTTAAATCCACAAAGGCCTTTACACCCAATTTATCCACCAGACTCAGCCAGAAATTATATTGCGGCTGCACAGGGTCTGCTGGAAATAAGTCTGAAAGAAAATTCAAATTAATTTGGACATATATAATTTTTATTTGCTTAGTGTCTTCCCCTTTTTTCAACAATATTACACGAGGTTGGTAATAAATGACAGAAATTTTATTTTGGATGAACTTTCCTTTTCACAGGGAAGCTTTATTATCAAAAACATAAAAACTACCCCCGGTGTCCTACCCAGATCTCCAATCTGCACATGGCCCAGGACAAACAGTCCTCCTTTTTTTAACTGGTTGACAAAGCAGATGAGCTGACAGGAGGACCGAGGGTTTGCCACCATCAGCAAGACCTGTGGCCGCCAGAACTTCACATGATCTTTACGGGAGTCTAACATGAGAAGATACTTCCTGACCTGAGAGGATGCCAGAGATCATCTCATTAAGTTTGGTGCATATGCATGTTTATGTCTGTGTTTTTGTATATACAGCTGGTACCTGGTGAAAAATGAGTGCTTGGCTGATGTAGCCCCAGCTGCTGGTGGGTGAGCGGTAGTGCAGGAACAGCAGGAGGAGCAGCAGCAGTACGATGCTGGCTGAGGAATAGACTGGGTTTATCACAAACATCATCACCACACAGCTTACAATACCTAACAAACACGTGTGCCAAGAGAATAACTGAAATGTTGGCCTGGAAAGAGAAAAGAAAAAGAGAAGACATCTTTAATGAAAATGTAAAGATATATCATTATATCGCTAATAGTGATGAACCGCGGATCAACGCAGAGGAGAGATTTATGGAGGTTTTAGTGCAGTACCTGAAGTTTGGAGCAGAGGCCCATTCAAGAGCCAAACAAGCCAAATCCACTGCAGCATACGCCAGCAGGTAAAACACTGTCACAATGCCAGCAATCACATTCAGCTGTCCCGCAAACAGAGTACACTACAACACACACAAAGTCTATTCAAATGCATACACTTTATATTAAAGGGACAGTTCAACCAAAAATCACAATTCTGTAACCATTTACTTACCCTCAGATTGTTCAAAACCTACATAAATGTCTTTGTTCTGCTAACTAGAAAGGAAGATATTCGGAAGAATGTCAGTAACCAAAAGGACATTGACCCCCATAGTATTTATTTTCCCTACCATGGCAGTAAATTGGGGATGGGATCCGTTTGGTTACTGACATTCTTCCAAATAAGTTTCTTTGTGTTCAGCAGAACAAAGAAATGTATACCGGTTTGGAACAACCTGAGGGTGAAAAATGACGACAGATTTTGTCCCTTTAAATCCACAAAAATGAAATCTAAAATGCACATAGCTTTCTGTACCTGCACCAGGCCCCAGGTATAGAGCACAGAGACCCAAGGGTTCCCAGAGCTAGAGGTGACTGTAGCTGGAGCCAAAGGCAAACCTGAAAGATCACACCACCAATACCGTTTTTATTGTTTACATATGTCTCTACTACCTGCACTAGCGGCTTTGCAACAATGCAATATGCAATTCACTTGAATTTAAAAATGTCCCTCAAATTACCTTTGTGCTATATAAGTGGCTTTCTTAAATGTCCAGAGCATCAAGTTTAAAGCGGTTCAACATCATTATACTGGTAGTCAGATACTGTTACTTTTTAAAGTTATTGTGTGTTTTGCGGCGCAACATCAATTAAAGACAACAAAAGTTACATAGTTACAAGTACATTCTAAAGATTGATGGAATGTGGTATTGTGCAAGGATGACAGATGTTTTCAAATGGCCACAGACTGAGCTGCCGGCATGAAAAATATGTGACATTTAAATAAACTATTAAACTATATTTTGTATCTCATGATAAAAATATTTTGGGCAAATATGTATGTGTATTTTTAACTGCCTTGGTTCTAACTTCTGCATTTAACTTTCGATCACAAATAGTGTAATTGTCATTAAACAAAAGTGTGACAAATCATTAGCTGTGATTGTCGTGAAAAACAGCGATCAAAACATATTATTGACAGTGAGAATTTCCACATCATTTAATTTTCAAAAAAACATGTCAAAGGAATGGTGTTGATTTTGCTTATAAATGCAAATGTGATCAAAAGCATCATTTCAGAAGAATATTGATGGGAGAAGGCTTGTGTCAAGGGTCTTTAGATATGTCTCTTTTACCTTTTGCACAGAACTTAGACCTCGCACACCATAAAACTCTTAGCCTAGAAAATGTGACAAAAAGTAAGTTACACTGCAAAATCGTCTCTAATCTTACACTTTCGGGAACATTTAAATATCTTTCAGGAATTTCTTACTAGTTTGTTCTCCTAACATTTGAACATCCTTCCTTTTGTGCCAACAATACCGATATGTTTTGAATAATTTATTTCTGTGCAATAAATAGGGAACATTAAATGGATAGTTCACCCAAAAATGCTAATCTGTCATCATTTACTCACCCTCTTGTCATTTCAAACCTATATGACTAACTTTCTTCACCAGAACGCAAAATAAGATATTTTTATGAATGTTGGCAGCCAAACAACAGTGGTACCCATTGACTTATATTGGTTTTGTGTCTATACAATAGAACTGATAAGTCACCGCTGTTATTTCGATTAAACATTCTTTAAAATATCTTCTTTTGTGTTTACCAGAAGAAATTCATACAGGTTTGAAATGACAGTAAATGATGACCGAATGTAATTTTTTTGGTAAACTATCGCTTTAAACAAACCAGGAAATACACGAAAACAATGCACACTTACCAAACAGCTGGTCCAGAGCAAGAGCATGGAGGATTCGAGAGGCTCCTATCATAGAGCACATGGCAGCAGAGAGAGACGCACAGTACACCCCAATCGTCACGAATGGAGGCCATACATTCACACGCTGCAAAACTGCATAATCATTGATTAACAATAACCTGAGACAGAAAAGATGAGGAGGAATAAGAGGGACATGAAAAAAAAGCACATAGTTTATTATACAGGATGATTCACCTATAAATGACTGAATCTGTGTCATCACTTACTCAACGTCACAATCTTTGTGTTTAACTTTTGTATGTCATTGAGACGAATATTATATAGGTTTGTAGCAAATAACAACAGAGTTTTTATTGTGTAACTATCCCCTTTAAGAAAACAAAGCACTGTGTAAAAAAGTTAAAAGAGTGACTTTATTGTCACTACCAGCACCTGTCACAGGTAGAGCTCAGGAGCAGAAATAGGATCACATAGACAGTAAAGGTGTATGACACAGCCATAATGGTCCCTTTAGGAATAGACTCGCTTGGGTTCATCAGCTCACCTGAAAGAGAGAAAGAAAAAGTGTCATTCATGACACCCATCGGTATTGTAAAAAGCAAACGATTACATCAACAATGAAAAAGCAGAAGTGTGTGAGTTGACTGTCATCATCTTTGATTTTATACCCGACATGTTGGCTCCTGCCATGATGCCTGTGCAGCTGGTGAACATAATGGCAAATACAGTAGCAAAAGACATCATTGTGTTGGTACTGTAGTCCAGAGAGTAGCCCGCTATCAAGGAAGACATTTAGAGAAATTGAATAAATTATATTTCTTAAAGTTGCTTGCATTACAACCAGTGACTGCATTAATCGCCATCTTACGTCCGAGGTTGTTCTTTAGCGTGGAGCCGTTGAAGCCTGTGTAGCTGGGGTTGACAGTGATGGTTTGATTATTGCCATATGTGTGCGTGATGTTGAAGCCCTGTGGTTTGAGTATCAGAGGGCTGATGAAAATGGAGATCAGTGACACAGTCACCACCAGCAGAATGGCAAAAGAGGCTTTGGCGTAGATGTGAGCACCCACCAGACACACCACCAGACACACCAACAGCACTATAGAGGCGTACAACACTGTGTACCAGTAACCCTGCGGCAACACACGCAGCCCATGTGACACGCTTGAGCCTTGGGAGAGAGGATATAAAATGGCTTCATCCAAAAGTACAGATGGCCTTGTAAGGGCCCTTTGTTACTAAACTAATTCATTTCTGAATATTAACTATTTCGTGAACATAACTGGAATGGAATTGTTGAGCTGTGTTGTATAAACATAAGCAGAAGGAATTCTCATGTGGTGCAAACACACAGACAGTTAAGTCAATGTTTCCTTGAAACCAATGCTAAAGATATTTCTGTGAAAAGTGTTGCATAACACTTTATGGCAGCGAGTTTTAAACCTTACCTGGATCCTTCCCGAAGATGTCAAGTATGGCTTCCACAAGTCCTAATACATAAACTCCACATGCACACACCTTAGCCAGGTAAAACATTAGCCCGATACTACCTCCAAACTCCGGTCCCAGAGAACGACTGATCATGACTAACAGCAAAGAGTTAAAGAACATATCAACATAATTCACCACATATTTCTAGCATCCTTGCTTAAGGATACAATAGGCTCCGCCTCCTTCCACGGCACCATTGGTAGAAATAGCACATATGGATAAGATGGTCAAGGAGATGATAAAGTAGGCCACGAACAGCATGAGGAGACCATGGAGGAGACCAGCGTGGCCCACAACAAACCCTGCAGCACAGACAAGTATCAGAATCACGTTTAATGGTCTTGATGTCTTTTTCCTCTCGCTCGTGCTTTCTGTCTCTCTCACTGACCTGTGCGAAGAAACAGCACAATGCTAAACATGGACAGGATGGTGGGCACCATGACTCCGAAGAAGGTGTTGAGTTTGCGGGGGTTTGATTTGGGGGATGCCTGTCCTGTCACTCCTGATCCACCCCTGGAATCATCAGCATCTCCCATAATGCCATACACCCCGTGAATGAGAAGGGGGGAGTGTTCGTTCGCCATTGCCTGAAAAACAGGAACCTGTTACTTTAGATTGTTTCCGTTCAGTTAAAAAAAGGCAAAGGCACATTTATTATGACTGTTAGTTGTTTTCAAAATACATGAATCAACTCAGTGTACGGTTCAATATGTTTAATGCCACATCTGCCCTTAGTTTATTTTTCAACATAAGAGCAAATATTTGCCGGTAATATTAAGGGTACTGCGTCTTGAATTCGGCGTTTAAAAAAACAACTGCATCTTTCTGAAAGCGGAAGCATGTGTCCATGTAAACAATGCGAGTTTGGTGTTACGGTCTCCGTATAAATACTATAATTTAATACACAAAGAAAATTCCACTACCATACAACAACAACAACAACAACAACACAAAATCAGCTGTCTTCAACCAGTACACATTAAATCCGTGAAAAAACAGATGACATTTAAGTCAACATCATAACACGCGTGTGTAACATTATCATTATACGACATTTAACGGTAAACAACACGACAAAGAGAGGAAAGCACACACATCCTACCTGTCCTTATGAGAAACAGCAGCAGAGACTGCAATCTAAGACAGCGGTTTGTGTGACTTCCGCTTTCAGAAAGAAACTACCCTGATGCAAAAGGAAACAAAACTGGTGTAGAGAATGTGGATGCAGGATGTCCCGGCTTCAATGTGCATCATCACAGCATCATGTCGAATCGATGTGGCTTCTTTAACAAAACGCAGGTAGAAAGTTTTCGTCAGCAGCGTCGGAGCTCGTGATCAAACCCCCGGGATGGACGGTAAAGAGCGCGCGCCGCGTCTCCTGTGGGCTTAAGTACGAATAACACGTATAAAAACGCATCTACCCGTTATATTACAGTGCTAGAGCCAGTCATCTACATTTGTTGTTTAATAGTGCTGTCGAGCTATGCACTATGCATCTGACTGTCTGTTTGAAAAAAGAGTCACGGGACAGGAAAAGTGCTCATGTGACTATGAAGAGGAGGGCAGAGTTGGTATAATACAAAGTAAAGACCCTTGAACCAGGCGCGTTGATAGATCCAAAGCTCTACTGGGGCACAGGCCCCGATTTCTTTTTCTATCGCTTTCTTTCGTAAAAACCTGCTTTGCAAGAAGAATGCAACACAATGCTATGGCAAAAACTTCCTCCCTTGCTTAAACCACTATTCCTGCAGTGCAACAATACTGGCGAAGGTAAACATTTATGTATTTAAAAATATACCATATACCATAGTAAACACTTTATTTGCATGTTTGCATGCACTGTATGCAGAGAGGTTTTTTTCTTGTACATCTGCATTCATTACACAATGATAACAATGAATAATTACATATTTTCAAGAATTTACAATTACAGTATTTCAAGAAACCAGTCATTTTATGGCTCTAACTAATATAAAGAGCATCGAAAAATACACAAGTCCAAACAAAGTGGTTAATTGTTTAACCAATGTACAGCATTAAACTGTACTGCCTATAACAGCACATATTTATCTCAGCCACAGGTACTGCAAACTTTTTAATTAATGTCCTAAACAAGAGATAATAAATTATATATTAATTTCATATCTGAAAGTACAGCACACAAATGTTTTTTAAGCAACAATACATTTGACAGACTTCACAAAGGTTTTCCTTTGACATTTTTCTCTAATGTCTGAGACCTCTCTGGCTAGGTATGTACAGTAGTTTCAAATTCTGATGTCCATCTACAGGGTTTATTCATGATCGAGTCCAAATACGATGATTGATTGGCTATTATTTAAAAACTAACTTTAGTTTGGTCATGTTTTTTTAATTATAACAAAATATAACAAATTTACAAAACAAATTGGCATATAATTAACATTCAAAAATATATATATTTTAAGGGGCTTAGACACAGAATAATAAGAATAATAAATAAAACATAATACAACAAAATATACAGACAAAATTATATTATTAAATATAGAACATAGATATCAGGGAAGATATCATAATAAATTATATTTATCAAATAGATCTTTCTTTGTTTTTGACGGTGTTTTTAGGTATTGTGTTAAATCATTTTAAATACTACAAGGGGTGATTTAAAAAAACACATTTGTGAATAAAATATTTTGCTAATAAAAGCAAATTATCAAAAAGCATTTTTGACCAACTTCATAGTTTCCATACTTAAAATTCAGACACAATTCAATCACAATTTAAACCATAATTGCAATTTTTCGTAGAAGGCCCTAGAATACTTGAAAGTAAAGAAAATATGCTATTGTATTTCTTTAATTAGTTTCGACATGTCTTCATAGCCAATCAGTCGCTTGTCGTCACCCTTGCGCGCCTGCGTGCGCACTGCGCAGCTACGTGCTGCAGTTGTTGCAAGGAAACACACAGACGCACACGGCCACTGATTTCTGCGCAAAAATACGGCACGAATTTGTGATTTCTGATCGGTTAAAGTGCGCGACTGCATGAATTCGGTTATTATGTTACATAGATCTGTTTTGCCGCTTTTATCAATGGCAATGATTAACACTGCCAAATAAACTAAATAGGCCTAGTTTAAACCTAAACTCTAAATTTATACTGGGCACGTGCCATTGTAAAAGGGGTCTAGAGACGCCCCTGGGTTGAACTGTGTTTTTTGACTATTTTTATTCGTTATTGAAGCACTTTTATGTCAAATATTGTGAATGAAACACCTTTTAATATCTGGCTGTGGCACTTTATTTTTGTCTGTGCTAATTTAAAATGGATACATCTGAATTCCTGCTGAAGTGCAAAAAAGAAAAGTCTGTATGCAGGTTACAGGGTTAAAGATTCTGTTCTGGTTTATGCTGGTGTTACATTGTAAATGTATTCAGTGTTGTGAACACATCAGGTTAAACGATTCTTAAAATGATAGATCACCCAAAAATATTGTAAGACCTGTATGACTTTCTTTCTTTCGCAGAACACAAAGGAAGATATTTTGAAACAAATTTGTTAACCGGCACCCCTTCACTTGCATTGGTTTTGTGTCCATACAACAGAAGGAAATGGCTGTGGTCGAGGCGCATGGACACAGCATGGGCTGCGTCCATGAGGCTGAGGTGCACAACTGATGTCACCTTGATGGGAACCATAAAAAGGACTTTATCAGCAGCACCTCACCAAAGGGTTTCTTTCACCCAGGATAATGGATGTGATGAAAGTGGGATCAGACACACAACTCCTGAGATGTCTCTTTGATAAGAGCAAGGAAAGGTAATTATAAATATGATATGTATTTCTATAATCATTTATCCCCCAAACACAGAGGATTGCCATCCGACAAACACAGTGAAACCTCAGACCTCCTTTCCTCTATTCATATTCTCAACTGCTCCACTGTCATGCATAAGGCATGGGAAATGTCTGATTGGGCAATTCAACTGTGCTGAAATAGTGGGATTATAACACCTTGTCCCCCAGCGAATCTGTCAATCACAGAGAAAGTGGTTTTAAAGAGTTTAATGACATTTGGAATTTATTTAGATACAGGAAGAGTAAGATGATATTGGAAGAAGTAAAAACTCATGAGTAATAAATATAGCAGAATGAGGTATTTTGCACACTATAACAAAAATGGAACGCTTATGAGGAACTGAATTACTATTCACACAATACCTTCACAATTCCGTCAAGCACAGTAATAGAATTGTGTAAATGCTTTTGGAGGAAACTATTACTGAATGAAATTGATCTAAAATGGGAGCAAATTTTTTTTCCACCACAGATATATTCTCATTAAAAGTATCAGTCTTCTGTTCAACAAATTAGTTAATGTTATCAGACTGAATCCAAAGACTGGGAGTTAAGATGTGGCCAGACATAAGAGGGCCCAGCTGCGGGGAGAGAAAAGGCAGGATGGGCCGCAGTAACATACGTGGGCGAGTGTTTGAGTCTGTGCTTTTTGAGTTGACCCAGTTCTCTGAAGCAGCATCCACACTGTGCACAGCGGTAGGGCCTCTCTCCCGTGTGAATTCGTTGGTGTTTGTGTAAGCTGTCTAAATGTCTGAAGCGTTTCTCGCAGTATCTGCAAGGATATGGGCGCTCTCCCGTGTGTATACGTTGGTGCGTTTTCAAGCAGTAGAATCGTCTGAATCCCCGGCCACAAATGTTACAGCAGTGAAGTTTATCAGCGCTCTCTGTATTTCCACTTACCCCTGCGTCACTACCCACGGGAGGCATTAAGGTTAGCAAAGCGTCCCTTTCGCTCTCCTGTACAGGTGGTGAGGAAATCTGTGGTAACACTTGAATGGATTGCGCTACTGTTAGGTCGGATGAGGGTGGCTCTAATGTAAGTGTGTCGGGGTCGTTTTCGATTTTGACAGCGGTTTGTTTGACATCTTCGGAGTCTTCCATTACCTGTATCAGCTCTAGTTCATTCACATTTCCTGCAGGTGTGCTCATTTCAAACTCAAATTGTGTGATGTCAGATGGGTCTTCTGGTGGGTTTGTGGATAAGCCTGAATTTTCTGTCTCCTCGTGTTGATGCTCGGACTCCATCACTGCAGAACCTGTAAAGAAAATGAAAGCATGTTTGTTTTGGATGCAAGATTTATGAACAAATTAACATGTAACTGACTACTGATTAACAGTTAAAGGGCTCATATGTCACGGCTAAAACAAATATTATCACATGTTTTAAGGTTCAAAAACGCTGTTTTCCACATACAGTGCATGTTGGTATCTCCTCTTTGCCCCGCCTCTCTGAAACAGACGGATTTATTACAAAGCTCATCGCTCTGAAAAGCGTAGTGATTGGTCGAATACTGCAAGCGTGTGACGGAAATGTAACACCTCTTACCATATTTGGAACATCGGGCAATTGTACTGACAGGTACGTCCACCTTTGGGCGGTCTTAGTCAAATCATACCACGAACTGACATAGATTTGTGGGGGTTTGGTTACACGAGGCGTTTCAGGCCGGTCTGGGTGAGCATTCGCTTTTATATAGAATGCATCTTTTGCAATTAAACATATCTAATATATGCATTGGCAACTTAATTATAAAACACAGAAAAACACCTTATGCCATTTGACCCCTTTAAGACATTTACTATATGCTCTCATTTGTTAGTTTGACTGTCAACCTTTTTCTGTGACACCCTCGTTTGTGATGTAGAACTGCGCCTCTGTTCCTTCTTCTGGTCTCAGCAGAGCAGTGTTGTTTTCCGCATGGGGTTGAGAGGTCGTTGGGTCACTTAAAGCTGATGAACTGTTGCCTGCTGAAAATCCTCGCGTCCTTCTGCGGTTAACCCACACCCGAGGCCAGTCTGCCTGTATTGTGGGTGGACCGAGGCCAGCACTAGGGGCATTTTTGGAATTGTGCATTCGTCCTGGTGAATTTCGGAAAGTCTTGCGGGAGGAATCTCTGCCGTGCGATGAAGAACCGTCGGCAGCATGTGATGAAAACAGAAACAGTGAATCGTCTGCGTTTGAGCGCGCAATATTCGACCTGGGCTGGTTTTTATTAAGTTGTAAACACTGTTTAATGTTCTTTTCAGCCGCGGTCATGTAATAGCGCACCGCTTTCAGCTCACTCTCGGAGATCTCAAGCCTCTCGCGCAGGGTCTGGTTTTCACGGTGCGACTCTACGGCAGCATTACGAGCCGCTGCGAGTTTAATGCCAACAACTCGCGCAGTTTCCTTTAAAACCGTTTCAACGGCGTATCTTACCGCCTGGTCGATGGTGGAGGCCAGTTCACACTTGAGAAAAGAAACACTGATATCCATGCTTAAAGCCATGACTATTTCACCCAATAATTGAGCTATTTTACTGTTTGATGTTATAGGATTTAGACCTCGCGAGGAGGTCTCAGAACGTTTGGTTATCTTATGTCTCGACTCGCGAAACAGGTTGATAACCCGTAATATCACTATTGCTATTGTTTTTAAACCACGGCCTCACTTCCATGTGAAGTTATATAAAAAAAACAGATTTGACTTATTCCTGTAGTGTTTGGAAGTCTTGCTTAGGGTGTCGCATTCCGCTGCTGTCACTACAGCGGTCGACGAAAGATGACGTCAGCAACAGCACGGGATTTAGAGTTTTTTTGACGATTTCTACCTTTTTCTGTTTTTCTGATTTAAAACAACGCAACATTGTAAATAACATTTTATTTTCCGTGGGCCACCCCGTTATTTTGCCCCATCCTTTTTTGTGAATTAATTTGCAGTTCTTCAGTAACACTCTTCTATCTTGTTCTTACCATCAAAACATGATTTACTGTTTCCTCTATAAAACAAACATCACATATACCTGATTACTTTTTCCACCCTGTATGTTGTGAATGAATATACTACTTTACTTTATGGCCCTAAGTTCTTTATAACAATGTCATCCAGTTTGACCCGTGTCCCAATTTATCAGCATTTTCAATGGCACACTTCCAATATCAAATGTTTTCCTTCAGATCTGCTAAATTAAATAGTTCTATTTGATTTCACCAATGATCCTTTAGTCATTTTATTTACTTCCTCACTGTATTGTGCATGGTACCCACATAAAATGAATTGTCATTCCTATCCTCTTATAAACTGTATAGTGTAATCTGTTGAAATGCCATTTCCTTTATATGATTGTAAACTCATAGGCTATTATTGATGGTCTTACTTCATTAACCCAACCGAGTGCCATTAATTACCAAGTAACCGCTATTAATTCAGCAACTGTGTATTCAGATGTGTTATTTGTTATTCTTTCATACTTCCAAATATCTACAACTGGAAACAAAGAAGCTGGCTCTGTCCATCCAATATCATTGTTCTGCGAGTATTTCTACAATTTAATTTGACATTTTTATATTCTATTAAATATATGTTCACATACCTCATCCTGTGTGTTTTTTTATCTTATTTTATTTAACACTATTAAGGGATGTACAACAGACCATGTTTATGCACGTTGAAGTGTCATATAAAGTGTGAAATGTGTCTTACATAAAATCTGATAAAAATGTACATTGAAATGGAAAACAATGTTTAAATAGAGTGATTTGTTTGGCTCCACAATCTTGTTCAAGAAAAAAGAAGAAGCCAATGCATAGAACATTTCACAAGTGCCCGTCAGATCTACAATGTGTAAAGTCAGTGGAATTTTATGTAATGATACATTCAGGAACAGATTTGTGCAAACTGTGAGTAGTTAAAGAGTGGTGTGAACATTTGTAACTACCCATTCATGTATAATGAAACAGTTTCAAACTGATTCAAAGTTTGCACCCAGTTTAAATATGCAATGACTGTCTTTCTCTGACCTTTACACTGCTGAACATTGTTTGATTAAACACACAAGAGAGTTAAACATTAGATGGGGCCTGAGGCAGAAAACTAGAATAATTCCCCTAATTTCACATTGATTTGGGCTAAATCAAACAACCATTGAGTATAACTCGAATAAAACAATTGAATTATAATTTGAAAAGGCATCTTATTCGTTATAATTTATTACATCATATATTTGTCCTATTTTGTTTACATTTTTTAGAAGTGTACAAACAACGTTATTTCTGTTTAAATGTCACTATTGTTAAACTAATTCAACTAATGGCAAATGCATTTGGACAACAGAGTTTATTCTTGATATCCTTTAAGAAAGATCAATGGCGCCCTCTAGAGTTTGAAAATGTAATAACACTGACTATTCTTTATTATTTCCCAAACATAATCTTCTTGAACCAACGTCAGAAATCTGTCTAATGTGATCTATCCCTCCCTTTTTCTTTGACCTCTGTAACTCAAAGCCATACGGAGAGGAAAGCATTATTTATCCTCTCTTCATCTTCTTATGACAAGGGTTTGTTTCGGGCTTTTTACAACTTTGCTAATCATAGTTAATATCATCGTATTATTCCATAGTTTTGTAACCTTCATAGTGGTTGTGATGGGTATGTATTTATTGGGTGTGGAGGAAATGCAGAACAGTTCATGTCCATCCAACCACATACTGCTTGCATTGATCTCTGAAAATGGTGTTGCTGGGCAACCTCTCCATGCTGGGTAGGTGGACTGTACCATCAGTACATTTGGAGTGGGGGACATCTTTTACAGTAGGTTCAACCGTACACTGTCTAATGCTGTGTTGAACAGTCTAAGGTGCACAATTCTAGACCTATTTTTTCTTTAAAAAGTGACATAAATGCGATTTGTATTTTAATATTTAATCCCATAAGAAAACAGCCTAAGAACACTTTTCCAACTGGCCCAATCAGGAAAGTGTAGAGTAGCACAAAGTAGGATAATCTGTCTGTACTCCTCCCCCAAAGCTCGTAATTATGGCAGGTGTAATTAGGAGTGTGTCTCCGGTGGGTGGCAGTTTGTATCTCTTGAGAGAAAGTGCGCATAGCATTACTGAGCGCCCTTACAGGGGAATTGTAATTACAGCTCCAACTCATTAGATAAACTTTGAGGCCGGTTAACTTAATACAAAGCACATTGTTTACAACATGCATTGTAAAATACTGGAAAGTGTTCGTAAAAAATGTGTTCGAAACAACTAAATGTTGAACTTCATATCACGTGACGCACGGTATGCGCTCTCCAGTAGTCAGCGTGTACCGCGTAGGGGTAATGCAGAAGAAAGTAACTCTTTTCTCGAGTCATTTCTTTGTCTTTTCCCGAATATATTGCAAAACATTTTTACTTCGGTTCATTTATACATTTCACGAAAGTACCGATCTTTAGCTTTAATGGCTCAAACGCAAGTGAGGTCCATTGAGAAGTTCTGTTCACCCCCCTGAGCCGCTCTCAGGCCGCGAGGGCTGCTCTGCAGTGGTACATTCGCAATAAAATGGGTGTGGTTGAATCGCGAATATGTGATGCTACGTGTTTCTGGTGCAGACCGAATGCTTTCATGTGGGATTGAATTGACAGCAGAGCGAGCGCACGTTTTTTTACATTATTTAGAAAACAACTGCAATGTTATTCATGTTGAGTTCACCCCGCCTCCTGTTCTGGCACAGTGGCATTTGAACTGATGGGTGGGTTATACGCTCCTCCAGAGAGATAGCCAAGTCGACGTTGGTTACTTTATTTTAATTACTTTGACGGGCCACGGGATCTAAGTCGTCGCATTTGATTTTCTTCGTTTTTTGGAAGAGGTCGGGTTAAACCAAACAGGAAAAACGAAGGAAGAAGACGCTCGGGAGTAAAGAGGCGAAGATTCATCAACACACCATAAAGACCACGACGGCGTTTACTTATTTTGAACGTGTATTTGGATTTATTGACTCCGTCTTCAGTTATACTTAACGACACATCACCTCACACTGGCGGAAAAAGACGTGTTTAAAACGGCTGAATTCCGGAATACAGCCGCGGGAAAGCCTTGTGTTCGTCTGCTGTAACGTAAACGATCAGCCAGAGGACCGAACTGTGACTCTTCGCGATCATATCGGTTTGATGCGTAAAACACGGAGCCGCCGAGGCCTAAACTAAGCACTGGAAACGAAGCACCAGGAAAGAGTCGACAGAATGCAGTCATAATAATTCCACCAGAAGAATTCCCTGCGAATTACTTCCGCCAACTAACACAGCGTTCCACTCACTTGACGTGGACACTAAACGCCAAACGGGAAGATTAACAGGTATTCCTTTATTCAAAAGAGTAATAAATAGTAATTCAGACGAACATATGGACGATCTTCTTCCTCTAGCGCAGTTTCAGGTTGTGATCTTGAGATGGCCGTAAGACTGATGTATATTTTGCGGTGTGTTTTTACTAGTTTTCTCGCAAATACGCCACCGATTGATGTTCGAATATATTGAAGGTTCCGCGTATCACATCTGTTTGGCAAGGTGCGATTTAGCAACACATGTTGGCTAATTTGAAACATGGAGGGGTGAACTGACATAATAACCTGCTGTTTACAGCTCACAGCTTTTACTTACAGATGCGGGCTCTTCATCTCTGTATCTGTGAAGATCCAAAACGCGAATCTGGCATCGGTGTGTCGCTTTCGTTTTGGTGTGATTTGACGTCAATATGAACGAAACCCAGTGTGTGCTCAACCAGCACACTTTTGAAATGGATGGGCAGTCGTCACGACCAAAATGGGTGCAAATAGGTTGCGGTTTCAGCGTAAAACGGCAGTTGTGGACACGGTAAATGCCAGAAATGCCGCTTTTCACGGTTCTCCCTCTGTACTGTAGAAATGGATTTCTACAGTACATTCTGCGATAGGGGTGGGGCCAAGCATGACATTTCTCCATAGTCCCTCAAATGTAACAGTTATAGTACATTATACACAATCCGTTTTGCGTTATGGCAAGCTGGTTCTGTGAGTATACGACAGTTTCGGTGGGTTTAAACCGAAAACGAGTCTGTCGATTCGCCATATTCTGCGGCGCGCTAAAATGTCTGTGCGCATCGGCAGCACATGATTATGGAAGTCGCATGCAACATCCTGTTTCAACATACGAGGAACATCTCGCACTATGTGGGCTTCTTTCGCTTAAATAGTGGAAAACATTTGGCTTTTCCGGTTTCGTAATGGTTTGACTTATCCGAGGCGGTGGCCTTCTTACTGCACGCAGATTTATGCTTTTCATCTGAGTGCCACTTCAAATGTATAATGTATGAAGTCGTTTTGTTTTACAAAGTGCTGGCAGTAATATATCCCCACGCAAAGAAAACAATACACGAGGTTCATAAATGGACCGTGTTTAGATTTGATGACAGATTTATCAATTCATATACACATTTCTTGAGGACGTCATGTCTAACCAAGCCCATTGGTCAAAATAATTGTTATACACAATGGACCTTTAACCGCTACTGTTCTCTCACTTTACTGGACAGTTCACCCAAATATGACAATTGTGTCATTATTTGATCACTGTCAAGTTGTTCCAAACCTGCATACATTTAGTTGATCTGTGTGAAGAATGGAAATTAGAAAGATGTTTGCGACTTGACATTTATGGGACTTTATTGACTACCATATAGGAAAAGTAATCGTATCGATGTATTGTTCTGTTGAACACAAAATGAGATATTTTGAAGAATTTAAGAAAAGCATTGGCTTTGACTACCATTTTAATTCGTCCTACTATGGCAGTCAATGATGTCACAGAAATGTGAGATTATTTTAAAATACATTTCTCTGTGTTCATAAGAACAACGACATTTTTACAGCTTTGGAACATTAACATCTTTGGGTATCCCTTAAATGATCCACCGAAAAAGATGTCTTTCATAACCTTTGACTTTCTTTAGCACAACACAAAAGATGATATTTCAAGAATTTTGTCAGCTGTTTTGTGTCCATACAATGGAAATCAATGAGGGCGATTTAGTTTTTTTGGGTTACCAACATTCTTTAATATATGTTTTTAGTGTTCTACAGAAGAGATTAATACAGGCTTGGAATGACACTAGGGTAAACAGGAAAACATTTATTATGACAGGATCATTTTTGGGTGAGCTATCCCTTTAAAGGATCACATTTTCAGTATTCTATATCATTATTTCTTCACCAAGGGGCGGGGCCCACTAAGGGACCTCAACGCACTTCCAAGGGGCTTCAAGATGACTTAAAATATTTGAAATATACCAAAACAAGCATTTAAGGAATGGTTCACCCAAAAATAAAAATTCTCTCATCATTAACTCACCTTCGGGTTGCTCCAAATCTGTATACATTTCTTTGTTGTGATGAACACAGAGAAAGATATTTAAAAGAATGCTTCTAACCAAAACAGTTCTTGGACCCCATTGCCTACCATAGTATAGGAAGAACTACGTTTATCCTTTTTTTGGTTCTGTTGAACACACACAGTTCTGGGGGACTTTTGACTACCATTGTCATTTTTTCTATGGTAGTCAATGGGATCCAAGAACTGCTTGTTTAAAAGCATTTGTCTAAATATCATGTGTTCAACCAAACAAATAAATGTATATAGGTTTGGAACAACTAGATATGGAGAGACCGAATTCATTTTTTTTGGGTGAACTATCCCTTTAAAATAAGCTAAAGCAACTATAAATCAAAATATGTCTTACTGTTTTATAACTACTGTAAATCAACTGTTCTAGACTCCTCAGATAATGTTAAAGGCATAGTTCACCCAAAAATAAAAATGAATATAATAGATTATATTCACCCTCATGTTGTTCTTAACCTATATATGATATTTTGAGAGACGTCTCCATACATGGATGTATGGGGGAGAAAATATATGAAAAATCTTTTATATTTGTGTGAAATATCCCTTTAAGCAGTGTATCTAAAAGGTTTTGTGAAAGATGAGATTATATATCAATTCTCCATCTTTATTTATGTTGGGCGATACATAGAAATATAATGCGAGTTGTGGTATGAGATTTGTTTACCTTTTATGTCTGTTCTGCATGTTGTACCTATGGGTGGAGTTTACTCTTATAGATTCCCAATGCTTAGTCACTTTCTGCCTGCTGTGCTGTTGTCCTTGCACGTGTATGTGTGTGTTGAGAGAGTAAAGGTACTTTAATATGTATGTGTGTTTAGGGGGTAATAACCATCATTTTTGCATTCATGTCCTACAGCTACCACCAGCACTGGTACAGTGTAATTCTAACAGGAAAACATGCAAATGAAACCGGTGCCATTGGTTGATGATTTGCAACCTATTTGGCTGTTAAAAAAACGCATGCAAAATTTCCATGCAAAACCTCGTTTGAATGTGCAACCTTATGTAAGACTAGATAAAGCACTGCCAACCCCCCCCGACCCCCACCATCCATGTTGTTTTAAACACACATACAGTTCACTTCTATTTGCCATTTAATATAATCCTTATGCCTGATCTTGTTTCTGTGTTCAAAATCGCCCTTGAAACAGAAAGCCTATTATATTAGAGATTATTAGCCATCTTAAACCAGATTATGCTGTAATGTTAATCTAGACCCTGTGGCACAAAGGCACTATGGAATTATATTTCAGTGTTGCAAATCTTTTATTTTATTATAGATAAGTACTGTATATCTAACAAAAATCAGGTTGATGATGCTGGACAAAACCTGATACTCTAAACAGGCTTCAGCCAGAACATATTTATTTATATGTAATGTTTTACTCTACAGGTATTTAACACAGTGAGAGAGGTCAGAGGTCAGAGGGCAAAGGTTAAAGGTTCAAGATGAGCGAGCTCGAGCAGCTTCGACAGGAGGCTGAGCAACTGCGGAATCAGATCAGAGTGAGTCCTAGTTTACATAGAGCTGCCATTTTATTATTGCTTTATATTGTTTATATACATTTCATTTCGTCTTGCATTCATCCTACAAAAAGTAAAAGCACATTGACTCATCTCACCTTCTAACATCTTTATCTTCATCCCTCAGGATGCCAGGAAAGCATGTGGAGACTCCACACTCACTCAGGTGAAACATAACTACACTTGGGGCCAAATGGGAATTCTGATTTGATCTCAAGAGATCTGGGTTTTTTACTCATGTGTTGTGTTTGTGTGGTAGATAACGGCTGGACTGGACCCAGTGGGGAGGATACAGATGAGGACGAGGCGCACACTGCGTGGGCATCTGGCTAAAATCTACGCAATGCATTGGGGCTCAGACTCCAGGTATTTTTATCCACATCCTTCTCACTTAGATATGTTTCACAACCAATTCACATCCTGCTAATGCACCTGTCATCAATGACATAATTACATAATTTTTTGAAAACTTATTGTATCAATAATACAGCTAGGATGTATGAGGCCCATATTCATTATTTTAAATGTGGACGCGTGGCATCCGCACGGAGACAGGGGCCGAAAGCCGCAGACCCACTGCAGGTCATGTGACAAGAAAAAACAGCCAATATAGACAAGCTCAATGAAGATGAAGACACAGATGATTACAGCATAAATAAATCTAGTAGCATAGTTATTGCAATGTGTTTTCAGTGCATATAATCCAAATATCCTTTGTTTATACCTCCTCATCTCAATGGCTATCGTGGCCCATGGTTGCTTAGCGACGACAGACGCCAGGAGAGCACAAAGTCCAGGGCCTGGTTGCATAATGCACCTTAACCCTTAAATAAAACAAAGTATATTTAAGGGCACACTTAAGTTAACCTCCTAGTGTATTTGTTCACAGGAAATCACCCCTTAAGTTTCATACTTGGGGAAAAAACTTAAGGTGCTTTTTTGCAACCAGGCCCTGGCGCTTTGGAAAAAAGAATGCAGTGCAGCTCAAGTTTTCTGCGCGGATTTAGACGCGAAACGTGAATCGGGCCTTGTAGTATGTACAGTATCTTGCCACAGGGCTGCACGGAGTTGGTTTATGTGTGATTGCCTGTAGCGAATGTTGTTAGCACGCCAGCGTTCCCCTTGGTTTTAGATTCTGATTATTTATTATACAAAATCTACTTTAATTTCTCCTCAGGCTTCTTGTTAGTGCCTCACAGGATGGAAAACTTATCATCTGGGATAGTCACACTACAAACAAGGTCTGTAATAATATCTGTTAGTATTCAATGTTTAACATCAGTTAACAACACTACAGTTAGGTTATATTGATTAATATTAGTAAATTCATTAACTTGCATGAGCTAACAATGAACAATAAAGTTTTTCAGCATGTCTTGTTAATGTTAATGTCAATACAATTATTCATGTTCTCGGTGCATTAACTAATGTTAACAGTTATGCGTTGGATTTTAGAATGTATAAGTAAATGCTAAAACGAACGTGAAATAAGATCAATTAATGCTGTAGACATACTGTTCATTGTTATTTCATACTAGCCAATGCTTAACTCACAGTTAACAAATACACACTTGTTGTGTTATCCATCATTTAAACTTTGTATTAAACATTAATAAGATTCATGTAAACTTCAGATTCACGCCATCCCATTACGGTCGTCATGGGTGATGACATGCGCATATGCTCCATCTGGCAACTTTGTGGCCTGTGGTGGACTGGACAACATTTGCTCCATATACAGCTTAAAGACAAGAGAGGGCAATGTGAGAGTCAGCCGAGAGCTGCCCGGCCACACTGGTATGATTATACACAAACACATACATGTTTTCTGTAAAGCTGATATGAATGTACATGGTAAAAATGTTAATAAAGTGTTACTAAAATGGAAATAAAATAAATCTAAACAAAACATTTCTAAAAACATTGCTTAAGGTTTTTGAGCTTCTAAAAGGAGAAAGAATCAGATGGCAGTTAAGAGTTTCTTTGCCATCATACAGTTTCAGGGTGTGACTTCCTGTCTGCTTATTTCCTAGGTTACCTTTCCTGTTGCCGTTTCATCGATGACAATCAGATCATCACCAGTTCAGGAGACACGACCTGGTGTGTTCAACTTAGCCAAAAAAATTTGTAAAATGGTTGTTTTAAAGTGGAGCCAAATTGTATGGTTTAGGATGCACATTTTCCTTGTGTATTCTACCAACTGTATAACTGTAAGGGGATTGTTGGCATATTAAATTGTATCTTACCAGCCAACTTGATTTGGGCTTAGTCAGTCAAAATCTAATAACATCTAATACTTTCACAGGATATTCTTTACATTATGTTGGTAGCCCTGCTGAAAAAAATAACAGATCCCTGCCCAAACTACAAAAGATGCAGATGAGAATCAATAGAAAACCCATTAATGCCAAAGACATTTGTTCAAATTGTGTAATAGAAATATTTGTGGTTCATAATGGTATTTTAATGGAAACCACCAGAATGTTTGTAATATTTTATTTTTAAATCCAAGTATACTCACTACAAAAAAAGTTTACATTTGCAACTCCATTTCTTTCTGGTATGTTGTTAACTTGTTTGCGTATTCCAGCACTCTGTGGGACATTGAGACGGGTCAGCAGACCACCGTGTTCTCGGGTCACAGTGGAGATGTGATGAGTCTGTCACTGGCTCCAGACTCCCGGACCTTCATCTCTGGGGCCTGTGATGCATCCTGTAAGCTCTGGGACATCAGAGACAGCATGTGTAGACAGACGTTTATTGGCCATGAGTCGGACATCAATGCTGTCTGTGTGAGTACTTCGAGAAACACACACAGCTCTACCAAACAGAAAGTTATAGGGGCATGCTTCAGGGTGGGGCACCATTGTCTACCATAGTAGAAATAATAATTGTATAATTTTTGTTCTGTTGAACACAAAAGAAAATGTTTTGAAAACAAACAGTTCTGGGGCACATTAGACATCCATTTCAATGGTAGTTTGTAAATCTCAGTTGCAAACATTTTTTCTAAATATCTTTCGCTGTGTTAAGCAGAACAAAGTGAATTGTCCGTTTAATGTACATTATTACACATTTCTTATAAGACTTTTGTCTCTCAGTTCTTCCCCAGCGGCAGTGCGTTTGCGACAGGCTCAGATGACGCCACCTGCAGGCTGTTTGACCTGCGTGCGGATCAAGAGCTGTGTTTGTATTCCCACGATAACATCATCTGTGGCATCACCTCTGTGGCCTTCTCTCGATCCGGCCGCCTGTTGCTTGCCGGCTACGATGACTTCAACTGTAACATCTGGGATGCCATGAAGGGAGACCGAGCAGGTGAACAAACTGGCATATTATACTGCTGGAGAGGGTTAACACAAATATCCATTAATTTGCATTTGTGCCATAAAATCAATGTCACTGCCTACACCACAGCACTACATTGCTGCCTTATGTTGTACATAGCTACTTGAATCTTTCTAGTTTTTAACAATTTTACGGTTATTTTTATTATATTACTGTGTGGTGGGGACTCACAAACTAGCTGCCTGATTAAAATACATAAATGAATCTTCGTCTTTGCAGTATTTACACTTTGTTCTCTCTTACAGGAGTGCTGGCTGGGCATGACAATCGTGTGAGCTGTCTTGGGGTGACAGATGATGGCATGGCTGTGTGTACAGGTTCCTGGGACAGTTTCCTCAAAATCTGGAACTGACCACACACAGCTCACATCTTACACATCCATCATTCACACTGTATGCACAGTATGTACTTTACTGTACATGTGATGTACACTTACACAGACACACATGCCTGACATATACAAGAACTGTACATAATACTAATATATTAGTATTAACTATTAGTTTACACCAAATCTTTTCAGTGCCACATAATTCTATACATGTATTCCGAGTCACACCATAGGCAAGTTTGGACCATGAGTTTTAAACAAGAATGTTTGCACACTTTTTTCTTGTCTTAACGTACTGTATACATCCAGCAAACCTTGACTCACAATATGACTCGTGTATTTGGAGGATAAGTGAGTCTCAGATGGGTGTCGTTTGAGCATACAATCCCCAAAAAACGTAAAATGTTTTTGATCATTTTTTCCCTCTACACTCAAAAATAAGCCTTCGATGCTGATGGTTCCATCTGGCATGTAGAGTTTAAAAGGTAAAAGCCAGAGGAAGATTGCCCACCAGAACATATTCAAGCTGATACGAAACCCACTCTATATAGTTTGTTTTTATAAATGCGTATGCCAGCATATCACAGTATATAAGTAAATATATGATGTGTTTGTCTTCAATATTGTTTCTTTTTGACATTTTTCAATGCTTATTTTAATCATATTTCCATGTGTGCCACACCTTGAGAATAAACAAAACTGAAAAATAAAATGTGTGTGTGTCACTAAATTTGTGTTGACATTTACATAATGCACCATGCAAATCATGTTCATTGGAATTTACTCATATGGTCTATTGTTCTTGTCATATGGGGCGGTTTCCCAGGAAAAGGATTATATTAAGCCAGGAAAAAACCTGGCAGTTTTGTCTCAAGATGCACACTATGGCAGTGATATTTTAAGATGTAAGTGCAAGCTGTTTCCGATCAAGACACTCTTCAGTAAGCATGTTTATTACAATCTTTTGTCCTGAAAGAGTATCATACCATCCTGAAAGTAAATGGAGAAATAACAGCACAAAAACATTAAGTGAATGAAATGTAAATATATAGTAAAAAATAAAGAGGTAGACAATTTTAACAGAGATCAAGTTATTTTAATAGTCAAATAATGTTGTATTAAGACATTACAGACTTGTGAATGCATTCAGTCGTTAAGACTGATCATTAAATCATCTGAAGCATTCCCTCTCCTTAACATAAACACTAAAATTAAGTTTGAAACATCTAGCACTTCTCAAACAAACAACTTCTGAAAAGTATAACAACAGAGCGATAATGAACCCATCACAGAGGATCAACTTTATCAAGACCTCCAAATTGACCTTTAACCTCTCCTGGCTACTGCTATTAAACCAAAAAAATTAAAACAAAATAATGAACCTTTAATTCTTTGGAGTAGTAAATATTTTACAAAACCAGCTAAGGGATTAACTTCATATTACTAGAGAACAGCGAGTGAAATGCCACATGTTAGCATAGTGCTAATAGCATGTCGAGTAGATAAATATTTCAAACACAGCAGATAAAGGCCTTAAACGAAACCAGAAAGCTCCACACCGCTCTAAAAACAGCCAAGTGACCTGGTCTAGCATTTAAAAAAGCTTCTTTTGTCGAATATTAACAAGCAGGTGGATTTCACGACCATATCTGGGGAACATTTGAGAAACACAAGCTGCTTTAAAATCTGGGAGATCAGGAGAAAGTCTTAATGTTACATTTGGTCGTTGGTGCCTTCACAATTCTGACATGAGTCCCATTTGTGGCTTGAATCCAGTGGTGATGCGTGTGTACGTTTGGCCATACTGGTCCACGATAGCTTTTAACTGGTCTTCTCTTTCTCCTCCGCTCTCTTTCCTCGGAGGGAATAATGAACGGCACACACTCGGATCAAAAATAGCTCTCCTATTCACACATGCACATTCGCACACCCACACGGCACGCTCTCTTTTATAACGCTCGCCGGGAAAGAGAGGGGAGGGAGACGAGTCTGAATGTACAGCGAATGTACAGCGTTGACTTCGAAATAAGGAGAAGCGTCGTGTTAGAATTAATATTCACACAGCGACATGTTATGATATACATAAACGCAGTCAGTTATTGAGTTCTATTTATAGCATTGTGTTTATTCAATTCTTCTGTATGTAATTTCACAAATATATTTAGGTACAACAACAAAAAAAAACAATTGTGTGTCCTGCTTTTATAAACTCTTCCATACAATATGATGTCATAAACTATATAACCTCTCTAGTATATTTGATCCTTATTCTGATATAAAAACCATAAGCCTCAAAAATCTCACCAAATTCCAAGAGCTCTTTGGAATGCCGGAGACTGTTACTTCACAGTCCTCGCCATGACAACCCGAACCTTTCCTGAACCTCCCGCATGACAACCTGAGGCTTTCCCTCTTTGGCAAAATTATACAGCCAACTGGAAGCTAAACACCCATCATCCACTCCGGAACGAAGAGCTCGGTCTTTCATCTACCTGTTGGGCTATTTTTAGACGTTAACTAAATGGGCAGCTGTTGCTGTGAGCTTTCAGTCTAAATACTGCAGAGAAACATTTTATGGCTTTGTGCTAAAACGGGGCGAGAGAGGAGCCTGTCTTGGTGTTCTGGCTATTGTCAGATTAAGTGCACTTTGTTGGCACGAGACCCCTGACTGAATGACGGACTAGCTTTCTTTTGAAATCTCGCTAACTTCCCTGAACATCAATTCTTACTGAAACAATCACTTGATCATCGCTCACGTACACACGATCTAGCAAATATACCCAATCCAAGGCACTGTTATTTCAGTAAACATGGCAGTTTGATTTATGAAGCAAGACAATGCTTACAAATCCTATAGCGAAAGTGAAGAGGAACGTAAAGATTTGAAAAGAGAACATTTGTCATAATGGCACAGCAGAATCTAGTTAAGACATCTCGATTTTTTCTTGTTACTTACTTAAATGCAACTTTATTTATAAATGTCTGATGTGTTTTGCTCATTGACTGTGTCATCACTGCTTGTCTAGACAAGTGTCACTTTGTGACACCAGAAAGGGGGAGGGGCTTATTAGATCACTTATGATGATTGTACTGCCACAATGATGATCTACTGTACAAATTTATAATTCTTAACTAGAAAAATATTCACTGAGGACCAAAGTGCGTCATGAATTTATGTTTGTAATTACAACAAGCTCATATCCTCTTTGTAAAAGGCAGCGTTTTCCGAATACCTATAATACCATTTTTTAAAAGCTGGGACAAAATAAAGACTATATTCTGAAGACATTATTGTAGACCAGTTTGCAGGCAATATGCTGCCGATTTTCTGCATGGAAAAGTTCAGAAATAACATGTGCGGTCTAGTATTGCAGAGTAACACAAGGTATAAACCCATCACTAATCCTTAAACTATTGCTTGATGCTGATCCTACTGTATGTTACTGATTAATATTTCCCATTGATACACACACTTGCGCGCACACGCTTCTCTTGACGCACGCAGTCTGAGAACAAATCATAATCTTGCTCAGATTCATGCCCAAGTCGTCTAAAATATGTCGGGGTCCAAATATTTCTTACAGAAAAAGTCTGATTAAATGCACATCCCTGATACAATCCAGAACTGCAAGCCTGCCTGATAAAAAAAACCATACATTTACAACATCGAGCGATTTTGACAGCATAAACACAAGATCGGAAAAAAGTGCGAGGAAAAAAATGCCAACATCGTATAATGTAGTGATTTCACCTGCTAAAAAAACATGTGCCTAGTGAATACAAACAAGATCTAAATACGATCGTGGCTGCTATGTACAATTTACATCGTGTCAACTGATCTATACATTTATGCTGCCAAAAACAAAATCAATCATATCCAGAGAAACGTATCTTTCTGGTCCTAGAATCAGAATAACCGAAGAGAGACTCCTTCGTAAAACGTTGTACGAGAACGAGCACACAGCACGTATTGCAATAGAACGCCTATAGAACAGCAGATAATGAAAGTAGGTGTCATATACCAAATACGTTTACGTACAGAGAATATCCAACTGTAGTATGATGATACTTTCCACATAAAAAAGAAAAAAAGTGCTTTGAAAAGCGAAACCAGAGACTGTGACTTGGTCTTACCAGCCGACTGGTGGAAAAGCAAAACGCTGGCTTCTCTTTTCTAAGCCAACACCTTCGAACGGTTTACACATTTTTAACGGCGACAAATTATTGTTTATACGTCAAAAAAAGTAAAACTCTTCCCTTTCCCTCTCTCAGAAGGAAAATTTGAATTTGAAACCACATTCTAATCTACTAATTGAAAAGAAAACGTCACTTTTATCCAAAACTGTAAATGCAACCGATAACAAACAGCTACTACACTATACACTGGAAATGGAAAATTACAGATGTCGCAGTATCACCTTAAACCACCGCAGAGTTTCCAGCTGTTGGTCGTAGCTTCTAAAGTCTCACAAACGCACGTGCCGCTGCTGCGTCAGAACACGTGCAACAGTTTTGTGATTTTCTTAGTTTACACACATTTCCGGTAATAATGTACAATTAGTCTTTTCGTCTGGTCCTAAAAACGTCAGAAATAGAAGAATGGGAGAGGAATGTTGTTACAGGGAGCTGAAAGCTAACCGTGTAAATGAATTACTGTAGCTGTACACAACATTGCTCTGCCAGAGGTCAGCGGCGTGCTCACAGACACACGCACACTTTGTGCAGTTGGCTCAGAAATCACAGGAGAATGAAGGAGTGTCTTCTGGAAGATGAGGAACGAGTAACTGGGTTGGTCTGTAGTCTTGTTCGGGTTTGCGGGTTTGTATTTACAGAGTGTGCATGTGAGAAATGGTTGCGTGTTGGAATCTTTTTAGTGTTTATATGTGCGCGCACAGCAGGATCTACGTTCACCAGTTCATAATGCAGTTTCTGTTGAGGGTCATGAAGTAGACTTGACTGCTGCCACCAGAACGGATGGAGGCGAAAAACACCTGAAAACAAAGAAACGCAGAAACAGTTATAACAGTAGACATAAAAATATGTAAAAAAACGGTCAACAAAACTGACTATAATGTGTAGGACATTCAAAATATTGGGGGATAAATGCAATGTTGGTTGTTTTATTTCTTATATGATATCTTATGTTATATTTTTGATTTGATTCAATTTATTGTCATTACACACATACAAGTACAGTGCAACGAAATGTATTTTTAGAAGAAGATAAAGCATAACATGGGGAAGGTGGGGAGAAAAACATGTACACAATACACCAAAGACAAGACTTGCAACAGGGATAGGTAATCCAGTTCCGACAAGCAGCATCTGATTCTGCTGCCATGGTGGCGCCGCATGCAGACCCACTTGTCAGGCTGGCGGGTCAAAGCGACGAAGGCAAGATATATCTATCTCCAGATGGTGTAGTGATTTGTACAATACAAATTGTCTCTAAATTAAATGTATTTAGAGCTGTGTTTGTATATGGTTGCCTTCATAAAGTAATATAGCGGTTGAACTATTTGGATTCATAAAAGGAGAAAAAAAAGAAAAAAACAAATATCACCCTTCGAATCAAAATGTTTATTTGTGAGCTTGTCACCTTATCGTTTCTTTCACACAGGAATTTAAGCCTTTGAGCTCTCTTGTGCATGAAGACTCCGTCAAGGTGTCCCGTCTCAACCGAGCGGATCTCGATGGCTTTCTCTCCCCAGCCCATAATCTGATTAGAGCAGATATGAGCTACAAACACAACACCAGCACACGGAGAAGAACCTCTTATTAGTCACTTAAATAGTATCAAATATGTATTGCAATAATGGTAGAATGGATAAACTCAATTATAGAAAACACAGCTCTGTTCCACAACTTCGTAAACAGCATTTTAAAATATGTCAGCAGCATTATGGGTAAAAGATCACAGTAAAAGTAATACGTGGTAATTAAGATCAGTAAAAAAAAGATCCAAGACAGATGAGTGATAAGAAATGTCAATTAAAAATATATACTAAACTGATAATTATTTATACATAAAAATATACAATTCTATAGAATTGCATATATTTTTATTTTATACATTTTATTAGATATAAAAAAAATCTATTTCAGTGAAAGGTTCTCAGAAGGTGGCCGACTATGTTTTGGAACAGAGCTTCTCAAGCTTTATTGCTAAAAGACAGCAAAGATCACTTTTCAGTAGTCATAAGAATATTCTCACGCACCCACAGATGTGGGCATTTCTCCCCACTGCAGCACAACATCTTTAATGATGCGCCCATACGTGTTGACGTAAACGCCCTCGTCCTCGTAACACAACAGCATCTCCATCCCATCTGAATTAGGCAGGAATACGATTGCGTGAGGAGTCACCTGTGACTGGATCTACAACGACAGATACAATACACAGTATTAACATACTGTACATGTATAAGAAAATATGAATATTATATGAGTGAATATTATATGAGTGATTAGGCTGGAGGCAACGTTCAGTTTTACTTTCATAAGTCCCCACCTAGTGGCCATTTTCCAGTATTGAAGTTTGTTATTCCCGTTGTCCATAAGAGAGAGTCGCTCAATGGGAGTTCCAAATTTTCGCTTAACGTGATTCATGGAGCCTTCAGTTAGTTTCAGGAAGTAATTTTTTTTCTTTAAATGCTTTATTTCTCAAATGTTTTGTGTTTTTTATAATTGAGTTTTTAATGACAAAAGATTGCGCGTCAGCACGCAAACAATCTTTGCCTTGGAGAAAGATATGCCTGTACGTTTATTTACTATCTGTACGCATTCTCATTTTGTGTTAACATAATAAAGATTCTTGGAAGTTAAACTGTGATAGATTTAAGATAATTAAACAAATGTCATTTGGCATCACACGACACCCATGTGCAAATAGCAGTGCACACGTTTATATGTATACCATTTGTTTCATATCTTGTTTATTGCATGTCAGTTTTACAAAAAAATTTAAGTGTCGCAGAAGTAAACATTCTGGAAAGGATAAACTGCTTTGTGTGTGTTTGTTAGTTAGTAAGCTAGCTGTCTAACTTCTGTAGAGAGACGCTGTTGCGAGGACAGCACTGTCCAAGTGAAGCGGTTCCCGTGGTGATACTGGTGAAATAGAACCAGAAAGAACTGTTATATAAACAGATTTCACTCACATGCACAGGAATGTAGATGTCATAGTTGTTTCCAGAGTCGACATCAATGGCGTGGAAGCCAGCACTTGACCCATAAATGACCTTTAACCTTTGACCCTCTTCCACTGTGAGGTCAACCAACAGAGGCCTATGTGGCAGGTCCCCGAAAGACTGCAAAGAATGATTACAACTAATCAACACAACCCAGTACAGAGACTACGTGAAAGAATAAATACGTATCATTAAGTCCATATCAAAGTCATTAGATAAAAGACAGTAAGTTCAGTTATGTCCTGTTTGCTGACAGATATTTGGTTTCATTTTGATAAGAAAGAAAAGGGAAAATGCATCCTAAAACTCAAAGCGGACATCAAACACGATGCAACAAAAAAAATTGGACTAATTCTCCCTAAAATGAAATACGTGCTGTTATTGTTAGTACACAAATGTAGAAATGTGTAAATGATTGTGTATATTAATATGAATATGGTTTACCTTATAAGTGAATGATGATATAATTTCCAGTGCGTTTTTTAGCTTCATAAGACTTATAGCGCACACCATTTCAACTTTTTTATCGACTGAATTGACATTGAATTCTTACATTTTTGCTTGATAGAACAACATGCTGTAAAAGCCAATAAATATTGATTATTTCAAATTGTCTCTACCTTAAAGGCCATGAATTTGTGGTAAGGTTTGGGAGCCCAGGCATAAACCTCTACTGCATTCTTCAGAGCGATAACCAAAAACTTAATCCTTTCATATTTCACTGGGAAAAATAAACACAAAAATCCTCACAGCACATGACACAAACACAGTTAGAGATGTGTAATACTGAGACAGAAATGTGTAAGAAGTGTTTCTTTTGTTATATCATTAACCACTACTAAAACACATTTCACCAATGAATACCAAACTAATTTATATCGTTTACCTATTTTTTATTCACATCGTGTTGTGCACATTTCAACCCTTAATACTTAGCAGTATAATGCACAAAACAAATGCCACATGTGCTGCAAAGTGCACACTTACCCACTTTGTAGTGGACACACCCCTCCATTTCCCCTACTGTGGTCCAGCCCTGTTTCTTCTCCACCTCTGGGTCATTATGAAGGATTTTATTCCTCAACCAAGCCAGATAATACACACGCACCTTATTTTTCTTTCCTGAGGGAGAGATGCTGAATATAAGAATGAAGGTGTACATTCATGTATCTCGGCTGATCACAGAATGAGCTGTGAGGAGGGAATGAATGTACGGTCTCAGTGACACGCTAGTATGTTCTAATATGTAGTATGAGTGAAGATAGAACCTGATATAGTGATGAGTAAGTTCAGTCCCTCCAGAACGTCCATCTGCTGGAATCTGCGTGAGTTGATCAGTGGATACACTTTACCCTGTCCACTGCGATCCAGCAGCTTCAGACCGTTTTCTGTCCCCACCAGAAGATTCACACCTGACAGAGCAAACACTATTGTAACCCTTGGAAAGTGTCAGGAAAACTATTCTGAACTCTATTTACCAACTCATTTCACTCTGAAGTTGTTTGCTTTTTGCAAAACTTAGTTTTAATCTATGTTTTTGACCATTTTACATCACACGCCTAAAAATACACCTAATAAAAGAGGCATTCTTGGATTCAATCCTAACAAATTTTCACACGTTTCTGGTGTTTCGTGCAGGCGCCTGGCTGCTGCAGTGCATCGTGACCGGACTGCCTCAAGCTCTCTGCCTGCCGTGGCTGTCTTAGGGCGGTTTCACACTAGCACTTTTGGTGTGCACCCGGGTTTGATAAACATTAGAAATCGGTTCTTTTGGGTGATGTGAACACTGTCTTCTGAACCTGATGAGGAACGAGTAACTGTGTTGGTCTTTAGTCTTGTTCGGGTTTGTATTTACCGAGTGTGCGTGTGAGAAATGGGTGTACCCGGTCTGAAACTGTACCCGAGTCCGCTTAAAAAGGGAGGTTTGGGGTACGTTTCATGTGAACTCCAGTATGACCTGAAGCGATGGAAACCAAACTAACGGTTCAAAAGCATAAATGTATAAAAGTGATGCGAGCAATGTTATGCATTTTGACGCCTTCTCCTGCGTCGTTGTTACAAGTGACAGGGTAAACAGTTGCAGGCTGATGATGCAACGACCCGCGGTTCGGACCCAAAAATAATCATATGAACGCAGTCCAGTGGGTGCAGGGGGAGCAATCGAACTAGGGTTCGGATCAGGCAATCAAACTAAATGTGAAACCGACCTTACAGGCAGTTTCAGTGCTGGTTGTGTGTTGACTTTCCGCTCATGCTGACATTTGTCCTCGGTCTAAGGTGTGTTTCATAGTCCAGCCGGGACTGTGTGTTATAACATTCCAGTTTTCCCCTTGTACCAATTCATTTTGGATTTCACAGATATGTTTAAACCCTCTACCATCAGATAACAGATAGCATGCAGACAAACTAGAACACAAACACTAAAAAACTACTTTTATCTCATTTCACTACAACAAAGAAAATCTAAATTAGTAATAACAGTACCAATGTGCTAAAATGGCCAAATGTTACTTCACAGCGAGGATATTTTTGAAGTAATTGTGCTACTGTCGTGAAAAGTTAAGTAAATGCGTAGCATTGCAAACACTGGTAGACACACACCTACGCACAAGTTCTCATTCAGTTCTTACCCCAGAGAGCAGCGCAGAGGATCTCAGAGTTGAATCTTTTCTTGTATTTGCGGATTTCAGGAGTGTCGCTAACTGGGCGAGTGTTGGTGGGATTGACGTTGACCATTGATCCTTTCCTGACCTCCAGTTTCAGCTGCTCAAAACGAGAGCCCAGACCTACACCCACACAACAGATGCACAATTACTACATGATGGATATTACACTGGAACATACTGTTTTGCAGTATTAATATATAGAACATTTTGCAAATACTGATCCACTTTTTTTATTTGATAAATCTTACATACAGGTGCATCTCAAAAAATTAGAATATCATGGTAAAGTTCTTAATTTTTTTAATGAATTAAAAAAGCAAGCTTTCCTACATTTTAGATTTATTGCACACAAAGTGAAATAATTCAAGATTTTTTTGTTTCAATTCTGATGGTTACAACTTGCAGCTTATAAAAATAAAAATGTAAGTACCTAAAATCTTTTTTATATTTTCTCAAAGATGTATAAAAAAATGTATTTACAAAACAGAAATGTTCAAGATCTCCAAAGTATGTTCAACTATGCACCCAATACATGGTTGGAACCCCTTTAGCATGAATTACTGCTTAAATGCGTTTTTGAAACCCAGGTTGCTTCGATAGCGGCCTTCAACTTGTTTGTATTGCTAGGAAAAGTCGTTTCAAGATCTTTGGTGAGCTTCACAAGGACTGAAGCCAGAGTCAGCACATCAAGAGTCACTACACACAGACTTAAGGAAATGGGCTACAGCTGCCACATTCCTAGAACCAAGCCACTCCCGAACCAGAAACAACATCAGAAGTGTCTCATCTAGGCTAAGGAGAAAAATAACTGGACTGTTGCTCAGTGGTGCAAAGTTCTCTTTTCAGATGAAAGAAAATTTAGCATTTAATTCGGAAATCAGGTCCCAGAGTCTGGAGGAAGAGCGGAGAGGAACGGAGTCCAAGTTGCTTCAAGTGAAGTGTGAAGTCTGGGATGATTTGGGGTACCATGTCATCTGATGGTGTTGGTCCACTGTGCTTTATCAAGTCCAAAGTCAATGCAGCCGTCTACCAGGAGATTTTAGAGTACTTCATGCTTCAGTCTGCTGAGAAGCTTTTTGGAGTTGCAGATTTCCTTCTGCAGCAGGACTTCACACCTGCCCACAGTGCCAAAACTACTTCTAACTGGTTAGCTGACCATGATATTATCGTGCTTGATGGCCAGCCAACTAGCCAGACCTAAACTCCCTAGAGAATCTATGGTGTATTGTCAAGAGGAAGACAAGAAACATCCTACCAAATAATACAGATGAGCTGAAGGCCGCTATCAAAGCAACCTGTGCTTCAATAACACCTCAGCAGTGCCACAGGCTGATTGCCTCTGAATCTTTGCAGATCCTTTCAGTGCTGTTTACATGTCCCCTTAATGTTGCAATGTGATTCAAAATTTTCTTAACATGTACATAAAATATATTCAGAACAGAACTTCTGCGCAAGCCCACATCTTATTAGACTCTGTTTCTGGTTAAATATAAACTAAATCAGTTATTGAGCAAGGACATCAGTTTTCAAAGCTGTCTCTTTACTCACCCTCATAAGCAATTTACTAATGATATATAATTTGAGCTATTGGGTTTGATTTCATAGAAAATTAATTTTGCTAAACAGCTTAAAGGGACAGTTCAGCCAAAAATACTAAATCTGTCTTCATTTACTTAACCTAGAGTTGTTCAAAATCTAAATACATTTCTTTGTTCTGATGAGAGTCATCAGTCAACAGTTCTTGGCCTCCACTGACTACCATAGTAGGAAGAAATTACTCCAGAAGGTTTGCTTTCCTACATTCGTCCAAGTATCTTCTTTCGTGTAAAAGAGAACAAAAACATTTATTATGGTACTCAATGGTAGCCAAGAACTGTTTGGTTACAAGCATCCTTCCAAATATCAGAATTTTCGGTTACACTTCAGTATAGGGGGCCATTCTCACTATTAACTAGTTGTTAGTAGCATGTCTATTATTGGCATCTTGGGTGTTTATTAGTACTTATAAAGCACATATTCTGCATGACTATATTCTACATCCCTTATCCTACTCAATACCTAAACCTAACAACTACCTTACTAACTATTAATAAGCAACAAATTAAGTGTTTATTGGGGGGAAAGTTGTAGCTAATGGTTTGTTAATAGCGATAATTGTGAATTGTGTGACCGAATTTTCGTTTTTGGGTGAACTGTTCCTTTAAGTAACCTGCAATTTTGTGTTGCAAACAGAGATGGCCATAGAGAGGCAAACGAAATGCACTGGCGCATTAAAACAAATCAATATCAAGTAGTTAATCATATAAGCAGTACAAACAATGACCACACCTCCAACAGACATGTTATCTCCAGTACCACCAGGCGCCTGGTACATTCCAAGGTCCACAAAGGTAGTAAAGGAGGATTTTCCGGAAGCTTTCACCAATCCCCTGGACTGATACTGAAATTGACAGCACGATCTGTGTTAACCAATTAACCACACACACTTTGTACTGTATATGAGACACAGACCACACACATGAAGCAAAACATTTTTGAAATGATAAACGCTGTAGAGAACGTTTGTGTGGGTAGAGAGCTCACATCATAGGTAGAGTCTTTCCCAGGAGAAGAGTGGGAGGCCGAGTCTGTGGGAGAGTGGGAGGGCTGGACCACATCGGGTAGGTTAGTGTATCCATTATGACTCCGCTTTTCTGGAGTCTGTCAGAATCACGAACACACAGTTCTACTTTCATTTTCACAGAAGAAAAACAAGTATGTGGTTCACAAGCACAGAACCCATCACGCTGCCTATCCTTAATTGTTTTGAAGAAAACTGATGGAAAATGCTAGGTTGCAAAATTGTGCTACATGATAAGATACTTCATTTTGATCAATCCCATAATGCACTGTGACAAAGTTTCTATCCAATGTGGAAATGAGCAGCTTATATTATTTCTTTTACGCTAAAGTCAGAGTTGAACACGCGCATCTTACCCTCTGTACAAGCATGGTTTGGTCCCCATATACTCCAGCACGTTCTTCATCTCCCCCTTCACCCTCCTCCTCCTCATGGACTACCATAGTGTTCACGGAGTCAGAGTCTGCATCACGCGGGCTGAAACACAAGTTGAAAAGATAAAATTGTCTTTAGTCTCTGCATTGCTACAGGCTTTCTAACACGAGCTCAGTTGTGTGTTGACTCTTCGTGTTGAAACCAGAAGTCTTATTAATAGGAAAAAGGCTTTTGCTATGTCACGGTGGTAATAGTGGGAGGGTCATTCTTGGTAAAGAAACTATTTGATTGGATAAATAGTGTAGTGCAAGATGAGTCGTCAAAGTTTTTGATCTCTCCAAGAGGAGAAAGACTGTATATTTGCAAATCTTTAAAAAGTTATTATACATTTTTTGAAACATTCACTCCATGATTACCGGTCTGAAGGACTTTCCTCCTCCGCTCCCTCTCCACTCTCGCTCTCTTCACTGCTCTCACTGCTTTCTGAGGAGGATGAGTAGTCATTAGCCTTCACTGGAGGCCTTGGCTGTTCTTCTGCCCGCTCCTTAGAGTACAGTCCATGATCCTAACACACACACAATAAGAAAATATTTTAACTAAATGCATGTACTTGTGTCACACATCACTTATCCACTCAAAAACAACTCGAACAACCAGAAACCCCAAACTTTTTAAAATCTGGATGGAGTCAGTTCACAAGATTCTTCAGTCTTTGGAATGTGTAGGCTGTGGTGTGGGACAGGAAACTTGGGTGGTGAGCAAGAATGTGGTCTATGCATTTTCTTTCTTTCAAAACACAAAGTGTAAAAAAGACATTGATTTTAATGATGTTTTGCTTTTTGGAGCTTAAACATTTCGAGTGCCACATAAAATGAAAAAATAAATGATAAACTTGTTTTAATCTAAAAAGTAGTTGTTTGTGTTCAACTAAGAAAGGAGGTTATATATATGTCTGGGATGAAAAGGGTGAGTCAAATTCAGGGTTATGTGTCTGTTGAGTACTCAAGTAGACAAACGGACAAAAATACCCATTCCTAAATGCAAACAGACCCAGCCCATCTGTTGATGGTTCAATTCTGGATGCTATGTCATGCATTCTGACGACTTTTCACGGTTGAACGTGCTTCTCATGCTTAACATGGTCAATTTGATAAAAAACAAGTTGGAAGTATGAGGTAGTATTTCTGTACTCGATACACTACCCACAGCACTCCAACTTTTTATGATAATGGATCCCTGTGTCGGGATCCTATTCCTTTTATTGGCCATTCTCCAGGGAAAGCACGGCAAGGCGAAAGAAAGAGCCCGCCCATGTGCCATCAAGGTTATCTGCGCTTGAGCTCGTTTCTCTTGCGACAGTGAAGTTTAGGTGTGTCTGTTTGTTCATGGCATTTCAGTGCTGATGTTATATAAACTGTTGATATAACACCGGATGTGGAGATCGTTTGAAACTGATAGATGGCATGCTCCCAGTGCTGAAAGATGCTGGACATGAACTGCACGTGGTAAGTCAAACTAAGTCATATGTCTGTGTTTTGTTGGCAATCAGAGTGTACGTGCATAATGTACAAAACACGAAGGTATTAATGTGATGATGTGTAGCTTGCTCGTGCTGTAGTTCCGTCCCACTCCCCCCACTAGTCCCATCGTAATCGTACAGCTGTATCTCTCTTTTATAAATTTGATAACTCTTCGAAAATACAATGTATGCAATACTCCTGTATAGGCACTCAAGATTATTATGAGCTTGGCAGAAACTGCCTTCTTAAACCAAAGAATTTATTTAAAAATCATCAATTATCATCTAATTATTATATAAATTCTGGATGTTTAACATTCATCTTTTTATATTTTTAATATTAACCATTTTCAAGCCATTTTCGACTTCAAAGCCATTGTTTAGTGATAACCTAGAATTACACGAGAACTTTCTTCATCATTTAGTCAAAGTCATCCATTTCATTTGTTTGTAATGAAAAAATGTATCTCACGCCAAAATTATATTTGTGCATAACCAATTTCAGAATTAAGACAAATTAAACTAAACTTTTGAATGTAAGTGTGAATTTCCAATACATATTATTTTCGAATTCATTGATTCGAATTACATTCACGTATTAAAAAAAGCAAAACATTAATTTGACATTTATCCTTATTACATCATCACAATAAGACGAAAGCATGCAAGAACACATGCAAGCACACACGGACTCATGCGGGCACGAGTGCGGCACTGACCTCTCCTATTGCTCTCTTATAGCTCTGAGGGCAGAGGGAGGAAAGAGATCGATAAAGGAGAGGTGAGGGTGAGGAACAGAGGTTAGTGTTTTAAGAAGGGATGAGTTCATTCATTTTTCATGTTACTCACTCATTCACGACAGAATGATTCGGGAGCTTATGTGCGTAAGTGTTTATATTTTAAGAAGTGAATCTTAGGTGTTTATCCGAACGCGTGTGCACACACTTCTGTATGCATGCATCTCACCGCTGGTCTGCTGGGTCTGGATGAAGTTCGGGATTCTCCTGGTTTGTGTGGGCCGTCATGGGACAGGGTGGGGGAGGAATCCATCTTAGATGAACCTAAAATAAATCCGCAACATTCCACACAACATTCCACAACTTGTGAAAAACTCAAGAGCTCTCGTTCACATACTCTATGTTATTCAGAGGGGGAACAATGAGCTAATTTCAATTTTCATTAATTTTATAGCATGTTTATTAAGCAATTCCTCTGGCCTAATAGTATAAGAGAATAAACCCTCAGACACGTCCACACTCACTGAGTATGCGGTGTCTCTCTAGAGAGCCAGTCTGTGGCAGGTTGGACATGATACTCATGCTGTCTCCTCTCTCCCAGCGTTCATTACGACTCAGATCTGGATTACTGACAAACAAACAACGCACAGAGTCAGGCCTGTCACATGACCTCCATGACCTCAGCTGGAAGTGCATGTGTGCGTGTTACCTTGCTCTAACCGGGTGTCTGATACCAGATGAGAGATTTGTGTTTAATGCAGTGGCTATTGAGGCTGTTCTCTGTGGAATCTGAGAAAAAGATAATACAGAAGTCAAAACCTATACAATGAAAGCATTGATATTTATAAATCACAGAGGGGGCGATTCACAAAGAATGAATTGCACCCACTGAAAGTCTCTATTTGATTGAAATAAAGGCTTCAGTGAGTCAGAAATCAATGCAATGGCACAGTTTCCAGGTTCAGAGTGTTAGCTTGTGAATGATGCATCAGACAACCTTGATCTAGTGTACTTTAGCAGGATTGTACAGCATCAAAATTAGCTCTTAAAGGAATCGTTCACCTTATTATATCATATTCATTCTGTCATTATTTACTTGCCCTCTTGTAATTTCATACCAGTATGACTTTCTCAGATATTTTAAAGAATGTTGGTAAAAGAAAACCGTTGGGCCCCATTGACTTGTATTGGTTTTGTGTCCATACAATAGTTCTTAGTCAATGGGCAGCAACGGTTGTTGGTTACCAACATTTTTCAAAAGAGGGCGTGTAAATAATGACAGAATCCTCATTTTGAAGATGAACTATTCCTTTAAAACGTTGAAAGTGCTCTCGACAACACAGTGCGCCTGTATATATGCCCGATTGCAATACTCTTCCCCATTATTGCATCACCATTGAATGAATTTCTGCTGCCGTGACCAATAAAAATGTCCCAACATCACACGTTAACTAAATCTCATTTGTTGTCTGCTTTTCATGAGCGCAATACGGCAAGCCATCGTGCCGTGTTTTGTAAATAAGGCCCATTCTTAAATAAACCTAAAAATATGAATTTGTAGGAACTGACTACAACTATTGCATTTATTTGCTTAAAGACAGTCCACAAATATGTACAAAACCTGTATGAAAAAAAGAACTACACAGTGTCTTACTTTAGGAGGCTGTTCAATCTCTGGAAGACGGATCCAGGGCCCTCTGTCATCTCTCATTGGCCGAGACTGAGGTGCGGGGGTCTCTGAGGTGGGGTCAGAGTTTTGACGGACTAGTTCTCTGGAGTGTAGTGGGCGAGGTGTGGGTGTGGGAGAGGGATCCTGGGTGGGGAAGGCGGACATGGTCTTAGTGGGCTGATCGCAGAGAGACTGAGAGCGAGGGACAGGAGCTGCGTACGGTTTTAACGGCACCAGGTGGGCCATCTGAAACTACGCCAGATGGGAAGGAGGAGCGATAAAGAGAGAGTAGTGTACCAATGAAAGGCAAGTGGCATTGTGAAAAGTTGCCGTGGGTAAATTATTGGAATATAGAGATGGGGATACATCAATTTGGGAGAGAAGGAAACGTATGGCATAGAGAGAAGGGCAGCAAGCCGGGGAGAGGGGGGATTGGGTTATGGGGAGGTTGTTAAGTAGTGGTTGTTGCAGGAAAGTGAAGAGGACGTCCGTGAAAATGAAGGATAACAGAGGAAGTGAACAGGTCACACAGGAAAGAAAGACAAGAACAAGTATGTTACTGAACAGGAAGGAGTAAAGAGTTAGCAGGCCAAAGCATGCAGCATGAACATGGTTTGTACACCTTTTATTCATGATTATTTTGTAATTAATAGATAAGATTTCTCACATAACTAAATGATAATCATTTAAAAGAAATTAAAGCTGCAAATCCACCAAGAAAAGATAAGAAAAGATTAAGCGCTTTGGGTGTACAGCAACATGACTAAATGACTAAATGCAACACACAATAAAGTGCTATATAAATTAGGGATGCTCCGATCCACCTTTTTTGCTTCCGATACCGATTCCGATACCTGAGATTCAGTATCGGCCGATACCGAGTACCGATCCGATACTAAGGTAAAAATTTTAAAGTGCACAATTACTTAATAAACTATGTGCATTGCTGTGCAAGACATCAGGCTCGACTTAACATAAATTTCCTGACCCCGTAAAACAAAATAACAAACTAATGATTCACAAATTTAGTAAATAGTTTATTAAACCAGCACCGGTGCAAAACAAATGAAAAATAAAACAAAAGTGTTCACTATCTTTGGACAAAAGACATTCAAAATTAAAGTGCAAATTAAGCAGCTGAATATAACAACAGCTTCACTAGCTTGATAAACGGGTATAAATAAATGGAAACAAAATCTCTTAATAATTTTTAAGAAAGTGCAAAATTAATAAAAAAAATCAATTCGCAAAAAAAAGCTGCTGAAATTGAGCAAAAAAGTAATAGCTTTACTGCTTTAGATATATTTAAAATAACATGAATCAGATCTTTTTAATGCTTTAGTCACTAAAGCAAAGTCCACTTAACTAAACTAAAGTTTAGTGAAAATAAAATTTAACATCCAACACAGAAACAGATGAATAAAACACTAGCTTCCCTAGCTGAGTAAAACTGCACATGTTTGTTGCATTTAACGTGGCATTTTGTGGCACAAAATTCTCATCCAACCAGTGTGCGGTTAAACTTAAAAGCGACACGGGGGACACGTCGCAGCTGCAGATATCTGTTGTAAAACTCACCGCATTGACATCTTTAATTTTTTCGGATATGTGTTTGCTTTTTGACTTTTCGGTACAGTTCAAGGTAGAGTTAAATATTTACGCTTCGGCGTGTCATACTGCGGCTCCAGGTGGTTTATAAGGAGTCTGAAGCCATTATTCGCAACGACGGACAGCGGTTGCCCATCCATAACAATGAAAGCGGTGGAACTTATTGGCGTAGCTGTTGTAAAATAACTCCAAATGACAGATATTTTGGCTCGCTCCATGCTGTTCGCCGCTATATGTTCACTTGTTCACGTGCACTACGTACAGAGCACGTTGCTAGCGTATGATGTCGCACGTTGCGCAATGCGCAGCCGCCCACGAGAGAGTTTAAGCGCCGGTGTCTCCATGAACTTTTACATCGTCTAGCACAAATTTTATGTCAGATCGGGTATCTAGAATTTTATTACGTATCGACGCCGATACCCGATACGAATATCGGATCGGAGCATCCCTAATATAAATGCGTCATTTAAACAAAAATGATATAGATTGTCACTATATTCATTACTAGAAAAAAAACCTACAAATTTTCCCTAAGAAAATTCTGACATTACCAATTTTCCTGGTAACCATGATCGAAGGTAACAGTAGCTGGCATCCGTCTGTACATTATTATTATTCCATTTTGAGGAATGATGGCAGAATTACCACACTAAGATTATATATATTTACGTAGGGAATAATACAACAAGTTGCCCACCTTGCCCTGTCCACCCTGTGGTTCCACAGGCCTCTGCATAGGCGGAGTCTGTGCGGCTCCTGACTGGTTAATGGACTCAGACCGTGATTGTATGTTGGTGTCTGAGACTGTAGTGCAGATTTTGGGAGAACCCTGTCTGTTCAATTTACTGCGCTCCTCAACCTACAAGGCAAACAAAGAGAGCATTGAACCTTTACCATATACATTTTTAATGTCATGGCACTTGACAACAGCAGATTTGTTACAGTTGTGAGCTGTATATGTCCTGTGTGTAAGTATACTTCTCTAGCCCAGGCCGGTTTATTGTTCTCCAGGTTCTTGCTGTAGTGGTACATCTGTGGCTTCTTGTCTTGTTGTTGCTGTTGTTGCAGTGAGACAAGGTAAGCATGCTCCTGCTGGAGCTGTCTCTGAAGTCTCTCTGACTGCCTCTGCTCCTCCAGCTGTTTACGCTTGTACTCCTGCACAAAGAAATACACAATTAATAACTGATTGACTAACACTTGAATTATAACACTTTTATGCTTAAAGAAGTAACACACAGCATGCACAGACACATACAAAAACACACAAAACCCAGACTTTACAGCCCTTCCCCTTCACACACAAAAATAAGATTACTAAATAAAAAGACAAATATTGACAATTTACTGTAAATAATAATAATTATAATACACACATAGTAGGAATGGATGATGGAACATTGTTGATGTAGGTACAATATGTAGTTTATATGATAAATATAAATTTTAGGAACAAAAGTATAATGTTTGAAGTAGATTTATGTCTGTATGCTTTCTGTCTTGAGACCTCTTGTGGCACTTGTGGCTATTGAGAACACTTTTCAGGATTGCATTGGAAGAACATCTATAATTAAATAATGATTTTACCAGAAACTTTTACAAGTTAAATATTCTAGTGAAAAGTAGGCTTAAAATATATATTAACTGTGCTAATACTGTAACATTGGAAGCCGATAACCGATATATTTGGGCGGATATAAAGAATCAGTTTTTGGTATCGACCAAAAATTACATAAACGCCTATTTTATAATAAATAATTTATTTACTTTCTATTACAAAAAGTTGAAAACTTCTACTTAAAACTTGAATTTTAAGTTGAAAAACTGATTTTGTTATATAATGTACAACAATGTACCAAAATATTATATTTGTTTCTCTAATATACAAGACTTTGATCTTATTTGACCAGCCAACAGTAAAAAAAACGCGTAGCCATAACATTTTCACTCGAGGAATTTGAGTAAGTGAACATCTATAAAACAGCCATAGTGTTTTGGGTAAACACTTCAGCTGTTCATTTCAAACATAACTTATCGATTTCTGACATTGACAAAAACACACAGGAAAAACTCGTCCTTTAGTACTCCTGCACTGGAACATTTCCAAATCATATTTCCAAATACTTAAGGGCACAGTTCACCCAAAAATGAAATTTCTGTTATCATTTACTCACTCTCAAGTTTTAAACCTCTATACATCGTGTTGTTCGGCTGAACACAGAAACATATATTTGAAAGAATGTTTGTAAAACAATCCACTATGGTAGTCAATGGTGCCCCAGAACTGTGCCGTTTCCCACATTCTTTGAAATATCATCTTTTGTGTTCAACAAAAATACATTTATAGAAGTTTGAAACAACCTGAGGGTGAGAGTAAATGATAACAGAATTCTCATTTTTGGGTGAACGATTCATTTGTCCTCATTTCTACAGCAGATCAACTCTGATTTCCGGAGGCATCTGATCATTTCAAAACAAGCTAGGGGCCCTGTGGCACGAGACACAAATCTGGCAGATGACAGAGGGAGCCAGATCAGAGAAACAGAGGGAAAAGCAAGACTTGGGTTACCATCAGCAATGCCTGTTCCTGCAGTAATTGCTGCTGCAGTATCTCTAACTGCCGCTGTTCTTCTTCCAACTTATGTCTTATAAACTCCTACAGAGAGAGAGAGAGGAATGAGGAGAGAGAGAGAGAAACGAGGAGCAGTGGAGGAGGAGGAAGAAGAGTCAGATGAGAATAGACTCAAAGGAGTGGAATTAAAAAGACATTTGACAGAGCGGACAGATTCACCTGTCTGAGAGAGGCAGACATTTTAAAGAAGTGTTTCTGATTGGCTTTTTTAAAATGGCTGAAGACACCACAGCGGAGGAGATTTGTTCCACATGCTTCGCAGCAGCGACACACAGTTTTCACAATCTTAAAACGGTGCGTGCCAAACGGTTCCCATCACTGTCGGCGATGTTATGAGAGCGTTTCCTCATCAGTTTTATTGTGAAAACACTAATAAGGGTGCCGTTGGCCATGTACGTGTGATGTAGTTTAAAAGAGTGTGTCCTGTGGCACACTGCATGCTAATTCATGCTGATTGGTCTTTTGTGTTTGTGTCACTTTGAATCGTATTGAATGTAGGTCTGCTCGCAGCTCACCCACATACATGCGCGCACATTCAGAACTGCGTTTGAGAGCCTGCTGCCATGGCAACCACTCCACAGACATTCCTGTGCCAGAGCTGTGCTCAGTGGAACGCCCACGCTCGGCTGCTATTGGCCGGCCGGCTGCTGTTCAAAGGCTGTGATTGGTTACCTGCTCTCGCTCTGCCATCCTCCTGTCCTCCTCTCTCCTCATGTCATCGAGTCTTCGGTGAGGAGCTTTATCCTGTTGCTGCCGCACCATCTCTCTCTCCTTCCTCTGTTGCTGTGTGAGAAAGAGAGAGCGAGTGTGCGTGAGTCACTTTAACATATTTGGCTGAAATAATGACAGCAGTCATTTTGCTAAAAATCATCTAGTGCTATTGAGAGGGGAAATTAAGGGGGAGAGAATGAGGAGCATAGTCAGGGAGAAAGAGAGAGAGAAAGTGAGCACATTGAGTATAGTGACTGGTGAGTCAGTGCACTGCGGTGCTGCATTCAGTTGGGTAGTGATGTGTCCTATTCTGTCACCTTGTGAATGTCTATAGCTATGTCAGCTAAATCTGCCACAAAACTTTGCACGACCTGCACCTGAACTCTAATGGAGCCCAATAGAGAGGCAGGTGCAGTTTTTATAACCTAGTCATCATTATTCAATATTCATGTGTGCCTGTGTATATAAACTGGGATCCAAGTATGAACAGTAGCACAAATGGCTTAGCCTTGCAATCATATTGGTCTCTTTTCATAAAGTATAATTTATATCAGTAAAATTAAAGGTCAAGGCTACGGAATTTAGCGGCATCTAGTGGTGAGATTGCAAACTACAACCAACGGCTCACTCCACCACTACCCCCTCCTTTGTCGAAGCACTAAGGTGATCTATTGACAGAAATGCAATAAAATATACATAACTATGTGTTCAGATGTGTATAAAGACCTTACATAATGAAGCATTATGCTTTTATTATTACCTTAGAATGAGTCTAGTCTACCTACATACACCGTGGGTCCCCTAAACTCAGAATTCTTCATGTTGTTTCCAGTGCTAGGAATAACTGCGTTATATGTAAACAGCGTTATAAATAAACAGCGTTACTAACGGTGTTAGTTTTTTCAGTAACGAGTAATCCAACGAATTACTGTTTCTCCCGGTCCAGCTCACTGAAGCATTTTTTATCAGAGTATGCCCTCTCTCATCCAAAGGACCTGCAAAGTTGTATGTGTGGGACACATAACTGATGATGATTGGCTTAGGTAAATTACAATATCAGCTTTTGCCAACCAGAGTAGGGCAGGTTTTCACACACAAACCCAGAAGCACAGAGTAACATTACACCAATCAATGCCTAGGAGTTCAAAATGTAGCTTTTGGCACACTGAAGACCTTGTTCATACACTTCCCTTTGAAAACTCAGTCATCAACCACACTAGCATTTTAAAGTGTTTTACAAATGCAGCATATCGACACTGAAACGTGCTGAAAGCGTATATATATCCATACTGCGCAGTAAAACATATGACGTTACAGCCTGTGTGGGCGTTTGTTTACTTTCTGCCTTTATGTCACGGCAATGCGAAGCAGAGCACAGAGACTTTTTAAATGGATGGGATGAGGCAGGGATGCTGCTGTGGGTAACACAAAACTATAAAATTCCCAAAGCGAAAGTGACACTACCCTCGCTGTCAAACAGTAATTGCGAGTAATTAAATATTGCATCTCTTAAAATTCAATGTAAAGTATTCACGATCTAACATTCCGCTATCATACTAGAAAGCAGTCAAAACATTAAGGCCGATTCACATTTCATGTCTTTTCCGCGTGTATATTCTTTATTTTACATGTAGATGTCCTTTTTTCAGGCACATCGGCGCCGTAGAGATGAAAAATCTCAACTTTTCAGAAAGCCGCATACACACCGCAGGTCATGTGACAAGAACCAACCAGCCAATATAGACAAGCTCAATGAAGATGAAGACACAGATGATCACAGCATAACTAAATCTAGTAGCATAGTTATTGCAATGTGTTTTCAGTGCATATAATCCAAATATCCTTTGTTTATACCTCCTCGTCTCAACGGCTATTGTGGCCCATGGTTGCTTAGCGACGCCAGATGAGCGCAAAGTCCAGGGCCACTAGACGAAAAAAAACACTTCGCTTTTTCGCCACGCAGATATTTGCGGTCTATATGAAATGCTTCATAATAATCTATTGTTTTTGTTCTAGAACGTTTGATACGAGCATTCCCAGCGAATATTCGCAGGCAATCTGAACGGGGCTTTAGTGCTGTGTCAGCCACCATAGTGCTGCAAGGGGGAGGGGTGGAGTGAGCCATTGGTTGCAATTCACATCCTCACAGCTAGATGCCGCTACATATCATACGGTGGACCTTTCAAATATTCATATTAAACAGGCAAAAACTTTAACAATAAGATGCACTCGAGCTGGCAGGGACATTTGTGCAAAACTTTATGATCCACATTATCTGATTTGAGTCCAAACAACATCACATGTGCCTTAATGGAAGCAAAGAATATCTGACCTTTCATCATATAAAATAAAAAGTTACTCTACTGCATACCTCTCTTAGCTAGTTCAGAGATTATTAGCCATTACATCTCTTCAGTAAATAAATCTGACTTTACGTCACGTAAGATTCTAAATACCATGCTGCATTCACTTAACTGAAGAGAGACTTTTCCAGATAAGAGAAGAATGTTAAGCACTTGAACAAACACTGCTGTGAAACACCTGGCTGTAATGTAGGTAATTTATTTCCAACGTTGCAGAACACTTCAGAATGTTCTCCTCATTTAAACTTTTGGCCTTCCTTCCAGCCTTGTGGTGGTCTGACTCATGTTCAGTCTGACTTTTATGTACAGGAGATAAAATCCAGAACACTTAAGCTTGAAAAAAATCAATTTGCCGTGTAGGTTTATACTAATTCCATTTATGACTGGCACTCGGCCCTCTACATTCCCTGTGAGAGCAGAGATCATTTCGGGTGACTTGAACATGCACTCGTGTGTATATGTACCTCCTCTAAGCGACGCCTCTGTTCTTTCTGCTCCTCTATGCGTTTCTGGCGGTCATGCAGCAGCTGGCGTTTGTGCTCTTCGGGGTCTCTGCGCTGAGCAGCGAGCTGCACCTGCTGTCTCTTTAAGGCCTCCGAGCGCTCCTTATTCTCTTGCTGCAGCCGCAGGAAATCCCTGCGCAACGTCGACTCACCCGGAACGTTTAAAATAGAGCTGGAGACATAATCAAGGAAATAAAGCTTAATGAGCTGGTGGAAACAGAGTTGAGAGTAGAACTGCGAAGAGATGGGTTGTGAAGACATCTGCAGTTGGCGATGAGGACTTAAATACAGTTGCATCAATGGCATACACCCAGTTCCTTCAGACACCTGATATGAAATCTGAAAGAGCTTATCTATGAGGAACTTGCCTAATGCACATAAAAGCCTAAACATAAACATCCAATAAAAGTGAAATGTGTCATTTCTGTGCCAAAGCACCAGGAAAAAGTAGTTTCACCGAAAAACATATGAGCTCAGATTGCTGTCAAAGCAATTTATCAGATCTTACAGATACACAAGTGTTGTCCAAAACATTTCACAATAACAATATTATCACTATTTCTACTAAAATTATTGTATAAAATAAATATTTAACACTATCGGTAAAATTCATTTTTTGGCCAATGAATCACCAATGAGTGTAGGGAGGCAGAGATAGGGTTTGTAACCATTGTGGCTCTTAAAGCACAATTTTTAATTGGTCCAAAATAATTTGATGTTATATATAGTAATAACATCAAATCACTAAACATGATGATTTTTATTATAACAATACTGATACGTGGTGACACCCCAAGGACGTTTGTCCCTTTTTTGTCATTTTGTACAATAATCAGGTTCTCTCTGCATTCTGAGCAGTTCTGGACAGAGCCCTTTTAGGGAGATGGGGTGGAAAAAATATGAGAGGGAAGAGAAAAATATTTTTTAAAGCTTTGGCGTTATCTCGCAAAACGTTATCTCGCAAAACGTTTGCGTTCCCCCGAGGAATATTGGGTTCCCTCGCAAAACATTTTGCGAGTTCGGACAAACACTTCATGTTTAATGACCCGCTGTACATAAAACATTAGTCTATAGTCGCAGATTCCCGGACCATTAACTTGTGAGTTAAACATTCTTGTAACATAAACAATGAACTTCAACTTAATTTTCCACAAATCGAGCCTTGTATTGATCTCAGGCGGGAGCCGGCTGAGATAAGACTGAAGTGATCGTCTGTAAAGTGCAAAACCCGAAGAACATAAGGATACAAAAAATTGTAATTACTTCAATACTGTAGTATTACTAAAACCAGTTTAAATTCAGCAGGAGAGCTTTAATGTGTAATCTGAATTTGGTGAGACAACAGTGTGTAACATTTAAATTATGAATGACTATTTTTGTAGTAACACTTTTGGGATTACAGTCACTTCGCACACGGTCCCTTTGGACTTGTCCATGTCGCTTGGTCATATAGAGATCTATTTATATTCTCTTTTTGAGTTAGACTAGGTTGTTGATCCTTGTCTAAGGAATTGTGTGTTATTTGTGCTATAACAACATTTAGCTCATGAGTTATTGGTCCAAGAATCTACTATGAACTGCTCCATTGGTAATGTACGGAGCGGGAAAACAGGACGTTTGAATGTTTTGCGAGATTACGCAAATATGTTTGCGAGGGAACGCAATGTTTCCCGCAAACTTTTTAAAAAACTGTATCTTCCCTCTCATATTTTTCCCACCACCATGTCCCTAAATGGGCTCCTTAGTTCCGAGATATCCAACTTCAGTTGTTAAATTCCATTTGACTTTGTAGATAGAACGTAAAGAAAAAAACATCACAATGTTAATAGATTGTCAGAGAATAAGAATAGTGAATAGAAGTGTGAATAGAAGCATGTTTAAGACAAAATTGTCAGATAAAACCTTCCGGTTTACGATAAAATGATGCCATTTTAATAGAAAATGATTGTTTGTGATCAGGGCTGGCATGAGGGTGAGTAAATCAATTTTCATTTTGGGTAAACTTCCTTGAAGTCACAGTCACACTAGAGTGTCAACCTAGAATCTCTGCACATTAAACTGAAATCGTAGAAAAAATACAGCAACAACAGATCACTTTCTTTCATAATACACAGCTTAAATTACGTAAAATCATTACAATACAAATCTGATTTAACTTGATAAAACAGTAATTATAATAAAAGTGCAAATTAAGATAATCTAAAATGAATCTATTGAAGAGTATAGTTCAGTAGTGTTGTGAAAAGGTTGTGTTAACTTAAATACTGTTGAGTTTACCTGGATTCTCTCTCGTCCCCTCTGTTCTCATCCTCTTCATCACTACCGCTGTACTCGTACTCGGTCTCCTCTGAGAGGAAATATAAGAAAAATAATGAGAAAGGCTTTGGGCATTAATATTATATGTGTTATAAAACTCTTTATGCAGAATGCAGCACTTTAGAATTTAAATCATCCACAGTCTCTTTGACTGATGCTGTAAGTGCTCTAATAAGTCTGCTGAAGGCAGTTTTCTAGATGCTTCCATTTAAAGCTCAATCCTCAAGCCTCACATGCAGAAACACAATTCAAGCCCAGCTGTGTTATTTGACTACGCCACTGGGCAAAAATCTGATGAGTTACTGTAAGACATGTGAATTATGTACAAATGCCACTTTTGTGGTCAATGATGAGATCTGGTTAGGATTTTACACTGCATATAAACCATATTTGTTAAAATTGGAAAGACAGCAACTGCACAATGGCAATAAAGGAGCGATCATTCAGGAAATAACCAAACGAACGGTAAACTGGAAGTGCTGTATTACTATATTTCTGAACTCCGGAGATGTATAAAACATGCAATAGAGGCACATCTTTATATACACATTAGGGCTACATGATCATGATTAAAATAATAATAATCAGATATAGCAGTTATTTTTTAAACTAAACAAATGTGGACACATAAAATAGAATATGACCTTTGCGATCAAACCCTCAGTGATGTCACTAAACCAAATCAACCGTTCTGCTCCACCTAAGACTTATTCACACAAAGACAATAAAGATAACTGTAGAAATAGCTACATTAGTCCACACCATAAGACAATAATGCTATGTTTATTGTAAGCTTGTGCTGCAGTTTCACATTTAAAATTTGTTTAGACTGGCTGTCAATGTTTGTTCAGCTGCCTAAAAAAAACTCTCAAAGGTGATCCCAATGATAGTGCTTTTTTGTTTCATAGCAGAATCCACACCACAACTAAAACACCATTACATTTTTTTTAAACTATCTTTTCGTTATTCTTACTGTCTGTGGCATAAACAAGCCTTTATCATCACCGAGCTCTGGTGTGCAATTGATTCTAATTTTCAGTCCCGGAGGAGCTTCTGCATCTGTTCTCTCTGACAACGTAACAGATTTAACTCGGATAAATGATAAAGTCGAGAAACAGAACGATTCCATCTAGCAAAGGAAGCTGTAAACATGGGGAAAATTATTAGCAGGCACATAATGCAACAAAGCGTCACATCAGCATTGTGCTAAGACACAAGTGCACGTACCCTTTTCACCACGTTTTTTGCGAGTGCGGTCAATGTGATCTTTGAGCTGGATGCGGACCTGCCTTTCTGTGGGCTGGTCTCTGATGAACGAATGCTTCAGTAGTTGTTCTGTGGATGGACGACTTGGATATGATTTTACCAGACAGCCCTCGATGAAATCTATAAACTTTTTAGACCTGAAAGAGACCATAAAACAAAAAAAATGTATACTGCTATAATACTATATTTTACATTGTAATATCCTTCAGCTTTTGACTGATTTAGTACGATTGAAATCGTACTAGAGTTCATTTTTCTTCTTGGTGTGGTTTGTTTGGGCAGGTGTGAATGCAGCAACCACACTCAAGTGTGCACCAAAAGCGGACCAAATAAGCATACCGAGACCTCCCTGAAGAGGTGGTCTCGGTACGCATTCAAACAAACCCTGGAGTGGCTGTTTGTGGTGAGAACGTGATCCGACCTCGAACAGACCAAAATGCAAAAAGTACTGCAGCACCTGCCGTAGTCACCTGAACTGTGTATTATGGAATGATGACAAGTGTTTATTGAGAGTTTGCACAGGCATGGCAGCTCACGGACAAACTTGGAGTTGTGAGGAGGGGCGGAGCCTAGTAGAAATTTGGTATGATGACCATATTACATCCCAACTTTCAAAAACTCACAAGAACAGCGCAATATTTTCACTATTTAGCAAACAACTCAGGGACAGGGGGTTTAATAAATATGTGGAACATAGCCGGGTTAAGGTAAATAAACTCTGCCAACAGTACATCCAAGTGCGGGATGTACAAGTTCCTTCTGGTACGATGACCTCAATAATATATTGGGACAAAACCGGACATTGACTCGGTCGATGTTGTTGAGATCGCCATCGGCGCTAACAATGATGCGACTGATGCTAGCACAGTTGACTGGGCTGACGTAACTACATCTGACACGTGATGTTGAAGGTGAGTTAATTATTTATTACTATTTATTACTAACAAGACAAAATGCAGTGATATAAAGCATGACTGCCTTATGAAAACGCACACCAACGCTCCATCTTTCCTTCTATAACCAGCTGTTCAAGGGCAGGGCTCTGACCAGCGGGACCAAAATAACTACAAGTCTAAAATAAATCACAGCATGACAATATATGACAACAAAATCCGACAGAGAGAGTAAGACTAGAAAATGGAAAGAGACAGATTTTCTCATGCATCAGAACTCTGATAAGCTGTATGTGTGAAGATGTAGGTTGGTGCAAGAGGTTATCAGACCTTAAAATAAGGAAACCACATAGGAGTTAAGAAGCTGACAGCTAATGCGCATGTGGCATGTATATATATGTATGTATGTATGTATATATATATATGTGTATATATGTATATGTGTATATATATGTATATGTATGTATGTATGTATATATATATATATATATATATATATATATATATATATGTATATGTATGTATGTATATATATATGTGTGTATATGTGTATATATGTATATGTATATGTATATGTATATGTATGTATATGTTAATCCTATATGTATATGTATGTATGTATGTGTATAGTGTATACAGAGAGATGACGGAAAAAGGGAGGAAAGGAAGTATGGAAATTTAGCTTGATCTAAAAAAAAAAACAGTCCTCACCATTTCTTGGACTTAAGTTTAGGTGGAGGGTTCCGTGGTATAAGAAACAGGGCTCGCATGGGATGCATGTCGCAGAGCGCTGAGAGAGAGAGATCAGAAATTAAAACAAGTTTATACAAGATTAACTCATACGGCAAATTACAGACGAACTGACTCAAGAGGTGACAACTATTCATGACCGCGAGTAGAACAGTGACTAAGCTGCCGCTACACGCTGTCCGTGTGAGAGAATGAGTGTGTGTGTGTGTTAGAGAAAGAAAAATGTGACTAAGTGTTGTGGTGTATGTTACGACAATGACCTATACCTGTGATTTTTTTATCGAGCTGTTTAAAATATCACAATACAAAACATGCATTGTAACACCAGCAAACATTTTGTTAAACATCCATTGGAAACGCAGTTTAGGCTTACATTTAAATTATTAAAAGAAATGCCTGAATTAAACATAATTTTGTGATTGCAATATGATAAACTCAAATGTAAGAGCTGTATTGCAACTCTACAACTGTAAGTCTGACACTACAAGTACATGGAATAAATAATTATTTGCTTTGGAAAGAGGTTTTCTATATTTCACAATTTAAAGGAACATGTTATGTGTTATTAAAGCTTACAGGGGGCAAACAACATGTGTGTTAATGTATGTGAATGTACACGACATGTATGTGTGCATGTGACTTACGAGGAGCTCCTTCAGCCATTTCTATAGCAGTGATCCCCAGAGACCAGATATCACTCTGAAATAATAAAACATTCATTCAGTTTATTCACAACAAACACACAATCAATTCTTCCTTTAGAGATGCAGGGTGTCATGAAATATTAATACAACATATACTGGTGTTGAAAAACAAGGCCAGAAAAAAGTGAATTAATACCTTTGAAGTGAATAACAAATAACTTTTTTGGTAACTATTTGGTAACACGTGGTTGTTTAACTATTTCTGAATGCAAGCGGACTCTGTCACAAAACAACCGACTTCACATTCACAAAACAACCGACTTCACATTTATTGAAGTATTTTTCTTCACTAAAGCTGCTGCTTAACAATCCCTGAAATTATGATTGACAGGATTTGATATGCAAACTTCACCCATACATCATAAATTAGGCCAACCCATTTTGTCCACAAAAACAAATGTTCTAGGACAAAGAAAAAATAACTTAAGATTATAAAGATATTGGCACCAGTATCGATATATGGCAATACCAAATACGTTTCAAAGGATGTCAGGGACAAGATTGCAGACCTGCACAAACCTTGAATAGGCTACAGACAGAAGCTTGGTTAGAAGGAGACAACTGTTGGTGTGATTATTTATTATTATTTGCAAATAGAAGAAATACAAAATAACTATCAATTGTCCTTGGTCTGGAGCTCCCTGAAAGATTTCAACAACAAGGTAAATATGATCATGAGAAAGGTTAAAGATCTGTCTAGAAGTACACGGAAGAAGCTTGTTAATGAGTTCAAGACAGTTGGGACCACAGTTAGCAAGCTAACCATTGGTAACACGCTAAGCCACAATATATTGAAATCCTTTAGCACCCGCAAGGTCCTACAGCCCAAGGCGGCCTGCCTGGCTTGTCTGAAGTATGACAATGAGCATTGAATGATTCAGAAAAGACTTTGGAGAAAATGCTGTGGTCAAACGGGAGGAAAATTGACTCCTGTTTTTGGAGGGAGAGAAATGCTGACTATGCTTCTCTGTAGGGATGGTGTTCTTGGGGTCACAGTAATGGAAACATTAAGTCAAGTCAAGTCAAGTCAGCTTTATTTATATAGCGCTTTTTACAATTTTCATTGTTACAAAGCAGCTGTACAAGAAAAAAATGACTATAAGTAAAACATAAAAGGTTATGGAATTCAAAACACAGGTCAAATATCAGACACACAATAAATTCCTATATGCAGTGTTAATTAAATAAGACAACCAAATTCTAGCAGCCCCCCCGGCCAGGCAAAACAGTGCAAAACAGTATGCAAACGGTGGCGAGGAACCCAAAACTCCATTGGAGGAGAAAAAAAACCTCGGAGGGAAACCAGGCCTAACCAGGGGATTCCAGTTCCCCTCTGGCAAAAACTGCAGCCTCTGCACAAGCTCAACAGTGCTTGCACAACAAGGCGAAAATAAAAAAATTAGATTTAAAATTATCATTAATAATCTAATAGTGGCTGAAGTTTTGTAGGGACGTCACTTCCTTCGTCCAGCATTTGTCAGGTCTAGGAATGGATTGCGCCCTGCCCGCTCCGCTCTTGTAACCTTGGAACAATGAGACAAGACTGGCTGAGAGTAGAGTACTGTTCTGCACTCTTTGATGCAACAAATGCATCAGTTGTTATTGGAAGTGTCCCTGGTTCCGGTTGATCTAACTAGTGCAGCCTAGATCTTTGAAATACATGAATTATGATAATCTAGTGTATGCAAGATTAAAAAGATGCGTCTTTAGTCTAGATTTAAACTGACAGAGTGTGTCCGCCTCCCGGACATTGCAGGGAAGACTGTTCCAAAGTTTAGGCGCTAGATAAGAAAAGGATCTGCCGCCTGCACTTGATTTTGAAATTCTAGGTATTACCAACTGACCTGACGCCTGAGAGCGTAGTGCACGTGATGGACTATAATACGTAAGAAGTTCTCTCAAGTAGTGAGGAGCTAAACCATGCAAGGCTTTATAGGTAATAAGCAAGATTTTAAAATTTATGCGATGCTTTATAGGTAACCAGTGCAAGGTTGACAGAACCGGGCTAATATGCTCATACTTTTTTGTACGTGTAAGAACTCGAGCTGCCGCATTTTGGACCAGTTGGAGTTTTTGTAATAGGCCTGCAGGGCAACCACCTAATAGTGCATTACAGTAATCTAGTCTTGATGTCATAAAGGCATGTATAAGCTTCTCCGCATCTGATGATGACAGCATATGACGTAATTTAGATATATTTTTAAGATGGAAAAAAGCAATCTTACAGGTGTTGGCGACCTGGTTCTCAAATGACAGAGTACTATCGAATATAAAGCCAAGATTCTTAGCTGAAGATGAGGGTTTTATGGAACATCCATCAATAGTTAAGCAGTATTCTTGGTTGTTACGTAGGGCGGTTTTCGGTCCGATAAGTAACACTTCAGTTTTGTCCGAGTTCAGTAATAAAAAATTGCTACTCATCCACTTTTTTATATCGACAATGCATTCCACTATTCGATGGAATTGCTGTGTTTCGTGAGGCTTCGAGGAAATATAAAGTTGCGTATCATCAGCATAGCAGTGAAAGCTTATTCCGTGTCGCTTTATTATATCTCCTAGGGGTAACATGTATAATGCGAAGAGCATAGGCCCTAGTACTGAGCCCTGTGGTACACCGTACTGGACTTGCGATTTGCGTGATACCTCATTGTTTATTTTTACATATTGGAAACGGTCGCATAAATAAGATCTAAGCCATTTCAAAGCTATTTCCTTAATACCGACATCATTTTCAAGTCTATGTAGGAGCATGCTGTGGTCAATGGTGTCGAATGCAGCACTAAGATCTAGCAGCACCAATAAGGAGATACAACCTCGGTCGGACGCCATAAACAGATCATTTGTAACTCTAATCAGAGCAGTCTCTGTACTGTGATGTGCTCTAAATCCAGACTGGACATCTTCATTAATCTCATTCCTTTGGAGGAAGGAACATATTTGAGTTGAGACTACTTTTTCCAGAACCTTAGAGACTACTTTTTCCAGAACCTTAGATGCTTTAGGGCTTTTTCTCTGCTCTGGTACAGGATGACTTCACCGCATTGAGGGGCTGAGAGACGGACCTATGTACCGTAAAATATTGTGCAAGAACCTCCTCCCCTTAACTAGATCACTGGATGTGCCTTTGACATGATCCAAAAACATATTGCCAAGACAACCAAAGAGTGGCTTAAACAGACATTAAATGTCCTAGCCAGTCTCTTGAGCCTAGTCCTATAGAAAATCTGTGGAGGAGACTAAATCTCCAATTTGTTGAGCGACAGCCAAGAAACCTTAAAGATTCACAGAGGAGTGGACTCAAATGGATCCTGACACATCCTGGCAAACTATCAGAAATGCCTGACCTCTGTGCTTGCCAACAGGGTTTCTCCAGTAAGTACAAAGTTATGTTTTGCTCGGTGATCAAATATTTATTTCACTGACCTTTATACAACATTTTCCCCCCTGATTTTTTATATTCTGTCTCGATCAGATAAAAAACCTACCATAAAAGTTATAGACCCTTCATTTCTTTGTAAATAGGCAAACTTACAAAATCAGCAGGGGATCAAATAATTTTTTCCCTCACTGTATATATATTTTAAATGATTGGAAAATATTGATAAATACATGTAAATATTTCCTAATTATTATGTATACATGTATGTGTTCATAAATAATAAATGTATATGCACAGTACACAGACATATGTGACATATAAACACAAACTTCTACTCTGAGGCAATTAATGGCAATTCATCGTTTGACAGTTAATTTTGTGTACAAATTTGTATGTTTAATGTTTCTGGCAATGTAAAGATTTTTTAGCACAACAATAAAGCATTTAAAATCTTGAATTTAGTCACCCTCAAGTTTTTCCAAACTTATTTCCGCCTCCAGAACAATAAATAAGAGATTTTCAAGAACATCGGTAAGCAAACAACATTGGACCCCGTTGACTTCCACTGATTGGGCACAAAGTATTCATGAAAATATCTTCTTTCGTGTTGCACAGAAGAAAGAGACACATACAGGTTTTGATTGACATGAGGGTGAATAAATAATGACAGAATTTCGTTTTAGGATGAACAATCCCTTTAACCTCACGAACCAATACGACTGTATCTCCAGACCCGCACATAGGCATTATATACAGTACACACAATGGATGTGTTCATTTTAACACATTGTTTGTATTATGTTGTGTTAAGAGTCACATTAACACTGAACATTGTCCTTAACTGAACACAAAATGTGATTCAACTGTTGAACTGTTTTTAGAGTGCATTAACGGAAAGAATGGTCATTTTACCCTGTAATCATAGGTGGAGTCTGGATTCTCATCACAAGCAATGACCTCTGGTGCCATCCAGTAAGGCGTGCCGATAAATGTGTTTCTTCTGCCTACTGTACGATCCAGCTGTGCACTCACCCCAAAATCCACTACACGGACAGAGAGAGAGAGACTGTGGTTAGCAACATAAGAATACGTAATGTACGCAACGTAGCTGTAATGTACAGTATTTAAACAGCCATGCAAATTCTTCTTTCAGACACACTTTTCCACCACACACACTGCCTTGTGGTGTATGAATATTTTTGTCATGGTGTCGGGGCTACGTTAATGAGCTTTGGTGCTTTGCTCCAGTTGTTAAAATATGATGTTCTCTAATCACGCAAGGCAAATAGGCCAGACAACATACGCACACGCACACACACACACACACACACACACAAACATGTTCAACCAATATCACAGCATCAGAGGACAAAACAGACCTGAACCAAAAAACAACTTTAAAGAGTATGAAAAACAGACTAGCCCACTCACCAAGTTTAACCTCTGCGTTCTCTGTAAGCAGAACATTCTGTCCTTTGATGTCTCTGTGGATGACTTTATGTGCATGAAGGTGAGACAGCCCCTGAGGAGAAGAGAAACAATGTTTTTCAGCCGTGTAAATTACATATAATTACTTATAAAGGACAAGTGTGTAATGTGCGTGTATATCTTACTCTAAGTATCTCTCTGCAGATATAGGCGATCCAATCTTCTTTCAACGAGTTACCCTTTGTGTTCTTTACCAAGTCTGTCACTGAGCCAGCGCCGCAAAACTCCATCACCAACTGTACACAAACACACCCACATGAAGAGAAAAGCCCATTTCTGAAACAGCATGCTAATACAGGACATTTCTATAAAAACTTTTCGAAGTTTCATTCAAAATTATTGTTATAATCGCAGACAATAGCTGTAATAACTCATAATGTTGTGAGTGCAAGAGATATCTCTGAGGCACGGACCCAAAGCTGGTCGTCGTGTCCGGGCGGACTCTTCTTCACGAAGGCTCCATAGTAGGTAGCGATGTTTCTATGGTGACTGTATTTCTTCAGCATGTTAATCTCTGCTTTAATTTCCTCCTCCTCTTCTTCAGTCACATCCATGACCTTTATGGCAGCCAGCTGACCTGTCTTAACATGACGACCCTGAGACAGAGACAATTCTTTTAGCAGATTCCCTAGAACTAGGGCTGGAACAATATATCCAAGTATTGTATACCACAATACGAAAATATCAAGATATGTATCGTAGAGCTTTTAAGATATGCAACGTAAAGCTATGGCAATTATTCTTCATTAGTTACATAAAGATGGTTGAATTAAACCTTGAATGTTGAAAATTTAAAAATGTTTAAAAAAAAAATCGCAATTTTAAACCCAGTCGCGTATTGAATTTTGAGCGGAGCGTATCGTTACACCCCTACACAAAACTTTTATTTGTTAGTAAACTTCACCCACATAAAAATGAGGTAGGGTCATTTGACAAATATGTCCAGTGCACATAAGGACTATCTTCATTTTGCGTTGTACACAAAGGTGCATTACATCAAGCAAAGGATAGCATGTAGACAGCCAGTTATTAATCACAGATTTTTACATGGCGCTCTGAAATACTTATATTCCAACTTAATATTCTGATTGCCTAGTTCTTGTGCCTTAAACCCAATAAGAACAGTGTTTTTCTCACAAAAGGTCTGCATTTCCAACAAATGAGTTGCTAAAATATTTCAAATATATATTTGATGTCCAAGAATTTACTCATGAGGTCCAATAATGTCTAGTAATTTACTCATGAGCCGTGAATGTAATAAAACGTTCAGTCCTGATCATCCTGTTTGGGGATTATTCTGTGATTACTAGCTGGCTGTAGATGATTCCTCACAAAACATACCTTGGAATGACGTGACTGACCAATCGAAATGAAACACTAGAGTAATAGGTTCTTTGTCTTATTATATGGTGTCACACTTTTGGAACATATGTGCCACAACTCTGTAAACTTCCCTGGTGAAAAGTTGAGATTCCTTTTGTGAAGAATGTAATAGTTCAAGGGAAAGTTCACCCAAAAATCCGGTCATCATTTGTTCCAAATCTGTATACATTTATTTGTTCTGCTAAACACAAAGGAAGATATTTGGAAGAATGTCAGTAACCGAGCAGATCTCGCCCCCCATTGACTCCCATAGTATTTGTTTTCCCCACTTTGGCAGTAAATGGGGGATGAGATCTGTTTGGTTACTGACATTTCTCCAAATATCTTCCTTTGAGTTTAGCAGAATAAAGACAGGCTTGGTAAATTTTTGGGTGAACTATCACTTTAAAGACAAAGAAAGCATAAATATTAAATGTCACAATTAAGTATTTGCCAAATTATTAACTATTTTGTAGAAAAGGGGTCAAAATGACAACTTCCACTTAAAATGTGAAAAATGAATTAAAAAGGCAATTAAATGATTTTATTTTTACACAAAGACGGGCAGATTTAACTTTAGAGTATATTGACTTTTAGCATTAACTTCAGGTTGAGTGGTTCTCAACCGGGGGACCTCAGCTGACTTCCAAGGGAGCCTCAGAATGACTAATAACTTTAAATTAGTCCAAAATAGCACGGAAATACATTTTAAAAACAAAAAATTAAGATTTTAGTTTTATTATTTGGCAATTTTGAAAACGAATGAATATTTTTCCAGTTAATGTTAAATTCTTTAATATTTTATTGGGTAAACATTTTAAGTTTTTGTGAGTATTGTTGAGAATCACTGGCATAGACTATTACACTTGCATGTTTTCTACATTGTTCAATGACCTAAAAAATTCAGCCTATCTGTATTATGTACGTGACACAAGCTTAGAACTAAACTGGAATACACCCAAACTTTTCACTTCTAAATATAAACTGCACATATACTCATTACACACTATACCATCAATAAACTACACACTCATACACCATCCTCACTACAGGCTATAAATTACATATTTTCCGAACAACAAAAGAGCCTCAAGTATAAATTACACCTTACAAACTCTTCAGAGATCTCGTGTTATACACTGCAGTAATTGCAGAGGTCTGTCTTGTTACAAGCACTGCACTAAAGCCTTCAAGTACTGTACAGTAATGACATCAGGGCTCTAGACTAACATTTGAGTGAGGTGGCACTGGTGCTACAAAGTTATACAGTTGGTGGTAGCGCCAGAGTTACATACAAACGTGTTACTTATTACATTAATAAATACATTACAGTATTATTATATTCTTAAATCAATCACAAATAATACAAATCATTGTTTATGATTTGCTTGTTTTTTATTGTTGATACATAAACTCTTTCAACACTTAACCATATTTAAAGGGGTCATATGACACGGCTAAAACTAATATTATCGTTTGTTTTAGATGTAATGCAATGTGTATTCATGATTTTAGGTTCAAAAACGCTGTATTTTCAACATAACGATAGATATCTTTGTATCTCCACTTTGCCCCGCCTCTCTGAAATGCCCAGATTTTTACAAAGCTCATCGCTATGGAAAGCGAGGTGTGCTATGATTGGCCAGTTAACCAGTGCGCAGTGATTGGTCGAATACTGCAAGCGTGTGAAGGAAATGTAACGCCTCTTACCATATTTGGAACATCAGATTCCAAAGCAATTGTACTGACCTCACTCGCGTATACATTTGGGCGGTCTGAGTCAAATTATACCACCAACTGACGATGATTTGTGGGGGTGTGGTTACACAAAGTATTTCAGGCAGGGTGGGTGAGCATTCGCTTTTAGATAGAATGCATCTTCTGTTCCTAAACTCCAAATTTTGCAATTTACAATGTGTCAACTCAACGCAGACCCTACGTGGGCCTTAAGCGCTGTGATTGGCCTGTTTGATCCCCTTCCTCAAACTCAGTGATAGCATCATCAATGCATTTCCGGAAAATTATCGAAATAAATAATTTGTTCTTCTGTATTTAACATCTCAAGCTGCGACAAAAGTGACAGTTTACTTGCCGCTATCACTGCTAATGCTTCTCAAAACGGATTCTTCTTCGGCTCTTGTCTTGGTTACACAAGCAGCACGCGCATGGGCACTGGCACCTAGCGGTGATTGCCTGTCTCCGCGGACAACAACGCAGAAGTGCAAATGAAAACCGGCACGTAACCTCCGACACACAAGTAAAAATCGGGTTTAATACATGCATGGGCAACTTATAGCACACCAAAGACTCAGAAAAACTTGTATTCGTACCATATGACCTCTTTAAGGCACATCTCTAACAACCAAACTATGCTACTTTTTCCCTTTATCTGTTGTGAACAACTCGTATTAGGAAAACACAATTAATTTATCTGTGTTTTGGATCCATCCTTTGTTGTTCGATTTACATTATAAACAGAGATTTAAAACGTTTTTAACGTTATGTCTAACATTTTGTTCGCTATGCAGTATTGTTGGAGAGCTTTGCAATAGATGTGCAGGTGGATTTTTCTGCATCGGACCTATGCGGGGGCCTACGCAGAGACCCGTACCCTACGCTGTAGCCTGACTTGCACCTCTCCAAACATGGGAGGAGGGGGAGACAAATGGAGTAACTGGATGCGCCTCTTGCGCAATTAAAAAAAACTTGGGTGCGACTACCAAACTGATCAATATATATTTTTTGCACATGTTTCTAAATACCTTACTCTTCTAAAAATACGAATGGGAGTTTAGCATACAACGTTATCTATTATTGCAAAGAAACAAAGAGATTTACCCTCAACCATATATTTAATTCTCCAGCCATCTTACCTTATACACCTGTCCGTATGTGCCATTGCCCACCACCTCCACCAGCTCGAAGATTCCTGCTGGGTCCTGGCAGAGAGAAATCAACTTTATTATTACAAATCCATTTTAAAATGCAATAGTAAGAGAGTTGTAAGAACTGGATTACTCAAGAGAAGCAAAAACATAAATTACTTCAAGCACTATCACTTGTAGAGAAAACTCAATACATTTCTGCCGACATTTAATTACTAGACAAATGTATTTTTGCACAAGTCTAACTCCAGAGAATATATATCTTAAAACAAGAAAAAAGCACAAGTCCAACAGAATTTCTTAGGCCAAGGTTTACAATAAGTACATAATGTTAAACTAAATTTGCACCACTGTGCAGTACCAAATTGAGTATATTCTTTGAAGTCTTACTCCAATAGTACATTTATCTTGTTTTAAGATCTTGATCCCAGGTTGAAAGTGTTTCTAAATGTTCCACTCTCTGTAAAAAAACATCAACTATAGAGATTGAAATCAACAATAATTGCAAAAGGGAACATGAGACAATGGATTCTTTCTCTCACATGAGCGACACTCTGCTGGCTCACAACTACTTATCTATTGTGAACATGAAAAAGTGTAATGTTAAAAAAAGGAATTAATAAACCCTTTATATAACATCGATAATGGTTTATGACGCTCGTCCTCAGCTGGAAAATGCAGCCAAAAACTAAAATGAGTAGAGGGTTAAGAACAGCCAGTGCAGCAAACACACAAACTGTGATTCAATATGGCCTCAGTACAGCTCTGTGGGTGGACAGGGCTAACGTTCTTTCCAGCTCACACATATACATCATGATCATCTCTCTCATCTGCCTCCAATAACGGCAATCTTTTCTCTCTCACCCTCTTCATCTTGTTTTATCTTTTCCTCGCTCTCTCTCTCTACGAGATCTGAAGTGCTGAGCTATATAGCAACATGCTCTCCTGTGAAACATCAGTAAGAAGCCGAAAGAAAATTAGAGCACATACAAACAGATTTAAAAGGAGTTTCACATCAGAAAACAACGAGAGCAATGTCAAAATTATGATGACCTCAAACGGAGTTAATAAAGATCATCAGAAGATCATGACATCATCAATGAAGACAGCAGTGGTCTACATAATTTAGTCTATACATCAGAGACTATTTGTCTTTGGAAAGGAGAGAGATGACAGGCAAGCAGGGAAAGTAATAACTAACAAATGACTAAGATGATAAACAGATGACATGTCTGTCTCTAGATAAAAAGAGGACTCTGTGAAAAGGGAAGACGGAGGAAAGAAAGTTTGTTCAACATTCCCCCCTGGAGTTTTTTTTACATGAAACAAAGAAAGAGGAAAAGAGAGATAAGAGATGGAGATGTCAGGAAACATCAACAAGCTTAACAATTCAAAATATGGGTTGAAGCTTGAAATGTTAGTACGTCAGTGCTGGTGTGACAGAACAAAACATAGCATGCAGCATGAAACCCGCCTGAATATTCACTGTACCATCACTGAAAAATCCCACATGAACCACAAACCAGTATAAATCCGGAAAATACTGTTATATTAGTTGATGGTCATACCGCCCAGCACTAAGTTTCACCATAACTGTGTAACCTCACGAATGAGTCTATCAATACGCACTGAAAAGAAGCTTCTCGGCAGCTTCTTATCACAACAAACATCTGGCTTTAACTTGATAGCTGGAATTTTGATCAGCCAAAGACAAGCTTCTGTTACATTGGTAAAGCACCACAGAATGTTCGAATCATCTCTTATCAGCAGTATATACACAATTGCTCAGTTAAATACTTAAATCATTTTTGCTTAATGTCGTGGTTACTGTTACAATGTGTTTAAACCTATTGGCTCATTCACATAAGCAGGCTGCTAAGCTTTTCATTGAATTATGTAACAGAATATATATTGTGTGAGAGTTTACCTGTTTTGTAATCATATCTTCAAATGTTTCTTTGAATAAGTATCACATTTAGCTCAAAACAAGCAAACTAAGTGATATGTAAGGGATTATGTACAGGCGGCCGGTTGATATTGCAAAAATAAGCTCCGAAGAGTGTGATCAGGACCCAACGATAAGTGGAGGGGCTTATCTCGCAATAACAGCCAGCTGCTTGTATATTATCCCGCTTATTGCATGGTTACATATCACATGAGAAAAAAACTGGACATGAAATCTGATTTAGAATAATTGTATTCGCAAATATTTACAGAAAGTAGACCTTCCACAAGGAAAAGCCGTTCCTTCCAGTTTTAAGGTAAGAAACAATGCTCAACGTGTCACGAACAGGCAATTTGGATCATTTGTATAATGTCCTATATGTTATTAAAAGATACATTTATATTTATTTTTGTGTAATATTAAACTGTTCCTGTCAAAATGATTTGCGGCATCCGGGTAACTGTGTGTTTTTAGATTTGAGCGGTTGTTCTCTGGCAATAAGGACCTGCAAATGTCGCAACTGGCCTATCAGAATCAAGCATTCCAAGGAGCCGTGTAATAAAACAAATAATGAAAGGGTCACAGGTCTAATGTTCACCACAATGAAATAACAAACCACCTTGGTTGTGAGCACGACTCTAGCTCTAGGGTCAAATGTAAGGCTACCCTCTTTTGTTAGTCTAAAAGTGTTCCCCTGCCCTGACCATGTACACACACATTCATTTGTGTTTCCGTATATGCAGCATCTGGGTGTTATATAGGACAGCCATCAAACAATGAGCTCAAGTGAATCATCATGTTCACACTCTTTCTCTCTCTCTAAGGGGAATATTACGCCGAGACTGGAGAGCCGTGCCACCCAGTAACTCGCTGTACCAACAGACAGGAGAACAAGAGTTACGGAGAGATGGACATTCCTGCCTTAATCGCAGTTGTTTGTCAACATCAGCGATTCGTGTGACGAAGACCAGCGCATCTCATTGTTGAAGTGTCAAAAAAGACAATAGTTTAGGTAGGGGACACACATTGTTGTCACAAACAATAGTGAAAATGACAGCTAGTTAGTTTTTTTATATGCAGGAAGTCACGTCAATAGTGTGTAATTATCCTTAAGACACTGGATTAGCCACCTGCTAACATACCACTAAACTATGAATAGATTGGCCTACTGCTCACATGTTATCTTCCAACATAGCACGTCTTATCTGGCTAGTAGGGAAATTTTAATCGTCACTAAATAAATATGTACATTATAAGAAACCGTCCACTGACTCATAAAATAATGCTAAACTATTTACAAAGTAAACTATAAACTATATATGTGTATGATTGTCTAAAGATACAATATTGTTTAGCAGGGTATTCCCCATATAACAATAGAGCTAGTGAGAGACTTTTGGTGTCAACATTTATTTGCAAGGTAGGCCCTCCCAAACCACAGCTGCGTGCGTATGTGTTAGAGAGATAGAGAGAGAGATAGAGAGAGATAGAGATAGAGAGAGATAGAGAGAGATAGAGATAGAGAGATATAGAGATAGAGAGATATAGAGATAGAGAGAGATAGAGAGATATAGAGATAGATAGATAGAAAGAGAGAGAGAGAGAGATAGAAAGAGAGAGAGATATAGAGAGAGAGATAGAGAGAGATAGATAGAGAGAGATATATAGAGAGAGAGATATAGAGAGAGAGATATAGAGAGAGAGATAGAGAGAGATAGAGAGAGAGAGATAGAGATAGAGAGAGAGAGAGAGAGAGAGAGAGAGAGAGAGAGACTCATACATAATATACAAACAAAAACACTCCATTATTATCTTGACGTAACACAGGCCCAAGGACTCACCTGTTCACAGGAAAACGAACCACAGTAACAGGGTCAGACCTTTCTAAACCTTTTACATCGTCAATACAGCTCTTAATGGTTAAAACTTTACATTTGACACGTCTTCAAAACACACAACACTGTCATTTATCGCATTTTGACGGATTTCTTTCGGTAGGAAAGGCCTCCGACAGGTGCAGGCAGGTGAACATACAAGTACACACGCAAACACACACACACACAGTCACTCACCCGCAGGGCGGCCAGGTCGATGTCATCCAGACTCCTCGTAGGTGCGTTTTCGGACATTTTCAGAGCAGTTCCTGAAGGTAGCGACGATAAAAATAGACGCACTCCGTACTTTTATTGCGATTTGTTTTCCACAATGTTTACTTCAACGGACGGTTCATAAAGACGTGTAAGCTTCCCGGTGAAACATTTGGCTCGTCCCCGCCGCCGCCGGTTTAACCGAGTGCGAAAACAGCTGCAGGATTTCTGCCCATAAAAATACGTTTTGCCGGAGAACAAGAGGTTCTTCAGGGCCAAGGGCTCCTGATCTTCATGCGAACGCTAGCAGGCGATGTTCGAGAGCACGTATAGATGATAAATGCTTGAGCCTATAATCCTAAAGATTGCATAGCAACATTTACATGAGCTTGAAGTGCCGCTTGGATCCGATCACACTGCGCTCCCTCTCTACACTCATTCTGGCAGCACTGCGTAAACTAAACCGAACGTACCACAGTGAAAAGCACTCGATTGAAATATTTGCGAGCAGTGGAATCTGAAATATTTGGATGGAAAGGTAGAAGTTCTCCCAAACGGCAGCGCTCGTGATATCCGCGTCAATCTGCCACAACCTTCATGTTCGGCGCAACCCACGCACACGCCTTAAACAGGATTTCTAACTGGATTTCGATGTCACCGCTCGTCTTAACAAATGCCCGGTTTTCAGAAGTCTCTAAAACGCGTATCAGATGGAAAATGCGCGATCCCGACGTCAAAAACAAGACGCGTTGACGTCGAATGATGTTCCGCCCGCCTGGCAAACTTTCCTTCCCTCCTGCCGTCAGTCAGCGGCGCCTCCCGGTTGTGCGCAAAACCTCCGCCGATTTGTCGGAGAGAGAGAGAGGGAAGAACGGGAAACCATAAACAGACCGCTGTTTTCAGACTGCGGGTCTTGTATTCCAGCGATGTACAAATATTACGATGCGATTCTTCTTTAAGGAGTCGCGCCAAGACTTTTAGACATCAACTTTGTCCGAAATTGGGTGTAATGTCTTGTGTTGTTTGAGTCAACTTCGCCGTCTTGGTATGATCCTATTTCTACTTCTGCTCGCTGTGGTCGGGCTGTGACGTCCCCCTCTGCAAGAACACACACAGCACTCTAGTTTCCAAGGGTTTTCATTTTTTCCTCTCCTCCCATACTTCTCATTCATGTCTTCCTGGAGTGTTGAGGTGCTACGGTGCTACAACAGGGACAAACTACCTGAGTGAGCTAGTCACGATGGAGACAGGTGGTGTCATGATAAAACCCCACCATACAGTATCTATACACCCTATAGAAGGATTTGTGCGCCTTCACGTATATCCAGGTTTGAAGTTTTAATAACACACACACAGATTGTTAGTCAAGGTTGATTTTAATTCAAGTGTTTTTCAACAGTTTTGCGTGCTTTCTTAATAAAGCATATTCTACTTGGATGAAAAATGTAAAAATATGCAAAAGCAGATTTATACATTAAAATGTTTGAAAGCGTATTGAGATATGTTTATAAAAAACATGTGGAATGTGACCGTGTATTATGGTTATGTATCTGGTCTTCTTCATATTCAAAGTGGATCACAGAGTATAACATTATATGTAGTATAATTTAGCACTATTTTACATTTACACATAAATATTAGCAATGTTAAAATGGGATATTGACTAAATTAGCTTTCAGTCTGCCCCACTTGTTTCGACACCCCCTCCAAAGCAGAAAGTGGAATGTTCTGAACCGCTGACATTATTACATAACTATAATTTATCCTGGTTGTCATGGAGATAAAGGAGGGTGATAAATGTTGTGCAGAGACTCCCCCCGAATACTTCAATGTTTACTTCCCCACCTTCTTCCCCCCCCATAACACCTCCCGCTACCTCTTTCAAAACCATTACATCATCTACCTGTCCAAGTATACCACCACTTCCCTTATCCTTGCTTGCCAGGTCTCTCAGATTTACTGTTTATCTATTTTTCCTTGCTTGGCAATCTCCTCCTCTCTCTTTCGTCCGTTCTCTCTATCGCTCTCAGCAGCCAAGATCACGTCAGCTCTTTATACCAGTCACCATAACAACCACAAATGTTCTGACAGATTTGCTGCCACTGCATTGAGAGGTGTAGTGCACGTAAGAAAGAGAAATAAAGAGAGGGAAAAGAAGGTAAAGCGATGCTGTCCGCCCACACACATTTGCAACAATAAATGTACGTTCTGTTCCTTGGTCATCAAAAATACTCCTCTCTCGCTTTTCCTTCCTCTCTCCTTATTCTGCCTTTAATGTGCAGCACTTTACATTCTCGCCATCTTAAATAGTCGGGACATTACATTTATGCCCATTATGGGCATCAGAGAACATCTGTTATTTCAGTTAAATAATGAAAAACGTTATTTCATTGTTAATTTCATAAAATTTTCTAAGTGCATTATGCGTTAATATTCTTATACATCATCTTGTATTAGTAAATGGGCATTAGAGAAAATCTACATAAATCGTATTTTACCTGAAATATTATTTCATTGTTGTTGTGATATAATTTGTATTATATACTTCGGCCATAATATGTTTATATTCTTGTACAACATTATCACGTGTTAGTACACTGTACTGTGGTTTGTAGTCTGAGTCTATTGCTGTAGTCCAAATCAGAGCCAATGACAAATGTTGTCATACGACAACCACAGTAGCTACTGTCTCAATTAGTTCAGATAATGTGTGACACTTGGTTTTTTTATCTTGGGTTTCACACTAAACTGCACTGTTTTATCCTCCACTCCTCTCTGCTATGTCCACACCTCCGTAGGAACCATTCCTTCTTTGCTTTTAAGTGGTGGGAGCAGGTTCTCCCCGCACAGAAAGTGCAACGGGAAATGGACCAGGATGCCCCTGACGGCCTGTAGTTCTTGTCCGGCTTTCTCTGGGTCAGTGATGCTGAGGTTTTCAGCGTTTCTGTGCTCCGTTAACTCACGCAAGTTGCGAATGGAGTCCAGAGGAAGACACTGGAAGACCTGCACCGTGAAGAGAAAACATCGAGAGTTTAAATATATGATAATGATCCTAGAGAAGGATATGGAAGTGGTGCTATTATCTGATGGCTTTACTGCAGAATTACTTAGAACCTGCAAACTTCAGTAATAACATTTACTTTTATGCATTTGGCAGACTCTTTTATACAAAGCGACTTCCATTTCAATGTACTATACATTTGTTTCTGATTATGTGCAATCCCCTGGGATCGAATCCATGACCTTGGGACTGAGCCACAGGGAAAGAATGGAGGAATTGCATGGAGCAATTACAGATTATTCCACAGTATAGATGTGCATTCAGTGCATTTGTATCAAACGTGCATAGTGAATGTCAATATAAACCTTTATTACACGGCTCATTTGAATGCTTGATTCTGATTGGTCGCTCGCGTCATTCCAAGGGTTGTTTTCAAATAACGACCGCTCAAAACTAATAACAGCCGGTAACCCGGATTCTGCAAATCATTTTGAGAGGGGCAGTTTAATATTACACAATTTAATTATAAATATGTCTTTTAATAACATATATGACATTATATTTACAAATGATTAAACCAATTTGCCAGCTTGTGATGTTTGAACGTCATTTCTTACTTTAAAACCGAAACTAAACGGCTTTTCCTCGCAGAAGGTGTGCATTCGGTAAAAATAAAATATTTCAAATTCACATTTTATGTCCATTTTTTTCTCATGTGGCAAGTAGGGTTTAGGGCATATTTAGAATACAAGTTTTGTTCCTCACCTTTTCATAGATGACAGCATTTGATTGGGCGATTCTGTTCCAAACATCGTTGAAGAAATCATCACTGATTGGATCGTCAATGTCGAGAGCTGGATCCGATTTTGCGCCGAGAAGCACTCTAAGGACAAAAGGGGAAAACTAAATTTTATCTAAAAATTATTTTAAAATCAACCTAGTTTCAAATCATTAATATGACAATTTAATACCAAATATTATTCAATTAAATGTTATCACTCCAAACGCATCACACAAGACTGTAAGTTGAACATCTTTATACTTTAACTCTATTAAGCCCAAGCACACATTTTAAACATATTAAGCGCATTGGTGCAGATTTAGCATAATAAAAAACATAAAAACGTGTTCATTAAACAAACATTAGGCTGATTTATTGCATTTCAGTCTGTACCCCAGGGGTAGCAGCTCTGTAGAAAGTCTTACACAAATGAAATAGTGCAAACACAAACCGTTTGCTATAATATACGAAGATTAGAGTGGAATAATTCAAAACATTCCCATGATCCAGACACATGCACACAGAACATGATCGCTTGAGGTTATATCCCAAGGTGAAAGCAGTACCACATCCACACACAAACAAACATTATTTGAAGCATCTAACTGTTTCCCTTGGCAACCAAAATATGTTCTGGTAGCTGGCTGTACGGAGCGCATTGTGCCAACACAAATTGCTCCACACACATAGACCGCTTTCCCTCACACACTCCTACACAGATAGGAGAGAAAATTACACGAAAGAATAAAAGCTAAGGTGCTTCGCAGCACAGACCCATCAGAGCTACAGAGTCATCCGTACACATGAAATATCTCAAGATATTTTAAAAGAGAGAAATGCAAAAAAAAGTGGAACGCTGACTGACATTTGGTGATGGGATGGCTATTAATGATTGAATGAAACTTTGGCGATTTGCCATTCCAGAAATTATTTCTGGGTTGATGTGCAAGGCATCCTAAAACCAAGGTGCCTGGAATGCAGCATAAATCAATTATTTAAACCAAAAACACCTTTCTTTTACAATTCGTGCTGACTTTGTCCTGAAAATATACCCATACACACCCAAAGCACTCTTTTCGTAAGGCGAGTGCCAGCGGTCCAGCCTGGTACTCTTCTCCATTCATGACTGAAGGGACTCTTTCTTCATCCTTCACCAGCACGGCCAACTCACTGTCACGACTACCCAGCATGCTCCTGTCATTGATATTGGCTGACCCTGATAACAACAAGAGAGAAAGGACAGCCCGAAGAACTTTAGATATGTGCTACACTTCTGTCCACCAATAGATGGAGCTCATCTTCAAAAGCACTGCGAGTATCCCGAGTTATATGCATTTAATGTCACATGGTCTCACCTATGATGTAGCAAAGGTCGTCAGCTATGAGAGCTTTGCTGTGGACGTAGATGAGTTCTGTAATTGGGGAACGGCCGAGCTGAGCGTGTGTGCGCAAACCACAAAGAGAAATATACTGTGTCCATTCATCCTGCACTGATGAAGAGATGCAAAGTCATTAAAACAATGGCAAACCATTTATGCGATTGCTTAATGGGTTGAACAATGTAATGCCTGGTCGACTGAAAAGGAAAACAATAATGATTCATCTTAATCATTTAGACTCAAGAGAGAAGTGAAAGTGACAGTGTTGGTTCGTGACATGATGCAAAAATGCACCAGACTGTCAGAATAACAGACAGCTAAATAAGTTTCATTTAGACACCTACTTTTTTCCTTTAATCTTGACAGAATGGATTGTTCCCCTCTATTAATTGTCCTAAACAAAAAATAAAAGTGTTTTCTTTGGTTGTTTTACTAACACATTGTCAAGTTTTTTCATGTTGTGAACGTCACAGATGTTAGATGAAAGCTTACCCAAAAAGGAAAATTCTCTCATCATTTACTCACCCTAAAGTTTGATTTTTTAATTTGTATACATTTCTTTATTCTGTTTAACACAAAATAAGAAATTTGAAAGAAAGTTAGAAAAAAGAAAGTGAGTTCTGGGTCACCATTAACTACCACAGGGGTAGGGGGGGGTGTCGCAAGAGGATTTACAGCCATCATTTTTTATTATTAGGAATAGCGTATCTAATCAATAAGTGTGATAAAACATAAAAATAGTTGTTATAAAATAAAAATAAAACGCCATCAGCCTTTGGAATTTGCTCCCCCTCGATCGTGACCCCTGATGTGATTACGTCACATTAGCATTAGGTTAGGTACAGCAAGTCAATTTACAGCACCACGTTTAATATTCTAATTTCCCTTAATGGCACACAGATACGTTTTCAAGCTTGAAGTTTAGGATATTTTTATTTTATCAAATGAAACATTGGTTAATATTGACCAAAGACAATGCCGGGAGGCCAGATCAGGAGGGCGGAGAAGTGCCTCAGACAGAAAGGACATCTTCCTCAGGTATGAAAAGAGGCCGGCGTTTGCATAAAGAGGACATCCATCAGCACTCCAATGAGTTTGATGAAATTTGACCTTCTGTAGTAATAGTTCATTGTTTATGTATAACAACAAGTCAAATAATGAGTAAATTGGTATAAAGTCACATTATGTTAGCCTGTGTTCTTTTGTGTTGTTATGTTGCGCGGGTGGGGGTCCCAAGTCCCTGGCGCTGTTATTTTTGGGTCATGGGCTGAAAAGTTTGGGAACCCCTGATATACCATATACAATTTTCCCCTACTATACAGCAGTAGTAAATAGTGCCCCATATAAGTTTGTTACATTCTTCAAAATATCTTCTTATGTGTTAAACAGAACAAATAAATGTATACTGGTCTGCAACAATGTACGGGTGAGTAATATTTGGGTGAAATTTCCCTTTAATACAGATGTGTTTGTTTGTGTGTGTGTGTGTGTGTGTATATAGTACCTGTAGGTATAGTGCAGTATAGCCTGAATGGCGTTTCCTCCTCCCTGACTGATGTCACCCTCAAAGCCAGGCAGCAGGGGGATTACAACAAACACCCTGTACTTCTTCCCCTCACTACAATACAGAGATTTAAACAAACACATTAGAGAAACCAACAGATACTTTTGACTAGACACAGACATGCACAACAGGTCCGATATAAAACTAGTATAAAACTCCTAACCTAACCGGAGACAACTTTATGGAAAATGTACCAAGTTTATCCGGTATGAATGTTTTTTTATGATGTTGCTAGTGACTCTAGCAAACATCGGAATATTTTCTCAACCACCATTTGGGTAATTTTGGCCCCTGACTGCACAATAAATGTAGTGTCATAAAACACTGTATTTTCACACAGCTAACACACCTGTGAGCGCGTAGGATCCGATTGACAATAGCATCTCCAATGGTGTTGTGTACGCTTTTCCCATCCGAGCAGCTGATGAAGAACTGATTCTGAGAAAGAGGAAAAACAGCAGCAGGTTTGTGTCTGGGGTGAATCTACATCAGATACTGTAATAGTGTGATTATGTCGGAGTCAGCTGAGACCATCTAACGGAAATGACGGCCTGCTGCAGTTTAAATGTATCTGTTGCTGGATGATTGTGATCTATGTTTCGTGGTTTATATTATGTGTTGTTCAAAACGTTGTCTCTAGAGGTCTTTTAATAAACATTTTACGAGATGTAAACAACAATGGTTCAGAAGCACATCCTATTTCAGTTTTCTGACACGAACTGAAATGTTACAAAATACAACCAACATTTAGAATTGAACAAAATTTTAAACGAACGCTTTTAGGACATAATTTAAATAAATAGACTTAACTTAAAAACAGTAACAGGAAGTGCTACTGGACCAATGTTTTTAAGTCTTACAAAATGGTCTAAACTGTTAGCCTGGCTGGGGGGGCTGCTAGAATTTGATACGTCTTATTTATTTAACACTGCATATAGGAATTTATTGTGTGTCTGATATTTGACCTGTGTTTTGACTTCCATAACCTTTTATGTTTTACTTATAGTTAATGTTTTCTTGTACAGCTGCTTTGTAACAATGACAATTTTAAAAAAGCGCTATATAAATAAAGCTGACTTGACTTGACATTTTAGTAGCTACAAAGTGGCCATAAAATGAATACGTTACAAATGTGTAGCACAAAAATTGAAACTGGATGCAGTTTGAGGATATCTGTTACATTCTTCCTAGTTTACAGAATGACTGGCATTAGGACCGTGTTTCCCTGTATTTGATAAAGCAGAGGGCTATTGTGTGCTGCCAGCTGAATGCAGTCGAATCACATGATCCAGTGGGAAAGAACACTGCATACAGCTCCACAACAGTGAGACTCTGTGTGTGAGAGCAGTGCCTGTTGAGCCGTGTGTGTGTGCACTAATCTTATGAGGTAAATGCTGTTGGTCTTCTCAAGTTACTCAGAAGTGTTTGTTACCTCTAGATACACATAATGTTGGCTGTTCTCGATAACATCCACATAAGCATTGAGGATCGAGCGTTCACAAGTGCCTGAAGACCAGCGATCAACAGAACGTAGAACCTACACAAAAGAAAGAAAAAGAGGAGACGACAGATGATGGCAGAGAACAATGATGTTATAAATAGATAATAGCAAGAATTGTGCTGTCGTGTACCTGTACAGAGGCTTTTGCAGCTCCAGGGACAGTGAATGGAAGCTTATCTGCTGTGCTGTGAGATTTTGGCAGTAGGTATGGGTAGAAGTCTCCTTTGTACTTGTTCTTGAAGATCTTAAACAAACAAAATAAAAACGGTAATGCTTTACAATACGGTTCTATTTGTTAATGCATCCGCTAACATTAATAAATTCTGTTCAGTTAATGTTAGTTCATGTGATTTTAGCATTTACTACTACGTTTTTAAACTCTAAAGTTGTATCTGTTAACAATAGTTAATGCACAATGAATTAACATGAGTTATTGCATAAAACCTAAAAAAGATGCGGAAAAAATTAATTCTTAGCTATTGCATTAACTAACAAATACAACCTTATTGTGTTACTGAAAAAATAAAAGCTATAACATCAGTTTGTAAAGGGCATGTTGATTCATAAAAAATATTTAAATTAGTTATAACTAATCACCTTAGTGAAGTTCCAGCGCTGGATGAAGTGACGTGCAAGATCTCTGGCTGCTTTCCCATGAAGCACAGCACCCAGGTCCCTCCAGGGAATACGCGGTACCTCTGTTCTGTCCACATTGTCTGAGAAAAAAATTAAAATGTATTGGTATAACTCACGTAACACATGACATTTCATGGCTCTGCTAAACTTAAAAAAATGTGTTTTACATATAAAGTAAAGTTTTAGTTTTATAGTAAAATAATTATGATGTATAAATGAAAACATTTTTTTAAGAAGGTAATTAGAATGTATTTTGGTAAATATTAAGGTTTCGGTATTTAAAGGACTGTGTACCTTGATAGGGAAGGTCAAGCTGTGTCCAGTCTCTCTTGATAAAGTTGCTGTAATCTTTTCCCAGCCACAAGAGGGCATTAAAGCTCAGATCTACTTCATCCTTACAGTTCTCATCAGATGAATGTTCTGTCAAAGGAACTGCTGAAGTGTCCACTGTATCAGACTGTGAGAGGAACACCAAAACAGGTTAGATGATAAAGGAAAATATTTTTTTCCAACTATAGTTCACCCAAAACTGTAAAATTCTGTCATGTTATTCCAAGACCATGTGCTGCTATTTTTCTATATAACAAAAAAATACATTTTCCCACCCAAAACCAGTTCTCAACAGTGTAAATATAAGTCATATCAAACGTTTCAACACAATGGTGCGACGCGTCAAAAGACAACAGAATGCATTAGAACCCATTAAACATTACACACTGGATGCGGTCCCATTAGAGAACAAGCCGTGTGTCATGTTGCGTCGCGCCGGTGTAGAAATGGTGTTATGGTAACAGTAAATGTTTGTCAATTGTATTATATGAAATAAGCTGTAAAACAATTCTTCAAAATATAATTTTCTCACACAAGTAAAAAGATAAAAAACAATAATCCTTTTTTGGGTGAACTTCCTTTACTCAAATCTAGTGTTATACTTTTACCTCTGGGTCTGGCTCTGCTGTTTTTTTCGGGGATGGCAGGTCGCTCAGCCTGTAGTCACTGTTGTCCCACCTCCCAAAAGCAAGGTCCAATCCACCCACGAAGGCCACAGATTGGTCAATCGCAACCATTTTCTCATGATGGGCCCAGAGGAACACGGCTGAAGACACATGATCAGGGTGACGCATCACCTAAGCAAAAAAAAAAGATTTAGTCATGTAAAAATAAACACTCACGCAGCTATCCCTTATGTGGATTATATACCATAAACACAGGAAAGAAAAAGATATTTAAAAAGGAAGTTGCAAAGAGAAAGGGTGTGGTTGTATTTAAAAGCGATGTGTGAAGATGACACACAAACAGGCAAACCTATGGTAAAATAGCATTCAGTGAATTGGTATTGGAGTAAACAAACAAGTCAAGTCAAGTTTATTCTTGTAAAGAGGATTTCACAATACATATCGTTACAAAGGGTTATGAGAAAATATCCTTTGGGACATAAGGAAAGCATAAAAGAAAAGAAAGCGAAAGGATGAGAAAAGTGGGTGTGGTGGGAATTAGAGGACAGAGAGCAATACAAAAAGGTTGTGTGTAGTATTTAGTGTTTCAAACCTTAATATTAGGGTGCATGTTCATCAGAGTCTTCTTACTGTAGCCACTGTTAATACCCAGAGCCAGTTCCACTTCTTTATACAACAACACACACACTTTCACTCCCTGTTCCTAAACAATTTAACCAAAACATCCCATCAACATACAGTTATTTGAGTTCTTCCAGAATTGCTGAGTGATGCTGAGATCCAGCTTTGCTGCAAGCAGCTAGTGGTGCTTAAGAGGCACTACAACAGATTTTGTAATGTAAGAACATATTTTAGTCATTTTGTCTTATGGAATACACCTACACATCGGTTATGCAGCATAAAAGGTTAATAATAAAGGTAAATATGTACAACTTTCTATTTCTGCTCTGCATGATTGATTGAAAAAGGTTTTTCCCATACTGCTTTGCGTTTGAGAATCTTGTCCAACCGCCAATATGTGTTTGTGGCTGGACGTTTGAGGAAAACCTCAGGACTAAGCCTGTGGAGAAATAAAAGATAAAATTACATAGATTTCAAACTTTCATCATCCACACATCTACCTTTAACATTAGTATTAGAAAAGCTAAAAGAACTAGATGTTTCAATCCCTTTAGTAGGAAACTCTCGATAGTAGCAGTCGGTGTGGTGAAAAAGGAGGGTTAGGTACGTCATTGGGGTCATCAGGTGGGCACCCTGCTTCATCAACATTTCGTTGATTGAAAGCGTTCCAGGTACACTTCCCTCCATGCCATACACTCTATATCCCTGATTGGCTCTGCATGGCAAGGGCGTCCTTCTCCCCGAGTTGAGCCTAAGCCTGACCGGAAACAATCTGTCTCTACCTTGCTGCCCAGATGGGATCCTTACACATGATCCAGAGCCAGTTACTGCTTTTTTCGTCAGCACTTGACATGGACTTGATGGCCTGTTGGAGAGAGCGACCCTTCAACCCTATTTTTCTCAGCAAACTGGTGGTAGACGTTGCAACAAATCCCCTGCATCCCACCTCTACTGGGAAGATGCTGGTCTTCCAGCCGTTCTGGGATGCATCAGCTGCCAGGTCGGAATATTTGTTCTTTTTCCTCTCATAAGCCTCTTCAACCCCATCTTCACACGGCACAGTTAATTCCACAACATATGCCAGCTTTGTTGGAGACCACAGGATGGTTTTGAAGGAGTCCATGTCTGGTCAGATTGTTGTAGCCACCATTTCTGGGGGAAACACAAGCTTCTTAACAAGGTCCACTTCCAATTTCCAATCCCGTGCTGACTGAAGGATAATTGCATCCTTAGGTGTTATACGATGCCCTTGATGTTGGCCAGGAGATACGAAATTTGTGAAGTTGACCTGTCCTGGTAAATGTTTGTGGGAGCTTGTTTGTGGTGGTTGGCTTCTGTTCCAGTATTGGTGCCAGCTCTCTGAGTCCTTGGTTATGCCGCCAAGTATAGATCCCTTGGGGTGAGGCTTGTAGTACACCCTGATAAAATGTGCCTGAGGGATACAGGTACTTGACACAGGCGGGATCTTCTCCATACCCGTTTCAGATTTTGCTGAACAACGCAAGGTTGTGGGTTCGATCCCAGGGGATTGCAGATACCTATGTAAAATGTATAGGATAATGCTATGTAAGTCGCTTTGGATAAAAGCGTCTACCAAATGCCTAAATAGCTTAATGTAAATGTATGTGGCTCTGATGACAAAACTCTGACGCACTCCCTACATCTGCCAGATGTCACGGCAGATGAGCTTTTTCTTCTCAAGGCCCTCTCAGGTGGTCCGTCTCCCCTGCTTGGCCATTGAGATGGCTTTGGCATGTCGCTTTCCCTACTCCTGTCTCCTGACTTCTACCACTAGCTGTCTCTTCTGCACTGATGTAGCTTTGTTTTGAGTTTTTGGGATGAGTCCAAACCCTGCCCTCCCATTTTGTTCTTGTCCAACCACGTCTCTGAATTGAAGCACAAACTTTGCATTCTGAACAGAATCTGATGGAGTCCACATCCTTCACGCAACCACCCGGGGGGCCGCTGTTTGAATGAGTGCATCCTCGGATTCAGTTAGGGTCATGACGAGCCTTGCTTTGGTGCATTTTGAACTCTTCCACGAGCCCTGTGATTGGTAATTCCAGTTTACCATGTCCATAACGTCCCTCGGAGCTTAAACAACGTGGAATTCCAAGCCACTGCTTCAGCTGTATGCTTATCAGTTTTGGCAACAACAGTCTTGGGAGTACGCAAAACTGAAAGCACCATAACTTGAGTTTTCCTGGCAACAATGTTTTGTTGGTGCGCTCCATGTACATGCTGGTATAATTTTTTAGTTGTTCAAACTGCTCGTGTCTTTGAGCTTCGCATCATACCATCTCCACAATCTCTTTACTGGCATTTCTGAGACAGTTGGGACAGGTGTTCCGCCAACACGAAATCTTTGGTCTGTGACTTGGCCTTTCACGATGGAGATGCTTCTGCACTAACTGGGCTTTAACTTCATCTTCACCCATTTTATATTTTGAAGAAGTTTCTCCAGCAGTCTCTTGGTACAGGGGACAGTTGTTGTGAGTGTTATGTCGTCCATATAGGCTTGAATTGATGGTAACCTTGTAGTGAAGCCTGGTGTTGTAAGGCAAAACTGTAGATCCTGGAAGTAGTCTTTCACTAAAATAACATTTTTATTTCTATTCTGCATGATTGATTGAAAAAAGGTTATTCCCATACTCCTTTTGCGTTTGACAATCTTGTCATCACATATTGTTCTTTAAGCTTTCAGTCTGACAGTCACAATATGACTTTCTTCAGTAGAACGCAAAAGATATTTTGAGAAATGTCTCCATGGTCTGTGTGCTCATACAATAAAAGTAAATGGGGGCTAATGTAGTCTGGTTACCAATGTTCCTCAAACTATCTTTTGAGTTCTGCAGAATAAAGTCATATAGGTTTGAAATGACATGGGAAAAAATAAATAATGGTTATAGTATTTTTTGGGGGGTGATCTATCCCTTTAAAGGAAATGAAAACATTTCAAAAACATACTGTATAACTGAACCATCTCTGACCAAGCACAAGTGTATTTTGAGCGCTTACCACCAATCAGTAATATAGATCTCCTCCTTTGCCTGTTCCAGAGCATCAGCCAGGTCTGAGAAATACCCAATACCATTAACATACCTGTCAATCAAACAATAACTCATTCAGACAATTCCCATTTCATTCCATAAATTATAGAATCAATCATTCTCTACTGAAGGAAAGTATAAACACAAGCCTATAACACAAATGCACACACCACTTTGTGAGGGTATCTGGCCTAGGCGGGGCGAATCCGTTGAAGCGATGTGTCTGGGAGAAATCACACCGTTCATAGAGACTTTGAATCTCATGACTCCACCATTGAGCTTGCCTATAGCTACTGCACTTAATCACCAGCTTCCTACGAAACAAACACGGTGCTGTACAGTGATCTATTGTCTCTGTAATACAATTCATCAGTTCTAGAGGTAGGAAGACTTTCGAAACTTGCTCATAAAACCTTCCTACCATTTGCTTCCAGTGGCAGAACTGAACTGCCCTTGAACTATAGTCTAATGGTAGACGGGGTTACCTGTTGAAGTTTTCGATGCAGACTCCATGCTTTGTGTCAGTGTACATACGTCCAACCAACACCTTCAGTCCAGGATCAAACAGCAGAACGAATGACACGACGGAAGGATCTCTACTTAAACAGAGCAATGACAGACATTAATGATAAAAAGTAGATAAGATTACACCAAACAATTAATTAAAACCGAGTTCATTTAACAACTACCAATAAGATATGCTACAAATAAAGTGGAAAAATACAACTAGTGTTGCTAGGACTAGTATTACACTAGTATTTATTAAAATGACTTCTACAGCTAATTTGTTTATACGTAAAAATTTAAGGCAACCAAATTGTTTACAGTCCAGAATCTAGAAAGATACAGTGTGGGACGAAAGGAGTCTCGTACCCAGATCAGGCTGGTCAGAGCAGTGCACAATTCTGAGCTTTCTTTATGTGGAAATGTTTATATATAACATTAGGAACACTAGGAATAATATGGGTTTGGCTCAGTCCAGTTCGTCCAGTGTATGATATACAAGCTTTGTTTTTGTTTTAAATGTGTGTCAATACATCAGTTTTCACCCTCAGAGTTTTTACTGTGAATGGCAGAATAAAGGGATGTGCAACGTTGCACCTCTGCATTTCAGGAAACCTGCCGTTTGACTTTTGCGAACTGTGACACGCATGTGTGATTTATGGTTAGCACAACTTTCATAACCTGTAACTGTGCGTTCATACTGCCGCTGTCGAGAGCGTCAAAAATCGATCTGGCCGCCCTGCCAACACCGCTGTAGAAAGATTTGTGGATGCTCTGACGTATGTGGAATCAAAGTCTGCGTTCTCTGGAATCCTCTTAAGCGTAGGACTTCCACGCTCCGATTGGTTGCTGCCGAACCGCGTCATTACCATAACGTTGACCTGATTTCAACTCTCCTCGACACCCTCAAGGGCCAAGACGCACAGCTGCTCGCTGCCGGCTCACATTGAAAATGAATGACTTCCAGCCACTTTGACGCCCTCGACTGCAGCCTGGACGCACAGTAACAGAAAGGATGCTATTAGTCCTGCGTTTGCTAAAATATTTTAGGCAACGCTGACTAAGGCATTCGTGGGTTATCATTTCTGTGCTAGATAATTCTGAATTCTATGTGCATATACACTCCACAATAATATAGAACCCTTTCTAATTTCACACACCCACGGTATTTCAGTGCGGAGGACACAGGTGAGAACCTGTCTAACAGGTTTTAGATCCAAGCACTAACTGCAAGACTTATCCATCTTTCAATGACCTACTGTGATTTTGCAGCTTTAGTTACACACGTGCTTTAAAGTGTCTGTGAGGAAGTGTGAAAAATTAAAGGGGCGGTATCGGTTTTGCAAGTTGAAGTCAAGGTCACGGTCTGCAAATGCTAGGGTATGGCATCCTTATAGTCAAATTTTAAATTGCACTATTTATTAAAATGACTTCTACAGCTAATTTGTTTAAACATAAAAATTGAAGGCAACCAAATTGTTTACAGTCCAGAATCTGGAAAGATACAGTGTGGGAGGAAAGGAGTCTCGTACCCAGATCAGGCTGGTCAGAGCACAATTCTGAGCTTTCTTTATGTGGAAATGTTTATATCTAAATAAACAGGCACGACTGAAACACTAGGAATAATATGGGTTAAGCTCAGTCCAGTTCGTCCAGTGTATGATATACAAGCTTTGTTTTTGTTTTAAATGTGTGTCAATACATCAGTTTTCACCCTCAGAGTTTTTACTGTGAATGGCAGAATAAAGGGATGTGCAACGTTGCACCTCTGCATTTCGGGAAATCTGCTGTTTGACTTTTTGCTAACTTTGACACCATGTGATTTAAGGTAAGCACAACTTACATAACCTGTAACTGTGCGTTCATACCACCGCCCTTAAGAGCGTCAAAAATGTAATTGAAAATTGAATAGACAATCGTTATTAAGTATTGTCTCTGTGTAGGTTTTCATATGAATGAAATATGTTGTTTTATACAGTATGTTTAAAAATCCTAAATAATTTGATAGACAATCAACTACAGTATATGAGGTACAAGTAGTTGCTTTTCTGTTTTTTATCAGAATGAAATCTTTACAAAAAAAATTTGTAACATGCAACAATAGAATTATTCATGAGTGTGTGTGTGTGTGTGTGTGTGTTTTTGCTGGAGCACCTGGACATGTACAGAAGGAACGAATTCTTCACCACCAGCCAGCGCCGAGACCAACTTAAGCAGAACTGATGGTGTCCGAAACAGTTGAGTCCCAGGATGCGGTGACCCCCTGATCTTTTCAGTATATAACCCTCTCTGTGGAAAAACCAAAGATAAACATAATGACGCAAATACATCAAGAGAACTACAAAATATTACTAAAATCAAGCAACACATAAGACACACATACAATCTGAACTCACACTCCTTTAGGTCCAAGGTCTCTGACAAAGGAAAGTGGACTGATCGCAAGAAACTCCAACTAAAAGCACAATACAAACACATATAATACATTTATTATTGAAGTACATTGTAAAGGACAGACAACAGTGTGCGGAGGGCTTAACCTGGCCAAAATGTGTAAAACTAGAGAATATTTAGTGACATCCTCAAAAGATATCAATTCATAAATAATGTCAAACATTTTGTTTTGATTCAAAAAGTTGGGGTTAATATGTAGCAGTAATAATTCTTCGTTTTTAAAGCAATGAAAGTCTACAGTACTTCCCGCATTTAAAGAAGCAAGTGTGTTTTCGATGTACGTATGCTTCTTACCATTCCACGAAGGTTCCTGTAGAAGCCATTGTCTAGTAAATTGTTTAAATACTCCTCCAGGTATTTCTGAAACAACACACCATTGAAAGAAAACTTTCAACTAAATTTTTAAATCCTTTCATAGGTTACTCAACCTTATCCCAACATCTTCCTTTCTCCTATTTTTATCTTTTTATTTGGGATCTTAATTCTTAAATAAACGAAAGTGGAGACTGACTTTAGAACGGCTTTATAAAAGGCAAGCAAGTTTGTTTTACTGGGCTCTCTAGGAGTAAAAATAACTTGTAGAGGGAAGTGAAAGCAGTACTGCATGTCTGTACCGGCTTGCTAGACGTTCTTCTGATTCTGTCTGCTCCATGTAAAGTTGGCATCTCCTCCGTCAAACCCCCGCGCTGTTGCCGCCGCATGGCGAACCTTAATCAGATCACATGCACACACATTGGACAACAGCAAGTTAAAATTCCATTTAAAACATTTAAATCAGGCATTGTGAATTTGCATGCATCCGTGTGTAAGCGTACCTCCCCAGAGGCAAATACTGCAGCATCATTCTGTGTTTGTACAGGTCTCTGTGGAGCTCCTGGAATTGCTTGTACTTTCTTTTCACCGTCCATGTGAACTCGCCGTGTGTTAGACGAACCGTGTAAAGAGTGCATATGTTTACCTGTATGAGACACACATATAAAACATTACCACGGTAGATTTATGGAGCTCAGGTAATACGGTTTATAAGGTATATAAGGTAATGGTGGCTTATTCACGTAAACCTATGGCCTTCTCCCCAAGCTACTATTCAATCAGCATCTGATCCTGTTCACATGTCATAGATTACATCATCATTTACAAACCTTGGAGCGGGTGGTGTATCTCTCTGTATTTTCCACTCTGCAGGTGATTGGTGTGCCATGAAGAAAAGGCGAGATGCCTCCCTCCTTGAGTTCTGTCAAGTGATGTACTACAAAAAAGTCACGCTCCTCTGATAGACACAATGACAGAAGGTATAGGTACATCAACTAAATTGTAAAGGGGGGGGGGGGGGTCAAAGAGATTTTACTACAAATCACACAATCTTCATAACAGTTTGAAAAGCTGTACTGAAAATTTATTTTTAGTTTACTATTACTTGGATGTTCAGACAAGTTACACTCATATTCAGCACCATCACTATTTCTCATAATGCAATCTGCTCTCTTTTCCTCAATTCTTTACCGTGTTTTGAGGAAGAGCGGTTGTGACAGGCCGCAGTACTCACCATGTTTTATCCCCTGAGGTCAAAGATCAGATAAGTCACTGTTTCTCATATACTTAATCTAATTCTTCTAGATGTATGTGAATGAGAGAAAAGCCGGTCTTCCTTCTCTCTACATTCCTGCTTCTAGCATGATTGACATTTGGATGTGATAAAGAATACAAAAAATCTGTCTTGAAGTGGATGTAGTTTAGTGGATATTGATGTGAGCGCTACAAAAGTGTACAAGTGTTATTTACTGTAATCATTATTTTGTCACACTATCAGATTGTCACTAAACGATTATAGTATGATGACTATATTATCACTATATCTATTGAAATAGTTGTATCAGTGCTATCAGTCAAATTCATCCTTAATCTTTTTGGTGTCTTGTGTTCTCTTTTTTTTGGAAAATGAATCACTAAAAAGATATGTAGACAGGCATAGTGAGTGTTCAACCATTGTGGCTCTTTGGCAATATTTTAAATGGGTGCTGAATTATCATACTGTGTGTAGTATAAACACAATATTTTTCAATATCACGGTTATTGTCAGTACTGGTATATTGTGACGATCTTACTCTGGTTCTCCTAAATTCTTATTCTTCAGTGTTGCTATTCAAGACAAGCACCCCCTTTGATCAAATGAGAACAACATATAGTCTGTAGGATGGAACGTACTGCACACAATGACAGTAAAGTTTGAATGTTTTCAGCACTTAGCAAAATGAAACCAAGCTGAAGGAATGTGTTGGTAGCATAATTGAAAAAAGAGGATATGCTGTTTTTTTCAACAGGGACATTATCTACTTCAGTGTCTTAGTTGCCGGGACAGACTGTCAGTTGTTTAAGCAGTGGCTCTTAAACTGTAACAGCATCGATATATTTGATTTATTAAGTTAAAGTTTCATTTCGGATATTTTACAAGTTTAATATTATTTTGTGCTAGTAATTGCACATTCCACATGCATTTCTATTCACTTGTTTATTGTGCAAGAAAAGGAAGTTAAAACTCTGTTCAGAGGTGATACTTGAGTGTGACAGCAGACAGAGAATTGCTGCATTAGAAGACACAGAGAGACAGTAAAGTGGGTTTCTATGTGCTATCCTTTGGCTTCTTAACAGCACTCAACCACACTTAGCACATTTTCTTATATAGAGTCATGGTCTCAAGACTGCATAGGAATGTAAGCCGTGTTTTTAGTTATTACTTTCCTGCAACACTAACTGCAAACTGATTCTGGTTGGAATCCGGCCTGACTCATATCCTTATCCTGTTCCTCTTTCTCCACTATTCCGACAACCCCCCTGATCCCACCCATAAACAATATAAATAATTCAGATTGTAAAGTGTAACATAACATGCAGTTAAAGGAACCGTGTGCGATTTATATGCACAGCAGCATATAATTCTCTACATTTGTAAGTTGTTTAACTAAGATTAAATAAAACATTTTTTTGTATATGCAGTTGTGCTAGAGGCCTATTCTGTATCTATAGACTCAAAACAGAGAGAAAGGCAACTGTAAATACTGAACATACTTAACCAAACATGACTAGTCATCTAGAAGTCGTTTAAAATATAGACAATCTAACTTGTGATGATAATTCTTTGAATTCTGTTAAAAACTTTACAATAATACTATTGTGTGTCATTTCTCTTACCGCATTTGGTTTTGATAGATTTAACCTGATCCTCAGTGAGGTTGTCCAGCACAGAGTCCACACATTTCCGCCATCTTTTTACTGCATGTGTCTCAGGACTAGCCATAAGGTAACTGGACAGTGACACCTGTTCAAACACATCCACCAAATGTCGTTTAGCATTGACAGACAATGTAGCTAGCTATGCTTTTTGTACCTGGTTCAAATTTTGTAAGTTAGCATGACATTAGAATCCAACAGTTTTCACCAGCTTTACACACAACGAAAGCATTCCAACAATGGATAGTAGGGCCTGCCTGGTCAACCGGAAGATCACAATGAGAGATCTCCTTCTCACACCATCACAAATGAGGTACAAAAGAGTGCTATGGGTCAGGGTATATTCTGGCAAACAGTTTCCCGATCAAGTTTCGCAATCGGCAAAGCAGCTGTAGCACACGCCGTTTTCCAACACACGATGGGTTATTCGCAAAGCAAAACGTACCTGGCCGCCTCCACAGCGCTGTACTATGGATTCGAATAGAAAGCGAGAAGATTAAGACGTAAGAGGCGGGGCAACTGTTTGAAAATTTCAAAATAATGTATGAATGAAAAATGCTAAAGTAGCATGTTAATAAACTGGTGGCATATGGCGTTACGTTCTTATTTCACATTTGAATACTTTGACTTATTTATCAAATCTGTAAAAACTGAACAGCACAATTTCAATGTAGACCTGTGTCTCTCTCTCTCTCTCTCTCTCTCTCTCTCTCTCTGTGTCTCTCTCTCTCTGTGTCTCTCTCTCTCTGTGTCTCTCTCTCTCTGTGTCTCTCTCTCTCTCTGTGTCTCTCTCTCTCTCTCTCTCTCTCTCTCTCTGTGTCTCTCTCTCTCTGTGTCTCTCTCTCTCTCTCTCTCTCTCTCTCTCTCTGTGTCTCTCTCTCTCTCTCTCTCTCTCTCTCTGTGTCTCTCTCTCTCTGTGTCTCTCTCTCTCTGTGTCTCTCTCTCTCTCTCTCTGTGTCTCTCTCTCTCTGTGTGTCTCTCTCTCTGTGTGTCTCTCTCTCTCTCTCTGTGTGTCTCTCTCTCTGTGTCTCTCTCTCTCTCTCTCTCTGTGTCTCTCTCTCTCTGTGTCTCTCTCTCTCTGTGTCTCTCTCTCTCTGTGTCTCTCTCTCTCTGTGTCTCTCTCTCTCTGTGTCTCTCTCTCTCTGTGTCTCTCTCTCTCTGTGTCTCTCTCTCTCTGTGTCTCTCTCTCTGTGTCTCTCTCTCTCTGTGTCTCTCTCTCTCTGTGTCTCTCTCTCTCTGTGTCTCTCTCTCTCTGTGTCTCTCTCTCTCTCTCTCTGTGTCTCTCTCTCTCTGTGTCTCTCTCTCTCTGTGTCTCTCTCTCTCTGTGTCTCTCTCTCTCTCTCTCTCTCTCAAGATTCAAGATTAAAAAAAGCTTTATTGGCATGATAAAAAGTGTTTTACATTGCCAAAGCAGGAAGATTAAATATAAACATTCTGTATAAAATAAAATAAGAGTATCCTATATAAGAAACAATATGTACACATCAATACAGACATAAAAGTGCGAAGTATTGACAAAAGTTCTTAGTGAAAGTGACAGGATCCTGTCATGAGTGTCAGTTTGTGTGTGTTGTGTCAGTGTTGTGTGTTTTGTGTCAGTGTTGTGTGTGTTGTGTCAGTATTGTGTCAGTGTTGTGATTGTTGTGTTGTGTTGTGTTGTGTGTGTTGTGTCAGTGTTGTGTGTGTTGTGTCAGTGTTGTGTTGTGTGTGTGTTGTGTCAGTGTTGTGTGTGTTGTGTGTGTCTCTCTCTCTCTCTCTCTCTCTCTCTGTCTCTCTCTCTGTCTCTCTCTGTATTAAAGGTGCTTTAAGAATTGTGTTGTTTGCTTTGGCTGCAATGACAATAAAATGTATGTGTCTTGTGGTTAAACTGTCTGAGCTGTGCAGCCTGTAAGCCTCACTCCCCGACCAACAGAGACTGCGTTCTTTAGCCTCCTCGTTATTCGGACCAACGTTAGTTCGAAGCCCTCTGAGAGCGGGGCGAGTGGGACCGGCTACACAAGATGTGATTTCGTATATTACTATATAAAAGATTGTTTCAATGGGTTTTGTTTCAATGGAGTTGTTTAAGCCTATATTGTAAGCACTATGTAGAGTTGTAGCCTATATAGAAGTGCAAAACGAACTTTAAACTGGGGCTATGGAACCTCCCCGCTGTCAGGTGCGATAAGCAGTGACGCGCGCACTGCTGCATAGCACATAAATAGTCTACATATTTACATATGGTTGGCGTAAACCACTACAGCTGATTTATGTCATTAAAGATGCCGGTAAACATGCCCCTTATGTGCTATACCACCACTGATCACCAGAGGCAGCGCAGCTGGACTTCCGGTGGACTAAAACGCGCTTGTTTATAAAAAATACTTTTTTTGTTTTTGTTTTAATGTGTATTTATTTTCGGCATTTAAACAAATATTGTGCTCTAAGTACCCTGTATCTTTGAGAAATTAAACAGTTACAGTCATCACAATTATTTATTCTACTTAAAGTGATTTATCGTGGTTGGCAATCACATTTTTGGTGCACGAGTGTGGATCACGTAGAGTTTGAATTAAAAGATAAACAAAATTACTTATTTGAAACCCAATATTAAACATTTATTTAAGACAACATGTTATTGTTGCGAAATACATTTTAGATATAAAATTGTCGGGAATTGAGATCATCTGGTGCAGTTCCGAATTTAGCCAGTCATTTGACATTTTGACATTAAACTGCGTTCCCAAATGAGTCCGCTGCTTGAATTCACTAATGATTTACGCAGGCTGTAGCGACAACAACTGTCCTTTCAAGTTTCATATTTTATAATGAAAAAAATGCGAGAGAGAGAGAGAGAGAGAGATAGAGAGATCATGAAAAATTATGCTTTTGTATTTTGCCTTACAATAAATGTTATTCTCACTGCAGTTGGATCGTTTTGATTTTAACCATAATAACAAAAAATACAGCAAACTAACGCAATTAAAAACAATTACAAACATGATAACATTATACAAAAAAACACGATTTCAGGCGCCATCATCATTGTTCAGCATGTGGTAGTCATTAAAATATATATTAATTTACATTACAATAATAAAAAAGGTCTACATTGAAATTGTGCTGTTCAGTTTTTACAGATTTGATAAATAAGTCAAAGTATTCAAATGTGAAATAAGAACGTAACGCCATATGCCACCAGTTTATTAACATGCTACTTTAGCATTTTTCATTCATACATTATTTTGAAATTTTCAAACAGTTGCCCCGCCTCTTACGTCTTAATCTTCTCGCTTTCTATTCGAATCCATAGTACAGCGCTGTGGAGGCGGCCAGGTACGTTTTGCTTTGCGAATAACCCATCGTGTGTTGGAAAACGGCGTGTGCTACAGCTGCTTTGCCGATTGCGAAACTTGATCGGGAAACTGTTTGCCAGAATATACCCTGACCGCTATGCCCCTTGTACTTTTGTTCTATAAAAATGTATATGCGATAACTTACATGTTTACCATGTTCGCACCCCTTATTGGAGTTTGGCAATGAGAATGCAGCCATTCAATTCTGCTTCACTGAAGCACACACACATTCCAACAAAGACCCCGGCCATTTCCTTTATGCCAGGAAACACATTAGATGTATGACTTTTCTAATGTGTCATATAAAAAGATTTGTGTACACTTGGCTAACTGGCATTTAACTTGATTTAGGCACTTTCTTATAAGCATTGTAAAAAATGGTTATGGATCTGGGCTGCTAACATTAAGTATGCAAATAAACACCAGAAGATAGTTTAGATGCATCTTTTATCTGAAAAAAGAAAATAAATTACATTATTTTCCCTACAATTTAGATCCATCCCATTGGACACCAGTAATTCAGATTCTAATTCCAGTTGTAATGGAGTCTAACATTATTCCCTTTTTCTACAGTTGCTGTGTTTATTATTAGTTCTTTTAACAACTTAATATATAAAAATGTTTGTATGATGTTTGTTAAAATCTCTCATTTCATTGGTCAGAAATAAGATAAATATCTTTGGAGTGTCTCATAGTTAGTTGGCTCATAGTTTCAGTTCTGAATGAATATCTTAAAGGGTTCATATGACCCGACTAAAACAAATATTATCGTTTGTTTTAGATGTAATGCAATATGTATACACGATTTAAGGTTCAAAACCTTGTATTTTCCACATACAGTGCATGTATGTATCTCCTCTTTGCCCCGCCTCTCTGAAACGCACAGATTTATTACAAAGCTCATCGCTCTGACAAGCGAGGTGTGCTATGATTGGCCAGGTAACCCGTGCATAGTGATTGGTCGAAGACTCCAAACGTGTGACGGAAATGTAACGCCTCTTACTATATTTGGAACATCAGGTTCGAAAGCAATTGTACTGACAGGTACGCCACCTCACTTGCGTATACATTTGGGCGGTCTAAGTCGAATCATACCCCAAACTGACGTAGATTTGTGGGGGTGTGATTACACAAGATTAAACATAAGTGCCTTATGACCCCTTTCATTTTATTTCATATTATTACAGTTTTCTATAGGTACTGTATATATGAAGAGTTCCGATGCAAGACCCTCTAAATCCGTCATTCGAATTTTCGTTTAAATAAGCATTATTTTATCAGGCCCCGACATTCATCAGTCATTTCAGACGGAGCAGACTATGTTATTTTGCTAAATTATTAAGTAACGTATACTATGTGTGGAGAGCCTTCACCCAACATAGTAATTTCATTTTTGACAGAGGTGGCTTTTTAGAGGGTTTTGCATCTGAACATTTCATATGCATAAGAAAACCTTCGACCGAAGAAAGAAAGACACACTGACATGAGTGTGGGCAAAAATTGAAAAAAAAATGAGGAAACTGATCCCTAAAGATGCATTACAAAAATAGAAATAAAAACATTTACTACTGTTTTCATTTCACATGATCTTTTAATCGCAATGAACAGAATTTGTCTGCCCTATCATCATGAAGTAATCTGTATTCATTAAACTGAGAGTAAAAATAACTAGGACAAAAAGCTAAACCCCTTGTGGCTGTTGGAGTCAACCCAGAGAGATTGGATTTAACCCACAATATACTTTTGAAGCAATTTCTCTCCTCCACAAGTTTATAACACACTTGTAACAAAGGAGCAAACATTAATGATTTATTATGTATCATTCTAAGCTTGCATCAAGTTGCACCACAGACTCTTCTCTATTAAATACGCGTGTTAAGGCACCTAGATAATGCAATGTTTGTCCTGACAGCACAAAGTTATAAAAATTTAAAAAAGTAAAAAGAGAGAGAAAGAGAGAGGAGGGGCACTGAAAAGCATTCTTCCGAACTGTGCCCACAGTTGCCAAGACAACCAGGTGGCTCCAGGTGAAAAACTAGACAGCACACAGGGAGAAGTTGAAGCACACTAGAGAGGTGTTGGGAAAAATAATTGCGATATCAAAACAAACCATAAAATCAAGTGCAAGCAAACGCTTTTGAACTCTGACCTGCTGAAGTCTTGCATTTATCAAGGCCCTACATTTACAACTGTTTGCCTGGATATTAAATCCACAGCGAAACTCTTACTAGAAGGTAGGGCTGCAGGATTATGGGGGAAATGATCATCACGGTTATATGCTAAATATTTTAATAACGGTTGATAATCACAGTTATTGTGTCGGTATAAAACATTTTGTTTTTATTTCACTTCAGCATGTTTAATGTACTTTAATTCATATATGTTTTAATCTGCTACCATTAAACTTCGTCAACACCGAATTTCAAACAGCTAAACACTCAAAAGTTTGAAAGTTAGTTAAAGTTCACATTTGTGACCTTGGGAATGAAGCTTTACTTGCTTTTTATGAATCATTACTATCGGTCACCCTTTATGTTTGCCTGTGGGTTTTGCAAAACTTACCAAGTACAAATACAGTGTAGAAATGTAGTGTTTTTGTTTATTTATAAGAGATACACGCTTTTAGTCCGACAGCGATGATTTTCTGAGTTTTCGCGAGTTTTGCTTTTTAAACACGAAGAAGCTCCATTAACTCTGTTCGAAACTGATAGTAAGGATTACTGACAGAATGTCACTATGACGTATCCTATCTTTCAAGAAAATTTCCCCAAACCCGATTCCATCCATAAGATGTGAAGAGGACGGGGGCATGAGCATGGCCGTGTCTCAAAACCTACCATCGAGATACCCAAGTTCACTGTTTCACATGCGTCTCGGATGCACTAAAATGCAGTTGAATATCTACGTAGATTTTGAAACGAAGCCAATGTTTACATGGTCGTCAATGATTTTTGAATACCGTGACAATGATTAACATTCCTTTCAGTGTTTTCACGGGACACATCGTCTTCGTTTTAAAAGCGATCTAACTAAACACACGATGGACGGATACGGACATAAAACAAAGGATGTAGGTAACAACTGTAATATATCTCACAGCGATTAATCATAAGAAGAGGTTTTACGGCTTGTAAAGCTTAACAGATATTGCGATCTACTGGCTAACATTTGTAAAAACCGCATTTCCAGATATGTTAACGCTACCTGATCGGAACAAGGTTTTCTTATTAATACTTTCAGCACTTACCTGCAAGAAATTATTAGGATTCTGATGATCGTATGGCACCTGGAAATATCGTATGTAGTTATTTCTCAGTGCGACCCAAACTTCTGGATAAGTTATATTCCATCACGTCCTCCAAGGCGTAGGTTTGCTCGAACATTCAACGTAGGCAACTTGAGGCCGAATATACCGTAAACCTCCGAAAACGGTGCTCACTCAAATTATAACTGGAGTGAACCCGTTTTTTTCATCTGTTGATGTTGCCAGATTGGGCGGGGTCCAACCCAATTGTGCTCCTTTTGAACGGGTTAGACCGGAGAAAAATACATTGGGCGGGTGGGCAACATTTGGCTGCTTATGAAATAAAAACCCCTTCCAAGTAGCTTGCCTTTCCATTGTTTTTAATCAGTCAAGTTATTTCAAACCGTGGACAATAATGTGTAGTGCAGTCATAAACACATTATTCATTAACACAGCTTTTATTGATTCAGTTTAACCAACCATGTCTGGGAAAGGGAGACCTGACTGTCTCGTTTTCTATATGGAATCGATCACAATGCCAAAGTGGCACAAATGTTGCACAGTATAACATAAATCTCAACTGGCTCTTATTTTCACATCAGACAACAGGTGGAAACTTTGCAATTTGGATAGAATTAACACTTTAAGATATAGGCCAGACAGTACAGAAATGTAGTCATTGGGTTTATACAAATATTACCAAGTTTGTTCGAAAAGTACCTTTCACATATAAGCAGAGCAATACTGTGCAATACAAACAAATGCAACCCGCTTTGACTTTTTAACTCCAATACCCAACAACTTAAACTATTTGTCTACTAAAACAACTAAAGCTATAAAACTCTATTGTTTTCAGCACATAAAATTGGTTTTAGCACATTAAAGACATGTTAAGGTAAAATTGGTAACATGCAGAGCTCAATTTGAATCCAGTCTTTATATAGAGGATGTCAGTTACTTTAATCTCAAAGGCTTTGAGTGCATATACAGTGCCGTAATGATAACAACATGCTTAATACGTGTTTAAATTTAGTTCTTACAAACAAACATAAGTTCTTGTTTCCTGTGTGTTTGCTGTCAAAATCGTAAGACTGAAGTGTGAATTGTACAAATTCAGTTGTTCATTATGCGGCTATATAGTAATTATAAATGTAAAGCAAATTTACCATTGCAAAAGTAAAGTTAAATTAAATTAAAGAAATGAACAAAAGAACAAACACGGAGTGACATGCATACAGTATTAAAAATACTATAACCTGTATATATTATATATTAATCCAAATTTTAGAAGCCGCACTCATTGTAAAAAACTTGTTCTATCAACTTAAGAAAATAAGTTAAAACATAAAAGTTCAATGTAAAAATATAAGTATCAAATAAGAAAATCAAATATCATAGAGTTGAATCAACTCCATGAGAAATTATATTGAATAACTAATATTTTTTAGTTGAATTAACTCAAAACTCCAAAGGCAACCAGGTAACTTATTTTTTTAAGTTGAAGCAACAAAAAACAACAAATAATTATTTAAGGTGTGTAAAACAGAACTTTATAATGCAAGTAAAGGAAATCATACAGAAGCAAGTAACTAACGTATCAAAAACTGTTAACAGTAATAAATACTGTAAACAGAGATGACAACGGGTTAGCAGCACTCCCCTGCATGGATTTGGATAGCCACTTTCTAAATTATATTTACTGCATAATATTTACTTTAAATTCACAAATTTAATGTATTGTTTACAGGCTAAATGAACACTTCTCAAATTCCCATAGTGTATATTTATTCTTAAAAATTAAGTGCATTCACAACATGGGATGAGAGTAAAAACATTTTACTGTAGGTTAACAATCAATAGAATTATAAAGTACCTTATATCAAATATAAGACACGATCCATATCAAGTAAAATACTGTTTAAATCTTGAGCATCTCCAACTGCAAATCTCCTGTTTTGCTAATGAACCGGTAAGCAGAACACGCATTGTCTATCTCGCCTAATCCACCTTTCTATAGAACAGAGTCATCACAGAGTCTTTACTCAGGAACATACTTCTTGTTCTCCCAAGGAAATGGGTACTCAGGTGCCTGGTTAAAGTGACCCATGAGGAAAATGGCCACTGTGCCAACGGAGAACAGCAGGATGGCTGCCCAGAAACAAACTTTATCAATCATCTTCCCAATCAGCACCCAACTCTCCATCTCCTGAGAAACAAAGAGAGAAAACAGATGACGAGACTCCTGCATATAAATAAACCCAAGAACAAGGCACGCACACTTACGGATCCAATGTCATTCTGCTGCTTTGTGGATTCAGCAATGAAGTTGCAGGCATCTACACATTCTTTTATCTCTGGTGCTGTTTTAGCCAGACTCTTGTAGAGGTTCGCCGTACTGCTTATGTCAATTTCATCCACTAGAGGGAGACATACACATGCACAAAACAGAAAATACATCACATGACAGAACTGCAATTTGCATCCTTCAACTGCTTGATGTAGGCCTATTATGAGTTTGTTACCGATTGTGCGCATGAGTCCGTGTCTCTCTCTCTGTTTGTCAAACATCATCTCACTGCGTGGCTGTTTCAGTACATATTCTTCGGCCCTCTGCATCAATCCAAACGAACTGCGTCTCCTCTCCCTCATCTCAATCGCCCCTACTGGCGCTTCCTCATCCTGAAATGAGGCCATGCCGAGAAAACGAGGGACAACCTCAAGAAAAATCTAATGTGGGACGAGGGAGGGAAGGTAAAAGAAAGAATCATGTTATCATACAACGTAGTTTCTGTAGAATGTAGAGGTTGTAATATTTAGTAATAGCTCCACGGGCGCACATGTTTGATGGTTTGTGACATCTTGTGTGTACTGGGATTGCGGAGGGAGAAGTTGAGGACGATGATGCAGTTGGTGACTATCAGTGTGGTCATACTCATGACGAAAATTAAATATCTGAAACAGAGCAAGAAAAAGTGGAATAAGATGAGTTTAGAACTTAGAAAGACTGAGAGGTGGATTTGAGGTGGACAAGGGAAAACCTGGACAGCTGGAATATTTCAAACATATTTCATGAATAGAAGTAGTAGAAAAGTAGGCTACAAAGTTGGCTACAAAATAATTGTATCCCAAACATTTTATCTTTGTAGTGATATTATACCCTTAATTATAATCCTGTTACAAAAATGTAAAAAATTAATTGGCATTTGTATGTAGGCTACTGTTACTGTTAGACCATGACTGTGACGTTAATGACAGAGGTCAACTTTTACGGTCTATCCATTCAATATAGACCGTTTAATCGGCTGCGCACGCCGGGACTGCAGTTAACTTCCGGTTTGTGTTTGGCTAGTGTCTAATAATTTAACTATTTATATTTTATTACATTAATATCAATTGATATGATTATTTAATTGTTTAATCATTGTATTGAATAATATTTGTTAAATTTTGTTGTTTGTTATATGTAAAAAAATGTAAATAAACAATTTGATGAATGGGTCCTGTGGAACATTGAAGCTTGGTAACGCGGTCTAAATCCGAAATATTGGAGAGACAAGTTTAGTCAAGTAACGTTTCTTCTTAGAAATAATCTACAGGCACTCTGTTGTTTGTGAATGTGTACCGGAAGTTAAGGGCAGTCCAAGAACACGCGCATGCAGGTAACGTTTGTTTATGTTGTCACTTTGAAACCGTCTATACAGTAATAATAATACATTTCCGTGTAAATTAGGACCACTAGATGGTGCACTTTCGAAACAACAATCGTCGACAGTTGTCGTTTAAAAGTACATTTGGTTGAACCCACAGTATTTACAATCAACGTTACTGGCTACATATTTTTGTGCACCAGTTACACATACTGTACTGTTTAATTACACTGCCATAGACTTGTTCACCAGACTTGATTTAAATCATTACTGAAGTACATATAAACTGCAATATACCTGCAAGTGTAATTTCATCAGTATAACCAACATGGTAAATTACCCGTCTATTAAAACACATGCGAGAGCGGAGTCTCTTTCGAGTCCAAGTTGGTTGCGAAGCTCTCTCCATTTAGAAAACGCCACACCGATATTAATCTTTGTTTTATTCCTACATTTGTCAATAAGCCTGCTTGCCTAATTTGGCCTACTTTTTTGTTACTTAGGGTTTTCTTTACTTGCCAACACCAACAAGAAATCGTGATCCAAAATTGAACAACAAAACGGCTGCATCCCAGAGGCTGTATAACCAGCACTTATCATCACAACCGGAAACTGAGGATAGTGCATATATTAAGAAACTGATATGCAACAATTACAAGGGAGACAAGTTACCATTATTTAAAATAGGAATTTCTCAGAATTTGCGCATACTTGGGAATATTTGGGATAATGTAAGCATGGATGAAACATATCACTGTGCAAGTGGTTTTTGGATATTTCATAGCAAAAATATTACATACTGTTAAAAACACACACTGACACTTACTTGCCAATGAGAGGCACAGAAAGTGAAGTTTCTGGAATTTTCTGAGCAATCAGGATGAGAAACACAGTCTGAGCCAATAGTATCGAAATGGACACGGTAAGCTTCTGCCCTCCAGCTAAAACAAAGATAGTAAGATAGACCGAGACATACAAAGATGTTTGTGTACAGAGAAAGACTTAATGCAATAAATAAATTAAATAGTCAAATAAAAAACACAGAGGTGTAACAATACTTTAAGAAAAACTTCATCAATACATCCACACGCACAAACAAACACCTTTAGCAGGGAGAAAGTAAGCCAGAACCACCAGTGAGGAGATGAGAGAGCAGGGCAAGATGATGTTGATGATGTAGAAGAGTGGTTTCCTCTGAATGATAAGATTGAAATACACTTCTTGGTACTCCAGATCATCTGGAGAATAGCGTGAGTTTGTCAGCTTACGGGCAGGACGATGCTTGATTGCCCACTCCCCATTCTCTGGGGAGACCATATGATTGAAGCATTCAAGGACAGATACAAAATGTGCAATGCAAAATGCTTCTCGAACAATAGAATTGTTACCATGTATCTGATGAACAACTTGTAGTGTTTATAGTCAGTGGTAATTTCACCAAATCTTTATGAAGTCTTACATGTGTTTCAGTCTGTTTGGATTATGATACGTTCATATATTTTGAGTTTTTGACTTGTACTGTAATTAATGGAACAGTTCTACAGTTCTGCCATGTCATTGTTATCTTACACTCATATTGTTCCCAACCTACAGTATATTACTTTTTGTTGGGTTAAGAACAAAATGTAGTAGATAATGGCAGAAATTATACATTTTAAATCAGCGAATAATCTTCACTACTACAGTCTGCCGTGTGACGAATAAATAGGGAAGCGTGTGCACATGTCACCTGTGAAGGCCTCAGGGTCAATGTCCACCCACTCAATAAGCTTCCCTGTCGATAGATCTTCTGCCAACACCATATCAATTTCATAAGCACTGTATGTCTGAGACCTACATATGTGCAAACCAACCAAGTTTTTGTCATTTATAAATAAGCACTAAATGACACAACCCAAAATAACGTTAAAACACAACTCTTTGCCAACCTGAATACTAGAGTGCAGTTTTGCCAGTCAAAAGGGAAGTAGGTGATCTCAATAGCACAGGTACTGCGGTAGATGGCCGGGGGAAGCCAGTACATAGAGCCATCATTCGAAATAAGCACATTAGCATAGTATGCCACATCAAACTTGCCGTCAATGCTGTAAAGACAGTGGAAAGAAATGTTTTTAGGCATTTTGGGAAGCAACAGCAAGCAAGTAATAGAAAAACTGTTACTCACTTATTTTCTAATACTATATCCGGCAGCCAGACAGTGTTGTATGGCACACGGATCAGGTCGATACCATGATACTCTGATGTATTCCACGTAAGTCGATAATCTGACCATTGCTGATTATGTATCAGCAACGTGAAGAGAAAAAAGGAGATAGAAAGAAAAAGCTGTAACCTTTAATGTTATCCTTAAATGTAAGACCAACACATTCAAGGATAACAGATGGTTCATTAACTATTAAAACAGAATTTAACAAGGTATATTACAAAAATAGTTATGAATTTTAAATTATAATGATGATCACAGACTGCGATATGATGCAGGGGAAAAGAGAAATAGCTAAAAGTGTCATGATTCCGCCATCATGTCATGTTTATTCTTAGTCTTGCAGCGGAGTCATGGCATAGCCTCAGGTTTTGTGTGAGAAAGACATGGCTTTGTTTTGATTCTGACTTGCCATGTGCTTTCTCGTGTCGTGTCAGTGTTTCCCGCCCTTTTGTCTTGTTAACCTTCCCTGAGTGTTTCAGTACCCACACCTGCCCATTGTTATCTCCTTTGTTAGTCTCCCTATAAAATGTCCTCTTGTCTATTGTCTTGTGCTTGTTCGTTGTACTTGTACCTGTATGCTGTACTTGTTTCCTGCCATGTCCCCAAGTTCTCTGGGCTTGTTCGTAGTGTATGTCTGGTTCCCAGTTCCTTGTTTGTATTAGTGGTTGTTTACTTTTGCCCCCCTTGTGGGAAGAATTTATTTTCTGTTTTTGTATTTTGTCTAGTTAGAGTTTTTCCCCATCGTTGGGTGTTTGTTTTTGTTGTTATTTATAAGTAAAGTATATCTGTTACCCCTTCATCCGTGTCTGCCTGCACTTGGGTTCTCCCCTCACAATTCACGACAAAAAGACACTTCTGATTTTAATACCTGAATATTTTCAGACATTTTAATGATTTTAGTAAAGGGTTTAAACTGACGGACAAATCAAATCTTTAGCCGAAAAATATGTCGCTAAGGTTACCAGTTTGTCAATCATCACAAATGTGGGAGTGTGTATGTGTACATGACTTAAGTCATTCGCGAACCAGTGGGCGGGGCTAGAGAAGTCGTTGATATTCTTCTGTGGAGGCGGTGTTCAACCTATCAATGATGTCATTCACTGCGTTCGCTGGGCCTGGTGTCAATAATTGTTGTCATTTCAGTAACAAGGACGTTTTTTAATCTGACACTTACAGGATGTTCGCGTGCTTTTATATAACAGAAGCTCAGGTTAAAATGTATTTCTTATTTCATGACACCTTTAACTGTCTTAAGCGAAATAGGAGGTTGCATTACATTAAATTGTATATGACTGCACCATTCATACTCACAATCTCAATCCAGACATTTGTAGTAAGAGTTTCCTCTTTCTCATTCTGTTTAGGGAGAAAACATTTCCCAATATGTGAATGGTCTATAACAATTACTTTGTACATCATTCCCATTAAATAAATGACTTTTAATGAATTGCCATTAATCTTCACTGCACCCAAGTCAATAAGTAACAACATAATTATGTCAATACTAGAATGTACAAAATATATATACATACTATTTACAGGTGAAATGCATTATAATAATGTACATACTGTATAATTGTTGCAGAAAGATCAAATTAGTTACCAAAGAGATAAGATTGGTGAGGGTAAGCTTGACTTGAACCTTCACTTTTTCATCCGGGTGTCTTGCTGGTCGAATATTTTTCTTGTAGTTTTTAAACTTATCTGCAATAAGCTTTGACTCCTCATTTCCATTGACTGCAAAGTGAAAGTATTGAAGACAGAAGAGTGAAGATTGTTTTTTAAACCTATTCAAAGAAGGATTACTTGGTCCAAAATTTTAACACATTTAGGCTGAAATATACATTTTGAAATATGTGAAACGTGTTGCTCAACAGAACTCAAATTTTGTGTGTTGCTGTATGTGTACTGTGCTCTGTTACTATTTTATTGTACAGATTCTTAATTGTATACATGTTTAATGATTCCAGCAGCAGTTCAAACCTGTACATTTGTATATTTTCTAATTTGTAATATTTGTACCAATTACATTGCAAGTTACAAAGAATGTGAATTTTGATATGTCACTCAATCATAAAGATATCTCAGCTATTCAAAAACCACTACACTGACTCAGCACTACGAAGCTCGTACACAGTAATTTATATATAGTGCGGTATAAAACTTGGTTTTATACATAGTTTGGTATTAACCATGGTTTTACAACAGTAACCAGCATAACAAATGGTTTTTGTGCTAAGTAACCACAAAATTACCATTGTAGTAAATCACAGTAAGCATAATTTCACAGTATTTGAAGTAAAACTATGGTTATACAAATTGTATTCAATCTGCCAAAAAAAACTTTTATTATTATAAAATAGCAATGTATATTCTAGTAGCAAGTCCAGTATCAAGTGTGTCACATTCAGTTATACCACACTATATTTATTGGTAAGACTCCAAATTTTGTGGTACACAAGAACACATACCTTGTAATAAAGTGCAGGCGACCAGTGCAAACAACACAATACACGTCCTGCCGAACCGTACCGCCATCACCGTGGTCGGCAATCTGTCACCAATGACTGTTTTAAAGGCTGCTAACAAAGAGATAGACACGTTATTTTGGACAAGTCAGTGTGGAGCTGTCTCTCTCTGCCTCGTCCCTACAGCTGTCACTGCACGAGGCTCCAGTTACAGCGCTGCTCTTAAAGTCACATTCAATATCATTCACCAATATCGTTATATGCCTCGAATATGTCAATGATGCAGCTTATGCAGGGTAGTTCTCTACTTTTTCTGTTGTTGACTTTAAAAAGCACTAAAACATGGTGACAAACAGGAGACTCCAGTTCAAATCTTTCCCTTTACTCCTTAACCTGCTTGAGAATATATCGACAGCAATGCTTTCATATGAGTGAAATAACGGGTACTGAAAATAACGGGTTTTGATAGTGTTGTTCTCCTTCATGGGATGGTGTTTCAGTCTAAGGAAATGCTAAGCAATGTTAACAGGTGTAGGGGCCGGCGGAGGGGCTGCAGTGTTGCTTTATCCCCTGCACAAGGGTATAAATAACCAGTGTGTGTCTGGATAGTATGCCCTGCTGTGTACTTCCCCTGGAACAAGGTACATACAAGAGATGTGGAGGGATGTATGTATGTGTGCCAATGAAAATAGCAAAACCTGTGCAAAAACAATTTTTAAATAAAACTAAACAAAACTATAAGACGTTTTTAGCGGCAAACAATCATTAACTGTTAATACGTTTAAATGTAATTTAATACAAGTAATTTACAATATAATAAGAATATTAATTAATATCAATGAAATATAAAATAAACTGCTTTATCATAAACAAATACAGACCGGAAGTTAACTTCAGCCCAACGTGCGTCAGGTGAAACCATCTATAGAATATATTTATTTTGAAAATGCCAGGGTTAAGTTTGCCGTATGAGTTGTGTATAGTATTATTCTTGCCCAGCCAGACCTTCATACTAAATGTCTTGGAACTTTGACCGCTTTCATTGGCCAAGGCCTTCCCCAAGAGGCCATATGACTGAAAGGAAAAGCAACCAGTCACGTTTTGTTTTGTGCCGCGTCATGTTTAGAGGCGTGGAAATGTCCCCAATTATGAGTTATATTTTTAAGAATGAATCGTTTAGTTGATCGGGATGAACATGACATCTTACTTCTTCAATAAGATTGCTTTGTGATGTTTCAAGGCGTACAGTTAAAGAACGGGACACGTTCCTCCTCCGGAAATCCTGTCAAATTCAACCAATCAGATGATGACTTTTGCTGAAGTGTTTCAAGAGCAGTGTGCCATCTGCAGCAGACGTTCAGCCAACAGTCTGTGGGCTTGACGTCCGAGCCTGAGACTAGTATTTATAATGGTGTATACGGTAAAATAATTTTATGCAAATGTCCCTAAAGTAAACTAGTGTCTGCGAGCACACGCGTGCGTGAGAAAGAGAATTTGGCAGAAATAAAGTATTAGGTACAATGTTTTATTGTATCCAGCAGGTTCATACCAGTGAGTTATGGGGGCTGCCAGAGTAGTGAGATCATGTTCAAAATTGTCTGATGTATCACATTCTACATTTTTTATCAGATCTTATACACACTATGATAGCTAATACTAGACCTCTTAAAAAACATGGATAAACATCAGAGAAAAAAAAACATTTGGTTTTATCACTTTCACAGTCCATAAAAGCTTTTGTCAAAGTATGTAAGAAATAATCTGAACATTATTAAGGAAAGTACCAGGGATTAGTCTAGGCAACGCAATACAACAAACTGTATAAATATTTTCAATACATTATTAGACTGGCTATCACACCAGTTTTTTTCTTGGTGCAGTAACTGTGAGTTTTTGTTTTTCTTTAATTACATTCTGTTTCTGTCATTACCATAGAATGTTTGTCAATCCTTTGCTCAGGCACTTGGTTTATGGTACACGGGTTTAGGTGTCACTGGATTGCAAAGCTTGTTGGTTAGCTTACTGGAGCGTGAATGTTCCACTTCTTTGTGTACTATTAATATAACCTGAAATTAAACCATGTTTCATGGGGGTAACCAGCCACGACATATCAGAAGAAACATACTGTGCCAAATTGAGAGCATTTAAAATGTGTGTTAAAATGTCGTGGATATCTCTTTCTTTTCTTAACTGTATTAATTGGATTTCTGTCCCATTGAGCTGTTGTGTTTCAGTCACTCATGGTTACATTAGGACTACCGGTTGGGTTTTACAGTCAGTCCATGCAGAGTACACCGTATTATAATAAAACAACATAATAAAAAAGTGGTCTGACCCATGATGTGTTGTAAAAATACAAATACATAGTCTGCTTCGTAAATGGTGGGGCGGAAAAAAATCAATTCCAAACAAAGTTCAAGAGGACCAAATCCAGTCATACCAAAAGGAGTCAGACGTGTTTCTCCATGTCTTCCAGCAGAGGGAGTTTGGAGCAATGTATAGATGCCTAAAACACTCAAGTGTATGGACAAAAGAATTGGCGCACCCCAACCACCTTCTAATGAACAGGTTTGACCACTTTAGTCATTTCCATGGTAGAAAACCCTAATGCAACAGCATATAATGATAGTGTGCTTCTTATTGTATAGCAACAGTTTGTGCTGTGCCCTTTTCTATTTCAACATGTCCTGTGTGCAAAAAGCAAGTATAAAAAATAAATATTCAATTCATTCAGTCTGTTGTGGAAGAACTGGACTGATCTGCATTGAGCCCGAACCCAGCTGAACACCTTTGACGTGGCTTGCCTGCTTTGAGCCTGAAGCCCGGTTCACATGGATCAGGATCGCTGATGGGAGATGATAAGTACAGAAGGAAGACAAAAATCATGAAAACATTCAATATTGGCATTTAAAAATATAGATTTGATTCCATTATAATGATTAAATCCATGCGAATTGTCATGTGACTGATCACGTGAGAAACGCATTTTCCGGATTACAAACTCACACCTACACCGTGAATGATCGTCCGGATGCTTATGAGTTTTATCACCAAGGAGACATGCAGAGACGCATATATATCTTACCGACGTCCTTATGTGAAACAATTACCATCCGAATAGGGCTTAACACTCATCACCTAAACCCATCGATGTTTTGTACACATGGATACATAGTTCGGATGTTTTAACAAAAATGGAAACAACATTATATGGTATTGTATGGTATAGCATTAATATTTGTTTTTATTTAAGTAACTGGAATTGACAGATATGTTTATTAGAATACATCGCCGATGTCCTATTGTGTGACATAGCAAACTGTTAATAATGTGTTATTTTACATGACTTATATTTAAATTTAATATATAAATAATAATGAATCGTATGAAATATAATTTAATTTGCTCTCACACCATATGACACATTTGTCACCTATACTGTATATTGTCCATATTTCTTGATACTGTAACTGGAAGGACTGGGATAGGCTCTAGTCTCTCTTGACCCTGCAGAAAATCATCAATATATATAAAATGGATGATATTCTATGATATCGCTAATTTGGAGAAATGAAATATATTGAACTGCCCAAATAAAATGCATTACACAGAGGGAACCTAAAGACACAATGCAAAATTGCAATACACAGTTGTTTTTGTCGTTATACAAATATGCATATAGTAACACGTGTAAAAAACAAAATCCATTTGTTTATAGCCAAAACACTAGTTCCTCAACAAATTAAAAAAATAAACTGATTTTAGTTAAGAAAGAGTACACATTCTGCATTAAGGTATTCCTAGTGCCAACGGAAAGTAATTCTTACTATATCAAGGGATCAAAGAATGAAATCACCCATATAGGGTGTTAGAATTGATTAAGATCAGCGACTGGTTTCTTTCATACAAACATATTCAAATCTTTAAATCAGCCGTTGGGTCGAAATATGGTACCACAAAGACAAACTGCTTATGTCTACATACAAACTGGGACTTTGAAATTTGTCAGCTATTGACCTAGAGGGGTGTGGTTTTTTGAGGGTATGACTAAGGTGTTCGCTGACATTTCAGATCAAACTGATTGGTCAGTGTTGAACATCGGTCTTGATAGGTTCTCACAATCTGAATTCATAAACATAATAGTCTCTTCTATGAGTATGTCAGCTGCACTAATCCAGAGAACGTAAAGAAATTCAACGTCAGTTGCCAGACCATAGCATTTGATTTCACAATTTGAATTTGACGCATTTGAATGGCACATTTGAATGAGACATTTGCATTGTTTTAAATACTCTTCTTTTTCTTTGTTAGTATTTATGACATGTGATGTATGTACACGTGTGTATATCTGTGTAAAGGTCACTACAGGTTGCGTAGTGCCTGCCTAATAAGGAGTGATTCGTTGTGCTTGACTAATCTATGGACACAGAGATTGAGCAACATCACTGGAGCCAGTACAAGACAGAAAGACCAGGAGAGGATATATGAGAGAGAAAAACACAGACAGCAAAAAGCAGTTGACCTCATAAGGTGCAAATATTTGGCACAGCATAAAAGGAGGCGGATGGACATTGTTGAAAAGATACAAAGAACTGTAACCGAACAGGAAGTTACGTGTTGAGACTGAAAGTGGTGAACAGGCATTCTCTTGCCAGTTTCTGGTGGGGTGAAGATTGAAACACCTTCGACAAACTGACACGTAATCTATGTAAAAGACGTACAGTTCTGGCCACAGTGGTGGTGGATAATGTCTGTTGAGGAGAGAGAATGGGGGCATGTAGACTGAGAAGGTAAGACGCTACCTGAGGAGACGTAGTGGGAAGGAGGATATAGAGCTTAAATAATGGGAGTCAAATGCAGGGCTTGTGTGGCCATCGTACTCATCCTCTTTTTGCTTGGCTCCTTGTGGCTCTGTAAGTTTGACTAAATTTATATGTTTCTTTAACACATTGAATGTCACATATCTCTTGAGTGAGTCAGAATCTATTCACGATACATTTAAACTGAGTCCGGTTCTGATATGTTTTAAAACATTTGATTGAATAAACATTGCAATTGACTTTGAAGTTTATTTATGTTGTTCATTTCAGTACTCTTTAGCATTACTCTGTCACGGCTGGGAAGTAGAGTAATAACTACTCATCAATAATGAAATTTTTATCTTGAATAATTTCTCAAATCAATTTGATTATCTATATCAAACATAAAATGTAAAATTGCTAAATATTCTGGGCTGTTATGATTGGATTTTCTTCACTATTAAGACATCAAATATCAGAACTTCTCTTCTAAATGTACCTGGAACTTTAGTCAACAGTCAATACTTGTGTTTGTTAGACTGTTTGATGTCATTTGATGTTTTTTTCTGGGCTTATCATTCAGCTCATGAGTATATGGGCATTTCAGTCTAAACAGACTGCATCCATTGTTCTCATTGTTCTGCCTCTCTGTATTCAAACTGAGGTTTATTGTCTGGGTGTGATTTGAAAATATAGGTCGCACTCACATGTAGATCACTGAGAAATACATAGATTTTTAACAAATGTCCATTAATAGTTCTGCTTTTTAAAATAAAATCCAGTATTGACCTTTTACACATAAAGTTACTAACTGCACTAATAAACTGTAGTCATATTTCTCAAACATCTCAATAAATGACAGTGTAAAAAAAATGAAACTAGAGCTCCGAAAATCAAGTAACAAGATATCTTGTTGTGATAAATGAATGGAAACAAAGAAAATATGTCATAACATAATGATAAAAAAAAATTTAATTTGAGGTGGTTATTACTATAAAACATCAGATATATAACCAATATAGAAATAGCTAAGTCTTTTAATCTCCTTGTGAGAAAAAGGTCTTAAATTGTTGTGTAACTTTTGACTCTTTGTCGCCATCTCTGCCTGAAACATAAAATTGCAGGTTACTTTACCTTTCAACCTGTTTTGAAAGCAGTTTATTATGCTTGCTCAAAAACGGATTTAGCTTATTTTAAACCAGATATGCTTTTAACATCCATGCACTTTTGTCCAAAGTGACATATAGAAGCCCTGTGTTATATCACGTGTGTTGGAAATCCTGACCTTTGGATTGGTATGCAATGCTCTTATCTCCTGAGCTACAGAAACACATGTTGAGCTAGAGGAACATATGTGTATGCTTTTCTTTTTCACATGATTGTTATATTTATATTTCTGTCTGCTCTTCATTACAGATGGAAGTCTTGAACAAGAATGGAATACCTGTTATAGAATTTATAGTTCAAACAAAAAGGTGAGAGTGGTCAAACAATATAAATCTGAGTAGTGTTTCACTCTCACTTTCACCATATCTCACTCTCTACCTCTGTCTTCCTCCCAGGTTCTGTTTTTGAATATTAGTAATAGCTCAGATGAGGGTGAGGCTCCACTGATGCTTTGTCCTGGTCAGAGATTTCAAGTTGGTGATTTGCTGGCTCATCTGCAGGGAGCACCAGTCTCAGACAATGATGTGCTGCTAAAGCCGTATCTGGCCAGCTGGGATGAACTGATCAAGTAAGTTAGCATCCAGAATTACTGGTGTAATCATATTTTACACATGCTTCGGCTCTTTGCCTTAGTCAGTGTATGTCCATAGACTGTCCATACATGTCCCTTTCAATTATATAGCCAATCCATAATTATCTTTAGGTGAACGTAATTATATGATAACGAATAGCCAAAATGTGTACAATTATGACTTTTTTGTAATACATACAGTACAAATGCCATACTGAAACATATTTTTTTTCTTTAAGTTTTATGGAAGCTTTGGGACCTATGGTGGGCTTAATATCTCAAGAAATTGAGTCAAAGACTTCCATTATCCGTAATCTAGCCCAAAAAGCAGAGACAGTCTCAGTTGACAAATTTGGTTACACTTCCATTCGGTCTATGATTGAGTGGGAGCTGGAGATCGGTTTGGTAGACTTTCAGAAATATACAGACTCAGGCTGTAGGAATCTGTTGCGCTTGCATCGTGCTCTTTTGTGGCTCCAAAGCTTCCTGCGGGAGCTGGCAAAGGGTGGAGCGGAAGGAGTGCGCCTGCGAAGCCCTTCTGATCTCTGCAGAGAGACCTACCAGCGTACGCTGTCCCAATATCATACCTGGTGGGTGAGAAGAGCAGCGGAGCTAGCCTTTATCGCCATGCCTGAGAGACCTTACTTCTACCAGCTGGTGTGTGTGGACACGCAGGCGGAAGCCACTGTGGTGCTGGAGAGGGTGGTGAGAGCGATAGGAGAAGTGTACGAGAGGACTGAAGTAGCTCTCAAGGAACACAACATGCTTAAACTACCCTGATGGAGAGAGGGATGATGAAAGAAATAGCAAAAACTGGCTACTGATAAACACCAGTGACCGACCATGCCGGGTACATAAACATTAAACCAGTGGGAAAGAAACTACACTATACAGGTTTTGAACCTATATGAGACATCACTGAAGACAGTTGCTGTATAAATACAATCTTGAGCAATTAAAATTTGTAGGTATTACTGATATACTCAAAGATGGCTCTCCTCAATAATTATTAAGACCAGATGTTTTGGATTGGAAGAGACTGTGAAATGATCTGAAGCAAAATAGGTTAGACTGATGTTTTGCTGCTAAGAACATTTAACATACACTTTACATTTAGTACTGTATACTGTAAAAAGCTGAAATATGTTATTGCTAATACTTGAGCAGTTAAATTCCTGGTTTGATAAAGACCTCTTTGTCTAGGGAACAGTAAGGTACTGCTTGGTTGACTTCATATTGAATTAAATCTCATGTACTTCCACACTAAGGAACATACAAAGCCGTTCTGAAAATTATGGCTTGATACATTTCTTTACAGGTATTTTCATGACACTAAACCTCTAACCAAAAAGTAAAATTACCTCCACAGTCTTGCACCTTTTAAACATGCTTTGCTTAGTGTATGTTATTGGTTTTCTGGAAAGCCATGTCCGCATATTTAGTTCTAATGACCAATCAAAGGAAAAAAAAAACTTTATTAACACACATTCTATTAACAGTATGGCTGTTTTAGCAAGCAAATGATGCACAAACTGTCCAAATAATTTTTCATCTACAGTCTAAAAAAATTGACTGTGATTTTACGTGAGACAATTTATACACTATATTTTAAAGTTGTGAAATAAATGAAATATGATGTTTAAATTGAGTAAATGTAAGTAAAAATTATTATACTCAGATAAACTCAAACAATATGTGTAGAGATTCCTTATCAATTTTATATATCAAATGATAAAAAATAAAAATAAGTTTATGATATAATGTAGCTGTTTATTTTTGTGGTATTTACTGAGCCCACGGAATGATTTTTTAGAGTGTATGGTGACAGTGACTACAAATTCGTTTTAAAAAAAGAATAAATCAATATTTGTAAAATGTCAACATATTAAAAATCTTTAACCTTCACCAATGAAGCATGCAATGCATTAGTTCTTGTACTGCAATGCATTAGTTCTTGTACTGATAATAGAAGTGCTATAATCCATCCTTAAAGCACACGAGCAACATTACTTGACTTCAACACAACTGTGTCTCAACAGGCTTACGTCATGATAGCACAGATTGTAGATACAGCAAAGCAGACATGGCAAAAAGGAGAGTATGTGACTCTGCTCATCATTGATCAAGTAAATAAACATATTTATTGAAATATTAATATAATTCTTAAATACAAGACTTTTACATTTACATTTAGTCATTTAGCAGACGCTAAATATATGTCATACAAGAGCAATTGGACAACAGGTGCTAATACAAAGTTAGTAGTTTCAACAAAAGCTTGACCACTACCTGTTGAGAGAGAGAGAGGGTTAGTGTACATTTTCTTTCTCTTTTCTCATTCATGATGTTTCTCTTTTATATGTGGGAGCTCTGCTTCACCCTGAAAAAGATTTTAAATCCCTTGTACAAGGCAAAAATGATTTATACAATTACCAAAACATGTTTTACACAGCAGGAAAAGTTTATTTTCAAAGGGAAAATTGTAGAGGGACTCACAATAGCCAAGGGGATGTCAGGTGTAAAACTGGAAGAAGTCTTGACATGCTCTCTGGCTCGCTTGCCGCTCAACAACCTCCTCCTCTCTCCGGAACCACGAGAGAGAGGATTTGAAAACCCCCCTGAATTGTTTTTAGTGCCCTTAATAAGGTATTCTTTAAATTAAATATTCATGATGTTCTTTTATAAATACAGTTCTTTTAAAAGGTTTTACCCTCAGACATATATATATATATATTTAGTCTATACTCTTAAAGTGACTCTCACAAAAACCCGTTGGCATTATTGAATACAAAACTCTATCTGGCTTGTTTAATTGGCCTTTTGGTTATTAACCTGTTTTATTAGCCTATATTTGTGAGGGACCTCATTAATCTAGCCAAACAAAGTAATACTGTACTACCCCAAAACCTCATCGAAACGTTTCATATTGAATGACTACCGTATTTCGAGCTTTATATTTTGTGAAATGTTAAGCTGGTAATAACTGTAAATAACCTTAAATGGAGAATTTGATGGATAATTTAATGAAGAATAAAAAATCATGATAACTTCTAATAAAATTGTTTTAGGGATACTTTATCTTTTTAGTGAACAAATTGATCTTGATCTCTCCATGCACTGACTTCTTACACTGCAGAACATACACCTGCTAAAATCTATTGGTACCCTTACAGCTCATTGAAATTATGCTTCATTCCTCCTGAAGAGTGATGAAATTAAAAGCTTGTATACTTGCATGCCTTTGGTATTTCATAGAATGGTAGAAAAAGAACCAAGGGATAACTGCCGAACAGATACAAGCCAAACACCAAGGTGACGGTATGTCGGTTTCTGATCGCACCATCCGTCGCTTTTTGAGCAAAAGTGGGCTCCATGGAAGAAGACCCAGGAGGACTTCACCATTGAAAGAAACACTTAAAAAAGTGTTTGCTAAAATTCATATTTACAAGCCGCAATCCTTCTCAGATAATGTCCTTCGGACAGATGAGTCAAAATTGGAGCTTTTTGGAAAGTCACATCAGCTCTATGTTCACAAAAAAATCAAGCTTTTAAAGAAGTGAACACCATACCTACAGTGAAACAAGGAGGAGGCTCGGTTATGTTTTGGGGCTGCTTTGCTGTATCTGGAACAGGTTGCCTTGAATCTGTGCAGAGCATAATTAAATCTCAAAACTATCAAGGCATTTTGAAGCGAAACGTACTGCCTAGTGTCAGAAAGCTCTATCTCAGTCGCAGGCAATGGGTCCTCCAACAGGATAATGATAGAAAACACAGCTAAAATCAAGAATGGATGAGAACAAAACATTGGACTATTCTGAAGTGGCCTTCTATGAGTCCTGATCTGAATCCTATCGAACATCTACGGAAAGAGCTGAAACTTGCAGTTTGGAGAAGGCACCCATCAAACCCGAGACAGCTCGATCAGTTTGCTCAGAAAGAGAGGGCCAAACTACCTGTAAACACGTGAAGAAGTCTCATTGAGAGCTATAGAAAACGTTTGCTTGCCGAGATTGCCTCTAAAGGTTGAGCAACAAAATATAAGGTTGGCGTCCCACCAAATTTTCATTGGTTTTATTATTAACAATATTATGTTGAATAAAAAATCTAATGCAAAGTCTGATTTCTATTAAATATGGAATAAACAATGGTGGATGCCAATTACTTTTGTCTGTTTCAAGTTATTTGAGAGAAAATCTTGCATTTTTTGTTTTCTGCGGTAGGATAACAACTCATTTGAGCATTTGAGCAGTCTGTATTGACCTCAATATGTGTCACCCAACATTATTACGTCAAAGGTTAAATAATTCTATGAACTCTTCATACACTGAATTCTCTGCATTTATCCCAGTAAATTGGCCAACGATGGTTATTTTGCACCAACAAATAACTTTGTATTTCAGAAATATAGTACACAAGCATAATCGATAAAAGCATAACTATACACACAATATAAAGTTCATGCGTATATTTACATATAATATGTTTAGGGCCAAGAGAATGTGTGGGTATTAATTAACTTTTTATAAGTCTATTTTAGACACACAACTTTTCTCTATCCACGAGTGTGTTTGTATTTGTTATATCTTTTGTCCTACAATTCCGTGACAAAAGACAAAAAACTTTTGGACAAGTACACCCTAAATGTTTATTTGTCTTTCAAATGGTTTACTAAACAATTACATTATATATATAATTAGTTTAGTATGAAAAAAACTAAAGAAATAGTGTAAGTATTTATATGAAGTAAAGAAATGTTTAGGAGGAGGATGTTCATTTTTTGTGTAACTGTCAATGCGGTGACAATGTTATTGACATTTGGTGACAATTCCACAACCCATCATAACTCCAACTCCTTCATCATAAACTGTCTCACTCAAAGAATATGAAAATGTGAATTTATGAATTGTGTAATAGGGTATTAATCCTTCTAGATAGAACTCGATTTATTTATTTTAATGAGAAGAAAGAGTTTTTTTGTTGTAATCAAGTTTTATTGCATGTTATTTTAGCATGTTAGTTTAAGGTTAAACACACATAACATGTTAAAAGGAAGAACAAAGTTAATACAGTTACAAATGAAATAAACAGTTTTAGGTTTGTATTGTTCATCAAACATCAGTTTGCAGAAGGTGTCTTAACTACTTTGTTTTGAGCTATAATAGAATGTATACTGCAATTGTGGTTTTGATAGGCATGCTGTTAAAGTGAGGCTGTTGCTGTTCTACAGTAACCACCTTGCTTCACACAATACAAACCTCAACATTACTATACTTTTCAATACACTTTATATAATTAACTAACAGAACCCATTCGTATTTCAAAAAGTGCTCTCGTTTTAATTTTGATGATCTGCTCACAGATTAGTTTTTTCAAAACAGCCCACAATGTAATGATAATTGTCTCTATATTGTCAATGGCATTTGTAAGGTTTTGAAGCACATGTGAAGCGTTGCACACACTTTGGTATCGCAATGTTTACTATCGGATCCAAGCCCTAAAGCAACCATCAATTATAGATTCTTGACCTCCACAGCCAGAAGCACTGTAAAGCATAAAATCCACCTTATAATTCTATGGTTTAACAATACATGCTTTTCATCGATGACATCAAAAATATAGGTTCTTAAAAAATATATCATATTTTCCATATTGCTCATTTTAGATAAATATTGCCATTCTCACCCTACATAGGCTATTTACATAAATAAATTATACATTATCATATTTGCAATCAAACTTTCTAAAGAAAATTGTATGCAAAATAAAAACAATTGTTTTTCAGAAGAATATATTTAAACTAGCATGAGCAGTTCACGAATGAAACATGGTGGCATGGGAGAGGCCCAACACAAGTGTTCCACCAGGGGCGCTGTTTACACTGTATACAATAATCATTATTTCATAGCTTGCATGCAGCAAAATCTGCATTGGTTATATTTTTGTTTGGAAGCTGTGGCAACAGCGTAAGTGTGTCATTCGAATATTAGAATAATAAATCATATTAATGTTGATTTATTTTAGGGAACTACTGTAGTACTTCATTGCTATGAAATGTGATCTGATGTTTATTAATATTTAATTTAGGGCTTTAACCTTTCTCTGCTGGATCACATAACTCTACGGCACACAAGCACACACACATAAAATATCTAACACAAAGACACTTCCATCACATACAGTACACAGTCACACACGCACACGAATGAGATCATTTTGTTACTGAATTAAATGTGACTATGTAAATATGTTACATGCAATTTTATATTTTACTCCTGATGATATAAATGTAATGTTGTGACGAGATATGGGCAAATGTTGGTGTAAAGCACCCGTTCCTAGTTAGGATGATCCAATAGGATTAAAGGATTAGGGCATTGGAAAGAGTTTAGACTCATGTGAGAACGACAATGACACACAGCAGCTGTGCGTACATTCAAATAAGTGAACAGCTCTCTGGATGACAGTTAACCTCGAACCTTTCCAGGGACTCCACATACTGTGTGTGACATGATGTGAGATGACTTAATAAAACAAACAATGAAAAATGAGATGGGCGAAATTGTTTATGTTTTATTGACTCATGCATAGTGAGGACCTGTTTGGGTTCACTTCAGCCTTTCTTATCAGCAGAAACGTAAGCCTGCTGTTCCTGCCATTAAAAGTAGGTTATGTCTACGTATTTGCAACGTTAAGATCACATTTAAAAAAACGTCAAAAGTAAATTGTGCACAAAGATGTTTAACATGAGACCAAAATGGAATTCAAATAAATCCAAGAACACACACGCAGCGATTCACACAAGCATGTCAAACACACTTTTCAACACATTTTTGTACCTATAGATGCCTGCTGTCATCTATAAGCCTTCAGTTCAATCAATACAAAATATCATATACCCTCACCATGAAAAACACATGCAAAAAATACCTATTTATAAACAAACTTAAATAGACACGCCTCATGATGAATGAAACGTGTAGACACACTTCAATATATAATAGTACAAACTGACAGAAGTGCAGAAATGAATATGAATACAGAAATGTTCGTGTGAATAAAAGAGAGTGTTTAACCTGTGTGTGTATTGGGAGGAGTATTAGCTGATGTTTATCATGTGCAGTATCTACAAGTTGGTGTAAAATGTTGTCTTTAGCAATAAAACAAATCGGGGAGGGTTTTAACTGGACTCTTCAGATCTAATACACATGCAAACTAAATATTTTAGACACTCCAAACATACAAGATCATGCCAGTAACATTTCCTCAGGAATAATTTTCACAGTATATACTTGATTGATCTCCTAATTTACAAATGCACATGACAGCAATATTGTGTCTCATATCAGGTGCTGCATTCAATTTACAAAATCAAACCTCTTTTTGCTTTTATATTGTTATAATAATATCAGATTGTATTTATTATTAACTCTCCCTACTGAGCATGCAATTCAAGTTTGCATTTCTGAAAATAAATAAAATCTTAATTCACGCATGCAAACATACGCACTCTAAAACTGCTGAGTTCTTTTTGACATGTAGTTGAGGTAAAAAGGGACAAGTGTTGAGTTATAAATTAACTTTTTAAAAAAAACTCTACATTTGACCCAAGCACGGGTTGAAATAATGCAACATTTTTGGTTGAAGTAGCTGAGCATAGGTTAATTTATAACCCAATGTTTGGGTTTGTCCCTTTTTGACCCGGCATATTTAGAGTACACACTGATGTACAGTACACAAATACTTACAACAACACAAGCATGCTACCTCTCCACAAAATCGCTAATGCTGTCAGTCTTTGGGGTTTTCAGCAGAAAATCTTATTTTGATCTTTTAAATGCATTATTCTCTGCTCTTTCAGTGCTACGGATTTATGGCCTGTCTCTCTGTGACTGCTGCGCAGTTGTTAGATGGTGTGTGTGCTTGTGTGTGTGTGTGTGTGTGTGTGTGTGAAAAACAAAGAAAAACACTTTCTGTTTATTCAATGGAGTTGATCCTCAGTTTAAAGGAAATACGTCCAGCAAACTTGTCTCGTTCACTGCCCTCGGGAATATTGTTAGCATTGATTCTGCACTCCACATTGACATCCTCATTTTTGGTTATGTTGACAAACTTAATGGCTACTAGAGGCTGGGAATAGTTGACCTGCAGAAGAGCACGAGAAACAGAATAGAACAAAGAAAACACCTTATCACTGGATTTGATTCAAAGAAAAACATTTTACTAGGTAAATGCGTAGGATGTTTGTCTGTATATTTGCTGCAGCGTTGTTGTGTATGTTGTACCTGGGATTTCTTGCCATAGTAAGGGTAGTACATGAGGTTGAAGGTGCCATTGGGAGGATAGTACTCCAGAACGCCAAGTTTTTCAGCGTCATCGGCCTACAGGGGGTAGAAGTTGTGAGATTTTCAATCTGTGTGTGTCAGCCTGGTCTTATACCGAAACTACTATTCCTAAACTAAATATTCAACAAATACATAAAGTTGATCTTATGCTTGAATTTTCTAGCATATGATCGGATTATTAAAATCATTTGTCTTCTGTCTCTAAGAATAATACTAAAAACTAGAATTGTTTTATTTCATTCCTACCCAGTAACAATTTAACTGTATAAGGTAAATTCTATGCCTCTGTTAAAGTGATCATTTACTCACCACTCTTTTAACATTTGAAACCTGAACTACTTTCTTTCTTCTGCAGAACACAAAAGAAGATATTTTGAATAATGTTGATAACAGAACAACGCCGGTACTCATTCACAAGTTGATGGGTACCATCGTGTTTCAGTTACCAACATTCTTCAAATTATCCTCTTTTGTGTTCGGCAGAAAAAGAAAGTCGTACAGGTTTAAAATTTCAAGAGGGCGAGTAAATGATGACAGAATCACTTTGTTGATTTTAGATTCTACTGTAACTCTCTATGAAACCAGTGGCACAGTCCATTATTCTTACCCACTCATCTTTCCCAACTTTGTATTTCTGACAAAATGGAGGTAGAGAAGAAATGGAACACATAGACATAAAAGCAACAACAAAGATGAAGGGCAACGGTGAAATGTTGAACAAACACTGACAACACTGAAAATTACAAAGTAAATTACAACAAAACAGAAAACAGGCGAAGGAATGATGGAGGAGTGATGAAGCAACAAACATAAAAGGAACAAAACGTTTAATTGATGTTACAACTCATTCATGTTTGTTAGAGGCCTGGAAATCTCTCGGATGTCAACTAAAATATCTTTACTTTTTGTTCTGAAGACGGCGGGCGGTCTTACAACATGTTGAACGTCATGTGGATGAGTAAAATTTCCCAAATTCTGATTTTGAGGTGAACTTTTCTATTAACTTTTGGCATGTGAGTTAGCACCACCTAGTCTCTCGTGGCAGCTTTTCTCAAAGGCAGGCCATAGTTCCTATTACCAGCTAATTTAATCAGGCCGCTTTTTTTAATGCCTCATGTAACTTTAATCTGAAATCAATACTTTTCTAAAGGAGTAAAAGATAAGGAGAGTGAGAGAGTGTGTGACAGAGGGCAAGGAACAGAATGCTCTGACCTTGGCACCACATGTGACGAAAGGAGCCTGCTTGTCTTTCCCAGGTAACATACCAATAACCTGCAAAAACAAAAAGAAAAATAGATGTACAGACATGTAAATGGACAGACTGATCAATGGATGTGTGGACAGATGATAAATAATACGTTTTAAACTGTCCAGCCATTGTCTCTGTCTGGGCTCATGTTAGTTTCGTCTTACAGTCATCATTCACTGTTACTTCACAAAACAGAAAACCGGTGTGTTTGTAATGTAAAATATACTTATAATATACTTATGTCGGCTTATAATTCCAGCAGAGTTTGTTACTGTCTCGATTACTAGACTCAGATTTGAGAACCATGACATTAAACAGTAAAATATTTTTATATAATCATTTAGAAATTATTTGATATGTTTATTACTTAGTATATACCTTGTTTATATGCATTTAACTTTTGTCCATTTCAGTGTACGGGTTACACCGAACTTTCCTGTCTCTATTACCAGAAATAGTCTCTCACTCTCTCTATTGTCCTATGCATTTGGGTTCATTGCATGCCAAACTCCAGCAATGCCAAACCATTTCACTCTTTTTTATTTTAATACACATGGTGAGCACTTAAAAACACTTTGAAAGAAGGTTAAAAGCTGATAATAACAATACCTGAATTCATATTGTAATATTTTTTGTCATTGACAATTTTCTTAGCAGAATCTTTATAGTCACTGTATGAAATATATTACTTTAAGGCAATAAAAAATAAACTCAAATGTAAGATACACATGATGTCAACTGATCATTTCCTTCAGCAAGATAAAAATATTTATTTTATGATAATGACTTGCTGTCTGTATCTCATATACCCTATACTTAAAATTCTTAATTCTTTTATAAAATTTTCTGAACTTTACCATTATTGGATAGAGCTAATGGAAAATATTTTGGACACATGTACTGTATTTCACTCTTTTATCCATCTGTCTATTCTATGTCTTACACGGTTGAGCTTGATGATGATGCAGGGCTGTCCAATGTTGTAACCATAGTAAGGATTCAATGGACCCGAGCATTCATCCAAGATGGAGCGTTTGAACTGGCAGGAGCGCTTTGGATAGTTTTTCAAACTTCCACTGTCCTCCTGGATAAAGTACTGATCTGGTTTACACGCGATATTCTTCTGGCTCTGGACTGAATCATTGTAAGCTGCATAAACAAACAAAGAGCACAAAGAGGAGTTGACATGTGCAGTTTTTCAATCAACATTAGCTTCACCCCCTCTTTAACTTTTATATCCAGTTTAAAGGTCCATTTTTAATTCTGTTGCTTGAAATGTGCTTTATAAATAAACACGGTGACAAACTCTGTGCTCTTTCCCACACAAACACACACACACACACATCCAGCACATACAGTTTCCCTGCATCTTGTAAGTCTCTTTGGATAAAAGCTTAAATGTAAATGTAAATCCAGCTGTATGTTACTCACGAGACAGGAAGTTATTGAGGGTGTGAACGTATTTTTCCCAGGTCTCTGTGTACTGCATAGTGTAAGTAAGCTCAAGTTGATCACCCCTAGGTCTTATCATCATGCCTAAAAGAAGAAAAGAATGACAGGCTGGGAGAGAGTGTATGTGACAGTAATTGTAAAAAAAAGTATTTGTCTGTACCTGGAGTTGCAAGTCTGTCCTGGTATGTTGGTCTGTGGTCATCGAGTGTCTGCAGCATTACATACATGGTGAGAGCGAATAAGCAGGCCAGGAAAACGTAGAATGCCAGATAGAACAACAGGATCAGACCTAAACACACACAGGCTTCTATTAAACATATTAAAAAAGAGCAAAGAGCTAAATCCACAAAAACAGTCCATACACGAGAAACATCTGCTATGTCTAATTTAAATATAACAACAGCAACAATACAAATATAAACATTTCTTAAAAATCGTATTAATATATCTTATAAATAAATATGCTCTTAGACAAGTCGTGTTAACCTACAATGCATGTCTGCGCTGCTACAGGGCAGAGACAAGGCAAAGCAGGTGGAAAGAGGATGAATGCTGACAGGAGGAGGAAAGGAGGACAGGTTGAACCATACAGATTAGGTCAGGAAGGGGATTTTCCACACATTTGTGCTTTAGAAACACCACAGTACTGTGTATCTCTCATTTAGGAAGGTAAAAATTAAAATCATGAATATACAGAATGTTTATTACAGTATCTAGATCAGGGGTTCTCAACCTTTATTGACTCCAAGCCCTCCCAAGTATTCAAAATGAAATTCTTTAAAATAGATAAAATATATTTTAGAGCTTGAGATATACTAGAAACCGTTAATTCATTATAAGATGACTAAAAATTACATTATTTCAATGCAAATTTTTGTCTAATTTTTAAATATTTGTCATCTTATGGCCACCTTGGGGTTCTCTGTTGAGAACCACTGATCTAGTGGTTATATGTAGAAGTCAATATGTACTGTACTGTGTAATGATATAATATATCAACAATGTACTGATATATTGTATATCAAGTACAATATAGGACACAAAATAAGGTTTTAGGTCCCCAATCTGCCTCTTAAATCTAATTCCTTCTCACAAATACATAAAACAGTTTACTATTTTAAACAGACCAAAATGCATTATACCTTAAAGACATGATGTGTGGCCCATGGGAATGTTTGCACACTTCCATGCACATCCTGCAAATACATGTCTTTGTGAGTGTGTGTGTGTGTTGTGTTTCTCTTGTGTTTGGTGGATAGCAAGAGCCCATATGCCCGAGGAGAGCTCATTAAGCTTTACAGGACACCTGAGCACAAAGAAGCGAGGCCCCTGGGGACAGCTGATCAGGTTGCCCAATTTTAAGGGGGGAGACATCGGATCTCTGTTCTTCAGCATACTAAAGCTCTCCGCACAGATAGGCTTTCACTAACCGATAACAGGGAGGTTACTCTACAGGCTAGAATTACACCAACATGACACTGCTGGCGAATAACACAGTGTTTGTTAATTTCGAAACCCCGAAAAAAAAGAAAGTGAAAAAGGATGCAAGTGCTGTGTGAGAGAAAGTGAGAACAGATTAGGTGTGCGTATGTTTCTCTCTAAATCATCCTATTCTAAATGATCAAACCTGGCCAAGAACTGGCAGTCTCACAATGGCTAAAAATATCAATCTTCCTATGTAAAAGGGATGAGGATACTGAGTACCTAGAAAAATGACTCGCGCATCTTGGTTTGAGGGCAAAATTGTGGTTTCTTATCCTGATTAGCTGTGCTTTGCTCTTTTTTTGCAGTCTGTGTGCATGTGGTAAATGTTGCACACAGTGAGAGTGATACACTATCTGTGTGCTTCTGTTTCTTTATCTCTCACATCATGATGAAAGTCATCGTCCTGCTTTCAAGCCTCTAATTCAAACACAATCTGAAAGAGACCAGCAGTGTGTTCTGCTGTGATCTGATGCTTGTGTGTTCTCATTCATTAGCGCAGACAAGAACCCCACAAACAGTCTCTTTAGATCTTCCCACCTCCATTCTTCTCTGATCTGATTCATCACTTGCAAAATCCATCAAACCTAACAAGCTGTCATACTATCAAACACAGCTTCAGAGGAACACAAATCTTTGATCAAAGGGAACAATCTCTCCACTGCCATTTCTGAATATCAATTTTCTACTTTGGCTGGTTTTGCAAAATACATTAATAAGTATAGCAACCATTGAGTGCATCTCGGTACATCTAATATCTAAGGGATTTAATTTGATTTGATGTTGTGTAATCTGATGTCCAACCCAGAACACCTAAAAGCAACCCCAGAAACATTTCAGTAACAGACACAATCTTTCACCGTCCTCGATAGGTCACTATTAAGCTCCAGTAATAAGGATGTACTTTGTTTAAGAATCTAAGCATACCCAGCTTCACTTTGGTTTGGGCACAGACAAAAATAGACTAATTAAAGAGTCTTAGAGTGCACTGTCTTAACTAGGCAGCTAGTCCTCAGAGCATCCTTTACTGAGCTCACACACGCAAAGTCATAAAGTGCCACACACTGAGTTCCCTAGAGCAAAATGTGCTGGCATAGATGGAAGTCTTGCATACAGTCATCTAGCATTTCTCCCACTTAAGCACGCGTGCGCGCGCGCACACACACACACACACAGTAGCACTGACAGATGAGTTATAGATTGCAGTGGGGCAGTTCTGCAGTGCAATAGTTTGAAAGATGTTTGAAAAATTAAAATATGGCCTTTAAATAGACTTCATTAGCTTCACCAAGGTAACCAATGAGCCTATTAGAAAAGGATTACCTCACACTAATTCACATTGCCCCACACAAACTGGAGTTTGGCTAGTTTAATTCAATTTAATGTCAGTGCAGAAGACAATATGCACAATAATGTAAAATAGTCCACTTTTACTTTGTAAAGCTTAACGCAGAATTACATAGACAGAGTATATGTGAAAAGTTTGAAGAGGTTCAGAGGACATCACTGGCACAAGGAAATGCTGATGTTGCACATAGATGTCTGCCAAGCGCATCTAGACAAGCGCATTCTGGATTTCTTTCATGATGTTCTTCGACTTGATCAGGCCCATTCAACTATCCGCAATAAGATTTTGAACATTCAAGCATTTTATTCAGTAAACTAAGATAAACTCTTGGCGAGGCAAACAAATGCGGTTAAAAGCGGAGTGGAAACGTGAAAAGGCATGTGACGCATTTCTGTAAATGCAGAAGTGCAGCGCACCGGCACAGAGCTTATAGGTCATCGAGTTTCAGCACCTCGGACAGCGACAAATCCCTTGAACTCACAGAGTGATGTTCGCTAGAACGATTAGAGGTTAGCACATTCTGTTTTATACGTTTATAAGCTCACAAATGTGCTATAAATGAAACATTGTTAAGTTGGGACAATCGACTTACCCCAACTGCCGGCGGTCCTGCCGCAGAACTCGCTGGTTCTTGGGTTCCAGAAGAACTCCTTCCATTCGCTCTTCTTCTCATCCTTCGCCATTTTTTCCCCAATTGATTAAATAATTTTTAAGAGTAAGCAACTCGGCGCTTATACAATACTGGAGCGATACTATCACCAAAGCTAGCTTTTAGTTCTCAGTGGATAGCTTTTTTCTTTTTAGAGAAAAATACTATTAAAGGCGACTCTCAGGGCACTTTGCAGAAACCTGAGCACTCAGAAAAGATCTAAAATAAAATGTCCTACCAGTGATCAAATCTCGTCACAGTTTGCATGCAACAGAGATCGTCATGCTGCTTCTGTAAAGCCCGGCGTTCTGCCCTCCCATCAATGCAGTGCGTATTCCGCAGAGAGAGAGAGAGAGAGAGAGAGAGAGAGAGGAGTGCAGCAGGAATATGCTGCAATAAAACAGGTTCAGTCGGCTAAGCCATGTGCCACCCTCCCTCTTCAGACAAGCCATACGGCGCAGTTAACCACGCCTTCCAAGAGAACATCCGACTGTATCTCACGCGGCCGTTTCCAAGGTGATGCATGCGTGTGTAGCCTCATATTAAATCGGGGAAGCCTTTTGAAGATGTGTATCCGTGATCCGTTTCGTGCAAAGAAAGTTTGGCTTTTAATTATCGGAGGGAATTTTGCAGTGCAGGTATTGTGAGTAGATTTAAACTTTTTAATTAAAGGTTTCAACAACATTGTTTGTGCTGTTTGCTCTATTCTATTCTATTCTATTCTATTCTATTCTATTCACCTGTAGATATGAAATACTAAAGTACTTAATCCGAAAAGGCAAGAGTCCAGTAAGTAATCGTATGGAATAGTATGTCATTCTAATACAGTATTCACCAATAACAGACATTAAAGGGATAGCTCAGCCCAAAATGAAAACTCTATTACAATTTACTCACCCTCTGGTCATTTGAAATATTTATGACTTTCTTTCTTCTGCAGAACACAAAATAAGATATTTTGAAGAATGTTGGTAACCAAACAACGGCAGTACAAATTTACTTGCATTGGTTTTGTGTCCATACAATAGAAGTGAATGAGTGCGGCCATTGTTTGGTCACCAACATTCTTCGCTGGATGGGTGATCATTTTCTTCAGTTAAACGAGAACAAGACTGAAGTCATTTTATTTGGCTCCCCTCATTTGGTCAACGCCCTGTCCTCTAGTCCAGGACCCTTGCAAGCAAATATCCGTACTCATGTAAAGAACTTGGGTGTTGTTTTCGATTCAGAGTTAAAATTCAACAAGCAAATAAACTCGTTGTGAGTGCTATTTTTTGGAGATTTAGAGACAGTTATTCATGCCTTCATTTCTACAAGGCTTGATTATTGTAATACTCTGTATGCTGGTGTCAACCAGTTTTCCCTTTCACTTTTACAACTCATTCAAAATGCTGCAGCCCGTTTTTTAATGCAAGTGGGAGCATATCACTATTTGTTAAAGGTGCTATACAAATAAAAATGACCTTGACCATTCTTGGAAGTATCTTCTTTGAGCTTCTGCAGATGAAAGAAAGTCATGAAGGTTTGAGTAAATGAAAACACAATTTTCAGTTTTGGGCGAACTTTCTCTTAGACAATATCTACATAGTGTGACTGACAAATAGATCGTTTACACAGCACCTAGTCTAATGTATGTGAAAAAAGAAACCCCAGAAAGTCAGAATAGTGACAATGTGAATAAATAAGACTGTTATCCCATAGGTCTACCGTAGGAACACAACATTTACATCTATGTGAATTGCAACACAATCACTTTCACATTCTCTCTCTCACACACACTCAAACTCGCACACGTGATGTTCTGTTCATCATATAAAATTTATTTCATGACGATATCAATGCAAATATAGCACTACAGTGATTTCCAAGGTACACCGTATCTTACCATACCAATATATTATGGCACTCATAATATGGCCACCGTTTATGTAGACACGCAAAGCCGACAGTTTCTGTAAACTAGTTTACCCAATAATACTTAAGATACCCTTTTCATCTTAATAAATTGCCACTAGATGATTATTTATTATATCTGAAGTACAAACTGGGCACAATTTAGACTGGGACGCATTCCAAACCCTTACTGAATGTTTAAGGGAATTCTTTGAGAACTCCCAGCATGCATTGCACCAGCCCTCCTCTACTATGGTGGTCCTTCATTCTGTTTGATAAAGACTGTATTTAAAATGGCCCTCTGGGTGGTGCAGTGTTGCCATGAAACCTTGGTATTATGGTAACATGTCGAACCCATCATTGAAGAGTTGCCTTCACATTTCTCAGTAGTGTTGCCAGGGTGACAACTGTACAGGTTGGTGCTGATAACTAGTCAAAAAATAACAACAACGGTTAAATACAACCACCACAACAACTGAGAAACATTCAATTGCCAACAGTTACAGAAGGATCCACTCCTTGGAACTCCATTCTAAAAATAAATAAATAAAGTACCCTAAAAGATCAAGAAATTGAATAACAGAAGTGAGGGATATGTAAGCAACGGTAGTAATATAGCAGCATAAGTACTTAAAAAAGAACCAAATGTTATTCCAGCTGGGTGTATCTGTACAGAGACACAAGAGTGTGTTTGTGAGGGTATGAACGCAATCGGACTTAAAAAGTTGCTTAAAGGGACTTGCATGACACTAGCCAGAAAAAAGGATGGTGTTGGTTTGAGACTTTGCCTTTAGTAGAGAAGGCTCACCTATTAGCGGTCCTTTCAGTACAGTGTAGACAGGTAGCCACAGATAAAACTACTAAATTTCTTTATAAAACAGTTAAACACCTTGTACTTTTATACATTATATGCTACAATATAGTTATTGATTACAAGTATGAAAGTGGAAATAATTGCTACATAATCAATACAGTTGTACATGTCTATTTTACAACTTTTAACACTTGTGAACTTTTTTTCTCGTCGTTGTTTGACCTTGGGAGCATGTGAGTTGATTTATTTTGTGCGTACAGGTTCCAGCATTTGTTTGAGGAGCACTGCTGCATGTTCTCATTCCAGCAGGGCACTTGAAGTGTACTGTATATATGCATGTGTATGTATGCAAGGTGAAATTTGATGGAAAAAGAAATAATTTTTCTTTTTCCCCTAAGAAAAATGATGACAAGCTTCACTCTATCAAGTGTGATGTGATTGACAAAGACTGTTCATATTTGTGGTGATCTTCACTGTTAACCAAAAATCCACTCCAGCTCGAGACTACATTTCCAAATGGATTGAAATTGGTAGAGTTGCGTGACAACCCAGAATGAATGTAAACTAATATAAATATGCTGAATACAATGACACGTGTTAATGCACTCTATACACTGGTCCATACATTCTTTTCAATAAAGCTATTCCTCTTGACCTCATGAATGGCACATTTGTAAATCATGTTTTCTGTGAATATTACAACATTTTTTAAATAATGCAAATCTAGATGTTATTGGTTATCCATCTCCATGATTTTGTTGGAGTATGATGGACTGGGATTAATATCGAGATCAGTCTTCTGTCTGAACAATTTGCTACAAAAGTCACAAACTCGACTGCTTTCTTCGATTTCTCAGATATGGAGACTCACATGGCACAGCACTCTTCAAATTGGCACTCAATAGGCAGTAATTAGACAAATGGATCGAAATGACCACTTTTATACAAACTAAAACAGCCCTTCATCATCCATAACTGGTTTGGAATATGTAGGCAAGAGTGTACACCTGTTTATATTTTGATATTCTGTAACTTGAACTTCATCAACCTTCTACCTTGCGCTGCTATTTTGTCCCCTTTTGCGTCACTTCCCCTGCAATCTATGTCCAATTTTACACACCTCTAACGCAACGTTTTCCAAATTCACCATGACACACAAACACACACCCACACCCACACACACACACACACACACACACACACACACACACACACACTGTCACTCTTCTGGAATGTAAAAAAAACATCAGTCCAGTAGATGCCCAGGAAACAGCAGCATAATTGAGTAAATCTGGTCAGTAAAAAGTCACAAACAGTTTATATGAAGACAATCCCACTAAGTTATTTCAGTGTCTCTTCATTTTATACACAACTTAAATTTTGATCATTTTTTATTCTGTAGAAGAAAAGAACGTAAATTCTCCCCACTTATCCTTTATATTTATCAGAGTACAAACAGCATTGCACTCCAACGGTTTCCAGTGTGTTTGAAAAAGGTTGTAAACTCAGCAGCACAGGTTATATTTGCAGCAGATCTGAGAGGGTTCGAACTGAGGTGGCTCTCTAGGGTTTTTTTTTGGAGTGTGTGTGAATCGGTGGATCAGGGCTGCTGCAGTTATATGGCACGTGAACACTGAGTGAAGAACTTCTCTCCGGCTTCTACAGAGAGACTGAATCTAAATCATGCTATTTTTTCAGCAGAACGTCTGTACTATACAATCTTAATTCTCCATTTTGCTTTCCAGTGTTTTTAAATCTCTTCATTCAAAGGCCACTTTTCTCATTTCCAAAAAATCCATATCTTTTTACAAAAAGAAAAAACACATCTCTCAAGTCATTTTTTTCTTACTCTCTGCCTCCCATTATCTCCTTCTACTGGTCAGATGGCCGTGTCCCAAACCACAGCCTGTGGCCTCTGGCAGGGCGGCGTTCCAGTCTTTCGTGGTTCTGGTGTCCTCCGCCAGCTGGGTAAAATAGGCATGCTGTCCTGCTTACATAAGCTCTTATCTGGCCTGCGATGAGCTTTAATCTCCTTACATAGGCAGCGTTTCCTTTCGATCACCTCCAGGAGCTTGCCGTCACGCTGGGACGGGGTGGTCCCCGTGCTGATGGGTACCTGGGCCTGGGCAGCAAGCTGAGCCAGCTGCTGGAACTGGAGCTGGACCTGCTGCTGATACTGCTGCTGCCGGCTCAGTGATGGACTGCAGGGTGACTTTAACTGCGAGAGTGCGTGAAACTGGGGAGATTTAGAGAATAAGAACGACAGAAAAACTTTTAGAAAAACTCTCAAACACATTTTTCTTGATCAAATGTAAGTTTTACAGGGGGACGGCATTTCTCATAGCTATTTTCTATTTCACCGCGGCTTTGATCTCCTCACTACACCTTCAGGAAAAAGTATAACATTTTACCTTTTACCTTTTACCATCACTGGGGTGGTACCCATAAAGGTTTCTGTTCGTACCTCTACAGGTATAACATGTTGGACATTTTTGGGTACATAATCGTACCCTAAAGCGGTGATTCTCAAACTTTTTGTTGTAAGGTCCTCTTTGTGTAAAGTGCATCGCTTTGTGGCCCCCCAAATAAAGACTTATAATCTGTGGTCCCCCTGGATCAATATTGGGGCTCCTTAACTTAACCTAAAATTTGGGTGAACTAATCCCTAAGTACATTTCAAACTTCTTTTCTTCTTATACAATTCTTAATAAAACGTCTTACAAAACCAGGTAATACACTTCCTTAATACTGACTGACCAACCAGCAAGTTCACTTGCCACAGGTGATTTTTGCTTTCATTTACTTTCGGAGCTGGACTGGGTGTGTGCTCTATGCTATATCAAACAGCACCACCAGATAGCGGCATAGCGCCAACTCACAGCATCATTCCACACTCCTACTCTGAAAGAGAAGGTCAAATCAGCTCACAGAGTCAATCTCTGTGCGACACACACACACACACGTATCGACTGCGTCAGCATGTGAACTTTTGCCAAGAGACAACAGCACACCAGGGGAAAAGAATAGAGGCTGCTGCTCAGCGCCTAACATACGGCAACGTAAATTGAAAACGAAAGATTCTTGCTCGCATGTTGCCAGTTTCACGCCAGTCTCTCCTGGAGTATATAACACAACCCACACACCACTAGAGTTCCACAAACAGGAATATCCCCATCAATTTACACCCAAAACATGAATCTACCGCACGCACGTGTTTGCAGTCTGCCTGGTGCTCTCCAACATATTCAATGTTTAAAACTCTCAAAATGGCTCTATCAAAACTGAGACAGACACTATGATGCCACAATCAAAGCCTGTCACAGACCGGTGGCAGAGAGACACCAGCAACTGCATCGGGTTTGATCATTTCCCGACTGTCTTTCTGCCTGCTTTCTGGACTGACAGAAAATAGAAATTCAAAAAACATTTTGTTGCACTGCCGCAACTGTTTTCTCCGCCCATCTGCTGCATCTGTCGCTTCGCTTTTATTCTGTCACCCTCTGTTTTCTATTCTATGCTGCATTTCTCTGCCTCTCTCTCTTTGTCTGTCTTTCCCCTGCTGCATTTGTCTGGCTCTCTCTCTCTTTTTGTATTCATCATCCCCCTTTTCCTCTGCACCCGTTGACCCTGCAGCGGAGCGCAGTGCTGAGTTACAGACTTGTTTGGGTGGAGATGCTGGTGACTCAATGGGGTAAGAGATTTACCTAATGACTGTCTGGAACAGCAGCCACAGGGGTACAAAACGGAAATGAAATTAGTTACAGATCACCTGCCGTAACTGTCAAAGCTCGGTGTCAATTACACTTGCGCATGTTAACCAGTTCTACTGAATCCAATTAATTACTGGAGTATCCAGACTGAAGAACAGCCTATATCATTTCAAGGCATTTACTGAAAATTGGAGCTAAAAAGCTTAACAGTACTTGACTCGTCAGGCTGGTGTGTGAGGTGATTTAAAGGTCATTGCAACAGCATCCATAGTACTGACAATGGTTTTGATATCTTACTGTTAGGTATTATGGTATTGCAATTAATCTTAAATTTAATTTATGTAATGACAAGAAAAATAAATACTATACTCCACTAAGAGATAATACATTTGTTTTTTTCCCCATATGTGACTCTGGATGTTTTATAATCTAATTATGAGATTAGGAGCATTAAAGTTTGCACCATTCATTTCACTATGTTTCAATCTTTGACATGGCATTACTCAGTCAAAATAAAAAATATCAAGGCTATATTTTCAGAGAGTGATCTTAACTTAATATAGGGTGACTGTGTAGAAAACAAATTTACAAAATAAAAGTGACTTTAATTTTTTTTCACAGGCGTGGTTGCATATTTCCTGGAATTAAAAAGTTAGGTAATCACTAATCTAAACCATCAAAATTATATGACTATAGTGTATAAATCATCTCATCTGAGAAAAGTAACATAAGTTTGGAACAGGATGAAGCTAAGCAAATAACAGAATATACATTTACATTACATAATATATCGATTGTTTTAATAATACTGTTGATAGGCCAAAGCTTATTTTAACACTGTACCAGGAGGTCTTACTGATAATTTACATATTACAGTACTTGCTTACTTAGATAACAATAACACTGCAAGAATGATTCCCTGAGTATGTGTCTATCCCGAGTTAGTCCCAATTTAAAAGTGAGATACCTGGTTAAGTACTTCTCTGGCTGGCAGGCTGCTCTGTCTTTGAACGTCACCCCCCACTTGCCTCACTCCTGATGTGGAGGATGACCTGCCAAGGCGACCCAACTCTATAAAAGGTTAAAAACACTGTTAATTTCAAGAAAGTCGTCAAGCCTAAAGCTAACATCAATTTAATGTCTAGTTATCGTAAACATTCATAGCATTAACCAATTCCATTATCATCTTGCTGGATAGTATGAATAATGAACATGGTTTAACTGTGCAAGTCACTCATTGATTTGCATGTGTTGTCTATGTGGTTGTAGCACCCAATACACAAGGTTGTGGGAAATGTAGCTGAGTACCACAATCTGCCATTCAGCATTACTCCATCACTGCCATCCAGGGAAATAAACCAGTTCTTTAAAATGCTCAGCTACACTATCCATTTACATATCTGCTTGCTTATAACATTCTTTTCCATCATTGATTTTCGTTTGATGCATTACTACTGCCATGGTACACAAACAACATCTTAAAATCTGTTTACCATCAGCTTTTCGTGCATGGTAAGAGAGAAATGGTAATTTCATCAGGCAAACACCACTGATATTTCGGAATCCAGTGCATTTTAGAATGAACCTAATTTAAACAAAAAGGATGCATGTTCACACACTGATCTTTCTTTTTATTATTATTACTTATTTTATTTCTTTTCTTTTAACTCTCGACTCCCGAGCTTTGCTAAAAAATCCTATACGTACTACTTGTGCATGTTAAAAGGGCAAAAAAAACTTTAACAACATGAACAGAATATATATGACACAACACAATACCGTATATGCCCGTATAGGACCGGGTTTAGTTTGACTGTGGGTGGTATAAGAATAAAATGCATGATGTGCCTTGGAATACTGAATGTATAATGCAATATGATTATTCATTCTTAAATAGCTGGAGATTTATGGGGTGATTTATAAAGTGACAGCCTGCTTACCTGTTAGCAAGTTCCAATACTGTGTTGTAAGAGAAATGTAATACAAGCGTACTGTATACTGTAGCAAGTATATCCTTCATTTATTGTTTCAGTGGACTGGTTTTCAACAACACTGACTGTATTCAAATACTATAGTTTATTTTTAATTATTTCTATAAATTTTTTTTTGATCTTTTATCCTACACTCTTGATCTTTATCCAGATTTTGGACTAGTAAGGTCACGACAGAGGCCAAGAGAAACTTGCACTAGTGTCAGTTCAGTTGGATCTCACCTCCGTTGCGGCATGCTGGGAAGGTTTGGCAGGGTAAAGGCAGTCCAGCCCGTATCAGTCCTCTCAAACCTGGGGGTCCGTCCGCCCCAGCCAAACTTTCACTGTGTCTCCCTGTTGCCCGCACAGGAATACCAGAGTGTCCTCCGCCCCGCATAGATATTCCAATATCATCCCTCTCTCTCCTCAACAGAGCATCTGCACTGCCATTCCACACATTTCCATCTTCCTCTATAGAGCAACAAAACAAGACAGAAAAATGCAAATGCTGTAAGTGTGTGCAACATAGCAAGAAATGGAGACAGATCAGCAAAACAAAAAGCGACGTATAATATTCATGACATGACATTTTAGATATAAAAGTAATTAAATAAATTAAAGTATTTTTCATTTCTCAGATTGATCTGTTTGTCACTATAGCAATGCAAATATACAGCTGCAGAAAAACTTAAGAGACCATGTCAAAATTATTTTCAGTTTTTCTGAAATAACTATTTATAGGTAAAATTATAATTAGTTGTGAACTACTACCAATTTCACTATTAAGAATATTGTTTCTACCTGCATTTATTTGAGGAAATGAAAAACTGCAGAAACCTCAAATACTGCAAAAAAACAAGTAAATATTCACTTTTAAGTTATACATCAGTGACATTTGTACATGTGTTTAGGAAAAGTTCAAAGCAAATCTTTTTATGTGATAACTTCTGTTGGGTGACTTTATGTCACTGCTAAGGTTTGATTTTGTTGGAAAAATTTTGATTATATGAACATTTTTAATGATCTCTCAACTTTTTCCACGACTGTACATTTAATGAACATAACCCCAGTAATAAACACAATTCTCTCTTCACTCACTCTCCGTTTCTCGACTCCCATGACTGAATGACAATTTTCTATGCATGGGCCAGTAAGCCTGTTCATCGGTGAGTCCCAGGCCAGCTGCACTCTCCCATGGAATGAACCCAGTCTTTGCCTGAAATGCATGGGTCGCAGATCCAGTTTTAGGGTCCACATGCAAGGACGGCAACAGGGAGCCTCCGCGCAGGCTGTCATAGGCAGGTGGCCGGCGAAAACCGACGGAGGGATAGGTCCAGAGCAGCGGACTGTCGGAGGGAGGAGGTTTGTAGGCAGGCAGGCCGTGAGACAAGTGAGGGGTGTGTGAGCGGTGCATATGTGAGCGTGACGGCGAACGGTGCAAATGTGATCGTGACGGTGGACGCTGTGTTGAAGAAGAGGAAGGTGTGGTGGCTGCTGTTGACGATGACGTTAGACTCGGGGTCGGCGTGGTGCTTGTACCGGTTTGAGAAGTGTGCGCATAGGTGTTCGAGATGACGGTATCACTGTGACTGGATGACGGTGTGCTCGAATCTCTCTCCCGATCCCGATCTCTGTCTTTATCTCGATCTCTCTCAGGTTTCTCAGACTTGAGCAGGAAGCTGACCGACTTCCCCTCCTTAGGCTGTGTTTGTGTCTGGGTGGAGGACTGTGACGAACACTGCCCTGACCCTTTGCTCAAGCTCTCTTTCTCAGGTTTTCGGTAATGGTGATAGTGGGAGGGCCTGTGGTGTGGGTGATGATGATGATGGTGGTGGTGGTGGGAATATGGAGAGGAGGATTTGGATGATGGAGGGAGGGGAGTGGAATGACTACGGGCTCTAAGTCCCGGTGCTGGTCCCAGCTGCCCATCTTTCCTCTCCTTCTCTCGTTCCTTCTCGACTCCAGAGGAATCTTTGGAATTGCTGGTGGAGCTCATGCTGGAGGAGGTGCTGGTAGACACAGGCAGGCTGGAGGCTGACTGCACGCTGATCTTGGCCGAGCTGGTCTTATGCTGAGCCCCCACCCCACTGGAGGCAGCTGCTGGCTGGGGAAAAGCCAGGAGCGGGGGCTTGTGTTGAAGCAGGTTAGGAAAGGGTGCCGGGATCTTACTGGTGCTGGGCTCATGTTCCTGCTTGGCTCCTGGCAACAGGAAGGGCGTTGGGGCACGAGGAGGGTGCGGTGAGGACGAGAGCGGTTGAGGTACGGGAGTGGAGGAGGCAGAAGAGCAGGATGAGGGAAGAGGTGAGGAGTGGGAGATGGAGACGGTGGCTTTAGACTTGGAGGAGGAAGCGCAGGACGGAGAGGAGGATGAGGGACGCGGGAGAGAGGAGGAGGTTGAGGAAGATGAGGAGGAGATGATTGAGGCGTGGTATGCTTTGGATGATTTGATTCGCTCGTGTTTGAGCGGCAAGCGCCGATGGGCTTCTCGAGCTGCGTCGTCTGGTAGGGGGTACTTCATCTCTTCATAAATAGCTTCTCCTTGGTCTGAGTCAGAATCGGGCGTGGTGGCAGAGGGTGTCAGGGGATGAGGAGTGGGGGCACTGTGAGTTTCTCTGGTAAAAACCTGGCCCACCATCTCTATGTAAACCGGCTCATCATTTCCGCCCTCACGCCGTAGAGAGGGCTCAGAGCTCTGGAAAGGAAGGGGTGTGGTCGGGACTCGAGAGGGTGGTGGGTCAAAGGACAGCTGTGTGCTTGGACTCCGTTTGGGCTTTAAGGGAGGAACTTTCCGGCCTGACATGTCACCTGAATCGGATTTCTTCATTGCTGAAATCAGAATAAACAAAATAATGAAACATAAGTAAAAAAAAATAAGATGGACCCAACACACAGAGAACACAAGTCATGTCTGAACAGCGTTAACTTTTTGACACATTCCTGAGGTCAATATACACGTCTGACTTGTAATCTATCAAAATTGAATTCAATTTGAAATAACTTAATTTTTTTGTCAAAATTTAGTGTCTACTTTCCAAATATGAATGCACCATTAGTTTAGAAAAATCTTGTCCTCTACATGCCCCAAAAAACATACCATTCCTCTTCTCTGAGTGTTTTGATGGGTGATTAGGAGGTGGAGGTGGCGGAGTCTCTGGTGGTGCATGGACCCCACGGGAAGTATGTTCCTGCTCCTTGCTGGAGGTGAGTCGGGTGTTGGGGTGGCGTTTAGGCTTAGCAGGTGGGCAACGGGATGTATTTGATAGGTTTTGGGGGTCTGAGTCTGGATAATAGCCATTCTCCATCTCTTCCTCCTCACCAGTGCCTACAGCATGGCAGGACTGAGAACGTGGTGCCATGGCGGCCACACAAGAATGGGGCGACAAGTCCTGAGATGCCGGCATCGTCATAAATCCCATTCGGAAATGACGCCGAAATGACGCCAGATCCCGAACCTTCCCAACCGTTGCAGAGGAGGCATCTTTATAATTAGAGCTGCAAGAGAGATAGACAGAGTTAGGTCTGGGCATGAGAGATGGAATCAGAAATTGAGAGAAATGAATTATTTCTCTGTGGAGAGATTCTTTATGGGATTAGAATAATACATTTGTTTCTTATTGTGCTGTAGGCCATCTACCATTTCTTCTCTCTCTCCTTATTTCTACTGAAAAAGCTCTATTAATAGCTCACAGTCAATTTCATTTTTGTCTCTAAAGCCCCCCTTTACATTCTCCTCAGCTCATTTCCTGACTTAAAACAACCCCCCCAACACAGACCAATGCCTAAATACTCACACACACATACAATGAGTTTCTTCCATCCTGGCAGGACCCCTTGGAACTCACATATTCTTGTGAGTTCACCTCACGAAGACATTGTTTATTTGTTTTTTGCCTTTGCATTCTGTTTTAAATAGGAAAGTTGACAGGAAAGTGTAGGGAGATTTTGGGGAAGGGGATGGATGGCATCAGGATTCGAACAAGGGTAGCAGGTGCAGTTGCACTATGTGTCTGTGCTCTAACCGCTAGGCTATAAGAGCCGACATTGTTTCATTGTTTGTGAGGACCAAACAGTCAACAAATTCAAAGTAAAACATGATTTTACTCGATTATCAGCCTTTATTTCTACTGAAGACCACCTCACGTCACAGTTTTTGATGTGTTTCACTATATTTGTGAAAGTATTTTACAAATCTTTTCCACGTCCACGCTTCATCTCTTGTGCCTATGACATCACATATCTGCGAACATTGTTTCAGCTGATCTTTCACTCTCTGCCCCAATACAAATAAAGACTTTGTCCACAGGCTCTCTCTCTCTCTCTCTCTCTCTATCCATCGCTCTGCATCTCATCTTTTCTCATTGTCCTCTATCTGTAAGCATGCACTCCCTCTGTTTCCACGGCAACTGGCTTGTCATTTGTTTATTGTTTGCTGATTTTTGAGAGCACACACTGGCATATGCACAAATAAAAATACACAGACAGGCTAATTCAGGTGTGGCATAGTAGTGGGTGGTAAATAGTGGGCTTCCATCAGTAAAAACACAATACACTTACAAAGAGAAATTATTCACTGTTACTGTTTTTTGTGGGGGCATGAAGGGGAGCTAGAAGAGTATTTTTCCATTTTACAGTGTTACACTGTGGAAAATTATATTGAGCAACTATTGCACTTGTAGTAACTGAGGAGACTGTAAGTTTTGTTTTTAAATTCTTTGGCTAACGTAAAAAACATTTTTTTACATACAGTATACAGTACCATAATTCATGTTGAAAGCAAATGAAACCTTTATCGGCATGGCTTTATTTTCATAGTCTACTTTAGATATTTTACAAATTATAAGTAAATTCTTGTCAACTACTAGTCAGTAGAGTATTATTATATTGTCTCTCAACTTATTTTAATACCTAATCTCCTTACCCCAACTCTAACCCTAATCTTAACGTAACACTCCATTGAGAGTTAGTTGAAATGTAGTTGCAAAGTCAGTCAAATTTCTAAACTGGACTAACATGCAACCCATTTTCTTCTAAAAAAACAAGCCTGGAAAGCAAAAGAAAAACTTTGCTTTCCATTACCTTCTCATTAGAGATATTCATGTAGCTCTGTTGTCAGGCAGAGGGCAGAGAAGATGCTGAGCTAGTCACATAATAATGCAGCACAAATGCACTAAAGGATTATGAGTAAAACACATAGAACATGAAGTGACCATGAAAACATCACAGTAACATCCAGGTATGAGCTCAACAAATGCTTGACTGAGTTATTATATCATTATTCTAGCAGTGGTGCCCAGATTTGTACAAAGAGTATGCACACAATGTACCTTTGACTACACCAGCACTTCAATAAGTGCATACAACTGTGCGTGCATTCAAATAAATACAAATGCAGGTAATATAGCATTCTGTAGAATGGTCTAGAATCAGTTTTACTCAAATCTATACCTTAACTTTTAGGGGACTGAAAAAACTGACTCTAGACCAGCGTCATTTTGAAACACTTAACTTCGTTTTTAATGTTGATTATTTTAAATAAACAAAATCTATGCAATTATTATATTATTTGGCATTAAAAATGAATCATCCAAAAATGTATCAATGCTTTGGTAGTTCTGCATACCATCGATCAAAAACCTGAGGTTGCCCCTGAAGTTCATGAAGGACAAACGGCTTCAGCAACACACTCCATAGTTAAATATTACTAATCTAAATCATTTATGAACCATGATGTTTATTCAGGGATATTTGGTTTATATCTACCTGACTCCTTTACGCTACATCAGAACAGTGTATCAACTATATGACCAGTTCTTCCTCAGATCTAATGAGCGGGAACATACTCATATGTCATTTGAGGTTTGTGTCTAAGCTGCAAACATTCTGTTCTCTCTGTACTCTTCTTCTCACTCCACGGGTGAGAAGTGGATTTTGGGTTGTTCACTTTCATCTGACACAGCGCTTCAAACAGTAGAATAGAAGCAGCGGAAACTGAAGCTACATGTCAGCTCTGAAAGAGGAATTTTCAACCAAGAAAAATCCATATCTCCTTTTTAGATATTTCAAGGTTAATCAACCCAGATATTGTATGTCCTAGAATACAGTGCACAAGCAATATTGACTAGTCTTAGATGTTTTAAATGTAGTTTTTTGTCTCCATTCACTGTAACTGCATGGAAAAGAGTGATCGGTAGAATCCTTCGACATTACACACAAAGTAAGGCATACGTTTGTCACGACATAGGATGAGTAAATGATGACTAAACTTTCAACTTTTTACTGCACTGTCCCTTCAGGTTGCACAACACGACTCTGTTATATGGCTGTAAGTGTTAAGTTTACATCCATGTTAAAAATACAATTTCAACAACTTTCAGCAGTTAAAGGATTAATTAGTTCACTTAAATACAAAGACAAAGAGATAGGAAGAAGAAAACCAAGAGATAGATGAATGAATGAGAATCATCTGCATTCAGCAGCAGAAGGGAAGAGGATGGAGGAGTGGGTGGATGAGAGAGGAAATGGACAGATCCTCCAGACAGAGGGAGAGCGTGGGTGAGTTACCTCTTGTGTATCTCTTTACGGCTGTGAGGAGTGAAAGAAGATAGAGAGAGGTGAAGAGAGTAAAGATAACTGCTTAAAGATATTGTGCATTTGTAATGCTACAGCACGTGTCTGTGAGTATCTGTATGTGCGCTTGTAAGAGTGCTTTATACAAAGGAGGCTAAAAGCAGGCCCCTTTTTTGGAGCTCAGGATGTGAGTTCTGCATGTGTCATGAATGTAGAACATGGTGCTGATGAAAAGCGCTTTGATGTCAATTCGCACAGGTGTCACGGACAATCATGTAAATGCATTTTCCTCTTTATCCAGATAGAGAGAGAGAGAGAGAGAGAGAGAGAGAGAGTGAGAGAGAGAGAGAGAGAGAGAGAGAGAGATCAAACCTGTGTTGTACAGGAGTTAGAAAGCATCTCAAGAACAAAACTGAAGACAAACTAGATCAAACTATAGCCAAATTACGGTATTGAATCTACATAATGAACCGATGGTCTTTTATTTTGTTATCAAATAAACCAAATGAAACAAGGACTCGAATCTCATGAGTATTTAAAGCCATGTAGTATTAGACTGGTTCATCAGACCCACCCTCCTTGCCCAAAGTTAACTTCCGGTCTGTGTGAATAGGTCGTGTAACTCTGTCGCTCTGTCACTAATGGTTCTTCTGCTGGTAACCCAAAATAATGCTGGCTAAACATACTTGCTAAACCTGCTAGCTAATGTAATTTACTTTACTTTCAAAAACAATCTACAGGGACTGTATTATTTGTGGATGTGTAGAAGAAGTTACGTTTGGGCCACAAAAACTTTATATACGCTTTTGCTAATATTTAAGGAATGTTTTAGATATTTTATGCTGGTTACACGTCTAGGGTGTTTGACCTGCCGTGGATAGCTGGAACACACTGAAGCACCCCCTGCAACCCCAATAGAGAAATCAGGAATGAAAGGATGAACTATATATATATATATATATATTGTAAATAAATGATTGTGTTTGTATTTAAAGGAGTTGTATAAATGTACACCTAGCAGTTGAGCTTGGTATCGCAGTCTAAATTCAAAATATTGGCGAGGGTTTCTCCCCGCCCCTCCTCAGACTCCACGCTTACAGGAGATGCCAGGCACCTGTCACTTAAAGAGTACATATTACGAAATCATGCAAATGACATTCCTTGCATTGTGTAATGTTGCCGTGTGTGAATGTAAGCAGTCTGCAAAGCCGAAGGTGAATGAATAACAATTTATTAGCTTGGAAAAAAGGGAGTCGACTCTGAATCACGGAAATGAGTGGTCCGATTCGCGAACTGTCACTTCATAAAGTCCCTGCCTACGTTTTGTTAGGACTGCCCGCAAAAAATTCACTCTCGTTTCAGAAGTTGCGTCCTCAGGAGGTCGTATTTTCGGGCCATAGTTGTTATGTTTGGTGGAAAGGACTGTATAATTTGACTGGTCTTTAAAGGTTTATGGCCGCCTTTTTCACAATAGTGCTGTCTTGTTTAAATAACCATAATAAAATTGTATTATTATTCCTCATAAATTATAAAATAATATAGTAATTCTTTCTGTTTCCAAAAGTAAATGTACTGGAAAGGATGTAATCTTATGTCAGACCCAGATTGTTTGTTTGCTGTAATATGCTGTGATTGTCGCCAACTGGCGAACGAGCTGTCGAAATACACTAGTGCAGGGGGGTCAACTGGCGGCCGCAGGCCAGATCCGGCCGGCCAATAATCTTTACCTGGCCCGCCATAACATTTAAAATAAGTGGAGAGACTTTAAGAATGGTGCGCTTTAAGAAATGCACGTCCTGACTACGCCACATCTCTGAAAGTCCAAAATGCTGCTATTCAATATAAAAGTAATTGTAATTTTTTGACGTCTTATGAAGCGATATGTCTGTCAAAGATACGTTTTGTTGTTTAACCTTATAATCCACAGACACAGGCAGTCGGTTTGCGCACGCATTAGGTGCAGATCTTGCACTACAAATGATCTACCCTTCTAAGTGCTCAGGGCACATGAATCCGATTGGATTCACCCGAAGTTTTTGCACAGATCAATTGATTCAATTTATAAGATGCCAGTTTACATCACAAGGGTCAGGGATTAGCCTACTTTTGTGCTGAATGTATTAACGTTTGGACATTTATTCATTTGACTTTCATTAATTTAACCAAATATCTTCATAAATATCTTGAAAAAACAAGGTCACCCACATCTTGGATGTACTGGGGTAGTGCCGGCCTGTCCAACAGGCAATACTGGGGCCCCACCAGGGCCTCAAAGCTTACGCATGTTTGGTTACAATGCTTGTAACCAAACATGCGTAAACTAATTTAAAATAAATCAGAACGATGTCCATCATCCTCTTAAATGTAACCCACATAAAAATACTATCATAATGTACTATAGTAAACTGTGGTAAAATTCTATAGAATTTACTCCCTGTCTTAACTTATCTTTATTTAAATCTGTTTATATACAGTTGATGCACTATAATAGCTTTGTTTACTATGTTCCACTTCTACACGTAAATATATAAATTGTCCTCTTTGTGTGTTTTATTTTCACTTGTCAAAGTGAAGTGTTATGACAATTTTTGACACTAGTGGGCCATATTTAAGGTCTTGCCTAGGGCCCTACTACCACAAGCCCTGACTGGGGGCTGGGGGTGAGTCAATTGACAGCAATTTCATTTTTGTATAAATTAAACGCATTAAGGAACCGAAACAAAAAAAGACATTCCCGGACGGAAGACATTTCCATAATTACATACAGCTCCTTTAATACAATGTTACTTTAAACAAACCATTGGATTGCTTTCCATGCAATTGACTGCACTGCACATTAAAACCGACCGTGTAGACACACGTTGTTAATGGCAATAAAGTAATATAAATGAAATGATTAATTCATCATTAACATTTTTAATTGAGACAATGTAAATAAACATGCCATAAAACAGAACTGAAAGAGGTTTGGAGTGTAACCATTTTAGCTGAGACAGAAATACCAAACCTCCAGCTGTTTGTGACTACTTTTCATGAAAGGGTCTACTAATGTACTAAGACACCAGAGGGGCAGATTTTCCCTAAAACACAGGCTACAATCCAGCTCGCTCTCCTTTTCTGCCTTTTTATCTCTCAGGCAGAAGGAAGATTTGGACGTTTTGCATAAAAAGACACAAGTCTTTTCTTAGAGATAAGACTACTCTTAATATTCTTTGTCATATTTATCCATCACGCTCCCTCACTCGTTTTTCCTTCATAATATTATGATCTTACTCTCTTCCTTCTTTCCCTCCTCCCTGCTTCACCCATTTTACCTTCTCTACAGCCAGGATTTCACTAATCGTTTACTCCTGTCCCCTTCTTCAGCTTACCTTTGATTTAAGCCCTGTAAAGCATCAGTGTAACCTCTTCTTTCTCTCCTTCAATCTCCTACAAACTCTTAAAAAAATGTAGTGCATTTACTGACCCTCGAGTTTCCCCAAATCTGTTTAAATTACTTGGTTCTAATATACACAGAGAAAGATATTTGGAAGAATGCTTGTAACCAAACAGATCTTGGCCACCACTACCATAGTAGGAAACATGACAAAGGTAGTCATCTTCTTTTACGTTTATCGAGAAATGTATACAGTTTTGGAACAACTCAAGGGTGAATAAATGAAGACAGAATTTTCATTTTTGAGTGAACTGTTCCTTCAGTCATTCAGTGTAGGATCCTTCCATCTTTGCTCATCTGTTACCTTTTCTTGCTTTCCTGATCTCTGTGTCTCCAGTCCAGTCGACTTTTGCGGTACAACAGGTTCATGTCGCCTCTTGGGTGCTCCTCTTCACAGCCAATAACAGCACAGTGCAGCCACTGGCCCCGCCTCTCTATGTCACGCAGGAAATTCTCCACCGCCACATCCTGGGCGGAGCCAGAGCTCATGGTATAGAGAACCAATTATAGCAGTGGGGGGATTTTAAAGTGTTCCCTGTCCCAGTTACCTGAAAAAAAGTAAAATGCAGGCAGCGGGTTATTACGGTTCTTTGTGTACTCAATAACAAAATAACTGTAGTACTTCTTTGAATTTAATTGTGATATTGTCCTCTCCACTTTGACCAGCTCATTGACTGAGTAAACTAAAAAAGGATGCAGATTCCACGAATACTAACTGATGAATGATAATGGGTTCAGCTGAATTACAAAAATACCTGCACAGATAAATCATTTACAAGAAACTGCAATACTCCAAAAGAAAACAAGAATAGTCCCTTTTGGTTTCATAGTGACTTTAAAACTTTACAAATATAACTTTATCTTCATCACCATTGCACCTTCATCTGAATCTTTATTATAGCAACTTATAAAGGGAATGATCTTCCACTCTGTGAGGATCTGAGTAAGCACGAGAGGCTCAGTTGGGTGTAGGCCCCTAGGCTGCCCTGGCTGTGCCTGTGTAAATATGCAGTCTGTAATGCAGCCTGCCTGTCACATGTAGTACATAGGCTTTCTGTCACGAGAGAGAACTCAAGAGAGAACAAGTTAGCTAGAGTGAGAGAGAGAGAGAGAGAGAGAGAGAGAGAGAGAGAGAGAGAAGAAGAGATAGAGACAGATCGGGCAGCTTGTTGTGGGGCAGATATTCTACAGAGTTCTCAGAGTTTGAACGCTGGGCAGTACAATAGAGAGCTCTGATTGGCTAAAAAGGATACAGCTGTCAACTGCTGTGCTTTTCCAGTGTTTTTCCAACACAGGGAGAGAGGGGGAGAGAGAGAAAGATAGGGAGAGAAATATAGAGCAATGACGAGAAGAAGGTGAGCGGGTTTGTGTTGCTGAATGTGCAGATATGTGTATGTGTACTCTGTGGATGCAGAGCACATCAGCAGTATTGCTATGTAGGCCTACAGAGAAACATGGCTAGATCTTCTATTGTAGAAGTGTGAATGCCACATGTTTCATCAGACTGACCTTTAGTCAACAAACTCATTAACATCTATGATTAATGCACATTCAGGCATTTATGCAATCGTGCATCACTAACCAGCTCACAAACTCACACATGACTGACAAGATACGCACACAAACAAATGCAGACTGTTCACACGTGTAGTTTCCAGTCTCTTTAAAATCAAAGAAGAGCTATTAATGAAAAACAAATGAATTTATATAATTACTCATTGAGGCCATGCCTGCGATTTGAGCTTCATGATAAATTGGGTCACGACATACAGTAGAGAGGAGCTGGAGAAGAATATGGAGCAAAACATTGTGTCAATGAGTCATGGCGCTTATATCGACATTTTGGAACTTTTTACCCAGAGCAACAGAATGTGATGCTGTCCTGTACCTACAGAGAATCCTACAAGCACAGAGAAAGCTAAATTAACAAGATTAAAAATTACTTAGATGCTGATACCACACCAAATTTTGATAAAGACACTAAACAATGACCCAACAAAACATTTAGATCACTACTGAATCAATACAGGAATACATATTCATATAATCCTGCCATTACAAATATATTAACATCTGCTTGAATCACTCGATAGAGAACTCTCATTTTGTTTCTGATGTCATCAAGCATTGCTTACAGACAGTTTCTAACCCTTCAATGGGATAGCTCACCCTAAATAACAATTTTGTCATTATTTAGTTTCATTCACTTTTATACTTTCTGGCCTGACATTCTTTGTTCCATAGAACAAAAAAAAGATATTTTGAAGAATGTCTGTAACCAAATAACGACAGTACCCATTCACTTCTACTTTATAAATACAAAACCAATGCAAGTCAATGGGTAACAGCGATGTTCAATTACCGATAATCTTCAAAATATTCTTTAAAGAAAGACATATAGGTTACAAATTACAAGAGAGTGAGTAAATGCTGACAGAATTTTAATTTGTGGGTGAACTATCCCTTTAACAATAGACCTAAGGCCATGGAAGCCTACCGTCAGTATGTTGGCCTTTCTGAATCATGGTGTAAATTAAACTAAATTAGTAAACTGTTTAAAAAAAAGTTTTTAGTGTTTCAATTGTAGAAGTAAGCTGATGTAATTTCACTGTACAAAAATATTTTGTTTCACTTCTCAGTTTACATTCAGCTATTTTAGATGCCACAATTGTCTTCTCTTCAAATAGATAGAACAAAGGCAGAAGCACCGACCTGTGACAGTCAAGACAAAACAAAGGCAATCTATTTCCATCCAAGAAAGGACAGAATGGACATGGTACAAACAAATCTAGTCCTTCTGACATTGCTATTTCTCCAACAGCAGCAGCTTGGAGAAAACAACCTTCCGTTTCTTATTCCTTATGACCACACTATTTCAAAAGACTCTAAACTACACTTCTATAGACTGCGACCATTGAAGGGCTGCTTCTCAATGCACATTCACTTTCTCACATATATTTGGAAACACATATATTTTTCCCCCGGGGCAGGTTGTCTATCACTCATCTTATTACATCTTGTTGTTACTTGTCCTTGCCCTCCAGATGAACTGAACACTCTTCCCTCAGTATTCCCAGGACACAGCATTACGTTCATGGTTAGAAGTGATTGTACTTTCCATTGGCTCAATTTTCTCCCACACGTTTGTGCTTGCACTTCCCGCAAACCTTAGTCGGTGAAGCTGGTTGAGAAAGGAAATTTGCTGGTTGAGAAAATTAAGATGCCTACAGGAGACAGCTGCATCCCAAACTGGTTCCCAGCATCTTAATCTGCTTGTTTTTCAGCATGAACAAGTCATATACCCGTCCTCATGTTATTTAAAACCTGTATGACTTTCTTTTTCAGCACAACACAAAAGAAGATATCTTTTTAAGAATGTTGGTAACTAAACAACACTGGACCCCCTTCCACTGTATCACAATTACAGAGCCTGTATGATAAAGAAAATAAAACAAAGAAAAGTTGTATAAACCACACTAATAGTGGCAACACCGCAGTTGTTTCCTTGCGGAGCCACATCTGGAATATAAATGAATGCCAAACTACAAATGGCTTTATAATTAAAACAATACAAATGTGAAAGCCAGAGAAGCAGCCCGGACTAATAAAGTGCAATGATGTGTTTGATAGCCACAAACCCGTAATAAATTGAAAGCAACTGTAAAAATACTATGACTTCCAGTTATTTTTATTGTAAATGTTGCACGGGGGAATTCATAAACAAACACCCAAAAACCTCAGGAAATATAACATCTTTCTTTGCAAATTTCCTTCTGACATCAAATAAGCATGCACATGCTACTGTATATATCTATTCCAAAATGATCATTTCAGTCTGTAACCTAAGCAAGCGTCTTTTAACCTTCAGGTCTTTCACTGTGTTTACCCACTTCCTCCTGATGAATCAAACTGAAACACAGAGTGATCATGATTGGCAGCTCATCTATCTCCAGCACCAATGACACAACTCACCGCATGGTCCTGTCATTGACTCGGCTGATAACATCATTTGAGACCATCTCAGAACATACTCCTGCTTCTGACAAATCATTGTAAAATCACCTGCGTATGTCTCAAACTAATCCTCTACAGATAACCTCCGATCTTCTACCCTGGATCCCCTTTGGGGCCCCCATTTTGATAACCAATCCACTTTGACTACACCATTTTTATACACTGTAAAAATGTCACAGTATTATTTTCTATAATTTTTGCAGTGGTAAAAATGTAAAATTACTGTAATAGACTACACATTTACATTTTCCATGTAGAAAAACATTGTATATACATTTTACATTCTGTTGCCCCAAGTGCTGGAATGTTCCCATTTTATAGTTTTTTTTTCACACATACAAGTTCTGTCATACGTTTTATATAAAAGATTCACATGATCAATTCACACGTTCATCTAACACGCACGAGAGCCGTAGGTGTACTGTTTTCCCTTGCTCTCTGTAGAAATTTGACAATAGTAATCAATGAAAGTTCCCCTAGGCTACAACGATGGTTAGAGAGGCGTGAGTTTGGGGATGGGAGAGTTATCAGGAGAATTGTCAAAGTGTGCTTATTGCCTTGCTTGGAGGGATTCTATAAACATATTCCTCTCAAACTTTTGTTTAGAATGCAAACCTTGCACCTGACACACTAAGCAGAGATCAATATCATACACAACATGGAATTTGATACTGTATATAACACAGAACCAGAGAAAACGCAGGTATAGCACATTTTAAATGCAATGTCAAAGATACTACTAGAATTTGGTAGTCTTATTTAATTAACACTGCATATAGGAATTTATTGTGTGTCTGATATTTGACCTGTGTTTTGAATTCCATAACCTTTTATGTTTTACTTATAGTCATTTTTTCTTGTACAGCTGCTTTGTAACAATGAAAATTGTAAAAAGCGCTATATAAATAAAGCTGACTTGACTTGACTTGACTACTATTTCAAACGTAACAGCATAGAAAGAGCCAAAGCCTGAAACTGTTCAGATACAACATAAATGTAACACTGACCACAGTTACAAATACAGCACATTCAGCTATAAGCACCATTGAGAACCGATTTTTCTGAGCATACTTTAGTTCCCACCACATCATTTTTAAGGTTAAAGTGTTAAACGGATAAAAAGGTGTAAATTCAGTAAAAACATACCTGTCACATTCAACATTCCCGTTTTGTCTGAAAGTCTCACATTTTTTCACCCTACCGCTTGTTATTTCTCCGGTGAAACTCCCGGGATGTGATTGTGAAACGACTGAGGGAGACCCCCGGTAAACAGTTTTAAACAGACCGACAGGTATGATACAGTAAGGTCTTGGAGTACTACTGAAAACACACTTCTACTTTTTTTAATAAAAAATTCTAACAAAAATAAATATCTACAAAAAAATATATATTTACAAAACAATTATCAGCAATAATTCTGTAATACACTAGTAACTAACTTTGTACTTAATAAAAGTATATTTTATTTAAAAGTAATAAACTTAGTGCACTCAACTGTGCAATTTTGAAACACCATGAACAGAAGTACAGGAAAAACTAAAATCTTTGTATATTTAGTACAAAATCATGTGGAAGTACACTGTGGACGTGTATACTTAAGGTGTACTTAATGCACTTTTTTAGCATTTGAGTGACAGGTTAAAAAATGATAAATGGATTAAATGTTTTACTTAATCATTTCCTAGTTTCACAATTTCTTTCCCTTCATTTCAAAGAACCTTCTGTATTTTACACTTCTGATTTAGTAAATAAGCCTAATACATACAACTGTATAGAGACATAAGCCTACAGGCATACACACATACTGTACACACACACAAGCCTCAAGTAGAGCATATTTCATCTGTCCGAACACATATTTATTCCATGAGGCATTTCATACAGCTGTGGTAATGTGCAGGTAAGACATATTGCTAATTGGGATGTGGGTCATAAGGTCACTTCATATAGACTATTAAAGCCCAGGAGCAGATGGGAGCACAAATCACATATATCATACACACACAGGCCAATGCATCCACAGCATACATATGCGAACCGATTAAAACACAAAAATGAGAAATAATACGACTTGACAATCAAATATTTAATCCTTATATGCATAAATCTGATCCGTGTAAGAGTGTGTGAAGTCACATACGCTGTACCTCACTTATTGTCCTTTTCCTTTACACTGCACCTGGCTGTTGTCATGGTGACCAGCCAGCTGTCGCTTTGGCGACTATTCTCCTGTCATTTCGGAACCTCCAAGCGGTTTCATACTAAATGACAGTGTGAATGAAAAAGCGAGCTAGAGAGAGAGAGACAGAGATGAATTAGATGGAGAGAGAGAGAGAGAGAGAGAGAGAGAGAGAGAGAGAGAGAGAGCAAGAAGCAGAGTAGATAAAGACATGGTGATTAAGAGGAAGGAGGGAGGAGACCGAATTTGAGGGGTTGGGCAAGGTTAAAGAGACTGGCAGGAGGGAACCCAGATCCAGAGATGAAGAGCAAAGGAAGTGAGAAATGAGAGGATAGATGGAAGAGACCAGACGGACAGTAGTGTAAAAAGATGAATGAAGAACAATACAGAGACACTGGGCATGAAGAACCCGGGAGAAAGCGAAGTGTGTTGTGGGAATGGGGGAGGGATGTGAAACCATGTCTCTCACACCAGTACTGTGTGCGGTCTCCTAGCAACACTGTCTGCATGCCTTCCACATCTCTCTCTGTCTGTCTCCATCTCACTCCCCTGTTCTAGCTCAATGCTCACACTGAAGGCTTCCAGACTGTGTGTATGTATGTGTATGTTCACTGTACTTTACTTTATCAAACTCCCCAGTTCTGTTAGGACTATAGCTGTGCTGTAAAAACACACTCGCTGTCTTTCACTACCATCAATAGGAGGAAAAATGAAAAGCATAGCATGCTGGGATAAAGAGTTTGGGGTGTCAGTATGTTCTGTAACACTATGGATAAGTCGATTATTATATTGATCGATACTGCAATGTGCAGGAAAATAAAGGCTAAGTACGCTAAATGAATTTAGTGAATTAATGTAGCCACTTTCCTGCAGGCAATCCTCGGGTGGATGCCATAATATGACAACTGGTGCCTATAAAGTAGGCAAAACCTTATCCACCCAGCCCCGTACACAAATATGCCTACATTATTTACAAAACAAATGAATAATGAAGTCTCCATGGGAGCCAGAATCAGAATGACAAAGTTGTGAATGTGTGTGAAGGCTTCTAACAGAAAGCGCAATACATATTAATTTAAACAAACCTTTGTCTTCAGAGATGTATAAAGACCTTAAATGATAATGCGTTATGTTGTTATTATCTCAGAATGAGCTATTTGTATCTACATACACCGTGGGTCCCTTACATGGAGTTAACCATGTTGTTTCTACATTATCCCTAAACGGACAAACTGCTCCTTAGGCAAAGAAGCGTAAATTTGATGACACCTTAGTTCTGTGTCAACCCCCGTAGTGCTTCAAAAGGGAGGGGTGGAATGAGCCGTTGGTTGCAATTAGCAACCTCACCACTAGATGGCGTTAAATTCCATACACTGGACCTTTAAGATATTATAAGATAGAATTAAAGAGCTGGTACCTCTCATTTAAATCTACTGTGAGTATGATTTTGAGTGAATTTATGACTCATGCAATGCTTTCGTATTGCATAAGACATTATATTGAGCTTAAAAAGCATCTTGGACATTCCAAACCTTTGATTGTCCACACAGAGGAAAGAATATCTTGGAATTTAGGTAACATAAATATAATAGTTATTTTATTTATCTCTTGAACTGCTTTAACTTCTCTTATTCAACTAATGGACAAGTTTCAAACAGAACATGCAATTTCCTTTATTGACTTGGCATTTTGTGAACGTGCATGTCATGGACATTCTCGTGGTGACACACTGACCCGCATCGATCTGGTCCTAATAAAAATTTTCCCATTTGCCCTTTATTTTCTCTCCCGTCATCATATTTTCGTCTTGTACATGTATTGGCACACATTTGTTCTTATCATCTATGTATCGAGTTAATTCTAAACTCGTTTTGCATTTCATTACAATTTGAAGAAGTTCATAACTCTATAATATAAAATATAATTTCAAAACATAATATTTTACAATATTTCTGAAGAATTATTATTATATTATTTACTAAGACATTATTTAATATATTCAGTAAGCAAACTTTTCTTATGGGGAATCACCAAATGGTTGACCTAACAAAGCAGTTTATCTTAGCCAATCAAGATGGCTACCTCACACATATGGAACATGATGAACTACCCCGCAACGTAACAGAACAGAAATCCTTCGCAAGCTGCATTCGGTCTGTCTGTCAGTCTGTTCAGTGGGGTAATATGCTAGTGAGAGAGTAGCTGTGTGTGTTTGCATCGTCTGGAAAACTCCCTTACACGCAAGCAATCACACACCAACACACCCTGAGCACTGCAGCAGACTGCCAATTAGCAAGGAACGATGGAGGAGCCGCACAAACTCATTCCTTAGACACACAGCTCATGTGAACATGTGTCTGGGTGTGTTTTATCGAAACAAAGTGCACCCTTAGCAGGGGGACTATCCACAATTTGCCTTTTTCTGCAAGCTGACAAAATATATTTCCTTCCTATCTTTCCTCCCCTCCGCTGCCGTTTTACGCTCTTCTCCTTTTTCTCTGCATCCAATTTTCACTCTCTCACTTTACTCACACAGGCACTCACTGACCTCCTCTCCCCCTCCTTCTCGATGTTCTCCTTCCCTTGTTCTCTCTTCTTCTCCTAGTTTGTCCTTGGCTCCATGATGTTCTTTGGAATCTGCAGTAATCAAGGTGACACACACGCAGACATATGTATGCCAATACGTGTGCAAACGCACCCATTTACAAACACGTGGAGCAAACACAAAAAACGTCACGCCAAATGTAACTGAAGACAAACTTGAAACAGATAAAGGGTAGAATCGAATACGCTCATATGTTGTAATGTCTCGGTTTGTGCACACTAAACTGCTTTTCGAAACAGTGTGAACACACATGAAGTGGGACTACTAGTGAAGTGGAAAATATCATCTTTGGCAGGGTCCTGCTTCTGGAGACCCATTTTCATGCAGAGAATAGCTAAAACTCTAATCAAACAGATCTAAATTGACCTTGCATCTGAAATTGCATACTCTGACCTGTGACAGTGCGTACTGATATAAATGTACCGAGGGTTGGAAATGGGGGGAACTTGAGTCCAGGCGGTGAATTTCAAGGGGGGAAGGAGTTTGACCTCAAAATGCTAAGGGTTTCTCTATGTGTTAACTATGAAATAGTCACCAAACGCTATATCCACATTTCATGCATGAAAGTAGTGGCCGTTTCTGCATTTATGGTTAACAAAAATAAAATATTTATTGGATTTACTTTGCATCTAAAATACATATGTGTTCATGCACACACACTTCATGTATGTCTGTTTGTAATCTACAAACACCAACACATGCTAAGCCAGGGCAAGACTTTGTTTTGAGTATTGTTTTCATATGTATGCGTGTGAGTATTCTTGCTCCATGTGCTGAGTCTATAAAGTGAACAAAGAACTGTCTGTATGTCTGTGTGTGTGTGTAGAGTTAGGATGAGGACAAGGATGTGGGTGCTGTGATGACAGAAGCAAAAATATTTTCCAGCGTTAACCACCGAAGCTACTCACCTACAAAATGCATTATCCATAAAAACAACCACACACGCGGAAGCGCAAACGTGATATAATTAAACATATAGCCTACACAATTACACAAAAACACCCTCAAGAAAAATAGTATAGTAGGGCCCGTTTCAGTAAGATTCCTTTTTTAATACAAAACATATCTGCAATATGTTATACAGAATATAATCTAACAACATCATTGATATCAATGCTTTAGGCTCGTAAGTATGTCATTTATAAAAATGTAGAAATCTAGCACACATTGTGTTTCTTTCCTTAAAAATTCATTGAAAACATCACATTAATCAAGATAAGTTATATATAACCTTTATATGTGTAACAAACCAAATCTTTCCATGTACCCCTGGAACAAAGTACCCTGAGATACACCTGGGTGGGAATCACTGACGTAAATAAAAGAAACTGTGGTAACCTGCTCTGCCCCATTTGTGAAGAACTCCCCAGATTCACAGCAGCACAACATTCAATCCTCCTTCACAGCAAATCATTTTAATGCATTAAATGCAAAAAACACGAACATATACAAACAGTCTTAACCACTGCTGATGTTCTCTACCCTACAATTATCCTCAATACATCGTTGTGTGTTTCTGTGTTACACCACAATGGTAGTGGCACCGTACAACCTGACAATGTTGGCTTCTATGAAGCAGTAGCTGTTGTGGACCCATGGACCACAACTTTTGGTGGTGATTTGAACATCTCTGGTCATTATTCTACTGCTTTTAAATTATTTAAGTAGAAACCGTTTCTGTAAGAAACATACAAATTTAATGTTTACCAAGTCTGTATACAAGATATGGTCTATTGAATCTTGCTCTAAAATATTGCTGTTGCTTGTACGACAGGGACCCACTTTCCTCTATCTTCCTCCTTTTCCATCCTCAATTTTACTTCTGTGGTCCTAAACAAATGTCCTAATCGTCCTTTTCATCCTTCAATGTCATCTAGGTGTTTTCCAAATTGATTTGAAACACATACATTGGTTGGATAATGTATGTGTGGATCGAATATGTTCATGTGATCTAAAGTTCTATTCAGCAGCGCTACAACAGCATTCCCTGCAATGCACTCATATATATGCTGTCAGAAAAATCCTCAGATTTGCTTCAGCTGGTACCTAACAGCACTACTTTACAACACAAAATTAACTAAGTGTTATGCTTTTTTACTGTTATGTTGCATATTAGTATGCTGTAGGACTGCACTATTTTAAAACAGATGAAATGCTATCCTGGAGGGCATTATATACACTAAGTCTCTATGTCTGATAAATTCATTCCAATGAACAAACAAGCCAGCTTTTCTTAATTCCGTCTCATGGCACATTAGTGAAGATTTATCTTCACTTCCCTCATATCTCCTTCGATTCATGTCTAATACAGACATCATGTTGTTACTCAGATGCAAACATGACACAAAATTCCATTTGGTCGTTTTAGGAAATCTGCAGCATGAAGCCTGAGCCTGGATCATCCTGACAAACAGACAGGACTAAAGCCCAACCTGAAAAATCATCTTTAACATGGGAGCCTCTGTCAAATGACACAATTTCAGACAGACAAACTTTACATCAATTTCTTTCCTTATTTATCCAGAAGTCTCGTAAGATTGTATCTTGTTCTCGTCCTCTTGCCTATTTCCATTCCATGACAGTCCTCGAATCCAACATTTTATCTAGAGTCCATGAAGCTGGATTTCAGTATTTCTTGTTCGTATTCAACCTTTTCCTGTTTCCACCTATGTCTCCATCTACACCATCTTCATATGCTGCTTCGCCCAGTTTCAAATGCAAGTTAATAGCACCTTATAGATAAGACACTTAAAGTCTGACTCGAAAGAAAATTCTCACTTGTCATTTTCTATTTCTTCACGAGTAGATTCCAATGGTCTCCATTATATCCGCCTTACAATAATGTCACAAGACAATTTTCATCACCTAGGATGGCATGATTAAACATCCATTTTCTTAAAATGATTCATGAATGAATGTCCTTCTGAACTGATCACAAATTTGGACCGTAAACAATTTTGCTAAAAAGCCCTGTTGTACCATTTCCACAGCCCCAGACAAGGTGGGGCCGGTCTCTCTTCATGTCTGCAGTGTATTCCAGCCTACACGTCCTCGAAAACCGGCTTTCCCCGTCCTAAACTTGACCCTGTTGCTTTTAATCCCCGCGTAATGTCAATCCCTGGTGGTCAATTTAACTGATTTATATTATTATATAGGATGACACATGAGCCATCGCAAGGTACTTCGGTTCAGCAGTCGTGTCCGGGTTCATGCGAGCACACGCACGGTAAATCCCGCCACAGACACACGCACACAGCCACGCCCCCCGTCTTACTATCACATCACGACCGTAATAAAATTGGCGGTGGTAGTAGCCTGTCGCACGTGCCATTGGCATTCTGATGGAGCCTTCACGCGCAATTCATGCAGACATTAGGCTACGTGAGACGAATATTACCGCACACAATCCACTCGCTATTTCAACAGAGCAGCCGGTGCGTTGAACTGGTGCCCTTTGCACGTCTGACAACCAAGCCTGTGACCATTAAAATATAACACAATATCAACTTGATGTCATTTATCTTCCATTGAGCTATAGACACGAGGGGATGCGGGCACCTGCACACCCTGATTCTCAATGTAGGCTAACTCTTGAAAGTCTATGCACACCCTGCACCACCCAAAAGACGCTCCTCCAGAAGCGCACTTATCTTCGCTCTAATGGTCACGTATAGCTACCCACAGGCGCTGCCTTTACACATTTTCTTATGAACAACACTAACATTCTTCTCTCTCGTCGCCAAACACTCGCCCGTGGGAAATCGAGGTCACAAATCCGCCGACACGATACGAGCGGTTGAAAATACACCCCTGGTTTTATAAGTCAGTCTCATAATCTTGGTCGTTAAAATACAACACGTGTATCCATGAAAAAAAATATGTATTGACAGGCTATGCGGTAATAGGATGTAAGCAATTCCTCTGTGTGAGATCGTGTGGAGATCGTATCATCTTTCCCAGATGTTTATAATCATATTCTCATATAAGTCAATAACAATTGAGGTCAAATTTCGTCACAATTTGTAAGATTGAAAGACACTCGTTTAAAAGCCGACGCACAGAGAAATTGATGGAATCGTGCAGGATTGACTTACATAAACGGCGAGGAGTCGGATTGCGTAGGACAAGTAGTAAAATCAGACGACAACAAATCCACGCCGGTCTACTGACGACGACATTGCCCTCTTCATAAAGCAAAGACGGCTGTGACAGTAATTTCCGAACGTGTCATAAAAGATTAGACGCAGAATTACAGTTCGGGGAGCGTCAGCGCGCTGACGGCTGGCTGGTTTTTGTAAACAACATCCTCATCCCCGTTGACTCCGCGCTGAGCTCACGGAGCGCGATGAGAAAGCGCTTCGCTATCCATGGTGCAGCTCACTGCGACGTTAAAGAAAAAAAACATCCGTTCAAAACAGGCCCATAGAACCAATCGCAAATGCAAATATTGTGAAACGGTCTTTGGTGCTGGACCGCGAGACGATTCCGCGGTAATAAATGCAGACCCCACGGATAAACAGATCGACGGTGGCGGCGCACTTCGCTCAGTTATAAATATTAATATTGCAGTTCTCGGTTTAGTGATCGTCGATCACAGCAGAAGCAGATGTCGAGCTGCGCCGCCTCGCTCTCCCAAAATGACGTTGTATCATGCTCGACGCACGTATTTACAATTGTCTGCGTTGTGTGCGGACGTCAGCAGTCTGTCAGCGCGAGGCAATTGAGGCAACAATCTCTAATAGGCTACTCCACCGACAACATTGGTATATTGCTGAATATTTCATACTTCCCCTATATGTATGAATATTGCATCCATGAATTCCTTAGATCTACGCCCCAATATTCCTGTCATTTAAGACAATCAATCAATTCACCTGAATTGGTAAGTTACAACACTCATGTCCATAACACCAGAATTCCGACTCACATATTATTATCCACGACTGGCAGAACACATTAGGAGGCCAACATTTCCCCAAACCTGAGCCTGCCTTGTGCTTTCTTCCCGCCATCTCATTCTCTTCCCCACACTTCTATCACTTTATTATGCACATCTCCTGCATATGCTATCCACGCCTGGAGTGAGAGAACAATGAGCAAGAGACAAGCAGAAATGCGAGATACGAAGCCATGTCAAATAAAAGATAAAAATAGTGAAGTACTCACACTTCAGGACGACAGAGAATCATTGTGTCATCACACATTTAATTGGAGTAGCTCATGCGCATTAACTGCATTCGATTCCCTTAAGAAAACAAACAGGAAACAAGAAAATAGCCATTAAACAGTGATTATCACACTTTTACTTTGCACAAAACAGAACAGAATATGCTATCTCATGACAAATGAACACATCTGTATGAACAACATCTAATATCATAAGAATGTTGGCGTTGAAACAACCAGATGCCATTGGAAAGCCCTTCTAAGTCTCACAAAGAACTGTTAAGTCTTTCAGGCAAAGTCCCAATCCTTTGGCAAACTATATGTATATTTCAACACTTATTGCTTTCGGCTTGTGTATAACATTACAGAAGCAATTTTGATTTATCATCCTGTCAATCTGATAATGTCTGCGTAAACGGACAGCTCACCCCAAAATATTAAGATATTAAAAGAAATATCTCAGTGTTTTGGGGTGGGGGGGCAACATGCAAATGTCATTAACATTAGCTTTCTATCGGTGTATGTGTTTACGCTGATTCTCGCGAGAAATCAATCAAACTGATGACGCTTTCCATGTCACAATTTGTTATTGGTCTTTTAAGATAGGCCTCTTCACCACATTTAGCATTTGGAAAGCCGTGGCTTTTTAGCAAATAAAGTCAAAAGAAACAAACAAAAAAGAAAATATATGTGTATTTGAAAGGGATATATATCAGGCTACATGATATATTGGACATGTGACTGGGCCCGACATTTTAACCCTCTACCTCTGTCACAGCAGACCTTCATTCTAAACTGCAAATGAATGATCATAAATAGTATAGTTTACTGAAAAGCATTACACGATTTTTCCTGTACCAGTTTCTAGAATTAAAAGAGTCTCCATTAATATGACATCATCAGCAACTGTTGCAAATAAAGCTGATGTGCAAGGCAAACCAAATAAAGGTACAATTTTAAAGGAACATACAGATAAGGAACAAAAAAGAGGTTTAAAACTGCCTACAAACTTAGCAATGTGAGCAAATACATACACAACACAATTTTGGTCGACATGTTAAAATAACAGTTACAAACATCTCAACAAATCTACACTTTATGTAACAAAGATAGCCCAGATGAGTATATATTTTAAATATTATAGTATAAAAACAGTGCATATATTTTAAATAATTAATTAAATAATTAATTTATGGCATTTATAGTTCATAAACACACAACTTTATTTAATTTAATTTTATAGTTTTTAATCCTGCACTTTATACACTGATACATATTGTCACAAGTCTTCGGTGAAAAATAACTCAGATTTATTAAGTTGTTTTACAATCAAAAACGTTAAGATTCCCAGCCGTTTCCATGGTGACGCCTGCAATCTGTGATCCGTTGACAATGTCTTCATGTTGTTTCTGTGACCACACGTTTACTCGAAGTATCTTTCGTGAGGTTGATTAAACTTACTCTTCAAACGTGTTCTGGAACCAGCAAACCAAGAGTCAGCAACGTTTGGGTTAACCAACCCAGAGTTCAGGGTTTAACTGACGGTAATCCCTGCTTTCTGGAAAACCCCCCTGATCTAAACCAGGGTTGCGTTCAGCCCCAACAAAACGTTGCAAAACGTTTTTTAAACGAAAACGGTGTTGCGGCTGAACACCCTGTTGTGATAATAGAGTTGATCTATGGCAGCAGAGAAGGCCATTCTTTGTGTTCTTTTTGAAGAATTTTTGGAGACTGATGAAATCGGTATAAGTACGTGTCGAATAACTTCAATTGATGGGTATACCGAGCTGCAGCGGACACATTTAAATGACTTTACTTGGACCTATTGTGTCTCTTTAATACCGCATTGGTTAAATACATGTTGCTGCTGAGTGGGCTGATATTCTTGACACAACCACCAAACAAGAGAAAACGTTTCTCAAACCCTGTAGCACACCGTTGCAAACCGTTTCCAGGAAACATGTCATTCAAAACGTTCCGCATCAGTTTGAGCTTGAACATGGCCAAAGTTTTTTTTTTGGTTTTGTCAACTCAAAACTTACTCGGTGTTTGTTCACCTTGCTTTGCGATACAGGCCACAAGTGTCCTCAATCTCCACTACGGTCTGCAGCACCGCCCACTAAAACACAAAAACAAACCCGGGAAACAAACACAAACCAACACAGAGGGCAGGGTCCCGTTTCAATAAGGAGGTTCAAACTTGAACTCAGAGTTGGTTTACTTAGAAATGAGAAACTTTGAGTTTTTGGTTTCAGATCAGATTTGAGTTTTACTCTGGGTAGGCTTACCTTGGGTTTAGACTGACTTAAGTTTACATTAATAAATAGATAAATGTACCAATAAATTCATCAAAAATGAATGAAACAACAGAAATAATAAACAAATATCTTATGTTCTCACACGTCATGAGTGCTCTAGTTATGCGTTTGAGACATTATGGTGTTTACCTGAACGGCGTCAGACTCTCGTGCAAAGTTAGACTGATCGACGGTTCGAAGCCTGCTCTGAACAGATTTGAGTTGGAATGGCAGCACGTCAAAATCCATTGTTTATTACCTTTATTGATCATTTCTGCATGTATGAATGGCAGATGTTATTGATGTAAGGATGGATGAGATATATTTTGATATATCTAATTCACTGTGAAGAAAAATGGTACAGTTTTAATAAAAACGCACAGGGAAATGAGAGTTTCCCTCGTTTTACGGTTAATATACTCCGGGTTTTCACTAAACCTCCTATCTGAAACGGGTCCCAGGTTAGGTTAAAAGAGTTACTATGGTTACAGACTCTGATTATAAGTTACATCTCTTTTAGAAACGGGCTTGAGTTACCCGGCTTTCTCGGGTTCGACATACCTCACATTCTGAAACGGAAAACCCAGAGTTTCCCTCATTTCTGAGTTAATATTCTTTTTTCACTCCACATTTAGTTTTAATATGTAATGTTGATTTTAATGGAAGTTTTTGATATATACATAATAACAATATTATTTGCTTTTCCATTACGTTTAATGTTTTTTCTACAAATAAATGTTTTTTCAATCATTATGCCTTGAGGTCTTGCTCTTGCGGTTGTGCAACAGGTCGCAAAGGCAGCACGCGCAATGCAAGTACTAGGCAACATTTTTCAACACCAGTGGGTGAGCAAGCGGCGCGCGCGCGTACACACATTCGCTACACCCTACAGCTGTCTACCGCATGCGCTCACGAGAACAATTCTACATTCAACCAGACCTAGCTGTTCAGCCATACATTCACGAGAAAATCACAGATTTACAAACATCACGCGCCCTAATTCTAGTTTAAGGCTACGCGCTATGGGCTTCTAGGGTTTTCGAAGTCTGGTCGTCACCGCAAAGACTCGAACTGTTTTCTTCATTGTTTACGGACGCTTACGGCTTGCAGTCATGCGGACTGGACGCACATTTATGAGTGATCTGAGATCAACACCAGATCGCCAGAACTGGAACTGCCCACATGCATTTACATTGACGTGATTAGAAAGTGGATATCGTTATCTGCTTGACCAATTGAACCGATCAAAGTGCAAACAAATGAAACTCGACACGTCTCTGAGCTTCAGTGAGGAAGTGGAAAAAGTTGCAAGAAAGATCCTTAAAGTTGGACAATGGGCAGAGATAACCGTAAGTTATCGGTATTTTAAGGAACTGTCGAAAGAAATACGATAAGAACATATTTAACTGTAATCCTATAATGATAATTATAATGCAACTAAAAATTAACCGATTAGCCTCGCAAATGTTTATGCCTGTGGCCAATACAGTAAATGCGGTTTATTAATAGGCCTAATTTCATCACTAAACGTCGAAATAATGCTACGACGAAGCCCATGCATTTCGCACTTTGATGCATTTCTGATGTCAAATTTTCCATATCTATCAGAGTGATTTATGAACTTTTAAATACATGTTTAACCCAAAGTAAATCTGCCGATAAAACCTTAACACAAATGTAAGATTCACATTTTTTAAAAGCACAATGGGCTTATCCCTGTGTTGGAATCAAATGAATAGACACAACACAACATTACATAGCTAAACGTTTTAATAATTATACAAATTAATTGAACAACCCTTTGAAAATTCAGTCTCAGCTGTCAGCAAGAATCTTCTCTTGCATCTTAGGTTTAACAGGACACCGCTCTCTCTGGTTTGTGACCACAAGACCCAATTAAGACATATTTGTGTTATAGCTTATAAATGTGTCGGCGGTCTCTGCTATCTGCTCGTTTTAATCTGTTGCCTCAAACACCTGTATTCAGAACCTTTGTAGCAATAAAAAACAGAATAGATAATCTGAGGTCAACATAAGGTCCAGTGGACATTAATGGACAAATCTTTAAATCAATTCTTTCTCTCTCTTTCTCAGTTTCGGAGTTAAGGAGGAAGGAGGAGCCGTCTAAATGGACAATGTTTATCGAAGACATAAGTGTTTTACAGTTGGTGCTTTCATTTCTGTTTTTGGGTAAGACCTGTAGCAAACACATGCAGAGACACATGCAGAATAAATAACACACAACATACTCATGTCTGATGCCGATGACCACCATTCATGAATTTCAATGCGTCTTGTCAGAGAATCCCTTGAAGCCGTTGTGAAATATTGTTGTTAATGCTGACAGTGTCTGATGTTATGTGTATTTGTGTAGGAATTTTCTGTGTAGTTTTGATGGTGTTCCTGATGTTTACATCTCTGTGGCTCATTCCCACTCTCTACTGCACCTGGCAGGTCTATGATTGGTACACACCTGAGAAAGGTAAATTCAGGACTGTAAATGCAAATGTACAATCCCAATTAGTCCTAAAATCTCGCATATTATTTGTTCTGGCCCAGTTGGTTTTAATTCTATGCAATAGGTATTTTTCTAGAAATCAGAAGTACTGTCATACATCATTAATTAAGGGTGAACTCCATAATTTTTTATTTAAATTAAAAAAAAAATTTTGTTGAAAAAGAAAAACATTTCAGCTTTTCAAAGACTTTTTACTTCCTAGATAAGACTTTACAATAAGGTTGTGTTTGTTAACATTAGTTAATGTCAATACAACGATTCATGTTAGTTCATGGTGCATTAAAGTAATTGTTCACTTTCAACATGTATTTTCATGATACTTTACACACCCTGTTGTCATCCAAGATGTTTATGTATTTTTTTCTTCAGTCGAAAAGAAATTAAGGTTTTTGATGAAAACATTCCAGGATTTTTCTCCATTTAGTGGAGTTCAATGGACTCCAAACAGTTGAAGGTCAAAAGTACTGTTTCAGTGCAGCTTCAAAGGGCTTTAAACGATACCAGACGATAAATAAGGGTCTTCTCCAGCGAAACGATCGGTCATTTTCTAAAAGAAATTAAAATGTATATGCTTTATAAACACAAATGCTCGCCTTGCTCTGTTCTGCGAATCGCGCTCACGACTTCACGTAATACGTATACATGTAAAAGGTCACACTTGATGTAGGCGGAAGTACCAAGTCAGTGTTTACAAGTTGAACGTGCAAATACTTAGTCAAACACCGTTTACCAAAAAGGGAGTTAATAGGTAAAACAACGACGTCGGATGATTTTGAATTTGGGAGGAGAAGATGAGAGGGATTTTTTATGCCCTTTAACTAATGTGAACAGTTATGTTAAGTAATGTTAACAGCAATGCAGCTGGAGAATGCACAAAATTTGTGTGGGCTAAATTCAATCATATTAATCTTGATATTGAATATTGATATGTAAAACTGAGACAAATAGGAACAAAACAAAAGATAAACAACAGCACTGTTGCACAGCGGCAGCAGTTAATTAATGCAACCATGCTGACATGGAATAAAACCCAAAGGCCACTGGAGATGAAGAACCAGTGAAACATAACATTCCATTACAATTCCATTAATGCTGTGACTGACCATTCTGGAGCGGCGGGAAATTATTTCATGACAGCACTGATTGGCTGATGACACAACAAAAATGTGCATTTGATGTCTCAACCCTTTCACTAGTTACTGTCCTGTCCAATGACATCTTATCCAGCAGCAATACACGATTTAAGTACCTCTAAAAAAGGCACCGACCTTTATTAATCAATTGTAAAGAGTTTATGCACTATTGAATACACTATTATATAGCGGGGTATTCCTGTCTCTATATGTCTTCCAAGCAGATGTTTATTTAAAAACAAAAATAACAAATTGAGCCCAAATAGATATGCATAGTAATAATAAGGTCAGATGTTTTATCATCTTTTTTTTACATTCAGAAACCCATGAATCAAACACCGACGGCGTTATAACTGAGACATGGGGTTAAGTGTTGTTCTCTTAAGACAAGACCATCCATATTGCCGGTTAGATATAGAAATAATTATTCCAATGAGAACATTATGAAATGCTGTTAACATGCTGATTATTAATGATAAATGTGAAATAAATAGCCTGTCACAAACCTGGTGTAATGAAAGGTTGCAAATACAGCAAAGAGTAAACCGATTGGCAGATAAAAATAATGTATTTTGATGCACTTTTAGAATAATGCCGAGGTCCTGCTAATGGGTTGCCCTTGTTATAGTATTAAATGGCTTCAAATGCTTTCTTTCCCTTGTGTAATTACAGTATCTTCCAGCAGAGGCTTACCCCAGAAGCATCTTTATACCCTGTTTTTTGTCTGTGTCCACCAGGTGGCAGGAGAACAAAGTTTGTAAGAAACTGGGAAGTATGGAGACATTTCAGAGACTATTTTCCTGTGAAGGTAGCCAACATAACTGTTTAAATAACCATTTTAATCACCCATTAAACAATGCACTATTCTTGAGCCCTGTACATTTATTGTTACAATTCCTAATTTTGAATCCTCGTACCCTTGCATTTCTTTCTGCCTATCTCTTGTTAACTCTTTATTCAGCTGGTGAAGACTGCCGAGTTGAGTAGCAGTAAGAACTATATTCTGGGTTGCCACCCCCATGGTATCATGTGTGTGGGAGCATTCTCATGCTTCACTACTGACCGCAACAGATTTGCTGAAACCTTCCCTGGAGTACGACCCACTCTTGCAATCTTGGCCGGACTGTTCCGCCTTCCTCTCTTTAGAGAATATATTTTGTGTGCAGGTCAGTATCTGTGAGAGAAAAATAGACAGGAACTGGATAGAGGAGTGGAATAACAAGATAACAATATAAGCAGGTGTACACAGTATATGGTGTGAAATATGTTTGTAACATACAAATATTGCATACAGCTATAAAAACACAAAGATGCCGCAAGTGATATGTGATGTTTTGCAGCAAGCCTCAGAAAACATTAAAGGATTCAAATTTGAATAAAAATTCTAATAAAATGTTTCTATCTTTTATTCTAGGTTTGTTGCCCGTCAGTAAAGCAAGCTTAGATTATGCACTGAGCAATATGGGGTTAGGTAATGCTCTGGTCATTATTATTGGTGGTGCAGAAGAATCTCTGGCCTCATCTCCAGGAGTAAACACTGTAGTCATGAAACAGAGGAAAGGGTTTGTACGACTGGCGCTAAAACATGGGTAAGCGAAAGAGAACAAAAACCCAGAGCAAAGATTGACTCAAAAACAAATCCTGTGTCTACTTTTCACTCTTCAAACCACCCCATTTCAAATTTTTCATTGCGTATTGTGGAAATCTTTAACTGTTCAATGTTGTGTTTGTCTGACAACATGTCCCTCATCTCCTTATTGTTTTCTTAGGGCTGACCTTGTTCCCGTGTACTCTTTTGGTGAGAATGAGCTGTTCCCGCAGGTGGTCCTACCTGATGGCAGTATAGGTCGACGGCTGCAAGCTCTTTTTAAGCAGGTTATGGGATTTGCTCCCTGTCTTTTCAAGGGGGGGCGCTGGCTGCTTCTGCCCTACAGACGTCCCGTCACCACTGTGGGTCAGTTTAAAAGATTTACAGTACATCTTACGTTATGATGATTATTTTTCGCTTAATGTCTTATATTTTATGGATGTCTTAAATTCAGAATTTCCAGTTTTCTGTAAATTACTACTTTTATACTTTTGCTCTCAGCCTCACATATACGCAGTATAGTCAGAAATAAATGTATGAATTTACCTTTGTTTTTTCCAGTTGGCCATCCAATTACCGTGCCTCAGGTTCACAATCCAACTCAAGAACAGGTGGATTATTACCACAAATTATATATGGAGGCTCTTTCGAAACTTTTCCACACACACAAGACCAGCTGCGGACTGGCTGACACACACGAGTTACACATAATCTAAAAACACTGAACACACACACACAGTTATCGAAACATTTTCAGGGTTGTGTATTTAAATTGTACTTATTTTTTTCTATTTCTATGCTACTGTTTTAGCCGTTTGGTTCTCCACATGTTCAAAGCACAATATGAACTAAGACTACTATTATATACATTTAATTTAATTTGGGTTTTAAACCAAGGCTCTTTTCACCTGTATCTGTGCCTTAGCACACACAAAGATTTTATTCAGAAAAGCATTGTAAACTTAAAAACGTGTTTGTACTTATATGATGTGATAAGCTCATGTGATCCTTCTAGTTCAGTTTTTTTAATGTTAATTTTTAAAGTAAAATTATTCATGTACTGTAATGACTCAAAGTTGCACAGTAATTTTTTCCTAATTAAAAAAAGTGTAAAGCAATAAAAAATATATAAATATATGCTCTTAAAACATTTTGAAACCATGAACATCTCAGATGAAAATTCAACACAAAATTCTTTATCAGTATTCTAATAAAGGTTCTTAGCTTGTTTTCACAAGGTGGTCGCTTCATGAAGAATAATCATAAACACCATTTGCTTTTGTGAAATGCTGCATATTTGCCACTCTCGCTTTGTTTCCTCTCTCTTTCAAGTCGATATGGATAAAATTATCAGTTAAATGACTAAATGTAAACCTCCAAAATTAAAACTCTTTAAAGACACGTGGAACGTTGTGACAGTACTTCTAATTATCCACAACAGGGTTTGGAAATTGCCAAAGACATTTTATTACAACAGGAAATAAACATATATGTACAGAAATCTACATTACAATCCTACTCAGGAATAAAATTAATCAACTGTATGTGGAAAATGTCATTTTACAAGCTGCAGTTTTCCTTTTTTGTCATGCAAGTACACTTTTGATGCTTGTCACCACAAGATACAAGTTTCTTTATTCTGCCACTTGGGATTATTTCAAGACAACTACCACTGCAAATCTCCATATATTCAATAGCAAGCAAATGCTTATTTGCTGCAATATTTTCTCTTTTCGGAAATACTTCAACAGTTGTTCTTGTTTAGGCTAATGTTTCAATAATTTTTTACATAAAACAGAGCCTGTTTGTGTAGTGCAGAGGTGAAACGGCCTGGTGTACCAGAGGGCAAAAACTTGACATTGGAGAATGAGCATTGTTTGCAGACATTTTCTGAGTGCAATATTACCCAAATCTCAAGCTCGTTTTACTTGACAGCAGGTCAGCGCAGATGAACAAATCATACCGTCCATTTCAGACACCTGAAATGAGAAAGAGCATTGTTTACACACATTTTGATCTTGCACAGGGCACTTCTGTGTGCTTTATGACACCTGGTGGACAAAGTAGTCTTCATACTAGAGTGAACTTACATGTGCACCAATAATGTGATTATTTCCAATTATCTAGAGTAATCGCAGTAACATGTTTACATGTCATGAGCAAACCTCTTCCCTTCCATTTACATGCGGTTTTAATTGTTCTGATTATTTGCTATAGCCTAATACACAATACAAATGATGCTTTCGGGTACAGTAGACTTGTTATTGGCTATCGTTTTAATACACTGACCGTCCCAAAAAAGTCACCACTTGGATTTTACCAAACAAATAGGTAAGAACCTCCCATTGGAGGTCTAGGTTCAGCAATGTTATGTGCCCAAATAATGAGGTCAGCTGACTTCCTGAATTTACTGAATGACCAGGCTATTCCATTGGTGGAATAGGAATCATCTGGCTCAAATTGTGAAAGAGTGGTTTCATGTAGCATGAGAAATCATTTTCACACATGGAAATGGCCACCACAGAGTCCAGATCTTAAACCCATTGAGAATCTTTCGAATGTGGTGGAGAAGACTTGCGCAGCTGTGTACTCTGTTCGTACTGTTTCTTTATCAAGATAATGAGCAGAGACTGCTGGCAGCGACTTGTGGTGATGGTAAAACTTTACACTGTCATATTTACCATGAATTTGCGCTTGAGGTGCGTGACAGGGACGGAGCAGCATAGTGCCAAACATATTACTTCGATTAAGCGGTTATGAGCTTAATCGCATCATTTAGATGTAATGATTGTGTTTACATGAGGTGTCATGTTAAGTTTTACCGTAACCACAACTTGCTGTTAGAAGTCTCTGTGCTCTGCTGTTTTTTACAGAAACAGCGAGAACACAATGACAGCCTACAACGCCCTTGCGGAGGCATTTTCCATCGTATTTCTATATTCATCATGGCACTGAATAACCAGAAAATACATCCACATAACAGAATTTTGCATGTAATGCGAATATATTAAAACGATAGCCAGTAACACAAACCTACTGACTCTGAGATCTGAGGTTTGTGCTGTGTATTCTAGCAAATGATCAGACTAATAAAGGTTCCATGTAAACGGAAACAAAGAGATGCTCTCATGTCATGTAAACATGTTACTGCGATTAAGTCCTTACTCTGATTATTGATGCACATGTAAAGGTAGTCAGACAGACATTTGTTGGAGGGTACAAAACAACTTAAGCAAGAATATAATAAATAGAATCTCTTAAAATTAAACTGGACCTCTCACTGAAATTCTTATAGTCAATGGATGTTTACACCACAGCTGCATTCAAGACTGATCTTAACTTTTGCTTGCATGAAGGAAAAGGAATGTGAATCTGCAAAATGTAAATTCCTTATTAAATTCATAGTTCCTTTAATAATACTGCATTAATGTGGGTCCCTGCACTGTTTGGCTAGTAGCGTTACTCCCAATTTCACCTCAGTAGCTACAACCACACCTTTCATTTCTATAAGTGTGTAATGCATTTCACGTAGTGTATGTGACTTTGAATTATCTTTACTGTCAACCTACTGTCTCACGTCACGTATACGTGAGGATTTGCCAGAAATGGTGTTACCTGGTCTCATGGTGTGTTCCTAAACATCGGACACAGCAGTAGCGAGCTCCACACGAAATACACGTGTAGTTTGAAGGAAAGCCACAAACAGCACAGAAATGCCTCTGAGGAAATTTAGAGGGCTCAGCACAGGCTGTCAGATAGTTTGGACCCTCGCTAACACTCAAGTCCTGATGGAAAGAAGAGAGAGAGTCGGTGAACATGTCACCACATAACTACAGAAGCCGATTTGAACGCATGTGATATTATTGATAGATCCTGAGTCGTGTCTCGCGTGGTCTTCAGTTTTATCGATTACAGCGCAAAGTCTTGTTTGAGTGACAGACAGGCTAGCTTACCTCCTCCTCCAGAAGAGTCTGGAAGTTTTTGCGAAACCTCTGTTTAAAATGATCACCCCTTGTCTTTTTCCTCCGCTTGCCTTTAAATAAAAACCCATCACAGGAGAACAATATAACAACTGCCAGCCTCATGGTCGTTCATTCTGCGTCTGTAATGGACATTGGAATGTGTGCGAGGCTTAAATTTGAAACACCGACTTGGCTCGTTACCGGATTCGTTGCTCTCGTCAAACTGCGGAAGCCGTTTGACCAGCTGAGGGAGGCTCGCGTGTGGATCGTCCTGGAAGTTGTCTTTCTCCAGAGCCTCGAGCTGGCGAGTCAAGCGACGCTGGCGCGTTGCGCTGTCCAGTACGCGCCGCTGGCCTGGATCCTGTGAGCGAACTGAAAGGGAGAAAACGTCATTTCACCGCAGCTGGATGTATAGAACGAAAGAACCGATTGATGCACATCTAACGTTAGGGTGTTATTGCGTTGTCTTCAAAGTACTGTAAGGAACGTTGAACTGGCGGCGTTTTCTCACGGGACTTGCGTTTATTCTAGTTTCTTCATTCACAATTATCCATCCATTTTTTGGACGTACACGAGGATATCATACATACCCGCTATTTTCTTCTCCGCCATGCCTGGAAGTTTCATATGAACTAACGCAAGACTGTTCTTCGTGTGTCGATTATTGTCCGCGCGCAATCTACGTTTAGACTATACTGACACCTATTGGATGGCTGTGGAACGACAAAAACTCTGAGAGGGCACCCAAAAACGAAATTTCTGTCATAATTTGCTCACCTATGAGTTGGTCCAAATCTTTATACATTTAGTTGTTCTGATGAACACAGATAAATATATTCGAAAGAATGCTTATAAACAAACAGATCCCCTCATTGACTATTTTGGTTGGTGGCGGCCGGTAGACTGATATGAGGCCCTCGCCAGCAGTCCACGGCACTGGGGCATTAAACCTCCTCGGCATCGAGCCTCTCAGGGACTCTGCCTGCTTTTTGGAATCCTCGAACCGTGCTTGGAATGTGCTTTAGCCGAAGAGACCGGACGGGGCAATCGGTGCGCTGAGGAGCGCACTCTGATCCCTCTGATGGCCCACAACAAACTAACGAATAGTTTATTATTCATATTCATATGTGCTCTCAGCTTCAGATATGTTTCCTCCAATAGCTTGTTCGCAGTCACCTAGTTCTGATATGCGTGAAATTCAGTTGGAGGGCAGGAAGTAAGGCAGATCGAACTGAATACTGTAGTGGTTTAGACACTATTACAGGAGAAATATATACATAAAACAAAAACACAACATATGTCGGACGTCTACAGAAACCATTGTTTAAAGCAGTGGTTCTCAAAGTTTTATGTGTTCAGTTAATGTCGTATTTTTAGAAATATGGAAACTTTTCATACATTTTGTATAATCAAACATCAGAATAAGACTACCGACAAAAATATTTGATGTTCCAGCATTGCATAACTTAATATGTCTTTGGTTTAATTCAAATTCTAGGTAAAGTCTTTATTTGGGGGCCCTACACAAAGGTTAAAAGTTCTTTCATCATTTACTCACCCTCAGATTGTTTCAAATCTGTTGTTCTGTTGAACACAAAGAAAGATATTTCTAAGAATGTAAGCAATTTTCAGTTCTGGGACAACATCCACTGCATTTGAAAAAATTATATTGTATATTCTTTTCTGTTCAACGCAAACTTTGATATATTGAAGAATTTTGGAAAACATTTCTGGGACACGATTGCGTTGTCAATGATGTTTCGGAACGGAAAATTGCTAATCTTCTTTCAAATGTCTTTGTGTTCATGAGCACAAAGTAATTTATACAGGAATGAAATAACATGAGGATGAGTAAATTATTTTTCATTTTTGGGTGATCTATCCCTTTAAAGATCTAGCCCTTTAAAGCACATACAAACCTTTTCCCAGCGTTTATCTTCAAAGCTTATTCACGCGATTAAAGCATCTTGTGATTTTTCACTTTGATCGATTTGAGGAACCGTAAAAAACCCAGAACATAAATTCTCAATCACAAACTCAACATGTCTTCCTGCCCTCCATTTTCATTTTATTTTGTATTGGTGAAAACAACCATTGTATAGCATAAACCAGTACAATAAAATGTTACATTAACTGGGGTCAGGAGACTTGAAGATGTTATAATGTTTCAAACATGTTAATTGTGTAAAAGAGGATATAGAACAATCAAATTATGTAACAAACATCTTGAAAACTGGGGAAGAATTAATACATTTTTGTTTATGACTATAAGATTAACAAGTAAACTTAAAGTCAAATAAAAATATATTACAAACACTTGAAAGCATTATTTTCTTTATACATAATGACATCTTTTAATGTTAACTTTTACCAAATTGAAAATAAATTCAGCAAAATCCAACCAAAAATTTCCATTTGCAATTCTCTGCCTGGAAACGCAGTGACATGATGTCATGTGCAAACAACATGTGAACTATGTCATGAGAAGGTAAATAAGTTAATGCGACACAAAATAATACAATTACAACTTTGCTAAAAAAAGTTAAATAATATAAATCTGTTTTATAATTTCTATAAACATAATTTTATTAAAACAATTAAAATTTGAGAAATAGTAAAAATAACAATTTACAAATTAATAAAACATTAATAGTAAAATGTATAATAGTCTAGGAAAATGAATAATAAACAATTCGTTAGTTTGTTGCGGGACATGCGCAGCCTGGAAGGAGGCGTACGTTCTTTGAGCCTACGTCACTACGTAGCCTATTAGTCCGCTACTCGTTTTTTATTTTATTTCAGTTGTTTCTTTCATTTTAAGTTGTTCATTTTGTTTTGCTGTATTTTACTGGATGGTGTTTTTTAGTGGCACGATTCTTGGCCGCACTTTCGAAAAACATTCGCATTGATTTGAAAAGAATCTTCATTTTGAAATGTTTCAAAATAAAGCAACGACCCGTTCCATTTGTTAATTATTTATTACTAAAGCAACAGCTTACATTTTAACTATTTCAATTAACATTATTATTAAAACAAAAACTGTAGATTTTTATGCATTTACAAAACGACGTATGACGTACGTTGTCATCTGCGTATTATCACTTAAAACACCCGTCACTAGGCAACGGCCGCTTACGTGCTACAAAAATCAAACATTGTTTTGACGAGCCAACTGGAGGACACGGAGCGATCTTCACATTCAGACTTTGACATTTCTAAACTTTTATTCTTAATTATATTTCTTTAATTCGTTCATTTTACAATACATTTTCATCTGAGATACTTACTGTTATATTATTGTCTTGTATTATCATTTCTTGCATTTAACGTCTTCTCATTCTGTGAGTAGAATATTTTTACAGGTCAGATGACGTCGTTCTACGGAGGAAACTGTGGAGCTAGGGATCAGATCGCCTCGTTGTTCGTGGGGGATCTTCATCCACAAGTGTCCGAGTTCATCCTCCAACAGACGTTCAGCCCGTTCGGTCCGATCCAGTCCGTGCGGGTCTGCAGAGACAGGGTGACTTGGCGCTCCCTGCGGTATGGTTTTGTTAACTTTGTAAACCTCGCGGATGGTAAGTTAACTCTCCATTCTTCACGTTAACGTTTTGGTAATAAACATTTTCATTCAAAGTTTACAGTCTTGTGTAATTTTCTCTTTGTTGTTTTTTCCAGAAAATTAAGCTATATGAAGTGAGCCATATAAATAAACCTGCCTTGTCTTTCAGCTGAGCGTGCCATGGACACTCGGATGTGTCAGGATCTTCTGGGCAGACCCATGCGAATCATGTTCTCCCAGCGTGATTCCACACTGAGGAAGACTGGGGTCGGCAACATCTTCATCAAGGGTCTAGCCAGCAGCATCGATGGTGCCAGCCTGTACGATACCTTCTCACGTTTTGGGAAGATCCTGTCCTGCAAGGTAATAGCTGCGGGTAGACTGTTTTCATACACAAGATATATTATGCGTTGATGTCTTCGTTCGTGTCACATGTGTAATATATTTTCATCAAGGTGGTTTTTGATGCAAATGGATCCAAAGGTTACGGATTCGTCCACTTTCACACCTTCGAAGCGGCGGAAAAGGCCATCAAAACCCTTGATGGCATGTTGTTGGACGACCAGCTTGTGTAAGTGGATCTCCGTCGGTCTTCTTGTTCTTTGTCTTGTCTAATCTTATAGAGTTGAGCTCATTTTGTTCGTGTTTTAAAGATCCATTTGCCACTATAAAACCTTTGAGGAGCGTCACCTTGAGCGGAAGGCTATGGCTCAGGACAATGAGCGGCACTACCCGGTATCCATCACGAACCCCTTAACACACTTCTTACAAATCTTTATTGATTGTTGAAATGTCTTGTGTAACCATATGGTCTGTTAAAAAGGGGGTGAGTCTGTACGTGTCGAATCTGCCCTACGGCTTCAGAGAGCAGCAGCTGTACAGAGCGTTCTCACCCTTTGAAAGCATCACTAGTGCCAAGGTATGATACATGTTTATATTGTAATTGTTAAATAACAATTAAAGTGAAAGAAGACTTCAGCGAGTGCTTCTCTCTGTTCAGTTGATGATGGAGGCCGGGCGCAGCAGAGGGTTTGGATTTGTCAGCTTCTCCACCCTCGAAGATGCAACTACTGCTGCGTCGGTCATGAACGGGCGTATGGTTGCCGGCAGGGTGTTGCGGGTCACTTTGTCTCATCACAATGAGCCGAAGACCCAGCCTCGGCAACAGGACAGCAGCAGTGAATCACTTCCTGCTGGACAGTTTACATCTGCTGTTCCTCAGGTGAGATGAGCCCCTATTACAGATGATTTCAGATCTTTAAAATGCTTAACAGAGAAAGAATGTAATTACATGAACTTCATTTTATGCATTTGACAGGTTCAAAAACGCCTTGATGTTCACCCTGTAAACCAGCTGGCACTCCAGCCCGTCAGTCGTCAGACAGCAGAGGGCGTCCTCGCTCAGGGTCAGTAGCCTCTTTATATCTTTCTCGTTCTGTAAATGATGCTTCATCAGCCCTTCATATTCACATTGTTATTCACCCTGATGTACATCTTTACCTGTCTACAGGTGAGAGTCTCCGCCCACTGATGCCCGTCGTCCTGCTGGATGCTGTTCATGCTCAGCCTCCACGCCTGCAGGTTTCTCAGGTCCTTCTGGACTACTGGGTCAGTGCTCATACATCTCATCTCACTTCCACATTCTTGAATGACAAGATAACAGATTACAAGTTAGGAATAGTACTAAAATAATAGAGTGATGTATGTTGGTGTGTGCAGGCAAGTCAAGCAGAGTTGGATGTGTTGCGTCCCAGGCGACTGCTCGCCCTGCCTGCACCCAGTGATGATCCTAAAGTTGTCAATCACTGTGAATAGTCATGTTTTTTAATAGGATTGTTGTAATGTTTCTCTTGAATTATCACTTGAGATTTTATTGTTTCTCACTGTCTTTTCTCTTGTTTCCTGCAGTGTCTCAGATTCCTAAAAATCTGCCTGATGGTGCTACAGCTCCTGTCAAAACAGAAGCTCAACGGGTAGAAATCTCTCAATGAAACTTTGGATCATTCAATGTTTGATTTGAATTAAAAAGTGCTCACACATCTTTCTCCTTCCTGTAACAGATGGGTGAGTCTTCACATCAGCCACCATCCATGTGGGGGCGCTGGTTCTGGATGTCATTAAACGGATGTTTGAAGGCCAGAAGCCTGAGCTGCCCCACCAGCTGGAGCATCATGAATGTGCAGACAACACGCAGATCTTGTAAGTGTCGGGAAGCTGCTGACCTTTGTGTTAACATATAGCAATAAATGAATGAATCGAAGTTGTGGGATTTAGCCGAAAAAGTTATGAAATCTTTAAATGTGTTGAATGGATGTGTGTGTGATCGCTCGTTTGTGTGTTTCCAGACAAATGGATCTATTGCCGGACTCGACGCTCGGAGAACAACGTGGGACAACAATGAAGTCCTGATTATTGTAAAAATTGTACATATGTAGAAAAAATGGCATAAACTTAAATTTGTTTGAATATTTACTTAAGCTTAGATTTTTTTAATCTTCATGAAATTGATCTGGAATTTAAAGCTGCCTTTATAAATAGTATAAATAAAGAAATTAATTTTATCATCGAACGAATCACTTTACTGTCAATGCATTTATTTACTATTTAAACACTTTACATTCCTCAACTGCGTCACTTGGAATAAATCCAATGCTTAAGTGTAGAAAACCAAACATGCTTTGATTCACCTTCACCCACAAACACGCATCCTTCTTGTACAGTAGTACTACTCTATGAATTGTGTAATTCTATGAAAACTAAAGGGCGTATGGCTGTTTCAAGTGTCATTGCACTAAATGTATTGTAGCTCATGATTAATTATGCTTGTTTAACCTTGCTTGCGTACAGGTTGTTGTTAATACGTCATAGTTCAAAGAGCGTACAGGTCACATGACAATAGAAACACGTCTTAAATGTATTCATACTGCACTCACTCATACTATTAGGTTCTTAATCCAAATCTGTACATACTTTCACAGTATGCAATTTCAGACAGATATAGTGACCTGCAGCGACCGTATGCTCATTCGTGACCATCTCGCATCTTCAAGGGTGGAGAAGCTGACAAATCCTCTGCTGCGTCCGGCCTTCATCATCAACTGAGAAGAGAGAGAGCGACATGTGTTAATGTTTGTCCAAACACTTGCTGTAGTTTAATTTAGATTCGACACTAAGATCAAGTTACACAAGAACATTTCAACATACACCAAAGATTTGTGAAGCGATAAAGCGGTAACAGGGATGCACCATCAATGCTGTTGGTGAGACTCTTGAGGACAAGGAGGCGTTCTGATCCCTCAGTACACCGTGCTCTCAGCTTCACATATGCTTCCTCCAATAGCTTGTTCGCAGTCACCTAGTTCTGATATGCGTGAAATTCAGATGGAGGGCAGGAAGTAAGGCAGATCGAACTGAATACTGTAGTGGTTTAAACACTATTACAGGAGAAATATATACATAAAACAAAAACACAACATATGTCGGACGTCTACAGAAACCATTGTTTAAAGCAGTGGTTCTCAAAGTTTTATGTGTTCAGTTAATGTCGTATTTTTTAGAAATATGGAAACTTTTCATACATTTTGTATAATCAAACATCAGAATAAGACTACCGACAAAAATATTTGATGTTCCAGCATTGCATAACTTAATATGTCTTTGGTTTAATTCAAATTCTAGGTAAAGTCTTTATTTGGGGGCCCTACACAAAGGTTAAAAGTTCTTTCATCATTTACTCACCCTCAGATTGTTTCAAATCTGTTGTTCTGTTGAACACAAAGAAAGATATTTCTAAGAATGTAAGCAATTTTCAGTTCTGGGACAACATCCACTGCATTTGAAAAAATTATATTGTATATTGTATATTCTTTTCTGTTCAACGCAAACTTTGATATATTGAAGAATTTTGGAAAACATTTCTGGGACACGATTGACTAGCGTTGTCAATGATGTTTCGGAACGGAAAATTGCTAATCTTCTTTCAAATGTCTTTGTGTTCATGAGCACAAAGTAATTCATACAGGAATGAAATAACATGAGGATGAGTAAATTATTTTTCATTTTTGGGTGATCTATCCCTTTAAAGATCTAGCCCTTTAAAGCACATACAAACCTTTTCCCAGCGTTTATCTTCAAAGCTTATTCACGCGATTAAAGCATCTTGTGATTTTTCACTTTGATCGATTTGAGGAACCGTAAAAAACCCAGAACATAAATTCTCAATCACAAACTCAACATGTCTTCCTGCCCTCCATTTTCATTTTATTTTGTATTGGTGAAAACAACCATTGTATAGCATAAACCAGTACAATAAAATGTTACATTAACTGGGGTCAGGAGACTTGAAGATGTTATAATGTTTCAAACATGTTAATTGTGTAAAAGAGGATATAGAACAATCAAATTATGTAACAAACATCTTGAAAACTGGGGAAGAATTAATACATTTTTGTTTATGACTATAAGATTAACAAGTAAACTTAAAGTCAAATAAAAATATATTACAAACACTTGAAAGCATTATTTTCTTTATACATAATGACATCTTTTAATGTTAACTTTTACCAAATGGAAAATAAATTCAGCAAAATCCAACCAAAATTCTCCATTTGCAATTCTCTGCCTGGAAACGCAGTGACATGATGTCATGAGCAAACAACATGTGAACTATGTCATGAGAAGGTAAATAAGTTAATGCGACACAAAATAATACAATTACAACTTAGCTAAAAAAAGTTAAATAATATAAATCTGTTTTATAAATTCTATAAACATAATTTTATTAAAACAATTAAAATTTGAGAAATAGTAAAAATAACAATTTACAAATTAATAAAACATTAATAGTAAAATGTATAATAGTCTAGGAAAATGAATAATAAACAATTCGTTAGTTTGTTGCGGGACATGCGCAGCCTGGAAGGAGGCGTACGTTCTTTGAGCCTACGTCACTACGTAGCCTATTAGTCCGCTACTCGTTTTTTATTTTATTTCAGTTGTTTCTTTCATTTTAAGTTGTTCATTTTGTTTTGCTGTATTTTACTGGATGGTGTTTTTTAGTGGCACGATTCTTGGCCGCACTTTCGAAAAACATTCGCATTGATTTGAAAAGAATCTTCATTTTGAAATGTTTCAAAATAAAGCAACGACCCGTTCCATTTGTTAATTATTTATTACTAAAGCAACAGCTTACATTTTAACTATTTCAATTAACATTATTATTAAAACAAAAACTGTAGATTTTTATGCATTTACAAAACGACGTATGACGTACGTTGTCATCTGTGTAATATCACTTAAAACACCCGTCACTAGGCAACGGCCGCTTACGTGCTACAAAAATCAAACATTGTTTTGACGAGCCACTGGAGGACACGGAGCGATCTTCACATTCAGACTTTGACATTTCTAAACTTTTATTCTTAATTATTTTCTTTAATTCGTTCATTTTACAATACATTTTCATCTGAGATACTTACTGTTATATTATTGTCTTGTATTATCATTTCTTGCATTTAACGTCTTCTCATTCTGTGAGTAGAATATTTTTACAGGTCAGATGACGTCGTTCTACGGAGGAAACTGTGGAGCTAGGGATCAGATCGCCTCGTTGTTCGTGGGGGATCTTCATCCACAAGTGTCCGAGTTCATCCTCCAACAGACGTTCAGCCCGTTCGGTCCGATCCAGTCCGTGCGGGTCTGCAGAGACAGGGTGACTTGGCGCTCCCTGCGGTATGGTTTTGTTAACTTTGTAAACCTCGCGGATGGTAAGTTAACTCTCCATTCTTCACGTTAACGTTTTGGTAATAAACATTTTCATTCAAAGTTTACAGTCTTGTGTAATTTTCTCTTTGTTGTTTTTTCCAGAAAATTAAGCTATATGAAGTGAGCCATATAAATAAACCTGCCTTGTCTTTCAGCTGAGCGTGCCATGGACACTCGGATGTGTCAGGATCTTCTGGGCAGACCCATGCGAATCATGTTCTCCCAGCGTGATTCCACACTGAGGAAGACTGGGGTCGGCAACATCTTCATCAAGGGTCTAGCCAGCAGCATCGATGGTGCCAGCCTGTACGATACCTTCTCACGTTTTGGGAAGATCCTGTCCTGCAAGGTAATAGCTGCGGGTAGACTGTTTTCATACACAAGATATATTATGCGTTGATGTCTTCGTTCGTGTCACATGTGTAATATATTTTCATCAAGGTGGTTTTTGATGCAAATGGATCCAAAGGTTACGGATTCGTCCACTTTCACACCTTCGAAGCGGCGGAAAAGGCCATCAAAACCCTTGATGGCATGTTGTTGGACGACCAGCTTGTGTAAGTGGATCTCCGTCGGTCTTCTTGTTCTTTGTCTTGTCTAATCTTATAGAGTTGAGCTCATTTTGTTCGTGTTTTAAAGATCCATTTGCCACTATAAAACCTTTGAGGAGCGTCACCTTGAGCGGAAGGCTATGGCTCAGGACAATGAGCGGCACTACCCGGTATCCATCACGAACCCCTTAACACACTTCTTACAAATCTTTATTGATTGTTGAAATGTCTTGTGTAACCATATGGTCTGCTAAAAAGGGGGTGAGTCTGTACGTGTCGAATCTGCCCTACGGCTTCAGAGAGCAGCAGCTGTACAGAGCGTTCTCACCCTTTGAAAGCATCACTAGTGCCAAGGTATGATACATGTTTATATTGTAATTGTTAAATAACAATTAAAGTGAAAGAAGACTTCAGCGAGTGCTTCTCTCTGTTCAGTTGATGATGGAGGCCGGGCGCAGCAGAGGGTTTGGATTTGTCAGCTTCTCCACCCTCGAAGATGCAACTACTGCTGCGTCGGTCATGAACGGGCGTATGGTTGCCGGCAGGGTGTTGCGGGTCACTTTGTCTCATCACAATGAGCCGAAGACCCAGCCTCGGCAACAGGACAGCAGCAGTGAATCACTTCCTGCTGGACAGTTTACATCTGCTGTTCCTCAGGTGAGATGAGCCCCTATTACAGATGATTTCAGATCTTTAAAATGCTTAACAGAGAAAGAATGTAATTACATGAACTTCATTTTATGCATTTGACAGGTTCAAAAACGCCTTGATGTTCACCCTGTAAACCAGCTGGCACTCCAGCCCGTCAGTCGTCAGACAGCAGAGGGCGTCCTCGCTCAGGGTCAGTAGCCTCTTTATATCTTTCTCGTTCTGTAAATGATGCTTCATCAGCCCTTCATATTCACATTGTTATTCACCCTGATGTACATCTTTACCTGTCTACAGGTGAGAGTCTCCGCCCACTGATGCCCGTCGTCCTGCTGGATGCTGTTCGTGCTCAGCCTCCACGCCTGCAGGTTTCTCAGGTCCTTCTGGACTACTGGGTCAGTGCTCATACATCTCATCTCACTTCCACATTATTGAATGACAAGATAACAGATTACAAGTTAGGAATAGTACTAAAATAATAGAGTGATGTATGTTGGTGTGTGCAGGCAAGTCAAGCAGAGTTGGATGTGTTGCGTCCCAGGCGACTGCTCGCCCTGCCTGCACCCAGTGATGATCCTAAAGTTGTCAATCACTGTGAATAGTCATGTTTTATTAATAGGATTGTTGTAATGTTTCTCTTGAATTATCACTTGAGATTTTATTGTTTCTCACTGTCTTTTCTCTTGTTTCCTGCAGTGTCTCAGATTCCTAAAAATCTGCCTGATGGTGCTACAGCTCCTGTCAAAACAGAAGCTCAACGGGTAGAAATCTCTCAATGAAACTTTGGATCATTCAATGTTTGATTTGAATTAAAAAGTGCTCACACATCTTTCTCCTTCCTGTAACAGATGGGTGAGTCTTCACATCAGTCACCATCCATGTGGGGGCTCTGGTTCTGGATGTCATTAAACGGATGTTTGAAGGCCAGAAGCCTGAGCTGCCCCACCAGCTGGAGCATCATGAATGTGCAGACAACACGCAGATCTTGTAAGTGTCGGGAAGCTGCTGACCTTTTTGTTAACATATAGCAATAAATGAATGAATCGAAGTTGTGGGATTTAGCCGAAAAAGTTATGAAATCTTTAAATGTGTTTAATGGATGTGTGTGTGATCGCTCGTTTGTGTGTTTCCAGACAAATGGATCTATTGCCGCACTCGACGCTCGGAGAACAACGTGGGACAACAATGAAGTCCTGATTATTGTAAAAATTGTACATATGTAGAAAAAATGGCATAAACTTAAATTTGTTTGAATATTTACTTAAGCTTAGATTTTTTTAATCTTCATGAAATTGATCTGGAATTTAAAGCTGCCTTTATAAATAGTATAAATAAAGAAATTAATTTTATCATCGAACGAATCACTTTACTGTCAATGCATTTATTTACTGTTTAAACACTTTACATTCCTCAACTGCGTCACTTGGAATAAATCCAATGCTTAAGTGTAGAAAACCAAACATGCTTTGATTCACCTTCACCCACAAACACGCATCCTTCTTGTACAGTAGTACTACTCTATGAATTGTGTAATTCTATGAAAACTAAAGGGCGTATGGCTCTTTCAAGTGTCATTGCACTAAATGTATTGTAGCTCATGATTAATTATGCTTGTTTAACCTTGCTTGCGTACAGGTTGTTGTTAATACGTCATAGTTCAAAGAGCGTACAGGTCACATGACAATAGAAACACGTCTTAAATGTTTTCATACTGCACTCACTCATACTATTAGGTTCTTAATCCAAATCTGTACATACTTTCACAGTATGCAATTTCAGACAGATATAGTGACCTGCAGCGACCGTATGCTCATTCGTGACCATCTCGCATCTTCAAGGGTGGAGAAGCTGACAAATCCTCTGCTGCGTCCGGCCTTCATCATCAACTGAGAAGAGAGAGAGCGACATGTGTTAATGTTTGTCCAAACACTTGCTGTAGTTTAATTTAGATTCGACACTAAGATCAAGTTACACAAGAACATTTCAACATACACCAAAGATTTGTGAAGTGATAAAGCGGTAACAGGGATGCACCATCAATGCTGTTGGTGAGACTCTTGAGGACAAGGAGGCGTTCTGATCCCTCAGTACACCGTGCTCTCAGCTTCACATATGCTTCCTCCAATAGCTTGTTCGCAGTCACCTAGTTCTGATATGCGTGAAATTCAGATGGAGGGCAGGAAGTAAGGCAGATCGAACTGAATACTGTAGTGGTTTAAACACTATTACAGGAGAAATATATACATACACACAAAAACACAACATATGTCGGACGTCTACAGAAACCATTGTTTAAAGCAGTGGTTCTCAAAGTTTTATGTGTTCAGTTAATGTCGTATTTTTAGAAATATGGAAACTTTTCATACATTATGTATAATCAAACATCAGAATAAGACTACCGACAAAAATATTTGATGTTCCAGCATTGCATAACTTAATATGTCTTTGGTTTAATTCAAATTCTAGGTAAAGTCTTTATTTGGGGGCCCTACACAAAGGTTAAAAGTTCTTTCATCATTTACTCACCCTCAGATTGTTTCAAATCTGTTGTTCTGTTGAACACAAAGAAAGATATTTCTAAGAATGTAAGCAATTTTCAGTTCTGGGACAACATCCACTGCATTTGAAAAAATTATATTGTATATTGTATATTCTTTTCTGTTCAACGCAAAATTTGATATATTGAAGAATTTTGGAAAACATTTCTGGGACACGATTGACTAGCGTTGTCAATGATGTTTCGGAACGGAAAATTGCTAATCTTCTTTCAAATGTCTTTGTGTTCATGAGCACAAAGTAATTCATACAGGAATGAAATAACATGAGGATGAGTAAATTATTTTTCATTTTTGGGTGATCTATCCCTTTAAAGATCTAGCCCTTTAAAGCACATACAAACCTTTTCCCAGCGTTTATCTTCAAAGCTTATTCACGCGATTAAAGCATCTTGTGATTTTTCACTTTGATCGATTTGAGGAACCGTAAAAAACCCAGAACATAAATTCTCAATCACAAACTCAACATGTCTTCCTGCCCTCCATTTTCATTTTATTTTGTATTGGTGAAAACAACCATTGTATAGCATAAACCAGTACAATAAAATGTTACATTAACTGGGGTCAGGAGACTTGAAGATGTTATAATGTTTCAAACATGTTAATTGTGTAAAAGAGGATATAGAACAATCAAATTATGTAACAAACATCTTGAAAACTGGGGAAGAATTAATACATTTTTGTTTATGACTATAAGATTAACAAGTAAACTTAAAGTCAAATAAAAATATATTACAAACACTTGAAAGCATTATTTTCTTTATACATAATGACATCTTTTAATGTTAACTTTTACCAAATGGAAAATAAATTCAGCAAAATCCAACCAAAATTCTCCATTTGCAATTCTCTGCCTGGAAACGCAATGACATGATGTCATGAGCAAACAACATGTGAACTATGTCATGAGAAGGTAAATAAGTTAATGCGACACAAAATAATACAATTACAACTTTGCTAAAAAAAGTTAAATAATATAAATCTGTTTTATAAATTCTATAAACATAATTTTATTAAAACAATTAAAATTTGAGAAATAGTAAAAATAACAATTTACAAATTAATAAAACATTAAAAGTAAAATGTATAATAGTATAGTAAAATGAATAATAAACAATTCGTTAGTTTGTTGCGGGACATGCGCAGCCTGGAAGGAGGCGTACGTTCTTTGAGCCTACGTCACTACGTAGCCTATTAGTCCGCCACTCGTTTTTTATTTTATTTCAGTTGTTTCTTTCATTTTAAGTTGTTCATTTTGTTTTGCTGTACTTTACTGGATGGTGTTTTTTAGTGGCACGATTCTTGGCCGCACTTTCGAAAAACATTCGCATTGATTTGAAAAGAATCTTCATTTTGAAATGTTTCAAAATAAAGCAACGACCCGTTCCATTTGTTAATTATTTATTACTAAAGCAACAGCTTACATTTTAACTATTTCAATTAACATTATTATTAAAACAAAAACTGTAGATTTTTATGCATTTACAAAACGACGTATGACGTACGTTGTCATCTGCGTATTATCACTTAAAACACCCGTCACTAGGCAACGGCCGCTTACGTGCTACAAAAATCAAACATTGTTTTGACGAGCCACTGGAGGACACGGAGCGATCTTCACATTCAGACTTTGACATTTCTAAACTTTTATTCTTAATTATATTTCTTTAATTCGTTCATTTTACAATACATTTTCATCTGAGATACTTACTGTTATATTATTGTCTTGTATTATCATTTCTTGCATTTAACGTCTTCTCATTCTGTGAGTAGAATATTTTTACAGGTCAGATGACGTCGTTCTACGGAGGAAACTGTGGAGCTAGGGATCAGATCGCCTCGTTGTTCGTGGGGGATCTTCATCCACAAGTGTCCGAGTTCATCCTCCAACAGACGTTCAGCCCGTTCGGTCCGATCCAGTCCGTGCGGGTCTGCAGAGACAGGGTGACTTGGCGCTCCCTGCGGTATGGTTTTGTTAACTTTGTAAACCTCGCGGATGGTAAGTTAACTCTCCATTCTTCACGTTAACGTTTTGGTAATAAACATTTTCATTCAAAGTTTACAGTCTTGTGTAATTTTCTCTTTGTTGTTTTTTCCAGAAAATTAAGCTATATGAAGTGAGCCATATAAATAAACCTGCCTTGTCTTTCAGCTGAGCGTGCCATGGACACTCGGATGTGTCAGGATCTTCTGGGCAGACCCATGCGAATCATGTTCTCCCAGCGTGATTCCACACTGAGGAAGACTGGGGTCGGCAATATCTTCATCAAGGGTCTAGCCAGCAGCATCGATGGTGCCAGCCTGTACGATACCTTCTCACGTTTTGGGAAGATCCTGTCCTGCAAGGTAATAGCTGCGGGTAGACTGTTTTCATACACAAGATATATTATGCGTTGATGTCTTCGTTCGTGTCACATGTGTAATATATTTTCATCAAGGTGGTTTTTGATGCAAATGGATCCAAAGGTTACGGATTCGTCCACTTTCACACCTTCGAAGCGGCGGAAAAGGCCATCAAAACCCTTGATGGCATGTTGTTGGACGACCAGCTTGTGTAAGTGGATCTCCGTCGGTCTTCTTGTTCTTTGTCTTGTCTAATCTTATAGAGTTGAGCTCATTTTGTTCGTGTTTTAAAGATCCATTTGCCACTATAAAACCTTTGAGGAGCGTCACCTTGAGCGGAAGGCTATGGCTCAGGACAATGAGCGGCACTACCCGGTATCCATCACGAACCCCTTAACACACTTCTTACAAATCTTTATTGATTGTTGAAATGTCTTGTGTAACCTTATGGTCTGTTAAAAAGGGGGTGAGTCTGTACGTGTCGAATCTGCCCTACGGCTTCAGAGAGCAGCAGCTGTACAGAGCGTTCTCACCCTTTGAAAGCATCACTAGTGCCAAGGTATGATACATGTTTATATTGTAATTGTTAAATAACAATTAAAGTGAAAGAAGACTTCAGCGAGTGCTTCTCTCTGTTCAGTTGATGATGGAGGCCGGGCGCAGCAGAGGGTTTGGATTTGTCAGCTTCTCCACCCTCGAAGATGCAACTACTGCTGCGTCGGTCATGAACGGGCGTATGGTTGCCGGCAGGGTGTTGCGGGTCACTTTGTCTCATCACAATGAGCCGAAGACCCAGCCTCGGCAACAGGACAGCAGCAGTGAATCACTTCCTGCTGGACAGTTTACATCTGCTGTTCCTCAGGTGAGATGAGCCCCTATTACAGATGATTTCAGATCTTTAAAATGCTTAACAGAGAAAGAATGTAATTACATGAACTTCATTTTATGCATTTGACAGGTTCAAAAACGCCTTGATGTTCACCCTGTAAACCAGCTGGCACTCCAGCCCGTCAGTCGTCAGACAGCAGAGGGCGTCCTCGCTCAGGGTCAGTAGCCTCTTTATATCTTTCTCGTTCTGTAAATGATGCTTCATCAGCCCTTCATATTCACATTGTTATTCACCCTGATGTACATCTTTACCTGTCTACAGGTGAGAGTCTCCGCCCACTGATGCCCGTCGTCCTGCTGGATGCTGTTCATGCTCAGCCTCCACGCCTGCAGGTTTCTCAGGTCCTTCTGGACTACTGGGTCAGTGCTCATACATCTCATCTCACTTCCACATTCTTGAATGACAAGATAACAGATTACAAGTTAGGAATAGTACTAAAATAATAGAGTGATGTATGTTGGTGTGTGCAGGCAAGTCAAGCAGAGTTGGATGTGTTGCGTCCCAGGCGACTGCTCGCCCTGCCTGCACCCAGTGATGATCCTAAAGTTGTCAATCACTGTGAATAGTCATGTTTTTTAATAGGATTGTTGTAATGTTTCTCTTGAATTATCACTTGAGATTTTATTGTTTCTCACTGTCTTTTCTCTTGTTTCCTGCAGTGTCTCAGATTCCTAAAAATCTGCCTGATGGTGCTACAGCTCCTGTCAAAACAGAAGCTCAACGGGTAGAAATCTCTCAATGAAACTTTGGATCATTCAATGTTTGATTTGAATTAAAAAGTGCTCACACATCTTTCTCCTTCCTGTAACAGATGGGTGAGTCTTCACATCAGCCACCATCCATGTGGGGGCGCTGGTTCTGGATGTCATTAAACGGATGTTTGAAGGCCAGAAGCCTGAGCTGCCCCACCAGCTGGAGCATCATGAATGTGCAGACAACACGCAGATCTTGTAAGTGTCGGGAAGCTGCTGACCTTTGTGTTAACATATAGCAATAAATGAATGAATCGAAGTTGTGGGATTTAGCCGAAAAAGTTATGAAATCTTTAAATGTGTTTAATGGATGTGTGTGTGATCGCTCGTTTGTGTGTTTCCAGACAAATGGATCTATTGCCGGACTCGACGCTCGGAGAACAACGTGGGACAACAATGAAGTCCTGATTATTGTAAAAATTGTACATATGTAGAAAAAATGGCATAAACTTAAATTTGTTTGAATATTTACTTAAGCTTAGATTTTTTTAATCTTCATGAAATTGATCTGGAATTTAAAGCTGCCTTTATAAATAGTATAAATAAAGAAATTAATTTTATCATCGAACGAATCACTTTACTGTCAATGCATTTATTTACTATTTAAACACTTTACATTCCTCAACTGCGTCACTTGGAATAAATCCAATGCTTAAGTGTAGAAAACCAAACATGCCTTGATTCACCTTCACCCACAAACACGCATCCTTCTTGTACAGTAGTACTACTCTATGAATTGTGTAATTCTATGAAAACTAAAGGGCGTATGGCTGTTTCAAGTGTCATTGCACTAAATGTATTGTAGCTCATGATTAATTATGCTTGTTTAACCTTGCTTGCGTACAGGTTGTTGTTAATACGTCATAGTTCAAAGAGCGTACAGGTCACATGACAATAGAAACACGTCTTAAATGTTTTCATACTGCACTCACTCATACTATTAGGTTCTTAATCCAAATCTGTACATACTTTCACAGTATGCAATTTCAGACAGATATAGTGACCTGCAGCGACCGTATGCTCATTCGTGACCATCTCGCATCTTCAAGGGTGGAGAAGCTGACAAATCCTCTGCTGCGTCCGGCCTTCATCATCAACTGAGAAGAGAGAGAGCAACATGTGTTAATGTTTGTCCAAACACTTGCTGTAGTTTAATTTAGATTCGACACTAAGATCAAGTTACACAAGAACATTTCAACATACACCAAAGATTTGTGAAGCGATAAAGCGGTAACAGGGATGCACCATCAATGCTGTTGGTGAGACTCTTGAGGACAAGGAGGCGTTCTGATCCCTCAGTACACCGTGCTCTCAGCTTCACATATGCTTCCTCCAATAGCTTGTTCGCAGTCACCTAGTTCTGATATGCGTGAAATTCAGATGGAGGGCAGGAAGTAAGGCAGATCGAACTGAATACTGTAGTGGTTTAGACACTATTACAGGAGAAATATATACATAAAACAAAAACACAACATATGTCGGACGTCTACAGAAACCATTGTTTAAAGCAGTGGTTCTCAAAGTTTTATGTGTTCAGTTAATGTCGTATTTTTTAGAAATATGGAAACTTTTCATACATTTTGTATAATCAAACATCAGAATAAGACTACCGACAAAAATATTTGATGTTCCAGCATTGAATAACTTAATATGTCTTTGGTTTAATTCAAATTCTAGGTAAAGTCTTTATTTGGGGGCCCTACACAAAGGTTAAAAGTTCTTTCATCATTTACTCACCCTCAGATTGTTTCAAATCTGTTGTTCTGTTGAACACAAAGAAAGATATTTCTAAGAATGTAAGCAATTTTCAGTTCTGGGACAACATCCACTGCATTTGAAAAAATTATATTGTATATTGTATATTCTTTTCTGTTCAACGCAAAATTTGATATATTGAAGAATTTTGGAAAACATTTCTGGGACACGATTGACTAGCGTTGTCAATGATGTTTCGGAACGGAAAATTGCTAATCTTCTTTCAAATGTCTTTGTGTTCATGAGCACAAAGTACTTTATACAGGAATGAAATAACATGAGGATGAGTAAATTATTTTTCATTTTTGGGTGATCTATCCCTTTAAAGATCTAGCCCTTTAAAGCACATACAAACCTTTTCCCAGCGTTTATCTTCAAAGCTTATTCACGCGATTAAAGCATCTTGTGATTTTTCACTTTGATCGATTTGAGGAACCGTAAAAAACCCAGAACATAAATTCTCAATCACAAACTCAACATGTCTTCCTGCCCTCCATTTTCATTTTATTTTGTATTGGTGAAAACAACCATTGTATAGCATAAACCAGTACAATAAAATGTTACATTAACTGGGGTCAGGAGACTTGAAGATGTTATAATGTTTCAAACATGTTAATTGTGTAAAAGAGGATATAGAACAATCAAATTATGTAACAAACATCTTGAAAACTGGGGAAGAATTAATACATTTTTGTTTATGACTATAAGATTAACAAGTAAACTTAAAGTCAAATAAAAATATATTACAAACACTTGAAAGCATTATTTTCTTTATACATAATGACATCTTTTAATGTTAACTTTTACCAAATGGAAAATAAATTCAGCAAAATCCAACCAAAATTCTCCATTTGCAATTCTCTGCCTGGAAACGCAATGACATGATGTCATGAGCAAACAACATGTGAACTATGTCATGAGAAGGTAAATAAGTTAATGCGACACAAAATAATACAATTACAACTTAGCTAAAAAAAGTTAAATAATATAAATCTGTTTTATAAATTCTATAAACATAATTTTATTAAAACAATTAAAATTTGAGAAATAGTAAAAATAACAATTTACAAATTAATAAAACATTAAAAGTAAAATGTATAATAGTCTAGTAAAATGAATAATAAACAATTCGTTAGTTTGTTGCGGGACATGCGCAGCCTGGAAGGAGGCGTACGTTCTTTGAGCCTACGTCACTACGTAGCCTATTAGTCCGCTACTCGTTTTTTATTTTATTTCAGTTGTTTCTTTCATTTTAAGTTGTTCATTTTGTTTTGCTGTATTTTACTGGATGGTGTTTTTTAGTGGCACGATTCTTGGCCGCACTTTCGAAAAACATTCGCATTGATTTGAAAAGAATCTTCATTTTGAAATGTTTCAAAATAAAGCAACGACCCGTTCCATTTGTTAATTATTTATTACTAAAGCAACAGCTTACATTTTAACTATTTCAATTAACATTATTATTAAAACAAAAACTGTAGATTTTTATGCATTTACAAAACGACGTATGACGTACGTTGTCATCTGCGTAATATCACTTAAAACACCCGTCACTAGGCAACGGCCGCTTACGTGCTACAAAAATCAAACATTGTTTTGACGAGCCACTGGAGGACACGGAGCGATCTTCACATTCAGACTTTGACATTTCTAAACTTTTATTCTTAATTATTTTCTTTAATTCGTTCATTTTACAATACATTTTCATCTGAGATACTTACTGTTATATTATTGTCTTGTATTATCATTTCTTGCATTTAACGTCTTCTCATTCTGTGAGTAGAATATTTTTACAGGTCAGATGACGTCGTTCTACGGAGGAAACTGTGGAGCTAGGGATCAGATCGCCTCGTTGTTCGTGGGGGATCTTCATCCACAAGTGTCCGAGTTCATCCTCCAACAGACGTTCAGCCCGTTCGGTCCGATCCAGTCCGTGCGGGTCTGCAGAGACAGGGTGACTTGGCGCTCCCTGCGGTATGGTTTTGTTAACTTTGTAAACCTCGCGGATGGTAAGTTAACTCTCCATTCTTCACGTTAACGTTTTGGTAATAAACATTTTCATTCAAAGTTTACAGTCTTGTGTAATTTTCTCTTTGTTGTTTTTTCCAGAAAATTAAGCTTTATGAAGTGAGCCATATAAATAAACCTGCCTTGTCTTTCAGCTGAGCGTGCCATGGACACTCGGATGTGTCAGGATCTTCTGGGCAGACCCATGCGAATCATGTTCTCCCAGCGTGATTCCACACTGAGGAAGACTGGGGTCGGCAACATCTTCATCAAGGGTCTAGCCAGCAGCATCGATGGTGCCAGCCTGTACGATACCTTCTCACGTTTTGGGAAGATCCTGTCCTGCAAGGTAATAGCTGCGGGTAGACTGTTTTCATACACAAGATATATTATGCGTTGATGTCTTCGTTCGTGTCACATGTGTAATATATTTTCATCAAGGTGGTTTTTGATGCAAATGGATCCAAAGGTTACGGATTCGTCCACTTTCACACCTTCGAAGCGGCGGAAAAGGCCATCAAAACCCTTGATGGCATGTTGTTGGACGACCAGCTTGTGTAAGTGGATCTCCGTCGGTCTTCTTGTTCTTTGTCTTGTCTAATCTTATAGAGTTGAGCTCATTTTGTTCGTGTTTTAAAGATCCATTTGCCACTATAAAACCTTTGAGGAGCGTCACCTTGAGCGGAAGGCTATGGCTCAGGACAATGAGCGGCACTACCCGGTATCCATCACGAACCCCTTAACACACTTCTTACAAATCTTTATTGATTGTTGAAATGTCTTGTGTAACCATATGGTCTGTTAAAAAGGGGGTGAGTCTGTACGTGTCGAATCTGCCCTACGGCTTCAGAGAGCAGCAGCTGTACAGAGCGTTCTCACCCTTTGAAAGCATCACTAGTGCCAAGGTATGATACATGTTTATATTGTAATTGTTAAATAACAATTAAAGTGAAAGAAGACTTCAGCGAGTGCTTCTCTCTGTTCAGTTGATGATGGAGGCCGGGCGCAGCAGAGGGTTTGGATTTGTCAGCTTCTCCACCCTCGAAGATGCAACTACTGCTGCGTCGGTCATGAACGGGCGTATGGTTGCCGGCAGGGTGTTGCGGGTCACTTTGTCTCATCACAATGAGCCGAAGACCCAGCCTCGGCAACAGGACCGCAGCAGTGAATCACTTCCTGCTGGACAGTTTACATCTGCTGTTCCTCAGGTGAGATGAGCCCCTATTACAGATGATTTCAGATCTTTAAAATGCTTAACAGAGAAAGAATGTAATTACATGAACTTCATTTTATGCATTTGACAGGTTCAAAAACGCCTTGATGTTCACCCTGTAAACCAGCTGGCACTCCAGCCCGTCAGTCGTCAGACAGCAGAGGGCGTCCTCGCTCAGGGTCAGTAGCCTCTTTATATCTTTCTCGTTCTGTAAATGATGCTTCATCAGCCCTTCATATTCACATTGTTATTCACCCTGATGTACATCTTTACCTGTCTACAGGTGAGAGTCTCCGCCCACTGATGCCCGTCGTCCTGCTGGATGCTGTTCGTGCTCAGCCTCCACGCCTGCAGGTTTCTCAGGTCCTTCTGGACTACTGGGTCAGTGCTCATACAGCTCATCTCACTTCCACATTCTTGAATGACAAGATAACAGATTACAAGTTAGGAATAGTACTAAAATAATAGAGTGATGTATGTTGGTGTGCAGGCAAGTCAAGCAGAGTTGGATGTGTTGCGTCCCAGGCGACTGCTCGCCCTGCCTGCACCCAGTGATGATCCTAAAGTTGTCAATCACTGTGAATAGTCATGTTTTATTAATAGGATTGTTGTAATGTTTCTCTTGAATTATCACTTGAGATTTTATTGTTTCTCACTGTCTTTTCTCTTGTTTCCTGCAGTGTCTCAGATTCCTAAAAATCTGCCTGATGGTGCTACAGCTCCTGTCAAAACAGAAGCTCAACGGGTAGAAATCTCTCAATGAAACTTTGGATCATTCAATGTTTGATTTGAATTAAAAAGTGCTCACACATCTTTCTCCTTCCTGTAACAGATGGGTGAGTCTTCACATCAGTCACCATCCATGTGGGGGCTCTGGTTCTGGATGTCATTAAACGGATGTTTGAAGGCCAGAAGCCTGAGCTGCCCCACCAGCTGGAGCATCATGAATGTGCAGACAACACGCAGATCTTGTAAGTGTCGGGAAGCTGCTGACCTTTTTGTTAACATATAGCAATAAATGAATGAATCGAAGTTGTGGGATTTAGCCGAAAAAGTTATGAAATCTTTAAATGTGTTTAATGGATGTGTGTGTGATCGCTCGTTTGTGTGTTTCCAGACAAATGGATCTATTGCCGCACTCGACGCTCGGAGAACAACGTGGGACAACAATGAAGTCCTGATTATTGTAAAAATTGTACATATGTAGAAAAAATGGCATAAACTTAAATTTGTTTGAATATTTACTTAAGCTTAGATTTTTTTAATCTTCATGAAATTGATCTGGAATTTAAAGCTGCCTTTATAAATAGTATAAATAAAGAAATTAATTTTATCATCGAACGAATCACTTTACTGTCAATGCATTTATTTACTATTTAAACACTTTACATTCCTCAACTGCGTCACTTGGAATAAATCCAATGCTTAAGTGTAGAAAACCAAACATGCTTTGATTCACCTTCACCCACAAACACGCATCCTTCTTGTACAGTAGTACTACTCTATGAATTGTGTAATTCTATGAAAACTAAAGGGCGTATGGCTGTTTCAAGTGTCATTGCACTAAATGTATTGTAGCTCATGATTAATTATGCTTGTTTAACCTTGCTTGCGTACAGGTTGTTGTTAATACGTCATAGTTCAAAGAGCGTACAGGTCACATGACAATAGAAACACGTCTTAAATGTTTTCATACTGCACTCACTCATACTATTAGGTTCTTAATCCAAATCTGTACATACTTTCACAGTATGCAATTTCAGACAGATATAGTGACCTGCAGCGACCGTATGCTCATTCGTGACCATCTCGCATCTTCAAGGGTGGAGAAGCTGACAAATCCTCTGCTGCGTCCGGCCTTCATCATCAACTGAGAAGAGAGAGAGCGACATGTGTTAATGTTTGTCCAAACACTTGCTGTAGTTTAATTTAGATTCGACACTAAGATCAAGTTACACAAGAACATTTCAACATACACCAAAGATTTGTGAAGCGATAAAGCGGTAACAGGGATGCACCATCAATGCTGTTGGTGAGACTCTTGAGGACAAGGAGGCGTTCTGATCCCTCAGTACACCGTGCTCTCAGCTTCACATATGCTTCCTCCAATAGCTTGTTCGCAGTCACCTAGTTCTGATATGCGTGAAATTCAGATGGAGGGCAGGAAGTAAGGCAGATCGAACTGAATACTGTAGTGGTTTAAACACTATTACAGGAGAAATATATACATACACACAAAAACACAACATATGTCGGACGTCTACAGAAACCATTGTTTAAAGCAGTGGTTCTCAAAGTTTTATGTGTTCAGTTAATGTCGTATTTTTAGAAATATGGAAACTTTTCATACATTATGTATAATCAAACATCAGAATAAGACTACCGACAAAAATATTTGATGTTCCAGCATTGCATAACTTAATATGTCTTTGGTTTAATTCAAATTCTAGGTAAAGTCTTTATTTGGGGGCCCTACACAAAGGTTAAAAGTTCTTTCATCATTTACTCACCCTCAGATTGTTTCAAATCTGTTGTTCTGTTGAACACAAAGAAAGATATTTCTAAGAATGTAAGCAATTTTCAGTTCTGGGACAACATCCACTGCATTTGAAAAAATTATATTGTATATTGTATATTCTTTTCTGTTCAACGCAAAATTTGATATATTGAAGAATTTTGGAAAACATTTCTGGGACACGATTGACTAGCGTTGTCAATGATGTTTCGGAACGGAAAATTGCTAATCTTCTTTCAAATGTCTTTGTGTTCATGAGCACAAAGTAATTCATACAGGAATGAAATAACATGAGGATGAGTAAATTATTTTTCATTTTTGGGTGATCTATCCCTTTAAAGATCTAGCCCTTTAAAGCACATACAAACCTTTTCCCAGCGTTTATCTTCAAAGCTTATTCACGCGATTAAAGCATCTTGTGATTTTTCACTTTGATCGATTTGAGGAACCGTAAAAAACCCAGAACATAAATTCTCAATCACAAACTCAACATGTCTTCCTGCCCTCCATTTTCATTTTATTTTGTATTGGTGAAAACAACCATTGTATAGCATAAACCAGTACAATAAAATGTTACATTAACTGGGGTCAGGAGACTTGAAGATGTTATAATGTTTCAAACATGTTAATTGTGTAAAAGAGGATATAGAACAATCAAATTATGTAACAAACATCTTGAAAACTGGGGAAGAATTAATACATTTTTGTTTATGACTATAAGATTAACAAGTAAACTTAAAGTCAAATAAAAATATATTACAAACACTTGAAAGCATTATTTTCTTTATACATAATGACATCTTTTAATGTTAACTTTTACCAAATGGAAAATAAATTCAGCAAAATCCAACCAAAATTCTCCATTTGCAATTCTCTGCCTGGAAACGCAATGACATGATGTCATGAGCAAACAACATGTGAACTATGTCATGAGAAGGTAAATAAGTTAATGCGACACAAAATAATACAATTACAACTTTGCTAAAAAAAGTTAAATAATATAAATCTGTTTTATAAATTATATAAACATAATTTTATTAAAACAATTAAAATTTGAGAAATAGTAAAAATAACAATTTACAAATTAATAAAACATTAAAAGTAAAATGTATAATAGTCTAGTAAAATGAATAATAAACAATTCGTTAGTTTGTTGCGGGACATGCGCAGCCTGGAAGGAGGCGTACGTTCTTTGAGCCTACGTCACTACGTAGCCTATTAGTCCGCCACTCGTTTTTTATTTTATTTCAGTTGTTTCTTTCATTTTAAGTTGTTCATTTTGTTTTGCTGTACTTTACTGGATGGTGTTTTTTAGTGGCACGATTCTTGGCCGCACTTTCGAAAAACATTCGCATTGATTTGAAAAGAATCTTCATTTTGAAATGTTTCAAAATAAAGCAACGACCCGTTCCATTTGTTAATTATTTATTACTAAAGCAACAGCTTACATTTTAACTATTTCAATTAACATTATTATTAAAACAAAAACTGTAGATTTTTATGCATTTACAAAACGACGTATGACGTACGTTGTCATCTGCGTATTATCACTTAAAACACCCGTCACTAGGCAACGGCCGCTTACGTGCTACAAAAATCAAACATTGTTTTGACGAGCCACTGGAGGACACGGAGCGATCTTCACATTCAGACTTTGACATTTCTAAACTTTTATTCTTAATTATATTTCTTTAATTCGTTCATTTTACAATACATTTTCATCTGAGATACTTACTGTTATATTATTGTCTTGTATTATCATTTCTTGCATTTAACGTCTTCTCATTCTGTGAGTAGAATATTTTTACAGGTCAGATGACGTCGTTCTACGGAGGAAACTGTGGAGCTAGGGATCAGATCGCCTCGTTGTTCGTGGGGGATCTTCATCCACAAGTGTCCGAGTTCATCCTCCAACAGACGTTCAGCCCGTTCGGTCCGATCCAGTCCGTGCGGGTCTGCAGAGACAGGGTGACTTGGCGCTCCCTGCGGTATGGTTTTGTTAACTTTGTAAACCTCGCGGATGGTAAGTTAACTCTCCATTCTTCACGTTAACGTTTTGGTAATAAACATTTTCATTCAAAGTTTACAGTCTTGTGTAATTTTCTCTTTGTTGTTTTTTCCAGAAAATTAAGCTATATGAAGTGAGCCATATAAATAAACCTGCCTTGTCTTTCAGCTGAGCGTGCCATGGACACTCGGATGTGTCAGGATCTTCTGGGCAGACCCATGCGAATCATGTTCTCCCAGCGTGATTCCACACTGAGGAAGACTGGGGTCGGCAACATCTTCATCAAGGGTCTAGCCAGCAGCATCGATGGTGCCAGCCTGTACGATACCTTCTCACGTTTTGGGAAGATCCTGTCCTGCAAGGTAATAGCTGCGGGTAGACTGTTTTCATACACAAGATATATTATGCGTTGATGTCTTCGTTCGTGTCACATGTGTAATATATTTTCATCAAGGTGGTTTTTGATGCAAATGGATCCAAAGGTTACGGATTCGTCCACTTTCACACCTTCGAAGCGGCGGAAAAGGCCATCAAAACCCTTGATGGCATGTTGTTGGACGACCAGCTTGTGTAAGTGGATCTCCGTCGGTCTTCTTGTTCTTTGTCTTGTCTAATCTTATAGAGTTGAGCTCATTTTGTTCGTGTTTTAAAGATCCATTTGCCACTATAAAACCTTTGAGGAGCGTCACCTTGAGCGGAAGGCTATGGCTCAGGACAATGAGCGGCACTACCCGGTATCCATCACGAACCCCTTAACACACTTCTTACAAATCTTTATTGATTGTTGAAATGTCTTGTGTAACCATATGGTCTGTTAAAAAGGGGGTGAGTCTGTACGTGTCGAATCTGCCCTACGGCTTCAGAGAGCAGCAGCTGTACAGAGCGTTCTCACCCTTTGAAAGCATCACTAGTGCCAAGGTATGATACATGTTTATATTGTAATTGTTAAATAACAATTAAAGTGAAAGAAGACTTCAGCGAGTGCTTCTCTCTGTTCAGTTGATGATGGAGGCCGGGCGCAGCAGAGGGTTTGGATTTGTCAGCTTCTCCACCCTCGAAGATGCAACTACTGCTGCGTCGGTCATGAACAGGCGTATGGTTGCCGGCAGGGTGTTGCGGGTCACTTTGTCTCATCACAATGAGCCGAAGACCCAGCCTCGGCAACAGGACAGCAGCAGTGAATCACTTCCTGCTGGACAGTTTACATCTGCTGTTCCTCAGGTGAGATGAGCCCCTATTACAGATGATTTCAGATCTTTAAAATGCTTAACAGAGAAAGAATGTAATTACATGAACTTCATTTTATGCATTTGACAGGTTCAAAAACGCCTTGATGTTCACCCTGTAAACCAGCTGGCACTCCAGCCCGTCAGTCGTCAGACAGCAGAGGGCGTCCTCGCTCAGGGTCAGTAGCCTCTTTATATCTTTCTCGTTCTGTAAATGATGCTTCATCAGCCCTTCATATTCACATTGTTATTCACCCTGATGTACATCTTTACCTGTCTACAGGTGAGAGTCTCCGCCCACTGATGCCCGTCGTCCTGCTGGATGCTGTTCATGCTCAGCCTCCACGCCTGCAGGTTTCTCAGGTCCTTCTGGACTACTGGGTCAGTGCTCATACAGCTCATCTCACTTCCACATTCTTGAATGACAAGATAACAGATTACAAGTTAGGAATAGTACTAAAATAATAGAGTGATGTATGTTGGTGTGTGCAGGCAAGTCAAGCAGAGTTGGATGTGTTGCGTCCCAGGCGACTGCTCGCCCTGCCTGCACCCAGTGATGATCCTAAAGTTGTCAATCACTGTGAATAGTCATGTTTTATTAATAGGATTGTTGTAATGTTTCTCTTGAATTATCACTTGAGATTTTATTGTTTCTCACTGTCTTTTCTCTTGTTTCCTGCAGTGTCTCAGATTCCTAAAAATCTGCCTGATGGTGCTACAGCTCCTGTCAAAACAGAAGCTCAACGGGTAGAAATCTCTCAATGAAACTTTGGATCATTCAATGTTTGATTTGAATTAAAAAGTGCTCACACATCTTTCTCCTTCCTGTAACAGATGGGTGAGTCTTCACATCAGTCACCATCCATGTGGGGGCTCTGGTTCTGGATGTCATTAAACGGATGTTTGAAGGCCAGAAGCCTGAGCTGCCCCACCAGCTGGAGCATCATGAATGTGCAGACAACACGCAGATCTTGTAAGTGTCGGGAAGCTGCTGACCTTTGTGTTAACATATAGCAATAAATGAATGAATCGAAGTTGTGGGATTTAGCCGAAAAAGTTATGAAATCTTTAAATGTGTTTAATGGATGTGTGTGTGAGATCGCTCGTTTGTGTGTTTCCAGACAAATGGATCTATTGCCGCACTCGACGCTCGGAGAACAACGTGGGACAACAATGAAGTCCTGATTATTGTAAAAATTTTACATATGTAGAAAAAATGGCATAAACTTAAATTTGTTTGAATATTTACTTAAGCTTAGATTTTTTTAATCTTCATGAAATTGATCTGGAATTTAAAGCTGCCTTTATAAATAGTATAAATAAAGAAATTAATTTTATCATCGAACGAATCACTTTACTGTCAATGCATTTATTTACTATTTAAACACTTTACATTCCTCAACTGCGTCACTTGGAATAAATCCAATGCTTAAGTGTAGAAAACCAAACATGCCTTGATTCACCTTCACCCACAAACACGCATCCTTCTTGTACAGTAGTACTACTCTATGAATTGTGTAATTCTATGAAAACTAAAGGGCGTATGTGTCATGATTCTGCTCCATCATGTCATGTTTTCTTAGTGTAGTGGCAGGATCATGACAGAACCTCATGTTAAATGTGGAGAGAGATAATTATTGTTCTTATGGCCTTCCATAATCTCTCTCCGGTCTCGTCTTTGTTCCCATCCTCTCGTTACCCTCTTTATTGATTAATGCCTTTCACCTGTTTCCCTCTTGATTTGCTCCCTTATTTAATGCCCTTGTGTCTTCTGTCTTGTGCTGGTTCATTGTGGTTGTGTGGTGAGTTCTTGTCAGTCTAGTCATGTGTTAATGTTTAAAGTTTATTTATGTGTAGTTAGTTTTAGTCTTGTCATGTTATTATATTGTCATGTTTTGTTACCCCCACGTGGGTCTTTGTTTTATTATTTATTAAATTATCTGTTAACCCCTTACCCGCTGTCTGCACCTGGGTCCTCTCTCCGTGTCTCACCACGAGAATCATGACAGAATGAACCAGCCATAATCGGACCCAGCAGACAGAGGGATCGTTGTGGCAGCAGTTGAGGCTGCCGGATTCCCCTCCGGGGTTAGAGGTTGCCGGACTCCCTTCCAGGGTCGAGAACGCCGGACTCCCTCCTGAGTCGGGGCCGCCGGACTCCCTACCAGGGTTGAGACTGCCGGATTCCTGCTCAGGGCCGAGACCGCCGGACTGCCTTACAGGGTTGAGACCGCCGGTCTTCCCTCCAGGGTCGAAGCCGCCGGAATCCTGTGGCCACCAAGGATCCCCAGCCGGGCATTCCAGGTCGGTGCAGCTGGGCATTCCAGGTCGGTGCAGCTGGGCATTCCAGGTCGGTGCAGCCGGGCATTTCCGCCCGGTGGAGCTGGGCACTTTCCTGCTTGGCGGAGCCGGGCATTCCAGCCCGGTGCATGCGGCCATTCCAGCCCGGTATATGCGGCCATTCCAGCCCAGTGCATCCTGTTCATGTCTGCCGGCTCTCCTGTTCATGTCTGCCGGCTATCGTGTTCGTATCTGCCGGCCATCCTGTTCATGTCTGCCGGCTAGTGTTTTCGTGTCTGCCGGAGCTACCCAGTCCGTGTCTGCCCATGTTTGGACTTCCCTTTGGACTCTTGTGTGCCCCAACCCTTGGACTCTTGTGCTTGCCCGTTCTGATTTATTGTATTATCATTTTGCCACTGTCACAGTCTGTCTTGTCTTGTTTGTGCCTTGAGGAGCATCAGGTTGCTGCTCCTTAAGGAGAGGCTTCTGTCATGATTCTGCTCCATCATGTCATGTTTTCTTAGTGTAGTGGCAGGATCATGACAGAACCTCATGTTAAATGTGGAGAGAGATAATTATTGTTCTTATGGCCTTCCATAATCTCTCTCCGGTCTCGTCTTTGTTCCCATCCTCTCGTTACCCTCTTTATTGATTAATGCCTTTCACCTGTTTCCCTCTTGATTTGCTCCCTTATTTAATGCCCTTGTGTCTTCTGTCTTGTGCTGGTTCATTGTGGTTGTGTGGTGAGTTCTTGTCAGTCTAGTCATGTGTTAATGTTTAAAGTTTATTTATGTGTAGTTAGTTTTAGTCTTGTCATGTTATTATATTGTCATGTTTTGTTACCCCCACGTGGGTCTTTGTTTTATTATTTATTAAATTATCTGTTAACCCCTTACCCGCTGTCTGCACCTGGGTCCTCTCTCCGTGTCTCACCACGAGAATCATGACAGTATGGCTGTTTCACATGTCATACCACTAAATGTATTGTAGCTCATGATTAATTATGCTTGTTTAACCTTGCTTGCGTACAGGTTGTTGTTAATACGTCATAGTTCAAAGAGCGTACAGGTCACATGACAATAAAAACACGTCTTAAATGTATTCATACTGCACTCACTCATACTATTAGGTTCTTAATCCAAATCTGTACATACTTTCACAGTATGCAATTTCAGACAGATATAGTGACCTGCAGCGACCGTATGCTCATTCGTGACAATCTCGCATCTTCAAGGGTGGAGAAGCTGACAAATCCTCTGCTGCGTCCGGACTTCATCATCAACTGAGAAGAGAGAGAGCGACATGTGTTAATGTTTGTCCAAACACTTGCTGTAGTTTAATTTTGATTCGACAATAAGACCAAGTTACACAAGAACATTTCAACATACACCAAAGATTTGTGAAGTGATAAAGCGGTAACAGGGATGCACCATCAATGCTGTTGGTGAGACTCTTGAGGACAAGGAGGCGTTCTGATCCCTCAGTACACCGTGCTCTCAGCTTCACATATGCTTCCTCCAATAGCTTGTTCGCAGTCACCTAGTTCTGATATGCGTGAAATTCAGATGGAGGGCAGGAAGTAAGGCAGATCGAACTGAATACTGTAGTGGTTTAGACACTATTACAGGAGAAATATATACATAAAACAAAAACACAACATATGTCGGACGTCTACAGAAACCATTGTTTAAAGCAGTGGTTCTCAAAGTTTTATGTGTTCAGTTAATGTCGTATTTTTTAGAAATATGGAAACTTTTCATACATTTTGTATAATCAAACATCAGAATAAGACTACCGACAAAAATATTTGATGTTCCAGCATTGCATAACTTAATATGTCTTTGGTTTAATTCAAATTCTAGGTAAAGTCTTTATTTGGGGGCCCTACACAAAGGTTAAAAGTTCTTTCATCATTTACTCACCCTCAGATTGTTTCAAATCTGTTGTTCTGTTGAACACAAAGAAAGATATTTCTAAGAATGTAAGCAATTTTCAGTTCTGGGACAACATCCACTGCATTTGAAAAAATTATATTGTATATTGTATATTCTTTTCTGTTCAACGCAAAATTTGATATATTGAAGAATTTTGGAAAACATTTGTGGGACACGATTGACTAGCGTTGTCAGTGATGTTTCTGAATGGAAAGTTGCTAATCTTCTTTCAAATGTCTTTGTCTTCATGAGCACAAAGTAATTTATACAGGAAAGAAATAACATGAGGATAAGTAAATAATTTTTCATTTTTGGGTGATCTATCCCTTTAAAGAGCTATCCCTTTAAAGCACTAGGGCAGCCTAGATGGTAAAATCAAGTCAAGTCAGCTTTATTTATATAGCGCTTTTTACAATTTTCATTGTTACAAAGCATCTGTAAAAGAAAACATTGACTATAAGCAATACATAAAAGGTTATGCAAGTCAAAACACGTCAAATATCAGACACACAATAAATTATGCAGTGTTAATTAAATAAGACTAAAATTCTAGCAGCTCCCCCGGCCAGGCAAACTGTGAAAAACAGTATGCAAACGGTGGCAAGGAAACCAAAACTCAATTTCCGGAATTGGGCGTGTCGGAAGTTTCAGAATTTATGGAATTGGATGTATCCGAAGCTTCAAAATTGTCAATTAGGCATGTAAACGTACATTTACTCAAAACTATGTCAACAGACAAGCCAATGGTATTATTTAAACAAAGCTATTTTTATAATTAAAAGTAATTTTACCTTTTGTGTGAATTTAGCGGCATCTAGCGGTGACGATGTGAATTGTTACCAACAGCTCACTCAACCCCTTCCTTTCATGTGTCATACAAAATAGAAAATACACATTTGCTTGATACAGAAAATAACTTCATGACATGAGCAGGAAGAGACTGTTCTTAACCCCGACATTTGCACAGTTATAGTTCATTGAGAGAAACAATACTCACAACAAGTTCCACGTATCAGTATCTCCAACATAAAAACATTAAACAAGTCAAAATAAAATGTCCTCAGTGTACATTAGGCTATCCCACTTATAATATATACTTGCCACATGAGTAAACATTTCTGACACAAAATGTAAAGTTGATACAGTTATTTGTTTTGGCATTAGAAAAGAGAACATAATGTAGCCTACTGTAACAACCAGGCAAATGGAAGTCAGAGACCAAACACTCCAGGTATAAGTATGACAGCTTTATTTAATTAAAACCATAAAAACACTCATATGGCACATGTACATTACCCCCCCCCCCCCTTTAGTCAAGGCTTGCTTTAATCTACTCGACGCCAGATCCCGAAGACAGGAGGCACGGAGCTTGATCTCCGCCTGGGTCAGGATATAATCCAGGGGTCGGTGGCATCCGTATAAAGAAGGCGCAGCTCGAGTAGTCTCTCAGATCCACAGGCCGGATATCATACAATAATCCACAAGACCGTTTGTCAAATCTCGGTTAGCAGTCCGGGGCTCTCCTAACCACCAAAGCAGGCCCTCACTCACTAACCCTAGTAATACCCAGGGGCGCAACTACTCAGTGTTAGGGGGGTATGCAGAAACTGTTTTGGCGCCCCCCCCCCCCAAATAAAAAAGTGTGCCGGACATCATCATGTATGGGCTTGAAATAATAAAGGTTTATTTTAAAAGTATATCAGACAGCTACTGTAAGCCTACCATAATTATATGGTATATGAACACAAATACATAAAAATGTATTCATGGAAATGTCTCTGCCATTTCTTTCTTTTTGCCGTATCTAAAACGTACCGATCCGTACCGAAATGTGACACAAGTGTATCGTATCGAACCGAAACCTGAATTTTGTGAACCATTACACCCCTACCTTTTCCATATTAATAATATTAATAAATTAATTTGTTGGTATCAAGTATCAAGTTGGTATCAAGCTCCCTCTACACTTCCACCTAATGTTAGACCTACCTGTTGCTTTCCCCTGTCTTTCCTGATCCACCATCCTCACACCTGAATAAAATGAACTTTGCTGTTAAATATAGCAGCCTTAATTAAAATTTTCAAATCAGCCTAGGGATGGCATCAGATAAGACAACTATTATGCAGTAAGGTTGTGCTAATGTTGAAACTACATTAACATTTGGGATTTTAAAAAGTACAAATATGACACACACACATACATATAGAAAAGTAATTACAGGGTCACATCTCTCTCTGTTTAAAGGTCTGTGCTGATATATATATATATATACATACATGCATACACATATAGCACAGATCTTTAAAGAAGGAGAAATGTGGCCCTAATAACAGCTTCCATGTCACCCAGCAGATGTAAAGCAGCCTGTAGCCTATGTCTGACAGCACAGCTGAGCTAACATGAAGCTAATGGTAAATAAAATCCACGATAAACCAGCCTTATTGCATAAGGAATGTTTTCCAGCTTCTAGTCATTTATTGTGCGTGCTACCTTATATTTACTGGTTCTTATTTTACTTTAATAAAATTGAGATATGTCATGCATGGCATTGGTACAATAGGGTTTAACCAAAATATAAATGTAGATATCAGCAGCAACATTATTTTGCATTAAGCTAGCATACACTTGCCAGTCAATTTTTATATTTGCAAGCCTCCAACTTTGGTAGCAAATCTATTCAGGATTCCACGGTCGGGTGCTCAGCAAGCTCGCTAGCTAACGTTAGTCTGTTAACATGAATATTGTATTTGCAAGAATAGACGTCACATTTTAAATCTAACCTGTTACCTTTCACCATCCACGTATTTAGCTGCTGTCGCATCCCTTGACAGGCCATTTCCCTTTTCCATCTTTCTTTTTCTATTTTTAGCCCCGAAGGCTTTTTTGGTTTATCCATCTTTTTCAAATTCAAATTTCAACGACAACTCACTGACGTTACTCCGTACTTAACGTAACTCACGGCGCCCCGCCGACTCGCGATATTAGCCTACCCTTCTATGTCTAAATAAATTATATGATGGAATCTTATGAGGGCACCGGTGCCGCCTAGCCTGTTAGTCCTCTTAAATGTATATAACTTTTTATATATACTATAACTTATATAAAATTTATAAAAATGTATATAACTTATTATTTCACATTTTTAAACCATCGCGTTGGCGCCCCCCATGGTGCTGCGCCCCTATGCGCCGCATATAGCGCATACCAACTTTTTGCGCCACTGGTAATACCCCCTTTAACTGACTACCTGTCTTCACAGCCGGAGACACTAATCATCCCGAGCGGCCGTTTAGCGTGTCACCCACACTCGAACACCCGAATAGCATCTCCAACAGCATTTTTATCAGCCCTTTAACCCGCATCACCTGTGTGCTCCAATTACATTAGTCCCCACCCCCTCATTAACTACAGGACACCCCAGCCCAACTCCCTTACATCACAGTACAAAGTCTAAACAAGATGACTGCAGTTCTCAGATAAGCGGTGACGGTCTGTTTTGATCGATATCAGAGAAAATCAGACCTTAGAATGTTGCAACTGACAGTCAGAATTAACGACCTCAGAGAAATAAAGTAATAAACCAAAATATTTTAGCACTGCAATAAAGGGCAGTTATAGTGACAATAAGTTCCGAACTCGAATAATAAAAAGTGTATTGCACAGTAATTTACTTTGGATATATCTGCCAAATTCGTGAATATAAATGTAGGTCGACAGTCTCAATCTCAGTGCCAATGACAATTTTTAGACTGTTTTATTTTTCTTCCCTATTTAAGAGAAAGTGCATGTGATCGTGACTTGAACTAAAAAAAATACAAATTTAATGCTTTAAATGTTTCTTCACAGCATGAGAAAGATAACTATTTGTATTGAGTTATCACAATAGCGTTTCGCAAAATGTTTAACATCATGATAATAATATCATATCGTATGGTATCCGGTGATCCCATCCCTAATGTTTCGGACAGTACTTTGTTAAAATTCTGCACATATTGTAGATATATTATATATGCTATAATTAAATCTCTATGCAAATAATTTATGCAATAATGTTTTTCTATGACTTTAAACTGTTTCCTTTGATTTATCACATTTGTACCAATCAGCTCCTCACCATGAAACAGTAGTTCTTCATGGCATGATTCAAAGAACTACAAAACCCACTCTCCCTTTCACCACAGCCAGTGTATTAACGCTAGTGATTTCATCTAAACAATGCACCCTCATAGCGATGTCGATATAATGTTTATGAAAGTGAAAACTAAACACGCTCTACTAAGCAAATAGCGTCAGGATCGCTACATTAAACCGAACCGCTAGGGAACGATCTGGTTCTTAAAAATAAGTCGGACCGGAAATCTGCAATGGGAAAGTGAAAGTGTAATAGCGCCCTTAAAACACGTAACGAAAGTAAAAGATTTGACTTCTACAGAGGCAGAGTAAGGAGGAGGTAAGCTAAAGTCTATAAGCTAAAAAATGCTACTGAGTATGTTTGTCTATGTAAATATGCATTTAATGTTTCTCGCAATCCTTCAATAAAACCACAGCTTGCGGTCTCATGGTAGGATCGCAGTCGGCACCTCTACTACTTAAGCCTGGTGTAGGCTCCTGTACATATAGCATATTTAAAAAAGGTAGCCTATTTAGTAGTATTATGATTTCGTTGATGTTTTTAAATGAAAGTTAAAAACAAAAGATTTTGGAGAGAGAGGATATATATATATATATTATTTTGGTGACTTACTGCTATAACTGCTCCTCCTGTTCTTAGGGTTATCTTTGAGGCTAGGGTGGCCATTTCCACAACACCAAAAAGGAGGAGACTTTGCGGCATTTAGTGAGGCAAGAATAACTGCATCTGGTGTACTCGCAAATACAATACAATTTTGTCTATCATATCGATGGTATCATGACACAGTGATTCTGAAATAGCCTACTCTATTCATTGCCAGACAATTTGATCTACGACATATCTTGATGTAGACCGATGTGTAACAGAAGAGGCAAAAAATGTTTGTTCACAGTATTTGTATTTATTCAAGACACTCCTGTATGACTGCCTGGTGATGCTTGACTGCATGATAGACTTTTTAAAGCTCTGCAGCGGAGATTTTGTCTGACATTTGTTGACCCTGGAGCAACATCAGGGACAGCAATGATGTTTACCCAGAAAATCTCTCACTTTGCAAAACCCTGCGCAGTTAAAGTAAGCAGTGGAAGGCAATATTTCTTAGTCACTATACAATTTTTTTTGTTTTATTATGTTTCATACATAAATCTTAAAGTAGCTGAAGAAGAATAATTTATATAATATTTATTGTTTGTCTCAGTCAGGGAGTAAGGTTGCAGCAGTAGCCAACTAATTTTTTTGCTCGTTTCATTTTAAGATTGACCTGTGGTATTATTGTCCAAAACACTAAACATTTTTACTTAGGTAATAATATATGTGCTATTCTCATTCCAGAAACAAGGATTTAGTTTTGCCGGAACTAGCATATTTCTACCATAACTGGACGTTTTTATCTGCGTTTCAAAATGGTAAGTATCTCTGACTAAAGTTATACTAAAGTAGCATTACTAGCATATAATATACTTTCTAAAATAATTCAAAATAGGATGGAAGCAATAAGCTTGATTCTGACAGGAAGTCACAAGTTTTATGTTATTCATCAATATTCAGGCCGGGTCACTCTTGTAGAAGAGAGTTTAATCTGAATAAGTTTTAACCCGGTTAAATAAAGAATGAATGATTCTCCTATAATCGTGACGCAGCCCCTATAAGTAAAACATCCTTAACCGATGTACTCCGTTCTGTTCCTGGATTCCAAAATAATTCAACTTCATACTATGAGGGGAAGCTACTCTGAGACTGTAGTTTAATAAGACAAGATACTCATAAATGAAAGTAGATAAGTTACACTTAAACTACCCATCTGAAAAAGTAATAGCTAGACTACAAGTTCCTCAAAAAGAAGCTAGCTACATTGAAACTAGTTTAGTACCTTTTTTTACAAATGTGGCGGAGGGAACGGCGCGAGTACGGTGCCTCTCTTATGCTAACGGAGCTCCTCCGTGAGAGATGCGAGACCAGTGCACGTGCAGCATACGCTCATCACTCGCGTCACCGGCCTTGTGCTGTTCCCTCGCCGCTCTCTTCCAGCCCTGCTCACCACAACAAACATTGTATCCCACATAACAAATAGTTTAATATACTAAAGCAGTTAGCCCCAAGAAGCAGTGGGTTACAGTGCATTCTATAACTGCATTTTTCAAATGGCAGGTTCTGATGGGTTAACTGTTGGTTATACAAATGCACATTTTTCTATCTCTTATATCATATTATATTCATGTTCTCTCAAAGTATTTCTGGTTTTGTTTTGTTATTTGATCATGTCTGCTGGACATACTGTGGCTTCCACGGGACAGGGCTTCATACTTGGAAAAAGTAAGTAAAAGCGACACAAAAATTGGAGTTTATCATGTTATCATGCTACCAGGTATTTGTTATTTTGCAAGTAAAGCAAGTCAATGTGAAAAAGGAGTTTACACTGTCGTTCTCTCCGTAAAGTGAACAGCAGAAAGTGATCTCTGTCCTAGTGACTAATACAATAATTATTTATTATAGTAAACTTTGCATTTTACATTTATCCTTTCAGTGATCATCCACTCCAATAATAATTAGTTTTCCAAATAATCACAACAATTCCAAGAACATTTTAATGCTAAGATTGAAAACTAACACACTTTGATCTTCATCTTGAAGCACACAAATACTTCGTAATTCAGGCCGGGAACTCATGGGATACCCCCCGAGAGATTTTAAAACATCTCCATAAACGTCTACCTGGATTGAAGGAGGTGTATAATGTTGGGGAGTGTGATGTCATCCTGGTTTTCTGCCCCATTGTGTCACGAGCAGGAACCGACATGATAGCTGCGCTGAATGAACTTAATAGACATTCAGGTAACTTCGAGATCACAAGATACATTTGCAGTTGGTAGACATTAGATGCAGAATACATTAAACAAGTTTTGACCTCCTTTTATTGCCATTATACAGCATCCAAACCAGCTTTACTCATGGTTCTCCATCACACTTTTGAACGAGAGAAAATTGTATCAGACAGCGGCAGAGATGTAAACAGGGAAAATACGCTTGTGGTGAACTTTCTCTTCAATGAAGATGATGGGTTACTGAAATGTCCCATTAATGATGATGCACTGACCAAAGTTATTGAGCATTTCAAACCTCAGGTAATGTCTGACCTCTTTCATTCATTAAAATCTGTGTGACTACAAATTATGTAAGGGTGACTTAAAATTAACCTATCATAATCAAGTTTTTCGTTAATACATTTTTAGGGCCCTATTTTAACAATCTAAGCGATCTGAAGCGGATGTGCCGGTGTACTTACATGTACATTTAGTCATTTAGCAGACGCTTTTATCCAAAGCGACTTACAAAGAATTCAGGGAGCAATAAGTGATATGTCATAAAAGAGCAATAGTACGATAGATGCTCATTCAAAGTTACTAGTTTCAACAAAAGATAGACCACTACCTGTAGAGAGAAAGAGAGAGGGTACTAGTGTTTTTCTTCATTTGTCTGTCAAGTACTCACAGAAGAGATGGGTTTTAAGTAGTTTTTTGAAGGTTGTTAGAGATGTGGTTGACCGGACCGCGTTGGGAAGAATGTTCCACCACTTAAGCATAAAGTATAGTCCGGCTGGCCACAAACACCAGCATGTCATAATTTTCTTCATCGCACACCGCGTCCTCGCAGAACGCATAAAAACGTATTTAATAATGTTGAGGCGACCGAGTCCACTAGGTGACATACTGCGAATGTGCCGAATTCGGTGTGTGCATAAGACAAAGACAGACACGGAAAGTCTACAGGAACATATCACTTACTGTGTGTTCACACCGCCAGCGACAAAGCGACAGTGACTGTTGGTGACAGGAAGTGGGCATTTCTAGTTATCCAAAAAGTCACAGATGTAGTATCCGTGACGTCAACAGGGGTTTTCTGAGGAGCTGTTTTGAAGCTTGAGTGGGCGGAACTGGCCATCGCCATCTTAGCAGCGCATCACTTCCTGATAATTGAAAATGGGAAAAGAGGCGGGACATGGTTGAAGCTGAGGCACCTAGTTGTTGAAACCACTTGTCACTCAAGTGGCTACGCACCTAATTTGCGGAATTTTAAGGCTTAATGTAATTAAACGCGGGAGTTATAAAGAATTCACCCCTTCTCACAGTTTTCAGAGGTAGGATTTTGTTCCAGGCGTTAAACATGTATTTTTTCTGCTTTGTTTTCAAAATTTTCAAAATGGGGATCAATGAGATTCCGCTCTCTTTTAGAGACAGTCTCTAGCGGCCAGTCAATGAATTGCAGTCTAAATCACTTCTGTGTCACTTTGGCTTCACAAGAGAGATCAGAAAGTTGCACACACCTCGTTTTCAGACCAGCATTCAAATTAATTTGCTATTTAAACAACGTGCTGCTGGACGTGAAAATGATAACTGCGTTGGTCTGAAACGTACAAACGTGATTCATCTTAATTATTATTGTATGTATTATTATTATTGTCTTAAAACTTTAAACACTAATAAAAAAAATTCTCTGTTCTTTCCTCAGAACATTTTTTATTACATAAGGTGGATAATAAATTTATGTACTCCGAGAAAAGTTCTTTTGGCTGTGCTGGGAATTGCTGTGGTATCTGGAATTAAGTACTATTGGTACAGAGCTCCGGAAAGGTAAGAACATACAAAGAGTTTAAAGAAATAGTTCACCCTAAAATTAATAAGTGTCATCATTTGTTATAAACCTTTATAAAAAAATTGTTGTGCCAAAGCAAAACGAAGATATTTTAATGAACAAACTTTCATGAAAACATCTTAATTTGTGTTCAGCACAACATAGAAATGAATACAGGTTTTTAACAACTGGAGGGTGAGCAAATAGTGATTTTTTTATGTGAACTGTTATTTTAGGTAATTCAGCTATACATTTATATTCATCATTACTTTTGGTTGAAATGTGACTACTAAAAGTTGATAAAGTTGCATATACACACAAATATATATGCATTAAAAATACATATTTTTAAATACTTTTGTCAAGGTCTTTGTCAAAAAAAGAACTAAAATTGTTCTGCATTATTTTCCACAGGTCCCAAGGAGAATTCAAAGAACTAAACTTTTAAGCTATCGATTTATTGATCAAATTAGCAGTAAAAATAAGCATGTTTCCATTATAAAACATCATCATCATAATGAATGTGTGATGTGGTTAAACTTTAATAATATAGATGCAGTATTTATATTGTTGTTTTAGTACAGCCATGTAGCCATACAGTATATAAATAGCAAATGTTTTTGCTGGGGCTCATGTCGTGGAAGCCTTTAGGTATTCTATCCTTATAACGTCACTCAAGAAGGTGATTTTCTGAATTATTAAATTAATCTTGTTTGTGAAATTATTGGTCACAATTATTGTGCCTGCATGGTTTCAGAAATGCATCAATCTAAATGTAAATCAAAATAAACAAATCAGTGTGTGTCCTTGCATATGAAGGTTTTATTTTTATTTTGTATAGGCTTATATATCTCAACATGAGATAAAATGTCCTAAATATATAAGTTAGAAGCCCAAATTGTACTGTTTGTCTTAAAGAATGTCAGTGATGCAAATTGTACATTATGTGCTCTTCAGTGTATAAATTACGATATATTCAATTATAGTTTAGCGACATCTAGTGACTATTCAACACACTCACGGCATGGTAAAGGCCATAGCAGTGTTTCTCTCTTATCATTATTTGTATTGATTTTGTGTTATACTAATAAAGGACTTTCATTTTTGTATGTTTAAGACGAGTTTTCACAAAGTTCTTTGTTATTCTTTTCGCCTATACTCAGTGCATACATTTTATAATTAGGTATATCCATGTTTAATAAATATAATAATTTAGGCTATAACATCCTGAAATGTAATGTAAATTGCAATTTTTCAGATTTAAGATGAATGAATTCATCATAGGCTACATGCCAAATACAAAATATGCAGCAGTGTTGGTTGTGCTGCACACATCATCTTCAATTGTTACAGTAGTATCCAGACAGTGTAAATATAATAGAAATGTGTATCAAACCAATGAACAAACATGTTTAACCAGAAACACTTTTGAGCAATGATAAAAAATTATTTTCACAAAGATTCTGAAAAAACGAATAGACTACTGTAAAGTGAGAAAACACATTACCAAACAACGGCAAAAACCTCAAGGTTACCGTGGATTACAGAGAGAATGTGTGCAATATATTTTTAGGACATTTAAGAAATAATTGATTGATGTATTCCGAAAGTGAAACAATGTCAAGCATTTGTCAGAATGAAAGTGAAAGTGTTCTCTCTCACTAAGACACAAGACTCACAGCTGCATAACTCAGCCGCAGATAAACACAGTAAGCTTTTCATGTTGTTTTATCTCACTAGACGTTTTAAGATGTATATACATGAATTAACCTAAAATGTGTCAATGTCGTTTTGAGATGTTAAGTGTATACTAATTTGAAATGGTTGGGTGTTGTTGTTGCAATATACGAGAATGTCACACAATGCAATGAATTGGTCGTGTGCATTGTTACATATTCCACATTTTGGCGCATGACTGTAAATTCGATGACGCAACATTCGCTCTTTTAATACGCGCTTAGACGAAGTTGATTATGATTTACCGTTTTAAACGTCAATTCATTGCAAAAGAAAACAACACACGCCCAATGAGCCACTGAAGTATGGTCATGTTCAGGTTCTAAACAACAAGAGGGTGAATAAATGATGACAGAATGCCTGAAATGATGACAGGATGCGTGAACTAATCCTTTAATTTATATTAGAGGAAAAAGTGAATCATTTTTTTTTCTGAAATCTTAGAGTAGGCTAGCTAAGATGGCCGCTTTAAAATGGGGCATAAGGCATTCAGACGCATCTTACACCAAATTGTTAGGTTATTAGAAAGAATTAAAGGGACACATAGCAAATCAAAATGTCCCCATGTTTTAGTAACTCTCAATGCAACTGGATATGGTTTTCTTCTTAAAGAATAATGCAGTCGGAGTTATAATACCACATATAATTTAACTTCCAAGCCGTAGAATGGGAGTATATAAAGTAGGTGTTGACTTTTTGAAGCTCCAAAAAGTGCATCAACACAGCTCCATTGTCTTAACAATGGTCTTCATGAAGCGAATCTTTGTGTTTGTTTAAGATAAATATCCATATTAAGAGCGATTTTAACGTTGATGTCTAGCTTTCTTCGTCTCAGATGCACGTGAACCTGCTTGTTTTTCTGGCAGAGGATGCGGGTGTGTCGCAAGTACAGGTGACGAACGCTGCATTGTATGTTTTGTTCCAATAGGATAGGATATCGCATAATCTGGCGGGAACCTTCGTCACCGTCATTTGCTGGAAAAACAAGCCTCAGGTTCACGCTCATTTGAAAGATGACAGAAGCTTGACATCAACTTTAATAGCGCTGTCAATACAGATATTTCTTTTTAACAAACGCATTGATTCGCTTACAGAAAACCTTGTTAAAAGAGTGTACATGCACAAAAATGTCCCCATGTTTTACTCACTCTCAATGCACCAAATGGTTTTCTTCTGTTTGCTTCTGTCATCTTTCAAGTGTCACTGTATGGGTAAGAGTAGGCCCTTGTGTATAAGTGAAATGGGTGTGTTAGCTTAGTAACCTCTGAACTAAATAAGTTTGTTTGTAAAAAAGTGAAATGTATCACTCTTAAAAATAAATGTGCTTAAAAGGTTGTTCACAGCGATTCAAGAGAAGAATAATTTTTGGTTCCACAAAGAACAATTCAGTCAAAGGTCCTTTAAAGAACAATCTCATTCTTAACTTTTTCTCTTTGGATGTTAAAGGTTCTTTATGGAACCATTTCGACAAAAAGGTTCTTCTATGGCATCATGAAGCGTACATGCACAATTCATCTGTAATGTGAAATTTAATGCAGTTGTTTATAAAGAAATTTCCAGAAACATTTTCAATCAATTTTCATGGGGTAAAAAAAGCCACACACTTTCTTTTTGTCATTTGATATTCAGTTTGAATACTGAAGCCAACTGCGATTTCTGGTACATGCAGACTTAAATAAAAATCTGCTTTTTACCTTATAGTGTGCTCATCATGCTTTATCGTTTTCTCTCTTCTCCATCCTTCAGCAAGAAACCGATCTAGCTCAGCTATCTTGACTCAATTCTCCAACTGCAGTGTGAAAAAGTAAGTAATAAGGAGTGTAGAAACTTCCTGAGGAGTTATGTCCAATGTACACTATCCTTCCATTGCATCCTTTCCTTTCTATATTACGTTCCTGGCAGTATTTCTTAAATGTATATTGCCAAAGATCTCCCTTTTATGGTTTCATAAAAAAGCCTTGAATCGATATAAGAAAGCCCTAAAAAAGTTGTGTGTTACATCATCATTAGGAATTATTCATCATGTCTGTTTTCCAAATATTAAATCTTTTTCTCTTTTAGACCCAGACAAATGGATTCCGTTGAAGAGAATTTCAAGCAAAAATTAAGGCAAACAAGGTTCCTGAGGCAAAGAAGCACCAATAAATGTGATGCTGTAATTGATTTTTGCCCCATTGTCTCTCGTGCTGGAACAGACATTAGTGCTGCACTAGATCGACTTGGCAGTCAAGGTCACTTACATTGTAAAAGTATATTAGAGAATATCTTGTTCACACAGTTACATGATAAAGTCTGCACTTTTCTGTTTTTTATTTAGATTACAAATCAGTCATCCTGGTGGTGCTCCATCCCACGTTTGACTATGAGATAGTTGTACCAGACAGCAATACAGCTTTAAAAAGGGATAACACACTTGCAGTGGACTGTCTGTTCAATGAAGATGATGGATTACTGCAATGTCAAAAGAATGAAGAGGCATATGATACAATTGCAAAATACTTCAAATTAAAAGTAAGCTTACTGATCTCTATAGAAATGAACACAGTCCAATTTTTATTGCATTTTGGTCAGTGCAGTTATATTCACACATTTTCTTCCCTCATATTTACAGAATCTTACCTCATATGCATATTATAAAGGTACATTTCTCAAGATTTAATTTCTCAAGTTTATTGTTCTTTGGGATGCATCATTTTACTCTTACAATTAAATAATAATAATTTTCATATTTATACTTACAGATCTTCCCAGTCCTTATCCATCCTCAGGTAATGATGGAACAAATAGAGGTTGAAACCTTGAAACAGTGCTTAAAAGCTGCCTGAGAAACTTAAAAATAGTTAAAAGACAGAAAATATAATTCATAAAAGCTTTCTTTATATCTTTCTGCAGATGTAGAAGAAAGCCCCTTAGTCCATTCTACCGAAGGCGCTCTGTCCTGCAAGTGCTGGACATACTGGAAATGTTGGGTTCCCATCATTGTGGTTTTGCTTCTGTTTGCTTTGATGCTGATCTTGCTAAAGACATTTAACATTATTTAAATGTTTCATTCATATTATATAAAAAAATTACTTAGCTACACTGGTCATATAAGCAGTTAACACCGCACGCACGCACACACGCACGCACGCACGCACGCACGCACGCACGCACGCACGCACGCACGCACGCACGCACGCACGCACACACACACACACACACACACACACACACACACACACACACACAATTTCAGGTGACCAACTAAGTTTAGGTTACACAGGTTACACAGCCATATTACTGTCATTCTGCATGCAGACATATGAAGACCTGTCCTATTGAAAAGCTTACCTGTGACCTGGGATATTTTAAAAATAACCAATGAGAAAAGTATAGCAAGGTCATAACTAACAAGTTCATCTATGTTATTAATAATCAGAAACAGTGTTGAAGTATAGATTGCTAAGGCTAAATTTACACTGTTACCAACAATCTCATTCCTTCTAGATTATAGTGTGAATTTGTTAAAGTGTAAGCTGAACAACCAAAGAACTCCGTGTTGAGTATGACTTCTGCCATGAAAAGCAATTCTTCATTAAAATTTTCTTCAGTTCACCTAAACTCCGACTTCTGTTCTTTCATCCTTTTACTTTTCTGCAGGCCTAACTGTAATATGCTTGCAGGTGAACTCAGTGTTGTTTCTCATGTTATAAAACTTTAAATAGTCTAGCTATAATATATATATATAATAGAACAGACTGACTGTCTGCAGGGTTTAAATCGATCTGAACTCCTTTGGCAAAGAAGCGCAGATGGATGAGATCTTAGTTCTGTGCAGCCACCGTAGAGCTGTCAGGATCTCAGGGGGAGAGATCTCAGGGGAGAACCCAAATGCAGGCAGACACGGGGATGAAGGGGTTAAACAGGCTTTAATAATAAGACAAACACAAACACTTACAGAGGCTAATTAACAAGGGACAGGTGTGGGAATGAAACATTCAGGGGACGCTAACAAGGAAACGAGAGGGGAAGGCCCAGAGACGAGACCGGAGAGAACACATTATGTCACAACTGACAATAATATGTTTCTCTCCACACAAAACACGTGGACCTGTCATGATCCTGCCACTAGACTAGGAAATCAAGACATGAGAAGGTAGGATCATGACAAGAGCTTCGAACAGAAAGGGGGAGTGTGCAGTTGGTTGCCTGCACATTGGACAGTCATTAGCCTATTTTCTGGGTATTACATCATGAAGAGGGGAGGGGAGCTTAATGTGCAAATGAATTCAAATATATTAATATTAATATATACTTTTTTTATAAATACAGCAACACTGTGTAAAAGTGTTAAGTATAATTTTTTATTTCAGTGTGACTTTAAGGAATCAATAGCTTTAGTGCCAGCATTCTGAAAGAGAAACCATGTTAAGCTTTTCTCTAAATGAAAGTTTGCTCCTGATTTCCTCAAATCACTCACGATAAGATAAAAACTATTTTTTCCTTGCTAATTTCATTCAGTAGCATTATTTCGAAATATAGCCTTCCACAGGAAAACTTTACATTATAATTTGTGATTGTTTACAGGTGGGGTTTTCAAATGTATTTTCATGGATTACTTCATTGATGTCGCTGGGTTGCGTTTCCCAGAAGCAATGTTAGCTAGCTAGTTCTGTCGTTGACAGCATAGTTTAACAATTTTGCCTTTATTTAAACCATAGTTCAAACGAACATTCACAAACAGCATTGCAAAGGTGTGTAGTTGGATCTATAGCTTCAAAAGAAAAACTTCATTTTACAGAAAATTTCTATTATTTTTTATAATAATATTTTTTTATAGATTTTCAATGAAAAATGTCAACCCACCCTGAATTTGACATTGTTTTTACAGATTTTTTGGTGTATTTTTGAAATTTTTATCTTTTTTTACAGTTTTTTTAATACGGTCAAAAACTGTAAAATTACAGAAAATAAACAACAATTTGGAAGAAAAATGGGTAGAACAATTTAAAATACAAAAATATAACCGTATTAAATAGTGTTTTCAAGAGTGTGCATTTGTTTTGTCATTATAAGGATTGAGTAAATCATATTTTTACCATTATTCTTTTCAACTCCCAGAACATGAGTTCTGCTAAAGAGAATTTCGTGTACAATCTTCATGAGAAAAGTCCAGATCTGAAGCAAACAAGCATTGAGGATTGTGATGTCATCATGTTTTTCTGCCCCATTGTTTCTCGTGCTGGAACAGACATTAATGCTGCACTAAAGCAAATTAACTTTCTTCAAGGTAACTTACTAAAAGAAAATAGATTACTAAATAGGAAAACTACATGATTGACATGTTTTTCTTAAAAGTAATTTTTTTACTTCCTTCTAGTGGTGCTCCATCACACGTTTGACCCTGAGAAAGCTGTACCAGACAGCAATAGAGTTGTAAACAGGGATCAACTACTTGCAGTAGATTGTCTGTTCTATGAGGATTCGGGGTTACTACAATGTCAGAGAAATAAAGATGCAGTTGACAAAACTGCAAAATACCTGAAATCACAGGTAGACTTTCTAGAGTTACCACAGTTTATTGTACTGTGTCATCACGAGTGAAGATTCACATATGTTTTTCCCTTCCAGAATCTAACTTCATATGCCTATTTTAAAAAAGGTACGTTTATCAAGCTTTTCATTTTGTTCTATCTATTGTTTTTATTCAATAGTATAATACTCTTACTCATTAAACAACGTGAAAGGACTTTAGAAATGATAATTTCCTGAAAGGAACATATTTTTTTGCAGATCTTGTACATCCAAATCAAACCTCAGATCAAGATATACATCCACGTCAAACCTCGGATCAAGATATGCATTCACGTCAAACCTCGGATCAAGATATACATCCACGTCAAACCTCAGATCAAGATATACATCCACGTCAAACCTCGGATCAAGATATACATTCACGTCAAACCTCGGATCAAGATATACATTCACGTCAAACCTCGGATCAAGATGGTGAAAACAGGACCCTAATGCCTGCCATAATCGGACCCAGCAGACAGAGGGATCGTTGTGGCAGCAGTTGAGGCTGTTGGATTCCCCTCCAGGGTTAGAGGCTGCCGGACTCCCTTCCAGGGCCAAGAACGCCGGACTCCCTTCCTGAGTCAGGGCCGCCGGACTCCCTTCCAGGGTTGAGACTGCCGGATTCCTGCTCCGGGCCGAGGCCGCCGGACTGCCTTCCAGGGTTGAGACTGCCGGTCTTCCCTCCAGGGTTGAAGCCGCCGGAATCCTGTGGCCGCCAAAGATCTCCAGCCGGGCATTCCAGGTTGGTGCAGCTGGGTATTCCAGGTCTGTGCAGCCGGGCATTCCAGGTCGGTGCAGCCGGGCATTCCCGCCTGGTGGAGCTGGGCATTCCTGCCCGGCGGAGCCAGGCATTTTAGCCCGGTGCATGCGGCCGTTCCAGCCCGGTGCATGCGGCCATTCCAGCCCAGTGCATCCTCTGTGTCTGCCGGCTATCCTGTCCGTGTCTGCCGTCTATAGTGTCCGTGTCAGCCCTTGTTTGGACTTCCTTTGGACTCTTGTTTTCCCTTGGACTCTTGTGCTTGCTCGTTTTGATTTATTGTTTTATCTTGTTGATTTTATTGTCATTGTCTGTCTTGTCTTGTTTGTGCCTTTAGGAGCATCAGGTTGCTGCTCCTTTAGGAAGGGCTTCTGTCATGATTCTGCCGCATCATGTCATGTTGCTCTTGGTTTAGTGGCAGGATCATGACAGAATCTTCTCCTTAAGGAGCAGCAACCTGATGCTCCTCAAGGCACAAACAAGACAAGACAGACTGTGACAGTGGCAAAATGATAATACAATAAATCAGAACGGGCCAGCACAAGAGTCCAAGGGAAGGGGCACACAAGAGTCCAAAGGGAAGTCCAAACATGGGCAGACACGGACTGGGTAGCTCCGGCAGACACGAAAACACTAGCCGGCAGACATGAACAGGATGGCCGGCAGATACGAACACGATAGCCGGCAGACATGAACAGGAGAGCCAGCAGACACGAACAGGATGCACCGGGCTGGAATGGCCGCATACACCGGGCTGGAATGGCCGCATGCACCGGGCTGGAATGCCCGGCTCCGCCAAGCAGGAAAGCCCGGCTCCACCAGGCGGGAATGCCTGGTTCCGCCGGGCGGGAGTGCCCAGCTCCACCGGGCGGAAATGCCCGGCTGCACCGACCTGGATGCCCGGTTGCACCGACCTGGAATGCCCGGCTGGGGATCTTTGGTGGCCACAGGATTCCGGCGGCTTCGACCCTGGAGGGAAGACCGGCGGTCTCAACCCTGTAAGGCAGTCCGGCGGTCTCGGCTCTGAGCAGGAATCCGGCAGTCTCAACCCTGGAAGGGAGTCCGGCGGCCCCGACTCAGGAGGGAGTCCGGCGTTCTCGACCCTGGAAGGGAGTCCGGCAACCTCTAACCCTGGAGGGGAATCCAACAGCCTCAACTGCTGCCACAACGATCCCTCTGTCTGCTGGGTCCGATTATGGCTGGTTCATTCTGGTTTGTGTGGTGAGTTCCTGTGTTGTGTTAGTTTAGTTATTTGTAGTTTATGTCAAGAGTTTATTCAAGTCTTGTTTATGTGTAGCTAGTTTTAGTCCTGTTCTGTCTTGTCATAATATTCCCATGTTTTGTTATGTTACCCCCACGTGGGTCTTTGTTTTATTATTTATTAAATATATGTAAACCCCTAACCCGCTGTCTGCACCTGGGTCCTGTCCTTGTCTCACCACTCGAGAACCATGACAGAATGAACCAGCCTCAATCGGACCCAGCAGACAGAGGGATCGTTGTGGCAGCAGTTGAGGCTGCCGGATTCCCCTCCAGGGTTAGAGGTTGCCGGACTCCCTTCCAGGGTCGAGAACGCCGGACTCCTGTGGCCACCAAAGATCCCCAGCCGGGCATTCCAGGTCGGTGCAGCTGGGCATTCCAGGTCGGTGCAACCGGGCATCCAGGTCGGTGCAGCCGGGCATTCCCGCCTGGTGGAGCCGGGCTTTCCTGCTTGGCGGAGCCGGGCATTCCAGCCCGTTGCATGCTGCCATTCCAGCCCGGTGTATGCGGCCATTCCAGCCCAGTGCATCCTGTTCGTGTCTGCCGGCTCTCCTGTTCATGTCTGCCGGCTATCGTGTTCGTATCTGCCGGCCATCCTGTTCATGTCTGCCGGCTAGTGTTTTCGTGTCTGCCGGAGCTACCCAGTCCGTGTCTGCCCATGTTTGGACTTCCCTTTGGACTCTTGTGTGCCCCTTGCCTTGGACTCTTGTGCTTCCCTGTTTTATTTTATTATCATATTGCTCTGTTTTGTTAGTGTCACAGTCTGTCTTGTCTTGTTTGTGCCTTGAGGAGCATCAGGTTGCTGCTCCTTGAGGAGAGGCTTCTGTCATGATTCTGCTGCATCATGTCATGTTTCTCTTAGTGTAGTGGCAGGATCATGACAGAACCTCATGTTTTGTGTGGAGAGAGGCAATTATTGTTCTTATGGCCTTCCATGCTCTCTCTCCTGTCTCGTCTTTGTTCCCATCCTCTCGTTACCCTTGTTATTGATTAATGCCCTTCACCTGTTTCCCTCTTGATTTTCTCCCTTATTTAGGGCCCTTGTGTCTTCTGTCTTGTGCTGGTTCATTGTGGTTTGTGTGGTGAGTTCCTGTGTTGTGTTAGTTTAGTTATTTGTAGTTTATGTCAAGAGTTTATTCAAGTCTTGTTTATGTGTAGTTAGTTTTAGTCCTGTTCTGTCTTGTCATAATATTCCCATGTTTTGTTATGTTACCCCCACGTGGGTCTTTGTTTTATTATTTATTAAATATATGTTAACCCCTTACCCGCTGTCTGCACCTGGGTCCTCTCTCCGTGTCTCACCACTCGAGAATCATGACATTTGGTATGTATCAACACTCTTAAAATTAAAGGTGCTTAAAAGTTTCAGGTGTAAAAGTAAAACAGGTTCGTGTGAAGTATGTAGGTCAAAGGTTTTTATTACCTCACCTTTTTTGGTAAAACAAAAAGGTTTAATCTATAAGCATTAGTAAATGCATTTGTTTAATTCAATTAAGTTATATAGCGCTTTTCACAATGAGTTGTTTCAAAGCCACTTTACAGTAGAAAATAAGAAAAACAGAAAAGGTAAAACACAGCACATCATGTTTGTAGAACAAGCAGGATCATTCTAGCAAATAATATCTAATAAATGCAGTCTCCCGGTGAGTAAGCCAACAAGACAATGTGGTGAGGAACCCAAACTCCAATAATAAATTAATGCAGAAAAAAGAAATCAGTCTCAGGAGGGAGTGCCAGGTCCCCTCTGACGTAAAGCTGCACTCAGTGACTTTGAATAAAAGTTACTGTGTAAATGTTTATGAAAAATAGGGAGAGCTTATTAGTTGTGATTTAGGAAATTTCATTTGTAGAAACTCTTAAGGTCTAATTTTGTCTCATTTTGTGATCGATATCAGCAAGTTATAAGTGCAGTTATAACTTCAAGTAGCCCGACTTTGAAAAAATATATATTTTTGTTTATTTGAAAAAACAACGAGGAATTTTTGACCGATCACGGAGTGACCAAGGAAAGGGATTGCAGGAGGCCTAGAAAATAGACAGGAGACCCAGAATAGCAAGCGGCGCCGCTAAGATTAAAAAAGACTGACGATCTCCTCTTTATTATACTTAGAATTTTGATAGCATGACACTCTAAAGTTCCACATGCCAAGTAGTTAGTTTTCATTGGCTGGTGCTTTGCAGATAAAGCGAAAAGCATTTGAGCACATCCCATCATTCAGTTTCCCAGATTCAGATAGCTCCGCACAGTCCTCTCCAGCCAAATTATTTGGTTCACCTGGTTCCCACTGTCTGCAAATGCACATAAACATATGTATTCAATAAAATATAAATACACATTTTTCTTGATTTAAGGTTTTCACAAACCTGCTGTCCATGATATAGGGTGAGCCATCAATCCACCTCCACTGACCAGTCGCATGATCTGTCAGGCCAATCCAGTGGGATTGCAATTTATTGACGTGACTTACAATAAAATTCTGTATAAAAAACAGACATGACCGATAAAATTTCCTTTAATGTGCAATGGGTGTGTGTATGTGTGTGTTGGTTCATTAATCACAAACCCACTCGCTGGACCCCTGCCCCAGAATAAGCAGCAGGGCCTCATGTGCACCACAGAAAGCCCTTGACTTCTGCCAGTCCAGCGCTGTACTGGAAAATAAATAACAGCTGGAAAGATAAAGTTGCCATCCAGCTTTACAGCTCAAAACAGGTTTCCCTAAGAGAAATAAGCATAGGAAATATGTTGTTACACATTTTGCATGCAAGACAATTTTTTTTCAAATTTGAGATTCATCAGAGGAACAATGGAATTGCTTACGCAGAGTCAAATTTGTTATTTTGCTTTCCAGATTAGCCTCCATTTTACCAAACATCTCCATTAATCTATCATCTGTACATAAGAAGGACAGTGTTCAGTAGACAGTATAGAAAAAACTAAACTCTGACTATCTGTATATAGTCTTAACATTTAACAAGGGAAACATTTTACACTTTGATTCTTAAAATATCATGGTGTAAATTGGCATTTCATCACTGTTAATGCAATAAACTACCGAACTTTTTTTAAATGGATGTCTTATCTTTCACTTACACATAACAAAGAAGTAACAGTAACTTTCACCCATAACAGACCTAACAAAAATAAGAATCTCACTTTTATCTTGTTGGTCGGAAGTTAGCAGAGTGACAGATGCTGTCAGATTGGCCACTACATTCTCTACTTCAGTCAGTTTACTGATTTGCTGTTTAACTGTGAGACACAAACATGTCACGGTTTGGTTAGGGGAAGAACCCAATTGCAGGCAGAATCATGACACAAACATATCAAAATGTTAAAACATTGTGTAATATGCAGATATTATGTATACATAAACTCCTTTGATTTTGGTTTTGATATAGTGTTCACATCAAGACCAGATTAAGCAATAGTCTTGTTTACCATAGTTGCGTCAAAAATGAGAGAGAATTTTAAGGAGAAAAAGTATGTGATAGACAATGACTAAGGGCAAATCCTGGACAAGTAGTATCAAGGCATGAATTTCTAATAAACTAAGGTTTGGCCAGTTTAAGATCAAGAACACTTTTACAATTTAAATACTTACAGGACACAGAGACTGTGGCTAATAAAATCACAAAGAGGATGCCACACGTCAGAGGAATCCAACACCGTTTACACCATAAGCAACCTACAGACAGTGATGCTTTATGAAAAAAAAAAATACATTATTGGTAACAATTAATAACAATATTGTTACCATTTTTGTTAATCAAACAGTTTTGTCCTCCTCTTTGCCATCATATTCTATGTAATATCTATTATACCATATACTATCAAAAAGAGAGAGAGAAGAATCAAATATTATTAGCATCAGATTATTATTATCGGTCCTAATAATACATAAAATAAAAAATAAGTATATAAAACAAAAGGTATTCGTGTGATCGCAACACACTTATGGTTATTACTGTACTTTTATAATTAGGTCTCTTAAATTTCAGATTTAATTAAAATTGTAAATCTCACTAGTCGGATTGCAAACAAAACAGCTGTAAAAGAATTACACCAAGTATCTGATGGCCAAACCAGATGTAATAAAGGTTAATATAAACTGTACCTGTCTGTGATGTCTGTGAAGGTATCCTCCTCATGTTTTCATTCAGCATGCAGTACACATTGTTCTGTGAGCCGCTACTGGAGTCTGGAATGTGTTTAAACTCTGCCATCTGTAAAATGATGAGAATGAAAGACCAAATGTTACAGAAGAGAGCTTTCTCTCAACCTCAACAACTAAAGAGGAAATCATAAAGGAAGTGATGACCAGCCAAGGAATTTGATTGAAAACAAAAGCTAAAGAGATAAAGTGATTATTTTTGGTTTCCTACATTCAAGCCAACCAATTCACATCAATTGCATTTAAATAGCACACACTGTTGCAATATCTTGTAATATGTACGCCAAAATTACGTTTTACGTCCATACGCCTATTTTTGCATATGATATTGCAATTTTAGCGTGCGTGCATATTAAATGGCAATTTGTCTTATTAACCAGTCCCCAAACCCTAAACCTATGTTAGTGTGCATGCTTATTATAGCCTGTAAACCAAACATTAATCTAACGTCATTATCATTATTATTTTAGTGTTTCCTCTTCATGTACGTCTCCAAATGGCTGATCTCAACCGAGGTGCACGCAAACACTGGCATATCATATGCACATAAAAACATCCGTTATTATGAGGGGAAACTGGAAAATAACAGACTTGTCTGAAGGAGAAGGACATTTGATTATTAAGCATTTCTGGAAAACAGGAACTAACTCAAGCAATTTGTCATGAAATAACACATTCAGCACAATTCAAATTCAATTTCTTCACTACGAAGCAGAAAACCATAGACTATTTTACAAAGGCCAAGGCGCTGCAAAAACAACAACAGGAAAGACAACTGATTTAATCTTTTCACTTAAGGCATCAAATAGGATCAGTATTTCTCCTGTCAGGGAGGTCATGTTGATGTCCTGTCCAAAGGTTCTACTCGCTAGAGCCACATACTTTTAAAGCACATTATGTTCATGTCACAGACAACCAAACAATGATCAGACATGCAAGGAAAATCTGATTTTGTTAGCAGTGTTAACACAGCCTTATCTTTTCCCCACTTTTAACAGATCACAGTTAACAATGCATTGTTATGGTAATGATTTATTTTGATTATAATAAATAAAACTGTAGTTGTGCAAGGGAGCATGGTGCCAATAAGGTTCAGAAATTACCGATAATTTTGCTCTAAAACATTTAGTTATTTATTGGGACAAAACGTTTTTCAACCCAATTGTCTTAGAAATCACATAATGTATTAAATGAATACCACAAAAATTTGTTAAAATTTAAACATCAATTTTAAGAGTTTTGTTGATTTCTAAGCTAATCAGTTATCTATTAAATAATATCAACAATAAAATAATGTAGAAATACATTAGTTCCTCACTGGATATGTATTAATTATTCATCAGTATATTTTATAGATCAGTAACCAGTAAACAAAATACAATTTTAATCAAAATCTTTTTTTAACAACAGAGGGAATTTAGAACTACAGCACTGGTGGTTCTACACGGAGGCCTAGTGTAGAAAACTGGCCGGGTTGAGAAGAGACGTGACCGCGGGCTTGACCCTGGATACATGGAAAACAGGGTGAACTCGACTAAGAGTAGGGGGAAGCCTGAGCCTTACCGCCACCGGATTGACGACCTTGGAAATACGGAATGGTCCAATAAACCTGGGAGCCAGCTTACGAGAAGGCCCCCGGAGAGGAAGGTCCTTGGTGGACAACCATACCCGTTGACCACATACATAGGCGGGAGGAGAAGTCCCGTGACGGTCGGCCGCTGCTTTGGTTCTCTGGGAAGTCCGGGCCAAGACCTCTCTGGCCCTCGTCCAGGTGCGACGGCAACGCCGGACGAACGCCAGAGCAGAGGGAACCGCAGCGTCGAGTTCCTGGGTGGGAAACAGAGGTGGTTGAAAACCAAGAGAGCATTCAAACGGAGACATACCTGAGGACGAGGTGGGGAGGGAATTGTGGGCATACTCTATCCACGAGAGCTGTTGGCTCCAAGAGCTGGGGTTGTTGGATGTCAGACAGCGGAGTCTCCGACCGAGATCCTGATTGGCTCGCTCGCATTGTCCATTGGTCTGAGGATGAAAGCCCGAAGACAGACTCGTTGAGGCCCCGATCTGTCTACAGAATTCTCTCCAAAACCGGGAAGTAAACTGAGGACCCCTATCGGACACAACGTCGACCGGAAGACCATGAAGCCGGAAGACATGGTCCACCAGCAGTTGAGACATCTCCCGGGCGGAGGGGAGCTTAGGGAGGGGAATGAAATGAACCGCTTTGGAGAAACGATCCACCACCGTGAGAACCACAGTGTTCCCCTTGGAGGGGGGAAGGCCGGTAACAAAGTCCAGGGCAATGTGCGACCAAGGACGGGAGGGGATGGGGAGGGGACGAAGAAGACCAGCGGGAGGACGATGTGATGTCTTGCACTGAGCACAGACTGGGCAAGCCAACACGAACTGTCTGACATCCACGGAGACCGAAGGCCACCAAAACCGCTGACTTACAGACGCCAGAGTTCCCCGGACTCCTGGATGGCCGACCAGCCTGGAGGAATGACACCACTGGAGAACATCCGGGCGTAACAAGGTCGGGACAAAAAGCCTGCCCGCTGGGCACCTCTCCGGCACTTGCACCCCCCGAGCGGCCTCAGTTACCCGTCGCTCTATGTCCCAGGCGAGGGCCCCGACAACCATTCCCCTGGGGAGAATGCCATCGACCGAGGAACCTCCCCCAGGAGTCTCGAACAGGCGAGAGAGCGCATCGGGCTTGACATTCTTAGAACCGGGCCGGTACGAAAGGGTGAAGCTAAACCTGCCAAAGAAGAGTGCCCAACGAGCCTGGCGCGAATTCACCCTCTTGGCTGAACGGACGTATTCCAGATTCTTATGATCCGTCCAGACCAAGAAGGGTTGGGTCGACCCCTCCAGCCAGTGACGCCACTCCCCCAAAGCTAGGTGAACCGCCAGCAGCTCCCTGTTGCCGATATCATAATTTCGTTCTGCAGGGCTGAGGCGGTGAGAGAAAAAGGCACAGGGATGCACTTTCTCATCATGACTGGCACGTTGGGACAAGACTGCGCCGACGCCGACATCAGACGCGTCGACCTCAACAATGAACTGCCGCTCGGGATCTGGAAAACAGAGCACAGGTGCAGAGATAAATCGAGACTTAAGGTTATCAAAGGCTGCCTGTGCGTGGACATTCCAAACGAACGGAACCTTAGAGGAGGTCAATGCTGTGAGCGGTGCGGCCACCTGACCGAACCCCCGGATGAATCGCCTGTAAAAGTTGGCGAACCCCAGGAACCGCTGTAATGCTTTACGGGAGTCGGGAACCGGCCACTCCGCGACAGCCTTGACCTTCGCGCAGTCAGGCTCGATGCCCCGGGGAGAGATGACATGGCCAAGGAACTAAATAGTATCGGAGTGGAAGTCGCACTTCTCCGCCTTGACAAAAAGTTGATTCTCTAGAAGCCGCTGGAGAACCTCTCTAACATGTTGGGTGTGTTCCTGGAGAGAAGGAGAAAATATTAGGATATCATCCAAGTACACAAAAACAAAGCGATTTATCATGTCCCCCAACACATCATTAATGAGGCCCTGGAAGACGGCTGGAGCATTGGTAAGACCAAACGGAAGTACCAAATACTCGTAATGTCCCGATGGTGTATTAAATGCGAACCAAATGATAGGCGTTGCGTAGGTCTAGTTTAGTAAAGACCCGAGCTCCCTGTAAAAGTTCGAAGGCTGAAGACATGAGCGGTAAGGGGTACTTGTTCTTTACCGTAATCTCGTTCAAACCTCGATAATCAATGCAAGGACGCAGGGAACCGTCCTTCTTCTGCACGAAGAAGAAACCCGCACCGGCCGGCGAGGAGGAGCGGCGAATGAGCCCAGAATTCAACGACTCACGAATATACTTGTCCATGGCCTCTCTTTCAGGACCAGACAGGGAATAAAGGCGACCCTTAGGCGGAGAAGTGCCTGGGAGAAGATCGATGGCGCAGTCGTAGGAACGATGCGGAGGAAGGGAGGTAGCCCGAGCCTTGCTAAAAACAGATCGCAGGCCGTGGTATTCCTCCGGGACTCCAGTCAAATCTGCAGCGCTAACCTGAAACACAGGAGACACAGACACAGGAGAAGGGGCAGGACCAAGACAAGACACATGACAGAAAGAGCTCCACGCTAATACTGAAGAATTTCCCCAATCAATGTGAGGATTATGCTGTGACAACCAGGGATGCCCTAATATGATGGGAGTATTGGGGGAATCGAGGATGTACAGCTTAATTCTCTCACAATGATTCCCCGAAAGAAAAAGGCTTATGTGAGGGGTGACGTGAGTGACAGTGGAGAATGGCCGACCCGCCAGCGTCAGGACCGAAATGGGCTGATGCAGAGGAGTGGTAGGTATCTTTCACCTCTTAGCCATAGTGACATCGAGGAAATTTCCCTCGGCCCCAGAGTCAATCAGAGCGACTCCAGAGTGCGTCGCGTGGCCAAAAGACAGGCGAAACGGCAATAATGTGCGGGAGACAGGAGAGGAAGTGGATATGGCGCCCACCCGGACTCTCCGCTCTACGGGTGGGCGTTGGCTTTTACTGGACAGTGAACCACCGAGTGATCTGCCTTCCCGCAGTAGAAACATAGCCCATTCAGCAGCCGTTGCTGTTTCTGGGCTGGAGAAAGACGAGAGCGTCCGAGCTGCATAGGCTCCGCCTCCGGCGGCGAATGGTGGGAAGGGCGTGAAGAACCTCCACTTTGATCGATGGTTGAGATCGCCAGGATGGTGGAGAAGGACGACGTCGGCGCCGGGCATGGACCCGGCTCTCAATGCGATCTCTCTTCCCTGGGCGATCCGAGAAAGCTGAGCGGCCGCCTCGTCGCCCTGCACCGACCGGTCGAACAAGCTGGCCATCTCCCTCCGGAATTCCCGGAACGAACGGCAGCACGGCGCCTGAGCCTCCCAGACGGCCACTCCCCACTTTGCGCTCGTCCCGTCAGCAAGGTCAAAACAAAAGCTATCCTCCTCTCCTCCGAGGCATAGCGGCGGGGCTGTAGCGCGAAGACAAGAGCGCACTGTGATAGGAAAGCCCTGCACGAGTTGGGATCCCCGTCATAGAGCGGAGGACTGTTGGCGAACGGCTCCGGTTCGCTCGGAGATCCGCGAGCGGTAGAAAGAGGCTCCCCAGGCTGGCCAGCTCCATGGAGCAGCTCGGAGACTTGAAGTCGCAGCGCTGCAACCTGCCCGTGAAGAGAATCTACCTCCTGAGCCGCGGCGGCGAGGCGGGATTCCTGCTGTCCCAGCATGATGCCCTGCTGTTGAAGAGCGGCTCTCAAGTGGTCCGACCCCGCTGAGTCAGGATACTGGTCTGACCGTTCTGTCATGGCAGACAAGGAGGACTCAATTGCGGGGAGAAAACACAGTTTATTGAGAAGTCACAAACAGTAGACAAAGCAAAATCCGAATCGCCCCGGGGGCGTGGCGTCCGCCGGCGAGGAGTAATTCCCGGGATAAAGTCCCACAACCGCCACGGACGAGAGAACGCGGGGACGAGCCGTATTGGAACGGCGACTGTGTTGACGGAGCTGTGAGGCGAGAGCGGTCCGGGACGCCAGCGGGATACTGTGGAGGGGAGTGACAGGGCAGATGAGAGAACAAACTGAAAACGGCTATGCGGGAACAAGGAGACGAGGTAAGGTCTATAGATCTGTGGCAGAGACTATGACTAGGGCTAAGGCTAAGGCTGTGGAAATGACAAGGGTTTCCCTTTAGGCTAGCGGTACTAGACCTAAGGCAGTCTGAGCTGGCACTAAACATACAACGGTCAGACACAGGACGAGAGAAACAGAAGGGTAATAAGGAAAAACTACTGAGTGACAAATAGGGAACCGGTGTGCAAAATGATTACTGGAATGAATGCGCTAAGGGGAAGATGGGCAGCAGGCGCGTGAGTGAACTAAGTGAATCACCCGTGAGGGGAAAGCCCTAACAGGGAAACACAAGGGCGGGGCGAATGACGTAGACACTGAGCACGTGCCTGCCGTCAAACCACGGCGAGCACGTGCTCGACAAAACAACAACACACCTCGTGTCAGACAGCGACCAGACAAGACAGAAGTCACAACAGAAGCGAATATCTAAATGTCAGTATCCTTGCTACTAGGTCTACACAATGCCCTTACGGAAAACAAAAATATATGGGAATATACTTCAAAATGTATAAAAATACTTCAAAACGATATATTACATAATGCATTTCCATATATGGGAAACTAGTGCTTATATTTTTCAATATACTGCAATATGCATTGACCATGAATGGCTAATACATATACAATATTTATAAATGAAGACAAAAATAGCATTACATGTTATATTTACAAAGTTGTATCCTTTATTGTGTACATATATTGCATAATAGGTAAAGAAATGTAATGCATGCCCCCAAGTTATTTTTCTTATAGTTATCATGAAACGAGGAAGGGACATAGCATCCTCTTTTGCCCGAGTAAACAAAAAAGTGAGAGAAACAAATCAAGGTGTTGAGTAGCAGGAAGAGGGGGAGCCAGATGAGTCAGTGGAGGTTGGAGAGAGAGCATGTGATTAAAGTAAGGGCTCTGACACAGAGAGGGAAATTCCAGAGGGTGATGAGCATGAAGAAGGGGGTGAGGAGGAAGAAAATATACAGGGACAGAGAGGGGAACAGCCAGAGGGACAGAAAATGGATCCATGTGGATCAAGTACTGCACCATCAGGTTTGTGATGAAGAAGGTCTTTAGTATTTGCAAAACAGTGCAATGATAATTTCCTTGTTGGTCTACTGTGCGTCCTTAAAATGGTGCTTTCTGCTGTAAATTCCTTTTTGTGACAATATGACTCTAATGTTTATTCTTTTAAGAAAATTCTTGGCTTACAAATTGAAATACATGTCGATATACGTGCACAAGTCATTAAATGTGTGTTTACTGTACATCTTTCTACAGATATCAGCAAGTACAAGAATGACGTACCAGTCTTGCCCTCCCATCTTGAATATATTCCCAACCACTTTGATGGGGGACAGAAAACGGAGCTTCAGGCCAAACTGGTATAATTGATCCAGCATTGTTATGCCAAGTTAGGTGTGGACTCAACTGTCCACAATAGGAAATGGCACATTGTTGTACCCTGGATGCATTTTTTTTATGGCCCTTCCTCTTTTGCACCTGCACTCACTCTTGCACTACTGTACAAAATAAATGTTTATATGATTGTAAAGTAAATAAAGTTTGTAATCTTTAAATATCATTTGTTGCAATTTTTTAATGTGCCCCTCTGGTTAAACACTGGCCCCTCCTTGGCCCCCCTAGTAAATTTTGTCTAGAACCGCCACTGCTGGTTACATAAGGGTTAGTTACTGAATGCATATGTTTTCTCTTGATACAGTATCCACCATGGGCGAAGCTCAGCACCCCTAAAACTTGGAGTAAGAAATGTTGTAATTCTAAAAAAAAATCGTCTTTTAGAAGGTTAAATAATTTCCAAAAATTATTTGTATTAAAATGTATGTGTTAAGGATGAAAATGAAACATCCCCGCTTAGCAAATGGTGTCTCTTCCTCTTCTCTTCTCTTCTTCTACTTCTCCTCTGTACCTGCACCGCTCAGCGCGAGCGTCATCCAGCGCGAGACACACGCGGAGTGAGAACCCGTTATGTAGTGTTGTGAATCAACTAAGTTGCTCCAAAGCTGTCTCACACTTCTTTCCTTTTACATAGAGTTGTTTCGATTGCGAAACCATATCGGTGAGTACTGGAGTCAGTATCCTGAATCACCTTGGTACACCTATAACAAGTGTTTATTTTCGGACTATTTTAGTCCAGCGGGTCGCCGCGCTGTGGAGTAGCGCCGGTTAATATGTTCTTCAGCAAGACGCATTCAGTTCTGTTTATTAACTGCCAGAGTGTGAAACAAAAACAACTAAACTGCGGACCTGTGTCTCTGTTGTTAAAGTTTATCATTCATTTGATACTCATTTTAACAGTCTGGAGTCATGTAAACATGACGTCACGTGCGTCTTTTCTGGTCAGTCGTCATGGAAACGTGATCGCCCTGGCGTTTGGAGTGTCAGAGGAAGTGATTCTTTCTGAAGCGCAAGAGTGAGGCTGGTACAGTTCAGATTCGTGTTCCCTTCACTGAAACTTTTTTAGTGCCTTGCGTCGGATCCATACATGGCTCAGGAGGACCACAGGCCAAAGCAGACTCCAGCATAGCTGTGATGTCTATTGAGAAGGAGTTGCTTGAAATAATTGAACCCCAAAGGGTCATTGACAGGTTTGCCAGCCTCAAAGTGCGGCGACATATATTTGCTCTACTTTGGGAGAGTTAATCTGGGGATTCAGGGGAAGTACTTTAAAGATTTATCTCTATTTCTTTTTTTATATCTTTACTTTCTTAGTATTTTCAAGACCTCTGTAAATTATCTGGATATTTTGGACTTTACCTTCTTTTCTTAATTTTTTTTATTTATTGATGACTTATATTGGTTTATGAAAGTTCAGACTGGCGTGCGACCAGATATAGATGGCCATTTGTAAATAATTTACAGAAGGTGAATTACATTTTGTTGTCCAAATACCTGTTACATTGTTCAATGACAATAAATATCCAATCTAACCAATCTGATGACTGTTGATACAGAAGGAGGAATATGGAGTTAAGGGTCAGGAAAAGCTGTGTGAAGAAGGTTTTGTGTTTGTTACAGGGGGCTGTCTGTGTGAACTCTCACAATTAAGCTGGTGTCCTGAAAAGGTCTCAAACCTTGTTTGTATGTGTTAGCGACCACTCATTCAGTATTTTAGGTTTAGTTAGTTAGGGGGGGGGGGGGGGTGCAGTGGGGCTCATTGGGTGCTCAGCACCCCTAAAGCTCAGCACCCCTAAAATCGCCCCTGGTATCCACATATCCGTACTACCCTGCAACACACAATATGCAAGTACACCAAATGGATAGTATAATAATTAGGAAAGATTCATCGGTATTGATGAGAATGCTAGTAAAATAATATTTTATAGCACAAAGCAGAGAGCTCGGAATCTTCCTTCAGATCTTCTTATTTACAACTAAGCCTAATAACTGTACTGTTGTGGCGAATCATTCTTCAAATGCAGAAAGAAATCTCACAGACAAGGGTTCTAGATGCCAAGAGTTCAAACTTTATTTGCTCGAACCAACAAAGTGAGATATTCAGAGTTCATCTGAAGTGATCCGTCCCATTTCAATTCCCACTTTTATATCTCAATCAGGCCCAGCTGGCCAGAATCTAATCGTGGTGAGCGACTATCAGATTTTAAAAAAGAAAATCACATATCATGTGCCCTACTCTTTTACGGATACATTTCCTGGGCATATCGGAAGATAGAGGATTTATCATAACAGTTTTACTCTGGCACATGGTAAAAGTGTAATAATGAGCAACCCAGTCTTCGTGACTGTGTACGTGCAGTTCCTATCTTAGTGTGATAACATTTTGCATGCAGGTGTTCAAGTGCTCAAACTCATACATGAGGCCCATAGCCCATTTTATAACAGAAAACATATGAGACCTATATATATATATATATAATGTATCATTCAATATTAGAAAACCCAATTCTATATATATTGGGGAAACCACCAAAGTACCACCTGTGTTCTTTAAACGGGAAGTTGTTTAGTATTTAAGTAAGGGAGAGACACTTCCTGTTTCAAGGGAGGGAAATAGCTATCCATTATAGCTATTTTCTTGCAGGTGATCAAAAAGTGTAAAACCTAATGCTGAATAGAGATTATGTTAAGGGTAATACTCCAAGGCACTCATGTGATTTAGTTACAGCCCTACATGATAAAAAAGTGCAGATCTACGCGTTTCGGCTTCAGGATACTCATCCATTGTGCAAGCAGCTCTACTTAATAGTATCACAGATATCTGGACAATCAGTGGGAGTGGCAAAAGCTATACTCGTTGCACAAAAAAGGAAAAACAAGAGGAAATAACACTGAATACATGTCTACTAGGCATACACAACACCCAATTGTCGTGAACGTGAAGAACCCAAGTGAAGGCAGCGAGGATGAAGGGGTTAAACAATAACTTTAATATATATATAAACACGATAACACAAATACCCACGATGGGGGAAAAACACTAACCAACTAAATACAAAAACTGAAAACAAATTCTTCCCACAAGGGGGGCAAAAACAACCAACTAGGAATAATAAACAAAGAACTTGGACAATACATACAAATTGACCGGAATCTGAACAAGAACAAGGCATGGAACACAGCATACAACCAAAACCAACAAGCACAAGACAAAGGACATGAGGACATTAAATAGGGAGACTAACGTAGGAGATACCAATGGGAAGTGGGGGGAATGAGACACAGGTGGAAAACAGTACTAGGAACGAGAGGGGCGGGGCCGACGACGAGACTGGAGAGAACGCATATTATGTCCTGATTGACAATAATACGTCTCTCTCCACAAAAAACACGTGGGTTTGTCATGATTCTGCCCCTAGACCAGAAAATCAAGACAAAAGGCGGCAGAATTATGACACCCAACAATATAAATAATAACAAAGATTTTGATTGGTTTGATTGGTAGGGCATGACCAGAAAATATATTACTTAATTAAAATATTTCTACAAAGTTAAATTGATTTTTAATCTGCATTTGCCTCGTGGGCAGTGCTCAGACACATGGCGCAACTGTGCTTGCCCTTCAGCAAACTGAGTTCAATCCCGGCTCAAGGTCCTGTGCCGATTCGCACCTCTCACTCCATCCTACTATTGCCTGTCAAATAAAGGCAAAAACATTTAAAACATTGTTATTTATTAAACATTATGTATGCAATTATAGGAAAAAGAGATGATTAAGAAAAAAAAGAAACATATGAGATGATTACTTAATAATACTCAAAGGAATGCAAATAATTTGTTTCTAAACACTTTTAGTTTTGTTAAATATGTCATGGAAATTATTTGCCTCCCCAAATATTATCCAAGTTTAAGATTATTAAAACGTCCAGGAAATAAAGAAACATTTACGTACAACAAATTTTTCTGTTATTATTATTTGCTCATTCTCTCTCGTAGCAATATTGCTTAGTCATTCTCCTGGGCATTAACCCAGTAAGCTTCGTACATTGCCAAGCCTTATCAAATTCTTCCCACAGCTGAGCTGAGCTGAACTACAAAGCTTTTAGCATAACATTACGATATGAACAAAAACAGAAGACGTACATTTTCCAAAGTTGAACATCACTTTTGGCCAGCATTGGGCTATATGTTTGAAAACATTTGATTTTAAGAGTAGTAAATGAGAGGTAACCATTTCAAAAACACAGCACTTTTCTTTAAACTGACGACAGGGATGTAGAGATGTAGATGTATGTAACATTAGAGATTTTTGATTTCTTTTTTATTAGACGCTTTTATATTGTCCCCTAAAGTCCTAAAGTGAAAGCGTGTAAGTGATTGAGCAACACAAAAGAGAATGAAAGTGAAACATTGTACTTGCACAGGGACAAAGTAAAGAACAAGAACAGTAAGTAGCATTTTAGTCTACAATCTAAAGACAAATAACTGTTTATATTTGTGTGCGCGTGTGTGTGTTCATGATATATTGTTTTGACATATATAAAGTGGAAGAATATGCAGTGCTAGATTTTAAAGTGGAAAGCTAAAATCTCTAAATGAGTAAACCTTAGTGTAATACAGATTTGACAATGTCATATTTATATAAAATGTATGTCATATATTAGAATATATCTCATGTTACATAGGATGTTGTTTTTTTCAAGTAGTGAGTAAAATTGAAAGTGAGGAAGGTTTAAAACAAATGATTGTATTCAGTCTTGCACTAAGAGGGCAGTAAAGAGCAGAAACATAAAACAGCCAGCCGTTAGTGTTCAAAACAAGACTTGTTTATTTTTCTTCAATACTGAAAAATACACGTTGTGCATTAATACGCTCATTCTAGTATTCCAGTATTTCTTTATTCACTGCATTGATTGACACATTATTGAAAGAGTCTGGAATGTAGTTAAATGAATCAATGAGTTTTGTACAAAATAAGTGTGTGCATTTCAATGACAAGTGCTTAAATTGCTTTATGAAAGGTGTAACTTAAATTCAAACAATGAACAGTAATGTTAAATGACTTTTAGGGCAAAACAAAACAACCCCCAACAAGAAAGAGAGGTCAATGAAGCCACATCAATTAACCATTAACATGCCATTACAAGATTCACTAAGATTTGGTAAGATTTTTGATTATTTCAGTATACATAAAGCTTAATTTAGTAGAGAAACAATAATATGTTACAATAATTCGATGAGCATCTTATGAATTGATGCAAACCAAATTCTCAATATTAAAAATAACACACTTTATTTTTACACCTTGAAGGCAACAAGTACTACATAATTCAGGCTGGGAAATCATGGGATACCCCCCCAGAGATTTTAAAGCATCTCCATAAACGTATACCTGGATTGAAGGAGGTGTATACTGTGGAAGATTGTGATGCGATCCTTGTTTTCTGCCCTATTTTGTCACGGGCAGGAACCGACATGGAAGCTGCACTAAATGAGCTTGATAGGTGTTCAGGTAACTACAAGAACACAGCTGCTGTTAAGTAGAAATATAGATAACATGCACACATTTTGAGCACCTTATGATGTCTTTAAACAGCATCCAAACCAGCTTTACTCATGGTTCTCCATCACACTTTTGAACGAGAGAAAATGGTACCAGACAGCAGCAGAGACGTAAACAGGGAAAATACGCTTATAGTGAACTTTCTCTTCAATGAAGATGATGGGTTACTGAAATGTGCCATGAATGATAACACACTGACCAAAATCATTGAGCATTTCAAACCTCAGGTAATGTTTGACCATTTCCATTGTAACCTTATTGTAATTTGTGAAGTATTTTACGAGAGCATGACTTAGGACACAACATGAATGAATTAGTTCTTTATTAAGGAATGTCAATATATCGATTTCTTACGTTGTTTTACATATAATTTGATGAAGATGATGCAGGCTAATTGCATAGTAAAACTGGATATCTTAATTGACAGGAGTTTATAACAGTCTGGTTTGATCCAGAGTTCATGAGGTATACACAATCCAGTTGAAACAATGGAGTATATATCAATATTTTCCATGTATTACCTTTGTGAACAAAGATCATATGAAATAGATCATATACTGAGAATGCCGGGTATGGTCAATTCAGTAGCAGAAGTCTTGGTATTGCTGAAAGTAAATTTAGGAGTCTGATATACCTTGATATAACCTTATTACGTCTTGGTTTGCGTAATTGTTTATTCAAAGTTTAAAGGGGTCAAGCATTAGATTTCATGCATACTGATAGTGGCCAAAGTTGGTACCGCATGCTAATGTAATTTTCATAACTGTAATAATTTTCAGCTTTACTTCAGCAAAATTGTAATAATTTTCCTCACTTCGTGTTGCTCTCATGGAAAAAGTTATGAGGAAAAAATTGTTTTGAATCAGCAAAAAAAAAAAGATTGGGACTTAGGCTCAGGAAGGATCTACGACACGGTTTTTATTTTTCTCTCCACAAAGATTTTTTCACCTTGCGTTTCAGAGCCACCGTGCTCTTTGGTATAATGTAGTTTAACGTGTCATTTTAAAAGTCCTTAACAGTATTCAGTATGGCATCAGTAGCGAACTCATTCTGTCCTATAATCCACCTGCTTCGTTTTAGGTTGTATGTTGTATATATTCTGATTATATCACTTTTTAATAAAATGTGTTCTGCTCTGCTCTTAGGTGCTGTGGCAGAAATGGAAACCTTGGCTGAATGTTATCAGCACTGTAGCAAACATGCTGTTTTTCCTCTGTCTAGCAACAGTTCATGTGATTACTAAACTAGTACAGGTGAGAAACTAGCTGACAGGTAATATTCAGATCATAAGTGTTTCATCATCAATTCATTACCTTGATTTGCACTTATTCTACAATTATATTCAATTCATAGCTTTGAGTCTTTGGGGTTGAAGATTTATTACAGTACATGAAAACTCCACCAGTGTTTTCCTGTCAGCTTTCCCTTATACTGTCTCATTAAAGGCATAAAAAGCCCCCCAAAATACTAAAGTATTTACAAATTTGTCTCATGTTACAAATGTTTAAAAAAAGGGACTTTTATTCAGTCTTGAGCTAAGAGAGCAACAATGAGCAGATAAAGTAAAACAACAAAGCCTCTATGTTAGCGAATAATACAAGAATTGTTTATATTTCTTCACTATTTAAAATGCACATTGTGTATTATTAAATTATTTCTAGTTCTTCATTAACTGTATGGACTGACACATTAATTGGTTGATTATGATAAAGCATTTTACTCAATGCAGTATATTCGGAGCAGATATAATGGTCTCCATACAGTTAATGTGCCATATTTAAATTCCTTAAAAGTATTTCAACAGCTAATTGATTCTGTCCTACTTGTCCACGTGCTGCGTTTCACAGGTTGTATATATTCTGATTATTATAACTTTTGAGTAACATGTGTTCTGCTCTGCTCTTAGGTGCTGTGGCAGCAAGTGTATTATTTTTTATGTTTAATAAACAGCATCGTAGCCAACATAGTTTGTGGGACTAGAAGAGGTGAGAAATTTGGCTCACATTATATTATCATATCATATGTGTTAAGTCATCCATTGATTAGTAATCATTGTTGTATTCAATCCATATTAGCTGAGAGTCTATGGGGTTGAAAAGTCATTGCAGTACCTGAAACATTTACATATTTATTTGATACATAGTGTTGCCTTAAGAAAAAAGTAACAATAACATACAAATGTGACAAAGGAAAAAATCTGGTACAACGTGAAGTTGTAATGTGATAAAAACAATAACTCAGTCAAAGAAAAACTAGCATCTCAAATAAGCTTGAATATTTGTTCCAATGAAATCCCAACAACTGCCTAGAAGCTTATTTTAATCTCTTCTTGGATGCTAGTAACAAGTAAAAAAAAGATTGGTATCATTATCACTACTGAAAGCACGAATGACATCTGATGAAAAGTACAGGCTTAAACAGGTTTACTCTCTTTACTCTGTTTCATTAGAACACAGAAGAGTGTGAAAGGAGAGATGGAGATGAAAAGAATGTGAGTAAAAAGTTAGATTTAAGGGGCTGGTGAGTCACAGATGAGATATGATTTCGTATGGAATTTTAGAGATGTGATTATAGGAGTAAAATGATGGCCTTAAGTAACATCAAATTCTGCTTTTTCACAGGTCTTCAAATGTACTGTAATCAAACTGGAGTGAGGGGATGCGATCTGAAATCAGACTATAGCTCACACATCTAATTATAATTAATGCTTACAAACAAATAAAGAAATATTAAACTGTGTAAAATGATCCCGACTGTTTTTTTCAGAGAGGACTTTTGAGATAAAATAAATTGGATTAGATGGAAACACACTTGACCAAAAGACGCATAGGCCAATGTGAAAGTAAAAGAAAATTGACAAAACGAAAGTGATTCTTTTTGTTGTTGTTGTAACAAAGTGCGCAGCAGTTAAGGTAAGTCGAAGCTATTCCATATCATTTAAATTCATTTATGTGGGGAAATGACAATCTAAAGTATGGAAAATAACCTTTTAATATCCTTACGTTTTTTTTGTGGGGCATTTTTACGTGAACATGGCAGAGAAATGTAACTGCAATATATACAGTATATATATAGTATACCACAATGCACATTTCAGCTTACATCACCATTTAAAAAGGCTTCTCGAGACGGTATACACACGAAACCATATATAGGACGTATATACAAAATAAATATATATTTGATGGTATAGGCCTACGCATATACGTCCTATATGGTTTCGTGTGTTTACCGTGTCGAGTAGCCTCTTTAAATTGTGATGTAAATTGGCAGTTTTTTGGTAATCGAGTAAAATCCCATTAATTTAATGAAAAAAATGGATCTTTGCTATGTTATGTCTCTGACTGGGCTCTCAAATCTCACGCATTCCCGTGAGATACTTGCATTTAATCCTGTTCAGCGCCACACCTTGTATTTCTCACTCCAAGGAATAAGGAATAACTCATCGCGCTATTTAGGATAATAGATTAGGCAAATGAAACGTGAAGATGAACGAAATGTGTCCGTTACAGCATTACGTTCACATCCGATCACGGTGCATCAAAAATATGTTTTTAAATTACAATAAAAAAGCAACAATACCGTTTTTTATTTAAACCTCGTAGTGCCTGTTTTTTATATTTATGACATGTGATAATATGCTTCCTGAAAAATGACCCAAAAATGGGTGAACTGATTGTGTCATCATTACTCACCCTCGATTGTTCCAAACCATGTTTTAGATGGGATCTTGAATAAAAAAGTGAAATACTGTAATACTAAAATACTGTTACTGTTACAACTTGCACTTTGAATTTTTATTTAACATATATGTCTGTCATACATAATTATTTATACATAATATAAAATGAAACATTGAAACACAGCAACTGTGTGTCATGCATGTATACTGTATATATGTGTGTGTGTGTATATATATACTGTATATACAGGGGTGCAAAAAGTATTTTGTCAGCCACCAATTGTGCACGTTCTCCCACTTAAAAAGAAGAGAGAGGCCTGTCATTTTCATCATAGAGAGTCTCTTCAACTATGAGAGACAGAATGAGAAAAAAATCCAGAAGAATCACATTAAAGAATTTATTTTTCAAATTTTGGTGGAAAATAAGTATTTGGTCACTTACAAAAAAGCAAGATTTTTGACTCTCACAGACCTGTAACTTCCTCCATTTGTTACCTGTATTAATGGCACCTGTTTGAACTCATTATCAGTATAAAAGAAACCTGTCCAAGACCTCAAAAAGTCAGACCCCAAACTCCACTATGGCCAAGACCAGACAGCTGTCAAAGGACACCAGAAACAAAATTGTAGACCTGCACCAGGCTGGGAAGACTGAATCTGCAATGAGTAAGCGGCTTGGTGTGAAGAAATCAACCGTGGGAGCAATTATTAGAAAATGGAAGACATACAATCTCCCTCGATCTGGGGCTCCACGCAAGATCTCACCCCGTGGGATCGAAATGATCACAAGAATGGTGAGCAAAAATCCTAGAACCACATGGGGGGACCTAGTGAATGACCTGCAGAGAGCTGGGACCAAAGTAACAAAGGCTACCATCAGTAACACACTACGCCGCCAGGGACTCAAATCCTGCAGTGCCAGACATGTCCCCCTGCTTAGCCAGTACATGTCCGGGCCCATCTGAAGTTTGCTAGAGAGCATTTGGATGATCCAGAAGAGGATTGGGAGAATGTCATATGGTCAGACGAAACCAAAATAGAACTTTTTGATAAAAACTCAACTTGCCGTGTTTGGAGGAGAAAGAATGCTGAGTTACATCCAAAGAACACCATAGCTACTGTGAAGTATGGGGATGGAAACATCTTGCTTTCTGCAAAGGGACCAGGACGACTGATCCGTGTAAAAGAAAGAATGAATGGGGCTATGTATTGTGAGATTTTTAGTAAAAACCTCTTTCAATCAGCAAGGGCATTGAAGATGAAACGTGGCTGGGTCTTTTAGCATGACAATGATCCCAGACACCGCCCGGGCAACGAAGGAGTGGCTTCGTAAGAAGCATTTCAAGGTCCTGGAGTGGCCTAGCCAGTCTCCAGATCTCAACCACATAGAAAATCTTTGGAGGGAGTTGAAAATCCGTGTTGCCCGGCGACAGCCCCAAAACATCACTGCTCATCTGCATGGAGGAATTGGCCAAACTACCAGCAACAGTGTGTATAAACCTTGTGGAGACTTACAAAAAATGTTTCACCCCTGTCATTGCCAACAAAGGGTATATAACAAACTATTGAGATAAACTTTTGTTATTGACCAAATACTTTTTGACCACCATATTTTTTCTGTAGCTTAGTGGTAAGAACATTACGTTAACAACGTAAGGCTGTGGGTTCGATTCCAGGGGATTGCAGATACCTATGTAAAATGTATAGGATAATGCAATGTAAGTCACTTTGGATAAAAGCGTCTGCCAAAATGTAAATAATTTGCAAATAAATCCTTTAAAAATCAGACGATGTGACTCAAGTGTTGAAGTGTACCTATGATGAAAATTACAGGCCTCGCTCATCTTTTTAAGTGGGAGAACTTGCACAATTGGTTGCTGACTAAATACTTTTTTGCCCCACTGTATGTGTGTGTGTGTGTGTGTGTGTGTATAATATACATATATAATGTGTAATTAAATACATGCGTATAATCTATATATTAATAAAACAAATGAAGAATAACAACATTGTGGCAATATATTTTGTCTAAAAGAGCATGAAATACATGATGTGAATTGCACATTTGAAACATGTGTAAGATAAACATGATAATGCAGAACACTTAACTGTGTGTGGATCTATTTCAGAACTAAAATAAAAATGAAACAACAACCTGACACAAGTGAATGCCAGATAGCAGCTGGCCAGTCAAGCACGGAAGACTCTGGGCTAGCAGAATCCACTAATCAACCTTCTAAAATTTGCGGTAAAAAAAACACTACAGAGCTGTCAACTTATTTCCTTATGTCTAATTATATAAAAGCAAATGATGGAATTGAATGACGTGATTTAAATAAAGTGACTATATGGCTTGTTGGAAGGTACTAAGAACCATAATATATTTTTTTTTCTTGAAGGAAATAAATGTCACATCCTTACATGTGGAATGGCATTAAAGTGTCATGAAGAGATTAGGAATCACCTTCAAACACTTGGTCTAAAGGAAGTGTCCGTGAAAGAATGTGATGTTATAGTGGTTTTCTGCACAGTGGTTTCAAGGGCAGGAACTGACATTGAAGCTGCACTGATAAAACTTAATGGACTCTCAGGTAATGTATTGTATGTGGATATGAATGTAATAAGAGATGTTGACCAGAGTGTTGTAATACATTAAGTTCATAGTCTTTTTCATTATGTGTACTAAATTTTTATATTTAACTTCTTAAAATTAAAGCAGTTTAGAAATATACTGCAAATTCCAATCTGAGGGTGGCTGGGGGTTATTTATAAAAAGGAAACAATAGAAAAAACTCCCAGCCAATATTATTTGTGTGGTTTAACAGTATGCTCACCACTGCACTGCCCCCCTTTGTGGAAATGGAACCCCCCTTGACATTGCTACTCCAGACTGGCTATATGCCCAATATCCACGGCTGAATGCCCTCCACGCCACCATAGTCGTCATGCTCCTCCCCAATTCAGTCCCATTCTAACCAATTTTCTAGGGACCCATGTAAGGTTTGCATCTTCTGAATTAGCAGGAAGTACACCTGTACCAACCCTTAGCTGGGATCAAGAACAGATTAGTGAAAATATGCACATCTTTACTTCGCCAGAGTCTTCACCTCTATCCTTGGGGGCAGAGCATGAACTACTACCTGGGATCCTCCCAACACCTGCAAAAAAGATTAAACTTACACAAGTACAAGGTAATTGGAATAACCTGATTGAGTTCATGAAATTGAGTTTATTGTTCTTAGGCAAAATCACTGGCAAATCAGGCAGAGGGAAGCAGAAGTGAAGCCTTCCCTCCTTTCCAGTCGCATTTGTTTTTGTGTGGAGTTGGTAGTGTGTGTGTGCGTGGTACAGTTAGTGATTAGCAACAATAATAGCATTAATAATAATAATAATAATAATAATTAGTGAAAGGTCCAGTGTGTATTTTTTTAGATGATCTATTGATAGAAATGCAATATAATATACATTTGGAGGTGTATAAAAGCTTACACAATGAAGCGTTATGTTCCCTTGCATGTAATTTGTCAGGTTCTGTCAGCCGTTGTAGTGTTTCGAAAGGGTGGGGTTGGTTGCAATTTGCAACCTTGCCGCTAGATATTACTGACCGGACCTTTAAGCTGCTATATTTTTGTGTTTTAATTATTTTTGCAGGTTTTTGTCCTGTTAAATATCAGATAGCACCAACTGACTTTTTTTTTAGTGTGAAGGTCATTGTCCGTGTCCCAATAACACCAAAATAATTTAAACAGTTTAATGGCTTGTGCAAAAAAAAAATTATTAGAAAAAAAAGAGGTAATTTTCCTTTGTGCAGTCATTTATTCTAAATATAGACTTGAAACTTTAGCATAGAAAACATACACACCGTGGCTTAGTTTCCTTTTGTTGTTGCCTGTTCTTAAAATTAGTGAATTCTAAAGAAGACCATGGTCTCTATGTAAACTGATTATTTCGTAGACATTGTTGGAAAATGAAACAATTCGGTGAGTGTGAGTGATTTAAAAAAAATTGTTTTAATATAGTTAACATTTTGTACTTCTGGACTTTTACTTAAGTAAGAATCTGTCTCTGCATACACCTTTTATGTGTAGTGGGGTAATATTTGACCAGTAGTATCTGTACTTTCGCTCAAGTAAGGAAGTATACTTTGTCTGCATCTGCAACATTGACAACATTCTCCACTTCAATGTGGTATTAATGATTTACATTGTCAAATTGAGTGTTTTTAATAATCGTTTGACCTTTGCATTTCACCAGAGTCTAAACCAGCCATTTTCATGGTCCTCCATCACACATTTGACCCAGAGAAAATTGTACTGGACAGCAGCAGGTGTGTTAACAGGCCAAATACACTCACTCTGGACTTTCTGTTCAACGAGGATACAGGATTACTGCAATGCATGAAGAATAAAGATGCTCTGGACAGAATTCAGCAATGCCTGCAACCACAAGTACCACAATATATTCTTCACAATTTACAATACATGCAACTATGGTTACCAAAATATAATTCTTTATGTTCTTCATATTTAAAGCTCATTAAAGTGATATTTACACACAACAACTAAACAATTACTCACCCTCATATCCACACACGAACACACACACAGAAATAAAAATGTTGGTAAACATCGGAAATCAGATATATAATTCTTCTAATCCGTATTGATCAGGTGGAGACTCAAATGGACAACTGCAAATGGACAATTATTTCGGTAGTAGAAATCTTGTTCATTTAAATCAGAGCAATTATAAAAGGGTAGTACTAACATTCTCCTTCTTGACACAATAGAACAAAGAAATAGAAGAAAATGTGACTGAGGCTGAAGTAGCATCTCTACCTAACAGTAAGTAAGATTTTTTAATAACACTGATTTAATTATTATTTGTTTTGGTAAACCTTAAATAAAATAAATCACAAAACACATTGCAAACAAACAGCATTATTATTAATTTCACAGAAGAACAGGAAACAAAATTGTATCCACCACCTGATTATAGCATGTATTCACTGTGACATTGAGACTTTAATTTCAGTCCAGAGCCATAATTATTTTTCACCAAAATCTTATGTGAAAGCTTGATCCGGATTTATAGACTCCATAGAGATTATTATGCCACTGGCCTTTTTGTGTAAATGTTATCATTCAAATACAGTTTATGCTCAATGACAAATATTGAACAGAGTGGTTTCCTGGACAGGGATTAGATTAAGACAGTACTAGGCTTTAGTTAAATTAGGACATTTAAGTAGTTTTTACAAACATGCCTTACAAACAAACATTGCAGGTGTGCATCTTAAGACAAAACAATGAAACTGACATATCTTAAAATACTGTATGTCAATGCAAGCAGTTTTCAATTCAGACACCTCTATCATTTATTTTAGTCTAAAATCATTTTAAACCCTGTACAGAAACCACCATGTGGGATTGCAGTATGAAGCAAGAGCACAAACAACTGTACGCAGGTGCAGATTCCGAGACATGAACAGTAAATTCTTACCAGAGTGAGAAATATTGGGCCAGTTTCCTAGACAGGGTTTAAGCTAGTCCGAGACTAAACTAAATATTATAATTGTCTTGATCAAAATCAACTTATCTTAAAATATATCAGTGCATTTGTTTTAAGAAGCAAACAGTAATGTTTAAGGTAAAGAATTTTATCTTTCAAATTGACATTATATTGACCACAAACAAGCATAGAAATAATAGTATTATTTTACATCACAATGATTTGGCTCGAGGACCTAATCTTTAATTCTCTCTTCCAGGTCAAGCTGTTCTAAATGTTGAATCAGAACATATGATTGTCCTGCTCGGCATGTCTGGTTCTGGAAAGAATACTGTAGGAAACATGTTAAGAGAAGAGATGGATAAGCCTGGTGTCGATACAGCCATTCACAAGATAACCGTAGAGAGCGGAACAGTCGCTGGGGAGAAGGTGTCTTTGATAGACACTCCAGACTGGTTCAGCTCTGGTCTCTCACTGGAGAACATAAAAGAAAATGTAGAACGCTGCATCCGTATGTGTAACATGGGACCATATGCTGTCCTTCTAGTCATACCATTGAATCCGGTTGATGACAAAGGGACAGAGATGGTGAGGAATATGAAGATGATTTTTGAGGAAAGATGCTGCGAGAAGGTTATGATCATTTTTATTAAAGATGATCAGGAAAAGCGCCATGATTTTATCAAGCAGCAGGGCCTTCAAAAGCTGGTGGAAAACTGTGAAAATCGATTTTGTTCTCTCCATATAACTCCGACAGGGAAAATTGATAATTTTCCAGACATGCTGAAGATGATAGAGGTGACGGCTGCAGATTTTGCAATACCAACACTTGACTTTGAAATAATTTAATAAACATGTTGTTAATAAACAACAAAGATCCCTTGCACTTAAGGCACTGCATATAAAACTTGTCATTACCCTTTGTTCGTGTTATCAACATTAACTGTCTTAATGATAAACTTTCTGGGTCGAAGGAAAGGTTGTATTATAATATGTCGGGAATATGATTGATTTTAATTGAGTTCAATGATGGATTATAGTTTCGACAAGTATTTTATTAATTGATTGTGTAACTTTCCCTCCCATTTAATCTGTTTTGTAAGTCACATAGCCGCAAGCTATGCTTCATATTAATCAAGTCTAAATAAATTGAAAAACAAATTCTTCTGAGTAATTACTTTTTTTGTTGACATTCCAGCTATTTACTGCAGAATCAACGTCAACCTTATGTTCTGTTGAGGTTTGCTTTACTTTTTATTGCACACTCACTTACATATGCAAGCAAATTTACAGTATATACACACTGTGTTTGCAACTGTACAGCCAAATGTAATTTCCATGCAAAGGCCACAACTTTTTAAAGAGTTGTTTCATAAGCTGCACCTCAAAAATCATTAATTTACCTTCAAACATATTCAGATATGATGCATGAAGGTCATGCCAGGTTTGTCTAAAATATACTTGGTAACACTTTACAATAAGACCTCAATAATTATTTAATAATTATTATTTAATGCAACAATTATATGGCATTTAAAAAATATATTTTGTGACGTTGCGTCGTGTATGAAGCTGGCCCGTCGCCTCTGCAGCCTTCACCAGGGAAGTGAGACTGTGGACGAGTATGTGGAGAGATTACTTGACATTGCCGAACAAGGCGTCTTCGGGGAGAAGGAGCTGGCAGTGCTGTTCAACACCGGTCTCAGAGAGCCGTCTTGAAACTTTTGAAACACTGGGGAAAACTAGTGATAAAGAATGGAGTGCTGTACAGGGTTTCAAAGAATAGTTGATAAATCCGGGCCGTATTTATAGATTCGAAAGTGCTTTGACTGCTGAGCTGTTGAATGTTCCCGGAGTCCAAAAATCGAGGACAACCCTGTACCATCCCATGGGGAATGGAGCTTGTGAGAGGATGAATCAGACCTTGGGAAATATCAGTGATCGAACTATACCGTGTCCTTTGGAGGAGCCCACTTTTTTTGGGGTGGGGTTTGTGCGCTTGCCTCAAAGAAGGACTTACAACAGCTACAAGTGTATGCACTATTATACATAATCGACACAAGTGTCTCAAATAAGGACGTCCAAAGACTTACAAAGATACATAACAGCTACAAGTGTATATGCACTATTATACTTTATCGACACAAATTGATAGGTCAAACAGCAAACGGAATTGTCCTTTAAATTACTATTCACGCTATAGAATAATACCATAATTCCTCCGTTCAATTACGCCTAAGACATCCAGAGTCACACACATGCAGACCCATAACAAACCAGCCGCATAATTGGGAATAACAAGCCTTACCTTACATACAATCGACCACAGAGGCCTGAAGTCAGCTTCCTTTGCTGTTCGTCTAGAAATCCAAGAAGTGGATGAGCGATGACCTGCCTTAATCCAAGATATGATAAAGGGTTTTGGGTCGAAACTCTACAATAGGGGTCGATAAATGTCCAGAAAAAGAAGCGACGAGAGGCTGTTTTCACGCAACCTATTAACAGTGCTTGCAGCAGGTGAATCAGTCGTGCTATTAACGTCATCACTACACAATTTCTTAATGTGGCCGAAGCTCAGGGGAGGGGAAGGAAGGTACAATAAAAGAAAAAGGGAATTGATATAACCGACTACGCCACCCAGCACACCTATCTGGGAAATATATAGACTCAGACGCACAGGTTCAGATTTCTAATCACTGAAGACAATGAGACGTGAATATCAAAATATAATTTATTTTAATCAATGATTTGGGAAAACCCCATGCGCTTTTTTAAAATCTGTAATAATCTTATTGCAAATGACAGCATGGGTTAGAAAACATTAAAATAGCAGAGTTTGATTAGATCTGCCGACCAGAGTCTGGGGATCGCCAGCAGGGAGGCAGGCTAGGTGTTGTTGAACATTCGTGCTATGTTCTGCGTGATCAAAATTGGAGAGAGGCCAGTCAAAGTAAATCTTGAAGTTTATTGATCAGAAGATTCAAAAATACAACAGCTGGGTTGCCTCAGACATAACGTCTTACAAAGGAACAACCAAGAAAAAAGTTTTACACATTAATATAACATAATCTTTTCCGCCGTGTCTCTGGTTTCAGTTTGGGGAGTGGTGGAGCCTGGGACTCGTCCAATCCGCTTTCTCTCTTTTTCTCTCTGATCTTTACACACACACATACCATTCTGGTACACTTAATATCAGCCCTTAACTCTAGGTTAACTCAACTCACACACTGGTTATATTTTCAACATATTATGCACAGTTAGTAATCAAAAATGAAATCATAAAGCATATTAAATGTAAAGGCACGTTTAAACCACAATAAAATCCTTCAGTCCCTCTCTTGACCACTGAAAGTGGTCACACATCATCACAATCATCATTGTCATCACCGTCATCCTCATCCATGAAGCGGTCGCCAGACAATAGAGGCATGGTATATTTGGGAGGAGTGAGATCTTTCTGTTCTATTGCCGCTACTATCAATCGGTTACATTGTGACCCCAAACATAGTTATTTACGAGTTGTTCACATGGTAACCTCGTATCGGCTATGGCTCTTTTGTGTCTCGGTTTCGATATGGTGTTGTTGCTTTCCTGACCCTCTGTTAGGCTAAGAATTATTCCTACTATAACTCCTGAAATTATTAATAGGATCCCCAACAGCTTACAGTTTTCCTACAGCTTCATCTCGTTACCCTCTCTTGGACTTTAAAGGAACAATAAACACACTCTTGAAAATTTAAATGGTTAAACACACGGTATACTTAATTGGAATATGCGATTAAGGAAATCACACAAAATGTACCTAATTGTAAGGAATAAATGGTTATACGTTAATGAATATGAAAATATGAAAATCACAATAGCAATAATGAATTTGAAAAATAATGAATATGAAAAATTTGAATATTTAAAATATGAAAAATCACAATAACAACAATATATATTGATTATAAAGAATAAATGGTAATACGTATTAGCGACCACACCGGAAAAATTAGGTGTGTTCCACCTAGATTTGTGTGGTGTAATAACACCCCTCTCTAGGAGTCCTTTTACTGTTGCGGCCACACCCTCGTCCGCCTCAGGTTTGTTACAGTATTGTGGAATCCAGATGGGGTCGGGTGTGTTTAACTGAAAGTAAACTGGAGACATGTTACAAAAACCTACATCTGTTGGGTCCTGAGACCAAAGATCCTCAGGTAAATGTTTTATGACATCTGGTGCTTCCACACTATCTGACAGCTCCCTGCCATGGAATCTAGAAACCTGCACATGCTCTAGAGCTCCAGTGTCTCGTGTGGCACCTTCTATCCAATAGGCTTTGTGTTTAGGTGAATATTTAACATCTGTCCTCTCCATGGGCTCCCAATCCTGGGTGGCTTCATGGCTTGGGTGTAACGATATGTGAGGTGCTGCTGTGTCTGCCATCTCATACCATTTCAACTGCTCTTCTGTCAGCTTCACTGGAGCCATCACTCCTTCTTTACTTACAAAAATTCCGGCTCCCTCCAACACCCATCTGTCCCCCTCCACTTCCTGAAACATTTCTTCATAAGTGGTTATGTCATTCCTGTCATAAAACAATGTACAATGCAATGGGTCTATTGGGGGTAAATAGATATCTAAATTTAAAATCCATGAACGGTATTGTCGGATTGTCACCGGCGTGATTAGTCGGATAGTTGGTTGTTACAGACAATCAGAGTAGTCTTCCTGCCGTGAGGCCTGGGAGATGACCCAAAAACCACAGCACAAGGTAGAAACTTGTTTCAGTCCAAGTGTTTTTATTTTGGACCGCGGTCTTGGCACACGTGAATCCACACACTTTACCCAACGAGCATATAGGAAAGAAAACATTAAACAAATAATTTAAACTAACTGAACAAACATAAGAAATAAACATAAGCTGTGAGCAGCAAAACCAGGCATCACGCTAGCCTCGACGTCGACAAAGACATTTTGCTGGTGTGGGGGGTTTACTTTGCCCCACTACCACACTCAACCAACAACCCCTTTCCTTGTCTCACCCGCACTTATATACACTTGACTTCCAGCCAAAAATTAATGGATCGTACCATCCTTAATGGATCGTACCATCCTTAGGGGTCACTAAACACTCTTTAACAGAGCTTGTACATTTAGTTACACTTACACCTATTTATATGTTAGTACCGTGAACTAACGTTCACGTGATGGTGACCTCTCTGCTCATCATCACACACCCTCCTCCCTCTAAATAGTCACAACTTCAGGAGTGACGTGACAAGAAGTCTGCCATAACATTCAAACCCCCTGCTTTATACTGGATCTCAAATTTAAAAGGTTGAAGAGATAAATACCAACGCGTTATTCTAGCATTAGTGTCTCTCATTCTATTGATCCATTGCAAAGCTCTGTGATCTGTTTCGAGCACAAAGTCTTTGCCAATCAGATAGTACTTCAGAGTGTCTAAGGCCCATTTGATGGCTAGAGCCTCTTTCTCAATAGTAGAGTACTTAGTCTCTCTGGGAAAAAGCTTTCTGCTTATGTACTGCACCGGATGGCGATTCTCTCCTTCACCCTGTAATAGTACAGCACCTAGTCCTTGTTCAGAAGCGTCCGTTTGCACCAGAAAAGGAAGATCAAAATTTGGGCTCTGTAATACCGGATCCTTACACAAACATGACTTAAGGTCCTGGAAAGCTTGATCACATTCCACAGTCCATTTAACTTTGGAAGGACTACATTTCTTTGTGAGATCGGTCAAGGGTGAGGCTCTGCTGGAAAAGTTTGGTATGAATCTTCTATACCAGCCTATCAGACCCAGAAATGACCTGACACTTTTCTTCGTTGACGGGGCAGCACATGATAAAATTGCCTGTAACTTGTCCACTTGAGGTCTTACTGCACCTCCACCAGCAACATATCCCAAGAAAGAAACTTCCTGTTTGGCGATTTGACACTTTTTCGCATTCACCACTAGTCCGGCTTGTTGGATTCTTTCAAACACCTCCGTCAGCTGTATTAGATGCTGCTCCCATGTCTCACTGAAGATAACAATATCATCTATATATGCTGCTGCACAGTTGTCCAGCCCTCGTAGCACTTGGTCCATCAAGCGTTGGAAGGTCGCCGCCGCTCCGTGCAGACCGAATGGCATATACTTGAAATGGTACAATCCTGAAGGGACACGAAACGCAGTCAAGTTCTTCGCTGACTCAGTCAATGGCACTTGCCAATATCCTTTGCAAAGATCTAAAGTCGAAAGGTACTTAGCTTTGCCCAGCCGTTCGATCAACTCATCTACTTTCGGCATTGGGTAAGGGTCAAAAGCTGACACTGCATTCAGTTTTGAAAAGTCTACACAGAATCTTAACGAACCATCCTTCTTAGGCACTAGTACTACAGGACTGCACCATTCACTTAATGACGGTTCAATAATGCCTGCTTCTAACATCATTTGCACCTCCCCTTTCAAGGATGGAATCAAACGTGCTGGAACCCTACAATGAGTTTGCCTAATCGGCCCTGATGACTGTAAACGAATGTTATGAGACAGCAGGTTGGTTTTTCCTGGTTTATCCGAAAAGAGACCCTCTGGTACTACTTCATGGAAGTCTTTTTGCTGTTCTGGAGACAGGTGGGCAATTATTGGGAAAGTAGATTTAGGACTTATAGGAAAATATTGTTCCTCCAATTCCTCTTCGTCCTCCACTATTCTGGCCCACAGCTGTTCAGACCAAGCGCCTATTCTCTCTTTCCAAGGCCTCAACAGATTAATATGAAAAGTCTGAGTCTTTTTCCTACGATCAGGCATGGAAATCTCATAATTTGTAGAACTTAGCTTCCTAAGCACTTCGTATGGGCCTTGCCACTTAGCCAAAAGTGAACTTTCACATGTAGGAAGCAATAAAAGTACTTTCTGACCTACAGACAGCGTTCTCTTCCTACTCGACTGATCGTACCACCTTTTCTGCTGTTGTTGGGCTTTTGTCATGTTAGCGTGTACCAAGTCGGTCATTACACTAAGCTTTTCACGCATCTTCTTCACATATGACAAGATGTTTGTTTGCTCATGTGCATTATCTCCTTCCCATGCCTCCTTTAGAACATCCAATGGACCTCGAACTTGTCGTCCGTAGAGCAACTCGAATGGGGAGAAACCAGTTGAAGACTGGGGGACCTCTCGGTATGCGAACATCAAATACGGTAACCACTGGTCCTGAATCTGACACAAATTTGCGTAGCATTGACTTCAATGTCTGATTAAATCTCTCCACCATGCCGTCGGTCTGAGGGTGGAAAGGGGTGGTCTGTTTCGGATGTATACGTAACATTGAGTACACCTGTTTCATTAACCTAGAGGTAAAGTTTGTCCCTTGATCCGTAATGACTTCCCTCGGCAAACCTACCCTAGAGAACAGTTGAATCAAAGCATTCACCACCTGCCTTGTCTTAATGTTACGGAGAGGAAAAACTTCAGGGTAACGAGTGGCATAATCAGCAACTACCAAAATGTACCTATTACCCGATCTACTCCTTTCCAAAGGGCCTACAATATCCATTGCAATGCGAGAAAAGGGTATGTCAATAATAGGCAAGCTTACCAAGGGTGCTCTGTCACTCTTTTTAGATGGTTTAACCAACTGACATTCTGGACATGATTTACAAAACTCCAGTACATCCGTATAGAGTTTAGGCCAATAAAATCTACCAGCGATCCTAGATAGTGTCTTCTGTTGGCCTAAGTGTCCTGCCCATGGCACTGAATGACCCATCTGTAGCACTTTTAATCTCATCGGCTCGGGTACGACTAGCCTCTCGCTTTCTGCACTAACCAGGTACAATTTATTCTCTTTAATCATGAATCGATCTTTCAGGACTAATGCAGACATTGTGTTGTTGGCTATAGCTTTTTCAAACAGTGCCTTAAGGGTTTCGTCTTGCCTTTGCAGCTGTACAATATCATGTGGAATTAGTTCGAGATCATCTTCTACCGGTTTGGGTACCCTTTCAATTACTTGTGTACCTACCACTTTATCATAACGTTTCTGCCTCTTAGACTTCCTGTCTTTTGATAGAACATTACACGGTAAGTCTTTTAAACATTGCTTATTGCCTTCCTCCAGCTGTGCCTGTGCTCGAGTTACTACCATCACCTGAGCACTGTCTTTCTCTGTTTGTAACAAATCCGCTAACACTGGTACATCTCTGCCGAGTATCACCGGATAAGGTGCCTTGTCGATAACACCAACCGTCAAACTGTAGGCCTGGCCTCTTATTACAATCACCACTTCAGCTTTTGGGTACTCCTTTTCATCACCATGTATGCAACAGACTGTTAACTTGCCGTCCTTAAGCACATTCAATCTTCCCAAACATTCTGGTCTCACCAACGTCTGACTTGAGCCTGAATCGACCAAAGCTTTAAACAACGTGCTTCCGATCTTCACATCAATTACTGTATCGGTATTCAGTTCAATCTCATTTAATTCCCCTGATGTTCCTAGCTCATAACACAAACGTGTATTAGCCATGTTTTGCCCCGGGCAATCAGCTTTTCTATGCCCTGTTTGGCCACACGCATGACATATAATAATGGGCCATCTGCTGTAGCGGGAAACACCACCTGACTGCCTATTGTTACCAGACATTGTACTCGTTTGTAATATTCGGTTATCCACAGCCCCAAAGTTTTTCAGACCACCACCTTTAACATCCTCAGACTTACCGGTTCCGCTGTGTTTGGAGTATTGCCATCGTCTCGTTTGATGTACCGATCGCCTCGCAGCCATGAATGCTTCCGCCATTTCCGCCGCTTGTTTACACGAAGCCGGACCATTTTGCTTTACCCACGTTCTCACTTCCGGATTTAGTTCTTTTAGAAATTGCTCCAATACTATTTGGTCACCAATCTCATCCTTGGTTCGTCGGGAAGGATTTATCCATTTCTCGTATAGGTCCTTGAGTCTTACATACAGCTCTCGCGGAGTTTCGTCCTCGTCCTGATTGCACGCTCTGAAACGTTGACGAAAAGTCTCTGGGTTTATTTCAAATTTGTCGAGTATGGTTTGTTTAACACAGTCATAATTGAGCGAATCACTTGGTTCCATAGCCACATAAGCTGCTCTTGCTCTGCCCGATAACAATGGTAATAGATGCAACACCCAATCCTGTCTTGGCCATTTGCACGCTTGAGCAATACGTTCGAACGTTGTTAAATAGTGCTCGATATCCTCGTCTCTTGACCATGGTAACATTTTCGGGTTATTAAACGTTGTTGATGCATAATGCTGAACAAATGTCGCTCCGTCTGTTCCTGCTGAAATAGTCGCATCACTTTGTCTCAATTGTACTCTGGGACGAACCACTGGATCAGGAATTCCATCTGTGGCGACTGAGGAAACATTATCCCTCACGCCTGACGCTGCCTTTACCAGACGTTCCTGTCTCTCCCGCTGAACCTCCGTCTGCAATTGTACAAATTGATGTTGAAGCATCTTATATTTGAGATCGTGACGTTGCGTCTCTTTTTCTAGTCGTTCTTCTCTTTGCTCTTGACTACAAAGAAAAGTTTGTAACATTGTAGCAATCTGCTCTGAAGTACTGCCTGACTCCATTTCATCCTGCACAGAGCTCACTGCGTCCTGTTGCTCAGCTGGTTTGCTGTCGTCTTTACTCCTAGCTCCATCTTGTTTCTTTGGTGGCATTTTCCACTCGACAAAACCCAGTCCGTTAAACGATGTGCCGCTGCATCTGCATGAATTCTCCAGGTATTTATAATACAGTTCCATTGCTGTGCCCCACTGTGTGTCATCATCTAATTTTACCCAGTAAAGATCAGCTGCCTCCTCCTCACCACACGAGGTCAGCATCCACTGGCTGTCTGTCATATTACCTGATAGGGAACAGTTAGTGGTTTTACCATCTGGAAATGTAACTATAACCCCTTCTGCTGAGCACAGAATGCTAGCCCCTAATTGTATTAATAAATCTCTCCCCAAAAGAGGAATGGGAGCATTGCTGGAGAAAAGGAACGAGTGTGATAAGCATTGATTTGCCACTTCTACTTTAAATGGTTTTGTCATAGGCCATTTTTCTACCCCCCCCCAGAGAACGTGACGACCCCCACCGTTTTGTCAGTTCTCTGTGGGCCCCTTCAACAATCCCCCGCGCCACCCCCCGGGCCCCATGTTGGGTGCATAGGTGCCTGGAGGTTGGAGGGTGGTGGAAGGTGTTGCCCCGGGTTGTATGGGGTTCCCTGCCACGACCACCGGCACCACCTCCTCGAGGACCCCATCCCCCCGCAGGTGGTCCGTTATTTTGACCTAGAATCTGTGGACACTCTCTCATCCAGTGGCCTGCCTCACCACACACGAAACAATTTCCCCCGCCCTGCTGCCTCCCTCCATAAGACCCCCTCCCTCTATTATTACCCCTCCAATTGCCCCTTTGTCTATTTCCCCTCCCCCCTGCTGCATGAGCTTGTGTATACCTTTTGGGTGCTTCCCAGGGTCCCTCAAAATGACCTTCTTCATAGGGTGGGCCATCATATTTGTAAGGGGGTGGCTGATGGGATTGTTGTGGCATCTGCTTACTCTTTTTTTGTCCCTCCCTCATTCTTTGCTTGTTCTAACTGTAATTTTAGCAACTCTGTTTTTATCTTTTCTAATTGTTCTTCATCTTTTCCAGCTTTCTCTACAGCCCTATCTGTGTGGTGAACTAAATGCCTTTCCCATACTTCGTTACTAGCATCGGAATGTCAGGGTTATTTTCTATTATTTGTTTAACACCATTGGGGGCACCTGTCATGACTGCTGCTCTGAATATGTCTCGTGTAATTGGGTTGTTTAAAAATTTTCTTCCACCATCTGTTCCCACTCAGCCGCGCACCTGAAATAATATGCTGCACCTGTCTCACCTGGTTTAATGCGAAACTTGATGTTTTGGTATATGGTGGGTGGCAATGGGTACAAACGACCGAGTGCCCATTGTGCTTACTTTCGACAAAGGTGTGTCATTTGGCGCTTTAAGGGTTTGGGCTTCGAGTTCAAAACTCCCCATCTGAGAGGCTGTCAAAATCTGACCCAACAGACACCTTATGTCACCCAAAGCCAGAACAGTACAATGACTCAAGGCCGTTAATTTACTCAACCATAACCTGTTGTTTGCTGAGAGTCGATTTTGGTGAAGTGTATGGTGGGGGCTGAGTGAGGGTTGGATACAATGGGCGGTACTGTTCAGGGGGCGGTGCTGATGACTCAGGCTCACTGTTTCCGTCCTTCACTTCCTGTCTAACATCAGCTCTTTCTCTGACTTCTCCGACTGCACATGTTCTGTGCTCTTCTTAGGGGGACTCAAAGCAGTGGCAGTCAGCGCAATGCGTGTCCACAGTCGTAATTCGTCTCGAAATTTCTCTTCCTCCTTTTTATGCTTATTCTTCTCTAACCACTTCACATCTTTTGCCTCTTCAACATGTTTAGTCAATTTAAACCCGTTCTTTTTCCATTTCTCTGACCTTTGGCGCTATTCTACGACTAGTGGTACCATCCCAAAAAGGAAAAAAGTCACTCTACCGTACCTTCTCTGGATCTGTTCCACATTGGTGGAATGATCTACCAGCTGCTACAAGATCAGCAGACTCGGTTGCCATCTTTAAAAAACGCCTAAAAACGCATCTCTTCCGTCAACACGTCGCTAATTGATTTTTCCTAATTCTCTTCACTTTCATTCTTTATAAAAATAAAAAAACTAAAATTACTAACCTCACTATTCTTAGCTTTTTACACTGTGCTAGGCTTTAATGGACTAGTTTGATGTTGTTATAATTGCTTCCAATGTTTCCTCATCTGTAAGTCGCTTTGGATAAAAGCGTCTGCTAAATGACTAAATGTAAATGTATTCTGATTGATATTTTATCTGATTCCTGCTATAAATTTTCCATACAAATCTGACTCCATTTACTTTCCCAAATCTTATTTTCTTTTTTATGATTTTTCGGCTCCGTCTGAGCCATCAACATATCCACTACTCTTCTGCTAATAATGAAACTGCTAATTGTTTTTTCATAGAAAATATCAAACACTTACTGGATGAAGGTGGCGTGGTTGGAGCTTTTGACACTGTACCATAAAATATTATTAATCAAACTAAGCAAATTTAATTTCTCATCTGATGCAATAAAATGGATAGAATCATATCTATCAAATCGATCACAGTCAGTCAGGATCATTGATTACCACTCACCGCCCCTCGCCATGTCCACGGGGTTCCTCAATGTTCCATTTTGGTGCCACTGCTATTTCCGGTCACGGTTTATGGACAGAACCCAAGCGCAGGCAGCTGTTTGCTAAATAATAAAACTTTATTTAAACAAAAGACCCAGGATGGGGAAAACATGAACAAAAACCAAGACACAAATGAAAACTAAAACTTCCCACTAGGGGGACATAACAAACGAGGTCTTAAGAATAATAAACTAAGACCACAAACTTGAGTCCAGGAAACAGGAACACGGGTCATTCAAAACGAGGCAGCGTAAGCAAGATGTGAATAATGTGAATAATGAACCGACAAGGAACAGAGGGAAACTGGGGCTTGATAAAAGGGAACACTAACGAGGACTGAATACACAGGGAGAGTAGCGGCAGGTGACATGAATGAAACACTTAAGGAAAGCTAACAGGAGGATTGCACGAGGCAGGTGAGGGGAATGAAACACTAAGGGAAAGATGGACCAGGGCCGGTGACAAGACTAACACTAATGGGCCGCTAACAGGGAAACAAGGGGGGGGGGCTAAAGGATGCGACACCGGAGAGAGAGCATGGCGTGAAAAACCAAAACAATGCTCTTTCTACACAAAACACATAGAACTGACATGATCACTTTATATCAACGACCTCCCGTCTATTTGTCCAGATGTCTATATTCAGATGTATGCAGACGATACATTCCTTTATACCCATGGTTAAAACACAAAACAATGTGCTGAAAAACTTCCACAGTCTATGGCCCATGTCTCTGAATGGCTAAATCAATCCTGCTTAGAACTTAATGTAAATAAAACAGTTTCAATGTTCTTTTCTAAATCAAACATTGCAAATAATCAGGCAGATATTTATGTTACAGGGGTAAAAATACAAGTTGTATCAGAATTTGTTGTGTTCTTATGTGCATGTTGACCTGTAGATTGCAGTAGAGGTTGCTTCTATGAGTATGAGACGGAGAGAGTGAGAAGTGTTACACCTGCGACTACATACGCTATACTATTCTGCTACTTTCTTTGTTTTAAATAAAGTATTCTTGTTTGTCCATATGCCTCCTCATTGTTACTTACTGAGGACATAACAAATTGGCGACGAGGATAATTTTTTTGTGATGAGGATGGCTTCTGTTTCTTCGTTTCCCACGCCGTTTTTGCCATGTCCTGGAGATCCAGCTATCCCTTTCGACACATGGCTCCAGATGTTCCAGAATTATTTACTGGTGGTTGATGTTTCTGGAGACGGATGGCCGGTTGCACGCAGGCGAGCATTGCTTCTACATTGTTTGGGGACTGAAGGTCAACGATTGTTTTATACTTTGCCGAATCAAGGGGATTCTATGGAAGATGCGATTGCGGCCTTGAAACTTCACTTTACTCCCCGAGAGAACATCGTGGTTGAGCGCCATGCTTTCAGGAAACGAGTTCAAGCACCGGGAGAATCCATTATTCAGTACGTAGCAGCTCTATGGGATTTAGCGGTTACTTGTGACTTTTCAGTTACGCTGGATGACATGTTGCGTGATCAGCTAGTGGAGAATGTGTACAGTCATCGGATTCGTGAGAGGTTGCTATTGGAAACGGACTTGACTCTTGAAAAAGCCATTTCGTCGGCACGTGAGTGTTATCGATGTGGGTCTACGGAACACCTCGCGAACGATCGTAGTTGTCCTGCTGCATCAGCACAGTGTAATCACTGTCAAAAGACGGGACATTATTCGCGGGTGTGTCGTTCGGGACAAGCTCGCTCAGTGTGTGAAATTGACTTGCCTGAAGTGCAGATTCTTTTTATGCATGATTCGTTGACGGATAAAATTCGGTGCACTGCTGTCATTACGACCCCGACTACTTCTGTGCCAGTCGAGCTTACTGTGGATACTGGATCGTCTGTTTCTATCTTACCGAAAATTTTGTATGAAACTCACTTCAAGAAAGACGCCCTTCTGCCTCCGTCATTGAAACTGGTGACGTACTCTTGTGATCCGATTCCTGTACTTGGATGTTTACCTGTCACTGTCTCTAGGGATGACATCACCTGCTCTACTTCGTTCTTTGTGGTTGAATCGGGTACGGCTTTGCTGGGTATGGATCTTATTAATGTCAAGTCAAGTCAAGTCAGCTTTATTTATATAGCGCTTTATACAATTTTCATTGTTACAAAGCAGCTGTACAAGAAAAAATTACTATAAGTAAAACATAAAAGGTTATGGAATTCAAAACACAGGTCAAATATCAGACACACAATAAATTCCTATATGCAGTGTTAATTAAATAAGACTACCAAATTCTAGCAGCCCCCCCGGCCAGGCAAAACACTGCAAAACAGTATGCAAACAGTATGCAAACGGTGGCGAGGAACCCAAAACTCCATTGGAGGTGAAAAAAAACCTCGGAGGGAAACCAGGCCTAACCGGGGGATTCCAGTTCCCCTCGTGCAAAAACTGCAGCCTCTGCACAAGCTCAACAGTGCTTGCACAACAAGGCAAAAATAAAAAAGAATTAGATTTAAAATTATCATTAATAATCTAATAGTGGCTGAAGTTTTGTAGGGACGTCACTTCCTTCGTCCAGCATTTGTCAGGTCTAGGAATGGATTCGCCCTGCCCGCTCCGCTCTTGTAACCTTGGAACAATGAGACAAGACTGGCTGAGAGTAGAGTACTGTTCTGCACTCTTTGATGCAACAAATGCTGTTTCTTCGGCTTACATCTCCGTTTCGAAGGCAATTCTGTGCTGCCCAAGCAGATTTCTACTCCTGTCCTGCGATTGTCTGCTTTGACGCCTTCAGCAGATGTCAGTTGTGCAAAAGGCTTTGTGCACAGAGTTAAAATTTCTTCAGCTGTCGCCCCTGTGCGGCAGAAACTTACCTTTTTCGGTTAGAGATGCCGTGGAAATCCATCGCCTTCTTGAGTTAGGCGTCATCGAGAGTGTGGATGCTTCGCCGTGGGTCTCTCCTGTAGTAGTGGTACAAAAGAAATCGGGTGCCATTCGTATGTGTGTGGATTTGCGAGAACCCAATAAGGCTGTGGTTACGGATAGTTACCCTCTACCTCACATTGATGAACTATTGTCTTTGTTACGGGGAGCGAGTGTATTTTCCACTATCGATTTGGAGAGTGCCTATTTTCAGTTGCCATTGCATGACGACAGCCGAGATCTGACCGCCTTTATTACTCACGAAGGACTTTTCAGATTTTGCCGTGTACCATATGGCCTCGCTTCAGCACCCTCAGCCTTTCAAAAAATGTTGGGAATGTAGTATCAGGTTAACCACTGGGGTAGGAACCTTCTGTAGGTTGTGGTTGAGGGGCGGATATATAATAAAAGTAGTTCAACGAGTGTGCAGCTGTGGTCCTTGTGTTGAGCCTCCTATAAAGGTTACGATGTACCTATCAAACACGTAACATGGTGTCAGAAGTGAAAATTTTATCTTAACGGACGTCTACATATAAGGGATAACACAGAACATAGGCTAGTCGTTTATTTGTTTTTTCTCCGCAGATTACCAAAAGTTTCGGGCTAATGCTAACGAGCTCACAGGCGGCAAAATGAATCAGTTTCCAGTTTCCCCACCAGAAAAGTTCACGTTCAAAGCCGAAGACTGGACTAAATGGATTAAAAGCTTCGACAGATTTCGCATTGCATCGGGATTGGAGACACAAGCGGACGAAAATCAAGTGACAGATAAAAAACGGAATGAAAGACAGGCACAATGCAGCAGATGTGGTGATTCAAGATGGCATAGCCAACAACAATGTCCAGCTAGAGAGGTAATATGCAATAACTGCAGAAAAAAGGGACATTACGCCAGAGTATGCAAAACCAAAAGAATGTGTGAAATGCATGTAGCTACAGTGGTTGAGGACACTGGTGAGGAAGTTGCATTTCTGGGTTCACTGTCGGCGGACGCAAATGACAGCCCATGGATGACAGACATACATGTGGAGAATCTCAATGCACGCTTTAAAATTGACACTGGCGCCGACGTCACCGCCATATCTGAAATGCTGTATAACCAGGGCCAGTTCCGCAGGCTGGAGAAGTCAGGGAGGGTTCTGCTGGGGCCAGGAGGGACTCGTCTGAATGTGAAGGGCAAGTTCACAGCCAATCTCAGAAAGAACAGTATAAGTACTAAAGAGGAAATTTACGTTGTGGAGGGGCTGTGCACACCACTGCTGGGCGGGCTTGCTGCAGTGGCACTGCAGTTGGTCGCGAGAATAAATAACATCAGCCTGGACTCCAAAGAGACAGTTAAAAGGGAGTTTCCAAAGCTTTTCTGCGGACTAGGTAGAATGGAGGCCGAGTACAAAATAGTACTGGAACCGGGCGCTCAGCCTTTCTCCCTCTCAACTCCCAGGCGCATCTCCCTCCGACTCCTGCCAAAGGTTAGAGAGGAGCTGGACCGTATGGAACAGCAGGGAGTTATCTCAAAGGTGGAGGGGCCCACTGAATGGTGTGCGCCTATGGTGGTGGTGCCGAAACGCACGGGCAAGGTGAGAATATGCACCGATCTCACAGAGCTGAACAAATCAGTTATGAGAGAGAAGCACCCCCTCCCCTCAGTCGAACACACTTTAGGACAGCTCGCTGGGGCCAAGGTGTTTTCAAAGCTAGACGCCAACGCAGGCTTTTGGCAGATTCCACTGTCCAAGGACTCATCTCTGCTAACCACTTTCACAACTCCGTTCGGGCGGTATTGTTACAATCGCCTGTGTTTCGGAATCTCGTCAGCACCAGAACATTTCCAAAAGCGCATGTCTCGCATCTTGGAGGGCCTGGTGGGTGTTCTGTGTCAGATGGACGATGTGCTCATTTGGGGAGCCACACAGACGGAGCATGATGAGAGACTGTGGAAAGTACTGTCGCGACTGCAGGAGGCGGGAGTGACGCTCAACGACAAGTGTGAGTTTGCTAAGAACAGGATAAAGTTCCTGGGGCAGGTCATCGAGGCATCAGGCATTAGTGCTGACCCTGACAAAGTGAGTGCTGTAAAAGCTATGCCAGCACCCAGTAACGTCAGCGAAGTGAGACGCTTCCTGGGGATGAAAAACCACCTGGGGAAGTTCCTGCCTCACTTGGCTGAGAGAACACGACCACTCAGAGATCTGCTGAAAAAGTCCAGTATGTGGACCTGGGGGCCGCAGCAACAACAGGCCTTCGAGAACATAAAAGAAGAACTGACGACACCCCCAGGGCTTGCATTGTATGACCCGAATGCTGAAACTCTTGTCTCTGCTGACTCTTCCTCGTACGGGATGGGCGCTGTTCTTCTCCAGCGCCACACAGACACAGAGTGGAAACCTGTGGCGTATGCCTCGAGAGCCCTCAGCAGCACTGAGCAGCGTTACGCCCAGATTGAGAAAGAGGCGCTAGCATCAACATGGGCCTGTGAGAGGTTTGCAGAGTTCCTCATTGGAAAGAAATTTCACATTGAAACCTACCACAAGCCCCTGATTCCCCTACTAGGCTCAAAGAGCTTAGATGAACTTCCTCCACGCATACAACGTCTGCGCATGCGACTAATGCGTTTTGCCTACACCATATCACACGTGGCTGGCAAAGACATTGCAACTGCAGATGTGCTGTCCCGAGCTCCCGTCAGTCACACGGCAGAAGGATTGCAGGAGGAGGAAATCAACCTCTATGTTGACTCTGTTGTAGCAAATCTCCCAGCTACAGAAAAGAGGTTAAGAGAAATTCAGAGACATCAGGACGACGACCACACACTCAAGCATTTGAAGAAATTCTGTGTCGAAGGATGGCCAGATAAATTCTCAATTAACAGAGTGTTCCAGCCATACCTGAAATTTTCAGGTGAGCTCACAATCCAAGATGGTCTACTGTTGTACGGCAGCAGGATTGTCATCCCAGCATCTCTCAGGGCGGACATCCTGTCAAAGCTGCACGAGGGCCACCTGGGAATAACAAAATGCAGAGAGCGAGCTAAACTTTCAGTGTGGTGGCCAGGGATCAGCAGAGAGCTGACAAACATGATAGAGAAGTGTGATGTATGTAGCCACGAAAGAGTAAATTTCAAAGAAAAGATGATGTCTACTGAGTTTCCGCCAAGACCATGGTCCACGGTAGGAGCGGATCTATTCCAGATAGACAACAAACAATACCTGGTCATTGTGGACTATTTCTCCAGATATTTTGAAGTAGCCAAACTGACATATACAACATCTGGAGCAGTGATTGATCACATCAAGTCTATATTTGCTCGCCATGGTATACCTGAAGTGGTCCGCTCGGACAATGGCCCGCAGTTTGCATCCGAGATCTTCAGACAGTTCGCACAGGATTGGGGTTTTAGCCATGTGACTTCTAGTCCCCATTTCCCACAGAGCAACGGGGAGGCGGAGCGTGCTGTGAGGACGATCAAAAGTCTCCTCAAGAAATCCAGCGACCCTTATCTCGCCCTGATGGCCTATCGAGCTGCTCCCCTGGCAAATGGATACAGTCCCACTGAGCTTCTGATGGGAAGGAAAATAAGAACGCCAGTTCCTGTCATTACATCCACGCTTAACCCAGGTTGCGCAGACATGGACAACCTGAAAAGGACGGAACACAGGTACAGACAAAAACAGCGACAGCATTATGACCAAAGACACAGAGCACGCGACATGCCGTGCCTTCAACCCGGTGAACATGTGTGGGTCAAAGATACAGAGGAAAGAGGCACAGTGGTGTCTACTGCCGGCACACCGAGGTCATACATCATTGAGACGCCCGGGGGCACTCTGCGAAGGAACAGATACCATATTTCACTAACCCCTGTGGCTCCTGAAAAACCTGCTCACGCAACTGAGCCAGCACCCGAGAGCACAGTTCCTGACGACACACACACTCCTGTCACACCCGGAGCACAGTGTGTAGGGAGTCAGCGGTCTCCTGTGTGTGAAAGACGTTTCCCAGCCCGTATAAGGAATCCTCCATCTTACTTGAAAGACTTTTTTCGTTCTTAGGAATGGCACCCGAGTTATGGGGAGGGCAGGGAGTAGTTGATTGTTGCCAATCTATGCTGTTGATAAAGTGTTCAATTGATGCTGTTGAAATAGTGTTTTTAGAAGCACATGTTCATAGTATTTCACAAATGTTGAGAACCATAAATGTGTGTTGTTATTGTTACTGATCTTGATCATCATTTTAGTGATGGTATATGTTATATTTATATCCGGAAGAGCCGTCTGTTACAATTTAGGAATGCTCTTAATGTTGTATCTGCATCTGTACAAAGATTATCCTTTGCTTAGAAAGGGGGGTGTAGTATCAGGTTAACCACTGGGGTAGGAACCTTCTGTAGGTTGTGGTTGAGGGGCGGATATATAATAAAAGTAGTTCAACGAGTGTGCAGCTGTGGTCCTTGTGTTGAGCCTCCTATAAAGGTTACGGTGTACCTATCAAACACGTAACAGGGAACAGTTTTACAAGGGGTTCCGAATGTTGCCAATTACCTTGACGATATCATTGTCTGGGGACGTACACAAAACGAACATGACCACACACTCAAAGCTGTTGTTCAACGCTTGCAGGATGCTGGACTGAAATTGAATCAATCGAAGTGTCAGTTCAACAAATCCAGTCTGCGTTTCCTTGGTCATAGGGTGAATGCGCAAGGAATTCAACCTGATGAGGATCATCTTTCTGCCATTCTTAATGCACCTGCACCAACAGATGCAACACAACTCCGCTCTTTCCTCGGTCTACCTGGTATAGTAAGTTCATTCCAAATTTCGCCACGTTCGTGGAGCCTCTGCGCGCTTGCATCAGACAGGGCTCAGATTTCGCCTGGTCGGAGGAGGCGCAGAAATGCTTTGAGACTGTTAAAAAATTGCTTGTTCACAGCCCTGCTCTCGCATTATTCGACCCAGATTTGCCTACGGTATTATCTACGGATGCCTCTGCCTATGGCCTGGGAGCTGTTCTTGCTCAGGTTCACAAGGATAAAACAGAGCGCATTGTTGCTTTTGCGTCCCGGACATTGTCATCTACTGAACGCAAGTACTCGACCATTGAAAGGGAAGCACTTGCTTGTGTTTGGGCCGTTGAAAAGTGGCGAACTTACTTGTGGGGTCGTAAATTTTTGTCCCGGATATGTGCAGAGGACTATCCCATTTAGCTGGCATACATCTAGTGCATAATAGCCATGTTGTGTCTGTCGACGTGCTTCGGTGACGCGTTTTACGTGTCTATAGGCACGACATCGAACTCTCTCGGAGGACTAGGAGAGGGGTGATTACCGGACTAGAGGATGATACGCGAGTAATTAGTATCAATGTTCTTTGGGGTTAATTCGTTTTGGTTAAAGTGATTTTGTTTCAATTCCTTTCGCTTAGTGATTTTGTTTAATTTGTTTTGTTTAAATTGATTTTGTTTAATTCGTTTTGTTTAAAGTGATTTTGTTTCAATTCGTTTTGCTTAGTGATTTTGTTTAATTTGTTTTGTTTAAATTGATTTTGTTTAATTCGTTTTGTTTAAATTAATTTTGTTTCAATTCGTTCTGTTTAAAGTGATTTTGTTTTATTTGTTTTGGTTTGTGTTGAGTTTATAAATTTTCTTTTCGTTCCAAAGTTGGGGAATAGGTCGTGGCCGAGATCCTCTGTGTGTGGTGCTGTGCTGTGGTTGACTTGTTTGCAGTGTTCACAACAGAGAAACATTTGGCGTGTGGTGACGTGAGTGAGCACAACGGTTGTTGGATCAATCGGACGACCTTCCCCAATTCTGGGTTGGATGATTTATGTGGTGTGTGCGTGCTTGGTATTGTTATGACGGCTTGTGTCTTTTAATGCTTTAAATTAAACGTGATCTTGTATTTGAGATGGTGTGTGAAATAAATTGTTTGCCATCTTCCCTTTTTGTCTGCTACCTGTCTCAGCCAATAATGAACCTGTGAGCTTTTGGTATTCTCGTAATTTCGGGTCCCCGGACCTATCCGGGGTGGCGTAGTCGGCTCGTGCTTTGATTTATCTCCTTTCCCCCTTATGCCATCGCCACAATATGATTTTAACCTCTCATATATATTTATATTTTAACTGTGAACCGTATTGAACGGAAATATATGGGTTGGCTTTGACGGCAGCCAGAAATCGTGAAAGTTGCCGTGGTTCTGGAGGAGCAAATCATCCAACATGACCTGGAAGATGTTGCAAATGCCTTTGCTACACTCATGGGTCTTCTTTACTGTCTAGACATAGACTATCCCAAGACACTTAAGTATACATTTGAGGTGATACAAAAAGTTTCCATCAGTTTGTTCTGCAAAGGTTCATGGACTGCGCAACAGGCTGCTTCAAGAAGTGTAAAGACAAGTTAGTGTTTTTCTTGGTAGCTTTGGTTTGTTAGTTAGGTACATACCTGTCAACACCCCCCCACCCGTCTCTCATTTTTTTAAATGTATTTTATTATTATGTCATATTATTGAGACAATTCTTTACAAAACACAATTTACAAAATCTCTCTTTGGGAGACTAAAGTGCAGAACTTAGTTAACACAGTTAAGTAGAACAAATTCAATAAAGAAAGTAAATACAAATAATATAAAATAAAATAAATTAAGTGATGGCATTACAGTCCTTAAGGCATATCAAAGTTGTTCACATTCATATATGGTCCTCAGTCTTCAAATATTCTTTAAATAAAGTTACATGGAAGCTTAACAAATTATAATGACAAATATTTTAATACATCTTCACATAGCGAGTAAATATTGTCACTGGAGTCTTTCAGGAGTTTCAAAGAAGCAAAGTGATCCCTCAATTCAATTTTAAACTCCACTAAGGAAGGATTTTTATTTTGCCATTTACATTTATGGATATGTTCGTCCATCCTCGGGATGCTGCTGTTCTTCTTCGCACGACTTTTTTTCTCCAAACTGCTTCGCGGGGCAGGAGATTTTCACCCCTCCGTGTCCAGACTGCAAATGATCGCACGCATGTGCAGAAAGCCGCCGCTGGCTGATCCTGCCCTGGCTTACAATTCAGCATGGGATATAAAATGTTCATACTGAACTCAATATTTGAAGGCAGCCAGGTTACAAATTATTTCAGGTTGAATTAACTTGTTTGTTTTTACAGCGTACTAGTACTTATTCATTAGATACTAGCACCTAAAATTAGATACTTACAGAGAGTTCAGGGAGCAACGAAGCGATATGCCATACAGGGGTAATAATACAATGGGTGCCAATACAAAGTTACTAGTTTCAGCAAAAGCCAGACAAATACCTGTTGAGAGAAAGGGTTAGTTCATTTATTTATTAATTTTTTAAGTATTTAAAGAAGAGATGGATTTTAAGTAGTATTTTGAATGTGGTTGACCGGACTGAGTTAGGAACAATGTTTCATCAGGAAGGTGTTGTGAAGGAGAATGACCGGGAAAGCGATTTACTGCCCTTTTGAGAAGGGTTTGCCGGAAATATGAGTAGTTCTGTCTTGGCAGGGTTCAGCTGGAGGTGATGCTCTTTTATCCAAGCTGAGATGTCTTCCAGGCAGGCTGTAATTCGAGCTGGTACAGTGGTGTCGTCTGGGTGAAATGAGATGTAAATCTGGGTATTGTCAGCAAAACACTGATAGGAGAAACTCCTGAAATGCATGAAGAATAAAGAAGCACTGGTTGCAACCTTTAGGTTTTCAGGTATCACATGTTGTTCTTAATATGGATAAATCTGTGTATAGTTTATGTTATTCATTTAGAATTCATTTTTTTACATATTTTTATGTACCATAAACAAAGATATTTGTCTTTGGAGAAGGTGTCTGTGCTAGACACTACAGACTGGTTGAGCTCTGGTCTCTCACTGGAGGAAATTAAAGAAAAATACAAAGCTGCATCCGTATGAGGTGAACCATAGGCTGTCCTTTTAGTCGTACCGGTAAAGCAGTTGACTGAAGAGAAGAGAGGGATGGTGGAGAAAATGGAGATGTTTTTTGTGGAGAGATGCTGGGTGGATAACTGTGGAAATCGATTTCATTCCCTCAATATTGCTAAGACATGGAACAGTGTTTCGGTTTTTGACATGCTTAAGAAGATAGAGGAGATGATTGCAGGAAGAGTAAGGATGTTTGTGAGCTCACAGATTCTGACATAAAGTCAGCAATTTCTAAATCTAAAAAAGGAATCAAAGAAAGGGAGAGAAACTACATTAAATACAACCGCAAGAACTGCAGCAAACACTCTGGACCTCAAAATGTGCATCCAGTGATCAGCAGATACAAGTTGTAGTGAGAGCCTGGATTGCTCAAAGTTGACATGATGTAAACATTGTAAGGATGCTTACACCGTGTCTACACCAGAGTAACGCAACACGACAAAAGACATTAGAAATGCATTGGAACCCAATATTTAAAAGCTATTAACAACCAATTTGTGACTGTGGTGACCAATATTATTAATCAAGGAATAGTTACAGTATTTTGGATCATTGTTTATAAAATAACAGATAAGCTGTATCTACTGTAAATAATAGTGAAATCGTTGACATATTGATGAATATTCAAGCCTAGAATAAAGTGTTTTATCTATGATATGCATGTTTAAATTAAGGCATGAATTTCCAGTATGAATCTCTTAAAGGTCATTTAGTTTTGTAGGCAGATGACCTCTATATTTATTTATTTTTCACTAAGAACAATAAATCATTGTTTGCCATGCTTACAACGGGTTTCCACTTCTTACCTGAGTTTGTACTGCACTCATTTTTAGTCCCTTTAAATCACTATGTGCATATAGATTATTTACATTTAGTTTAACATTTATTAACATTTACATTTATAATTGGTGAATTATATTAATTGTTTTTAAACAAAAATAGATGGCTACTGTCAAGACTTTAACTAAAACGTACAGACTGAAGAAAGCATTTAAAACCACATGTCAATCAAACAAAGAAAAATTTTGCTTACAATTAAAAATACAATTATTTACCGACCACAAAACAACAGTGTTCTCAAAGGAAGCACAAATGCTAAAACCATGTGCTCTCTTCTCACTCTTGTGTCTTATCTTTTTATTATGATTGCAGTCGCTTGCAAGTTTCCAAAAATGCTCCATGTGTTGGTTTTGTGTTCTCTGTTCGAGTATATCGCTTAGCTATTTTTGTATTGGTTGAGCACTTGGTTTGTTTGCTTCAATGTGCCATGTGTTCTCCAGCAGGATGTCTTGACCCCAAACTCTTGTTTGTTTTTGTTGTTGTTCATTTTTATTTATTAGTGTATTTGCACCACTTGTTTCCCTCTATACCTTTCTTATTGTGCAGGTTTATTCTTCTCAAGGGTGAGGTTCCCTGCAAGCTTTGGAGATTGCTGATGCCAGTGTTACGGAATGTGTAGCCACACAATGAGTGACAGGTGAGGGAGTGTGGAGGATCATGGGTAGTGTAGTCCAGGGGAGAAAACATGGAGAGACAGTCTGGGAGCACCTCACGGAGAACTGGCCCCATCCTAAAACAGGTACTGAGCGTGCATTTACTCCAGCTTACCTGAGTGATGGAGTCCAGGAATTCCACGTACTCCTCCAGAAAACGGCCGCCTTGGCACAGATGGAATAAAAAAGTCCTCTGGAGACACCATGTTATAATCCACTTTGGGGTCCAATCTTTTGTCACGGGATGTGTAGTCAAACTAGACCACAGAGTAGATCCACAAAACAACACAAGATATACAGATAACAGCACCAAACAATGACGAGCAAAACACAAGAAAACAAACTGAGAACTATAACTGCCAGTGATTTTCTTTTTTGTTTTTGTTTTTAATGGACAGTCTCTTAACACATTGAAGAAAATTATGAAAGCAGTGGTGTCTTAAAAGCACAATAAGGTCATGTTTATTTTTACCACTACTCCAAATATATAATAAATACATTTAGCTGGAGTGTTCTGAAAGTGAAACAATGTTAAGCATTTGTCAAAGTGAAAGTGAAAGAGTTCCAGTCACCAGCACAATTCTCAACAATAGAAAATGAAGACAGTAAGTCACTTATTCTTTGTCTTGTATTTGTTTTCATTGTTTTGATGTATGCATCTCACATCATGATTCCCAAAGACTTTAACTGGTTTGTGATTTGTGAATGCTGTTTGTGTATTTTTGTTCAGTATATATGGTTGCTGATGTTGCTAGCAAAATATGCTAACTAGGGATTATCACACAATAGGCAAAAACCTATACAAATCTGAAAAGTATTCATCACTATCTATTTACATCATTTTTGAGAGAAAGCCCTTACTATCACATAAATGAGTATAGTTCTGCAGCAATTGTTTTTCTGTGTGTTTTCTCAGTATGAGGATTTTTTAAATTATTTAAATTCTTCAAAAAGTTGCACTCTTTCCCTTTGAACTCAGAAAATGAACGTCATTGAGGAAAAGTTCAAGACAATTCTGCACAGGAATATACGGGGGCTGAGGCAGACAACCAAAGCGCAATGTGATTTCGTCCTGTTTTTCTGCATTATTGTTTCTCGTGCTGGAACAGACATTTCTGCTGCACTAGATCAACTAAGCAGACTTCAAGGTCACTAGAAAATATAAAAATATACAATAACAGACATTTGGATAAATATTAGTTAATTATTAGTATTATAGTACAAAAATACATTAACTTATAATTAAGTTTGATTCCTTTCTTAGTTACTCAACCAGTGATCCTGGTGGTGCTCCATCACACGTTTGATGTTGAGAAAGTTATACCAGACAGCAATGCATTTGTAAAATGGAAGCAAATATTTGCAGTGGACTGTCTGTTTTATGAAGATGAAGGATTACTGCAATGTCAGAAGAATGACAGTGCAGTTGAGACAATCAAACAACACTTAATATCACAGGTAGGCCTACCGATTTCTGTTCAAGAAAACACTTTTTTGCATTGTTATATTGAGTGCAGATACAGTATATTCACATATGACTTCCCTTTCAGAAACTAACCTCATATGCATGTTTGAACAGTAAGTTTATCAAGCTTTTAATTTCTTTGTATACATATTTTTCACTTTTGAAATATTTAGTTAAAGCTAGTTTAGTTTAAAAAATGGAATGTGAAGGAATAGGCCCAATACTGTACCATACAGATCCACATCTATCCTCTCAAGATGTAGAGAGTAGAGGTTCGACCTGTCTAGGATGCTGAGAAGAATTGTAATTTTCTAATTGTTGTTTCTAATATTATTTTGCAGAAGATGATGCCAGTCTTCACCAAACCACAGATCCAGATGAAAGTACCCCGATACTCGATTCTGAAACTAGCTGTCAGCGTCGGCGCGGACTGTGTTTGATGGCGTTTTTGTTTTTTGTTTTATGTCCGATTATCTTGATTGTGATAATTTTTTTGTTCTGCATGGAAAGAGATCATAGAAAACATTGAGTTATTTGGGATGAGGAAGAATGTAAATGATATCTAAGGAGGGGCATGAGAAAATGTAGGGTGTAGGGTGCCCCATGGTGGTGTACTGACTGTTGAAAATACATTTCTATTTGTACTTTGTTTTCTTTTGATAGTGTAGTTCATTTTTTATCCCCTATTAGAAAATCTTCTGAAGAGATCTTCTCCCCATGGAGTGATCATGTATGTTCAATGTCTCTCATCGTGTGTTTCCACTGTTAGGATTTAAGTGCCAGCTTACAGTTTCAGTATTTGTTGGTGTTTGTTTAATCAGTGTGAAACTCAAAATATATTTTGATTTATTTTTCTCTAAACAAAAGTATATTTTCTTAGCAGTATTGTTTTTAAAGATTTAAAGAATAAAAAATGGTGTCATACTTTTTTGTAGTTGCAAGGACATGTGACTTTCTCCACCCCATTAAAGATCTTACCTATAACATTAAGAATATTATATGAATTGTATTCATTTCAATTACATTTATCAGAACAGAAATAACTTATTGATTCTTGACAATCATTAATCCTGCTTGTAAAATAAAAGGCGCTATTAATCATATGCTTTTACCAGAGACAAACAACAGACAGTATTATAATGTCAGTGTTCTGTGGCCTCATTTATAAAACGTGTGTATCCACACGATTTGACCGTAAAGCATGCATTCCCAAAAATCCACGTCAAGGTTCATATTTATGAAAATAAGAAAAATAAGAACACTTGAAAAAGCATTTTCATCCCTTCATATATTTATCTTATGGACACTCACAATCAGAGATCTTCTGAGAACGCCACTATTGTATCAACATTACATTTACATTTAGGCATTTAGTAGACGCTTTTTTCCAAAGCGACTTACATAGCATTATCCTATACATTTTATAGGTATCTCCAATCCCCTAGGATCCAACCCACAACCTTGCGTTGTTAACGCAAAGCTATTAGCACTGAGCTACAGGAAAGCTATAAGCATGCCACACCCCCTTTATTGAAAGCCTGAGCATTTCTCAGAAATAGTTTGTCTCGTTCAAAAGGAAATCGCAGGTCAGCTGGCAAGAAATCTCCCATGAGAGAAAACAGTAAATGAAAGAAACTATCCGATCTCTCTTAGAATTACCTTATAGTGACAGCTCTAAAAATATCAAAAGCCTGATTCAATGACTTTTGTTGATTTTGTGAAATTAAGCATTCATTCTTGCTGAATACTGACAGATCTCATCATTCTGCATTTATTTATTTATCTTTACTCATTACTTTCATGAAGCCAGTTTTATTTGCTTGTTTTCAATGTTTTATCAGAAACAGAAGACGTTTCAGAAAAAAAGTATTACTTTAAAGTAGACAATACAATAGGCCCTTCGATGTGAAAATGAAACTATGTAACCATCCTTTTTTCATTTTTAACTGCTTTCATTTTGACCACACATGAAAGAAATGGGAAACGTGGGAAACCCACAAAACATCCACACTACTAATTGAAATGTCTTTAATCTAAGTGACTAAGCAAATTTTTGGCTATGTTTTTGCTATGTTAAAACTGGCTCGTATGAATGATGAAATCAATAGCACATTCTTCTCTAGTTGTGTATTTCGTACTGTCCTGTAATATTTAAAGACTACTGTCATTTTCGTATCCAGAATGTATAATCTACAGAATCTGGAGGAAAAAAACTAAACAAAAACATTGATTATAAAATTATTTAAAATTGTGTTTTTAAGTTAAAACAGTGTTTAAAAGATTGATATCTCAGCACAATTCATATTTTAAGGAGTAAACAATGCTTAATTTTGTTCTTCGGTCTGGGGCTGCTATAAGGATGAGGTCATTTTGAAATGGAAATAAAAGGGAATTCCCATGGCTGTAGCAGTAGCCTATAAAACCCCTTTTTAGTTTACATTCATTCAGTCTGTGCTTCTGATCTTGAGGCCAAACATGAGCCGCTCCATCATATTATTGTGCTTGGTCTTTATGATATGCATAGCTTTCAATGAAGGTAAGTTCATTTTGGAACATGGTACCTTTTAAATTACACAAAATGTAGTTTATTTCCTTATATGTATTGTTATATTTCCTTATATTTTCCTATATGTAGCATTTATTCTGTGTCGGCTTCTATTTATTTGTCTCATACAGTTGTGCAAAATATTTTGAGTTGATTTACTTTTCATTCTGTTTGGGCACACAGTATAGTTAAACAACAGCTAAACTCAACAAGCAAGTTGAAAATGATATTTGAAGTCTAAATAAATATTTAATCTTGAATAACAACATCTAAATGCATTACAAACATTTGCTTACAGGCCAACGGATGTTCAGAGGCCAAAGATGCTTGTGCTCTAAAACATATGATAGACTGAAACCTGATAATGTCAAGGACTGGAAAGTGCACAAACCAAGTGCATTCTGTTACAACACTGAGATTGTGTAATGTGTTTTTATTCAGATTCTGTGAGACCAAAATGTTATCTTCAGTGCTAAACCTCTAAAATCTCTATTTTTTGCTCACAGTGTGACTCTAAAGAAACCTCAAATGAAAGTCTGCCTGAATCCTAAATCACCATTGGGGCGCCATCTACAATCTGCATAAGAAACTCAAACCTACAGCTGAGCATTTGGAACACCTGATATTATAATCTATATTTACTCAGTAAGGGTGTAATAATGGAAGCGATTATTTATTTTTTCATTCTAAAACATGAGCAAATGCTGAAGTCCAGATCTTTTGAAAAAAAATACTTTAAACAGAAAAAAGAAAAGAGCATTAGAGCTGATAATACAGTTCCTTCTGCTATATTACTGTTACTGCTTGTTCTTGACACCTTCTAATTTTATTACTTTTTCTTGTTGTGTTACGCCCCCTGCTGGACATAGAGGTGTAATTAACGTGAACTAAAACGTTGTTTTTTGTTTTGTGAGTTTCAAGAGTGACCATACATCCAACAATAATCTGTGTGGAAAATGACATATGATTTAATTTAAAGCTATCTTATATTTTTTCACTCCTAAAAATTGTACAAGATGTACAAGAATAAAACATTTTTAAAGACCACTTTTGAAGTGTGTTTTCCTAACCCTAATTATAACAGTAGATGGCACTGAAACGCAAAAAGACTCAGCGTTACTGATGTGAGGATGTGAGACAAGATATCACTAAATTCCATTAAACTAAATGTAATAAAGTAGTTTACTTCAATCCAAATATAGCCCATATTAAAAACTAACTTTAACTGGCATTGGCTCTCCAAATATGAGAATTAACTTTAGGATGTAAACATGACCATTTAACAGCCAGATTTGAACATCAAATTGTTTAAACAGAAAGCAAGAAAATATCTAGAATATGTGGGCATGGGCAATACAGCAAAGTGTTCACAATTGTAAGAACACACACAAAAACACTTTATATGTTTCAGGTCTAGAGTCATCGGAGCAATATAATTTGCAAATAAATAGCAGTGACATTTTATACCAGTATAATATCAGACCTATGTCTACTGCATGATGAAAAAAGTTGGTGTGTCAATTTTCATATACCAACTGACACAATATAACTGTTACAAAAAGAGTTACCATTGCTAAGAAATGTACTCACCCTCTTGTCATTTTACACCTGCATGACTTTCTTTCTTCTGCAGAACACAAAAGAAGATGGTTTTTTTTAAGTTTGTTACAGAAAACTGTTGGTCCCCATTGACTTGGGGGCCAACATTCAATGGGGACCAAGAGCCAAGTATGCAAATGTTTAGTAGCTATTATTAGTAGTTTCATCGAAACCGACATTTTATTACCATTAATTATTAATACCACCATATGACATTTATTTTGATATTAGGCCCTATCAGTAAAATCCATGTAGGCCTATAGCTTTAAGATGGATCACAGTCTAGATTTAACTACTGTTTCTAGAGAGAACTAGAGATTTTGGAATTTTATTTTCATTTCGAAATAAACAATGGGGGTGTTGGAAAATTGATAATAGGATGGATCGCGAGAATTGTGGTTTGAGAACCTTCATTTATATGAAGGATCGTGTGTCCCTTATATGAAGTGTCCGCAGATGTGTTAACCGATGTGTGATTCATAGTGTCTCTGTACGTAGAAAGTGGAGCCCAACGCACCCACACTCTAACAACAGCACGAGTCTATAAAGCCTGCAGCGTTTCGTGATCGGAAAATGGAAAACAATGCTTCGTGGTTCTAGACATTCACACCACCCACGTAGTCCCCTAATGATCGCGCTATTAAAACCACACGCTGTTTTGGATGTAATGGATATTTCAGACAAATAAATCATACTGTACAATGGGCTTTATGTTAAGATAAATTATATTAGATCATAATTACTAATCTAAATATAAAAAGAGTAATGAAAAAATAAATGTAATTTGTGCAATGAGCCGAGGTTGAAGAATATGTAGGTATAGATCCTAAAATAAAAAGAGGAAAATAGGAAACCCCTTTAAAATGTTGTGTTGTTCATAAATGCATGTGCCTTTGACACAATCGTCTATTGATGGGTCAATTCATCATGACATTCTTTGTGGTGGGTAAAGAAAATGTTGCTGTTGTTATTGTCGCCTGCATGTATAGGGGTTTCACGCTGTTGAACCAATTCCTGCACTGGGAGCTTTAGAGTTAATTAAACTTTGCCCGGAGCTTGCAGCAGCCAGTATTTCTGTCTCACAGAGTTTGATTTATCTTTCTACAGATCCGGCACAATTTATTTATTCACGTCACCCCTATTTAAAACAAATACAAAACTGTTTCTGTGGTTCGGTTTAGGGTTGTGCATTTAAGGAAAGAAAATACCCAGGTACAAAAACAGTACAAGTCTAAAGCAAGTCTAGGATACTATATAGGATACCATTTCAATCTTGTGTCATGATCTTTTCATCTTCGTTGTTGTTTTTCTGGTCTTTCATGACTGGCCTGTGTGTGAGAGCAGGATTTTTCACATTGGGGATGTAGTCATAAAAGGTCTATTCTGAAATAGTATTTTTTTGCAATTGCACAGAAAGCAACATGCCATGTAATTTCAAATACTGTAGATCAAATGCCCATGTCACACATGCCTAATATTCTACACTTGGGTTATTTCCCCTCAATTATTACTTCACGGGATCCTGTGCCAACCTGTACTGCTGTGTGTAGGTTGTTTTACGACTCTAACCTCCGTTCCCTGATGGAGGGAACGAGACTTGTTGAGAAACAGGGGTTTGATCTTGAGAACCTATCATCTCCGAGAGGAATTTTAAAACACCAATGGGCTTGGCAAATGAACCACGCTCCCCAGTCCCCGCCCCGTACATACGGGCATAAAAGGAAGATTGCGGCAGTCATTCATTCACCCTTTAGGCTGAGGAACCTGAGAGGTAACACACAGTCGCTGCAGCAGGCCGGCGAAGCGTTGTGGTATGAAGAGACAGACTGGGGACCTATCTTTACACGCCATGGCGCTGAGCCGTAATATGACCTCAAGTGGAGAACACTGGCTTACTAGCAAGTCACAAGTGATCGCTACTGCGAGACGTAATCATCCAGTGGAATCAGTAGTGGTCATACTGAGAAGCCTGTACTGACGCTTATCACGGACAGTGGCTTTCGCCTCTAGTAGCCCGGAGCCCTAACACTGGGGAAACACTGCTCTCCTCGTTGAAGAGTGTGTTACGGAGGCCACATCCTACCACAAGGGGAGTTTACATGTGGAGACACTGCCACGGTCTCACCAGTGGGGAGAACAATGTGTTAGAAAAATGCGCCAGCCCGAGTAGGTGGGACAACCACCGGAGGGGAGGTCACAGATTCACCAACAGGGGAATCAGGAGAGAGGAATTCAATATACAGGTCGACCCTGCAGGGGAATCACTATGTATGGGGCAATAGCCCTAGTACAGGGGTCCACCTGAGCAGGGGTGAATCTACCAATAGTGGTCTCGGTTTCAACAGTCTGTTTACCAAAATACCAATGCTTAGTGATGGGTGGAATGCCTGTACTTCGCCCTAAGGGGGGGGGGGATAGGGACTCGCAAGACTTTGCAGGCGTACGCCCAAGCCAGACGCCTGTCCTATATGCCGTTAGCGTTTAAGACATGGGCTGACACTGGTTCTACTCAGAGGTTGTAAAACCTTGCGAAGGTACTGGGCATAGCCCAACCCACAGCGTTGCAAAGAGAGGGGCCCTGAGCCAGTGCCCACGAGGAGGCCATTCCCCGAGAGCCACTGGCTCTCACTGCCAGTGGGCACGGGCGATCTTGGGACTGGTATGCCACAGCATTGGCATCCACAATCCAGTGCGTTAATCTCTGCTTGTAGACAGCCCTCCCCTGATGCTGTCCTCCATAACAAACAAAAAGCTGCTCAGAGCTTCTCAGGCTATGCGTGTGGTCCAAATACGTGGTGTGGTGCGTGAACTGGACACAACACGTTAGTTGTTGAGGCTTCCTCCTGTTATGGAACTGAAGGAGAACCCAATTGCAGGCAGCAAAACAGGGATGAAGGGGTTAACAAGGACTTTAATAATAAATAACAAAACAAACACCCACAATGGGGACAAACACTAAATAAACTAGAATACAAAACAGAAAACAAACACTTCCCACATGGGGGCAAAAACAAACTACTAACTTAACACAACCAAGAACAAGGGAACTAGGAACTCTAACATTCAAGGAATACGACATGCACAGGCAAGGTAACACGTACAACGAACCAGCACAAGACAATAGACAAGAGGGCATTAAATAGGGAGACTAACAAAGGAGATAACAATGGGCAGGAGTGGGTAATGAGACACAGGAGGAAAGCAATACTAGGAACGAGAGGGGCGGGGCCAATGACGAGACTGGAGAGAACACATATTATGTCCTGATTGACAATAATATGTTTCTCTCCACATAAAACACGTGGGTCTGTCATGATTCTGCCCCTAGACAAGAAAACCAAGACAAGATTAGGCAGAATCATGACACCTCCCCAGAGGGGAGCACCTGCAGGTTCACCACCTGGTCCAGGAAGTGATGGGGACCTTGGGCATGTATCCGGGCCAGGGTCTCAGGATAACGTCAGAGTTTGGGTGGTACACAAAGCCAAAGCTGACGGAGCGACATTCATAGGTACCTCCAAATCACCCCATTTATCACATCATCACATTTAAAGATTGAAATCTCGAAGATGATTTCGCTTGACAACATGTGCCACGCAGGTTCAGAAGAACAAAGGATTAAAGAATGACCGCTGCCATCTTCCTTTTATACATGTATGTACCGTGCGGATACTGGCGTGCGTGTGCCTTTCGCCAAGCCCAGTGGCATTTTTGAATTCCTCTCGGAGATGATAGGTTCTCAAGATCAAACCCCAGTCTGTCTCTCAACACAACGTTGAGAGACGGACAGAAGGGAAACTGACCATCTATACAAACAAGACACACACTAATTAAACAATCAAAATATGTTGAATTTGTGTAAAAAGGGTTAAAAGTCTCTCCTAAATGAATACATGGAATGTTAGTGCATTGGTGTGACACAATAAAACTGTGGTGCAGTGTTAAAAATTTTGATGTTGTGATTGTTCGGGAATCCCACTTCAGATTATAGATACAAGAAGATGCTTCAGTTTACGGTAATAAAAAGCCTTGCCAGCTTTGTTGTTTTTAAATAGACTCCTCATCTCAACACAAGCCAGCATTTTCTGTTCCCTTATTTTGACTAGTTTCTGTCTGTCCCACATTGCACTAGTATTTATTGTCAAACTATTTTGGTAAATAGTTTAGTCTCAGCAATATTAATTACATTGACAGATTGGTAAATACACCAAAATCCCCTTATAAAATAATGCTGGTAATACCGTAAGAATGATTATAATTACAGCGGTAGAGAAAACTGTAATGTTAGTGATTCTGAAAATTGGTATATCTCTTGGTTAAATAAATGAACACAATGAAACCTTACTGATGTATCTTCAGGCAAGAAAAGACAGTAGTTTTTAATCAGATGATGCACCAATTTTTTAAAGACAGTGTACCGATTTGTTTTCTGGTACTTGCCGAAACCGATGCCTGTACCTTTTTAAAACACAGTGAGATGAATAAAAATGGAATAGCTTCAACAACTTAAATTATGTGCTTTTCACAAACATTCAGAGGAAATTTCACAACAGTTCTGTCGCATGAGTTATCGTTCTTTGGTATCTGTGCATTTTTACGAGTATGAATACACAAGCTTAGTGTATCTAATACTATACTAGTATCGGTGCATCCTTAATTGAAACGTTCTCTTGAGAACCTGAAATATTTCACAAATGTCAGGCAAATTGTCATGTGTCATAAATGTTTAGTTTACATTTAATTATTTTCAAGTATTACAAATACTTTTCTACCGAAAACTAAAAAGTGATAAATATTTTGGTTTGATATTTAAAGATTAGTTTATAGGATGTTTAATAGTTAAAATGTGAGAACTTTACCCGTAGTGTGGGTAAGGACATCTTGATCAAACAGGTCAATGTTCAATCCACTGAATCTTTTCTTCGTTTCTTCAATTATGATTGAAATGTTAAGTTTGAGGTATGTTATTACTTCAATTATAAAATGTATGACAGATTGGCACCTGGTGCCCTTTCCTTACATACAGATTGTAAGATCACACCACACACACAAATGTTATGGTTATCTGTGTACATAACATTTGGGGGAGTAAGTATAAGGACTACAGACCCATTTAGTCCAGACCTTCAGATCAATGGTTATGAAGAAACATCACCTTTTTGTTTCACCCATGGTCTACAAAACATGAAACTGAAAGTTATGTATCCCTTCAAGAGAATGCAAACCCATTGCAATAGAAAGAGTAAAAGTTGTTGTTTACAGGTGGAAGAGTCATTATAAGACCACACCATTGTGATAATTTGTAAATACTATTTTGTGTGGAAAAAAATATTTATTTGAATGTTAAATAAATAAATTTATTTCTTTGCTTTATTGCCCCTCCTTGAACCGCCACCTTAACGTGGTGTAGGGGTTTGAATACCCGAGTGACCCTAGGAGCTATGTTGTCTGGGGCTATATGCCCCTGGCAGTGTCTCCCAAGGCAAACATGTCCTAGGCGACGAGTCAGACTAAGAGTGGTTCAAAAACCCCCATATGATGAATAAGATTTCAAGGGCCGTGACGTCGCCCGGTATGGCGCATCCGGGGCACCACCCTGGAGCCAGGCCCGGGGTCGGTGCTCGTATGCGAGCACCTGGTGGCTGGGCCTTTCCCCACGGGGTCCGGCCGGGCTTAGCCCGAAGGAGCGATGTGGGGCCGCCTTCCCGTGGGCTCACAACGTGTTGAAGGGACCATAGGGGGTCGGTGCATAGTGGATCCGGCGGCAGTCGGAGGGGAGGACCTCGACAACCCGATCCTTGGACACGGAAACTAGCTCTAGGGACGTGGAATGTCACCTCGCTGGCGGGGAAGGAGCCTGAGATGGTGCGTGAGGTTGAGAGGTTCCGACTAGAGATTGGGCTCTGGAACCACACTCCTCAGGAGAGGATGGACACTTCACCACTCACCACTTCACCATGGGGAGTGAATGAGAGGGTCGTCTCGCTGCGCCTACGGGTCGGGGATAGGTCTCTCACTGTTGTTTGTGCTTACGGGCCGAACGGCAGTGCAGAGTACCCAACCTTCTTGGAGTCTCTAGGAGGGGTGCTGGAAAGTGCTCCGACTCGTTCTACTGGGGGACTTCAACGCCCATGTGGGTAACAACAGTGACACCTGGAGGGGCGTGATTGGGAGGAACAGTCCCCCTAATCTGAACCCGAGCGGTGTTCAGTTATTGGACTTTTGTGCTAGTCACAGTTTGTCTATAACGAACACCATGTTCAAGCATAAGGGTGTCCATCAGTACACGTGGCACCAGGACACCCTAGGCCGCAGGTCGATGATCGACTTTGTGTTCGTTTCATCTGACCTGCGACCGTATGTTTTGGACACTCGGGTTAAGAGAGGGGCGGAGCTGTCAACTGATCACCACCTGGTGGTGAGTTGGATCCGATGGCAAGAGAGGAAGCTGGACAGACTCGGCAGACCCAAACGTACTGTAAGGGTCTGCTGGGAACGTCTGGCCGAGTCTCCTGTCAGAGAGATCTTTAACTCCCACCTCCGGCAGAGCTTCAACCGGATCCCGAGGGAGGCTGGAGATATTGAATCCGAGTGGACCATGTTCTCCACCTCCATTGTCGAAGCAGCCGTTCAGAGCTGTGGCCATAAGGTCTCCGGTGCCTGTCGAGGTGACAATCCCCAAACCCGGTGGTGGACACCGGAAGTAAGGGAAACCATCAAGCTGAAGAAGGAGTGCTATCGGGCCTGGCTGGCTTGTGGGACTCCTGAGGCAGCTGACTTGTACCGGCAGGCCAAGCGGACTGCTGCCCGGGTGGTTGTGGAGGCAAAAACTCGGGCCTGGGAGGAGTTTGGTGAGGCCATGGAGAAGGACTATCGACTGGCCTCGAAGAGATTCTGGCAAACCGTCCGGCACCTCAGGAGAGGGAAACTGTGCCCTACCAACGCTGTTTACAGTGGAGGTGGGCAGCTGTTGACCTCAACTGGGGATGTCGTCGGACGGTGGAAGGAGTACTTCGAGGATCTCCTCAATCCCTCCGTCACGTCTTCCAATGAGGAAGCAGCGGCTGAGGGCTCAGAGGTGGACTCGTCCATCACCCAAGCCGAAGTCACTGAGGTAGTCAAGAAACTCCTCGGTGCCAATGCACCGGGGGTGGATGAGATTCGCCCTGATTGCCTCAAGTCGCTGGATGTTGTGGGGCTGTCTTGGCCGACACGCCTCTGCAGCATCGCGTGGCGGTCGGGGACAGTGCCTCTGGGATGGCAAACCGGGGTGGTGGTCCCTCTTTTTAAGAAGGGGGACCGGAGGGTGTGTTCCAACTACAGGGGGATCACACTTCTCAGCCTCCCCGGGAAAGTCTATGCCAGAGTACTGGAAAGGAGAATACGGCCGATAGTAGAACCTCAGATTCAGGAGGAACAGTGTGGTTTTCGTCCTGGCCGTGGAACGCTGGACCAGCTCTACACCCTCTACAGGGTGCTGGAGGCTTCATGGGAGTTTGCCCAACCAATCCACATGTGTTTTGTGGATTTGGAGAAGGCATTCGACTGTGTCCCCCGCGGCGTCCTGTGGAGGGTGCTTCGGGAGTATGGGGTCCGGGGTCCTTTGCTAAGGGCTGTCAGGTCCCTGTACGACCGAAGCAGGAGCTTGGTTCGCATTGCCTGCAGTAAATCAAACTTGTTCCCAGTGCATGTCGGACTCCGGCAGGGCTGCCCTTTGTCACTGGTTCTGTTTGTAATGTTTATGGACAGAATTTCAAGGCGCAGCCAGGGGCCGGAGGGTGTCAGGTTTGGGGACCACACGGTCTCGTCTCTGCTCTTTGTGGATGATGTTGTCGTGTTGGCCCCTTCAAACCAGGACCTTCAGCATGCACTGGGACGGTTTACAGCTGAGTGCGAAGCGGCTGGAATGAAAATCAGTACCTCCAAATCCGAGGCCATGGTCCTTAGTCGGAAAATGGTGGCTTGCCCACTTGAGGTTGGTGGAGAGTTCCTGCCTCAAGTGGAGGAGTTTAAGTATCTTGGGGTCTTGTTCACGAGTGAGGGAAGGATGGAACGGGAGATTGACAGACGGAGCGGTGCAGCTTCTGCAGTAATGCGGTCGATGTACCGGTCTGTCGTGGTGAAGAAAGAGCTGAGCCGCAAGGCGAAGCTCTCGATTTACCGGTCAATCTACGTTCCTACTCTCACCTATGGTCATGAGCTTTGGGTCATGACCGAAAGAACAAGATCCCGGATACAGGCGGCCGAAATGAGCTTCCTCCGCAGGGTGGCTGGGCGATTCCTTAGAGATAAGGTGAGAAGCTCGGTCACCCGGGAGGAGCTCGGAGTAGAGCCAGTGCTCCTCCACATCGAGAGGGGTCAGCTGAGGTGGCTTGGGCATCTGTTCCGGATGCCTACTGGACGCCTTCCCCGGAAGACCTAGGACATGCTGGTGGGACTATGTCTCTCGGCTGGCCTGGGAACGCCTCGGTGACCCCAGGAAGAGCTAGAGGAAGTGTCTAGGGTGAGGGATGTCTGGGCATCTCTCCTTAGATTGCTGCCCCTGCGACCCGGCCCCGGATTAAGCGGAAGAAAATGAATGAATGAATGAATGAATGCTTTATTGTTTATTAAAACGTAAAGTTAATGAAAGTATAATTGTTTTCTGAATATTTACATTTTTAAACTGTAAAACGTTGCTGTAGTTTTGCAGCAGGTTTGTCTTTAACTGTAGATTGAAATATTAAAACTATATTTTCCTTTAAGTGTTGATTTCAAAATTAAAGCACTTTGTTTGCAAGAAGAATCTGGAATTAGCACAGCAACAATGCAAACAAATTACATGCTTCCTATGCATTTTTTGTCTTGTTTTTAAGTATAAATATTTCAAACTTCCTTTAATTACGATACATTTACATAACAAGAAAAGTGACATAAGATATTTATTCTTATTTATGAAAGAAAATATAAGAAATAAGTAAGTTTATGTTCAAAACAAAATTGTAAATGAAATCTACAGTAAATTACTGGCAAACCTGCTTGTGCAAAACGACAGCAAAAGTTTACAGTGTTGTTTTAATCCTTAAACAAGTTTTTTATTATATGGCTTATAGAGATGACGCAAATGTTCTTTCCGTTGTCATTGAAATAAATTGACATTTTTTCACCCACTTGCTCTTTTGACTTCCTCTTCAGAGCATCAATATAAGCTGTGCACAAGACATCTCTTATCCTAACCCTGCTCCAGTCCCCTGATCTCAGCATCAACATGACCCAGCGCACACATTACCTGCTGGCAGCTACTGCAGTCTGCTGCTTCACAGCATTGCTTGGTAAGAAACTATCACTTCTCTTTGCCACCTAACATTATTTATTCCTAATGGTGTAAGTTATTATTGACATTGTGTTTTTTCCCCTTCATTCTGTGCAGTAAATAAAGTTATATATATATATATATATATATATATATATATATATAAATATGTATATATATATATATGAACATGTGTAAAGTTAGCATGTACCACGTGTGGTTTTCAGATTTAAAGGTGATAATGTACGTCTAAGAATAATTTATACCCTTAAATTTTGTATAGAAATGAGAAAAAATGTCATAGACATTGACCTTTGTTTCTGATAAAATATACTTACATTACCTTCAGCCTTCCCAATGGATGGTTTTGCTCCCAACAACAAATGTCGCTGTGTAACCACAACTACATCCATAATCCCACCTCGTCTCTTCCGAAGGATCGAAATTCAGCCTCAAGGTGCAAACTGTCGCAAAACCGAGATTGTGTAAGTCCTTCAGTTCTGTGCATGCCACATATTTAAGTCACACGCATGATAAATGTGCAAAGTGGTGCAAGACAAACCACACAGCGCTTGACATAGACATTTCACTATTTGCTCTTTAGCCCACACAGCTCAAGCAGCGCCACAAATAAATGTCACTTTTAGGGAAACACATTAGCTGCATGTTTTAATGCGAGTCATACAGATATTGCTGGATATTTTCATTTGAAATAAATGGCTTTACTCTAAATTTTTCAGGATTACGAAAAAGAACAACCAAACAGTTTGTGTCGACCCTGATGCTAAATGGATCAAAAAAGTATTGTCCAAAGTAATGAAGAGGTAAGGTATCCATCCCAATGTATATGTTCTGTTCTAATAAATCCAAATTTGAACAAAAATTGTGATTGAAAATGTTACCTCTTTAATTTCTAACTTTGGCATTCTCGTGTTTCTTTATTCAATTAGCAAAAGACCTTTAAAGTATTGAACCCACTGTGGAATTAATAGATGCAGACAAGAGCAACCACAACAAAGACATTTGAAATATTTTCTGCTTTTGTTTTCCTGTAAAATGTCAAATGAGGTTTATTGAGTGTTGCTGGGTGATCTTAGCTACTGTATGCGCACTATGTCTGTGACATAGTTTTGGAATAAAAACCTCACAACCATCTTCCTTGAAAGTAAAATGACATCTTTATTGCTTTTACTGTGGACACAAGAACAGACCTTTTATTTTTATTTTGATTGAGAAAATTGATCGATTTATCTTTTAAACAGGCTACATGGTAAAGCACCAAGTTGATAAATAAAAACAATGAAGATAAATCCTGTGTTCCACATTACCATATTGTTTATAGACCAAGCAAGATTCACAAAACTTGTCATAAGTTTGAGAGAAAGAGCATGAAAAAGGCTATCGTACACCTCACATGTTAGGAACAAACACTCCGGTGTCCACATTCACTTAAAGACCACTTGTATTTTCCACAGTCTTTCAAAACACAAACTGATTTTTTGAACCGATTATACTCTGAATACTAGGATTCAAATAATGAACTGGAATAAAAATATAATATAAGACAATGTTACTTTTCTGGTAAACAGGAAAACCATTCGATTTTCTATTTAATGTTGTCAAATATTAACATAACAATATTATTATTTTGCAGATTGTTTAACCTCCAACCTTGTTTAATATAACGGTGTCATTGCAACTGTACTAGTAGTCTTTCCAGTGAAGAGATGAATGGATAGGTGAGTGGTTGGATGATGCTGGTGCTGGCCCCCTCTTTAAGAGTTTTGCTATAATAGGCAGTACTGCTGTAGAAAAGATGGTTGAAAACTAGGCACAGTTTTATCAAAGTGGAATGATCTCATTTTCATACAAAGTTTCTGAAGGCTTTCTGTTGAGTTGTAAAAGGGTGTGTTTATGATCTTACACTATAGACCACTTCAGATGACGTAATACACAAATGTTTAGAACAACATACAGTTGAAGATTGAAACAATTAATAATAATTGAATAAAAATCATAAATTAAATAAATTAATCCAAACGTGCCTCTGGACCAGTGTTTACATTTTGCAAAGTGGTCTATAGATAATGAGACGGGGCATAGCTGGTTTTTCTCATCCTAAAGTTGTTCCAAATCGGTCTAAATATTTGTACACAGAGAAAGATACGTAGAAGAATGTTAGGGCCACCATTGACTACCATGGTAGAAATAATTATTCTATATTTTTCTGTCAAACACAAAATGAAATATTTTGAAGAATTTAGGAAAACAATAACAGTGTCAGCAAAGATAATATGGGTAGGATATATTCAGTGTGGTAACTGCATCTTTCTTAAGAATAATGGCAAAAAGTTAGAAGACTATACTTTTAAACATTTTACTGTTTGCTTAGTTTTCTAGTTTCTAAAAATTGAAAAGCACAAACGAGGAAAGTTCCCACTGAAGTTGTTTTCTTGCAAACATCATGTTTCTGTTGCACCAGTAAAAACAAATGTAAAAAGTTAGTTTAGTGAAATTCTGTGAAAGCTGTTGTATTAAGTTTGCTGCCCTCAAACTGAAGAGAAGACATGAACCTTAAAAGTAGATTCAACAGCGAGTGAAGTGCACCTGAATCAAAAGCGAGAGGGAACATGGCCCGAGTGAAGAGTTTCAGTTTTTCAGACTGAGAATAAACAAATTTAATCAGTGTTACATCCCTTCCAACAATAAAACACTTCCAAGCCGATCAGACGTATGTAAGAACGAACTGTACAACTCTACTATTAATGGTACAATTTGCATTAATCACCTCCGCCAACAAGACATTCATTGTCAATGATTTTTGAGCAGCTAATTCCTCAGAACCCTGACATCAATGAGACAGCCCCTCAGAGGACGACTTCATACGGTGTCATTACACATCTGTACTGTCATGTGATGGATGTCATTGCAAGCAGTGTGAGAAAACAGCAAACATACACAGCTTGGTTTGAATCAGTAGGGCTGGGATCCTCTTTAATAAAGTAAATCTTCGACATAAAAGACAATTTTGCATAATACTTCATCAAAAAAGTTTAAAAAAAATAGATTTAATGTCTTCATTAAGATTTCTTAGTCAAATTTATGAGATGTTGACGGCCTTGTTTTGTAAAACTCTTCTGTACATTATTTTGCTACATAAAATGTGTCTTTGATGCATTTGTACCTCACATTTATATTCAGACAAACGGATCAATCTTCTGGAAAGCAGCATGATTCACAGATACCAATCGGAGAATCCCAACCCTAATTTGGTGTTAAGCTTTCGAATATCAAGTCGGAAAAAGTCAGAAGATCATACAATCCTGTGCAAAGTTTAAAAAAGGAACAAAGTGGATTATGACTTCACTCCTTGATGCATGATTATACTTTAGGGGCTCATGAGGGTCTCGTCTTTGGTTGAGGCGGTTAGGACAGTGGGGGATGAGGACTGCACTACCTGTGGACAGGCAGATGCACCCCGTTGAGAGGAGGCAAAGGTGGGTGGTACTCCAGCTGAGCCAGAAGAGAAAAATGATCGGAGGGGATGTGCGGGTGAGGGCAGCCGGTTATGTTGTTGTCCCTCAGCCATTGCGTTTCCAGTGGACCTAAAACTCCCAGAACGCTCATGTGGGTCTTAGAGAAGAAAATGTAATCGATCACACCCTAGAAAAGAAAAGGCAAGTCTCATTTTCTTTTCAATACAGAAGCAGAGTATACGGAGTACACTGTAAAAAATCCAATTTAAAAATGTTCTTCTGACAAAGTTTCTTGAACAAAGATTTTTTTTAGTAGAACATTTTGTATATACTGAACAAAATTAGACTAAAACTGTTGCTGACGAAGATCGTTTTGTTCATTGGACTTACATATTGAAGATATTTATTTAAAATGTGGCAAAAAGTTTGCCCAAATTAAACCATTTCATCTGAACAAACGGAAAGTTCCCAGCATGGACTGCATCCAATGACCAATGTTCTGGTCTGTTTTGATCAGTGTTTATACAACGTAATAAAATAATTAAATGAACACTTAATCTTCTGAGTTGGGTGGATTTAAAGTTGTAGTTGACAGAATTTAGAAATCTGCTTGTTGCCAAATGAATTAAGTTGGATCAACTCATTTATTCTCTTTGTAGTTACTCTGTAAATTTAGTTCACATAAACTGCTTGCCCAAAAGTTGAGTAAATGAGAAAAGGCTAGGGGAAATTAGCACCAAGATTCTTTTTGTTGTGCAGGCTTAACATATTTTAGTCGTCAGTAACAGTAATCCCTGCTGAATAAAAAACATTACAGTCCTGCACAAAACACATTAGATCATTTAATGGATTTAATGGTTATAATGGGAAGCATTCGACAGCCCCGGTGTATAAAACCACTCATAGACACAAAAAGCAAGAATACGTCTCGGTTACATCTGTAACCTCCGTTCCCTGATGGATGGAACGAGACGTTGTGTAGAGAGACTGACTGGGGGTTTGATCTTGAGAACCTACCTTCTCTGAGATAATTAATTATAAAATGCCAATGGGTTTGGCGAATGGCACGCGCACGCCAGTCTCCGCCCCGTACATACGGGTATAAAGGAAGATGGTGGCAGTCATTCACTCACCCTTTGTACTGAGGAACCTGAGAGGGCACTCCCGTTCACTGCAGTGGTTGGGCGCAGCGTTGTGGCATGAAGACGTAACAGAGACGTTCCCCTTCAGTCGGTCTCTCGACGTTGTGTAGAGAGACTGACTGGGGATCTATCTATACGCCACAGCGCTTGCACCGATATCACGACCTCCTAGCGGAGCGACCCTGACTGGGCTAGCGAGTCACAAGAGTGCTACCGCGAGATGTAATCTTCCAGTCACATAGTATTGGTCATACCGAGAAGCCTGTACTGACGGCCTCACGGACAGTGGCGTACGCCTCTAGTAGTGAGGAGCTGTCCGGAGCCGAACACTGGGGAAACACTGCTCTCCTCTTAGAAGAGTGTGTTACGGAGGCCACATCCTACCCAGAGGGGAGGTTACATGTGGAGACACTAACATGGTCTCACCGGCGGGGAGAACAACATGCGCAAAAAGGTGTCAGCCCGAGTAGGGGGACAAATCCAGGTGGGATTACCACCGGCGGGGAGGTCACAGATTCACCAATCGGGAAATCATGAGTGAGGAATTCAACACACGGGACGACCCAGAGGGGAGTCACTACGTATGGGGCACTAGTCCTAGTACAGTGGTCTACCTGAGCAGGGATGACTCTACCTATACCGGACCTGGTTCCAACAAACGGCTCCGCTCAGTCTGTTACCAAGTGCCAATGCTTGGTGATGGATGGAATGCCTATACTTCGCAACGAGAGGGGAAAGTAGGGAGGCTAAAAATAGCGCACCAGTCTCACCTGAGGAGGGGAGAAGGTGCTTTCGCAGGCGTACGCCCAAACCAGGAGCCCAACCTAAACGTTGGCGGCGTTAAGGACATGGGCTGCAACTGGTTCCACGTGGAGATTGTAAAACCTTGTGAAGGTACTGGGCGTAGCCCAACCCGCAGTTCTACAAATGTCTGCCAGAGAGGCGCCCTGTGCCAGAGCCCACGAGTGGAGTGCCACTTCCAATATGAGCCGGGCTGCGCAGGCATGCAGTCGCCACTCTCCGCGTGGAGTACCCTGTCGAGAGAGTGCATCGGCTGTCTGGTTCAGGTTGCCCGGAAGAAACGTGGCCCGCAGGGATTTCATCTGCTGACTCCAAAGGAGGAGCCGTCGAGCGAGTTGTGATAACTGCGGTGAGCGTATGCCGCCTTGCGATTGATGTATGCCATGGCAGTCGTGCTGTCCGACCGGACTAGCACGTGTTTGTCCTGCACGAGGGGCTGGAGCCGCCTCAGTGCCTGAAGGACTGCCAGCAACTCTAGGCAGTTGATATGCCAACGCAGTCAGGGACCCGTCCACCGACCCGATACTGCGTGCCCACTTGCACACCGCACCCCACCCTTACAGGGAGGCGTCTGTTGTTACCACGACATGCCTCAACCTGTCCGAGCGGAACCCCCGCTCGGAGAAAGGTCAAGTCTGACCAGGGTGAGAGAGTGCGAAGGCACTAAGGCATTACCGTAATTCGCCTGGTGCCGGCGTGCCACGCCGTCCAGGGAACCAGACTCTGTAGCCAGTGCTGGAGCGGCCGCATGTGCATTAACTCGAGAGGGATTACCCCTGCCAAGGACGCCATGTGACGGCAGATTGTGTAGGTGCTTGTTCAGGAGGCTCAGATCCAAAATGGGACCCCGCCCTTTTTTGGCACAATGAAGTACTGGCTGTAAAACCCGGCCGACATCTTTGTTATAGGGACGGGTTCGACTGCACCCTTCGCCAGAAGGGCGGCGACCTCAGCCCGAAGCACGGGGGGATTCTCTCCTCGCACAGAGGTGTACAGAATGCCCCGAAACTTGGGGGGGGGGGTGCCTGGCGAACTGGATCGAGTAACTGAGACGGATTGTCCTCTCTATCCAATGTGACGGGCTGGTGCGCTGCCAAGCCAGAGAGTCTGCTTCCGGACCGCGGAGAACTGCCGTCCTCCATGGTATCACCAAGCAGCCCTGCTTGCGAGATGGGCGCATCCAGAAGGCGGGCCTCCTGGGCGCCGCTCATCTGCGCAAGACTAAGCCACAGATGCCGCTCTTGGACCACCATTGTGGACATCGACCGACACAGGGCACGTGCCGTGGCCTTCGTCGCTGGTAGCGCGAGGTCTGTGGCAGTAAGCAGCTCACTCATACGAGTTGGGTCGGACTTCCCGCCGTCCAAATCCTTCAGGACTTTCGCCTGAAAAACCTGGAGGACCGCCATGGCGTGGAGAGCGGAGGCGGCTCGTCCAGCAGAACTGCAAGCCTTCGACACCAGTGTTGAAGAGAGCTTACATGCTCTGGACGAGAGTCTAGGTCGACCCCCCAAGTGGCAGCTGTCTGCGGGCACAAGTGGCCCGCGACTGCACGCTCCACCTGGGGGACGTCAACATAGCCTCTAGCTGCCCCACCAACCAGGGAAGTCACAGCCAACGAGCCCTCCGGCCTGAAACGCGCCGAAAGGGGTGCATTCCAGGACTTGGCGAGCTCGTCATCAGAAACCGCGCATCTAGGGAAAGCATGGCCGACATCTCAGCGTCAGTCTCCTCCGGAGCTCGACTGCCTGATGACAGGAGATCAGAGGAGTCTTCCGCATCCGATCCCAGCAGGCAGCTGTCCAACGCAGCGACAGAGATAGCATCATCATCCGTCTGCCGAAACGCCCAGGGGAAGTCCACCGAAAGGAGAAGTCCGCTGCTCCGCGTCGTAAATCGAGCAGGTTAAAAGTTCTCGAAGTCGAGTATCGCGTGTAGCATCAGCAAACACACAGGTTTCGAAGAACAAAGGATGAGTGAATGACCACCGCCATCTTCCTTTATACCCGTATGTACGGGGCGGAGACTGGCGTGCGCGTGCAATTCGCCAAGCCCATTGGCGTTTTATAATTAATTATCTCGGAGAAGGTAGGTTCTCAAGATCAAACCCCCAGTCAGTCTCTCTAGACAACGTCGAGAGACCGACTGAAGGGGAACTGACAGTTAAACTGTCCTTAAAGTATGCCAGAATCCCCTCAATTAGACACGCCCCCTCTAAAACCCCTATGAGACGTGCAAGCAAAAAAACGCAAACATTGTAAACATGCAAAATAATTTATTAAGAGCTCCACGAAACCATCATATTAGTTAAACCCAGAATCTAGATTCCATTCTATAAAAATAAATCTTAATCGGAGTTTTATGTATTGTCTCACCTTGAAATCATAAGTGTAGTTTGTGTAGGGCATCAGATTCCCTTCGTAAGCGCTCTTCAGCTGGAAACTGTGCGTGATGCTGCCGTCGGGTTTGCTGTTTTTGCCATTGCAACTGAAGTTGGTCAAACAGTCGCTGTAGCGCAGCTCCTTAAAGTCTTTGTGGTTCTCTGCAACTCCGCCATTGCTCAGATACTCCACAACACCTGTGAGGAAAGGCAGAGAAACCTTGTAAGACCCCGTTTCAAACACGTTGCTAATAAAAATAAAATAAAAAAATAAAAGCAAATAAAGCGTCTTAAAATATCATCAAAACTATAAAATGTTTTAGCATGTTTTAAGTTTCCCACATTTCACTATAATTGAAAACTTGATATCTTTGCATTTTTTCACTCAGCATTTTTGAGATCTTACTCTGGGAAGTTTTTTAAGGGGTATTGAAGGGTATTGAACACATCAGTTTAACTCACTCACGTCTTATGAATGCATGTGCTTTTTCGAGCTATGCCAACACAACTAAGTCATATATGGCCTGGAATTGCATGAGAGTGAGTAAATTATGAGAATTGTCATATTTCAGTAAACTTTTCCTTAGTCTTTTTTTTAAATGACATGCTGTAACCATCAGTTATGAAGCCTACCAGAGTCTGGGAGGGAGTTTAGATCAGCACAAAGGACTATTGGGATGGAACCAATGTCTGAAGTGGGTGAGGTGGAGTTGATGGAGCTTGATGCTCTTTCAGCAATGCTCTTCAGCTCCGAGAGGAACATCATGGTCTGGATGAGCTTCACGTCCGAGTATTCTGGATCCCAGTGCATGTGTGCATTTGCTACCAACAGAATCTGCTTCTCTGGAGGCTCCTTTAAACCTACAATATATCACCAGTAAAGCATAATATTATACAAATACAGTAGTCAGGAGGTAACACATAAAGCTGCTTGAGATAATTAATATTCTTCTTGAATTATTGAGACTATAATTGCATTATCAAGGTCAGTGCTCCTAGTTCTTCAAAATAAAAACTGCACATTAAAACGGGAAACTAGGGGAAAGTGCAAAAATCTTCTAAATCAGACAAAAACATGCTTTAGACAGCAAACTTTACCTTTTTTATAGAAAACTGAGAAAATGAGAGGATATAAAATCTTGTTTCTCCGAACCAGGGCCAGGGTCATGGCAAATTAATTTCCATGCACAACTTTAGATCCAGTTGCAAACTTGATTTGCATCAAAAAGTACAGAAAGTAGTTTCATGAGAAAACTATACAGTGTGGCTCACTAACATTCAATTTACCCAAAGAATTCAACGGTGTGATCTGTGTAAATGATTAAATTATTGATTCATTTGCAACAAATGCATTTTAGGTTTCAGTTTCATCAAAATCAATGAAAAGTTTAGAAACACTGACATGTATTTTGTGATCTTAAGAATAATTGGATTTAAAGGCATTTCCTTTTATATTTCAAATACATTTTGTATATAAAAATATGATTGTGAAAAACTGCTTTCATTAGAAAAAACGTACTTGATTATTTGGACTAAATAATGTGGCCCAAAAGAGCCCAGCATTGATGGCAACTTCCTCCAATAGAAAAAAAAAGCAATTTAAAAAGCATTTCACGGTGAGACCTGAAGAAACTGGCTGATAAAATGCAAATTTAGCAAATTCAAGGCAAATTGTAGCAACTAAAATACTGTATAACAGCTTTGTTTTTTGTGACAAAATTATTCTCTTTATTTACATGATTGTTTCTTCAATCTAAAAAATATATATAAATAAGGAATACATTTGTGGTCCTAAACTTTTAAACGGTAGTGCACCTCATCTAAGGAGGAAAAATAAACTTATGTCACTGTTAATGTTTGTTGAATGTAAAACAGTTATATCCTTAGCTTGTTATTCGTAAACTTAGATTAGAGAGTTTTTTACTCATAACAGTGAACATGGTATTTATAATCATCTCATGACAATGGCAAAAGTTTGTTATGTACTGCCATCTGCTGGAAATGACTGTGAACAAGAACCTAAATGGAACGGTCTCTTATCATTTAAGGTCCTTACCACTAGCAAACAGATCTTTTTTCACCTCCAACAAGACAGCTACTCCGATGTTATCTTTGGTCATGACTCGATTAAGCATAACCTCTGAGCCCTCTGAGTTTGCCATGGCAACCTGATTGAACTCCACTGTGTGTTTCTGCACCAGAGTGAATCTACAAAGTAAAAAGGGCACAAGATGAGCTCAATGTAATTTTACTGGTTAGAAAACCAACTGATCAAATATGGTGGTGTTATTTCACATTATATTTTGATATACCTGTATGTGTGTATGAAATTGGTAGGACGATATGTGTTTTGTTCATTGTGATATGTGATGTGTAACGTGGTACGGTCTGTGGAAACAAATTTCCTCTTTGAGGACAATAAAGAATGAATCTGATCTGAATCTGATATATTCTCTAAAACAGAGGTGCTAGATCCTGCTCCTGAAGATCTACCTTCCTTAAGAGTTAGCTTCTAACCACACTCCACCTCACATGCCTGTATTTTCAAGTTATCTCCAAGACCAAGTTTGGGTGTTTTTATAAGTGTCTGATCTTCAAAAGAATGAAGAATCTCTGATAATATGAAAATAGAAGTAGATCATTACTTGTCGCTTTTGAAGAACACAGCACAGCCGTCCACATGTTTCCGCTCTTGTTCTGACATGAGTTTGGCACGAGACTTTGGGCAGAAAAATCCATCATATCCCCGGTCTTTTAATGTGTCCAGAAAGAAAGTGTAGTACTGTTCCGTTTCCACCTCCTGCAGAGAAAATTTGCATTAAAGCTAACTGAAAGCACAACAACACGATTGACAATCTGCAAACCAACGTATTTGATCATTTTACATCATTGTTTATGAAAATGACTGACTGTAATAGAGACGCATCAAACAAAACAACCTGCAGGCTGATGATGTCCGCATCACAGTTTGTGATCTCCTCCATGATTCCCTTCTTCCTGTACTCCCAGTTAAGAGCCCAGGATGGACAGTAACCGTACAACTGTCTTGTTGCATACTTGTCACACAGTACGTTGTAGCACATAACTGTGAACACAGCTTAAGAAAGACATTTAATGTTAGCTTTGCCCTTGTTTAATTGTGTCTCACATCAGTGACGGGATGCTGACTGGTACCTCTGGGCATCATTTGGTCTCGCTCCTTCAAAGTGATCCAAGGTCTTTGGGGTAGTTGTTCTGGGTGGACTAATGGAAAACAACGTTAGTTAATTTCATTCAACAACTGAGTGATTTTTAAAGCATGTGTGTTTCTGTGGCAGTTATTACCTGCAAGATTGTCAAGCATGTAATTCAATAACTTTCTCGTTCCATCAGAGTCCTGATAAATGTTGAGAATATCCTGGGACAGCGGATTACCTGGGAAATTATTTTTTCCTCAGTATGCAATGACAAAAATGCTGTGTATGATAAATACTACATTAACATGTTTTTGCCATCACCTTTAAGTCCAAGGGTTTGCAACTGGAACAGCCGACCAAGTTCATAAGGTAAAACTCGTAAACAATTGTTGTTCAAAAGCAATTCCCTGTAAAGGAGATTAAAGTATAAATACTTTCAAATCTGACACACATTTTACTGTACAACAATGTGCTTTTTAGAACAACTGAATAAAATGACTCCAAAGGCCTTGACTACAGTTTAGTCTAACCTTAGCCTGAAAGTTTGTCAAACATGCTCTTTTGACACCTTCAGTCACCTGAGAGTCACCATGTTGCCGAGTTCTGCTGGCAGGCTGCGCAGTTTGTTGGAGGACAGGTTCAGGAAGACAAGATGGGGGAGATTCGCGATTTCAGGAGGAATCCGGCTAAGGTTGTTGTTATTGATGTGGAGAGCAGTCAAATGGGTCAGTGTCCATAATGAGCTGCTTAGGCTTCTTACCCGCCCTGTGACATGAAAGAGCCAGAGCCATAAACATTTAACACCAAATATCCAAACACATTCAATGCACACTGAATATATAACATAACACAAAATATATATTAGTGGCCTTATGGTTAGAGAGTCGGACTCGTGACCAGAAGGTTGCCGGATCGATTCTCAAGGCTTGCGGGTAATGACTGAGGTGCCCTTGAGCAAGGCACCTTACCCCTACTTGCTCCCCACTGGGTGTACGTGTGCTCTGGGTGTACTTGTGTTTACCACCTGCTGTGCGTGTGTTCACTACTCTCTGGATGGGTTAAATGCAGAGGTCACATTTCGGGTATGGGTCACCGTATCTGACAAATAGGTCACTTTTATATAATGTATTTAGGCCATTAATAAGGCAAACCGCAGGAGTGATTTGTGCAATTACTAACCAGAAATTTCCAGTTCAGTCCAGTGTGATTTCTTCCCACTTGCTGCCTCCTCGGAAGACATGATGGTGTATAATCTGCGTGGGTCTGGAGGGTCATATTTTTCCTTTGGCATGCCTGATAGTCTGAACATCCATGCAGAAAATTACTTCTGACGCTTCTCCCAATTGGCAACATTTGCAGTAATTCAAAATAACCGTCTGACGTTCTGTGAATGTGGCCTCTGTCCATTCCAAAGGCTGTTATTACAGTTTGTAAACATTATGTAAATCGTACAACAAACAAACATGCTCTTGTACTTGGCCAATAAGAATGCTTTTGCTGCTTGTGACCACCTCATTATATGCAAGAACTGGCAACAATGACAAAACACTTACAATAGTTCATTACAATCTTCATTTACAAATACGCAAAATTTAAGAAATAAACACAGTGTAGGCCAACAGGTACAGAATAATGCTGTAAAATGTCAATATCATATTGTAGACTGGAGGGCAAGAGATACTTAGTGTCTACTGAGAGCAGACAGCTGATGTTTACTGCTATATTGAACTGTTCGAGTCGCCGATCTCTTTCATGTCAAGCCAAAACATTATCTGGGGCACTCACATGGTAAAACTTTAAATAACTTAGGGGACATCACAGACTTTTCGATTGAAGCTTTTCAGCTGTGACAAAGATGACAACAAAAAGTACTTTCACGAAACATTATATTAATAGAAAGCTTTCAAACAAGACTGTCCCCATTTGCCTTGTACAGCACGAACACGCGCTGCACTGTTATCGTCATTCGCAGCTGTTAAAAGTGAAGACGGTCCAAAAATGAAACTTGTTTGAGAGGATGTTTTGTGCATATCATACTTCGGAATTACAGCTAACGTGTTTTTATGAGCAGAACAGTATTGCGTGCGCAATGCAAATGAACGCTGCCACATAAAGTTGACAGCTGCTAGGCGTTACGTAACCATCAAAGTTACAACGAGGCTGAATCCAGCTTCTTATTCGCAGTTTCTTATTGACGCTATCCGTTCCACCTTAAAAACGCGAAGCATCCGCTTTTCCAGTTTCTTATTCACGCGTAGCTTAGGGATCATCTCGCGTTTCTCTTCTTTTACGTTTTTAAAATAAAAACTTTTGTGTGTGTGCGCGTGCGTGCGTGCGTGCGTGCGTGTGTGTGTGAGAGAGTGCACAGATGATGGGATGCTGCTTGCTGTCTAAGTCATGACATGCTGAATGCCCCTTGGATGAACGTGAACTTCACGTGGAACCTCCATCACCCACTCCCCTTACCATTCTCTATATTACTTTGATAGAACAGTTTTTTAGGCAGCCTATCTCCACAAAGAATATTAATCATATCCAAAAGTACCTACATGTTTCTAAGTGCAATATTCTAGTGAAGAGCATGCAATACGGTTTATGCATAATTAAGTAAATGATGTGTATATTTGTAAAAAGCATAGTATACACCGTTTTTTAATACTTTGCATATCTATAATTAACTGTCCCTCTTACCTCTTATGTAAATTAATTATTTTCATCATTGATGTATTTTATTTTATTTTTATTTTATATATTTATTTTTTCCATTTCCTGTGTTTGTCTATACTGTATTTTTTCATTCTGAGCTCCTGAAACCAGAACACGTTGCATGTCTGTGTGTGCACAATTGGAAAATAAAGCTTATTCGAATTTTCTTCTGATCCACTGCTCTTATACAATTTATTATACTCTTGTTGGTCTTAGCCAGTGCGTATATTACTGCTATGTAGTTACATGTATTTAGATTTATGTAAACTTTGTCACTTGTTGTATGTACAGAATATGTGTTTTTGTACAAGTATGTCTTTGATGGTGCGTTAAAAGTTCCACAGGTGGGTTATACCTTGTCTTGATGTCTACCGCATGGGGTGCCATATCTCGACTTTCTTTGAGGGTGCGTTAGAAGTTCTACATTGGAGTTATACCCAGTATTGGCGACTAACATCTAGCCAAAAAACAGACATTTTTACTGTAGCATTTTGGAGTTATTGACCCCTGAAGTTGGCATATTTCACAGTACTCTTCATTGCACCTATGGGACATTTTGAGGTACTACATCTCGAGAACCTTTAAGGATGCGTTAAAAGTTCTACATATAGGTTATACCCAGTATCCTTGACTACCCCCTGGCCAAAAAGCAGACAATTTTACTGTAGCATTTTGAAGTTATTGACCCCTGAAGTTGGCATATTTCACAGTACTCTTCATTGCACCTATGGGACATTTTGAGGTGCTACATCTCGAGAACCTTTAAGGATGCGTTAAAAGTGCTACATATAGGTTATACCCAGTATCCTTGACTACCACCTAGCCAAAAAGCAGACAATTTTACTGTAGCATTTTGGAGTTATTGACCCCTGAAATTGGCATATTTCACAGTACTCTTCAATGGGCCGTTGCACCTATGGGACATTTTGAGGTGCTACATCTCGAGAACCTTTAAGGATGCGTTAAAAGTTCCACATAAGGGTTATACCCAGTATCCTTGACTACCCCCTGGCCAAAAAGCAGACAATTTTACTGTAGCATTTTGAAGTTATTGACCCCTGAAGTTGGCTTATTTCACAGTACTCTTCATTGCACCTATGGGACATTTTGAGGTGCTACATCTCGAGAACCTTTAAGGATGCGTTAAAAGTGCTACATATAGGTTATACCCAGTATCCTTGACTACCACCTAGCCAAAAAGCAGACAATTTTACTGTAGCATTTTGGAGTTATTGACCCCTGAAGTTGGCATATTTCACAGTACTCTTCAATGGGCCGTTGCACCTATGGGACATTTTGAGGTGCTACATCTCGAGAACCTTTAAGGATGCGTTAAAAGTTCTACATATAGGTTATACCCAGTATCCTTGACTACCCCCTGGCCAAAAAGCAGACAATTTTACTGTAGCATTTTGGAGTTATTGACCCCTGAAGTTGGCATATTTCACAGTACTCTTCAATCGGCAAATGCACCTATGGGACATTTTGAGGTACTACATCTCAAGAACCTTTAAGGATGCGTTAAAAGTTCTACATATAGGTTATACCCAGTATCCTTGACTACCCCCTGGCCAAAAAGCAGACAATTCTACTGTAGCATTTTGAAGTTATTGACCCCTGAAGTTGGCATATTTCACAGTACTCTTCAATGCACCTATGGGACATTTTGAGGTGCTACATCTCGAGAACCTTTAAGGATGCGTTAAAAGTTCCACATAAGGGTTATACCCAGTATCCTTGACTACCACCTGGCCAAAAAACAGACAATTTTACTGTAGCATTTTGGAGTTATTGACCCCTGAAGTTGGCATATTTCACAGTACTCTTCAATGCACCTATGGGACATTTTGAGGTGCTACATCTCAAGAACCTTTAAGGATGCGTTAAAAGTTCCACATAAGGGTTATACCCAGTATCCTTGACTACCACCTAGCCAAAAAGCAGACAATTTTACAGTAGCATTTTGGAGTTATTGACCCCTGAAGTTGGCATATTTCACAGTACTCTTCAATCGGCAAATGCACCTATGGGACATTTTGAGGTACTACATCTCAAGAACCTTTAAGGATGCGTTAAAAGTTCCACATAAGGGTTATACCCAGTATCCTTGACTACCCCCTGGCCAAAAAGCAGACAATTTTACTGTAGCATTTTGGAGTTATTGACCCCTGAAGTTGGCATATTTCACAGTACTCTTCAATCGGCAAATGCACCTATGGGACATTTTGAGGTACTACATCTCAAGAACCTTTAAGGATGCGTTAAAAGTTCCACATAAGGGTTATACCCAGTATCCTTGACTACCACCTAGCCAAAAAGCAGACAATTTTACTGTAGCATTTTGGAGTTATTGACCCCTGAAGTTGGCATATTTCACAGTACTCTTCAATCGGCAAATGCACCTATGGGACATTTTGAGGTACTACATCTCAAGAACCTTTAAGGATGCGTTAAAAGTTCCACATAAGGGTTATACCCAGTATCCTTGACTACCCCCTGGCCGAAAAGCAGACAATTTTACTGTAGCATTTTGGAGTTATTGACCCCTGAAGTTGGCATATTTCACAGTACTCTTCAATCGGCAAATGCACCTATGGGACATTTTGAGGTACTACATCTCAAGAACCTTTAAGGATGCGTTAAAAGTTCCACATAAGGGTTATACCCAGTATCCTTGACTACCCCCTGGCCAAAAAGCAGACAATTTTACTGTAGCATTTTGGAGTTATTGACCCCTGAAGTTGGCATATTTCACAGTACTCTTCAATCGGCAAATGCACCTATGGGACATTTTGAGGTGCTACATCTCGAGAACCTTTAAGGATGCGTTAAATGTCCTACATATAGGTTATACCCAGTATCCTTGACTACCACCTAGCCAAAAAGCAGACAATTTTACTGTAGCATTTTGAAGTTATTGACCCCTGAAGTTGGCATATTTCACAGTACTCTTCATTGCACCTATGGGACATTTTGAGGTGCTACATCTCGAGAACCTTTAAGGATGCGTTAAAAGTTCTACATATAGGTTATACCCAGTATCATTGACTACCCCCTGGCCAAAAAGCAGACATTTTTACTGTAGCATTTTGAAGTTATTGACACCTGAAGTTGGCATATTTCACAGTACTCTTCAATGGGCCGTTGCACCTATGGGACATTTTGAGGTGCTACATCTCGAAAACCTTTAAGGGTGCGTTAAAAGTTCTACATATAGGTTATACCCAGTATCCTTGACTACCACCTAGCCAAAAAAAAGACATGTTTACTGTAGCATTTTCAGGTTATGGACCCGTGAATCTCATGTTTGGCATATCTCACAAAACGGTACAATGGCGGTTGCACTTTTAGCACATTTTGGGGTGCCATATCTCAACTGTCTTTGAGGATAAATGTTAAATGTTCCAGAGCTGTGTTATACCATGTCTATTTGTCTACCAACATGCCAGAAAGCAGACTTAGTTTTAGCGTTCAATGTGCAGGGGATAAGGTGATTTCTATCAATGCCCAAGGTGCTGAAATGGCTATTAAGAATTAGAATGCCTTAAAAATACAATATCAATTACATTTATTCTGGTAATATCATTATTCACAAATAAAGTTTCTCAGCCAGATATTGTCCTATCCTAACAACCATACATTAATTCAAGGCGCAATTTGTAAAACAAGACATTTACCCATTAGACTGGTAATGTTGTCCAGGGTCACAATTAAGTTCTTAAACACTACAGTCTTTATTTCTAAATATTTAAAAAGGTGGTAGAATACTCTTTAAGCATCTAAATCACATTGATTCCCTTTTTTTATATTAACATAAGTGACTTAACAGTAGGTTTAACAACGCGGCCCCTTTAAGAACTGCAGCCCTAAGCAGGTCTAATGTGCTTACTATTTTCATAACTCTTTGTATTCATTTAATACTTCAGAATACAAAATGTGCTTTCTGGCATAATCTTGCCTGTTTTGTTCATTCAAGGACGAAAGAGAAGTTAATACTGGTCCGCTGTCTGAAAGATTCTGACGCAGCCTACCAGACGGAACTGCTACCCACAGCCAGAAACTGTCAACATACTGGACGTATCAATGCAACCATTTTTCAATCTCGCCTTAATAGTTTAAAGACCTTTATATGAATAAATGCGTGATTACATTAAAATGTATGTAGTTGGCAGACGCTTTTTTCCAAAGTGTCTTAACTTGCTTTATCCTATGCATATACATAGGTATGTGCAATCCCAACTATAGTGTGACTGTAATTGCGTTGGTAAAATAGTACAATTAAACTGACTACAAAAAAACTTAAACGTATGCCTACCTGGACTAAAATGTTTGACAGCTAGGACCCCATCGCAAGATGTCTAAGGATGTTTACAGGTAAGCGAATTAATTTCTGCATTCATTTGTTTATGTATTGAAAATATAGGCTCTCTTTATGCATGGTGTGTGGCTTAACGTTAGTAGGCCTACTATTGTTTTATTGGCAGTACTTGTTTACAATGATCTATCAACATTTTATAATATTCTTGCGTGCAAACATTCATTTAGTTTTGTTGTTGCAGGTTCAATGTGTTTGGAAAGGAATGTGTTAAGATTGTTTAATAGATGACTGTGGGTGTTTTTGTTTGGGGGCACACAGTTTTTAATGCAGTCTTAACCTGTATTGTAACTATGTTCATTGTTAACAGATACGGTATGTGTCTGTGAGTGAGGAAAACATTTTCACAGAATTAGCAGAAGTCCGGTCTAATGGACAGTCTTTCAGTACTTCTTCAATACTTCTTATCAAGACACAGGTGTCTGGGGACAGCTATGTTGTTCTCTAGCTATTCCTAACAATTTCAAGAACAGAAAGAGACTTCACAAGATCTCTTCAATAAAAGTAAATTAATCTCTCCCCCTTTCTGTTTTTAGTTAGGTTTTTCAACACATCTATCTCGATGCATTACCTCACATTTAAACTTTGTTGTAATTTAAAATTTAAGTACGGACATAACCGAGTAGAACACTGATATTCCTTAAATATGCTTGAGAGTAGTCAATGTATTGTGCAATATGAAGTAATTTATTAGTTTTTTTACATAATAAGGCTGAGCATTCCAGTTCAGTGGAATCCGTTTCTTCTAAAACTCTATATTGTGTCTGCAAGCTACCAAACACCTTGGACAAACCATATGCTCAGTGTGACAGGTGTAAAGATTGGTTTCACCCAAAGTGTGTAGGATACAAGAGCATTGAAGACATAAAAGTGATTTCACCATGACTGTGTCCTGACTGCTCCACAAAAAAGACAAGTTTACCATTACAGGGGGACAAAACTTAACTTTAGGAATCTTGATTAACCATAGTCTGGTGACATTGAAAAGGAAGGGGGGGGGGGAGGAGGATGAACAAAAGCATACATCTTGTACAGAAGGAGATTAACAGGCTCAGCAGTGCCCCCCTGAATTACAATTACAGCTGTCAAAAGATGAGTGGAATGGAATAAAACCATGCAAAAGACAAGGATATAGAATCCTTAAAGCTGGCTGGACAGACATGCTTTCAGAAAAACTCTGTCAAATTAGCAACTGTGTTCTGGCATTTTCGTATAATAAAGCTATTCAGTATCAGTCAAGAAAGAAATTGTGTCCATTCTGGCAAGGAAAGGCCAGTTGAAAATTTCCCGGTTGTGCACAGTTGAGGAACCTGCCAAAGATGCAGACTGTGTCCTGGTTAAGGTGGAAGTGTCTGGCCAAACAGATCATTCTACAGGCTTCACATTTCGAAGACGCACTAGTAAAAGTGAAAGGAAGACATAAAAGGGAAAATTTGCCAGTTCATTTCCATCGAAAACAGACAAAATATATATATTTTTTACATTTACATGATCGTAAAAGAATAACTAATTATGTTCATGTCTTTTCATTTTGTGAAGATGAAAATACCCAGAAAGAACTGGAAGACTGAAGAGTGCCTACAATGCAGGAATGATCATTATGAGCAGAACAGCTTAATTAGCTCTCCTCATGATTACATAATACAAGGGTAATGTATCTTCGAAAAGTTTACCTTTAATGTTTAATATGTAATATCCACTGAAAAATGTCTGAAGAACAGTCCAGAAATTGTTGAAAAAGTTCTTACTTACTGTTGAAAGGATGCAGAATAAATTTTCAAACCTTAGTAATGCGTGGTGATTCATATAAACTGATACAGCTTAAGAAAAGTAAAAATAAAACAAATCAGCATAAAATATATTGCACCTTAAGAACAGCTGCAGCACTGAAAAAGAAAACTAAACCTATACAACAATGTTTCATTGGTTTCATAGGCTCACTAAATAATGTTTAAGTGACCCAGTACACAGCAAATTTCTAAAAGTTCAGCTAACTCCTTTTTAAAATTAATAAGTCACTTTCTCGATTTAGGTCAGACACTGTACCAGTTTTGATCTACACTGAAGTCCTCTCTGTAGCCAAACATTTACATAATGGATCTTGTAACCTTGCAGTTTAGCGGATTAAATTGTAATATTACCGTTTAGTTGAAAGTTATGAACAGCAAAAAATACTAAGACAGCATCAACACTTAAGTATTTTCCATTTCTCAAACTTTTACCTCGGGATGCTCATCATGAGGTGAATAGTGATCACGCCAGCGTCCCACAAAGACTTCAGATGATTAAACACATGGGGACAGAAAATGTCAAGGCATGCAACAAAGAAAATTTAAAAAAGGCATATTACAAATAAACTTTATTTATCAATGTAATTTATGTCCTGTATTATTTATGAAGCACTTTCTTAATAATTCTTATTTTGATTATTTATAATGGCAAGCATATGCAATCAAATAAATGGAAACACTTTACAATGAGGTTCAATTTGTTAACAATGCATTAACAGACAAACTAACAATGAAAACAATCTACAACTTCTTTTAACACAAGTGGTTCTCTTGCTACTGGTTTAATTGAGGACTCAAATTCTCCATTTCTACCGTGAAAACAAAATAAGATACCGAAATCTAACATTAGCTTGACACAAAGCAAAAGCAAAGCCTGTGCAACAGATGTAATGGCATTTTACTGACACAAAATACCAACAAATAAAACACTACCTCGTTGGCTGCATGCTGCGAGAAAGGGAAATGATCTTTGAATCTTCCTTACGAATGTTCAAGTCCTTTGTGACGAAGATTTAAGCCTTTTTCTGAGCATAATGTCCGTGCTTACCACTTGCCTGTGTAACAACAGCACGAAGTATAAGAGAGGTAGAGATCAGCACACCTCTCCTCCCGTATCAGCTGTAACCACTAATTGAATTAACCATGTCCAGTCCTTCAAATTAAGGGGAGTGTCCATCAATCATAGGTGACCTATTCATCACACTTGCATGAACTATAAAACTATGAATAAGACTCGAAGTTCGTATTTGCGGCTTAACCCAATCCTTCAAAATATAGGTACTGCAATTTATAATAAAATAAATATATTAATATAAATATAATATAAATATTAGCCATAGTCCAATAATTATATTGGAATGTAAAAAGTATGTTTTTATGTGCAGTAGGATAGTATAAAATTAAAAATAATGATAACATCATCAATGACTCATAATATAAACAGAATTATTTTGGATAATGATGAGTTTTTTAAACCTTTTTGTGATATAATTTGCAGCACCTTGGACAGCGACAGAATCATCCCTGCCTTTGTATTAACCATTGACATTGGCCTGTTGAAGAGTACTGTGAAATATGCCAACTTCAGTACCTCAAAATGTCCCATAGGTGCATTTGCCGATTGAAGAGTACTGAAATATGCCAACTTCAGTACCTCAAAATGTCCCATAGGTGCATTTGCCGATTGAAGAGTACTGAAATATGCCAACTTCAGGGGTCAATAACTCCAAAATGCTACAGTAAAATTGTCTGCTTTTTGGCCAGGTGGTAGTCAAGGATACTGGGTATAACCTATATGTAGAACTTTTAACGCATCCTTAAAGGTTCTTGAGATGTAGTACCTCAAAATGTCCCATAGGTGCATTTGCCGATTGAAGAGTACTGTGAAATATGCCAACTTCAGGGGTCAATAACTCCAAAATGCTACAGTAAAATTGTCTGCTTTTTGGCCAGGGGGTAGTCAAGGATACTGGGTATAACCCTTATGTGGAACTTTTAACGCATCCTTAAAGGTTCTTGAGATGTAGCACCTCAAAATGTCCCATAGGTCCATTGAAGAGTACTGTGAAATATGCCAACTTCAGGGGTCAATAACTCCAAAATGCTACTGTAAAATTGTCTGCTTTTTGGCCAGGGGGTAGTCAAGGATACTGGGTATAACCTATATGTAGAACTTTTAACGCATCCTTAAAGGTTCTTGAGATGTAGTACCTCCAAATGTCCCATAGGTGCATTTGCCGATTGAAGAGTACTGTGAAATATGCCAACTTCAGGGGTCAATAACTCCAAAATGCTACAGTAAAATTGTCTGCTTTTTGGCCAGGGGGTAGTCAAGGATACTGGGTATAACCCTTATGTGGAACTTTTAACGCATCCTTAAAGGTTCTTGAGATGTAGCATCTCAAAATGTCCCATAGGTGCATTGAAGAGTACTGTGAAATATGCCAACTTCAGGGGTCAATAACTCCAAAATGCTACAGTAAAATTGTCTGTTTTTTGGCCAGGTGGTAGTCAAGGATACTGGGTATAACCTATATGTAGCACTTTTAACGCATCCTTAAAGGTTCTCGAGATGTAGCACCTCAAAATGTCCCATAGGTGCATTTGCAGATTGAAGAGTACTGTGAAATATGCCAACTTCAGGGGTCAATAACTCCAAAATGCTACAGTAAAATTGTCTGTTTTTTGGCCAGGTGGTAGTCAAGGATACTGGGTATAACCCTTATGTGGAACTTTTAACGCATCCTTAAAGGTTCTTGAGATGTAGTACCTCAAAATGTCCCATAGGTGCATTGAAGAGTACTGTGAAATATGCCAACTTCAGGGGTCAATAACTCCAAAATGCTACAGTAAAATTGTCTGTTTTTTGGCCAGGTGGTAGTCAAGGATACTGGGTATAACCTATATGTAGAACTTTTAACGCATCCTTAAAGGTTCTTGAGATGTAGTACCTCAAAATGTCCCATAGGTGCATTTGCCGATTGAAGAGTACTGTGAAATATGCCAACTTCAGGGGTCAATAACTCCAAAATGCTACAGTAAAATTGTCTGCTTTTTGGCTAGGTGGTAGTCAAGGATACTGGGTATAACCTATATGTAGGACATTTAACGCAACCTTAAAGGTTCTCGAGATGTAGCACCTCAAAATGTCCCATAGGTGCATTTGCAGATTGAAGAGTACTGTGAAATATGCCAACTTCAGGGGTCAATAACTCCAAAATGCTACAGTAAAATTGTCTGCTTTTCGGCCAGGGGGTAGTCAAGGATACTGGGTATAACCCTTATGTGGAACTTTTAACGCATCCTTAAAGGTTCTTGAGATGTAGCATCTCAAAATGTCCCATAGGTGCATTGAAGAGTACTGTGAAATATGCCAACTTCAGGGGTCAATAACTCCAAAATGCTACAGTAAAATTGTCTGTTTTTTGGCCAGGTGGTAGTCAAGGATACTGGGTATAACCTATATGTAGAACTTTTAACGCATCCTTAAAGGTTCTTGAGATGTAGTACCTCCAAATGTCCCATAGGTGCATTTGCCGATTGAAGAGTACTGTGAAATATGCCAACTTCAGGGGTCAATAACTCCAAAATGCTACAGTAAAATTGTCTGCTTTTCGGCCAGGGGGTAGTCAAGGATACTGGGTATAACCCTTATGTGGAACTTTTAACGCATCCTTAAAGGTTCTTGAGATGTAGCATCTCAAAATGTCCCATAGGTGCATTGAAGAGTACTGTGAAGTATGCCAACTTCAGGGGTCAATAACTCCAAAATGCTACAGTAAAATTGTCTGTTTTTTGGCCAGGTGGTAGTCAAGGATACTGGGTATAACCTATATGTAGCACTTTTAACGCATCCTTAAAGGTTCTCGAGATGTAGCACCTCAAAATGTCCCATAGGTGCATTTGCAGATTGAAGAGTACTGTGAAATATGCCAACTTCAGGGGTCAATAACTCCAAAATGCTACAGTAAAATTGTCTGTTTTTTGGCCAGGTGGTAGTCAAGGATACTGGGTATAACCCTTATGTGGAACTTTTAACGCATCCTTAAAGGTTCTTGAGATGTAGTACCTCAAAATGTCCCATAGGTGCATTGAAGAGTACTGTGAAATATGCCAACTTCAGGGGTCAATAACTCCAAAATGCTACAGTAAAATTGTCTGCTTTTTGGCCAGGGGGTAGTCAAGGATACTGGGTATAACCTATATGTAGAACTTTTAACGCATCCTTAAAGGTTCTTGAGATGTAGTACCTCAAAATGTCCCATAGGTGCATTTGCCGATTGAAGAGTACTGTGAAATATGCCAACTTCAGGGGTCAATAACTCCAAAATGCTACAGTAAAATTGTCTGCTTTTTGGCTAGGTGGTAGTCAAGGATACTGGGTATAACCTATATGTAGGACATTTAACGCAACCTTAAAGGTTCTCGAGATGTAGCACCTCAAAATGTCCCATAGGTGCATTTGCAGATTGAAGAGTACTGTGAAATATGCCAACTTCAGGGGTCAATAACTCCAAAATGCTACAGTAAAATTGTCTGTTTTTTGGCCAGGTGGTAGTCAAGGATACTGGGTATAACCCTTATGTGGAACTTTTAACGCATCCTTAAAGGTTCTTGAGATGTAGTACCTCAAAATGTCCCATAGGTGCATTGAAGAGTACTGTGAAATATGCCAACTTCAGGGGTCAATAACTCCAAAATGCTACAGTAAAATTGTCTGCTTTTTGGCCAGGGGGTAGTCAAGGATACTGGGTATAACCCTTATGTGGAACTTTTAACGCATCCTTAAAGGTTCTTGAGATGTAGTACCTCAAAATGTCCCATAGGTGCATTGAAGAGTACTGTGAAATATGCCAACTTCAGGGGTCAATAACTCCAAAATGCTACAGTAAAATTGTCTGCTTTTTGGCCAGGGGGTAGTCAAGGATACTGGGTATAACCTATATGTAGAACTTTTAACGCATCCTTAAAGGTTCTTGAGATGTAGTACCTCAAAATGTCCCATAGGTGCATTTGCCGATTGAAGAGTACTGTGAAATATGCCAACTTCAGGGGTCAATAACTCCAAAATGCTACAGTAAAATTGTCTGCTTTTTGGCTAGGTGGTAGTCAAGGATACTGGGTATAACCTATATGTAGGACATTTAACGCAACCTTAAAGGTTCTCGAGATGTAGCACCTCAAAATGTCCCATAGGTGCAACGGCCCATTGAAGAGAACTGTGAAATATGCCAACTTCAGGGGTCAATAACTCCAAAATGCTACAGTAAAATTGTCTGCTTTTTGGCTAGGGGGTAGTCAAGGATACTGGGTATAACCTATATGTAGAACTTTTAACGCATCCTTAAAGGTTCTCGAGATGTAGCACCTCAAAATGTCCCATAGGTGCATTGAAGAGTACTGTGAAATATGCCAACTTCAGGGGTCAATAACTCCAAAATGCTACAGTAAAATTGTCTGCTTTTTGGCCAGGGGGTAGTCAATGATACTGGGTATAACCTATATGTAGAACTTTTAACGCATCCTTAAAGGTTCTCGAGATGTAGCACCTCAAAATGTCCCATAGGTGCAACGGCCCATTGAAGAGTACTGTGAAATATGCCAACTTCAGGGGTCAATAACTCCAAAATGCTACAGTAAAATTGTCTGCTTTTTGGCTAGGGGGTAGTCAAGGATACTGGGTATAGCCCTTATGTGGAACTTTTAACGCATCCTTAAAGGTTCTCGAGATGTAGCACCTCATAATGTCCCAATAACCCCATAATGCTAGAGTAAAACTGTTTTGACGGTAGACATCAAGACAAGGTATTACCTAGCTGTGGAACTTTTAACGCACCATCAAAGACATGCTTGTACAAAAACACATTTTCAAACAAGTTTACATAAATCTATATACATGTAACTGCATAGCAGTAATATACGCAATGGCTTAGACCAACAAGAGTATAATAAATTGTATAAGAGCAGTGGATCAGAAAAAAATTAGAATAAGCTTTATTTTCCAATTGTGCACACACAGACATGCAACGTGTTCTGGTTTCAGGAGCTCAGAATGAAAAAATACAGTATAGACAAACACAGGAAATGGAAAAAATAAATATATAAAATAAAAATAAAATACATCAATGATGAAAATAATTAATTTACATAAGAGGTAAGAGGGACAGTTAATTATAGATATGCAAAGTATTAAAAAACGGTGTATACTATGCTTTTTACAAATATACACATCATTTACTTAATTATGCATAAACCGTATTGCATGCTCTTCACTAGAATATTGCACTTTCAAACTTGTAGGTACTTTTGGATATGATTAATATTCTTTGTGGAGATAGGCTGCCTAAAAAACTGTTCTATCAAAGTAATATAGAGAATGGTAAGGGGAGTGGGTGATGGAGGTTCCACGTGAAGTTCACGTTCATCCAAGGGGCATTCAGCATGTCATGACTTAGACAGCAAGCAGCATCCCATCATCTGTGCACTCACACACTCACGCACACGCGCACGCACGCACGCACGCACACACACACGTTTTTATTTTAAAAACGTAAAAGAAGAGAAACGCGAGACGATCCCTAAGCTACGCGTGAATAAGAAACTGGAAAAGCGGATGCTTCGCGTTTTTAAGGTGGAACGGATAGCGTCAATAAGAAACTGCGAATAAGAAGCTGGATTCAGCCTCGTAAAGTTACAAGGTAACTTCTCTCAATAAAATGAACATATACGATCTGAACTGATCGTTGTATCGCATCAAATGTCAGCTGCCTTTGTTTTATAAACTCTCTTTATGTCATTTAAATGAATAGATTTAAGTGTTTACGTTAATGGGTACAGCGACGCAGATCCAGTTCAGTTGTCAACTACACTTACAAATAACGTGGCTTTCATTGTGTACCTATTATTTAAAAAAATCGTACAAAGTTGCGACCACTTGTTTTAAATAGAATAAGTTTTGCTGGTGCACTGGCAACCAACATGAAAAGCACGTTGCCCATGCAACAACCCGAAGACGTTCCTCGTAAGGTCATCTATCTCCAGTAAATATGTGGCTTGTAATAGAATTAAACACGTGTTTCTTGTATTTATAAAATGAACCGTCAAAAGAGCACAACGTCTCATTATAGCTGCTCTGGCATCAGAATCATTAGATACCGACCATATGGCAACCATAAACAGGTCGTACAAATTCAATAAACAAGCAATGCTGTCTTACCTTCATCTGGGAACCGGGAAAGGATCTGATCGGAGACATACAGACAGACAGACAGACTGTAACCGATCCTCAACCCGAGAGTCGGGCAGAAGGAAGGACAACATTCAGAGCTTCCGCTCCAAACCACTGCCCCCTGACAACTGCGAATTTATTGCATCAGGGGTGTTACCCAGACTGTCGAAAATAATGTATGAAACTCCACTTTAATAAGTATCTTATGTACACCAGGTGTTCACGTAGACGAGGTGTGTTTCATAAATTCACGTCTGGAAAATATATTTTGTGCAACTTTTACTGGGGCATGTCACTAAATCTGCCATCGTGAATTGCAATATTTAAAGGGGCTTTTTAAAAGTATTATTACTAATCTATCGTTGCACATTACGGTGGAAAGGTAGGCAAACCATGAAAACAAATGACCCTGTCTACTGTCGTACATAGACCTATTTTTGATATGATATGAATATGTATGCCAGAATACGGCACTGTTTTAAATAGGAGGTGTGTTTACTGCGGTCGAATATTTATGGATAGGAACCTTTAGCCACCGCCGATGCGCAACACGGCATATTAAGCGTAACACAAAATTCTGTCAACATGGCCGCCTCCTCTAGGAGTTTATTAAGAGGTCAGTTTTTAAATGTTACGTGTTTTAATGATATTCTACATGTTCTAAAGCCACTGTAATTGTAGATCTGGTGTTGGGATTTAAAAGTTCTTAAATTCTCATGAGCAGTTGTATTAGCACAATGATGAAAATCAGAGCGCGAGCATGGATGCAGCAGCAGCATTTATTAACATGATGATTACTCTCCGCGATTATTACAATACACATTTGAAATCAGACTGTCTCATCAAGCAGCAGCAAACATACAGATGAGGAAACATTGGAAGCAATTATAACAACAATTATAACAGCATTTGGCTGACGCTTTTATCCAAAGCACCTTACATTGCATTCTCCTATACATTTGATTCTAAGTATGTGCAATAACCTGTGATCGAACCAACAATCTTGGCATAGTCTAGTGCCATGCTCTAACCACTGAGTTGATCGCTTGCTTGTTAGTTAGGTACTGAATAATTCTGAGACATTGAATTAATAAATAATTCTGCTGTTCTTCTGTACCCTGTTTCACACACAGTCTTATCCAGATGTCCAGAATTTATCCAGAGTAAATTCTTTCCAGTTTCCTGCAGTTCACTGGCAGCACACAAACAGTTACCCATCAGATCATATGCCGCTGCAGCTAAGTGAGTTTGATTCAGATGATAGGTCTTAAAGAAAAATATTCTTTTTTTCACAACATTTGTCTCTGACGAAGAACATAAAATTATAATTTCTCTTATTTGCATAGGCCAGCGCAGAAAGAAAAGAAAGAAGAAACGGGCAAAGAAAAAGTGGTGAAAGAGAAAAGACAGATTGATGACAGAGACAGGCATAAACCATATGGACTCACTGCCTGGGCTCCATTAGATGATGTGTATATTGTCAGGTATTATCCTAAACCGGTTTATGAGATGCCAGTCGCCATTGAAATGCTGAAGAACTTTCAGAAGTTGGACTTCACTCCTGAAAACCAGCCTGTTTACATAAACTTGTGTCTTGACATGAAGCTGGAGAAAAAGGTAATGTTTGGATGGTTGTCTTAAGAGTGTGCATGGAATGCTTTTCATCTTTTGTAACGCAAAGCTTACATACCAAATTAAATACTTAAACTTTTAATACATTTGACAGCTGCTTTGACCCTGAAATAAATCATCAAATCTGTGTGTTTGTATGGAAATATGTCCCAGAAGCTAACAAATAGTGTCCTCTGCGGAAGGTATAGTTGCCGATAGATTTAAACTGTGCTGCTTTTTATACACTTTAATCAACTTTAAATGCATCAGTATCTGCATCAGATGTGGAGAAATGATAAAACTCCATTTATTCTGGGCAAATATACAAATGCCACTGGCGCCATAGCTTCATCAGTCAACTAGAGCAGTTGCTGAAATACACGATACATAGTGGAAGGAACATTTGTCGTAAAATAATGCAACAGAAATATGTGGCGAATGCAGAAGGTTCTCAATACTCATGAAAGTTCACTTATAAATTAAAAATGATGTTAAATGAACTGGAAGTAACATTATGTCAAGTTTGCTCAATGAAATCTACTCTTGTCTGTCAAGTTTCTCCCTAGACATGTTGCATTGTTTAAGATAACCTTTGCGTCACATAGCAAACAGTTATATTTGGACTAAACATTTAAATTACATAAAAAAAATTCATTTCATTGTGTTTTTAGAAAAAAGTGGATCCATTTGTTAGCACAATGTATTTACCACACCCCTTCAAGACGGATTTCAACAAAGTTGTGGTTTTCACTGAGGTAGGGGTAGAACTCTGCCATCCCTTACACTACACAATACAGTGTTGATGAGTGAACGTATATTAGAAAATGTACAGCTCTGTTTAAGAAGGCTGCACATTTTACATACATTAACTCAGTTTGGGTCTTACAGAATCCGGATCAAGCCAGAATAGCAATGGAAAATGGAGCAACAGTTGCAGGTGGGGCTGAGCTGGTTGAAAAGGTAAGCTTAACACTTTAACTCTCGTCTGTATTTACCTTCTCTGTCTGCATTCACTTTTCCCTATTTGGGTGGTTGCTTCTATGAAATGGAAGTCATTCTTTAACTTCTATGTTGAACCACTACGTATACTGTATATAGTGAGAAAGGGAATAATTGACTCCAATCTACCGTCTTTCAATCGACGTTAACTTCAGATTTTAGCGGATGAGATCACAGCAGATTTTTACTTGGCTGAGCCGGGCATTGTACAAAAGTTACTTCCTTTGAAAAACAAGCTGAGGAAGAAGTTTCCCAAGAGCAAGAGAGGTTAGTATCCTTTTTAGGTCTCAGATTAAGTATTGATTTATTGAATGTACAACTGAGCAGAGATTCAATTGCTTTTTTATGTTCCTTGCATTAGGATCGGTTGGGATAAATATTCCCAAAATGCTTGCATTGTTCAGGACTGGTTATGAATATATTGTTGAGGACGTCTGTGTTAACACACAAGTTGCAACAGTAAGTCAACGTTAAGCTGCTTTGTTCTTACATTGTAACACAGTTACACTACATTTAACGTGTTATTTTGTGATTAAAATAGCTGTTTGATCATTTTGACATCTTAAGTTAAATTTGTTTGATTGGTGATATGACTTTGTCTGTTAAACAGCTTGATATGCCCAAAGACTTTATTATTGAAAACATTCAGGCCGTATGTAAAGATGTGGCCAGCCACAAACCAACAGAATTGGGTAAGTAATGTTTTAAAGTAAGTACATTTTTATTTAATTTCCCTGAAAGTTCAAGATTTATTTTTATATAAAACTGTACAGTATACTGACTGACTGAAAAAATGATGGTCTGCTTTAAATTAATTGTTCTTAAGCTCCTTACTGAATTATTAATTATAAAAATCAGATTAAACAGATAATCATTGGTGTTATTTGTTAGCCTGCAAAACAGTTCAGTTGTTTGCCTAATGTCTTCTACATTTACAACTACGTATATGGGACACATTCAGTACCTTTAAAGTTTTGTGCAAATGTCAATACTGTTTAGAAATCCTTTTCAACATTTCAGAACCGGTTCCAATAATTGTATTATGTGTTTGTTTTTAATTTACAGGGCCCTTTATTGTGCAGGCAGTCATCTGCAGCAGGACAAGTGAGGGGTTGCGTGTCAAAATTGAGGATTTATTACCACAGGAGCCAGAAAAGGCATGAGAGTTTTGTTTTGTATATACTGTATTTGCATTGTACGAATAATTTACACTGTAATAAAATCTTAACTATGATGATGTCAAATACTGTTTTGTTATACTGTAGTTTTGTACTGTGGTTTTCTTTGCAGTAGAACTATAGAAATATATGATGCAGAAATATATTGTAGGAGGCTGTTCAGCAGAAGACTCCACCATTGACTTTATTGTCAACTCACCTAAATGTGTGTTTAAATTACCTTTAGTTCGTTTGTGTAAACCTCTTCCTTTGAAAGCAGCCTAATATCTTTAGATAAACTAACTGGTGTTCTGACAGTAAGTGTCACCTGTTTGCACTTCTGTGTCTAAGGAATAGAAATAGGGCTTCTCTCGCAGCCATCATCAGGAGTGGTCAGGCAACTGGACTACTGTCTGCAACCATTGTTTAGATTAGATTTAACTTTATTGTCATTACACAATGTACAAGTACAGTGCAAGGAAATTTAGTTTTGTCTTACCAGAAGTGCAATAGTACAATGTACAATGAACATAAAATACAGGTATACCTATAACTTTTAATAGGAAATTTACAGATGGGTATATACAATGATAAGTTATAGCAGTAATAAAAGTAGTGCAAGTTTTTGCATATTTAGTTGAAGTACCGGAGTGCAAAGGCACCTTAAACGCCTGCCGGAGGGTAGGAGAGAAAACAGTCTTTGGGCGGTATGAGATGAGTCCTTAAGAATACTGTGAGCTCTACGTAGACAGGGTTTCCTCTGGATGTCCTCAATGGCTGGAATTTGAATCCCTGCGATGCGCTGGGCGGTTTTCACCATCCACTGCAGTGCAGTGCAGATATAGAATGGAACAACTGATTGAGAAGATAAAGGAAAACGTTTAGAAAAGCTTTCCTCAGATCTGTATTTTCCTTCTCTGTTTGCATTCATTGGGCTAGATAAAGTACTGTGCCATGCCATCAAGGATGTATGGTGTACAACCATATTTAGATAGGCAGCATGTTTTAAATTTCCACCCACAGCTACACATGAATGGCCGGAGTTCGGACCCAGGGTTATCCAGGAGAAGGTTCTATCAGACATTTTGTCAAAATGTAGTTATTCACATTCTTATTCTGTGACGACTTATTTACATTGTGTTAAGGTTTTTAGGCTGTGTACATTTTGGGACGTTTTTTTTAGAAAACAAAGGTCTAGCTTTGTTAAAGTTTTGGAAAGCATTCAACTTAACGTAATGTCAACACTAATTTTGTTTTAAAACACAAAATTAAAGTTAACTGTTTGCAGTGCTTGAAAAGTATTGCTTTAAGTAATGTTTTGCGAGATTACACGAAGCATAAAAGTAATTAGATGGAATTAGATGGATCTGCACTTGGCCCTTTCCAAAAATATTCATTTTCAAATTTGAGAGGATTTTGATATTGTACATTTAGAACAAATGTAGTGTCTCTGTCTTTATGAAAGTTCTATATATCTCAAAACTGCTCAAAATGCAGCTATTACATGATCATTCCACACTGAACAAATACACAATAATGTCAAAGAAAACGGGAGTCATCTGAGTCTTTGAGCCTCCACAATCTCTTTCAATGATGGACCATGAAAGTTGTAAAAGTCGTTTTCAATGTAAACGTCAAAGCGAAAAAAATATTGTTTTTGTTTGTGCAGATGTTCGAAAACACGTAGAGTGAAAAGCACTGTGTAATTATTGACATGTACATTTAGTCATTTAGCTTTTATCCAAAGCGACTTACAAAGAGCAATAGTTCATTAGGTGCTAATACAAAGTTACTAGTTTCAAGAAGCTAGACCACTACCTGTTGAGAGAGAGAGTTAGTGTACTTTTTTATTTTTAAATTATAATCTCGTAATGCTCCTGAGTATGACGTGTCGCTCACTGCTCCCAGAACTCTCTGTAAATCGCTTTGGATAAAAGCGTCTGCTAAATGACTAAATGTAAAACGTGTAAAATCTCGTCTTGTTGTTCTCTCCGTATCAACACCAGGTGGCAGTAAAAGATCACGCGCCATTCTTACAGGCAGCAGCCACCTCGCATGGCGCCGATGATAATACTGTTATTACTGCGGTAAAAAACAACGGTCCCATTTGGTATTTTCATAATATCTTAAGGGCATGAATGATAATAGCATGAGATAAAAAAGCAAGTTTTGCCGCATGTACCAAATATTCAATCCATATAATTTATTTACAATGCCTAGGATTAAATGGTGATTTACATTGGTTAAAGGGGTTTGTCATGGTTTACTGCAAAGCCAAAAAAGTCCATGTTTCTGTTTTTATCTGCGGTCAAGAAGCGGATTGCACCGCTCCACGTGACTCCCTCAAAGCAATCCGTGTCAAATAAAATTGTATTAATGCACTTTGTTGACACGTTTAAAAAAAATAGAAAAACATTGTCTTATATAAAATTCAGAAAACACGTGCGGGACTCCGATAATGAGGTTCAACTAAATCGATGTGCTTCCATTTCTGATCGAACTCAAGTTTCACAAGAATGTATCAACTCATCCGTCAAAACTCGAACGGCTACAGGTTTTGTTCCCACAGAAGGGTGAGGAGAAGGAGGGGGGGGGTCTCCTTAACTCGTGAATGCATCTGGTGGTAGAGTCTCCAGTAACTCACTTTAAAGAGCAGCTCGTAAGTTCAAAACGACGGTGGTTTGCAGCGCGCTCCTGTGTAATTATTCGCCTCCAAGTTTTCTTTGCAATGTCCTTGTGCTTTTAGGAGGCAGGACTTTTCTGTGGGAAGTTTCGTTGATCGTTAAGTTGGGCAGCGCACCGGAGTGTATATTCGGTCTGGAAGCTTTCCAGTAACGAGACCGGACCGTCTTACTGCGGGACTTCAAGCTCAGTCACTGGCGCAGCTTTTGCTTTGAGTCCTCGGAAAGGCAACGATGAGACCCTCTATTTCAGACTCAAGTTGAAGTGATTGTGATTGTTAACATTTGGATTACAGAAACAGTCTTTAAAGTGAATATGGGTCCTGTTTGGATCCTTATCGCCGCTTTAATTGGATGTTGTGCCGGCTCACTCGGCGTGGAAGGTTGGTGTTCTACCTATCGGGATTTTACTTTATTCAGTTGTAAATTATTTGTCTTATATAGATCAAACTAGCAAATTTTCATGCACATTCTGATGGTCGATTTACAAAGATTTCAATGGTGTTATGTCCCATAACTGCATGTTTGCGACTGGTGTGCATCAGCATATCAAACGCAATCTGCGTCCTGTATTTCGTTTCTAAATAGACATCTCAGATCAAGGGCAGATATTCATTAAATTGTACTAGCGACTATGTGGTATAAAATTAACGTATGTAGCTGATTGATTTTAACCTCTAATTCTTTTCTGTCTTCATGAAAAAAAGGAGAATAAATTGTACTAACCTCAATGTTCTTAGCTTTGTACACTGTGCTAGGCTTTAATGGACTAGTTTTGATGCACTTATTTTTCTTGTTGCCTATGTTCCAATGTTTCCTCATCTGTAAGTCGATTTGGATAAAAGCGTCTGCTAAATGACTAAATGTAAATTGTTGTGATACTAACGGTGATTCTGAGGAATTTTGATGGACAAATTGTTCTCATGCGTTATGTCGTCCCTTTGCATGAAGATCTTAACTTTTTCTGTAGGTTTTTAGGTATGTTTTCAAAAGTGGGAAATCTAAATACATCGTATTTACTAATATATCAATTAATAATTGTAAACAATTCAAAACATACTAGGATTCCGAGTGTAACACACCGACATCAATTTTCTTTTCATCCATTTGAGTGTAATCCGTAAAATTTCATTAAAACAGTGCGTGACTGCCTTTTGTTTCCTCTCACACTGGGAGACAGGAAGGGTATTTATGTGTAGATCCAAGACATTGTCAGATACATGATTGCCATGACTGTGACACTTGTCTGCAAGTAATAATGAACTTGTCAATTGGATTTTGGGTGATAGCTCATGTATTGATTCTTTTCTCTGTTCTCCCCATCCACAGGAGCATGTGTCCATCAAGGCTCATTGTTTGCGGTATGTACCCCTCCCTTGTTTTCGCTTCTTTTAATCTGAGTTTTAATGTGCCTGAGTGGAGATCTGACACTTTAAACAACATCCCAGTCCCATTTTTGCAAGCCGGACATTGTGTCATTAATTATTTAGGGGACCATTATCAGAGCACTGGCTCTGAAAGGAGTCGCCTGATAAAGTATCAGTCAAAAAACAGACCTAATAGTCACTACGGATATATTTGAGGAGAAGTGCTCATAAATAATTAATCCATGTTGACTTTGCGAATGCTAATGAGGATGGGATGGTCTAGATGATGTATATTGAGAAATGGCTGCTGAGAGAAAGCGTTCAGGTGTCTCTTTCGCAGCTTAGTGCAAATTGTAGGGCACCTCTCAGATATCCACGGGTTTGTTTTTCTTCATTTGCCACACTGCGTGCTTGCAGAAGATACGATTGCCCTTTCGTTGTTGCCTTTACTTTGTTGCCTTGTTGTCTGACAGCAATTTGGGTTATACATAAGCGTGCAATTTTAGACGTCACCCATGATTACTTGCATAATATTATCATAAATGCATAAAAGCTGTTAAAAGTGTTTCTCTCTTGTGTTATTAAAAGAAAATGTTTGAAAGCAGCTGGTTTTCTTTACAAATGCATAATTTAGAACTGTGCGCAACAGATTTTCTTTGTGGTTTAATAGGGAATAATTACAAATCTCGGCCTGTGCCATTGCATTAATGACCGTAATTGAAAGTAGTGTAAACACAGCAGCGGGATTCCTCTGTCCTTGCTCTGAGAACTGTGCTGTGGAAATGAATGGTATGTGTAATACCCTATACCTCTACTTGTCCTGCTTGAAGAGTCTTTGTGTGAAAAAGTGTGGGGTGGGGGGGTAAGAGTTGGGAAGATGGTCGCGGGCAGGTGGAGACATGCTGGAAAGAGGCAGCAAGAGGCTTTTTAGAGTTCAAAAGAAAAATCTGCCAAAACATATGAAGCCAAAGTAGTTAACTTTGCAAATCAAAGTTTCAATATGGTAAAAACAATCTTAGTTTAATTTTATAGTGGCTATATACTCAACACCAAATATGCTGAGTATCGGTTTCAGTGAGTATCACACTTTTTTAAAGGTTTGCTATACCATTATGTTAATAAAGTCGTGTTCATGTAATTTACTTTAGTGTCATGATTATTTTGTACATGTGATGTCTTCTGTGATTTTAAAGTAAAGATTGTCTTGTATTTACATTTTGAAGAACCAACTAGAAAGTAATTAAACATTGGAAGTGTTATGATGTTGATATAGGCTTGTAATTCGAATGTGCTATTGACTTGCTTCAGGCAGTTTCAAACAATTATTTCTAAATTGCTACTCTGTGCTTTTTAAAACAGGTGTCTTTACACGGCAGGTTTAAAACTGCTCTGTGCTGAATCGAAATTCTGTGTAAAGAGATGTCTATTTGTTTAAATGCATCACTTTGTTGTGCTGCTTTGGGATGCAGCGTCAATGTCATGTTTATGCTGCATAAATCCTGGCAGATGCTGTGATTTTTCAGGAGTGTTGATTTCTAATGCGAAGACACCTGTAAACACCTGTGTTGCATGTGTCTGTTGGACATTCCACAAAGATGAATGAGACTCAGCACCTTCCCCTACCATTATGCAGCACCCTCTGAAACATAGTCAAATACCATAAGTAAACATATCACTCTTGCCCCGGGGTACAAATTCTGTGCGTTGCAAGTAGTGCTGCTCCTTTAAGCAATCGAATTGAAATGTAGGGCAACTCAAGAATAGAACTCAAGAATCATCTATATTGCCAAGTACTGTGAGTTAACATGAATGTACATACATTTGCCTTTGTGTGCTAAGAATGCTATTAAAGGGAGAGTTCACACAGAAATAAAGATTCTGTCATAATTGACTCACCCTCTTGTCATTTCAAACCTGTATGACATTCATTTTCACTTGTTCTGCAGAACACAAAAGATACTTTCAAGAATGTTGGTAACTGAACAACTTGCACTGGTTTTGGATCCATACAATAGAAGTGCACGAGTACTGCCGTTGTTCGGTTACCAACATTCCTCAAAATGCCTTCTTTTGTGTTATGTCATTTCTGAAAACAACAAAACATATGGGAACCCTGTATCATTATCTTGTCAAGGGGATAGCTTAAGTGGTTTGTATTAAATTGTATCTCCATAAGACATACCTGCAGTATAATAGATAGAATATACTGTAACATCAGTAACAATGGATTGGATTATTTGCCAAAGGTCGGATTGTAATTCCCCACTAGAGGAACTGAAGTTCGTACCACCCATGATGTTATAAATACCTCATGTCATTCAGGAGGGCAACCATGTTCTTTACCGGATAAAACATTGAGCGTTCATGACCTCGTGACACATAGAGGTTCTCTTTGACCTCAGTAGAATGTTTCCCTAATTTATTTTCTTACCTCTTTAATAGTGAGACAGGTCATTTAATACCCTTTAAATAGCATGTGTTAGTGCATGTAAAGATGGAAACCTAATCCTGTAGACCTTTACATGGCCTTGTAAAACAAAACATGTGGATGACATGAACATTTCTCCTTCAGAGAGTTTTTGCCTCGTTGCTAGTAGTTACAGACCTTTTTGTTTGCTGTTGGATTCTATTTTTACATAGACTCGAGTTTTATTGATGGTGAAAATGCTACACTGATGGGTTGATGTAGTTTTTCATGTTTCCTGTTGTGGCTTCAGTGGGTTATCCAGCAAACCTTTAGGTAACTGACTTGTAGGTGCTGACCCCCTTTTCTGGCCCACTGAACACATGATTTTCTCCCACCGACCGGACTGAACAGCACTATAAAAAAGCCCATTCACTTGTGTCCAGAGCACACAGAGATGTTTGACTTTCTGAAAAGTTGCAACGCTGCATTTAAATTCCCCCATCTGGGATTTCCTGGATAGTATAAAGGAGGCCAGATTCTGAATTGTTCTTCGTGTCTGCACGTAGTTGACTTGCTTAAAAGCAAACACACTGATTGTCTAATAGACAAACACTCAAAACAGACCAGACTTTCTTAACACCTCAGACTGCTAGTTTTAACTATGTCTAATTTTTTAGTTGTTTGTCTAGAGGTCATCAGCTTTTGTTGCCCAGTTCATATGGAGTATCTTACAGCTTAAAGTGTGTTTGTCTTATCTCCGCTGCTGTGGACAGATTTGTAGATGTTAAAGGTGGGTGTTAAACTACCACCACACAGGAACTTTAGGCTCATATAGTGTTCTTCAAGCAACTGTCTCTGTCTCTCTTTCCCCTCTCTCGCCTACAGATTTAAACAGTAGGCGCATTTTGCCTTCTTTATGGCCATGGCATGGCTTTTCAACACAAGTGTTAAGCCATAGCAGGCAGGTAGGAGAGATGTGTGGCTGTTGTCCAAATGAGAAAATCAGTCATGAGCAGTCAATCCATACAGGGTCAAGAGTGTGTGTTTGATTTTTCAGCTGGCTTTCTATTCCAAAGACTTATGTAGGGTTGCAAAACAAATAGTTCCGAATCTAAGTTCTGATTGGATGCGCTGTGTTTGAAGGGTTTTTAAAATGCAGATAAACACACCTGTGACTACTCATGTGATGTTAAACTTCATTCATTGACAATAGTAAACAGCTGCGCTAGTTAACACGAGTGGCTTCCTCAAGGTTCCCTAAGAGTTTTTAAATACCCCTTAACATTGTAAATATCCTCAGTACACGCCTAGCGATGCCAGGGTCAGGTTTAATTCCAAGTGAATACTATTCATGGACTAATACACTCTAAAGAATACTGGGTTATTCAAAAAAGGGACGAACCCAACCATTGGGTTGTATAATAACCTATGCTGGATTGTTTTAACCCATTGTTGGGTCATAAATAAACCCTATTCTGGGGTTAATTTAACCCAATGAGCATTTTATACACTACCTGTCAAAAGTTTTTGATTTTTCCCATTTTAAAATAATAATTTACATCTAAAAATTATTAAATAAAACATAAGGAAGTATGGGAATTATCTAACAATAAATAAATATATTAAAGCATGTTATATTTTAATCATCTTCTGTGTAGTCACCTTTTTTTTCTTGTCATTTTTCTTGAAAAATTTGACTATAAATATTAAAGCAGTTCCGATCTATTCTGTGCTCTTATTGACTGTTATTTCTTCATAATCCAGTCAAAGTCATCCATTTCAAAAACATATTTTATTATTTTTTTTTATTTTTGACTACTTCAGACTTCAGGCATATATATTTTGACCGGTAATGTGTGTACATTTTATATCATGCTTAAAGGAATAATCAACCATTCAATTCCATTACTGTAAAAAATATCATCTTCTGCAGAACACACACGATATTTCGAAAATGTTGTAATGTTGGTAAACAAGGATTTTTGGCTTCAGTTGTTTCCATTGTATGGACACAAAACCAGTCAGACGTTTCTCAGAACGTTGTCATTTCTGTTCCACAGAGTCATATACAGATTTTAAACGACACGAGGGTCAATCAATGATGACAGAATTTTTATTGGGTTGAACTATCCTATTAAAAAAGATTCACGGTATCCTAATATAAAGGCATCCCAAGATTACATAATTTCAAGATTGAATCTGCAAATGTTTACCTTCAGCTTTACCTCAGAGTAATGCTTAAGAAACTCTTTCAGAGGTTTCGGCTACTTGTTGGTTTCCCTGAAGTGCTGCTGCTGGCAGAAGTAAACCTGCTGCCAGTCAGGATAATTCATGCTCAGACATGATTCATTCTGACATTTAGAATTCAGCAATTGATGCACTACAATTTCATTCCCTGCCAAACGACCAAAAGCTGTAACGTTGAGGTATGAAGAACTATCTTGTAGTGCGTAATAAACCGGAGGCCTTGTGCGAAAGATCACTTTAAAGTGTTTTTGTCATTTTTGCCAAGTTTTGAACCAAGGAATTTTGAGGGCTGTAACAAATACTCGGCATCTCCACCCTGACAATCTGTGACTTCACCTCTGCTATTGTGTCTGTTGTGTTTTTGTGCTCGGCTCTTTCTCTGTGAATTCCACGGTGACAAGCGGAGGTGAAACGACAGAGGTGCAGAAAGATGGTAGCCTGAGGGTAGAGAGAGCCAGACGGGGCCTGTCTTTGGCTCCAGCCTCCTTCCCCCTCAGGTGCTTAATTTTGCTTCTTGCTTATGTTCTTCTGTTCAGGAGGCAAAACAAAGCCACATGCAGTGTGGCCCTTCGCACAAGGCGTTGGAACAGAGTTTCTACTTGTTTTGCTAGTACAAAGAGATCTTCACATGTCTGTTCTTCAGGTTTTGGATTGAATCCCAATTTATAACAAGAAGCTTTAGCCAAGAAAACTGTCATCCAATTCCACATTGTTTAGATGCATTTGATAATGAACTTAAGGCAAGCCCTTGGCAGGTTCATGCAGCAGAATGAATAGCCTTTATAATTAGCATCAATCTTATTCACACTGCCATGTATGCAGGCTTATTAAGGAGAGATTTGCGATAGAAGATGCAATTGTTATCTTGATTGTATCTTTTTCAGCGTTTAATGAAAACCCCACAGGCAGTGTAAAAGGTGTTTGAAAGCTGAATGTTGGTGACAGTTTTGGAAATAATAATCCACCTCGTGAACCCCTTATCACTTGTCATCTGGGGTATTATAAATGCTGGGAAATTAGAAAATATAGGTAAATCTGAACTCCTTTAGCGTGACTTGTATTAAAGGTATAGGTTACAAAAAAATGAATGAATTAATTATTCCATCATATAGTCACCCTCATATCATTCCAAACTTGCTTGACTTTCTTTTTCTGTAGAACACAAGAGAAGATATTTTGAAGAATGTTGGAAGCCAAACAACATTGGCCTTCCACTGTATGGACACAAAACCACCGAGACATTTCACAAAATACTTAGTTTTGTGTTCCACAGAAGAGTCAAATACAGATTTTGAACAACACGACAAAACCTAATGACATTTTTGGTCAGTTACCCACATTAGGGGCACGTTTATTTTCATCAAGGCTATATAATTTAAGCTTGAGAGATGTAAAAAATCTGTTTGGTGATATTCACATTCGCACTGTGGTAGACAGTGTTTTAAGCCGTAAAGCAAACGGAAATCACAGGGAAACTTGAGTTGGAGAATTTAAGTTTCGACATTTTATCCCAATTGAAACCTTAGCCTTACACCTCCCCCACTAAAATGCCCTTTATCAGGGTGAGATGCATGGGAATGAAAAAAGACGAGGACAGAACACACAATGGAGTAGGAGGGTTAAGTGAGGGCTCTAAAGGTTAGTGACCTTTACACCCTGAACCTTCTCGTAAGCAACACTGGCGTGGGGGTCAAACCTTTGCAGGAAGTATGTGACGAGTGACTCAGTCTTTGCATGTGTGACAACAGATGAAAAGCTTAGAATAGATGTACAGTTACAGTATCTTCTCAAAGGTGGTATATTGGTGAAGTAATTAGTCTAATCTAATCACTTTGTTTTTGGTTCATTTACAAGATAAACAATTTTATAAAAACTCAAAGGGGTTAAATAATGTCCTTAGTTGAACTAGATGTGATAGTTTTATAACGTGCTAGACTGTGCTACCCTGCAAATTATAAGCTCCTGCTTCTCAATGGTGTCAAGATGCCACAACCAAACCTGTGGGTGTATATAAACCATGTTAGCAACGCTTGCTTATATTTCTAGCAGTCAAGGTAAACAAGACTGTTGGAATCTTCATGCCCTGCACACACTCAGTTTTTCATAGGAATCAGTTATCTCATCAGATTAACACTCACTTGTAAACTCAGTTCAAGTGTCAGAACCTCTGGATTTGGGTTTTTCTCTAGTATTGAATAAGTTTTCTACTTTTAAAGGTATAGTTGGCCCCCCCAAAAAACTGTCACCATTTATTCACCCCCATGTCATTAAAAACTGGTGTATGACTCTCTTTTAGGAAACACAAAAGAAGATATTTTAAGAAACATCAGTGGTTTTGTGTTCATGTCATGGAACTCAATGAGGTATCGTACGATTTCAGTAGACTTGGAATTCAATATGGCTTGTTTGTGATGCCTTTTACACCGTTATTGTATTTTTGGTTATTGTTTGCAATTAATATCCGCGTCTCACTTCTGTTTGCTTGTTGCGTGTTTTGTATTGTTGGGATGCGGATAGGTTTATGGGAGGAGTGGGGTTAGGTGATCCAAACTATGCATTAAAGTGGGAATAATAGGTATTTATAAAAATCGCTTCATTTGGACACATCTGCTCTCCACTGAAGCTAATGGTGAGGATTCGCTTATCGAATGCATGCAACATTACATGCAATCAGAAAGTGTAAAATCTTGTTATTTATATGGAGACTGATGAGAGAGGGTTCCAAATGAACCCTCGGATCATGTCTACATAATTATATATAAAATAGTTATAACAGTATAAATCCTTACTCTTAATGCCGCTTCAAAGATTCAGGGCTTTTCTGAGAGAAATATGCTACCAGACGCACCACTATTCAGTCTCTTTTTTAATATTACTCCCCCCACCTTGAATTTTTTGGCATAGTGCTTTCTCGTTGAAAGGAATTTGCTTGTTCCTTGTACCACCTGTGTTCAGTCTCTGGTCTCTGGTTGGCTAATTGTCAGTATGCTATGGGATGATTTACAGGTAGACAGGGCATCAAGGCTGGTAATGTTTCCGAACATTCCCTGTGGTTATCCCACGGCTGTCTCTACCTCTACCTCTCCTGTCATCCATCTCGACATCAAACGCATGCTACACTTAGCTTCTCTGTGTTCAGGAGTCATGACAGTGATTGTAAGCAGTACAAAACACCTGGATACGGTCTGGTTTACCTTTTCATGGGGAAATCTGTAATTTGCAACGGAAGGATTGTAAAACAGAGAGGAACTGAAAGGGAGGGACGACCTTCCAGGTATTTTTTGGATCGAGTGCTGATCTTTCATTAGGGCTGATCTGTCATTAGGACATAAGTCATTTCACAGGCGCTTAGGTTAAAATGACCATTTATGCAATAGTTAACAAAGTTTTAGGGTTGTGAGAGCCTGAAAGCATGTAGTGGGATACGTTATAATTTGTATAGGGTCTGCGTTTTAGATCTTTTACACGACAGCTTTAAGGCTTTAGAGTAAAACAAAAAAATGTAAAGGGTTATTTAGGAACACAGGACCACTCAAGTGTGTGTATGCGTGCGTGTGTGTGTGATCCAGATCTCTGTTTTTATACCAGATTTTTCTGTGCTGGAGAGACTCACATGTAAGCTGCTGAGATGATCATTGAAGTAAAATATTAATGTCTTTGCCCTGTGTAGTGAGGGTTGAGAGATGTGGCTCCTTGATAAAGGCATGCATAAATATTCTGAGCTGTTTAAAGAAAGAAGGAGTTTGAAGATCTTTTCTCTGAATTAGATAAACCAGATCCAGTTGTGTCATTCTTGTAATATCTTAAAATGGAGGCATACACACGTTTAAGTTGCTGTACGGGTCATGCCATTGTGTATAATAGTGAGAAAGATATGGAGGACCTCTCTCTGTTCAAGTGATTTTTAACACATTTCAAGTTTAAAATATTATTTTTTAAGTTTTGTGGAAATATCATGAATGGGTGTTTCCCTTTCCAATGTACTACCACAATAACTCTCCATTCATAGTTAAACAGTAGTTAAGAGCCTAAATTAGGATTAAACAACCCAGCAGACGTTCCACTCCCTGACCTCGAGTCATTCCATAACAAAGCCATATTAATGAGCGAAAGAGGCATTCAAGTCAAGCTTTATACAAAAGCTGGTTTCCTTTGACCCCTCAGAAGATATTTGTTACCCAATAAGACCATAGCAAAGAAGTGATAATGACAGAGAAGAGCATTTGGGAAGATCAGAGAAACCATTGAGTGTTTTGAACTTTAAAAGCATTTTGAGTTTAATCATTATGTACACAAGGAAAAACAAATGGCTCTTTTATGTTTTTATGTATTCAATTACACTATTTAAATTTTGCTCCTGGCCTACAAGACCAACACCGGATCTGCACCATCGTATCTCCACTCGCTAATGCAGATCTATGTTCCTGCCAGATCACTGCGGTCTGCAAAGGAACAACGACTAGTGGTACCATCCCAAAAAGGAAAAAAGTCACTCTCCCGTACCTTCACTGGATCTGTTCCACATTGGTGGAATGATCTACCAGCTGCTACAAGATCAGCAGACTCGGTTGCCATCTTTAAAAAACACCTAAAAACGCATCTCTTCCGTCAACACGTTGCTGATTGAGTTTTTCCTAATTCTCTTCCCTTTCCTTCTTTAAAAAAAAAAAAAAAAAAAATAAAAATAAAAAAAATAAAAAAAATTACTAACCTCGCTATTCTTAGCTTTTATACTGTGCTAGGCTTTAATGGACTAGTTTGATGCACTTATGTATTTTTCGTTGCCTATGTTGTTATAATTGCTTCCAATGTTTCCTCATCTGTAAGTCGCTTTGGATAAAAGCGTCTGCTAAATGACTAAATGTAAATGTAAATGTAAATGATCTGATTCTGACAGCTTTAGCTCCTCAAATGGATCTAAAGTAAATACAATTTTTCCTAATTGTGGTATTAGGAATTATATTTTGTTTAATGTCAGAGAAAACTGATTTTATGATTATTAATGGTCTATAAAGTTATCAGTATAATTGTGATATTAAATGTGAAAATAAGCAGCGCTGCAGACTTTGCTGTATTATTGTGAATAATGAGACCGTAAAGGGAAATTCTTGGAATTTATCAAGCCAGAAGCTCCATTTATTTCTCTCTCAACTCAATAATATCTGAGACTCTTTCTCTCAACACATTACAGTAGTTTAAATCGCAGCCTTTTTACAGTGGGATTTATCTTGTGGCCCAGCAAGTCTGTAGCACTGTGCTGTACATTAAGAGCTTACAAAAAGAATACAAGAATGACCTTTGAGAGGGCCGTGTTGTTATTTTCCCTCTCAAACAGAAATGGGTCAGGAGGTGGACAGGTATGAGGTGTGCAGGGGGGCTTTTTTTACAGAGAAAGCACTTCAACAGACAGATTAGATATCTAGTGAAGTGCTAAATATGTAGACTGAAGCTATATCCACTGGGGAGAATACTTACTGCCAGTGCTGATTAATACTGAAGGGGTTTGTGTGTCATGCCGCTGTCACCTGTTTTATGAGTTATTATCATTTAATAGCATCATTCTGTCAGCTATGATAAGTTTTCTGTCGATTTGTTAAATGATAAGATGAAGTCACAGTAAAGAGTAGCAAGACTGTTTTTTCATCTCACGTTTTAGATAAAACAGACAGTTGCCGCATTTCATTTACTCTTCAAATTGAAATTGAAATCGTGAATTAAAAATATTCCAATTTCGCAAAAACTCCCATATATTGCAAAAAGGTTTTTACGTGCGCACGAGTTCTTTTAGGCAATTGACTGATGGAATATATTGTAAAACTGCAATGGAATAAGTTTTACAGCGATTACATGTTGACACTAGTTCACAGAACGAAACAAAAATGATAATTTTCCTTACTGTAAACCCAGAAAAAGTAATTTCAGAAAATGAAATGTTTTTGTATATATGTGTGTGTGTGTTTATGTCTTCCAGTCACCTGCAGCATTAGCCATGCCTAATTGTTTATATACCACGATGTGCAGAGAATAGAAACTCTATTGCGGTTGACATTTTATTCTGGTGCACTGGTATATAACTTTGATACTGTCAAGCCCGATCCGGTTAGGTCAAAGAATGACTCTACAAGAGTTGCCTACATCATCAGAATTGTGTCTTTGAACAAGACACTTAAAGTCAGTATGTTGCAAGAGATCCACCCCTGCAGAGATGCACTTTAAGTTACTTTAGATGAATTTACATGCAAAATGACAGAGTAAGTTTAATCTGTAGGGAGGAATGAGTTTTGCAGAAAAAGCTACATCTTTGTACATTTGTACAAAAAACTTTTTATTTATTTATTGTGTTAGGGTCTATTTATCATTTTAGGATTTAAAAGTTTAGTTCAATTGACGAAAAAATGTGCTGCCCTTTGAATCTGCTGAGCTTTGTTCTATTTGTTCTTTTCATATACGTTGTTCATCTCTTTTTTGCTGTCATGTGTTATTGCATTTATTGAAATCCACTTGGATACCAGAAATAACACCATGACGTGCCATTCACGGTCAAGCAGGAGTTCAGGGTCTAACAAGCAGACAGACGTTTCCACTCCATGCCCTAGAGTCATGCCATTACAAAGCCAACAATGCTGCGGGGTCATTCATGTAAAGCTTTATACAAAAAACGACACCCACAAAGACAAGATCAGCGCTTGCTGGTACCCAAAGTTTTGTTACAATGGAAAAGGAGTGATTCAGACAGAGCTTCCACCCACCCATTACTTCAGTCTGTGTTGTTGTACTTGTGTGTTAAGTTCCCTAAAAGAAAGATAAAATAAGTGTTAAGTAGCATATCACATTGTTTTTTTCGAACAGCTCATTGTTTTGTTGAGAAGCCATTTGAGATTGAATCGGGATGGTGTGTGCAATGTTAGACTGGTGCCCCCGGGGTGAGGAGGGGAATGATGTTGAAGATATGAATACTATTCTTTCAAATCCTTTCTTTTCCAGGGGTCAGAATCAGGTCAGTACATTGTCTTATGGCGGTTTTGTTATTCTGAGAATTGAGACATTCACTAAAATGTGATTTTAAGTGAAAAGCCTCATATGGATCACCCCTAGGCAAAAGTTAACCTGTTAATGAAAATGTGTTTATTTTGCATGTACATCTGACATCTTTAATACATCCTGGATGATCCATATTTTTCATTTATTTTCTTTTGTAATTTATATGTATGTCATACAGTTGGCATTTATTTCACATTATTATATCAGCATTATTGCCATGTAACCAAAATGTCACAGCAATTGCAATACCATTATTGCAACAAGTGCCACATTCTTATTTCCCGAAGTACCGCAACAACAAGAGCGCATCCTTCAACCAGGGAAGGTTTTCTTGCCTCCATTCAAATCACGTGGGTGGAAAAGATGAGGGGTAGAAAGAGGGCAAGGTTTTTGTCACCGTAAACCTATCATGGACCCCACAAAGTGATGGCAAGGCTGAGTTATGAGTAAAATCTCCCTCGACTGGTCGCCATGAATACGTCCTTTGTTAAAACCTTTGGCTGCGTTGTTAAGGAGCTGACCCGTTCCAAACCGGCCCCTCCATCCACACCATCCACCTCGTTTGTCTTCTAAGCATCTCCGCTTTCCACCCTTTCGCAGAGGTTCAAAGACTTAGGGCATTCTTAGATGTGCAAGCCAGAGACTTATTACTGTGCCCACAAAACCTTTTAATATTATACCTTCATCTCCAATATCAGGTTTAGTCTCCTCTAGTCGTTCAATACGTTTTTTAGTATCAACAGTGGATGCTGCACTGAAGTGAAGGGGTGGATGGGTTTGCAAATACTAGCCAGACTCTGTCCCTATTTTTGACATTGGCTTTGATTTCATTTGTTGCACCGACAAGGCACCATAACTTCTCTGAATGTATCCCTGATGAATAAGCATGACTAAGCCCTGTTTCAATCAATTGCACAATGCTCGTCCTCTATGGAGTCGAACTGTTTGCTTTTCTATAAATGCTGGTTTTTAGCAGTTGCAAATACATTTCTTACCATAGCAGCTTTTACAGTTCAGTTAGGAGAGTAATTTTCTGTTACAGTCTTCATGCACAGAAATGAGGCAGGGTTAGCATAGCTGTTTTTCTTACTAGAATTCTGTGCTTTGAAGTGGTGCCAATGGATTGCTGTGCTGTTTTGTGTGGCGTGGCTGGGTAAGATGCCTAACGTTCTCTGGAGGGCAGCCACTTATCCTGCTATGTTTGCTCAGGGATTTGCCCTATGTGGGACATGTTGAAGGTAGCAGCAGTGTTGGTGCTCTCTTTCTGTAGTATTTCACTTATAAAGCGAACACCTCAACATCATAAGTGTATGTTTTATATTTGTATTACATATATGAACTTTATTAAAAGGTAACTAGAGTTCTCTGAAACTTAAGTTTGACAAGCAACAAGCTAATAGAGTTAAAGGGGTCATTTGACGCGCTTAAAACTAATATTATTGTTTGCTTTAGATACAATGTGTATACACGATTTAAGGTTTAAAAACACTGTATATTCCACATACCGTGCATCTTTGTATCTCCTCTTTGCTCCGTCTTTCTAAAACGAGCTGATATTTTATAAAGCTCATCGCTCTGAAAAGCGAGGTGTGCTATGAATGGCCAGTTCACTAGTGTGTAGTGATTGGTTGAATACTTCACGGAAATGTAATGCCACTTACCATATTCGGAACATCAGGTTCCAAAACTACTGATGATAAAAGGGCATCGATCCTTCCTTATCATTTCGAGCCCGAATCTGATCCAGAAAATGAAGATCTAGCCGATACAAGATAGAAACAACCTGCATTACAGCAGGGAATGGTAACATAATAAATACTGCAAGTGCTTCGGCCCTTCTTGATCAACCAGTGCTGCGCCATATCTCGTCTCGACTGAACAAAGACAATAAACCCCATTAAAAAACACGACATTTGTTGCCTCTAGGTGGAACATTATTACTGATTATTAGGACTTATATTTTCCAAATAACAGATCTTTCCTCAACGCAACGTTCTTTTGACAGCAGCTAGTGTTTATTACAAGGAAGGTTCGACAGAAATTAGGTTTTCGTCTTTTAGGTACGTTAAGCCATATTAATCCACGGAATCCACCCCTAAATGTAATGTTCTGTGAGATTTTATTTAAAATCCCTCTTGTTTGTCTCCATGGCTTATTCCCGGGGACACCCAAGGCCAACACACCCAGCTCAAGCCCACCCTGATGCTCATCCTTGCCACGCCTGGGACCCCTAAGGCCAACAGGCACAGCTACCATTCTCTTATCATAAATACATATCTACTTTAAATACAGTATATATATTTGTGAAGCGGCATTGCAACAATACAAAACTGTGAAATACAGAAATAATTTTGACTTTGACTACACGGGTCCTTATTCCGCCTGGTTATAGCATTTCCATGGGTGTAGGCCTTGCTATGGGTCACTACTTTTTTGCTGGTGTTTCAGAAGCAGAGCATCAAGTTACCTTCAGCTGTCTTGAGTCTTATTTATTATGTCAAATGTCCCAAAACATTATCCATGTCCCATTTTTTAAGGACCTGAAATATTTCTGTATTTATATTTAAAGTTAATTCAAATTATGTTGTTATGATGAATTCATTTGAATAATTCATTTATAACAATTTCACCAACACAATTTTAATCACAAATTTTGAAATGTAATATACAATATTGCATTCAGTGAATATTTTTTCAATGTAATTTGTTGTTGTTTATCAATAGTTTGCTTTGTATTTGGTTTTAGTATTTATGCTTATTAAAGGGGTCGTGTGACACAGCTAAAACGAATATTTAATGTTGTTTTAGATGTAATGCTATGTGGTCGGTCAATGTGGTACATTTGGTTTGACAAACTGTTTATATTTTTCTCATTTACTGTAATTTAGTTGATGTTGTAACGACCCTTATCGGCCTTAGGGCTTATTTAGTTTCTCTATCGACCCCTTAGATATAAGTCGACCACTTATTTTATTTATTATATTATTTCTTGAACAGCATGACAAAATGTTTTTTTTAGCAGATTACATGATCTTGGTGCAAACTGTCTAAGCAAATGTGAAGATATTGTCTTGAGTTAGTTCTTTTCTTTTCTTGAGGGTTACTTCCTGGGCTTTCTCTGTCTGTTTGCTTGTAGTGGTAGCATAACGTGCTTATCTCGAGAAGATGGCTTAGATGACGTGTATAGTAAGGTCAGAGGGTTCTTTCTGATGGCATAAATTGCTGCATGCACAACAAAGTCATTACGGCGCGATCTGATGAAGCATGCTAGGGAGGTGAGCTTACTTGAAAGTACACCTATAACTATGGGCGTGACTCCACTACCCTCGCATCCTGGGAACAAGTGCCTTTGAAAACTGCCTCGAATCCTTGATAGACCTATTAGGTTTTAATCTCAAACTAAACTTCAAAGCCTTCCCCAGAGGCCAGGCCAGATTCAAATGTTTGGCATGCCATACAAAAATCTTATTGTCAGCTACCCTTGACTTGGATGTTTGCTCGTCCACAGCTGACTTGACCTGGTGAACTGTATCATTGAATACAGAGCAACTGACTGAGAACATCTTTCAAGGATATATTGGGTTGTTAATCAATGTTTATTATAAGCTGTTTACTGCTTCATCATACATTCTGTCAGCTCTGTCATTTACAATACATATTTGATCGCAATTGACGGTCTAAGCTTCTGCTTCAGCACATCTGCAAATGATTAAATCAAGCTTAAATGATTCATTATTAATGAATGTATTCATTATTAATAAAATAAACTTGAATTAATATTATAATGGAATTTCATGTTTTGTTTGTCAACCGAAGTCAAGAAAGTTTCACCTACAAATGAATAATTAAGCGATTATTTACTCATGCTGTTCAAATCCCATACGGCCTTATTAAAATGTTTTGTTTAATAACATTGTTTTCTATTCTCCTGGTTTCAATGTGGATTGTAGTGGATTGTGAGCGCCTCTTCTCAAGCTTCAAATGCAAATGCAAAAATATAATTGAATAAATAAGACATTTTATTTAACTCAACTCAAATATTAGTCAACAGTCAAACTTGCATCAAACTGATATTTTTTAAGTGGAATTGACTCAAATCTTTAAGACAACAAGGTAACTTATCAGTTGAACCAACAATAACAACTAATTTTTTTTTACAGTTGAGCAGACTGAAAACATAAACTTTTATAATCTTGAACGACAAGAGGGTGAATAATGAACAGATGTAATTTTTTGCCGAACTAACGCTTCAGTGATCAGGCCGACAGTAGGGATGTAACAATATCAAAATCTCACTGTGTGATAGGGTTGGGCTGCAGCGGTCAAAAGTGAGGCGAGTGTGGCACGAGCTTTGCAGAGACACATCTTCTTTATACAGCAGTTATAAATTCAGGCGTGTCTCATCTGTACAGCGCGAGCTTCACAGTTAAATGTGCGGCTAGATTGTATTCTTATTCTGATGGTTTATTCAATAAAAGAGTTATAAAGTGTAGTCATTTATTGAACTGTATGCATTCATACTACTGTATACCTTTAATATATGTATACTTTTGATTTTAATTGTTTTTTTATAGAGATGCACAATAGATTATCGGCCATATTGGCCTTAATTTGTAAACCATTTATCGGCCGATAATAAAATTTAGGGCGATAAATTATAGCCGATAAATTATGAATAATTTCCTCTGGTTGGAAAACTTCATCGGCACGCTGCTCACAGTTAGAATCCAGCACAGTACTGTATTTCTGTCATGATCATTCACTTAATGCTATTAGCAAAACATTGCTGATGTATTTATGAATGTGTAAATTATAGGAACAAAAGCATATTGTTTGAAGCCGACTGCTGTCTGAATGCTTTCTGTCTTGAGACCTGTTAGACGTGTGACTATTTAGAACACCTCTCTTGGTTGCTCTAGAAGAACATCTTTAATTTGTTTATTAAACAAATATTATAAAAGAAAAGTTGAAATGATAAAGAATCTTTCATTAGTGTAAAGTAGGCTGGGTACATGATTTCAGGGTGGAAAAATGTTAGTCTCAGAAATCCCTCTCTCTATTAATATTTAGATACTTTATATCGGCCAACATATCTTTTATCGGCTTCCAATGTTCAAGAATTATCGGTCATCGTTATCGACCAAAATGTACATATTGGTACATCCCACATTTTTTATAATAAATTATTTCTTAAACAAATACATGTTGTTTCCGAAGTCAATGAGTAGAAAGGCAACGAGTAATTGTGATCTCAATATTGACCAAAATAATTGTGATTATGATTTTTCTCATAATCGAACTGCTATCTCATCTAAAGAGAGTGCTCAGTTTCCATGCGCAATGCATATCATGAAATATTAGCCATTGTAAAAATCAATACAAAGAATTTATATAGAAACATATTCATCATGCCGACCAATTTTTCTTACTTACAGTTTGCAGGACGAGTATTCCAGAAGGTTGAAAAAAGACGAGGTCAATGTTTACCCTCGGGTCCTTTTTAAAGAAATAATTAAAAGAGTGCCAGGGCTTACATTGTTTGTGTGGGACGCTCGCTCAAGCTTTACACATTTACGCAAGGTTAAGCTATAATGTCTCAGGGACTTTAGCCATGCCGCCTAAAGAGCTCCAGTGTGTCAGGGTAACATTATTAAGTGAAAGTTAATATAGTATGTGCTTAAACAACTGGGATGTGGATGCCAAAGGTAGACAGTAGATTAATAGTGAGACTGAATGTTAACACTGTAGCCTTTGGCTCTCCTTCACCAACACATGTCAGTATTTACATTTTTAGCATTGCTAATGTTCCTGGTTCCTGTTCCCCTGGGCACCTGACTGTATCTCTGAGGTCTTTACTCAGGGCGAACTAGCCAGGAACCTGTCTTTCAATGTTACACCATGACTTCTTCAGCTCTGTTTTTTTATTTCTCTCCCACTGTCAGCTATGTTCTCCTTCCTTCAGAAAATTACTCACTGCATGTATTCTTTGATACAACTAATAATCTGTTGGTCGAAGAGAACAAATTTAGCATTTTAAGCGAATTTATTTTAAAACATTGTATACATGAAAGTGTTTTACATTTTAGTATTAGTCTCATATTCATTGAACTCCATGCTGATATTTTTGTAGATCTTTTTATAGAGTTCATCCAAGTAGGCATCATCATATTTAGAAATGCAGTTTAAAGCAAGCATGCGGTATTGCTGTAGCTCTGAATACAGCACATGGCATCTGAGGTATATAACAGTTTCCTTTATGGAGTCACAAATAGCTGGCCAGCAGTATCATATTTGACTCTTAAAAATAGGCCAATCCATGGCGACTTCACTACAGTCATTACTGACCAGACTGCTGGCTCCCAGTGATCAATGAGAGGAATGTGGTCCATATGCTGCTTTAACTCAGGGCACAAGTTCAGTGTCTCTGATGTGCTGTGTGTACAGTCTACACGTGACGTGTCTGTTTGTGGGAGAATAGTTTAAAATATGAACTCTATCACTTATAGACTGCCTTAGAGTAGTTCTTTTAGAATAGTCTCCCATCATTTACTCACCCTCATTTCATTCTAAACCTGTATGGAAAATAAAAAAGGTATTTTAAAGAACGTTGGTAACCAAACAGCTCTGACCCCCATTGATTTTCATTATATGGACATTTATTAAAGGGAGAGTTCACCTAAAAATTGGAATTCTGTCTTCATTTACGTCTTCAACCCTCTCGTTGTTCCAAATCTGTATGAATATCTTTGTTCTGATGAACACAGAGAAATATATTTGGAAAAAATGCTAATAACCAAAACGTTCTTGGACCCCATTGACTACCAAAGTAGAAAAAACTACAGAAAATAAGATATTTTAAAGAACGTAGGACAGCAAACTGGGCACTCTTGACTAATGTTGTTATGTTTCCTACTATGGTAGAAAAAAATGGAGTTTACTTTTTGGTTACAAGCTTGCGTCCAGATATCTTTCTCTGTGTTAAACCAAACAAAGACATTTTTACAGGTTTGTAATTCATGACAGGATTTACATTTTTGGGTGCCCTTTAATACATCTTATTTTGTGTTGCACAGAAGAAAGAGTCATAACAGGTTTGAGCGACGTGATGGTAAAAAAAAATGATGTCAGGCGTTTCATTTTGTGTTGAACCATCCCTTGAGGGAATGCGTCGTATTCATGTAGCATTTTTCTCCCATATATTCAGCAAGTTAAAATAGAAATCATATTATCTGCCATGTCGCCAGAGTCAGCTGATTTTCTGATACGTTCAAAGTCGGTACTAAAATAATCTGTTCTCCGGATAGTAATAGGAGTATCATAAGGTTTGCTAAATATGGATGGGACTGTATTATATATACCAGAACACCTGCTTCAGCTATCTAAAGGGTGTAGGTAAAACAGTACTCTAGGAGCAATACAACACCAGACCAAAGAGAAATTGGTTAATATATGACAGTCATATATATTTATTTTATTTTTTGCTTGAATTGGGTATTATGTGGTATTGATTTTAGTCTGACCTTTTAAAGCCCCGGTGGTGAGAGGACTGATTGAAAAAGCAACATTCATCTCGGACAGTTGAATTCATCTTTGAAAACCTCATCTTAATTTGATTGAATTGCCCCTTAGTTGGTAGTAAGCTATAAATCATGCTGAACATAGCTGAGATAATCTATTCTTCCATTTCCAACCCGACAATCTCATTGAAACCAAACACCTCTGTGTCTATGAGGTTTAGTACCTGCAGGTTAATACACTGTAACAGGAAGGAAAGTACTGTGTCATTCAGTGCCAGTCAAGGCTTGTCTGAGCCATGATTACCTGTTTGGCCTTTTTCTCTCCTAGAGTTACAGTATGAGGGAATGTTTGAAAACTTGCTTTACTTACTTTTTTCCATTCTAAAGTTTGCAGTGGTTTATAAACTTTTTTTCATTAAAGCAAATTCTGACGTGGCTCTTGATGCTTAACCAAAACTGATTTTTAAAGGGATAGTTCAAGCTAAAATTAAAATTTAAATGAATTAAAAACTCATTTCAAACTTGCATGGCTTTCTTTCTTCTGCATAACACAAAAGAAGATATTTTGAAGAATGCTGGTAACCAAAGGATGGCGAAAACCCATTCACTTCTATTGTATGGACACAAAACCAATGCAAGTCAATAGGTACTTCTTTTGTGTAGAAAAAAATTGTTAAGCAAGATACACATTTTGTTTGTTATAAGGTTGTGAAATAGCAGAGTGAGAGAAAATATACTTTATCATCTTTAGGGGTTAAACCATGTTGATTAAAAGTGCTTAAATTAGGTGTCTATGAAATTAGAGCAGATTTACGAGTGCTCTCTCAAGAACAGCCTACGGTAATATTTCATTGTAGTTACATATATTACAATTACATTTAGTCATTTAGCAGATGATTTTATCCAAAGCGACTTACAGATGAGTTAAACAATGGAGGCAATTGGGACAATATAAGGACAATAAAAAGCATAAGTGCAATCAAAAACTGGTCTCCTATAGCCTTCCACTGTATACAGAGCTAAATTGAAAGACAATTCTTTTTTAAAAAGAGTAGAAAAGAGATAGATGTCAGAAATGATCGTTCAGGTGTTCACAAAAGAGATGCGTTTTCAGAAGATCCTTAAATATGGGTAGAGAATCTGCAGATCTTGTAGCAGGGGGCAGATCATTCCACATACAGTAAGTGGAACCAATCCAGAGAAGGTACGTGAGAGAAATTCTTTACCTTTTTGGGATGGCATCACAAGATGTCGTTTGTTTGCAGGGATCTGGCGTGTACATACGTCTGCATTAGCGAGTGAAGATATGGTGGTGCCGAACCAGTGGTGGTCTTGTAGGCCAGGAGCAGAGTCTTGAATTTTATGCGAGCCACTATAGGTAGCCAATGTAACTTAATGAAGAGAGGAGTGATGAGTTCTCTCTTCGGTTCATTGAAGACCACTCTTGCCGCTACATTCTGGATCATCTGTAGAGGTTTTGTTGTGCAAGGTGGAAGTCCAGCCAGTAGCGCATTGCGGTAGTCCAGTCTGGACAGAAGAAGAGCCTGGACCAGGACTACTACTGCTAATAGACCCCTTTTGCGCAAATGTTACGATTACGTCACAGCATTAGCTGGAGGCAAAACAAAGGGAAAACTGGAGGCGCAAAAAATACCAACCACCACATATTCGGCTACATGAGGAGTTATATTATCATCTTGTTGTGTTGTTTTGTGCCACAATCTACAGAATACAGTCTCCAATTTGATATTTTAACACATACCTGCTGCCATTGCCAAACGAAACCACTGAGGACAGTGGATAACACTTAAGATTTAAAAAACGACTGTCTTGTTGGTGTGGATTATGATTTGGGTATGTGTCTAAAAGATGTGTACGCTTTCAGTTTATCTTCACTATACACGCTAGGCTTCTCTGTCTGGTAGGTATAGATGTCAGGCCACTTATGGCTAGAATTCACTACAAAAAGATAGAAAGTTCACACTAACTGATCAAATCTGCAGTCTGGCACAGACTTTCTGCAACAAGTCCAGACTGAAAATCTGGGAAAAATCTGGGCAAAAGTCTTGTAGTGTATTTTAGCCATTAACTGGAGGTCATCCTGTCAGCTCGTCCCTTGGTCCATTGAGTGAGTGCGTACAGGTCAGCCAGGTTCCTTGCGTTAAAGTTAAAACAATCGCGGTCCTAGACAGTAATTGACTTACATGTTAAAATTTTATCAGATTTTTTTCTTGTCATTTGCTACCTACCATTAGTAATGCGACCGGGGGATCTTTCTGCATCCACCTAAGCTCCGCCAACAAAATGGTGACACAATGTTTACTAACAGTAAAGGAGATTGTCGTGCTGTGGGCTGCTTGTACAATCAGGTTGGTCTATGTTCAGTATCCACAAACACAGCGTGCATTTAAACGAAATGGTTCCACAATAATATTAAACCTCCAGGGAGAGGTGTAGTGAAAAAGAAATAGATTACTATAGGGTATAATAGCAGAAAAATCATTAGCTCTTGGTGAATAGCTACTCAGTTATTTATAACATGTTATATGCTAGCTTTGCAGCACAGATTTCTAAATACTCGGTATACGGCTTTAGAAGTTCAGAGGCCTTGTATAAAGTCTTTGTCCCTAGAAAGTTGGCACCACGTCTGTTTTCGACGGAATTGCATGGAATTGCATAAATGTAACTATGGGAATTGTGTTGTGACAAAAACCCCCAAATAAATCATATTTATCGATTAATTTTACAGACATTTCTATAAATTTCAAATTAACAAGTAACAGTAGGAAAGATCTATAGGGAAATTCCTTTATATGAATATAATGCATTGCGCTCTATTTTTACGTATTTTTCATAAAACGTTTCACTCAGGGATGCTTTTTTATAAATACTATTGAATGAGTTCCAATCTATACAGACTCGATTTTAAAATGGATTTTCAACCCGATCACGGTTTATCGTACATCCCTACCGATCTATGGTGGACTGATTGTACTTCACTATTTACATTTACGCATTTGGCGGACGCGTTTATCCAAAGTGACTTACATTGCATTGTCCTTTACATTTCTTTCTAAGTATGTGCAATCCCCTGGGATCGAACCCATGACCTTGTCGTTGCTATTGTCACGCTCTTAACCACTGAGCCGAAGGAAATTTGTTCGATGTTATCCATTTAGTTTGGCTTGATAATTTTTCCCCCACATACAGTAAATCATTACAAACATCCAGACAAATGCCTTTGATACTTCACAACAAGTAGCAATTTAAATTACAAATGCCTCCAGCTACCAAATTAAAGCACTTTTGTCGATAGTAATCACTAATTTCATCAGCATGCAATTTTTCGTCAATGTACACTTAGTTGTGAAGCAGTATGAGCCACGTTTCCTGCTCTTCATCAGATGGCAGAGTTGGTAACTTTAAAATTAAAAGCCGTGTGAATTTTCTTGTATTCATTTTAGCTTTCAGTTTCTAGCTCCTCGCACCCAGACAGAAAGAACGAGGTGAAATTGCTTGCCACGTACAGTGAGAGAAAAGCTTCAGTGGCAAGATGAAGCTCTATGACAATGTTTGGCTTCATTGGTTTGAACAGTACTGTCCAACAACAAATGTGTTTTCTCATTGTATTGCCTCGTGCAACATCACCCTTAAAGGATTTCTTATACCATCCCCAAACTTGAACCTTCATCACGGTGGCCAATGCAGCGGCAAATGAAAGAATTTAGGACACTGTAATCCGCTGCAAAGAAAATAAGCGTATTTAAACATGCTCTGTCAATGCATTGCGTACAAGTAACTGAAAGCCTTTTTATGTGAGCACACAAAATCAGCTGCATTAGTATGGATGGAAGCTACGCAAAGTTATATTCACGAGTCCCAAGGGCTTTCACTTCTATGAGGATTACTGATGAACAATTTAATCCTGTCAGTGTTCTTCGGGACACTTTGTATATCAGCATTGAAAAAATATATTGTACCGATGACCTGGAGTACCCCTTTTAATCCCAAACATATGCTTATAATCCTTTTAGAGCAGGGCTAAAGTTCTAGCGCTCCGGTCCATGCATGGCGTCTGGCGAGAGCAATGATAGGCTTAATGCAGTTGTCGTTAAAATTTGACATCTATTTGTCCCCAGCTGTCTGGTGCTTGGTGGGGTTCGGCCCAAAGAGTTTATGGCATTGACTGAAGCTCTTTCTTCACAGTTGGCTTGCTTCTGACCTGCTTCCTCCTGCTGGCCTGTAAAGCTCTGGGCAATTTGTAATCCATTCATCCTCATTTCCTAGTGTTTGCCTACAGGTACAAAGCGGGCAAAGCGTATCCTAATGATAATGCATTAAGGAGAGAGGGGAACTCTTTATTGTTAAGGACTACATATTTACATATCACACTATTATGTACATATTTCGATATTTTCTATTGTATGGAAAATAATATTGACCACCATTAAAGGAACAGTTCACCCAAAAATATAAATTCTGTCATGCTTGTAACCAAACAGTTCATGGCCACCATTGACTACCATAGGAGGACAAATTACAATGGTAGTCATAATTGCCCCAGAACTGTTTGGTTACCAGCATTTTTCCAAATATCTTTCGACATGTGTAGGTCTTTTCACCAACTCGAGGGTGAAAAAATGATGACTGAATTTTCAATATGAGTAAACTGTTCCTTCAAGAAATTCTGAAAACTAGAAATGCACTTTTGCATTAGGTTAATGAATACTTATTTTAATAAAAAAACTATACTGTATGTTTGCCTGAGCAAATCAATATGTCAAAAATATGGATTGCTTAGTGCAAATATGTCATTTTTGACTCCCAAAGATGTCAGTATGCCATAAGAACTGTTAGTGAGAAGTAAATCTATGTCTGTCTACAGTCTTCTGTGTAGCACACTATTTCTCAACATAACACTGTTTATATAGAACTCTGTCTGGGGTGCATTGCAGTCAATAGTCTACGGCAGTATCAGTTCCCAAAAGAGACCTTTCAAGTGTTTTCAAATTTGACCCACCCTCTGCAGCTCCACCTTGAACCCACGAGGGGTTTGTGGAGCTCTCTTTGGGATACTGGATTTTGTAGAATTTGGCTAAATGTAACATGATGAATGCAGAGAAACACATACCGTAGTTTTATTCATAATACCAAATCGTAAAAGGGAATTAGCACTGAATTTAATATTTCGGCATAATGTTGAAGCAAAGCAAACAAGATTAACACCTGCGTAGAACAGAAATCTGAATGGGATTCCACACAGCCCGGCCAAGTCAGGCATTTAAGCTCCGTGTGGAATAAAAGTCACATGCACCGCTATGGTAAACACTATTTGATGTTACTTCTGAAATACATGGCATAGTGTAGTATAGCTCTGCATGACTTTGTGAGCAGAATGTCCTTCTGGTTCACGTCTGTTTAATAAATCATACAGTACATACATGTTAACCATTAACAAGTGTTGTCTACATTCTTTAGTGTCAGAAAAGGCACACTTAAAGAAGTTTTGTTCTCATGGAAGGTTACACATTGTTTGACAGAGTTGTCCAAGAACAGGATATCCACCAACTGTTTTTCCGTGAATAATTTACTATCACCCTCTCATGTCTGGAGGAATTTCACGGTCTGATTATAGGGATTGTAGAAAACATTTTTTGTTTGCACAGGTAGAATGATAGAGTGAACAGGTTATTGATCAGCATAGGGTGCGGTGGTCTTGTTGTTCCCCCTTCTCTTCGTCCGAGGTTAATAATTTAGCAGCGGCATTGTGCGCTCAGTTAACTCAAAAATCCAATTCTGTCATCATTTATTCACCCTTGTTGTTCAAAACCTTTATGGCTCCTGTGGATTACCAAAAAATATATATTTTGAGAAAATGACCAAGGTTCTTCAAAATATCTTCTTTTGTGTTTTGCAGAAGAAAAAACTCAAACCGGTTAAGAATGACAAGAGAACGAACAAATGATGACACATGTTCTTATTTTTGAACGAAATGTCCCTTTTTTAATAATAAAATGTAAGAATTAACCAACAAAAAATGTCCAATGTTGATATCAGCAGTAGTGTCATGCAGCGACGCTGAGGTTTATTAAAAATGTCATTTATATAGTTCATTTTCCTTTTCATTAGAGATAACAAGCTGTACGCTGAATCGTCAGTCTGTCATGGTCATGGTGTTTGGCCACATGGAGCTGACTACACTGTTGAAGGAAGTTTATCACCAAAATGTTTGATCGTGTTTCATTTCCTACTTATTTTCATTTTCACATTGATTACTTTGTCTTCCCATTCTTTTCATCTTCCAGCACGCAGTGTCTCCATGTCTACACCAATACACAACAACTATAGTGTATTATATCAGCTGCCCTCCAGTCAAACAGGAAGAAGCTTTCTGCAATACTGGACTGTAGAATATTATTTGATTGTGATCAATTGAAATGTCTTTGATATATTTCGCTGTTCTCTCTCTACAGCTGTTGGCTCAATACATTTGAAAGCAGCCATTTCAAAGCCTTGGATTAAATAAATCATTGTAGAGGGTTTTCAAAAGAATCTCTTCCGACTTTTAGAGCTGACAGACACATTACTGCCGGTCATTTTTTAAATTAAGACAATATTAAGGTTGACGAATTCTTGCTTTTCTTTAATACCTGACACTCATTAGCTGGCAGGATACTGTTTTATTTAAACGATGACATCAGGACAGTTAGGAGTATCATTTTAATAACTTTTAGATATAATAATAGTATTTATTAAAGTAATTATAGGGCTGATGACTGGTACTGTTATGGAGCTGAAGGAGAACCCAATTGCAGGCAGCGAAACGGGGATGAAGGGGTTAACCGATATACTTAAATAACAAGAACAAACCAAACATCCACAATGGGAAAACACTTACTAAACTGGATACAAAAAACTGAAAACAAACTCATCCCACAAGGGGGGCAAACATAAACAACTAGGACTAAAACAAGGTACTTTGAAACCATACATACACTACGAACAAGACCAGAGAACTAGGGGACATGGCAGGAAACAAGAACAGCATACAGGTACAAGTATAACGAACGAGCACAAGACAATAGACATGAGGGCATCTTATAGGAAAACTAACAAAGGAGATAACAATGGGCAGGTGTGGGTAATGAGACACAGGAGGAAAGCAATACTAGGAACGAGAGGGACAGGGCCCATGACGAGACTGGAGAGAACACATATTATGTCCTGATTGACCATAATACGTTTCTCTCAGCATAAAACACGTGGGTCTGTCATGATTCTGCCCCAGACCAGAAAACCAAGACAAGATTAGGCAGAATCATAACAGGTAGATTTTCAATTCATTTGCAAAGCTGTCTTTTCTCATTTGAATGGCACAATAGTACTCTTCAGGTAAAGTAAAGCTATCATTAAATGTTTTCTTTTTATAGTAGAGCTGAGCTGCATGTCTTGACAGCATTCGTTTTACTGTAATCATTTCAGTCTTTACAACAGGAACTCGGTTGCGGTGAAGAACTGCACATGGAAAATATTATTCACGCTGTGTGATGGAGATGAGGGATGATTCACATTTCATTTTTTTCATGAGACTATACTGTATCTCTACACATTCACTATTCAAATGATCACGTTTGCTTTTGAATGTTGCGAAGGCTATAACACCAGATACAAGTGCTTTAGAATTGCAGTTTTTATATCTAAAAGGTAGTAGAAGTAGAGCACATTATAAACCTATAATCCTTATCCTCAACTTTCATAATATGTCTTACACCTTTAATATTCCTAAACAAGATGTGGCCATTTAAGCTTATCCGTGTAGTGACCAATGGAATAAGACGTCCTTCCTAACAGCCATTTAGTCTCACCGATTGCCTTACAAGAAATTTGCATATAACACGTTTGGCTGACATTAGAAAGTAGTTCTGTAGAAGGCGATTCAAGTGCATAGACTGAATATATTTAAATGCATGGAACCTCAGATTTATTCAAAGGAACGGGAATCATAGAGTTGTCCTTCTCTATAACATGGTGCCAGATGTCCCTCATGCATTTTACATTGTTGTAAGTAAATCCTGCTGATGAAAGTCTGAGCCGGTTTGCTGGTCTCCAAGTTTGACTGGTCTATTTGGTAGCTTTAGAGGGGGTTGTCATTTTTCAGCTTGTTAGGCTGGGAGCACCATCACGGATGCTCCTTGGTCACTGTAGTGTAACTGGCGCCATTTTAATCATAATCCAACTATGATATCATGATGCCTCATTGAATTGTGACATAAATTTCAATGTTTTTGATCATATTGTGAGCAAAGGCAGATCTTGCTTGTTAAGATACCCAATTGGGGCACATCGACATTTGTCATTTCAGTAGAGTAAGAACAACTGCAACAAAATGCAATTTTCCGAGACTCCTTTGTCGTCCCACATGACTTATATTCTCCATGTAATCGATCTAGGATGTGCTTACTCAAGACTTCTGTTCTGTTAATCAGCAGCCAAGATCTTTTATACCATATGTTAAGTTGCTTTGGTTGTAACTGGCGATCAGCCACCGCTTTAGTGGACTTAATTGGCTGGGGACATGATTTAGCACATTCTCTAATTGAATTAGTCTGCGCAGTGGTTCGGTTCTGGCTGAACTCTCACTGCCTAAATCAAGGCCAGCTCAATTTGGACTCAATTGCCTTCTGCTTGCTTGGCAACCGGTCTGTAGCTTTTAGGACTTATGTAGAATAAAGGCACGCGTGCAAATAACTCGCTTTACAATTTGACCTTCAGGTTTTTTAGCTTTTAATATCCATTTATCCCGCATTCAAAATACCCACTACTGGTTATTTTATGGAGTGCAGCGATCGTATGATACTTCAGAATGACGCAGCAACAGAAGATAAATTGTTCTACTGCAATCTATAGTTTTTATACATCCGCTGCACACAAGAGACCGCTTGTCTGTGGTTAATAGTGTGTATCTGAACTTTTCCTCAGAGGCCCACCTAAGATGTCACATTAGTTCCCTAGTAGATTCATCAGAAACGTTCTTTCGAACAAACTCAATGTTCCCTAGAGATTGTGCAGGTACACCTTATCCAGAAAGTATATTCCTGTTTAACATCAACTGGACCAGGTCCATACTTATGCTTCAACGAATTGCCCTTATTTGTCCACTTTCTCATTCCCTGTTTTCCAGGGGATGTTTTGAACTTTTCTTTGCATTTCCGGCAACCTAATACATTAATCTAACAGCTTTATGGCATAGATGCCCATTCTGTCTTCTTTTTGGGGAAATGCTCGAGTTTTATGAGCATGCAAAGACACCTTTACTTCATCAACAGTTTTCAGCAAAATAGGTTTCAAAGCTGTTTAGAAAATCAGTATAAAGGGACAGTTCACCCAAAAATGAATATTCTGTCATGAATTACTCACTATCGAGTTGTTCCAAACTTGTATAAATGTATTTGTTTGGTTGGACACAGAGAAAGATATTTGGGCGAATGCTTATAACCAAACAGTTCTTGGACCCCATTGACTACCATAGTAGGTAAAATGTCAATGGTAGTTAAAAGTGCCCCAGAACTGTATGCTGTCCTACACTCTTCAAAATATTTTATTTTGTGTCAAACAGAACAAATGAAATTATAAAGTAATTTTCCTATAAGGGTTAGGTTTAAAGGAATTGTTCACTTTCAACATACATTTTCATGATAATTTACTCACCCCATTGTCATCCAATATGTTTATGTATTTTTTTCTTTAGCCGAAAAGAAATTAAGGTTTTTGATGAAAACATTCCAGGATTATTCTCCATATAGTGGACTTCAATGGACTCCAAACGGTTGATGGTCAAATTTACAGTTTCAGTGCAGCTTTAAAGGGTTTAAACAATACCAGACGATGAATAAGGGAATAAGGGTCTTATCTAGCGAAACGATCTGTCATTTTCTAAAAAGGTTTTTAATGTATATGCTTTACAAACACCAATGCTCGCCATCCTGATGATACAATGTATTTTTTGTTTATACAAAAACATTTCCTGTGCTACTTAAGACTGGTTCTGTGATCCAGTGTCACATATAATGTTATTTATTTAAAATGAAAACATTGTTTTCCCCATGAATATGTTACAACAAAACTACAACAATTTTATAGTGGTTCCAAAACAGTTAAATATTTTAACAATTCTGAGAAAATGTTTTGCCTTCAACTTATTCAATTTGTCTGTGGAGTTACACAACTCAAAATCGGGATCTGGTGACACACCAACGGACCTGGTTTTCAGTGACAAGATCAAGTTTCTACACTTTTAGAAATACTGTATATGGATGAAATTAATTGCCATTTACTAGTAAAATTATGAGGTATTTATAAACTTTTTTTTTTAATTTATAAAACTTGTAATTTGTTGAAACGTGCTTAAGACAGTCAAAGTTGTGTAAAAGTGGAAATGCCATGTCACATCTACAAACTATATAGACAGTTTCATTGGATGCACGCTCCTGGCCCGAAGTTAATGTCTGTGTTTGGTTATTGGTCTGGATAGTTAATTTCATTTTTATTTATATTTTATAATTTTATTGTATATTAATTGTATTAAATTTAATTAAAACTGCTCAATAGTTATTGATTCTTTGGTCTACTGGAAGTTAAGTTGGGCAACATAACGTTTGTTTTTGTTACCCCTGAAACCGTCTATACAGTAGTTTCATTAGACCTGTATCATTCTGATGAATCATATTTGGTCATAACATTTTTTTGACTGTGATGTGATGCGAGGAACACACGTCTGTGTTGCTCACTCAAAAAGGCAGACCTGCTGGAAAAATACAACACACTTTGTGTCTCAACTGAAACCAGCGATTAAAAATTCAGTACTTGACAGCCTCACTTTCTCATGAAACCCACAATGCAACAGTAATGTAATCTTAGTGAACATGAGGCAGACGTTTTGGTGTTAAGCCAACAACAACGAAAAAACATGGTTACTTCTGACTCAGGGGGTTTTGTAGGCTTAGTGGATCCAGGCTAACTTTGTCTAATTAAAGTTTGATTACACTATTATTTATGAAATGTATGATATTTAAGGGTCTTACCAAATTATCAGATATATGAAATGTATGATATTTAAGGGTCTTACCAAATTATCAGATAAAAAGCTTAAAGTTTTTTGCATAATCCTGCAGCTGTCCTCGAACCAAAAGTACTTAGCATCTTAATGTGTTTAAGTCTTCATTAAACCATCAACAAATGAGCACAAATGCGTTATGGTATGTTTATGAAGGAAAACAAACAAAAATTTGATGAGCAGATACTTCAGTGCCACTTCATGTGGAAAAGTGATTAAGTGTTATGTTTTCACATGCAGTTTCAGTAGAAGGTGTTGCGTGTCACACATCCACCGGGACGTTTTTTAGAATGCCAAGAACTGATGCTCTACCCAACCCTCGGGTCCTCTGGATACTTACTGACAGTTTGCTGAGTGATTGACTGTCCTCTCAGTCAATCTCTGGCCATTCAAGTTACACTGGGGCCATTGGCCATTCCGTCGTCTGTGCCGGGTGTCACTTCAGAGGATAGGTGCTGTGCTGAAATGTGCAACCCATCAACACTTGGTCAAAGTTTCAAGCTGACATGATGGCTCCTTGAGATAGCTGTCACTTGTGTGTGCTTTATAAAACATCTGCTTGCGCATTTATGATCAAGTGAGAAGAAATCAAACGTTTTGGGTACATGTGAACCCTCAGATAAACCTTAAATATTCCAAAAATGATCACTTCTGGCTACAAATAGCAATTTTTGTTCGAGGCAAATTGGAAAGTTGTGATTCCTTGTAAGCAGTAATACTATATTAACATAAACATAACATATATTGACGACATCTTTGCATTGGCACTGTGTGTTGGAAAGTTGCTGTCATCATTTCAAGACTGCCTCAATTAAAGCGTCTGTGGAGTTAATGGTTGTGTTTCTATCTTTAGTGCAGGAATGTCCTGTTTTATCTCCTCTTACAACTGATTCCTTTTGGCTTCATAGTTCACTGTGTTCCCTTAATCTGTCCTGAAGGCTTTTTGGATGCATGTCTTTGCAGACGCTCTGTTTGAGGCCCATACTCCAAGACGGGTCTCTGTTTGTTTGGGTCTTGATGGATTAGTTCAGTAAAATGGCTACAGACTATCCTGTTATCTGTTCATCTGATACCCTTTCTAAGTAGTAGGTACCTCAGGCAAGACCGTTAATACATCTTAAAATACCACAGATATCTTTTGCAGTCTAATCTGTTAATACTGTAACATCTCAATTATTGTAGGGATGTTTGGAGATACTGGACATTGAAGACAGCAGGGAAATTGTAAATGTTAATATCAACCTTAAATGTAAGGTTTTCACTATACTGATAGGTCGGATGTCAATATTTGGTGGTCTTAATACCAATGTGATGTTTCTCTGAAAGTTTTTAAAGCATAGTTTTTCATAGTCAGGTGAACTGTCACATCCATAACAGAATTGTCACATCCATATTTGAATTGTATCCCTCATAAATGGGAACATGAAAATTTTAATCAAATAACTATTTTGTGGTCTATGAAGAGCCATCACTTCTCAATTTGTTGGGTATTATTGCTTCTGGTTTTAATAATTTTAATTCACAAAAAAAGTATGTTGCCTTTTTTGTCACATCCGTAACTCATGAAATTTTCTCTCTTTTAGAATTGAGAACTTGTGCATAGACTGATATTTTTCTGATATCTGGACTCTATCATCCGGAGTTTAGTAAAATATAAACAACTGATTCAATATATAGGTATTAAATACGTTCTCTCAGAATTAATATTACAAGTTTTGACTAAAAATGTCACATCCATAACACTGAAACTGTCCAGCTTTACTTCTTTAATGGACTTGCTGAATATTTTTATTTTTCTGCTGTTCAGAAAAGGCCTATAAACTTACAAAAAACTCAATTGGTCTTCGCGTTTGTCCTTGGAATCTGTAGTAGAGGTTGAACACTAAGCTTTCTAACCTGTTTTTATTTTGTCACACTCCAGGTGTAAAACAGTCGAGCCTCTGCTTTTTAGTGCTGTGTCATTTCCAACTCATGCTTCATAAACTGAGATATTAAGGTGTTAGGCATGCTTGGATTTATGTCTTTGTACTTATCTTCATATTACAGAACAACACATCATGGAAACCGGACACCTGTCAGGACTGTACCTGCTACAATGATATTGTCATCTGCCAACCCACTCGCTGTCGAAATCCCAAATGTGACTTTCAGAGGGTAAGACAGAAGTCTTTGCTCATACCCAGGCCATTACAGCAGGGTAATAACAGCATCTGGATTGATGAATGAATCAATAGCTTAAAGGAATGAATGGATGGGTGGGTGGGTGGGTGTGTGTGCAAGCGTGATGAATGAGTAAAGGATGGAGGTCTTTTTCCTGCACCATCTCAGCTCAATTCCAAGATGCAGTAGCCTAAGACAGAAAGGTATATAGCGTAAAACATGGCATGAGACTTAGTTAAATGTTGTTGACATTGGGCATGGGTAATGGCTTTATGTGTTGTCGAGGCTTAAAGTTATATAGATATATATTATATTTATAGGAATTATTACCTCATTGCCCGTGATCTCTACATTTTCTCTACATTTTCAAAATGTCTTTTTGGGATGCTAATGAATTTCTCTGGATGATTTCCCAGGGTGAACGCTTAAGAATTCCACCCAACAAGTGTTGTCCTGAATGTTTCGCATCGTCGTCTGGTATCTGCCACCATGAGGGAGTGGCGTACGGGGTAAGTGTTTCTCCTAATGATACAGCTGAAATGAAAAACACTTAAAGGCCTCATCCTGTCCGTTGCCAGATTTTCCCACTACTGGTGGAGTAGCCAACACGCTGATTCCCTCGCTTTCAGCACAATAGCGTTGTTGTTTGTGCCCCACTCTTCTCTGACAGAGCAAGCTTCTTTCTTGTCCCAATCACCCCTGCTAAAGAGCCACTCGGTGATCTGTTTGAGATTCCAGCAGTGTAGCTGCCAAGTCAAGTGGCATTTACTTAGGAAAGTGGGCTGTGTTGGCGTTGAGGCTCAGGACTGTAATCGACATGTGATACACTGGCACAGATTTAAAGACAATGCAGGATAGGTTTCAGGGAATCACTTCCTGCACTGGTGTGTTCTGGAGAGCTATTATGGTTAATATCAACAATGCACTTCAACCGTGTCTCGATCTGCTGTTCTGAGTGTGTGATTCTCTCTCCCGCTCCATCAGCATGACAGTCAGTGGAGTAATTCCAAATGTTCGGTGTGCACATGTTCTCATGGGAAGGTTTCCTGCGGGTCACGTGCTTGTGCTCCCCTCAGCTGTGGGAGAGACCAGAGTCCCTTCATCCCAGATGGTGAATGCTGCCCTATATGCGCTCAGAATGGGGGTATGTTGAGACTTCATCCAAGTGTATTATGGGATTCTACTGTATGTAACGCAGTGGCAAGCTTTCTGAGTGTTTTTTCTCCTCAATCTTTTTATGGTAAACCGTCCTTACTTTACATTGTTCTTTACTGAACAATCACATAAATCATTTGTCAGAGTCTTCAGGAAATATTGGTGACACTTTGTTAACAATAGTAAATGCATTAACTAAAATAAACTAACAATGAGCATGATGGTTTTCAACATGCTTTCATACTTGTTATGTCAGTTAATGTCAATACAATTCATGGTGCATCAACTTATGTAAGCACTTGTTTTAGTAAATGCTGAAATTAACATGAACTAAGATGAATAAATGCTGTAGTAGTATTGTTTACGGTTAGTTCATATTAGCCAATGCATTGACAAATTGTTAGCAAATAGAACAGTTTTAAGTCAAATTCCTTGTGTGTGTAAACTTACATGGTAATAAAACACCTTCTGATTCCGATAAAGTGTTAGCCAAATATTTTAAACTATTACAGCACAATGATGATCAAATCTTTTTATATTTAATAAAATGTATTACTTTATCCTTTATTTTATTCATTTATTATTACTAGACTAGTAGCTTTTTAATGGCACGTTTGCCTCAGATCCAGCTTTTTTGTATGTTTTGCTGATAGATTTTAAAGGGATTTATATATACGAGTCACAAGGGTTTTTTCAGCTTTATTCTCTATAGACCAATGCTGTGCCTTTTTAGGAGAAAAAAACAATTCAAGGTTAAAATGTTATTCTCTCTTTATCTTGCACATATGCTTTATAGAGTCTTGTTCCTGGGAAGGCCATGAGTACAGAGATGGTGTGGAATGGACACCCAGCCCATGTACAAAGTGTCGATGTAGAAACGGACTAACTGAATGTTTGGTTGCAGAGTGTCAGCCTGTTACATGCAAAACGGTCAGTAACCACTCTGAACAGTCTCAGTTGTGCTTCGTGTTTTTATTCTGCATCTCCCAGGTCATTGGTTCCATGCCCAGGAAATCACCATAAAACGGCTGGTTCATGACTGTAAATGGCTTTGAAAGAAATTGACAGCCAAATACACGAATGCATTGAATGTTCTGACAGTAAAGTCTAAACACAGCGCAGTACTCATTCTGTGTTATTGTATGTAGAATGAGAATCTGGTGGTCCAGCCAGGGCACTGCTGTCCTGTATGTGAGCCGAATTCGTGCATGGAGGCTGGGATTGAGTATAAGGTAAGAATTATGAATTATGCACAGCATATAAGAAGATCGAGGTTCAGGTCTGTATTATGGAACTTTTTTACTTAAAAAAAGTGAAAGCATTGGAGAGAGATAGAGAGAGTAGGTGTGGAATAGCTCAGCATTCAGGCTTTGATTGATGGATTGAAGATCAAGCTGTGTGTCTTGGGAGAGTTTGGCGTATGTGCTTGTCCGTACCGCTTCTATCATGCTCTGTTTTTCTCTCTTCATCTTGTATCATGAAGTGATAGTTCCCCCCAAATTCTGACATCATTTATTCAACCTCTTGTCATTTCAAACCTTTATGACTTTCTTCCGCAGAACACAGAAGATGATATTTTGAAGAATGTTGGTACCCGAACAGCACTGGCACCCATTCACTTCTATTGACACAAACCCGATGCAAGTGAACAGGGGCCACTTAGCAACACTCTTCAAAATATCTTCTTTTGTGTTCTGCAGAAGTCATAGAGGATGAAACGACAAGGTAAATGATGACATCATTTTCCTTTTTGGGTGAACTATTACTTTAATACAGTCTGTGGTAACATTCAGTCTTTATATGTCTCTATAGGGGGACATAATCTTTCAAGGCTCTCTCTTCAGTCATTTAGGACTCCTACTCTCTTTAAGTGCTCTCACCAATAATACTTTTTTATTAAATCATTTAAGCTCTCTTGCAAAATACAGATGTATGATCGTGTGATAGCAAACAAAAGGTTTATACAGTCAGACAGTCACCAGACTCATTATTTCCTATTTCTTTTCTTGATTACTGTAACATTGGCATTTATTTCTCATTTACTATTATGTATTATTTATGGTATGTTTTCTACTGCTGAGAGTTGTCTTAAACTTTAAAAAGAGTTGTAATTGCCTTAGGGTTTGTGTTTTCTTTGTGATTAGTCATACAAAGATTTTTCGCTTATGTACAGTGATGATAAATATTAATATTCAGTGATGATAAATACAAGGTTATTGAAGCATTGGCAAACACACTTCTGTATTGCAGTCTATTTTTCATTACAACAGTTTAAGTTCAACTGACATATTACACTTTTATTTGTTTTTATTGCCATTTTGCTGTAATATCAGAGGGCTGTTATGACATTTATGACTATAGGCCCACACGTTTCTGCAAAATCCGATGACCAATTGTTTTTGCGTTTTTTTACAGAAAGCATCTCTGCAAGAAAACCTTCTCTTTGCAGGAGTTACCATACCGTATGCAAAATTAAATAATGTGTTTGTGTGTTCTTAGTATGGTGAACAATGGAAGAAAGGAAGCTGCACCACATGTGTGTGTGATGGAGGTCAGTCTCGCTGTCACACAGAAAAGTGTTCTCTTCACTGTGACAAGGTCAGTAAAATCCATAAAACTTCATATGAGTTACTGTACCAGCAGGTCACTGAGAAGATCACAGAAGCAGAACTGACTAGTGTCTTAACAATATATTACAAATTTGCTTTGATGCTTGTAGTTCATACTGTATGCGCACGTATATCACGATTCTCTTGTGCTCCGAGTTATGTGCAATCCTCCTGGAGTCTTTTGCTTTAATACAATATTCATGATGTTATATAACTGTGCTTTAGAACAATACTCAGCTAAAACAAGCAGATATACATTTTTTCACTTTGCTTAAAATGGGTGAATGCTTGGGAGCTATAGACTATATAAAGTTTTCTCAGAACTTTTAGTCCTTTTTTTAGTCTGAACGGCATTTATTAGCTAGCTTTTAAACATTGACTTCTATACAATACACATTTTAATTAAAATGTACACATTTTTTCCTGCAAACCATTGACTGGCATTTTGCACCACTCAGATTTGGTTTAATCAACCGCTTGCTATAATGAGTATATGTTTACCATCTAATACCACATGTAAACAAGTTTGTGGCTGCGACAATAATTAAAACCTTTTGGCTATCAAAGAAAATAATTAACCCTTTAACAAAACCTCCTCAAACTCCTTCTTGAAAGAGAAATAATGACTCAAGAGAGAAAACTGTGACACAATTTCATAGCCTTTTTTTAAAGAACAATTCCAGGTGAAGTAAAAATGAATCCACTGCAGCTGTGATGAGCTATTTGTTTATTTTGACCAACGTTTCCAGACGAGTGACCATGGTTTACAGATTGGGGGGGGTTTCTATATTTGTGGCGGAGGTCCGGACTATATTTTTCAAATAAATTATATATAATCAACTGATCCCAGTCCAATCTGTATATAAAAAGTTAATATCTAATGTTTTATCAGGCCATTTATTTTATATTCTGCTTCCCAAAGTATGTATGAAACATAGAAAGGCCTGGTAACTGAGAAAATGTGTTGTAGGCTCTGGTGCTAAAGGGAAGTCCTAGTGGCCTATTTTAATATTTACAAAACTACTAAAAAAACTAAATGTCACAGTGGAAATAAATTGATCATGAGCAGAAGTACTTCCAAAGTCACTAACAAGTAGCCATAATGCCATTCATACTAGAACTGATTCTAAATAATCTCTGATTAAAACATGAAATGATCATTACATGCTGATTATTATTGCTATTAATATTATTAACATCATTAATCCCTAATGTAGATGCAAGTTTATAATCTGTCACAAACCTAGATAGAAAACAGTAAACTGACTGAGCGCTAAAAAGACTTTATTAGGCTACTAATGCATTATCGTTCTATAATACGCGGAGCGCAATGGGATAAAATGGAGCACGTTTGGCTCTAAATAAAGATATTAGAGTACATCTCAGTTATGTAGACGCGCTGTACTTAGACTCGGAGCAGACGGAAAGTGGACATTTTTACCAACCTGGGAGCGTTTAAAGATGCAAATATTTGTATGACTGTTGACTGTGATTTACTCATTAGATTAATGTTCATTAAAACAAATACGTGTGAACATGTGTTCTCCTTAGGGTCAGATGAAGGTCAAGCGAGTCGGCCAGTGCTGTGAAGAGTGTGTTGCATCTAAAGACAGCTGTCGCTATGAAGGTGTCATCCGTTACCATGGCGATATGTGGAACGGCACAGGCTGTGAGTTCTGCATGTGTGAACGGGGTCAGGTCCTGTGCCAACAGGTGGAGTGTGCTAGACTGGAGTGCCCACGGGTATGTACCCAATTTTTGGAAACATATTTTTATGCAAACTAATCAACAGAGTCACATGACATCAGACGTCGATCATTAAAAAACATCAGATCAGCTAGGGGGCTATATACCAGCATTAAAATGACTGAGGAATATGAACGAAAAGTTGGGTCACTCTTATCTCTCCGGTCATTTTTCCTGCTTATGAATGATAACTACCCAATCAAAGTATTTCATACTGCTTCATTAATCATAACTAACATTGAAAGGTTAAGCACGCTGGTGATTTATTGCTTTTTAAATCTTCTTTTGGACGAAATCCATGATAGTCATTTGAAAGGTATTCTTTAGGGAACGGGGTCCAATGTGTGATGTATAAAGACCTCACGTAATGAAGCGTTATGTTTTCAGTACCTTAAAATGAGCAATTTCTATTTACATACACCGCGGGTCCCCTTGCATGGAATTCGCCTTGTTGTTTCTACAGTAGCACTAAACGGACAAACTGCTCAACAGAGTGTGTTTTGTGAATATGTTATCTCCTTTGGCACAGAAGCGAAAACGTGACGATATCTTAGTCCTGTGTCAGCCACCGTAGTGCTTCGAGCTGTTGGCTGCAATTCGCAAACCTCACACTCTCCACAATGCTCCTTTAATACTGACTTCATGTAAATCAACCAAAACAATCTGATTTAAAATATGAAAGCTGGTGTATAAAACAGTGTTTTGAAGGCCTTGCTTTAATAAAAACGAGAGCTAATGAAGTATCTGATTTAACAACACAGAAAACATCACAACCTTCTATTTCATTTTGAAAACATTGATCAAACCGTCTGTACTTCAATATTTCACTGACATCTGCTCATTTGCTCATTTGCCAGTACACCGCCATGAGCTTATGTAAGACAGTTTGATTACTCAAAGATTATCCCATGAATGTAGATAGCTATCGATAGCCGCCCCACTGTAAAGAGGCTCAGAGATAGAACTGGAAATTGCTGAGGTATTTAGAGTTTTGTGGCTCCGTGTCAGACAGCTAATCATTCCCTTAGGAATGTTCACGCTGAAATAAAATGAGCTCAAACTTCACACCTTGTGTTAGGGAGAGAAGCTGGTCCAGTTGCTGGGAAAGTGCTGCCTCGAGTGTAAATCAACAACTAGCTTCTGTTCATACTTACTGCCAGACCAAAAGGTATGAACTTTGATGAATTTATGAACTTAAATGATTTTGATTCAACTGATTCTATGAAGAGTGCTTTTGTTAGTTTTTCAAAGGAAACTATTACATAAGCAAATCAGTATCTCAATAAATCACCTTTATCTTTGTTAGGGGGAGAAAACAAAAGTCAAGAGCTTCACACGTCTGGCTGTAAGTAAACGTGGTTTGGTTTATATCGGTTAAGCAAACATGCTTTTTGTGTATTCAAATGTTTTTATATTTCGTGGTTTGTGTTCGCTACTCACAGGATTTAGAGAGTGTCAGAGAGGGACCGTGCCGTGAGTGCCAGTGTCAGGAGGGTCATATGACCTGTTACCAGCGCTCTTGTCCCACTTGTCCATTGGGCACTTTGACTATACCTCACCATGAGCAGTGCTGTCCAGATTGCAATCCAGGTAATACCAGCATCTGTAATTCATTGTATGGGTGACATCAGGGTGTCCTCGGGGTCTTAAAAAGTACTAAAAGTTGATCAATAAATTTAGAGAACATTAAGTTCAGTAACGTTAAGTTAAATTAAATTACAAAGTATTACAAAGTCTTCAATGTCATTTTCCAAAGTATTAAATTGTGTATCATCTTTTCATATTTGTCCAAAGAGGTCATATGCCAGAGTTTGTCTGAATTTAATCATTGTGTAGGCGAATAGTGGGAGGTACATTTACACCCGGTTGTTAAACAACATCGTTGACTAATGGGAAAATGCAAGTTTTCATGTAAATGGTTGGAAGATTGGAACCATGGCTGAGGGCCGTCTCTGGGAATAACCATGAGGCCTACTGCTCTGTGTGTCGGAAGGCGATAGCGTAGCCTCTTTCTAATAATCCTTGCATTGGGTCGGTCACTCAATGAATTATCTTGTGCTATCTCAAACTAAGACAGTATATAGTAAATGTAAGTGACAGTTCACGCAAAAATGACTTAATTATGAATTTCTCACCCTTGTGTAATTTCACACCTGTAAAAATGAGTCAAAGGAAGATATTTTGTAGAATGTTAAAAATGTTCAGTTCTGGAACATCATTAACTACCATAGTAGGAAAATTTGGTAGTCCAAGGTGCATTCAACAGAACAAAGAAATGTATACAGGTTTGAAACAACCTGGGGGTGACTAAAGTATGACGGAATTTTCATTTTTGCTTAACTAGCCCTTTAAAGTGTTGCCAGTGTAACCGATTAAAACTTGAAGTGGTGATGAGGTCTGTAAAATGTATGGAAAGAGTCTTGAAAAGTATATAACTCCATGATTTCTGTATATACCCTGAACAAACAACAAAATCGAACTGAATTTGGGTTATTACATTTAGATGTATGTATTTACGCATATATTATTTTACATTTACCCCAGTGTAACAGAATTCCACGTACGCACAGTAAAATACCTTTCAAATCATTTTGAAAATGTGGTCCTCCAAGGAACACTTCCTTAACCATAAAGACAAAACATTGTTAAGCTCAGTGGGAAAGTGAGATGAGAGCTATTGTATTAGGTATTCTGGTTAGATAACATGGTTATTTAGCTCTGTGGCTCTCATGAGATCGTGCTGCGCTCTATATACTCAATTTCCCTGCTGACTTCCAAAGAGGCTAGAGGAAGAGAACATGCTTCTCTCTCTCACTCCCTCATCAAAGTCCATAGAGAAATTTAAGTATACATTGATTATTACAACATGTGAATGTTGGGTTGTATGTGTGTGGGTTGTGTGTATAAGATTATGCTAATGTACCCTTTAAGTACAGAAGTCATATCTTCTTCAGGCAGGCAACTGGGTGGCTTATAGTGGTGGGAATCACATCAGTAGGGGATATCGATATTTGTCTCACGATTCAAATACAAGAAATATTTTATTTAGTGCATGCTTATTTCAAACTGATCTATATTGCTATCTTTACTCGCTTGCTGGATCAGAATTTAGTGCTTTGTGCTGTTATATTCTTAGCAGGTTTCAGGTTTGGATATGGCTGAATGAATAATTAAGTGTGAGTTGACCTGATGCTACAGTATTATTTGCCGTTTTGTTATATCACATACTTATTTTACATTTAATATCCTCATGGCAAAAAACCAAACACTTGCTGTGAGAATATCTAGAAGTTGTTCTGATGTAAAATATCACAGTACTTCAAAAAATATCACTCCCTCTACTGCTATTATGTCATCACTTTTTACCAAATAAATCTTGCCTGCATATTTGCACTGTGTTCTGATGCTTGTAAGCTGGTTCAATCCAATTTCTTTCAATAAGGTGAAGAAAGTGTACAGTATATATTGATAGCATGACAATATTTAAAGCTTTTGTTAACCACAGACCATGCGTCCGGCATTTAAGCAAAAACCCAGTCAAGGGGGTTCCAGGGGGTCGGATCCAGAAATGCTAACTCTTTTTTGGTGTATGCAAAAGGATAAAAATCATTGATCCTTATTAGCGTAAGTGAAAAATGTTAAGTTTTGAATGATTATGTCACCATGTGAGAATAGAGAAGTTATTTAATAATGCCCATTCCACACTATAAGCGTCAAAGCAATGTAATCCCATTCATTTGAGTGGAGAGCTGACGACATCTGGTGACACGGACCATGTGGAGAAGTCAGAGAAGTCATATGTGCCTTATCAGTAAAGGCTGGGTGGGAGAATTCACTTGAATGAATGCATGAATGTTCCCTAAGGAGTTGACACAATTATTTTGACTCTGGATTGGTGTTTGCTAACAATTATTATAGCAACCAAGATAGATACACTAGATATTGACTAGACTGTCTGAATAAACCAATCTGGTTACATCTCTGGCAATAACAGTGTGTACAGACAATCTTAAAGATCCAATGGTTGTTTGTGTGCAATGTTAACAGAGCCTTTCCTCTTATTCTCTGCTGTACTGTATGTGTGTCTACAGCTGTCCAGTGTCACCAGGACTGTTTAACATGTTCTGGCACACCAGATCATTGTGACAGTTGTAAGAAACCTTCTGCCCTGCTGATGAATGGACGCTGTCTGCAGTACTGTCCCCAAGGGTTTTTTGCTCGGGGCAAAGTTTGTGCAGGTATGAAAATGAATACTCATCCTCCCCTTTCCATAACATCTGAGGTGTTACAGTAGGTCTGTTGGAGGAAGCATTTTAAAGCATAATATGCGCACTCCAGATGCGAAGGCTGTTACAGATGGTAGGTTTCTTAATTTTACCAGCTCATAAGATAATAAGCTAATTTTCCAGAAATATGAAGGTATGATCACATGTATTCTCAATGGAAAAGGCAATCCCAGAATGCATTGCAAATAGCTTGGTGAGAAATAAGCTCAGATGGTGGAATACGCCAGAGAAATGTTGACTATAAATGCTTCTTTAACACATTATATCTCTATCAATGTATATCATCAAATATATATATATATATAGGCTTTAGCTCCCTACAGTGAGGCAGTGAGACTGCTTGCTTAGTTTTGTTTTTGCTAACAGACAGATTCTGTTATGAACGACTCAAGAGTCAAATGCAGGAGAATGGAGACTTTATTAGACCAGCACAGAAAGCCCGCACAGTGAATAATTGACCCAGACAGTAATGGTGAAAGTCAAAAATAGCAACAGTCAATAAGGCTCGAGCGCTCGGCCAGGAGAATCAGGGGACTGCACCAAGAGGTGCGTATTCCAGTAGGGGGAGAAAAAATCAGTTGACTCAAAAAATAAGTAATTCCACCCAGCGAGGGCCATGGACAAATCCACTTGAGGACGGCGTATCTGCTGGTGTGATCCTGTGTGGCAAACCAGCAGATCCTACAGGCATCAGAAGGTAGCAATGAGGTCCTTTGAGCAGGGATAATGGCAGTTTGGGAACTCCAGATTTAACAGGGAGCAAGGCAGAGATAGATATCTGGTGTAGATTAACAGCTCTGGAGCCTGGACAAGACAAGATGATGTCAAGAGACATGTACTCACAAGACAAGACTGGATAGGACAGCCTTCAGGTGATTAAACCAAACGGACTGACCCAGACAAGAGGAAACATGAGGAATATAAAGGAAAGTGAGCTGAGAGAAAACAAGGATCAGCTGGAGAAAGAGCGGGAAAATCAGAAAACCCCAGGTGAAGAGTGTTAACTAATAATGGAGCAAACAAGGTAACAAGGTGCGTGAATGGCAGGAAAAAAGCATCAAGACGTAAGTGGAAAAAAACCCCACAGGCGCTAGACCTGAGACCCGACATTACCCCCCCTCCCAGTGGCGCCACCGGGCGTCCTAGGAGGGGGCTCACCTCGCCGACGGTAGAAGTCCATGATCAACGACTGGTCCAGAATGTCCCGAGACGGTACCCAACTTCTCTCCTCTGCGCTGTACCCCTCCCAGTCCACTAGGTATTGTACGCCTCTACCCCGTCGTCGGACGTCTAGAAGCCTCCTCACTGTGTAGGAGGCAGAACCATCCACTAGTTGGGGAGGAGGAGGAACGGGGCGGTTACTGGCAGGATGAAGGGATGAAGAGAGCACAGGTTTAACCCTGGAAACATGAAATACCGGATGAACCCGACCGAGGAAAGGGGGAAGCCTGAGCCTGACCGCCACCGGATTAACCACCTTGGTGATACGGTATGGGCCAATGAACCTTGGCGCCAGCTTGCGAGAAGGTGCCCGGAGAGGCAGGTCCTTGGTGGAGAGCCATACCCGTTGACCACACACGTAGGCTGGATGAGAGGACCGGTGACGATCGGCTGCTGCTTTGGTCCGCCCTCGGGTTTTGGCCAAAACCCCCCTGGCCTTCTTCCAGGTCCGGCGACAGCGCTGAATGAAGGCCAGGGCGGAGGGGACCGCAGCGTCAGGTTCCTGTGCGGGAAACAAAGGAGGGTTATAACCTAATGAACATTCAAAAGGAGACATACCGGAGGCGGCCGTCGGAAGGGAATTGTGGGCGTACTCGATCCATGAGAGTTGAGAGCACCAGGAACTCGGGTAGGAGGATGTCAGACAGCGGAGCATTCTACCGAGATCCTGGTTGGCCCGTTCGCACTGCCCATTGGTCTGAGGGTGGAAACCAGAAGACAGACTCGCAGAGGCCCCGATCTGTCTACAGAATTCTTTCCAGAACCGGGAGGAGAACTGAGGCCCCCTATCGGAGACCACGTCAACCGGCAACCCATGGAGGCGGAAGACGTGGTCCACCATCAGCTGGGCAGTCTCCCGGGCGGAGGGGAGCTTGGGGAGGGGGACGAAATGAACCGCCTTGGAAAAGCGATCCACCACAGTGAGAACCACAGTGTTACCATTGGAACTAGGGAGCCCTGTGACGAAATCAAGAGCGATATGAGACCAGGGGCGGGAGGGAATGGGTAACGGCCGTAGCAGACCAGCAGGCGGGTGACGAGGGGACTTGCATTGAGCACAAGTCGGGCAGGCCAACACAAACTGTCTGACATCAGTGATCAGTGACGACCACCAAAAACGTTGACGGACGGTAGCCAATGTTCCCCGAATACCTGGATGGCAGGCCAGCCTGGAGGAGTGACCCCACCGAAGAACCTTAGGGCGCAGCGCAGCCGGCACGAACAGCCTACCCGCTGGACACTCAGCTGGTACTTGCACCCCTCGTCCGGACTCTATCACTTGTCGTTCGATTCCCCAAGAGAGCGCTCCCACTACCACCCGCTCAGGGAGGATGGGCTTCTCCGAAAACTCTCTTTCAGGGGTCTCGAACACACGCGAGAGAGCATCAGGTTTAAGGTTCTTAGAACCCGGCCGGAACGAGAGGGTGAAGTTGAAACGACCAAAAAAGAGTGCCCAGCGGGCCTGGCGGGAGCTCAACCTCTTGGCCGAACGGATGTATTCCAGGTTCTTGTGGTCCGTCCAGACCAAGAAGGGCTGCGCTGATCCCTCCAGCCAATGACGCCACTCTCCCAAAGCCAACCTTACAGCTAACAACTCACGGTTACCAATATCATAGTTACGTTCTGCAGGACCAAGCCGGTGGGAGAAGAAGGCGCAAGGGTGTACCTTCCCATCAACAGCAGACCTTTGAGATAGAACTGCGCCGACCCCGACATCTGAGGCGTCAACCTCTACAATGAACTGGCGTTCAGGATCTGGAAAAGACAGGACAGGTGCAGAGACAAAACGAGACTTTAAAGTGTCAAAGGCCACCTGGGCGTCATGGTTCCATCTGAACGCTTTCTTGGTGGAGGTTAATGCCGTGAGAGGTGTGGCGATGAGACCAAAGCCCCTAATGAAACGCCGGTAGAAGTTGGCGAAACCCAGGAATCTTTGAAGTGCCTTACGAGAGTCGGGCTTGGGCCATTCGGCAACAGCACTAGTCTTAGCAGGATCCGCCTTAATCCCACCTGAAGAGATGATATGACCAAGGAACGTAACGGACTCAGCATGGAATTCGCACTTCTCCGCTTTGACAAACAACTGGTTCTCGAGCAATCGTTGGAGGACCCGTCTAACGTGTAGGGTGTGCATCTGGAGAGAGGGGGAAAAAATTAGAATATCGTCCAAGTACACAAAGACAAATTGGTTAATCATGTCACCCAAAACGCTATTAACGAGGTCCTGGAAGACAGCGGGAGCATTGGTCAAACCAAAGGGGAGAACCAAATACTCATAATGTCCCGTTGGTGTGTTGAAGGCTGTCTTCCACTCATCTCCCTCCCTTATGCGGACAAGGTGATAGGCATTGCGAAGGTCTAACTTAGTGAAGACCTGGGCTCCCTGCAATAGTTCGAAGGCAGAAGACATGAGCGGTAGGGGGTACCTGTTCTTAACCGTGATGTCGTTTAGACCTCGATAATCGATACAAGGGCGTAGGGAGCCATCCTTCTTCTGAATGAAGAAGAACCCTGCACCCGCCGGGGAGGATGAGTGCCGTATGAGACCAGCCAGGAGAGACTCCTGAATATAAGTGTCCATGGCCTCTCTCTCAGGACCAGAAAGGGAATAAAGTCGACCCTTGGGCGGAGAAGTGCCAGGGAGAAGTTCAATGGCGCAGTCGTAGGGGCGATGCGGAGGAAGCGAGGTGGCCCGGGACTTGCTGAAAACAGTGCCAAGATCATGGTATTCCACCGGGACGCCCTTCAGATCGGCGGGTAGCGTCTGCGGAGGACAAAAAACAGAGAGAGAAGAGGCAGAACCTAGACAAGAAACATGACATGATTGGCTCCAGGCTAAAATAGAATTGTTACCCCAATCCACGTGAGGATTGTGCTGTACCAACCATGGGTGACCCAGCACCAGCTGGTTCTCAGGAGTCTCGATGACATACAGCACAATCCTTTCGTGGTGGTTACCCGAAAGGGAAAGACTCACAGAGGGAGTGATGTGGGTGATCGTTGAAAGGGGTTTGCCCGCCAGGGTCCATGCATCTACAGGCTTGGCAAGAGGTAAGAGAGGAATTCCCCATTCACGAGCAGTGGCGGCTCCGATGAAATTACCCTCGGCTCCTGAGTCGAGGAGCGCTTGTCCAGAGTGGATACACCCTTGGAACTGCAGGCGAAAGGGGAGCAGACTGCGGCTGCCAGGAGAGCTTGATGAAGAGATGGCGCCCACCAGTACTCTCCGATTTACCGGTGGGCTTTGGATTTTAAAGGGCACTGAATAGCGAAATGCCCAGCCTTGCCACAGTACAAACAAAGTCCTTGGGCCAGACGTTGCTGCTTCTCCTGAGGCGTAAGGCGTAGTCGTCCTAATTGCATGGGTTCCGGAGCAGAGGATGGACCGAGGGAAGATTCCGTCTCTCCCGTCGGTGGGACCTTCCAGAAGGGGTTGGTTAGTCGGCGCTGGCGACGCCGAATCAAGCGGCTCTCGACACGTACAGATAAATTGATTAGGGCCTCGAGTTCAGTGGGGAGATCTAGGGGGGCCAGCTCATCCGCCAAGCTGGCGTCTAGTCCGTCAAGGAAACGGGCACGAAGGGCACTCTTGTTCCAGTCGCATGCTGCTGCGAGGGTTCGGAGGCGGATGGCGTAGTCCGTGACCGACCCTCCTTTTTGGGTCAAACGGGATAATTGGGCAGCTGCCTCATCCCCCTGGGCAGTTCGGTCAAAAAGGCTAGTCATCTCTTGGCGGAAGAGCTCAAAAGAGGCACAGCACGGAGCCTGAGTGTCCCATACTGCCACCGCCCAGTCCCGGGCAGAGCCGGAGAGGAGGGTGATAACATATGCCACCTTAGTGGCTTCCGAGGCATAACGGCGGGGTTGCAAGGCAAAGACCAAGGCACATTGAGAGAGGAAGGCTCGACAGGATTGAGGGTCACCATCATAGATGGGTGGGTTGTTCGCATGGGGTTCCGAGTCTCGGCCAGTAGAGGACCCTCGAAGTTCTCTATAGAGGGTGGAAAGTTCAGCAACGCGGGAATTAAGGGTTCCGATCTCCTGAGCGGTCGCATTCAGTTGGGTAGCTTGTTGTCCCAACAAGGCCCCCTGCTGAGAGATTGCAGCGCGAAGGGGATCGGGTCCTGCTGACTCCATCTTGGTCAGTCCGTTCTGTTATGAACGACTCAAGAGTCAAATGCAGGAGAATGGAGACTTTATTAGACCAGCACAGAAAGCCCGCACAGTGAATAATTGACCCAGACAGTAATGGTGAAAGTCAAAAATAGCAACAGTCAATAAGGCTCGAGCGCTCGGCCAGGAGAATCAGGGGACTGCACCAAGAGGTGCGTATTCCAGTAGGGGGAGAAAAAATCAGTTGACTCAAAAAATAAGTAATTCCACCCAGCGAGGGCCACGGACAAATCCACTTGAGGACGGCGTATCTGCTGGTGTGATCCTGTGTGGCAAACCAGCAGATCCTACAGGCATCAGAAGGTAGCAATGAGGTCCTTTGAGCAGGGATAATGGCAGTTTGGGAACTCCAGATTTAACAGGGAGCAAGGCAGAGATAGATATCTGGTGTAGATTAACAGCTCTGGAGCCTGGACAAGACAAGATGATGTCAAGAGACATGTACTCACAAGACAAGACTGGATAGGACAGCCTTCAGGTGATTAAACCAAACGGACTGACCCAGACAAGAGGAAACATGAGGAATATAAAGGAAAGTGAGCTGAGAGAAAACAAGGATCAGCTGGAGAAAGAGCGGGAAAATCAGAAAACCCCAGGTGAAGAGTGTTAACTAATAATGGAGCAAACAAGGTAACAAGGTGCGTGAATGGCAGGAAAAAAGCATCAAGACGTAAGTGGAAAAAAACCCCACAGGCGCTAGACCTGAGACCCGACAGATTCAACCTCTGTTTTGGTCGCTTTTAACTTGTGTTTCACTGTTGTACATTTTCTCTTCATGCTGTCACATTGAAATGCTTTTCCCCTCTTTATCTTACATTAGTTTTCAAAGTATCCTCCGTCTGTTTTCCACCAATAGACACACACTTTTGGCTCTTGTTTGACACCTTGTATTTTTGCACCACGGTATTTTAATCCTCTACAGCTTTGACTTGCCATCCAGGTAGCTATGGATGTGTTTCCAAATAGCTAATCCTATAGCTTGGTGTACTGTATGTGTATGTACATGCACATGAGTTTTATTTGTGTCACAGTCATTTAAACAAGTCAAAACACAGACTGGAATTTCCCCTCTTATTAGAGGGCTAGTGGTGCTTTCACAGGATTAGAGCATCATTTGACAAATCTCGTATCTAACCAAACAAAAACACAACAAAAGAGTCGCTCTTTAATATTTGTCTCTAAAAAATAGAAAACCCAATCTTTTTAAAATGGCAACGTTATGGATAATACTTACTGCAACATGATTTGTATCTTGTAAGATGTAAGTAAGATGTACATATACAGTACAGTATATAAATAAGATACACAGTGTTTTGTTCTCTTCCTTTGCAATGTATTTTAATTATGCTGTCAAAAACTGCTCCCGCCTAACCTTTATCCCATTTCCTGTATTCTTCATACCAGCCTGTCAGCCGTCATGTGCCACCTGTGAGAATGACTTTGAATGCACAGCGTGTGGTGGGTCTTTTCTGCTTAGTGGCAGGCAGTGTGTGACCACCTGTGAGAGAGATCTTTTCCAGGACCACACACGCTGTCTCCGTAAGTCAATTTTATTGTTTTGGCTTTATACTCTTTACTTCTGTACTTTTATAATTTTAGCTCTAAGAAATACAATCATATAGAGCATTCACCTGTACCTGCTGTTCATTTATTCACTGCATATGTAAAGATTCGGTAACCTGGTTTTGACAAGCTTTCTGACCGTAGCAAATCTTCTGGAAAGTCTCACGTGTTGGTGATCTCTTAACTGATCTGGGACTGTGAAATTGAGAGTACTGACTGTACAATTACACAGTCTCCAATCTCATTCAATTTCACACTTTAATAAACCCCTGCCATAGATTGAGCCTTAATGTTCTTAAAGAGACAGGATGGAGAGGAAATATCCTGCTTAGGTTGAACCCATTATGGTGGATTTAGCGAAATTGAGTACCACCAAGGGATTCAATGTGGAAAGTTTTTATTGTTTTGGAGTCATAACCATTCATCCTCTTGTTTTAATCCCTTAGTTGAGTGCAAATGTTAGTCTTCAAAAAGTTCATTTGCTTTACTAGAAAACAAAGCAATTTTCTTTCTTTCTTTTCATGCAGCACAAAACCATTTGAAACTTTAAAGAGTTTTGCAGACAGATAAGCACAAGTGTGCTTTCCATCATTTTTCGAGCATGCCAAGCTTATCCAAACCCTATAAATATGGTTACCAACCTCTCTTGTTCACACTCTGTTGTTGGCTGTCAAAATATTTTGGTACTCTTCCAACGTCACAAAGTTTTGGGCCAGCTTGGTGCCAGTTTTTGTGCGGAGACGGGCCGTGTAGATGGTGAATGCATGTTCCTCCCTGGGCACTGTGCCCAGAATTAGTTTAATCCTGAGCTCTACACTCACACAAAGAAAGAGAGAAGTCTTCTGACAAATTCATACATCCATCTTTGGTATTTTTTTAAATAATAAAAAAAATATATACGTATATATATTTTAATAATATATATATTTTTAATGGTTCAATTTGAATCGTATTTGTACTTAAAATATGAGTGACCCTGTGAGACAACATTAGAACTAGTTTTTATTTTCCTTTATTTTTATGAATTTAAGATGTTTACAGAAACATATACTTTGTGTTGCTTGCTAAGTTTAGCAGTACATTTACTGGTACTAAAGCACACCCGGTGTTAGAGACAAAGTGTTATTTTTACAGTTTTAAAGACATGAATGGCACCTCAAAGCATGCGACTTGTTGAGCAGAGGTGTGTGTTTTTTAACAACAACCCACAACGCCCATAAACTGGTGCCCTGTAAACACCCACAATACACTAGCTTTACGACAGTGAGTTTTGCATTGACAAGATGTTTCATACAAACACATTTAGCCTGTTTTATTACTCTGATTATTAATATTAAAGCCCTTTTGTGCCAAAATGAACTAAAAATGACAATGTACTATGACTCTGGGTGTAATGTAACAACATATACAAAATATGTTTTTCTCTAAATTTTGTGAATTCTTAAGGTGCTCAGACTTCCTTTCTCCATAATCCATAAATCCAGAGACCTCTCTCTCTCTCTCTCTCTCTCTCTCTTTCTGTGTCTCTCTCTCTCTATATCTCTCTCTATGAATATTGGACTGATGATAATATTTGAGTTGTAAAGTGAAATATTTGAGTTGAATGGTTCATTAGTTTTGCCAAGATTGGGTGCCCCTCTTTCTAAAGGCTAATATACTTTAAGTTTACGTTCACCCAAAATCCATTCGAACACTAATCCTTTTCAAATTGAGCTATGAAATTCACGGTCAACTGATGTCATAAATAAAGATATAATTATCAGGATGGCTTAGTGTTTGGTGCTTAAGCTTTAGATCTCAGCATGCTAGCTTAAGTCGCTCGATTAGCTACACAGAAGCTTATGTGAAGTGCTTTTTTTGTGTGTGCGCTATTTGTTTATACTTGTGATGTTTATCATATAGCGTACGGTTGTGTGTGAATGCGCTTCAGATCATCCCTCTTGTGTATATGGGAGTATGTTCTTCTCTCTTGTTTCTTCACAACAGAAAGTTCATATTTTGCTCTTGTTTAACTAATGTGTTTTCTCTCAAAGTCAAAGATACTTTAATTCCACACATAAATCTTCACCAGATCATGTCTAGAACACAAAGTAACCTTGCAAAGCTGACCTAGGCTATTTGTTTTGTTCATTGAGAAATGACTGATGTGTTACCTTATTGTATTCCGCCTTTTTAGGTTGCCATGACTCCTGTTTGTCGTGCCAGGGGGCGGGGCCTCAAGATTGTTTGACATGTTCAGACCCCTCTCACTTCTTGAAGGATGGATTCTGTGTTACAGACTGTGGCCCTGGCCACTATGCTAGTCAAAGCAGCTGTTTTGGTATGATGGGTACAATTCTTATCTGCACATTCTTTGCGTGTCTATGATTTAGTTTGGTCAGTAATATTTCCATATAATGTCATTTTAAATGATTCTAGGATGTCTTAGATATTGCGCAATATAATAATGTAGTGCTGTTACTGAGTTTTGATTAAACAACATTTTTTTACGTTATATATATATATAAAGTTTAAAATTTCAATGCCAATTTATGCCCATTTTCTGGCCCTAGCACTTTTGGTTATATCTTAGAATAGTTGTTGATTCTAATAGTTCTCGAAGCAATATTACGCTCTACAAATCTCACCAAGAAGAGATTTTAGCTTCATCCCGACAACATTTCAACAAATGCAGAATAAAACTCTAAATGTGCTTTCTGGAGTGGGAGAAATTTGCAGCAACCACAAAGACAGCTTGTCTATTTATCATAAGTGAGAATTGTGTTGACGGATGTTGCATGTGTCTTTATTGAGTTTCTAACTATGAGTAAAAATAGCTTGGGATTTGAGCACTTTATATTATGCATCGGGATGCTAATTTCAGTTTGTCCTGAGGCATTTCTGCGATCGCTTATTTGTTCTGGCACGAATGCTTTTGTTGCTGCTATTTGATTAGCGTTTATTAGACATGAAGTCGTTTCAGATCTTTAACAAACTTTAGTTATGTTTGTTATACATGATATTTGATTTCATTAATATAGCCACACGAAGCAGTGGGTCACGGTGCATTTAACAATTAAGGGCGTTGTTGGGCACGACACAAAGTTTCAAAGCAGGGCTTATTGCTTAAAAAAACTGTTATTTCATATGTATAGCAAAGCTAAGCCACACAGACTCAACAGCAGTGGCACAGTGATACTTAGACTATGTAATGCAGTCAGCAGTTACTAACTGGATACTTTATAACTGCTTAGAACGCCGTTCAACCAATCAGAATCAAGGACTAGAACTGACAGTTTTATCATTTATTACATGATATCATTTAATATAATTTCTTGTTATAGCTTGTGATCCCTCTTGTGTGACCTGTCAACCTGGCAGTCCTCGCTGCATGACCTGCCCACCAGAACATGCGTTGCATCATGAGAAATGTGTACCGCAGTGTCCACCACAGTATTACAAGGACAACCATGGCCGTTGTCAAGGTAAAAAGTTATACGTTTTTAGTGACTGTTTTACATCCATGTAATTCATATTTACTGAAAACTAGAAACATAATGAAAAATCTTTAATAACTTGTGTTTTTTTTGAGTAACTTTTTATTGAGTCTTTTTATTGAAGTATGTAACCTACATATTTTTTTTTTTAGAAAAAGTACGCGTATGGTAAAAAGTGGCATATGTGGTTTTGATATTTTCGATTCATGTGCAATGATCATATTAAAAATATATATTTCTACTTGGGTTGTCACAATATATGGCTTACAATATATATATATATATTTCTAGTTGGTAACCGTGATATTAAATCACATGATTATCGATATGAATTAATTTGAAACATATCTCCATATTGCAAAATATTCAGCACCAATTCAAATTTCTTGCCATTTTTGAGTAAAAATGGTTACAAACACTCTCTTTGCCTCCATAAACTAAAAAGTGATTGTGATTTATTGACCAGATAACAGCCAAAACACAAAATAAACCAAATCAAAAATGAATTTCACAGATGGCATCATTTATTTCTTTAAAATGCATTTAGATAAATATTGTGATAAGATTATCATTGAAAAGAAAATTGACCACGATAAATATTGTTACAAAAAATCTGATATTGAATTCAGTTAATACCCTTCTGTAATAAACTTCCCTTGAGTATATTTGTAGTAATTGAGTAATCTTGAAAAGTAGCAGAAAGTACCACAGAACCAAAACTTGATATGTACTGTATTTTGAATTCCTTTCCTGAACTTTGTCACTACTGTATTTCTTTCAGCATGCCACAGTTTGTGTTCGTCCTGCTCAGGGCCCACCGTGTCTCAGTGCATCTCTTGCCCAAGATCTCTCATCCTAAACCAAGGCCAGTGTGTGGAGTCCTGTGGAGAGGGCCTGTTCTCCAGGGGCGGCCACTGTCACAGTATGACTGCATTTTTACAACTCTGATATTACTCCAACTGTTCTATCATGATATTGGGGAAAATGGACAAACCAAACTGTACCATCCTAAAGATTACTAGTTTTATCTGAACAAAAACAAAATAGTCACTAGGATTGAACATATTTTGATGAACTGGAGATCATTAAATCTAAATTTGAAATTGAAATTGAAGTATGATTTGGTATGATGGAAAATTCTATGGATGTATTGAGGTTTAGAGGAATGGATGGAAAGAAAGAAATAAAACAGATGCTGTGTGCTCCCTATACAGGATTATCAAAAAGAATTATCATAACCAAACACATATTACATGAATATTACATTATACCGTGCTGTCGGATAGCAGTTGTCAGATAAGATCCCCAGTAAGCTTCTACAAGTACTTTGGTGGAAAGTGCCTAAAGGTCCTCCAAGATGGTGTCTGTCAAATTACAGCAAGGCTGAAAAGCATAATTGCAGATCACATATAGTAAAGTTTATAAAGATATAACCCGTGCACGAGGTGGATGTGATTTTGTTCTTGTATCTTACCTGTAGCACGATTGGACTAGCTGTGCCCTTCCCCAGTACATCAATCAGTGCTGCATTGCGGGATAGAAAGAGAGAGTGTGTGTGTCCCGAATACAGATAACCTCCTCTGGAGGTTCTGTGTGTAGATAGAGATTATTTGTTCATATGAGACTTCAAAGGGAACTCTCTAAAGCCTCACCAGGGAGCACTGGTCTCAGCCAATAGGACCTACTTCTTAGATATGTAATAGATACATCACCTTTCAGAAAAGATCCAGATCACAACTATCACGACTCATTTACATTAGGCACAAACCCCATAACACTCACATCACAACATGATTACCTGGGTTTAAAGATCACATCCACAGGAAACTATAATCCTAAAGTGAACTGAGAGATCTACGCCATCAAACGTCAATGTTTTATATAAATCCCAATTAGAATTTGGCTGAAAATATTAGAATCAGTAATTGAACCGATTGCCCTCTATGGCAGTGAAGTCTGGGGTCCACTGACAAATCCAAATCAAGATTTTACTATATGGAAAGAACACCCAATCGAGAGCCTGCATACTGAACTCTGTAAAAATGTTTTACAAGTTCACCGACACACAACAAACAATGCATGCAGGGCAGGATTAGGCAGATATCCACTAATCCTAAAGATATAAAAATCAAAGGGCAATCAAATTCTGGAAACATCCAAAGCCCAGAAACACCAGGACATGTGCAACGAAATTAATCTTCTCTGTCAGCCGGTCCAGAGCTTCATTCCTGAAGTTACAGTCTGAACATTTACAACCACAACATAACTGACAAAATCAGACCCGACCAAATTACAACACACATGCTATATCTATAAAACTATATCACTCTTTGGGAAACTCAAACAAAGTAACAAAGTAAAATGTAATGTTATTTAGCCCTAAAGAGAGAATACAGTATGGCAGACTATCTGTACACAGTGACAGATAAAATACCACGAGCCACGTAAACCAGATACAGACTCAGTGGAGTCCCTATTGAGACGGTCAGACACAGACAGACATGGCAGCCACAGGACCAGAGACTGTGTCCACATTGTGTTCTCAACAAAATTGAGACGGAACTCCACTTCCTAAAAGAACGCACACAATACACTTGAAGCAATGTTGCAAATGCTTTGGAAATATGAATGTACATTTCTTCATGCCAATAATGCACACTTAAATTGAAATTGATATAACGTAGAGAACATTTACAATATGCATGTTTTGCAAGTTTGTTTTTTAACAACCACAAAAACAGTCTTAAATTACATAAAACCACATAAAGTTATTTCTTTTATAAATGTTCTGTTGGCATCTTGCATCTTGTTTTTCAAGCGTGTTTTCTCTCTGTGTGCAGGGTGCCATGTGTCCTGCAGGGCGTGTGTGGGCCCTGATTCATCAGACTGCATACACTGTGTCAAACAAGAGGAGGTTCTGCAACTACAAAATGAAGATGTCTCTCACGGGGCCTGTCAGTCTGCCTGCAGGCCACAGCATTACCTTGACCCAGATCAGACCTGCAGAGGTGAGCAAACAAGATATAAAAATGGTAACACACACATGCACGTATCTCCAGATCCTCAGTAGCTCCCAGATTATAACCGATAAAATTCCAAGATAATAGCTGCAATCTGCATGCTCTCGCGTTGAAAGACACACCACTTAATCCTTCATGACTGAAAAGGCTAGAAGATTGGCTAGAGTTGATGTGCATGGTGTTTAACATTTTGTGGAAAATTGTATCTTCGAAATTGATAAGACAAATCCGTGCAGAATGGTGCGGGTTCATTTTCTATGGGTTAGGAAAGTTACCATTTAGTGTCGATGTCACCCAAAGAAACTTCTTGTCAATATGTTTACGTGCACAATGGAAATGGACATCACCATCAATAATGCACCTCACTTTCAAAGCAACTGAATAACATTTACATTTGTATGTTTTTGCAGTCGCAAAGGATAGCTTCTTTAATTTCTATATTTATGAATTGGCCACATGCGTACATAAAAATCATAATTTGGGGAGGCAGAAAGTCTCTGCAGTTATGCAAATTTTATTTTTCTAAAGCTGAGCATTTATACTGGAAAAAAAATTCTGAATCAGATTTCTATATACAGTATATACTATACTATATATATATATATATATATTCCAAATCATACTCAACTGCGGATGTGCAGCGAGAATGTCATACTGTGTTCTCGGCTGTCAACATTTGTCTTGACCGCGGACCCTCCTGATGACGAAATGCGGGCTGTAAGCCTTAGGCAAAGAAGGATGTCATCGTCTATCGGTCCAACTTAGTATACTGCATATAAATAAACATATCTGTGTTTACTGATGTGTTGCTAAAGGTGGTGAGACAGCGGCCAGCTGATTGTTCTTTCGGTATGGTGAAGCTCACTGCTGTCGACAAGTCTTTCTTCAATGAAGTCTTTTGTGCTCAACCAGCGAGCTCAGACAAATGTTGAGCATCCTCAGGGCTACTTGTCTGTAGTGTGTGTATGTGTATGCGTGTACTGTATGTGTTCATGTGCTGATGGATCAGATGTCATGTAGAGGAAATTCCAGTATGTAAATCCCTTGCTGCATTCCTCTGGGTGTGTGTGTTAGTCTGACGCAATCTATAAGGGGATGATAACTATAAATAATGACATGTTACCGTCTGATACACATTTCGCTTAACAGGAAGTTTGTAAGTTAACATTATTTGATATAGTAGTGAAAATAAGCTAACCATGACCAATACCTCAGAATCTCTTTATTATAGTATAAATATGTGTTAATATACAGTATACAATATTCAGCAATGGAAAAAAAATTGGAGACCATTTAGGATACCTAATGCATTAACAAATGATAGGTCATTTTTTATAAATATTTACATTTTAGAAGCTTAAAAATGATTTGATTTTTACCATTTATATCCCCCATTTAAATCACATGAATATTACATTTTATTGCCATGTTACTTTTAGTAAATTAATCTTATTAAAAAAAAATCTCAGAATAATTACATAGTACATCTTTTCAGTATTTTCCCCTAAAACGTTTTAAGAATTAAACCGTACGGTTTCTATTCGATTAAGCGATTATTAAAGAGTTCAACCTATTACTGCCAATGCCCAACTCAAAGATTGATGTAACTTTCTTATCTCCCTGACTTTATTTCACAGCAGACCCCAAAGGGCTTAAATGCCATTTGAACAAATAATGAGCAATATTTAAAGCCTTAAGACATGTTTATTGTATACCTAAATTCAATTAAAAGACGGGTTATTGCTGTCTTCTATAGAAAAACGGGCTCTGTTAGCATAGTGTGCCTTCTGTTCTTCTTAAGGCAGCATACTCAATTATGTGGATAGATACGTTAAGCCTGTTTGTGTCGATCAACGACTGACAAAACATGTTAAGACAATGCTAACTTTATGTTGTATGTGTCTGTTTAACATCTCTCTCATGTAATATGGTGGCGGTGGGGACGAGTCCAGACTTCACCCTGGTGAAAAGCTGTAGTTTTTGAGCGTTCTCATTTCATTCAGCTGCGTTCACACTTCTTGACTCTCTGACTGACAGCCGTTTTAGAGGAAATGCTTTCAGTTTGCTATGAAGATTGAGATTAAGAATTTATATATTATCATCATATCATCGCTTTGAGTCTGAATACCCTTCGGATTCATATGTAGTGTAAGATTTAAATTTGTTTTATACGTTTCAAGTGTATATATATTGAAATAGTCTTTATTATCGCTCATTGTTATTGCTTATTTTAAATGAATGGCAAGAAACAGTGTATATATCCTCAAACATGATCTCTTCTCTCACAGCGTGTCACACCTCATGTTCAGACTGCACAGGAGGAAGTTTCCAGAACTGCACTTCCTGTCTACTTTCCAGTGTTCTCCACCAAGGCCAGTGTCTCAATAAATGTCCTCATGGCTTCTATGTCCAAGATCGCACATGCCAAGGTGACGTTGTTTTTTGTTTATTTTTGGTACCTCCACAAATGCTTCTGTACCTAATAAGATCAAATCTGATAAATTTGTTATAAATGCCATAACTCGTCTGATGGATTTATGGCTCTAAAAGTCTTATTCTTTGTTCTTTTCTTTCAGCATGTCACCCATCATGTAAGGAGTGCACAGGCTCGTCCCAGGCAGACTGTTCTGCCTGTCCGGCTCATGCCAGTCTTCACAACAGATATTGTCGAACCAGCTGCCCTGAGGGCCAGTACCTGAATGATGTGGGCTATTGCAGTGGTGAGTGAAAATTGTCTTCCCAGACCATCATAACATTGCTTTACCGCTTCCAAGTGACACCTTTGTTCTCATCATTCCGCTTCAGTGTAAGGTGTCAAATGACCACGTTTAGCCTCCAAGGGGGATTTAGTGTTCTGGTATTGTGGAAGAGTCGGTGCCAAGAGCAGAAAGAGGAGAATATAACAATTATTTTGTAGAATGTGCTTTAAAGGAACAGTTCACCAAAATATGAAAACCTTAGGTTACTAAAGTAACCCTGGTTCTCTGATAAAATGAATTGAAGTATCTCACTATGGGTATGATTGCAGAAGCACCAATGACATCACGTCTGCCAGTCATGGCTGACCAATCGCAGCAGTTGTGTGGGAGTCCCGCCTCCCTGTATATAAGTCGCCTGCCGTTTCGTCATTTTCCGCATTCTGAATTGTTTGAATAGCTTTCAGAGGTAATTCTGTCGCATTCAGATTCAGCCTGTCACGGGCCAGGCCCAGAGAGCCAGTCTCTGAGGGGTTAAGTATCTCCCCCCGTGCTTGAGAGAGTATATTACAGTATTTGATTGTAGAATGGTATGTTCTAGTGCTTAACCTGGTGAACCTTCTCTATTTAAGTCAGTCTCTCTTAGACACCGGGGAGAGAGGAGGGTGCCAGTGTGTTATATCTAGTGTCGGTTTTGCTACTACAGCAGAGGTTTTCTTCATAGTCAGTTTGAACAAGTGGGTACCTAGAGGTCTGAATGTACAGTTATGATATTCCTTTTTATGTCTATTTTTTATTCACGTTATAATTTATGGATTTGTCAACCCAAACCTCTTCATATGCTGTAATAAAAATCCTTTTGGGAATTATCCTGTGTTTCGCCTGAGCCTTCCTACCACCTCCCTTGGCCCAGTGGCATACATTACCACAACTCTTAAAAGTAACAAATTTTGCCAACGGTGCATCACCGCCCACCAGAGAGAAAAACAGGCGACATTGCGAGTTTTCACGCGATGCGAAGAGATCTGCGGCTGCCTGACCCAACCTCTGCCATAGCTTGAGGCTCACTTGGGGGTGAAGCCTCCACTCCCGGTATAGTGGATTCCCCCTTGACAATAGGTCTGCTCCTCTGTTCAATATTCCTGGAACATGCGTTGCGCTTAATGACAGAAGGTGTTTGCTGCTCCATATATTTAGTCTCTTCGCTAAAATGTTAAACTTGGAGGAGCCAATACCCCCCTGGCGATTTATGTTAGCTATCAACGTTTTATCGTCTGTCCTGATCAATACGTGATGATTCCTGAGAAAATGCACAAAATGTCTGAGAGCTAGAAACACTGTCAGAAGCTCTAGAAAATGTATGTGCTTCTCTCTCAGAGCAGGAGACAAACTCCTCACTGTTTTGCCTTCGAACACCACCCCCAGCCGTCAGTGATGCGTCCGTAGTCACTACGTTTCTTGACATGACAGCACCCAGAGGGCATACAGTCTTGAGAAAAGATGGGGCTCTCCAGTGACGGAGAGCGCTCATGCATTCTAGTGAGACACGCATTCTGCGGCTTGGATGGCTCCAGCGGAGAATGCCCTGTGAGGCTGTCCAGTTTTGGAATTCTCTCATTCGTAACAAGCCCAGGGGAAGCACTGCCACTGTTGATGCCATTAAGCCTAGCATACAGAGACACATTTTGAGACAGCTAATTGTGGTTGTTGAGGACCCGCAAATCTTTTTCCCTTTTCCCACCGGCTATGTTGGCTCCTATGTGGACAATCTCGCCACGGCCCTCCGACACACTTAGATAAGATCCAGGTCTAATTGAACAGTGGAGGGTGGGCTGAATCGGGGGAAGAATGAAATCATCTTCGAGGATGGTGCACAGTACTTCATTGTTGTGGTCTTCCTCTCCCGCCAGCGGATTTAACAGTGGGTCAAGGACGGGTGAAACACTCTACGTCATGTCCGCCCATGAGCTAGTAGTCTGCGGACATTCCATCTGTTCCTGGGTTGAGCAGAGAGGCATGGGTCCGATTTACTTGCAACCACCAATTGCAGTCTCGTTTCTTGTGTTTTAGTCGAGAACCTAGCGCAGAGGGGGCAGCCCTCTGGGTTGGATATAGCTGCCTGAGCGTGGTTAGCGCCAAACAGGAGATGCAAATGGGGTGAGAATCCTGAGCAGAAACCCACAAACCACAGGCGCAGGGATGTGGAGGGTGCTTATCCCCGGAGCTTCGTCTGTGAACGGCTAAACACAGCTTCTGAAAATCATCCACGGGGAGGAGAGCGAGAATGATGAAATGTCAGGCAGCGACGGCTTTTATGCAGGTCAGGCGGGTGTGTTGTTGGTGCTTCCTGAATAATTCACGCCAGAGTCGTTCTCATAGTGAGATGCCAAACAAGTGTTAGAAAGAGAACACTTCCTCCATTTTCTCACCCTCAAGTTGTTACAAATCTGTATGAATTTCTTTGTTCTGATGAAAACAATATTCTGAAAACAATTGTTCTGATATTTGGAAAAATGCTTGAAACCAAACAGTTCTTGGCCGCCATTGACAATACCATAGTATTAAAAATTACAACACAAAAGAAGATTTTTTGAAGAATGTAGGAAAGGGCACTTTTGACTACCATTGTATTTTTTCCAAATATACGTTAAAAATAAAAAAAATAGCAGAAACCACAAAACCAGATTTAGAGACAAAATCATACGTTTAAAAAGAAAAAAAGATTTTTGAACGTTGTAACTACAAACAGTTGTGGAGACATTTGGTCTTTAAATCGAGCAAAGAAATATATCAAAATGATATTGTTGATTCTGAACAAGAAGACAAACAAAGACAGTTGTTGAGTGCAGGTGTCCTGTCCTCAGCTCAACATGACTAATAAATGATGCCCGGTGGACCAGGGCTTTGAAGTAAATCTCATCTGTTTTATGTTATCTGCTTTCATCTTTTGATATAAGAGTTACACAATCTACAAAATCATGAAATTAAAACCATGGATCAGGTTTCCTTGTTTCTCTACAATCAAATCTAATATTAGCCGAGACTGAAGATTTAGTCCTTATGGACAACAGGCTTAAATAAAAAAACAAGATCAAACACGATAACTGAGTATGTCTCCATGTTTTTCTATGATGAACAAACATAAATACATTTGACAGATTGTTACAGTTATTCCATGTCTATTATATCACTGCACAATATATTTTTTATAGAGACATTTTATGTAATATAAAGAGTAATTGTAATGTAATCTTAAAATAAATTTGTTTATAATATTTAGTAAACATCTGATGTCTGATTGAAGCTCTGTATCATGATGTGTTGGGGATGACCTTTGAGATTGACATGACAGTAAATAGCTTTTAAATTGTAGTTTTGGGGTTGATATTTAATAGATCAGGTCGTTGGTTTTATGTGCTGTGTTTTTTCATGGCTTTTATAAAGGTGTTCGTGGTAGAATAAGTCAGAAAGACAATGACAATAAAGCCTTAAAATATAAATGCATTATCTTTAAACCGTGGCTGGATTCGATAGGACTTGTTAAAGTGATAGTACACCCAAAATTCAACATTTTCTCACACTCTTGTCATTTCAGCCTGTTTGTCTGTATTTCTTTTGCAAAACACAAAGAAATATATTTTGAAGAATGTTGGTAAACGAAAAGCGGCCGTTTCCATTGACTTCCATCGGTTTTGTGTAAATACAATAGAAGTGAATTAGCACCGCTGTTGTTCGGTTACCAACATTCTTCAAAATATCACCTTATGTGTTCTGCGGAAGTACATCATTAAGGCAAAGCAAGGGCAAGGGCAAGGGCAAGGGCAAGGGCAGGGCAGGGCAAGGCAATTTTTTGAGTGAACTATCACTTTAATGTCTTCACAATGAAATATATTACTGTTATGTTTACTGTGTGAGAAATTGTTAACAGAGCGAATCTTAATGTATGACAGACAATGATAAAACAATTTTGACTTAATAATGAATGAAATGTATTAATTTGTTTCCAAAATGAATCATGTTTTTTTATTATGTTAACATGTTTTTATTGTGTTAGTTAGCTGTATTTTTGAGTTATTATGGCTTCAACTGCAGTTGGATTGATATGAATTGGACTGCACAATAAAAAAGCATGATTTTGGAACCAAACTCATATGTTCATCTTTGTTTCCAATTTCTCATGTGGCCTAAGAAAGCAAAAAATAAGTTTTAATTGGTCGAATCTTAATAATCACTTTATTATCAGCACCCAATGCGTGTCCGTGGCATTGGAGCCAGTGTACTCCCATAGCTGATAAGCAGTGAGAAAAGATATAGAGATTAAAAGAGTGTTTACTTTTACACCTTTAGAAACTTCCTGATAAGTATCTGTATTTTTATGAATTCTTTCCTCTGTCTTCTCTCTGTCTTCTTATATCGGTTCAGAGTGTCCTATGAATGAATTATAGAATCTAGCACCTCATTATTACCATTAGTAAAGGCAATTTCATGCTTAATTATATGTGCTCTCTCTCTCTCTCTCTCTCTCTCTCTCTCTCAGAGTGTGAGGAGACATGTCAGCGGTGTGTTGCAGATCTGCAGACTGGTTTTGGTACGGTGTGTTTGTGGTGTAAGGTCCCTAGAATGTTGCTGCTGGGAGATCACTGTATACCGCAGTGCCCATCCAAATATTTTCGGAGACAAGGAGCCTGCAAACGTAAGTGCAGTGCAAGCAGTAGGCAATAACCTTCATGGACTATTATTTTATGTCAACTAAAGAATACTCAGGGGGTATTCACAACGTGTCTCCTCGCCTTTCATATTATCCATTTACTCCTTATTAAAGCAAAATATGAAATTAAAGAAATATCATCCCAATATCTTAAACTACATTTATTTTTCCGTTTTATCTTACAATATTTCTTTAAATAGTTTTGCTTCATGTGACCTCATCTGAATCCCATCAAAACCGTGTCCTGCTTTACACCCAGGACTGGGTGTGGTTAATATTTGAATGTAGGACTATTTAAATCCCATTGCCGTTGTCATTCTACTTGATCTGTCAGCGTAATGCAGGACTCATGTAACTGCAGTCTCTGTTTTCATAACCCTGATGCAATTACCTGTGATGTTTTGAAAGTGGTTCCTCCGCTGACAGTGTAGATGAGGCAGTGCATTTATTTTTATAAGGGTGTGTGATGTATAGCTTTAATGTGAAATCATTTTTGACTTTGATGTGATATATAAAATCTTATGACCTTCTTTATTCGGTGGTGTGAATTTCCACAAATGCGCTTATACGCGAGTTTGTGCAGGTCTGTGTATTTACATTCTGTATAATGGAGAAGTTACATATTCCATCCCAGTTTTATATCGTTTATGTCCATTTGACAAAGTTATGTATGAATTTGTATTAATTCTTACTGCCGTTCTCCAGAATGTCACTCTTCCTGTGAGGAGTGTAATGGGGATGGTCCTCTCTCCTGTACTTCCTGTTTGGCCCCTGCTGTTCTGGTCTCATCAGGTTTTTGCAGCCCTCGCTGTCCATCTGGATATTACGCTGATGAAAACAGAGTGTGCCAAAGTAAGTACATCTTGATAATTGTGCTGTTTATCTCAGTATACCGTAATTGACTGTAAAATAATTTTCAATATTCCACCACCTGACCTCTGCTTTCTGTATTTATATGGATAAATGATCTGTCTAATTTCTATGAACTATCTTTCTGTCTTTCTTTCAATATAAAAAAATGTGTACTTTTAACTGTTGATTGTTTGGTTATTGTTGCAGTGTGTGACAGTCAGTGTCTGAGCTGTGAGATGCCTGGTGTGTGTACGTCTTGTAGAGATCCAGCTAAAGTACTTCTCTTTGGGGAATGTCAGTATGAGAGCTGTGCACATCAGTATTATCTCAACACAACCACACGTGTGTGCAGAGGTAAGTCTCAGCATGGTTGTGCTGGACTGCTTCTGTCAAACCATGTGAAAGGGGTTATAATAACATCGGATGTTGTAAATTTGAATTGTTTGCATGTTGTATTGCTTATTTTTGCCTTTGAACATTGTTTTATTCACGTCTATTACATCTAAAACATTAAATCAAAATGACTTAAAATATTAAAAAAGAGTTAAAGGGAGTTAAAGGGTTGCTTCTGTCATCACTTACTCACCCTCAGATTGTTCCAAAACTGTATACATTTCTTTGTTCTTGCTGAACACAAAGGGAGATATTTGGAAAAATGTCAGGAACAAAACAGATCTAATTCCCCATTTACTGCCATAGTTGAGAAAATAAATACTACGGGAGTATGATGACAGAATATTCATTTTTGGGTAAACTAAGCCTTTAAATTTGTTTTATTTAAAGGAAAATGTTAATTGTTTTCACCAAATATATATAAGAGACCTTATACAAAACACCAAATAGCTGGTAAAAATATGTATTCTTAATGCAAGGGTGAAGTATCTCATGAAATAACATCATTATAACACCAGGTGACTCTTTGCTTATAATATATGGGATTTAGATGTGGGCTTAAAGCATCATAGACCCCATACAGTGAGACCTTTCTCTAATTTTGTTAGGATTTCGAGATTTAGTTACGGGAACAATAGGGAATAGAGATTAGGAATAGGTGTCTATTGATGTATGCGCGTACGTGTGCGCGTGTTTTTGTTTGTCCATCCTATATAAACCTGTATATAGTAACACTAACATTGTGGGGACCGGCTAGTGGTCACTGTAAAAATGCAGAAATGATAGAAATAACATTAGAGCAAAAATAGATGTGTATAGAAAGTGTGAGGCCATGGTAGACCCAACAGTGTCATCCCAGAGATATCAGTAATCTCTTTGCAAATACATTATATGAATAAAAGAGCACCTCTATAGTGCGTTTAAAAACAATTGGAATCTTTGTTATGTCTCAATATGCCTCCCATTTGTATGCATGTATGCAATGTTGCAGAAAGAAAGGTCCAGAAGGTTGGAGTGAGCAATAGAGGGCATATGAATGCGTTATGTGGGTATTTAATGCTGTTTTGCCCTGCAGTACAGTATGTGGATGAAGGTTGCCTTGACAGGATTTGGAGATAGCACTTCAATAATTGAGAATGTCATTGTTTGTGCCTCTATTGATAGGCGTGTAATAGGACTACACAGTCTGAATGGCATTTGAACAAATTAGCTGTGCTGGATTTAAAATGCAGCTGAGATTACACTGAAACAGAATAAATATTGGTGTCACGGCCGTTTCAATTGCCTGTATTGTTAAATTATGTTGTCTTTTTCTCAGAATGTCTTAATGTTTTGACTGGGCGAAATATTAAGTAAGGGAGGGGAGTGATTATGATGTGAATAAAGGGCAGACAGAAAGACTTTTTAATAAGCTGAGCTGATTTAGAGATTTCTACCGCTGTTTAATCAAATGGTAACATTATATTTTATAGATGATATGAAGACTGAGCAGAGGAGCAGTTCTCTCATTTATTACAGTATATATAAGGCAAACACAGTATTGAAGTACCTCATACTTTCTTATTTTTAGCTATTGTGAGGGTTTCACAAAATGTAAATTATAACTAGATGTGTTCAGCACAATAAGACACTTGAGAGGGGATGCTATATTGTGAATATGTCACACCTGAAGGCCTTTATTTGGCACGACAGCGGAGTGTCTGATACCCAGATAGTTGTGACATTTTTAATGTGGCACTGCCTCAAGTGTGTTACTTCATTTGAAGCTGGTGTATCTGCTCTTTCTATATCATCCCTTAAGTTTCTTCATTGCTTGGCAAATGCAAAAAAGCTGGAGTTAAGTTAATGATCGATATTTCTTGATTGAACGATTGTTAATGCTGATTATTACTAGTGCTTTATAAAACTGGTGTTTTGTCCAATGTTGGAGAACCCTTTAATTCCTTAAAAGGATATTTCACCCAAAAATTTTGTAATCCTCTTGTCATTTCAAAAAATAAAAAATTACTTTCTTCCGCAGTACACAAAAGAAGATATTTTGAAGAAATACAGGTTTGAAATAACAAGAGGGTGCGGAAATGATGACATCATTTTCATTTTTAAGCCAAATATCCCTTTAATATGTACAAATTTAGCATGAACATATCCAAACATGTCATATGACATCATAGGACCGCAAGAGTGTTTTGAAAGCAGTATTGTCGAGAAACAATATTTTGTTATACAATGATCAACCTGCTCAACACTGGATGCGGTTGCACACATCTTATTGCAAAACAATGAACTTTAAAAAAGTGAAATAGTAGTGGTTGCTTGTTGATTCGATCGACTCATGCTTTTGGCTTGTTATAACATAACAATTACAAAGCTTTATGACATAGTACAGAAAAGAGAAAATTACATATTGTGCCTTTAATATTGTGGAAAATCTCAACATACCGTGGCCAATTGCTTTATTCACCGAACATTGTTACAATGTTGAGTATTCAGAAACTGCAGACAATGATGTCAGTTTAATATTTACATACGGAATATATGCATAAGGCTTTATCACACATTACACATTGTAGCCATTTGTATTATCTTCAAAAAAATGCATGCAAATCTCATTTCTCTCATGCTCTCTGCTCTGAACAGTGTCTGTGTTTTCTCCTTTTTAATTGATTTTCTCATATTTTCTTCTCAAATCTCTTCCACCCACCCTGTCTCTTACTCTCTCCCTCAGAGTGTGACTGGAGCTGTAACGCCTGCCGCGGTCCCCTGCGTAGTGACTGTCTGCAGTGCATGGAGGGATATGTCCTGCAGGATGGCATTTGTGTGCCAGGCTGCTCCCTGGGATACTACCAAGATGCTGAGAGATGTCTGAGTCAGTGATCAGAAATAAAAATAATCACCTTCATTATGAAAATGAGTTCAGCCAATCTATTTTCCAGCTCAATAATCTTTGACATTTCAATCGCTCAGTCGGTTAATGTAGGGAGTGCCAGCGATGCCTGCTGTGTAGTGCCCACACATCAGCCGTTGTGACATTGCCAAGGTTTAATGGGACTTCAATGAATTTCTTTCAAATTAGACTGAAAGACTAATGAGTGTTGCTGTAGATATGGAGCAGACTCATGAAGCTGCTATCATTTAGAATTCATATTCATATTGCCTGTCATAGATTGATATTGTCCAACATTTGAGCCAACAAAAATGAAATGCACTCATATCACTTTCTTATTTTTGCAGAACATTCAAAAGATATTTTGAAGAACGTTGGTTACCAAACAATATTGGACCCCATTGACTTCCATTGTATAGACACAAAACCACAGAGCCATTTCTCAAAATATCTTCTTTTGTGTTCTTTATACATTCTTTTGGGTGAACTATCCCTTTAAGTCATATCAGTTACAGTTCATCACCTGCAGGAAAACGATTTCACAACCTACATAAAACTAATTTTGTGTCATACATTTTTCACTCTGTCTCAATGAACAGGCTGTGATGAGCACTGTGAGCAGTGCCAGGCCCATGGCCGATGCCAACAGTGCCAGCTGCCGTACGCCGTGTTGAATGGGCTGTGCGTGCTGGAATGTGGCAAACATCACTTTCTAGATGACTCTACCCGTCAGTGTTCTGGTGAGGGGTGTGAATTTGTTGGGAGATGTTTAGAGTTGTGGTCTTGGCATGATTACCAACCTACTGATTTCAGAGAAAATAAACATTATGAAGTTGTTCCCTTGTGTCGTATGTGAAACTGATTTGTTTATTGCTGTTATTTCCCAGCATGCTCAACTGGTTGCTCGGATTGTGTGAGTCTAGCTGACTGCCGTATCTGTGCTGAGAACTTTTTGAAGAACGGCCGATGTAACCCGGACTGTGGGCACGGCTACTACGCTGACCGAAAAAACAGAACTTGTTACGGTAAACTGGACCTTATACAGAAATGCATCCATCGTTTTTATAAAATGACCTGAAAAATGTATTCTTCAGAGAAATGGTGTTGTGCATTTATTAACAGTGTATGTTCATAGGTTCAAATTATGTTATTAATGTTTTTTTTCTGATTTTGATTACTTTTCATACAGCAAACAACCGTGCTCCATCCCTCTATATCAATGGCTCTCTATTAGTTCCTATCGGTGGAGTTAAGCCTCTGGATCCTGCTCTCCTGTCAATCAAAGACGCAGACAGCCAATCAGAGAGCATGCTGCTCCAGCTCCTTCAGCCACCAAATAACGGTCATCTAGTGATCCTGGAGAACGAGGGAGAGAGAACACTGGACAAAGACGACACTTTCACCATCACTCAGCTCAAACGCAGAGCTGTGCGCTTTGTCCACGACAGAGAGCAGACCAAGTGAGTGTGCGCTAGATCTATGACCTGAAGTTATTTTTCTGTTGTAATACTTCCTTTGGCCTCATCACATAGGTTTGTTTACCTCAAAAGTGTCGACACTTTGGGCTTCTTGACTACCCACACAGGAACAATATCTTAACCCGTGGCCTGTTTTTGGGGGTGGTGTTCAGATAAACCAGGTCAATTTTTGGCACTAGTAATAGAAAAATGTAATATTTCAGATTTAAATAGACAAGAGATTTAGCTGTCTCCTGGGGTTAAGTAAGTTAAGGTTTGCATGATCATCCGCGTTTAGGGAGCAATTTCAATATTTATGAACTAAATGATGTTTGGAAGTCTAAAATCTATCATTTCCTACTGTTTTTACACTGTTCACAGTTCATGTAAAAGTTTATTTCTCATACACTAAAATATATCACGTTAGTTTAGAATTCTGTCACACAAACAATAATCTTAAATCATAATTTGTCAGATTATTAGTCAAATGTGTTCCTGTAACTCAGTTGGTAAAGTATTGATTTAGTAACTTCAATCCCAAGGAACACACATACTAATAAAAGAAATGCATATATTAAGCACACAAAATATAAAGTCAAACAGACATGTAAATTCCTGTTCATTCCATTTCATTCTATTGAATAGTAAAAGAGACTCATACATACATACAGACATCTCACTTACATCCAAGCAAATACACACATTGTTTTCTATATCTTGATGTCAGCTTTTTTTGCATAAGAAAGTGAAATTTGTCAATAAATATAACATTATTGTTGTGGACCATTACAAATTTTCATTTCAAAACAAAATTTCTAGTCCAATGGAAAGGCCCATTCATTCACCTTTTTGTTCTTCGGAATCTGCGAGGCTTATGCTGAGCGCATTATCTCTCGATGACTACTGGATTCGAGAACAGTGGATTCGTCCTGGCGTGTGCGATTTTCCCCTGGGCGTTTCGGTAGCGAGCCGAGGGTGTCTAAAAGAGCAAATTTCCCTGAAATTTTCTACAGCGTGCATATGTGGCTAGGCATGTCTCGCTGCTGAAATCTTGGATGCAGCCATCTCGTCCTCAAACCCGACGGGTACGATAACTGCGTCACATGTTGAGGACATTAAGCTGATGTAGCGTTTGTGGATACGGCATGCCCGTACTGCGAGCCTAAGCCGGTCATTGTGTTGTGGTCATGGTTGGCTGTGTTCTTCGGGTCGTGTCCACAACCTCGGGGAGCAGGGCATGCATACTCTCACTATTTCTGCGACTGGCTCATCTTGGCGCACTCGCAAGATCTGTTGTGTACCCAGAGAGACCTTGTGCTTCGCCACCTTGACTTACTGGGCCTATGGGTCAACTCTTATCTCGGCATGACACTAGACTCTGTTACATGAGCACACCTTAACAGAGTGCGCCCAGTCAATGTGGCTGAAACCACTGAAACTTTTTAGATGCTCCTGGGGCATATGGCGTCCTCGACGGCAGTCATGCCACTCGGGTTGATGCATATGAGACTGCTTCAGCATTTGCCTTAGAGTCAAGTTCCCTGGAGCGTGGCACACCGGCACGAGGTGTACTCCCCTCACGCAACGGGCATGCAGTGTCGGGTCGTTGGATGGGCCCCCACCTGCAGAGAATTATAAATTGTCTAGAGTTGCTGGCCGCTTAGCCTCTGGAGATGGTCCTCTCATTCAGGGCAAGCACATGCTGCTGTGCTCGGACAGCATGTCTTCCGTAGCGTACATCAACCGCCGGGTGGCGTACGCTCACTACAGAGGTCGCAACTCGCCTGATGCCTCCTCCTCTGGAGTCAGCAGCGGGTGGAATCCTCTCATATCCTGGGCGACCTCAATCAGACAGCCGATGCGCTCTCTCGACAGGTTACGCTCCTAGGAGAGTGGCGACTCCACCCCCGTGGCGTCTAGTTCATTTGGGAGCAGTTCGGGCATGCGCAGGTGGATGGCTGTTGGTTCCCTGGACACATCTATCCCATTGCCGGCTTTGGTTCTCCCTGACCGAGGCCCCCCTCTGCACAGATGCCTTTGAGCATAGCTCAAACAAGCGGAAGTAGCACAGGTCCCCTCACAAGGTAACCCCGATACCTGAGCTCGGCTTCACACGTAGTGACTCCCCCTACTTGTGTAGTCCCGTCTGACATCTCGTCACTCTTGGTTCCCCTGTCGGTGAACCTGTGACCTCCCCTCGGTGGACTCCGCCGCTTCTATGCACCCCTGGTTTGGTTGGTTTTGGTATAGTAACCCCATTCTGTCAGTCTCGACACAACGTCTTGTTTCCTCCATCAGGGAACTGAGGTTACATTCGTAACCAAGACGTTTTCTTTGCAGTATTTGAGGTATAAAAAATACAGAGCATCTTATCTATAATTTTGACCTGTTTCTTCAGTTTTCATTTTGTTCAAATACATGCCAATACAATTTTATTTAAAATTTAGGATAAATACGTAAATAAACAGAAAAATGTAACAAAAAAAATTATTTTTCCTAAACACATTTTTTTACGTGTCTGTATATATCTTTGTTTTTAACAGCAGATTATGTTGACGTGCTTTTCAGAAATGGGCAATTCGTGTTAAGGGCAGCAGATCCTCAACTGTTTTCACAACCACAAACTGTTCCTGTGCAGGCGGTCTCCCACCAGGTACACACACACGCACACACATGCACGCAAACACACACACACACACACACACACACACAGAATAGAGAATAATGGGCCTTCGTTCAGTAGTCACAAAATCAGATAAAGCAGCTACACAGGAATTACTGGAGTGTATATATATATCATCCCAGCCAATTATTCTGCCTCTATTTGGCTTTTTTATTATTCATTAAGACAAGTCTGAACTTCAGAGTGAATGCTTCCTTTTCCTGTGTTTCATAAAGGCGCGTATGTGCATACCTAGACAACTTAAACCTCTCGCCCACATCCTTAATATTGATTTACTACCCTCTTTACCTTACTCTGTGGGAGGATTATAGCACATTGAGCCGACAACAATTCCTTCTCTCTCTCTCTCTCTCTCTCTCTCTCTCTCTCTGTCTTTTGCTCAGTCCTCACTGGCATTTTATGACACTTCTCAGATAAGTCACCAGAGAACCGCCTGTGTCTGATCTCCACCAGACAACCGATGCAGACTCGCACACAGAAACCTGAGCTCCCCAACACAAATCTAATAAATGTCATTACAACAAATAACACCCAAAGTACATTCTTGCCCCTACTGGACTGATAACACTTACTCAAGAAGTCAGTGCAATTCTTTCTGTTGACTGAGCAGTTCTAGCGATCGTTGTGGAAGATGGATTTTAAAGCAGAGTGCGATACAGAGAGAATTGACAGTGAATCTGTTCCTGAGCAAGTTAAAATGTATCAATCTTTCAGCCTAAGAAAATAGTGTTTTTTTTTTCAAATAGAATTAGCTTTTGAATATTTCTGGCATCAATGCATATTGGAACATATTGAGCATTGGTGCTAATTTGGCCAACCTAGGTTTGAATTTGGCTCGCAGCATTTCCTTCTTTCCACTAAGGACAAAAAAGACTTGTGTCTGCGCACAAACCCCATTGAAAACATCCTGCTACACCATTCCATCCATTTGCGTTTAAGGTTCAAGGCCTACATTGCACACAGAGAAGATTGCCGTCTATTTTCCCCTTTTTTAACACAGATTGTGCCTCATCACATTTGGCCTAGTAGGCGAGTACACGAGTAGGCGAGCAGCTCTGCCAGAATTCTCACCTTTGGACACCTTCATTTATAACCCTACCACAGTTATGCCTTCCATCTGGTCTCACAACTAAAAGATGTGTCAAGTCTAATAAAATGACCCAAAGCCACCAGATTGGCCCAGAATTCAGGACACAATCACACCCTGTCTAGCTCTAAAGCTGTACAACATTGATGTTAAAGAGACAATGTGAATGATCAAAGTTTAATGGACTTTAGATAGAAACCCCATGTTGGTCAAACGCTAACTTGAATTGTGGGCATCATGAAAAATGTAAAGGCAAATGATAAAACATTCACTATTTTGTCTGGTTTTATTCACCTTCACCCTTCAATTAAAATGTTTTTCTAATGTTGCTACAATGTTTACATCCATTTAATACAAATTCTGCCTCCACAGCCACCCACTGTAATATCCAACCAAGTCTTGCACATCAAATCTGGTGAGACAGCGTTCATCAGCAGGTCCATTTTTCACATCGATGACCTGGACAACCCACAGGACGTTTTCATCACGGTTCTGGATGCACCTCAACATGGCCACCTGACGCATGTGCACGGCGACGTGCCCGTAACCCATTTTAAGCTGGTGGAGCTGGATCGCGAGCAGCTTCAGTACGTACATGACGGTTCAGGTGGGGACCAGGATAGACTTCTGCTGCAGGTCAATGATGGACACAGCTACCAGAACATTCTGTTTCACATCAGCGTTGGACAGAAGGTATGGACAAGGCAGGATTTTCCGGTGAAATGTTTCCAAGTAAAAGTTGGCATGTGCTCTGTGTTTTTTAAGCTAAACGTTCTGCCATTTTGCAATGAGTAACTAATATTATATCTCATGATTATTTAAGGGGCCATCAATGTGTCATGTACTTTCATGTTAGTTTAAAAATATTAAGTGTTAAAAAATGTAAGCCAACAGCTCTTCAGCATTTTGGGCTTTGATCAAGATTTTTTTGACCTAATTATGGATTCCTGCACTTCACCTGATACTGAACACCTTGAGGCTACTGCTCCATTCATTCTTGATTTATTTCAAGTTTCATGGCCACTGCTTCAATGAAATCACTTCATGACTTCACGCCGTTTACGCATAATGAATGACATTGAAATCACGTTCTCCTTTATAGACAAAACACTTTTTTTATAGCACAGTCACTATAACCAAGTCAGGTTGGCAGTAACTGAGGTTCGGCTGTCTTTTGTCTACTTTGTTTATAGTTTTATGTGGGAGTTTTATTTTCTCAACAATTTTTCCATAGGCAGTTATTCATGCTAGTTGCTTGACTGCTTTTTCATGCGTTTAGCATCCTTAAGGTTGTACTTAAAGGGATGTTCCTCGTGTAGTTCAAAACCTATGACTTTCTTCTTTTGAACAGAAAACAAGAGAAGATATTTGAATAACTGTGTCTGTGGTTTTGTGTCTGTACAGTGGAAGTCAATGGGAGCACATGTTGTTCGGGTACCAACATCCTTAAAAATACTCTTTTGTGTTCCCTTTAGAGGTCTAGTGTGTAGTTTTTTGGAGGATCTATTGACAGATATGCAATATAATATCCATAACACCGTAATGAAGGGCTTTTATAACCTTAGAATGAGCTATTTCGTCTACATACACCGTGGGTCCACTTGCATGGAATTCACCATGTTATTTCTACATCAGCCCTTAACGGACAAACTGATATACGGAGCACGTTTTGTAAAAACGTTATAACCTTAAGCAAAGAAGTGAAAAGCTGAGTTTAGTGTCAGCCACCGTAGTGCTTCGAGGTTAGTGTTGGAGTGAGCCTTTGGTTGCAGTTTACAACTTCACCACTTGATGTCGCTTTATTTTACTCATTATAGATGACCTGTCAAAGAAGTTGATTTGCGAGCAAACAGATGATTTATCTGATCTACTGCAACTGTCACCTTGACCCATTTCTGGCTAAGCAGAAGTGGGGTGTAGAATTCTCTAAACACATCTGCTGATAAAGGACTTTAATCTCTTGATTTATCATCAACACACACACACACACACACACAAAGATATATAGTTGATAGTTGTAGTGAGGTAGGCGGGACGAGAGCCGGTCTCATATCATGGAGGAGATTGTGGAGCATAAGAGGACGAGTGACCGGACCGTCAGTGAGAGAGGACCAGGCCTGGATTTTATGTTGTGTTTTATTTTTTGTTTATTTAATTAAAAGTTATTTTGTGTTCTACGGTTCACGTCTCCTTCCTTCCCTTGTATTGAACCTTGTTACAATACTAATAGTCAACTAAAATTACCCTTATTGTTACACAAGACGTTTTTCCACAATCAAAATACAATCACCCCCCTTGTTGTTTCAAATTGCCCCTTTCTGACTTTGTGACAAACCCCCAGCCTGCTGATGTCTAGACAGATTGCAGCATTCCAGCTTTTCTCAACTTCCCACCATCCCTTTCATGCTCTGCTCCCCTTCCACACGCCCGTATCCACACATCTCTCTGTAGTGTCATCAGATTACACCTGCCTTGTTTTCCGCTGCAGCCTGTTATCTGGAAACTGCTGATTCTAAGCAGCTTTTGACTAGCGGATGCCCTGTTCAGCCCGAACGTTCTGTTTGCCGATCAATAGGACAGCGGTTTGATTGATCGGATCACGGCAAGCTTCATTTTGCAGAGAATGAAGGGTGGCACAAGGTTGAATTAACATGCACCTTAGCTTCGAGGGCAAGGTATGGGTAACATTCTTAATCCGAGACATTGAGAGCAGGAAGAGTGAATGGCTGAGCGGGCAGTGCGGCAACCGTGGCTTAATGACCAGTTGATTGATCGTGGCTTTGGCTTAGGGAGCAAGGTCCCGGCTCTCAAAAGATGCGTAACTTGGGGATTTCTGAAGTGAAGAAAGAGAGATAAAAGAGGAAGTTGACTTTCAATTAGATTTGGGGAGTCTTTGACGTTTGCAGTCCCTGATGCATTTAAAAGTGTGAATAAAACTTGATTTTAATGTGGTCTGGGGAACTGGAACAACCCTTGCACTTATTCACTGCAACTCTTACTTTAACTTTCTTACAACTTCTCAATTTAAAGATCAAAGAAACTTTCTCACAGATTTTGCCAGTTGAAAAAATGCTTTATCTGGTTTTAATCTTGTGTGGTTTGTTTCATCTTTATATCTAAATGAACTCATTGTAGATCAAAAATATTTTGGAAAGTTGATGTAAAGCTGCAATCTGGAACCTTTTTTGGCTAAAAGTAAACAAAAATCAGTTAAACTATCTCCTTAATGGGTGTGTTTAATAGATGTAAAAATGTAATTTCTTTAATCAATTATTCACCCTCATGTCATTCTTAACCTGTATGAATTTCTTCTGTAGAATACAAAAGAAGATATTTGGAAAATCAGGTAACCAGACAACATCGACCCCATTGACTTCCTTTGTATGCAACCAATGAGACATTTCTCAAAATTTTTCATTTTGTGTTCCTCAGAAGAAACATATACAGGTTTTGAACAGTGTGAGGGTGAATAAATGATAACAGAATGATGACAGAATTCATATTTTTGGGTAAACTATCCGTAAATTAAAGCACCCTTATAAAATAAAATATAATTCAAGCTTGTGTGTCGTTTTTTATTATCAGTTGAACGTCATTTGTGAACGTCAGCTGTGAGGTCTTTTAGAACAAGACTTTTTTGACCTGTGAGAGAATTGCCTCTCAGCACACATGGAGGATCAGGCTCAGTAGGATGGTGGTGGATGGGTGCCAAGGTGCTTCCTCTGTGAATCTGAGCTTTCATCACCCCACATCCTTGAAAGTCTTTGATTATCTGTGAAGCAGAGGGTCTTATTCACCGCAAAGAGCTCCTGAGCTAGCATTCAGAGCCACAAAGCTTTATGATCTAAAGATTTGTACCGTAGCAATAGCTGAGTAGGTATGAGTGCATGAATGCTCAATGTAAAGTGCTGGGAAGATCTTTTCTTGTAGTTTTCTATTCATTATTCAAACTACACGTTTACCTGATGATGAACTTTTGAAACCTTGGAACTTTTTCTTTGCATTGTGATCCACATGCTGTTATTTTTGTTCACCCAAAAAAAAAAAAGGATGACAAAATTTTCTTTTTTGGGTGAAATATCTCTTGAAGTGAAAAAAGAAACATGTGAATTGCAATCCTTATACTTTCTTCATAGGTTGGGTTGACAACTAATTTGCGTTCAGTGCTTAAGACCTGGGTCAAAGAAGGGGGAATGGTACAACTCTCTAAGAAATGTCTCAACGCTCAGTTCAAAGGAACCGGTGACTCTGAAATTCTCTACACCATCAACTCAGAGAGCGGACAGCCCAAATACGGTATCATCAATTAAACTCATACTGTCTTTTCTTCCTTTCCATTTTATTTAATGCAACAAAAAAACTCTATACACATATAACAAAAGTGTCATGTGTGTTCCTGTAGGGGAGATTGTGCTGGTGTCTATGCCTGCTGATGGTCCGGAGGAGGCGTGGCAGTTCCAGCCGGATGGCCAGGACACCACAGCTACAAGTTCTTTTACACAGCAGGATATCAATGAGGGAACTGTTTGGTATAAACATTACGGATCCGGAACACAGAAAGATACCTTTCAGTTTCAGGTGACACAGTTCTGTTGTGCAGCATATGGTTTACCAGGAGCACACCACACAAACACCATTATACTTTCAGATCAGTGTAGAAGTCAAGATGAATCTCACCATATTCATTTGGCAATTTGACTGTTTCTCCAATGAATCCTGGCACAACTGTGTTTTTGTCCTCGTACTGAAAATCGTCTGTTTGTTCTTTTCTCTTCTCATCTTGTTTCAATGTTTGGACACAGTTTTGTTTATGTTTAGGATGTTTAGTGTTGTTGTTTATGTATTATGATTTCATATCTCATTATATTTGTGATGTAATAACTATTTTTTCTAAAGACATTAAATGTTTAAATTGTAATGAATTAGAAGGCGGGTGCATAAGTTATAAAGTAGGTCAGTGTTCAACCAAACAAATACATGCATACAGGTGTGGAACAACGCAACTTGAGGTTGAGTAATACATGATTTTTGGGGAAACTATACATTTAATATTGAGAGATTACCCCTTTATAGACAGTTGAATCTAAATAGCTGCATGTGCCGTATTTTCTAATGTTTTAAATGTGGATTTTAAGCGTTTGCGTGTGATTTTGTTGGTAGGTTTCAAGTGAGGTGCATCCAGAGACTCTGAGCGATAAACAGACCTTTACTATAGGAGTGATACCGCAGACCCCCGGCCTGCCTCAGCTCTCATCTGGAGCAGACCTGCAGATCACTGTAAGATACAAACAGCAGAAGATGAAAAGGTTTACCGACTGAAAGAATTTTATATGATGTTTGTAACAGGTTCAATAAAAGGAAGGAGGCGGGAACCGGCGAACATAAAACAACTTTGAACATAATGATCAAACAAAACAAAAGTAAAGTAAAATGCCTGCAGCTCCCTCGCGGTCTACTGCCGACCACACAAACACAATGCATAAAGTCCAGGCCTGGTCCTCTCTCGCCCTTCCCTGTCGGAAGCTCTCGTCCCCCCTGCTCGCCACAATGTTCTCTAGACAGACTTTGATGTATAACCACTCTTTTAAACTTGTACTATTGTGATGGTAAGTCAGATATGAGCAGTTATAGGTGAACTGTTTGTGTGTGTTTTTTCTTTTAAATACTTCCTCCTCCCTCCCTTAAATAAGCTACAGTACGAAATAAGCGAAGAATAGCAACATTGTCTTAACCAATAGAATTTGGGTGCTACTTGGGGTCCAAACATGAGATAACTTACAAAGCCTGTTGTGAGGAAGTCATTACATTATGTTTTTAAATTCCTTTTGATGAATAAATGATACAACTCACTTTTGAAGAACATAAAGAAAATGTAATATTTGAATATGGAAATTCTGTCTATTGAAGGCCAAAGTTGTTTGAAACAGTAACTAAATAGGGTAAAATTAACGAAGGTTTCATTACTGCAAGTCAGACCTACTTTATTCAAGCCTACTTCATTTTATTCATGACAAGCTGTTCTGATTTGCCCTGGACTGTCAACTGATGCGTGCAATCTACAGACATCATTGTCTTCATCGGTGGAAATGTTTGTGGTTTTGTGTGTGTCTGCAGGCTTTTGAAGATCGTGTGACTGTGATATCTCCCTCTGCTCTTTCCTTCACTGACTCTGAGACGCCCAGCAACAAGCTTGTCTACAACATCACCAAACCGCTCACTTTAGGCCACGGTAACTAAACCTCCATTATTGTCATAAGGGTGAAGAGAAGGGCACTTACTCAGCCGTAACGGGAGCCTGATAGTTTTGTTTACTTCTTCTTTCTGTTCTATTAAATATGGAACAGTGTATGTCCAAGGTGAAACCTGCTGAGAGGGTATTCAAATTATAATTCTAAAGCTTCATGTGGTTCTTCAGTGTTTCGGATGCTAATTATAATTTTGCTTTCCAAAAGATGGATTACAAGTTATTCATTAAGCACACGCTTTTAACAAAACCAACTTACAAATGAAGAACAGAACAAAGTGACGAGGCAGTAACCTGAGACGTGCGTTTAGTATAAAGACATTATGGGCCCTATCGTACAACCGGCGCAATGCGGCGCAAGTGTTTTTCCTAGTTTCAGCCCGACGCAGATCTAATTTTCCCGTCCTGCGCCGTTGTTTAAATACCAAATGCATTTGCATTCATTTGTGCGACCATGGGCGTGTTGGAGGTGTGATCAGGGGCATTGATGGCGCGTTGCTATTTTAAGGAACTGAAAATATATCAAATGTATCTAACACAGAAATGCTATGTCATACGTCCAACTAGTTTTTTAACAAGTTGACCATGCATGAGAAGCCAGCGTGTCAACAGTGTAAAGAAGCCAGAATGCATGAAATAGCATGTTACCCCATCTTTAACGTTGTATGCACTTTTCTTCTTAAATGAATGTGTCTGGTCTGAATGCTGCATTTATTATTTTATTATTATTTATTTCCAGGTACGCTGGAGCACAGGGACAGACCTTATCAGCATGTGCGTCTCTTCACCCAGGCTGATGTAGACGGTGGCAAAATTTTCTACAGGCCCCCGCAAGCCCCCTCTCATCTCCAGGAGCTCTATCAGTATTCTTTTACAGGTTAGTCTCAACGGCCAAGATATCAAAAATAGAGAGCTTTATGTTTTTTTTAACAGCACTATATCACATTTGGCTGTGCAAGTGCATGGCATAATTTAATGAATTCGTCAAACTAATGAATTCACAATTATAATTGTGCACTTTTCAAGCGTGCGCTTTATGTTGAAGTTTCATTTGTGAATGTGCCAGTGCATGCATCATTTAGTGCTAATTTGCACCTCTGAACAGTCACACGCAGCATTGCAGATGCATTGTTAGTGATGATCACCTGTTTTGCATAAGCTATAAATATAAAACGCCCTCTAACCCCGCTCTCTAAGTGATGCGTTTCCAGCAGGTCTTTGTGAAAGTAACCACTAACACTGTTTCATTCCTACAGGTCTTCCAGAATCCGTGAGTCTCCATTTTACAGGTATATAATCACTATTGGCTTCTGTATACCACGCCGCGGCTCTGTTTCCTACTACTTTCCGTACGCGCTTCCCGCAAACCCAAAATTGAATTCTTCCTCCCTTAAACACTGTATACTGATCCCTCTGTGCTGATGTCACATTCCCATGTGTACTGCTCTTATTTATTTATGGGGCTTTTTCTCCATGGAGGGAATATAATTTCCTCTCTCTTTCTGAAGTCCATCCAAGCGCTTTATTCTGCCTGACAGGAGAACGCGACTGTGCATCCGTCTTTTTCTCGCAGCAGCTATGAATCAGTGCCACGGCTGCTTATGTGCCCTTATGCGTCCGTATATGGAAATGAAGCGCAATATGTCAGTAAAACTCCTTTTAGTGGTGTTGTAATAGAGTGTAATGAATAAAGAATAAAGATGCACTGACAACAGCAGTATCAGTGTTAGGATGCACTTTTATTTCTCGGTGGAGTTGTCACTGTAATTGTATTCTCAACTGGAAGCCCTGAGGAAGCGAGACGACGGGATAATAAACAGTTTGAAAAAACATGGTATGTCTGACAGCTCAGTGGCTCATATATCTGTTAGCTTTCACATTCCAAATGAACACATTTCTTTTGTCATAGTTTTTTCTATTTTAGGAATTAGCATCTGATTTTGTATTAAAAGTGTTACATTAAAACAACAGTTGCAATTGACATAACAGCATGGAATTAATGTGTCACAGCTTCCTGTAAATATTTAAGTGTCATTGCTTCTGGTAAATAACACTGGCATCATTTGCTGTTTCCGCCGTACTGCAGGATATCATATTTTTACTACACAATTATAATAGTTTTTTGATCTAATGAGTTTTATAGTAATAAGTGTACTACAATACAAATAATGTATTTATTCATTTTTAGAAGAATATACAATTTAGGAAAGCATCAAAAGAGTAGAATAATGCAGATTTAAGTTGGCCTATAACATTCAAGGGATTTACTCAACCTCATGTTGTTCTACAACAGTATAAAATGATTTGTTCTGTTGAACACAAAAGAATATACTTTGAAGAATATGGAAAACGAGATGTAGTTCTGAGACACTATTGACTACCATAGTAGTGTTTTCCTAGTCAAAGAAATATACACAGGTTTGAGACAACCTGAGGGTGAGTAAATAATGGCGTTTTGGTTGAACTATCCTTTTAAGAGACCCTGGAGGAATGATTTTCGAATTTTAATACTAACATTGTATAGTTCCATGTGCCTTGTTCTCCTTGTAGTCTGCATCTTCTGTACACATTCATTTTTGAGCGATGAAGAGATGACATACTGTTGGATTTCTTTTATCCTCTCGATCTCCCTATTTCTTTGATTCATCCTCCTCGTAGCCTTGTTTCACTCGCTTATCCGTGTTATATTGAGCAGAAGTGCAGAAGACAGAACTGACCTGAAGGTCAACACTGAATGATTTGTATGTGAATGTGCTCCTGTGATTTATTCCTCTGTATGAATCATTGTCTAATGTCAGTATCTGATGGGGAGCATAAGACACCAGAGATGGACTTTGCTATCCTGTTGTTGGTCAATCATCAGCAGCCGCCGATCTTTCAGATACTGGATCCAGTGCTGGAGGTCACCCTGGGGGGCAGGGCACCAGTGGGTAAGGATGGCTATTTGTACTAATTCCAAATTCTTTTTCTGTAATGTAATACATGTGTATTCCTTTTGAACTATAAAACGTATCAGTTTTATTTATTTACACTTACAAATGATAGAGTTTTGACCATATTTTATTACAAATAATATTTATTATATATAAAACATACAATAAATACTAATAATAATAATATATTTGAATTGTTAAAGAAATGTAACAAATACAAAGTTAAGGGTTATTCGCCTAAAGAGTCTTATTCATTTTCTGATGTACTATAGAACTTATCAGTACTATAGGACCAGACTTATCTGGTCCTTGATTCTGGTTGGCTGAGCAGAGTTCTAAACCATTAAAATATACCCAGATTTATAAAGGCTGACCGCACCTCATAGCCTAATTATAATTGTATTTACTTTATGAAACCTTCCCGTCGTGTCACAACCCCTTAGCTGTTATAAAATGCACTGGTACCCACTGCTTCTTGGGGCTTATTGCTTTAATTGACACTTAGCCAGGACTGGGGAGTACTTAGTTACGTATTTAAAATACAAAATTTGAGTAACTGTATTTCATTACATTTACTTTTAAATGGGTGGTAATCCAAATCCACAGTTACGTCCAAAAAGTATTTTAGATTGTCAAAGTGACTACTTGGATTTTAATGTAATTTATTTCATTTAAACAATCATATAAACTGTCAACGGCAATTAATGTAAACAATCTGTGATTCTTTGACTTTTTGACAATCTGTAAAAGCATCCTAAACTACAGTTATGCCCATAAATTTCATACCCCCTGCCGAATATGCAAAATCAGAATAATCTCAACCAAATTCATAGGAATTTCATGTTCATTTTATTATGTACTGTCCTGATTAGGCTATTTTGCACAATATACGTTTTACATATAGCCTACTCGGAAGACAAACTGACTAAGTTTATACTGATAGCCCCATTATAATAATGTACAGCCTTGAATCTTTATTGTCTGTTGTTACCTGAATGTTTTTTGTGAAAGTGTTTGTGAGTGTCTTGTTTAAGAATTTTTTAAGGTAATTGCGACTTTTTGTCTCACTGACTAAAGTTGCAATTCTGACTTTTCTTAGAATTGTGAGACGTATACTCACAATTGATCACTATAATGTCCAATGATGGAAAACTGTAAAACTGCTGTTGTTTAAAATAGTTTGCAGAGGAAAGCCAAGTCCTATGTTTGGTGATCCCTTTGTTTTATGTACCTTATTAGTATTCTAAAGTATTTAGGTTTAAGTTACAAAACTTGTAGTGTAATCTAATGAAATATGTTACATATTACATTTTAAAAGTAACCTTCCCAGCCCTGCACTTAGCAGATGCTTTTATCCAAAGCGACTTTCAAATAATGGATTTGACCATTTTGCCATTAGAACCAATAATATAATAACTTATAATAATTAATACTATTATAATAATTGATTACAAATAATGTTTATTTTAGATAAAATTATACAAATATAATATAATAAATAGAAAAATAATATCCATAATAAAAAATGTAGGCCTAATGTAAAGAAAATTTAACCAATAAAAAGTGATTTGCTTAAAGAGTCATAAAGACTCAATTGGTCACTTGGTGGAATACGTTTTTTCTAATGAAATATTTTAATTTACAAAAAGAAAAAAAAACATGTTCTTGTCGTGTAGGTGCACGGCAGTTAGCGGTGACAGACGCTGACACGGCTCCTGATGAACTGGAGTTTGAGCTTGTGGAAGGGCCACTCCATGGCACACTTCTGAGAGTGGAACATGGTTCCCATATCCAGATGGTCAATGGTAACCATTTCAGTTTTTTCTCCCCCGTGTTGTGTTGGCCATACCTGTTTATTTATTCCCCTTACCTCTACCTCAGGTGACATCTTCACCTTCAGTGACATCACCAGGAACGTTCTGCTGTATGAGCATGCCGGTCTCACCACAGAGGAAGACTCCATGACCTTCTCTGTGACAGATGGGCTCTCCATTACCTCAATTACAGTGCAGGTGTTGTTGTCGGAGGTCAAAGGTGACGCACCCAGACGTGACCCTGAGGCCTTGCTGTCCATGGAGGTGGCGGAGAAGAGCAGCAGCAGCCTCAGACGATCACACTTAGCTTATGTGGTGAGGAACAAAACTTTCTTAAAGTCATAGAAAATTGGTTTTAGTTGCCTTTCACATTAAAACATAGTTCTTAAAATCTTTGATCATCACATATTTCAAGTTCTTTCGTGTGAAAATAAGATCTTCATTTAAAAAAATGTGAATTTGCACATGGTTCGTCTTAAAGCATATAAACAAACATCTTTTAAAATTCCACAGTTTGACTTGAAAAGTTTTTTGTCAATGTCTTTTAGGATGATGAATCTCCAGATGAGAACATTTATGTGCAGCTAATGTCTTTGCCAATGTACGGAATCCTCACCAGAGCCAAATCAGAAACAGACCACGAGGAACTTACTGAATATTCTTCCTTTACCATGGCAGACATAAACAACCACAAAATCAGGTAAATACTCTGCTTCAGTGGTATTTTACATTGTTGGTCACTTTGTTACTCCAACATATGAATTGTCAATTGAATCTAACTATTACTATATTAATATTACTGTTGTATTGCTTAAAAGTGAATGTGAACTTGTTTTCTTCGCAGTATTTCAGGTTTGAAAAATACATAGCATCTATTTTGACCTGTTTCTCCAGATGTCCTTTTCCGCAAATGAATGCAAATAGAAACAATATTTTTATTTGACATTTGGTAGAAATAGAATTAGAAGTTCACAGAAGGAAACCAAAATTATAATTTGACCCATACACATATGTATAAATAGTCCGTTTTAAAATCAGATAAACGAAACAATAAGGGTCTCTTCATTTTTATATATACTTGTGATTCCATATGTGCTAGAATCACACATAGTTAGTAGTTTAGAATATATAATGCGATTTTTGTTAATGCGTTTCTCAAGTCATTAACATTATAAGTACACCATTGCTCTGTTAGTTTCTGTAAATATTAGAGTCCTTAAATGAGCCTTGTAAGATGTTTAGAGAACTGGACTGCTTGGGGAAGCTTAACATGAATTACAGCTTTAGCTTCTTTAATTGCTTTAAGCTGTAGAGTCCCGCTGAGAAGAGTTGAATTAAAACACAGCATGAATGGCTTTGATGCAATAAGAATCCATAACAGAAATATGAAACAATTCTCTCATGCAATGAAGTTATTTTGCCCAAATTTGGTTGTTTGACCCTCTTGGTTTCCTTTTTAAGCAAATGCATCGTTTGTGTTACATGGGAAATATTTGTATGGGTTCTTTTAAAATGTTGGAAATTGTGTCTGATTATCAAACAGGTATGTTACGTCCTTTGAAACTGGGAACCAGCCAGTGACTGACATTTTCCACTTTGTTGTGTATGATGGCGAGAACAATCGTCTGGAGAATCAGATGTTTACCATCACCATCACCTCTGCTCAGAAGCAGCCACCTGTCGTCACCGTCCGCAGCGGCATTAAGGTGAGCACTTTCACCTCTCTAACATTCCTGTGGTTCTGGATCTACTACCTGCATTTTTCCCCAATAACCTCTATGGGTGTTTCCTGTGTTTAGGTCCAGGAAGGAGGCAGAGTCCAAATCTCAGCCAATCACATTATTGCATCTGACCCAGACACGCCCAGAAAGGATCTGCTGGTGTGGCTGATCACTCCACCTAAGTACGGCTTCATTGAGAACAGAAAACCAGGTGAGTCGCATCCTCCCGTGCATACAGACGACAGCTGAGCAAGATGTCATGGCAACTTTCCCAGTCATTTTGGTTTGCTCGTTTTATTCATGAGCAGAGCACTCATTTGCAATAATACAGATTTACAGATGGGCAAAATTCTGAAACAGTCGCCTTCGTTCAGGCTTCCTCTTTGAGTGGTGAAGATGAAAGGGAAAGATGCAGATCACGCTGAAACATAAACACCAAACTACAGTTGTACAAAATGTTGTTTTTCATCTGAAGCGCAAATGAAGTCTGATGTTCACTTTGATGTATCTACTTCTATCTTTTTGGGTTCCTCTGAAGTTGGCAGCTTTTTTATTTTTATCAGCCAATTCTTCACTGGCAACTGACACTCAGAGGCTCTCTTGTGTTTTTAAGGCAGTCATTTGGTTGTTGTTTGTGTTCCAAAATCAATTACTTCTTTGGATATACGCCCCAGCAATTTTGTGCATGCTTAAGGTGTGTTTCTATTGTGTCCAGCAGTGGCAACGATCGGTGGATCTCTTGTCATCAGCCCTGACGTTCCCTTTACTATAGAAGATCTCACTTCAGACCATATATTCTATGTCCAAAACATCCACCAGCCCAACATCCACCGGGACGTCTTTAGCTTTTACATAAGTGATGGATCAAGCCAAACAGAGGCTTTTGATGTTACTATAGACATCCAGGTATTGGTCCAAAGAGTATTTTGGGTATAACTAAACTAGTTCTTAATAACTAAACAACTGATCCAATATAAACAGATTTGCAGATTTGTTTAACGTAGTTCATACATGTAAGATGTTATTTGATGTAAATTACAGCAAACCAAGGAAGACAGAGTCCCTATCATCTCGGTAAACAGCATCCAAGTGGAGGAGAACTCAGGTGTGGTCATCACTAACTCTTCTCTGAATGTGCTGGACCACGACACACCTGAAAATGAACTAGTCCTTACCATCATCAAGAAGCCACTATACGGTAAGCTCTCTCTCTTTCTCCACTCAGTCCAGTTTCATTCAGACTGACGCTCACTCATGGCCAACCTTCAGCAAACATCTATTATATGCCACATTACTGTTCCGTCTGGTTCCTGTATGGCTGATTGATGTGTTTGTCATTGTGGCTCAGCCTTTGACTAGTGAACCGGTGGCAAGGCCACGGCCCACAGGGCTTCATTGGTTAAACTTTTATGGATGCATGTCGAGATGTTCATAGCAGCTCTCTGGAGTTTTATGAGGAGTCGGATGTGAGGAATGAAACTGACAGAGCTGAAATAGCATGACGGCGGTGCAGTTCCTTAAAAAATGACACGGGTGACCATTAGAGTTCAAGTACGCTTTTAATGGAAGCCTAGTGACGTGTGTGTTTGTTTTATGAATGTGTTTGTGCAGTGTGTGATGGAATGATAAAGGGAGAAAGAATGTGAAGCATTAACGTCTACTTCTCTGTAATATTTATAGTTTATGTGTGTAGGTTATCTACAATTTATATACTGTTCATATTACCAAACTTACTTTTTGCTTTCTTTTAGCATTAGGTTAGGCTTAAAGGAACAGTTCAGGCAAAAATAAAAATGCTGTCATCATTTACTCACCCTCAGGTTGTTCCAAACCTGTACATTTCTTTGATCTGCTGAACAGAAGTGAAGATATTTGGAAGAATGTCAGAAACCAAACAGATCTCATCCCCCATTTATTGCCCTAGTACGGAAATAAATACTACGGGAGTCAATGCGGGATGACATCTGTTTGGTTACCTACATTCTTCCAAATATCTTCCTTTGTGTTTAGCAGAGCAAAGACATTTATACAGGTTCGGAACAATCTGAGAGTGATTGAATTGGGTTCGGGTATATGTGTCTCCATAGGGAAGTTACGCAGAAGGCAGTTTTACTCCCAGCCTTTAGAGAACGGCAAGATCCTTCAGCAAGGATCCACATTCACCTACCAGGACGTTCTAGATGAGCTGCTGGTTTATACTCCAGACGGACATAGTTCTGGGACAGACGAGATTCGGTTTTCAGTGACAGACGGCATCTACACAGAGACGGGCCGTCTGGAGATCAGCATGGACATTAAGAGGAGAGAAGGCCCTAGAGTCACTATCAACAGAGGACTACAGATTGCAGCAGGTCAAGACACCAGTCTGTTCATACTGTAATTTACTCATTTTCAGGCCCACACTGAATAAGTGTTCACAGAAAATAAGTTCCGATGAAATTTGACTTTATGTAAAAACTGTAAGATGTTTTTTTAAACGTGTGCTTTCACTAGGCTGCCTAGTGCCTAAACCGATACTTAAAAAAGGAGCCACAAAATGACATTAAATAAGGACTTTTTTTATAACAATATTCAAATTGAACGATATGTTAAAAGTAAAAAGTAAAAACATGACAAATCCACAATAACACCTAAGCCACCCAACTCATTTACTATGTTTTAACATTAAAATAACACAAAATAATAGTTACAGACAGCAGGCTACCTGTTGCCAAAAGATCAGTTCCAAGAAGGCAAACAACAGCCTTGTGTCCTCATGGAGGACATGAGAGGTCTTGCAAGGCAACCTTAGAAAAACACACTTGGATAGACACACTGCATTGACTTCATGCAGGTTTTGCAGGTCAAGTCCGCATTCAGTGCCTCCATGATATCAAGGACACATCCAGGTACATTCATGCGTTCTCGTTCTTGAGTATTGAATCCAGATTTTGACGGTTGGAGATAGTGTAGAGCGTGAACACGAGGATGCAATAACGCAGAATGCTTATGTACAGCATCATTAAGAAAAGCTTATTTTTATTTCATTTTCAGTTGTCGTCTCTATAACAAACATGATTTAGTATGGAGTGTTGGAGTTCTTTAAAAGCTTTTGCAAACACATTCATTACGAAACATCGACCTAAACTCTTGCTCTGAATAACTGAAGTTCATATCTAGACGAATTAAGTTAAAGTCAATAAATATCTTTAATGTCTCTGTATTTCTGTCTCGACAGGTTCCTCATCAAAGATCACGGAGCAGCATCTTAGAGGTACAGACATAGACTCGGATGACCTGAAGCTGCGCTATACCCTCACTAAAGACCCGAGTGTGGGTTCTCTCCTGCTGAACACGGGCAAAAACAAGCCTCAGATATCCGTTAAAGGACTTGTCACCAGCTTCACCCAGGATGACATCAACAAAGGTTTTCCCTCAGTTGATCTTCTCTCTCATTAATAGTCATCCATAGTAAATTTGTAAGCAAGGCTGCATTGTCTCATGTGGTTTTCGCGTCTCGTCTGTCAGGTTATGTGGAATACTTTCATGAAAAGGGAGAAGATGGCGGTAGTTTCTCTTTCAAGTTCAACCTGGAGGATCCTGAGGGAAACAGAGTCATTGACCAGTCTTTCTTCATTAGCGTTCTGGGTGAGCTGAGATGTAGGGCAAATGTTTGGGAAAGCAGTTTTAAATCTGAAATCTTTTTCTTGACAGGGATTGATCGTTTTTTTATTCCTCGTCATGAAAATGTTTTTTGGTTGGATAATCATAAATTAATATTAAGTTATATATGGTCATATGGAAAGTTACTGTGTCTTTGTTACATTTTTAAAACTATGCCATAATTCTAAACATAGTACACAGTATTTCACAGTTTTATCAAGTCAATTTTTGGTTTTATACCTCTCATGTCTTTTTTAAAGTATGTTTTAATTTATATTGGTACCTACTCAAATTCACTCTCTTAATTCCTTCTCCGTCTCTTTTTCTCTCTCAGAGGACAGACTTCCTCCCGCAGTGGTGGTTAATAAAGGTTTGGTTTTGGATGAGAACACACTGAAGAAGATCACAACACTGCAGCTCTCCTCTACCGATCAGGACAGTGAACCTGACCAACTCCTTTACAGAATCACCAAACAGCCTCAACTCGGCCATTTAGAACACTCCAGCAAGCCGGGTACGCACTCACCCACCCTCCATACATCCCATGCAACTTGAATTAAGCCATTTCAGTTGATCCGTAGGGGATTTGTAATGCTGGCAAAGGAGTTCACATTACTATTTGATAGAAAGTGGAGCATATAAAGTGTTGGGCTGCTGGTCACTGGGGGAATTTCACACAGACTTGCTATTGCAAGAGTACCGTGTATTTACTCACTCACAAATCTGTCACATACTAAATACACGTGTCTACCTTGTGTTCTCATAAAACAAATGCACACAAAGATAATACAACATCCGTAAAGATTTACGTTGTAGAGCCGTGGGAGATCATAATGTGTATTTATAGCCCGCAGTCTTGCTTCTCTATGGGGAACATTTATAAATGTTGGCCACACTTGAACAGTGCTCGTGTAGGGTTTTCTGGGGAGATACTGTATATAGTTTGTTTAAGCTTGCCATCTTCAGCAGAGGATAACAAAGAGCACTCTTTAGTTTTATTTGGGAAGAAACTTCATTTTTAGCCCACATTTAAGCACTCCAGTGGTGGCAGATGACAACTGACCACAGTATAAGAAAACATTAATATTCGAGCTGTGTACAGATGCACTTGTACTTTGTTATATTTTTATAAGGAGGATCACAAAGTCACTGCTTGACTGAATCAAGTGCTACAATGCAAATTGTGGCTTACTGCCGTTTACTGGCACGCTTACTTGCATCTGGTGTAAAAACAAATTAATTTTAATGTCGCACACACAAATTTCACTTCAGCCTTGGAAAATTATAACACTGGAGAATTGTGACAGTGCATGAATATTTGAAGGTGAACAGACTCGCAGTTTACATTTTTAGTACTTTTAATTCGTTTTTATTTATTTAGAAATCCAGTGGAAACTGTGCATCAGTGAAATAGATTCAAAACTGACTGAGACAGGCTTAGTGTTTTTATATTGCATCATTTACAGTATTCTGATGAAAATGTGCAAAAAGCCAACAGATAAAATCACATTTGCGCTTTCTTCTTTTGTACCCTTTGCACAAAACAGCCAATGTTAAAAATCTCAAACAGTTCACATTTGTCTGTTTTACATCGATCCTTTCTAATTTGTACTCTATTCTAATTTGTAGATTTAACATTCATATATTCATGCAAAAATATTCAAATACAGAGATTACTGATGTGAATTCTGTTTGGCTCTAAACGCTGAACAGTGACTGAGGAAAAAATCTGTATTCACTTTACTCTCTGTCTGGCCAACAACATAAGCCACCGCATTTGACTCGATGATATTAAACTCGATAGGATTTCTAGTGCATGTTTTATTCATCCATATCAGTTGATCTGTGTATATTTATAATGGTGGCAAATGAGTTTACATGATAATTTGATACTGAGCTCAGTAGGGGATGTGGGCTGCCAGTCACCAGGGAGTTTGACTGCGTTCTGATGTTGTTACAGGAACACGCATCAGCACGTTCACCCAGGCTGACCTCACCTCTCGCAACATTCAGTACGTCCACACCAGTGAAGAAGAGATACATTCTGATGACTTCACCTTCACGGTGTCTGATGGAGCCAATGAGGTACATCCACAAAGATGACAACAAACACCTGCCCTTTATTTTTCACTCAAACTTTGGATGAATAATACATTTTAATGCATGATGTGCTGATTAATAAAACATAATCAGATTAAAACCCCCAAAAGAGGAAATATGAATATTACATGGTACCACTTTAGTTTGTGGAATATATTTTTTTAGATGAATGTTTATTTCGCTGCTGTCCTTCTAAAACCACGTATCTCCATGTTTTGTTTGTTTACTTACGCCCCTTCTAAGTAAATAAAAAATAAGGCTCCATTGACCTTAGACCAGGTTTTAGTCAGTCAATAGCACAGTCTTTTTCAGTTGCTTCTAAATAGCAACTTGCCAACAATGCACCTGAACACACCTCGTTTCAGAGCAGTGTGCACAAATGTGTGCAAATGCATTTGATATTTAAATAACATGGCGTTGGACGTGAAAATGTGCGGCATTGCACTGGAGGTATGACAGGGCCCTTTACATTTATGCATTTGGTAGATGCTTCTATCCAAAGCGACTAACTCTGCATTCAAGGCACATTTTACGAGTTGTCTGTTTCCAGGGAAACTAACCCACGACCTTGCATCGCAATCACAATCTCACCCATGACCTTTGCATTGCTTTGCTAACTGAGCTACAGGAGCACAAAAAATGTCTTTTGTCACAGCCTCATAACTCATTCTGTGCTGTCCTGTACACACTGTTCGTGGGTTTGGAGAGATGTATTGCTACAATGCTAGGAAGTACATTTAAGTAAATGCACTATTTTTTAGTTCATCGCACTAAATTACCACAAAACACTGATGTCTCTAATATAAACACATACAGAATACATGCATTTCCTCCCATAGTAAACTCACCCCTCCCTTTCCTTTTTTCTTGTTCGCATTCTTTCTGCAACTCTTTTCTTTCCATTACGAACACATACACGCCCCCACACACACTAATTAGACCCGAAAGAGCTTGAACAAACACAAGCTGGCCAGTTAGGCTGTATAAAGAGATTCACATTCTGGCGATTTCAAGAAGCCCACAATGAGACTTTCCCTCAGTTGGTAAACTCTCCATTACTATCTTTTTGTATTATCTAAAATGGTTTGCGATTATGCTCTGGATTTGTATTGTGCTGCACAATTTATGGACACATTTTTTTATAGTTCGTTTCATTTTCACCATGACATTCTTTATAAAAAGGACTTTTATGATGGATTAGTTATTACATTGTTTCCCTCTTTGACTTCCAATTGGTCTACAATTAACAATTGGTCTCTACAATGAACTCCGATTGGATAATTGCAGAGCAGGAAATTAGATTTGAGCTTCAATAGAAACCAAATTGTAGATGTAGTTTTCATTTAGATTGAATACATGTTGTTTACAGTTTATTATATAAAATGATCCATATGTTCCATGTTTTTTTTGACATCTCTGAAATGTCATTTTGGATATATAATGTGGAGAAAATACTGTGGGAAATATTATACTATTATACTTGATGCTATGGCAGGTGAACATCAATATTGAATGTTTATTATGTGCGATAAGTAGTAGTATCATTGTACTGCCTAGTATATGATGACCGTATAATGTAAAAATGACCTTTTATCAAACCTGCATTAATAATCACGATTATTATTTTATTAGTATTTTGATGGATGTGATTAACCTGATTTTACATATGGTAGACAAAGATGCCTGAGCCCTGCTTATAACAGTATTATCTTTCAAATGTACAGTATGCCAGACACCACATATTAGATATTCTGTGGCTCGGTGGTAAGAGTGGTTTGAGCATGGTGCTAGCAACGCCAAGGTCATGGGTTTGATCCCAGGGGATTGCACATAGTCGGAAACAAATCTATAGTACAATGCAATGTAAGTCGCTTTGGATAAAACTGAATGCCAAATTCATAAATGTAAATATGTAATTATTAATTATAAAAATGTCATCATACGTTATGGCCTAAAGAATACATGTTGACCATGATCTGTGTGTCTTCCAGATGTCTCAGTCATTCTCCATCACGATTCGGCCGGTGGACGACTCTCTGCCCGTGCTGCAAGTGCCAGGGATGAGAGTGCAGGAGGGAGTGAGGAAGACCATCACTGAGTTTGAGCTGAAGGCCACAGATGCTGACACAGAGGTAGTATTGTGATAGACCAGCTGCTTGGTTTACACACATTACACCGGCCACTCCATCATAAGCTTATCACTTTTCATAGCGCAGTTACATTTATCTTATCAACAATTCAACAAATAGATGTTAGACAATTGTGCTAACATCTGGAGCTTCAGTGTGGAAAACTGTTGATTTGGTGAAAGCTCATCAGTGGGCAAGGATTGGAAAATTGGCAAACCGGGAGTGGAGTTGGAGCTATTACAAACTGTCTAATGAAGCCACATGTGTTTGCTTAATTTCCCAGCTGTTTGACTATGTCTTTCTCTCTTTTTTAGGAGGACTCTATTACATTCATTATCGTCCAGGCTCCTCGTCACGGTACCATCGAGCGCACCAGCAACGGTCAACATTACCGTCAGACAAACACCTTCACTATGGACGACATCTATCAGAACAGCATCAGTTATAACCATGATGGCAGTAACTCCCTTAAAGACAGATTCACATTCACTGTTGGCGACGGAACCAACATGTTTTTCATTGTCGAAGAGGGTGGAAAAGAGGTTGGTAGACCTCACGTAATCCTAATTTAACCCTTAGGTAATGTAAACATGGTTTTAAAAGTGTAACCATTTGTGTTACTGTTTGGGTTGTTACGATATCCGATTTTCACGACACAATTTCTTCACGATAACGATATTATCACAATATCTATTGATATTGTTTTATAAATAAAGAATAGGGCTGATAAATGATTAATAGCGCTTCATCACGTTCAGAATAAAAGTTTGTGTTTACATAATATGTCTGTGTACTGTGCATATTCATTTTGTATTTATAAAAACATACACATACATTTAAGAAATATATGATATAGAAAAATACTAAACATATAAATATCAATAAACATTTATATAGAATTTTTATTATTGGTAAATACAAATAAATACATATACATGTATGTGTATGCGTTTATAAACACACATTTATTATGCACAGTACACAGACATATATTATGCAAACACAAACTTTTATTCTGGATCCGATTAATCGCTATTAATCGTTCGACAAATGATGCTACTAGACAAATTCATCCTCAATTTCTCTTTTTTGGCCAATGAATCACACCCAAAATACGAGGGAGGGAGGCGGAAAGTTTGTATCCAAAGCAAACATTTAAATGGGTGCTAAATTGTAGTAGTATTAAATATTTGTAGTATTAAACTCATATCGATAATGATGTTTTTTTTATATGACAAGTATATTGTAACAGTCATAGTTACCATACTGTACTTTTACTACAAAGACCTGGTTAAGCTATCAGGTTACTATAGTTAACACAAAGAAAACCAAAAAAAATGATGGTTACTATTTTAAAACATGCTTAATTTTTTAAGGGAACCCTAATGGACTTCACAAAGACAACAGTTGTTGGTGCATTTGCGCATTGTTCCTTGAACACTGGTTATGACCTATAAAAAAATCTGCATTTACGTAAACTTTCGTCTTTCCATGTCTCTCTCTTTATCATAATATCCCCATCAATCTGCCATTGCATTTACTCTTTTAGCTGTGTCAGCTCACTGTCAGTGGCTCTGGGAGGTAAATAGTCTCCAGGTGGACATTGGAAATAGGGAACCTCATCTTCTTGTAAAATGATAAAATAGCAGTTCTGTGACAGTATTTAATCAGAGAGACCTGGAACACCATTACTCAGCGCTTTAGAAAGCTCAACTTAAGATACTTTACCATAGACATTAGGATGAAACAGAAAAGTGAGTGTTGTTCCTTGAATGCAATTGCTTAAAACATGGAAGCCTAAATGTTTAACATTATACGTGTGTAAAAATGTGTTCTTTCTTTGAGGTTGTAACCGCCGCTCCACAGAAGTTTAAAATTGACATTTTGCCTGTCGATGATGGAACCCCTCGAATCGTCACCAACCTGGGTCTCCAGTGGTTGGAGTACATGGACAATAAGGTAGATCAGTCATTCTTTTTTTATGAAGACAAAGCTTTGGATAGCCATCTCAGAGAGCCAAGATGTTGGCATCTCAATAATGGTCCACTTGCTCCACCTATTGGTTGGATCGTACATGCTTGCAGAAGTGTTAAACTTTTGTACTGTTATTTCCTTCAACTTCGGTCAAAAATGTTATTTGGATTACAGGCCACCAGTCTGATCTCCAAGAAAGAGCTTCTCACAGTTGATCCGGACACAGATGATGGACAGCTGACTTATGAAGTCACTACAGAACCCAAATACGGTTACCTGGAGAGTAAACTCAAACCTGGAAAACCGATCACTTCTTTCACACAAGGTATTATATACATATGTCATTTTCACGACTGTCTCTGAGGGTCACCTCGACAGAACAATAGTTACTGAATGTACCTGATTTACTGTCTCACAGCTGACATAAACCTGGGCCTTATCCGATACGTCCTGAATGAGAATGGTGTTCAGGAGACCATGGACAACTTCAAGTTTCTCGTGAAGGACAGCAAGCCCAACATCGTCAGTGACAATGTGTTCCACATTCAATGGTCATTGATCAGCTTCGAGCACAAGAGGTTAATCTCCCTCAAATTGCGTTCTCAAACCGTAGTCGTTTATTTCAGGAACAAAGTAACTAACTCCCGGTAATGTGTGTTCTTTCTGTCTGCAGCTACAATGTTAGTGAAAAAGCTGGAACTGTGGCGGTCACGGTGAAGAGAACCGGCAATCTGAACCAATATGCCATTGTGCTGTGCCGTACTGAGCAGGGCACTGCTACATCCACATCTGGCATGGGCTCTAGGCCTGGACAACAGGACTATGTTGAGTATGCAGGACAGGTATGGATCCAATTGTTTATTTTACTATATTATTCATTTAAACTCTCTTTGATTTAAAAATAAAAGATGATGAGTGTGAATATTCAGAGGCTCTTTGGTTGAACAGGTCCAGTTTGATGAGAGAGAAGACACTAAGGTGTGCACCATAGTGATCAACGATGACCAGGTCTTTGAGAACATCGAGAGCTTTAACGTGGAGCTGAGCATGCCGGTGTACGCCCTGCTGGGCTCGGTGACCCGTGCCAAAGTTATTATCAATGACACAGAAGATGAACCCAAACTGCAGTTTGATAAGAAGATCTACCACATCAATGAGAGCAAGGGCTTCATCTTCGCTCCTATCGAGAGAAAGGGTCAGTGTAACAATAAAATTTGCACACACATACACACTGTTGTACCTTAAATATGACATGATTATTCTTTTCATCATAACCATCGTCATGTGTTCCTGTAGGTGACACCAGCAGCACAGTCTCAGCGCTCTGTTACACCGTTCCCAAATCAGCCAAGGGCAGCAGCCTGCATGCTCTGGAGTCTGGATCTGACTATAAGACCCGCGGGATGAGCAGTGACAACCGGGTCATCTTCGGCCCAGGTGTGAGCATGTCCACCTGTGATGTGAAGCTGATCGATGACAGTGAATATGAGCTCTCAGAGGAGTTTGAGCTGGTGCTGTCGGACGCCTCGGACAACGCACGCATGGGGGATGTCACAGTGGCCAAAGTCATCATAGATGGGCCGAATGATGCCTCCACTGTCTCCCTGGGCAACGGGTCTTTCACCTTTAGTGAAGATGCAGGTTAGTACAATTTGTTTGATGTGGCGCGACTAAATCAGTGTTTTTCAACCAGGGGCCCACTAGGGGGCCTCAACAAACTTCCTCAAGATGACTTCCCCTGACTTAAAATGAGACAAAAGAATCATAAGCTAAAGTGTTTTTAGTGTTTGCTTATTTTTCAACGAATATACTTTCTAGTAATGCCAAGCTACAGAAAATTGTATTGGGTAGGAATTACAAGGAGGGGGTAGTGAGAATTAACCCTTTATCGGGCAAGTTACCATGTTCGGTTACTTAATCAACCCATCAAAACTGTGCCTTGCTGTGAGCTTGTGTAAGTACATGGCGGCCTACAAGCCGATCAATAAAGATCAGTCTACATCACAAATAGTGACATCATGGCATCTGACCAATCAGGAGTTGCCGGGGCGTTTCGATCTTCAGCGTAATTCCGGGATTTGTGAAACACGGATCTGCGATCCTACCTACTCCCACAAATATGTTAATAGTAAACGGACAATGATAATTGAATGAAACTCAAACATTATATGGTTTTATAGTTATGTGTAATGTGAATTAGAAATGTGCCCAATGCGTCTAGAAAGCCAAACTTTGACTTATAATGCATTCTAACGTAGGGCCAGAGCAGAGTAGTGACTGATTACTTGTTATTAGGATTTCATAATCATAAAATCATAAAGTACTTGTAATTGAATGACGTAATAATTTAAAATACTTGTAATCAGAGTACAGTTAGTATTTTATTGTTACAGATAACATTACATAGATCACATTTCTTTACTTTTTTTGTTACTTTAACTGTTAAGACCAACTAACCCACGATAACGAATCTAACTTGTTTTTGTTTACAAGCATTTCGTTTACATGCCCAGCATTCACTATATATCATCCATTTTTAACATTTATCAAAATATATATTTGAATTAAAATATGTATATGCTCTCCATTGTTCAAATTATTGTGGATTATGCATAAAATAATCACAAGCACAAGTGGGTGATAAATTAGATTTTGTGTTATTTTGGACTATGTATACCTGTCATTTGTAATTCAGCCTTTCTGTTGTGAGCATTTATATTTGCTATTAACAAACCATATTAATTTGGCGATAATATATGCAGGTATTTATGAATCTAAATTATGTAGACAAAAGTTTGTCAATCTTATTGTCAGATTGCTGTCTGAATACTTTTTGTTTTGCCCATCACTGCATGACTATTTCACCCGTTTTCATTGATTTGGTATCTACACTTGATGTCTACACAGCCTTTTTTTTCTGTTCTTTAACCATTTTTATTGTAACTATACAGTATGTGCTGTTGTATTGCAGTCACTCAGTATAAAGGCATTTGACTAACTTTTAGTACTTCGTGTACTTTTGTACTGACTACAAATTTTACCTTGTAGTTTGTGATCTGTAAATGATGATACAATGATACAATTCCCTTGAAGTCAAAACAGTTGCACAGGGCTGAACGGCTAGTATATTACACTTTTTTCATTTTTTTATTGTAAGGATTTTAAAAACAGATTGAAGTGTTCATTTATTATTTATTTGCTAATGAAACCATATCACTTGTTTTGTCACTTTTGTAATTTATAATACACTAAAACGTACACATGATTACACATGCAAAAAACACATGCTTACACATTATACCAACTTGGTTTATCAAATCCTGTCATGAACTGTGAGAAGGCAGAACCATGACAAAATCCATGATCAGATCCACGAGAAATGTGATGATACATAGTTTGAAAAGTTTGAGCTCTTATGTCATTTATTCTTCATGTGCTAACATGTAAATTCATATGCATGGCTAAAATAAACCAACTGCTTTAGGTTATAACCCACCTATGCAATATTGATCATCTGAAACATCTTCCCACAGGCACCATTGAAATCCCTGTGGTGCGGCAGGGCAGTGACCTCTCGTCTGTGACCTCTGTGTGGTGTGCAACACGTCCTGCGGATCAGGATTCTGCCACGCCTGGTGTGGACTACATCCCCAGTTCCAAAAAGGTGGAATTTAAGCCGGGCAAAACTGAGGAGGTATTAAAACTTCAGTCTTTCCTCACAAACAGCAAATTATAAGATGTTTGTATTTATACTGATGTTTACATGTCGGTTTTAAAGCAATCAATTGTCTCTTTTATCATTTTAGACATGCAGTTTAACTATAATGGATGACATCCAGAACCCTACGATTGAAGGGAAAGAGTCCTTCATTGTATTCCTCAGTTCTCCCAACGGAGCAGTCCTCACAGAACCATATGAAGCCCCTGTCTACATCATGGACACCACACAAGACAGTGCGTCAATTACACTCATATAGCAGACATGTGCTTTAACAAACGTGCATTACATCACATGGAGTTACTTACAGAGTAAATGCTTTCTGCTTACAGTACCCAGCATGCAGTTTGAGAAGTTGACGTATACAGTGAAGGAGAAAAATGGAGTTCTGCACATTCCTATTTTTAGGACAGGAGATCTTAGCTACAAGTCGTCTGTCCGCTGTTTCACACGCACAATGTCTGCTATGGTGATGGATGACTTTGAAGAGAGGAGAAATGCAGATGACTCGCGAATCACTTTTAAAAAAGGAGAGAAGGTACTGATTCTGAAGTATTTCTGCCCATTACTACATTACATATCATCTTCCAACTAAATGAATACTTGCTTTTGTAGGGCTTCTTTTACAAGAGTGTTTTAATGAAATGTTAAACCTCTAACCTCTGATCGACAGGTGAAGAATTGTACTGTATTAATTCAAGACGACTCCGTATTTGAACCTGAAGAGGAATTCCAGGTCCATCTTGGCAGCCCACAAGGTGACCATTGGATTGGAGCCATGATTGGAGTCAATGACATTGGAACTGTGACCATTACAAATGATGAAGATGGTGAGTAGTTTTTAATAAAACCTCCAAAAATAGTATCGAATAAAGTTAGGCGTGTACAGCTACATAATAAGGTCATGGGTCCAAAAAATACCTCGAAAGCATTTTAAGTCAAATTGAATGAAAGCATGTAAAACAGTCTAAAGTGTATGTCCTTTGCAGCACCTACGATAGAGTTTGAGCAAGCCTCGTACCAAGTTCGAGAGCCCCCTGGCCCAGATGGAATCGAAGTTTTGAATATCAAGGTCATTCGTAAAGGAGACCTTGACCGCACCTCCAAGATCCGATGCAGCACGAGGGATGGATCTGCTCAGTCTGGTGTGGACTATAACCCCAAGAGTCGAGTACTCAAGTTCAGCCCTGGTATGTCTTCAGCCTCACTTGGGTTATTTTGAGCTTCTACAAGTTCTACTTTTTTAAAGTATACATTACAATTGTATTTTAATGACTCTCATTTATGACAGGTGTGGACCACATCCTCTTTAAGGTGGAGATCCTGTCCAATGAGGACAGAGAGTGGCACGAGTCCTTCTCGCTGGTCCTTGGTCCAGACGACCCTGTTGAAGCTGTGCTTGGCAAGATCCCCATGGCAACAGTGACCATCCTAGATCAGGAAGCGACAGGAAGTCTCATCCTTCCAGCTCCACCTATTGTAAGAGACATATTGTATAATGTGTTTAGATTTGGTACAATAAAGTCAGAATGCTTTGCTTTATATTTTTGTTGAAAAATCAATCAAGCTTTGCCTTAGTCCAAACATTTGTTTATTATTAAATCTTAAGATAGATACATAATGGACGCTTTGTTTACCTCACAGGTGGTGTCTCTGTCGGACTATGACTACGTCCAGGAGGTCACTAAAGAGGGCAGCAAGAAGTCTCCATCTCCTGGATATCCTTTGGTGTGTGTGACTCCTTGCGACCCACATTACCCCAAATATTCAGTCATGAAAGGACTCTGTGAGGAGGCAGGCATCAACCAGACCTCCATCCACTTCGGCTGGGAGGTTGCAACACCCACAGACACCAATGGAGCCCGTTCACCCTTTGAGACAGTGACGGATAGCACACCCTACACCACTGTCAATCATATGGTCAGTCTGTTTCTATGACCCTCAATTATCCTTTTATCACCTGTACAACTATCAGATGCTGCTAGCATGGATTTTAATATAGCCATTAAATTAACCTCACCATATAACAACCATGTTTAAATGTTAAATGTATAACAGGTAGGTTAATGCAGAAATTGTATTCACCAGTCATGTTGTTCCATTGCCATGTTGTATGACTTTCTTTCTTATAACACAAAATAAAAATTGGCCTATAGAAAGTTGAGATTATGAATCATATTGTGCTAGTTTTTTTATTATGCTTTTTCCTTTGTTAATCATTCGTTGTAATTGAGTGAGAAAGTGAACGTTAAATCTACCTTTGTGTCGTACGGGTGACATGATCAATCACATCACTTTTTATTTTTGGGGTGACCTATTAAATGATTTAAAACCATTTCTCTCTAGCTATCATTCAATCGCTGCCTTCCTGGTCTTATGAACAGTACATGTTATTTCTCTCCAGGTCCTGGACAGTATCTATTTTAGCAGACGTTTCCATGTGCGTTGTGTAGCGCAGGCCAGAGATAAAGCCGGGCACTTGGGGACTCCCCTAAGGAGCAACATTGTTACCATCGGCACTGAGGGCTCAATATGCCACACCCCCGTCACCACGGGAACCGCTCGCGGCTTCCAGGCTCAGTCCTTTATTGCCACTCTGAAATACCTAGATGTGAAACACAAAGAGCACCCAAACAGGTCAGAAGAGACTTACTAAGTCATTGCCTTTAAGCAAAAGAACATCAATGCATATGAGCTTGTTAAGGGAATTATTATTGTATTTAGCAAGTTTTTCTTTTTCGGTGTGTTAAGGATCCATATCTCAGTGCAAATCCCTCATCAGGATGGAATGCTTCCCTTAGTGTCCACCATGCCTTTGCACAACTTACATTTCCTCCTGTCTGAGTCCATTTACAGACAGCAGCATGTCTGTTCCAACCTGGTCACACTTAAAGACCTGCATGGTATCTCTGGTAAGAAACACCCAACATAAGAGCAAACAATAATCAACTTTTAATTAAATATTTAGTGATTGTCTACAATGATAAATGTTAAAATATGGCATCGATAACAAACATAAATTTGTTCAATCTTTTTAAGCATTTTTTCTTTAGTGTCTGTTACAGCACACAGTACATTTCTGACTCGTATTTCCCCCCAGAAACCGGCTTCCTGGATGATGTGTCATATGACAGCATATCCCTCGGTCCCGGGTACGACCGTCCGTACCAATTTAACCCCGATGTGCGAGAACCCAAAACCATCCAGTTATACAAGCATCTCAATCTGAAAAGCTGCATATGGACATTTTATGCTTATTATGACATGACAGAGCTGATCGATGTGTGTGGAGGATCGGTCACGGCTGACTTTCAGGTTTGTGTCCACCTGCCTGAATTTGCATCTTATTTGTATATGTATACAAAATATGTATTCTGCAAATATTATACTACAATACATTGTACATACTATACTACATTAGATGTGGTTATTTACCTCCGTCTGTACAATATATCAACCATGTGCACCTATTCGCTTTTGCAGGTCAGAGACTCGGCTCAGTCGTTCCTGACAGTGCAGGTGCCGCTCTATGTATCCTACATCTATGTCACGGCTCCCCGCGGATGGGCCTCCCTGGAGCACCACACAGAGATGGAGTTCTCTTTCTTTTACGACACAGTCCTATGGAGAACAGGTACCTACAGGGCTTTTTCGGCAAAGTTCATCTGACATCACCCAACTGCTATAAACTGTGTTTGTTTAGTTTCTGATATTGATGGTACGCTTTATGATTGTCTGCAGGCATTCAGACAGACAGCGTTCTGTCGGCTAGATTACAGATCATTCGGATCTTCATTCGGGATGATGGGCGCCTTGTGATCGAGTTCAAAACCCATGCTAAGTTCAGAGGTATATACTTTTATTTATTTGGTTTGTCCAATTTGATTGTATTGGTAACCTGTTGATTTACAGTTCAGTTTTCAAACGTTTATCTCCCTCTAGGCCAGTTTGTCCCTGAACATCACACGCTCCCTGGACAGAAGTCTCATCTGATGGCCCCTGATCACTTGGGAGGCATCGAGTTTCACCTGCAGCTGGTGTGGAGCGCACAGTCATTCGATTCCCCGTACCAGCTCTGGAGAGCCACAAGCTCCTACAGCAGGTATACAAGCTTAATTTAGTCTAATGCCGGAAAAAATCAGAAACATCACGTGACGGACTGTGTGTGTGGTTTTTGTTGTGCTCCAGGAAAGACTACTCTGGGGAGTACACAGTCTTCCTCATTCCGTGCACGGTGCAGCCAACGCAGGCATGGATTGACTCTGGAGACAAGCCTCTTTCTTGCACAGCTCATGCTCCAGAGAAGTATGTCTCCATGGTGCTTTTCCACCGATAAGTCCCAGAGCACACTTTAATGACTTTCTGTGTCTTGTTGTGCTGAGTTTAGTAAGAATCACTGTTCCAAGAATTAGTGAACTGCCGTCACATTTTTTCGAACATCCTTGATGTACTTCCAACATGGTGGGTGTTTCAAAAGCAGGCATCACACTGTAGCTATATTTCCTGCTGGGATATCTAATTTTGCCAAGTTTAAAGGCAGCTACACAGATCTGGCAACCCTCATGAACACTTCTACTTAGAAGCTCTACCTGTATGTGGGGTAGTCTGCAATGCAACCTAGGTTTTGAGACAGTCAACACAGCATTATCATCCACTTTTGATAGACTTGTTTTACAGGTTTCAAACTACAACTTGCAAAGGCTTGTAACTTACTTTCTTTCGACAGATTCCTGCTGCCCATTGCCTTTCAACAAACCAACCGCCCTGTTCCTGTAGTGTACTCGCTGAATACTGAGTTCCAGCTCTGTAATAATGAGAAAGTCTTTCTAATGGATCCTGGTACTGCAGAGATGTCTGTAGCTGAGATGGACTATAAAGGAGCCTTCTCTATGGGTAAAACTAGATTAGATTAATCTAAAATAATTTATAGCCGCCAATGTGCTCCGTTCATTCATTTTGTGATATTACACAGGTCAAACACTCTATGGAAGAGTACTGTGGAACCCTGACCAGAACTTGAATTCGGCCTATAAGCTGCAGCTGGAGAAAGTGTATCTTTGCACGGGGCGGGACGGCTACGTGCCCTTTTTCGACCCCACGGGCACCCTGTATAATGAAGGCCCTCAGTACGGCTGCATCCAACCAAACAAGCACCTCAAACACAGATTCCTGCTTCTGGTAGGTATCTGCTGCAAAATCTGGACCGGTTCAGCTGGTCTGGATCAGCTCAACTGGTCTGACTAGACTCTTGGCGTGGTCGTGTTTTAGCTGATCGTGTGAAATGTCGTTGTGGATGGAAATTTTCAAGGAGTGTTTTGAAGATTTAACTGTTTTGTATGGTTGGCGTCCGTCTACATTGGTTAGGCTGTTTGACAGAAGGGTATTTCTTCAAAAATAGAAAAATAATATACAGCTCTGGAAAAAATAAGAGACCACTACAAGTTTGCCTTTAATCAGCGTTTCTATGTGTTACAGACACTGAACTTTGGAGAAATGTTGAAAGTTCACAGAATGAAAGAAAACGTATTTTACTTAAATACTAACCCATATATAGTAAATTAAGAAAAGGAATAATAATTATAGTTATAATAATTAAAAAAAAATCATTTTGGTCTGTGCCGATGGCCCCGTGGGCAGTGCTCTGACATGTGGTGCAGATGTGCATTGGGCAATCTGAGTTCACATCCGGACTCAACATTCTTTCCCGACCCCCTGCTTCTCTCTCCCACTCCGCTTCCTGTCCTCTCTCCCACTACACTGTATAAAGACAAAAAAAATCATTTTGTACTGGTCTCTTACTTTTTCCAGAGCTTAATGTAAAAAAGTAAATCAATTAGTAACTTTTAAAATTAAGTCATACGAAATCTAACTTTACCCCTTAGGACCGGAAACAGCCTGATGTTTGTGATAGCTTCTTCCATGACGTTCCCTTTGAGGCCAACTTTGCATCTGATATTCCCGATCTCCAGTCCTTGTCTGCGATGCCAGGTGTGGATGGCTTCACAATGAAGGTTGATGCTCTTTATAAGGTCAGTAGCTACAGCGTTCGCCCAACCGAGCTGTAAAGCAGCCCTTCTCTTCAACACAAACTAAAATTCCTGGCAAAGTCTACCCTTCAGGGAAATGCCTTGATATGCTTGCTTAGGAAAAGATGCCAGGCTAACCGTCTGCCATGACCGTAGGGAATATGGCTAGACGACGACATCACTTTTGTTCGATTTATAAATAAAAATCCCTTTAGCGTATTTGGTACATGATTGTATTGACTCTTTTTAGGTTGAGGCAGGGCACCAGTGGTACCTCCAGGTGATCTATGTTATCGGACCCGAGTCCATATCCGCTCCCAGAATTCAACGCTCTGTGACCTATGAACTGAAGCGAAGTCGCAGAGATCTGGTAGATCGTTCAGGTCGCCTAACGCTGGATGAATCCCTAATCTACGACAATGAAGGTGACCAGGTAAAGAACGGCACCAACATGAAAGGTTTAAAGCTTGAGGTGGGACCACCTGGCACCTTCAACCACCAGATGGGAGGATCCATCGGGGGTGGCGTGGCAGCCATCGTCCTACTATTCCTTCTTCTTCTAACTTTCTGCCTTGTGGTGAGGAAGTGTCGGAAGGTCGTCAAAAAGAGGCCTTCAAAGGCGGTGGAGGATTATCCTTTAAACACCAAGGTAGAAGTTTGTATAGAACGACTGGAGAAGAACCTCAACAGCAAGCACTGCTCTGTGAGGAACGTCAACCTGCTCAACAAGAATCCTGAGACTTACAAAGTCAACGGAGTGAAAGTCAAACAAGTCAATCTGGAGGTCAAACTCCACAACAACCTGAATGATGGCACTGAAGTCTGACCATCTATAGTATTTAATGACAAAAAAACCATTTTCTAATAATATTTGTAATAATGATGTTGTTAATGTATTTTTGTATGACCATGAGTGAAAAGGGAAAGTATGCTTGCCAGCTATGCAGTGTAAATCATTTCACAACTGAGCTACCTCAAAAAGAAACACAAAACGACACGAAACAGTGTCCTAAAATCTTGTTTTCCGTCTGTGAGTTTCTGATTTAAAAATCGTTGTTCTATATGAGCATCAAAACAGCAAGCGGTAGCTCAGCCTCTCTGTTTGACTTGAAATGAATATAGAGAGTTTGTTTCACTGCACCTGCTATTCTATCATGCCAGTAAACACACAAATGAAAGTATTAGAGGAAGGATGAGTGCCAATGTTTTAGACCGGGTGAGTGATGTAAATACTGTATGTTTATTAAGTGCAATTACCTGATGACATGGTCATCCCTGTATTTTGATCTGGGTTCTGACGCTCTGCCTCATTGTGATATTTACTTTAAGCCTGTTCACCGGTGTGCCATGCTGTCAAGTGCGATTTATTTAATTCCAAATCTGAATAGACTGCCCAAAGTGATGCATTTCTTTAGTTTGTATCACTGCATGCTTGAGATCATCAGCTGACAAGAAACCAAGTGTTTTGATTAAATGTATTTATACAGATAACCACTAGAGATGAACTGCCAGTCTGGTCACACCACTAAACTGCTGAAGCATCTAATGCTGTATAATCACATGACTGATGTATGTACGAAAATACGCAAACACTACCAAAACTGTTATTGAACTGTCAATAACAATAGCACATGCTAAATGTTCACTAGCAATTTCAATATTGTGTCATGAGATTATCCACTTCATGTTATCTTGCATTATATAGTCTTGTATTAACGTGACATTGTGTATTAATAAGCCATATCTATTTTATTTTATTGGTTCTATATTTTTCCACAGTTGTTCTGTAATGTTGCCATATTAGAGTATTGTTGCATATAACATGTTGGTGATGTGATTATAAAGATCTTTTAACCTCACGCCGGAGTGTAGGGTAGGAAATATTACGATTATCATTTCATAGTCATATAGTCGTTTCTATTTTTTCCCATCCATCTCTGTCTTTGCCCATCCCCACCTCCCTTCCTCACCATAAAATAAGTTTTTATCAATTACTATAGAGTGCCTATGGACTGACGATTTGGAGATAAACTGTTTGGTGCTATCATTTATGGTGACATAATGAACATGATGCCTGTATTTGTGCCTTTTTAGCAATAAAATAAAAAAAATCAACCCATCAGTTGAATGTGGTGTACTGTGGTCAAATTTATGTTTAAAATATAAATTAATATATGTTTGTTCAATAACCAAACTCAATTTATCATCACCTTTGTAACCGTAATAACAATTTATGTGAATAGTTAGTGACAATAATAGTCAATTCATACCAGCTCTGCATGTGGGTGTTTCGAAAGGGAGAGGCTGAGAAAGAATGTAGGACTATTGTGAAAATGACACCACCTAACTCACACACCCCAGATAAGCTCAGGTGTGTTGAAGGTAAACCGGAGACAGAGCTGCATCCAATTTTGCATCGGTAAGGTAAGCGCAAAGAAAATAAAAAACAATACACAGGTTGTTAATATTGGCTGAGTTGATTTATATGCGTATACAGGCTACTTGGTAAATTGAAAAATACAAGCTTGCAGATTGTGAAAGTTAAAAGGGTATGGTATTAACTGCATAAACATTATAATCTGTCAAAATAATATCTGTTAGGTGATGTGTGAGAGAGCCTATTTATCTTTTATCTTAAAAGTTAAACATTTGCCTGTGTCAAAAAATAGGCTAAGAACAGGTGAATAAACTACCTGTATGTTTGCAAATATCACTCACCTGTTTTTGTACTGTCACAATGTAGAATTCACTCTACCCAAAATGGCGCACGTGTGGGTAAGTGAAATCTTAAATCCTGTTCATTTGTGTATTGTTTGGTCGTGTTTTTTACATTTTTGGAGTTTTAATTTTAACTTTGTATTTACTTATTATTGCAGGATGATCTCGAAAGCATGCTAAAAGCTCCCTATCCTCCGGTGAATAACTTTATTGTAGTATCATTTCATATGCACATAGTTGTCCAGCGGAATTTACATGACTCTTTTGTTTATTGTTCAGGTGGAGAGAGGGACTATTAAACCCAAAGCTAACTTTAATGTTAATGAAGATGTTGCAACTCTGTGCAAAGCAATTCAAGGCTTCGGTGTGTAACATTCAGAGGCTATAGGCCTACGTGTAGTATGTGCATTTATGATGAATTCAATGTATATGTTGTATGATTTTGAGAATTAATTATGAATGTTGGATATTTAACTAAGCATCATTGATGTTTTTTTTTTTAATTATCAGGTACAGACGAGAAGAACTTAATAGACGTACTGACCCACAGAAGCAGCAGTCAAAAACAGGCCATTTCTAGGGCATATGCAGAAACCACAAAAAAGGTAAAACCTTTCTTTACCTGTAATATGAAAATGAGTTGTTCGTTCACCAAATGATGAAAATCCGCTTAATTTGTTTGTCTTGAGCAACTCTTGTTGTTGTGTTTACAGATTCTTGTAAATGACCTGAAGAGCGATACCGGTGGTGACTTTGAAGATCTGATTGTTAGGCTTGCGACCCTGCCTGCAGTCAATGATGCTAAGGATATCATTAAGGCAACAAAAGTAAGTTGTGTTTCTTATTGTCAAATATATTTTTCAGTGTACATCATTGTAAATGGCCAAATATTCTAGAATGGAAAGTTTGAAATCTGTATGAGAATATGTTACCTATGAATATGTTATATTTTTGTTAACACATTCATGAATGTTATTCCAGGGGGCTGGAACAGACCCGAAAATCCTGATAGAAATTTTGGCTTCAAGGACAAATAAACAAATCAAGGAGCTGTCTGCAGCTTATGTTGATGGTGAGCTGGAGTATTTGATGAATATTTATCATTTTAATGAGAAAACAATTAGCTAACTAAATACTGTTTTGTCCGCTGCCCAACAGAAACAAAGAAAACGATAGTAGAGAACCTAAAACACGAAGTTTCAGGGCATTTTGGCAAAGCCATTGTTACCCTTGCTGAGGTGATTATATACACTTGTACAGTATGTAAGTTTACGGTATTGAATGTACTGTAACATATACGTTGTAAATTGTTTATTAAAATTATTTTTAACAACCTTCTTTCATTGTAAGGCTGCAAGGGATGAGAGCACCAGTGTGAATGCAAACAAGGCTAAAGAAGATGCACAGGTGAAAATAAATCATTGCAAAGTTTCTCTAGTAGCCTTCACAAGTAATACAAGAAATAAACGAATGTTTGTTATTATTATTAAATCTTAATTTGTTTTTTGCAAATAGTTGCTATTCTGAAATTGTATGATTTTGAATGTTTCAGTAAAGCTCCTGAACAAAAGATTATAGTATCAAACATTTTACAGTACATACAGTAAAAATATATGTTTACTTCTTCGAATCTGATGAATCGACTGTAAATCGACTGTATTTTAATGCAGTTGCACAAATGCTTTCCGCCTATATTGGTTATTTCTACTTACTGCATGTTTCTAGGACAATGTCATATAATGTAGATAAAAATAAGATATAAATATGAATGGTTTCCTCTATACTATAGGCTCTCTATAATGCAGGAGAGAAGAAGATGGGAACTGATGAGTCAAAGTTTATTGAGATCCTCTGTAAAAGGAGCATCCCTCAACTGAGACAAAGTACAAACATAGCAATCTTATGAAATAGGTTCACATTAGAAAGTACAACATTTTGCAGTTTAAACTAAAACTTTGTATGTCCCATTGCAGCATTGGTGGAATATAAAAACATCAGTGGCAAGACTCTGCAGAAGAGCATTGAGAAAGAAATGTCTGGAGAGATAGAGGAGCTGCTGGTCGCTATCGGTAATTTTTTAATAATAGCAATGAGTGTAGCACATCGCAATGAGTGCAATACATTGTGGGACCCTAAATCTACTCAAAAAATATTTTTATTTCAATAAAGTATGTTTTTTTTCTCCCTAGTGAAGTGTATTATGAACACTCCAGCATACTTTGCTGAAAAACTCAATAAAAGCATGAAGGTACAAATACAAACATATTGCTTTGTATTATTAAGTTAATACGAAACTGACATTTATTAAATATAACTACATTTCATATCTACAGGGAATTGGCACAGAGGAAACCTCTCTGAACAGGATCATGGTCAGCCGTGCAGAAGTTGACATGGTGGACATCAAAGCTGAATACAAAAAGCTCTATCAGCGTTCACTCTACCAGCAAATAAGTGTGAGTAGACACATCCACATTCCCCCAAGATTTGAGTTTACGTTCTATTCTTTAAGTTGTGCGAAGCCTGATCTTCACGTTTTTTAGATTAGAAACACAGAACAGCAACAATCTAGACATTTACTTTCTCTTCTTATACCTGACAATGACAGAAAGAAAAATGTTTCATCTCTGTCACTGTTGTGCTGTTTCCTTTGTCCTCTGAAAATGATGTTCAAGTATGTGATGTAACATTCATTGCAAATTAAACTCATTTATTTTTGAGGATAGATGTCTTGCTTGAGATTTTGACTCTTTGTTTGCTATCTGATGTTATGAAACGTTCTCTACTGGTTGTCCTGTGATTATAACTATGGTTGACTTTGCTCCGCTTTATTTCAGTCGGATGTGACTGGAAACTACTGCGACTGCTTGAAGATGATCTGTGGAGAAGACTAGTACAGAAAATGACTGACTTCAAAGATTTCACTTTACAAGTTGCTGCAATGTAGTCTTGTTGCTTTATTATTTGTGCTCTGTTAACAAATGCACACCATTAGACTTTTTCTTTCATACATGGTTTCAGCGAGCAATAGTTGTTTCTAGGGAAATATATATATAACGTGTTTATGTCCAGGATGGGTCACGGTAAAACCCAAGAAAATGTAAATGAAGTTAATTCTTCTTGATTTGTGATTGATTTTGACTGTTAAGGATGTTTGTGGTAAATGGACAAGGAAAGACTGGAGAGTAGGCTCATGAAAGGCATGTCTTAGTTACCAAAGCTACATTAGAAAATTATTTTAGACTATCCATTCATCCATCCCACTTGATTGATTTTTATTTGTCCATGTCTGTGTCTGTCTCAATTACATGTATCAAATATTTTCTTTTAAGTCCTTATAAAATGTGAAACATATGTTAATTTAGAGAAGAAGAATGATTTGGAGATAAACATACTGAACATGATGCCTGTATTTGTGCCTTTTAAGCTAATAAAAGGAATAATCCATCAGTTGTATGTGGTTCTAGACGAGGAAGGAAGGAGGCGTGAACCGGAGAATGTAACACTTTAATCATATAAACAAACAACAAAACGAACCTAAAATGAAAACGAACCACACAAACATAATCAAAAATTCACATATTATTCAGGCCTGGTCCTCTCTCGCCCTTGCCTCTTGTCGCTCCTCTCTTATGCCTCCGGAGCTCCTCCGTGAGAGATGCGAGACCGGTGCACGCGCAACTGTCGCTCTTTATCATTCGCATTACCAGCCTTGCGCTGTTGCCTCACGGCTCTCGTCCCGCCCTGCTCGCCACAGTGGTATGTCAGGTTTAACTGCTATGAACCTTTAAACTTGAAAAAAACTGTAAAGTGCAAAATAAATTCACTACACACATGGTTGTTACCTGTTACACTAATAAGAACTTTTGTCAATATTTACTAGAAATGCCACAAGTGGGTTTTGACAGGCTTTTATAGTTACAGAATGCTGCCAAACAAAATGCATGGCCTGTTCAGTTTAAAGTAGTAAATGCATAGCAACTCTGTGGGTGTTTCGAAAGGGAGAGGCTTAGAAAGAATGTAGGACTATTGTGAAAATGACACCACCTAACTCACACACCCCAGATAAGCTCAGGTGAGTTGGAGGTAATACCGGAGAAAGAGCTGCGTCCAATTTGACTTTATATAGCTAAGGTAAGAGCACTAAATACATAAATAATAGATAAAAATCGACACACACATGCAGCAACTGTGGGCTGTTTGATTTGGCTTACTATAACTTTTGGTGTACTTGGTACATTGCGATATTGTGGAAATGAAAAAGGCGCATGATCTTTATTGCCTTAGACAGTCATAATAGGCTAATACAATAATAACTACCTGTTGAAATGATGTAGGAAATGATGCATGATGTTATTTGTCTTTAAATGTATTAAATAGATCAATAGTTGAGTGAGTCAAAAAACTTTGCTTCTGTTGGAAAATATAAAAGTAAATTAGGGGAGAATAATAATAATAATAATAATAATAAAACTAACAAATACAATAGGTTTCTAGAGCTATGCGCTCAAACCCTAATAAACTGGTTTCCATGTGTGCAAACAACACAGCCTATTCAATGATTTGAACCTGTTTTTGAGTGTTATCTTCACGTTTGTCAACAGAATTCACTGCACTGGAAATGGCACACGTCTGGGTAAGTGATATACAGTAGGCTACATCTGTATAAAATCCTTATGTGTATTGGAGGGGTTCTGTTTTGCATTCTTTTTTTTTTGCAGGATGACTTCGAAAGCATGCTAAAAGCTCCATATCCTCCGGTACACAACTTATTTTTAGTATATCGCTTCATACGTATTTTCCAGGAGAAATCATAAATGACTCTTGTTTGTTGTTAAGGCGGAGAGGGGTACCATTAAAGCCAAGGCTAACTTCAATGTTAGTGAAGATGTTGCTGCTCTGCGCAAAGCAATTCAAGGCTTCGGTACGTATAACATTCAGATGAGAAGTGTTCTATAGTCACAGCGGTCCTGAAATACGTGTATTGCACATGTAGCCTATTTGTATCAGGCTACATATACAGTTTTTACTTTGTATTAGGCTACACGGTTTTGCTTTATGGACATGTTGCTGTATAACATTTAATTGATATGTATTATGATTTTGAGAATGATATTCCATAAAGTGGACATTGTTTTTTTTCAATTATCAGGTACAGACGAGAAGACATTAATAGACGTACTGACCCACAGAAGCAGCAGTCAAAAACAGGCCATTTCTAGGGCATATGCAGAAACCACAAAAAAGGTAAAACCTTTCTTTACCTGTAATATGAGAATGATTGTGTGTTCACCAAATAATGTAAATGAGCAACTCTTGTTGTCTTGTTGTTGTGTTTACAGATTCTTGTAAATGACCTGAAGAGCGATACCGGTGGTGACTTTGAAGATCTGATTGTTAGGCTTGCGACCCTGCCTGCAGTCAATGATGCTAAGGATATCATTAAGGCAACAAAAGTAAGTTGTGTTTCTTATTGTCAAATATATTTTTCAGTGTACATCATTGTAAATGGCCAAATATTCTAGAATGGAAAGTTTGAAATCTGTATGAGAATATGTTACCTATGAATATGTTATATTTTTGTTAGCACATTCATGAATGTTATTCCAGGGGGCTGGAACAGACACGAAAATCCTGATAGAAATTTTGGCTTCAAGGACAAATAAACAAATCAAGGAGCTGTCTGCAGCTTATGCTGATGGTGAGCTGGAGTATTTGATGAATATTTATCATTTTAATGAGAAAACAATTAGCTAACTAAATACTGTTTTGTCCGCTGCCCAACAGAAACAAAGAAAACGATAGTAGAGAACCTAAAACACGAAGTTTCAGGGCATTTTGGCAAAGCCATTGTTACGCTTGCTGAGGTGATTATATACACTTGTACAGTATGTAAGTTTACGGTATTGAATGTTGTCACGGGACAGGTAGAGAGAAAAACCCAAGCGCAGGCAGCAATAAGGGGTAACACGGATTTTAATGAAAAAACAAAAACCCACGAGGGGGTAAAATCCAGGGGATCACAAAGACAGCAAAAAACAAGAATGAAAACTCACAGAGGGAAACAAGAACAGGATACTACCGCTGGGACACAGCGTAGGGATAGAGCAAACAGTTTCCACGAGGTACAAGATTTACAAGAACAGGCAACATATTCAACCAACGAGCAACAAGACAATAAACAAATGGGTATATATATAGGGAAACTAACAAAGGAGATAACGATGGGCAGGTATGGGTAATAAGACACAGGAGGAAAGCTATACTAGAAACGAGAGGGGCGGGGCCAAATGACGAGACAGGAGAGAACGCATATTATGTTCTGATTGACAATAATATGTTTCTCTCCACATAAAACACGTGGGTCTGTCATGACTCTGCCCCTAGACCAGAAAATCAAGACAAGAGAAGGCAGAATCATGACAGAATGTACTGTAACATATACGTTGTTAATTGTTTATTAAAATTATTTTTAACAACCTTCTTTCATTGTAAGGCTGCAAGGGATGAGAGCACCAGTGTGAATGCAAACAAGGCTAAAGAAGATGCACAGGTGAAAATAAATCATTGCAAAGTTTCTCTAGTAGCCTTCACAAGTAATACAAGAAATAAACGAATGTTTGTCATTATTATTAAATCTTAATTTGTTTTTTGCAAATAGTTGCTATTCTGAAATTGTATGATTTTGAATGTTTCAGTAAAGCTCCTGAACAAAAGATTATAGTATCAAACATTTTACAGTACATACAGTAAAAAATATATGTTTACTTCTTCGAATCTGATGAATCGACTGTAAATCGACTGTATTTTAATGCAGTTGCACAAATGCTTTCCGCCTATATTGGTTATTTCTACTTACTGCATGTTTCTAGGACAATGTCATATAATGTAGATAAAAATAAGATATAAATATGAATGGTTTCCTCTATACTATAGGCTCTCTATAATGCAGGAGAGAAGAAGATGGGAACTGATGAGTCGAAGTTTATTGAGATCCTCTGTAAAAGGAGCATCCCTCAACTGAGACAAAGTACAAACATAGCAATCTTATGAAATAGGTTCACATTAGAAAGTACAACATTTTGCAGTTTAAACTAAAACTTTGTATGTCCCGTTGCAGCATTGGTGGAATATAAAAACATCAGTGGCAAGACTCTGCAGAAGAGCATTGAGAAAGAAATGTCTGGAGAGATAGAGGAGCTGCTGGTCGCTATCGGTAATTTTTTAATAATAGCAATGAGTGTAGCACATCGCAATGAGTGCAATACATTTTGGGACCCTAAATCTACTCAAAAAATATTTTTATTTCAATAAAGTATGTTTTTTTCTCCCTAGTGAAGTGTATTATGAACACTCCAGCATACTTTGCTGAAAAACTCAATAAAAGCATGAAGGTACAAATACAAATATATTGCTTTGTATCATTAAGTTAATACGAAACTGACATTTATTTAATATAACTACATTTCATATCTACAGGGAATTGGCACAGAGGAAACCTCTCTGAACAGGATCATGGTCAGCCGTGCAGAATTTGACATGGTGGACATCAAAGCTGAATACAAAAAGCTCTATCAGTGTCCACTCTACCAGCAAATAAGTGTGAGTAGACACATCCACATTCCCCCAAGATTTGAGTTTACGTTCTATTCTTTAAGTTGTGCGAAGCCTGATCTTCACGTTTTTAGATTAGAAACACAGAACAGCAACAATCTAGACATTTAGTTTCTCTTCTTTATACCTGACAAAGAAATTTCATCTCTGTCACTGTTGTGCTGTTTCCTTTGTCCTCTGAAAATGATGTTCACGTATGTGATGTAACATTCATTGCAAATTAAACTCATTTATTTTTGGGGATAGATGTCTCGCTCTTTGTTTGTTATCAGATGTTATGAAACGTTCTCTACTGGTTGTCCTGTGATTATAACTATGGTTGACTTTGCTCCGCTTTATTTCAGTCGGATGTGACTGGAAACTACTGCGACTGCTTGAAGATGATCTGTGGAGAAGACTAGTACAGAAAATGACTGACTTCAAAGATTTCACTTTACAAGTTGCTGCAATGTAGTCTTGTTGCTTTATTATTTGTGCTCTGTTAACAAATGCACACCATTAGACTTTTTCTTTCATACATGGTTTCAGCGAGCAATAGTTGTTTCTAGGGAAATATATATATAACGTGTTTATGTCCAGGATGGGTGATGGTAAAACCCAAGAAAATGTAAATGAAGTTAATTCTTCTTGATTTGTGATTGATTTTGACTGTTAAGGATCTTTGTGGTAAATGGACAAGGAAAGACTGGAGAGTAGGCTCATGAAAGGCATGTCTTAGTTACCAAAGCTACATTAGAAAATTATTTTAGACTATCCATTCATCCATCCCACTTGATTGATTTTTATTTGTCCATGTCTGTGTCTGTCTCAATTACATGTATCAAATATTTTCTTTTAAGTCCTTATAAAATGTGAAACATATGTTAATTTAGAGAAGAATGATTTGGAGATAAACATACTGAACATGATGCCTGTATTTGTGCCTTTTAAGCTAATAAAAGGAATAATCCATCAGTTGTATGTGGTTCTAGACGAGGAAGGAAGGAGGCGTGAACCGGAGAATGTAACACTTTAATCATATAAACAAACAACAAAACGAACCTAAAATGAAAACGAACCACACAAACATAATCAAAAATTCACATATTATTCAGGCCTGGTCCTCTCTCGCCCTTGCCTCTTGTCGCTCCTCTCTTATGCCTCCGGAGCTCCTCCGTGAGAGATGCGAGACCGGTGCACGCGCAACTGTCGCTCTTTATCATTCGCATTACCAGCCTTGCGCTGTTGCCTCACGGCTCTCGTCCCGCCCTGCTCGCCACAGTGGTATGTCAGGTTTAACTGCTATGAACCTTTAAACTTGAAAAAAACTGTAAAGTGCAAAATAAATTCACTACACACATGGTTGTTACCTGTTACACTAATAAGAACTTTTGTCAATATTTACTAGAAATGCCACAAGTGGGTTTTGACAGGCTTTTATAGTTACAGAATGCTGCCAAACAAAATGCATGGTCTGTTCAGTTTAAAGTAGTAAATGCATAGCAACTCCGTGGGTGTTTCGAAAGGGAGAGGCTTAGAAAGAATGTAGGACTATTGTGAAAATGACACCACCTAACTCACACACCCCAGATAAGCTCAGGTGAGTTGGAGGTAATACCGGAGAAAGAGCTGCGTCCAATTTGACTTTATATAGCTAAGGTAAGAGCACTAAATACATAAATAATAGATCAAAATCGACACACACATGCAGCAACTGTGGGCTGTTTGATTTGGCTTACTATAACTTTTGGTGTACTTGGTACATTGCGATATTGTGGAAATGAAAAAGGCGCATGATCTTTATTGCCTTAGACAGTCATAATAGGCTAATACAATAATAACTACCTGTTGAAATGATGTAGGAAATGATGCATGATGTTATTTGTCTTTAAATGTATTAAATAGATCAATAGTTGAGTGAGTCAAAAAACTTTGCTTCTGTTAGAAAATATAAAAGTAACTTAGGGGAGAATAACAATAATAATAATAAAACTAACAAATACAATAGGTTTCTAGCGCTATGCGCTCGAACCCTAATAAACTGGTTTCCATGTGTGCAAACAACACTTAGCCTATTCAATGATTTGAACCTGTTTTTGAGTGTTATCTTCACGTTTGTCAACAGAATTCACTGCACTGGAAATGGCACACGTCTGGGTAAGTGATATACAGTAGGCTACATCTGTATAAAATCCTTATGTGTATTGGAGGGGTTCTGTTTTGCATTCTTTTTTTTTGCAGGATGACTTCGAAAGCATGCTAAAAGCTCCATATCCTCCGGTACACAACTTATTTTTAGTATATCGCTTCATACGTATTTTCCAGGAGAAATCATAAATGACTCTTGTTTGTTGTTAAGGCGGAGAGGGGTACCATTAAAGCCAAGGCTAACTTCAATGTTAGTGAAGATGTTGCTGCTCTGCGCAAAGCAATTCAAGGCTTCGGTACGTATAACATTCAGATGAGAAGTGTTCTACAGTCACAGGGGTCCTGAAATACGTGTATTGCACATGTAGCCTATTTGTATCAGGCTACATATACAGTTTTTACTTTGTATTAGGCTACACGGTTTTGCTTTATGGACATGTTGCTGTATAACATTTAATTGATATGTATTATGATTTTGAGAATGATATTCCATAAAGTGGACATTGTTTTTTTTCAATTATCAGGTACAAACGAGAAGACATTAATAGACGTACTGACCCACAGAAGCAGCAGTCAAAAACAGGCCATTTCTAGGGCATATGCAGAAACCACAAAAAAGGTAAAACCTTTCTTTACCTGTAATATGAGAATGATTGTGTGTTCACCAAATAATGTAAATGAGCAACTCTTGTTGTCTTGTTGTTGTGTTTACAGATTCTTGTAAATGACCTGAAGAGCGATACCGGTGGTGACTTTGAAGATCTGATTGTTAGGCTTGCGACCCTGCCTGCAGTCAATGATGCTAAGGATATCATTAAGGCAACAAAAGTAAGTTGTGTTTCTTATTTTTTTACAATTTGTATTTCTATGTACCATGTTCAAAATGGCCAAATAATTTAAGAATGGACATTTGAAATACATATAAGCAAAATTTGCTGTAGTTTTATTAATATGTTCTTCAATTTTTATTCAAGGGGGCTGGAACGGACAAGAAAATCCTGATAGAAATGTTAGCCTCAAGGACAAATAAACAAATCAAGGACTTGTCTGCAGCTCATGCTGATGGTGAGCTGGAGAAGACAATGGATATTTTAAAGGACAATTAGCAATATACTAAATACTATTTTTATTTCCATTGCCCAACAGAGACAAAGAAAACACTTGTACAGAACTTAAAAACCGAAATTTCAGGGGATTTCGGCAAAGCCATTGTTATGCTGGCTGATGTGATTATAAACCCTTATGTCACTTTACTGCAACTAACTTGAATTATTATAGATACTGTAGATACTTTGTAAAAGAAACACTTAACACAACTGAAATCTTTATTTATTTACTGTCTCACCCTGTAAGGCGGCAAGGGATGAGAGCACCAGTGTAAATGCAAGCAAAGCTAAAGAAGATGCGCAGGTAAAAATAACTCATTGATTGCAAGTTTCTCTTGTAGCCTTACACATTAAAACTAATATTTAGTATTATTCTATTTGCCTAATAATGGTATGAGTAAGCTTCCTGTCAGAACTTTTGTCTGGTTTTTAATATAAAATATATTCATTGTTTCCTATAGGCTCTCTATAATGCAGGAGAGAAGAAGTTTGGAACTGACGAGTCCAAGTTTATTGAGATCCTCTGTAAAAGGAGCATCCCTCAACTGAGACAAAGTACAAACATAGTAATCTAAATAACAAACGAGAATGTGCAAAACTGCAGGTGTGTTTCAAATAAAACATGAAATGTCCCGTTGCAGCATTGGTGGAATATAAAAACATCAGTGGCAAGACTCTGCAGAAAAGCATTGAGAAAGAAATGTCTGGAGACTTGGAGGATCTGCTGGTTACCATCGGTATTGTTTTAACGCACACATGTCAAATGAATTTGTCACAGTGTTAAAGTTCTAAAGTTGCTTCAAAAATATATTACACCATTAAAGTATTCTTTTTTCTTCCTAGTGAAGTGTGTTATAAACACTCCAGCATATTTTGCTGAAAGACTCCAAAATAGCCTGAAGGTACAAATACAAACGTATTCCTCTTTCTTACTGTTTTAATACGACACTGACATTTATCAAATAGAACTGTGTTTTATATTCGTAAATCTACAGGGAATTGGCACAGATGAAAGCACTCTGACCAGGATCATGGTCAGCCGTGCAGAAGTTGACATGATGGACATCAAAGCTGAATACAAAAAGCTCTATCAGCGTTCACTTTGCAAGGACATAAGTGTAAGTTTATTCACTCAAGCAGTGTTGTAGAGTTGTAGAGTGTAGGGTTTTAGTTTAACTTCCATTCTTTAAAGTTGTATGACACCCGATCATCAGGTTTATTATCAGAGGTGTTTGTTTAGAGCCAAAGGTGGGAATCTTTCTAGGGGCCCACAGTTCATTTACAGTAGTAGGGGCCAAGAGCAATATGCAGGGATGTATTTGAGGGGTTGAGAGCATGCAGTGAGTGGGCCTGTAATTCCATGCCATAACCCTAACTGGAACATTCACAAATGATGTGATATCACTAGAATCTGTATCAACACAGCACAGCAACAAACTAGACATTTAGTTTCTTTTGACATAGTCTGTTCTTTTTACCCGACAATGACAGAAAGACTAATTTCTCACCTCTGTGGGTTTACATCTGTCCTCTGAAAATGATGTTCACATCTGTGATGCAACATTCCATGAAAATACAATAAATAATTTTTGGGGATAGATGTCTTGCTTGAGATTTTGACTTTTTGTTTGCTATCTGATGTTATGAAACGTTCTCTACTGGTTGTCCTGTGATAATAACTATGGTTGACTTTGCTCCGCTTTATTTCAGTCGGATGTGGGTGGAGACTACTGCGACTGCTTGAAGATGATCTGTGGAGAAGACTAGTACAGAAAACAACTGTCTGAAATTACTTCTTTTCTTTTATACAGTGGTTTCATTGAGTAATAGTTTCTTGCGAAGAATATATAAGATGTTTACGTTCAGGTTACTATTTGTAATGGTTAAACCCAAAGAAGATAAATAAAGGGCAATTCGTATTGATTTGTGATTGGTTTCTGAATTATAAGCGTTAAAGATCTTTGGTGGTATATTGACAAGGAATGATTGGACAGTAGTTGAAGGCAGCACTTTACATAGCTACGTTAGAAACATTTTTTAATTGTAATCTGCAAATTGTCAAAGGTATTTGATTCAAAATAAATAACACACAACAACATCTTCTCTAGCACATCCCAAAGATTTTGAATGGGCTTAAGATCGGGACTCTGTATTCCATATGTGAAAATGATGTTTCATGCTTCTTGAACCATTTCTTCACAATTATGAATCCTGCTATTGAGAGAAGATTCTAACAATTTTATTATAATATTTATGTTGAAGCTCAAGAATTGCTAAATCAATATGCAAGATGCTATGGGTTTACATTCGCCTGACAAACATTGCATGGCCAAAAAGCATTATGATTGAGATAAATCTTAACAGCTAAGACACTCCTGTGTCTCTTGTGCACATTGTGGTCATCTGTTTGGGGAGGTAGTGCTGATGAAACTCAGCCGAGTCAGGGAGGTGGAGATATGCCGGAGGGAACAGAAGATCCTCATTAATCCATGTAATATTCTCAGGCTACCATTCAGTTCTCTGCTTCTCCATCGACCTATATCCTTAGCTATTATCAGAAAGCTGTCATAAAGCAAAACATGCATACAGCCTTACAAACCATGTCACCTTTTTTCTGAACAACACAATTTAAATGGGTCATCATGATTTCCCCTTTCCATTCACATTTATTCATTTGCAAAAGCTTTTATCCAAAGCGACGACGCTGTTTTTTGTTATAGTTATATTGTGTTATTTTATGTATGACTATTTAACCAATGACATATAATCTATTGTAGCCTATAGGATATCTTGCCAAATGTAGACAAGGTTCACAGATCAAATGTACAGTTTCACTATAGGACGGGGTGGCGCGTTTGACCTGAAGATGGCGCTACATTTTTACGAAGTGAAGAACAAAAGTACCCGACGTCTTATGTTGAAAGAACAACTGTCCCCCTCATTCGTTGTCGTCACGTTGCTGCGTCAGCTTTGCGTAATCTCTACCCAAGATGCGTCCTAAATCCTAATTACATAAAAATGTGATCATTTTTTTATTGAGTTTTACATATGTAAACAGGATATAGGTTATTAATGTACACATATTAACAAATAACGATTTAATGTAAAGTAGTATCAGGTTAAACCAGAATCTCTTTACTACTGAAAAAATGAATATCATTTATTATTAAATAAACCACACTTTGATGTCACGTATATTTTGAGTATGTTTAGATCATATTATTATTTTGTAATAAGCAAAGTAACATCACACACTCCAAACAATTCATTCACATCATTCAGGGACTAACGTACGCATTGATCAAGATCTGTATCGAGCAAACTGGCCAGTACAGACAGTCACTCGAGACATCCCATCAGAAAACAGCAATCCTCGCGACGCATCCCGTTCACACCAATCCTGACAATGGGAAGGAATCGGACAAAACAAGTTAGGTTGTCAGACAGGCGGATTGGGTAATAACAAACCTCCCACTCAATCCACGACGAGTCACGAGAGTTCGAACTTTATCAGTGTGACTGAGGAGTTCCAGAGCGCGAGGAAGAGCTCTGCCATTCAAACAAAAAAGGTTCGACGCCGCGCGCTCGGGCTACTATGTGCTTATTTTTAATCGATATTTTATTATGATACGCGGTGACTTCTCCAAGCAGACGGAGGAAGACAGTTAGCTAGCGAGCTGGCTAACCAAACTATCCTAAGGGGAAGTGGCAGCGTTCATCTTTGCAAGACTTTCGCTATCTGGCTCGACTGCTAGCGTAGCCTCCGCCTAACACACCCACCTTTCGTCTGTTTGGTGTTTACACAGGTTTCGAATGACCTGGATTTAAACCAGCTTCGGCTTTTTGTTGAATACAAAAGAATGATTTAGCTAAGTAGAGCATTTCACCGCTGTTAGCAAGCTAGCGAGACGAATGGTCTACAAAGCTTCTCGCTAGCCAGTCCGAACTGGAGTCGGCCTGACAATACAGCGGCGCGGACTGCAGAACTCGTTCTTTTATCATCCGTTAACCCCACAACGCTGGTTTACTTCTATGCAGTTGCTTCACGGGGCTTTGAGGGATATAGGAAGCGTTCTGCTACGCCTTTCTGGGTCCCTCTGGCTCTGAAGTGCCAGGCGCATCTCAGGAGGACCGAACTCTCGGCATGCTGGACTAAAAAGCGGCGATGAGCAGATTGGAGTTTTAGTCGTTTTCGGCTGTTTTGGACTCTCGGTTGTCCATTTGGGGAAGGCAGGAACACAGAGGCGAGAATGAAGAAGTTTGCGCGTATGCCCAAGTCGGAGAGCGGAAGTCTCGGGGGTGGGTCTGGATCTGGGACTGGCAGCGGCAACTATGTTGGAAAGGTGTTTGCCGTCGGTCGATACCAGGTCACGGTGGAAGAGCTGATCGCTGAAGGTACGTGATGAATAGAAAGCGCTTACGTCAACAAAAGTGGTTTTAGATGACATACCAAGAAGCCCCCAACACTCAAACATCTGCTTTATTTGTGGAGATGCATAAGGCTAACTGTAGGTCGATTTTTGAATGGTACTACCTGGCCACAGTTACAAGTTAAACAGGACACTAGAGTATTTTTTAGAGGTAAAATATGATAATCCAATGCATACGTTTTGAGTATTTCCATTGCAAATAGTCACAAGTCATTGGGTTGAGTTGTGTCATATTTACAAGGTCTGCGCTGATCCCAATCTCAACCTGTGATTGTAATACCATGTGACCTCCTGTCACTGCAGTCGGATGACAAAGCAGGGTTCCCTCCGTTATCGCAGCATTTCAGCCACTGGTTTGTTCCTTTCATTTAACTTTACCATGACACAAGTGTGGGAAGTTAAAAAATAGATTTCACTTTAATTTACACCCTGTGCCTTCTCAATCCGGGCCACATCTTTTTCTATTTTAGCAAAGATGTCCCCACTTACAAGATTTCCGTCTTTTATGTTCCGTTTTTATATAAACTTTTGTCAAATTTTTTAGTGACACAATTCACGCAGGGTGTGTTTTGCTCAGCCTCATCGAAAATCATAAAATTTTCTGTTAATACCTTATTGTAATTTATATCTAGTAAAAACCTAAAGGGTAGAAATGATGTCCACTTTAAAGTAATATCAAAAACATTCTGTCATCGCCCTCTTGTCGTTCCAAACCGATATGACTGTATTCCGCAGGAGATATTTTGAAGAACGTTGGTAACTGAACATCACTGACCCACATTCACTTCTATTGTATGGACACAAAACCAATGCAAGTGGGCCAGTTAACAACATTCTTCAAAATAACTTTTTTTGTGTTCATTGGAAGAAAGTCAGTCATACAGGTTTGAAATGACAAGAGGGTGAGTAAATGATAACAGAATTTTAAGTTTTTGGGTAAACTATCACTTAAAGAGCATGTTTGTTTTGGGATGTGAATGTTTTAGATCACAGGAGGTTTTGAGTCGTGGGACCCCCGTTTTAGTTTGAAATTTGCAATCCAGTGAAACAGCTGAATTTCACCTGTTGTGTTTAAATAAAGCTCTTGTTTCTGGAAATTGGCAGAGTAATCTAGAGACTGTTCAGAGAGCATGTGTGGTCACTAATAGCTGGCCACCTGCTCACCTTTCTGTCAACAGACCCTGTAAAGGCTGCTTTCTGTTACGTAAACAAACCTTGTCCAAAAACTTTAACGTGCATTGTTTCACTTATTTACAATCTCCCTTAATCTTAAATCTTTTACTAAAATAATATCGGATTTAAAACTAAACCGGTTCAGAGGGGTGCTTTATTGTTTTTAGTGTGCAGTAAAGTTTATTGCACTTTTGATTAGAGGACATGTGAGGGCATTGCAGTGTTACCGGACTGACCTTGAATAAGTCGCGTTGGTGTTACCCCACTCACGGAGCATGTGATTGGGGAATGTCAAAGAGGCACTCTTTCTTCTTCATTTCTTTATCTTCCTTCAAATAAATTCCTTTACTACAGATATATGTATTTGTTAAAGGGGTATTTGCGTGTGTGGTTGAGAGTTTCCATCATTTGACATCATGTGGTGATGATACGGCCTCTGTTGTGTTTAGTCATTGTGTCGTTTCTGTTTCCAAGCAGTCGATGATCATTGTGTATGTGTTTTGGATCATGCGTCGCATTGACGCCTTGCTTTGTCAATACAGGCCTAAACATTTAGCCTCTGTTGTTTTTAACCATTGGGATCACTTGACACACGATGACCTTGAAGTAGGCATGTTTCAATAATTTCATATTAGAATATTTGAGCTCATAAAAAGCGAATGTTTCAATATTGCTTTATTGAAATTAAGCTAATAATGACGTAATTCGTACGTTTTTATTAAGTCACAGTTTCATATCAAGCTTCTAATTATCATTAAACATTCGTAATGCATTAATATTATATCCTGTATAAAGGTTTTTTAATGTTGAAAAAAGAACAAATAGAAAAATACATAAGTGCATTTAACCTGTGCGGAACGGTATAATACAAAAAGAAAACAGACAAAATGCAACGTATATTGACAGTCTTCGATATATGGTTATTTTGTTTTACATGTGCTTGATTAGAAAAACAAGCATATGGGTCTATTTTACTCTGGTGAAAGTCTATTTTACTCTGGTGACAGTCTATTCAACAAGCCGCACTGCTCTTCTCTAACTCCCGGTTACAAAACCCAGATCTGACAAGAATATCTAGCTTTATTGTTTATAATTTTGATAATAAAGTAAACGGGCTTGATACCTCCAGGCTGACTGTAAAGAACCTAAAAAATTCCCTGCAACAAAGACGAAGCCATAGTGCTTGTTTCCCTGTTTATTACTTGACCTTCATCTGAGCCTTTTTCCCATTGTCCAATCGAATGAAAGGAGACGAGGGCCCTCCGATGTGGTAAGGAAACTTTACAGTTACTTGAAACGTCAGTGGACTGCAAAGATGAAGGGTTGGCTGTGTTGGCTGACCCGCGGGTTAACCGAGCAAGGTCCGAGCAAGCGCCCTCTGCTTGTACCTTTTTTAAAGTTTCGGATAATATGACAGTAAACGGGAACTAGAGTGCCCGCGCTGTAATCTTTGACTGACAGGACAGCTGTTTTGGTGGTTACCTAGTAAACGTGAAAAGCGTGTTCTGTCTAATCATCTCCTAAAACCTCACATGGTTATCGAAACTAGTAACCTCTTCCCTTTATTAAAAGAACTTCGGCATATGGAGATTCTTGCCAAATTGAGTCTTCTAACCACATCTATAGGGTTATAAATGGTCATTATTAAATTACACTTCATGTAGCTTCATGGATTGGTGTAATCTGACATGTTAGCTGTGGTGCTGTTGAGAGATGACAAAGGCATGACTGTCAGGTTCTCCACACTCTTCTGTGAGGATCCATTTCTGCTTCAAACATTTTGGCTGTACCGTGTGCGCACAAACATTTCTTACACAGCTCTGAGAAAATAGGTCACTCAAGCTTTGAGTCAGAATAGGGTTGGCATCTCGCACCGTGTGTCGGCTCAGAAGATTGTCTTATTGTGATTCTCTTTCAAAACAATAGTATTGTAAGATTATCTAACACATAATTACTTTGTCTAAATCAGCATGAGGTTGATTATTTCTCAATTTGGGATGAATGGTTTCCAAAACCTTTTTTTTGTTTAGCTCTGACAAGGCCGACTTGTCTTGCACACAGCAGATTTTGTAGAATATTGCGTAGTGTAGATTTCAGACTGCAATATAAAATTACCTACCTATGACCGGAGTTATCGGTCACTAATCTGGAAATAGTTTTCTATCTAATGTAGATAAGAGGGATAGTTCACCCAAAAATTTGAATTAATAAATGACTCTCTAGTTTTTCCAAACTTGCATACATTTCGTTGTTTGGTTGAACACAGAGAAAGAAATTTGGACGAATGCTTGTAACGAAACAGTTCTTGGACCCCATTGACTGCATAGTGGGACCACAACGGTAGTGTATATTGCCCCAGATCTGATTGTTTTTCTTTGTTCTTCAAAATACCTTCTTTTGTGTTCAACAGAACAAAAAAATTATATGATAAGATAAAGCATTAAGTTGTGTTTCCTTATAAAGTTATAATTATAAAGTCCAACCCTGCAGTGTTTAAAATGTCTTTACAAGCAAATCCAATTCACTCTGAAAATTCGTTTTTTCCATATGTATTGTGTGAGAAAAGTCTAGGAACACTCATTCCAGAATCGGTGTTCTTTAGATATCTCCAAAAGAGTTTTGTAAACTGTAAACTTCTAAAACAAGGCAAAGCTGACCTCAAGGAAAGCTGCCACAATGTGTAGAATCTGTTAGTTTCACACCCCAAAAAAACTTTGCTGTATTTTTAGCAGGTACAACAGATCATTGTGGTTCAGTTGGAGGAAGCTGATTAGACTGTGTTTTTTAGAAGATATCTGTGGGTAGCGTGTGAGTCGGTGAAGTTTATGAAAGATTCTTCTGTTACAATAAGATGCGCTTCCAGACCTTGGGGATGTCAGGCAGTTGTGAAAAGAAACAAGAAGACACAGACTTGCTGCGACTTACAGAGTGCTGTTGTGTTTCAGTAGCATTACTTGACACGTGCATGTGTGGATCACGTTTTTCATCGTTTTTTAATACTACAAAAGTTCTTAAATTGCTGTTGCTGACTGTACTGTAGAATAGGAGTCTGCATGCATTATTTTTCACTTCTTGTTCAAGCAAATTAAAGCCATAGTGTTCCATTATTGGTATTGTCAGAGCTGCTGTATGTAATGCCCCAGAACAATCAGGCAAATGCACTCGGTTTGCCTCTTTATACACAGCAGAATCAACATTTGTGGCCGTCAGCACATTAGGCTGGTAGCGGGTGTAGTGATATAGTTTACGGGAGAAGAGGGGATTACTTTGTCTAGTGATGCAGAAACAAGCGCATGGAAATGTATATTTTATGATGCTTGTTGTTCGCCCCACTATTGGATGTAGTTCTCCCTCATGTAACATTCTTTAATTCCTCAGCTAAGAACTGAATTGGGTGTGTCTGATAATGGAGGAATCGAAAATGTGAAGTCATAATGTCATGTTTCAACATGGCTGACCGGGCACCCGGGTTTGGAGAGAATCATGGGGGTGAAAGGAGGAAATTTCGGTCAGGTCTGCAAGATGTTTAAGGCCAACCAATAGACGGTTTCAAAGTGACAACATCCCGTAACAAATGTTACTGCGTGTGCAATCGTTTGTGAACTATCCTTAACTTCTGGTACACATTCACGGACAGTAGAGCGCCTGTTAGGGTTGGGCCGATAGATGATTCCATTGTCCATCGCCGATGGCTGATAGACATGACAATGTTGTTGAGCCAGCATCGTGATTGCAACAAATGTTTCACTTCCGCCATGTGATGCTCGCTGGTCTGTGCTGGAGGCTGCAAATCGTTGTTTCAAACAAATATGAAGCCAGATCTCATAATCGCACTAGGCAATATTGAGGGAAATTGCGATTAATCGTGCACCCCTACTTAATTAGTCACCTCTGCGTGAGAACACACTTTTTTCATTTTTTAATGGATTTTAAAGACTTTGTTTAGATTTTTTTTGTTGGTCTGTTTTTCATTTGTATTATTTGGCTTTAAACTGTGGTACAGTTGCATCAAAAACACAAGAGCTGACGAGTGCGTTTCCAACAACCAAAAGGGTAATGATTCAAGAATGCATAGGATGGATTTCAAAATATGTAAAGAATGCAACTGGTTTGCAACGCATAGTATTTCTTGACTAATGACTAGGCTACATGAAGACAAATTGCATAATGAATGTCTAATTTTTAAGTTCATGCACCAGTCTCTTGAACAGAAGTGCATTTTTAGCAAATGTAAACTGTACTTATATGTACATTTAAATTATTCCAAAGCTGCATCTCTGTGTGCAGTTTACATTTGTGCGCCACATTGGACAGACAGCTTTCACATCAGCCAGATGACCATACTGTGGCGTCAAATGGACTCGGCTCAGCACCAGAAACTCTTGTGTGGAAAGCCTCCTGAATAAACAGTTTTGTTTGCCTGTGTTTAATAGAAAGATGTGCTGTCTCATTACTCTCGCTGCTGTTCTAGAGCAGGTAAAGGAATAACTAACAAGTATGTTATAATAGCGCTTGACCTGGTACATATTAGTCACAACCCAACGTAATATAGGCCACTGTGTAGTGCTGCACGATTAATCATATCGCAATCGCGATGTCAGGCTATGCGATTACATGACGGCAAAACAAGTGCATTCGTGGACGTGAACAGACATCCATTCTAAGAGATAGATGTCCATTTTCTATGTGAGAATTTTTATATTGTATATATGTAACTGCAGTATATTTCAGAAAGTGTAACAAACCCATTCAAGCATTTATTTATAATGCATAATTTATTTTGTATTTTTTAAACATTATTATATTTTAATTCTGTGGGCAGTACATCAGTGACTAAGATCGAATTAAAATGTATAATAACATTCAGCAGTATGTCCAAGCAAAAACTTAAAAAAAAATTTATTTCTAGGGCTGAAACAAGTAAATCGAGTATTTTTAATACAAAAAATCATAGAGGCAATTCCATCCATCCATTTAACTACCGTACACACAGCACTGCGTTTCCCCACGGACCATTATTTCTAAAGCACAGCCCACTTAACTCTGTACGTGTTACAGGGCTCAAGTGTCACGCTATTCACCGTGAGACATTTTAGTCTGTTCATACGCTCACACCTATTTCTCAATCTGATAAAGAAGTGATCGCTTATTGAAATGATGACCTGCTATTTCTTTTAGTATATTTTGCCTGTGAAACTTTCCAGCTGCGCTGTATGAGGACATGAACACATGAACTTCATCTCTCGAGTTCCTCTGAGAGTTTATTTCACGAACATTTTACTGTTTGAGTGAAGAAACAGACATACTTAAAAATAAGGGTCTTCCGACAACCTGCCAAAGTCCAGTTAACTACAGCACTTTTGTGTGGACAAATATATTACTATTTTATTGTAAAAATAAGACACTAAACCTAATTTAGAAAAACATAATCATGCATAATCTGAAGTTAGTCGTTTACCTTTCTATTTTTATTCATGTTTCTAATTTATTTATATATATGTATTATATTGCATTTTGAATGTGATATGGCAATGAAATGTACTAAATGGTTTTAGTTTTCACAGATATGAATGTATGCTTTTTTGCTAAAAAGGAAACAAATTAGTTGTTCATTTTAAGAGACCGATTTGTATATTTAGTTTTGAAAACACCATAATTGTATTTATGCTGCACTGATCAAGTTGCGGATGTGCTTATGTCATTTATCTTAAGCGCAAAGTCATTGTAAATATGACACTTTCTCATTTGGTGGCTCCGACTTACATTTTGGTCACACCCTTATTTATAGTAATCATAATGACCTCAGTTGAGAATAGTTGAAGGAGTCTTAAACTTGCATGTAAACGCAGTTTTTTTTGTATATCCGGTTTATTCATTTGCGTGTAAACAGGTTCCTTTTAAGCTGATTTTTTATAGATATCCATTTTTTTGTGCGTGTGACGCTCTCAGTGAGTTCAGAGTTGTTTCAAGAAAATGAATCGGTCTAATGAGTCATTATGGCGCAAATCAGACATAAGCGGACATTTGGAATTTGTTTATCACAGCTGTTAGGACATTGCAAAAGATATAAGTTAACACGGAAAAAACTTCACTGGATAGGATTTTTCCTTTGTCAGCTGCATTTGCGGAACACTTGTCAGGGAAGAAAAGTATATAATATATAAATGATTCGCAGGGCAAAAATAATTTTTTACGACCCAGTGAAAGTTTACCTCGCGCATCTGAGCAGTGTGCTGGATCGGAGGTCTTTTTACTTTGAGCTTTTGCTAAGTTTCTGCTGAAACTGCTTTATCTGCACTTAACGAATTGTGTGCAAAGACGTATCTGCACTTCATGACTCGCCACAACGTGCAAAGATAAGCATTTTCATCTGTAACTGATAACAAACTTGCATCACTACCCAGTTCTGCTGCTTGGTGAACTGGTTACAGAGGTCTTTCTACAATGAAGTAAGCTAAAGTGCTTATTTAGATGAAGTAATGAGGTAATTTGCTCAAGGCTGGTTGGAGGGATGAAAGGTGGGCAGATGCAGTGGGGACATTAGAAGTACATGGCCAAGCAGTTGTCAATATAATAGAAGCCTGCCTGTTTATCTTGATGTTAAATGTGTACTGGACTGGTATAGTGATGTCTTTGTGCTGGATTAATGACTGCGGTGATAAAGCACAAAATGCATTAGATCATTGTATTTCTGAGTCAGTTTGAATAAAACAGATTAAAATGATTAAATGCACATGCATGATACCCCTTTCTGCTGTTTTCCTGTGAACCTGAACCTGGATTGGTGCATTGAGAACCGGGCAAGTACTAGGATGTTTATCTTCTGTCATCACATACAAAATTTGGGAAAATGCATCCTTGTCACATAAGCGTTGTGTACAACACACTCTATGAAAGCAAAAAGTGTTTTTTCATGCTGTCATTTAGAATGCAGCAAATTCCACATTATAGTAAATCTTTATATATCTTTTTCTAGATCTCTTCAGGGTCTTGATTTGAGGGTCTCCGTACAAATACGTTTTCAGTTCAGGGCGGCTAAACAAGCGTGAGTTTGTTAGGCAACAAGTGCAGCATTGTAGGCCCTCCTTTGTGTCAGGGCACCCTGTTTTAATGCGGGCCGCTCCGTGACTCAGCATGCTGTTAATGAGAAAAGGCTTGCCAGTCATACGTTGCCAGGACTCATTCACCCTGAAACGGATGGGAAGAGCGTTGTTGAGGCATGGCGCCCCTCTCTGCTGCATGTTGGTTCAGAAATCCCTGCCACCGGGTAGGCGGTCAATACTCACATTCATTGAGTTTCACACTTGGCTGCAGATTGGACGCTTAAGCTTGATGGCTGGATATTAAAATGTGTGATGAAGTTTTGGACTTTATTTCAATTGTAAGAAGCCCACACGCTTTGAATGAAAACATCGCATTTTAATTTCACTTTCAAGTAGTTGTTGTAAAGTAGTTTGGGTGGTGTTTTCTCATCTAGAATCAATTTATTAGCCATCTTGATTGTCAATGTTTATTGCATCTTTCACTGTCTCAATGCATTGAGGTACAAAAACCTACATGTTTTTTTTTGGTTTTGTATGGCAGGAGGCTTTTCTATGGTGTTTCTGGCCCGCACGCACAGTGGCGTAAGATGTGCCCTGAAAAGGATGTATGTGAACAATGTCCACGATCTGAACATCTTCAAGCAGGAAATCACAATAATGGTAAGATTATGAGGTATTCAGACTCTCTTCAGATTATTAGGTTTAACTATGCTCCTGTAATGGAGGTCATGAAGACATGATTCACTAATTCGGGTGTTGAAGGACTTGTCTGTTCCCCACAAAGTCCAGACTTGAATCCCGTTTAAAAATATTGGCTATGAAATGCAATATTTCGGCGAAACGCAAGCTTCCAAGGCCCATCACCTGACGTCAGTGCTGGACCTCACTGATGTGTCTAAATGCCAAGTGAATTCTTGCAGCTATGTTCTAACATCTAGTGGAAGGCCAACTTGTTACTGCAACAACAAAATAAATGACTGCATTGTCTTAAAATTAAATGTTTAACATAGACTACATTTCCAAAAGTATCTAGACACTCAAACACAAGTGATTAGTGATTCTTGATAATGTTTTACAATGAAAATGTGTTGACTTCAAAAAGAAACTTCAGTTTATGAATTACTTCTGATCTTTCTCAAGATTGTGGTAGTCATGTAAAGCAGTGTTATTTTTATTATTTTTTAATGTTTAAAATTAGGTTAAGCTTTCATATTTTCCATCTTAAAGACGGGGTGTCCGATTTCCTAATTATGCTTGTTAAGACAAAGTCGGGCCGAGCACCAAAACAACCTTGTAGCCAATTAACAGGAAGGTGCACAGTGCAAAGGGCAGACATTAGTCGAGCCGAGCGCTGACGAAAGTGAAAGATGGGGGTAGCAGTGTGTTTGTTTATGTGATTTTAAAATCAACAACTACTAAGAGAAATCGGCACCCCGCTTTTAATTTTAGTTGAATTCTTAGCAATTTTTATATGTGCCTTACAATTGAAATGTAGCAGTCATTTAATTTAAATATTATTTATATTTATAAGCAATTTTTTTGCAATCATATGAACCACTGTCTTTAATGTGAAAGTGATGTTAAATTTGACGACAAAGACGATTAAATCCTTTCTTTTGGAAATTATAGCAGCCTCTCTTTACAGCTAATTTTGTGAAATTTGGTTTGTTATACTGTATCTTAAATGTAAAATAATCAGTTCTGTTTCAATATACCCAAGTGTGTTTAAAGTTTAATATACAGGTTTGTGGTTCTTCGTTTTTATTTTTATTTCACCATTGTAATGTGATATTTACTGATCTTTTTTAGGATTTGTATTAAATCTATATTCATTTACTCAAATCAAGAATCGAATCGCGAGCTTGTTAATTGGAATTGAGTCGGAACATCAATATCGATACCCAGCCCTTTACTAAAATTCAAACTTTAGAAGCGTTTTTGTTTTTTGAAAGCTAAAATAACCTTGGGATTATGGTATTTGATTTTGCCTCACAGAAATGGTGTAACAGTTTTAGGATAAGCCAATGTTTAAATTGATTTTTGTCTGCCACTCACAGAAAGAATTGTCAGGCCATAAAAACATTGTGCGGTATCTGGATTCGACCACAAATGCTGTCGGAGTCAGTGTATGGGAGGTTCTGATTCTCATGGAGTACTGCAAGGGTAATTGAGCTTTGTTGCAAAATAAGCAATGATCTATCCATTATATTGCTCTATCTCGCTCTCTTTCTGTGAACATGCAGTATGTGTAATTATAAGAATGCAAGCTCATTCATGTGTTGCATTAAGTCCCTCTATTGCCTGTCCAACTGTTTAAATCTTATAAACCTCATAATATCTCTAATATAGTAGAAAAAAAATAAAGGTTTTTGATGAAAACATTCCAGGATTATTCTCCATTTAGTGCATTTCAATGGACTCAAAATGACAGTTTCAGTGCATTTTCAAAGGGCTTTAAACAAAACCAGATGATGAATAAGGGTCTTATCTAGCGAACAGATCGGTCATTTTCTAAAAGAAATGAAAATGTATATGCTTTATAAACACAGATGCTCGCCTTGCCCTGTTCTGCGAAGGGCGCTCACGACTTCACGTATTACGTAATTACATTGAAAAGGACACACTTGATGTAGGCGGGAGTACAGAGTCGGTGTTTACAAATGTGGTGAAGGAGGACCGTTTCAAAAAAAAGCCGACGTCAAGTGTGACCATTTCAATGTAATAATGTATTACGTGAAGTTGTGAACGCGCTTGGCAGACCAGAGCAAGGCGAGCATTTGTGTTTATAAAGCATACATATTTTAAAATTTTTTTAGAAAATCACAGAGGTCCAAACTTTTGCAGTTGAGCATTGATGCTTCAAATGATGCCTTTGCCTTTATCTACTAGATCTGATGAATTATGTGTTTATTTATACAGCCTATCTGATGTGTATATGTTCACCTAATGTTATATGACATGTCATTCTGCAATGTTTGTTGATGGAAATGTTGCTGAGCAGCTGGTCAGGTGGTGAAGCAGATGAACCAGCGGCTGCATGTAGGATTCACAGAGGCAGAAGTGCTCAGCATATTCGGTGACGCCTGCGAAGCCGTTGCCAGACTCCACCAGTGCAAAACTCCAATCATCCACAGGGACCTAAAGGTAGAAAAACAGTGTTAACAATATTACAAAACGTTTTAAGCAGTTTCAATATAGATGATTGATGAGTTTATTTCCAACACAGTGAAATGCTTCATTAAAAGTAGAGTCGGCGTGGAGAAGCCGTAGACTCAAGCACGGACGTGCCTGTGTTTTATCTTTGTGATTTCATTATTTCTCAGGAGGCAGTTATGTTAGCTCAGCAGGAAAGATAGATTTAGGACACTTGCGGTCAGATTAGGGAACCATGTCCTGATCATTTCTGTTTTTCTCAGTGATAGCAGACAAGACCAATTACTCGGCCCCCAAAAACGTTATTACTGCAAGGCATTAGTGAAACCCAGGCAAAAACAAGCCTGTTAAGCTGCGTCTGTGAAAAACAGCAGTGTTTGAAAGAGGAACGGCCACCCTTTTGGCAGAAAACTGTGGGAACAGACCGATGGTGCCATTGAACAGAGCACACTTTTCCCACCAGTCAAAACCAATCGCAGTCTAAAATAATTAGGTTTAATAATTGGTTTGTTTACTTTTTTGTCTTAAAGGCATTATTTCGACTTATTCTCATGTCACACAAAATAAGTGATTTCCTGTTGATGGTACACTCTTTTACATAGGTTGAATTCAACAGAATTCCGGTTTCATCTGATAGAGTTAAAGGCAAAGTCTAGGCTTGTTTTAAGGACTTACAGCTATCAAAACAGAAATACGAGCGTAGGCCATAGATAAAATTATAAATGAAATGAAAATAGGAATGTAGTTTAAAGTTATTTATAGAAAATCTTGGTTATTATTACTCATTTGAAATTGGAAATTATGTTAAACAAATCGTAGTTGTCCTTCTGAAACCTTGCTTCTCCATGGGAAAAATTACTTTATAATTGTTTTGTTCTGTTAAACACAAAAGAATATATTTTGAAGAATGTAGGACAGAATTCAGTTCTGGGGCACCTTTGAAAACCATTGAACTTTTTCCCACTATTGTAGTCAATTGGGTCCAAGAACTGTTTGGTTACAAGCATTCGTCCAAACATCTTTCTCTGTGTTCCACCAAACAAAGACATTTATACAGATTTGGAACAACTAGAGAGTGAGCAATTCATGACAGAATTTTTGGGTGAACTGTCGCTTCAATTTTTGTCACTGGGTTTTGCAAATATATAACAAATGAAAAGTATTAAAAAGTGCTTGTCAACCTCGACAACACGGTATTCAATCATGAAAGAAATATAGTTTCTTATTTGGATACCCGAGGTTTCAGAAGGACAGTGACGTTATACATACTATTTTGTTGCAGTATGCCAACTTTAATATACGTATTATGTGCAACATCACAGTTTTCTCTGTTTGTAAAGCACATTTAATTTTACATTTATTTTTAAATCTCACTTCCTCTATTTTGTACTTTGAGATGTAGCAGCAGGAAGTTCTGCACAGGAAATTTGAATCAAACGTCACTAATACAGGTTTGAATGTGTGTGTTGACAGGTAGAAAACATCCTCCTGAATGACCAGGGACACTACGTGTTGTGTGACTTTGGCAGTGCCACACATAAAGTGCTGCTTCCACATAAAGATGGGATAACTGCTGTGGAGGATGAGATCAAGAAGTAAGACTCTTTCACCAACACTGTGAGGAGACTTGCTAGTGCGGGGTTCATATTTATATTTGTCATAGTCGTGGCATAAAATACATCGAATGACTTAAAGTGCCTTTGTATTACATGACCAGCATATTTACATTTTGGCTATATAATAATAATAACTTCAAATCCTCTTATGTATTGCTGAAAAAAAGCTTGACATTTTGACTTTTGTTGTTGCTTGTTTTGCTGCCAAGAAGTCAGTGTTTTTAAACCTCTCATTGTTCTTGATCCTCTTTGCTCAGGTACACGACTCTTTCATATCGTGCCCCAGAAATGATTAACCTGTACCAAGGGAAAGCCATCACCACAAAGGCTGATATCTGGGTAGGCACCAAACACAAGCACACATTCCTCCCAGTCTTTCCCTCACCCACTCCCTCTTGTTCCCGTTTTCTCGCTCCCTCTCTCCACACACATCATGAATACAGAAGCTGGAGAGCTGGTTTGGTCAGACCGACACGGCAGGCACATATGCCAAACCGGTTTCCTCCTAAAATAAGGGCTCTCGGGGGTGTGCTTTACAGCAGTCCTTCAAATCCTGGCATTGTTTCAAAGTTGGGGCTTTTGTTTATGTTTTTTGCCTCAGTTTATAAAATACCATGCAATGTTTGAGGGCGTTCAGATGTGAAAACTATTTGGGTTGTTTTGTGAAGTAAGTTACACTGTGTACATGTTCAACGTTCTGAGGTCACACGATCACAACAAATACCAATTCACAATAATAATAGATGTTGGGTTTTGTTTGGTCAGTTTGTTTACTACTGTATTGGTGTTTGGTGTGGCTGTGTGAATAAAAGTCAAGCACGCCATCATTCTAAATCTAACAACCAACTTTAGAAGGTTTGTCATGCTTCCACATGTTGTTCCTTAATGACTTTAAAAGATGTGTGCGGGTCAAGATGCATTCAGTCACATTAAAGGCACAGTTCACCTTCAAAATTCTGTCATTATTTACTTGAAATCTTTCTTCCTCTCTTCACTTCAATCCCGTATGACTTTCTTTCTTCCGCAGAACACAAAAGTAGATATTTTGAAAAAAAGTTGGTAAGTTTTTATAACAATTCCCCATTGATTAGCATTGGTTACCAACCAAGTCAATGGGGACCAACATTTTTCAAATGTCTTCTTTTGTGTTTTGCAGTTTTAAAATGACAACAGGGTGAGTAAAAGATGACAGAATTTTCATTTTGAGGTTGAACTATTCCTTTAAGCATGTTTTACGAGATCCTTTTGAAGCAAACATATGTGCATATGAGACCGATGGAAAGCAGTAAAGAAAACACTAGCTTTAGTTTCCTGGTTTCTGGCTGCGTTGTAAAGACAGGAATGAGGGCAAACTTCCTCTTTAACACTGTCACGCTGTGAAAGAAGTATCGTAGCCTCATTCTTTAGCTCTTCTTACATAAAATCCTGGATATTTGAACAAAGTATTTTCCCAATTTCCAGAGTTATTTTATGCAAATTGTTTCTTGTAATAAATGTCACCATTAAAGAAGATGATGATAGCGCTTGCTTTGGCAGGAAGATAATATGTACGACAGTACTTCCTGCCCATTTGCTAGTATCAAAAATAGAAGGAATTCATCTTGTGCAGCTGTCACCTCCACAACTGTTCTCACATTGCATTATCTACATAAGAGCGTCGAAAAAATGCATAACGTTTTTATGTGTGACTTGGTTTTTAGTGAAATTACAGATTCTTGCTTTTCTTTTTCTCATTTATATTCTCTCTCTTGCTCTCAGGCACTTGGATGCTTGTTGTACAAGCTGTGTTTCTTCACACTTCCATTTGGCGAGAGTCAAGTTGCCATATGTGACGGCACCTTCACTGTTCCGGACGGTTCAAAATTCTCCTCCAAGTTGCACTGTTTAATCAGTAAGCAGCTTTCAATGATTCCCAAGAGATCTGCAAATGATTCTTTTGTGGGAAATTGCACAAGAGCTGTGGAGGAGTTTTAGCTTTTTAAAATAAGGGTTTAGTTAAGCAACATTGCCGCCCTCTGGTGGTATAGAGGTCCTGCATGCTCTTGTTTTTCAACGATGTATTCTGAGTAGATTTGATTCTGTTTAGCCCTCAGAATGAAAAGATGGGCTTTGTCATCTGAACCTCGTTCACTTCCTCCTCACAGGATACATGTTGGAGCCTGATCAAGAAAAGAGACCTGACATCTATCAAGTGTCTTACTTTGCCTTCTGGATAGCTGGAAAGGAGTGTCCAGTGCCAAATCTCTTTGTAAGTTACTACACACAGAGGGAAGGTGTTGTTAATTTGTTTCCTTTTTCATTTTTAAACTGTTGATTTTTTTGTGCAATTCAGAACTCCTCCATTCCCACCTCATTGCCAGAGCCCCTTACTGCCAGTGATATTGCTGCTAAGAAGAGCCAGACGAAAGCAAGGTAACTGCACTTCACGTGTGAATTTCTGATAGTTTGAATGGAACAAATCTTGTAAGTGTCCTTTTCTTGCCTTGAATTTGTCTTTGTCAGAATAACAGATTCAGTTGGACCAACAGAAACATCAATCGCACCCAGGCAAAGACCAAAAGCTGCAAATAATGTTCTGCCTTTGACTAGCTCTGTAACTCCTGTGAAGATGACTGTACCCTCAGGTACGGTCAGCAACGGCCAGAAAGGTGAGAAAAAGGGAGGATGGAAGTTTAGATTTTTGTATTGAATAAGCTTTATATGTGTCCATTCTTATCTCAGCTCCTGGAAATGGGCAGCAGTCGGCTACGCAAATGCCAAGCAGCGGTCAACAGAACAGAGTTTTACAGCAACTGCAGCCTGGAGACCTCCGACTACAACAATTACATCAACAGCAGCAGCAGCACAACATGCACCACCATCAGCACAACATGCACCACCATCAACAACAAATCACCGCACAGCACCTACAGTACATGCAACAGGTACTGAGCACCAATGTGCACTATTGCCAGGTCGTATTCAAGGGCTTCAGCAGATCCATTTTTGCATTCGAGCATGACCTGTTGGGAGGGTTGGTTTGTCTTAGTTTGTATTGAACACTTAAGTCCTTCCGAAGCATGATGACTATATTGTTTACATGGTGTTTAGAAAGAATGACCTCTGAATGCCCTGTTCGAAAAAGTTCTTAAATGGTTTGCAGTATGTTTCATGATGTACATGTCATATTTAAAAACAAAAATATGAATGCGACGAGTATAAAGAATTGTTCATCTGTAGTCTTCGCATATAACTTTCTCACTATTTTGCCAGTTTTATCTTAATTTCCTGAATCTCTTAACACACAGGCGGAGCTGCAAGGTTTTGTTCGTCTCTTATTATTTTCTGTGTGTGTGTCAGTATCAGCAGGCCATGCAGCAGCAGCAGCAGCATATGCTTCAGCAACAGATGATGATGCAGCAGCCCATATATCAAACCCAGCAGCAACAGCAGGCTCACTATGCTGTTTTGGTGAGACCACCACACACCTGGAACATCAGCGGCAGGGCCGTTTGTTTACTTTTAATGTAGCTCCACCAGATTTTTCATAGATGCGTTTCTAATGGGCGACGTGCCTTAATATAAGAGAACCTTATTTATAAATGAACCTTGTGAAGAACTTTAAAAATTAACACTGTAACGTGTGGAACTCGACAAGATGGAAGCTGTGTTTTTTTTCAATTTGAAATATAGCCTCTGTGTTGAATGTCAGTGGGTTATCTTGTATATTGTATTTTAATTAACGATTTCTCGTAGAAGTCTGAAATTAGACTATGTTTGCCTTAGATGCTAATTTGGCCTCACTCACAGAAGCAGGTTTCTGTGCCAGACAGTTTTTCCTATCCAAGTGAATGTCGATAATTCCTTTGAATTGTATTTACGCTAAACGAGGAAATGTTGCTAACTGACTTTCACTAGATACATAATGTTAAGGCGGAGCAATTTTTAGCTCATTTTCCACTGAATGGTTACCATCTGTTTAATTTCAGATGCAATCTGCTCCGTGCAAAACCATCAGGGGATTGAATGGGGTGGTGAAATCGACCGATTCTCTGTGTTAAATCGTAACATATGAGGCAATTACACTGTAGGGAAATACATTGACGGCCTCTGTAGCCATCTCGGTCCCTCTCTATGTGTTTCTGTCTGTTTTTTATGGTCATTTTCTATATGTAAGCTTAAAAATAAATGAAAGTATTGTCAATTTTCACTACCTTATTGTAAAAGAAATACATTTACAGCTAAATTAAGAGACCATTCCAAACCAGTGTTTGTTTCACCTCAGGAGTGACATAAAGACATCCAACAACAATATGAAAGACTTACAGCATGACAGTTAAAATTGGCCCTTTTCACATGACATCACGTATCTTCCGTTCTTGCACAGCTGCCACAAATACGGCTAGATGATGTACAGCATATTGCAGACACCTTTTTGCTTACAACAAGATCAAAGCTAGATAAAGGATCAAAAATTCTTGTTTGAACAGCACCTGTTTGATTCTTTGTGTTAGCGAAGGTGCTAGGGTAAATACTTGAATAGGTGTTCTGTCAGTTTTTTTTACAGTAATTTCCAGGGCGACGGAAGTTGTTCTTCTTGTTTGTTGCAAGACGGATGTTAAGTTATGCCATTTTGAAAAGGGCCTATTGAGGTTATTAATACATGTAAAAAGATATGACTGTTGTATTTCTTCAAAGTGAACATGAACTTGTTTTCTTTGCAGTATTTGAGGTCTGAAAAAAACAAGCATCTTTTGACCTGTTTCTCCACCAAAATGATAATTTTACCCAAACACATTCCTATAAATAGTCAATTCAGACTGCAAACAGAAACCGTTTTGTAATATGTAGATATTTAATGTAAATTTGGCGGTTTATAGTTCCAGTTTGTTGAATAGTACCACAGTACATTGGAATGAATACAGTACAATTGTATTGAACCATAAATATTTCATGCCAGCCAAGAACCTATCATTTTCATATAATAAAATAATTATAAAAAGCTAAATAATTCAGTTGTTTTATTTCAGACAAATATAGCATAGTATACCTTTTTGGCTGAATTCAGTTCTTCTATCTAACAGATGCAGCAGTACCAGCAGGCCTTTTCCCAGCAGCAGCTGTGTGCACAAGTTCAGGGTCACTATATCTCCCCTCTGGAGTTCCAAGGCCCAATGGGCTCCTATACCCCTGTCGGACCTTCCCCAGTAGAGACTCCGTTTGTTAACATCGGGTAAGTACATTGAAGTTTTTAATTTCTTGAACGCAAAGTCTGTTTAGCTGTCACACTGAGGGACAAGGATAAGTTTGGTGTTTTGAATAACACTGTTACACATTGTTGATCATCATACTGTCCGTGGACAGAAGTTGTATCGTGCTGTAAAGTGTAACTTTTTTTGGATACAGCAGAAACACAATGTCCACCGCTGAGGTCCTGAGTCCACAAGCCCGGACTGTCAGCAGCCCTCCTGATATGTCTGGCTGGAACCCATTTGGAGAAGACAACTTCTCTAAACTTACTGAAGAAGAGCTAATCGATCGAGAGTTTGACCTTCTCAGAGCAAGCAAGTGTTTTTTTGTTTACTTAATTCATGTCCAAAATAAATGTTGTAGTGTATTCATGCCAAGCTTTTTCGTCCCGTGTCATTCATACACACAGTTAGCACAAGCCATTTCATTACTGTAGTTTTGCACTATTGTAGATATTATTCAACCTCTCCAGCAGAGGGCGCAAACACCCTTCTGTATTCCCGCTAACAGCTTCTGTGTGTCGTTTTCTCTACAGAAAAGCCAGTAGAGAGATCTGTCAGCATGGAGTCCAGCAGTATAGACAGACAGCAGCCGGTACTGCAGCCCCCACTGCATGAGGATCCTTTTGGCTCTGTGCCCTTCCTGGCCAACGCAGGCAAGTTCTAGCAGCCGGCTCTCAGAGGACCCTCAGCAAAGCCCCAGTCCCTCTTTCTCTCTCCTCACCTCTGAGCTCCCTAATTCCTCCTGTCCCCAACCCCTTTTTGCTACTGGATGTGGCCTGTACACCGCAAATCATTGTCACATCTGGAGTCGAGTGGCTAACAAAATCTATGCTAATCATCATTTGTCCCGCTTTAAACGGTACATTTAGCCACCTGCAGTCTTGTCATTATTATGTAAACCCTGTATGTCTTAAAACTGAGATTAAAAGTGGGTTTTGCTTCAGATACTTTATAAAGACAAAGCACATAGTAATACAGTATAGATTACAATATAACAACATAGATTTAGACATTTTAACAGGTCAGAGATAAAATGCAAGGATAGAAATAGAGAATTAACAGACTACAAATATAATACAAACGTATTATCTGAAACTATAAGATATATAAACGTCTTTTCAAGGGATTTTCCTTATTTACGAACGTTCTTAAATCATGGCTTTGTTGCATCTCCATGTTTGTTGCTGGTGCCTTTTGTATTTTCTTTTTCTTGTTGTCATTGTTTAGAATTTTAAAGCTTTGACTTTTGTTTGTTCTAGCTCTTTTAAAACATTGGTGAATTTTTGTATTGAGTTCTCGCTTTTCAAATCTGCATTTTTCTTTTTAAATAGATTATATTCTAATAAAATAATTGGGGTTGCCCTTTATATAGTATGTACGTTTGGAACTAATCTCAATGTCCAGTGAAAGTTGATATAAGTGTGGATTGTAATCTTGACTTAACTTTGCTAGTGTAGTTTAGTTTTATTCTTTTTTTAGGGCTCACGTTTTTACCAAAATTGTTCTGCATGTTCGTCAGCCACCAGAAGTGTCTTATTTTAAACGGCGCTGAGCAGTGAATTTTCACGGTGAAGTTTAAGGGAATTTTCCTTTTATTTGAATAATCTTTTGGCATTTACATGTTTCGCTAAAACGCATCAGGTTGGCATGAGAGAATAGCTTTGCGAATTCTGGAGCGACCTAATTTTCCACTAACTTGATTCTTATTCTTCCCAGATCAGTTAGCTACACGTTGTGCTCGAGTTCTCCATAGAGACAGCGAGTGCCAAAAGTTCTCAGGTACAATTTTTATGGACCTCAAATGCTAGAAAATTTCCAGCGATCCTCATAGTTGCTTTGTTTACTTTGTAAGCATGCCAATTTTTGGTGGAGTTAAACACGAGTCTCTCCGCAGTGTTAGAGTTGGCTTTAAACTCCTCATTGAGCCTTGTTTTTCCTTCTTATAATTTACTGTGAATATATTTTAGGTTGCCAATTCAGGGAACATTGGCAGGTTAACTTGGAGGGAGGTTAGCCGAATAATCAGAACTGTTGCATCTATACAAGCAACTCGAGTTGGCAGGCCTTTTTTTCTTGCTTTTACCCTTGCATAATTTGATGTCTTCTTATTATGTAGCTTATGCTAGAACTTTTTCTGGTCACGGACAATGTTTTCCATAGAAAACACTATGTTGAAGAATGTATGAGTCTTTTTACATGTTAACTACATCACATAACCCATGTCATTGTTACTCTCTGGTTCATAATGGCTGCATTGAGCCTTACTTTGTTACATGAGTACATTGTCAGCGAATGCATAAAGGAAGGGTTTACAGTAGGGCTTTTCATAATTTTAACCGAAGCATTATTTTCTCAACGGTAAGTTGAACATAAAGTTTAGCGGATCCTTGATGTGGATTCTTAATCTTTATGTACTCATTCATCTCATCACCCACTCAGGTGCTTTTTATCTGATAACACTTATTGTGTTTTATTTTAATGTTCAAATGTGTTACCATTCTGTATTAGATAAAGACAGCCATTCATTTTGAGACTTGGCCGAGTGGGATATTGGTGGATATACAGACTCCAGTAGGCATCACTTGTATTATATATATTTTTGAGCCATATTTTGAACTATGCAAGTGTAAGCAGAACTAATATAAGCATGTTGAGAATCATACCAAACCCACGTGCATATAGAGGTACTTTTTTAAAACACTTCTAACTTGCTTTCCTAGCACTAATACTTAAACTACACAGGCAGCATTTTTTTCTTTTATTATTATATTATATTTTGCCTGAGAATCACAGGACAGGTGTCAAGAGTGTTTATGTTGCATATGTTTCTCCTTTAGAAAGAAGGATGTAGATGATTGTGCAGCAGCTCAGATGTTCATAGCACCACCATTCCAGATGGCCTGTCATCTGTACATACACGCATACATACAACATCAGTTACAACGAGTTGTTAATGTCTTGCATTGACAGACTGATGTAAATATTTATGTATTATAATGTATAACTGAATGTTTCTTTTTCAAATGCTAATTATAAATAAAGCTCATTTAAAAGCAATCTTACATTTGTTGATTTTGTTATAGAAGCTCCTTACAAGGGAGTTTCATTGATGCTTTATTATCAAGCTGTCATTTTTCCACCTTTATACCATGAGGGCAAGATGCTCTGTTTATTAATGAAATATTAACTTGGCTGTCTTTGTCTAATGTTTATTCATTTAAAAGCCTAAACTTGATTTAAAATATGGTCACATTGGTCTAAAGTAATATTCTTGTTTAAGGGTCAAAGAGAACAAACATCTGTTTGGGTTCACGCATTCGTGTTTGTTCATAACATGAAAAAATAATAAATCGTATCTTGTGATATTAAGCGAAATACTTAAACGGCATGACAAAAGAAAACATATTTGATCCAATCATGTTGCATGATTGAGCATGTGCATAATGATATGTGCTATAGTTATTATTGTGGGCTAAACACCTTTGTTAAACCTTCGAGTAGGTCATTGGATTTAGCAAAAACATAATAAAACTGTGCTTTTATAGCTCCTTGTTGAGGAAATAATGTAAATGGAAAGTGCTTGGTCATGTGATTTAAGACAATAAGAACTTTCAAAGCTTATCATTACATTGTGACCTCTGTTCCTAAATCATATTGTGAAGACAAAGAAAGACAATCAGCTTAGGATCTGCTGAGCCGGGTGAAGGAGGTTTTACATGGGCATTTTTCCTAGAGCCGGGGTGTAATTGGATGGGGCTGGAAAAGAACACTCAATAAATGTCGTCTTCTGCTCAGGATCTTCTTATATGATTAAGGATCTTCCATTATGCTGCCCTTTGGATTTTTGTATTCCAAATGGTGGGCGTGATTAGATATGCTGTAATCCGGATAGTCTAAACAGATGCCGTCTTACATTTTCTCCTCCAAGTTTCAGACGACTTCATAAAACAGAAATCGTTCCCCTTGTTTTTGCTGTAGCCAAACTACACTTCTTTTACCCAGCCACAATGCATGCAGATATATCGTGTAACTATAAGAATACTCATAGTTGTCGTGGTTGTTTTTGTTCTCGTTTAAATAATTAATTGAAGTTTGCTTTATTTATATATTTTTGGACATAACACAGAGTTTGGCTAATTCAGAGTCTTGGTTTGCCAGTTTGGATGGATCTTGTTGATAACAGATCTGCAGCTCTGCCTGCTCAGCAGGGGGAGGATGGCAATGTTTAGCCATGCAGAGAATTTCAGTCTTTTGAAATTAGAGCAATAGCTCAATAATTATACATGTTGACAAATATTGAGATGTGCAAGTTACACTATCTTACTCATTTTAATACTTCAACTCCGTTTCTTAAGACATCAGTATGCATTTTGCTCATGATTTCTGTATTCTGAATATGAGGTCTCTTTTTTTAAATGATCAAAATCATGGCTAAGGTCAAGCATTTTAAGAGCCAGGTGGGGGTCTGACCAACAATAATCTAGATTTTTGCTATTTGAAGTATTGAGAATTTATTTGCCGCAATTATAATTATTTGACCAAACCTCATTACACACGCAAAAGCAAATATAAACTCATAGTTTTGATTGTATTCTATAATAAATGATTATCAATTATTTAAAAAATTATTTTGGGCCGTTTCCTGTACTGGCATCTTAAAGTTCGTTGATTTTTGTCTGGCATTTTTTTGAGCTCTCCGTAGAAGGTATGTTTACATGCGCCAGTTTTTGTCAATCCAAATCATTTTGAATGCAGATAACAAAATGTGTTTTTATTTGTTCCCATACATTTCCTATATTCTGAAAAAAATCTGTGAAAAAGACTGTCAATCGAGCTTCATCTTTTTAGTGAGTTGTGAGCTTTCACGTGTTTAATGAAACAAAATTCTTTTTTTGCTTTATGTAATGTTATGAAAGTATACATTAGTCCTGCAAACATGTGCCACCGTTCCCTTAAAAATGTGTATTGCCATTGCCTATAAATTCAACTATTGTGGCGAATATCGTTTGATTTCTAATGTTTAAGGGATAGTTCATCCAAAAATGAAGATTCTGTCATCTCCTCACCCTCTTGTCATTTCAAACCTATGACTTTCTTCTGCACAACACAAAAGAAGATATTTTAAAGAATGTTGGTAACCGAACAACGGCAGATCCCATTCACTTCTATTGTTTGGACACAAAACTAATGCAAGTCAATGAGTACTGCCCCAGTCCAGTGACCAGCTTTCTTCAAAAATCTTCTTTTGTGTTCTGCATAAGAATGAAAGTCCTGTTTGAAATGACGAGAGGGTGCCCAAATGGGTGAACTATTCCTTTAAGACAAAAGATAAACCAAAACTCCTCATGTGCACGAGGTAGTTTTAAATCTGAATGCTAAACAACTGTAATTCATTTTCATGCATAATTGATCGGGGGACTTCAGGCCTACACAGCTTTTCCAAAATGGTGTAAATTTCTACTTACAATATACCAACAAAGGTTGGAAAAGCCTGAAGGCTTTTCAGTCCAATTGAGTAGCTACTGATTATGAAGTGAATATCATATTATTAACTTGTTTAACTTTTTTTCAGGAGCTGGTGTGCAAACAGCGGAGTGTCCAATTGAGAAGGCCGGTGTTGCTACGGCTGGACCACCAGCTACGCAAGATGTCACCCTGCCGTCTGTCAAGGAACCCAAACCTGCAAAAAAAAGTAACTCCACTAGTGCAATGTCCCAGAATGCAGGCGAGGAGTCTGACAGCGATTTTGAGTCTGACCCGCCCTCTCCCAAAAGCAGTGAAGATGAGGAGGTGGAAGAGGAGGAAGGTCTTAACAGCGAACATGAAGACACAGAGCCTGAAAACCTGGGTCAGAGGCCATTGCTCATGGACTCTGAGGAAGAGATAGATGAAGAAGAGGACAAACAAAGCTCAGATTCAGACTGTGACCCTAAGTCAAGAAGACCGCTGGACCAACCGGCTCCTACTGTGAAAGATGAATCTGGAACCAGCGTAATCACTCCATCGGATTCCCCGAGTGTCACCATGTCTGCTGCAAGCCTCATGGATGTGTTTGGTGCCATTCCTTTTGTTGGCAGCAGTCAGGCCCGAGTATCACCAGAGAGCATCGATATTTTTGCCAAAGCCCCGTTCAGGCAGGCGAGCCAGGAGAACGCTGTGGAAGAGATTGATGTGTTCACCAAGGCTCCTTTCAACAGAAACCTCTCCAAGTCCAGCAAGAGCGGTGACGGCCCCAGTGGCCAGACGACGCCCGTTTCCCCCGACACTGTGGATGTATTTGGCTTTTCGCCTTTCCAGCCCAGCCACGTAATACCCACCTCCAAGAACCAGGAGGATATTTTTGGCCCAGCGTCATTTGATGAAGCAAGCCCCCAGCAACAGAGACAGAAGCAGCGCAGCCTCCAGAAACTCTCCTCGCGGCAAAGACGAACCAAGCAGGAGGCCGGTGGCAACAATGGGAAGCGCCACCACGGCACACCCACCAGTGGCAGAAAAAGCAACAAACTCAGCTTCCGTACCCCTGAAGGGGTGCGAAGGCACAAGAAGGTGGGCAGAAAGGACTCGCAGAGCAGCAACGAGTTCCTCAGTGCCTCCGACTCCAAAGAGAACATCAGTATTGCCCTAGGAGAGGTTATGGAAAAAGGAGCTGCGCTCCCCCCGGAGGAGGCCTTATCGGACCCATTTGACACCAAGCCTTTTCATTCACAAGATGGCAGCCGACACGGTCAGCACCAGAGCTTGGGAGACAACAAAAGTGAGATGAATTCATCCAATGGCAGGCCAAGAACCAGCTCACAACATAGTGTTTTTGACGGAAATAAGATCGATGACTTTGGCGCCGTACCTTTCACAGAAATGGTGGTCCAGAGTGGAGCTCCACAAACCCCACAAATGGATCTTGACCCTTTTGGAGCCGCACCTTTCCCATCAAAGCAGTGAATGTCTTCCAGCACATGTTTTCACACACACTGCTACATTATGCAACGTCCAAGCAGCTTTTTTAAATGTACTTAATGGACGGCAGCTTTGTGCTGTGCAGCCAGTGGGGACATAGGCCTTTAAATTAGATAACATCCACCTTTTGTAGTTTTCTAAGTATTTTAATACCTAACTGGACAGATATAACAATGTTTTCTTTTGTGACTTAAACCTGTTTGTTTTTGAATAGGCTTTTCAAAGCATATTCTTTAGCCTTTGCTCACTAGAAAGCCTTCTATGCTGCATAAGCGCTCTTTGCTCAGTAAAAATTGATTGTTTTGGGTGAAAAAACATAGAGCATTGTGACTAAGTTTGTACTCCATCATTGACCACGGAGTTGGTAAAGCTCCTGGCGTGGATCTACCAACATTAGTTTAACACCATGAAGCCTTATCTGGGTAATGACCCACCCTGCTTTACAGTACCACGAATACATGATGGCTGTTGTAGCCCATTTGTGTCTAGTTGAGGTCTTCTCCATTTAAAAGTCAGTGACACATTGATCATTTTATGCATATTTTTACATTTTTAAGTGCATTCAATATTTTCTGTTCTTTTTTATAACGATCTTCTTTCTAAACACATACATGAAAAGGGATGCTCATTTTCCTTTCCAAAATTAAGATCACACCTTAGTCACCTTATTGTTGATTTGACGCTACTTTTGAATATGAAAAAAATTGTTTAAATTATGTTCTTGAATAATTTTTCTTTAAGAGGCACAGGAACATTATTGGTAATGTCAGTATAGTAATACGGAAGATTTTAACCTAGAATTGAGAACAAGGGATTTATATATACCCTTAGTTTATTTGTTCCATGCAGAATTATTTGTTCCACGCAGAATTGTTCCATTCCATCCAACTGTACAAACATTCTTCCATATATCTGCGCGTTCAGCACGACAACGAAGCACGACAGTTTTTTCAAACCTGTATACATTTCGTTGTCGTGCTGAACGCGCAGATATATGGAAGAATGTTTGTACAGTTGGATGGAATGGAACAATTCTGCGTCACCATTGACTATCATAGTAAAAGTAGCTGTAGGGAGAAAACTAATATGATAGTCAGTAAAACTATTACTATGGTTTTTCACATTCCTCAGAATATAGTTTGTGTTAAACAGCAAAACAAAAAGGATACATGTTTGGAAGTACATGAGGGTGAATAATGACAGATTAGTCCTTTTGGGCTGAAATGTCCCTTTAAGGTGAATATTTGAAGACACTAAGGGTATCACACATAAAAGGTGTCACATCTGAATAGGAAAGATGAAAAGGGCCGTTTGGATGACATTCAAGACCAAAAATATTTTTTCATGTTTTTCTTTGTTTTCAAAGACTAAAGTTCCTTTTACATTTGTCTAATATGTAGTACTGCACTCTCTAACAATGCAATATGAAATATTATTTTTTATTTGGTGATCAGTGGTCTATTTTATTTTAATAAATACAACAAAGACAAAAACTCTAATAACAGTTTACATCATTTATTTCTATGAAATGGAGTGAACAGAATTTACATAGAAGGAAAAACATATATTCAGACAATTCCTCTTTTATGAAGCGGCATATCCCAACATATGTGGTAAAAATAACTTATGCACTCATGATTCAGTAATAGCTCACAAAAAAACTTTACAATCAACCTGTCAAGTATAATGTGTCACACTAGCCAACAATAAAAAAATGTCAGTTTAAAGAAATCTACAGGTTATAAATGAGGAACATGTAGCTGTATTTCACAAAGTCATGGTGTCTTTAAAGCATGTCTCATCCCTTAGTTTAACATTATAAACCCACGTGAGTTCAATTCTGTCTTGGGACACCCAGGGCCCAGTTGCATAAACTTAGCTGTTAAGACTGTGTCTTCACTAACCAGCAAGTAGTTAAAAGACTAATCAGTCTTTTCATATTTCAATTAGTCTAATCTACCTTTTTATGTAACTGATTTAAATAAGTTACGACCAGTCTTGAGGAAAGACTAGTCTTTTCTAAGCAGTTTATGCAAAAAGTCAACAAGACAACTTCCTACAGCAATACAAATTGTACATGTTTAGAAATGCAGCTACCCATCAAATACTTGCTTACCAAGGAACAACATCTACTAAACCTCTTTGGTTTATTTTGTTTCACAAGTGAGACTAATATAGTGTAGTGTACATACATTTACGTAAAACGTGTTCCAGCAAATGGTTGTGAGTAGGCCTGTATTCTAGATACAGATGCAAAAAGTAGAAACTGAAATAGCATTGCACAAACAATTCTGAATGCATAACTATTACGTAACAAACCCCCGCATTACTGATCAATACTGCATGTTACCTCAACACAGACAGAAAAATACATTCTTTGTGCCCTTCTGCTCTTAAGACATAGAAACCCATCCCCTGGCAGATGCTGTGAAATGATGCTTCGCCTTAAATTTGAAAATCCTAAATCTGCTTTACAATATGCGTGTTAAGAGCCTTTTTATAACTTATGATAGCCACAGCTATATGCACTTTTACAAAATGTAAAAAATGTCCAAATTACCAACAATTAAAAAATCCATACACCTCGCTAACACATAAACACTAACTGTGTTGAAGCCTAAATATATTTTAAAACAGTAAACAGCGGTCCTTATGTGTGACACGATGAGTCTAGGAATGACGAGGGGAGTCTGGGCAAGGATGAGAATGACGGTGGTTGGTTAAGAAAAGTGCAGACTGATGCCACCAGTAGAACATAAGCACAACCAATATGTGCCAGATCTGATGGCTGGAGCCCAGATAGTTTAGCTGACCTAAAGAATTTCACAGAAAAAACAAAACATTAAAACTTTGATACGTTTACAGGCAAAATAAAAACATCAATGTATGTCTGTTTAAAGGGGTGATTCGCCGGAAAAAAATTGCTTTTCTTGGTCTTTGGTGTGTTATAAGTTGCCCATGCATGCATTAGAACAAAAGATGCATTTTATCTAGAAGCGAATGCTCACCCGGACCTGCCTGAAACGCCTTGTGTAAGCACACCCCGGCAAATTAACGTCAGCTCGTGGTATGATTTGACTAAGACCGCCAAAATGTAAACGCAAGTAAGGTGGGTGGTCTTGTAAATCTCATTGTACCGGTCTGTCGCCATGTCGCAGAGACAATGTGTTTCTTGCTAAACGAATGCCTCTTTGTTTGCCCTGCCAAAGGACGAGGCAACTTAAAACAAATGGTTACATTTTATGTACAATACTGTTCCAGAAAAGTACAGTCTGAAGTGTGCGCAGCGCATTTCACAGATGATTGCTACACGAACCTGGGAGAGATCAAGACTGCACAGGGGCTATTCCAACAGTTAAAACTCTGCAAGGACTGTTTGGCGCTTCAGATTCTGAATGTATATTTTCAATGTAAAATACTTTTTACGGACTAACGCGAGTTGAGTTTGATGTTGTTGTTTCTTTGTGTAATGCAGACAGACAAATGCAGACACGGGCGCAACATGGAAAAAAGACAACATAAGTCCTAATAATCAGTACTTCTGTTCCAACTAGAGGCAACAAATGTTGTGTTTTTTTAATGGGGTTTATTGTCTTTGTTGAGTGGTGACGAGATATGGCGCAGCACTGGTTGATCAAGAAGGGCCGAAGCACTTGCGGTATTTATTATGTTACCATTCCCTGCTGTAATGCGAGCTTGTTTCTCTCTCACACAAACTCTGTATGATGTATATGGTTGTTTGTTTATAGTCAATTACTCTTGACGCACTAGTGAACTGGCCATTTCAGAGCGATGAGCTATGTAAAATATCAGCGCATTTCAGAGAGGCGGAACAAAGAGGAGATACAAACATGCACGATGTGTGGAAAATACTGCGTTTTTTTTCAACCTTAAATCATGTATACACATTGTTTTACATCTAAAGCAAACAATTATATTAGTTTTAGCTGTGTCAAATGACCCCTTTAAGCATGATATTTTTGCTTTAGACCATTTCAAAGCCGCAATAAATAAATTCTCTGTCACTTACATTTGAAAATAATTGACATTTACTACGAAATCCAAAGAGCACTTCATTTTTCATCATTATAATGATATTACATTTATGAATTACGGTAAATTTAGGAGATATATTTTATATATTTCTTTCTTTTTTAACCAAAACCAACAGCATAAAAGGAATAAAAGTGAAAAGGATATGAAAGGATCAACTGAATCTGTACCTGGAAAGTACCGTTCTGGGACTTTGGAGGTATAGAAGACGATGGCAGCTACAGCAAGTACGTACATTATCAGCACACGGAAAAATAATTCCTAAAAAGGGCCACAATAGGTCTTTTAAAATATGTTCTCCGGTTGATCAAATATAAATATATAACAACACTTACATTGTATTTGTCATTCAATTACATTTATGCATTTTACGGATTTGGCAGATGCTTTTATCCAAAGTGACTTACATTGCATTATACATTTAGTTTCTTAGTATGTGCAATCCCTGGGATCGAACCCATGACCTTGGCGTGGCTAGGGCCATGCTCGAACCGCTGAGTTACATGAACACTGTACTGACTAAAAGAATCTTACCTGGACTATGCCTGTGCTGAACCCCCCGCTGAGCCAGATCCAATGAACAGTCGGGATTAGGCCGTATCCTGCGAAGGCACAGAATATAACAGAGCGTAGCTGCTGCCACTTCTTGGTCAAGTAATGAGGGTGTATCTGGGCGAAGAACACCGCCAGCATCATAGCCAGAACAGTTACCAGGTACACCTGCCGCCAGTACTGCACACACACAAAATACAGATAACCAGCTTGCTTTTGAACTATCTTGAATTCATGCGCACAGTACAGACAGTACACAGTACCGTCTTTCCTTATGCAGGAATAAATGCATTTCACTTGTTCTGCGGCAAGAAAAAGCAATGGCGAAAACAGTCTTTCTTTCTCTTGGGGCACTTGGCTGATTGAGTAGTCATCCAAAAAGCAAAGCTAAACACTTGGCAGGGGGAAAGTGGAGATGGCTCACCCACGTGTGAATGTCATATGGTGGGGAACAGGAGTGACGGAGTGGGTCCACGAACGTGGCCATCTGCTTTGGGCTGGAGCAGATTTCTGCCGCATTCTGGGGCACAATAAGCCAGCACTTCCAATATGTGGGGAGAACCATGTGGAGCAGCGTGGCCAAAAGCGGTGGCGCTCGGCAAATAGCAAGTGGGAGTGGAGAGGACGAGACCAAGCAGCTTGCTCAGGATATCCAAGCTCCAAGTTTTCAGAAAACTTCACCGAAATCTCCGCTCCGTTTTCGCTTGAAACAAAGAAGATTCAGAGCCAAGCATCGCCTCATTTCATACAGGCAGTACAAAGCCGCTCCACGGGGGGTCCATTGTGTAAACCGACAGGAAGAAACGAAATACAGTCTCTATAGTGCTAATCTCAGAGGAAATTCAACATGTTACACATTCTAATGTTTTTATGATAAAATTGTTATTATACACGTAGAATATGTTGTACTACATCAATTTGGACAAAGCATCTGCTAAATAAATTGAAGTAAACATAAAATAATTTAATCCATTCCATCCAAACCCACTACACCCACATACTAGTTTTCTTCTAAAGGGAACACACAGTATTTTTGCAACACAGAACACACACACACCAGACTGTTTTTCCCCAGGAACAGGTGAACTCTTGCTCTGTATCTGTTGCACAGGTAACATATGCCCAAAACAAAAGCATGCCAACCATCTGCTGCTAGAGACGACTGTGGGATGATGCACCTCAAGCTACACAATTAATCTACACGTCCACTACCACCATAACCTCCAAACTCTCTTGCTCCTCCCCCTCCGTAACAGATGTCGCACGTACGTTATTGCAGTAGAAGGCATAGAACACTCCTGGAACGTAACAGCCTATGATTCCAATGGAGATGCCAGCGTAGTCCATCACCATCCAGCGGCGGCTGGTCTTTTCGGAACGGTGACAGCAGAACAGGTGATACCCCGCAGAACACAGCATGCACACCTGAACGGTAACACAGAGAAACATTATTAATTTAAGGTAACATGTTAGCCAATGAAAGGATTCATTAATTACATTTTTGGGAGAGAATTAGCAAGGACACTTTGCCTAATCCTAACGTTTGAGAATGGCTGCCAAGGATAAAAGCTGCTACTTTCTGTCTATTACCAATGGCATGATAACAGCCTGTAACAGATCTAGAATTAGACAGGGCCAAGTTTAGGAGGTGACAAAAACGAATATACTCTTTCAACTCTAGCATCCCATCAAAAGGTCCTGCGATCACGTATTAGAAGTACTAATCCAAAATCTGTTTTTATAGCTACGATGGCCCTCATCCAAAAAGCATACACGGTTACACAATGAAATGGGATTGTCACCCATTTTGCATCTGCCAAATGCAAAATGTGTAACCAGCACGGACATACCTGGAAGCAGAATAGTCCTATAGAATAGATGACATAATCCTCTCTGGACGCTCCTAACCTAGGCAGCACAGCCAGCAAATCATAAACTCCCAATGTGAAGAATAAGCAGAAGCCCAACAGGTGGCTCCAGATGTTTACCGTCTCATTGGACAGAATGAAAAGGCTACAACAGAGGTGACACAGTCGTATTCTTACATTATGCAGACATGTTCAATCACTTAGATATGCATGAAAACCTGGAAACTAGCAGTCACCTTTTAATGCACAGTCTAGAGGTGAGATAGGCTCTGTATCCATCCGTGATGTAAGGGTTTTCTTTAAGAAAGCCAGGCACCTGTTCATAAGTGTACATCCGGATCCCTCTGGGCACCAGAACTGGCCAATACTGGTAACTGCCCAATTCAATGTACTGGGCATTTTTCTGAAACTTTGCTGATGGCATGATGGTGATGTCATCCAGTTTCACACGCACAGCCCTAAAGACACAAAAAACACTTTGACCTTTTACGCTGCTCTCTGCCACGGACAGTCCAAACAACACTTAATGATTTACAGCTATATCGTTATTCGTTTCACACACAGGTTGTTGAGAACTTAAAGCTTCGTTTCGTCTCATTTAGAAGTTTGAAATGAGCGTTGAACTTAATCCCGACAGCTAACGTTAACTCACTGCCTAACAAGTTGAAACGTAAAAGCCTTATGACTCAATATTTGACAGACTGTTTATTTTGATCAACACTAACACTCACATTTGTCCCTGTAACGTAGCGGAATTCTCAAGCAATCACAGTGTGCTGAGACTAAGCAGCTAATGCTAATCACTTGAAGCTAATGGGGTTACTTAAAAAAACGCGTTTATTCTTAATTCACACTCACCATTGAATTAGATAAATGTTTACATTACGGTTGTATCGTTACGGCTCATGAGCAACGACAATATCACTTCCTCAGACTCATGTTAGCCGGTAACTTATACGGAAGGAAGTAGGATGTTGTCCTACTAGCCTCAGACGTCACGCCCCTTGAAACGCTTCAGCGTGTTCGAAGTCGTCATCTGATTGGATGAATTTCACAGGCTTTCCGGGAGACGTGCGTGTCGCGTTCTTTAACGGCCCGCCTGGATACAACACGAAGCCGTCTGATCTTTACCACGGTTGCTATAATCATTCATCGCGATCGACTAAACGCTTAGTTAACTTTTGACTCGTTCGTGAATGTACACCGGTCTGTTTCTGGGGGGGGGGGGCATTTCCACGCCTTTAAACATGACGCGGCACGAAACCAAACTTGATTGGCTGCTGTACCTGTCAGTCATATGGCCACTTGGGCGGGCCTTGACCAAAGAAAGCGGCGATCAGTTTCAGGGCCCGTATTCTTAAAGCCTCTAAGAATCCTCTAAGAAAGCTCTTAATTTAGAGTAAAAACTTCTAGTCTTATCTTAAAACGATTCAGGACCAAAGAGACGAAAACTTTTATCTTTGTGAGGAGGCGGGGCTGACCCCGTTGCTATGTCTTTTAAAGACTGTGATTGGTTGGTGGGACAAGATGGAAGAGTGAGCTCTTTTAAGTATAGGGTAATTCTTTTGAAATTGCATGTATTTTTTCCTGTTTTACCAAACTCACACACACAATATAGATATATATAATATTTTTGGTATTTACGAAGCTGTTAATGTCAACGTATTTGATAGAAAATGGACAGTGACACAATAAGTTAGTGTAAGTGCTGTAAATGTTTATGAGATCATTACAAATCATCTCTCCTGCATAGCTGCATTTCTCTAGTCGCTACTCCAGTTGTCTTGGTGATGTTAGCGTGCACAATCTAATGTGTTCTGTCTTATTAACTTATTGCCATTCTATTCAATGTCATTTTATTTTATAACGCTTTTACAAAGCAACTATACAACAATCAAAGCAGCTATATGCTATACGAGAAAACCAAGATAAACTAAAGTTGAACACTCACAAAAACAACAAAAAAATCTTAGAAACCTTATAAGAAATATGGAAACGGTCATTCATTGCAACACATTTCTTCTCACTTGTTTTGTCCACTTTCTCTGCTGCTAAGAAACTCTTACGTCTCTTAAAAGTCCTCTTCGCTACTCCTAAAATTTTGGACCGTAAGGGCTCATTTAAAGGTTAAAATGCTTAATGAATTACTTTTTCCTTTACTAGGATCTTTTCTGTTATTTTAAGGGGAAACTCCCAGATTTCTAAGAATTTTCTTAGAATTATGTCACTTGGATCAACTCTTTGCGCTAAGATTTTTCATGAATACGGGCCCAGATCTTCAGTATGAAGGTGGCTACGCTAGACTTTTGTCCTACTAACGTTAGCTGCTAACAGGCTAATAGCAAGATTACTTCACGTCACATGTAACCTGAGGCTGCAATCGCTGTCTGTCCAGCGATTTATTCATCTGTTTAAATCCGATAACGCATAGAGAATTTTAGGGAGACTTAAGGTTCATAAAATTATAATAAAATTATTGAATAATAGAAAAACGTATTTACTTCATTCGTTAAAGGGATAGTTCGACCCAAAATTTAAATGCTGTCATCATTTACTCACCTTCAAGTTGCTTCAAATCTGTATAAATGTCTTTGTTCTGATGAACACGAGGAAAGATATTTGGATGAATGCTTGTATCCAAACAGTTCTTGGACCCCACTGACTACCACAGTAGGAAAAAACTACAATGCTAGTCAAAAGTACCCCAACAACTGTTTGCTGTCCAACACCCTTAAAATATCTTCTTTTGTGTTCCACAGTACAAAAAACTTCTATGGTAGTCCCAAGAGCAGTTTGGTTACAAGCATTCTTCCAAATCTTTTTCTCTGTGGTCATCAGAACAAATACATTTATTTGTTATATATTTATTTCAAGCAACTTGAAGGTGAGTAAATGATGACAAGTCTTATTTTTGGGTGAACTGTTCCTTTAATGTGTATGACTTTAGGATGCAGCCAGGTTTGTCATCCTCTGGACCTATAGTAGCCAGAACCACTCCAGTTCTACAGCTGGCACTTTTATCATTTACTCCTGTTGAATATAAATCCATTCACATTTCAGATATCCACCTTTTTCTTGATGTCTCCATTGAGGGTGCCATTACAGCGAGTGACTTCCTGTTTGATGCACCGCACTAACGTTTTGTATTTGTTACCATGTAAGAGGACATTTCTGTTAATGGTTAAAAAATATAGTTTCTCGAAAAAGATTTGTGGTAAAATGCTTTCACAACAGCCACATATAGTTCAGAAAACCTTATGAACAAGTGTAACCACGTGACACAACAAGGGCGATAAGTAAATGACATTTAAAGACAGCTCGATCTTTGCTCTGACTACTGCATTCTGCACCTCTCCTATAACTTGTTTTTTTATTTTATTGTTAATGCACAGAACATACCTATTAACACATGAAGCATACATACAGGGCGAAGTGACATTACAGTAATTTATTATAATATCAAATTAAGTTAAATTGCGCTGTATTCAAACATAACATATGAATTCACATTGGATGATGCAGGAAATACACACTATTTAAAAGTATTTTGTATGTAATGTATGTATTTAAGTGTATGTTTGTCCAAGTCAGCATAGGCACGTTTAACAACACAGCAGCTGTATTACTACATGACATACCAGAACCAGTCACACTGAAGCATCCAGATGACTCCAATCCTGCGTTACTTTATAAAAGATCCAACATGATGCGATGAGGTTTATTTATTTCTGGTGTGGGTATGAAAGCCTTCCCGTTAGATTATGACTCCCCAGTTAAGAACACTGGATTTAGCAACCTCCACTTTAGAAATGTGAACTGTTGATGGTTAGTGCAAAGAATTTATCCAATGTTAAGTTTTTTTTATAAATGTAAAGCTCTTGGCAGTCTACAACATACATAAGACGATACATCACATGTGACTGCTGGCTGGAGTTTAATGTCATTGTCCCAGTAGATGTCACTGTCCAACTTTCTATGGTGAGAAACAAAGTAATTTTTTACGGTCATGTTTAAAAACTCATTCCCCTTCAGCCCCGGTGAAATAATGTAGACACTGCTCTTTGACATTATGCTGTTTTAAATGACATAAAAGTATTATAACGTCCGTTTAAAAGCTTTCAAGCTAACTTGGTAATGCCTAACTAATGGGATCAAGTGTGAACCGGAAGTCTGAAGCATTAGCGTACGCGCATACGGAGTAATTTTGCGCATTGTGAAAAATTTGGATAGGGAAACCTAGCCTGCATGTCTGCATCATCACCCGTTTTTCATAGCATTCATTATTGACACAATTTAGAGCTGTAGGCAGCAGACTGCTCTCAACACATTTTGAAGAAGACATTCTTATGTCATAAACATCTCAGGTGTAAATGGGTGTGATACTCCTCTGGGGCTAGATTCACACACTTCATCTTCCCTCAAATATTGCACCCAACATAATTACATTGTCAAGTAGAAGTGTGTTCTTCATTAGCACTACTAAATCACCTTTCAGCACTTCTCTCTTCAGGCTGTCAACAGCATTGCCAAAGCGATTTGCCTGACTCCAGAAAATGCACAATGTCACTGAAAGAATGGCATCACAGTTTATTATATTTGAAATATTTGCAGTAAATTATGTTGTCAGGTAAAACTTGAGTATACTTGTAAAGTAAATATTTTTGTTCCTTCTGTTTGGCAATTTGTAATGGAAAGATATTTTATTAATCAAAGAGAAACTAAATGTGCATATACCACAAGGCCTTCCATTTTCCATTATCTCCAGCCTCTCTCAACCTCATCTTTCCCAAGCCGACCCCCTCACATGCTGTTTTCCACTGGTGCTCATGATATGACCCCCAACCAAGAGCAGGCATCAAGTCCGATAAGAAGGACACAGTCACTGTATAAGAGGTTGGCCAAGTGTCTTGCTGAGAAACATTTCAGCAAGTAAAAGACATTGCCACCCTGACAGCGGCCTTGGTAAGGCCCGTCAGTGCTCCGCCGCTCTGGTCGCTTTTATTTATAATCCCAGCCACGAGACATCTGCTGCCGCCGCGCTTCTGTCCCTGCCGTCCACACAGAGGGTGCACATCAACGTTTCCACCACAACCTGTACCGAAGTCCAGCTTGCAGGGCGGGAGACGCCACACTTTGCTCCAATAGGATGTCCGTCGTTTCAGATCCTGCTCCCCGGCGACTGATTAGCACGATACCGGGGACGGAGGGAGGCTTTGCGAGCACCCAGACTGATACTTACATGATCGGAGTGCCTTTGTTTGTTTGGTGTCTGTTGTCTGGTCACAAGTCTATTTTGGGGAGCTGACACTTCGAGGGAGATCTGGAGCCATCTGAAGAGGCCTAGTTTGCCGCCGGTTTCTGAACAGTGGGAAGTCAACAGGGCTCCTGCACCGGCCTTGACATAAAATGGCAGAGGCAGTTTCTTGTTTTTAAGAAAAAAAGCAGACCTCATGCAGTTTTAAATGCCGCTATGCTATGCTACGGAAAAGAATAACAATAATATCTGGAGTAAAAGTAGAGTAGAGTACACTTTGTATGTGTGTGAGTGGTGAAAAAGAGACATTTGCATGATTTTATAAAACTAAAACGAAAGACATCCTGAATGTAGTGGAGGTTTCTTACACAAATAAAGTATATTCTGCATCAATGTTACCAATATTAACAGTTGTGTGCACTATGTCAGGAGCCTTTATACCAGAAACATTATCTATTTATTTTACAATATAGCACAACACATATTTTGACTGCCTCACAGAGGTTCAAACGAGGCAATGATTGGAGATTTCAGATTAGAATTTTTCTTTCTTTGAATGCTCCATCTGCATGACAATATTGGGAAGAATTGAGCTTTAAAATAAAGGCATCCTCTTACTTTCACTTACAATTATCTCTTCAATACATCTGGCACTAAAACTATAATTCCCTAAAGGCCAAAAGAAAGGGAAAACAATTTCCACAATAAGCAAGAGATTAGGTCAGAAAATGCAATTGTTCTACTGCTTTTAGCATTTTCTGGAATAAGATTAATGTCTTGTGATATTAATGACTATTTGGCGCGTGTCACTTTTTCTGTCAGCATTAAAATACTCGAAATCCTCATTTATGGAGAAAATCATAAGCCTGCCTATGGGATTCAGAAATGCTAAGCTTTTGTCACTGGGCGCTTAATTTTTCTTAACCCCTCTAACAATACCAGATACGCACATTGTTATAAAACTGATTGCATATTTTCTATGACATGTAAAATAGACCATTCAGGGATTTAAAGAGAAGCTCAATAAGGGAGCAGCTTCTTTGCAGTTTATTTTATAGGCCTAAATTAATAGAGTTGTATTTCCGTGACATGCCGGAAGGAAGTGAAAGCCCTACCAGTTAAAATCATTTGTTATCGTCACTGCATGTTTTTTAAGCCTACCAATACATTTTTTTCAGAGCTTGGGTTTGTATGAATACAATTATGTAACGCAAAAGAACATATTTTGTTTCAAACGAAGAAAACAAAAAGCACAAAGAACGCAGAATTAAATATTTTCCTCCTGTAGATGTCACTCTGTATCTATTTTCTATCGCACGATGCTTTCACATTTTCATCATGTTCAACCGAATCTACTACACATTTTGCAATACTAAACTAAACTAGAATTCTTTGTATTTGTAAAAATAGTGTATTGAAGATAAGGCCTACATACAGTTTGTTAAGCAGAGATAATATAACGTCCAAGTCTGAAAGAATTGTGATGATGTTAATAATTTGATCTTTAAAATGATAAATTATAATCGATTTTAAAAAGTGTAAATAAAATGGCATGAAAAATAAAACATAAAGGCCTTGTAATTTGCTTTTGTTGTATAGCCTATTGAAATGCTGCTTACGGGTGCACTGTCGTTCTAAATATCCACTAGATGGTACTGTGGTAACTCGTTTTGTTGTTCTCTTCTGAGCCCGTATTAGCTCTCTAACTGGCCAAATACAGCATACTTCTTTCTTAGTTTTTGCTCTTCAATAACTACATAAAAAGTCCTGCACTGGGTACATGAACAGCACTAAATGTATTAATTGGTTTGCAAGGTGATAAAACAAATAATGAAGACAAATAGCTCAGACGAGTTCAATCCAATGAATCAGAAAATTGTGATATTTCTCAATATTTTGGCACGTAGTTGTAGACCCACATTTCTTATGTGACAGCTTGGAGTACGGCTTTTCATTTACATTTATAGATGCTTTTCTCCAAAGTGACTCTGCTTTCATGTTCCGGCATATCGATCAAGTCACGTGCTCCCTGTGATTGAAACACAGAACCTTGGTTTTCCCTACGTGCTACCAATTTATACTGAGAAAAGATATCAAAGCAATGTCATTATGGCCTGTATTATTCATAATAGCAACAATAATAATAACCTCCGTAATCATAACCATAATCCTAATATCAACCATTATTAATATTTTAATTCTGTGAGGTATAGTCATGGTTTAGTCAATGCATTATACCATTACAATAAAGCCACAATGATAGAGCGCAAGGCTAGCCCGCATAAAACATTTTTCTTTTTCATTTGCTAACAGTAACTCCTTAAAACACAGTTGCTATTGAGAAATACAGCCTTCTTGTGATAAAATGAATTGCAACGCTGGAGTTTTTGATGATGGCTGTCCATACCAGAGATTTGAGAAGACCTGCTGCTTTTCCCCGATACGGACGCAGAGTGTTACAGACAATGCGGCGGAGAGGAGGAGGGGTGTCTGCCCTCCACGGTGTTTGTCTCAGCCCTAAATCTCCACCCGCCACAAGACTACCCCACGCCCAGGCTTGTCTACGGGATTGGCACTAATTCAGCAGCGCTAGAATCTGACCTCTGCGGCAGCGGTGCTTAGAGCTCCGAGAAGACCCAAGGCAATGCGAGGGATTCACCTCAGCCAGGGCGGGGAGGGACGGCTGGGTAGGTGGGGGTGTCTCAAGGTCAGTTAGGGGGGTCTGGGAATTGGGGTGGAAGGATAGACTAATGAGATTTTCATTCTCTCTTCGTCTCCGACGCTGGTGGCATCACCTTGCAACCCCCTGTCAATCTACTACCTTTCATCAGCTGAGAAGGACAGAGGGTTGTAGGCGGGCAGAGGAAAAAAATGAGGAAAAATTCTGTTTATTTTTTAACAGGACTGTTAATCTGTTTGGACTGGGGTAATAGAACATTTGCCTGGCACCTGAAGAGACGCTTCTGTGGGTTGTGACATTCCCCCTAAATACGCTGAGCTTTCTCTCACCTCTCATCAAACAGCGTGATCTTTATGGACTGTATCATATTGTGCCATAATGTGCTTTATTGTCCACAGAATAAGCTTTTCTTTAAGGTAATTGGAAACCTGGAAATGGCTGCTATCGGCTGATTTTTAAATACATTATTTCTGAAATGTGGCCTGGGTAATGACCCTGTCGGAGTAAAATGTAAGATTTATCTTGGCAGACAAAATTGATCCATTTCACCTTTGTCTAATGGAAATTTTTTATCAGGGATTATCTGTTTATGTAAATGAGCATTGCCCTGGAACAGGGAAATAAAAGGAGCTTGAGAGGGCAGTTAATCTAACACTTGACACGTCAGTGTGGACATAACGCATACAGAGCGCTCGCTCTATCTCTCTCTCTCTGTCTGTTTGGGTTGGAATGATGGGAGGGGGTAGTCTGTCCCAGACCTCGCCAGACTACTCATATCTATTTGAAATGGGACCCTCATTAGCATATTAAGAAATGACATGATACTATAGCTGCCCGCATAGATTGAGATGTTGTGTAGCATTAGGTTCATCTACAGTAGATAAAAAATGTGTATTCTAATACACATAATAGATTAAATAAAAAAATGGTTTCCACTGGTTGCATTTATTTTCAAACTCATTTTCAATATTTAATAATGATCTGTGAACAAAAGGACAACCTCACATACCCATCATTAAAGAATGCATTTATTTCTCTACTACCCTTGCATATACTCTAGATCGTTTAACATGTTGTATTTTCAACAGGGCTACTTATCATCTCCCCTTAAAATGTGTTTATATGGTGGCTGTCCGGTCTTTGACAGAGTAGTCACTTATATGGAGCCCATTTGGATTGACAAGGCCTCCTCGCCTGCATTTGGGGTGCTACTTTGGATAAAATGTTTTATGAGGGGTCTCAAGTTGTTTGTAGCATCTCAGCATGACAGCAATGCTATGTTTTGAAATACAGCCCAGGATCTCCACCGAGAGAGACAAATGGAAATTTAGCATGTACGTGGCTAGTCCCACGGCGGCCACGTTGTCAGCTTTACTGATGGAAGTCTAGCCCTGACGGAGTGTCAGAATGCCAAGGGTAACTCCATCACTGTTTCACTCACTGACTGGTGTCAAGGGGCCCGTATGTAGTCCTCGTCCCTGAGCCAGTCCAGGGAAGGTCAGCAATTATTGAACAGGCAACAGATGCACAGCAGAGTATGTGGAAACCTTGGCATATCTTTAGTGTGCTTTTTGTCTGATCTTCTACACCAATGCATATGATTTGACTTTGCTTTAAGAATATGATTCATTCAGTTCATCGGTGTGCTGCTTCAAGTACCCAAGACAGTAACATATCTTCTTGGGCTTCCAGTGGAACAGAACTTTCTCATCAAAGTACCTCCATCACTTCAGCTCAAATTCTGAGAAGATGAAAAGTGAATTGCACTTCTCCACTCTAGGTGCAATGGGAGATTTCTGCTATTTATAGAGTTTCAGCAGGGGCATTAAAAATGAATTCCAGGCACTAAATGGCCGCTAAAGGACAACTATGACAGCTGTTAAGAAAAGATCTCACTCATACACTTAAGCATTCAAATACAGATAATCATGTGAAGAGTGATGAGTTTGTCTTTACAATGTGGAACTTTCATATGTTTTAACAAAGGCTGGATGGACAGTGTTTTTTTTATTGAGCCGGACACTGCTGTTTAAAGTCAGCATGCAGTAAGCGGAGTTAGCGTTTGTCTTCTTTTCCATACCGTGACGAATATCGGAGTAAAATGGCTTCTGAAATAAGAATAACATTTTGAGGGATACAACTGTGATGGTGATGCTGCTGGTATTTGGGACTTGATTTTGTCCAGCGAGAACTGACTGGACTGTTGTCAATTGCTTACCAGCTAATTGCTGCAATCTTTTTCAAAGAAGCGAGTCTCTGATAGCCCCACCCTCAAATCATTAATCGTGACAGGAAGTGAGGTCGTTAACACTTTTCAATTTTCAAGATTATAAAGGCCGGTGAATTAAAAAAATAACAAAGCACACATTTATAAAAACATTACGATATTCCATAAAAGATTTGAGTTGATGGTGACTTGAACTTTCAAGGGTTGCTAGAGAGAAAATCAACCAATTTGTGCACTCCATTTCATTCTCAACTCTCTCATCATGTTAATGATTCCAACAACAATCCAAATAAGGGCAAAAAACAGCACTTAATATACCAGACACACATCTAACATTTATGTAATGGAACAGTAGCATTGCTTGCAAGCGCACGCTGTAAACAAATTGTATTATCATACGATTCACGGTACGCAACATCTTCTGCCGCAGCACAGACGTGGCCTATTACTTTAGATTGTTTCGTTTTCTTCTGCTCGGCTCTCTGTGGATGTCAGAGCGCCATCCTGACTGTAATTTGTTGCTAATCAGCTGTCAGCGCACAAGTGATGATGAGGTGATCATTTCGCAGTTGCGGTAGGTAATGGCTTTAAAAGTCACAGAGTCAATGTCAATGGAATCTCTCAAATTCAATCAGGAAACAGGCATGACGGATGGCCCCTGCTGACATAACCACTCATTTTGAGCCCAAGCATCTGGGCCCTAGTAAATAACCATCAGAGGGTGGGTCCAAGGGACAGGTCATTAGCCCCGAGAAAAATAAATATCTTCTCTTTATGAAGGCTGCAAGTCATTTAGCACAGACTAGGAAATCGTACCCAAGATTAAGTATGATGAGCTAATATGAGTCAGAGGAGGCCGTACTGCACAGCGCTCTGATGAGACCGAGAGGAAATTTATACGCGGGACCTGGCAGGTGAATATGATTTTGAAGAGCTGCTGTGTTGGCTTAGGGGTCGGACAAAGATCATCTTGTCCCCCCTACATACTGCGCAAACTTCGGTCTCAATGTAGAAGCTTTTATGAGACAGAGAGCTGTCTTGCAAATTCATAATTCAGTCTCTCTGAACTGTACAAAAATAACCCACACTTATTTTTAGTATATTGTGCATAAATGACCCTCTTGGCTCTGCGCTGTCATTAATTCAATTAATAGTAATGACTTGTATCCATCACGCCACACTCAATATAAACATTATCATATTAACCTCCCAAAATCTATTCTCATTCTATCAACATAATTAATTTAGTCTGAGAGTGGGGGTTATCTGAATAATTGACACCAAGTCTAAGATATGAAATATTCATATTCTGCCCGCGTGCCTGTAATATGATTGTGAATAGCAGGTGTCTCCTTCCAAATGACTTCTGCACTGGGCAGGAGGGTGGCGTGGCTGGAGTACTGAGGGACCTCTAGGGTTGAGCACTGACCTTCATGCAGCTGAGTTCATGCGTCGTCTCGGTAACACCGACACGATGGTCATATATCTCTGTTACACGCCAGATCTCACACTCAGCCGCTCTATGCTCTCTTTCCGTTTTGGCAGGCAATATCCAATGGACATTTAGAGAAGGGCATTGTTCTGGGATGGAGATGGTGCTGAATTTGGGAGTATTTGAAAGGTAAGTGGTCATCTGAGTAAATAATTAGATAAAGAGAACATTTCCCTTATTAAGGTACAAAATTGCATAGAGAAGCAGGTCATACCATGTAAGGAATTCACATGAAGGGCCTCAGTGACATCACCTTCTCACACTAGGTGTACTAGTTCCACGTAGTTTGACATTCAAAAACTTCCAGCCAAAATGAAACCGATCCTCTCATTTCTCGTTGGAACTTGTTATTGAATGATTAATTCGAATTTCGTACCGATGTTGCCTAATACTTTGCCAAAGTCCCGAGCATCTAACATCCAAAAGCCAGCCAGACTGGTGAAAATAATGGTGGATATTTATCTGTGTTTCAGCTGTAGCCAATTTCCTGTTACAACCTGTCAATGACTCAGGTGGGGAATGGTTTCCTCCACTAACAATGACATAAAATAAGATAAATAACTTTGAGGAAGAAATAATATAATGAACTACTTAAGGGCAATTCCAACGTTATGGACGTGACATTTCGCGCCCGTGACAAAAATGCTCAGAGAAGGAATTTGTTACGAATATATTGAACCATCGGTTTATATTTAACTAAACTCTTGATAGAGTCTGAACATAAAAAATTGTCAGTATATTTTTTTTAAAGTGACAAGACGTGGTATTGGGGATACAACAAACTTTGTAGGATTTCTGTGAAGTAAAATGCACAATCCTAAAGCAATAATACCCAAACGAATGGAGAAGGGTGCCTCTTTATAGAACATAAAATAGTTACTTTATTTAAATTATCATGTGTCCATTTATCTGGAATATGTAGCGTTATGGATGTGACAATCCTTAAAATGGCACTTACCTGACTATGAAAAATCATCCACTAAAAATCAAGCAAAATGCTTTACAAATTTGAAGAGAGATCTCAAATGGGTATTTGAACCACCAAATGTTAATATCTGTGCTGTTACCATAGTAAACACTGTTGGTAAAAACTTTGTTTTTTCGTGGTAAGGTTGACATTTTCACGGAATTACCCTTAAAGGATGTTTCAAATGCACTACAACACATTTCAGGGACTCCCACTCAACCTTCCACAGTCCATCAGTATGATGCAGTGTTGATGTAGCTCCATCTGCTAGTGTTAATGCTGTCCATATAACAAGCGCTTGTCAATTTAAGCTGTTTTATTGACTCATCTGTTGAGTTAGGCTTCAAATACAATAATCGTTCTTTTTTCATCTTCTGCTCTTTTTTTAATAAATGCATTTTCATGAATATATCTCACCCATGTGGTGGGGTGTTGTTTCTCACAGTTAATCACTGGGCAGATAAATCATGCACATATTTGGTGTCCATCTGCTGGGAAGGTGCTGCAGCCTTTCCATTCGGCCTGATGGACAATAACACCAATGGAAGGCAATGAGATTCAGTGCCAGTAGGCTACACCTCTGCACTGGAACATGTTGCCATTGGGCCAGGATGTGGTGATGCTGGTGCTGTGTGGGGGGTTGTTGTGGTGTGATAAAGCAAAATGTTCTTTGAGGTTTACTTGTCTATTTTTGCACCATTTGCTCATTCATTCTTTCTTTTCTGCTTTGTAACTCTTTTTTTATGTAACTGTACCTAAAAATGTTTCAGAATTTAAGTCTGAGAATTTAAGTTGGTTACTGTTCTTAAAGTAACAGTAAACTAACATTTTTCCTCAGACTTTTAATAGATCATATGCTCAATAGACTCAGAAAGCAGTCAGTTGTGTCCAGTCAGGAATTTGTGACTATTTGACGAGGTGGCTAATTCATATTTCGTACATTGTGAATCGTGTAAAACAAACGATTACTAGAAAAAACAATACTGATACTGGCGCGAAAGCAAATTATACAAATATGTACGAATGAGACCGTACGAATTCGTATGCCAAAATTAGCCACATCGTAAAATAGTTACGTTTTTGCCGTGCTGTTGTGTTCTTGTGGCTTTGTCTTATATGTCTATCTTAAAAATATGCATGAGACAATAACTTGCATTGAGAGTATTTATTACAATTGTTGTACTGTAGATATACTGTAGATATCTTTGCACTACCAGGGGGTCTAGAGATCTAGAGAAAAACATGTGTTGACCTTGAGCGACTCGTTGAAACAAACCCATTCTCACGTTTGAATGCTCCCAACTTTATACGTTTTTTAAGCAAAATTTGAGGGAATGCATGATTACAGAAGGATTTCTGTTATTCTGTCATGCTTTATATGACTCACAAAGGAGTGAATCATGCGTCCCATTAGAACCGCTGCTTCAGCGGATGCTTAAAGACTCCTCTCCTTAAAACTCCAGAGCACCCTATCAATTATTTGCCAAGCAGCCATACTGAAGACATCACTTAGAACAGTGTGAGGGGACGTGTGTGCCTCCGTCATGACAGATGCACTGGAGGAAGAGAGGTCCCTGTAGTATGCACTTTGGACCATCTGAGACGTGGCATTTTAGCGGGGTAGGACATGGTGAAAGTGATGTGCAGAGCTTGAGAGTGTTTGCACAGATGTGGGATGTCCACAATATGCATTTTAAATTTTAGAGCCAAAGAGGAAGATTCATTTCTCAAGTTTCTGTGGTGTAGCTGTGTACATGCCCGAGAAGGAATGAGTAAACAGCATTTGATTCCTGCAGTGTCTCTGGGGGTATAGAAGGGTTAAGTGTCAAGCTCAAGGGGGCAATAGCAATGAACACAACTGAACTGACTTCATTCATCTGTCCCTGTGGATCAGCACTAACGTATGGTGACTTATGTCCTACTTTGACAGTGAAGCTATAATTGATTTTATAATGATTATTAAAGGAAGACAGTCTGATAATGAACGGAAATTGTTTATTTGTTTATCATAACAGACCCAATAGTTTGTCATTTTTGTTCATTTCTTTCTCACATATAAAATCAATTTGAATGTATTAGTACTATTTTATGCGCAGTGGTTGAAATGATGAAATGAAAAGTATTGTGTCACTAATTCTACAACGGGTACTTTGACATCCAGTAGTCATTAAAGGCTCATTTGGGTCTGGAGAAAATTAATAGTGCATTCATCAATATGAACTAATTAGCTAATAATGTTAATTAAATCCCTTTTAAGGTTCTGAGGCATGACATGCTTAGTCTAGCATGCAAGCTTCCTTCTAGGGGCAGTGATGTTCATATATAAGAGCGAGCAGAGAGAAAATGCTTTATGTAACACCTCTTCTCGTGTGTGCTCATGTTATGTTCAACGTTCTGAAACCAAATCTTTCCTCTGAAGTGTGTCGCCTGGTTTCTTCAACTCTGATCAATCATAGCGTGTTAGCTAAACAAAGTGGTAATAAATGAAGATTTGATCAGTCCTGCAGATGGGCATTTAAACCACCATATGCTTCCTGCTCCTGTTTGACACAGAGATCTCACACATAGTGTTGAGCGGGATCAAGAATGGCAGAAAGCCAATACAAACTCATGTCTTGAGTCCCAGATCAGTGAGTTATTTTACCGTGGGCCATTATTGTTCCTTTATGGGAAATCAATAGGCCTCCGTGGAATAAAACGCTTGACCTGAAGATTCGATTTCTTTCTCTGAGCTCCGTCTTTGATGGAGCACCATAAGCTACAAATCGGATTTTATTTTTATCTGATTATTAGATAAAAAAAGAAAAAAATACACATCCGTCTGTAAGAAAGTACAGCATTGAAGTACTGCATGACACACATTCTGTAATATCTCCCCTTGTTCCTCTATTACTCCCAGTCCCATCGCCTTAAGGTCCGGAGGTACAGATCAATACTTTTGATGGAAAGTTATAATCAGCCCTATTAAGTGACAAAGGTTTGCTCTGTAACAGCTGGGCTGGCGAGAGACTGGAGCTTGTCTGACTAATGAATCGTGAAACAATCAGGCAGTAGCCATTTGTGTTTAGATCTGTAAATATGGCACGGAACAAGTGCCAGACCATTGCCGGAGCTCCAGCTGGGGCCACAGATGGTCTGGATTCAGAGCAGCACAGGAGCCGTTAGCTCTTACGTCCCACACTGCACCTCTTCTGTCGCTGAGTGACAACTTCACTTTCGCACTAACTTACCCGTTTGCCCTGCGTTGGGCGCCAAGCATTCTTAAAGTGGCTGACAGGTTCTCAAAGTGGGGGCTGTCCCAGCTTGGGAACTGGCTAGTAGAAAAAAAAAGAATAGAATGGAGGCGAGAGCGAGGAAGCCATGACGAGAAGCAATGTGATCGTGCTATTTAAAGACATGATCACCTAATTAACCTTGTAGGCCAATGACTAATTCTGACACCTCACCCACTACAACCGTGGCAAGGTCTGCAATAAATCTCATTAAGTGGCTCTTTTTCAAGTATGAACGGGGAGGCTAGACGCAGACTCACTTGCGTTTTTATTTTAGTTTGGCTATAGGATTTTAAATATGCGCTACGATTATCAGTGCGCCGGTGAAAATGGGCTCGTGTTTCAACTTCTGGCTGACAGCTGAATAAATATACTGCAACATTAAAACCGACAAATAATGGCTCTCTTCAAAGGGTTCTTGACATTCATCTGGGCAAATGATAGAAAAGAAGACAGAATGCATTTCATCTTAGAGGCGAGGGAGACGTCCTTGAGGATAGAGCTGTGAAAAGAGATGAAAGGTTTATTTAATCTATTTCCAAGGTAAATGATCCCGTGTCACTGCGCGTCTTCAGCATGCGCCACTGATTTTGACTGAAAGCTGTGCTGTGCCATACATCTTCTCACATGATAACAGTAATGTTAAACGGACTATCTTTGGAATAGATAGCGGCACTTAATAGGTGTAATTCCTTTACTTTGAATCTATCCGGTCTCTTTAAAGGTTGTTTTCAATCTATTTTTTGATAGCTTTGACAATGGTAACAGTTTACAATAAAGTTGTATTGCATTAACAAGCCCAAAGCCAAATTGTGTGACTTTCTCTACGTTAGAGTAGAATAATAAAGTGTAAATACTTTGATGCTATCAAATTAGCATCCAGGCTAGGCCAACTCAGCAACATTGGCTCAACCAATGGCATGATTGTGGGTGGAACATTTGTACGACAAACAGAAGATAATTTGTTTGCAAAACATTTTTTTATTCCATATTTTTGTCATTCTAGTGGTTCAGAAGCAACACCCTTCATGTTACAACTTTTGCATTACATAAAAATACACATGCTGACAGTTAAAATGCTTACAAAAGTGTTCCATTCAATAACGCCTTTAAATAACACATGGCTACTGCAATATCCTGTTCACACACCCACACAAGGGTGCCGATGAGAGTAAGCATCAGGTGAAGATGAAAGGCTATATTTATTGGCATCTAAATGAATTTGACCAGGTCAGGCAGCTCCTTCCGCCCATATCAGTAATAATAGAGAGTAGGGCCGTTGTCCTTGCTTTTTTCCGTTCTCTCTTCAAACCTCAATGAATACCAAACCTGGCCAATGGAACTTTTCGCAACGTTAACTGTCATGACCCTGCACGGCCAGGCAAAACGGCTTAACTAAGCTGTCAGGTCTAATCAAGCCAATAAAAGGATCAGATAAATGTTTATTACATTGTGGGAAAAGCTCATTTCTATACTGAAATTGAGGATGACCTTTCCAGATAATACCTAGTTGGCTTTTTTAAATGGTGGATAAATCACCGACCCTTTGTTTGAGGCTGATGTGGTGGAACCTCGCTGACGGAGGGTGTAAAACATTGAAGCAAGTACTTGTTCTAATCCAGGGCCCAATTTAGTCAGAATCAAAACTGTTATCTCAGCAAAGTTAATGGTGAGTCAGGGACACATTACATATACAGTAGGTCACTCTGTGCAATGTAGCTTACTCTGTAGCTGAGCTATTACTTTGGGAGTTTTGACACGGTCCCTAGGAAACAGAGACAACTGATATAATATGTTCCTGGAGGAATATAATAATTACATTTGACAAAAATCTACTTTTCACTCTATTAACTAGTATGGCCTTTAACTTAAATGTAGTCATTTCTACAAAAGAGGGCCACAAAATACAAAAAAATTGTATCTTTTGAACAAATGGGCAGTGAGAGGAGGTGCTTAACCTTCAGATATGTTGACTGTCAAGTTCTTCTAATGTACAAAATAAAACAATGCAGCAGAATGGGTAAAAGCTACACTGTAAAACAGCAGCAGATTTCCCAGTAACTTACTGTAGATTTAATTTACAATTATAGTTTTAAACTTACCTACTTTTTATAGTTCTTTCATAAAACAAGACTAAATATCTTAAGGCACTTTTTTTTGTTATGTAAATGTATTGTAATTTAAGATGTTTAAAATATTAAACAAAACAAAACAAAAATGTTTAGGAAGAATGTCATTATTTGCAGCGTTGCTCTGCCAATGCCAGAAATGAGACCAGTCTCTTCTTTCTCATTTTGAATGTCAAAAGTCAAAGTGTTTCAATTTTGATCAAAGTAAAGTTTAACTCAAGTTGAAAACTCTACTAATAGGAAAGTAGTATTAAGTAGTACTTAAATCTACAGGAAGTTACTGGCAAACCTGCTGCAACCTGCTGCAAAACTACAGCAAAGTTTTACTGCGGACTTTGGGAAGAATGTTGGTTTATGGTTTATGATAAACACAGTTTGTATTATTTCACCAAGAACATGGATATCGGCGTTAAGAGATTTAGAATTCTTAAAAAAAACATCACATGGGATTTGCCTTGGCCATGGTTCACCAAAATTGACCCTATGAATGGGAATTGGGAAACTGTACCGATATCGTCAGCCATCCCTTACAAAGAAAAAAGACAGAAAAAACAGGGTAAGTCAAACAGGAAGAGGGTCCACAGTGTGTCACACAGGCCATTAGATGTGTGCAGTGGCCTGTGAGATGCTGTATCACTTTAATTAGTAGGAGACTGAAGGTCATGCTGATGTGGGATGATGTGGAGAGGTTGATTGTTTTTAGTCTCACCTCACAGCAGGAAGTCCTCCAAGTGGCTTTTTTTTCAAGCTTGACTTGCTCTGAAGCCATCTGAAATGAGATCTATAGTGAGCCTGTATGTGTCAAAAATAAATGTCAGGTTTACCCCCAGAATTTGCATTCTTGGTGTTAAAAGGTGTTCTGTTAGAAAAGTGTTCTTTTGCCTTGAGAAAATGTACAAATAATGATTTATTACATCCAGTTAATGAATTGATTAATTGTAGGTAATTCACTGCATTTATATATTTATTTTATCCCTTGAAGAAGCTGATGTACAGTATATCTAAACAAGTACGAGGCAAGAATTTGGTAATGGTCACAGAGCCACAGTGACATAAACATAGAGGCAAATAATTAAGGAAAGAAATAAAATTAATTAAATTTCATAATACAAATGGTATAAATATATTTTTAGACAACATGATACATGGCGTGACTTGTTAATAAAATAAGATCATATTTAGACAAATACACTCAGAAGACTGTTACTTGTATTACAGTTAATATCATGTCTAATGCAACCATGCACCGTGCAGACACAAGCATGGAAAAGCAAAACGTATACATTTATAATACACCTCACATATGCCATGGATTCCACATGCTGAAATGCAAACACATTATCTTGAAACCTACGCTACCGTAAACCTTCAGTAATAGGGATAGGAAAATAAAGACTTATGGAAAAACAAATGAGGTATGAACTGCCATAAGCCCAAAGAAAATGATTCTCTTTGGAAAATTGTGTATTTGCAGAAGATCATTTCTCCAGATCGCAGACTGTCTCAATGCACTTGACCCGCCGTGATTATCTCCTCTATGCTTGAACTCTCCTTGAACTTAGAACAACCATCACACAAGTGGGATATGGCCATCTCCTTTGCATCTGGTTATTCTAGCTCCAATTTGCTGCCTAATACAGCAATTACCTTGATCTATGGCTGAAGTCACCCTTTCATGTATTAGTATTAGAATCAGCACATTTACTGAAAGAAGCACCTGACTGTGACCCTGCTTTTGCTTTTTAATGTCCTGATTAATTTGAATAGTAATGAATTGACTTTCCAGGTCGGACATTTCAAGTGGACAACCATTGATACTTAATCTTCTCATGTGGAAAAAGGGGTTTTGTGAGGGATGACAAGGGATGATAATGTTCTCAGGTTCATCAGAAATCTAGTATTACTGATTTATTACTTATTAAGAAAGTGGAAGGGAACATATAAGAGAATCTCTCCATCCCATCTGCCTCTCTACTGTTTCCTTTCGTTTGGTACAGTTGTAATCAAACAACAGCTTATAGGCTTTTAATATTTGTGCTTACCAAGAAGAGAGCGCAAAGAGGGACAATAGGACAGAGAAAGAGAAAGAGAGCGAGAGAGAGAGAGAAAGAGAGAAAGAGAGAGAGAGAGAGAGAGAGAGAGAGATCATATAGAGTTTCACCAGGAGATGAAAAAACAGATGGCTACCCTCAGCAAGACATGAACAGAGGAGATTTGAAAACATCTTGGGCCCCAGCAGCTAGTAGGTTCTCAGTCTGCTTCCACAAGAGCAAGCAGAACAATCACACCATGGCAGGGAGAACCGCTTTTTTTTGCATAGACAGCCATTAGATAGTGGACCAAAATCTAGAAGTACATTAAAAACCACTAGGGAGTTGTATTAACACATAGACGTTATATAAGGGGGTTATGTCACACTTTTTACTAGAGTAATATTTAGCAGTTTTTACAGTAATATATAGCATTAGCATTTTTAGGGTTATAATGTATATTTATTTACTGAAAAAAATGCTAAAGCTATCCTGTTCTTTATCTGATGGGTTAATCATTAAGCCCGATGAAATTGCGAGGGCATAGATAAACTTGGGGGTCTTATATAGTGAATTGTGTTGTCATAAAGGGAAGCCACAAAGGTCAACTACGCCCAACTCGTCTAATTTGCATATGAACACAAATGTCAGCTCATTCTGTAGGCCTAATGTACATGAGGTACACAAGTGTTGTATTTTAAGCAATTGGCAAAAAAGTACTATGAATATTTATCACATTGTAAAATGTGCCTGTTCTTTATTCGTACAGAAATGGTGACAGTAGACTATAGGGTTACTCAAGGTCAAGTATAAGGATGTGTTGACTGCGGTTACAGTCATTGTTCATGCATATAAAGCTTATCTTCCTTAAAACACTTTAGAAATTTAATCTTTGTAAATACTTCTTTTAAAATAAAGTTTAATATGTGCAGATGGTCATGTGTAGTGTTTTGTAAGGCTGAATGTAATGACTCTTCCTTTAGTGTCCGGCCTACATAGCAGGGATGTTTGAACCATGTTTTACCAATCATAGCATGTACCTCCAGGGGGAGGGATGGAATTCAGTGTCAGCAATAACACAAAGGACCTTGGTTTAACATTTTGCCCAAGCCATGTCCCCACTTACAGCCTAAAGCTTGCACTTGCTATTCTGGCAAGCTGCTTTAGTCCACAGACTGACAATCTCTCCTCCGGCAGTGCTTGACCATCTGAGACTCGATCTCACATCAACACACACACACATACATACACTTTCCATCTCACTAAAGCTTTAATTTATTCACGATTTTAGTGTTTTTGTTTTGTTAAAAACATAGATTTAGATAAGAGAAAAATACAAATTCTGAACATTGAGACGCACGAATAATGAAAAACTCTATTATGAGACATAAAGAAGGTCATGGATTCAATTTCCAGAAAATGTCAAAATAAGTTTTAATGCACTGCAAGTTGCTGTCTGCAAATGTAAATATACTATATAACATGATATACAAGAATTTGAGTAAATGTCAAAATTAATTCAGCTCTATTCAATTCCTAGTATTACAAGCACCGTCTACCACACATGCAAACATTTGCTTTGTCTCTTTTTGCAGATCGTCGGTCCAGCAGATCTGCACATATAAACACCCACACATTTCTGCCTCTTTTTCCACAGCTCTTCACAACCAAACTGTTCAAGCCTCTTGCCTGCCAGCCAGTCAAGATGGCCTCCCAGCCCTCCAGCCAATCCCACGGTCTGGCGCGCACAAGAAAACCGCAGGCCAGCTGATCCTCTCCCCGGTTACCTTCATCTGCTCCTTTAGAAACTTTTGGACATGCATGAATTTTTGAGAGCTTCATGGTTTACTGGGTCGAAGCACTTCGAATAGGAGCAGAGAGAAAGCCCTTGAGTCATATGCAGGCTTCAGAAATCTGTTACTTGATAACCCTGCTTCATCAGATCAGTGCTTGGGTGTACAAAGGATAAATGCTGTGGCTTGAAATGAGGGAAAAGGACATGGTTAAACAGAGCTTGGCAGATTATGTCTGTGATTAGATATTTTATGCAGTTTTGCCCCAGTCAGTATGGAGAACGTGACTATAGAGCTAAAGAAGATACTATAAAGCTGTTCAGTTTGAAGAAAAGAAACATTTTAAAGCTTCTGGAAATCGAAAAGGACTTTTTAAATTTGGTTGTGAGAAATACAAGTCTCTGGTTACCATTTATTTGCTACCATTCAAAAAAGTATGGCCATCTTAAAATTGTGAAGGCATGTAAATATTCAAAATGTGTCATCTGGAGAAAAATAAGCCTGAAGAGTTTATATTTGCCAATTTTAGGTGAAGGGTGCATGGCTTCTTTGAAGATGCTAAGTTTTTATTTTGTTTTTATTTTGGATTGTTTTTAGTCACAACATAATTTATCTCATTCCATGCACTGTAAATGCATTGCATTGCATTTAAGCAGAAATGTCTGTCCGATAAACAAATAAAGAACAGGCAAAAAAATACCAGTACATTTTCCATTTCTTTACAGTGTGGTACTAATGAGTTTATATGGAACAAATGTTAATAAAAGAAAGTTGAAACAGTAGTAAATACATTAATTTTGGAACTATGCTAATTGGGCCATAATACGTCTGGTTCTTCAAGCAGAACAACTCGATTCAAATTTGCACAAAAGGCTTTAACTTGTTCTCTGTGTAAAGACGTGCATTTGAACTGTCCCTGAAAGTGTCATGGTTATCCTGATTTGTCCGTATACCTCATTTGCGCATTTGCGACATTGCTACCTCACGCCTAGCGCGCTAATGACTAAAACCTCCAACCTCGACTTCCTAGAAAGAGGAATAACTGGCTGTGTGCAAATAGATTATGATGAACTGCTTGAACTGCAATTAAGGCAGAGGGAAGGGAAGGAGACGACAGCAGTTTAGACAACAATTTGGGCGACTGCAGCTGCAGCTGCTCTGCGGTTTAATACTGTAATTGATAGACTCTGCCTGTCACTAGAGGGATCAGAACGAAAACTTAAATTACCATCATTAGGGGCCTGCTAATTGCTGTATCCTATGCGAAGCCTGTTTTTGTTTGTTATTATAAAATGATTCTTCTGTTATCTAATTTGTTCAGGCAGATCTTTCCCATTCTTTGATAGAGGAACAAATTAGAATTTGGCTTCACCATTCATTGGTAAATCCAGGCAGGGACTGGTTTTGGAAATGCGGCCATAATACGAACATAATCATCGCTAAGCATTATTTCATTAAACAGGTGCAGTGATTATGCGTCTTTAAGTGTTTGTTTACAAATGCGCATCAATCAGATACATCCATTGAGAGCATCTTGATCAATATACTGATTATACGATTGCAAACTCAATAGTGGCGCAATCAACTTACAAGCAATAGCGAAACACATTAGTCTATCTCAGTTATGCTGAATGGCGTGGGCATGATGCGATGTCTGCTGCTATATAACAATCCATTTATTCAAGGACACGTCAGCAGGATTCCTAAGTGAGCATTTGCCCTCAGCTCTCTCATTAGGAGGTCAAATATGAAGTACTAAGGTAAAAAAAGTGCTGAGACGGCCCTTTGGTGTAACGCTTCCACTAAGACTGACAAGGTCTCTGAATGCTGGGAACATCTTTGCCCTTGTGCTTAAACAACCACTTCTCTCTGTGAATCACCTATAGAAGGAAAGAAAAAAGACAAATGCGTTTCCAGTCTGAGATAAAACCCAAACTGCCACAAAACAATGCATTGAATTGTGATTCAAAGTGAAACTCAACGGATACACCCGTCTTTGACATTCAGAGATCAGTGCCAATAATCAAGTAATAATGATTATTAAATGTGCATATGCTGGAGTTGGGCAATTGGAAGGTTAATTGACGGGCAACGTCAGTGCAGTCACATTTATCAGTTTCTATTTATCTCTTCTTGGGAGGTGGCAGGTTTACAGTAAATACCTTCTGTCCCCCTAATTTCCTAATGATAGGGATAATGATGGAGAATGGTGCAGCCATTAGCAGGGACAGGCTCTGTGCATCACTCTGTCAGTTCTGTCTCTCTGAGACCTACAATGAGAAGTGATGGGGCCCCTGTATCCACACCCCCCCAAACGGAAATTCACCCATGAAAAGCTTTGAAACACAAGGGCAGGCCTCAAGTGGCACATCCACTCTCCATTCAAAAATGTGTTCAATCCTCATCTTGGTTAAATGAAAAACTATTATTTTAGCACTATTAAATACTGACATTGGTCCTCCTGAACTGAATTTATTCTTCCAGAGCATTACTTCACCCCAAACCCTCATGGCAAACCGTCTCCTAAACGCCACCCGAGAACGTTCTCTGTGAATGTTGCTTTTGGCAAAATGTGACTGCTGACACTGTGAAGCTGTCATGATGATGTTCTACTCATCCATCAGCCTGCCTTCAGGTCTCACACCTGACCATTTTGACCAGCTGTGATTGACAATTCAGCCTCCTGGAAACACCTAGGGATCATGGCACCTCCTGCCATGGAGATGAAGATAGCTTGTGTGAAACTGAAGCTTTAATCCTCGGGCCTTGGCTCAGCCTACAAGATCTGACTCAGACTGGGATCTGTCTTGTCAGGGTAGTAACAAGATCCTGAGTGACTGAGGTCCTCTGGTGATGTCAGACCTGAAGCTATAGAGAACACTGTCTTGCTGACTGTCTCAATAGAAGATCTTCAGTCATTTTAAAAGAACCGTGAGCTTTCTACTGAGAGTCAAACATAAGACCAGGGTTGACTAAGGCAACTGTCAGAGGGGAAAAACTCTTGCATTTTTAATGCTTACTCATTCTTTTCCTTAAGCTTTTCTTTTCTCTGTTGTGAGGAGTTATGTGTGGGGCTGTCAAATCATTTGTTGCATTATATCCTCCTAATTATGTGAATTGGGTAACATAGCTTGAAAGGAACCTTGGGTATAGAGAGTTGTGTGGGTAGATATTAACAATGGCATTGACATTATAAATGTGAAATAAAAAAACAGTGTAACTGTAACAGTATTCATAGTATATATGAAATTCGCGATGGTTTTGGTTATTAATATTTATGTTTTTTTTGTTTCTGACCAACAATATTAAAATGTATGAAAATACACCAAATAGCGTATTTATTTTATTTCATTATTATTTTAGCATTATTTTTATACATTTTTTATCAAATATCGCCTTATATTTATTGAAGAACTGATTAGTGTGTCTGTGTTAATTTTGACACCACCCCTCCCTTCCAAAGCACTACGGTGGCTGCACAGGTGTCGTCACATTTTCATTTCTTTGCCGTAGGAGATACGTATTTCCAAAACCAGCTCTGGAGCAGTTTGTCCGTTTCATCCCACTCCCCTGTCCACCCAGTTCCCCATACGTGTTTAAATCTTGTCACCTGCCCGTCACCATCCCTATTCTGTCTTCCCTAGTTAGCGGTTCCCTTTTATATTGTCTTAGTGCCCTTTTGTTCCTTGTTGGTTCATTGTATGTATTCTCCATTGTTGCATCCCCGTTCGTGTCGCCTGAGAAATACTGTGTTCCAATTGTATTTCCCCTATTCTTGTTTTGGACTTGTTATTTCTTATTCTTGGACCTTGTTTATTTTGCCCCGTTTAAGGAATTAAAATAAAAACTTCCCATTTAATTTAGCGTGTTACCATCGTGAGTTTTTGTTTTTATTATAAAAGAATTTGTTAACCCTTCCTCTGCCTTGCACTTGGGTTCTTCCACACATTGATCCTGACGTATTCTGCAATATTTCATTTTGACTGGTGCCTTATTACTGTTTATAAATACCATTATATGCTTTGATAGGTAAACCTTTTTTTACCTAAGCAGTGATGATATGTTTACATCACGTGTCAAATGGTTTGTTGCGCCCCCTCAAAACAATTGTGCACCAGCCACCACTGGCGGTAAGCCTATCCATTTAGTGTATAGACACAAAAACAATGCATGGTACCCCTGTTGTTCCGTTAACAACATTTTTCGAAATATCTTCCTTTAATTTCTCCATAACAAAGAAAGTCATAACAGATTATTCATTTTTGGGTGAACAGACCCATTAATATGAATAAAAATTTTGACATTGACAATTTTTCCTAAATTTATATTACCAGCACAACCATAGCAGATACATAGTGAATATTCAAAATCGCCCACCACATGTGTCATGTATTATAATGTTTATAGAAAAAGTCTGAGAACATGAGCTGATGCTCATAATCAATAATTAATTGAAAACTTAAAAAAACCCTCAAAGCTTGATTACACATATAAGGAAATTTAATGATCTGTTTACCCACAGATGCCCGCACCACCACCACATTGACTTTTGATTTAGTGAGCGCTCTTGCAGTCACAGAGACACATGCATCTTACTTTAATCGAGAACGTCCTTTCCATTCACCCACCCCATCCTCCTCATCTCACTCTGTTTTTCCCTACAACTCAAATTAACTGCGGAAATATAATCAGTTTTCTGACAGATTATATACTTTATGGGTAATGGGTTAGGTAGATATTAGAAAAATTGAGCATTCAATGCAAAGCTCAATAGACCATGTAAAAGCTCTTAAAAGTGTTCAAGGGAGAGTGATGTAATATATGTTAAGATAGACAGATACTCTCAAGAGGGGAAAGGTGCCGTGAGAGATGTAATCTCAGATTCATTTAATCCAAGATTTCTGCTCTCTGAACCATCTCATATGTCTTTATGGGGGTGTTGTTCGAGTGGTAAATCCAGTGATATGAGTTCATTCTCAAGCATCCAGCTCAGTGAATTTTTGGTAACATCATATGGTTGGCTACATTGAGTTATGGTTCTTGTACAAATGAGCACGACTCACAGACAAATAAAGAATGTGTATTTTTTAAACCTTTAAGTAAAATGGATTTAGGCCATAGGCCGACCAGACTTTCCCTTAAGAAACTGTAATTGTGTGGAATTGTATTGTTTTATTTTACAGCATTTTTACATTCTGTAAAATTACAGAAATAAACAAATTAAGAGTTTGGTTCCAAAATAAGATAACTATGTTTTTAAAACATTTCGAAAACCGTGTTTTTTATTGTGTTATCGTGTTTTTATTGTGTTTTATTGTGTTATATTGTGTTATTGTATTCTTCAAAAAACAATTTTGATTGATACTAATTGAAATGCACAAAATTGTCATGATCCTGCCTCTCCTTGTCTTGGTTTTCGAGTCTTGTGGCAGGATCATGTCAGTCCCATGTGTTTTGTGTGGAGAAAGAGCATTGTTTTGGTTTAAGAAGCCATGCTCTCTCTCCAGTGTCGGGTCCTTTAGTCCCGCCCCCTTGTTTCCCCGGTTAGCGGTCCATTAGTGTTAGTCTTGTCTCCAGCCCTGATCCATCTTTCCCTTAGTGTTCCAGTCCCCTCACCTGCCTCGTGCAATATAATTGAACTGTTTTATGTAGTTTTTTGGCCTATTTTCATGTAGTATAATTTAATTATAACTTATTTTGTTTTAAGCTGCTTTGAAACCATGCAAAATTGTGACCAGCAAAATAACATTTCGTTTCCAGTTCTCTTACTGTAAACCATCACACATTCTGTTTAAGGGGTGACGTTTTAAATGTTGTTATAAAAATACATAGTTTATTCTAAAATTGTAGATTCCAATTTAAAATGAATAAAATTAAAAAAATATATTTTTAACCAATTATTAGACCATTAAAGTCGACATTTTATTTACAAATTACCATTAAAAATGTTACAATACACTGTTTAAAACTAGATTATTCTAAAACATACCCAAATTTTGGCCCGTGGAAAGGCTACAGTATATTTATTATAGACGGTTTCATTGGAGGCACACGACTGGGCCGAAGTGGTAAGAGCAAGGTTGTGGGTTCTATCGCAGGGGACTGCACATACCCATGTATAAATTCATAGGATAATGCAATGTAAATCGCTTTGGAAAAAAGCGTTGGCCAAATGTACAAATGTAAATGTATATTAACTGCATTAAATCAAAACTACTCAACAGTTATTGATTATTTGTTGAAGTCTGCCGGATGTTAAATGTGAGCCACATTACACGTGTCTATGTTGTTACTGCTAAAACTGTCTGTAGAGAGTTTCAGTGTAACCTGCCGGCTATCAGCAAAAGGCCTAAAGGCACAGGTTCAACACATTAAGTTGAGGGAGTTCTCTTGACCTTTCCGTCAAATGCCATGTTGTTTGAGGTGTGCAAGCATAATTAAACTTCGCAGTTTTGTCACCGTCTCATCTTTCCATGCCAATTGCACACACCATCACCGCTGTTCATTAGCTACGTTTAAGATGTTGGGGGCATAGGTTAATGACTGCAACCACAGAGGCCTGAATAATATTGTTTATCTCTTCCATTGCTTTTTTTCCTCTGCATGTTCACAACTGTTGCCGTTTACTAAATCAGTAATGAGGAGACATCGACGTTGGGTCTTGTTAGTTGTGTACATTGTCAGGAAAATTAAGCTCTCTCCAGGCTAACGTAGCTTGCAATTCCCGGTGACATTTAGCCATTAGCTCCATGCTGAATTGGACAAACGAACAAAAGCAGAAGCACAAAACGCAAATCATACCCAATTAAGCGAGACATGAAACGGTGAAACCCTAGCAGGAGATTTTACAGGCAGCGCATGGGGAAAGGTCAAACTCTGGCAGAACAGGGCTCGGTGAGAGGAATGATTACAACTAACAAGCTCTTTGCTTTTGTCTGACTTAACTACATTGCACAAAGACACCTCCTCCCTCAAGTCAACACAAAAAACATCATTCATTAGATGGATCTATAATATATGTATAATAATATCCTACTGGCTTCTACAGGCGCAGGCCAATCGATCATACAGATTTACTAAAATAAGAAAGAATCTGACAACTTACTTTATTACTTGTTATAATAATGTGTTCAAACGTTCATTTATTTTAATCTCTGGTCCTAACAGACAGCTTTGCTTTGCCATTTTGCCCAAAGATTCATTTCTTTTCTAGTAATTGTAAGGATATCACTATAATTCGACTCATTTCATTGTCAGCAATAAACACCTTCTCCTATGTCAGATTCTGCTGGTTTGGAAGCAGGATTTGATAACGCCTTTGGGGTGTATAATGTCTACTATAACTAGACATTATAATGAACTAGCTCTCATTATAAGCAACAAAGCTGCCTACACAGTAAGTGCCCATTGGGGCAATTTGAAATGCATTCAGTTGACATACGTCTCAGAAGTACGGATGCTGCATTGTAAATTATAACTTTCACATTTACATGTTAGTATATTATTATTAATATTATTATTATTACACTAATAGCAGAACTCAGACTTTCAATAACTTCAATAAAGACTCAAAACTGTGACGCTGCATGTTTGTTTCATCAGGTATGTAGTCTGTACGTAAGTGATTTATATCCTGGCCATAAGGCCCATCATGAGTGCCATCATTTTTATGAAGAGCTATCATTGCAGCTCATATACAGTACAGCACTGAAAATCCAAACTCTGAAAAATAGGCACTGTGGTCTTTTAACTGCTCCCATGAGCTCAGGCACGTTTTAGGGGGTAAAGCAGCTGGGACCTCTCCCCCGATTGCCTCAGCCTGACTCTTATCTGTGTGTGTTATGGAGTAGAAGAGCTGAGATTGCATGTGACAGTGGTAAAATGAGGCTAACAAACAGCCTAATGAGGATGTGCCAGCAACACGCCTCCATTTGTGCCTGTGTGTGCTGAGGGTATATGTGCCTCCCCTTCTGCAACAAGCCCTTTAATGGGATGCAGAATTGCAGATTTGGTTCTATAGTGGCAAGGCCTGACTTTTTAATAATCCGACAGACCTTGAGTGGAAGGTTCAGAAGATGGTAAAGGTCAAAGACCGTTAAATGAGCCAAAAAGAGAGAGAAATTGAATTAAACTAAGAAAATATATGTGTAAAGGTTGGATATGACAATCAAAAGTTAAGTAAAGTACCTACTCGGGTCAGGAAATATGTTTTATCAAATTCCTTCCTGAATCTTAAAATGTGTAGGTTAAAACGTATGTAGTCATGCGATCTTTTTATAAAAGCAATTCAGATGTTAAGGAAGCATATTTTTTTAGATAACATGACACAATATTTTTATAGCAACAGCAACCTCCACAGCAAAGGTGAATATGTTTCTAAATATTTAGCAAAAGCCAAACCAACCACAATGATCAAAACAAATCCCTACTGAATGTTCCTTGTTTTTAAGCACATAAAAATCTAAAGACGACATCACATCACACAGCGGACTGTAGGTCTCTTCACAATAGCAGTGCAACAGAGACGACACAGAGCCAACCTGGATGCCCTGTATTGAACAGACACCCTCTTATTTTGAAAGGACCCTTGATCTCTCTAACTCGCCCTCCTTTTCTCTTTCTAGCCCTCTCTTTCTCCTGCCCTCTCTCTCTCTCACTCTCTCTCCTATTCTCCTGGCAGGCCGGCCAGCCATAAGGTGGGGTGGTGCCTGAGGATAATGGCAGCAGAAGGCAGAGGAAGCGGACATCTGGCAAATGCTGCCCCAATATGTTTCTATGAAAGAGGCGAGGAATTTTCTGAAGACACGACGCTTACCCGAACGACACGCTCGGCGGCAAAAAGAGGAAGATTAAAAATAAAATGAGTTAACATCTTGCCCGTTTCACCCTGTGATGCACATTTCAGTGTGCAAGAACTGATTGCAGCTGCCATTTACATTACAAAAAAGCAGTGAGAGAAAGCGTATCGTTAATTAGGAGAAATCATGTGTTGCCTCCTAAAGCTAATTCAGTAAGCACAGATGTGGTACAGAATTATTTAACCCAATCTCTAGATTTCCGTCTTCCTCCGTCATGTGGCAAACTCACTAGCTTCTTTCTTTCTTTCTTTCTTTCTTTCTTTCCTTCCTTCTTTCTTTCTTTTTTGTGTAGGAAACATATTGTTCGTTTGAAATGCAAATGTGTTTTTTTCCTCCCGTCCAATCACGTTCGTTCCAATGAGGTATAAAATGATGTACATTAATGACAGGGAGTTATTTAGTTCTAAGGGCGAAGAAATGGCTCCTAATCATTTCCTTCATTGTTGAGACAACAAACCACTTCATTCTGCTGGCTCATTTGGTTTAAAGTGGAAAAAAGGTGGCCGACATGCTGAGCTTGAATTGACTGCTACCGTTCTAAAATACAATAATGCGAAGTAGTTTAATAGGGTCTGTGAAAGAGCAGTTAGATTAAGCTTAAAGTATTTGCATTCAATTAAGTCTTCTACATGTATGGCATTTAATGTTATTGTTGAGGGGATTTCTTTTACTCCAAAGAAAATATAACAAACCAGATGGAAGGGCGTTCTTTCAAAACGGATTGTTTATTGATTTAAAGCTGAAACAAAGGTCATGAGCTCTGTTTCAATATTTAAAACAATATATGGAAATATAGGTTTATTAATAAAGCAATAAGCTCCAGATACGCTGTGGGTTACAGTGCATTTTATAACCCTTAGCCGTTATAAAATGCACTTGTAACCCACGGCTTCGTGGGGCTTATTGCTTTTATAAAAAGCGTAGCAAGGTTTCACAAAATAAAGTAAATAAAGTGATATTTAGTCTATGTCAGCTGTTATAAATCAGGGCCTTTTTTTATCGGCTTAGAACTAGGCTCAACCAATAAGAATAAAGGAACTGTTTTAAAATCCAATTTTTATAACTTTTATAACATTACTAAGTAGCATTTTCTTTCAACATCTTTAAAACTTTTTTTCCCACAATCTGGAACTACCATCCCCACAAAAGATACATCCAATGGTGCCGTAGAATATGTCCAAACATATTAAGAACATAATTAAGATGGCAAATTTGAATCAGCCTTTTCTGAGCCTGTGCGATGCCTTGAAAGGCAGCTCACTACATTGTAAAGAAATCTGTCAAAATCTTCTACTGACTAAATTCATTAGAAGAAAATTTTGTTAAATTTTAATTAAATGTTCTTTTACAGTAGGTTATGGAACCGAGCAATTATGCATGATTATATATATATATATATATATATATTGTTGTCAAACTCTTAAATCTCTAAAATTGATGAGAAACTGCAGTTACCCAATAAACAGCACCTCAAACCAGCTAAGGTTTGGACATTCAACTGGTTTGTTGAAAATTTATAATAGGAATTTCTTGTAATTAATAACAAAAGTAAGATGAAATCCCTTAGGTAATACATGTATAGTATTTCAATTCAGTCTGAACCAGTCAAAGTTACATACTGTAATTATTCATGTCTTTTTAAAAGAAAAATTGCATTATTCAAGTCTAATAAAGCAATGCCGCACCATTTTTCAACATACTTAGTAGAGCAAAAACAGCATGTTAAACACTGTACATTGTTGGCATTGTGCACGCAGTGGAAGTTCTTTGACAAACAGACTTCCGGTTCATAAGTCACAGCTCATGTGCTCATTACAAGCTCTAGTGGCAATACGGCTGTGCAGAGATGGTCACACATAAGCAGCAGATGGAGATGAGTTCAGTGAAGAATGACTGGGCTTTGTGTGACTGGGTGCGACTTTGAGATGAACCGTCTGAGGAAAAATTGAACACGAAAAATATGGATTGAATTTGGTCCCTCTTTGCTAAATGTTCAGTATTAGGAATAATTTTCACAATCTGGCAATAATATGAAGGCAATGACATGAATATAAGTAAATCAATTAAATAAGTAATATATTGCATTGTTTGATCCAAACAGGCATTTCAACTCTGTGGGGTGTTAAACTTGTGCTGTTTTAACAATTTTCATGCAACGGCACATGGCTGGAAGGCACCATTGCTGTTTATTTCAAGCTAAATTTATGCTTAATACCCATAGCACACCGACAACAAAACTTTCTAAAGGTGTGTTAAAGTGAGTTATTCAAGTTATTTAGTTAGCAGTGTCCATTAAATTAATGCTGATAAATGTCATAAAAATTATGTTCACACAATATTCTGATTATATTCTTTTCTCCATTTATGCTGCATGTCTTCTGTACTTCAGATGTCAGGTCTGATTTTATCCTCTGAACAGAATTAAACTCATCGTTAGCCTAAAGCAAATATTTTTTCTCCACTACTCTATAAATAGTTAAATCGCACAAAAAACAAGGCTTGCACAATAGTAATATTAAAAAGCAAAGCTAAGCATTATCCAGTCAAGTTTCTTTTCACCCACGAAACAATATGATATTAATATATAATATAATATATGTTTCTTTAAAATATGTACTGTATATATAAAGTTATAGGCTATTCTAGCCTATAATTATACCACAGGTTATCATACTATTAAAATTAAGCTATATGCCCCAAAAAGAAGTGGGTAAGAGAACATTATAACAGCTAAGCGTGTTGTGGCACGACACGAATACGGTTATTCCATATGCATAGCAAGGTTTCATAAACTAAGTAATATTTTGGCTATGTAATGTGATCAGTCATTATAAATCGGGGGATTTTATAATGGCTTAGAACTTGGATCAGCCAATCAGAATATATATTATAATATATCATTTTGCATCTGCAATAGACATGCATAACTATTATGCAGTGTCAATGTCAATATAAATATAGATAGGCCTATATACAATATTATACAATATTGAAATACTATACTATACAGTTTTCAAACCAGCACTGTACCACTAAGGTACGATATGTTAAAAGGGAACCATTCATATTGTTTCTGTCTGTAATCCTGAACACAACATATATTTTCTGACAAATGCTATGAGCTAGCCAGTGACCGCCACACTCTGGAGCTCTACATCTGTTTAGTCTCATTACTATGCATAGTGCCCAAAGCTACACATTCCCCAGTCACCCAAAGACTCAGATTGAGGCTAGGCTAGCCAGCACTGACAGCTCACATTCCCTCTTACTGTTTAGTCTGAGACATCAGGCTAATCCCTCAAGCAACAGCTGTCCTTTAGCATCACGGATGCTAACTTCCCTTTTGACAAAAACAAAACAAGATCATCAGTGTCAACAACGATTTAGCCAAAGCCATCGCTAACATCTTCTTACTTTTCATATCCAGGCTGATAATTTAAACCAACAAAAACCACAGTTTGCTCAAATGTATGTTATTTTAGTTTTTTATAACTTAAAAACCTCTGCGTTGATATTGTCCTTGAACTTGATCACGAGAGGAAGAGAAAGCGGGAAACATTGCAAGCGAGGCGGGAGGAGAGAAAAGAAAATAAATCTGTTAATTAATACTGGCTAAAAAGGGCTTGTAGGATTGTCTATGAGGGCTTGAAGAGTCATCAACAGGTTTTGGAAAACCTGCTGAGAGTCAAAGTGCCGTGAATGGCCAATCCACAGTCTTCTCCATGCACTTAATGCATCTATCACAAAGAGCTTGAGAGTCGCCCGAGCAGCGAAGGGCTGGGACTCATGGAAGACCTCTGCGACCTACATCTACCCCAACACGAGTGCTCAGCTGAGTTCAACAGGCACTTCGAAAAGCTGGCCGGCTGAAAGAAGGCACTAATTAGGGTGGGGAACATGGACGACAGAGTCCCTCAAGAGCTGGCACACAGTATGAGTTTGTCATGTAGGTCAGTTTGAAGCTTTTAGCAAAGCCATGCATATTAATGCACCTTTTTTCTCTCTCAAACACATGCAAAAGCTGGGAGTTATCCCCTGCCTTAGGGCCCCAGAGGCTTTGGATGAATTAACTGTGGGCTGTTTTTAAAAACATATGCATTGTATTGCATAATTGAGAGCACTGTTAGATACCTGTAGCAGTCTAAGTGACCGATTAGCCAGAACATGTTTTCTTACTGTTAGACGCGCCTCTTTTTAATTGTTTTCAGTTTGAAGGGAACGTTTTGCACACTGCTAATGTGTGAGTGCCTCACGTTTTTGCCGCCTACTGCTCCTCGCATTTTTGGCGGAGTGCTTTGAGTGCTGAAGTCATATAAAAATCCACTCTGAGCAGAAAAGCGGTTGACATCATGCACCTTTTCCCCATTGTCCAATCAAATTAAAGGAGTTATGGTGACGTAATTTTACAGTTGCGCTTGAAACATCCGGAGAGCAGTGGCGGAGCCAGGGATTTTTCATAGGGGTGGCTGGGTAGGGGCCAGCAGTTTCATTGGGGTGGCACAGAAAATATCATCATGAATGCATTGCAAACCTTAAAACACTTTAAAAGTACACTACAGGTGTCCAAATAATTATGATGTATTTCGTGCGATTGCTACAATATTTTTATTTTAACTACAAAAAATTATATACTTTAAGTCACCCTTATGTTGTCCAAAACTATTTGATCAAATAAAACTTCGGACATTCAATTTGAAGCCGAAATTCATAGCTCATATTTCTGGGGGGGAAAAGTCATGTCATGTTATGTAGGCTATTGAATTTTATTTCAAGTGCAAACAATATACCTTCAGCAAACTTACAAGCCATTTCCAAAAACCGTATATTACTAGTACAGTAAAAAAAGACAGTACACTACTAGCACAAACAAATTACATTAAAAACAGATAAAAAGATAACATGACTAGAGCCCTATTCACAAAATAATATCGAAACACTTCAACACAGATTCCATTATTCGCAAACGGTGGATAAAACCTTGAAAAAGGATACATGAGCCCGACAAATCACAGAGATGCCGATTCGCATGGGACTAATATTATCACAGGACCTCAGTGTTCGTCAAAACATGGTATCGTTAGGTCATTTTGCGGAGTAATTTTTACTTTTACAGACATGGCCAATTCGCATTGGATTAAGACAACCTCTGCAATTAATACAAATGACTAGAGGTCCCCAGGTCATACCAATCCCGTGCAAATAGGGATTGGTTCTAACTCTGCTATTGTAAAGCTGATTCCGACTTCTGTTACACAGGACATTGATACAACTGCGTTGAATTGATCTTTAAATAAACTGAAAGGAATCAAAACAATATTTTTTTCAGATTTTAATTACTCACCCGAATAAAATTCACTTCATTCCTCTCTCTCTCCATTGTTTATGAATGCTGAAAACCCATGCTATGGAAAATCAGTGATTTCCGGGTAGGGTCGCAATATTATCATATAGACAGGATCACAGTTCTCCTACCTAGACCAATGTCTGATAAATTATTTTGTCGTTTAAAAATCCCAACATGAGTGGGGTGGCCAGTGTGGTGGCCATGATTATGTCCATGCCCCTGGCCACCCCAACAAAAGGGAATACAAGCTTAAACGGCTATTAATGAGCACTGTTTACTCACATCGCATATTTAAGCGGAGCCTTTATTAACTCACAGTATACACTACCGTCTCGAGTCTTACGGAATCTCGGACATCAATATTCAAATAAATTATGAAAAATGAATTACTGACTGGCCATGTGGGATTTAGTTTCGAAGATTAAGGCTAGGATTGGTGTTTTCCCGATAGTTTTACAGCCCGCCATGAGCGTATATTAGCATTTTTGTTGTTTGCCAATCGCGTCTTGGGTGTTTGGACCCGGAATCAGTAAAGGACCTTCCACATGGTGGTGCATGACATCAGACTAAACAACCGAGTACTGTGAGTTAAGAAATGATCCGCTTAAATATGCGATGTGAGTAAACAATGCTTATTAACAGCTGTTTAAGCTGTAGCCCCGCTTGAAATGAATAGATGATTGGACCAGGAAACGTCACCACCTAATAACCGGATATCAAGCAGGCTTCACTCAGCGTTTTGATTCTGATTTAAGAAGGGAGCAATTCCGACTATATTGCCATTACAACCCCTACCACAAGAAGTGATTTTATCCACTTCTTCCGTTTCACGCCTGACAGTAGCGATCTGTTTGCTGTGTTAGCTACTGGCATGAGCCGCGCAGCAAAACAAATCGGAGCAGAGCTCAACATTATTATTCATGACCCTTTCAAATAAGGTTAAAAAATACCTTTTCATTCTAGGGACAAATCCCAGGGTCCGTAAAAACGTAAAATACGTAAAACCGTTTCTGGATCATTTTATAGCCACACATCTTCTGTGTAGATAACAGAGAACAATTTAACATATTGTATCAATGAATTATTTGGCACCTTTAAAATATCTTCTTCTTTTCTTTGAAAAAGTGTGACCAGACACTTCTTTAGGTGTAATTATCCGCAGAGACGTTAGTATAACATTCATCTCGTAATTAAATAAATCATTCACCCAAAGTCGGCTGGACAGAATACAACAGAAAAAAGAACCAAGCGACACTCATGGCGCAGTTGCCAAAACCTGACGTGACACCCAAAGAGGTCAGTGTGCATGTGTTTACAGAGCAACTATTATGCAGAGAACGCAAGAAGATGTTCTGTCTGGATGGCATTTAAGTCCACCTTTGACAGACAGAAACATTTGCAGAATAGAAACAAACTGTGGACTTTAAGCCAGTGACATTAACAAAACACTGATTTCAGAAGTCATTGTAATGTTGCCTTTCTTGACAAATACTATTATATGCACTAAATTGATTTTACAGCATATCATGTAATTAATTTACTACCATTTTGAATCTATTCTGTATTTACATAGAGCAGAAAAATTAATCCAGCTTTGGATATTAGACAGTAGAGGCCCTAACACACAGAGCATTACCCAAGTGTTCACTGTCCAAGAAGTTTTGATCATTGCACGCTCAGATCTACTCTGATTTCTTCACGGACAGTGGGATGTAGTTGGCATGCATCTTCAGCTAGGCCTCACGCAGCGTCCGGTCTGCTGTCAGTCACCAACAGCCTTGTTTACTCCAAAACATCGATCTTCACTTCTCTCCGACCCTTCTGTACTTTCCCCTTTTTCCGATCTCACTGTTATGTGTCTCTTTGAAAGTGCACTCTGCGACGTGTGATGTACATCGGTGGTAATCGGATAAGTTGGGCATCCTCCTCCTGCTATCTTTCCAACACAACATCACCACTCAACTGAGCGCCAGAGTGCAACTGTCACATAACAAGCCAAGGAAATGTGTTCCACGGCTCTGAGCTGTAAACACAAATTGGAGGAAAGAAAGAAAAATCTAGCAAACCGAAGGATGTTTTGCATGACAGAAAATAGCAAACGCTTTCAGCTGAGGCCAGGGCTGAGAGTGGTGGTGGTGGCGGGGGGTGAGAGGAGCATTCTGTTGTCTGTTTGAACTCTTTAACCAATTAAAATGGCAGAGCAGAGTGCATATTTTAATATGCATGACAGAATGGCGGATTAGGAGGGGGAAAATACTACGGCTAATTATGTGGTCAACAGTCTGCCATGATGCCATTGTACCTTCCGTTTAATTTGCACATAAAACCTCGCCCTCATGATGGCAACATGCGTTTTGATCTCGTCGTGAAAGCCTAAAGCTTTCAAGTGCATTTTTTTAATGAGGCACAGAACATTTGGAGCTGTTCTCTGGGCTAGAAGAGCAAAAACAAATGTCACCATTATTTGTGATTTTTTAATAAGCAAACAGCTCTCTATTACTCTTATTCCTCGTTTTATATTAATTAAGTTATTCTTGTTTCATTATTTGCTCATAGCTGTGTTACGATTCCAAATTCTTCCAATTATTTGTAGATTTTCAGGTTCAAATGACCAAACATTGGAGAAAAAACATTTAAAATGGGGTTGAAGTCTCAAGTGTGAAATACCAAAATTATTTAATAAGTGCTTATAAGACACAAGAACATGGCAAGCGTTGAACACTTCTTCGCTTTTAAAGAATGAGACCACAGTAGTTTCATATTGGGAAAAATACACTTCTGCTGTATAATAGTTTGTGGATGTATTGTTGGACCATGAAATGAGAGACTTAAACATGCATTCAAGCTGTTTGTCATCATTACTGTCCCAGACCATTCTCCATCATCTCTGTATGCACATCAAGTCCAGCAAGTGCTTCCTATCTGATCTAGCCAAAAGAGAGAGACAAAAAATCCCATCTTCCATCTTTTTTTATTCATAAATATTGTTGCCGAATCTGCAGAGCTTGCCAGAAGCGCAACTCATCCAAAGTAATTTGCAGCAAAGTCCATTATCATCATCACTTCTAGTGATGAATTCCCTGTGATGGTGGCACAGTTCGCTGCAGACTGCACACATAATGACATTCTGCTCTCTCTGGCAGTGCTCCCATGCAGATAGCTCACTCTAAACCATCTGAGTGACACACAATGCACCACTGCAATACAGTGAAGAGCTTATCTGTCTTCAAAAGGGCTGACAGTAAGTGACATATATTGTAGTATTGCTCCTGGTGTCTTATGTTGAGAAAATAATAATATTCTAGCTAAAGCTTGTTGTTAATGCACATGCTCTGAATCTTTGAGCTGTAGTGCTCATACGGACAATGCAAGTTTGAATCTGGCTCAAAGTAATTCACAAGAACGAACTTGGATTGACGCGCCGCAGTGACTTCAGGGACTTCAAGCGGGTTTCGTATGTGCGCAAGGCTGCATTCGATGCATCCTTGATATTGAGAACACATATGGGTACTTTCATTCATTCGCTTTTCTTGTGTTCTTGAGTATTGGAATGGACTTTGATGGTTATTGATGACGAAGAGTGAGAGCATGAGGACACAAGACCGCTGAAGAACGCATATTGAGAAATTACCAATAACTTTACTACAGCTTCCATGTCAGCAGCCAATGAGCTTGCTGCTCTACGTTTAAATATTGGCTAGTGATTGTTGTAGAAGTGCAGTGCGTTTCAGAAACCCTCCTCCATCCCCAGCTCCACCTGTATAGATCTGCTACAAGGTGATCACGTAGGTAATGGGGGGGTTTATTCATAAACAGTATGTTACTGTGTGTTATTGTAAATGTGCAGCAGCAGCATTCCTTATATGCACACAGCACCATGTTGTGGATGTATTGGCAGTAGCAAGTCTCATTACTTACTCAACCGCAGAAGCAGCATAGCATATCTATTTCAGCAAGACCAAATACAATTATATGTCATGTACACTACCATGCTAAACCCTCCGAGATAATTCAATAATTCAATAGTTTGAATAATAATTATGACCCTGCCTAATTTTTTAATTTTTGTGTGATTTACTGTTTTCAAAACTCATTCTACATAACAAACAGTATGTGAAAATTTGATCTTGATATCTTTAACACTGACTGGGTAAAACTATGTACAAAATATTGAAATAAATCAATTTAGGTATTTAGGTATTCTGTTTTTTCTCTGCAAAATAACAAAAGGTAGTGTCAAGTAAATCACAAATACAAAATCATTATATATGAAGCTCCAATTTATTCCAAAATGAGATAACGCATAAAAAAGCATGTTTTTATTATGTTATCATGTTTTTTTGTATTTTTGTGTTATTATGGCTTGAATAAAAACAAACCAAGTTTTGCCTCATTTTGGAACCAAGCTCTTCATATATATCCCCATATATATAGTATATATACTATATCATATATAATTTACAGCGATTTCGCAGACAGGCTCACATTTTATAAATATATATTTGGATATCAGCATCAGCACATAGTTTCAAATAAGATGTTGTTTTTATATTTAGATTTTACCCTGCCCACAATGCATTGTTAGCTCCAAACACCACAGATGTGTTGCCACCCACTGTGGTTTAGTCTCTGGCTTTGCAGCTCAACTACAAGCCTAAGGTCTCGGCTGCACATTTACAGTAATGGAAGAAGACATATCACTGCAGCACGCCGCACACAAAGCAAGAGAACTGACTTCTTCTCAGTGAAAGAAAAAAGAGATCGAGAGAAAAAACAGCTTCATAAGCATCAGGCTGTCAGCGCTGGAAGAAATTAAGGTTGATGCCCCATGAAAAGAAATGTACGAGGAAAAGCGGGGCCAATAACTTCCAAAATGCTCTTGGACGGAGTCATCCGCTGTGAAATAAAACAGTCTGTGGACACTGTAGGTCTGTCCTGTCCACTACTGCCTAGCTCAGCAAAACATGGGCCTCACTTGGACGGAACTTGACCAGTAGCCTGGGATCAGAGCCATTACTGAGCACCCAATGCATTTCAAGAGGTCAGACGTATCATCTGCTATGTTAATGCATCGGCATTAGGTTGATCATGATCAAGAAATGAGCGAGAAAATATACATATTTACTCATTTACTATCATTCGTGCACAGTCAAACAAGTTAAAATGTCTCTCACAAGTAGGTCGCTAATACCAACATTCATTTCGATTAGTTTTTAATCAAATGCAATTTTAGGTTCAAACCTACTTTAGTCATCTGCACTGTTTTAGTTTAAGTCTACTTTTAGTCAAATCTACATTTGATTTAGTTGACTAAATTCTGTTACTGTAATAAAATGTGTACTGTAATAGAATGTGCTATACAAAGATTTGACTGTTGCTATATATAACGTGTTTTACACACAACTGAGCATTTACAGAGCGGCCCGACAAAATCAAGTGTGAAATATATTCAAGCAAGCTGATGTCCCACTGGGTTGAGCAGTACGTTATTACTTTACTGTAGCGTGTAAATCTGACCACATACAGATTTAGTTCTGATTGGAACCCATGCCACCATTTTCATCTCATTTTTATTAGTTGACAAAATGTTAAGATATTTTCAATATAGTTTGTCTCATCGTAAATCACATTTATTTAGTTATTGCCTAATTTCTTTCAGTGGAAACATGCATGTGAAAATTGTTTGTCAATGGAATTAACACGGGCTAGTTCCGAATCAGAATGAAAGATCCAGTGTGCAGTTTTTTGAAAGATCTATTGACAGAAATGCAATATAATACACATAACTATGTCTTCAGAGGTGTATAAAGACTATATAATGAAGCGTTATGTTTTTATGACCTTAGAATGAACTATTTCTACATACATCACCATGTTTTTTGCACAGTAGCCCTATACAATCATATTCATGTTCAAACAACACAATACTAATGTTTTTACATATAGGGTCAGTTCAAAATTAAACATTTGCTGGAATTAGAATGATTTTTTTTACAGTTGTGTTAGTGTTTCATTTAGACACCGTACATGAGAATTTAATTGCGATTTTGATGACATTGTCATATTATAATATACAAACCTTCTGTCCATGAGAAATATGGTGCTAATGCCCAAGAGTTGCTTCCAATGCCCAAACATTTGGCAAGTGGATAAAAAAGTTGTCTGAAGGTGACACAACCAATAGCTCATCTGGCCACTTTCTAACAAAGGCATGGCAAAGTGTCCTTCTCCTATAGTTGACAACTGGTGATGGTCACCAGGTGGGATGTGTTATCCTAACAGTCCGGAACTCTGCTGAATTATTTGCTGATAGATATAAACAGCTGTTATTCTTGGTAATGGAAAGCAATTAGAAACATCTGCACACTTGGCGGTGAGCGATGCTTTTCTAAACCGCCCTGTTCCCAGGTGCCACTGGGAAATAATTACATCATCAGATCAGCGCAGGGCCTCCAGGACTGGTACTGATCTGTGAAGAACATGAATCCAACCCCTCCCATGCTACAAATGTACAAGAGAAAAGCAGATATATTTTTAGCTTGGCCTTTCTACACTGACGTGTGTAGTATCTGTGGATATAAGACGCAAACTATACAATTATTTAAAGGGACAGTTACTGAGTATATCAAATACTTGTTTATTTAAATGTTTAGCTACATGTTCAAACCCAAACCCAACATGGGTTGAAAAGATTCTTAATTCTTTTGAGAAGGTATGTGTCTGTTTGGGTGTCTGTAAACGTTTACTTTAACGTTTCAATTGATTTACAATTAGTACATTCATGTCTGCTGTTAAATAAAAAAATATACAATAATTTCTCAAAGTGAACTGTAAATCCTCTACTGTAATATACTGTAACAAGTATTGCTTTATGGCATTTAAATACAAGTATAAATTCACAGCACCCTTTCCTTGATGTCTCATACTTTTAAAATAACCTCACTTCGCTGTCACAGAAAACAAACATTTATTTTCTTGTACAGTAATGGAGGTCTCCACCACTGACCTTTACACACAACCCCCTCACCTCAGTAACAGGAGGACCCCACTGTGTGGAGTCTGTTGAATTACTCTTACTGATGCATGAAGGCCTGTGGATTTTCCTGGATATATCAGCAGCCCCCCAGTGAGAGCTCTTCTCAGCTGTAAATACCATCAGTCTCTGCCACCATGGAGAGAGCCAGAAGACAGCGGTCTGGAGGGTCACAACTCAGCAGACACAGACACGGCTGTTTCGGCAGCAGAGGAATGTCTGCTTGCCTTTGATAATCTGCATATGTTGAATAGGGGCTGTGGGAAAGAACTTGGGCATGGTCTCATCATGTTTACAAATGTGTTCTCAGATATTTCATACAGACTGCCACCTTAATGGCAGAGTAGACGATCATTTCCAGAACATTTTTTGATTATGCTGCTCGAAAGTCTCTTTACATTCTGAAGCACTAAGTGGGGTTCTGAAGCACTAAAACGTCCCGGTTACGTATGTAACCTCTGTTCCCTGATGGAGGGAACAAGACGTTGTGTCGAAGCCGACAGATGGGGTTCGCCCTTGAGAACCAATCGTCTCTGACTATTTTGAAAAGGCCAATGAAATTGGCGAATGAAATTTGCATGCCGGGCTCCGCCCCCGGATATCCGGGTATAAAAGGGGAGCCGGCGTGCTCATTCATTCACCTTTTGTGCTGAGGAGCCTGAGAGCATCTCGTGACTGCTGCAGCGGACGGCTATTGTCGTGGCAAGAAGGACACAACGTCTTGTTCCCTACATCAGGGAACAGAGGTTACATACGTAACCGGGACGTTCCCTTTCTGTCGGTCTCTCGACGTTGTGTCGAAGCCGACAGATGGGGTTCCTATGGAAAACGCCACGGCACTAGCCGCGTCACAATCTCTAGCGAAGCGACGTTGACCGGCCTGGGCGAGCCACACGTGAGCGCTATCGCGAAATTTGTAACCTTCCAGTGGGCAGGCAGGGGCTCCCAGAGCTTTTGGCAAAGATGAGTAGCCCCTGCCCTCTGCCAACTCAGACGGCCCCATTGGCGAGGGCCATCCAGTCGTAGGGCTACTGGGTAAGCGCTGTTCCTTCAATGAGGACGTGCGCTACGGAGACCACTTCCCACCCTAGGGGGGAATACAGTGGAGACACCAACATGGTCTCACCAATAGGGGAGAACTCATGGGAGGTATGTGCGGAATGCCGCAAGGTGGATGTCCACCTGGGGAGGTCATGGGTTGCCACGCGGGGAACCATCTCATGACGACATCTCAGACGGAACCACCCTAGTGGGGGGTTACTACGTGTGGGGCACTAGGTCCGGTTAGAGCTATATGTAATAACTCAGCTTGATACCCGGCCATAGGCGGCAGGGCTGCTCCGCCGAGCCCGCCGCCCTGAGTGCTATTGATGGATGGACGGACTGCCTATTCTTCACCCTTGGGGAAAGAAGGGAGGCAGCCCATAGCGCACTGGTCCACCTCAGAAGGGGAATGGCGCTATGCGCAGGCGTACGCCCCACGACTGCTGGTCTCACCTGCTGGCAAGACTCGAGCTGCCGACTCCCCACGGAGGTTGTAAGCCTCTGCGAGGTATAGCGTAGCCCAACCCGCAGCTCTACAGATGTCTGCCAGAGAGGCGCACTAAGCCGATGCCCACGAGGAGGTCACACCCCGAGCGGAGTGTACCGTCACTCAAATGGGCACGGGCTAGGATCGGCACGCCGTAGTGACGGCGTGTGCGACCCAGCGCTACAACTCTCCTCGGATACAGCACTCCCGTTGCTGACCTCCATAACAGACAAGAGCTGCTCAGGGCCTTGAAGCCCTCAGTGTGGTTCGAGTAGAGGCGCAATGCGCTTACTGGACACCCCACGTACAGGTTGGGTCTTTCTCCCGGTGTGGGAGCGCCTGCAAGTTCACCACCTAGTCCCAAAGGGGGGCGGCGGAACTTTGGGCACGTAAGTCGGCCGGGGTCTCAGGATCACGTGAGAGTCACCGGGCCTGAAATTTGGCAATCGGTGGACACGGAATGCTTGCAGGTGCCTCACCCTCTGGATGGACTCGAGCCCCAGCAGGAGAGCCAACCCCCCTCGCAGAACGAGGAAGGGGCTCTCGGCAGGGCCCGAAAAAAGGGGACCCAAAGGTCCACCTTAAGGTCCCAAGAGGGTACGGGGCGCGGACGAGGCCTTAGCCCCTCGCGCCCTAGAGGAACCTAATAATCAGGTCATGCCGCCCCAGAGGCTCACCAGCAACTGGTACGTGATAACCGCGACAGCGGGTACCCACGTTCCAATGTGGAAGGGGAGATTACTCCCCAGCCTCTCCTGCAATAGGACAGCACGTTCCTGAGCGAGCAATTCCGCGGGTCTTCTCCTCGAGAAGAGCACCAGGACGAGAAGGGGCGCCACTTAAAGGCATCCAGCCTTGTGGGCATGGCCCTTGCCTGAGTGACAGTCTCCACCACTGAGGGGGGTAGGTCATCCAGGAACTCCTCGTCCCATCCAGGAGCCAGACCCAGAGGTCCGGCTCGAACGCCACAACGTGTCCATCCCCTGCGAGTAGGCCCTTCGCCAGGGGATTTGGCCAGGGGGAGTTGTCGTCAGGAGTATTAGCTCCGAGGACCAAGTGTAGTTGGGCCCGTAAGGCGCAACTAGCAGCACTTGATACTCCCTTCCCAGACCTTGCACAGGACCTGCGCAATGAAGCTCACTGGGGGGAAGCGTAGTTCCGCTTGTCCCGCGGCCAGCTGCGCGCTAGGGCCTCCGTGTCGAGGGGGGAGCCTCGACCAGGGAGTGCCCAGCGGCACTGGGGGGTGTTCAGGGAGGCAACAGGTCCACCTGTGCCCGCCCAAACCACACCCAAGCCGGCCGCAGTGGTGGAGTCGTCACTTCGCACGAGGTGTCAACTGACGAGAGAGCGCTTGGCTGTCTGGTTCAGGACACCCGGTGGCGTGTGACCTGCAGGGGCCTTGCCACCTGCTGTCTCCACCAGGGGTGGAGTCGTCACTTCCCACGAGGCGTCAACTGACGAGAGAGCGCTTGGCTGTCTGGTTCAGGACATCCGGTGGTCATGTGACCTGCAGGGGCTTTGCCACCTGCTGTCTCCACTGGAGGCTGCGCGCTAGGGCCTCCGTGTCGAGGGGGTCCTCGTCCAAGGAATGCCCAGCGGTACTGGGTGGTGTTCAGGGAGGCGACAGGTCCCCCTGTGCCCGCCCAAACCACACCCAGGCCAGCCCGCAGGGGTGGAGTCATCACTTCCCACGGGGTGTCAACTGACGAGAGAGCGCTTGGCTGTCTGGTTCAGGACGCCCGGTGGGCATGTGACCTGCAGGGGCTTTGCCACCTGCTGTCTCCACGGGAGGAGGCGTTTTGGGCGAGTTGCGATGACTGCAGCGAGCGAGTGCCACCCTGAGGTTTAGTACGCTACGCCGGTCGTGCTGTCCGGGCCCGTATGCTGGCTCTGCACGAGAGGCCGGAGCCTCATCAGTGCAAGCAGGACAGCTAGCAACTTGAAGGCAGTGATCTGCCAACGCAGGCGGGGGCCCGTCCAGCGACCCGACACTGCGCGCCCATTGCACACCGCACCCGCACCCCGTGGGGAGGCGTCTGTCGTTCCACGACCGGCCTCAAGACCTGCTCGGGGTTAGGATGCGACGGCAGCAGGTGTAATGACGATACGCCTACTGCCGGTGCGCCACGCTCTCCAGGGAACTCATCTCTGTAGTCAGTGCTGTCGCGGTCCCATGTGCGTCAACCCGAGGGGGACAGGCCACCCCCGAGGACACCATGCCCAGGAGCCTCTGAAACTGATTTCAGGGGACCGCTGGCTGCTGCCTGAAAGTTCAAGCAGCTCAGCACTGACTGTGCGTGCTCGTGAGCGAGCACGCCGTCATGGAGACAGTGTTGAGTTCTCTACCAGGAAAAGGGGGAGCTCCGCGCCAGGGAGAGCTGCTCTCTTTTTCCCGGCTGACCCGTTTACTGACATGCCAGCCCCTCGACAGTGCCGAGGGAACTGTACATGAGAGTGTGCGGTCAGTTGTCATGAACCACTCCTGGCGTCTGACAGACACCAGGACGCGCTTCTGCGCCTCCCGAACGGCACCCTTGCAAGGTGCTGCTCAAGGTATGCAGCGACCCCTGGTTTTGGGGATGATGAAGTGCGGCTGTCGAAGCCACTGGACATCTCGGCCGAGGGGACGGTTCGATCGCCTTCGCCAGAGGGGTGGCAGCCCCGGCCTGGAGCACAGGAACATCCCTGCCTCTGCTGAGGTAAGAGGATGCCTGAAGTCCGGCGGAGGTCTGGCGAGCTGGATCGAATGCCGAGACGGACCACACTCCCAGCCACCGTGATGGTTTGAAATGCTAACCAAGCACCCAGAGACCTCACAGGGGGGGCTGCGATCTACTTCATCAACCCGCGGGGGTTGGTTCAATGACTAGCAGTGCTGTTCTCCCCGGGGGGAACGGCTCCGCTAAATCACCTGCCAGGCGATGGCGCAGCTCGACGCACCGTCGAAGCGAGAGTGCTGAGGGCTGCTTTATACTCGTCATTGCGTGCCGCCACGACGCAACGTCGAGTTGCCGAACACCATCTTTCAGAGGGTGAGAGCGGCTGCAAGTGGGACCCAGAGAGAGACCTCTCCTTGTGAGAAGGCGGGCACTAGGCCCCCGAAGGGGCCCAGAAGGTGTTTGGGACGCGGCAGGGACCGCCCCAGTCCGACCATCCAGCAACCCAGGCTGGGTCGGGCCCGATGGTTCAATCTCTCTAGGTGGTCCTTCTCTTGACGTCCTCCTCCGGGGGGCCACCTGCGGGGGCACCAGAACCGGAGTCGACGCTGGAGAAGGCCAGGGCTGCTGGGGGCAGACCACGTGCGAGACCTCGACGGCCGAAAGGCGGCCGGGTCACAGCAGGCCGGTCTGTTTCTACACTGTCAAAAGGCTGCTGGAGCAGTCCTTGACAGCGCCACCAATCAGCCGACCTTGCGAGAGGGGAGTCGGGAAAGTGGCCTTTCTCGACATCGCCCCCCTGCGCAAGATTGGGTCCGAGGCATCTTTCCGGGCCACTGATGTGGACATCGTCCGACCCAGCCTGCGCTGCCACCGCGGTCCCCGGAGGGCCAGTCGGCGGCGGCACTACTTGGGTCGGTCTTACCCCGTGGGGCTCTCTTTAGCGCCCTGGCCTGCAGGAAGGCCATGCGTAAGAGTGGAGGCAGCTTGGTCCACGGCACTGCCAGCCTCAACACCAGAGATGTTGAGACCTTACATGCCCTGGACGGTGAGTCTAGGTCAAGCCCCCCAGGTGGCCGCCGTCTGCGGATACCCGCGACTGCATGCTCCACCCAGGGTGCATTGACATAGTCCCTAGCTGCCTCCCCGCCCCGAGGGAAGAGAGGGCGATAGAGTCAGCTAGACGGAAGCGCGCCGAAAGGGACGCTCCAGGTCTTACTGAACTCCTTATGCAGCTCGGTAAAACTTGGCACTTGAGCGGGGCCCAATGTGCGAGTACCCAGCCGCGAGCACCAGGGCTGCACCGCAACCCGACGCTCACGGCGGTCCGAGCGAGCATGGCTGACATCTTGACGTCTGCTCTCACCTGTGCTCGACCTCCCGAGGGAGGGAGCTTCAGGGAATCGCCAGAGTCTGATGCCAGCAGGTCGCGCTCCGATGTTGCAAGAGACACCTCATCTCCACGGCTCGTGTCCGAGCGCGTGGCTGAGGAATAAGATGGCTTAGGACCATCCTTGGGGACCTGCTAAACAAGCGAGACGGGGCGCGAGCGGTCCGCGAGCCGACCGGCTGACGGATTAACGCTCACGATAATCCCCACATCACCCTCGCTGCTCGCCGCCGCTGACGGCAGGGCCGTAGCCGCTGCGGTCACAGAACGGGAAGCAAACGAGGTGGTGGCTTGCTCTTGACAGAACGTAGCCAACGTGACGCAACGTCTGAATAGCCGTCCGCCCGCAGTGACGCAACGTCTGACTAGCCATCCGCGCGCAGTGACGCAACGTCTGAATAGCCATCCGCGCGCCGTGCGGGCAGGACGAATCCACGAGGCTGCCACAGTGATCGGACCCCCGAACACTTGCGGCAACCACCGTGTCCGTCCCCGTCCTCGATGAGTGTACTGCACCCAAGAGATCAGCGGGCAATGCCACGCTGAGGAAATTGCTCTTTTAGAAAAATACCTCAGGAACTGCCAGGACGCCCAGGGGAATCTCCGCTGCACCGCGTCGTAGAAATCGGCAATTCGAAGAATGTCATCAGATGCGAAGGCTCCGAAGAACAAAAGGTGAATGAATGAGCACGCCGGCTCCCCTTTTATACCCGGATATCCGGGGGCGGAGCCCGGCATGCAAATTTCATTCGCCAATTTCATTGGCCTTTTCAAAATAGTCAGAGACGATTGGTTCTCAAGGGCGAACCCCATCTGTCGGCTTCGACACAACGTCGAGAGACCGACAGAAAGGGAACTCCACACAGTGGGGTCCTCCTGTTACTGAGGTGAGGGGGTTGTGTGTAAAGGTCACAAAATATATTTAAATAAGACCCTCTGTGGACCTAAACATTTTGTCCAATCATTGCATTCGAATGGCTGTCAAACTATTTACATACCTCCTTGCAGCCTGCCAACATCACGTTTTGGAGGTGGCATGGTATTAGAGAGCTATGTTCAAAGCTAGCTTGCGGTAGCCTCTCCCTTACGTCAATTAACCATGTTTTTTTGTGGTAAAAATGTAGTAACCATGTTTTTTGCTACATGGATTACTATTGGCAAATATTGAGAAATAAGGGATAACCTGTTTAATACAATTAATGGACAAGGCGAATTAAATGTGAAGATGAACAAAACGTGTCCGTTACAGCATTATGTTCACATCCGGTCACGGTGCATCAAAGATTTGTTTCCATTTTTAACTCACAGCACTGAGATTCACAATCAATCATAGACAGAGCATGAAGGTAATGACCAATCAGAAGTTAAGATGAGTCACCAGCGTAGATCAGTTTTGTTGCGACATGGAAATCATGTATTTCAGGGTGTGGCATCTGCCCTCGCAATAGAAAACCATTAAAAACAAAATTGTTTTAGCATAGCTTGACTTATTTTTAAGTATTGGTTATTTTGAAAGTGTTGCACATATGGGCTACCAACGTAGTCTGTCAATCTTTTTCAATTTACTTGTTGTTTTCTAATTTAAACTTGTCCATTTAATTGCACTATTGATCCTTTTTTCATTCATACTGAATGCCATTCAGGTTACACATCACCATTTCCACAGCTTTGAGAAATATATTCAAATAACCTGTGTTGCATTTATATTTGGAACATTTTAAGAAGTTACGTTGGCATTTTTTATATACATATTCATATACATCAAAATACCCACCCCAATACGGTATCATAACCCCAGCTTCTATGTCCACAAACAAATAATATTACCTCTAAAAAGCCACCACTACTAAATCAAGTTCCCGTCTTTGGACATTAGATACAAACTGCTGTAGCACCAAACATTATGCTAGTTCCTTTGTTCTGTCCACACTCTAATACCCCAGGCAACAAGCAGAAAATGTCCGTCAGGACAGATGAGTTCAGAGGCAGTCTGATGAGGCACTCGAGCTGGATGTGTTGATTTTGGCTGGCATAGCTGACATGGAAAGCTGCAACTGCAGTTCAGAAACGAGGCGGCTAGTGCCACATGAAGCCATATGGAGAGTAATGAACAAACGGGAAAGAAAATATGTTTGAATGGCTGTCTAGGTCAGCTTTTCACCATAACATTTGTAGTACAGTAGCTTTAAATTATATAGCGGGTAGATGTATGAGGTCACATGTATGTTACAATAGAAAACCAGCAGTATCAATCCACTTTACCTGTGTGTCTGAATATCTATTTGTCTATGTACACTATAATAATCACATATGTTGCAATACCATCAGTATAAATGTGTCTGTCTGTTTTGAACAACATGTACTGTATGAACAGAAGGGACAGAAAAAGGCACATTGGCTCATTCAATTTTCATCCTCAAAGTTACACAAAATTGATATTACTTTAATTCCAATGGCTTGATGTAATTACTCAGGGCCAGTGTTTGTCTTCTCATACACATGTTCGAAGTGTATCAGACATAATTCATTGGACCACTTGACAATTCTACTGTAGCAGAACATCTGACTTGATGAAAAGCAGAATTGCGAATCGTTGTAAAACGTGGGATGTGATGCATTACAAGCATCAAAAGTATTCCAGCACAGATGGTACATTCAGCCTTTTAATAATAAAATCTGCTGCTGTGTTATTTAAAAAATTACAATAACCTTTCCACTAATCCCTGACTTTGGGTCGGGAACACCTGAACAACATCACAATCCCTCTCCCCCTTGATAACATATTAGGATTATAGCTCAGATTTTATATCTCAGTTTTGTCCTCCATCTTTCTCATAAATACGTTAGATAAGCATATCTGTTTAATTTCATTCTCATCGACTACAGGATTACCTAGAAACAGTCGATTGTTAAGGCAGACAAACAGCCAAACATCTGCAGAAGAGTTGTCAGATGTAAAATTATGTTTGGCCATCTGAACAAATATATCCAGTTCCACAAGGACTGTATTTCATGTACAGCAACAATATTTTACATAAAAGCCTGCGTGTTCTCTGAATTATAATTTAATCCAAGGATACAATACATAGATTCTCAACTGTGTGTAAAACGTAAATTGTCTTTCAGTGTAAAACGTTAAGCCCATTGTCCACTAGGTTCTTTTACCTTTTCTTCTTTGCAAAATATTGCCCCTGCATGTTATAGTGATTTCTCTCAAACTTAGCAGGTGGTCCACCCGGTCCCCCCTTGCACACAGCCTTCCCACTACCCGGTATCTGGCACCTGGGTCTATAGGGAATACTGACATGCAACGGCCGACCACAACAGCCTGAACAGAGCGACAAAACAAACAGGCTTCTCCGGGCTTGACCTCTCAAAGAAAATCACACGCATCCAAATCACAGACACTAGATCTGTTCTGAAGAGCAAGAGATGTTTCTCTCCCCAAGACTAATGCGAAAACATGCCCTGCAACTCCGTTTCCATGTGTTATTTAGTGGCATGACTGCTAGCAAAACACACAACACAAAGGTCCTTATGGCGACCGCAGTCACGCTTGGCACTGATTTAATTATAAAGCTCTAGTCTTTTGAACACTACGAGGGACATTAATGGAGAAACTAATAGCTCACGTACAACACATCTATATCGGTGACATCTTGCATGTCTCTGAAATCATTCGCCCGCAAGGAGGAAGTTGTTCATTTCTAGACGTGCCCTTCACTGTGCATTTCTACTGTCAAACTGAGCAATCCAGGTTGTGTATTCAGGGTCTGGACTGCTGTGGTAGTTATATAGTGTATAAACAACAGAATTAGTGAGGCGACAAACATATGGCTAGGTTTTAAGGACATTAGCTGTCATGATCACGGGTGGTGAGATACAGACAGAGGACCCAGGTGCAGACAGCGGGTAAGGGGTTAACCGGTATTTAATAATACATATAAAACAAAAACCCACGAGGGGGTAACAGAACAGGGGAAAATAATAACGTGACAAGACAGGACTAAAACTAACTACACTTAAACAAGACTTAAATAAACTCTTGACATGAACTACACTAAACTAAACTAAACTAAACTAAACTAAACTAAACTAAACTAAACTAAACTAAACTAAACTAAACTAAACTAAACTAAACTAAACTAAACTAAACTAAACTAAACTAAACTAACAAGACACATGAACTCTCCACACAAACCACAATTATCCAGAACAAGACACAAGACACAAGGGCATTAAATAAGGGACCAAATCAAGAGGGGAACAGGTGTAGGGCATGAATCAATAACGAGGAGACAAGAGGATGAGAACAGAGCCGAGACCGGAGAGAGTGTATGGAAGGCCATAAGGGCCATAACTGCCTCTCTCCACACAAGACATGAGACTCTGTCATGATCCTGCCACTAACTAAACCAAGAAAAACGTGACATGATGCGGCAGGATCATGACAATTAGCGATAAACTACAGTATATTTTCCAGACAACTTAAATTATTTGAAGAAACTGGGTGTTTCTTGTCTTTGCAGAAGTTTGAGGTCGTTGCCATCTAAGGTTAAACAATCTGTATGAAACACATATCTGTGTCTAGTTAAGGACAACACACTTTGTGTTACTTTTAACTCAAACTTATCGCTTTTATATATGTATATCACAAAATCCACACAAACGATTATTTGACACATCATTTTGACAGTATAAGCTAAAATCATGTCCACTAAACATTATAACTGTTTCATTTATACGTGTACATATTTATTTTTATCAAAGTGTTTATTTTCTCTACATTTTTGCTACATTCATATACTTTCCCCAATTGGTTATATTTTCCCCACTTCTATTCCCTTACTTTGTCATTTACTGGGGTTTGTTAGGCCACATTCTTTGTGAAGCAAACAATTATTGTGAAAGTGGCTTCTGTACAAACAATTTTGATAAGACTTTACTTGTACGATGCATTGAAGGGTGAAGGGTTCTTAAATGATTTAATGCATCATAATTGTTCTTAATGTGTGTTGTAATACATTATATGTTGTTGTAAAGAATTATAACCAAATAAACAATGTGTTGTGTTTCAATGAATTGATAAGCATTATAATGTATTAACCGTAGTAACATTTATTGATGAGACATTACACAGCATTAAAGGGACATTACATTACATCAAAAGTACTTTTAGAAAGCATTATACATAAATGCTTTAAGTGTTGTAATTTTGAATTTAAAATGTTTATGTTCGGGGTTAATACAATGAACATTTCGCCAACTGTAGAATTATTTAATATGTTGTCTTTATAATATCACACTTACTATTCATCTAAGATAGTTTAAATGTTTCTTGATAAAACAAATGCATGTGTATTTTAGGAAGGGGGACCCTCACAAAAGGTTCATCATATTTGGGGGTCTTAAAATTTTAAAGCCCCTGCCTTGGGGTGCTGAATGTAAATCAAATTCCAAGGTTCATGAATATGGTTATAATTCAGCACCCTGTTTTATATCAGTTAGGTATTAGGTCAACTGATCTTAAACACCATTGCTTTCATTTATCCAAGAATCTCTAATACATAATGAAATAAATAATAAGCAGGCAAATGAAAACCTTGTGTAGCTTAGGGCAAAGTCAAGGAAGCAAGCATTAAATCAATCTAAGAAAAGATAACATGGCCTTCCATTTCATTTCAATAGCCTTATATTCGATTGAACACAGTTTACAAGGCACTCAGAGTGTTAGACCTTCACTGTCTGCTGATATAAATCTTTGAGATATTTTAATTGCTGAATTCTGATGATGTAGAATGTATTAAAATTGGTGAGATGCGGAGCTCCACTTGACTCAAGAGATGTTATGTGAACACATTGTGCAATAAATTTACTGGGGATGAGACTTTTTTTTAAAGTAAACTTTAAGTCTGTGAGAATGTGTTTCAACAAATTATATGTATACATCTTCCTCATTACCAGCCCACTTAAACTTTTTTCCAAACCCTTTTTAAAGCATTATTATCCTGGTCAATTTTTGTCACCAAATGCTGTCCTGTAGCTCAGTGGTTAGAGCATGGTGCTAGCAATGCCAAGGTCAAGGGTTTGATCCCAGGCGATTTCACATACTTTGATGTGTACGGAAATGTATAGTAAAATGCAATGTAAGTTGCTTTGGCTAAAAGCATTTCCAAAATGCATGAATGTTCAGTTTAGTAGTAAATAAGTTGGTTTTGAAACAGTATAAGCTGTATATCAATGCATGTACCTGAGTGGTGGTGTACAGAGTTTATAAACTGAAGTTGAGGGCCCTGTAACAGTAGCATATGCTTTGGCTGTGGGCCACGCTGATCTGTGGAGCAATGGCAAAAAGCTAATCCTGAAAATAGCCTGGCAGAAGCCACAGTCCCAAATGGAGAAATATCCTGCTAGGTTATTGCTATTAGCAAAGTGAAAAGGACAGTGCTGACTACAAAGCTAAACTAAGCCACCTTTGAATTTGTTTTTTCAAGAGTTGTCCCAAATATTTCATTTGATCATGCTGCAAAATTGTTTATGGGCCTTGCTTTGCAGAACATGTATATTCAAGGATACTACATACAGTATATTGTATATCTCTTGAACCCACATCACATCTATATCTTTATAGCTGGCATGAAATCCCTATTTTATATTAAATCTCTATACCCTATGCGCAGGCCTGTGGAACTGACTTCACAAAATTTTATTTTAAATGGATTTACACAGAGTCTGTCAGCGTATTAATCCCTATCATGTATTTTGGAAATATGTTCATGTTGGTATTTAAGTAAGCACGTCATTATTCCCCCCAGATCTCTTCAATCTTCTTTCAGTTCAATTCTGTTCCAATCTATCTTGATCTGAAGTGGCGTTTAGATTGGATTAAATCATGTTCCATGCTACAATCATGTCAATCCCCTGGACTTCTACTTATTTCATTTTCTGTCTGCTTGTTTATTTCAATAACATATTTGAGTTTTTTTTATTATTCCTTATTGTTTATTACATAAATATGATTGTATATTTTACATCAGTTATCTATGAGTTTTTGTGATAATATGCTAAAGCTAACCTAGAAAAAACTCTAATGAGACAGGGAGCCCATTTTTGAGCCCACTGCATTCTTTAATTGGTATATTTTCAGAAAGTAGGAAAATACAGAAAATCAATATTCCGTATAAAAGGGATGCACACGAGTATCATACTCAATTCCTTTGTCCTCATTTGATTTCTATAAATTCTAGTTAATAGGATAGTTCACCCAAAAATGTAATGTATGACTGTATGACTTTCTTTCTTCAGAACACAAAATAAGTTATTTTGGAGAATGTTGGTAACCAAACAACAACAGGTACCCATTCACTTCTATTGTGTGTACAGAAAACCAATGCAAGTCAATGGGTACCACCATTGTTTAGGTGAACTATGCCTTAAAGTCAGCAATCAAAAGCAGAAAGTGCCAAACTATCTGTAAGGCCTGAGTTTATAGACCACATGTACATTTTCAATTTAGCAGTCATATTTCAATTCCAAAACTGATCACAAAATTTGAGGGTGGGATACTGCATCTGACCACAGTAAACAGCCACAAATGCTTCCAGAGTTGGATCCAAACGTCACAGACTCTGCAAAACACACTGCCATTATGCCATACTTTAATCCAGATATTTCTAAAATCTGCCTTAGCTGCGCAGTCCCACATTGGGAGTGCGATAAGGGGGTCAGTGCAGACTAACAAGTATGATCCACAGAGAAAGTCCTCATGGTGGGTACAAACATTAATCTGATAAAAGTGCAGCATATTGAAAAATGGCTCAAGAAAACACGAACATTTTCCATTGAAAGATTATACACAAACTAGACCGATGTTTACAGGACTTTGTATTATCAAAAACAAAAAAATACTTATAAATAGGTCAATACATGATGTGTGGAACGGGGCATTTTCCTGAAGGACCCCGGGCTGTCACTGAAAAGAAGATTAGATCCCAGGAGAGGGGCAGCCTCATCAGCAATTTCACGTGTACGATGATAGAAATATGAGACTCTCACAGACTTTCTGAACTATGCATAATCAGATAAGGTGTATCTTGGGGCAACGTTATTTCTGTAGCATATGGTGCAGGACGTTTGAGGATATTACGGAAACTCAGCATTAAGCACAATGCGCACAATGTGTAGTGCTTCATTGAATCTGTCCTATTCAAGCATTATAGACTTATGTGAAATGTTTAATAGGTTAACAAATTTCACAGTCAGCAGAGCAAAACAGGAATGGAATGTGTATATCCAATTTAGTTGTAATATTGTTTATACATTTGACTTCCTTGTGGCATGATTTATATTTTACATTTATGCATCTGGCATGTTTCCAAAGTGACTTATTCATGTTAAACATTTTATCAATGTGTGTTCACTGGGACATCGCAGGAAAGTCTCAATAGTCTTCCTAAATAGAAATAAATATTGAAAAACATGCTGCCACCTGACAGCGTGGTTTAACTTGAAACACGTCAGATCTGTAAACAAAAGCCAAAGTAAACAGTAAGCTCATTAGCAGCTTTAATGATAGATGAAGCTCATTTCTGCTTTATGTGGGGGCAGCAAGTCAGGCACATTTCATTTGTAACTGTAATGACATAAACATCAATCTGTCTGAAGCGCTGCTTAAATGACTGTGTAACCTTTACAGCCCTGTTAAAGAAAGATATATAACTTCAATAAAAGAAAGACCTTCTATAATAACATCAATAACATACTTTTCCTTGCCATCTCTTTTATGTCGAGTTAAAAGGTGTAAACGCACATCCTGAGAATAAAAGAAACCCACCAACATTTTCCTGTGAAGAGAGGCATTAATATAATGGGTGAATTTTTAAGAGATTCCAAAACTGCCATGAACAACAACAGATTGAGACCCATAAAACGGTATAAAGCCTTTATTACCTAGTGACATTCTGGCATAATGGACATATTTTACAATGCACCTTTTTATGGACCTCAATTCGACTATAAATTATATTATGCAAAAAAACATTATCAGGGTTTGGCATTAACAGTCTTCGCTTAACAGGTTTGTGAAAAACGGGTTAGTTTTCCCCCTGTACCCTGGAACAAAATTCAATTTGCCACCATATTTAACGCTACATTTTTATTATCATGCGAGCATATGCTGAAATAGCTACAAATGATGGAGCTAGCTGCTGGGCAGAGCAATCGTCGCGACTTCCCATCCTTATTTGAATAATAGAACTGGGCAAATAGTTTGTGACCTTAGTCAAGGGCTTAGCTGGCAGTGAGGAAAGTAAGCAGCGAACTGCAAACAGTTTTAGCCTCCAGCGGCAAACTGTGAATATGCAAAGCTCTCGCATTTGTGCTTTCAGAACAAAAACTGGAAATTGTTTGGAAACCTTTTGCCTCAAAGGGGCATCGCTGGGCAGTGTCGCAGACTGCTTGGGTTTGCAAAAATGTCTGATGCCTCTGTTTTAGTGAAGCATATGCCAAAATCAGCAAAATATGCAGAACGGTATTGTTTTTAGTGTCCTTTTTATGGTGATGTCACAGAGGACACACAAAAAGAGCAGTGGTGCAAAACAGAATCGTCTATGACTCATTGGCCAGATGTCTTTTAATGTAGGCTGATACAAAAATATATTACAACAATGCCATGAATGGCTCGAGACCACAGCAGCATTTCTAACTCAGTGTTTTTATGCGATAAAACGTATACTATTTGTATTCATATATTGATATAATATCATATTTGTCATATTTTAGTAGTTTACCAGTCTCATGAGAAATGTAATTGTAATATGATCTGCTGTAAGATGTTTGTTAGACAGGGCATTTATCACTAATACCAATATAAATCAGATCTCAAAATGGATTATTAAACTCATAATAGAACTGCACAGCTCATAATAATTTCTTTAATCCAAGAGGGCTGAGTTAAATTTTCAGAATCAGACAGATTACATACAATTACTGTTAAATCAGATATCAGAGGTTAAATAACATTTTCAATATTATGTGGCAGGCAGAGTAGCGACACGCACACCACGTCAGTTGTCCGAGCCTAAAACAAGAACAATGTGTGAGAGATCGTGTCTAGGAGACATAGCTCACCCTCACTTCTGTGGCTACAGTTTTTATAGCGGCTGGGATTAGGTGCAGGTGTGAACGACCGGCAGGTGCACCGTTCTGATTTCCTTCGTCTCCATGGCGACGCTGATTGCGCAAGGGGTGACTCGTCACACTCTCTCCCCCAAAGCGTCGACCTGGTCCGTAGGGACGTCCTGTGGAGAGATGGAGTGAGCTGTTGAGAGGGAGGGGGGAGTTACTTTATTTAAATTTCAATCCTGACCACATCCTCGGCAGACCGCCTACGTTGCCGTGGGAGGTCCCGGCCCAGTGTGCCACGTTGAAGTGGTAGTCGTAGATTGCTAGAAACCACCTTGAGACCCTGGCATTCGTGTTTTGTTTTTTTTTACGGTCACCAGTGTGAAGCGCTGCCCACTTTATGACCAGGGCCTCCCTTTCTACCGTGGTGTATCGGCTTTCAGCAGGGGTGAGTTTTCGGCTGATGTAGACTATGGGGTGTTCTGCTCCATCTCGGTTTTGGGACCACACTGCTCCTAATCCGGTGTCTGATGCATCGGTCTGGAGGGCGAAGGGGCAGCCAAAGTCTCGCTCACTTAGCACAGGGGATGAAGACAACGCTCTGTTTAGGATGTGGAACGCCTTCTCCATTTCCAGGGTCCACTTCACGATCTCTGGCTGCCCCTTCTTGGTCAGGTCGGTCAGGGGACTGGCTATGCATGAATAGTTGGGGATATAGCTTTGAAAGTAAGACGCTAGCCCCATGAAGGCACGTACCTGGGATTTGTTGCAGGGATTGGGGGGATCCCGGGCGGCTTCCACCTTCTTCGCTAGGGGCTGGATAAGTCCTCCTCCGACCTTGTACCCCAGGTACTGGGCTTCGGCGAGTCCGAGATGACACTTTTTGGGGTTCTCCGTTAAGCCGGCCTTCTGTAGAACCATCAGCATTCTCCGCAGTCTGATGTATATACAAGATGTATATGTGATGTATATGTAGGCGGCCGCGTTTGCTTGGTGGGGCCACAGCAAGATGTCCAGCATCCACTGGAACGTGGCCAGTTTGTATTACCCTTTTGTAAGGTCTAGCATGGTGATGAAGCGGGTTTTTCCCAGTCAGTCCAGGAGCTTATCCACTCGGGACATCGGATATCCATTGAAGCTAGAGACTTCATTGAGCCGACGGAAGTCCTTGCAGAAGTGGAGAGTGGGTTTGCTTTTGAGACCATAACTATGGGGCTGGACAAGGGGCTACGGGAGGGCGAACATCTTTCACTCAAAGCTCTTTCATCCGGTTGATCTCCTTCTCTATAGCCAGTCGACGAGCCTATGGAACCCGGTAGGGCTGCTGTCTTACTACGACACCAGGTGGCCTTCGGACTTCATGATGTAGTATCCAAGTCTGCCCGGGCTTCTCACAGAAGACGTCTTGGAACTGAATGACCAGGGACTGGACATCTTTCTTCTGGATGGGGGACAGTTGATCTCTCATCTGTACCACCGGAGGTTCGGCCCTCGGAGCCGATCCACTTCTTAAGCAGGTTGATGTGGTAAACTTCTTTCTCTTGGCGTCGTCCTGGCTGACGGACGAGGTAGTTGACCGGCCCCAACTTTTCCATGGCGGTGTAAGGCCTTTCTAAGAGGCGGGGTTGAACTATCCCAGGCTGGACCAGCATCACGGAACTGCGTGGCGGTAACAGGGTGGCCCTCTATCGGCACCGTTCGCTGTGGAGCTCCTGATGGTGCGGTCTGGTGCACCACACAGCCTGCCAACCAGCGAGCTGAGTGGGCATCGGCACGTTCTGGGTAGTGTGAGCTACAGGTCGGTTTACCGGCCTCAATGTGCCCTTGAGAGGTCGCCATTCAGTCACCATTCACCCTAACTTCTGTGGCTTCAGCTTTTATAGCGGCTGGGATGAGGTGCAGGTGTTAACGACCAGCAGGTGTGCTGCTCTGATTTCCTCTGTCTCCATGGTTACGCTGATTGCACAAGGAGTGACTCGTCCCAATTAGAACACTTTAATTGAATTTTCATCTGAGCGAATCAGATATTATCTTCTAGCTAAATAATTTATTAATTTCATTTTAAAGATCTGAACATAATGCTTAAACATATGGCCCTAAATGACTAGTAATAAGATAGTAACATAAATCATTCAGATTAGCACACTAGCTTGCATTATTTGTCTTTTTTCTTCTTTTTCTCTTTTCTTCATTTGATATTGACTCAGATTTCAGTGATCTTGTGTTCGAGAATTCTCTTTAATTAATCTCAAACTTCTTGAAACAATCTTCTCCTTTGAGAACACAGAATGTATTACTTTCGTTTAATTGGAATATTACAATAACAACTGTTAGCTCAATTGACCCTACGCAAAATAAAATAACATAACATGTAACGTGTAACCTAACATATCAGTCCATCAGTGTCTTAATCTTTATTTGTGTTAAATACAAAAAACACAGTACACCTGTCGCTTTACTACTTCATTGGTGAAAACGTCTTTTCCTTAAAATGACACTGCAAATGCTGCTCTCTGAAGGTGCCGTCATCACAGTACAGAGATGCAAAGCAATTCTTGCCTGCTTGATCATACATTTTGACATGTAAGTAATATATCAATAAGTATTATATCTGCGTTATGATTGGTCAGTGTGCCTGTCAATCAAACTGCTTGCTTGATGACAAAATGTAAATGTTTGGTTTAACTGTTCCTATGAAGAAATTTGTAACCTTGTTGTTTAAATTTGTTTACGTTTTTATTAAGTACATAAACATTTACATATTTTAGAAGTTCAAACCTGTCTTCTTATCTCAATTTGCAAAGATCAAGGCAAGACAAACGGCAAGTGCAGGTGTGGGTAATAAGAGGCGGGAAGCTAACAAGGAAAGGAGAGGGGGCCAAAGAGAAGATTTGGTAATTGTAATTTTTCCTACTTTGGTAGTCAATGGGGTCCCATAACTGTTTGGTTACAACCATTCTTCCAAATCTCTGTGTTCAACCAAGCAAAAAATGTATACAGGTTTTGAACAACTAGCGAATGAGTAATTCATGACAGAATTTAAATTTTTGGGTGAACTATCCCTTTAAATATTAAAATAAGCCTAAATAGATATTCATGCAATAAAACTGGACATTCAACATCTTAGCCTATTAAATTCTAGCAAATTCTAGCAAATAAACATAGTCATTCACCGTTAAACAATTTAAACTACCGGCGAGTGTTTAATGAATGCTCGTTTGCTAATGACAGTGTACTGTATAAAGATTTGTTAGTTGAGTCATGCATGTTTTGCAATTGCTTATTATTTAGCGACCAGACAATTTACCACCAAAAGTGTTTACGACAGAGATGTGAGCTTGCTACTGCATTTCAGTCAAGTTATTTTTGTTTTAATGTATTTGCGTGTCAATTAATGGTGTCGTAAAAAGCCACTGTAAACTGTGTGCTGAAATGAATGAGTCTGACATTATCACATCATTACACCAGCTGGTATAATAGAGCATGTGTTGTTTGTCACGATATACAATGCCATGCTTAGCAGTTATTGGCTATTTACATAAACAACTTCCTGTAGAACTTCAGAATCTTTGAATTCACATTCAACTGCAACGTCATTATGAGTCAGATTTTAGTTTTTTGCATGACAGCTATTGACACTTTCTTTAAATCTCAAAAAAGATTCATGCATTGTGTGACCCTTTAACCAAATTCTACATTAACACTTCAGTAATGAAGCCTGCACACCCCTTTTTCTCACAAGACAAAGTGTAGCCCTAAATCCTCAGTCAACTCGGCTCACAATCAGTCTTCGAGTTACAACACAGCGCCAACCAGCACGTGGCACCACCCCACACCATCTCAAGGTCACTTCCTCCTTCAGCTTTGAAGGATGATGGGCAAGCCCAGAGTCTGCCTCAGCCTTGCCTCTTTCCCTTGAAAGATGGTGAGAGAGGGCGAGTCGAACCCCTGCCGTTCAATAACTGGTACCAAATGTTGCCTTCCCACAAAGGTGCTGACCCTTGAGCAGACGAACTCCCAGGGCACCTCACTGCAGAGCTAGAGGACAGGCAGACAGCTGTCTTCTGTCAGCCCGCTCCAGCTGAAGATCCTCCACCACCCTGTGAACAACGAGGAAAGTTCTGAGGAAAAACACAAAAGAAAACGGAATATCAACTTTGTTCACAACAAACTTTTATGAACTTGTCGAGGGGTTTTCAATTTCATATTCTTTTAAATCCATTAGTGATCGTATGTCTTTAGTAGTTTGGATTATCTCGACTCTTGTGGGATGTCAGGGCTCATTATATTTAAAGATGTGTCTGGTTTAGATAAAAATGAGACATTAAAACGCTGGAACAAAGCGAGCACACAAATAATGTTCACAAGTTGAATTCTCTGGGAGAAATGAGACAAAATGAAACTTCAAGGGAATGTCATCTTATGATTCTGGGATGTGGAATGGCTTTGTATTTTAAAAATACAATCCAAAATCTTCGTCTCGAGCAGCGTCTTGCCTCGGTTTCCCAGCCAAAAACGTACAGGCTGAGCTCTACCATTCTTGACTAGAGGAAGCCGCATAATTAATTTGTAGATTCCACGGTGACAGATGTTAGATTTTGGCCATAAAAGTAATCAATAGTGGGAGTCAAGAAAGGCAGATTGTTTGAAGATTATTTATGAAGACCTCCCTCTCCCCCTGGTGGCTGGGGGAGTGTCACCTCTCCTTCACACCCTCCTGTCTTCACCTGCTCCCTGAGACACAGATGTTTGTCTGAGGCAGATGACCCCAAACACACGTTTAGGATCTGTCCCTTAAGGGAACGACCATATGGCAGAGAGAGAGAGAGAGAGAGAGAGAGAGAGATGTGTCTGTGCAAGGATTGCACTTCTGTCCAACGACAAGTATTTCATTGGGCTTAAAAGGTTTAATTCACATTACAATGGCACTACCTCTGCTTTTATTTGATCTGGAGGACCACCTGATTACTGGGAACAGAGTGGCTTAAGGTTTCAAAGAAATATGGACAGATGTTGAAGGGAACCTGTGTATGTGTGTTTGTGTGCAGACTGAAACTAACGTAAGAAAGGGTAGAGGTGTGAGACTTGGAGAGCTGTTTACTAACTTACAGTTATGTCAAATGAAATAAAGTTTATGCTTTAAACATCACTGAAGGTGCTACAAAAGTTCTTCACAGTGATACCACAGAATAACGTTTTAAAGAACCATTCAGTCAAAGGTTCTTCACATCGATGCTATAGAAATCATTTTTGGTTGCCCAAAAACATTCCATAGCTGCTTTTGCAAAGGGTGATTTGCCCACCATACAGAAACAAAGTTACAGAAAGAAGCAGAGCTGTCATTTCTCTCTCTGGCCATTTTCCAGGTTGCATCCACACCAATTAAAAAAACATAAACAATTGAAGGATGTCATGATCTGATCTGTTTTTGTTGTGTTTCAAGCGTTTTGTCTTAACAGAAATGTGATGTAGACATATAAAAGAGCAAAAAGGAGTGCTAAGAGATTAAATCTACAACAATTTGAAATGCTGAAAACAATATCACGAGGTGGAGAAAAGAACAAAGGTGCAGACAAAGGCACCATAATGCAGCTAACATTAGCTTGCTGTAAGTTTATGTCTTGTTACTGTTTAAAATCAAGTTCAGTGACATGTATCCAGCCTGTCAACATACCCTTACCTCATTGATAGTTCCATCTTCTGTGTTACACCCCTGTTTTGGCAAAGAAGCTAATTTTGTCCCACAAAAACTAAAAACCATTGCCAGTTCCTGCAGTGCGAACATAAAAAAGAAACCTTTTGTGAAACAGAAAGGTTCTTTTTTATCTTAAGGGTTCTATATGGAACCATACAACAAAAAATTGTTCTTCTATGGCATCATGTAGCACCTTAAAGAGACACTGAGAATTTACACCTGTTGCTCTGACAGCCCTAAATTCTGTTACTAGCAATATAAAGCAATCCACATTTTAAGACAATTATAAAAGTTCTGTGCATGTGAATCAATTTTCCGCATTTCTACCATACAATTTGCTGACCAGTCTTCGAAGGGCAGGTTTGACGGCAAGGGCTGTTCAAATGAAGTTTTTCATGGATCTGGAACTAGTGAAAACTGCTTTGACAACAGTGCAAGTGGATCATGATTAGATATCACACACACACACTTGGAGTAAAAGGAAGCCTAATCAAATTCAGATCACTGTTTCGCAACAGCATGATGGCCACAATTTATGCCTTAATCTCAGCTGGAACTTCTGTTTTTCTTTTCCTCATTTAGTGCCACGACACGCATGCGTGTGCGCGCGTATTGCAAGGATAATAATAAACTATAATGGATTCCAAACAGAGAGGACAGCTAGTGAATGTAATTTCCTCAATGTGGAGATAAATCAGGAGGCTGAGCGCTTTACTGGAAAGTTCTGGTGGCTATTCAAATCTGCCCCCGTGATTGAAGCAATCAGAGTGGATCGCAGGGCTGTAATTCGACAGAAGGTTAGTGCAGGTGACCCGCCACAATATGATCTTGTTTATAGGCGGAAATTGCTGCAAGATTACTCTCTGGGGTCTTATTAGACAGGGTGTGATTAAAGCTGGAGCTCTGCTGTTTGACGTGGTGAGAAGTGGTGTCTGGAATTTCGATCTTTGTTTTATATGTAATGTGCTGGCATAATTTAACTCTGACAACAACCCAGTTGGGTTTTGTTAGCTGGTTTGCCCCACAGTAAGAGTTTGGGGCTTACATTAATTCAGAGCAAGGCTTCCACGCAGGATTATGAGCATTAGACAGTATTTAAATAATAAAAGTGACAACGGGGACCCTTGATAGACAGACAGTCTGGGATTAAGAGTCTACTGATCCCTCTCAATAATCACTCTTTGGAAGGAGAGAGAGAGAGAGATCCCCGGTAGTGCAATATCAAGGTGTCTTGGAGTCTAAGATGGGCTGTGTCCTATATTGAGTGGCCATCTGACACAAATACACTGGAAGCTTTTCGAAGAATAATTGGAAGAATAATTTCAGTTGACATTTTCTCATGCTTAAAATTAAAAGAGTTTGTTTTATTTTTTTACACCGAGAGAAACCCACAGCTGAATTGTGAATCCACAGCTGGTAATGCACCATCATAAAAAAACAAGTAATTGTCAAAGCAAAAGCCATTTGGTTTACTTTCTTTGAATCTACATTCTGTCTATTAAGTCCTTGAGAGGACTTTTTTTTCTAAACACCCCATTAGAACATGCTAAAAAACCCATATTTGAGTTATGTATGGTTGAAAATGACAGTCCTGTGTAGCTGTGGAATTGTGCAATAACCAGCATCTAATTTATGGGATACGTTACCCAAATCACTCATTTCAAACATGTATGACTTCTGCTGAACACAAAAGAAAATATTGTGAAGAATGTTGGTAACCGAACAACGGTGGTACCCATATACTTCTATTGTATGGACACAAAACCAAAATCAATGGGGACAGTAGTTATTTGGTTACCAGCCCTTACTTAAACTATATTCCTTTGTGTTCTGCATTAGAAAGAATGTCATAGAGGTTTGAAATGTTCATTTTTGGGTGCACTATCCCTTTAAAAGACAGCAGTAAATCACATCATACTTGTACATGGCAGACATGGATTCAATCTATCAGATAAATAGAGAGATTAAATATAATGAAGAAGGTGATCATAGAAAAATGAATTTGCATACTAATTAACACTGTGTAATAATACACTTGCCAATATTCTTTGAACATGTCTAAAGAGGGACATTGAGGTAATTTATTGAAGAATGTCCTACTAATTAAGTCAGGACTTCGCAGTTTGATTGCATTAAAATGAACACATTTTCACACATGTTTTTTGCAAAGTCCTTTTTGACTTTTTAAAGCTGAATTGAGCTTCATAACTCACTTTAATGTGGAGCTCGGGCACTTCATTCTGCCCTAATTTCATGGAACGATGCATTAACTTTTAATCAGAACCTCACCAAGATGTTGTGCATTCTTCATTTTTTCTTGACTTCCGGTAATGAAAAAGGAAACCTAGCGAAGAAATATTACAAAGCCATAGCGCTGAAATACAAAAGGTGTCCAAAAACCTTCAAGTTAAAAACATGAAGAATTTTTCATAGCAAAAAATAAAATGTGAAGAATGAATAATAAGCAGTTAAGTGTCTGCTTTACACGTATAATTCAGTCGATACATTTTACAAAGATGTTTATCCTGCAAAGTGGGTTGTCTCTCAAAAACATGCACTCCTTTTGTGTCACACCCATAATACTTAATTTTTTCCTCTTTTTAAAATAGTAAACCTTTACATATCCTATATCATCAGGGGTTTAGTATATAAAGTATAATATAAATAGATAGTTCAATGTATTGCTAATAAATTCATTCTCTGAGAATTCAAGTTTTGACTGACGCTGAAACCGCCCACATATGACTTTATAGGAGCAACCCTTGGTTACATTGCCAGATATATGTAGTACATGTGATGTGATGTGGAAACAACCCAGAGAAAAATGTCCTATGATTGTAACAGATGCACCGTCTTAATAGAAGCAGCAATCGTCTTGTTTAATATGAGGAATACATCTGCTCATTGTACAAACCTCCTGCTCCTTCCTGAAACCGCTTGGTTCTCAGTAGCACAACGTTAAACCTCTCTAAAGCAATATGTAATTAAACTCAGGCAGCATATTTCTAATCCTAAAGCTATTATAGATTTACTTAGACTGGGACATTGTCTGACCCCACAATAGCATTTCTGATTCTGCATTCACCTCCTAAGCACCACAAACCTCTATATACGCAGTTAAATGGGCGGATAAAGAATTTTAAATTGATGAGAGCTTGGGTGCCGGCTTGGTTTTGTATTTGGTCCAAAGAGGATAGAGCTTTTCGCCCAACACTGAAAAGCGTAATTATTCACGATACTTAGCATCTACAGTCATCACAAATGGCATCAATGTGAACCTGTCTCGGGTCACACTACGGAAAGTACAAATGTGGAATATGTGTATATGAGGCATTAATTACTAGATAGTTCTTTTCCAACCCGGAGAATTAAAGTGTTGAGGATATGTGATTATTAAGTGCTCTATATTTGCGCAGGGCTGTAACAGTGATTAAAGTTGACCTATCCCTCTGACAAATTGCTTTGAAATTCAGTGAATACTTAAGTTAATTGGTACTTGTGTTTCTGGCCGTTGTTGCTCGGTTGTGCGTGTGTGTCCGTCCACATTCATGTGTGTGTGTAGAGTCAGAGAGAGATGATGTAACATTCAGCCCGCTTTTGACAGAAGGACCCTTTTCAGCTGGATTCATCTGCGACATTGTACGTCGCACTGAGTAGTTGGACCCCCTGCCCTTCTCTGTCACACCGCAACCGGGCGAACCACTCGGTTCTGCTCTCAATGTTAATGTATTCCCCTTATTTGACTTTTTAATAGGCTTTTACCTAATTATCATCGCATGGTCCAGAACAGGGCTTGGAGAGAGGAGTCACAAAAGGAGGTCATCTTTGGCAGCGTTGGCAAGCAGCCTACATCCGAGCGCCGTTACGCTGGCCATCGCTCCGGCCGATGATACATTTTCCCCTTGAACACGATGTCAATATGTTGATGTGCCTGCCTTTATTAAGACACCATCCAACTGATAACAAGTCCTGCTGCGTGTTACCAACATAAATAATTAGTGCAGAGACCGAGGAACGGCAGGTGGCTTTTGGCACAAAGAAATAATCATACTTGATGTGGAAAATAAAGTAAAAGGAGCCATCTGTTCCCAGCAGGGGGACAGGAAGAAAAAAACACGTTAACATATTGTCACTAACGTTACGAAATACACAGTTAATAATTCAGTCATGCTCTCGACTCTGGCCACTTATTTAAAAGATATTAAATGAGCGGAAGTGTGGATCTCCATGCCTGAATTAACCTCATTGTTTGCCGTTATCGAATCTAAATGTTTTATCATGCATTTACTTGTTGAACAGGTATAGGGAGGTCACGTCGAGTAAATATTATGATGCCAGACAGCAGGCTTTGAGGAGTGAATAGAAATTGAGTTGGCCACTTTATTATAGCTCAGCTGTGGAAATGGTTCCAAACATCTGGGAGTGATAGAATGTGACTTAACCTGTGACACATGACGCAAGCTGGAGGCAACTTTTATCATCTGTGAAGGTTGCTCCTAAGTTTCGAAACATGTCACTCTTAGTAAGTAAATCTTGCCCACATATAATAACCATTTCATTACTGTACTACTTAATAGCTGCCCAGGGATGATACCAAGATGGCGGCAACAAAGTCATACTTATTCCAATAGACTGTTTCAGCAGCAATACAATAAACAAACGCTATGTGGCCCAAACATAACTTCTAGCAGACACCCTTTTAATATAGTCTAAACACGAAAATTATATAAGAAAAATTATTTATTAAAAAACTTGTGCTATTTCAGACTGTAAACAGTTTTCAGCTCCAGGCACACTCACTCAGCTTTTAAATGTTAATAAACACAACTGGAGATGTAAAAAAGAGAGCGTTACTACCCATCAGGGTTGGATTACTTTAATATTCCACCAGAACACATTCACCACAGGAGGACATTTTTATTACACTGATATTGGCACACAAACAGCACTTGTATCATGATGGGGGATTTATAACTAAGAGGGAAACTCTCTTTGTACACCAAATGTTTGACTTATTTTCAGTGGCTCTCGATTCATTAATTTTAACAAACAACCTACAGCTGTAGCTCACATAAAATTACGCAGTAGGTAAATACACCAGCTGAACTTCACAAAACTCAGGCTATTTAAATCACTGCTTCTCTGTAGATGATACTATGATATCTATATTTGTACTTTCACACCATCAACATTGCTATCGTCACCGTCACTTTAAAAATTATTTGATGTATTACGCGCTCAATTCACTCCCCTAGTGTTCGTACTGGTTTCTGAGAGTTTCTTTTCAAACATGAAAAATCGTTAGTCCCTTACTAAGCGATACTATTCTTTAAGTACTCACGTTAAGTAACATGAGATATACAGAAACTGTCTGAGTAAGGGCCGCTTTAACAAGTTTTATGTACCACCAGGTTCACCAGTATAATCATGCTGGTCAGCTACCTTTTTTGCTGGTAAACAGCATGTCTGTATCAGATAGATCAGACAACAAAAACTCACTACGGTCTCAGATGATCTTCCGTAAAGGGATAGTTCACCAAAATTTTTTAATTCTAGCATAATTTACTTACCCTCAGTTTGTTCCAAACCTATATACATTTCTTTGTTCTAATGAACACACAGGAAGATATTTGGAAGAATGTCAGATCTCACTCCCCATTTACAGCCATAGTAGGGAAAATAAATACTGTGGGAGTCAACTCTTAATTCAGTATGAGTTTACTGCGAAGCAATATGTAAATAGACAACCCAGTATTATATCGAAGCGTGTAACATAATGTTACATAATTGCGTCCAATTTCAAAATTTGCAACGTGAAATGGCATTGACTCTCATGTGTCTCATGACAGTTTGAGTCATTAAGTTCAATTATGTTGTGAAACGCCATTGGCTGTCCTGCACCTATTGCGTCACACCCTAACTTGAGTGTATACATCTTTGCGTGCGTTCCTTCCTGAAGCACGTCGTCGGTGATTGAAACATGCTGTGCTCACACAATCGTACGGCTATATTATAATTATTATTATATATTAATCGTCTGGAGGTGGGTAGGTTTAGGGTAGCAGTGGGATTAAGTGCTCAAAAATATATATTATTTTGTATAAAAGTACAATTAATACGTATTTTTAAAATCGTTTTAGTTTTATAAGTGCAAATAACTGAGCATGTCATGTTCACACCTAGAGGAGTGACCAGCGTGTCTGTTACTGGCGTGATGCCGGGTTGACATAGAATATACATACCAGATAGGAACAGTAAATTATTTCTATATCTAATAGTAACGCATATCTGTATGAGCAATCTTTGTTTTTAACTGAAGACCGAAAGTAATATACAACTGGGATGGCATGACGGTGACTAAATTATGAGAGAATGTTCATGTTTGGTTAATTTTTCCTTTAAAAAGGGACATGGCTGAGTTGAATGTGGAAATTCCAGTCTTCACAGAGGACATCATTCTTATCAAATCCGTGACAAATAGCAAAGATCCTCTGAGGCTTCTTGGGAACCTAAAGGAAACTCCTTTGCCCATGAGCAAAGAAGCCATTACAGCCTGTAGTGGAAGATTTAATAGGTGTCATAATTTATCATGTAAACCCAAAACTGTTTCTTAATTAAGTGCGTACGTTAATGAATTTTTTAATTTGCTCCCTGTAAGTACTTTGCTATGCTAATTGCAATATTATTCACATTAGTTATCGGCTATTGCCCTTGGCTATTTGCTGTAGTAGGATAGGGACCTTTTTTCATCCCGCCATCTAAAGTTCATTAACTCATCAAACCAGAACAATTTAAATTTAAGGACAACGGTGTCTTCTGGAATTCTGGTCTTGAAGATTCAATTTCTTTTTACAGGATAAAGAACGGCACTGCTGAAAGTGGTTAACATTCATTAATCTTATTGAGTGTTCCTGTAGCTTGACTGGGGCAAGCAACACCAAAGTCATGAGTTTGATCAATGTATGGACTGAAAAAAATTATAAATACATCAAATGCAATATAAGTTTCTTTAGATTGCATTAAAAGAATAGTTTCAGTTGTTTTCGTTGGAAAACATTTTAAATATATATTTATATTTTTTTTTTTGTGGGGATGACATTTTAAAATTCAATATAAAAAGTATGACAAAGGTTAACTATGGAGATTCACAGTATTTTCAATATGAAGGTTAAGTCTATAATTTACGTGACCTATTATTGAATAATGCATCTGTGTCAATTCCTCTAAGTAACATACTGCTTTGTCCCTTTACTCAAAACTGAATGTTAAGCTTCAGCATAGTGTTTTCCATTCACTGCCACAGCTTGCAACAGAAAGCCCTATATGTTTTCTGTCATGGCTCTTCACACAAGTGCATCGCTCAGTGAGAAAACCTGCCCCCCTAATGCCCATACCAAGATGCTCTAACCACATGGCAGTATTAGGAACGGAAAAAAAATCTGTGAACATTACCAGATAATGTTGTAGAACCATCTGCAGAGAAATGTATTTAATATTCAGTTGGGAATCTTACTCACTGACATTAGGAGACCCATAATCCCTTGTAGATTAAATTAAATGTAAGCCCTGAGTATTTATTTCAAGCTATTGTTTTCATCAGCACTAAAGATATTGTTCCCTACCACGTCATAAACAAAGCTGTCATCCCCAGCCTCTTGGTGAAATGCAATTTTATTCTAACTTTAATCTTTCCACAGCATGTTAGTATTATGGGTTTTTTAAACTACACTTCACTAAATGATGGAAAAATATGCAGTTTTGGTATTAAAATAAATCTTCTGTTAGAGTTATCTAAAAGCAGAAGGAGCATTACAAATAACATTCGCCAGCCATTTGTCAGCTCCTACAGAGGAAATTATGGTAATACTTATTATTTTTTGTACAATTTTTCTTTTAAAATTGAATACAATGCCGTTGAGTGAGTTTTTACCAATGTCATCATTTTCTTTTCTCAGTCCATACGAACTAAGAAATAAAACAATGTCTGGACATCAGTTGCTGTTATAATTTGGAATGACCTTGACTGTATCTACCTAAAAGACACCAATTTTCAAAACATACAAGCTATATGCACTGTATTGTAGTGCATGACTGCTAAAATTACAGCTACAACTTGTCAAACTTTGATTGTGAACTAAAACGAAAGAAGTCATAACTGTCCTGTTTCCATCACTGATCCAGCATTGCTCATATTTTCCATCTCACTGACGTCCAGTGTGGCTGATCAAGCCGTTCAAACAACTGGAAGACATCACAAGTTAAACACTCGTTATTTTAATTTGATGCTAATCATGTGTTAATGAGACTAATCCTTGCAATGATTCAGGTAATTTGCTTAATGGCTGCCCAGAGTACAGATTACGGTAATCAGTCACGTTTGAGAAGACGTCTGTTGCAGAGAGATGGAAACTCTCAGGTATTAAACTAATTCAGGAATAGAAGGACAACTGCGACAAGGTACTATAAAGCTCTACCTCCTTTATATCCAAATACATTTAACCAGACAAATGCCATAAAATGAATTGTTGCATTTGTCTAATCATAATCAGTCTGCTTTATCGAAAAAGTTATTATAGAATAACTGCAACATAATATTGATCCCACCATTTTACAAACAGAAATTCAGATCTTACAGCTCCACTTTTTTTGCTACATCATCTCAGATTTCTCAAATCCACATGTAGTTTTATTATATAGTGTTGTGTATGTGATTTATAATATGTTGCATGGTGATTTACTTTACGAGAAGGCCATATACAAGCCAATACAGTGGTAGAGACAAATCTGCACCCTGCTATACTGAGTGCTGCTCCTCTAGAGATCCTGAGGAATAAACAGCCCCCATGCTGACAAATGACAGCAGCATAATGACCCATAAGCGCTAACAAATATAAATAGGTGCTGCTTACATTTAACTGTCATCAAAACAAATGCTTGTTAGGCTTTTACGCGTTCCCATTTGAATGATGAATGTCTTAATTATCTCATCTCATCGATGAAAATATGATTTTTTTTCTACAGTTCACTTTAATATATTTGCAGATGTACAAATGTTAAAATATGTGAAATGATGAAATATACTTCAATATATGCTGTATAAATATATATGTATATAGCAGTCTACATGTAATGTGTAATGTAATTAAAAGTACAATCAAGTGTAATGCATACAATTTTTAGTACATTTTAGCTTTAGTACATTTGCGATATGCAAATTTGTCCTCAAACAAACAAACAATCAAAAAGCTGTTGCCATAATACAGAGGTGATAACTGACCATACAGTAAATGGAAAGATGACCTATATTTCCCTTTTTAATCCTGATAGGTGTAAATACTCATATACGGTCTTAAGGTTCCTCACCGCTAGTCTATTGTACTGGGCTTACTTACTGAGGCTTACACTTTATAGCATGCTTAGTGACAATAGATTTACACAGCGTTCATATGTGGCAAAGAAGCTTTGGTGTCACGGATTGCCACAGAGCTCATATCTCACCGTGGTCGATACGGTCTGCAGCTTTACAAGCTTTCAGAGGCGCTCTAACATCCAGACTCACCCCTCTGATAATGGAAGCAGCCCCCAATAACCTCTCATTGACTAGAGGAATAAAAGCCCTTGCCATTATGGAGATTATGAAAGCGAACCCTAAGCCTGTAGTTTTAATTCACATTATTGTTGGACAGCTAGATCGCTCTACTTGCATGTAGATTATAAAGGGTAATATCCATTAAATGGATCAGTACAGTTTGTATTGTTAAAATGTTCCCGCAGCAAGTAGAAATGTAAATTAGGAGTGTCCTTTTCAGATTTTTTTGCACCAATACGTATTTCTAAATATATTTGGGTTGAATCACTGACTGGCCTGGCCATGTGGATTTTCTTTACGAAGATAAAGGTTAGGTTCGTGGTTTTCCAATAATTTTACAGCTCGCCATGAGCATATACACTCCAGAACACTAAATCATAACATTTTAGCCCGATGAGCCAACATTTGTATGTAGTCCTTGAAAACCTCAGTACTGTGTGCTTTGAAAAAGTTAAATAATGCGAGCATGCAAGTTAGATAGGCCTACTGTATAAACCACTGTAAAGATTACTGATAGAACAGGAAGAAACGACCATGTTGCATTCAGTAACACTACTCATCTTCAGCAATGCGCCTGAAAACAATAGTGAGAGTTAATAAATAATCTTTAAATAATAAAGATGCAAAATACAGCAAACATGTGTGTTAATTTGAAATGTTACAGGTACATGTGTGTGTACAGTCATTTGCGAGAGAAACTCTAACTTTAACTTTTCCACTGATGCCTATTACACAAAGAGAGATGAACAAACTCCAGGTTGCAGAGTAATCAGGCTTGACAAAACCAGAAAAACCCAACCAGGTTTAGATCAGGTTCGGCTGTTGCACACCGCTTGGCGTCGGTGTCTCATAATTGATCATGAGACTGTGTTTTCTTTTCCAATGAGAAGAAATTTTTCCTAATTATTCATGACAACGCCTGGTGTGTTTCTATCTTACCCTTTAGAGAAAGGCGTTCATGGCACATGATAATAAGATGATGGATAAATGAAGAAAAAGCAGTACACTTACCAAAAGTTGCAAAAATACATATTCCAATAATCATAAATAAAAGTATATTTTCATGTGAAATACACTATATGCGGCATATTTGTGGAGGAAGGGCTTCTCCACTGAAAGTGATAAATACATGACAGTTGTTGAAATTGTGTAGCACAGAATGAAACAGGTGCGGATGGCCATTTGGAGCTCTCGGTGGGCCGAACCTCATGATGACCAGTGTAGCTCAATGTGTCACGTTGGGAAACAGACGGAGGGGACTTCCGACACTGATGGAAAGGGGGTTTCCCGACCAGCGGTATGCGATGGCAAACAAAAGGTTAGTAACCCTGCGACAAATGCTAGTCTCCTCGTTAGAGTGCCAGTTGCACCAATTGCAGGCTGGTTTGAGCTGGTCATGTGTTACTTCCTCACCAGCTCAAACCATTTTAGGACCAGCACATGACCAGATTAAATCAGCAAAAAACAGCACACAGGCATCAAAACATACCTAACCGAGAATATGCAGGTTTTTTCAACAGGGTGATGGCCTAGTTTACCAGGTCATGTAACTATGATGAATAAATCTGAAGTAAACAAGGGAGAGAATGAACAACATGAAATTGTTTTTTTTAATTGACATAAAAACAGACAGTAACGTTAGTATGTTTAGAGTTGTGATGGATGTTGCAGCTCGGTAGAGACCAGCTATAAAAGGGCAATCGTCCGTCTCCATTCTTCTGTATTAGTTTATAAGGATCCAGAAATGTTTGGTCCACTTCGACTGGGATTTACATTTGCTTTAAAAAACACAAATTTGTGGTCTTTGTAATGTACAACTTTCCACCGACTTTCCCACTGTGGATGTAAATTACTTGATACGTAAGTTACATTTACATTTAATCATTTAGGGGAACAAGACGTTGTGTCGAGACTGACAGAACAAGAGAGGTGGAGGCCCACCTAGGGGAAGTCATGGGCTGCCAACACGGGAGCCGGCTCATGAGGATACATCAGACGGAACCACTCTGGGGGCGGTTACTTCGTGTGGAGCATTAGGTCCGGTAAGGGCTATACAGTGCTCAGGTAGTACTCCGCTCAGCCTGCCGCCAGTAGTGCATAATGATGGATGGAATGCCTATACTTCGTCGAGTGGAGGAAAAAATGGAGGCTGAAATAGCGCACTCACTAAACCTTAAGAGGGGAGAAGGCGCTAAGCAGATTTACGCCCAACCGACCATAGGTCTTCCTCAAGACAAGGTCCATCATTGGTGAAGTGCTGGGCGTTGCCCAAGCCGCAGCTCTGCAAATGCCTGCCAAAGGGGCGCACTGAGGACCCTCCATGGGGTGGAGCGCCATCAGGAGAACCGTCTTCACCATGAAGAGGAAGGTGGGGTCCTCCGAGGGTCTCGACCGTTCATTTACGCAGGCCCACCAAGACCCCTTTTTTTTAGCCCCCCATCGCGCCCCTTAGGAATCGCTGGTCAGGTTGTGCCATGGAAGACACTTACCTGAGGGGACAGCGCGACACTGACCGCACACTCTGTAGGTCTTCCCAGCGGGAAGCGCACCAGGATGAGAAGAGGGGCCACTTAAGCGTAAAGTCACTAAATGGTTAGCTCTTGTCTGAATGACCGTGCTCACAACTGCGGGAAACATGTCTCTCAGGATCTCCTTGTACCATCCAGGGGCCAGACGTGGAGGTTCCAGAGATCTGGTCAAAGGTGCCAGGCCGTGCCGAGACAGGGCCAGACCAAAAGGCAGGACCTTGTATTAGTATGCGAGACGGTCTGAAACGAGGCAAGCAGTACGTGTCCTTCAGGTCGATAACGACGAACCAATCCTGGTGTCGGGCGAACTCCACGGTGCGCTTCAGCGATCACCACAGATGAGGCGCAGCCCCCCTCCTTAAATGGGGACGACAAAGTAGGGGCCGTAACCCCTGGTACATCTCGGCCAGAGGGGCGGGCTCGATTGCCCCCCTCTCCAGAAGGGCGGTAACCTTGGCCCAAAGCACAAGAACGTTCTCGTCTCTGTCTGAGGTAAGATAATGTCACGATACTTGGTGTGGTGCCTGGCGAACCGGATCGCATAGCCAAGATGGATCATCCTCACTACCCGTCGTGACATGCTGGGGAGATGTGACCAGGCCCCCAGACAGTGTCAGGAGGGAACTAGCGAGGGATCTGCTTCTTCGCCCGCGTGAGGGGAGGTTCTGTGGAGGGTTCTGTGGGGGGTCATCCGATCCAGCGTGCACGCCGTCACCTGCCTGACCACTGGGTCGTGCTTACCCCTGCCTAACCACTTCAACGCCTTAGCCTGGTGGCAGCATGACCATGGCGTGATGGGAAACAGGTGGATCTGCCGCAGTGGAAGCCCCCAGGATCAGCGATGATGAGAGCCTGCAAGCTTCGGAAAGGAGCCTTATTTGGACCCCCCAAGTGGCGGCCATCTGTGGGCAAAAGTGTATCGCGACAGCACGATCTACCGGGGGTACCGACATAGCCCTTAGCTCCAGATTTGTAGGAAGTCAGGGCAACCTTGCTTGTCTACCTTGAACACCACGAAGGGGGCGCTCCAGGTTTCTGTGCTCCTCACGCTCTCCCGGGAACTTGGCACCTGAGCGCGTTCGCTGAGTTTGCGAGCACGACGGGGTCTGGACGGTCCGCGGCAATGGCTGCGACGAATTTACATCCATAAGAAGCCGCCTATCACCACCGCCGCAGATGGCTTAGGAGCCGCAGTCAAGCAGGAAGCGGACGGTGTTGTGGTCGTATCCTCGCGAACACAACCAGCTGTGACCACAATACCGTGATCGACATGTGTATTCACTAGGGCTGTTTTAATGGTGTTTTTAGCGTGCCCCTGTGGACACCACTTCCATTGTTTTCTACTGGCCGGATAATAAGACAAAAAGGAAGTACATAACACTGTTTACTTCCATGCTTTATTACTTTAAAAAGCTTTATACATTCAGTATATAGTTGTATTAATTGAAAAGCTTGGTTCATTATTTATTGAGTAATATTCATCAACTCATGTAATAATTATTTGATTATGAGTTATATGAATCATACATAATTATAATCAATACAAAATAAATATAATAAACAATTAGCATAAAAATATTTTTCCTTTAATATCTTATCAAATTGTCACTTTGCTCAGAGCTGATTGGTCCAGTTTTGGTTTGCAATCTCTCACCCAGAATAGTTCAATAGTTCTAACACCAGAGCAGGTTAGCTGTATAGTTTAAGTTACCATGACACCCGCTCCAAACCCATCCACCTTTTTGAGCCTGAGAACTCAGAATATGCTCAAACTAAACACGAAAATACCTGCTGGCTTGGTATAAACCGAAACAGGCTTTGTACAATAGTTCACGAGTTCATGAATTAGAATCAAATTATGTATTTATTTCAGTGAAACACACGTGAAGTAATAAATCTTCAGTATAACAACTAGCAATAAATAACACAGCTAGGTACATATACGCAGATTTCATTATCCAACCTATTTTAAACGGGCAATGCATCGATCTTGACAGGATTATTAAACAGAGCTGTTGGTGTTTATTTATGTTTGATAACAACATCTCAACGTGTTTAGACTTACTACAAAAGAGGTAGACTACTTCATTCAGGATTTTCAACTGCATCCACAGGACACCTTAGACTGCAGTAGTTCATGAAGCCCTCTACTGACTGGAGTTGGTATTACACCCACACTTACGCTCGTTTTTAAGCTGTTATTCTCTGCTCTGTGATTCCTTCTTGTAGTAATAAGAGCTCTTGGAATAGCATGCATTATACTCCGAAACATATTCCTTTCATAAAATGAAAAAAAACACATAAAGAGGATTAATGAGAATCTCTTTAAGATGCTTTCACACAGGTGAATGAAAATGGAGCAATCACTTTATTGAGGTCATAATGGTAATAACAGAATCATTCCTTTGATAAGTACATGGGACAGGAACACAGAAATTGTGTATATAATTTTTATAGCGCTTTTCTCAATGTGTATTGTTCCAAAGCAGATTTACAGGAGAAAATAAGAAAGGCTGAAAAACACAAAAAGGTAAAACACAGCACACATGGTGTTTATAGAAAAAGCAAAACTATTCTAATAAATAATATCTAATAAATGCAGCCTCCCTGTGGTTTATTTAGCATTTTTTTCTTGGCTGAAAAGATGTGTTTTTAATCTAGATTTAAATTGGGAGAGTGTGTCTGACCCTCGAATAAATGTTTTGACTGAAAAAAAAACCATTCATTTATTTTAAAGAGTTCTAGCACTTTAAGCATTTGTATCCTCAGAGTAAAGAGAAAATATTGCTAATATGCAGAGGGATAAACTAAAATAATATTTTAGAATATAGAATTTTTCATAAAAATAAAACTTTTAGGAAAAAATATTAACATTAACATAGCACCTTGCTCTCTGAACATGTTTTTTTATGTTAGTAAAGTAAAAAATTTGCTCAATTTTCAATCATTATGATTAAAGACAGATTATTTATTTACAGATTATTTACTTCAAATATGTATAATTTCACCATCTGTAATGTGTCCTCACATGTTGGACACAGAAATATTTATGCAGTCAAATCATCAAAATACGAGTATTTCTTATTAAAGAGTTATTAGTTAAATAAATTAGGAAAATATGAAGACAAGGACAACGCATTAAAAGTGCTGAGAACTAGTGTAATTTATTCATTACATCCTGCAAAAATGAGGTTACACAGTTAACCTGTATGAATGGAAGGTTCTAGGTGAGACGAGCAAAAGATTATCTGATTTAATATCGCAATGTTATAAAAAGCAGCATCTATTTAGTCCTGCCCCCGCAGTTCATGCAACGACTGCCTGTAAAGTAGCAAATCAATACCCTATTTCTTACTATTTTCGACAAATGCCACCACGACTTGTGAATCTCTTCAATCATTTCATATGAACCTACCAGCCCATGTAACTCAGAGTCGCATGGCCCCATGCTTCGTACACGTTTGGCTGCACCGTCCAATCAGAGTGTAAATTCTCTCCAAAACGCACTCTTAACAGAACTCCTCTGAGTTGGCTCAGGAAATATTTGCAGTGCATCAGAGAGAGGAAGCCTGGTAAAGAAAAGCCTCAAGGGAAAACGGGAGTCTGTTTGTCAGAGAAAGTACCAGAGCTTCAACCTACGTCACTTTGGATTCTTCCACACGCTCAATGATCCTCCCCATTCCCCGTTAGCCTGGAGACAGATATCCGAGCGGAGAGGCCCGCAACAACACATAGACGTGACAAATGATTGATTCCTTCCTAATTCTCTCAAATAAGATGCGTGAGGATGAGGAAAAGGATAAAGGGCACGGAGGAGCGGAGAACGGGCTGAAGTGGAGAGTGATTAGCAATGCCACCCTGTGTCAGGTAAACTCCCTGCTTGTAGCTAGCTGGACATGTCAGGGAAGCTAAATGTTACATTGTCAGCCTATGACAATGGGGTTAAAGATGTGGCCTAGAAATGCTGCGCTGAGATGGAACGAGGAGGAACAAGTCACTGCTCTGTGGAACATCATGCTAATTGTCGTGGAGGAAGATCTTAGAGGTGAACATGAGGAGGTCTAGGTTAGAAGTTTGAAGCAAAGAAAGAATGCTGAATGATATGTTCTCCTCAGCCCGAGGTTTTCCCACAATGACAGTGAGACGGTGAATAGTCCAAGTGGAAACAACGTCTAATTGAGTTAACAGCAAGTTCTTCTGACAGCTTTTACTGTGATGAATTGAACAAAGAGACCAGTGGGAATCTAACACTGTGGCATAAAATAGATAATAGCTAGATTCACCAGAATAAATGACCCATGCATATTTTCCCCAAACACGTTTTGTTTATGTACAGCTTATTTATTAACCACAGGAACATTACCACTGATGAACTATTTACTTTAGAGATTCCTTACAGAGAATTGCATCAGGCAGTCGGTTGACTGTCCAGCTGAGAATGAAACCCAGGCCAGGTGGCTTTATTCTGAGAAGTGCTGAATCGCTTATAAAAGCTGTCGTGCACATTGACATTTCCGGCCCGGCTGTTAAGATGCAACGCTTATTAAGTGATTTTATTAAGACGTTACACAACCAAATGCTCTTTTCTGTAGCAGCAGGCTAGTTGAAATGAATATACATAATGTTTTCATTACATAAAATGCACATTTACATAATGTATCTACTTGTTTATTGAATGTGAAATTCTTATTGGCAGTTTGTGGTGTTGCCTTTCTTCAAGCCCTTGTCTTTATTTCAGTCTACTTCAAACACATATTGAAAATATTGTGTAGTGGAACACAGCTGACCTAAATTTAACCCACCACATCAGATTTTTTTAAAGCATCTTTTTTATCTTTAACGTCTTTAAATGTATATGTGAATTATGCAAATGATTAGTTTAGCGCTTAAAGGATCCATTGACAGAAATGCTATACACTACATAACCATGTGTTCAGAGATGTATAAAGACCTTACATAATGAAGCGTTATGTTTTCATACCTTAGAATGAGCCATTTCAATCGACATTCAATCCCCCTGCATGGAATTCACCATGTTGTTTCTACAGTGGCCCTAAACGGACAAACTGCTCAACAGAGCGCGTTTCACAAATACGTTATCTCCCTCAGCAAAGAAGCGAAAACTTGACGACATCTTAGTTCTGTGTCAGCCACCGTAGCGCTTAGAAAGGGAGGGGTGAAGTGGGCCGTTGGTTGCAATTCATGACCTCTCACCCCAAGATGCCGCTATATTTCATACACTAAACCATTAACTGCAAAAAATAAAACTGTTGATTTATACATAATAGTTTTTTACTATTTTTTATTGTTCACTCTTTTGCTCAGGTTTCATTTAACAGAAGCCTAACAGGTCAGGTGTTTATAAAGCTAAATAAAATGCTCACAGGCATTATTTCTGAATAAATATCATAATTGTGATTCTCAACCCAACTATTAAACATCAGGTGAACCGCCTTAACGCACACTAACCTTCACTTAATGTGTGTCACTACAGTAAACCACAGTCAGTGTACACAAATTAACACAATTTATGTGATGCCAAGTTCAATTCTTTGTTTGTGGCGATATTTCTGAATCGTTTAAATATCCAGTCATTCGGGTGAGCTGAGGAGGAGCGAGCTAATAGTTCATTTCTGGAGTCTTTTTAGCTGCGGCCATTGGCTGGGCAAACACCAGATGTGATGGACTGGTTTCAAATTGTAGATGATAGATGCAAATTGCTGCCTTTGACCACTTTCCAGTGTCCAATCTGACTGCGAAAGAGGTCTTGATTTCCTCTCATTGCATCGTAAGGGCTCATAAACACCGAATGCAACACTGAAACTTTGCGAGAGATCCATTATGTCACTTGATTGACCATTCTGGTGATGAAGTTGTTTTTTGTGGATATGCAGGCAGTATTAAGTGACAAAATTAAAAGTGCAAGATGACCGTTGCTATCATGAAAACTGGAACGAAACATTCACTGTACAATCTTTTTGTTGTTTTTGATTGGTTCAACTTAAAAAATAAGTTACCTGGTTGCCTTAACATTTTGAGTTAATCCAACTTCAAAATATTAGTTAACTCAATGAATTTGAGCTTATGACCTAATATTCTTTCAAGACAACCAGGTAACTTATTTTTTGTAGTGTACTACATACTTCTATATGATAAAATTGAGTAAAACGCACCTGTAGGCCGAAGGTTGATTGGAGTAATTGTTGATTATATGATATTTAATGTGGAAAGACGCGTTGTTAATAAACCCAACCATGACAATAAAAGCTTAGTGCAGTGTAACCATAATTTGCAAGCGATCCCCTTCACTGAATTCCATTCTGATGAAAGCGTCTACATCCATTTTAAGCCTGACTCCCCTGATTAAACTCCTTTGCATGACGAGAACGTGGGGGTGTGCAAGGGAGGTGATTTTATAAAACGGTGATAAGTGTAATTACTCCTGTTGCTAATTGTTCTTGTAAAATTGATGCACTTGCCGTCATTAGCGAGCCGCTGCGCTACTGCTACGAATAGCCCCCACCCGATCAATTATTCAGGCCCATTTGCCTTTGAATCTGTCACTGACACTTTACATTGTGAGCGCTAGCTTGTAGCAGCACTCGGATACATCATTGACAGGGGCTGCCGCACCTCCCCGAGAGAGGTTGAAGAGTTTTATTTCCTGTGCAGCGCTGGAGTTACTTCAGACATGTCACTTAAAATCAAGAGAAACGTCTCTAGTGAATGGATGTTCTCTTGTCTTAAATAAATGAACGTGTAGCTTGTGGAAATTATGTTACACCCCAAGGTCTCTTAAAATACAGCTTGTTTAGTAGAAAAAAATTGGTGGTGATGTTCAAAGCTCCTGTTATATTAACATGTCACACGCATGTCTTTGTCTTTAAACACTGTGCACCGAGAAACAAAAAGACCATACACCGTAAAAAAACCTGTAAATACCGTCAATTGGAGCACAAGAAAAAATGGAAAACCAAATTTTATATAATAACACCCAACTTGCCAGTTCTATAATTTGATTTCTTTTACAGCATTTCAAAAATAGATGAAAATTCTGTATAATAAAACATTTTTTTCAGTGCATTATAAGACTGTATAAATGTGTTACGTTTTGCTACCAGGCAGGTAAGGAATCACACTTCACGTGAAAGCTGTTATTATTCCAGGATATTAATAAGCGTTAACCACCTACTGTTCAGAATGTTTATTTTTACTATACCGTACAACTGAATGTATTTTTGCAGATGTAAAGGAAACATTTTATCAGCTTAACACAGAAAAATGTCACGAGGTCCTGGCAAATACTTGTGGTGCCAGTCGAGCTTTTGTTCAGACAACCTTTTTAAGGATAGTTCACCCAAATATGAAAATTCTGTCATAAATTACTCACTCTCTAGTTCCAAACCTGAATAAATGTATTTGTTTGGTTGAACAGAGAAAGATATTTGGACGAATACTTTTAACCAAATGGTTCTTGGCCACCATTGACTACCATAGAAGGAAAAATTACAATGGTTCAGTCAAAAGTTTAGTTTTGTTGTTTACCTTCTGTTTATTTACACTTGAACAGAAGAAAAATGGCAGCAAAATATACCATTAGTATATTCTGCAAGTAAGTTCACACGTACACAGTATACTCAGATTTAGAAAAAAGTAGGCCTAAAGAGAGGGCTCGCAATTTAGCCTGAACACAGAGAATTCCCTCTATATCCCAAACTGAGATGGGAAAAGATAGTTGTGAAGTGTTGGGGTGGCTGAGGGATGCTGGAAAACTGTTTAGGAACGGAGGCAAGCGGGATGTACTGTATATGTGTATCTAGATGCAAAAAAATGTAAGAAAACAAAAAGACAATCAAACATCAGCAGTGACATAAAGTCATCCAACAGCACTGTGATAGACTGACAGCCTGACAAGACACATAAAACCTAATAAAAATTGAGGTTATCACATAACAAATTCCTAAATACAAATATTAGTGTTGTATTGCTAAGTGAACGTAATCTTCTTTCTTTGCAGTATTTAAGGTCTGCAAAGAAAGGCAAATAGAAACCATACTTTATTTTAAATTTGGGAGAAACATTGTTAGTAGCTCACAGAATGAAACAAAAATTATAATTTCGCTTAGAAACACATACCTGTAAATAGTAAATCTTGACAAACTGAAAATCTATTTAAATGTTACAGCATTTTATTTTTAAATCCTCGGCTGTGTATATTTCCTCACATGCTAATTCAATTGGTTATGTATGTGATCCACCTGTGCAGAATTGGTTTATTCTCTGAATGTGCTCCTCCAGAACTTTGTTATTAAACATAATTTACGAAGAAATGAAGAAAAAGTAATTTGCATACATTTTAGTGCATCTCCTCACAGATTTAACAGGTGTTCCTTAACAACAATCTCACTGAAAAGCATCAGCCCAACTATTTTACGAGATGGATAAATCTCATTCGTAAGTTTCGTGTCAGTTTAGGTGTGGGGTTAGGGGACAGACTTCAGTTTTATTTTTGTATTCATAATCAATCATATGTTTGGATATGATTCACATGGTATCATAAATTCACAAAATAGTTACGAATTCCTGTGTGATCAGGATGGCCTTGATAAACCTTTCTGCCGATGAGGTTGCTATCAAAACATTTTAACCACGTCGGTATGCTATACTTTGACATCACACCAAGTTCACTTAGGAAGCTGAATCAGAAAAGGTCAGTGTGTGTGTGTGTGTGTGTGTGTGTGTGCATTTGTTTGTGTACGCGTGTTTTCTCTCTGCACCAACAGACAGTGCGAGCTGGCAGGACGGCAGTAGATCCATGGCAGCTGTTTTGTTCAATGTTTCATGCTCTCAGCCACAGCTGCTCCAAATGAGAGTTAATATTGCAGGGGGGCCCTTCCAATCTGGACTGGCCCTGTCACATACACTGAGTGTCAGCCCCTCTCCCTATGACACTGGCTGAGAGGACACTTCTCTCCCTCTATCTCTGGGAGACAGTCGAGTAGTCTGTCTGTCCTCTATGATCGGGTGTGGGAGACAGAGCGAGTGTGAATGTTGTCCTCCAGAGGAGGCCCTGGAAAGATGCAGACTGCTGACATAGGCTTCTTCGCATGGAGTGGTCAGCTTAAGTATTTGTGTGAAGTGAAATTTGCCTTCTGGGTGATGGGCAACACAACAAACGCAGCTGTGGTGCAGTGGTGCTTGGTAAAAGTAGTGTCAACCATTAGAGATACTGTAGGGATCAGAGAGTTCCAGTAGATGTATTTTCAGGCAGTAAAGCCCACTGGTTTCATTGGGCAACATTTACAATCAAGACCCTTGTAACACTATAAAACTGAGATTCAAAGTATGTTCATCCTTATAAAAGTTATATGAACAATTACATTTATTTCACAGCAAGTTGTTTCAAATCTAATTCTAAACATCTCTTATAACGTCAATGGGTATGGATGCTTGAAGTCTGCATAAAAAACATGGCATGTGCTAATGTACACGCACACACACACACCGTGAAGTGTGTATAACTAGTTCTCCATCTATGTTAGTGCAGCTGCATATGAAAAACAGATGCTGAACTATCCCAAACACCCTGCATGTCTCATGCGATCTATCAGGGGGAAAGAGAGTAGCCATCTCACCATGTAGAGTCACCACAGCGACGCTTTGACAAAGACATCTGTAAGATGGCACTGACACACAACCCCATTGCACACACACTGTGCCACCGCCGTTGCCAGGGCATAGATAGAACCATGAGGTAGGAACAGTTGTAGTTGTCATTCAGATGTTGTCATGGGAAATTCAGAAACATGATCGTATGCCAGAATAAATAGTGATTGCTGTTTTAACAGGGATCAAGTTGGACTAAAAAATTAGGGAATTTTTTAAAGGGGAAATTCAAAAAATCACTTAAAATTCACATTTAACCTGTTGCTGGAAAGAGAAAAACATTTTGTTTTTCCTAATAGATAAATTCCTTCAATGCCCACCTAATATACTGCTTGTATAACCTGAAATTCAAGGATATTAAAGGCAGAATGCATGATTCTGTTCAGAATTTATTTTTGTCATGCTGGTTGGAAATCTCTTCACATCCTGATAGCAATCAAGTAGTAAAGTGGTCAAATATTTTATTTTTATTTATGTCGTTTGTGAAATAGGCGTAGGACAAAAAAAACGTTCGATCAATAAAAACATTCTTGCCGAACGTTTTGACGATTGGTTGAGACTGGTCCTGTTTATATATTCATCCGATGTAATTTGCTACCCACTGCGCACCCAGTTCACATCATATGTCATCAGCGCGCTCACATCCGCTGTTTCAATATAGAGACAATGGCGGAGAAGCAGCAAAAACCCAACTTGCCGGAAGAACGCTCAAGTAGTAAATATAAGAGGTAAAACTCGAATGAACAATGGTGCAGCTTTTATGCGATGGAGACAGCTCTGGGAGGATATGAATGACAATACCATGGTTGCTCTGTTTCTTTTGGACAGGTATTTACATTCTTTGATAAGAACGTATAGTGTTTTGGAGGAGGCGTGGCTTTGGAAGGCGATTCGCATGGAGGGTGGATCATGATTTCAGTGCTAGCAGGCTAAAGTTAGCACCTTAAGACATTATGCATTCTGCCTTTAATGTCAGTCTTTTCTTAAGCGATAAGAAAACCCAAAAATTAAAATTCTGTAATAATTTACTCACCCTCTTGTTATTTCAAACCAAGACTTACTTTCTGTCTCAAAACACATATTTTGATATTTTGATTTATTGCTCGACACCCATTTACTTCTATAAACACAAAACCAATGCAAGCGAATGGGCCGTCGCTGTTCAGTTAACAATTTTTTTCCAAATATCTTCTTTTTTGATCTGCAGAAGTAAGAAAGTCATACAGGTTTGAAATGACAAGAGGGTGAGTAAATGGTGACAGAATTTTTTTTTTGGGGTGAACTATCCCTTTAACAAATAAACAGAATGTCTGTTAAAGACATTTCAAACAGTTCTTTTTTTTGAAGTTCGTCCAGTGGGCTCTGCCATATTACTGTGCATAAATTAATGCTTTCCCCTCATTTTATACATAGCCAGACGGCCATTGTGTTTCAGAAAACATTTTTTTTTTGCGTCAGTTTGTCTTGTTATATCCCCCATATGGCCGTTTTTAAAGAGGAATATTTCTAACTCTGCCAGTGCCCTGTCCTGCAGTCTATTTTTCTCTCCCGTTCAAGCAAATCAACATAATTAAATATGTATTAAATTATAAACATTTTAAAGCCTAAAATAAAAAGCAATGCAGATGCAGTATATTTAAACAAGTATATTATTCATTTTAACGTTAGCCTTTGTGCATACAGCAGAAATAATTCATATTTTAGAATAGAATTTAATTCCGGTATTTAAAATAAATAAAAAATATTTTAGATTAACAGATCACAGTATTACAACAGATATGTCTACATGGGTATGTGTGTGTGCCTGAATATTTTTTATGCAAGTTGCAATTTTATGCAATTTGCTCTATAGTAAAATGCCGTTTGCATGCACAATTTTCTGTTACTTGATCTCATGTACTCAATTCTTTATAATAAATAACAGCTTTCATATCTACAAAACAGGCTGCGATTTCTGAACTCGGTGGAGATCTTATAAAGTGTAATAGCAAATATTAAATTAAAATAAATGCATAAACATATAATATTTTGTTAAATTCCTTAGCACGGAAATAAAAAAGTTGATTTACAGTATGTTCTAAAATTTCTAACATTAATACTGTTTCTACAAACAATGCACAGTATATTAAGTATACATTATGTAAAGTCTAAATGTGTTTAATTGCTCATTCAGAGCACCCGGTGCCTGCCGTGAGTCGTGACCCAATGCAGATCTCCTGGATGCGGTTTATGGCCAGTGAGACACAGGGATGAAAGATACATGCTGAGGCAGAAAAGAGCACATTCAAAATGATGACTCTAAATTATGAATCACATAGTGGCTGCCAGTAAAACAATCATTGCCAGTAAACACTGTTGGATGACAGTCTTATAGAGAATATCTTAAATATATGTGTTGCTATTCCTGAACCCCGCAACAGTTGATAATGTACAGCCATTGGCTTGTAATGTATAGCAAGATCCGAGGTCTCGGGACCCGTGACAGCTGCTGAGTTAAGCTAATTAAAATCTGAGATAGTTAATGCAAGTTCTCCTTCAATCTGCCATGACTCAATTTAAGATATTACAGATGATTTTATCATTATTTTCATCAGTCTGCGTGTTTGCGTTTTTGCTTAAAAAATGATGCACAGTATTAACAAATTAGCTTAGCAAGATCTGTATACAGTGCTCTGAATACTGACATGATTTCATGGGTGGCAGTAATGGTGGGCTGTTGGGTTCACCATAGTGCATCAGTCAAAATCAATAACAGCAGCCACATTCTAAATGCAGTGTGCAAAGCAGACTTGTTTATTATAAGCCAGCCTTTGGTTTTGGAGTTAATTATTCCGAAGTGCATCAATTATAAACTAATTGGGTTATATGCCTAGACCCCGAGGAGCAGCTATTGAAGAGTAAAGATACCACTGTTCCCTGTTTCAGTTTCTTATGTTTATTAGGTACAGATGGTTCATGTTTGCATCATTACTTGTTTGCAGTGGATGTTTTTAACATCTGTAATATTAATCTCTGTAAAAATTGCGATGACAATCATGCATATCAAGTAGGACAGATTGGGGCTTGTACATACTTTGTACTCCCTTTAATATTTCTCAGGCTAGTTATTTAAATGATTTCAGATTTGTTATTTACAATTTTAAATGTAATTTCTGTAAAGGCATCACCATAACATATTGGTATATGGTTGCAAAAAAGTTATTAATTGTTTTAGTTGTGGGGCAAGTTGTCACACTTCATGTCACGATAGGAGCCTGCTGCTCCAATAAACAGCCTATGTTTTTAGGTATATGAAGCTGAAAACTGTAAAGCAACTGTAATCAAACCAGTTACTCTGCTGATAAAGTAAAATGTATTATTATTATTATTTAAAAATTATTAAATTAAATTATATGAAAACTTATGCCTAATAGAAATGTGACACCCCAGGCAAGGTTCTCAGAACTTTGGTTATAATGTTCACTAACAGTACTCTAGAAGTTTAACAACGTTCGTGCAGTAATGTTAAAAGAGCATTCAATCAAAATGACAGTGAATGTGATCAATAAACATTGTAAAAACGGTATTGTTACAATCTAAGTTGTTTGTCTAAAAACGTGCTGAAATAGCATTTTTACAACTTAATAGGAATGTTAGCCAAACGTCTTCAATCGTACTTTGTTAGCTGCACTCCATAGTTTGGTTAAAAAATACCATATGGTTTTGTTCCTGTGTTACCCAACAAAGGGTTAAAAACAATCCAGCATTTTCTGGACCAAAGATGAGCTGTAAAAACATTTTTCTTAAATAGTAATAATAGTAAAAGGTAATAGTCTGGATAAAAATGATAGTCTGGATAAATTCTGTTGCGTCCTACTGCTGGTTTCTCCTCTTGACCATCAAATAAGGTCCAGTAGATCAGGGGGACAGACTTTAACATGTCACTGGGTTCTCAATGTATGAAAACGCATGACCTTCAAATAATGAGATGTGCCTGCAGGGCCCTCTCGCCTGCCTGTAAAGAACTCCACAGCTGTGAATCTCTCTTTCTCTCCATCTCTCACCTGGTGTGCCCTGGGGTGGTGGGTACGAGCGACTGTCAGTGATCTCTGCCCCCAACCTCCAGCCCTTGTCTATCTTCACCACCGAAACATCCTGGATATACCCTGATAGCACAGACAGCCGTTTCAAAACAAGAGGTATCAGAGGACACGCTGTCCTTCAAGAGTCAGGTTTTATTTCAGATTTTGCATACTGTCTGAAATCTGATAAGAAGCATTTTGTAATCTCGGATATGAGAGAATCTCTGATATGATGTAATATATGATATGAGTGCACTCTAAGAATCATGCAATTTGATATTATTACAGATTTTTCATTATCAGGTTCCAGGAATGTACTGTATACATTTTCTAGGTGTTTACAGCAGACAAATCTTGAATTTTGATCGAATAAAGACATATTATATAATATAAGAATTATATCATAAATATTATTTGATTGGATGATTGATTCTGAGGAATTAATGGGCTTAAAGTCAAATCACAACATCAATTAATAAATGTATTATGACAGGACATGGATGATAAAGGTAATGTTCATCATGACAGTGTTATGTTATTTGGAAACAAGCACAATTTAATACTAAAAATATTTTATATTATAAAATAAATCAAATTCTTTAAAAGATATAGTCAAAACTACCCGTGAGATGCCTAAAGATGGCAGTCCAACTTTTTATGTTTATAGCCTTGTGAAGCAGCAGTAGATCAGACCATAGCTGGCTTTACTAATGAACTTTTAGCAGGGATGTGGTTCATAAAAATAAAATTCATGACTTGACCACTTGTGTCCAGAGATCTGTGAACCTACAGTATGTAATATTGATTGATGATGAAACCTATCACATTGATTGTGAACATTTTCCACAATGAAACTGATTGAATTACAGCAGTTTGGCATTTAATGGATCCTCCGCTCATAAAATGAAAAACATTAAGTCTGCTGCAGTCCTGCTCAATTAAAACTGGGAGGGTGGTGGTCAGCCTTCTTCCTCTCAGGACATGAGTTATGGGGGCCAAGTTCAGAAAACTTGATAAGTGAAGTGAAGCCAACAAACTCTCAGAATTCATTAAACAAAAACAAGTTACATTTGGTTTTTATAGTTATTACTTTAGGTAGATGTTTCATCTATGTTGTTTTGGGTTTAAAGGAATAGTTTGTTCACAATCAAAACTTCTGTCATAATTCTCTTGTCATTTTAAACATTTATTGCTTGCTTTTTTCTGCAGACGACGAAAGAAGATATATTAAAGAACGTTGGTAACCAAACCATGGCGGTACCCATTTACTTGTTTTTGTGTAGAATACAATAGAAGTGAATGGTTAGTGCTATTGTTTGGTTATCAACATTCTTCAAAATATATTTTTCTTCAAAATTACTTAAATGATGGGTATACTTTTTGAAGCTTTGGCATGATGACCTCATATGAAAGATTACATACAGCAATTTAATGATTTGTTTTCCATTAAATGAAAAGGAAGCTGTGTACATCTGGAATAAAGTAAGGTTTAGTAAATTCTCCTAAAAGTCACATGCAATAAAAACAATGCATTCCAATAAACTGTGTGGTACTAAGGTTGCTATATTAAAATGTTAAAATATAGTCAAGTGTACATGTAAATATTAATGTGTATCTCACCTAGTTTGGATACAAACTGACCACCTGGGCTATGACTAATCCACAGAGACAAACAAACAGTTTGCTGTGCGGGTGCTTCAAAGGCTGTTTTTGTGAACATCATAATCACATAACACTTTGCAGCTGTTGGCTGTTAAGGATTATGGTGAAGGTGACGTTAGGCAGAGGATTAGCTCATTTCTATTTAACCAGCATTTTTTCATAAGTGTGAAGTGTACATTTTGTAGGGTAAATAAATCATTGTGCATTTGTCAAGTGGATCATAATTTTTTGAATGACAACTAAATAAAATAAAAAGCTGCTCAAAAATACTGTTTACAAATATTTCTTGTGCAATTACGCAATATTACAGATTCATTAATTCATTCCTTCATTCATTTTCTTCCACTTATCCGGGGCCGTGTCGCACACTTCCTCTATCTCTTCTGGGGGGACACCGAGGCGTTCCCAGGCCAGCCAGGAGACATAGTCCCACCAGCGTGTCCTAGGTCTTCCCCGGGGTCTCCTCCCGGTCGGACGGGCATCCGGAACAGATGCCCAAGCCACCTCAACTGACCCCTCTCGATGTGGAGGAGCACCGGCTCTACTCCGAGCTCCTCCCGGGTGACCGAGCTTCTCACCTTATCTCTAAGGGATCGCCCAGCCACCCTGCGGAGGAAGCTCATTTCGGCCACCTGTATCCGGGATCTTGTCCCTTTTGGTCATGACCCAAAGCTCATGGCCATAGGTGAGAGTAGGAACGTAGATTGACCGGTAAATCGAGAGCTTCGCCTTGTGGCTCAGCTCTTTCTTCACCACGACAGACCGGTACATCGACCGCATTACTGCAGAAGCTGCACCGATCCGTCTGTCAATCTCCCGTTCCATCCTTCCCTCACTCGTGAACAAGACCCCAAGATACTTAACTCTCCACCAACCTGAAGTGGGCAAGCCACCCTTTTCCGACTAAGGACCATGGCCTCGGATTTGGAGGTACTGATGTTCATTCCAGCCGCTTCGAACCCTAAACGCTGTAAACCGTCCCAGTGCATGCTGAAGGTCCTGGTTTGAAGGGGCCAACACGACAACATCATCCACAAAGAGCAGAGACGAGATCATGTGGTCCCCAAACCTGACACCCTCCGGCCCCTGGCTGCGCCTAGAAATTCTGTCCATAAAAATTACAAACAGAACCGGTGACAAAGGGCAGCCCTGCCGGAGTCCGACATGCACTGGGAACAAGTTTGATTTACTGCAGGCAATGCGAACCAAGCTCCTGCTTCGGTCGTACAGGGACCTGACAGCCCATAGCAAAGGACCCCCGGACCCCATACTCCCGAAGCACCCTCCACAGGATGCCGCGAGGGACACAGTCGAATGCCTTCTCCAAATCCACAAAACACATGTGGATTGGTTGGGCAAACTCCCATGAACCCTCCAGCACCCTGTAAGGGTGTAGAGCTGGTCTAGCGTTCCACGGCCAGGACAAAAACCACACTGTTCCTCCTAAATCCAAGGTTTTACTATCGGCCGTATTCTCCGTTCCAGTACTCTGGCATAGACTTTTCTTAAATCTTGACTGTTGTTATTGTTGGTCGTTGTTATTGATTCATGTTTGGGCAGAATAATTTGTAAGCATTAACATAATGTATTTACTGTAAATTGTATATTTATTACCCACACATTATTTTGATTTATCTCCTAGCAAAAATGTTGATTATTCCCAAAATTCCATTAAACAAACTGGGTACATCTTGTTTGTGGGTTATTGGGACAAGATAGTTAATATAAACCTGTAACGTAAAATTAGAGTGTGCGGTGCCAGAAATATTCTGTAAAATACTTTTCCCCTGTTTTTCGTGTAAACTTGAAGTCATTTTCTGTAATTTTACCGTATTACAAAAATAGACTGTGCAAAACCCTGTAAAAAACTGTTAAAATAACAGTTTGTCTCGTAAAATTTCACGTTTCGCTTAGTAAAACAGTACAATTTTGTACAACTGCAGTTTTTTGCTCATTATACGTGAAAAATCTGACATTACATTACAATTCTGTAAAATTAAATTAAAAACACATCTTTGTTTAAAAGAAAGTCTCAATTATTTGTGTCCATTTTAAAATTGCATAACAAAAAGTTATAGCTTTTATAGGCACCAGTTTTGTTTTGAACTGCTTTTGGCTCCGGTACACCTTCAGAATATAACCAGGCAGACATTAATCCTGAATTCCTGTGAAAGCGATCTAAACCTAATAAAAAAAGAAAGGAACCATAACCCAGATTATCCTTTGATTTTGTTTGTAAAGCTTGGACATTGACTGTAGGTGAAAAACATGTTATCAATATTTACTTGCTTTTGTCCCCCCCCCCCCCCCACAATGCCATTCTCCATAATAATTCCACTGTTTTCAGGATTGACCAAAGTAAAAGTTGCATGATGACACCCGCAAATCTTTTCCCTGTTTTGTGTTTGCTGACCCAATTCATTTGGTAAGATGGCTTGTGTTCACCCCACCTTGTGCCTCCATCATTCACTGAGGATCAAGCATTTATAATCCCCGGATTTTATATCCAACAAAACAGCTTGGTCCCATCAGCAAATTGCGATGGCATATGGTATAGGTTTATGATTCATCTGGCACTTGCATAGCAATGAGGCCCCATCATCCGTCAAAAAAACACAGGGAAAATATCATAATGTTAAATGATGCCAGGGACGGGGAGAGGTGCTGCTGCCTGTGTGGGCGGGCTGCGTTTGTGCTTAGAGAACTTGGAATAACCGAAGCAGTAAAGCGCGTGTTCTCTGTGCATCTCTCTGGTGGGCAGGCTGGATTATGGGCGGTGTTGGCTTCATATGCCCAATCTGCACTGGACCAAACTGGTAAGGCGTGCATACCTCCAATGGCTCTCAAAAGGGATGGGAGGAGCATTGTTTACTGTTGATTTGAGAGCGAGTCACTTTTTTTATCGCTCAATTTGATAATTTCGCCAAATGAGGATATTCTGAAAGGGAAGAAATGGAAGTTTGAAAATGCAATTGTGTCAGAATAAATGTATACAAGTATTAGTGCAAATTTCCAAAACATGCACTGAAATTCTAAAAGCTGATCTGGCCTTTCGATGACAAAGACCTCTGAAACCAACTGCAGACAAAACACCTCCAGCCATTGTTCCTTTTCATGCCCATTAACTGAACTTTCCTGACAAGCGGCAAGGTGACTTCTCTTCTGGTGACTACTGCTGCAAGCCCCGCGCTCATTCATCGCAACTTACACCTCCGCATTTTTGGGTTGGCTGAGAGACTCCTCATTGAGTGTATTTAGCACTTTGTGGAGAGCAATGGTTTTTGCCCTCATGTTGGAGACATAACTAAAGTGACACTCGTATGTTGGTTTTTATCATTAACAGACGGAACGATTCGCACACCCCCTAACACTCCCAGCACTCAAGTGAGTGTGCTGGAGTCGGTCAACTGATGCCTCGTGTTATTTAGCTTTTTTGAGCTCGGCTGAATAACATCACAAGGGATGTTAAGGAATACATCTAACTCATTAAAACAGCAAATTATGGATTTCAGCGCTAAAAAATATTGAATACAAAATCATATCACATTAATCCCCCACATGCACTTTCCACATCTTGCACTTTGCAACAAGACACTTTACAATATGATGTGGATTAGGTCTAATGCCCTTTGAAATGGAATGCATAAAATTAAGAGTCAAGTTTAACAAGACGGCTCAAAAAACACAGTGAGAGGTTAGCATTACCCATGGGACCCATGACCAATGCTCTATCAACTGAGGAACAGGAAAACTTTTGAAGCTGTTGAATGTGTGTATATATCTATACTTATATGTATAGCCTATATACTGTACATAAGGGTTTCTGTAGCTCAGTTGGTAAAGCATTAGCAGTGCAAAGGTCATTGCTAGGGAACACACACTGTGTATACACAATGTATAGCCTACTGTAGATACAGTAAAAGTTATAGGTATAGCTTAAATGCTTTACCTTTTGAAAAAAACTGTCATTAATATTATCCTAAATACTCTATAAATTCATGTGGTGCAAAATTCAGTTTTTCTAGGTAAACGAAACAAGTTAAATGTAGAAAAAAAGTAGATACAAATTAAGAAATTATGTTTTTTCTTCATACTTCTTGTAAAATATTAGGTAATTTTGTATATATTGAAGTGTTTGGCGTCAAAATGACCCCACACATAAAAAGTGCTGCTAAAAATGTAACATAATAGGAGGGTTAAATACTGAACAGCTGCATTAAAAATAAGAGGAAGTGTAGAGGAGAGAAAATACTTAAATCTTTTTGGCTTCCATTTTCCTCAGTGCAATATATTAATTACTACTGTATATTGATATAAATAATTCCCATAACACATTTTTAGGTCCCACAACTAGCTTCCAGCATGGTATATTGAGGATAAGACTTAGGAGGTCATATCTTGAGGAATTACATGAAATAAAAAAGTTTACAGAAGTCTTAAAGTCACGACAGAAAAAATAGACAATGTAATTCTAATAGAGAGAGAGAGGTTGGAAAAAGGCCATGAACTTACTAACATAATAAGTCAAAGAACAATTAAAAAAGTAACATCAACCCTTTAATGCATTTTCATTCAGTCTTCCCTGAAAGTTCCACTTCATCAAACTAAAAGAACTATTTAAAATCGTATAATTCAGCATGTACACCTCATAACACAGCAATAATGATCCATGCCACTCATCTCAAAGCGTTTTCTTAGCATAATTGGAAAATCTCCTTTTGTGACCTAATGTTGTGTTAAAGGTGCAGATTTACAAGGCACAAGACTGTAAAAGAGTAATTTTACAGCCAAAGGCAGGTGTGGGAAACTTTTCTTATGCCTCATTTTAAGGGAAATTATGAGCGGCACTGAACGGTCTGAAGCTTTTGGTCAGGGTTAGGTGGGAATTCCAGCGTGTTAAATAATGGTTGAATAGAGTATATACATACTGCATTGTTACCAAAGACCTTGAGGGGCTGAATGCATGAACAGTGAATTTTTGTTAAGCTGCAGTGGACTTGAATGAGAGCAGGTTGGAGTATTATGTCATGTAGTAGATGGCATACGTGAGAAATAAGAAAACACCAAATAGCAAACAAGATCAGGGATGTGTATAAATCATCAAGCTATGTACATAAAACAGAAAAAAATTCTGTATATTGCTAGCAAAATACATTTTCGTTAGATAAGCAGATTTTTGCTTTAAAGGAGTTTATCAAAAGCACAGAATTAAAAGCATATGAAAATGTATCCTTAAATAACACAATGTTAGTGCAGTGTGTGAAAGCTGCGCAAAATCATCTAATCTGCTTAACCTTAAAGTGATGTTGGGGACAAATGTGGGCAAGATATTTTTTTTCTTAAATAACTTTTTTTCTCATAATCTGATCGGTACAAAACTGGGCTACTTTTCCTAAATTTCATTTTACAATGTTAAGTGGAAAAAAGTTTGGAAAAGCTAGTTTGCTACCGGAAGAGGGGTTACTGAGACCAGCAAGGGGTGCTCACCCTGAGGTCTGTATAGGTCCTAATGCCCCAGTATGGTGGACACTACACTGTAAAAAAGAACTGTCCTTCGGATGGGACCTTAAACCGAGGTCCTGACTCCCCATGGCCCTCTCGTAAAGAGTAGGGGTGTAGCCCCTGTGTCCTGCCCAGGTTCCCTCCACTGGCCCTTGTCAAACATGGCTTCCTAATATTCCACACCCTCTGTTTGGCCAGATATCTCTCTCCTATCCACCTATAGCTGGTGTGTGGTGAGCGCACTGGTGCCGTTGTGCTGTGGCTGCCGTCGCATCATCCAAGTGGATGCTGCACACTGGTGGTGGTTGAGGAGAGACCGCTCATATGATTGTAAAGCGCACACACACATTCACAATATCCGCAACATAACTTAAGTTTTCAAGTCCTTTTGTGGCAGCACAATGGCAAAGTGGCTTACTGTAGCAGAGACCCTGGATCTGTTTCTTGAAATTGGATGTTTGTTTCTGCAAATAAGTGATTACTTTTTCCTACTTTGCATTTTCCTTATATCAAGGTTAGATTTGTATGTAAGCATATGGCATCTTTGCACAGTCGTACCCAACAGTTTTTTTAATTCAATCAAAATTTAACTTTTAATTCAAATCTAGAACTAAATATGTTTGTTACAACTTTGGTTTATAGATTAGTAGAGCAGAGTAGTACTGTCTTTGTTATGACATGTAATTGCTATTTTGATAATATCAGATGTCACTAAAAATAAAAATGGGGTGTTTTCATTGTATTTAAATTAGTAGAATGAAGATTTTTATAAAAATATTTTTTAAGTGAATTTTAGGTAAAAACATTAAAAATGATTATTTTGTATTTACATTGATAGTTAAATTAATTGCTACTTTAAGTCCATCAGATCACAAAGTGTCCAAATTTGTCCAGCAGATTAGTGCAATTGTAATAAACACTACTTGAGGGTTAAGTGTGATGTCTGATGAATAATTTCAAGTCCAGTGATACACGGATTTATATCAGAGGTGCAATTTATTTATACAAATAAATGCAAAGTACAAATGATACAAGAAACTATAATACTGAGAGAAAGCGGAATGCACAAAATGAGATGCATTTAAAATTGTTGACACAATGATGATATGTGCTAAAATGTTTTTTGTGTGCATGATGTTATTTCAGCATACCATGATCTACTTTTTTAAGTAAAAACAGAAGTGCAAAAATAGATAAAACAGATGAATAACATAATGACCGTGCTCAAACAGTTAATTGTTTAAAAATTCCCTGCATTCATTTATATTTGCAACCGGGCATCTATTTGCCCACAGTGGAGCTAAACATCAACTGCTCGCTGCACTAGCTGATAAAAAAAGATAAAAAACTGTGGGCAAAGTGAATTTTTCAAAGTGTACATGTGCAATCTGAAGAACATTAATGGCCTGTGTCTAAATATGATGAGAGACTATTGTCTTTTGAGGGCTTTTAATGTCTAATACACTTTTTTTTATATTTTACGAACCTAGTTGTCATTCCAAAACCTTTAATATGAAGAATATATAAGATATCTTGGACATTGCTGGTAACCAAACAACACTGGACCTCATTGACTTCTATTTTATGGACACAAAACACCTGATACAATTTTTTAAATATCTTGTTTTGTGTTGCACAGAAAAAAGTCATAGGCAGGTTTGGAATGACATGAGGTTGAATAACGAATGAGCCACTGCATTGAAATGATATTATACTATACTGTCGAATCAGAAAACATTTATTTTGTGTTTGTGTAGATGGAGAAGCAAATAAGTTACTTTGAAAATTACATTCACTGGCCAGACTGCAGTGGGACATTTAAATAAAAATATAAGACAAGTGCTGTACTACAACAAATCTAACTTAAAATGTGTCAAATGTCTGTGTCTGTATGAATACATTGCTTTTGCCTTTCAATGTAGAAAATAGTGCACCGTTGTTGACATTCAGTTGTTCATACACAAAATATTTTTTTATCCAAACTGTTCATTTTTTTAAATAATCTCAAATGTTTCTCTTTTTTACATAAATGACTATTATTATATATTTTTTAAATATCTGGTGCCTTAAATTCATTACTAAAAACCCAATATCCAATATGCTTCACAAAAATAAAGACAAAAATCAATTCATCAAATCACAGGCAAAATATAAATAAAACAAAGTTAAATGTATCTTAACAAAAAATTTAATTCAACAAGGAAATACAATGATTCAAAAAAATGAAAGTCAAAATGAAAGTCAAAATAAGGCAAAGCAGAGACTCTGGTGAGGCTGAGGTGGGTAAACAGCCACGAAAATAGCTGCTTATGAAATTAAGCTGCATTGCAACTAATATAAAACATAATACTCAACTAAATACCTTTGATCTCGAATGTAGGAAAAACCATATAAAATAATGGTGTGAACTAAACTCACCTAAACCATCCAAGAAGTGCATTCGCTGAAGTTGCATGTGCCACTCAAAGAATGGTTATAATGTTCACCTTCTCTGTGCTTGTATTTCACCCTTCAATTTTGTGAAGGGATGGGGGGGGGTCGAGGGCAATAATAATTAACGTCTCTACAATTACAACGGTAGTAACAAAGAAATAATTAAACCAGAGCTTTTTTTGTCCCAAATGGTCCTGCCATCTTGCACACTTGCATGCCCACCAAATGCAAGCCACTCCACCCTGTTCTGTTCCCCCCTCAAACTTGATGGTTGTTGAACTTATTTTTAGTGTCATTTGATAAGCATCCCTGCTTGCACCGAGACATCCCACTGACCCAGCCACTGGTCATTGTCTATACCACTTCCCGTCAAAGCCGGCACGCTTTGTCAGATTTCGACTCGAATATCCATTTTGCATCTGAAGTAGCGTATCGAAAGTGACTGGATCGTTCGAGCCTTTTTCTTCAGCTGCCGCCCCCTTCCTCCCCCACAGTGTCTCCGCTTGCGCTGACATCACTCGCGATCGTCGCCGTGACAGCGCGTTGAAGAAATCTAAAATAAATATCTATTGCTCGCCATTCTGTGTGCGAATAGAGGGGGGAGTACGACGTGGATAATTTCTGGAAATGAACAATACTTATCCGTCCGTCGACCCTTTCGGTTCGATCTTTCGAGTGTTTTGAATGAGGGCACAGATGAAGAACTCTTTCATTTCTATTGATGCGAGTGTAGGTCATTTCACGTCTAACCTGATGTAAAATATAAAGCTCTTAGAAAAGTTCACATACTGCGGCTGCTACTGCTACCAAAGTTTGATACTCCTGTGCCAAAAGCTAATACGGGGCAAAACTTTGGAGAGCTGTGAGCAGACAGCAGTATTTATGTCTAAAAATCTTAAACCAATGGACACGTTTATGAATTTTGAAGGTCTATGCATTAGTGAGCACAGAACAGACTGCCAAATATGTGGGGACGAGGCATCAGCCACCAGAGGGAAATGTGTCCCTTAAAACCTTGCCAGAGCACTTTGGTCACAGGGTGTCTTGCGGTGCAATAACGCTCTATTAATTTCTCTGCTCAGTTCTCGCATTGATACAAAGGTGTCTTCATGAACTAAAGGGCAAAGTCTTACTGCTTCCAATACCTTAGGGCATACTGTCTACAATTTGTCATGCGTGTGCGCTTCTCAGTGTTAAAATGACAAGATCTCCAGTCAAAGAAACCCCGCTAGGCATCCGACAATAGTGGGCATGGAGAGATTTTCGTGAAGAGACATTGCCAAGAGGCAAAGTACTTCTGCTCTCTGCGAGACTACTGGGATTAATTCTACTTCCCAGCCAATGGCAAAGAGCCTTATCTTATTCTGCTTTTTTGAAATAGCCTCCGTCTGTGTCCATAAGATTAGTTATTTTCCACAGAAGGCACAATATGGTCAAAGTATAAAAAAACTCTTCTTTACTGTGTATACAGTAACCAGATCCACTGTAAAATCGGAACATTTTAATTTAATTCAATCCTCTTCTTATTTTCAGTAGCTGGGGGGATACCATATTATACTTATTTAAGTTTTGGAAAGCTAAGACTATGCAAAACGGGTTCCCTTTGTGCATCAGTCTGAAGCAGGATACTTTAAAGTGGCAGAAGACAAGCTATGTCATCCAGAGGAAAAGATGCTTTTTCTGTTGGCTTGTCCGCTTTTTGGAAGAGAAATATTTTGGAGACTGGCAACTGTCATCTATTGACGCTGTATCCGGCTGAAATTTATACACCTTCCCTGTAAGACAAAGAAAAGGCCAGAAGAAGGTAAATTAATTTATTCATTTGAACAATATTTTTCAGCAATAAAATCACTTATAATAATAATGATAGTGATATTAATAATCACAACAACAATAATAACAATAATTGTTGTTGTTTTTGTCATTATTATTGTTATTATAATTATTATGTGAGGCAAAACCATTACCTCATCAATATTATTATATGTTTATTCATATTTGTGTAATTATTTGTAAATATTGTTATTATTATTATTATCAGTGAGCCAGAACCATTTCCTCACAAATACGAATAACATATCACTGTTTATACAGTACAGCACCCTGATTATACACTTTCATTTATTTTAATTTAATATACTGCGGAGACAAACACATTACTGACATTAAATTCAAAAGCTCTCATAAGGCCTGTTTGGTTCCCAAAAAAGCCACACGAATTTATGTAAGAATTCATATAAAAACGTGAATAACTAAGTAAATCATCAAAATGTTGTGCTAACTCTGTGACTTTCACACTGCTTTAATGTGTGTGTTAGCGTGGCTCTTGTAAACAGCTCTGTAGCTCTAGTACACACATTACCGACTGCTGGGGAAACTGGGAGCACTGGCACCAAGAGGGAGCTCTCGCCTAGCATATTACCAACCACGTGACACAAAAATACACACAGACAGCCAAACACACACAATTACGCATGGTCCGCAATTGATTAATGTTGCATTAAAACCAAATCACAGAGAGTGAAAATATTTTCCCAACACGTGAGTGCCTGTAACAATCAATTAAAACATATTAGGTTTCTAACTACACTGAATCACTTGCCCTACTTTCAAGTCACAATTGGCATTGCATATTGGAAGAAGCCCAAGGACTTCCTATAATATCCAGGAATAAGGGGCTTTACATTGTCCCTGCATTGTAAGCCAAGCGAGGCGCACCCTCTGCGATAGATCTCACTCCGTCAACAAATAAGGCGCATCAGATGCTGTTTTGGCCGTGACTGATATTGTGGCTAAGTTTACTGGATTTTACAGGCTTTGAAGTAGGAACTCTGAAAAGCTGTCTGGCTTCTCCGCAACGGCTCTGATAAGTCTGTCGTAAGATTCGTCCAGGTGCTGATCAATACGGTCATACGCAGACTCACTGGTAGACCTACACCACCGTTCAAAAGTTTAGGGTCAGATGACTGCATTGTTTTTTATGATCTCAAAAACTTAACTCTGAATTTGTATAATAGTTAAATAGACTTGCACAGAACATTAATTTCTTCATACAAACATTATTTTGTGAAAAATTGTGAAATAGCTTATAGTGAAGAATAAGCAAACAAATAATAAGAGCCCAGATTAGGGGGAACTCAAATATCTGGTTGATAAATTGTAAAAGGTGTATTTTTTACAAATTGTAGGCAAATTCTTGTGTGAAGATGCTCAAATCAAAGGCAAATGTAAGATATACGATATGTATGAATATAATATATCTAAGGTTTCTACATTTTTATCATTCCATTTGTGTTATTCCATATTTTTGATGAGTACTATTATTCTAAAATGTGTAAAAAAAGAAATAATTATGACCCTAAACTGTTAAATGGTAGTGTGTTTTAACTCCATTCTGGGCAGGATGCATGGACTTGGCATTGGACACACTGGAGACAGGCAGAGCCGACTTGTGCCCCAAGAAAAGTAGAAAAACTGTTTTAAAGGGGAGGTATTCACAAATTGTGCATTTTGTACTGGTTCGTCTTCAGATGTTCTACATTTTTTAAATTAACGTCATGTTCTAAATTTAAACTTTTGTTTAAAGTTTATATACTGTAAAAAATCCCGTTCAAAAAATGAAATTTTCTATCAGCTGGTGCGCCAGAAAAAAAGCCGTAATAAAAATTGAGCAAAATTACACTGTTTCTTTTTTTCTTGTAAATTTGCTGTCTTTTTCTGTCATTTCGACCATATTTTAAAATACATGAAAAATCTGTCAAAAGCTGTATAGTTTAGTACATTTACAGTTCTTTTGAAATCATACATGGAAAATTTGTGATGCATTTTTTTCTCACTGTGTGTGGAAGAACAATAGGCCTACTGATACAACAGCGAGTATGGGCAAATATTAAACAACCACAGTAAAACAGTTTATTAATATAAAAGTAGGATTAATTAAACCCCACAGAGTTTAATAGAACCTGGCAAAAAACTTGTGTCTGATCTGACTGAACAGAGATTTCTCATGCCACCCTTAATAGATCACACAGGCTCAGTTTAGAAAGAGCTTCGCCTCCGTAACCCAGTACAGATGCTACAGTCAAACTTAGACAGTCTGTTAGGGACCACCATTACCCCACCACCTCAACTTTTCGGAGCCATCTCCAAACCGCACCCGTCCGATGGCCACCAGACTTCACAGAACGAAATCTGCTACTCTGATTTGGCTGTGTGCTTGGGCACCTGTCCAAAGAAGGAATCTGCATGTGTTTTTGCATCTAATCATCTACTAGCCGCTCTCTGGAACAGCTTGCTTTCCCAAACCCAAGAACCCCCAGAGGAGCAGTCTTCCACTTTTAGTTCTTTAAACTAGTGAAATCCAGGACTTCACTAGGACATCAGCCCATGTCCTTCTCAAAACCATCCCAAGCAAATAAAAGCTGGGTGCAGATACTGTATGATTTGTCATGGAGGTATTTTGATCAAATGGAATTTACTTAACTTAGTCCAGTGGTTCACAAAGGCCCCTTTTGTGTAAAATGCATTGCTTTGCTGCCCCCCCAAATAAAGCCTTATAATCTAAAACTTAGAATTTTCATAACATTTTTAGTTATACAATGCTGGAACATCAATTCTTTTGGTTATTGGTGTTATTTTTCTGATGTTTGGTTGCATTAAATCTATGATAGATTTCTATATTGCCACAAGATCTGGGGTCACCCCAGGGGACCACAGCCCCCAGTTTAAGAACCACGGACTTAGTCATAATAAAGCTGTTATCATCTATAACGTAAAAACTAGATATTACAATTCAAAGTGTGCAATCATGTTAAATTGCAGTGAAGATAAAGGTATTACTTTTTTTTATTGCAATCTTTCTTTTGTCCATGCCTTTGGCCAAAACCATGTTGACACGGCACAGAATAAGGTCTAGCATTAAAAGCCCTTTCCACACACTGAACATATTAGAAGTTCAAAATAGGACAGGAAGTGCAGCTGCAAACAGGCCTAGGGAAATTGCCAGAATGTGAGCAATCCTGCACTCTAGAGCTGGCCCCCACTATCTCCACACCCATGGTCCACATAAGGCCCACATAGCACCGCCATCTGGTCTGGTGGAGATTCAGAACCAAGCCAAGAGAGCCTAAAATCTAACGCCTGCTGACAACTTGGATAAATGTTCCAGTCATTAAAAAGTGATATAGGCTCTGGAACAGCGAATACATTAAACGCTTCAAGAAAAGGCTCTTGATTTTGTGGTTTCTAAACTGTATAGCTTTGTCGCTGGGGAATCAAAACCGATCCTCTGATAAAAAGCGATTAAATTTGAAAAAAGCGTAACCGCATGGGTCTTAAAGGCTCCGGAGGATGTAATAATGCTCCGCCCGCAGCTTGCTTTGAAAGAGAGAGTTGGTTTTGACAGCGTGGTGGTGATCCCTGTAATTTAAGTCCACAGTCACAATAAACCACAATGTCTTTCAGAGGCGCATCCGCACCGTAATTTACAAGGGTATAAAACACCCCCTCCTGCTGACACAATATTTATACAGCGAGTCCCACTGGCTCAAATCAAGTCTTCTGGGTAAATAAAGTGGCATATGATCAGCAATCAAGGGATGATGACTGCCGGATTGACCCGGGAGACAGCGGGAGAGTGATGAGTTTTAATCTCCAGACGCCAGTAAAACATCCTACGCTGGCAGTGGGTGTCATGATGTTTACAAATTGGTCATTACTGCCCCGCATTTTTGGGAAAACATTAAAGGCAAAGTTGATGATAAAAAAAACTACCCAGCCCATTAAGCTCTTACAGATACATTTTAATGCCTACAGGTTGATTTCAGTAAGCACAGTGAATTGCAGTGTACTTTAGAGTTCTGTATATTAAACCTCAAGTACATAATACGACATACCATTAGTCTGGCTGAATTTGAAGGCAGCTGCTCTTTCACTAGAGATGTATCACATACAAGAACCAATGAGAATCAATGTGCAGCCATATTCAATCTTATAGCTGGGCTGTGTTTACATTACATATGTGACATATTGATCACTAAATTAACAAAATAATTATCATTTTTTTTCAAATAAGTATTGTTTCACTTCAAAAGACAAGACATTAGCTATAATGAATTGAAAAACTAAATACACTACACTACAGTGGGGAAATATACTACAGTTAACTATAGACTATACTATACAGTATTTCTATGTGGGCAATACATTAATAGTCTTTTCTTTCATTAAATTCTTTAATTTAATTATTAATTAACGTCATTATTTTATTGTATTTAATTACTAGTTTTTCTTGATCCGTGATCTCCAAACTGCATTTTTCAGACTTTCTTTTCTGCCTTAAGCTGCCAATAATTATATCATTCGTATTATGGGATTGGTGGCATATAAATGCTACATGTATCTGATGTGAAACCCACAGTATTAGCTAGATTGATAAATGAGGCCCCTGCTGTTTTTCTGAAATAAGTGTAAGGACTACCGTTCACCTGTGGGGGCAGCATTTAAAAGCAGATTAGGGCCAGAATTCCAACAAAACTGTTTTGAATGTGTATCTGTAACGGCATGTAACTCGTCGTATAACATAAGACAGAAACAATCATAATTCATAGATTTGTGAGTCTTTTTGAAAGCTTATTGTGAATATGTTGCATTTTTTATATTATGTGTTATAAGCAAGGACAATGCATATGAAGATTAGTGATGTATTCTCTGTTTATTGTCTTTGTATTATTTCACGGTCTTTCAATCACATTCGGTTTAGACTGCAAGTTCACAACTCAGCAAAGACATAGTTCCCTTCGCCCTGCTTCTGTGGCTTGAGTATGTACTGGAGCAGCATTTACAATGGTGGAACAATGCAGACCTTAATAAACTACAGGATCAAAAGTTTAAATGTTAAACAAAAACCATTTGGTTCCGATATGTATTATTTGGAACCCTGATTGAGGCAGATCCTTGATTCCCAACCCTTCTTGAATCTTGTGTCTTTAAGACCCATAAAAACGCATTAAGGAGTCAAGAGCTGATTTTTACTCTAGGGAGCCCAAGATGAAATCAAGTTTACATGACAAAGCTTGGCTTAGCAGCATGGTCACCAGAAAAGTCGTTTCCTGTGAAAGTGGCTTAAGCAAAGCTGCACTACACGTGCAGATGTTTTCTGCTGCCTGTTCTGTCTTTCTTTTGCCGTGTTTGTCAGTATAAGTGCACATCATTGCCAGCTAACAGCTCTGGGCACCGTCCCCTGGTTGTTTGAGAGAAAATGCCAGTCATTTTGGCGGAGCGCAGGCGCTCACAGACGGCACAGGCAGGCACAGATGGCACTAATGGACAAGCAGAATCCAACAGAGGGAACGAGAACGAGCCTCTGAGGAGAGCTATTCCAAATAGCAGCAGTTAAAGCCAGGTCCTGCTCGGCTCTAGCAAGGTTACCGCTGCAATGTTTCATAAAGAATTTAAAGTGATAAAATAATCAAAAGGGGGAGAGCAATCTGTTTGGCAGGATGCCATGGAATCAGATGGGAAGGAAAACATTCTTAGATAAATACATGTTCCAGTGTACCCAAACTACATCCGATCTAACACGCCATTTTCGTAATATTTACAGTGTTTCTAGGTAGTGTGTATATTTTTTATAACAGTGCTGTTGTTTTAAAAGTTTTGCTGGTTGTGGTGTCATTTCATTTGAGGCGAAATAATAAGCCAAGCCTACAGAAAATTCATCGCTGAAACCTTGGATCTCCAAATTCACTGTTGTCCAGAAAATTTCAAAAGCACTGTACTTTTTAAATGGCTAAATACTGTGTTGTCAAGTTGACAAGTACTTTTTAATACTTTATATTGGTTAGATATTTGCAAAACCCGGTGACAAACTTAAAGGGTGAGTAATAATAAAGATTTATGACAAAATAAATGAAAATCACAAAATATAGAGATACAAGGTTTCCGAGGGACAACAGCGATTTTTTCCTTTATTAAAATTAATTTACATTAGATCGAAATGATCTGTTTCATACGTATGTGAATTCTATTTGTTTTGAGGCATTTAAATATATCTTAAAATATTTATTTAATACTAGTCAAAATAAGTGCATTTTCAATATCGGTCAGTGTTCTGAATTTGGGAAATAGAAAGTGTGGGGGTCTTTTGGCGAGCCTGGATGATAATCATTTTAATGAGCTTGGCGACCTACAAGTCTGAATTTAAAAGTCTGCAAATATGATATTGCTTATGTGGCATAAAAATCCAATTCACACATGGCAGTTATAGAGCTGCAATTGGAACCAAAATCAGATGCTAATGCAGATGAGGATTAAATTGCTGGGCAAAGCAGAGAAATATTACATAATCCAAATTATATACATTAAAATAATAAAATCAGGCATATTGTGTTCAAATATTGAAAATGACACATATACAGCGTTTTGTGTGACTGACAGGAGCAGAGGATCAGAGACACACTTTTAGTCCTTGTGTTTCATCACCAAGCCCCACAAGCCATACAAAACTCCTCAGTCCTTTGCTTGCACGACCATTTCCCCTCTACATCTCCTCAGAGAAACCTCACGACATTGCAAATGAGCATCCAAACAGAGCCATAGGGCTCATCTGTACTTTTTCATTTCTGGCCCGTCTCTACAGTCTCAGCTGGCCTGCAGTCAGGCCCCTAGACATGATAAACATTCAGCTGCAAACATAAGCTCATGTACGGTCTCGCAATCCAAGAAAAAGCGCAATAACTAAAGCCACACAAACACGGGAAACTGCTGCTTAGAAAGGGACTGCGCAAAAAGCAGAGTAACATCTAAGTGCGTGTTATGCGAGCCAGCCTTTCCCCTTAGACTTGTTTCCCCCTTTTTGCTTTCACCCGCATGGTGTCGGGTGGGGTCACGTGAGATCTGGGCCAGGAAGAGATGGGCGGCATGCGACATGAGCGGCGGTAATTGGACAGAGCTGTCAAGATGGAGCAGCGCTGTGTCCGCATGAGATTCCTGCCATTTGGAGGCGACCACACACACGTGCCAGGGCGCCTACCATCCCGTGGGGTGGCGTGCATTAAAAATAGTGATGAGGCTAATGTGTGCGGAATTGTTTCAGGCAACCTGCCCACAAAAGGGTCGATGGGTGACCTGTCAGAAGAGCTGTAATGTAAAGGAAATATGAAGAGTTTGGTTCCAAAATAATATAACTCAGTTCTAAACATTTTTCAAAAATCACGTTTTTTAAGATGTTATCATGTTTTTATTGTGTTAGTTAGTTAGTTTATTTTTTGGTTATTATGGCTTAAATCAAAACAAACCGACATGATAAAATTTAAAACATGGTTTTTGAAAGTTCTCATTTTGGAACCGAACTCTTCATATACAGCTTAAAAAACGATTCATAGTATGACAATCCGGTAGACTCGGACATGTGTGTTATGAACTTGTCTTACTATATAGTAAATGGATGCCAAGAACTGTTTGGCTACAAGCATTCTTCCAAATATCTTTTTCTGTGTTCATCAGAAGAGAACAAAGAAATGTATGCAGATTTGGAACAACTCGAAGGTGAGTAAATGAAGACAGAATTTCCAGTTCCTTTAGGATGAGAAATAAAAATAAAAATGCCCCCATATACGGTAAAAAATATATATACACTTAAAAAAGTTTTGAAACAGTCGAGTCTGCACATATTCTCTTTCGTTTTAATTTATGACCCCATGATGCTTTTACGAGCAACGTCCCCTCATTATTTAATGCAAAATTTTCAGCTTTAAATTACAGTAGAGAAAAGGTTTATTTATGTGGCGCTATAAAGCACGGGAGTGTAAATACATACTGGCTGCACATCCTGCTATATTCAGTAGTAACCCTGGCGATAAACCATCTTGTTATGTCTACTGGGGAAAATATGCTTATCAAGCCCCATGGTAATGTAAGCAGTAAATAACTTGATCATTGCACGGCAACAGTGAAAATCTCACAGCATGTACCAGCTTCAGGCCACACTACATTACGAATAAACACTGTACACGTTTGTGTGTTTTAGATTTTTTTCTACACCACAACTGTGAGAACTAGGTTAATGTGACCTAAGTTGGTCAGACAACAGACTGGTCAGGGGGAGAACAAACATGTACACAAATATACATATTAAAGCATCACACCAGTACTATAAATGGAGATGTGCGCGGTAATTTTTTCATAAATACATGAAATTTGCGTTCCTTTTTGAGTACAAGAATTTCACTCCAAAAGACAATCAACATAGCTGCCATCTTATAACTACAGCCAATAATCTCTATGTAAAACCGTAAATAATCCCATTCAGCCAGTCAGAGCTATCTGATCACCATTGTTCAAAACATGTCAACCAGTGACCTTCCCTCTAGCGTCTACTCCAGCCTCCCACGGTGAACAGACAACAGTCACTACATCACACCTTACACATCTCCCTATATGCAGACCTTTTCTTGATCTTTTCATCATGTTCCATTCACTCATTTCTAAAAACCAGCTACATTCCCATTGCAGTAAATGTTAAAAGGTTCATTGTTTAACAGTCTTTTTACGACAGTTCCAAAACAATTTACAGAATTCACACTATAGACCATTTCAGAGAAAACAAATTATTCTGTATGTATAACAAAAAGGCAACATGGAAATGTATAATTTGGCAATCTCAACAAGTGAGATTCAGACAGAAAAGGGATATTTTGATCTGAGGAGTCTATAAAGATAAGAAACTTGAATGTCTCCGCTCCCGCTGTATCAGAAGGAGGAGTGTCTGTATTCAGCTATGCAGATGTAATTATAATGAGATGCCTGTTCAGGCTGGACTTATTGTGACTGCTTGTCTCTATCCGTTTCTCTCCTGCAATCACTGTCCTTGGCAATAGCATTGATCCGTTTCGCAGTAACTTTGCCTAAATGTGGTCTGCAAATGCTGTTCGGTCCAATAAGGGCATATGACAATTGGGTAAGGTAAGAAGGTGCCTTTAGCTTTGACAGAATTTGAGAGTGTGTAAGCTTCTGCATAAGGCTCTGTGCAGGAGTGTGAGTATCTGAGGTGGGTAGGGGGGGCTTGACTATTAAATGGAGGCTGACAGGGAGTAATTATTCTAATGCGCTGCTTTGCAGCGTTGCTGGGTTAAGGTGTCAGCTGCGAGTCATTAGGCCTGACAAGCGCTGGGTAGCGACGAGACAGCTGTCTCCCTCCCAGGTGGGCTGACCCAAACCACAGCCATCGTGCTAACCGGGCCACCGTCAGGGTGCCCGTTAGAACCGGTCAGTCCAGCTCTGGTACTTTACATGCTGTCTCTTCAGAGAAAATAGTTTCATCATGTTGGAAGCTCAAAACTATATTTACAAATGACTTATTGTAGTAAGTAGTGCTGCTGTTGTTATTTTAACCACTTTTAGAATAAAAATAATAGTTTATTATTATCACAATTTATTTGATCATAAACTTTATTATATTAAATAAACTCACAGACTTATTAATGAAAAGTTTAACTAAATTCTAAAAGAGACAAAACAGTGACAGATAACAAAGTGGAAATGTTCATGAAAAATTGATGGAACTTTACATGTTTGTCTTACACAATTACTGCATGACTTTTCTGCATGAAACAAATTTTGGCTTACATTTCCATCTATATTTTTAAAAGATGTATTTTAGAAACAGTTTAAAATTGAATGTATGATAGAATAAGCCACATTTTGCATTTTCTCAGTCCATCACTCCGCATTGACATTCCCGAAGTAAGACAATTCCATGTTAATAAATTTTCCATTTTAAGCTAATTGTAGTAATCTTAACAAATTCCAATGTTTGATTTTAAGAGCATATATAGCTTTAGATTGCTACTTGGTGTTGACAATACCCTGAAAGTGATAGCTTTATTGAGCCTTCTTGTTTTTCATGCAGTTGGGTCGGAATGATTTCCTAACAAACTAATAAATGTCTGGTGAAAATCTCTCAGTAATGTGAAGAAGTTATTACTCACATGCAGACTAAGTGAACACAGCCATGATCTCAACAAATTGTGCCCCATGATTTCACTGGGCCCAAAACCAGAAAACATACAAGACCTTCTGCTTCGAATCAGTGTGGAGTCCAAGCACACACACACACAGTCTCCTGTCCAGAATTACTTTGTTCAATAGAAAATTACATCTAACCATCATATGAGATCACCACATGTCATTGGTGATTTCATCCCTTAAACACATCCATCGCATGAAAATAAATACCCTTCAAAAATCTGCTGACCATAGTTTTATGCCATGGTGACATGACCTAAGATGTGTTTAATTCTTCATAATATTGTATATTATGGTAGGGAATTATCTGCAGCCATTACAGTATGTGGGGGGATATAATGAGCAGCATACTTGGCAACGCTGATCCCTACTGTGTTTGTTTTGGACAAATACAGAGAACGGATGGGTAAAATACTCAAAAGTTCTTGGGGTACTAGGAAATTCTAGCGGCTTCCACTATGAAAGGGTTTGGGCCATCTGATGGGTTAAAACTATTAAGACCGCAAGAGGAGTTCTGCATCTGTGCACACAAAAATCAGGATTCAGAACTACTTTTGTTGCATTTGTTTTGAGACCCACAGATACATATCCAGATGATTGTGATCAAAACAAAAGAAGGTAAACAACGCCATTTCTCAAAGATTTGATCTCTTTATGTCTAAATCTGTACATCTACTCTGATGACAAACCCAGAGTCTTTTGTTCTAATTGATATGATGATAAATGGTGTGATATATGGTACAGAATGACCTATAACTCATTAAGGTTGACAACACCATTAAAGATACTATGTTATATTATAAACTGTTCTAATGATCTATGATGATGATAAATGTTATATGGATTGTGATTCACATTCCTTCAATGGAGACTGGTGAGCACAAGTTTCAACCCAGAAAAAAAAGCAGAACTTTATCTAGTTTCGTTTTTTCCTCCGAGAGGCTGTTTGACTGACAGTAAGGAACAAATGCATAAATGAATAAACCAATTTTTTCAACAGCTGCACGATAATTGTCACATCTGTGTCCTTTCTTCCAATCAATTATGTACCACAAGTTGTACTTTATTTATGGCCGATTCAGGCTCTGGTGATGAAATGTTAAAGACACTATACGGATGCCAAACTTGCCATCTTAAAAAATACATCTGCTCAAAATTACATGCTACATCAGATCTGCAAGAAAGTGACTTTGTGCCCACATTGAGGGACCACGAGTTTTATCTATAATACCACGTGATTCAAGTTCTTGAGGGAAATTCTGGGGTGCTGTTTTGTAGCGTTTAGCCAAATGTTGTGTTTGGGTGGTGGCAAAAATCAAGCCAGGCTGTTTAAATCCTGCTTTTAAAACAAGCTTTTATCAGCACAATTAATCAAGGTTTAATAAAGATTAGAAATTAATTTAATATTGTTTGGGCCATTGATTTAAAATAAAGAGACATTCCAGATTTGCATATTAAAACTTATTAGCATTATCACAGTGTTGAAATCTTGTGCGTGGTATTCAGAATACGAAAACGTGCAGCTACAAATGGAAATTTACTCCGTACAGAAAATAGAGATTGCACCGTTTTTGCAGAATATAAAATAGTTATTTTCTTAAGGTGTAAAAGATTACAATGTGAAAGTAAGCATTTTAAAAGTGATTTTCATTTCAGTTTAATAGAGTTATTGAATAGTTTCAAGTATACAGTAACAGAATATTTGTAAAAAGTGATTTTAATTTACTCATTTCATAACAATGGTCAAATTCAAATGAAAAATGAGGTCATTTAAATATCCTAAAGAAAAAAACAAGCACTAGATCTACCTAAATTGCCTTTCGAACAGTCGTGCGCTGTACTCATCACTTTAAATATTCTAATTGATCAGACGAGGGAAGGAGTGAATTACAATACATTACCGATTCCCTGTATGATTTCCATAGGTCTGTCACACTTAAGGAGAAAAATCAATGCGACAAGGCAGCCCAGGGAATGTCTGACACTAACAGTAATGCTGTTTAATTAAAGCCACGATTCCAGCTCTCATTGCAATGGGGCTTTGATTTTAATAGACGATGAAGAAATGGTCTGCACGCTGACGCGACCACGTTTGTATCCAGTCGGCCAAGGGAAAAAAAACACACACAGACACGCGCGCACGCACAAACTCGGCAGGACATCAACTCGGATTGAATCAGGAGGTTAAGGCGAAGTACACAGAAGCTTGCGCCGTGTTAAACAGTCTGCTAGAGGGGGCAGGTACCAGCCCACCCAGCTAATCAGCACAATGTGCTCAGATCCAGGCAGAAAAGAGATTTCTGAGCACATGCCTCTATCACGTAGACGCTTGACCTCAATATGGTAAAAAATTAGAATGCAAATGTAGAAGACGGAGAAAATATGATTGTTAATGGATTGCATTTTGTTAAATCAAGCGCTCAATCTAAAGCAGAAAGTGCCATTTCACTGTAAGTCCAGTAAAGCCATGCTGGAGCGCTTATAAGAGGGATTGAAGGCATAAAGAGATCAAATATAAAAGCAAAAAGAAAACAAAGGCTCTGGTAAAAAATCTACTGATAAGCATTTTTATACAGTGCATAAATGGAAATCATAAATCTGTGCTGCTAAGGATTACAAAATGATGCTAATAGCAATTTAATAGCGGTTAATGTTCTGGAGACAATAGCTGGAACCACATCAAATAAGGAAAACGCTATCCATCAACATTTGCGGAAGTGTTAGTCCGTCCCCAAACCCATCTTGTGTGTACACTGCTCCAACCCAAGAGCTCTGACATGCACTCCATACCCCCCACTTTCTAGTTCCCAGTACCACCCTCCCAACCAGCTCACTGGGGTCCCCAACCTAATCCTGTTACCAGGAGGTCTGGCTGTTTGAAGAGGCTCACAGATTAACACGGCAGACATCGCTGAGTTTACAACCAGCCACATGGACATCTGCCCTACTTTCTGCAATTCACATCCCAAAAAACAGACAGACCTGGTTCAAAAGAGCAAGGGGCCATTTCGTGAAATCATCAAGCCAGTCATTGTTAAAGCTGTCATTTCTCCTCTGCAGCCGGTGGGGTCTAACTAAACTGTCAGCCTTCTACTTAATGCTTGTTAAGGGTAACAGGCCAGTGTCCTGATAGCATTAATGAGGACCAGAAAAAAAGGCAAAAGCACCGTTTCAACATGTACACCAATTGTCACAACAAAACCAATCGCACACCAAAACACATCAGAAAATTATAGCGATGTAAAGCCTTAAAGCAGACGGTGAAAGAGTCATAGTTCTATAAATATGTTAATGTTTCGTTTGGCGGTCAGCCCTCTGCTTCCATAAACAAGCGCTTTACTTTGCTTTATTATTTGTGACGCTCTGATTTAATTCCAATTACCCCATTAATTAGAAATCTCCTGGCCTCTGATCTAGGGTATGTTTCAACTTAATAACATTTGCCAGTGTTTTTTTGTACCAGTGCGTGCTTGTGTCTGTTTGCAGAATATAAAAAGCGTTTTTTTTCTAGAGACGAAACTATGAGCTGCATTCTTTTCATCACAAAGCATTCTGTGATATCACAATCAGAGACGATCTTAACTGATGATCACAAAACTATTAGGAACTATTTTCCTAATTTGTCAATTTTCTTGAGATGTGAAAGCAAAATTAACTTTTTACTAAATCAGCACATTGATTATACAAAATGTGCATAACAATGCTTAAATGTGCGTAGATGACAACAGTACAGTAGGCGGCATGACAAAAATATTCTTATCAGGTTTTGTATCATTAAAAATGCAATTGCTATTTTAAACAAATAGTACTGCCTATTTTTTTAATCTAGTAATTAAAAAGAGTTTACCCTGATGTTGTTTACAAATTTTGCGAAATATCTCATGTCTGGAAGTCAATTTTCCTAATTTCCCCAATGTTGTTTGGTTACTAGTATTCTTCAAAAGATCTTATTTTGTGTCCCATTAAAGAAAGAAAGAACACAATAACGAAGGAATGTCTTTAAACACAATATCAAACAAGAATGTCATTGTTAGGTGTCAAATATGTAAAGATTATATAATGTAGCATAATCCCTACCAATTGACATTTCTATTTTAAGACAGTATTCAAGTCAAATCTCCCGGCTCTATTTACCAAAGGAAATTAAATTGAAATTGAAATATCACAAATTTAAACCGTGGTGCTTTTTCCTGCTGCCAAGCAAACGGCAATTCCGATGGCTTTTGTATGGCTAAACTGTTCAGCGCATCTCAGTGTGCCTCATTAGGCAGTTGTCCCTCACTAAAGCCAGACTCACTTCATACTGGCCTAGCTAGTGCATTAGAAACTACTCGCTCTCTTGGCTCCCCGGCTAAAACACAAACAGTTCGGGGTCTGCCGCTCACCAGCCTAATCCAGTCATGAGACTGGGCTGTTGAACACTACTGCGGCTAAGCCCGGCCATGTGTGCCTACGACCTAAGGGAGCCGGCCCGCCAGCCTTGTCCCTTAATCCCACACAGACACATTCTCTTTTTTTGTCTTTACTCGTTCCCTCTCTTCTCCATGCCAGCGATGCCTCCCTCTCCTGCCTTCTTCAAGAACCGTCCCCACCGAGCCGCCCGCTCGCGGTCTCTTAATTAAAAAGCTCCCACTGCTCTGTTTATGTGACCGATGACTGTTAAATTAAGATGCTGTCACACTGGGCCACGACGGTACATTTTTATTTATTTTTCCGCTCCGCCGTGAGCGTAAGGCCTCGGGACCGCGAGCTGACATGTTTTCTTTGTCTGAGGTCGGAATTTACACCATTTAAAAATACACTAGCTCATTACAGCACTGCCCGAAGGAGGCAAGCAGTCTGCATGGGCTAATAAGGTACGTGTTATACGGAGGCTGATTTTAATAGGGTGTAATGTATGCATAGGCTTCGCTAAAGTGACATTATCCGTCTTGAACAATGGGCCAGAGTGCTTTCTGGGGGTGCTATTTGTGCTGTACGATGTGTGCGCGTGCGAGACCGTGTCACACATTGAGGTTTTCTCGTTTATGAAACATCGAATTGTTTGGCCTGACCAAGTTAGTGTTGGAAAGAGGAAAATAAGGGTTGAATTCCAACAAAAAATACTATTACGGTCAAACCAGGATTTCTATAATCACCATCAGTTATCATCATTACCCCCATACCTCCCCCAGAAGACTTCAGTTTGGGAACAAATAGACTATGCAGACTGGAAAAACAAAACCTTTTCAAAAGACTCCGTCTTGACTTTGCCTTTGCGTGGCATCTCGCTGGGGTTAATATATGTTAATGTATCATTTAAAAAGGTGCTTATTAGTGTGTTTTGCCGACTGCCGCTTTGTAAAATGACACAGATTCCTGCTGAGACAGTTAGTTAGAGGGAGAGAAGAGAGGGATAGGGACGGGCAGGCATTCAAAAGAGCCCCCGCCAGTAATGGGCCAGCCCTTGACGCGCTGCCACCTTCTCTACCTGCCGTCCCCTGATGCTTTTTCCGGAAACTTGACGGCAGATGTTGCAGCGCTAAGCTGGCTCTGAAGTGCCTCTACGGTTCCCCGGTCTCCCTAACAACACAGTCAAACCACATTAGATCTCTTTATTTGTGCCCCAGGCAAGTTCGGCAGTGCAGCTGTGTCCACCCTCCGCTTTACCTTTGGTGTTGGAGCCCCTCAGGCGGTAAATGGGAGAGCAGAAAGTATTCAGGCTGTCTTGAAAAAACTACATCTGCTGACAATCCAGCAGTCTGGCTGTGAGTGGGGTGGGGGGTGGTTAAGGTGGGAGGGACCGGAGGGTCTCAGAGCTGAACAGATGTCTGCGACAACCTGCTTCCTTACACCTGTACGAGTCCTCGTAACCCCACGGATCCGGCGCTGAAAAATTCATGACCCCGGAGGGTTCCTGTCGGGCATCAAAGCCCCCTCTCTCAAGCCGAGCTTGCACAGCCCACCTTGGCTCTGACGAGGGACTCCTCAGGCTTTGATAGCTCATGCCTGCACCCAGTGCACTTGATCAAGGGCTTGGAAGTCTGCACAATCGAGCTGTGGTCTGACTGAAGTGTGCCAGGGACCCGCTCAGAGGCTTCCAGACCCTCCTCTCAGACGAATTCAGAGTTACAAAGGTTTTAACGGCGTCTTTGAAGAAAGTAAAACAGAACCATTGGCTCAAGCGTGACTGGGATGTTGTGCTAGCACAGATGCGGCAAAGAGTTCCTCAAGATCTAACATACGAACATTTGCTAGAAACTGTGTCTCACTTTAGAGACAAATAAAGAGTTTGCTCACTGTCTAAAGTTTGTTTACTTTAGGCAACAACTACTTTTGTCTCAAACGTGGATTATTAATTTGATCAATAAATCAAATAAATAAATATGAATATAAATATTAAAAATAATAACTAAATGTATATAAATAAGGTGTAATGTACAGAGCGAAGAAACTTTCTTTATTCCGCAGAACAAAAAAGATGATATTTAAAAAAATATCAGTTGGTAACCAAACAGCACTGGCCCCAATTCACTTCTATTGTATGGACACAAAACCAATGCAAGTGAAAGGGGGCCAGTTAAAAATATTCTTCAAAATTTCTTCTCTTGTGTTCTGCGGAAGAAAGAAAGTCATGCAGCTTTTAAAGGTAAATGATGACAGAATAAAACATTTTGGGTGAACTATCCCTTTAAAACCGATGGGAAACAGATTTGTTACATTCGTTGCAAACAAGCTAATAAATGTTTAAATTGTAAAATTTATTTTATAATGTTATAAACATTTAAGGCTTTGTGAGGGCTACACAATTCTGTATCTGCACATTACATAAAAATAGGTGTACACACACATCAGTGAGTGCAGTTAAAAAACAGGAAGTCTGTGCAAACAAATTCATGACAGTCATATCCTGTTTTAAATCTTTGCAACTAGGGCTGTTGTCTAACGGTTTTGTCGGAGAGATGATACCCATGCATGCACACACAAAGACACACATTACAGGAAATACTTCCTGGACTATTACAACATACACAAATGTCCTATGCACACTTTTCCGCCCTGGAACGCTGGTATTCGTGATGTGATAAGTCATGTTTGCATAAATTGTTGCATTGAGGTGATGCGGCTGTGGCTTACCTTGTCCGCAGTAGTGGGCCTCATGAGAGAAACTCGGTCATATTGCCGCCGCAGCAGAGCCCACAGTGCTTCAAGGCGGCCCTGTGCAGAAATGAGAAATATTGAGGGCTCAGTTTGGTTTCCTCTTTCCGCTTTCTGCCAGTCGTATTATAGCAGACACATCAAGCATTTATTAATAGATTTATGATTGATTGATTGAAACTCAAAATAAAGAAAGGGAGGCGAATGAGAGATGTTATCTTGTCTCAACACTGGTCACAATGGTAACGGGAAGTGACTCACCCTGATCGGAGTATACCATTTGGATTCATGTTGATTATATGTGGGTGGTGGTGATTTTGGCTTTTTGATCATGGGCTCTTCTGCCTCTTCTGGTATTGACACCACTGCATTCTTAGCCATCTCTAGCCTTGCACCCTCCTCTGTGGACCCTTTCTCTCCCCAACGGACCTATACGGAAAGTAAAATAGAAATTTAAACTTGTCCGGTTGTGAAATGTTGGTGTGGCGTGTTCATAGTAAATGTGTTGACCAACATGTGTGGATACTCTGCTAGAACATCTGTGGTTACGGATTACGGTGTGACTTTTGAGGAAGTGACTTAATACATTTACTTAAAATGACCTTCGAGGGAGTTGGTGAAAAGAAATTGACAAATGGCCAAAAGTGTAAAAAAAGACCAGCTTCCTTTAAGCGGAATTTACAGTAGGTGTTCAAAAGAGACCATTTTGAGGCCAATAAATATGAATCCCAATAAAACTGATTAACATCATATTCTAAGCAATCACATAACATTTAAGGTGAAGCACTGCAGTCATGATCAAAAATAACATATTCTTCACTTTATGAGTGCTCTCTCTCTTGCTATTAATATTCCTCACATATTTTGTGATACCTTACAGCATGAAAACATTAAAGAAGGCTTAATTAAACCTGCACTCCTCAAGCTGTAAGTTAAGACACAACAATCCAGAACAGCTTTTCAACAACGTCCCTGAACATCCCAAGCTGCAACAGCTCTCAATTAATAAAACATTCCTTGCATCGAATATCTCACATGTTCCCATGCATTTTAAGCAAAGCAAAGCAAGCAAGTTGATCTCGGATACACCTTCTCCCCAGGTCCAAAGACAGCTTCAGAAATGGAGATAGGCTGTCTGAACAAACAAAAGCTCTATACCGCCTTGCACGCTCACAGGGAAACGTTAGAGGGAACATTTATTCAAGATTTCTAAAGCATCTTCAGCGATGCTTATGTTTCAGGAGAAAGGATACATGTGACGGATACATTAGCACATTTGATCTAAACCCAGTCAGGTGACAGAATGGAAGTCAGCAAGATGAATTCTTCTAGTAAGAGAGGTTCACAATCCTTCACCGTCAACGTGACTAAAGACAGCGGCACAACACAAAAGCTGAAGTGGCAGGGCCTTGTCACGTCCAAACCATCAGTCAGGGGCTGTGCTACACTTAAGGAGATTTCAATTGAACCTTTCGTAACCTTTCGATAAAGGAAAATAGGATTCTTAAATTTACCAAAATGTATATTGATGTTCTGAAGCCAAAATCTTATTTTGTAATTATGTTTTTTAAAATTAATAATTATAGAAAAAAGGAGACTGACAACTATTTAAAGCAAATCTGCCAGAGCAGACACGATTATTTATGTTTAACCATCTAAACTAGGATTTGCAAATGTAGATGATGATGATGATGATGATAATTAAAACCAAAAACTAATACTAATGAACAATTTAACTACTGTTATGAATGAGATATCATAAATTAGAATCATGTTCTCCAGAATTGTCAAAATCAACCAGAAAGGATGCAAATCACACAGCGCTTTAACAATGAGCAAGGTCAAGAACATGCCAAAGCTGTGTTGGCATCAACATTTTCCAGTCGTGAGTCGGCTGCACATCACCATTTGTACATATTTAAAATGTAATCCCTGTTTTTACCTCCATGCGTTTGATTCCACCAGCACCTCTTCCCCCATAATAAGAAGCGTCCACGGTCGGCCATTTCTTCTTGGGTTCTGTATCGGGCTCTGGCATCTGCATTAATAAATATCAGGAGGGAACAGAAAAATTCAATTTTAGGTATTTGTATGTACTGTATCTTTGAAAATGCACAATTCATCCCAACAAAGTAACATCAAATATAAAACATTATTAAGGTCTCTCATAAAGAAAAAACTGATCTTACAGGTAGTGGTGGTGGAGGAGGTCTTTGAGGAGGTGGGTCTTTAATGACCTGAGAGGAAGAAAGTTAATTTGAAATTAACTCATGGGAATTCATACATTGAAATAAGAAGCTGCCATTGGCACTAATGGAAATTACATGTAATATGTGACAGTTTTCCCAGTTTTCTTGAGCAATCTAAAGATTAGATTCACAACTGAACAACTGGAACCTGGCACCAGCGCAATTGATTATAGAGATCTGCTTGTAAACCAACACTGTAGGCCCCAGGTGCAAAATAAAGAAAGCCCAAAAATCAACTTGTTGACAGGCGCGTCTTTGGGGTGAGCATGGTGGTCCGTTTATCTCTTAATTAATTGGATGAGGTTCAATGCTCCACAGCAATCCCCAATCATAAAGTCCTGAGGAATTAATTAGCTCCAATGAAATGCAGAAGGGAAACTTGGGCTTCTCTCCAGGCTGATCCCCAGTGCAAAGGAGAGGCAAGTTAACAGAATGAGATTCCTTCCTGCAGCACTTTCTGTGACTGTATATCTTCCGCAGAAACATGCAGCTGAATTCAGCAGGTGATTTCCTTCAAAGATAATGTCTTCATCATTATAATGGCCTTGGCAGCCACTGGCTCTGCTGCTTTATTAGTGATGTATCAGGAAAGCCCTTATCAACAAACCTTTCCTAGACCACAAGAAATGCCCAGATAAATATATATTTTCATGTTTTTTCTAAGGGCGTTTCTTTTTGAGCTTTTGTTGTGGAATCCTAGCAGTTAAATGTGAGAAGTTCCAACGTCAATGACCAGTCTCGTTCCCCTTTCATCACCCGATCACTCTCTCTCCTCGCTTTACTGTTCATGCGGTCAATAAAACTGGTGAAAAGGTCAAAAAAGATGATAGGTTAACAAGGCAAACTTTAGGAATGGAATGACTACACCTTCGAATTAAAAAGCTCTGCATAGTCGAACCCCTTAAATTAACACAATAGAACGTTTAAACAATCTAGATAAAACGCCTTGGGTGTAACCGTGTTTCACCTGTCGACCGTGTAACCCCTTCCACTGCAGAATCAACGCAAAATGGAAGTAAGCCTTGTCTCATTAAGTCTGAAGGATGGATACAATGCCATTGCAGGTTAAGCATTTACTAAATTAGTTTTCAGGGAACAAATGTCTTTTAATGATCACATATCATGGTTTGAACAGCTGTTTCATTCACATTAAAGCATACTGACACCATTTCACCAGTGTTACCATTAAAATGATGGAAAATGATCAATTAGAGTTAATTAATTGCTCTTTGACTCATAACTAACTGTCTGCAAATCCAGTCGTCTCCATCCGTGGGGTCCCCCTGTGCCACGATTAACATAACTTTGGACAGAACCTTGCGCTAAAGGATTAGCTTTTTTATTGAGTAATTAAAGATCAGATTTATATTTGTTGGACATATTGTGGGATAAATAAGGCATTACACAAATGACACGCTGGGCTGTTAGGATCTCAAACTACCTGACAGACGGCTGAGGTGTGAGGCAACCTCTCAAACACGGTTCGGACGATGAAGTGCAGATAATTAAATACAAAATGCCAGTATACTAGCCATCTGATACTCGCACGAGAGCCTAAGAACCACCGGCACAGCTGGGGAATCAACCAATCACAGGGGGTGCAACGTCCCCATATGGCTTTCGGGATAATTGTCCAATTGGAGTTTATAATCTGTCCGTTTCACCCCTTCGAACACACTGTTGTGTCAAGCTGTTTCTCAGGCTTAACACAATCATGGACAAGTAGCATGTAGCATATTTGCAAATTAAAATGGTGCATTTCCATTAACACGAAAATTAACCCGTTTGGAGTAAAACAGCAAACAGCAAAAGAATGATCGGAGAGGGGGTGTCTTTGGAACATAAATAAACAGATCCTTTTAAATGAAAATTTGTATAATTTCTACTGTAGTCGATTTTGAAATAATAAAACACTCCAAGTGGTCTTGGGGTGATCTTTCCACGAGTGCCGAAACATTAAACCCTCCTTTTTCTAAGCACTAAAACGTTCAGGACATCTGCATTTAATTTGACGTGCATTTGTCCGAAATGACATATCTGTGAAAAGATATGTGTTTGTGGATGTGTGTGCGTGTTGGGGGGTGCTGGTGCTTCTGTATTTCTCTGATTGCTGAAAACTGGCAAGGCTGAGTTTAAATATTAACAAAGCACACATGGCCCTTCTCTTGTGCCGGGGTCCCTGATGGAGAGGAACAGCAGCTCCTCAACCAAGACAAACAGGGCCGGGTCCAGACATGCTGCAGGGGGTTTACATTTTAATGCCTTTGTTGGTTTTCCAAAATATGCTTCCATCTCATCCTGGATCGGCTCCCACCAGGTTCTCAAAGAGAGGTGGTGCATATCATTTGGTGGTGCTCTGATGCCGATTGCCATAGCGACACTCGCCGGGCTTCTGAATACTAGATATTTTCTGCACCATCTGTATTTACAAGCTCATTAAAGCTGGAAAAGTGTTATTGCTTTTTATTTTAATTATTATTTTAGGCATAGGAGTGTGAGCTGTTCACATTTCTTTACAAAACAAAATGCCTTGGAAGTGTGATTTGTTGGAAATCAAAAGGAGAAATGAAAGTCACAAATCGCAAAATGAATGTTCATTTTTCTGTTCGGTGTAAATGTAAAGTGGTTCCTGGTTTTGTATCACGAACTAAAATAAAAATAAATGTGTAATTTTTTTTTAGTTTGCATAATCATATCATGTAATTTATTCATATTTTTTTTCTGAGAAAGAAACCACATTTTAAATAATAGAATATTGGGATGTTCATTCCATCTTCAATCCCTTTTTAGTCTTAACATAGATTATGTGGGCAAAACAAGGATATGACATTTTACAGGAATATGGCAGATGTGAAAATGTTTTGACACTTACAACCATGCAGCAGAGAGGCCAGAACCACCACATCAGAGCCAAAGTCAACAGCAAAAATAACACCAAGAACACAATGGCCACCACTGTACCGTCCGACTAATGAGAGAGAGAACATTTACAGTTAACTTGAAAGCTGAACAATACAAAAATAAGAACATACTGCATGTAATATTAAATATCATATACAGTTGTCCTGCGAGTAATTCTATTCTTGAAATCTTTTCATTTTTGACTTACACATGAGGAGGATGTGATGGTGAAAGGACTGGTCAGAAATGAAACATTGTTCAAAATGATCAGAACCTCCATTTGTCTGTAGGAAAAGAACACATGAGCAAAATATAACACTGGTCTTGAATAAAGTGCCAAGATAATTGTTGTTAATTGAAATAAAAAATTCACCCTCACCCACAAGCATATAATATAGTTAGAGTCATACAAATTTTTTATTTCATGTTTATAATAGACTTATTAAACGCTGTAACGTAAGGAAGCAAATCAGAACTTACTAAATAGAATAAACTAAATAAAAAACTAAATAAAAACTGTAACAAAAATGAATCTATATCTATTTAAATGAAATAAATGATGCTACATCTCACTGCCAACAGAAAAGCTCAATCTAAGCAGGAGCATTACGTTTTCATTCTGGGTACAAAATTTGTGAGAAGATTCTAACTTATTTACTGAGAAGGAAGTTGAAGGTGGCTTGCAATTAAGGCACTAATGATGAACGGCATTGTAATTTCCATATGTCTATTATGCAGGAGACAATTACCATGGGGCTAATGAGAATCCTCAAGCAGGAAATCGACTGACTGAACGCCTGAGATCCTTCCCAAAATGAGAGAATATGTAAAAAAACGACAGGCCATGATGCAGCGGAAGGAGCAATGACAAACAACTTTCACTAGGCTTTGAGTCTTGAGCTAGGCATTCCCAAGAACACAGAAGGACTTGAAATGATATGAGTTTGAATTGTAGCCTCTCTAAAACATTGTCCAGAGGCTGTAGCGAGCTCGTAAAGGGTTTCTTGCATGTTAACTAGGTCCGTGTGCTGAATGGATGAAAGGAGAGGCTAATTTAGCTGACATACTCAATACATGCAAATGGGAGGCAGGTTGTTAATCAAGCTGGATATATGTATGTTTGATGAAGGGAAGAGCTCTGACAGAAGCATTCCACAAGATTCCATTTCCTGGAATTTATTGGCCACGTTGTTTGGTTTTGTTAGACACGAGGCAGTTTGGCTAAATGTTTTGAGGGAAATGTGAGGCTTACGATGCTTTGTGAGACATGATCACTAAACACATTCAATCAACTGCTCAGTGCCTTTCAAAATCAGCGTTACTCTTGGATGTCGTGTTGGCAACAATCCTCGCAATCAGTAATAGGCAGTCTGTTTGTTTTTCAGAGGTACCGTGCAATCGCAATACGTGCCAAATTGTCCCACATCAAAATAGAAAATTTGCTGGTAACGTCTAAACGGCATTCCCAAGAGGCTCCCAATTACAACATTTATATTCAAAGCAGGTGAATCCCACGCTCAACAAAGAAAGCTGTTCCTGAAGCCGACCGCCTGCCTCAAGCGTCTAATTGTTTTCTTTTGTCCAGAAATGCAGAGAAGAAGAAAATCTGACAGAAGTTGTGCTGAACGACTTGCTCAAAAGTACTATTGCTGAAGTAGAAGGATGCTCATAGTGCCACGGGAGACCTGCGAGGTCACAAAGCACAGGGTGATGGAAACGGATAGTGACGTAGCAGAATGGGACAATGCGGCTCCCACTGAAGGCTTTCCAACTTCCTTTACAATTGAAATCGCACGCCCTGAATTATTGAAGACCTGATATATGCATCCGCTTTGACGGACTGCAACAAAACAGCGACCGAACTTTTAACACGTGTGACAGCCCTTTGGGAAAATTCCACAAGATGGTTAAATCACTGCCAAGCAATGGCCTCATATAGTCTGCTTTTACACTGAACAAGTGACACACTCTGAGATTCACTCGATGAAAGGCTGAGAGTGATAACAGCAACCAGATCAGAAAAAAAATCTTCCACCACTTTAAAAACACCCCATTTATCCACATCTGATATCGAATGGTCTTTCATTTTCAAATAAGTGACCATCTTTTTATCATCTGGCAGAATGAGAGGAGGAGCTCTAGAGGAGGAACGCTGCCATGTTCTGGGCTCATGTCCCACCCTCAGCGCAGATGGAACTAAAATGGCGGCCTGACAGATCAGATTGATTATTGATGAGGCACGTTCCATCACTCTCGCTGCAGGCAGGTGTCAGGTCTGTCCCTCAGTTATTTTTCTCACTCCGCTGTTGTTGTGAATGCGCAGGTGAGGACACGCTGCTGCCAGACAAAAGTTCCTCACCCCCTCCAGCCGAAGACTCAGGGGGACGGGTCCGGCCAGCGCTAATGGGCAGGCTGACAGATGCCCTAGATCCTGGTCTGACGAACCAACAGCTGTCGTTGCAGATGAGACCCTGATATCTGGTTCTACGTCAATGAGTCAGGTGGACCCTTCGAGTCCAAAAAGACAAACGCTGATATTCTCCAGTAGTCTGTTCCACCTCAGCGCTCTTATGATGTGTGTCCCGATGTATGGATTTTTATATGCACAGTTTTTGTGTGATTAAAAAAAATGTTTTCTAAATGCAAAATGGACAGATGGATTGGAAGGGACAGAGAGTGGTAGATAAAGAGAGAGACAGAACGAGAGAAAGAGACATTTCTAGCACTTCGACATGTTGCATGCGTTATTTGGTGCCTACTGTCTCTGCATGGTGAATTATTTAAATAGGAGTGTGGAAAAGGGAATCGGTGCATCTGTCGCACATCCTTTTAAAGCCCTCCACCAGATGTGTTTACTAGCCGTTCATAGCAGTAAACTACTTAATGGGTCACAGTTGCCAGCTAAGAGTTAATTAAGCAAGCCTTTTGAATGGCAACCACGTATGGAGGTTCAAACATCCTGGGAAAATCTGCACCACGATTTCACACAAGCTGCTCGCAGCTAATCCCAGATCTACACAAGGTGCTGTGTCTCTTACTCAATTCGATAAGGCAGCGCTGTGATATGACACTGAATGTCAGTATATGACATGATCATTTAATGGGTTGCAATGTTGTAGCTGAAAGTCTGTGTGATCTAAAGGCCATAACAGTCTGTTGGAAATTACGAGAGACATGTTTAATAGATTTCAAAGCAGCACTGGCGTTTCATCTGCACATTCCAATGAGCTTGACCACTCCAAGTTGTTTTTAGCAACTGACACCTGCTGCCCAAACACACATAAACACATACACCGTATATATTTGGAGTACTCACTGTCCCAATGAATGCAGCACAGGAGCAGGACAAAGCACATAGTCAGCCATCACCTTGCTTGGCTTTTGATCTGTAAAATAAACAGAAAGTTGTTATTGTTATGCAATGCTGGCAAATGAGTTGCGTAGCATCAGGCCATTTGTGGTGGTGTAGCCCAAAGACTTGCTGCAGCTGCTGACGTGTGCAGTCCAGTTGAAGGACCACAGGCATATTGCACATTGTCATCCCATTTGAAAGAATTTGTCTCTACGCTGCTGAAGGCACACAGAATTTCACAATTATGTACTTCCTTTCTGGTTACAAAATCAGTTAGAAAACATGTGTATCCCATATGTGCTTTTTCTTCTGAGGTGACAAGATAACCACTATTCTGGTAGAGTTAAAGAGTGACATTAGTATACATACATACAAGTATGTGCTTGTATGAAATGTTGACATTTGATCATTCCTGAGCATTTTTATAAAGGTATGCAGTATTATTGTCGTATTTTATTGTTGTTGTTGTTGTTATAATTAATGTTTTAGTTACATTTTTGTTCTGTTGAACAGGACTGCAAACAGTTCTGGGGCACCATTGACTACCATTGTCATTTTTCCTACTATGGTAGCCAATGGGATCCAAGAACTGTTTGGTTACAAGCATGCGTCCAAACATCTTTCTCTGTGTTCAACCAAACAAAGACATTTATACAGATACTAGAGAGTAAGTAATTCATGCCAGAATTTTCTTTTTGGGGTATTCTACTGTGAATGAAGAATGTATTATTTTGGGATTTTAGAGGATTGCACCGTAAACATCAACTATATAGAAGTATTCATTGTATTTTAAATTGTCAATATGGTGCAATTTAATCTTCACAGTAAAAAAAAGAACTTGATACGGACATAAGTTTAGACTGTAGAGTGGTTGTTCTTTTCTAAATAAAACAATCTCTATGTCCACAAAGAAGACAATTAGCAACCAAATATGACTTGTGTGTTTAGTTGAATTCTGTATTTTGTCTTTAGTAACCTAAATGAAACTGTTAGAAGTCATCCAACTGTTAAGCCACAACATAAGATCTTGCAGGAAAGGTGTGGCCAGGTCTTCTTGCATGATGCAACTGACTCAGACAGAGATTTTCTGTATGCAGTATCATACAAGACCAAGGAGAAAGTTGAAATAAACATTTGTACTTTATAACAATACTAACTGTTAGTAACTCCATCCACGGTGAAACTGCAGAGAACTTGTTTCCCCAGTGTGAGCCCGTTCCCCTTCAGAACAACGTCGAAGGACTCTGTGGTATGTAAGCCAGATGAGGACAAAATAAGAAAAACTTCTGGGCGTTCACCCAAATCAACGAACACGTACACACGCACAATTTCATCCACCTCTGATAGCTGTAAAACCTTTTAAAATGCTTACGGTTCACGCAGACGCTGGACGGCTCCACTGTCAGAATCTCCGTGCATGATTGCTTGAGGATCTGCATGATAAAAAATGCATTAAAATCATTACATGTCACTGCTGAATCATTGTATCAGCTATCACTGTCTGTTTTTCCGCGCCATGCTCTTTTGCATTCGCGCTACAGTGTTTGCTATGCCAAATCAACCTCAATGAGGGGAGCATCGCATACAGTGAAGTGCTTTGTGGGACAGACCCGTGTCAGACGTTATGGGGAAATTATGCGGTGCCATTTTCCCTCTTCGCCTCTATATTAGAGAGCGCGGGCTGACATTATCATATAAACAGGCCTGTAAGGGGCCATCGTTGCCTCTCCCATCATCCACGTAAATCAACAGAGGACAAACTATGCAAATCTCTGTACACAACGGGAAAAAAAGGCGACATTAACAGAAGATATGGTCCTCAAAATCACCTGCAGTGGAGATGAGTCTTTCGACGGAAATGGAGGAAACAAATAAATCAGGCTGATTGAATATGACACCTGATAAACTCTTTTATCATTAAAGAGGAGCCAAATCCCTGACTGGACATCGAGGTTAAAAGATACTGAGGATGGGTATTATAGTTCTTTAATGACTTATGATATGAAGTGATATAAAGAGGTTTCTGACAGGAATCTATACACACAGGAAAATATTAAAATCATATATTGTTAATTATTATGTTGTATAAACAGACTTCTGTTAAATAACAATACACATTTACAACTGCAGTGTCAATATATGTTATATTATTAAAGGGACAGTTCACCCAAAAATATAAATGTTGTTATTTGTTATTTATTACACGGCTCGTTGGAATGCTTGATTTTTATTGGCCAGTTGCGACATTTGCAGGTTCGTTATTTTCGTTCGTTAACCAGATATTTTTGCTAAAAAAATATTTCAAATTCACGTTTCATGTCCAGTTTTTTTTCTCATGTGACAAGTAACAGTGTATAATAAGTGGGATATTGTACAAGGAGCGGGCTGTTTTCACGAAATAAGCCCCTTCAGTGTGATCTGCTGAACGCTGAACTGAAAATGGATTGAGATCATGAATCTGACATTGGCCTGTTTCTCTTGTCAGTGTTCTGTGTTGAAAGATATACTGTCTTCCAGGCTTTCTGTGTTTTGCACAATCAGATCTTGCACCATCTTGCTACGATGACCTCACTGTAAGATGTCTTGAGATGTGTGGGCTGTGTGACAATTTTCACCAGTTCTGCTTATAAATGTTGCTAAATTGAAATTAATCTGACCTAAATAAAGCTAAACTAATCAGACTACAAAATGTTTCGAGACAGTGTAATATTTTGGCTCAGACATACTCACACATCTTTCTGTCTATTTGAAGTATAACTTTTTTATGGCAGAAGCTATCTAAATCAGGATCTATACACTGTATGAAAGGCGTCAAAATATTTAGTGAACAACTTCATCTCTGCGTATAAAAACATTCTTAGACATTATAACCGGTCTCGCTAAATCTATCCTTTATGCTTTTGCTTACTTCAAAATCTCTGTTAAATCTACTTGAGACTGCAATGCTGCACAGATTATCTCAAATCCAGGAAAACCAAGCAGAGAGCACCACAAGGCGAACTACTCCAGCCTCCAGGATTACTAATCACTGGAGAATGCCTGTGTTTTACTGGGCTAGAAACTCTGTTTGGCCAAACAGTCTTACTCAGTAATGAGATGGGTCCATTTTTTATCTTGTTTTTCGACAAAATATACTTCAACAAATTACAAAAAGGTGTTTGCATTTGTATTATGTGACTAACCCTGAAAACAATCCCAGAAATCAATGTTTGTGGTCACATAACTACACGCCTGTGCACAACAACACTGACCTCAGCTGTTACTGCTTTACTCGTGGCCTAAGATGTTCTTCGTACCATGTTTACAATGTCAAACAGAAACTTTGCTGTGTGTACATCAAAGGGCAAACCACTAAAAGCTCCTATTCAAAGCATTGTAAAGCAATGGAAATGGAAAGCATCCCAAATGAATTACTTAAATACAGTATCTATGTGGGAGGAAGCAGTTTTGGCAACTCCTTACAAACAGTGTTTGTGCATCAAACATAGCATCATCCAAACACAATGTTTATATGAACTTTCATTGTCTTTTACAATGGACAACCAAAGCTTATTAAATCTTTAAAAATTTTACTAAAAGTTTACACAGCAGCCATTTCACAAACTTCCTTGACCAGCATTGTTTTAGCATTATGCTAATGCAAATGTTTTACTGGTAAAAGCGTGCTCATTTTGAAGAATAAAAATGAAATACCTAATAACACATAATAAGCTAGACCACCTTCTACGCCATTACAGTGTTGTTAACTTTTGATGGTGTGGTGGTTACAGATAAGGGTTGCTAACCAAAACAATGTAGTTTCACATCTGACACACACTCACTCAACCATTTTGCACCCTGAGCAAACCCACGGCTGCTCTATGCCGTTTTGCTGAATGACTTTTTTACTTCAGTTCACTTAAAGTTTGTACTTCAATGATTTGCCCTAGTTTACTAAAACAGACGTTAAAGTGATAGTTCACCCCAAAATAAACATTCTGTCATCATTTTCTCAGCATTCTAGTAATCAGAACACGAAAGAAGATATTTTGAAGCATGTTGTTAACCGGCCCTGATTCACTTGCATTGGTTTTGCATTCAATAGAAGTGAATGGGGCCAGTGCTGTTCGTTTACCAACTTTCATCACAATATCTTCTTTCGTGTTCTGCGGAATAAAGAAACTCATACAGGTTTGAAGTGACAAGAGGGTGAGTAAACGATGACAGATTTGACATTTTTGAGTGAACTATCATTTTAAGAGAAATGCACACATATGTTGGGATAGGTAGAAGGCATAGGGCAAGGAGAACCTACCGAATTGACGATGCCTTTGAGAGCTTGAAAGCCTCCTTTGACTGGGAACACTTGCTCTCTGGTATCAGCCACATCGGCAAGCTGTTGGCAGGCATACAGAGAGATAATAAAGACAAAGCAGATGATGACATTTCCTTTCTCTTTAACTTTAAGGTCTTTAAGGTTTTTCATGATCACAGAGACAGGAAGAAAGCAGCAGTCCTATTATTAGAGGCAACTCAGCAACACCCCTGCACTGCAAGCGTTATAGAGATTACTGTACGGCGTTGCAAACACTAGCATGATACACATACGTTCTTGTGCGTATTAATATTTATAGCAATGCATGTTGTGTGCATGCAACTCCACATACTGACATACAATTGCGTATTGAAATTGCTAGAAAAGATGCTGTCAATATTACCTGTTCTTCGTCAAAGTCCTTAACGCCGACACAATAAACACGTGCCCCATACTTCCTTGCTTCTTCAGCCTGAAACACAACCGATTCATTATAGGATAACACATAATGACAGAATTTACTTTTTTGGGGGGAACTATTCCTCGAAATATTTGTTAGCAGCTCACCTCATCCTTAGTGAGTTGATGGATATATGGTTCAAGCTTTCCATCAGTCAAAGCCACAATGATACTAGAAGATCTTTTAACCTGTTTCTTCATTTGTTCAGAAGCCTGGTAGAAGAAGAACATTTGTGTTATAAAGCTGTGTATGAAGATGTTTTCAAGCACAGCAGGGACAAAAATGCATTCATTATCTATCATCCCAGCAGAGACTCATTTTGAGGCCAGATGGGATGTTGAACGTGGTGTGTTTATATAGAAAGTAAACATGTGATTAGTCTTATCTTAGCAACGAGCAGAATAAACTACTGAAACAATTAACCTAGTTTTTTGTTTACATATGAGACCGAGATACAGGAAATACAGCGAGAGTGTTCATACAAGCCAACAGTCGGAAACAAACGAAAAAGCACTGACTTGTGTAAATAAAATTCATAAAAGTTCATGTGCACTTGCACATGTAAAGTTACCAGTTCTATTCCTTTATGCATGTAGGTTTCACCTGCTGGTATGACCTCATTTAAACTCTTTAGGCCCTCTTCAATTTTTCGCCTGATAATGAAAAACAAATAAAACCGATATGTGAATTTGTTTTACCAAATGTTGTGTATATGGTAATGTAAGGAATAAAAAATAAGTGGTTATTTTACTCTCCCCAGGTAGACAAAGGCAGCCTTTACATCATAAATATATTACTCATCCTTATTATTAAATATGTAATGTATTACTGGTTTTCATACAGTAACTGTACCTGTCTCCAGTGAGTGGTAACATCAGCTCTGCTCTCGACGAAAATACTATGAAGGACACTCTCATATTTGGACTGAAATGGAAAAATGAAAAATATGGAAATGTGTGCAAAATCATAGCTAACAAATGGAAAACCAAAAATAATTTTGTATCTATACAGTTATATATATTTTTTGCATGCTGAACAAGTGATGACACAAAGCTTTACAATGAAGAATGCCACATGGGGAATTACTTTTTTTGGACGTGTTTGTTCCGTTACCAGATTTGCATAATTCCTTCAATTAAAATGTTTAAAATTACATTTGTATTCAAATTTTAAGATTTCTTATATTTTAGATGTATGGTTATATTATATTTTAAGATTTTTTATTCCAATAAGAATTTGATCAATTAGTAATAAAGATAAAGATAAGCACGAGGAGATTCTGGTCAAGTGCTGTCAGAAAAATCCTGTGATGAGTTCCGACACGCCAATTTCCCAATCGTCACAGTTTGTTTATGAGTAAGTTACCCAACGTGACTAGCTAATAAAAGCTTGTGACTCACAAAAATTCCCTTCTTGGACCAAGTAAGTGATTAATTGATATTCAGACAGGAAGCAGGTTGTCATGGGTGATTCATGCAGACACCCTATTGGTGTGTATATTTACCTGTCACTTCCTATATTTGTGCATCCTACCATTCGCAATAAAAGCAGGACATACAACAGCTTTTCTGAATCTAGACCCCATCAAATTCAAAAGTAACACTGTAATTCTACTATGTTTCTTTGTTCATTTTTAGCCAAGCATTTACAAAAGAGGGTATTTGAATCTTGTATCTCTTTTTTTCTCAGACAGAACTGGCACATAATCTGAAAATTATTTAGCTGATTATGACAAGTACATTTCAATGAAGCAGTTGGTCCTTCTGTCCTGAAAGCTGATACAGCACAGGAACATGTTGGGCTCCTCTACACATTTTAAGTCAGTTCTCAGGACTTTGAGCATAAGGAGAGTTGCTGCTTTTTCTCACATAGAGTGACATCCAATCCACAACCATCCCCCACGTGAGATATTCAGGGAGAACATCCAAATATGTGCAAGCAGCCAAATAGTGGGAAGAAGAACAGACAGAACGATAAAGATTGATTGCGCTTGATAAATAAAACCACTCTCCAAATGTTACTACGATCCTCAACACAAATAGAAAAATGTATGTGTTATCATTACAGAACCTTTACTACACCATACAACAACAAAAAAGGATAAATCACTATATGATTTATTCATACAGCTGGTCCATTCAACGCTTGATAAAGGACCCTAAAAGAGGCAGTGCGGACCACATGGCGCAACAGAAGAACATCGAAGTCTATGGCACTGGTCTTCCCGCACTCATGACTTAAAGTACGTTGGCTGCGTCTTCTCCTTTCATGTGTGAGGGATAAATGTGCTGTTGGATGGTTGCAGTGCAAATGGCCATTCTCACAGCCCAGAAGACGGAGCCTCTTTGCCACCCACTCCCACCTGCTCCCTTTGCTATTTTCTCAAGCAGACTGCTTTCTTCTGGCTAGGTCGCTACCGTCTGTACTGGCACATACATTGAGTCAATGTTACATAAGTTCACATTCATCTGGCGATTTTTTTGTTGTTTTATGTTCTGTGATATTTCATGTGTATAACCTCCTAGAAGACATGGCCATTTCAGAACCGGATGTGTAGCTGTGATGGATATTGGGGGATTTTTTGTTCTCATGAACACAAAAGAATATATTTTAAAGGATGAAGGACAGGAAACAGTTCTGGACCTCTTTTGACTAGCATTGTAATTTTTCCTTATATGGTAGTCAATGGTGGCCAAGCATTCTTCCAAATATCTTTCTCAGTGTTCAACCAAACCGAGAAATTTAAACAGGTCCGGAACAACTAGAGAGTGATTTTTACATGACAGTATTTTAATATTTGGGTGAACTATCCCTTTAAAGCAAACATGCTTTTAGCTATAGATTGTTGATCATATATTACAGGTAGATGCCATTTGTGTTTTTTTATTAGAACATCAATTAAAAAAGGAATACAAGAATAGTTACCTCACAAATCTGTCTGTAAGATTTTTGACGAAGTCATAGATCTGACCCCAGTCAGTTGAAACACTTCCAGATCTGTAACAAAGCGAATGACAGAAAGTCAGCACAAAACAAGAAAGGATCCAAAGAAAAAGACACCAGCGTTATTTAATTATACATATCCATCAGTCAAATAACAGAATTAGAATTTGTCATGTGGTTATTCTAAGAGATGTGCTGTTTATTACTGTGGCAAGGAACCTGTTGAGTCAGCTAAGATTCAGCGATAACATTGTGTCATGATGGAGTCTAGTCTATAAAGGGCTCAGCACAGACCCTGTGGTATGGTAACAACACGCTATCAACACAGTCATATCAAACTGATGGCAAGTTCAATTTTCACCATCTCTCAGTTCTGGGGCCGCCGCATCACTCAAACGCCTAACAACAAATCAAACCAGAGCTGATGTTAAAACAATACTAACTAAAACTTGAGTAAAAATACTTACAAAAAACTACATTTAAGGTAGTTAGTTAGTAGAGTTGACACATATCATACATATTATATATATATATATATATATATATATATATATATATATATATATATGTAACACCACACAAATCAACTTCAAATCAAACTATTAGTTTCCGTTAGACGGTAATTTGTACAATTTGTACCGTCGGACTGATGTGTGTAAGAGACTTCTGAAACCTGTGACATTAACATCGATACAATGCAGTGTCTTTAATGACAAAAGTGTGTAAAATGTGCCCTTGATATAACAGCTACAAGGTAATTGAACTAATAATTATAGTCCACTGCATGTGCTGAGAACATAAAACACAAAGGATGTGTAGGCTAATTAGAAAATCATTTTTATGCATAGTCTTCATCTCAAGCCAAGGTCAGAGAATCTAGAACATCAGAGAGGATCAAACCGCATCCAAGTGAAAGAGTCTGATGTGCAAGGAAGTTTCATTTCCGCTCATGGCCACTCGGGGCTGGATCAACAGACCCTGCCATCTAGTTCTAGTTAATGTGTTGTCCTCAGTCCCCAAAAGATCAAAAATCGTATCACCAAAGATGATGGCGATATCAACTCTCAAAGGGGCGTTATCAAATCTAAAGCAGCAGACAGAGAGTCAACATACAGACAAGTATGCAAAGTTGTAAAGGATAAAACTATAACTATACTCAAATTTAAGACAAAAAACAGAAAAGTTAACTTATGGGTTACCAGTATGATTTAAGAAAGATATGATCTTACAAGCGAACAGATAAGCAAAGGTCACAGTTAACCAATGCCGCAAACACACAATACGAAACGTGTATCATATTTTACCACAAGATTCAGACAAGAACCTACAAAAGGCGTTTCCTTTTATCCAAGCGTCTTGCTGTTGGATGCAGTTTGCCATTTGTCTGGCAATGATGTAAAAGGTTACTGACAACTACAAACACGATCATCCGAACAAAATACCACGTTATAAAAGTTGCAACCGTGTCAACTGTAAACTTAATAGGCCTACGTCTCCTATTCAGAACTAGCGAATGAAAGGGGACACTGAATCTGGAGAGCACATACCGGTCCAAAACAAAGTAAAGGTCGTACGCTCCATGACAAGATGGTTGTTCTGCTTTCAGAGATGAAGTGAAACAGAAGAAAAGCGTCGCGGTTATCGCCAGGCTCCAGTGATTGTTTCCGACGAGCGTTTTCACTGTCATGACGGTTCTACGGGTCGCGAACGCTGGACAAAAATCACACAATGGCCTTCAACTTCAAGTCCAAATGGTCTCTCCTTAAACGATGGGAAGTCAAAGCAAGTTGAAAACAAGAGCGCTGTGTTCTCCGGACTTTCACAACATTGTCGAATTTATAGCGGTGCAGAAAAGTCCAACTTCTTCCTGTGAAGCATCGGCAACGTCACAGTCAAATTTCTTCACCCATCCGCTTTACATCATCACCCAAGGCGGCTGACAGGAGCCACTTGTTGAAAAAGAGTTCAAGGAAGCAGAGCGCAACTTGTTTTAAAAGTCGCTTGCACGTTCGGGCATTTCACCTAGTTTTAATGCGCATGCGCTACCAGATGTGCAACAGAGGTTTTTGAGGTCGATATGCCGTTTGGCCCGAGCACACACCCAGCAGATGTGCCTGATGTTCTCTTCAAACAGTGATTTTAATTAGAATTGTTGTGTATTTAAATAATTGCCCTCGGTTTTTACTGAATGCTAAGTTAGTAACACTCTTATTTAACTCTTAAATTGCTTTTAAAACTTTTCAAGACTGCTTTTTTATGACACCAACTGTAAACTTGTGACAACATAGCCTTGAGTCATCGTTTAGTCTGGGGATTTTAATGAGCATGCAATAAGCACTGACAGCAGTATATTCAGAGATATTGGGCAATATTAGAAGGCACGGTATGACAAGAATGACATTCCAAAGAGATCTCTAAAGATTATTCTACAGATTATTAAACGTTCCATTACACAACACGTTTATTCATTTGTGGTTTAGGAAATAAAGAATAATAATGAGATTGGACTGGTTACATTTATATCTTAAAGCCTTTTTATATGCTGTATATCAAGGTGAGCTCAAACAGAAGAGAAGAACACGCAGTTGTCATTGTATTGGGTAAAGCCTAAGAAGGGAACAGGGATGATCACTTCTGAATGGAACGTCTCAATATTGACTAAGAGCCAGGTTTATTTGAAAACTGCCAAGTTATTAGCTTCACAACATGTGTGCCTTTGGTTTGAATTTACTTTGATGCAGAGAACCTTATGTGCAAAAGCATTCATTTATTAATTCCTCATTCCGATATTCTCTATACTAATCATAGTAATCATATAGACAAATATCCAGTCTACTGTACATTTATTCTTTAGAGACTATATTCCATATTATTTTTATGCCAGCCAAATATATCAAACATATGAGAGACAAATACTTTCCCTTAAAATACAAAATCCCTGTTATATCTTTAAAGCCTTATTAAAAAACAAATTTTACTATGTTTTTATACGATTTTGTCCCCCCATTGTATTCATTATAATTCCTTAGTATCTGTTACAGCACAACAGTGAATTGCTTCATTAATCCTCCGCTGCACCAATAGGACTCATTTCATTTCATTCACATTGTCCGTTGCCATATTGCCAATATCAACAATTTTTTTTCATTTTCTTTGATTAGAACTTTTGAAAACAAAAGTGTTTTTGTGATGGAGTTAGGCTAAATACAATGTAGTCATGCTTTGAAATGCTGAAAGCACCATAAACTATCATGAATTTTTAAGAAGGCTATGATCAAATAGTTGAATCATCACAATTAGCATATATTATATTGTAATATAATTGTTGTGTATCTAGATAATGGATCTGAAGTACTGCTGGTATTGTAAACACTCTGTGTGTTTTACATGCTTGATTATGGTGATGCTGGAAGTTCTATTCCAGCGGTTGTCATGGACATTTTAGTGATAATAATAATTGGAAATGACAAGGAAAACAATCCAACTAATTGTGAAATGCATTGAGGTGTTGAAACTCATTATCAGGGGAGTCCATAACAAAAAGGTGTATCAATAATTTCAGCATCCAACATTTGCATCTACCGTGAATTGGTAAACAACCGCCAAGAAACAATAGGTTCTGTATATAAAATCACAAAACACAAAAACACTGCTCTTCGTAGTGATGCACTTAGAAGCATGCCAAGTGGGTGGTAATATGTAATGAAGGTTGTTCAATATACATATTTCATATAAAAATAAGAGTTGAAGTGAAATGAAGGAAATGAAGGAGCACTGGGCAGCCATTAATGTCCTGACAGCATTCAGAGTCAACTTCACAACCTTCAGTGCTACAACTGAGCCTTTAACATCAACAGAACATCCACAAAGGATTTGTTGTATTTTAATACGATTCCTTAGACTGTAAAAAATACAAGAAGAATATGTTTTTGGTTTGTTGTTTGGCGAGTATGGCTTAAAGGTATACTTCACCCAAAAATTCTGTCATCATTTACTCACCTTTACTCAAGTTGTTCCAAATCTGTACACATTTCTTTGTTCTGATGAATACAGAGAAAGATATTTGGAAGTATATTTGGAACACCCCCCCCCCCCCAGTTGTCTGTTGAACACAAAAAAATTTTTTTATAATTTAAAGTTCTGGGAAACTTTTTACTACCATTGTATATTGGTCTACTATGGAAGTCAATGAGGAGAAAAATCTGCCTGGTTATAAGCATCCTTCCAAATATATTTCACTGCGTAAATCAGAACAAAAAATTTATACAGATTTGAAGCAACTCGATGTTGAGTAAATTAAAAATTTTGAGTAAAGTATCCCTTTAAAAACATTAAAGGCTTCAAGATAGTTATCTTTTAATCTATTCTATGATAACAAGATCGAAAAAAAAATTGTAATGCAACAAAATGTTGCAACATTTATAACACTGTTATTGACAAGCACAAGTTCACGTTTCAGCCACTAGGGCGACGTGGACTGATTTTAGCACACCAAATTTGACCTCATCTTGTTGTTGTCCACCACTGCAGCTTATGGGACTACCTGAATGATGTTTCCCTTTAAAATGTACTTAGCGTTTATGTTTTTTCACATTCTGTCCCATAAATTGACCAGTCCAACTTTAGGCCAGTCCAACCCACTGGACCAGACCTCCATCAGTGTCGTTCATGCCATCAGTACCTCAGATTATTGCTCACAGCACGGACGGGACTCAGCTGAGTCCGACTCGCACGTCTCCTCTCATTTCTTCTGTGCACTCTGAAAAAAGAGATGAATTGTGGCTGAATGGAATTAATTGTTGCCATGGTTGGGCCTGTCATCTTAATGAGAGGATTCTGCAGAGTGCCTGCTCGTTCTTCCCCTTGTGCGTGGAGCAGGCGTCCATGAACGTACCCAAGTAGGACTGAAGAGGGGAAAATCAAACCAGACAGGGCTGGGTTGGGTTCATGAGGATTGACCTGTAAAAAGACTCAATCAGAGCAGGTAAAAGATGCCGAAGAAGAAGAGTGCTCGCACGTGCATGACAAGGGAGAGAGAGACCCCAACACAATCTGGTTTGTTTTTACACAGCCATTATAAACTAATGTAAAACTAATATTCTTACATAATACCTAAATATTTTCTATTTCCTTCAAAACTATTTAATTTTATTTTAGTCTCTTTTTTAAGGTTTTTAGATTTAGATTTTTATGTTCCTTCCCCTTGATTCCTTTTTCCTGACAACAAAATGCATATGAACATATCTTGTAAACTACACTACAAATGCACAAGTTAGATGTTCCTGATTTAAAGATGTAACCAACAAAGGACAAAAAAACTTTCTGACTTATTGCACTAATTCATTTTTATTCATATAAAAATATTTGGTCACCGCTGCAATACTACCACCGGATCTGTCACCTATCTGCTCGGAGAAGAGCAGTTGAAAGCAGTCAGAGAACAAGCAAATTAAAATCTGTCTCTCAGCACAATTTGAATATGTCATTTCCTCTCTCTCTCCATCTCTCTCTTTGTTTACTCTCTTGACAAGCAGCCTGTGCTGGCAGCTTTGTCCATCAAATGACACCTGCTTCTCCTGATTGTTTGCTCAAATTCCTGTCCAGAGCTTTGTAGATAAATGTCAGTATTTTTCTCTTGCTGTCTTTACTTTTATATCTTATGAAACGCACGTGGCCGTGGTGGATAAGCAACTGCATAAATATGGCACAAAGATTGCTTTCGCTCATACAAAAAAAACTAAAGGTATTAATTCATTCGCGGTTCATCTGGATTTCTCTTCAAAATACTTATACAGTATAAATAATAAAATGTGTTTAATAATATTTTATTTATTATATTTTTATACTGTAACACTAATACACGTGTGGCACTAATGTGGATCTAAATGGAACAATATTTTCACACTTGAAATGGTTAAACCTGGGTCATTCTAAATGTTGGGGGGTTATATGTTTAACATTTAACATTTGTTAAAAAATGCTTGTTCACCGTTTAATGGCTAAAAGAAAAATCCCTCAGGAAGTGCAGACTTGCAAAGAAAAAAGTTCATGAATGCCAAGCTGATGTAACACAAAACAAACTGTGTTCTATAATACATGCTCTAGTTACATTTGCCCAGGGCCCTTTTCCACATTCTAAAATGTGATGCCATGTCTTTGCTATCAATTATGATATTTAAGTCTCTTTTGTAACATTTAAAGCACACTGTTTAATTAAGATCATGTTAACTAATAAAGATAACAGGCACTATCGTAGTAACTTCAACTCTTGATTACTGAAATGTTCTGAACACTGAAAAGAATTTTCATCCTTTTAAACAATTATGGGTCACACTCGAGTTCACATGTTGGGGGGTTATCTCCTTAATAAATATGACAAGCTTGCCACCCTAGATCTCCTGTGAACTCCTTGAGGTTTCTACTGCAATGTGACAAAGGCATCAGACAGCAAGAGCCTGCGAGTTCCTCTCTCTGTCAGCTTGTCTTGACAGCTGCCATTTTCAATGGCCCGGCATCTCTACCACCGCCTGCACACTCACGCTCTGCATTTGTTATTTTTTCCACCTCACCCTTCTCAGGAGTGCCGAGCAGGATTACAACAGCCAAAAAATCAACAGTGTCACTTTCTATTAAAGGCAAGTCAAAGGAGAGTTTATGAAAGCTGCTTCTAACTTTATGACATGGTTGAGAAGGTACATTTTGGGGCAGGCATTTCGGAACCCTCCAGCCTGCTTTCTTTGGTGTCTGGTCTGTTTTTTTATTTCAGTTCCAGTTTGGACTTATTCCTTCAAATTATTTCTCAAATTATTGCAAAAGAAATCAAAGTAATTAACAAACTTACAAATCTTTATTTATATTTATATAATAGGGGGGGAAATGCCAGACAAGAAAGAAATATGTGGCACACTATAAGGCAACAAAAGCGTGATTCCAAACCTGGGTGAGCAACACATCACCTGCCATTACGGCTTGATACGAGGCTCTCTCATTCTTCTCATTCATTGGCGAGAGCTGTCTGCGATGTCAGGGCACATCTAGAATGATTCTATCAGTCATTTCAGCCAAGCATAACACAAATGTCCAAAACAAGTGAGAGGCAGAAGCAGCTGCAGTGCTCACGGTTCAACCACATCCTTCTATCTGGAGTCTGGATCATCACCAGTGCTGCAGTTTTCAGACAGATGGACATGCATACCTTTTTGTTTTTCCTTTTTTGAGATGCCAATGAGATTCTGGATATATTTGTGTGCACAAACAACCCTTTAGTGGGCGCCATCAAAATGAACCGGATCACAAACAATTGTTGCCCTGCCAGGTGTACATGTAGAAACATAACTGAGCTGAGGAAGGGAATACACTGTGGATCATTACCACATTTACAATTGTTCTTAAAGCATCAAACAATGTGCACACTCAGGCACATTGTTTAAATTGCTTTTGTACAGAGGCATCTGCCAAAAATCTAAAAGTAAGAATAAATCAGGCTAAAAGGCAGGCCCTTACTTCTGGACTGTCGTTGTAATGTTTGGATATTATCCTTTGTGTGGGCATGTTGTTTTTTGGAATAAATATTAGTGGAGCGATATCCATCCTAGAAAATTGCCTTCTTAAAATGTTAAATGAAATAAATAGATACAAGCTAACACATTTTCCAAGAACTATAGAAATGATGTGCTTCATGCTTTTCACCTGTGCATGCTATTGCAAAGCAATCGATGATATTACGAAATTAAATAAACCTGCCATCTATTTCCTGACTACATGTCCTGTAGCCTCAGTACAGGTTAAATTACATTTAATAATTTTCCTCTTTTTGTGATTTCATTTTTTCATGTAAAGCTGCTTTGAAACAAAGTAACATTGTAAAAAAGTACAATAAACGAAATACAACCAACAGAACATCTATAATAGAGATCAAAATGTCAAACGAATATCTTTAAATGAATTTAAAGTTGAATTATATATGTAACATTTTTAAATAAAATAAATTACAATGAAAGCTGAAGTTCTTCTGGGCCAGTGTTTATGTCTTGCGAAGTGGGTATAAAAAAACTTGAATTGAATAAGAGATCATTTGCATGACAACCGTCAACCATGGCAATCTAAATGACAAAATTTTCTCAGATCTGCAATTTAAAAACTTAGTGCCACAAAACTGGAATGTAATGGATTTTTATCCTGTAGGTATTTTTGAAGAGTCGAGAAGCATATCCAGACACCCATGTTCTGTGGCAAACTGAGATTACAAGCCATTGAACTACATTTTCCCTCCCACCTGAAAACCTCCATGCTTAAGTGCCCACTTTCTCCTCTCACTAATCATCTATTACGGTAAATGACTTTGACGCTAATGTACAATGCAGCTGTGTGTTCCGGAGCACCTAAACAAGATTTAATGTGAACACTTATACCAGTAAGCTCTGGCCTATCTGTGCAATATTTAGCTGGACATTGAGCTGCTCGGCCACCGCCTTAACCCATATTAACCTAACACGAAGTGCTACACTCCCTTCTATTTCTTATGAACGGCGGAAAGGACGTCACGCTTCAGTAGAACTTTAATACGGTTCAGAAACAATCACTGACAAACACTGCAGTCCGTTCGGGGAATGTGGCAGGCCTGCGTCTCATTGAAAGCAGGATCCTTGATGTGAAGTCAGGCTTTTTCCTCGAGGCCAAATTCATGGCATGAATAAGAAGACGGGTAGACGGCTCAGCCATTGATTCTGGCTGGTTTCCTGGTAGCACGTCGTATACTCTGGGCTCAGGGAAGTCTGTTACTTTTTCACAGGCCGTGTCCAAGAACAACAACTCGAAGGGTGGATCGAGAGAAGTCACAAGTGAAGTATTTGCAACAAATACAGTTTTTTGTGTTTGTGTTGTTTTTGATCTATATATATCTGTTTGTCACAAATACAAACACATTTTAGGTGTGACTATTATCCTGAAATGCATTCCTTTAAAAATGATGATGAATCAAAAGCATTATGTATGCCATCTCAATCCATCAGCCAGCGAAAGAGCCATGGGGCTTGCTCACACATCCACAGCTCAATGTAATTTTGCCAGTTTTAAACTTTCATGAACTTTTTTCCACTATCTACTCCCCGTGCTTGGAATCGGAAAACTGCCTATGTGCAGTACAACTCTCTCAAACACACAGCTGATCTGGGGCTGCCCCGCAGAGTCCCGCTGTTCCACAATTTGCTGGCTGTCTTTGATTTACTCTGCCATGGTCGGCTCAGGCCACCGGGGTTTCAGAGGTAACTGGCTGTGCTGACAGCTTCTCCTCAAGGCATTTGCCATCAACTTACCATATCACCCCTCTCTAACTGCAACATCAAACAAACTCAGTAAAAAAATAAACTAAAACAACAGCATCAAATGTCAATACCCCAGAGTGTGCTTCTGCTGTCATGGCAAGTTTAATTTATGGAGAACAACAGCTGCATTAAGCCCTTAGGTAGCTCTCAGGAAAATTGAAAAATACTAGAAAATCATAAAATATGCTAACATAAAGGGAAAACATTCACGTGTTGTTAATATTCTAAGATATGATTGAACTAAGTCCATTTTTAAGGGTACACCAGAGTGGTAATACACATACAAATAGGTGTCAAGATTTTAGTATAGTGCATTGTGTATTGTAACTAGATTGATAGTATGTTCCATAAGTATATTCTCATTTTAATTCTTATTTTTGATATTGGCTATATCGCATTTGTCGTGAACGTGGAGGAAGAACCCAAGTGCAGGCAGCGGGGATGCATGGGGTTTAACAAATAGACTTTAATAATAAAACGAATACAAAACAAACACCCACGATGGGAAAAAACACTAACCAAACTAAATACCAAAACAGCAAAAAAACACTTCCCACAAGGGGGGCAAAAATAACCCACTAGGAAAACAAATAAGGTACTTTGGCACATACACGGTAACAGGAACAAGGAAACTCAGAGCAACCAACGAGCACAAGACAATGGACAAGAGGGCATTAAATAGGTAACTAGCAAAGGAGATAACAATGGGCAGGTGTGGGGAATGAGACACAGGAGGAAAGCTATAGTAGGAACGAAAGGGACAGGGCCAATGACGAGATTGGAGAGAACGCATATTATGTCCTGATAGACAATAATACGTCTCTCACCACATAAAACACGTGGGTCTGTCCTGATTCTGCCCCTAGACTAGAAAATCTAGTAGAATCTAACCTAGACATGACAGCTTTAGTTTGCCAACACCATGATGGGCTTTACTTGCTTTACAGGTAGAATGGTTAAAACTGCATTAGAAAGTTCTCTTGTGATAGTTCACCCAAAAATCATCATTTACACACCCTCTTGTCATTTCAAACCTCTATGACATTTTTTTTCCAGAACACAACAATGTTGGTAACCAGCACCCATTCACTTTTCCCTGTTTTTTTGTCAATACAATTGAAGTGAGACTGTGCTGTTCAGTTAACAACTATCTTCAAAATATCTTGTGTATCAAGTTTCTTAAAATTCATCTCAAGACCCCTGTATTCTCTTCCATTCCACAGTGCTTAGTCAAAACCTTTTCAGAAACAAGAACTTAAATGAAATTAATCCAAAATATACAGAGCTTCCCTGAAATGATTGGACTACCTAGACATCCTACCAACTGATTTTTATAGTATAGTTTTGTACATCCCTAGACACATTACCAGCCTGTCCTGCGGATTGAGAGAATTTGAAGGACTGCTGGGGTCCGGCCCAGTCCTTCACTGCCAGACGTGAGCTTTCCCCCGATCACAGGGGGGTTAAGCATATGCCCTGGGGCCTCCCAAAACCTGGACCATAAAACTTGCCATGGTGGCTCAGCTCAGCCACGAACCCTGAGCTAGTCTGGCAGCTTAGGGGAGGATCTGAGGCCTGGATGACTGGGCCTGCGGTCAGAGCCAGGACTGGACTCTCTTGTACTATGAACAGGTATCGTGGATTACAAACAGCATACAAATTTACAGAATTCTATAGTGGAGAGAGGACTGCTTGAACAGGTGCCATGGCACAGAAAATGTGCTCAATTCAGACATCCAACATGTATGTGACTCCCTCTAGACACTCAATACGAGAACCTAATCTTTACACGGAGATTCCCAAAGATTTAAAGACAAAGGTGTTATAATGCATAATGTTTCCAAGTTTTCAGGAAAAAAGGGAGTGATGATGTCATGCTCTGGATGCCAAAGCAATGTGCCCCGTCTAAAGACGCATTGTCTAAATGTCTCCTTCACTTCCCAGCAAAGTTCACTAAACTCAGAGGCTGATAGGTCTAAACTGCAGGGAATATAGAGAAGTGAAAGATACGTCCCCCGTATCACTTTTTCCAAATCTTTTCTCTGGCATTGACTAACTTGCTCTTGATTGTGCTGTGGGAGTTGCAGAAGGACATCAGTGCACTTGTCTGAGGCAATGAAGCTTCCCCCCCTCTTCCTCTCGCTCTCTCTGCACAGCCCTCGCTGTGTTTTTGGCAGTCACAACTGACCATCATGAGCCGTGGTGCCAATTTTAGTGAAAACTGGCACATATGGCAGCTGAAGTGCCATATGCCATAACAGAATATTTTTGGCGGTTTCCTCCATTTGTATAATCACTGGATGCGATATAAAAGTGGTTCATTATTAATTTTTCTTTTTACCATTTTGTACCCCTTTAAAAGAACCATTTATGCAAGCGCAGCTCATAGAGTTCATATGAAAAGGAGCATAGAAAAAGATTAAAGGGGATGGATTTGGGATTAGTCATTTTACAGGTGAGCCTTTGATACTTTTGTCAGGCACCTGTATATAAGTCTATGACTATGCGGTGTGCACTATTTGTGTGTGTGTGTGTGTGTGTGTGTGTGTGTGAGAGAGAGAGAGAGAGAGAGAGAGAGGGAGAGAGAGAGAAAATGCAAAGTGTTTTTGTTCTTTTGCTCTAAACACTTGACATACGAGGTCCGTTCTTCCCTACAAGGCTTAGACTCCTTCCTTTTCCTCTTCTGCCCTCCATTGGAAAGACCATGTTAAGTCGTCAGTTTACTGCTCTAAATCTAATTCAATCTAATCAAAAGCAGTTCTGTCTGTTAACGCAATACAATTCCAAGACAGATTGACAAAAAATCTTTGTAAAATAACTTCCTACTGCATAAAATATCACAAAGAAAGACCAATATTTCTGACTGCTGAAGAAATGAACAGTTGGTGCTTAGGTTTATATTGTATATATATATATATATATATATATATATATATATATATATGTGTGTGTGTGTGTGTCCTCCCGCTAATATGACAATGCCACACCTGATATAAACATTAATCAAAACATTGATTATTATGAGCCTTTTACCTCAATAGGCCCAGAGGCTGATCTCCATGTTGCCATTCATGTTCCTTTGCAAGAAATTTAGTGCAACACAGCTGAATTGCTAAATAAAAACAATCTAATATTTGTTTACTATGTTGTGCCCTGACATGCATCTGTTTGAAATATGCAGATGTTTCTGCCTCTCTTTGCTGGTAATACAATTGCATCATTCTATGTTAGCACACAGCACATCTGAATACAACAATTAAGACATGGAACAATTAAGACATGTAACAATTAAGACGTTAACATGTAATAATTCAAAATTCAAGATAATCTTTGACCTTCTTAAGCATCTTAGGTTTTTGTGTGATATTAAAGGGGGCTTTTGTGACTTCAAAAAAGTTGTGTTGCATTGACAACTGATATCAAAGTTAAAAATCAGTGTATCCTGGAGAGAATTCAAATCTGTCATTCACTTTACACAATGAAAAGATATTTTCCCCCAGTGAAGTATAACAGGGGCTACAGTATATGACTTAAAGACAATAGAAGAGGAGGGGAAAGTCATTGTGTCCATCGCACAGCCTCCGCCAGCCACCATGAACCTGCAGATCATGAGCCAAGCAGATGGCTACTGATAGCTTTCAGATAACTGTATAGGAAAATAGTCTTTATCATGCTTGGCTAGGCAAGTGTTCTGAGCACAAGGAGATTTAAGTGTGTGAATCTTTATATGTCAAAAGCCTCAGAATAACAAAAAACAATTAAGGGGGGGGGGGATATGAAGATATTCATATCTTCCTAATTGCATAAATTCCATGTTGTTTTTTTCAAGAGACCTGTATCTACAAAAATACCCGAATGCCACAAACCTTGTGCCAATATGATTTAATGAAAAAAAGTGTAGAAAGTATGAAAAAATTGACTGAGACAAAAATACAATTTGTGCAAAGCAAAAATAATTTACCATATCAATCTCAGTTAGTTCCACATATTTGAGTTACTATTTTGTAATCTACCATGAAGATCTTTAAAATAGAAAATAATTGTCTGCATGATTAATTAATTTCTGTAAATTACAATATCAAATGAGAAAAATACTTCAACTGTGAATTGTGTGTAATGGACTTTATGGGTAAACGTAAAAAAAAAATCTTTAAATAATATGTTATACTTATATTTAGTCTGTCCAAATTATGATCCTGGAAACCTGAAACACTTTTTCAGCAAAAGAAACTGTTGAAAAATATATTAATACTTCAGAAATGTATTGACGTGATCATAACTTTGCAGTTACATTTGCAAATAGAAACAAAAAAAGAATTTGAAGAGGTCTACAGTCTTCAAAACAGTTCACAAAAAATAATTTTGGCTATATTTTATCATTCCAGAATGCTCATCTAGAAAACTTGGTTTTCCTACTGATTATCAAAATTGAAATGACCTTTGTAAAACAACACAGTGAACACAGTACTACATTCAATTACTGGAGATGATGATGATGATGTCATGATTTTACTTATTGCAAGCACAGCCACCCACTTAAATATAATAAGAACACCTGAATGTGTTATATGGTGTTAGAAATGTAGTATTTACGTCTACAGTTAACATGTTTGGCAAAGGTCTCCAAAATGCTGTTTTATTATACAGCAGTACAAAAGTCCTTAGCAATCTGTAGTTATAAGCGCTACTAAGACTAGTCTTATCAACAGATAAATATATAGATTTTGTGGAGCTCATCAACACTTCATCATATTGCTCACTGTTTCTAAAACACTGAAATAAACCGCGTGCGTTTGTTTGCTCGAATACTCACTTCGGTCTCTCGCAGGTGTTAACAGAGACATCATGAATCCAGTCGTGCCGAGGTCAGGTTCTCCTATAGAGAGTGAGCGCCACACTCAGCAGGTGCGCAAGAGTCCAGCCTGCAGCGCTCATGAGCCGCGTCTCTCTCAGGCAGCCAGAGCGCCCCATGTGCAGTTAAGAGTCAATCGAGAAAATTGCCAATTTCTGATATTTCAACCAAAACTCTGAAAGGTAATAAAGATAATCAGTAGAAGACATCATTTAGAGGCGGATTGCAAGTGGTGACATGTTGTCTTTATTCAATGACAGCAGTTCACTAAAGGAAGCTGTGTAGGCTACAAACAGTGCACGGGTACAGAAGTTGGCAATATGACTATAGGGCATGAAGAAAGCCACGTAAAAAAAGAGAAAGTGTTTTGGCTAAATTGAAGCTACCATCTAACTAAACAACAATGCCAATAATAAAACAAATAATAATATTAATAATGAAGAAAAAATAATGCATTAAAAAATACTGTTATTAATTGAATGCATAAATATTTATGAAACACTTTTTTCAAGAATGGAAAGGTAACTGAACTATACTACTATACTGAATAGTCTGCTAAAAGGCTATGCAAATGTTTTAGTTACTACAGTGCATTTTGTAATGTTTCTGAATCAATCTGCAAACAAACCGCAGCTACTTACTGTCGGCGACCGAAGAGTTAAAGGGAGGAGACGAAGCGTGTCACGCCTCATTGGGCAGATTATGTGCAGCAAACAAAAAGTGTGTATCTGGGTGCCACTCAGTCAGTGTATCGGCCCCATCTGCACGCCTCTCTACACTCGCGAACCATAAGACGGTCGGCGACACTGTCACTTTCAAAAGACGGGGAAATGTACTGACTGCACGGACTTCACTCAAGGCACCGAACACCTACTTGAAGATATTGACAGCAATTTTGAAACCTTGTGGATTATTTTACCTTTGTATCATGGTGAGTAATGACAATTTTGAAATAGAAATATCCGAAGGCTATTCATTCGTGGGATGATGCTGCGCGCAAACAGCATCCTTGCAGCACCGTTAAAGCCTCGCTGGTGGGAGATGAGAGCGCGCTGATTTACAAAGCAATAGCGGTCATTGAATCGGGGAAAGTGGTTTAAACGGCACGCTGGCATAAAGTTGGAATGACAGCGAAACCGTAGCCAACAAAGACCAATAAAATTGAGGCTGAAACAGGAGGTCAATGAGTTCGTCTCCTCTATTTTAGAAATGCGCATATCTTTGTGGGTCTATTATAGTATTTAGCTGAAATGCATATTCATTGGATCCTTTGTGGAATTCTGTTGAGTGAGAGTGCGACCTCACAATTACAAAAGGACAGGGTCGTGAAAGAAAGGGCAAAATTCACACTAAGGCTTTTATGGATGAAAGAAACTTTAGCATCTGTGTCTCGAAACGAGAGCCAAACGTTTCCGTTTAAAACATCGTCGAATTTAAAATATATTTGCTGTTTAAATGCGGCAGGATATATTTTTACATTTTCTGCATATTGATTTGATATGCGCCCCAGCCTTTAAACTTGCAATCGAAATACAAAATAATATCAAGAAACAGGTGACCACGTTGTTTTTAACAGCATCGTTCATCACAGCTGAAAAACCGAAAACGCACATTTGTAGTATAAATAAGAGATGTTAATAGATCCGAGAATTTTTTTATAACAAAATAATACATTATAGAGTCTCCAGTAATAGTCGCTTCACAGTGATTGTTATTAACATATTTCACCGCATCTTTTTTTAACATAAAAACATGTTTCATGCTTATTTATTATTTGATCTGTAATGCTGAGAAATCACCAATAGCACGGGACGAGTGTCTTTTAAAAAAACAATAAAACTTCCACAAAAGCAGAAATAAATTATGCTGAAGAGTAAGCCTATACGTGTTTGGCATGCATGTCAGAAATGTATACATTTTGTTCACATTTGTCAAATAAAACCCCTGTTGTGTTTAACAAGTTGCACGAGAAATCTGCACTTCACGCGTAAGAAGACGCAGGATATTCGCTTATTTATAAAGGGACATTAGGGGTTTGGAGAAGAAAAATAATTATCTCCCCGTGCTGCCTTAATTAAAGTCTCAGAAGGGAAGTGGTGGATTATGCTAATGACCAGACATACGTTCCTTCTTGTATAATGGTGCTAAAGGTTAGCTAATATGAAATCAGCGACTTTGACAGTGCTTTTAAAATCAATTCGATATGGTCTGCGATTGTAAATAGACCGAACGGTCTCATAATAAAGATTTTCATCCCTGTCAACACGATGTCAATATTTTCCAAATTGCATCCGAAAATTCATAGAAAACGAACATGTAAAAATAGAAATTAAGAATTAGTACTGGAAGCCTACTCTCACAGTTATGCTTGTAAAAAGTGTATGCTTGTAAGAAATGTTTTCTGTTTTTTCTCTGCTTTTACAGGATTACTGAAACATACCCTCATAATATTGAACTTTTATAATTTAAAATATCGTCTAAATAACATAGATCGTATCAAAGCAATGTAAATGTCAATATTATATTGAACGTATACTTTAGCACAAAGACTGCATCTTTTTAAAATATTTTTGTTTTATTATTGACTTTGTGTAGTGGAGAGGTCTCATTTATATTTCCACATTGAAAAATACAGAGAAACATAAATGACATAAATAGTTTGGCAAACAATTGGCCGTTTATATTTACTACTATTATGAACTCATTGTTTTACGGCAGATGATGGAGGAATCCAGTTCCCAGAGACTGGCCTGGGATGGCGACGCCAAGGCGATGCAGCAGTGTTTAACGGACATTTTTACCAGTGTCTACACCACCTGCGACATTCCTGAAAATGCCATTTTTGGGCCATGTGTTCTGAGCCACACTTCCTTGTATGACAGCATCGCATTTATTGCTCTGAAGTCGACAGACAAGCGAACGGCGCCTTACATATTCCGGGTATGATCAATGTTCTTGTGTGTTTTCCAGTTCCAGTTAAAATGTTACATTTCTATACAGTCTGTACAGACTCAGATTTATTTTGGAGCATTTGTTTATCTGTACAAAACTGAATAATTGTGGTAGACAACCATTTTTTAGCAAGAGACAATAAAATTAGGGTTAATTTATATAGTGATGGCAACCAAAGTGTAAAAAGTGGAATTAAGTCACAGCTGACCTTTTATCCTCTTTACTGGTGCTGGACACAGGTGGACACCTCAGCTGCCAACAGTTCTTCGGAAGGCCTGATGTGGCTAAGGCTGGTGCAGTCGGCAAGAGACAGGGATGAACAGAACTTAGAGGCCTATGTGAAAAACGGCCAGCTTTTCTACAGGTCACTGAGGAGAATAGAGAAGGATGAAGAGCTCTTGGTGTGGTATGGAAAAGATCTTATCGAGCTGCTGCTCCTAAGCGCAGAGAGAAACCAAGTCAAAAATAAAGGTAAACTTTGAAAATAGCTGTCTGTGACATTTTGTAATTTGTAGAATATCAGATAACTATTTTATATATTTTATTAAATCAATATAGAAAATATAATGTGACTTAACTGTTGAGGTTTAATTGAAAAAGAGAAAAACGTTTAACATCATTTAAGGTCTCTTTACAGTAATTTTTACAATGATGTAATTAGTATTTGACATATGTGTAAATTAATTTGTTAATGTGTAATTCATTTACACATTAATTTCAGTATGTTTAATAGTTTGTGAACACCTTTCCTGATATTTCTCTTTTGTTCTCCACAGGAGCTTCACCCTTTTTGTGTCCAGACTGCAGCCAGCGTTTTCAATTCGAGTTTCCCTTTTTGGCTCATCTGAGATTCCGTTGCACTAAGAGACTACACAGCATGGCCAGCCCAGAAGAGGAGGCCAAAGATGCCAGCGACCAGGCTAGTCTACCACCTGCCAGGTCCAGTCCCAAACTGGGCCGATCCGATGGCTTTTCCAACCCACAGGACGGAAAGCCATCCACAGACTTTCATAATCTTGCCAGGGATTTAGAGAATAACAGAACCAGTCCACCGAGCGACAAAGAGGCGGAAATCCTGAGCGAGAACTCGGGAAAGCGCAAGTTCTCTGACATGGAGGACAGCAGGAACAGTGGATTATCCCAGCCCCTCAAGTCCAAAGAGGAGCTGGCCAACTCAGCACAGCAGTACCGCGGAGCATACGGTCTGGAAGAGAGCAGGCGGGCCTTTTCTCCTCCTGTTTCGGAGCCGACAGAAACCAAGAGAAGCGCCTTTACAGAGGTCAAGAAGTCACCTCAGAGCTTGAAGCACAGTGGCAAAAACTCCAGCTCCAACTCTGAGAACAAGGAGGCTGGCCGGCCCAGCAGCAACCCGACTGAAAAACACCTAAACATCAGACAGGTTCTTAGCGAGACTCAGCCCCCGCAGTCCCGAATGGGGACCTCATCAATTGGCAGCGCTTTCACTTCGGTGCCCCAGCACCGTGGTGGAGGATCGGAGAGAAAGAGTGCCTTCAGCCAGCCGTCTCGCACCTTCTCGCAGCTATCACCTCTTGTCATGGCACCCAAGCTTCTGCCGGCGGTAGACTGCCATCCTGCAGTGGGCGACACTGTCTCTTCCAGTAGACTCTACCAGGCAGACCACCTCGCCGCAAAGCTCCAAGGCTCAGAACTAGGCAGCAACTGCCCCGTGCCTGGTGGGATTGGAAAACAGAACCCTTTCCTTTACACCACAGCCTTCTGGCCCAAGACCTCAGGCCCCATCCAGCTGCAGATGCCCTCTGCTCTTACACTTCTGCCCCCTTCATTCAGTTCTCTTTGTCTACCTGCCCAGAACTGGTGTGCCAAGTGCAATGCCTCCTTCCGCATGACCTCTGACCTAGTCTACCACATGCGCTCGCACCACAAAAAGGAGTACGCTATGGAACCTCTTGTTAAAAGAAGGAGAGAGGAAAAGTTAAAGTGTCCGATCTGTAACGAATCTTTCAGGGAGCGGCACCACCTTTCCCGGCACATGACCTCCCACAACTGAGGATTAATTCTACTACATCTTTATCTTTTGCTCCATTCCTTTTTTTCTCGAAGAAGGAGAAATTCCAATTTTGTATCAAAAGGGAATACCAGGAGGAGTAATGACAACACATTTGTTCTCACTTTTAAAAAAACGTTGCTGTTTGATTTCTTCAAATGTCATGTTTTTGTGTATGGAAATTTTGACCTAAAATCCTGAAATCTATTTATTATATGAAGCACTTATTGTTTGAAAAAAGGGACGATATTAATGTAAGTGTACTTGGAATTTTGTACACAGTATTGTATATTGTACATAAATCAAGTAAGATAAAGATCCATTTCATTGAGAGTTATTCAATGATGTGTTATCTCTATATGCATAAGGATATTGAAAACTGGGAGTATGATGCTGAAGTGTATTTAAGAGTGCATGTAAATGATAGCTATTGGTTTAAGATGAAGTCTATTTGAATCGATGTAAATACTTGTTTTGTTTGAATACAAAGTGTAATATTTTGTGTCTGTGAGGAATAGATTCAGTGTTTCTTCCTTTTGCTGAAATTTACAATTTGATAGTTTATCTAATCATGTTGAATGCTTTGACAATAAAATAGCTTTATTTTCACCTAACTGTGTGATTAATTCTGCCTAAAATTATACGACACATATCGGGTGTAGATGGACGCTTTATGAACATCTGTGAGTGACGTCCTTTCAGAAAACCACTGCACTGTTTAATACGTTTCATGAACTGGTTCAGGCTATACTTAACACCCATTATTAGCATATTAAAGTGATCCTATTTTAAAAAAATAGGCTACTTTCGATATCACGCAGTTTTTTATAACTTTGTTCGAAATTATATTTATAGTAAACGTGTGTAATAGGCGACTAAGACGCGAGCTTAAATATTAAATAAAAAATGAATTGACCTTACAAGGTCGATTTTAATTTTAACTAAAGCACTCTGTGACTGTCGTGCTTATTAAAATATTTTTCTAATTGTTTTCAACATTCTGGTGGACAAATAATAACAATTAATACAATATTAATACTAAATCATTTTTACACAGACTAATTATAATTTCATCCCTATAATATATAAAAATATAGGTCTATATAGCCTACATTTAAAATAGCAAGACTCAAGAAATTCGACATTAAAATATTACTTTTCTTTTTATGCACCGTGTTAACACTGCCCTAACTTTCTTCAGGAAAGAGCAAACGTAAACATCCGTTCTCCATCCTATACAAAGCTTTAAAAGGCAAAACAGACATTAACCTAAACTGAATGCGTAAATTCTCAAAAGGCCGCAGCTGTAATTTTACACAAGTTTCCTGATTTAAAAGAACACAAACGCCTTTGTTTTAATTACAATGATATAACCCTCATATAGACATTTATTGCGTAGTCCTTCTGTCATGAGTTCACATTACAATAAAACAAAATAATTTAAACCTTAGCGCTATCAAATTAAACGTCATAATAACCATGATTTGATCGCTTAACCAAAATAGACATAAAACACAGCATTATGTGTGGTTTACGTTATGTCCATGTGTCTTTTTTAAGTATAAATGAATAACGTCTCAATTTACAATGTCCCTTGAAACCAAGAAGCCGGGAGGGAGTTGCAAGTCGTAAAATGGCTCAACAGTGACACCAAGCTTTTATAAAGAACATTTTAACCAAATTAGCGGTTTCAAAAACGTTTTGAGAGTCACTATAACAGTAGAAGGGCGCCACCTATCGGCGAATAAAAGGATGGACACAGACAAAGTTTTACCGGCTACAGCGTCTTAAAACATATATTTGACAAAGAGGGAACTATTGAAAAAAGAAAAAATACGTTTGATACAATCTAAATATTGAACAAATAAACAAATACTATTAACTTGCGTTGTAGCCTATATGTTATAATATGATTGCATGATAGTAAAAGAAAAACACGACCATTTATAATGTTACCATTCCTACGCATACAATCAAAAATGTTATCCAAAACATGACGTAATAGGAAGGGAACTGTTGATCGTCACTTATACTTAGTGAACATATTTATTGCCCGACCCATATTTGTGGTCGGAGCAATCCGTCTCTTCATAAGCTCCAGTTTCATTTGTCAGTGTATCACTCAGCACCCTCAGGTCAGGTTCGGTTTATACCCTTCTCACATATGGCCAATGTGGTCACCCTTGGCTAACCTAGCTGGCCGGCTTCTCATACTTTACGTGTGATTGTGTCCATGGTGAACCTCTCTTCCCTGCATCTGTCCCTTCCCCTCATCTTTCTGTTGTTCTGTAACATCTTGGCAACAGGGCCCTTGCATCGAAATAGGTCTGTGAGAAACCCACAGATCTCGAACGGTTAAATGTAAGAATGAGGTATTTATAGATTATTCACACTAACGATACAGTGACACACGAGATCATGTTGAGAAGTAGCTATAAGAAAGCCCAATGCATGATTTATAACTGCAGAATTACTGCCTATATTACTTCAAATAGTATCTAATGAATAAATTCATAATTAATTCAAAATAAAAGTTATCTGCTGGAAATTATGCATAGTGTGGTTTGTGACAATGCCTGTGATTCACGGATTTCTGCTAAAAATCAATCTGTGACAATACAACGTTCATATCTGTAATCCTGACTGCATAAAGCAAACATTGAAATCTAACTTTGATGCTTAAAATTTCATAATTATATCACATACAAGGTTAGATTTGTTCATTTCCTTTTTTTTTATTTAACTTATCAATGGTTTTTAGGTATTAGGTTAACATTGTGACACAATACTTAGTGAATCTAAAGAATATTTTAACAACAAGCACCAAACAGCAGCTTGCACAAGTTATTTTAAAGCATTGCACATTCAATCTTCCTTCGCGTTGACATGGACAAATTTACACTTAGCATTCACTTCAAAGATGGACAGATCCGCTTTATAGACATGCTTTTGCACTTACAATACACTCTATATTGCTCAACTGTTTGTACCTGTCTTGTGTGTGTCTGCGTTGCAAATTCTATGCATTGCTGAGAGTAATAGACAGATCTGAGCGCATGCAGGCAAGTATTTAGACTGCACCTGTCTCTCCTCTTCAAAGTTCTGCCCTTCATGGGTCATCCACTAAATCTTCAAGCAAAGAGAAACAGCTTAAAATTAATAGATTTTTCTGTTTCGGGGATGTACTGCTAGTAACAGCTCTCTGTTCTTTGTTAACTAACTCAAAAACATAAGAGGTCTGAATGTGATTTATTTATTTTTATCTAGCATAAAAATGTTTAAAGTGCTTACTTTCCATATTAGCAATTATATATATTGAATGAATTTATGGATTTCTATTGATGCTTATGAACCCATCCTCACATTTTTGTCTTTTGCATGCAAACCTCTCATTCACTTTACAAAAAGGTTGTATTTGTTGACATTAGTTAATGCATAAAATGAAAACTATTGCTCATTGTTAGTTTATGGTGGCTAAAGCATTTACAAATTTGAACAAAAAAGGCAACCTTATTGTACAGTGTTACTACTTTTATAAGTTGCAGGCTGAACTGCAATCAAACTTAACGCAAACGCACAAAGAGATGACTGCATGACTGTTAATATTGGCCACAGCACCATCACAGTTGGGTCATGCAAGGCCATGACATGTTTACATGTGATTAAGGACAACAAGCTGCATACTTAAGAAGTGCACAGGGCACACATTGTTTCAAAAATTAAGTGATGTTTATTTTCTGGATCATTTGTCATAGTGAAAATAATGAATCTTTAATGTGCTCGCATAGAGAGGTCGCATTAAGCATTATGCCCTAGAGGTAAAATATAGACCTTCGGAAATCCACTGTAAAACTATACAGAACTAATCTTTCAACACTGTGCAGGCATCTTGAATGTCCGGCTCTGATTACTACGCCTCTGAGCCAAGAGCAGTCAGGTACGGCTGAAGGTGGATTTATGCCAGGGGAAGTGTACAGGAAACTCACTGTTGATTGGTGAGGGGGGAATGGTGACTGTTTGTTGGTTTTACTAGATAGAAACAGAGAAAATGGGAGGGGGGAGATTGGGACACTTCAAAAAGATGCATTTCTCAGTGAGGAACACGGGCCTACATCAGAGAACCCAGCAATTTCCGTGCCATCAACTCTGACCTGGAGGAATGGAGGCTGGAGCAAAAAGCCAGGCACTCAAACGAAGATGTATAGATTCGAGACAGAAGCAGATGTGAATGGGGAGAACGTATTGGCTGTTGTTGAAAGTGTGAGGCTACAAGGTGGTCAACAAGAGATCGTCTCAAAGATTTTGAGGTTGACAATAGAACACTACGCAACAGAAACAAAAACACAAAAAACTGCATCATGAACTGCAAAAAAATCAGAATAACCTGTAACAAACGTTTTAACATATTTTTTAATAACTGATATACAGTAGTGTTGTAAAGCATGTTGTCTCAATGTCAGTTTAGAGGACATCTGCTCCACCACTGGTTTGTAAAAAATGTTGTAAAATTTTTATTTTATTTTGTGCATGACTTTGTCATAATCACGTTCATTTGCAGAAAACAATTCATATGCTGTACCATCACAATCCTATTTGAATCTATTTTGATTAAAAATAAAACATCGAAACAATTACAATTGGCAATATTCTTGTAAAATTTGAAACAAAATTTAGAACAAATGTGTTTCATTTCCACAAAATGTATAGCTGCTGTAAAAACATATTTATTGTTTCAACTGAACAAGTAAAAAAGTAAATAAAAAAAGTCACCCATCTTGTCTTCATCTTCTTGTTAATTCAACGCAAAGACGTTAGTTATTAAATTAATTTGTTGTAAAATTGCACTAATCTTTTAAAAGTTTTATTAACTAAACATTTTGAGGCAGCTGGAGTTAACTTAAGTTAACTTAACAACAAATCATTTTACAGCGCCTACCAGAAATGCAAACTACACAGAAATACAAACGTTCTTTGAATGTCAAATGTTCTTTATGGAAGGTTTCACCCAAAAAGGGTTCTATGGAATTGTGAAGCATCTCTTGTTGTGTATGTACATTATGTGCGTATATTGTTTACTATCTTTATGGGTCCGTACATTTCCTGATCAGCCATAATATTGGATATTCTTTCGTTTGACATTATCTTTACATTTAAATGAATTAAATGGTTACATGTTACAACACACAAAATCTGCAACATTTGAAAATGTTATCATAAACAACTTAAACTCTTGGCATTATTACTATCAATTTCACGCCTGACGTTGGTGTTTAACGTTTTAAAATGTATAAACCCACAGTGTCACATCAGTCTCATTGTACAAAACATTCTGTGCAAGAAATACAAATCGAGGTGACAACGGCCTCTTTGAAGAGATTAAAAGTCAATCTGTGCCCACAAAAGCACATTGAATGATCCATTTAATTACTCCACAATGAGTTGCTGCGGCAACAGATCACACTTAACTGATGACACTTATTGACACCATTCAAGAGTTAGTTGGTAACTGTCACGTCATGCCATAGTGGAAGGCAGATCTCCTTTCTCATTCGTACCCATGTCAAATCTGTCAGTAGGTACAGATCGCTCTCCACTGACAGCATCTCGTCATTGGTTGCCTTGCTCATTGACAGGCACTCTGTCTGTAACAAGCGAACAGGTGCTTCTTTGTTCCACACCAAATGCCCTGCAAAAACACGGCGCTGGCTTTCTCACAACTCAACGGTGGACTACTTTGTCCAAAGCAAATGTTTAGATGTATGCACAGATTAAATGCTTGGCTGAGCCGTGGGCTGTTTTGAAACGGCGTGTTTGAAATGCGTGGCCACTTTCACGTCGCCTCATGCTCCATCTCTCAGAAATTGGAGTAGGGGAAAAGGGTGAGAATCTTTGACCCTTGAGCAGGGTTTAAAATGTGCCTCTGCTTTAATGAAAGCTCGATACATAGGCAATGTATTTTATGTTCTTTGAATGTTTTAGATGACTGTGAGCAGGTTTGCAAGGACTTATGTTGAGAAGTGATTCGGAGGTCACAGCACCCTCAAGCAAAAGAGAGAAAAAATTCTCTTGTCACACTGTGGTTCGAAAATAAATATAAATGATTCCCCAATCAGTGGTTTGCAAATGGCTAGTTAGGGAAATTTAGAAAAAGTGTAGGGAAATGCATAGAAAGAAAAAAAAAGGTTCTGTAACCATGGTCCTGAACATCACTGTTAATGTTTAGTCAATGTAAAGTCATCCCTTACCAAAATAAAATACATTTCCTAATATATGAATTAAATGTTTTAATTGACATAATATTGTTTTAGAAAATATACAGAATAATATATTGTAAATATATTACAATATATTGAATAATACATAAGGAATTGCCGCTTTTCATATACTGAAAAATATGTGACTTTACTTATATGTCACAATATATCCAGTAATACACTTTATAATATATTGATGAACATCATAAAATATGGTACTGGATGTTTAAAAATATATGGAACATATTTAATCATGAAAAAAAAACATTAACTGTCAAAGCATGCTGGGAGCTGGAAATCTGCTTTAACTCATTCCTTGAACGTGTCCAGATACAGTATGTGTATTCACATTTATATGGGAATGTCTATGAGCAACATATACTCAATAAAAGATCAAATGCGATGAATATTAGATTTATTTTTGTCTTCATTTCTGGTGTGTTCAATAAATAGCCATATGTTGTCAATGCATATACCCCACTATTATATCTGCATTGTTTCTCCTTTTGGTCTTTTATTAAAAATTCTCATGCAAAAACAAACTCATTCAAACCATATTAATCTGCCATACTTGAACTTCAAGCAGGTCTATTGCCATATGAAATGAAGTTTTTTTTGGGCACACAAGGATTAAGATGCCCCATGTCCACAGTTAAAAATGTCCCCAGATCTTTATTGTTGTCAAAAATTCAGATTTATATCAAACATTCGGTTTTATATCAAATACCAAAAAAAAACATCTAAACCTGACTTGATCTACTAGAAATAATAAAGGGTCGTGGTTAGATCTTCTAGCACATTGGTTCAAAATAAACATAAATATCAACAAAAAAGTGTCACTGAACGCAAAATCAAGATGATGCCATTGGCATCGCAGTTCCCTGATCTGACCATTATAGAAAATGAGTGGGATGAACATGATGATAAGAGAGCGCCAACATTTGAAGGATTTTAAGAGATTCTGAATGAAGGAATGGACTCGCCATATTTTCTCAAACCTCATCAGACATCAAAAGAAGATCTGTTTTTCATGCAAATGGAGGTTGCAGAAAGTTTTGAATACAAGGGTGTATTAGAGAAAATAAAATGTATAATGTGATATTCCCCCCATTTCAAATAGTTTTACATTAATAAAATGTTGTAATATTGTAGATTTGTTGAATAAAAGATAAAAATGAGTAACAATGCAGATTTAAATTTACAGCCTTTGCTCATATTTACCAAGTGTGCCAATAATTGTGGCATTTCCAATATATGGAAATGTATTATGTAATATATCACATCATATTTCGCAGTATATTCCCATATGGTTTTTTTTACGCAAGAGATGTAGATTAATTGTAAATGATAACAGAATTGTCCTTTTTGTGTGAACTGTCCCTTTAACAAACACCAGACCATAAAAAATGTATTAGCAATCTATGAATGGGTCAGACAGTCTTAACATTGTCCAGACCCTGTCATTTGTGGCAGCACCTAAAAACTCATCTCCTCCCCTTTTTCCTAAAAGTTTCATTTACAGATAACGTTTGCCTGTCCCAAAACAATAACAAATGATTGGGCCCCAGTAAAGAAAAAGCAGCATTAAACCACAAAGTTGTTAAAAGCAAGGATCATTGAGGAATTAGTCAGGATCATCAGTGTTTATACACATCTGGGGTATTACCTCACAGTTAGGAGCTTCCAACACAAACTAATTGCCTTTACAATTTGGGAGGTATACAGATCTGTACTGTTTACATTAAAGTGATCAATCCATGTTGTGCAGCAAGTGAAACAATGAAGGGAAGACCTCCGTGTCTCAGTCATTAATCTGATGATTAAGACTGTAATGTTTTCAGGACACATTCCTTTAAAATTAAAATGACTGGAGGCTTTCATCACCTAAAAGTAACCTGATGCTGTGAGCAAAAACCTGAGTCTGTTAAAAATCAAACAATTATGTCAGTGTTCTCTATTGGTTGTTCGTGATTCAGCAACACCAACATCAGGGGCCAGTTGCATAAACATAGACAAAAAGTTAAGGTGCCTTTACAACTAGTCTTACTAGCAGTTAGTTAGAACTAATCAGTCTTTTCTGATTTTTACTTTCATCTCAATTCAACATATCCACTTAAAGATAAAATTAGACGACTAACTTGTAAGACTATTCTAAGCAATTTATTCAACCGGCTCCATGCGTGTTTGACCCCAGAGAACAGATAAATGATAAAAATGGAATTAAAATATATAATTTACTGTTTGCAAGATTGTTCTGCTGTTGAGGTTGTTGTTTGGTGGAATGCCTAAGAAAAGTGAAGTGAAGTCATTTTGTAGAGTGACATTTCTTAAAGAGGATTTAAAAAAATGCAATAACTCGTAAGTATTTAATAAATCGTTTTAAGAATGAGTTACATACTGCAGTAAATGTCAGGGCATTTTCAGTTCAAAATATAATCAAGTGAATATTTTGCTAAATATTTCCTTTAACAGCAAAAGCAATATCTAAACACCTGTTTTGTATTTAAACTCGACATTGTGACGCTTTGGAAACATAACAAAGTAGCTCTATGGCATTATCCGTGAAGTATAAACGTGTGACAATGTCAAAATGTATATACCAAGCAGTGAAGTTTGGTTGATGGCCAAGTTATGCAATGGTTTATCACTTGTTTACATGAAACATGTTCATATTGTTTGTGGTCCTAAAACATATGAATAAAGTTAATTGAATAAATGAGGGCATTCAATTACATATATTACTACTAAAGTATTCTGTGCAGATGAAGCATGTGTTATAGACACTAGGAAACAGCGAAAAAGCAAATATGCATTAATGCTGTTCGCTTATTCAGGTCTCAGCAGGTAGCTCCTCTTCACTTGAGTTGCACCCCACAGTAGGCTACTGTATTGTTTATTCGATGTTGTCATTAACATGTGTGCACCACTTAAACCACCTAAAACATGGCTTGACATTGTGCCAAAAAACGCGTCGATAAACAAAAGTAAACCGTTACCTGAGGATCTGCAAACGCGAGACTCCTCGCAATCTTTTCTGTCATAAATCCTTCAGCTTGCCCACCCCATGCCCCCCATGTGCCTCAAACGCACAACTACCCTGCGTGTCTTGTATAGACATAACAGTGCATTAAAGCACACTTGTGGTCAAAGGTGCGCGACGTGGAAATGCATATCTATATAGATCACAGGTCGCGTTGAATATAAATTCAGGATGAGAGAGCGCGCGTACTTCACAACTCAGGCACGCATCAGCCAGTGAGATCATTTGTGTTATAAATATCTCTTTGCCAGCAGATCTGCTCCAGCTCCTGCAGCCGAGGGTAATGCCCACCGATGGTGTAAACGCGAGTTACCTCTCAGAGCGCAAAATGCTGAAAGTGGCCTAGCGCGCTCACGGAGACGCTTTTAGGAAAGAATGAGCGTTCATCTGATGCTCCTTCTCTTCTTTCTGTTGCTTCGCTCTGCAGCGCTTACGGGATCTGAACGCGTTTCCAAGGAGCACCAACTTGTAGAGGAAGAGTGCGCGTCGGGGCGCAGGACTGGGAGACTGTACTGTAGAGTTGGCATAGGCTTCCACCTTCAGATTCACCCCGATGGAAACGTCAACGGGAGTCACGAACCTAATCGGTTAAGTGAGTTGTCATTTACGAACCTTTATGAAATTACATCGCAAACATTGGAATATGTAGCCTATGGGTGAAGGAAAGATTAATGCGTGATTTATTTCTTTTTTATTCTGAGCAGCATTCAATAATATGGCATGATTAACTTTGTGCAAATTTTAATAGAAATTGCAGTATTTGCAAAGTTGCCTTAAATTCTTAACTTTTGCTTGTGCTTTTGCTAGAATGCATGAGTGAGAGAGAGAGAGAGAGAGAGAGAGAGAGAGAGTCATGGCATACTGATAAGCTGTTTTAATTTTTTTTGATATGCCTCAGTCTGGCAAAGTCATTTTTTCCTCATATACATGAATGGCTGGTTATTTACAAGGCTGCCTCTGGTTAAGGTCTCAGTTTTGTAGCTGTTTGTTTATTTACAGGTATGGGGAACAGGTGCAGCAGCTAAGATCAGAATGCTAGTGTGTTGGAAGCTGGAGTGAGTGGCATCATTTACATGCCATGCACTAGATTTCTGTTAATGGTTGAATCGCTCACTGTACATACCATAGTACTAGCTCTATTTAGAGCATATGGTGTAAAACTGATGATGTTGCTGAAAATTGGATCAAAGACTGCCTGCATGAGATGCGGAAGTGGGTGTTAAGTCTATATGTCAGACAGAATTTAACGGGAATCCACATAATTAGGGTGAATTCATGATACACTCATATCAATGTCAAAAAGTGTCCCAATCAACTTGAATTCACCCTAAATGAGACCCTAATCTATCATATTTACTATGTAAACAGACTGTACAAAGGCAGAGCAACAATGACCATGAAATAAATATAAAAAGATAAGTGTTAAATCCAAATGCCAGTCAGTGTTTATAAAGTATCACACTTACGTGGCAATAGAGCAAACTTAACTCCTGTGAACCAACACTCACAATGTACTTATTTCATGTAAGAGTATATATTAAAGGGATAGTTTAATATATAAAATACCCAAAATGTAAAATTATTTACCATTGTGTCATTCCAAACCTGTATGACTTTCTTTCGTCTGGAGAACATAAAATATGATATTTTGAAGAATGCCGGTAATCGAACAACATTGGTCTCCGTTGACTCCACTGAATGAGACTTTTCTCAAAATATCTTCTTTTGTGTTCCACATGTTTTGAATGCCACGAGGGTGAAAATAAACAGATTTTTTATTTCTGGGTGAACAATCCCTTTAAGGTATTTCACTCTGTACAGCAGTTTTAATGGGTTTTTAATGTATATGTGCTTATTTTGAATGTTTGTTATGTACAATTTTCTGAAAGAAAAATTGTTAAACGATGAACAGTTTGACCTCGGAATTTCCCGCCCCAAAGGTCTTCACTCGTGACTCATTGTGGAGTGTTCGATCTTTCCGTTTCTGTAGGTGTGTTGGAGCTGTTTGCCTTGTCTCAAGGCATCATTGGAATCAGAGGAGTTTTCAGCAACCATTTTTTAGCCATGAACAAGAGGGGGAGGCTTCACGCGACCGTAAGTCTGATCCACTATTCCACTACAAAAACCAATAACCACACCCACAATGCAACCCCAATGTGTTATACACCACATTCACACATTCATTAGACGTCTTGGCGAACTGTGACGTTTTTGAGCCTCTACAAAGAAGCGAAGCACACAGCAGCAGAGAGCCGCACTGCTGTTATACAGAGCAATCTGGCTTTGCGGGAGTCTGGACTGCACGATAGAAGGCAGAGCTTATTTGCACGTGTTAATGGGAAGAGCAGATTAAAGAGTCTGGGGTTGTTGATAAACTTGCAAGAAGGCGAAGGGAATAAAAAATGGGCAGCTAGCATGCCAATAGCAATGAACTTGCAGCATCAACCACAAATACACATCTGTAGTCAAACTGTAGTCATTTTTTAGTTGTGGGCATTGTTTATACTGTCATATAAGTTTTATAAGCAATGATTAGACTTAAAATGTATTTGCATAATATTGTTACTGTCTCATTCAAAACACAGTGAATAATCAGATAACATAAATTTTTCTGAAATCACAATGGCTTATTTACAAAAATTCTAAATTACATTTACATTACATTCATACAGTTGGCAGACTCTTTTATCCAAAGCGACATAGAGTGCGTTCAGGCTAAATATTTAAGTGCGTGTCTTCCCTTGGCTTACCTACAACCTTTTGCGCTGCTAATGCAATGTTCTAACCACTGAGCCAGCAGGAAAATTAAGAATAATGTAATGCAACCCTTGCTCATGGAGAACAAGTGTAAACAAATCTTATGATGAAAAGGCTTGCTGATATATATTTTTATACATAATATAGAATTGGACATTTTCAGCTTTTTAACCCAAAACCCATTTAAAGGTTTTTTTGATGGATTTATTGACATAAATGCAATATAATATACAGTACTATGTATTGAGAGGTGTATAGTGACTTTCCTTAATGTGGCGGCATGTGTTTTTAATTACCTGCTTAGAATGAGCTAATTCTATCTGCATACACCGTAATTCCAATACATGGATTCGGATAAACTGCTCAAGAGCGCGCTTCGTAAATACGCTATCTCTTTCGGCAAAGAAGCGAAAACACAATAACATCTTAGTGTAGCCCCCGTAGAGTTTCGAAAGGGAGTGGAGCGGTGAGCAGTGGAATCAGCAGTTGGTTGCAAGTGCAAAACCTCACCTCTAGATGCCGCTGAAATCTCCACATTCCTCCTTTAACTGTAAAGTGCGTAATGGTTTCAATGTTAAACTAACCCCAGTTCAATTAGGCACCATACAACCATATAATCAGTAAACGCAAAGCAAGTAACCAATTTTCAGAGAACGTGCAAGAGTATATTTAACTAAAGTAAGAGTTTTGTTCCAACAGCAATACGTTCTTTAAACACATAGGAATTAGCTATTGTGGTATACTCCCACCTTTGTGTTTTTTGGTGATCTGTGTTCTTGATGGACTTGTATTGTGATATGTAGTGTACATGTTGTATATGTAATGTTGCATACGCACCCTCCTGTGAAAATGGTTTTCCTCCTGAAGAACAAAATAAATGATCCGTCTATCTATCTACTGTATTTCCTCTACTAATTATACTGACTCACTAAATCCCTCCTGTAAGCAAGCCTCTGCCCAAAACACATTCACATGTCATTACTCTGACAGAAGTATTTTCGAAAATTTGTCTCAAGATCATATAAGGGATATACAGCACAGAAAAAGTGCAGTCTGATAAATCTGAGGATTAGCCTCCAAACTGCCGCAGACATCATCTGTAATTAAAGCAGCTGCAGCGGCTCCATCAGAGCTGAATTGGGTTTCATATCCTCAGACCAGCTACAGTTGCACAGGCTTATTTAATAGGTCTGTCAGCTTGGGTTTTAAACCCCAAGCACTGCACTCGTAGACAAGTCGGCCTAACCAAAGGAGTATCGAGTGACTCAGTGTCTGATTTTGTTGCACTGTCTGTCATATTTAATATTTTGATGTTTTCATTGCATTTAATTTATTGCTGTGTTAATGGCAAGGAAAGCAGATGCACAATATGCTGTGCGACCTCCCCAGCGTGCCATTACAAACATAATGTTTTTAAAGCTTAAAGGGTGACTGCATTCAATGAGCTAAGAGGTGATGGGGTAAAAGTGGTGCAATTATCATGAAATAAAAATGCATTTGATACATGGTAATTCACTTCCTTAGGTAAAGGAAACAACTGCTTATAAGTGGGATCAAATGAAAATATCACGGATCAAATGTATAATCACTGAAATGATCACATTGTCTGTTGTTAAAGTATAAAGATCACGATGCTGATATACAGTTCTGGGGAGACTAGAAACAGATAACAATTTACAATCAAGTTGTATTTGTTTACGTTAATTAATGCATTAGCTTACATGTCATGAACTTACAATGAAGTATACTTCTACAGCAATTATTAATCTTAGTTCAGGTCAATTTCAACATTTACTAATACATTTTTTAGATACAACGTTGTAACTATTAACATTATTTAAAGCACCATGAACTAACATGAGTAAAAACGATATTGCTCATTGCTAGTTCAAGTTTATGCATTTACTAATGTTAACAAATACAACCTTGTTGTAAAATGTTACCGGGAAATAATACTCAGTATAATACTCAGAAAGAAAGCTGTCAGAGAACAGACAGAAGTCAGACAGCTGTGCAAGTTCATGACAAAAAACATGTCTACTGCTCTCAGACCCGGAACGTGCAGACACATGCGGTACCTTCTTTCATCTACTCGTGTCACAGATTAAAAGAACCAAAAAATAATAATATCCTTATCCTCAACAGCTGACTGTCTTTAAAACTGAGGGCACCAGGGATACTTCCAGATGACAAGAACCACATACTCTACTTAAACAAACATTCTGATCTTTTGGGGGCACATTACAACATTTAGGACAGAGTGTTCCTGTGAAGTTATGATGGGTCAAGTTGTGAGTGGCATGTTTGGAAAATACTGTAATGCCACCATTTTCTGCTTTGGTGCACTCTTCAGCAAACCAGAACAGTTTTATTATTTCAGTGTTTGGGAATTATGCAGTTAGGAATGGCCCTCATTAAATTCATGATATATTTTCCCACCAAATGTATTTTTAGAAAGTGAGGTAGAGTTCATGGAGTTTGTGTTAATTTAATTTCTTAAATTTCCTTCTTTTGTGTTCTGCAGAAGAAAGAAAGGCAAACAGGTCTGAAGTAAATGATGGCCGAATTTTCTAATTGTTTTGGGTGAACTGTCCCCTTCCAGTTTGCATGGTATATAACCAAAGATTGCCTAGACAAAAGCATCTGTACTACTTCCCTTTACTCTGTACGGATAAAGTTATTTCATGCCTAATGAGTTTTCAGCCCCCACAAAGCAAGCTCTGCTTCTGTCAGTCACCGCAGTCTTTGATTGGAAAGTCGGTTTTGATGACTTTGAGCTGGGAGATAAAAGTAAGACTTGCAATTATTCTATAACCCCTTCGATGTTTCTTTCTGTGGCTCGGTGTCTGTTATCTGCGTGCTGCTTTTCATTAGCTCTCTTTATGAGGGGCTAACTCAATCAGACTCAATCTCCCTCTCCAGCAGCTGCTAATGTGGCATCCTACTTGTGCAAAGTGCATGCAATGTAATTACTTATTTTGGGCCTGATAGTGAAAGCTTTATTGATGTGTTGTGGCCCTGTGCATTTGCTATGCTAAATTCAAAGCATCACTTGAAAAATGTCTTAAAACTTTGCAGTATGTTATCGCGGAGACGGATGGGAGTTGTTAGACCTTTGGTTTAAAGCCTGTAACTCTCTCTCATTTGCACTATGAGGATTTATATTTACGTGCATTCATTTAGCAGATGCTTCTAAGCAACACGAGGGAGCATTCAACAATTTGCCTTAAAAGTATAGTTCACCCAAAAGTGAAATTTTTCATCATTTACTTAAACTGTCATTTCCAATTTGTATGACTTTCTTTCTTCTGGAGAACACAAAATAAAATATTTTGAACAATTTTGGTAAACAAACAATTGGTCCACATTGACTTACACACAAAACAACAAAAACAATTCTCATATCTTCTTTTGTGTTTCAAAGAATCAAGTTAAATGAAAGGAATAAATGATAACAACACTTTTTTAACTATCCCTTAAAGAGCCATAAGAGAAAAGAACAACACAAAAGCGGAACGTTTTTTTAAATGATTTGATAAAAAGTGAAAAGGTTAGGGTTGAAGATTAGTGAAGTTATTGGAGAGAGAGAGGGAGAGAGGGAGAGAGGGAGAGAGGGGGAAACAGGAGTCATGAAATTACCACAAGCTAAGACTCAAAAAGGGGCAAAAAGCGTCACTGCACTATATACCAACTTATTTACCCTTAGAGAGGATTTGGCTGTGAGGGTACAATCCAGCATTCTCACTTAATGGTCATAGATGTAGGAAACCCTGTTTATACCGAGTATTTAGATGCGTTTTGGTCGATCGTATCACAATTGGACAAAAGAGACACACTCCTTTTTCTACACCTGGTGTTTCAATCCATCTCTTGTGTCCACTTTGACCACTTCTTTCCTGATTTCTTCGCAAATGTTTATGGGCGTCTAAATACAAGGCTTATATAATGTATTTAGTAATGTAAATCTAATATATTTTATAATGTAGCGAATGGATTTTATTTGTGCTCTGACAGACAGCCATGAGGCCGTGCTGAACACTGTGAGTGTGCGTTATAAATCTAGAATATTGAGGTGTTCTGCTGGCAAAGTTTAAATCCGGTCTGGCTTACGCCCGTTTATGACTTAAGAATTACGCATTATGTCCTTATGTGGAGAGTAGGCTGTCTCTTGTGGCTGTTCGAACGCATTCAACCACATGACTGTCTACATCATTGAAGCGTACACTGTCCCATTTTGTACAATAGAGGTACAGGAGTGACTGCAAAACTGAACTTGTCCTCTGATGTTCTTCGTGATATGCAAATATAATGCAAATTTGCAAACAAAATTCAGAAGATTGTTATGCACACTGTGTTCACAGTGTGTATCTATTAACAATAAACAACTTTTCTATCATTTCATTCCTCTTTTCTCTTTCCTTAGGAGAGTTTCACAGATGACTGCAAGTTTAGGGAGCGATTTCAAGAGAACAGCTACAACACATATGCCTCAGTGATCCACAAGAACCACCGCACTGGTAGAGAATGGTTTGTGGCGCTAAACAAGAGAGGCAAAGCCAAAATGGGGTCCAGTCCCAGAGTGAAGTCACAACACGTGTCTACACATTTTTTGCCTAGGATGAACTTGCATGATAAATCTGAGCAAAGTTTCACAATAACAGACAAAGAAAAGGAAAAACAATCACCTCCACATCCATCAAAGCCCTCGATACCAAAAACCACCATCAACACTAGGAAGAGGAATCGGCCGGTGGTCAAGTATTGGCCAAAATTTAGATTTGGATAGACCCGTGCTGCCTTAAACTTGGACTAATCTTGAAACATGCAAGGAAAGGGTTGCAGGCCTGAGTTAACAGGAAGCCAAAGTTTTCTCTACAGAATGAAATGTTTGCTTAACTTGAGCATTCCGGGTATCACGTACATCACAGAAAAGGGTTGAATGACCCAATAATGAGATATTTTCAGATGTGATAAATGAATGAACTGCTTATTGAAGTCCGTTGAACATTTTACAAAGATCTTCCCATGCATCCCAAAAATCGTATAGTTGCTTCACAAAATGTTTTACTTTCCTCAATAATTTTACAAAATATGTTTTTATATTATACCTCACTGTATTTATACAATATATGTATGTCTGTAGTACAAGCTTGTTTTGCACAAACAATTTTCCAGCGTATACAATTATAATGTTTGTGATGGTAATTTGTAAAACATCATGTCAACAGCAATACAAATATCATTATGAATGTTTTTAATGTTTCTAATTATTTGGCTTTGAAAACAATCTATCAAAACTATCAGTCTAGCTGCAGACTCTCACATAATAAAAATGCTGTCGTGACCCCAGCACATTCCGCGGAAGAGGGATGTCTCAAAAGTATAAACATCTCTCGCAAGGCTGCTCTGTTTTTACAGAGTTGCAGTCATAGGTGTATCAAATGGCAGACAGTTGTAGTATGACCCTTGACAAAATATTCTAATAACTGCATCAGGCAATATCCTCTGAAACTGAAATCCTTCATATGTGTTGACAGATGAAAGCAAGCCTTATTAGCAGCCAGATTTCATTATTTATTGAAACATTTCACAATAGATCTGTCCAGGCCGAAGTCATACAATCTGGGAGAGAATGAACCTTTGAATCATGGGTTATTTGGGGAATTTCTAAGGCGTTTTTAAAAGCACTTCACTATGAGTAATATAAAGTTTGAGGTTAGCATAGAGACTTCCTGTTTTGTTTAAAATCCTGTTAAACAATATATTTGTTCTGAGGTCACTGTTTATTTCATGAGTTTTTGTTACTGCTAAAATGGATGTGCATGTTCCTCAGTTGCATGTTGTGTAGGAATTTTCTGAAACCAAGATTAAAACTAACAAAACTTTTTTAAAATGTTGTGCCTTTAGCCTGTTAAGTTGATTCAAAGTGTAGTACAAGACATTCTTCTAGCAGAGAATGTTTTACAACAGTGTCTAATCAAACTGGTAAAAAATACAGGGGTCTATAAGGAATCCAAATGATAGTGTCTGCAAACCATTCCTGTATAGTGCTATGAATCCTTCAGCTATATTAACAGGATTGCGGAGATATATGCACATAAACAAAACGTACAGCAAAATTCAACTGTTTTCACATAGATACAAAAACTCAGAAAAACTTTTTAAAGGCCTGCCATCTAGTGGTCAAATATGGAAAAAGTTCTCCAAAACGACACAAGTTTTTACAGTAGCTTGACTTACTAAAGCATTTAGAGGGACAGTTCACCCAAAAATTATTTATTTCAACCTTTTTTTTCTGTGACACAAAAAATAATTCAGGAAAGCAAACAGTTCTAGGGCACCTTTGGCAGCTATATTAATTTTCCTACTATGGAAGTCAATGATACCCCAAAAATAGTTGCTAACATTTTTCCAAATATATTTCTTTGTGTTTAACAGAACAAAAAAAGGCAGAAACTGCATGTGATCTTTAAGGCTTCTCTGTGTTTATAAACATTAAGGATATCTTAGATCTTTATAATCACTTTCAAACGTTCTGTAGCATTAGGATTGAGTAAATGTATGACATTTAACCAGACTTTAGCCTATCTGCAAAACATCAACACTTCTCAAAATAGCAAATGAGGTATACCCTACTTTTTGTAGTTTGTATGAGTAACGGGATACATGTTTTACATTCTTTTAAAAAGGTCCATGTAACGCTTCACAATTACATTTACATTTACATTTAGTCATTTAGCAGATTAAAAATTCAGACCATACAATGTAAATGCAAAAATATAGACACGGTACAGACCGGTGGCCGCGGACCTTTCATACGTGCGCTTATTATTAAAATTACAGTATAAGTCACTGAAAGAGTGTGCGTCATACCCCTGTGCTAATGGTACGACCCACAGCGCAAACAGAAAACGTCTCGGTTACGTTTGTAACCTCCGTTCCCTGATGGAGGGAACGAGACGTTGTGAGAGACTGACTGGGGTTTGATCATGAGAACCTACCTTCTCCGAGATAATTAATTATAAAACGCCAATGGGCTATACCCGTACATAACCCCGTATAAAGGAAAATGGCAGCGGTCATTCACTCACCCTTTGTACTGAGGAACCTGAGAGGGCACTCCCGGTCACTGCAGTGGTTCGGGGCAGCGTTGTGGCATGAAGTCACAACGTCTCGTTCCCTCCATCAGGGAACGGAGGTTACAGACGTAACCGAGACGTTCCCCTTCAGTCGGTCTCTCGACGTTGTGAGGAGTAGTAGCTAGTAGCGAGGAGCTGTCCGGAGCCGAACACTGGGGAAACACTGCTCTCCTCTTAGAAGAGTGTGTTACGGAGGCCACATCCTACCCAGAGGGGAGGTTACATGTGGAGACACTAACATGGTCTCACTGGCGGGGACAACAACATGCGCAAAAAGGTGTCAGCCCGAGTAGGGGGACAAATCCAGGTGGGATTACCACCGGCGGGGAGGCCACAGATTCACCAATCGGGAAATCATGAGTGAGGAATTCAACACACGGGACGACCCAGAGGGGAGTCACTACGTATGGGGCACTCCGCTCAGTCTGTTACCAAGTGCAAATGCTTAGTGTTGGATGGAATGCCTATACTTCGCAGCGAGAGGGGAAAGTAGGGAGGCTAAAATAGCGCACTAGTCTCACCTGAGGAGGGGAGAAGGGGCTTTCGCAGGCGTACGCCCAAACCAAGAGCCCAACCTAAACGTTGGCGGCGGACATGTGCTGCAACTGGTTCCACGTGGAGATTGTAAAACCTTGTGAAGGTACTGGGTGTAGCCCAACCCGCAGTTCTACAAATGTCTGCCAGAGAGGCGACCTGTGCCAGTGCCCACCAGTGGAGTGGGCTCTCACTGCGAGCGGGCACGGCGATCCTGGGATTGGTACCCAGTGCGCCACCTCTGTTTGGAGACAGCCCCCCCCGGGTGCTGTCTCCCTGAACAGACAAAGAGCCGCTCAGAGCTTCTGAGGCTCCGTGTGCGGTCCAGACCGAGGCGCAGCGCGCGTACTGGACACAACACATAAAAGGTTGGGTCTTCCTCTCCGGAGGGGAGCGCCTGCAGGTTCACCACCTGGTCCCGGAAGGGAGTAGTGGGAAGCTTGGGCACGTCGCCGGGACAGGATCTCAGGACCACGTGAGAATTACCGAGCCCGAGTTCCAGGCACCTTTGGGACACAGAGAATGCCTGTAGGTCCCCACCCTCTTGATAAAGGTGAGCACCACCAAGAGTGCATCTTTCATCAACAACTGAGGAAGATTGGCACTCTTAGGGGCTCACCAGGGCCGTACCAAGCCCCTGTAGGACCACATTAGGGTCCCAAGAGGGTACGGAGCACGGTCAAGGTGGATACACCCTTCTCGCGCTCCTGAGGAACCTGGTGACCAGGTCGTGCTGACGGAGATACTTACCTGCGGGTCAGCACTGATCCGATCAGGCAACTCCCGGGGAGAACACCAGGACAAAATGGCACCACTATAAGCGTAGAGCCGCCTAGAGGCGGGGCTCTAGCCTGTAAGACAGTCTCCCGAAACGGTAACGGCAAGCCCTCGTCCCGTCCAGGGGCCAGGCATGGAGGTTCCAGAGGCCTGCGTTGGGGTGCCACAACATGCCCTTCCCCTGCAACAGAAGGTCCTTCGTCAGGGGAATGGGCCAGGGGGGGCCATCGTCAGATCTACCAGATCCGAGAGCCAGGAACCCCCGCTCGGAGAAAGGTCAAGTCTGAACAGAGTGCGAAGGCACTAAGGCGTTACCGTAATTCGCCGGCTTGCCACCAGGTCTTGGCGAGCTCGTCATGCACCTCGTCAAGAATGGTAACGGAGCGGGGCGTGACTTTTGACAACACCCCCGAAACCGCACATCTAGCCGCGAGCGTTCCGGGGAGGGTGGTGTTACACCCTGCAACCCGATGCATGCGGCTGCCCGGGAAAGTATGGCCGACATCTCAGCGTCAGTCTCCTCTGGAGCTCGACTGCTGACGACAGGATATCAGAGGAGTCTTCCGCATCCGATGCCAACAGGCAGCTGTCCGCCGCAGCGACAGAGATAGCGTCATCATCCGTGTGCAAAGTCTTACCACTATGAGACGGCCGTCTGCAGCTCGTAGGGGACGAACCAGGTGAGGGTGAAGGGGTATAGATGGTCCGCGAGCGTGAAGCTGACAGAGCAACATCTATCGGAGTCCCCAAATCACCCCCGCCGCTCGCCAAAGCGGTCAACCTCGCCGAAACGGCAGCTGAACACGCCTGGGAAACAGACGGGGTGGTGGCAGCGCTCGAAAAGAACGTAGCCAACTGTGACCGCAACACCCTGATTGCTATGTCCGCACACACGGGACATACCGCATCAGTGAAACCTGCCTCAGCATGCTTGAGCCCCAAGCAAGTGACACAGGTATCATGGCCGTCAGACTCCAGGACGAGCCTGTCACACCCAAGGATACAGCTACGAGACATGCTCGTAGCCAGAGGGACTTACCTCTTAAGGTCTGTAGCCTTCTTCCGAAACGCCCAGGGGAAGTCCACCGAAAGGAGAAGTCCGCTGCTCCGCGTCATAAATCCAGCAGGTTAAAAGTTTTCTCGAAGTCAAGTATCGCGTGTAGCATCAGCAAACACACAGGTTCCGGAGAACAAAGGGTGAGTGAATGACCGCCGCCACCTTCCTTTATACCCGCATGTACGGGGCGGAGACTGGCGTGCGCGTGCCATTCGCCAAGCCCATTGGCGTTTTATAATTAATTATCTCGGAGAAGGTAGGTTCTCAAGATCAAACCCCAGTCAGTCTCTCACAAAGTTGAGAGACCGACTGAAGGGGAACGAAAAATAGAAAACTTGAAAATCGGCTAGTTTTCGTTTGTTTAAATTTTCCTTTGTTACATTACAATTCAGTCCAATTAAAATTAAGTAACAGAGAGATGGAGAAACAGATTTTCTAAGAAACGGACATTATTATGTATTCATAGGGTCTTAAAACGGAACTGTGAAGCGTTACACGGACCTGGGCAACATTTCTTAAAGCGTGGGCAGTGGCGGTTCTACATTGAAATACACCCCGGGCGAGAACACCTTTGAGCGCCCCACCCCTGCCAGAAAAAACTAAATGATGTCATGAGGCCATTATAACTGTGTCATGAATATTTTTCTTGACCTCAACTACAGTGGTACAAATTGAATTTGTCATTAAAATTTCATTGTACCACTGTAGTTGAGGTCAAGAAAAGTATACATGACAGTGTTATAAAACAATTTGACAGAGTATTAACACTTAATGATTTTTTACTGACATTCAATTTGTACCACTGGAAATAAAAGTCGTCAGAAAAAAATTCATGACACAGTTATAATGGCCTCATGACAGCCAATGTCAAAACCAACATGACAGTTAACCCAGCTAAGTAGTGTCTTAAGTTCAATAATTCATCTGCTATGTCATGTTTTTAATGACAATTATGACAGGTAATGATGTATTAGTTAATGTAAAGTTGTCAACAAATACCTCAAACAAACAATATTTGCATTAAAAATGTCATAATTGAGCGAATGACACTTAATGACAGTTGTCATAAACATGCATAAAACCTCCTTCATATTCATGACATGTGTCATGTCGCAAATAAATAGCAAAGGTTATGTTCGTCTTTGAAACTAACTACAGATTTGAAAATTCTGTTTGCTAATTACAGGGCCTAACGTTAACCCAACTGATGGAAATAAATAATATGAACTGAACTTGTAACAGTTTTGTTGCAAAGCACAATATTATGGTAAATTGGTGAACGTTTTCCCGTTTTTTATAGATGATTGGTTTACAGTTAAAAAGAAACTTCATATCTGTTACTGCCCATGCTACAACTCATGCTCCCTCAAGTGCTCTCGGAAATTCGATAATTCCCACTTCATCCCGGAAGTAAAGTCTGGATTAAGTAACATTTAATTTATTATTAAAACATTAATAATGTTACTAATGATTTAGAAGCATTATAACATTAAAAGTATCTGCTGACATAAAAGAGCACCGTTTCAAATTATTTTCGGGTTGAAGTCTTCCGACTTCCTAGTGGGAAACGCGACATCAGAGGGCGTCCATGTGCGATGTTTACTTCGGAAACTCATATTTCCGATAATTCCGAGAGCACGTGAAGGCAGCATAAATCGTCTCTGTTGCTATGGCAGTGTAAACAAGATGGTGGACGACAGCGGTTCAAGCTTTCCGAATGAAATCGGCGATGACTTTCGCACTTATGAGGACTTTTTGGATTCTCAGATTAAACCGCTGGATCTATATTACCTTCAGGTGAAATATTACAATTCATTTTTGATCGGCAAGGGAGACATTGATACTTGATCTGACTGTTAAATGAAATGGAAACGTTAACCAACTGATTAATGATGTTTTATCTGATTTTATAGATGTAACGTTAGTGAAATGAACCCATAGACATTATATATCAATTCAATTGTGATACATAACGTGATTTTGACAAGCGATTATACCTCGATTCTGGGACAACATGATACAGCCATTGTATCTATATTGGAACCTATTGTCTCTCCTTTTTATTTAAAAAATAAAAAAAACATTGTTATTATTTTTGTCTAGTCGAAGCTGTGAACATAAGGATAACTCCTCTCTAAAGCAATATTATTTTCTTATTGAATATGAAAACGAATAGCAGTTTGCCGGTAGATGGCGACACGGTACTTCTGTAAAGAAACAAGACGTTTTTCCCACAATGTCGTGGAGCGTAAACAGCCACAGCAGGTGCCTCGTCGTTTATCTTTAGTACTTTTTTGTCTTTCTTATTTGTATTCAGAACATAGCATTTTCTACAGTATGGATAAAGAAACAATTATTTTTTGTTTTATTTATTAACAAATGATTACTGGCAAATATATATATAATTCAATAAATGATGTATAGTAAACATAAGAGTTTTAAGTGTGACAAGGTCATTGAAAAAGTATGACACTAAGAATGTTTGATCCCAAAAAACTGACTCTGTTTCCCAGAAACCTCAATTGGATTTCCAAATAACATTTTTCATCCGACTGCTTGCTTGCTTGGGATTTGTTTGATTTTGTGGTGCTTGGATGATGAGGTTTATACATAAATCAAACTTGAGATGGAGAAATTGTCCATAACAGTGATCCAGTGTGTGGTTTTGTTAAAAATGAGTGCTCCAGGGGGCTATTCAGACACGCAATATGAATTGGTTTGTATGTGTGAAGGCTTATTTTTGGTCACAGGAATTAAACTGTAAGGTCTTGAGTAGTTACACAGTGTAAGAGTGACCCTTCACAAATATATATTGCCGCATATCATTAGAAGCACAAAAACCTCCCAGGCATCCTAGACAGCAGCTCGCTACAGAAACGTAATGCCCTATAGCCACATGAAAGCAGCTCCTCATTTTGAGGCCATAAGGAATCCCACTAAATCATATGGAAAGCTGATATCTACTTTAAATGGGCTCCAGTGACATGTGGCTAAAATCCTTGATCCGAAAAGTCATAAAACTGTCATGTTATTTTGTTCATCATAACACAAATACTAAAATTGGATTGATAGAAAACGGATTTGAGCACAAAACTATCAATAATATGTCATAAATGCATGGGTCTGTTTGTACGGAAATGCTAAAGCAGTTTGTTAAACTCCACCATTTTTTTGAGATTTTATTTTCAGTCATTCAACCCTTCTCCCAATGCAGCTCAGCAGATCTGTGTTATTGCTCTTCCAGGATCAGGAAGTGGCCCGCCAGCTGGTGGAGCTGGGCCACAAGGGTAGCAGTTTGGAGAGGGAGGAATTTGAGACAATGAAAGCAGCTGCCGAGGCCTCCAGGCTTTCTTCGAAGAGCCAACAGAAGTAAGATTTCATATAGTGACCATTAAAAGGGGACAGATTTCGCATTTCGCACCGGTATGTGACCTTAAGAATATGAATTAGCATTTTCCAGTAAGAGTACTGGGCCTCATTCATGAAATACGAGCAGAATGAATTTCTGTGTAAATCATTTGTGTAACCATTCTTGCGTAAATTGTCACATTCAATTCAATGCTACACTTGTAGGAATGGTTTTACGACCTGTTTGCACAGAAATATTTTCTCCTTGTGTTTCATGAATGAGGACTGTATAGTTAAGGAATGAATAAAAGAATGACACGCATTTATTGTAGGAAGTCAGATTACAGGATAATGGTAACAGATGATCTTGGATTATAGGATTTAAATGTATTGACACAGCAGCCATGTTTTTAGACCTCATGTATACTTGATAAAAGCCCTAATGATTTTTGGATGACAAGAATGTACTTTATAATCGCACCTGTTGTCTCATGTGTTCCTTTAACATAAAAACTAGAATTAGATATCTTTCATTGCTTGTGAGAGAAGTAAACGGTTTGTTTATGTATGTTTGTGGGATGCAGTAAACTTGGACTCTAACTTGGAAGATGATTGCATAGTTGGTGTGGTGAGGGTTCAGGAAACATTTTTGGAGAACTATATTTGTGTTTTCTCGGGCTGGTTGCGGCAGCTCCCCTGCCTAACCACCTGCAGACGTGTCTCTGTGGTGTTCAGTGCTTGTCAAAATGGTCAGACGTTCTGGTCTCAGTTCAAGTAAAATAATATAACAAAAAAGGTTTGAAAGGAAAGTATGTCGGGCAAGAAAAGCCCATAGTTCTTCCACTTTCAATTTATCCATATATCAAACACTACAAGTAATGGTACACATCAAAACAATAATAGCAGTGGATTATTGTCCTCTCTTAGATGGCAGCGTCAACGCAACATGCAACATAGGGTGTGACGTCAGCTTCACATTCTCTATAGAGCGGTTTGTCCGTTTAGGGCTACTGTAGAAACATGGAGAATTCCATGCAAGGGGACCTTCGGTGTGTAGATAGAAATTGCTTGTTCTGAGGTATTAAAAACATAACTCTTTTTTATGGAAGGTCTTTAAACACCGCTGAAGACATAGTTATGTATACTGTATTTAATTTAATATTTAATATTCAGTTATTAGATATAAAAAATAGACATTCAAATAATCGACCTGCTGTCACATTTGTATGCAAAATAAGCTTTGAATCTTTCCCCTATCTTGAGACTCTTTCTTTCTCCATTCCTTCCTTTCTCACTAACTCTTTTCAGCAATCCTTCAGCTCTCTAAGACCTTTAGTGCCTGCAGGTGTATAAATAGAGATGTTTTCAATTAGGACGTGCTTTGCCTGTAGCGTGCATCTGATCAATGAATGCCCCTGCACCTGTGGTAATAAAATACCAAGAGACGAGGAAGCCTGCGCTGTGAATGCTAATCAGATGTTGCCCTTTTGTTGCCTTGTTATAGGCTAGTACATAGCATGCTTCATTTGACAGATAGGCATAGTGTTATACTGCCAACAAATCACAATTGAACAAACGGAGGGATTTTTGTGCTTAGAAGGCTTGTCTGAAACTCAATACTGGACGCAATGGGAAGAACTTCAATGAAAGAGACGGATGATTGAAAGATGGCCTTTGTGGAGAAAAGTGCTTCCACAATGACTTATGACTGTATTGAATAATGGACAGTAACAGTAAACGTAAGGCTCTCTTTATGCGATTAAACATAGACCATGGACCTGCTGAATGCCTGACCCCTTTCTCACCATCTCCTTTTGTTGCTCATTCTGTTCCTTACTGCATCTTTGACTTCTTGAAGATGAATGTGAATTAAGCAGATGAGTGACAGCATTACTTTTTTTCCACAGGCTAATAAATCACATCCATACAGAGCGAATGGGAGTGATCTGCATTTGGCTCGGAGCTGAGCGCACGGATTGCGCAATAAATGCACTGTACACTGTTTTTCCCGTACAGGCGTTTAGCGTGTTGGCCGAGTTGAGAATCAGCTCATGCCCACTGTGTGAGTTTACAATTCACAGTGTCCTCATAAAAGCTGCACCACCGGGTGTGGATCAAAAAGCCTAAGGTCACGCAGGTTCCGAGCATTCTAGTGCGAGTTTCTGAGAGACCGGGGAGTCTGGCGGTTTTACGCAGGCCTGATATGAGGCCCTGGCAGGAGCCCTGAAACCTGCAGCCTGGCCCGGGTCCAGCAGTAAATGTCAGCAGATGTCCTGACCTCACGTGCTCATGACAGGCTTTGGAGACCAGAGCTTACTCTTCCTACCTCCCCCCAGCCCCCTAACAACCACAGCCTTGCTCTTTGTCCATTGTTTGGCTCCTTCGAAAAATGCCAGTCTATACAAACTAACCCCTTTCTCAACTGATGGTTGGAGCCATCACTCCGTAGCCAAGTAAAACCCTGCTGCGAACACAGACTGTACATATGCACTGGAGTGTTAATCCCTCGCTCACATAGGTTGAAATAAGACCTCCAGCCATGTTATTCAGGGCACGGCCATGTATTTGTAAATATGGGCAAGGTAACTTGGCCCGGGCTGGTTGTCCCATAAAGACACAGCATATGAGGTGATAAATGAGGCTAATTGAAAAATTGGTGCAGAACTTTAGCAATTCATTTGGACACGTTTACAGCACTTGAGTCCATGCCATTGTCTAACAACATATTTCTGACTCCAAGCCTCCATTCGTTTCAAGTGAGGCTACTATTTGAACAGTCTTTTATGAGCAATGTTTATTCATATCTCACTTTAACACGGGGTACTCTAAGCACATGGAATCAACATCAATGTTTTATTCATTTCGTTATGGAGATTAAGGCTAGAATAATGCTTCTCAGCAGTTTTACAGCTCACTGTTAGTGTATATTAGCATTGTTTGTTTTTTGCCTGTGGCATCTCGTAGAGCGTTTGGACCCGGAAGCGTTGGTGCGCAAAGACAGATTTAACAAGCAGATTCCACACAGAGTTGTAATTCTAACACTCTACTGCTCTATCGTTTATCTGCTGACTGTCTGGTGATATCATGACATATACAGTAATGCAAACAAGTGTATACACATGCACCCTGTATTTGACCCTACTAAAAAAACTGCGAAAGCCAGCTAAAACAGTGGGCAAAACCTTTCTAAAACCAGCCTGCATAACCAGCTAAAACCAGGCTGTGAGACCAGCTTAAACCAGTTTATCTTGGTTTTTTTAGTTGGGGATATTATGCACTAGCATTCAGCTCCAAGGTTGTTTAAGTTTAAACAGTTTATATCATGCAGGATTTGAACCAGGGACCCCATAAAATGTGTTACTAGTTGACATTTCAGGTTTAAAATAAGAAAAAGTCTTAATACTTGCATAGGTTACGATAAAACCGAAGCTAGTCAGTGAAATGATTGGTAATAATGAATGGAAATAATTCTGGTTGTTCTTTCCATAAGGCTGTGTGGTCCACATTGATAATTTAGATGAATGACATCTGTTCACAATTGATGGCTGATGGTGCTGTGCTTTGGATGTGCATTTTTCACACTAAGCATGAAAACGATTCACAATCAAATGCCATATTTATTAAATTGTCTAATTTGGCAACAAATTATCATTTTCATTTTTGGCTGAACCATACCTTTATATGTGTATTTTCGAACAGCCTTCCTCTTTACTTTGGGTGTCACACTTCACTGAGCAACCTGTGATATAGCCATCACCAGTGATGAAAAACAGATGGTTATTGAAATCTGTCTTCTAGGGGGCCGACATAAACTTGCTAAGGTCTTTGTTTCAATGCGTGGGACTTCATCTGATATGTTCTAGTGGCTGGAACTATTTTGAGGAGCTAGTTGTACCCACATGTGTTCTATAGACCACAGCAAACCTGAAAGTGATGTGCCAGCAAATTACTTCACAAAATCTGACAATAATGGTGGATTTGATTTCAGGTATCTGTCTGCAGTAATCTAGCTCAAGGTTAAAGTCAGGACGAGTCAGTTACTTTAATTCTAGGGGAAATTGTTAACCTTTGTTTTAGGGCATGAATAACAAGACTTTCACCTGAGTGGAAATCTAAAGAGGTGGCAATGATGCACTATTGTCACTTGTTATGGTTGATGTGCAACCATGCCATCAAATCCCATCCCATGTATAAATGGCAATTGAATAGCTGTTCAATGTAGTTATCTCTATGAATGAACAGATTCAAAAATGTCTGAAGGCCTAAATCTTCGATTATATCTTTGATTTGATTATTCATCTTTGCAATGAATAGGGGCTATTTTCAGATCCATTGAGGATCTCAGCTTGTTAGGATTGAAAAGAAATTGGATTTGTCCGAAATAAAAATGTCTTATATCAGTTTCGTTATAGATCTTTGCGATGTACGTTCTGGAATAAATATTTCTGTTTCTATTTCAGTGACATTGTATTTATTACTTGTATTTATGTGGCCAATTGACTTATCAGTATGTTCTTAATAATTTCTCACCACATGTTAAAATCATGTGTTTCTTTGTAGCTGAATAATATTCATATAAACAATTAATTATTTAATTTATCGTAGAGAAAACTACACTGGATATTTGACTAAATGGCTCCACAAATGTGGAATATCAATGTAAAGTTTGAAAGGCTTGAATAAAGCTTTGAGTATGGGTTTATTTTACTCTTTGATGAAACCATCTTTTTGTTCCATTTTACATGTAGCCATTTCCTCTCTGTGTGCTGTTCATCATGTAAGTAGCATTTTGGTTGAGAAGTCCCACTAAGTGGATATGGGTCCCCCTGCTCAGGCTCTGGTCTTCTTTGAAAATCGCTTTTATTATTAGCTGTTGCAGTGGTTAGTGACTTTCTGGCGGTATGTATGAGTTCACCTTTCCCCCAACATCCTTTACCTAAGGCTCCAAGGCCTGTGATGTTTCATGACTCATGATGTGGCTTCAAGGATCCCAGTGAAGAGGTGGAAGTGTTTTTCACATTATATAGCCCTTCGGCGTAAAGATACTAGACAGTACTGCCATCATCCCCTTTGTAGTTTGGCCTCCTTGCGTATACCGGATATATATGATGGATTCTGCAGTATTACGTTAAATCTATGTTAAAAGACTTGTCTCTGGTGCAACACTTTGTGAGTACAGAGACACATTGCATAGGACATTTACATTTAGTCATTTTGCAGATGCTTTTATCCAAAGGGACTTACAGAGAATTCAGGGAGTCATAAAATGATATGTCATACAGGAGCAATAAAACATTTACATTTAGTCAATTAGCAGACGCTTTTATTCAAATCGACTTACATAGAGTTCAGGGAGCAATAAGCGATACGTCATACAGGCAGTAATACAATTGGTGCTAAAGCAAAGTTACTAGTTTCAACGAAAGCCAGACAAATACCTGTTGAGAGAAAGAGAGAGGGTTAGTGTTTTTTTCCTTTGTCTGTCAAGTATTCACAGAAGAGATGGAATTGAAGTAGTTTTTGAATGCTGTGAGAGATTGGTTGACTGGACCAAGTTAGGAAGAATGTACCACTCGGAAGGAGTTGCGAAGAAGAACGAGCAGGAAAGCGATTTACTGCCCTTTTGAGAAGGCAATACAAGATGCCGGTGGTTTGCTGAAAGCAGGGTTCTTGATGGGGTGTAGGAGTGTAGTAGGGTGTGAAAGTATGCTGGTGCATAGTCCTGAAGGCTAGCATTAGTGAGTTGAATCTGATCCGGGCTTCAACCGGTAGGCAGTGGAGAGAGATGAAAAGGGAATTTTGTTGGAAGACAAGGCATGCTGCTGCATTCTGAACCAGCTGGAGTGAATTGATAGCCTTTGCAGGAAGACCACCAAGGAGACCATTGCAGCAGTCCAACCTTGAGATCACCAGGGCCTGGACAAGGAGTTGAGCTGCATGCTCAGTGAGATCGGGTCTAACCTTTCTAATGTTAAATAACGCATATCGGCATGACCACGTTGTCTTTGCAATGTGATCATTAAAGGACAGCTGTTCATCAAATATGACTCCGAGGTTCTTGGCTGTTTTGGAAGGAGTGATTGTGGTATTGCCAAGTTGGATGGTGAGATCGTTTCGCACCGTGGGGTGTGCAGGAAATATGAGTAGTTCTGTCTTGGAAGGGTTCAACTGGAGGTGATGCTCTTTCATCCAGGCTGCGATGTCTTCTAGGCAGGCTAAAATGTGAGCTGCTACAGTGGTATCGTCTGGGTGAAATGAGATGCAAATCTGGGTGTCGTCAGCATAACAGTGATAGGAGAAGCCGTATGCCTGTATGATGGGCACTTCTGTTGACTAATCGCTTCTCCTCACGCAAAAGGTTATACAATAGGTGCTAATACCAAGGAACTAGTACTAGAACAATAGGAACACCGGTTACCTTGAGAGGTGGAATTTACCAAAGACTACAGTATCAAAGAGTTGGAAAAGCACATCTACATCAAAATAGGTAAATTGAGGAGCATGTGCAAAACCTACTGTATATCAAAATTGTAATGGTACTGAACCAACTGGACAGAAATATTTTAGAGGCAGTCTGTGTGTCTATCTGTTAATAGTCTCTTTAGCTCGCTGCATGATTAGAAGGTCTTACAGACTGATGAGGTTAGAACCACAAGCCTAACATGTGCACAGCAGATTAATGTAATGGACCACAGTGCTTTGTAATGGAGGAATTCTGCTGAATGTCAGAATGAGATGAAACGGCTCATTCTATTGGGCATTTAAGACTTGAAAAATGTCATTAAGCGGCCACATTCACACAACATTACATACAATTTTAGTATAGACAGTATAACTGCAAAACACAGGGAAACAAAGTATATCATATATAGAAAAGAATTGACTAAAATTGGGGTTAAGAACGAGTGAACTACAGGTCTGTAGGAAATGCAAATTCATGTCATTTGAATAGAAATGTCTATTTTATATACATGTCAAGTTACATCAGTCTTAGTCTTAAAGTATTAAACGTATCCTCTATGTAATTGAATGAAGCAGACCTTTTATTTACAAGCCTTGCTGTACCACAAACGTCAATGGTTAACAATGCATGGCCTCTGTAAAATAGAGAGTGTAGCATGTGTAACTGATACATTCAGCTCAATATAATCCGAGGTGACAGAGAATTTCTTTAAAAAAATGATTTAGGTAAATTGTCATGCTGGGTGGAATTTCCCTTGACGTTCAACAGCCCAAAATAATATTTGCAGTAAGATTCTTTTTCTCCAAGTACCCTCAGGAAAAATATTTCATGAAACATACCTGCTGATATTTTGAAATCACTGTACTATTGAAAGTTGCTGTTTGCCAGGCCATTGAGAAAATAATGTTTTGTCTTTTTTGTCATTTGTTTGAGGAAAACCTCGAAGCAACGGAAAGTCAAAGTTCCTAACACAACATCTGTTGTTGTTGGAGACACCTTCATCTTTTTACGGATCCTTTATTAAGGATCATTCGGCCGATTGCAGAGTATTTGCTTATAAAATGTACATCAAGCCAAGAATTTGTGATGTCTTTTGGAAGTTATTTAATGACATTCCATCAATAATGGTCGGAATTATTTGCCCTTACAAATCGTTTCAGAATGGAAATCAACACTTGGGTCATTTAATGAAAATCAGTAATTAATAGAGATCATATTATTTGGAAAAGCATAGCCTTTAACGCTCTCGGCAACGCAGTGTATTACATTTCTTCACATGTTGAAGGCTGTCTCTCTTTTCAGCTGTTAAAACAGATAGTAAAATTGAGCTTAAGAGCCGCTAGAGATAAATCATTGTTCGAAGTGTTGGTCAGTCAGTTCATAGTTGAGGGAGTACCACTAGGAACACATTGATAAAAAGCTTTTTATTTTGCTAAAGGTCTTGCTTAATGGTCCACGAGCATGGTAACCTTGCAAGGCTTCTTTTTTTGTAGTGTGGTTATAACACTGAAATTGAGGAAATTACTTTAGGCAGTAAGCTGAAGGGCAGGCAAATATCTTGATGCCATACTCAACAGTTTAGTTGAAATTTTAATTTCAGTCATTAATACATTTCTGGCATTGTTGTTGAGTAATGGCATATCAGCTTTCAACCCTGTTTCAGAGAAATGGGTCTGAAATGGAAAATGATTGAGTGAAGGAAGTTAAACGTCTGTGTGAGGTAGGAAGACTTATTAGAAAGGTTGGCGTACTCATGCCAGTGGTCGTCTGTCCAAAGCAAGCAACTCCCTCTGAATATTGTTTTCGCTGTGCTTTCATGCACGAACCAGAGTAAAACAAGGAGGGAAAGAAAGATATGACCAGGAATGAACTGCAAGTAGTAGTCTTGTACTTGCTTTTGATGGTAAGAAAACAATGCATTTGATTAAGCATACAAGGTATTTTGTATCAGACACTAATAAGTGTGAAAAGTTCGAATTTCAACAAATACAAATTAGACAACAATATTTCTTCAGATGTACTTTTTAGGTAGTACTGTATAACCAAAATATCTAACAAATTTGTTAATTTTGGATAATGTTGCTGTTTCAATAATGGTTGCAAGCTCCCAGGTGTTGCAGTATAGACTATACTGTTGGGGCCATTAAGATTTTGCGTCTTTTGGACACACAAATTCATAATTATTTTAAATGTAGACAAGCGGCAACAGTGCTAAAAAAGGGAGTGTCGATGCCTCATTGAGATTAAAATATTTCAACTTTTCAGAATCATGGTTGCTAAGCAACGGCAGAGGTCAATTGCTTTGGAAACGGCAACAGGGAAACAGGGCAAAGTAGTGCTTTTTACACGTGGTCATTTCGCTAATTCTTCTTTTATTTCTGCAGATTTTGTTGTCAGGGTCATGTGGCTGTATCTTTACATACACTTTTGTGTATGTTCACAAAACTTGATATGCATCATCGCTGTTACACCTTGTTCCCCTCACACAAGTTGATTGCAATTATATTGTGCTCTTTGTGCTTTCATATATATGCTGTGCAGAAACTAATCTTCAGAAATGTCCGCGTGTATTTCCATTTGTGCCCTTGTAGGGCTTGACCCTGTAATTTCAGCTATATTTTTTGCCATAACTGCTGGTATTTTGTTGTATGGTAAAATTAGGCGCTTAGTGTTTTTTTGTAACAGTTATTGAAATGTCTCTGTTATTTGTTAAAGTCCATGTGCATCTACAGTATATAACAATATTGGTCATAGTAACAATTTTACTTCTTATTCTCTAAGGCAAATATTTAGTTTACGTTATATAAATTGTCTGAAACCATGTTTACAACCAACCTTATTGTCATTAATGTGTTGCAACTTTGTTAAGCATAAAAATATGCAGTTATCCTTGCAAGAATATGTTGGCTGAAATATATTACATTTAAATCAGCCAACTGAAATCATTCAATTCAAAACAATTAAAATGAAAAATAACCTTAAAACAACAACAATAAATTATATTAAATGCGTTATGTTGTTAACTTGACAAAAGAGCTTGTACACTCATGAGTCTCATAAATTGACATACAAGTATTTTTACAATGAGACTGTATTGGACAATGCAGTATATCAGGGTTACCAAACCAATCTCAGAATAAATAGTTTCATATATCATTATGCTAGACAGGCTTATTGATTTGTCTGTGTCCCCATCACTGCATCACTCATTGTAAACACAGTCAGTGATAGCTGTAGATCTTTTGTCTGCACTGAGGTCATTTATCCCCAACAAGGTTCACGCTCTCTTTGGAGGTCTGTATGAGAAAAACATTTTCTTTCATAATTTTCTGACAGATTACAAGGTATGCATAATATTTATTTATATGCTGGTAATTCAGAATTCAGAATTGTCTTGAAACAGTGTTAAGAGGGCTGCTTTTAGTATCCACTGACATTACTCTTTTACCTTTGATATCACATTATTCCTTTACTCTTTCAGAAATAGATATATTTTTAATATATCTTCACATAGTACTGGCAATAAATACAGCTAGCCTACTTTCCCTGTGTCCCTGTGACATACATGGTAACTGCCCAACCATTTTTCCTCAATTACAGATTTTTGGATCATTAAACCTCATTAATTCAGCACTAGGACCAAGGTAAACACTGCATCATGTAAGAAGATGAACGATAAACACTTTTCCAAATGATTCAAAAACACCCAAGTGTCACGTCCTTCTGCACCTGATCACTAGCTACAGCAACTGCGGTGTAGCAGCAGGGGCCACATTAATTCTCTCAAATGAGGCCTAATGAGGAGTCATGTCAGATTGGAGGGGAATGTTCCATTTGGCGTCGTTCGCGGGGGTAGTTCTCACTCTACAAGCGTGACTTTTGGTGTTTCTCTAGCTACTGGATTGGGGTAACCCCATTTACTTGCCTCCTCAACACCTGTGTTTACATTGGGGCCTCGGCCCTCATGACCTAGCAGCAGTCCCTCACTCGCACCAAAGATGAAGTGGGCTCCCATCTCTCAAATATGTGCTGCTTCTGCACTTTCACCACTGTGCAAAAGAGTTTCAATGTGGGCATCAGCAATTGAGTGGTATAGGTTACATATTAGAGTTTATTTGAACATGTTGGGGGTGAAAACAAAGAAAACCTGCACTATATTATTGCAGCGTGCATTTGAGACAAGATTTCCACTAGGCTGGACAGCACAGAAGTCTTTACACACTGCATATTGATTGAGAATGAAGTCTGTTTACAGTGGTGATGTGAGGATTATGGAAAAAAACAGTACATCAGTGAATGTACAGTATTAGTGTTTATTTCTGTTTAATTTTAAATATTTCAGCTTCATTACATATAGATTTACATTTTTTTAAGTAAATTTTACTTTTAAAAATTGTGTTAAAAAAAACTTGACACAAAACATTTAGTAAAATAATTTTTTTTAGGAAATCTTTTAGGGCAACATTCAACTCGTCCCTGAGATCGTCAGAACATCCGATGCTACGCACCTCACATGGCCTCACACTAGGAAATCCTAGTGGAAATTGTAAAATGCAGTGATAATTTTAATATTATCACAACAAACGATTCCAGTACCTTCTTGGTATTTGCACCCCTCTGTTTGAGTTTCCAAATCGACCAAACGTATAGCTCAATGAATAATAAGCATTCCATGTTTTTCTCTCTAAAGCTCTCTAGATAATGGCATCAAAATTGACCATTAAAACTTCTGTTAGTCATGCAATACATATAGATATTTAAAGCTTATTATCACAGCCTCCTGGGAAAAATTAACACCATTGTTCATGAACCTGTTGTTTTTCTCAATAAATATATAGGGCTGGAGGTAAAAGTGGTGCCTTGAAGATTAAGCGTGGCTGGAATGGAAACATTTGTCATGATCCTATATGTATTTTGCATGCGTCTCTTCAATCCACAAAAGCTTTAAAATATCTTTAATGATTATGGCATTGACATGTTCTGACAAAATTCTGTTGACAATGACAAAAACATAATCTGACTACTTGTAAGTAATCTATATGAAGTCAGATTATTCACATTGGAGCCAAAAATCATACCTTTATTCCTGAAACTCAACTTGCAACTCGGCCGTCCAGAACATTTACAAAAATAAAAAGTGTTGAGTTCTTTCAGAAACCTAAACTAGTAAGTTGCATTGTGGAAAAGAAGTGAAATCTATACATCTCAAGTCTATGTGTAAAACAACATTGTTGTTTTTATATTCCTGAAACTGGTTTTGGAACTCAGAACATCTGGAATACCATACGTTTGAGCTAAGGACTTTTGACGGGGCTAATAAATTTCATGACGGGGGTTGTATAGCAGTATTAAACAGTAACGTACACTTTTGGAGTTGGCTTACACTAGAAACGTTTCTAATTTACATTTCTATAAATTCATCTATTTAGCGAATCACTGTCGCATTTGCATAACAAGATATGAGGACTTACATCTTCTCTCATCATTTCATTATTCTTGGACTGTTTCACAGTGATGATAAAGTTGTTATGTGTGGTTTTCTTCTCCTTAACTTGCCTTGTTATTGACACAGTTACACTCGAGGGCTCTATATCAAGAAGAAAGACCATCTGTACTCCATTTTGGGAAAGAATCTCTTTTATTATCCTTCACTGTGATTAATTACTTCTGTGGGCGCATGGCAAGTCAAAATGATTCCCTTCTTTTGTGGTCACAAATTCTTTGAGTCTTTTGAGTTGACTAACACACATCTGCTCACTAACTAATAATGTGGGCTTAAGAACGCTCTATGGTTAAAAATGGTAAAACAAAGCTGGACATACAGTATGTAGTTTCAAACTAGATGACGCTGTTGTTATCAGAGGAGTGCATTTACCCTCTCAAGACATTTTAGCCTCAGACTTAGAATTGTTGTCAACCAGCAGAGTGTCTTCATGTCTTATGTCCAAAACACCCTTAAATAGATTGTAAGTAACCAAATACTTTGTGTGCATCAACACCACATTTCAAGGGCACTTAGACTTTTTCTCTAAGGGCCATTTATCATACTCCAATAAAAAAGGAGGCTCAGTTTCTTTGCGACTGTGTTTCTAGGCTATTGAAGCCAAAAGAAACCGTTCTCCCCCAAATCCCTAGTTCTGGCAATCGATCCGTACTCTGTGTAAAAAGACACATGCTATCCTGTGTTTTGACTACACAGGAATATCCCACACTTTACATCATTTTTTTTAACCTGCAGATATATCTGTCCCGACAACCTTGTGCAAAAAAGGAATCGGAATCACAATTAGACGGTGGGACACAGGTTCCGCCCCTGTGCTCACCACACATGCCACTGCCAAGAAATTAGCAAATTTTAAAGCTGTGCCGGATGTAAGGAACGCTGTGTGGTAAGTTTTGTTGGAGGGAATTTATGTTTTCTTAGAAACTTTTTTATGTGTGGCATCTGGCAAATGAATGAATGTGTACTTTCCAATTAGCTATGTAAAAATGTTACTGAGGGACATCTGTTTGACACGCATGTCAAATCCAAATTTTGCACAGCTGTGAGACTGTGTATTTTCTTTGTAGGTATGAACTAACAGAAACCCACATGCTATAACATTTTCTATCTTAATTTGCTTGTGTATAGAAATTATACTGCTAAAATAACTGTTTAAAAGGGATAGTTCACAGAAGAATGAAAATCCTGTCAAGAAGTACTCACCTCATTTCACAATCGTAAGACCTTAATTCACCTTCAGAACACAAATGATAAACAAGTCGGAGAGTTTTCTGATGTCTTTACTACCATCTTTCTGTGCCTTGAGAGTGTTAGTTGCATTGCTGTCTATGGGGAGTCAGAATGCTCTCGGACTTCATCAAAGATATCTTAATTTCTGTTCCAAAAATCAACGAAGGTCTTTTAATAAATGACAGAATTTCCATTCTTTGGCGAACAACCATCAGGAAGTTTGATGTTCCTCAATAACCACTGCACATAGGAATTATAGTGATTCGGACCGCTTATCCAAACTGCTTTACAGCTGTCACTCATAATGAAAAAATAACAATAAAATATTTCATGTTTCATTACGTGGTAAGTAGTTGAGCCATAAGCAGGACTGCTTGCAGCAAACCAGTCACTATCACAAAATTGAACCCCTTCAGAGTGATATGAGACCCTTCGGCCTCCATTTCCTAAACACCCTGTTGGGGTTTATTTTGTGATAACAACCGGCTGACCCGTCTTTTACGTAATAATAGACTTAGGTTGACTTTGAATGATTGACATGTCCATTCAGGCTCATATTTGTTTCCATAAAATCTTAACAATCCATTTTACAGCTGTACGCTTTACGATGCAAGACATTGAAATTGTTGCGTTAGGACATTAGTCTACAGTGAATAATGAGATCAGTTTGGCTTGTGTTACACCCAGAAATGTTCCAATGTTCTTCCCATTACTTACATAATAAAAAAAACGCAAATCTACTCCCATATCAGTGTCTATCGCTGAGTGAGCATTTCTGTTTGCATAATTAACAAAGACTTGCTTATGGCATTGCTTTTTCAAACACTGTCTTCTTAATTCAACACAGCCCTGACTGTTGATGCTCTTTGACATGAAACTTGTTAAGTAACACCATTCACATGTGTTGAGGAATGGGTGCGTGAAAACATCGGAGTGCATTCTTTAGATTGATAGCCAGCTAAGTTATTTCTGAGGTGTATTGGAAGGGCCTGATCATTGTTAACACCCGCTTGTTGATACCAGACATTGTTATGACAAGAGTGACTTGGGTGGTCATGTATGCTAAATTAGAAACATTCAAAATTGTGTGTACAACTTGTGTGATGAACAACCACATAAAACATGTTCAGTAAAAAAACGAAACGTTCATGTGTAACATAAATTATAAATTGGACTTTTTATCGTGCAGAACACAGCAAGGTTTCTTACAGAAGATTTGCATGGTAGTTGACGTGAGCTTCAGATCACTTCTGACAGAGTTATGGGCCCTGTATTGCATTCACTAAGGAACTGTAACAAAGGCCTCTCCTGCTTGTATTACAGTGCCTGGCATCCGGCTGCACGTTTATGGACTACAGGCAGCCAAGTAGTTGACCAAAATAAATGTCATGTGTGTGTTCCATTTACTTAAGAGCTTTTCCCCCAGTTTCTTTCATCATCCAGAATAAACAGAGCTGGGCCCCAAGTGCATCATGGTCTGTTGAATCCTTTTTAAGCAACAAGCCTGTTTGTGAAAGTCCCCCTCCACCTGCCACCATGTAACCTGAGCACGGCAACAGAGCGTGCCCACCAGGAGGGGGTATAGGGACTCCTTAGAAATATTATCTTCTGCTCAATACAGGTGTATAACATATTAACTTCACAGCCATTTCTCAGTGACAGATAACAAATAGAGATCACGAGAACATGGTAACCTGTTGAGAAAAATATGAGAATGAGTCCTATTCTATATATGTAACAGTACACTCACATACTGTAGTAAGTTGATGAGGTAATAGTTACCAGAAAAAATATGCAAGATTCGGTTGCTTTACAGTTTCTTTTTATGGTGCTATTTATAGTCACCATCCAGTATTGACAAAGCAACCAGTACCTTGTCCTGCATTACACATACTTTTGTTTCTCACAAAACGGGTAGTTAACATAAGGGTAGATAAATAAAGAGCTAGATAATATACAAAATTAAAACAATATTAAAATGATTAATAAAATATCACTGATGTAAATTATATGCAAGTTTTATATAAACCATTCCTCTAAGGTCAAACCAAGTTTATCGATGATATACGGTGAGTTGAATATCTGCTGTTCTTAGCTGCCCTTTTCACCTGCTGTTGCTCCCCCTTGCAAAAACACTGTGTAAACACGAGAGGGAGAAAAGGTAGTTCTCAAATACTTGTTTACTGGCAAGCAGATGATTCTGCAGGTATACTGCAGACATTATGAAAGTTGAGCAAATTCGGGGTGAATGACAGGGCGCGATTGCTGGTACTGCAATGTGAAAGGTCTACGAGTTGAATGCCAATGAGTGTTATGTCAGGTGTACGAGCTGGAGTTCGCCAAATCTTTGCTTTCATGGAAACGTGCCATACAGCACGGAGAGAACGTTTCGTGAATTGACAGAGATGATAATTCAAGAGAGTTTTTGAAATAGCATTTCCCTCTGTGATTAATTAGCAGAGGGATTTTAGGGTGGAGGTGGTGTGATTTATTTTTATGAAAATATAATTTTGTCTCACTCCTTGATTATTTATTTTCTGTCGGTTTAGTTCATATTTTTACTGAAACTAGATATTCTGTATATTTGAATAATCTGTGTCTGTATAAAAAGACAGATAGGTTTGGTTTGTTTTATATTAACAATCCTGTCCGTTATACTACAATTGAATAGTTCACCAAAAAATGAAAATCGTTTAATAATTTATTTTCCCTCATCCAATCTCAGATGTATATGACTTCCCTACTTCAGTTGAACATGAAGAATTTTCTAGTGAAATGATGTTGTTTGACTGTCTGACTTTTTTGTTGACTTTTTGAAAATGCAGTGTGTTTTTTTTCCGTTGCTAAACCACCTAATCAGCTACCCTGTGAGTCTTTCAGCTATCTGTCATATTAGATAAAACTAAAACAGGTAGAAGCAAAAGGTGCTTGCACACACAGGTGAACTGAATGACTAATCAACAGAAACAATGACAAAGAGAGAACACAATGAAGACACCAAATGAAGACTATGACTGTACCAGTCTCTGGAGAGAAGGGTAGGAGTGACGGAGGACTGCAGTCCTGAGGCGGCGGATGGCCGACGACTGACCAAGGTGGAGTTGGAGGCACGAGGGAGCCTGGCGGAGCAGGTGGTATGACAGGCCATGGTGGAGATGAGGGAGGCAGGTACCAAGGTAACCGATTGGTTGGAGGGCGGAGGTGGAGTTTGGGTCTGGGAGGGTGGAGGCAGAGACTTGGGATACTCAACCCCTGAGGTACCTGGCAGTTGGAGATCCCAAAGTTCATCCGAACCAACGGCTCTGGTGTCCAGAGGGTGAACTGAGCCCCTGCGTTCCACTTTAAAGGGCTCACCCCAATGCCCTAAGCCCTTCAAAGCGATGACCCTCCTGAGTGAGAGCTTCATAGGGTTGAAGGGTTTAAGGGACCAAACAACAAGTTTCTTGAATTCCCCTTTGTGTCATCATTCCGTGGCAAAAGAATAATTCCACCACGCAAAGAATCTGGGCAAAGAATCATGGGAGCACGAAGTGTCCATCAGTTGTCCCCTTCGAAATCCGTCATTCCAAATGGCTCTTTGAAGTGTCCAGTTATGAGCAATGACCCTTCAATATCGCGGCCATGATTGTTTTCGCTCCGAAGGGCCCTCCGGAGGGCAGTATATCCCATATTTAATGTCACCGAGGTGTCTCCAGATGCCAGCAGACCCAGAGCTGAGACAGAGGAGGCAGGAAAGGGAGGCTGGGCGGGGTGGGGCCTTCTTGAAGGCTGGAGAGGAGGTACTGGCTGATGAAGAGCTGGATGGAACCAGCAGAGACATGGAAGAGCTGGATGGGACCAGTGTAAAGTGGTTACTCAACCACTTGCAGGAATTTCTACCCTTGTGATACACAAGCAACAGGCTTACACCAAAAACTTATAAAAATACAAAATTTATTTATACAACCATTTAAAAACTAAACATAATTGTATGCATAATACATTCAAGGGCTAGGAGTAAAACCACAATCTGGCACCCCCGGGCTAGACGGCGAATAAGAAAACGGGGCTAACATACAAAATCACCCCAATGAAGTCATATGTAATGGTCACACGTGAGATTTAAACAACAATAGCAAGCAGCAAGTCAAAAAGGTATCAGTGTAAACACTTCAAACTAAACCCCACACACTGAGCAATAATTATATAACTAAAATCAGTTTGATCTGTATATTAGCCTTAAAACCCGTTCGCGTGTAAAAAGTTGGAAATAAAACCCCAGCGAGCAGCCTCACTAGTCCGAGAAATGTTTACACGGTCAAAGCATCACAATTATATTAAAAATAAATTCTCATCGAACACAGTCAACAGTCTCGTCACTCACGACCCCGCGCTCGTAGTGTGCAAAAGGGAAGCACTAAAGGTAAGGCGATGATGGCAACACACAAACGAGTCCCTGCTCCGACGATTTCCAGGACACTATGGACAGCAGGGAAAACCGGAACTTTAGAGCAGAGCTGGGAGACGAAGGAAGTGCAATCAGTCCTAAATAAATACACGTCAGTGCTTTCGTACAAGACTAGTACCACTTCCCTCTATGTGAATGAGTAGCGCGCGTTGATTTTTCTCGTGGACCCCTCGCTGCCAGAAGTCACTCGCGATCGTTGCCGTTGTCCCAATAAACCGGCAAGAAGGCGTTGTGCTTAGCTCGTTGCGGTATCTCTCACGGTCCACCAACGCAGTAAGGACAGCATACTGGTTCTTTTATCCATGGAGCTACCGATCGCGTTGTGCCACTGGCTCGTCAGTAACATTGGACACACCTGAAACAAAAACTTGTAGATACACATGCACACCTGACATTAACCCACCCACACAAGTTGTCAAACAATCAGTGTTCTCCTCCCGTTACACCAGCAGGGACTTGAAAGAAGTGGAAGAGCTGGATGGGACCAGCGGGTACTTGGAATGATGTTGACGAGTTAGACAGGACCAGCAGGGACTTGGAAGACATGGAAGAGCTGGATGGGACCAGCAGGGACTTGAAAGACGTGGAAGAGCTGGATGGGACCTGCGGGGACATGGAAGACGTTGAAGAGTTGGTCGGGATCAGTGTGGACTTGGAAGACGCGGGTTCAGGCTCTCCCTCTGCGGCAGGCTCAGGCAGATACTCTGAGGACATCCCAGGAAAGGAACAAACCCCCCAAAAAACAAAAACAAACAAAGGAAAAACGACGCAAAAATGTATACTTGTTAGTAGGTTCGGCTTTCTGTAACAGGAATGTGATGCCAATACAAAAGCACGACAAAAATGGTAATCCAATAGAGTAGTATAATAAATCCACATGAAGACAAGAGCAAACACACCGGGCTAACAAGTATAAAATCGAAACAAAGGAACTGAACAGAACAGGGGGTATAATTAACAAGACTGAATGACTAATAAACAGAAACAAAGACAAAGAGAGAACATAATGAAGACACCAAATATAGACTATGATTGCAACACTAAACTGATATCTCAGATGTGAAAAATGTTAGTTTAAATATCCATGCGATGTCTCTCTTTTTAAAGCATTATTTTATGATTTTTCCATGGTCAGGTAAGGGCAGCTTTTAGTAATGTCACATCCATAATGTTTTTAAAATGTGCACATTAAAATGAAAATAAAATAAATATTTTATTTTCTATAAAGAGTCATCCCTTTCCCATTCATTGGTTCTTATTGCATCTGCTTTGTGCATTTCAAGCGAGATCTCGCAATTTTGACATTTTTCTAGTGAGTTTATTTCATGCAATTCTGACTTCGTAACTTCGTAACAATTCCGCTTTTTTTTCTCAAACTCACAATTCTATGAAAAAAGTCAGTGTTTTTTTCTCTCATTGGACATTATAGTCCGCCATTGCAAGTATAGACAGTATCTCTCACAATTCTAAGGAAAGAAAATCAGATTTGAGAGTTATAAACAAAAAAGTCAGAACTGTGACAAAACAATTTCGCTATTGCCTAAACAAATTAATGGTTCAAAGTATTACAATCATTCTCTGAGAATTTATATTTCATGTTTTGACATCAAACTTCACATCCATAACCACAGCGTTCTCATTTCCGTGTAATCCCCAAAGTACGCAAGAATTAGTGCTATAACCACCAGCGGAGACTAATTATTTATCTACAGCTAAATCTTAACTCTCATTCACGGCGATAAAGGGTTTTTAAACGGCGCTTTTGGATCAGACCCGGGAGGACGACTAGATGGAAGGAAAACTTTTGAATGTCCAAACATTTTGACATCTTCTTTGTTTGTATATGTGCGCACGCTTCTCTTCAATATGAATGAGGAGAAATGCAGCGCTCTGTATTGTATGGTGTCTTTAGCGACAGAAGTCCGCCTTCCAATAAACCGTCAATCAATCATCAGGAACTCTGATATTTTTTCTTTACAAAGTGATGTCGCCAACTACTGCCGTTGCATGCGAAATACAGTGTTTTAGTCATTTTTGCGGATCTGTGTAAACGCGGATTGTTTTGATAACGTTGTCGTGTGTACGTGAAACTTTTCAAAAACGCAAAAGAAATACTTTTCTGTTTTTCATCGTGTAAACGTGGCTTAAGAAAAATCAAGAAATGTTCAAATAGTTTCAGCTATCATTTGTAGGATTTATGACTAGCAGAATTTATTACTGAAGTGATGTATGAAGCACCAGTGTTTGCATGTGAGAACAAATTAAACACAACATTTCAGGCATGAAAGCGATTTTTTAAGGGACATTTTAAACTGTTTAAATGTTGTCTTTTCCAGGAAGCTGGCAAATGCAGGAAAGGAACTCAAAGATAACTTCCTGAGAGCCATGGCAGAGCGGGAGGAGGCAAACCGCAGCGGGGAAATGACTGTGAGTACATTATTACAGCACTACATTTGCTACGTAATGGGATTCCCCAGAATATTTCCACAAATCCATTAGGATGGGAACAAAATCCATACTGTGTCAAATTCAGGTGGGCAACCCCCTTTCCAACCCACACTCTAACACCTTACCATCTTTTTCAAGGAGAGAATAAAGAATGTACGTGTACTTTATAACGTCTTTCTTTATCAGCAAATCTGAACATACCTGTTTGTGTCGGGAAAAGAAACTTAATAAAGGAGTTGGCTAACTTTTGGCCTCTGTTCAGCACCTTTGGACCTGACAGCTCCATCACAAACTATGCCTTATTTATTCATTTACAAGCAATGGCACCCTAAAAGTACACTTTGCAACAATCGCAGGATTCTTTCTACGTAAATACGTAGTATTTCTGAATTCAAATATTAAACCTTTGTCATTAAATTGCTCATATGCTTAAATCTGTGGGGGTTTGCACAGGTCACTGTAGAAAGTCTGGAACAAACTTGTCATGATCGTTGTGGTTTTCGAGTCTTGTTGCAGGATCATGTCAGAACCATGTGTTTTATGTGGAGAAAGGGCATGGCATTGTTTGGTTTTGTCATGCCATGCTCTTTCTCCGGTGTCTCCTGGCCCCACCCCCTTGTTTCTGCGTGAGCGTCCCATTAGTGTTTCATTCCCCTCACCTGCCCCGTGTAATCCTCCCGTTAGCTTCCCCTTAGTGTTTCATCCCAGTCATCTGCCCGTCACTCTCGCTGTGTAATCAACCCTCATTAGTGTTTCCCTTTATTTTGCCCCGGTTCTCTCTGTTCCTTGTTGGTTCATTGTTCCTTGTTCATATGTTTACCTCACCATTGTGTTCCGGTTACCTTGTGCCGGTTTGCTGTGGACTTATTATTAATTGTTTTGTTTTATCCCCCTTGGGGGAGGTTTTAGGTTTTAGTTCTTGTCATGATTTGTCCTGTTTCTCCCCATCGTGGGTTTTTTGTTTTACGTTAAAAGGTTTAATTATTATTTAACCCTTCATCTGCATGTGCTTGGATTCTGTCCTAATCCCTGACAAAACTAGTCTAAAGGTTTTATCTGGTAAATTGTTGCCTAATAAATAATTGTAAAATTATTCTCGTGCCTGTTTTACTGTATGTTGTCATAGTTTGATATACAGAATTATCACAATATCCAAGATAGTTTTGACCACCATGATGTCCTTGTGTCCTGAGACTTCTAATAGATGCGACTGTGGCCAACAAGGGTCCTGTTTGATTAAATAAGTCCCTAATTAAAAGATCTTGTTTGTATTCCCCTCCTACGCAGAACGCAAAGGTTTATTATATTTGCTTCATGGGTCATAAACCCGTAAGAATTACAGAAATCTAATAAACCTCTGGAACTCAAAACCAGAGAAATAAATGAAACTTGGAATTTAAACTTGCGTCTTATTTGACCTGTCCAGCCAGGAGCCAAACGTTTATCGGTACTCATCTTGTCACAACCAGTTACAAAACACGTTGACATTTATGCATTTGGCAGATGCTTTTATCCAAAGCGACTTAAATTGTATTATACAACTGTATATATTTACAAGTGTTTTACCCGACCCTCTTGTACTAACCCCAGTGGGATGTGTGACTTCCTAACAAATGCAGAGCACACAGCAAGCTGAGCCATTGTCTGCTGACAGATTTCCACTATTTCACTATTTCAGAAGCCCCAATTCAGCGTTATAAACCAGTATATTTGAGTGCAACTTGTTCTTTGCGTGTTAAAAAAACTGTGAATCAAGAACTGTCTAAAATATATCTTCCATTGCGTAAATAACACATAAAATGTGTTAAATTATTTTATGGTGCTTCTTTGGATCAAATTAGAACCGTATGTATACATTCCAGTCAAACGCACATGTGAGTGTTCAGTAAACTTAATATATTCTGGCAAGATTTGTCTGTATATGTGTTGCAGAAATGTTTTACTGGCAATTTATTTTTAAGAGATATCATTAAGCTTTATATTCATGCTCCTCATCTAGGTCATATTTCTAGCCATCTGCATAAAATATGACAATTTCATATGAGCATTTTTTATTTATTTGTTAATATTCAATAAAGCATAGCTTGCAAAATAAGGAACAGACTTCCCTTCTTGTAAAGGAAAGATTTGTTAATTTTATATGTTCAACTGGCTTTATCATAATGTGCTTTTTTGAAAGTATCACAATCGTGAACACAGTCGTAACTATGATGAGATAAGAAACTGCAGTGAACTTCATGTTTCTGTTTTTCTCTTGTAAAGTAGTTTACAAGCACTATATAGGTTCACCTTTTCCTTTTCTTGATGTTCCTGAATTTCCATTACATCTCATTTCGATAGCTTTTGATAATGTGATCTAATGCTTGCTTTTTCTTTCCAGTGTTTAAATAGTGTCAGATTTGGGGAAAAGTAATATATGATGACTCTAATTACACACTGTAAAAATTGTTCTGTAAAATAACGGTAAAATACTGGCAGCAGAGACGCCAGTAATTTACTGTAATTTTACGTTATTCATGCTGTGAAATTATTTTACGGTATTTTGCTGTAAAAACGAAATACATTGCATTGCTGTTTTCCCCTTATTTAACGGTAAAAGACTGGCAGCAGAGACGCCGGTAATTTTCTGTAATTTTACGTTATTCATGCTGTGAAATTATTTTACGGCATTTTGCTGTAACAACGAAATACAGTGCATTGCTATTTTCCCCTTATTTAATGGTAAAATACTGGCTCAGAGACGCCTGTAATTTTCTGTAATTTTACGTTATTCATGCTGTGAAATTATTTTACAGTATATTGCTGTTATAATTAAGACAATAGGCTACACAACCTTTTTTAACTTAATTTTTATTGCACAATATTGTCCTTTGGGCTACACATGTCTGCTCAACATCAAATATATATCATATAAAATATTAATAAAATTATTGTCTTAGAAAGGACTACTCTTTTATTTAAGAGCAGCAACACAAAAAAAGAAACAAGCAACCAAGTCTTTCAGTAGCAAAACAAATAATCGAATCTTGGCAATACCAATGGCAATAAACAGGTTTAACAACAGAGACTACCCCCTCTAAACTTGACATATTTAAAACATGAGAGTACATGTATTAAGAGTTAAGAGATACTGGTGCTGGCATTCAAAAATGTAATAAGGAACTATCCATCAATCTGATGCAGATGACTAAAACGTTGGTTGCTTGTTTTTCTTCCTGATGTATTCCATGAAACACTGTAAAACAGCAGAAATCACAAAGAACTCATCAAATTAATTTAGATTAATCATTGTACAACAACAACCTAGATAGCAATGTGATACTTTTATTCAGTGCGTGCATAATTATTACAAAAACAAACAAACATATGGAAGGAACATGATCAGAAAGCTTTCAAATGTCTCTGTAGTACTGGAGCAGACATTAAATAAATAAAATCCTGTGTTTTACAACTCTAAAATATCCTCAAATAACATAATCAAATAAAATATAACAGGGGCAAGACAATGAGGTCACCATTAACTTGGTTAACAATCTGTGAAATATTATTAAAATGATAGAAACATGCAGTTTTTTTGGTCTAAACAAAGAAAGACGTAATGTCCATTCTTGTTGAAGCAGGGTCTGAAGGGGTTAACACAGCCCATAATGCATTGCATAAACAGTACTACAGTACAAAACCGTATTGCAGAAAAACAGTTGATTACTGTTGACAGATGGCTGTAAATTAACAGTAGTTTTTTAAACTGGGAAATATTGCCCAGGATGCATTGTTTTCTACAGTATATTACTGTTTTAATAAAAAACAGTTTGTTACTGTCAGAATTAGGCTGTTTTTTAACAGCAATTTTTTACAGTGCACATGTTGTCTATAACGCCCATGCCAGTCAAAACTCAACCCCTTAACAACAAGTGTTTATTCATTTTCAGTTCTCATTTATATGGGGAATAGAGCAAGTTAACCCTTCCATAACCTTTTATGCTTCTTTATTCCCTCCCCCAAGAGTTGGCCTTTGTTCTAAAACACAGACATATGAGTCCAATATGTTTTGGCCTCCATGTGTTGTACAGTCCTTATGTTTGGAAACAGACCAATGTAATGTGAAGTTTAAATTACACATGTCAGTTTTATAAACACTGTGTCTAATGTATGTTCCAGCTTGTTTTAAATCTGCTGACGTACCATTTCCCTGAAAGGAACAAATGTTTTCATTTTTGGGTGTAAACTTAATCACAGGCTGAAATCTCATCAGAAACAGAGGCAAAAATGCTACTGTCATTTAACTTTTTATCAACACCATAAACTAAAGCCAGGGCGTTTAGAGTATCGTTGTTAGTCTTATCTCTCCCATCAGCTGAGCTCATAAAGCACTGGGCTGAGCCTACATTGTACTTTTCCTCCTCGTCCGTGTTGCGAAAGTTGCCCGGGTGCCAAAAGTCACACACAAACAAAAGGTGCACCTGGACAGCTTTGGCATTATTTACTCTGGGTAAGAAGTTAAGGTTTTTTTCCTTTATCAAATCCAGGTCACACCTGTGCTGGATGCCTGAGGGGCTCTATTGTTGGGTGGTACACATTTGAAACTGAAGGTGCTCTAACCCCTAACCCCACCCCACCCTCTTGTTTTTTGTTTTTGCTCTTTGGCCAATGATGTCAGCATCTTAATTTTCACAGCTAGTGGAGTTTTTTTCACTGTTCTTTCTCTATAGTTTAAATTTCATGATGAAATTAAGTCATCCAAATGCATTCTGGGTGGTACTGAGAGCGGCATTTAAAATGTCATATCATTGAAACAGTCATATCATTGATGGTTACACCAGATGTCCTTTGGTGTGACAGCAAACATTTAGAAAGAGCACTCTGTGTTGCTCATCCAAAATATAATTTACTGTTTATAAAATAAAATAGCATAAGAGAGATTTGTCTTCATTGTTAGTTTGTTTTCTTAATTTTTGCTATGTTACACCATAGGACACGTGTGGTTTATTTGTCAAGAGAGTACAAATAAAAAAGAAATAGCACTCAGTGCCAATTGATAAATACATTTTCTAGTGCTGTCAAATCAATGAATCGTCATTCATTTTTACAAATAGTTATAGGAATAACTTTTGTGTTTGTATAATGTGTGTGGGCCATGTATTTTTATATGTGTATATAAATGGTTAGTTGACTTATATGCAAATTTGAATGATGTTCTGATGGTAAAAAAAACCTAACAATGAAGATAAATATATCGTATGCTAGTTTATATGATACATTTAAATAATCATAATATGAATATGAACTGTCAATGTAATATTAACAGTTATTTTTCAAAATGTTGCTGTCAATCTATAGGACACATTTATATATGAATATATATATATAAATAAAATCCATATAATGAATGCAACGCAATTTGTGTACACTTTCTCTACAACATATATGAATTTCTAGCTACAAATGAGGGTTTTGACACCTGTTAGACCACGTGAAGACTTAATAGGTGGCACTCAGGTAACATAAAAGCCATTGTGATTATATCTTCATGCACTTTATCTAATCTATTTTCACCTGCAAATGAGCCTCTAATTACCCATGAACAGACTTTGTTTTCTTAAGCAAACATTGCTGGCATTACTCGGCAGAGATAGGACGATGTTTTCTCCTTTCCAAAACCTTTTGTTAGATGAAAACACTGTTCAGAAATTCTTCTGCTGAATGTTATAAAAAAACACGACCGCTTTGCCATTTATTTTCTCACAAAGCAGGTGCTTGTCCTCTGCAGTTAGTTCTGTATTGATAAGTTGTGTTCATGATGGTAAGTCATGCAGTTCAATGGCATTAAGCATAGAAATGAGTGAATTTCCCAGCCATATACCATTACAGTTAGTGTGTGTGTCCCGGTCAGTCACTCCTTTGTCCTTGTAATGGCCAGTAAAATAACAATAGCATGTTGGTTTCAAAGCACTTGACCAAAGGTGGAGGTCCCTTAGAAAACAGTCATGCAGAGCTATCATGTGACCTCCTCTTGAAAGGCCCACAAAGACTTTCAAAGTATTGAGGGTTGGGGTATCTGACCCCCCACCCCCCCCACACCACACACCACCTCAAGTTTGGATCCATTCATAGAATAGAGACACAAAGACGGCCCTTTGTAAAAATGAATTTAGATATGCTTTGTATAGCCCTTGAAGGGTTTTCCATTTTGTGTGTTGACACAAAATATTTTCATAGATTTCTTATTACTTCAATAATGCGGTTCATATGCAACAGAAACAAAAATCATGTGAGAAAGATTTAGTCACATTTGCTAACATTTAATATGTAAGACCATGAAGAGCTGTCAAAATTGAGATCAAATCAAAAATAAAATGAAGTCAAGTTTGGGGTATATAAGCCGAAATAGAAATGACATGATGTCGTCTCTGCTAACATGGAAGAAGTCTCCCTGATGTTTTCCTGTAGCCTGCGTCTCTAATGAACAGCTGCAAAAGCTTCTGACCATCTTCTCAAATATGTGCTGGAAGATTTTGAGAGAAGATGAAACAGGATACACTTAATCTAATTTCTTAAGTCTTTGGGTTTTGTTCCTCTGCTTGGTGTGTTCACCGAAAAGACTTCACTGCAGAAGGACACCACTGTAATATTTTTCATCTGGATACACTCTAGAAGATGTACATCACCGATAAGTGCTTTGTAACATTGTAAAATCTGAAAATACACATGAGTTGGAATCTTGGCTCAGTTTAAAATGTTCATTTCTATTCCAATAAACATAAAGCTCAGGCTTGTTTTCATGATAAACCATCACAAATGGTTATCATAAACTCACTGGTCGTGCTTCACTGATTTAAACTAAACGTAGCATCCTGCAGTTTCACTCTAATCGCTGTGTTGTGGCAACATCTTGATCTAATTCTTACATCGTAAATCACGAGACTCCTCAAGTGTTCAGAAGTATTAAAAGACTACTATCAAAAGTTTCTTCTGTCGTTTCCAACTCATTCTTTTAACGTCCGTTCCTTGCACCTGTTTATCAGTCGTTCCGATGGAATTCTGTCTCATCCACTTTTCCAACATCGTGATGTTGTTATTCCTGATACTCCTACCCACAGACATCATTTTTCAGCCTGACACATGACATGTGCTCTCTTACTTGTAAGGAACCATTTAACCTCTTTGCCCTGAAGGGTTCTTGGCTCTTCTATCCGAGGAATGTACACCTGCTCTATCAAGGCCTTCATTTTCCTCTCCGGATCTTTATAACCTATGCTGTAGAGTGCTCACGTCAAGAATGAGCTCAGCATGAGCTGGATATTGTTTCAGCAGCTGAAGAATTCTAAGCGATAAACACTTGATGGATAATAAATGATGTGCAACCACTTAGGTGAAAATGCTTGGCTTGTAGCTATGAATTATATCATGTAAAGCAGGTTGAAAGTTCAAGCGCTCCCTCATGATATCGCGCCGTAGCGCCTGCGGACGTGTGGCTGGGGCTTTGCGTGAAGCTCGCTTGTTGGTAATGGCTGTCCATCCGACTGGGAAATGCAATTGCACTCGAGCAGGCTCAGGAGCTCACAAAGCACATTCTTTGGAATCCTCTTTGTTTTATCAATACATAGTGGCCTGCTTGGATGTGTATTATTCCACCTGAGCAAATAGTGCACACCATTTCACCCACAAAGCATATCTTCAGTGAGAAGGGCCTCTATCTTTCTCCCTCTATGCTGATGTGTCTTAAATCTACAAAAATCTTTGCAATTCTAAAGATGCTTGAAAGGATAGTTCATCCAAAATGTAACTATTCATAATCTACTCAATATCATGTCATTTCAAATCTAGATGGCTTCCTTCTTTGAAAAACGTTGGTAACTAATCAATATTCGTCCTCATTGATTTTCAAAGTACAGACACAACACCTACAAAACCATCTTCTTTTTCGTCTACAGAAGTAAGTCATTCAGGTTTTGAACGACATAATGGTTAAATTATTTTTGGGGGGCAAACAATCTTTTGAAAAGTCCTTTAAACACATTTTGTCAAGATTCCTTTTATTAGGTATATTATGAACCTTGTGTAAAAATCTAGTGCAATAATGACTTATTGGTGCCAACATTTTAATTTAGTTTCTTAGAAAACCACGATTTACAATCATTTTACAATAATTTTACATTATTTGGACCGAATAATAATAAAAAGAAATCAATAAGACTCCAGCATAGATTGAAATTCCTTCAGTTCTGTATAAAAAGCTTCCCAGGATGAGACCTCAAGAAGCTGAATGATTAAAATACCAAGTGTACGATATATATTTATGAAGAATTTATTTTTCAAAAATCATGTTTTTTATTATGCATTCCAATCAACATCAATCAAACTGCAGTGGCTTTGTTTCGATTAAAGCCATAATAATTTTATAAACATTTTATCTCTTTTTGGATATAAACTCATCATATATACACGCTATATAAGACAGAGAAACAACGTTTTTATTGTAATCTATGCCATATTGTGCCATATTTACCTATTTTGGTGTTAAAAATCTACTGTCAGAATGTACTGTAAAGACATTTGCTGAAAAGGCATGGACACAGTTGTTTTTGCGACTGACCTTGCTGCACATACAGGTAGGAGTATTCTGCTTTATTCTGAATGGTTTTGTACCTCTGTTTTTAAGTTTGACTCTATGCCTAAAAAGCATCTAATGCAGCTCAAGTTTGGTCGATAAATAAGTTAAGAGGCATTGTTTGTGTTGTGTCGTGAGGAATTATTTTGGAAGAATTTTCCTCCCCAAAACCTATGGCTTGTTATAATCAGCATCAGCAGTGTTATATAAGTCTCTGTATTCTCCTATATTCCCCAGAGTTAAAATGTCATCATTGTTCTCTTGAATCCTATCAACCTATCAACTTCCCACTTCCAGTCACCATCTGGCGATGTTGATATCACCACTCATTCCAATTCCTTGCTCTCATATATCTCCACTCCCTGACAAATTCGAATCTGTTCATCATCTTCAGACAGTGGAAGACCTGCAATCTTTTGTGGACGACTGACAGGCATTCTTAAGTAAACATTTTCTGACTGCTGTCACTCTGTGGTGCTCATTCAACTATGCCGCTGTGAACACTAGGCTCTAGATTTCCCTGTCGTCTGCACCTTACACTCAGCCAACAAGCTTTTTTGTTTTTTAGCAGTTTGCTTTATTCAGCATGACTTGCTGTTTGTTATGCAAACAATGAGGAAAGAAATTATTTAAAGAGAGGTGTTACGAACACGCCAGGCTCCACCCAAGCATCACGAGCAACCTCTCCCGAATTCTGATCACGCTCACCTGCAACTCATCAGCACCTCATCCCTGCCTGCACTTAAGCACCACAGATTCCCTCACTCTCTGTCCGGTCTCGTTAACGCTACCCGTAATGTCAAGGACTCCTACAAACGACAAAACCTGATTCCAAGGCTCTAGTCTTCCTCGTCGTCTTCCTCGTCGTCTTCCTCGTCGTCTTCCTCGTCGTCTTCCTCGTCGTCTTCCTCGTCGTCTTCCTCGTCGTCTTCCTCGTCGTCTTCCTCGTCGTCTTCCTCGTCGTCTTCCTCGTCGTCTTCCTCGTATCCTGTCTCCGGTGTCCTCCCTGGTTCCTGTTTTGCACATCCCTAATCCTCCTCCGCGAGGTCTTAAGTTTATTTATTAATAAACCTTCTTGTGTTACAGACTTCTATTCTCCGTGTCTCTCTGTCGTAACAAGAGGAGAGTGTCCAAACAAGATTATTCGACAAGATGGTGTTTACACATGGACATATCTTTGCCTGCACTGATCAGATAGCTAGCAGTGGGTGTTAAAAACCTCCAAGATGTTTTCAAGATGGATATCAATTCTGTCCCGCATATAAGATGCAACGTGGCCAAGTTTAAATGAATCTGGTTGCTCAGGCCACATAAGTGAACTTTATTAGAAACGGAACTGCGCCAGCATATGGACATTTGGAGACCCCGCATTCCACAAGTGAGCGAGCAGTCAGAGATGAGACACATGTATAGAGCAAAAGCCGATTTGCCATATGTTGAGAGTTCAATACAAACTCTCTAAATTCTATTTAAAATTTTTAACAATTATTTTTTTATGGTAGCATGTAAATTTGGTATTGTAGATCTAATTTATATCCCTTTTGCGAAGACACATATGAGACTCTGGACCCCAAAACCAGTCATAAGATTTTTACATCATCTGAAAAAAATGCTTTCCATTGATGTATGTGTATGTATTTGGCCGATAATTGAACAAATATATTTTGTTTCAACGCTCTCTATTGGCGTACCACTGTAAAGACAAAATAGATGAACCCAAAAGCAGAAATTCTAAGCTTTTCATGGATCCCAAACTTGTGTAGGTAAATTCCAAAGAGAGGGCATGAGCTACAATTTTTGTTCACGACTAATGTCATAATATATTTACATTAGGAATTTTACTAAATATCTTTATGGAACACAATCTTTACTTAATATCCTAATGATTTTTAGCATAAAAGAAACATTTATCATTTTTACCCATACAATGTATTGTTGGCAAATATGCCCGTGCGACTCATGACTGGATTTGTGGTCCATGGTCACAATTACGTGGTTTAGTGTAAATGGAGAAGCCTGTCAACATTAAAAAAAACACTCTCATAGGTCCTTTGTGCTAGAAGCTTATTATGACTTACGGCTGGGGTATTCAATTCCATGAAGTCCGGTCTATATTTTCTTCCCGCTTACATTTAAAAAAAATCAATAAATAGTTTATCAATTTAGCCCAACTACGTTGTGTCGACAGAATGGGGTTTGACTTGAGAACCTATCATCTCTGACTGACTTGAACAGGCCAATGAAAATTGGCGAATTAAATTTGCATGCCGGACTACCCCCGGATATCCGGGTATAAAATGGAGCCGGCGTGCTGCATTCATTCACCTTTAGTTCTTCGGAGCCTTCGCATCCTGATGCTGACGACTTCGCAGACTTTCTTCAAGTGTTGCTGGTCTTACGACGTGGTGCAGCGGACTGTCCCTTCTCCTGTGACTTCACCTGGGCGTCTCGGCAACTTCCAAAGCTTCTCTCTAAAAGAGCAAATTTCTGACAGCGCGTCATGTCCCGCTGTGCTCGTGGATGCAACACACTCATCGAGGAGGGGGACGGACACGATGTCTGCCTCAGGTGTCTGGGACTCCGGCACGCTGAGGCAGCATTTGTGGATACGTCATGCCCGCACCGCAGACAGCTGCCACCTGGAGAGATCGACCAAGGCTCCCTTCCAAGGCGTGTAAGTTTTCGGCATCGCTGGTGTCGAAGGCTTACAACGCTGCGGGTCAAGCTGCCTCGGCTCTTCACGCTATGGCCATCCTGCAGGTCCATCAGGCCAAAGCGTTGAAGGAGTTGCACGAGGGAAAGTCCGACCCAGGGCTTATGCAGGAACTCCACACTGCCAGTGACCTCGCTCTTCGAGCGACGAAGGTGACGGCGCGGGCCCTTGGTCGTACGATGTCCACACTAGTGATGCGGGACGCTGAGAAGGTTCGCTTTCTCGACGCTCCCATCGCGCAGGGTGGGCTGTTTGGTGATACGGTAGAGGACTTCTCCCAGCAGTTCTCGACTGTAAAGAAGCAGACGGAGGCGATCAAACACATCCTGCCCCGTGCGACCCGGCCGCCTATCGCCCGCCAAAGTCCCGCGCGGCGTCTGCTCCCCAGCAGCCCCGCCCCTCTACGACTCAGCGCCCCTGCACAGGCGTTCTCCCGGAGAAGGACGTCGAAGAAGAGAGCACCATCCCGTCACCAACCTCCGCGGAAGCAGAAGCGTTCCTGACGGGGTGAACCCAGGGAGATAGAGTTCACCGGGCCCGACCCAAGCAACTACATCGCTAGAGGGTCGGTCTGGGACGGTGCCTGCCCCGTCCCAGCAACACCAGCCGGGCCCTTTTCAGGGCCTGGTGCCCACATTCTCACAAAAAGAGCATTCTCTCCCTCTGGGTCTTCCTCACAGCGCTCTCTCACCCTCCGCAGGATGGTGCTCGGCAACCCCACGTTGTGTCCCGGGCGAGACACACGGTCGGGTGTAACCCTCAGTGGCCACCAGCACCCTCAGCCAGACGGTGCGGTGTACCGCGATATCGCCAGGCAGGCACCTCGGCAGAGCCGCTCTCCTCCCCGTGGTCCCCCCCACGACGAGGGAGCCGTACTGCCAGCCATCGAACCACCCCCCACGGGGACAATGAATCAGATCGAACCTCTGGTCCCCCTGTCTCGGTCCCTGGGAGCCTGGTTGGCTCTTCCCAGACCAGCACGGTGGCTAGAGAGAACGATCCGTCTCGGCTATGCGATTCAGTTCGCCAAGCGCCCACCCAAGTTTCGGGACATCCTCTTCACCTCAGTGGGAGGGGTAGATGCTCCCGTGCTGCGGGCAGAGGTCGCTACCCTTCTGGCGAAGGGGGCGATCGAGCTCGTCCCTCTGGCCGAGATGTACTCCGGGTTTTACAGCCCATATTTCATTGTCGGGTCATCATTGTGGCGGGTTGCGCCCCATCTTGGATCTGCGTACCCTGAACAAGCACCTACACAAGCTGCCGTTCAGGATGCTAACGCAGAAGCGCATTCTGACGTCCGTCAGATGTCAGGATTGGTTCATGGCGATCGACCTGAAGGACGCGTACTTCCATGTGTCCATCCTCCCTCGTCACCGGCCGTTCCTGTGGTTCGCTTTCGAGGGACAGGCATATCAGTATCGTGTCCTCCCATTTGGTCTGTCCCTGTCTCCACGAGTCTTTACGAAGGTCGTGGAGGCCGCCCTCAGGGAGCAGGGGGTGCGCATACTCAACTATCTTGACGACTTGCTCATCTTGGCGCACTCGCGAGATCTGTTGTGTACACACAGGAACCTGGTGCTCTGGCACCTAGACCATTTGGGGTTGCAGGTCAACCGAGAGAAGAGCAAGCTCTCCCCCGTGCAGAGCATCCTCTTCCTCGGTATGGAACTCGACTCTGTCACCATGACTGCACGCCTATCTTCCGAGCGTGCCCAGTTGGTGCTTACCTGCCTGAGGAACTTCAGGCAGCAGCCAGTGGTCCCACTGAAACTTTTTCAAAGGCTCCTGGGACACATGGCGTCCTCGGCGGGGGTGGTCCCCCTCGGGTTGATGCACATGAGACCGCTACAGCACTGGCTACAGAGCAGAGTTCCCTGGAATGCGTGGCACATCGGCAGCAGGCGCGTCGCAATCACGCCCTTCTGCCGGCACACCCTAACCCCATGGTCTTCAATGACCTTTCTGCGGACAGGGGTCCCTCTTCGGCAGGTTTCAAGGCGCGTCATGGTGATGACAGACGCCTCCCTGCAGGGTTGGGGTGCTGTGTGCAACGGGCACGCAGTGTCGGGTCTGTGGACGGGCCCCCACCTGCGCTGGCATATCAAACGCCTAGAGTTGTTGGCGGTGCTGCTTGCACTGAGGAGGTTCCTACCCCTCGTGCAGGACAAGCACGTGCTGGTCCGGTCGGACAGCACGACTGTCGTGGCATATATCAACCGACAGGGTGGTATTCGTTCACGGCAGCTATCACAACTCGCCCAACGCCTCCTCCTGTGGAGCCAGCAGGTGACGAAGTCTCTGTTAGCCACTCACATCCCGGGCGACCTGAACCAGACAGCCGATGCGCTCCCTCGTCAGTCGACACCCCGCAGAGAGTGGCGGCTCCGCCCCCGCGCAGTCCAGCTCATTTGGGTGCAGTTCGGGCAGGCACAGGTGGACCTGTTCGCCTCCCTGAACACCACCCATTGCCTGCTTTGGTACTCCCTGACCGAGGCCCCCTTCGGCACGGATGCCTTGGCGCACAGCTGGCCGCGGGACAAGCGGAAGTACGCCTTCCCCCCAGTGAGCCTCATTGCACACGTCTTGTGCAAAGTCAGGGAAGAGGAGCATCAAGTGCTACTAGTTGCGCCTTACTGGCCCAACCGGACTTGTTTCTCAGAGCTGATGCTTCTGACGACAACTCCCCCCTGGCCGATTCCCCTGACGAAGGACCTTCTTTCTCAGGGGAAGGGCGCGTTATGGCATCCGAGACCAGACCTCTGGAACCTCCATGTCTGGCTCCTGGACGGGACGAGGAGATCCTGAGTGGTCTACCCCCAGCGGTGGTGGAAACCATTGTACAGGCTAGGGCCCCGGCCACGTGGTGGTTATACGCATTTAAGTGGCGCCTCTTCTCGTCCTGGTGTTCTTCTCGCGGAGAAGACCCACGCATATGCTCGATCGGGAGCGTGCTGTCCTTCCTGCAGACGAGACTCGAGAGCAATCTCTCCCCTTCCACGCTGAAAGTGTATGTAGCCGCAATTGCCGCTCATCACGAACCAGTTAGTGGGAAGTCTCTGGGACAGCACCACCTGGTCATTAGATTCCTCAGGGGCGCGAGAAGGTTGAATCCGCCTCGACCGCGCACCGTACCCTCTTGGGACCTTAATGTGGTCCTGGCGGGCCTCCAGAGGCCCCCCTTCGAGCCCCTCGGAGATGCCGCTCTTTCTCACCTCTCGGTGAAGACGGCTCTCCTAGTGGCGCTCGCTTCCATCAAGAGGGTAGGGGACCTACAAGCATTTTCCGTGGCCATGGATTGCCTAGAGTTCGGGCCTGGTCAATCTCACGTTATCCTGAGACCCCGGCCTGGCTACGTGCCCAAAGTTCCCACCACTCCCTTTCGGGACCAGGTGGTGAACCTGCAGGCGCTCCCTTCTGGGGAGGAAGACCCAACCCCTTCCGTGTTGTGTCCAGTACGCGCGCTGCGCCTCTACTTGGACCGCACGCAGAGCTTCAGGAGCTCTGAGCAGCTTTTTGTCTGTTTTGGAGGTCAGCACAAGGGGAGGGCTGTCTCCAAACAGAGCCATCACTATGGCTTACCGATCACAGGATCTCCAGTGCCCGCTTGCAGTGAGGACACACTCCACCAGGGGTGTGGCCTCCTCGTGGGCACTGGCTCAGGGCACCTCTCTGGCAGACGTATGTAGAGCTGCGGGTTGGGCTACGCCCAGCACCTTCGCGAGGTTCTACAGCCTCCGCGTGGAACCGGTATCAGCCAGAGTCTTACAGGACACCGCCAGGTAAGTCCGGCAGCCGGTGGGCGTACGCCTGCGATAGCGCCCCTCCCCAGGTGAGACGCGGCGCTATCTAGCCTCTCCTCTTCCCCCCACTGGGTGAAGAGTAGGCATTCCATCCATCACTAAGCACCCCTCGGTGGCGGGCCCGGCGGAGCAGCCCTGCCTCCCTTGGCCTGTTTCTGAGCTCTAGCAGTGGCTCAAACAAGGCCTAGTGCTCCACACGTAGTAACCCCCCCACAGGGCGGTGCCGTCTGTTGTCTTCTCATGAATGGCTCTCACTCGATGGCCCATGACCTCTCCCAGGTGTACTTCACCTGCTCGCGACACCCTCTCGTGTCTGCATGTTTCCCACGTGCTCTCCCTTATCCGGTGAGACCGTGTGTGGATCTCCACTAAAGCTCCTCCCTGCGGTAGGAAGTGGTCTCCGTAGCGCGTTCCCTCAGGGGGGAATGACGCTTCCCAGTGGCCCTTACGGTGCCGGGAGGCTTCTCGCTGTTAAGAGAACTAGGCTGCCGTCCGTGACGGCCGGTCGAAGGGGCTCCCATCTTTTAAGAAAGCTCTGAACTCCTTCCCTTCCACTGGAAGGTTGCAATTCATGCTAGCGCTCACGTCTGACACGCCCAGGCCAGTCAGCCTCGCTTCGCGAGGAATTGTGACGCGGCACAGCGCTGTGGCGTTTTCCGAGGAACCCCATTCTGTCGACACAACGTCGAGAGACCGACAGAAAGGGAACGTCTCGGTTACGTATATGTAACCTCCGTTCCCTGATGGAGGGAACGAGACGTTGTGTCCTTCATGCCACAACGCTGGCCGCCCGCTGCAGCAGTCGGGGCAAGATCCTCAGGCTCCTCAGCACAAAAGGTGAATGAATGCAGCACGCCGGCTCCCTTTTAAACCCGGATATCCGGGGGCGGAGTCCGGCATGCAAATTTAATTCGACAATTTTCATTGGCCTGTTCAAGTCAGTCAGAGATGATAGGTTCTCAAGTCAAACCCCATTCTGTCGACACAACGTCTCGTTCCCTCCATCAGGGAACGGAGGTTACATACGTAACCGAGACGTTAGTTTATCCATAATATTTTAACTTTTTACACAATCCCTTATCCCTGTAGCAATCATAGTGTTCAGTAAGTATTAGGGAATTGACAACCTACTACTTACTGCACTGTCGTATGGGTTAGAGGATATGTTTATATGTGTACTCTTTACCCTCAGGTAGCAATCTAATATGGAAAAAAAATACATGAAATGTGTACAAAAGTGTAAATACCCCCCACCCCCATTTCATAAGCATGACTGTGTTCATGTAATGGACCAATACAAATATTTGCATCCAAATTTGAGTAAACAGAAGAACAAATGAATAGCTTTCCAGCTTATTTGAATGCTTGGTATTTTGTCCAGTGGTCCAGTAATATTTTGTTTGCTGCTGAGGTATTTAACATTGGTTGAGAATGTGTTGAGAAAACATTGAAGACTCTTCCTCATCATGCATCAGAAAAACTGCTTTGGGGTCTCATGGTCAATTTTGAGGGAGCGTCTTACTAGATTTCCAGGCCAATGCAAACAGTGTCATGTTTGTACACCTATTTCCCCAGAGAATGCGAAAAAAAGGGCTGCAAGACTTTAATCAGAATCTTTAAACAGCCAGGCCTTTGATAACAGCCCACGGGTACATTTATCTTACTTCTCTAAAGGGTGTAATGGCTTATGTCATCCACTTTGATCCTACTTTTGGAACATGATGTTGGAGTGGTGCTGAAGATAACAACAGCCATCCTGTGTTGTGCTGCAAGGCTTAAAATATTCCTTAAAGAGAAAGACGTCAATCCTTGACATCTCATTCAGCCGGTGTAAGATACATTTTTTTTGTCATTTTCCAGTGGATTTTTCAACCTCTTGACCCTCCTGCCTATAGAGGTGCGGGGATACAGTAAAGTCCTGCAAAGTGGTTGGGCAATAATATTTGTCTTGGAGAGGCAATGAGCAATGAGGCCAACAACAGCAAAAGTTCTCTTGACAGGTGTCAGGGATGAGAGTTCTTAGAATAACACATTGCAGAGTTTTGCACCAGAGTAGCAAGGGAGAAACTTGAGAGTTTACAATGCAAAACAGCTAAAATCCTGCTTGCTTTGACATAAATTACAGCATAAGGATAATTTATCGTGAGTATGATGTATCGCAAATATTTAAACTCGCAAAACCTTTTCACTTTTAATAGCATAATCTGTTAAATTATACCTTGTAAATCTGAGGGACTCATGACATTTTGTCCTAATTTGAAGCTATGTGTAGAATTTCTTTAAACAATCTTTGCGTGTTTGATCTTCCTTAAACAGTTTAATCCATAAGAAAATAGTTTAAGCAACAAATAAATGGTTGATGGCTATTATAATGAATGATGGCTACAGCTTTAAAACTTAAACACTAATAACAAAATTAGCGTATGAGTGGTCAGCATTCTATATCGGTAGATGCCATGTGAGGCTTTGTGTGAGAAACATGCCAAAATTGAAGCAATTATTTACTGATCTGCTACACGGGTTCAATACAAATGATTCATACCAGTTTTGTGAACTGTATAAAAGTTCAGAGCCAGTTCAAAAGAATTATTCAATTGGAACTTGCCAAAATTCAAGGTATCAAGATGATCCGTAAATTATGATCATTTATTTTGGTCCATTTTACACTGAACTATTCCCCTAAACACTAAAAGCTGAATATTGTTCAACGTGAAAGATTCCTTCTGTTTAAACACATGGGAGGAGATAATGAGAGCGCTGCTTTTATTAGACAGGACAGGGGTCATCAGCAACTTCCTGTTTAGCAATGGAAGCTTGTGTTATGTACATTGGAGAAATTCACGATCCTCTGGATGGATGCGTGCTGAAGCCGAATCAGAGGATTTTTTTTCTTTTTGCTTTGTTGTGTACAGCTGTTACTTATTCAGATTGATTCCAGGGCTGAATCAAGACAGACTGAAAAACCACTGAGATTGCAAGGGGCAATTCATCGTAATTGGCTGTAAAACTACTTTCGAATTACAGTTGTTAGAAGGTCACAGTTTTAAAATGCAGTCAACCTGTGATGCTTTAAGAAACCATTATAAAGGAAATGAACAGAATCAATTCTGAAGTGTCGTCATACTGAAGCTTGTAGTAACATAAAAGGTAGCCTATATACAATTCATTAAACGAAATAAATCAGGTTAAAACTACATGTTCAACTCCCAGAGGCACAATATGTACAACTTGTCTAAATATTACAAAACAAGTACATTTTTATTTGTTTGTTTTTAATATCAGTGAACAGAGGGGAAATTAAAATGTGTATAAAAAGTAGTTCTTTGTAGTACAGCTGAGTTGAAGTTTTAGATATAGTTTGTCTTTTCAGTGGGTGGTTGTGGTGGTGGTGGTGGTAAAACTCAGCTGTGGTTGTGCTTGTTGAGGTTTAGCCTGGTTTACCTATTAGGAGGACCTATCACTCATTTAGATATCCATGCGTTTAAAAATCTACAATATCTGTGTGCTACAGGAAGCTCATTTTCTGCCAGATGGCTCACTATCATTGTTGTTTCTTAAAGTATTTATGTATGTTGAGACTAAGTGATTTCCACTCTGAGAAACAAGCCAAGTGGAATGAAGTAATGGTCTTAAATATAGGGCAAACTTGTCTTCCTTCTTGAGCCTATCATGCTTTTCAAAGGACTAATCATAACCTTGTCTTGCTTCTGTTTATTTTTGTATTCCTGACCTTTAATTATAAAGCTAAGAATCAATCTGTAACAAGTCTTTAATTTGTTAAATTGTTTTTGACCGCTGAAATTATTATCCGTATTTAGCCTCCAATAAAATGTTACCACATTTGCAAGCCCTTATGCAGACAAATACGTTTTATTTTATTTTCCGCGAGTCACTTGCTTATGGTTTAAGAGTTAGATGCTGCATGTTAGATAATTGATCAAATTACTGTCTGCTTATTTTAGAAAAGGGTTGTATGTTGATGCAAACATGATTGTCTGTATAGCCTCTTTAGGACTTTACCTGCCTTATACCTGTTAAAATTGCATTGTACGTTATCGCATTTGTTTTGTTTTTTACCACTTAAAAATGCGTTTTTCAGTTTTATATTAAATGCAAAGCCTATACCCTTTTAGTTGTTTTGGAATAAAAGCATCTGTCAAGTTAATGACTCACTCTGAACAAACATTAACACGTTTATGAAGTGACAAATCTATAGATATTCTTACTTGTTTTCATAGCTGTGGGGTAGGCAGCATGTCCTTTGTGTATATATTTGTTCTTTAAGAAAGCTTCTTATTCTGATTCCCTGATATGAAAGCACACACAAGTTTAATGCAGTAGTATTAGACAACTGTAAAATACATGCAAACAAGTCTTTCAGAGCATGTGTTTGAACAGCGTGTTTGTGTGCATATTGTACCACACAAGTAGATATGGTCATTAGTCATCAAGAGCCGCCCTGCCAGCGTTCACACTGTCATGCCACTTGCTCTGTCACACCGAGTAAATATAAATAGCTCCCGTAACCACATGCAGTCCAGTGATAGTAACCCTATGCTTAACTGAATGCGTTTTAGTTTATGACAAACCATAAAGGCCTTTACAGACAGGCAGCAAACACACTGAAGAAAACTTCATTTTGGAGTGTGATAAAGTCATTCTTTCGAAATGCTTTTGCTACGTTCATTCCCAAGCACTTTTTTTCTTTCCCTACCACAGCAGTTGTACAGTCTGTTTGTTTGAGAGTGATTTGTTATCTTTATTTTGAAATACAGTTTACGTAAAAAATGATACAGGGTAGAAGGAACAACTTCACTTGGACATCAACAAGTCTTTAGAAACTTCAACTGAGAAGATGACGTTGTCTGTTTGACAAAGTAGAGCTGCACACGGCAGTAAAAACATCCTTGAGGTAACATTACGTTTATGTCGGGTTTAAACTTAAGAAAATCAATTGGAATAAATCTGTAATGAGGTCAGAAATTCAGAAACATTTTACATTTTGTAGATGGTGTGGAATGGAAAGTGGCCTGCAGAAACCTCCCAAAGAAATTAGCATATTAATAAGAATGTTAATTAGAAATTCATGTGAGGTGTGAGGTTAGTATATTTGAGGATTTAATAGGAATTTTTAGAACCAAAGGCTTAAAGGAATGGAACCAAGAATAAACAAAGCTGTGTTGGACAAAAATCAGTTTAAACCCTCAGATTGTTTAAGACCCGTATACATTCCTGTTCTGCTGAGCACAAAGGAAGATATGTGGAAGAATGTCAGTAGAAGATATCTTCCCTTATTTATATGTAGGATTTCTGTGTATGAAAATGTACAAACCAAGTCAAGTCAGCTTTATTTATATAGCGCTTTTTACAATTTTCATTGATACAAAGCAGCTGCACAAGAAAACATTGACTATAAGTAAAACATAAAAGGTTATGCAAGTCAAAACACAGGTCAAATATCAGACAGACTATAAATTAATATATGCAGTGTTTATTAAATAAAACTTAAAAATTCTAACCAAAAGAAATAATAATGACGAAGGGATGGCTCATAAAATAGATGTTGTATTTTAATCCATATGGATGTGAAAATTAACTCACCTGACTACGAAACACTATGGTTTAAAAACACACATAAGCTTTGGTGGGTATTTAAACTATCGAATATTGACATCTGACCCCAGTATGGTGAAAAGCTTTGGGAAAACTAGATTGTTTCCATCTCAAGGTAAAAATGTGTATTGAATTGCCTAAATTTGTCTCATCACCTTGAAGTTCTTAAGGGAAGTGTTGAAAATAAAGAGACAAGTGGTGACATATTTTAGATATTATTACAGACATTTTTTTGTTTTGTTTTGTTTATTTCTCTTATCAGATTTGTATGTCTTAACCTAATAGGTAATGGTCCTTGACATAAGTGGAGTATATGTTATTTTTTCTACAACTTGTTAAGATCAGAGAGATATAAACATTTTAGAGAGGAAATTACACATTACACTCCACCCAGCGCTTTGAAGTCATGCATCATTTGTTTTTTAAATATTTTGCTTTCTTTCACTCTTTTTTTCTATCTATCTATCTATCGATCTATTTAATTATATACTGCTTATCTTTGTCTGTGCACAGACAACTGAAAAATGATTTTCCTGAAGATTTCCATACACTCTCCCTCTGACCAGAGTCTGCGATGACCATAATCACATAGGGTTTACACCATGCCATAGCTTGTAATAATCTTTGTTCACAGCCAAATTACTTGACCACTCTGAATACAGTCCTGACATTCCCCAAATGAATCCCTCAGGCTCAAATGGGCAGATGAAAAGCATTCCTTAACCTCTAACAGTACAGTAAATATCACGACACCCAACCCCATTTCATCACTATTGTGTCATTTACGGTCAAGAACATCAAAGATGACTTTACCCATGTTGGATAAACTCGTCTGTGGCTTTTCAAACCAGCTCAACGACCACAAAAATGACACTTGGCGAATGAGGGCAGACAGTTATGCACGATTAAGCAGGACGGTAATTAAGTTAACAAGGACACCTTGTTACTAAAACGTACCTATAATGTATTTTTAAGGGTTACTTTATAATTCAAATAATATTATTTAAGCCTTCGGTATGAATTGAAACTCTGTTCATCAAAATACATTCAAAAATGCTAATGAAGTATAAAAGAATGTTTTTAAGCTATTATTTTCCTTTCTTGACCTTTTTCCCTTAAACGTAGTTAAAGCCAAGCATCTCGTAGAATCTACACAAATGCTCCAGTGGGTGTTTTCCAGCAGCCTGTTAAAATGTGGGAATTAGAGGACTATGTTAAACCCTTTACACAGCGCTGTAGTGCAAGGCTGAAACGAAGCATTTCCAAGAAAAAGAAAGAGAAATAATTGCTTCTCTAGGGTTTTTGTATGTGTTCTTACAGAGGCATAGCAAGACAACACCCTGCTACCCTTCATTGTTATTCCTCCCTTCTCTTCCTCTCCTAGAATAAATTCAGCCTGCACCTGTGCGGGCTTTTTTAACACCTCCCGTGGCATTCCGTAATCACAAATCCCTCTGATCAAAGTGTCAGAGAACTGTCTTGAGCTGAGATATGAGATATCACCTTACATAATGTCAGTCATTTCTGATGAACCAGAAGAATGTTTGAGCCACTTCAATTCTTCTGATAGTCTATCACCCTGTGCCTCTCCTAACTGTTTACTATTGTGACCAACAACAACATCCACCAGGATTCAGCCAATGTAGTGAAATAAGCCCTCAGCATCATTCCATCGGAGTCGAGAATACTTTTCCAACCGTCTGCAGTGCAGCGGAGAAGACCGGCCAGACGAGAGAATTCTAGCGCTCACAAAGCAGGAATGTTATCACGGTGCATTTGGGACTGGCCCTCCTAATTACAGGAGGATAAGTTTGGTTGGGCCAGAGGCACTGTGTAATTACTATGATTGCGATGCCTTAAACCTTAGTCTATCCTGGCATGTCGTTTCTTTTGAAGAATGAGGCCCAGAAAAGACACACTGTGAAGTATATTAAATGTTGCCCTTGTATTGTTAAAGACGACGTAGGCTGAGCAAGTTATGAAATTTAATGACCATTGACCGGTGGTGATTGACGGTTGCCCCCTATAAAGATGCTGAGCCTTGTAATCTACATTATTCTGTAACAGCGTTTGATAAATGCATCGCACAGTGAGACGTGCATCTTGGATAGGTTGCAGCTTCACATAAATCTTTCAAAGATATTGATAGAGTGTTGCTGAATACTGAAATCCTCTCATGACAAGTTACTGTCAGTTTCAGCAAACTTTATATTCAGCTGTCTGGCTGTTAGACTCATGAGATATTTTTGATCTTCATTGGGACCTTATTGATTAACAAAGGAATCACAGAAGCGAAGTAAAAAAAACCCACAGGAATTGTGAACAGAATAAACTCTAGACACGACAATCAACAGTAAATGACAAAAAATGCAAAACATCATTATAAATAAAGACTGAAAACATTAGAAAATAGGAGCAGAGTAGCAACCTGCATGATGTTTACGACGCGATTGTGGAGGTGATTTAGGTGATGTAAAATACGTCTTATTGCACATGCTTGGAGTGTTCAGGATTATGGGTAATGTAGTATCTCATAACAATGTCATGTTGGCCCTTTCTACCATGCCAATTGAAAGCATTACAACAAACCTGTTTATTCTAAGCAACGGCCTGCTACACCGCCTCTGATGGACAACTTTAAAGGCGATTTTCTCAATTTTGCACCCTCAGATTCCAGATTTTTAAATAGTTGTATCTCAAGTTCAACCAAATATTGTCCGATCCTAACAAACCAAACATCAATGGAAAGCAATACAGAAAACAGGTTCAACTTTACAAATTTAACACTGAACTAAGGTGCAAATCATTTTTTTCACTTTGTTTTTGATTTAATACATTTTTGCAAACAACAGGAAGGGAGTGCATTCCAAAAAGTGGTTGTTTGTGGCCACCTTTTATGTCAGACTGAAGGTTAATTTTTATACTGAATTTCCTGCTACATAGGCGGGGGACAGATGGCCACTGTGTGTGGTTTTAACCCTAAAACATTACGATTTACTAACCTGACTCATTTATCATTCCACTCCATTCATAGAAATCTTGAGGTCAATTGCATCAGACTTTCCATGAGTTCTTTGATCCAACAGTAGTGGAAACCTTGTAATATGGTACTAGGTTAAAACCATAGCAACTGCACTGCAGATGTCCAAGACAGAAGATTTATACTGATCTTCAAACTCAGCTGCGGTAAGAACCTTCAATAAAGATCTGTTAACTCCAACACACAAAACACTGAAATACTTAGAAGCTTAGAATTAGGCATCATCCTCTAAAAAATGAAGAGGGAGGTTATAATCCAACATAATCTTGATAAAAGCCACTTGATAAATCCCAGCGCTACAGCTGGACACACACACCTGAACCAGCAATGACACGTTGTGTGCAAGTTTCCATTTTGGAAGAATAAATATGGAGACCGTTTCTTCCCTTGAAAGCAACATTCTCTGCCGTCACATCTGATTAATCGCCACAAAATGTTTTTCTTTGTTATTTGTGTTCTCTTAGAAATTACCTATAAAGTGTTGTTCGCTAAATGGCCACCTCATGTCTTGCTGTGTTTATATTAAGTATGTGTAAAAGAGTGATTATTTATTTGCTTATAAAGTAAACTATTAAATGTTTGGTTCATGAAATCCAGTTTTTTAAACATTCTGGTTTTGCCATGTAGTGTATAGATAACCATACCGTCGTCATGTGTTTGAGGTTTAGCATTTTTGCATGTGTTCAGTCACCTCTGGTTCACCTCAGCTTTGCTTCATGCACTTTTACAGGTGGTGGGCTTCAGTAATAAAGACAGGCTTACAAACAATATTGTTTTCCTCTATTCCAGGTTCACACAAGAAAGCTTCCTGATTCTGGCAGATTTTCTGTGCCTTTTCAAAGCAGGTTTTGTTATGTTAGATGGCGAGATCGGGGAACTTTTGTGATTTAAGGCACAAAGCGAACTGAAAAATGTAATGTATAGATTCTTCAAAATCCAAGATCAGGAATAGCACACACAAAAAACTGCAACTATTGCATTGATCCATGTGAGAATGCATTTATAGTTACGGTATGCATTTAATTTTACAAACTAGATTTTATCGCACACATTAAAACTGAGTTTCAACATTGCTCAAGAATTGTGTTGCATTAGCTTGTTTTAATTGATTTAAATGAACAAGAAACAACAACTACATTCCCATTGTGGGACAATGTGCCATTGCCTTCCTCTCAAAAAATACTTTTTTCACGTCTCATGATTTATACTACCCAACAAGTGTAAGAAGCATAAAATGTTATGACTTAGGAAAACTAAAGTGTCTGATCAAATTGATGAGCACTTAATCCATACATGCAAGTTTTTTGAAAGGTTTCTCACAGATTCACAAATATGGAAGTATCTATAGTCCCTGAGGGCCGTACAGCTCTGCACATGTTTCAGATAAACTTAAATTTCCCCAAAAGTGACTTGGAAGCCAAAAGAATGTGGAAAAGGTTGCAGTAGTAGCACTGCTGGGGAAAGCTGTCTGTGTGTAGTCACAATGGTGTAGAAAATCTCAAAAGAGACTTAAACTCAACTGATTTGTGTGCTGCCACTTTTGTTGACCCCAAGTGCTCAGTTTTTGAAGCTGTAATTCTCAACATAACGTATAGCTGTGCTCTTAATTTAGGACACTTTTCCTTTCACAGTGGATACGCTGCTTTACTGACCTCTGAACTTGCCATTGCGATGAATTTTACTCAATTTAAAACATTGTCCACCTGTTAGACAGCCACACGCATCCTGCAAAATATGTTTGTTTTGGCATACTATTCTTTGAGATGAATGAGACAGACGATAGACAAATAAAAATATTGTTTTCATTTTGCCCCTATTTGCAGAAAATGGAAACTTGAGTAACAGGTCAAAATAACGGAAAAGACGCTCTGTATTTTTTCAGACTTCAAATACAGCAAATAAAATAAGTTCATATTTACTTTTATGTAATACAGCAGTAATATTTGTACATGTGTTTAGGAAACGAAAAGTAAATAAAATGTATGTGATTTTTTCCCATTGCTGTTGGATTACATTATGTCACGTCTGAGGTAGACATTGGACTTGAATGGCAAAAAATACATCTAGAAATGCTGATTACATTAGCATGGTCTCTTGATTTTTTTCTGCGGAATTTGAAATCAAATTTATCATCGGATTTGTTAAAATATTGTGATAAATTATTGTTACGTGTTATGAGTGTTGTTATGTGTTAGGTGGGTTGTATTGTATACTGCTGTATACATCTATACATTGAGACCTCATATACTGATACTCATACATTATAGAATTTTTGGCATTTTGTTACTCCCCAAATTGTCAATTGCTGTATCAAAAACAATCCTGCTTGAGACTTTTTCCCATTGAAAATTATAACAATTATAATTACAGAATTTTGCTCTTATGCAAAAACTTTCAAATTCACTGGTCAACATTTACAATTGTGATTTGGTTTAGTAGAGCAGATTCTTAAAGGAACAGGTCGCCCAAATATTAAAATAATCTCATAGTTTACATTAATCAGAAGATAATTACATCTAATATAAATCATATTATTATTTTCTGCCAAAACTTCATATTCAGCCTTACAAAAGGGCAATCAAGATATGAAGCTTTTCATATAAAGAAGAAATGTTCTTACTTTTCTAACAAGCGTTCTGTTTCACTTAATAAAAGTTTAAGCCACCCGTTAAGTCCAAGACAATCTTTCCACTTAGCTTTTTGAGCGCTTCACTTCCTGCAGTCTTGGCACGGTGTTCACATTTGTCAAGCCCCATCTCCAAGACCCTCAGAGTGGAACACCAGCTCACTTCTGAGTGTTTGGTGGACGGCTCAGAGGACACCTGCTCGAATTCTGTTTATTTTCTTGCACAAACACCCACGGACTGTGTTTATGATTGGAAAGCCGAGCACATGAGTAAATATTTGCTTAAATCCCATCTTCCTTATAAACAGTCTTATTTTTTCCTTTCCTGCTTTCCTATATTTTAGGCATTTTTGAAGTAAATTCGTTTTTTTCTCTCAACCACATAGCTCGACACAACCCTATTCCCGTATTTCCCAAAACTCCTGTCATAGTTTCACCACCACCTGCTTTGAATTTGCTCTCCCACGGTAACAGGTCTTGATTACTTTATTTTCTTTCTTTGTCTCATATTATTCACGTGAATATATTTCAAACTATTTTTAAAAGTCATGTGATCTTTCAGAGCTCAGATATTCTCAAGAAAATCCAGATTTTAATGTCCAGCTGCCAAAGCGAGCAACCAGCCTTGCTGTATGGTTAAGTCGTACATTTTTGTTCCGTGTGCCAGGACATCTGTCTTTTGACACACCCTGTGATCATGAGAACAGGGAAGCAGCATCTTTTGATTATTTTTAATCGGGCTGCATGTATTTTCACAGAAACTGAGTCTGTCAAAAACATTTTAATGTTTTGTCTGCCAGATTTGATTCTTTTGCTGAAGTGAGCCTGCTGTTGTGCCAGTGTTGAGATAATGGCCACAGACTCTAAGGGTCACATATATATTTTTACATGTGTTCTGTTAACCAAATACGTTTTCAGAAAGTAGCTATGTAGGCATCATCCCTATAGACACATTTTTATAATTATTAGTATTATAAGCCTATCTGTCATTATATGAACTATAACTAAATATCAAACCAAGTGCATTTGTTTGAAAGAGATACAGTGCACACACTTTCTTTGTTTGCATTATATATATATATATAACTAAATATCAAACAAAGTGGATTTATTTGCTTGATTTATTAGATTTTAAATTAAAACAATTAAAATATCACATAAAACAATAGATCATTTTTTTGTGAAATATGTCCATAGTTAATTTGATAAACTAGTGTGCTCGCTAAAGACACCTGTGAGAGGGCAACTGACTACAACCCTTAAAAATAAAAGTTGTATTTAAAAGAAAAGCAATTTGGACAAAAAATTTTATGTAAAGATTTTTAAATGTTAGCTTCTTTCTTGCCAAAAAGGTGGGAAAAGATGTGCGTCATGGTGGCAGTCCAAAGACTGTTTGTTTGAAGTGCTGTGACCCTGAAGAACACTTGAACACTTTAAGGCCTCTTAGTTAGTGAGTTTTCTAAAGGCCAAATACAGTTCTGGACAATCCCAACAGAAGCAGAACACCTCAGCACATCTGGACTCACCACCGCATCTATTACACAAGCCTCACCATATGAAGTCACTTCCAAGTCAAATAAGCAACCCCCTATCTCACCTCCCCCCCCCCATAGGAACACCTAAAGAGGGACAAGGGTAAGCTTGCCAAAAAAAAGGACTCCGACCTCAAGCATTCCTCTCATCCAGGTCATGTTTTCATTACCCCGACAAATTTACACAGTTGTTAGTGATGGCCTGGGATTCCTCCTAAAGCACGGCCCACCAATAATAAACAGAGGCCAGCTGACACCCTTAGACACCTGCAAGGCTCCCTGACAGTGCAGGATTGTTCCCATGCAGGCCAGAGAGGCCCCACTTTCCTCTGAAAGTGTTATCCATCTGAGAGAGTCCCACTGTACCGCCCTGACGAACACATCGGACCCATGAAATACATGCGTCAATGGTAAATCCTACCCGAGGAAACGCCCCTGTTAGACATGTTGACCTGTGCCATTCAGCCATTTTTGAACGTTACATTCATGTACCTGTTCAATTGTGTTATGCAAAATGTCAAGACTTTTGATACTGCCAGTCTAAACATTTCAGATGTTATGGTGTAATCTTTTGGTTGATTTTGAGCTTAATTTGGCTTTTAAAATGAACATCAGAAGAGACGGATTATGGAATAAGTTTATGACTGTTATTTTCTTTTTATGCAGTATATATTTTTGATAATATATTTTTTGGGGGGCACACACAATTGACATTGACTGCATTAATCACAATAAACTAATTTTACTGTTCTAAAGGTAGCAAAATGACCACAACATTATTTTTCAGTTGATCAATTACCATAGCTGGAAATAGGGGAAATGTGGGGATATTGGTGGTGTTCAAAGATTTCCATCCTTTTCCATGAAATAACCCCCCAAACGACATTTCACACATACTTCAAGTGGCATAAACCTGCATCTGTAGTTTAAAAATATGTCCCCAACTAAATTTGTTCCCGAGTGAATTGCGACCATTTCCAGCTCAGTCCATATAGAAAAAGAAAAGTTTTTTATCATGTTATTGGTTAGTTAGCTTTATTTCTTTTATTTTTTATCAGTTAATCAAAACAACCCAACTGCAGATTGTTTTTTAATATTTGTTGCTATAAAACAACAATCAATAAATCATTACCTAGACAGGTTGGCAAAATGTATACGCTGCATATTTATCTAAATAATTGTACATTTATCTAAAATTGCTGTACATGTTTCTAAATAAATGTACCAATAAATTTGTATGTATATAAGGTCACATACTATTTTGTTTATTTTTCTACGTTTTTAAACAAATTATATACCGTATTTGTGGAAAGAAGTCCACGCATAATGTTTGCTCTTCAAGTTGGTCCTACATCAGATACAAGATGCAGCCCGGCAGCAACAGGGGAAACTTCTTGAAAGGACAACACCTGTTCTGTGAAACTACGGGAAGCTGATGGAAACAGACAGCAGTTCCACAGACCTGTTTTTTATCACTTTGCCTGCCTACTTATGAGGGCAAGTGGAAAGCTTTCCAGCGCGGTATGACTGTGGGATAGACGGTTTTGATTCCTCTTCTGCAATCGAAAGATGATCTGCATGCTTTGCTCAACCCGCTGTAATTTCTGGCTCTGGCTCTCGATTGATGATTTCTTTTCAAGGTTGACGGGGGAGCTCAAAAGCCACAGATAAGGTAGCTGGATCAGCCCCTGGCCAGCTGTGAACCCGATAGCATCTGTTTAAAGCATCTAAAGTCTGCTGCGCCAGTTATCTCACTTTTATCCTGCACATGTAAGAAGAATCCAAAGATGGCCAGTGATCTTACAGAAATGCAAATGTGATATCGGTGACTGTGTTATCAAAAGAGGAAGATTCCGCAAAGGAAGTTTGACTCTGTCTCTTTCCGTCTCTTAGAAGTAAACAGACGAGCCAAAACAAAAATCCTATTCACAGCAGGTGTTGTTGGAAATCATACTTTTATCATTACCATAAAGACAAAACAACTGCTCGACTTATGAAAATGACTTTTAACAATTTAACAATTCTTCCACAATCTGATCTACAGTCTACTTCATAGTATAGACTGTGTTGCACACTTTTTTAACGTCACATTTGCAACCAAAACCTCACATTTCGCTTCTGTGTGTAGTTTTTTCAGATATCATACAGTGTATCCCCTTGTGTTTTCTTGCAGTCCATCATTTTCATAAGGGACAGAAATTCTCACGGACAGGAAATATCTGGCTATATAGATTACTCCCACCGACTAAAAACCGAAGACTTTGAACCATATTTCAGCGGAAAGAAAAAACTTTTGCCAAGACCAACTGACTTGAGGTAAGCCTACTTATGACATGCAACATGTTTTTTCAGTTGCTAGTAAACGTGATATGAACCACTTAAAAGTCAGATTTGCTTATATGCAGATATGCATTCAAGCAGCAAAAACATTGAAAAAGAAACACAAACGACTTTGAAAAGACACCGGAAAGATGTACACTCGAAATTTTCAGTGTGCATAATGATGATGAGAACAAAACCGACGTCTTATAATATAGGAAGATAAGAATATTTCTGCTCTGGCCAACACATTAAAGAATAGTGTAAATGTACGTCATGAAGCCAAGTTTTTTCATACTGCAATAGCAATACATTTTTATTTGAATAAAATGTCTGTAAAGCAGGTTAGAAATCATAGCCATCAAAATGTTATCTTAAAACTACACTACACAAACATGTGCATGAATTGCATTTGGAGTAAAAAAAGACAAGTGAAACAATAAAAGGATTATGCTTACTTTATACAACTTTACTGGAAATACTTTTCATTCGAATTTAGTGAAATTCTGGGTGAGCACAAAAATTATTTATCAGATTATTTACTTAAAACAAAAAGGTTCCAACTTCCATCTTTCTCTCATATTGTGATGGTACCTGAACAGTGAATTAAAAATTTTGTAATGTAATATTGTAATGCCTTAAAATAAACATCTCCATGTAAATTACAATAATTTAAATGAGTCTAATATAAAACTGTCTTTGGTACTTATTTCATTTTTGTCTGTATATTCACATCTTAACTTTCACAACAACAGATTTCACTCAGAATTGCTCTTAGCTCTTAATGAAGGAAATACGTATCGCAGTATCGTTTCCTCTGTGCTCTCCTTTTCTCCATATTTTCGTTTTAGTCTCCCTCTCTCTCTCTTCCTCCACCATCCTTCTCACGGGAACAATAACAGGCAGTGCTTGTGGTTGCCACTAAGATGGAGCAGATGCTGTGTTCTTCCCTTACAGATGCATGAATCCACACCACAGCTGACAGACTTTGACTGCCTCACCACAAAAATAAAGAGTAAAAAAGTCATGGCCACCAGCTGAGGACACTCACATTCTTCTCAGTGGAGAGCATTAAGAAAGATGCTCAAAAGAGTTGAGAGAATCACTTTATTTTCTAGTTGCTCAAGAGTGTTTTTGCATGTGCAATGTATTTTATTTATTGTACTGTATATGCAAGCTATTCTATAAAAATATATATTTATACATATATCATCCAACCAATAGTCTTGCCAGATTGGATTCTTGTCGCTTTCTTTGGATGTGCATTGAGATTTGTCTTTTTTCAATCGCATTCTAGGTCACAACTCAGACTATTCACTGAAAGCTGTTTTTTTTCTCATTGATCCATACAGTAACAACTGGTGGATTTCCCCCTAAAACACTCCATTAGTCTTCACTACAGTAACCATGGAGCACTGCGGTACACAAACATCTTTTTCTCTGTCAGTGTTGTAGTGTAATGGTAAAGACACAGACGCGTTATTAACAGCATGGTAATTGTTTCCACAAAGCCCAGGTTTTTCACACGTTTGCTAGTTGGTGTGGGTGGGGTGCCATCCAGCTGCACTATGACTATTGAGCATTGTATGTTGCTGTGTGACATCTCTTTAGGGACAATATAGGGGTCCAAAAGGGCCGGTGAACATGTCCAACTGACACGTGTTGCCTCGCTCGTGGGTTAGGGAGAGCTCAGAGAGCCCGGCCCGTCTTCAGTCTTCCTCTGACTTGAAATTTTAAAAGCTCTGGAGCATTTTTCTGCCCATCTTTTCATGTTCGCTGTTAAAATATCTCACATCTGTCCTGTTTCTTTGACCAAAAGTAAGCGGTTCACCATTGCATAAAAGTGGTCTACCCAAAAATGCTAATTGCTATATGGCGTTTCAGTATAAATAGACACAGAAAATGCTGTCAAACCTTATTTCAAAAAGAAGGAAGTGAATATGCATCCTTGCTTCTAGAAAAGTTTACATTCTGTCTGTTATAAATCCTATGGAAAGAAAAAAGAAGGCTAGGGTTGATCCAGCATGCAAACAGAACTTGTGATTTCATGCATCGGTCTATTTCCTCACAGAATGTGGCTCTTTGTGAGGGTCTGCCATGTTTACGGTAAAGGCAGTTGCTCCAAAGGTAACGGAATAAGGATTTTCCTGCATGGGATGCAAAATGTGAGAATGTTTAGTTCAGGCCATTACTTTTTGTTTACATCTTTTGCACAGCCTTTTCATTTCAGGAACTATTGTATTTGCTTTGGTGACCAGCACCATGGTTTCTGGTCACCTTAACAGGAAGTTTGAGGTGTCTTTTTCCAGCTCTTTCTTTCCCTCTTTTTATCATGCACAGACCCATGCGTAATAAATTATAAGTTGTGGTTGTTTCAAGATGTTACAGCTATAGGATGAGGCCTGCTGAGCACATCTAAATGTGCAGGGTTCCTAAAAACATTTTAACTAATAAACCTTAAACACATGTTAAAATTTGTGTAACTATTCCCTAGTGTAGTCGATGGTTTTATTGGTGGTCTATTAAATTAAATGTTATGGTTCTTGAATAGTTTCATGTCGGAGCATTCTCAAGATTTTTTCCCTAGCGTCATGTGAATATCCGTCTTTATACTTCACCAGGGATTGCTACTGAACCAAATCCTCCCTAGCTTGACATGAGCCAAATAAGAATATCGTAATGTTTTCTTAATATCTTTAATATCATTAACATTTTACAGATGTTGTTTACAGGACTGTTTAGTTATAGAAACAGCATACAGAGCTCTGGCTGATATCCAAAGCGTTATCATGCCAAAGAATATGTAGCTCTTGCATCCATATGTCTCTCCCTCACATTTACAAAGAGCCTCTCCCCAAAGTCCAACTTTGTTCTTGGACCACAAACTACTGCTTGGGAATAGTTGAGGTCCATTTGAGCAGCCTTCACTGCTTCAGAGTGTGACATTTGGAGTTGTGTTTCTGCAAAGCAGCTGTCTCCAAACAGCTTGATAAGAACCACTAACATTAGCCAGACAGTCGCTTTTTGAAACAGGCTGTTCCTTTAGCCCCAATAGGTATTTCATTATTGTTCACCGAGTGCATCAATTACATTTAAATCTATTCTTTCTGCCATTTCCAGTGGCCTGCTGGGTCCCAATCTAAACACTGATCAGTGCAGACAGGAATTTTTGTGGAGATTTGTCTTGGTTGTAGCTGTGAGAAAGGTTTTTTTCATTAGGCTGGAATGTCTTTATCTATTAATTCAAATAAGTCACATTCAGAGTCAAGTAAAGCTTGTGTCAAACATGCACATTAAACACTGACATTTGAAAATCAATAACCTTCAAAGCTTTTTACTGAAATCACATTTTAGTAAATTTTGTCTAGATTCTCCCAGGTAAACAAATTTACAAAATATTTACAACACAAAATAGCACAAATATTTCTTCGGTCAGATTACATAAAACTCTGATGTGCAAAAGTTTCTTCTACAAAAGTAATTTGGCCTCCTCCTTAAAAATAAAGATGCTTTTCTTTAGATTTTTTGTCTAAATGGTTCCATTAATAACCTTTACCACCTGAAGAATCTTTCTGTTTCACAAAAGGTTTTTGTGGCAAAAAAAGGTTCTTCAGATTATAAAAAGGTAAGAAAAAAGACAGTTCTTTAAAGAACCTTTGACTGAATGGTTCTTTGTGGAACCCAAAATGGTTCTTCTATGACATCGCTGTGAGGAACAGTGTAGTTAAAAATAACAGTCTGTTTTATTTGACAACTGTGAGTTGCTTTGTTTTTTTTTGGTTAATTTTTATTTGATAATTGTAAATGTTATTTTGCTTTTGTACTTTGTGCTTTTGAGTGTGAGTTTTCCTGTAAAAAAAAAGATTTTTACAAAGACTTGTCATATCTGTCAGCATATTTATTTAAGACATACACGTTAATATCTCTATAACTTATTCACTGATGTCTTTTCTTCAGCTTCTACAACTGGAAAACTCGGGTGGCTAAATATAATGCCAGCTTAAACTATGAGGTGATCACAGAAAATCTAAGTGGCTTGCTGTTTGAAAACAAAGAAGACAGAAAAATCTTGAATGTTGACCCGGAGGTAAGCCTGTTTGATGTACAAAGGGCTGGTGAGGAACAAGTCAAAATACATTAATTTTACAGATTATTTCAGTTTTGCATAATCTTTAAAATGATAGTTCTCCCAAATATGAATTTTCTTTCATCATTTACTCACCCTTGTGTCACTCCAGACCAGAACACAAAAGCAGATATTTTGAAGAAGGTTGGTAACCAAACAACCTTTGCACCTCTCAACACAAAGCCATTGAGACATTTTTCAAAATATCTTCTTTTGTATTCCACAGATGAAAGAGTCATATACAGGTTTTGACTGGCATTGAGGTGAATAAATAATGGCATCTATTTACAAATAAACACTTTAAACTATTTTATAGGCATTTAGTTTTTAATAAATCTATAAACAAAATTCATCAGGACCGTAATACTTAAAAAACACTTTTATATATTTATTAAATATTCTGACACTATTTTTATAATTACCCAGTACAGACATAATCTATTGAGCCTACACTGCAAAAATTAAAGGTTCTTTAAGGAACCATTTGGGGTTCTTCACATCGCCACACCAGCTGAACAAACTCTAGGCACAGTTTCACAAAGGGTGGTTCTCTGAGGAACATAAAATGGTCTGGAACCACCTTGGGTTCTTCAAGGCACATTTTCACAGTTTATCTTAGCCTTTTCTGATCATGATTTTGAAATGTTTGTTCAAATGGCAGGGGCCGGAAACAAACTTTGGACTATTATTATTCTTATAAAACATAAAAATGATCACTAAGAATCCCTATTTCATTTAGAAATGTTTGAGTTCCTCTAGAGGCTGTCTTGTACAAGAGAGATTCTCCAGGGACCACATTTAGAGATTTTACAAGAACCATAGTTTAGAATTTGAGTTCCTTCAACAGCCCGCGAAGCACTTCAAGGATTCAGCGTAGTAAAAAGATGACTCCAGAACTTCAGAACTGAATATGGGGTTATTCAAGAATTCTAGAAGTTCTTGGAAGAACCACCAAGATTATAGATGGTTCCACCCATAACCCTATTATGAAGCACTTAAAATACAGTTTAAGTGCTTCTTTAAGTAGACAACAGGATATTTGAGGCACCTTTTATTATCACAGGTAACGCACTGTATAATGTGCCATATTATCCAATATCCCCCATGTAAAACCGAGAGATCCTTTCTGCACCTGGGCAGCATTTTTGTCCCAGTTTCTCGAAATATCCGCCAGAGCGGCTTATAATGAGCCGCAAATGCAGTCTTGGAACCTGTGCCGCATTTTTTTGCCTTCCTACCCAGGGGCTATGAGTGCATGCTATTTTGGAAAAGAGGCAACGCTGCAGACCGGCCTCTTTGAACACAAACTCGCCCAGGCTGCCTCGTTGAGGGCGAGATGGCAGAGGCGAGTATTGCCTGTGGTCGAGCACACCCCGACCAGGCCAGCTATTAAAAAACAAGGGGAGGCTAAGGAGTCCAGACACTGAAACCACTCGTGCACCCGGAATCCAACCTCAGGCCCCCACCAGGCATGACCTCATTGCCCATGTGGATGCATTCCTTCAGCAGAATCATGTCATATTAAACACATGGCCTTGATTTGTTTGTTTGTTTATTGTTTGCTCATTTTTATCCCCCTGTCAGATACATGCAGCGTTTGGCCCCTTTTGATGAAGATATGCCGGTTATCCTTTCAAAGTAGCAATTAGTGGTTTAGTTTGATAACCAACCCTTAAACAGTAAATCAACAGCTAATGCGTTTTGTTTGCTTTACTTTATTTGTTGAAGGAAGGGGGTGTTTACCACATTTATCCTTGCTCACCCTTAAGGGGAAAATTTAAATGTGATTTAAATGCCAAGACAATTTAACGTCAATGTAAAGAATTAATGTAAAAGCAAAGAAAACCTCAGCCCACTTAAATCTTTTAACGCAGTTACCGTTTAATAAGGGATCACAGCTGGCTTAAGATCTTATTTATTCTTGGTGGAGACATCCTATAGAGTCCACATTTCAAAGTCACACCCAGACTGATGTTTGAACACAATCTTTACCCTCTAAGACATTTTATTCGATATAATGTAAGTGTTGAAATGTCTGTAAAGGTTTTTGTGTGGAAATAATGATTGAATACTCCATGTTTTCCTGAGTAAACCCGCCCTGTAGCCTATTTCTCTATAGGAAACCTTTATATCCGAATAGGCAAAGAAAAACATGTGGCAGTTGTTTAAGATGTAAACCTACTACGGAACATGTCAGGCGCATTTCTTCCGCTGCAGATTTGATCTGACAGTAGCAATAACTATTCAATAAATAAAATGCTTTGCAGTTTCCAACCTGTCAATCGTATTAATCGGTTTTAGCTTAATTACTGTTTTTAACCCAACAGGCATTACCTGGTGACAGCTCTGTCCGAATTCCTGTCCAGTCTGACCTATATGTACATGTTGTCTTTTATGACCACATCCTCAGAAAACCCTGAACCAGTTCCTGTGCACCGCTCTACAATAAAATATGTATTAAGAAGCACTTGAAGTCTCTAATTTAATCTACATAAAAACAGTTTTAGTCTTACATCGTATGCCTTCATGTTGCAAACACATCTGGATATGTAGATTGAGACTTGGGTTTCACAAAACAGAGAACGTTGCTGTATTGATATAGTTGTGTTATTATTATTTACTGGTGCATTTAATAATGTTAGTTGCATCTATTTGCAACCATACTTTTGAGGCACAACATTGCTCAAATGTGCACGCCAATCTTTTTAACTCTCGGAAAACGTCTGATGATGCAGCAACTCACATGGGAACATGAGCCCTGTATTGTACGCTTATCTAAAATCACTTCTCTGTTTGTCTGAGCAGATCACAGATAAATGCCTTGAAAGACATGGGGGCTCTTTCATGTACCCCTATGACTGCAGGGCATTTTGACTAAAGACTGCCACATAATAAATTCAAATGAGCTTTCATTTCAGATCCAAAACTACTACAGAGAGTTAATTTAGATCCACTAATCAGTTACGGCCTGTGTCTTGGAATAAGGAATTACATTCTTGGTGTCTATTGGTACTTGTTGAAATAAATATGAGGGTGAAATCTGATAGGCTAACTGAGATTTTTTCATAATAAAGAATACATTCTATCCTACAGCCACAAACACTTCATTTTTATCTGACCAGTGACTCAAACTCCAAAATTGTCTGCAATAGAGATTTCCGAGGACAATCAATCTGACAAGGAAAGGGGGATTTGTAGTGTATATACCTACCGAAAGTTTCTGTTTAATCACCAGGAAGAGCTAAAGAGGTGGGTGGCAAGTCACCCACATTCATAACTGTTTAACTTAACAGACCTCCATCTCCATTCATGTGGTCCAGTGGCAGTGCGATGGAACTGCCCACTCTGGTCCCTCACGACGGCACAGCTCATTCAAACACCTACAAATCAAAATAGCAGATGTGCTTGTGAAATATACGAGAGAACAAACATTCGTTTTCATCCTAAGGCGGACCAAAGTTTAGTGTGCGGGGAAATAAAACATGATAAATATAGATTATCGAGAGAACCAGGCCTTGGACAGATCTGCAGAAATGAATCTTGAAAAGAACGGCATCCGATGTCTAGGGGCGAGGAGAGGGGGGTCAATCACTTCCTCCTCAATGATCCTGAAAGAGAGACCGTGACAGAGGATATAGAAGCCGCGCACATGGTCTGGTGTGCGAAGGGGACGCCGTACAGCATCCGGATCAGACTCCGCTATGCAGGATGTGTCTGCTCGCTGCCATTGAACGCAACTAAATGGGACTGAGAGCCTTTAATGCTCCCCATAAGCCATGTCATTCAGCGCGTCATCCCAGACACACAGCTTTGCCGAGAGACGTTTCGCGGATCTCTGTCAAGCATTACAAAACAGTCCCAAATCATGAGTCATAAAGTTGCTTGCGGAGACATCCGAGACTTGTGTGTACGTTCAAGATGCAAATGTTTGTTTTGATGCAGTAAAAAGAGATTTTCATTTTATCACTATTATTTTATGTATTTAAATGTTATTGAGTCGTCACTATAACATTATTTGTCTATTGTTTAGAAAGCGTAGCTCATGAAATGAAAGCGCTTATGATAAAAAGTTGGCGTGCTCCTCCCTGACGCACGCACGCACGCACGCTTTCCTCTTGCACTCCTCCTCTCCGTTGCGCTGTCGTGTGAAGAATATCCCACTGCTCCCATAAGCCCTATATATTACTAGCGCAACGAGCTTTACCTTCAATGAAGTCAGAGGAGGGGAGCGATTGGCTGCCAAACACAAAACCCGAGTATCTATCAGGACTACAGCGATAGAAACTCACACGGAACATTTATCCTCCTACAGAACCGTGATATTTGCTGCCCGAACGTCGACCTTTTCGGACACCTGCATATTGGGACTACACTAAACTGACACATTGTTTCATTGTTTTTGAAGGTAACAGCGTCCATGTGATGCTATTCCCCTCAAGAGTTCAGAAACGCAAGCGACATTGGTAATATATTACACCTAGATAAGCTCTCCACAGTCCCGCACCTCCAGCATGGATCGCTGTCAAAGACTGTTTGTCCTCCTGTTGGGATGGGGCTATCTGTGCTGTGGATACTGTGCTGTGCTTAAAACATCCTTCGCGGGGTTCTCAAAAGACGCTGAATTTGGACAGAAAGTGGAGACGCAAGGCAGACAGCATGCGAAGAAAACGGAGCAGGACACGCTTTCTGAACACATGCAGATGCTCTACGCCAAATACAACAGCGCTGAATTTCCTCTTACAGACGGGAACACCGTACGCAGCTTTAAAGCGCATCTGGGTATGTAATATTGAGTAAAATGTCGTCAGAACCGTTCAACATTTTTCTTTCAGGTGACTTTAAAGTCTCGTCCTGGTCAGAAGTGTTGCGTGGTTCTGTTCAGTCAGCGTTTGCTGGAGTTGGTGCAGATACACCTGTTGAGAAATCGCACTTATAGTACATTGCCCCAACAGCCCGAGATGAACAGCCCTGCAGTTTGTATTTACAGTATTAGACTATGTTTGCGTTATGTTGTTAGTTTATTATCAAGTTAAGTTAAATCTCGGTCCCGCAGAGCGAGCGTTCATCCTGGTGTTTTACAAGTGCGATCATTCAGCTTTCTCGATACTCGCTCATAGTAATTCTATCAGTTATATGTTATAAAAATGATGCTGACATTAGATGTAGCTTGTTACATAATGTAGTTTGACAAAAAAGAAAATACCGTGTTAGAAATTGCACATGTGCGCTGTCCAACACCAGGGCGATAGTCATACTACACCGCCCCCTAGTGTTCAATTATAATGTTACTCTAATGCAAAGTGCGTGTTAGGCTTCAGTTGATATAATATGTATTGTGTGAAAATGGTTTCTGTTTTTATCTCATAATTTTAGATTAATTTGTGTTCCTCCCATTAGGTGCAATCAACAACAAGCAACTACAAATCTTTAATCTCACTTCCCTCACCAAATCAGAGGACGTTCTGTCAGCAACATTGCATTATTACATCGGTGATCTGCACAACAGCAGCCAAAGATGCGCAAAGTCTAAGAGCTGTTCTCAACACAATCTCAGGCGACAAGGTCACATTCACCTCAATGTCTGGACTTTCAGCATTGTGGATAACACCACCAGAACAATCGGCCATTTTCCCATTAATATTTCCACAATGTACCGGGACTTTATATCGTGGCAGTGGAAAGACATTACCCGTGTAGTCAACCAGGCCAAACATCACGACCAGCTTCTTATAGGCATTGACATTGACTCCAAAGGACGACAGCCTTGGAAGAAACTCCTGTCCGATAGATCTCCTTACATTCTTGTGTACGCCAATGACTCGGCTATTTCAGAACCGGAGAGTGTTGTGTCCACCCTGCAGCGACGCAAAAGTAAATTGGTGCCTAATCTTCATTTACTTGATGCTTATAATCGCAGTGCCTCGCAACATCGGACCAGGCGCTCTGCCAACATCCTACTGCCGCTACAGAATAATGAACTTCCGGGGCCCGAGTACCCTTATGAGATTCCGACCTGGGATGAGACCAGACCCTATGATCCAAAGGAGACCAAGCCAGTCAAGCGCCCTCGGAAGAAACCTCGCAAGAGCCCACGGCACAAGAACCCGCTGCTGCAGTTTGATGAGCAGACTATAAAGAAAGCACGTAAGAAACAATGGAACGAACCTAAAAACTGTGCTCGCCGATATTTAAAGGTAGATTTTGCAGATATCGGCTGGAGCGAGTGGATTATCTCCCCAAAGTCTTTCGACGCTTACTACTGTTCAGGGTCCTGTCAGTTCCCAATGCCAAAGGTACGTCACAGTGTCTCAAATATGCACAATGTTGTTTAATTTAACATCATTTTAGTCAGTGAGTTGGATTTATTATCTAGCAAAAAAGTAAAAGGATAAAATTGTTGACCAACTCAAGATGCAGAGAAAATAGGGCACAATGCGGTTATAGTGTATTAAAATATCAGCGCCATCAAGTGGCGGCCTGGAGAAATCAACGTGTAAATCATTTTAATCGACCCTGTAGACTTCACAGCAGTTCTTTCACATAACCCATCATTGTACAGTGTCATTGTTCATAACATAACCTGCCTATCACTCCTACAAAACACCTGAAAGAAATGTCTCAAAAATATTTTCACCTCATCACATATGCTTTCACTTTGAGAACATATGTTGTTAGGTGAACTGCCGCTACCAATTGTTTTCCTCTCTGGCAATCAAAGTAAAGAAACATGTGGTCTTTTTCAAGAAAAAACTTGTGTCGGTTTTAGGCCCCTGTGCTAAAGCTGATCATAGAAAACCAAGACCCACTTGTTTCACATTCTTTAAGATTTATGTTGCTGGACAGCTTCCTTCTCAGAATTCATGCTTGTGTTTGTCTTTCAAAATTCATGAAAGGCTGAGCACGTATGTTAGAGTAGCTCTTACAAATATGAAATGTTCAAAAAATGATATTTTAGAGAGTTCTCCATCTACAGCCACTAATAGATTTTGGGGGTTAAGAAGGTTCCAGAGAATGTACAGATATCTAACTGCTTACTTTTTTTTTACTTCTTGCAGTCTTTAAAACCTTCAAACCATGCCACCATTCAAAGCATTGTGCGGGCGGTGGGTGTGGTCCCAGGCATCCCAGAGCCCTGCTGTGTACCCGAGAAGATGTCTCCCCTCAGCATCCTCTTCTTTGATGAAGACAAGAACGTGGTCCTCAAGGTCTACCCCAACATGACAGTGGACTCCTGTGCCTGTCGGTAAAACGTTTTGGTCTTTCAACCAGCCTCCGAAACTCATTTCCAATTTTTGCACTGGAAGAAAGCCTACATAGCAGTAGCTGACTAAAAACATTCATTTCACAAGCCTTGAAGGACTGTGAATATCGAAGTGCTTTCCTAGGAGGAATTCGTTACTCATCGTCTGAGATTCATGAACATGCAAAGAACGAACCTCTATGTTTGACTTTCAAGGTTCCTGTGTTCTCACAAATATCACAAATGAAAACCTCAAGCTTCATCAGCAGTTGTTTTTAACATTTGTTTATTGATCATGAATCTGATTCTGTACAGTTTGTATAATCTTATAATATCAAAGCTATATTTTTGCTACAGGGGCATTGATTGATTCTCAATGTCTGTATTCTATGGCTGCTAAATAGAGGTAAACTTTACTGCAAAGCCCAAATGTGGTTAAAGCGGAAAGAAAGAAAAGGAATCTTGTTTTTTTTACATTTGTAAAAAATATGATTATATTAAAAATAAGTAATATGTTACATACAATTCCTATTGTCCACATTACATTTAAAACAGTGCTTAATATCTGGGTGAACTTGTTTTGAATGTCCTCAACTTTCTTAAATAAGAGAAAATATTTATTTTCTTATTAATTGCGCAGATTGTAAAATGTCATATTGTTTCATCACATTCTATATGCATAATGATCTTTTGGCAGGAATTTTTCACACATCTTGCATTTGTAAATATATGTTTAATGTATGATACATCCTCCCGTCTGACCGACTCGTATAAGGTTACATCCTTACAGTTCCACTGAATTCATAAAGCTGCCAAGATTTGTTTAAGTTTTGTCATTCATTCACACAACTGTATTATTACACAACCATGGCTCAAGAAACCACTATTTCAGACAGGTTTCAGATTCAAGCTGTTTAGAAAATGCTGACAGTCATCAGCCATCATTTTAGGAGTTTTGCAAATTATTGTCTGATATATTTTGCAAATGAGGAAAAATCATGAAACCAGATTTTTCTCATAATAACATGCTTAGGTAGATGATTGTTATGTCAATTTTATGTTGCGTATTTAGTCTTTGAGTGTTTAAGCAATTCCTTTATAAAGTGCCTTACCACATTAAAACATTTAGGATAATACAAATATTTCATTTGCATAGACTAAATAAACATACAAGTACAATATTTATATTTCACAATGACGTGTAACTTATGGTGTAATGTTAAATGGAACAGCACTGTCATGTTTACTTATTTTTGCAAAACGTTTTTACCACATTGATTTGTTTGGATATAAATGTGAGGTTTTGTTTTAATAATGTATTATGTACAAGTTTGTACTGTTTTCTAAAATTGCATTGAGCTACAACAATGACATCATTCAGCCGCATGTTTATAAATGGAATGTGTTCCTGTTGAATTTTCTTGTTGTTCTTAATGTATATTCAATCATTGGACAATAGAGAAATGTAAACGTATATGTAAAAGTGGCCTAATATCTTAATATATAACATATAAATCCCAAAGACACAGTATGTAAAGCACTCCTTTAGCATTAGTGTAATATATTATTTTGGAAGGCTTCCACCACACTGTGTTTTGTAAATGTTATGCTGAAGGTGAAAGGATGTGCTTGTATGATAAGCTTCATAAGAAATTATATTTGTATATGGAAATTACCTTTAAAAGCATTTATTTATTTTCTGTACGATGCATTCTGTAGCCTACCTTGTTATTTTTGTGAAGCAAGCAGGGGCTTCATTTAACATTCATTCAGAGCTTTGCTGCACAAAGGTTAGACAGGCGTGCACAAAGAGTGCATCACAAGTCAAATAAGTGAGAATGCTTATTTTTGTAACTGATCTCCCTAGTTAAAGGACTCTGACAGACCATCAAGGAAACTCAATAAAGTTGTGTACTTTTATGAGTCGTGTAGCTGTTTGTATTTATCATGTGTTAATGTTGAACCCTCAATCCTCCAGCCACTGACTAGAACACTACTAAATATTGATTGCTTTGTTATGTAATCAAAGTCATGCTTAGACTGTTACATCATGGAATTTTCGAAATGGTCAATAAGTTCAGGAAAGTCACCATACAGCCACATTTGAGTCTATTATTACTAGAGTGCAAAAAAAATAAAAGTGGAAGAAAAGTCAACACAGCAAAGCAAACCTAAATCACTGTATTTTCTATACAAATTCAACATGTACAATGACTATTAATGACTATCTAAAAAATATTGGGATCTTTTATAATTACTCAAACCTAAATACATAAAAAATTGTAGAATACATAAATAGAATGAAAATAACCACAAATCTCAACTATTACATCAGTAAAAACACATTCGGCTCGGGTGCAGAGGTGAGGCCGACGTGAACCTCACAAACTCCAGGAAAAGTCACTAAAAATACTACTCCTCACACAACTCTGCTTGAATTTCCCAAACTGCAGTCTTTGAGGTTAACCTCTTAAACCTCATCAGTGCCGTATTCACAGTCACAGGTGGTTATCACCTTCCAAAGTTCAAATACATTACATCATTGACACTTCTAAAACAAGGCACATCTCACCTTCCTGTCAGACCGCAAAATGTCTCCACGTCTTTAGGTAAATATTACCAATGGTTTCACACTATTCTCTACAATTCCGCGGCTACAAAACTCTCACACACACATAGTCCTCTTACATGCCTGCGATATAATTTCTGACAAACACTTTCCCAACAATGCATCTCATGTCCATCCCAATGTATTTTGCGGCTCACCATTTAAACAATAATGCAAAATGTTTTTCTTACGTGTCTCCTCCTCTGCTGTACCTCCCACTCCACCGCAACAGCAGATTTCAGTCAAGGAGTCTTTTGTTTCAGCACATAAACTGATTCTGTTTGTTTCATAATCAGAGGATCCTTGTAAGAGAGGCAAACATGTTGGAGATGAGAAATGTCGGTAGAGATTTGTGGAGCTCACACTGTTTGAACACATGCAGGGTGCATATCCCCTAGAAGTCCACGTCCCATCCCGACATTTCATCCGGAGGAATCTCTTCGTCGGGGGCATAATTGTCAAAGTAACGGTGGTCCGTGGGTCCCTTCACCTGAAGACATAGAACAATAGTGAGACAATAAGAGAAAACATTGAAATAGTTGAGCTCGCCCAAAGCAATCATTGAGAATTGCTTTAATGATGTCATGATTTTATCCCCCTCAAGTTGTCCCAAAATTGTATGAATGACAGAGAGAGGACGAAACTCTAGATGGCGCAGTCCTAAAGTCTAAACTAATCTGACATAATAACGGCCGTAATTTGCCACGAGAAAAATAGGCTAAACAGCATTAGCATTGTGCAGTGTCACACGTGTGTTAATATTTATAACTTGTTATTGCCCAACCACACCATGCCTATTTGCTTTGATTTCATTTGACGCAGATTGATTGTCTGATGTTTATTTGTATATATTTGTGTATATTGTCAGTGTGTAAATGGTTCTCAGTATATATGGTTGTAATTATACTTCTTTATTGTCAAAACAGATATCCTTGCCAACTTGATAAGTTGTGTAGATGTCAACCAAGACAATAAATGCATCTTTGTGAAGAATCTGATTCTTTTACCGGAATCCTGTCCACATTTGGCTGCCTCAACTAGCGTTTTATAATCGCCCCACTACAACTGGGGTCGCCATACTCGGCGAGTAATCTCCTGGTTATCTAAGGTTGATGTTATTTTTATCAGGTGTGGTGAGTGTGCGTAACAGCAGTAGTCATAGGCCATCAGTGTTAAGCCAGTTATCTTGGTAGCCAAGGCTCACATAGTCATAACCCACTAGCGTTAAGCCCGTCAGCGTGGTACCCAAGGCACACATAGTCATAGGCCACTAGTGTTTAGCTGGTCGGCGTGGTAGTGTTCTGGCATGAAACTCTAGATGGCAGTCCTGAAATCTAAACCAATATGACATAATAACTTCACTAGACGGTGCAGCTAATGATTGTTGTAGCAGTGCAGCGCATTCCTCCTTCCCCAGCTCCACCTGTATAGATCTGCTACAAGGTGATCACATAAGCTATGGGGGGTTATTCATATATGTTATATGTGCAGCGGCAGCATTCCTTTTATGCACACAGCAGCATGCTGTGGATGCTCCGCAGCAGCATAGGTGATATATTCTGCCAAGACCAAATACATTTATCTCATGTACACTTCCATACTAAACCCTCTGAGAGCTGTTATGACAGACATTTCATTGTTCTGTCGAACCCAAAGAAAGATATTTGGAAAGATGTTAGCAACTGACATTTCTGGGACATCATTGACTACCCTAGTAGGAAAAATTGCAATGGTAGTCAAAGGTGATCTAGAACTGTAATATGCAAAATATCTCATTTTGTGTTCAACAGAACAAAAACATTTATAATCTTTTTTTCCTACTATGGTCGGAAATGTCAGTTGATAAAAACATTTCAAACATTTTACTTTGTTTTCAACTGAAATGTCTGCAGGGTTGAAACAACTTGAGGGTGCGTGAATAATGTTTCGGTGGAGTATCCCCTTTGATCTGTATCGGTGTGGCTTACCTCTCTTTTAAGAGGTGATATCAGACTTCTGGACTTCAGACCACCCCAACTAAATCCTGTAAACCACCTACACAGCTCATTAAAACAATAAAATCACAAATTATGTCAATTAAAGCATTTGTACAATACTTAAGCTGACACGTTTGTCTATGTCCATTTGGAGTGTTTCTCCTTGAAAAAATAAACCTCAAAGAAACCTTTTTAATTTTGAACATATTTCTGTTACTAAGTCAAATTATCCTTTGGTTTGGTCAAAATAAAAGAAATAGTCAAACAGACAAGATGATAAAGTGTAACTCAACAGCACAGACCAACTGCAGTTAGCTTGTTGAATTTGTACAGCTGTGAGCTTTTTAAGGGCTGTGTAAACAGAGTACAGGTGCAGAGCCTCCAATGAAAATCCTCCATCTTTCAAACTACTGTGACATTTCTGTTTAACTAACACATTGTTGACATTGTGTTAAGATTAGCGTGTTTCTCACCTGTGTTTTTTTATATCTGTTATTCCATTCTTCAGATTGCCAAGTCGCTCTGAAGGGTTTTGCCTTCATGTGACAAAAACAACAACAAGTATTTCAATAAGTAATAGTGTGTTACAGTGGAATAAGAATAGTTCAAGAAAACATGTAGAAAAAGCACAAGGTGTGGAGGGATGATCATACCTGCAGAGCTTTCGAATAAGGTCACCTGGCCTTTTGGTAATCTTTTTCGGGAAATCCATTTTCTCTATTCCTTTCAGTATGAATGTGTATATAATCATCTGATCTGAACCGGTAAAGGGGGGGCTTTAGGACAAATCAGAGGAATCATGGATTAATAAACTGCCATATGCACCTACGCATCTACGCCAATTCCTTAAAAAGTTTATTTGACCACACAGAGGACAGGACTGATGCAAACCTTCCCGTGAGAAGTTCAAAGATCAGGATTCCAAGAGACCAGAAGTCCACACTGAGGCCATGGCCTCTATTAAGAATGATCTCGGGTGCAACATACTCTGGAGTCCCGCAGAACGTCCAGGTCTTCTGCCCGCACTTGAGCTTCTTTGCAAATCCAAAATCCACCTGAGAAAAGATAGTTAGATTCGTATTGCTACAACCAAATATGTTTTGAGTTCACTCATTGAGTTTTCTCACCAGTTTGACGTATCCATCAGAATCCAACATCAGATTCTCTGGCTTCAGGTCTCGGTATATGATCCCATTGTTATGAAGGTAGTCAAAAGCCTCTGTTACGCAGCCCACACAGAACTTGGCAGTGTATTCATCAAAACTCCCCCTGGATTAAAACATTACAGTAAAGCTCTCACACACGCAACACTTATAGTCCCAGCTGAAAAAACATGCATTCTGAAAGGAAGTTCTTCAGCAGTCTGGTTAGTACATCCACACACTAGCATTCCATTCTGAAGACCACCATCCAAAATACAACATGTGCTGGTGATCAGCAGAGTTGCTCTTTTCAGAAGAGATGTTATTTAAAGCCAGTTAAACCTCTCTTACATGACTTCAGAGAAAGCTAACCTGTCTCTCAGAAGACTCCAGATCTCTCCGCCAAGGCAAGCCTCCAATAGCATGTACACATACTTGTTGTCTTTGAAAGTACGATACATTCTAGAAGAAGAAAAGTAAAACAAAAATCCAAAATGAAAGATGTCTGGCAAAATCACAGCCGACCCGACAATCCAAAAATTGCAAAACCAACAACCTTTCAATATTCATAAAAAAAAGAATCTGCGCACTTGCTGCGAATAAACATTGTGGTTTAATTTCTTTTAAATGCAGACTTTGACATACTTAACAATGAAAGGAGAGTTTGTCTCAAGCAAGATCCTCCTCTCTGAATAAATGTGTTCTTCCTGTCTGTTCTCTACGATGTGCCGCTTCTTGATGCATTTCAGCGCAAACGTCACATTCTCATTCTTCATTTTCACCTAGAGAAAATCTGGCATCATTATCATTGCTCTTGTCTCACAAATTGCAATGTTTCAATGTGTCATTTATTTTATGATAAAGGCAATGTGCATCATAGGGTGCACAAGATTCTAACCAATTCAACCCTGCCAAAGCCTCCAACTCCCAGCGTGGAAACAACCTCCAGACTGCTGAAAAGTATAGCAGATGCAAAACTGCTTTCAGTCTCTTTCAGCTCTATCATATCATGTGAAACTGGTGGAGTGGATGGGGTGCTGCTTCCTGACCTCCTGAAATAATTATTGAGGATTTACACAACATGATCATTGGTTATATTTAAAAAAATAGAAAAATACATAGTTTTTAGAGCAGTCAAACGATTAGCAAGAGGGTCAAGAACATTATTATACCTCTCTCTACATGTATTTACTATTGGAAAGGAACACAACTTACTTTGCATTTCTTTTCTTATCATCACGAGCTAACGTATCAACATAACTTTGCAGGTACTTCTTTAGTTCGTCGAACGTTCCAACCGTCAGACTGAAAGTTCTGGTGGAAAATACAGTTGTTATTGTCTGTGAGATACATTTTTTTAATTAAAACACATGAATTACCAGAACAATGAATGCAATGATATTGAATTGTGAACTCACTCTCGATCAATGACAAGGCATTCCACACCATCCTCATCTGCTACTATATTGGCAGATCTGACATCATCACTGTGATTTGACAATGCAGGGACACATCAATGCATTAGACATCGTGGTGCCTACTAAAATTATTGACGTTTTGGGCAGCAATTGGATACGTTTCATAATAAACACAGCATCAACACAGTTAACATAAAAGCTATCTTTTGATGTTCTTTGTTACTGCAGTAATACTAAAAGACCCATGATGAAAATATTCTAGTTGGAAAATGAGAATTGATGCTGTACCTGATGAGGGCTTTCTCTCCAAAATAATCCCCTTTCCCCAAGGTGTTGATGCTCTGAGGCTCTTCATGATCCTGTGTGCTTTGTGTGACTTTAATCTGGACAACAAACAAAGATAACCAGAGAATGACAGTGTGTTGTAAATTACTTTTCAATTTTGTAGATTTATATTAAAGCTGCCGTCCATAACGTTTGCCTCTATATCACCATCTCTGTTTGAAACGTGAAACAACATGTTACTTTACGTACTTATCTTTGCTTGGATTAAAATCAAATGATGTCAAAATGACATTTCCTGGGATGCTTTTTGTAGGGTTTTGATTTTGTTTCATTTTTAAAGATTACAGTAAAAACAACCCTTCAATTGCAGACAACATGTCAATAAATGTCAATATTAATGGTATCGAAGAAATCGAGCCTCTTCATATAATTGGATTCATCCCCAATTCTGTAAAATGATCCACTAAACTACGGTGACCCTCTTGACCTACCTCTGATAGACAGTTTTGGGTGACTAGCACTAATGGCCTTATTCCCAACACGCTCCCGGGCATGGTGGCGACAGGCTGACAAGAACCATCATTTCCGGTAATTAAACTCGCTCCCCCCCCTGTAAAACATCTTCCTTCCCCCATCTTGGGCTACAGTGGGGCAGAGACCAACAGGGGATCCAAAGCTGACTAGCTCATGCTAAACAGTTCCTGTTGCTTCCCAGTGGAGAGCTCTGTCTCTTAACCCCTTCAGTGTCAAATTACTGATTTATCTCAACTCACTCGACCTCCCACAGACAAAGCTCAACAGCTCCAGCCAAATCCATGAGGATTACTGCTATAGAGAAATAGTCATCCATAAATTAATCCATAAATTAAATCACCTTTTTCTACAATTTTCTTGATGGTTTAACTTCAGCATTAGATGGTTTGAGCATACTAAAGGTAACATCAATGGTGAATTTCGGAAGAATGAGGTATACACCGTTGCTTTTACTGGAAATAAAATGATATGAACATATCTCCTTATTCATTTGAATTGTGTCCCATAAAAAACTATAATGTTCTTGTCGTTGGGTCGCCAGAAAAAAAAGTTAAATATATTTTGGTAAAGTTAATTTGTTTTTGATGTTATTTTACACCCAAGACATATAATATTTGTGTTTGTCAGTGTACGTTAAAACAAATGGAATTGTGATGAGACATGATGAAATGAGACATGATCAAATGTTTAGTTTAATACACAAAATGAAGTAAATATATTACAGTGCGGAAGTCTAATGACACCACTAAACATGCTATAATATTATATTTTTCGAATTAAAAAAATAATTATAATTTAAGTATAAAATTTAAAATATATTTCTTTGTATTTGGTATGTATCATATGGTCTTCACAATTGTATGCAATTGTAGACTAATCTATATTCTATTCCTATATAATTCAAAGAACATCTTGTGAGCTTCAATGGTCGTGGAGCACTCTTATATACAATCTAATCAATATATATTTGATCAGTGGCCATAATAGTGCGGAATCATATTTTGTTTATATTTCTTATTACTTTTCTTTCTTTATCTTGTTTTTTATTTTTATTTGTAGCCTTCTCTCATTGTATGTAAAGCAACAACTGTATGTATTGTATGCTTAGCAACATATAAATACAATTTAATTGAATATATAATTTATAAATGAATACGTTGTTTGAAACTTTCCAACATGTTGTTTATTTCTATGTTTGCATTTGTAATCCTGGATTTTTAATGAAGTCTCAGACGTATGGCCCTTTCGATTACAAACCTTTCCCAGACAAACTGATGATAAGTATTGCACATTACCTTTCCATTGGCAATTATGTAGAAGGTGTTTCCTTCCTCTCCCTCTCTGATGATGTAATCTCCTTTATTATAATACTCCTGATCAGGAAACACAAGACAAAACTCGTTTAGCCATTGATTTACTATCAAGCCATAGCTGTCATGTTCCCGTAGGGATGACCCCAAGGGAGGCAACAGGAAGGCTGCCATCTTTGACTCCATATAAGATGATATGTCCCCACATCATCTGCACTGCAAAACACAGTCGTACTGTTGACATAATGTTTGTCTTACAAAGGTAAAAAGTGCTGAGAAGTATGGGACCAATATTCTTGAGTTACATTTTAGTGTTCACACCAAGGCAATATCATCTTTCTAATAAATAACAATAAAATAAATTGATTATCAGAACTAGTTGGAATGTTCATAGATGAGCTGTTAATACAACTACAAATAATGAGATTAAATTGAAAACATATTTGTTGATGCTCTTCGTGTGAGATAAAATCTTGTTTATATTGTATAAAATATATCTTGAATATGGCATAAAGCTTCAAAAAATCATTTCAAATTAAAGCGGTCATTTACAATGCTGTTGAATTAAGCATATTTCAATTGGAAGTGATCCCTCACATGCACTGCTGGCTCTGAATGGTAGATGGGAACTTTGGAGGGTGATGGGCAATGGTATCTTGTAATATAGCCATTTAGAACACACTTGGTGAAAGGAGTAATAAAAATCAACGTCACTTTCTCTTTAGTTGACACGACCCTTCATGTGGTGTCTCCTTCCTACAGTGCCCTTCAGAAGCACAAAAACACAGTTCGGAGTTCCCCCATAAGCTCAATTTCTCCATCCATGATCTCCATCCTAAGCCGTCCTACAATATGACTCTCTCGGAGCACTGCTGTTTCATTAAAGAAGCTCTCTCTGCATGCCACGGCTCTCAAAACCATTTGTCTGCTCCTAGCGTTCTTCTCCGCATTCCATTCCCCACTGTTTATGATTTTAAATCATTATCTGCATGTTTCAGTGCAAAACATCTGGGCCACTATTGGGTTACATTGGTTCCAAACCCCTAGAGAGGGGAATATAATCAACTCCATCGGAGTGATTGAATAACGACATTCTCCCATTCGACCCCAGGGGCCAACAATCGAGTGGAATGTCCTTGATGTTTTTTCAGCATCGAAGAACTCAAGGAAGGTTATTTGACATTGAGTTGACAAAGCCCACACTCTTTTAGAAAAACTTCTTTCGGCCCCTCATGGAGAAGTGGAATAAATCAGTCGTCGGCCGGCATTGGCTGCTGAAAACATCTTTAACAAATCACTCGTCCCCTCGATTGGAGCGAACACTTCGCTCAGCCTTATTCAAATAACTATGGTAACAATACACCGTGCCGAGTGATGAAAGATGTAATATTAGTACTGTTTTTCCCAAATTGTCACTTTCGGTCTCGATGGCTGAGGCCCATAAATTCTATCATTTACTCACCCTCAAGTTGATCCAAACCTGTGTAAATTTTGTTGTTCTGCTAAACACTAGGAAAGGGTGAACTATTCCGTTAAGATGCTTGAATAGACTTTAACTGGCAAATTAGTGTATTCAATCAGAAAGAGCGTTTCTTTGAAATCACAAGACTTCATTAGTATTTTTAGATTTACTTACCACCTCTAAGCAGTCAACAATCTTTGTGAGTTTATCCCCAGGCAGACTGCCAAGAAGCGAAACACTAAAATAAAAGCAAAAACTCAGTTTTAGGAGACAATGTTTTTGACATTTGTTCATGTTTAAATAGTATGTAAATGTACATGATCATTTCATGTAAAATATGCAGAATGTTAACTAAGCTTGAACTGATGAAGATATTTTCAGACTGCCTCCTTCAACACTGGTTGAAATGAAGGGTCAAAGGTTTTTTATATTTTTATATTTGCAGTGATATTGAAAGCATGTGGGTTATTGTATCTAATATAATGTACATTTCACCTTATATAAAATTTTGTTACTTTTATGTTCTCTATTTCAGATAATAGTAATGTAAGCAATGAGGTCACAGAGGCAACAGAACTGACCTTTATTATGAATAGCTCAGCTTATGTCTATAAAAAAGCTTTGTTTGATTGTTTAATCTTTAACATGTTTAGGAGGATGAAAGAACCGGTTTACCTCCTAAGGAAGTTGCGGTACTGCTCATGGCGAGCCTCTGCAGTCATCCGCATGATGTTGTGAAAGACCTCTCGATCCAGGGCCCATGTCCTCACGTTACTGGCAGCTGCAACCAGCACAGCAGGTAAGAGAAATACCACCATATCTTTGTTTTTCCCTTCACTGGGTGATTTATATTTAACCTCCAATGGTTCATTGACCTGGAAACAACAGCTGCTTCCAATAGGGCTAGGAAGTGGTTACATTTTATTGTGCTGACTGACTCAAAAAGACACAATTATGTATAAAATTTCAAGAATCAAAATAGTTTTTCATAGTTTTTCTTAGTGAATTGACCTGAAGGCTTCTAATGGTCAGTTAAAAATGTACTTCAGAAAGATTCGCGCAAGCGCCAAATTGATTTATTATTTAACATTATTGAGTTTTACAGCACATCAGTGCTCTTTTAGGACTGAAAATAATGTATATTTTGAGGGCAAGCCCATAAAGTTGTGTTTAAAATAATAGCAGTGTGTAAAAAAATTAAAGTGAGTAAAGCTCAAAATCCTTATAATAACTTTTGTTTCAATACACAAATGCATTGGGAACGCTGCACATTCTTTCCTAAATCATAACATGCCCCAAAAGGGCTCATGTGACACCCCTTTTCATCTCTCTCCACTGTCTACCGGTTGAAGCCCGGATCAGATTCAAGTCACTGATGTTTGCCTACAGGACTATCACTGGATCTGTGCCGGCATACTTTCACACCCTACTACACTCCTACACCCCATCAAGACCCTCTGTTCAGCAAACCACCGGCATCTTGTATTGCCTTCTCATAAGGGCACGTAAATCCCTTTCCCGCTCATTCTCCTTCACAACTCCTTCCTGGTGGAACATTCTTCCTAACTTGGTCCGGTCAAACAATCTCTCACAGCATTCAAAAAACTACTTACAACACACCTCTTCTGTGAAAACTTGACAGACAAATGAGATCATTGTTTTTTTAAATATAAAATAATTCTTCTCTCAACAGTAGTGGTCTAGCTTTTGTTGAAACTAGTAACTTTGTATTTGCACCTATCATACTATTGCTCTTTTATGACATATCGCTTATTGCTCCCTGAACTCTTTGTAAGTCGCTTTGGATAAAAGCGTCTGCTAAATGACTAAATGTAAATGTAAATGTAACAAGAAAAGTGTATCAAATTTGTCATTACTCTTCAGAGAGTGCCTCAGAAACAGCGTTTTTAATGTCACCCCACAAGTTATTGGATTAAGGTCTGGAGATTGAGCTGGCCACTTCATAACGTTAATCTTGTTTGTCTGGAACCAAGATGTTGCTCGCTTACTGGTCTGTTTGGGGTCGTTGTCTTGTTTAGACACCCATTTCAAAGGCATTTCCTCTTCGGAATAATGCAACATGACCTATTTAAGTATTTTAATGTACTGAAATTTATCCATCATCCCCGGAATACGATAAATAGTCCCATAGTATGAGAAACATCCCCATATCATGATGCTTGTGCCACCATGCTTCACTGTCTTCACAGTGTACTGTGGCTTTTAGTGCTTGAGGTCGTCTGACAAACTGTCTGCGACCCCTAGACCCAAAAAGAACAATCTTTCATCAGTCCACAGTCTTTAGGCCAGTCGATGTGTTTTGGCAAATTGTAACCTCTTCAGCATGTTGTTTTTTCAACAATGGGACTTTGCGGGGGCTTCTTGCCGATAGCTTGGCTTCACGTCTTCAAATTGTTACAGTACTCACAGGTAACATCAGACTTTCTTTGGTCACCCTGGAGCTGATCTTTGGCTGAGTCTTTGCCATATTTGCTATTCTTTTATCCATACGAATGGTAGTTTTCCGTTTTCTTCCACTTTCTGGTTTTGGTTGCCTTTTAAAGCATTTAATATCATTTAAGCTGAGCAGCCTATAATTTTCTGCACTTCTTTATATATTTTTCCCTCTCTTATCAATTTTTTAATCAAAGTACGCTGTTTTTCTGAACAATGTTTGGAACGACCCATTTTGGAGATTTTTTAAGAGAAAAATGCACAGTACAACATTGCTGCCTTCGTCTTTAAATAAGGGCCACCTGTTTGACACCAGTTTTTTTTTCACAGAATGATTTACCTCCTATTTGAACTCCACACAGCTATTATTTTGAACACGCCCTTTTCAATTTATGATTCAATTAAACAGAATTACCAGCATGCATGTCATGACTGTTGGGTCTGTTGGTTTTCTATTACTCTACTACACCTACTAGTAAAATATGTGACATTTAGAAATATAATTTCTACCAAAAACAGTGACTGATCCGGTTAGTGATGTTGAACTGCTTATATTTTGAACATAACTGTATTTAGAATTACATTGGAAAGATTTGTTATCACAGGACAAGTTCATTAGATTTAAGAAGGTGGACAAACAACCAAACAAAATTACTGTCAAGCCAATAAGATTAACACGACAAGGCAACAAAATTCACAAGGTATTTCTGCTGTTTGTTTGATAGCCTGTGGCTACATGTGGCCAATCCATGGTCACAGCTTGCTTTAAACCAACACAAATGGGTTGTCGTGTTTGAATTTAATGCTGGACTGTTAAATCATCTAGTTTTCATTGGTAAAGTTAACACAACAAACAGTTTTTTTATTTAAAGGGACAGTTCACCAAAAAATAAAAATCCTGTCATCATTTACTCACCATTTGTTCCAAATATGTATACATTTCTTTGTTCTGATGAACACAGAAATATTTTTTAGAAGAATGCTTATAACCAGAACTGTTTGCTTTCCTAGATATTTCTAAATATCTTCGTCTTTGTTCATCAGAACAAAGAAATTTACACAGATTTGGAACAACTCGAGGGTGAGTAAATAATGAGAGCATTTTTATTTTTGGGTGAACTGTTCCTTGAAAGCAGTGGTTCTCAAGCTTTTTTGTTGTTAGGCCCCCTTGTAGGGCCCCTTGTTCAGGGTGCATAACTTTGCAGAACCCCAAAAAAAGACTTCTAAAGCGTTACCATTTTAAGTTTAAAATTATATTACGGCCTGTAATGTACCGCATACTTAAACCGGATTTACGGTGTAACTTATTGTTACAATTATGCACCTCTACAGTACATATATGTAGATAAAGTGGAACAATATGCAAAGTTTGTTGAATAAAGAGGTAAGAGGAAACTGCATGCCATATAAACATCCAAATCAATCCGCTCTTGAACTACTTGATTTATAGAATCGAAAGATCAACATTTATTTTGCACATTTACACATTCAAATTCATCCAAATAACTCATTAAAATAAATGATTTTTGACCAACAATCCTAAAATCCATCATATTAAAATTATTCCTAAAGTCAAAACTCTGTCAAATTTAAAGTTGATAGACAGTCTGCGTGGTTCGTGCTGTTTTGTTTGCGCAAAAACTGAACCCATCATTTCCTTTTATTTCATGTTTGTTACAATAATAAAATAAGAACACCGTACTTTATTAATATCCACAGTAGCTTATTTATGGGTACATTGTGATTACAAAAATGTAATGTATGTTCACGCAAAGTTTGTATATCATACTGCAAGTCATGCATACCACGTTATATTAAAATAGTTACCCTTCAGTTTGAAAATACTTACAGTATAAATATCTTTTTGAATTTCCTGACTTCTTTATTCCCCAAACTTTGCATATTGTTCTCCGTTTACATGCAGATATGTACTGTAGAGATACATTATAGTTATAGCGTTACCCTTCAAATTTTATTAAACCAATAACATGTTAATTTATACAATGATGAAACATCAATTCTTTTGGTTTATGGGATAATTTTTCTGGTGTTGGATTGCATATCATTTATGATACATTTCTATATTTCATAAAATGCCACAAAATCTGTGGCCCCCCTGAATCCCTCTTCGGGGCCCCCAGGGATCCCCAGTTTGAGAACTCACCAAATCTCAGACATACAATCAGAGCACATACAAAAGATGTTACCTTTGACTGATGCAGTCCTGGTACAGTTGTACAAGATGGCTAATTCACCAAATGTGGTCCAGACTGATATAAACGTGAGCAGTTTATTGTGCTGGTAGACATCCAGCTTGCCATCTGTAAGAATCAAATATTATTATTTAACACTACACTGCAAAAAATTGCTGTAGTTATGCAGCTAGTTGCCAGTAACTGACTGTAGATTTATATTTATCTAATTTATTGGCAACAGTTTGTTCAAAGATAAATGCATTAAGTCTTTAATCTTTACAGAATTTTTTTTATAAAAATAACAGCCTCATGCAAAGCATTCTGGGAACCAGATATCCTCATCAACGACTTGTTAATGTTAAAAACAAATGTGAATACTTTTTACATTCTAAATTACTTTTGCAATCAGGTTGGCCAAATACCTTATTATTAGGATTATGACAGTAACAAATTTTACGTATTCACAGTTTGTGGCTTATATCTCAGTTAAATTAACACATAGCCAGTGTGACAATGGTGTAAAAATACAATACACAATTAAACTGCACATTCAATTCATACCTGCGAGCACAAACAAGTGGTTCCCTGGCTCTCCCTGTTTAATGACGTATTCTCCCTGCTGGTACGTCCTCTCATACATACATTCCACCATGTCTTTCACCTGCTGCACCTCCAGTCTCCTCAGATACTGGTTCTTATTCAAGGCATCTGTGAGGAGCTTCTTCACACTGTTAAAAACACACAATTTGTCAACTGTTACATTGTGTCAAATTTGCTTTAAAGCCATAGTTCGCCCATAAAATAAAAATCACTTATTCACCCTAGTGTTGTTTAAAACCCGTATATGACTCTTCAGTAGAACACAAAAGAAGATTTCGAGAAATGTTTGTATTGTGCGAAGAAAGTCATACATGTTTGCAATGTGGGTGAGTCAATGATGATAGAATTTGCACTTTTGTGTGAACTATCCCTTTAAGATTGGCTTTACATTACGAGTGTTACTATGAAAGAATATATATTTTTGTTGTTAATTTTGGTGGCTAATAGGAGAAACATATCACTTGATGTTTGGACTATGACCAAGAACAAACGATGGACTAATGAGGCTGTTTGTCCTGTCGTTTCTTTCAGCTATCAAGTGCACCAGTTGTTTGCTTGTCAGTGTCAGAATAGGGGCAGGATAATGAACCTTAGCATGGTCAACTTAAGATTCCCAACATAATGAGTATCTACACAGCATGGCCACTCAAGAGCTTAGCATATGAATAACACAGACTAATTACCAACATGATAAATGTCACATCTATTTCAGCTGTTTAAGGGTGCCTGATATTAGCTGAGATACAATAATGAATATTCTTGTGCTGAATAATAAAAAAATCACCTAGAATTGTGAACTTAAAAGCCTCTAAGTAAGGAAGGACATGTCTTAAAACCACTTTTTACTCTTTATGAGAATGCATCTCTTGAACGATCACAAGACTGAAAGTGAAAGTGATGTAATTTCTTAATTCCATCAAATACTAAGTAAATCTTAAAATATATCCATCTACTAGCATTGCAGAGCAAAAAGCAAGGGAATACAAATGCCTGGGACAGCTCACCTCTGCTCTTTCCAAACACGTGCACTCTCAAAGTAAAATTTTGGAATACCACTGGAATCGTAGGTTCTGGATGAAGGTTCTGCAGACACGCCAGCTTTTGCTCCTTTTCTCCTGTTGTGGGTGTCTCTGAGCAGGCCGGTGAGACACTGGCTGACCTTTTCCTTAATAGGTGACGGCAGGAGATCCAACTCCCCTTGATTCTTAAGTGCATGCTGAAGCTTGTTAAGTTGGAAGCACTTGTTCCTCAAAGCATCAGAGATCTCTGAAATTGTCTGTTTCTGCTGGGCCAGTTGCTCCTCTAGATTTTTGATCTGAAGCTCCTTGGCACTCAGGTCTTCATCTTTCTTCTTCAGTTGATTCTCCAGCTCTTCCACTCTAGCTCTGAGGACCTGAGGAACCGAATGTGATTCCACGTTGTTTTTGGACTTGGCCGAGCCACTGACCTGCTTGAGAGGGTTAAGCTTCATTGAACCATTCCCCATTTTGGCACCTAGAGGTTATAATAAAAGTTGACAGAAGTTAAGTCACGTTCGGGTCACTGTGCTCATGTTTCATGATAAATAATATAATTACTGCCGCTGTTTATCTGGGTGTGTGCTGATCTCTTGTTGTCAGATATGATGCTGCCATTTGTCCCCTACAGAACACAACTTTGATGGTAAAGGTTAGAGGATCCTCCCAAGCCTTTAATCTACCTATCATTGATATGCATCTAATTATGAAGAGCTTAGACACTAGCACAAAACACAGAGTGATCATCCAATTCTCAGAGAGAGAGAGCGAGAGAGATCCCCAGTCATTTAGACATGATCAATTATTCAGAAGCACAGTGATACCGGATGGCATCAGAACCCCATGAGCTGCAATTTGCTCTTTCCTGAAATCTCGTGGCGTCATTCTTTGTTAGACTCATTGAAGAAAAAGAAATATTTAGCATTTCACTTTGAGTTACAAACATACAATGGACACTGCACACTCCTACCACACAGAAAAAAATGTTTGGAGCACAATTACAGTATTTATGTGCAAGACCTTTGTGCAAACTAAATACAGACGCCTACATCCCTATACATAAACTTTGTTAAAGACAAAGTATGCCAACCCAAAAAGAAAGTACTTTTGTTTAGATTTAGATTGTATGTTCAAATGACATGATTTTGTTTGATATTTGTCTTTACATCATGAGATACTTTATTTCATTTATAGAGGACCGTCACACACACACGCAACCTTGCTAAAAAATACAATCAAACACTAAATAAAATACTTTTTGCACTTTGTTGCATTAACGATTCAAATGTCAAAACAATGTCAAAATTCCACAGTGACATTGAAAAGACGTTTATAATAACATTGATATTATATTATATTGCTAAAACGTTACACCTGTTCTTCCGGCTTATCGTGCAATGACGTTTTAGGAAAGCATAAAGTTTCTGAACGGTTTTGAAATAACAGCAAAACTCCTACCGTTTTATTGGTCGACGTAACTCAAGCCAAGAAAGAAGAAAATAACATTAGAGATGCTCATGGAGGTCCTCGGTGGTCCCTGTCCAGTGTTCACACGCCCATACAACACAAAGACTGTCATTTCTCCAGAATAACTACACGTCAATCTTTCCAGCTTCATGACAGCAGGATATTTTATTGATCTCTCTCTATCTCTCTCTCTCTCTCTCTGTCTCTCCCCCCCTGTGTCTCGTATGTGTTGCGCGTCAGCTCTTTTAATGGCACAACTCAAATATGTTTTTGTTGTTTATTTGTCTGTTTGTCTCAGTCTGAAGTATACGTTTGTGTGCATGTTGCACGTCTTGCATTTGTACAGAATCCAAAACCGTTATATACGCACCCAGCATGCATACATTATTACTCCTTAGACTCTTTCTTTGTAGTTGTAGAACATTTTATCCAGATTAATGTGTGTCTACATTTCATCTAGACGTGCATCGGTTTTGCGTATAGTGCTATTACAGTAATCCAAGAGTTCCGTTGAATTGATTCAAATGCATTAACGTGAATAAAAGCCAATGAGTTTCAACAGAGTGCTTGTAGCCTTTGGCGAGGGAAACCGCGAATATAACATTAAAAGCTGACGATCTTATGGACTGCGCATTACATACTTTTAGCTAATTTTACAGTGAGTGCTGCACACACACAGCATCAGTCTGGTTATATAATTTAGAGAATATATCAAATAAGATATGAAAATAGGCTATATACACTGTATACAGTATCTCACAGAAGTGAGTAGGCTCCCCTTACATTGTAGTAAATATTTTATTAAATCTTTTCATGTGACAACACTGAAGAAATGACACTTTGCTACCGTGTAAAGTAGTGAGTGTACAGCTTGTATTACAGTGTAAATTTGCTGTCCCTTCAAAATTACTTAACAGCGGTTAATGTCTAAGCCGCTGTCAACACAAGTGAGTACACCCCAAAGTGAAAATGTCCAAATCTGGCCCAAAGTGTCAATATTTTGTGTGGCCACCATTATTTTTCACCACTGCCTTAACCCTCTTGGACATGGAGTTCCACTGGAGTCCTCTGTCACTCCTCCATGACGACATCAAAGAGCTGGTGGATGTTAGAGACCATGCGCTCCTCCACCTTCCGGCTGAGGATGCCCCACAGATGCTTAATAGGGTTTAGGTCTGGAGATATGCTTGGCCAATCCATCACCTTTACCTTCAGCTTCTTTAGCAGGGCAGTGGTCGACTTGGAGGCGTGTTATCATGTTGCAATACTTTAGGTTTATCTTGGTCTCATCAGACCACGGAACATGGTTCCAGTAATCTAGTCATGAGAAATTCATTTATTGGCACGGCCGTCCGCCTTAAAACTATATTTATTTGATTTACTTATGAAATGTGACTGTTGCTCAGCTCCCGTGGAAAAGATAACTCCAAATTTAACACACCTGCTCCCCCTTCACACCTGAGACCTTGTAACACTAACAAATCACATGACACCAGGGAGGGAAAATCTCTAATTGGGCCTAATTTGGACATGTTTGGACTGTTGACAGTGGACCAAAGTCCTCTTTTCAGATGAAAGTAAATGTAGCATTTCATACGGAAATCAAGGTCCCAGAGACTGGAGGAAGAGTGGAGAGGCAGTCCAGTGTAATGTTTCCACAGTCAGTGATGATTGGGCTGCCATGTCATCTGCTGGTGTTGGCCCACTGTGTTTTCTGAAGTCCACAGTCAACGCAGCCATCTACCAGGAGATCTTAAGAGCACATCGTGCTTCCTTCTTCTGACAGTCTTTCTGGATATGCTGATTTCATTTTCCAGCAGGACTTGGCACCTGCCCACACTGCCAAAGGCACCAAAAGCTGGTTCAATGACCATGGTGTTACTGTGCTTGAATGACCAGCAAACCCGCCTGACCTGAACACCATAGAGAATCTATGTGGTATTGTCTAGAGGAAGATGAGAGACACCAGACCCAACAATGCAGATGACCTGAAGGCCGCTATCAAAGCAACCTTGGCTTTCATTACACCTGAGCAGTGCCACAGACTGATTGCCTCCATGCCAGTAATTCATGCAAAAGCAGGCCCAACCTAATATTGAGTGCATATAAAATGAACATACTTTTCAGAAGCCTGACATTTCTGTTTAAAATTTTTTTATCTTATACAGTATTCAAATTTTCTGAGAGACAAAATTTTGGGTTTTCATTATCTGTAAGCCATAATCATAAAAGATTTCAAAAAATAAAGGCTTGAAATGTTTCACTCAGTGTAATTAATCTATATAATGTATGGGTTTCGCTTTATGAAATGAGTGACAAAAAATATTGACCGCTTTCACTTAAATATAATATATATTTAAATATAAATACTTGTTACATGTAATAACATTGTCTAATTCGAGGTCTGATTCACGACCAGCAGATGGAGACAAGGGCTCATTTCTATCCCTATATTAAAAGAATAGTTAAATAGTAGTTTTTTAATGTAGCCTTTTATGTTTAAATGACTTAAATTCAAGCAGAAAGACACACACTCAAATATCTTAATTTCATTGGCATTCGTTTATTTAAATCTGTTTATCTTTTTCTCACTCCATACCATAACACTTCAGGAGGGTATGAAACCCACCTCAACAGTCAAAATACATACAAATATACACCGTTAAGAAAGACGTATTTACATCAAAGAAAATTATGTGTGATAAAGAAAAGTTTCCATAAGGGAAAAAAGGCAGACATCAGCCATTATACACAAACATGACATTGTGTGCTAGTACCTCCAAATATTTTATCCTTTATACAAACTTTTAAAAACATTATAAAATTAGATTGGCCAATATCTCATTACTATAAAACATGTACCTAGTACAAAATAACATAGAATACAGCTTGTGAGTATCTTAACAAGATTTTAAATGATGAACCAATAAAGACAAGATATTTGAGTAAATAAATAAAATAAGAAAATATTAATAATATTAACGTATTAAAAACGAACTCAATACATCCTACAAGTGGATTCAAACCTGACTATAACAGGTATGATAAACCTTCACGTAACAGCATAACTCCCTGAAAATAACACGTGTAGTGTAGTTTCCAATATAACCACCAGAGGACGACAAAACACTACTGGCCAGGATACTGAAACAACAGTAACTTAAGATTTTACTAGCTTTCCTTCCATAAGCTTTTCTTCCACAGCATAGTGACTATAACACTGAGAACCACATGGATATTTCCTTCAACATGTCTACAGTAAATCCGTGACAATAAGAAAAAAATAAAGATAAAGGGAGCTTGACGCTGCAGTTATCACAAAACAAGTTACACAAGAAAATAAATCTACGTCTTTATTCACAAAAGCATCCAGTGCATTCGGCAACCCATGGTGGGATTTTCACGCACACAAATCGTCACTCACAGAGGTTAGAGCAATGCATTGCTTATGTCAAATGCATAAAAAACTGACAAACACAATATCAAAAAATAGTGACAACATAAATCTATACTTAAATTAATGCCTTAGGTACAATAAAAATATACAGTACTGGAACCCAGTACACACAATGCTGGTTTATATCTTTTTTAACCTGTTCCAATTGAGTTTGCCAACCAGCGGCATACTCTTCAGTCATTAATGAATGAAAACGTTTGGGGATTGTTTCACTGTGACCAACGTCTAGATCACTTAGGAACATCATAGTTCTAACCGGTGGTCAACAGACATACCCAGTCCATTTCTCCTTCCACTCAAAGCAACTCTTCGCTTTAGAAGGAAAAACTAGTATAAAAGTCTGCACAAAGAGATGAAAAGCCTGAAATATCCAGTAAGAAAGACGGAAAGAGAAGGGCCTTGCTGCTCTTTCCAACATCAAAATGCACCTTTCTGCAAAATATGGATTGTCGCCTCCCTTTGAAAAACAGGGATACTTCTCACTTTTGGAGGGGCAAAAGGGGATACAGCTTGCTTGTCAGAAGGTTCAGTTCATTTTGAGCTCTTCGCACGACACGATTATGTCCTGTTTAACAAAGCTGACCTGCAAAAAAAATGAAGATTTTGTTTAGCTTATTTAGCTCTCACATTACAATTTAAAAGATAATTTTCACAAAGCAGTACATCCCCTCATATACAGTATGTACAGTATCTGCCCAACTTTCCACACTATATAAATCAAGTATGAATTTCAGACAAACAAAAAAGGCAACTTTGCCCTATGGAAATTATTTGTCTCCCTACACATAATTTTTACTGAGTGCCCTGCCCTGTTTTCATGGATTTTGGAGGGCTCCCATCCTTGCATTGAAAGGAAAGCTAATACTAGGCGGGGTGGAGCACGATCTGCTGATACAGACAGAATCTGTGCTGTGACAGATCCTGTCGCAGTGGTGAGGGAAAAAAAAAAAAGAGAAAAAGATCAGACCACCGTTAGCCTCCGCAATCTCTGTCTGCCTCACCCTATCTCTCCCTTGCTCGAGCTGTAAAGCTATCAGGAAACGTGACTAAAGAGGACCCAGGAGGCCTCACCCCTTCCAGCAAACACATATGTGTGTATCTATCTCTGTGTGATCTTCGGCGAAATGTTGGAGTTCTTTTCATTTTTTAGTATTGATTCATGAATGTGAGAATACAAAGTGTAAGCAGCATTATGAAAATATTAAAGATATACAATACAATTTTTAAACCCAACATTTCAGAAACGTCACGGTGACACAACAGTACAAAAAAGTAAAATCCTTATCAGAATGTAGCAAATCTAAAATCTTTCATGGTTTTTGTGTCTTAGACACCCAAACACATTCTATCTTCAGACAGAGAAGATTCAATTTCAATATCATTCTGTTTGAAACGCCATAGTGAATCACATACACACCTGAGAGATTTCCATCTGTCCTTCTCCATGTTGTTCTCTGGCCCTTCGCTTTCATATGACGCCAGATACAAAGCTGTTGAGAGATGAGCAAGATCAGACGAGTGTGTCAACATCAAGACACCTGTTTTCTTTCACAAAGAATGCAGTCATGTCTCTAACTTAGCTATATAGCTTGACGGTATTTCACACCCGAGATAGTCGTAACAAACGTGATTGACGTTGTGTTTGGTTTTTTAAAGCGCTTGTTGCGCAACTGTCTTTAGGGCAGATTTATGAGACAGGCTTGCCAGATAATGAGTAAGCAGAGAAGTTCTGGTTGAGAGATGAAGACATGAAGAAAAGATGCGACATAGAATGTGGAACTACTAGTTTATCAGCAATAAAGTTTTCTTCCCTGAATTCATGTGGGTTAGATCAGTCTTCCAGGATGAGAGGGCATTTAGGGTTTTTAGGTTATGACTAAAATCAGCCGAATCTACTATGGTATGCCAAAGTTGGTGCACCATAACTGAAAAGCCATCTTACCATCTTCACTGAAGACCGGTGCGGTCAGGAGATACTGCAGAATCTTGCGGTCTCTCTCGAAAGGACACTCCACTTTCTTCCATGTCATGAACTCCGTCACTTGTTTAGCCAGCTCCCAAAATTTCTGCATTAGGGTTCATAAAGATCATTTTGTCATTTCCTTTGTTTTCACGTGTGTCACTAAAGTCACATGGTCTCTAAAATTAAGAGGTTTCACAGGCATCAATTCAACGAGATGCATACGTCAATGAACTAAATCTGGTTCTTTCGGTTGCTATCTAACAGTGTTTTCTCAAATGTCTATTGTTATTTCACGGCGGTGGTTTCCATGCATCATCTCAGCTTGCCTGGTTGCCAGGCTAAACGGAAGAAATTACCTCAAAATTGACATGTCCGTTCGGTAGCCTGTTGGAACATCCTTCGTTGAGGAAGTAAAGGTCTTTAATCAAAAGACTGAAGAAGGGAACAACAATCTGAAAGGGAAAAAAGGGAACATGAGAGTGTGAGTTGGAACCAAATCAAAAGACACAAATAGTATGAAACATATTTTGGACAGTAAAGCCTAATTTATCAACTTTAATCCTGGATGAACAACAGGTCAAGATTAAAGCATGCACAGTTTGAAAAAGAGTTTGTTGAGGGTTGGCATGCAAGTATGTGTTGATGTGATGTTCTTTATTTACAAAAAACAAATAACAATTGCTCTTTGTTCTCCTAGGTTAAGAACATAAGAGTCAACAGGTGAAATGCCAGCAAACACTTAAGCAGAACGAAAACGTCACTGCATTTCAATTTAGGCAGACTTAAAGAATCCTGTTCCTCCAGTATGCATGAATTAGCCGTAAGACACAAGTATTCAGCTTCTTAAAGCCTACAGGGCAGAGCACAACAGGATGTACGGATGGAGTTCAATAACAATGATGCATGACTCAAAGAGCCAATTCTGCTTCAATACAATTGATAAACAAAGGAGCCATAAATATAGATACCTCACCCCTGTATATAAAAAAGTGGTGCACCAAAAAATATAAATAATAAATAATAAAACAAACTCTAGAAATGTTGCTGTCAATAACTCTATAAACAGTTTAGTTCAACAAAAGCTTAACAATAAGTGCAAAAATAGATCAAAACAAGTGGATGAGTTGAAGACCTTAAAAAAGCAACAGTGCATTCCAGACTATACTGTATGTGTTTACAACGGAAATTCCTGTTTTGGAACATTTCTTTGCTTTTGTCACATATACTTTTCAAGTAAGTAAGCAAGTTAAAAGCAAAACAGATCTGACATGGGGAAAACAAAACAAGCGACAAGGCCATTTAAAGCAAAAAAAACACTCATCCCTCTTATGGAAAGCAGAGCATTCCACAGTCGCTCTGGAACATTCTGTCACATCACCCAAACCCACGCAACCCTCCCTAACCATTCAAGATGCCAAACAAGTCTTAGGAAGTTTAACAAAAACAAACAAGTTCTCCACATTACCCAAACAGTCGCATTTTAACGGAAACAACAATGTTGAGTTTGCCCGGCAAAGGCTCGAGTGATTTTGTTGGGCGACGTCGCTCAAAACATTTTTGTTAGCTGGCTGGTTTCCATGGTTATAGAAAAGGTGACAGAGAACAGCAACCAAAATGTCCCATTTGACGTCTTGCCCTGGGTGCATAGCCCTCCATATACGTCACAAGCGTTGTGACCCCTGTTATTACGTAACGGTTAAGAAAGGACAGACGTTGCCTCAGTTTAGAGTAAATAAGAAGATTCTGGATTGGGGTGATAAATTGGCCTGTAAGGGACCAGTTTTGACACTGTCTTTATGTTTTTAAGATTTCTTTAGTCGGATTGTTTTAGCTTCTTTGAAAGAGCCACTCACACGCATCTTTGACGTCATTTGATTTTATCATTTAAAAATGTAATTATTTTCACTGCTCATTTGCAGCTCATCTACATCAAACACTGTTTCGCTATGCATGCATCACCCAAACCAAACACTATTATGAAACTAATGTTGACACGATTCACATGTAAAAAACCCTATAAGGACAGAAAATGTAAGAAAGGAGAAGAGAAGTGAATGTACCTTCTCTCTGTTACTATGAGCAGTAATGGATCTCTGAGTGGCTCCACGGAGTGCTGTTCTGTAGTTGTAGAAATTGCTGGAAGGATCCATTTGGTGCTAAAAACAGAGAAAAAACATTTATACACCAACCCTTAAAAAATGAAGACATTTACATGTACAGATCGCTCTATGAGCACTAAACCCATTCAAAATGGTTATTTTTTTACTACCCAACGGCCACATGAGTCATTCTCGTCACGGTTCCAATTCTAGAATGTCTCATAGTGAAGTGAACAATGTATGATGATACATCTCATCTTCTCCCCCTTTTTTTTTAACTTTCTTTGCCTGAAGGCAAGACGCTCACACCATTTCTTAGTCATCTTAGACCAGCATTATTTGGATGAAACTACACATTCTAGTTTTACAATACCAAATGCAGCAAATGCAAACTAAAGTTATCTCAGGTAAGCAAGTTAACCGCGACTGAAAGTGGATATCTTTTCAACTTTGATATTTGAGGTTTTGACTCCATAGGGAAAGCAAGTGGCTCTCTAAGCCTATTATCCATCAATCATTCTATTGTCTTGAGTGAAGAGAACAAAAAGATGAAAAGAAAACGAGAATAGAGACAGGGATGTGTGATCCACCAGGATAAAAAGCTCAAGCTGAACCTCCCTCAAGACTACATGTTCAGTCAGTATATATTCATCAAAACGCTGTAATCCCCCAGACTAGACAAAAAAGTGTGTAGATACATGTGTGCAGCATACACAAGCAGAATATCAAGTTCAAGGGCCTTGTCTGTCTAAAGATAAATCAAGACTTAAATAAAACCACCTCTAGACAGTAAACAGTCAGCAGACGCTAAATTAAAGCCTTAAACGCCTCTAACCCCTCAAACCCTGCCTAAAAGCTCTATAAATATTTGCAGACCCACTTCAAGGGAGGAGTTTGAGAAAATTGCTGGGGTTTACAAAAACGGATGACACAAAAGTAACAATTCCCACCCACTGAAGATTAAAACTGGAGAGGATTGCATTCTGTTGGGTTACGTGCATTAATGCATGTATGCGTCATGAGGGCCACGGCACGGGTCGGTCACACTTAACACAGCATCAGTCTTTGTAATGCCACATTGTGACTTTAGTGCTCCATTATTCCCACGCATCCGGCCGTTACAGCCACTACAAATTGATCTCGCTCTAGGTAGTCAAACAGGTCAACAAGTGATGCGCGAAACCACAAAGTTTTGCAATTGACTACACTATAAAGACATTCACCAATTTCAGCTGACTTGACTTTTTAAGTTTAATGAAATTAGCTTTATGAGTCAACTGAACTTAAATTTGACTCAAATACAGCTAGTCACTTCAATATAATTTATGTTCAATTGGCCCATAAAGCTAATTTGATACATACTTATAAAATGCAAACTTTTAATGTATTTCTCACAGTAGGTTTATTTAGTACAAAAGCAGTAATTTGATCAGTGTTCCTTAAAAATGAATTGAAAGGATGCATTTAGAGAATGATCTCCTTGTTAAAGTCAAAACTAAAATTTGATACAAAAATCTTGTTAAACCTCTGATTGACTAGTCAGTCAGTGGATTCCCACAGACACTATCCTTCTCATCCAAAAGATGATGCGTTACATACCTCCAAGATATCAAATTTGGCGGTTTTGACTTTGCCCCAGGTCTTCTTTAACCGTGACACTGGACTCATGTTCATCCCGGCTGTAAAACAAACAGAAACAGACATAGATCAGCACAGTTTCCTGCCAGAGGTGCAGTTTCTCAATCGCCAATAGAGCAGTCGGGCCCATGAGCCCACAGGAACAATGGCATTAGCGGAGCTTCATTTGCCTCTGACAATAAAGTCAGCTTATGGTGCAGAGGGTCACTGTAGTCTTGTGCGGTCAGCAACAATGACCAGATGAGGTCATGGTGTTGACTGCAAAATCATTAGGGGTGAGGTCAAGCAATTAAATTCTTCTGTACTGATGACATTGACTATCATTGTTCACGATATCTTTGTTTTTGCCAAAAATAAAACCATCATCATTTATTTATCCTTAATTCGCTTGCTTTGGTAGCTTTAAGACATGGAAATGAACTGATAGGTAAGTGAAGCCTAATCTGTGCCACCAAAACCCAATCATTTCAGTTCTTTTCTTCCCCAAACCCAACAGCTTAAAGCCTGGACAAAAGCCCCAACGCTCTCTATAAAAAAAGCACCATCTGATTCTCGACGTCTTCAAAACCATTAACAATCTGTCTGCACTAACAGGTGTCACGCCCAGATCTCCACCTCCACACGAACACGATACCAGAGGACGATCCTTTAGTCCAAGCCACGTGCAGACGCTCCATTCACATCACACAATGTACGCAGCGCCCAAACAAACACAGACAGGCTGTGATCAACCTTTCCCATGACTTGTTTGTTCTCTTCCAGTGACTTTAATATCTGCCCTCCATCTCCAGGGAGAGGAGCTTGTGTAAGAGCCCCGGCCTGTGGGCTTGTCTCCAGGGAATGACTGGGGGACAGACAGCTGGTTCCATTCCCTCCCTCCCTGCCTCCAGCCCTCACTTATTGAGCGCAGGAGAGACTCATGCTATTGGGTTGGTCAGCACTGACCATCTGCCTGAGGGATGACGAGACCTCGCTCTAGCTCACACAGGCTGAACAGCTGCCTCCTCCCCTGGCTTTCTTTTCCCCTCGTTTCCCTGCCCATAATACTGCAGGCACAGGCATGGGTGGGCGGATATCATCAGAGGCCTTGATGGAGTTATTGAATGCATGAGTGCTGCAAACTATTATATTATTGTATTTCTATAATCCTTTCTTAAGTGTATTATAAGCCAACACAAATGTAGGGAAGCAAAAAAAATTTGTCATCAATGGCATCTGTAAATTATGAAAAATTGGACTCGATCTATTAATGTAGTGTTCGTTTTGAGGAACAGTTGTAAACACAAAGACAAGGATGTTAAGAACACAACAGCAGGGTTTTACAAAAGCAAAGAATTAAAGTGACTACAAAAACTGCAGTACTGGAAGGGAAGATGAAGTACTTACTAATGATGGCCATGAGGGAGTTGAAGTTGCCGATGTTGAAGCACTCTCGAGCCACATCAATGAAGAACTCGATGACTCGTGCACGATGTTTCTTCTTTACAGGCTGTGTGATAAAACCAAACAGTTACAAAATTACAAAACACTTTTTATACAAGTCTGCATTCTAATACTATTTATAATCACATTAGAATGACCTAACGTACAGCACAATTTGCATACAATTTAAATGGTCATATTAAGTCATATTGAACAGATAAATACCATGCAGATCTCTGTCGCCACGAGGTAGCTGAGCCTGTTAAACCACTCTACGTAAGCCTCCAGGTTACTCGCTTTCTTGTGATCACCGAAACATCTCTGCAAGAAAAAAAATTAACAGGTCAGCAAAATCATTCAGATTATAGACATATAAGACAACAAATTTCTTTTAATATCAGAGAGTGTTTTTGGGCCTGTCCTTTGTTGTTTGATGAACATTATAAACAGAATTCATTGTTATGCTGCTGCCCCTTTAAGAGCTTGCGCACTATACTTTAACACACATGCGTTTTGTTTCCCAATTGTTTGTTTCACGAAACGGACTACCTTTACAAGGATTCTCGTTAATATGGGAATTTTTACGTAATTTTGTGTTTATATGTCCGTTTCAGATTAGAAGGAGTGATTTGGTGTCTTTTCCACCTGCATAGTCTTTATTTTAAATGCAGATGTGCGGCATGCAAGTGGGGGCGGCGCCTCATCGAGATGGAATAGTTCAACTTTTCAGAGTGCGGCACGGAATCGGGCCAAAGAGAACTCAAGTTTAGTATTTGGTGCTCTTGACTCCCTGAGCGTGCACATATTTTAAACAACCCGCGAGACCTGAAGGCTTTTAGTGATTTTTTTTCGAAAGCTGCATTGATAAACGTTTTGCTTTAATCAGTAGCAACTCACAAATAAATAGGATTTAACGTTTGTAACGTTAACATTTTGTATGCTTTGCAGGATTGTTAGAGAGCTATCATAGTCCGAAAATGGGACTATTTGGTCGCAGTCTAGAGCTCTCATGGTACTGATGAAACTTCATGTAGCATTCCCAACCCAAGAACAAAGGAATCTGGGGTGAGAGATGATCTCCAACAATGCAGATTGAATCAAAGAACTACTTTACCCTGGAGACCCACCACGCTCTGAGGGCCATGCACTATTGTCTGTTTATGGAATATGTGCAGACAATCCGTCTGAAGGCTCGGGTCAATCTAACCCTCTCATTCTACACATTCCTAAAGTCTGACTGCGCTGTCTGTCACACAATACCCAATACACCCTGCTCTGCACTTGACAGACAACATCAGAGAGCTATGGCCGACACAAAGACCCTCTAAAGAGACGCTGGTCGGAACAAAAGAGAAATGACACCAGTGCAGACCTGCTGTAGACTGTTGCCTGGCAACTGTCATCCATGGGCATTCCCAACACAGGCAGGGCTGAGCAAACTTTTGGCGGGTTATTGTGAGAAACCAGTTGCTAGGCTTTGGCCACAAAAGAACTCTGCAAGGAACGTGAGGAGGGAAACTTGGATGGCGCTAGATTAGACGTGGGTGTGAGGAATGTGCGGTGAATGCTGTGTGAAAAAAGTGACACTGTGTTGACCCTTGGAGTCAGCGAAAATGTTGGTTGTATTGATTTGTCCGATATTTGTTTTTTTTGATGCAGCGAGGGGGAAAGAAAACATTTGCGCTCAATTTATTTTTAGACAACCTCAGACATGAAGCGATTGTTACCTTGTCATTATCAAGGGGGTCTTTCTGGGCAAACGCCTGAATAAACTCCTCAGGTCCGATGTAGCTGAGCCTTTCCTGAAAAATAAAGTTATTAATGATTAGGTGAATAAATCAATGCACACCCATGTCTCAGTTAACAGGAAGAATGTAAGGTCATGTAAACTGAAGCACTCCCTCTCACCATTTCAATGTGTGTGAGTTGTTGTGCCAGGGTGAAAGGGTCACTGCAGATGGTCAGAATGTCTCTCTGGATGGACTGAGGTTTGGTCTTCAGCACGGTTAGTCTGTCAGTCACAGAGGAGTTGATCTTTGCCAGGGCTTCTTCATATTGGCTGAGCCTTGTGAGACTACGGATCAACGTTTGTGTCATCTGTTGAACCGCCTTACGATAGATCTGCAGACAGAAAGATCAAGGGTCAGAAGATATGAGCACCATCCTTGCACCAGGATTTTGCTTTTATCATACAGTAAAAAACAATGTCAGCGAAATGTGTCTCACACTGATAAGGGCGCTTAGGGAATGCATATTATTTTCTCTTCAAACATTAGATGACATGGATTTTCAGGTATATACTCATGAAAAAGCTTTTTGCTCATGATTGGTCAGCTGTGAAGGTGATTTGGCTGAGAGGGTTTCTGTATACGTTACATAAGCTGCTAATGCAGGATTACGACCTAACAGGCCCCCCATTCATGTCCATCAAACCCTCAGGAAATATCCTGTAGCATCAAGTTCCCTTTTTTTTAAAACCTGACCCCACCATCTTGTGTTATCTTACGAAAAGAGCATGACACAGTTCTGATGCACAAGAGAACAACACTATTATTTACCAGGCACTATTACTCAACACTTGAAAACATCTCTGCCTATGTAAACAACCTGCAAATGCTGTGACATTCTTTCCTCAAATCTTTTGATCTGCATTTGCATTAGTGATGCTTTAGTTTTAACCTTCAGAAAAAATTTAAGGCACATATTATGCAAGTGCATATTATATAAATGTCCCTTTTAGAAACACATCTAATAAGAGTCAAGAGAACCAAAACATCTGACAAACTAAACATGACTTCCGTGAGACCACTCATTGAGGCAACCAAAGACTAGTCCATTTTGAACCAATGCAGTTTTGCAGAACATTAGTAGATAAAGTATAACGTTTATCCCTTGTACATTTCAAAACGTGTGTGGGATTCAAAAGCCAGAAAAAAGAAGTTCTCTTCAGGCTGATGCACCCGACTCTGACAAAACGTGGCCTATCAATCTGTCTCATGCGACGTTAGAGGGACATAAATCTTTCCGCCCCAAACAAGCTGCATTCTTGTGCACTGCAGCACATTGTGAATATTGATGGTTTTAAGAGAGTGATGCCAAAAGTACTGGAGGACGTCACAGAGAATTTAAATAATTCTCTCTTTAAGTCCCACCATGTTTTGAAATGTCTGTCATCACAAAAACGGAGAAAGCAAAGTTTATTTTTAGAATAATTCATTTGGCAATACCCAGCTGACATTTTTTATTTAATAAAGAAAGCTGAATGAGGATTTGTGTAAAAGGTCCATGTGTGCACCATTACACAGACTGGTTAAACTGCCTTTCTTAAAAAGAATACCATATACATAATGACCATCTTAAGCTGACTAGAATCCTGAGGACCAAACTGTGAACACCATCTATTTGAGATCTTTTATGGAACTGCCAGTTGGGAAGGCGGCAGGTCATCAAACTGCTGGGAAACTCGAGGTGCAGCTTAGGTCAAAACAAAAGCCCTGACTGGAAACCAGTGTTAGGAGCCCATCTTAACAAGGCCACTACAGATTGAAGAGAGACGACACTTACAAATGTGCCCAGTTATCTCAGACGGGTCCATGTCTTGCTCTAAATACATCAATAGTCTATTGTGTAACTGTAAATCCCCAGTCAAACGTAGAAGCGTTCTACTGTAGGAGCTCTCATTAAAACGATTCGCTTACCAGTACATACCGTTCACTTGGTGGTGGAAAAAACAGGGAGGGAATTACATAATACAGACAACACATTGATCCGTGGTCTGAATGAACACATTATTCGCTCCATGAGACAGTTCTTGCACAGATACAAATCACCCAGAAAGTAAAAACAATACATTTCCCCCACCCTGCCCACGTAAGAGATGCAAGCCCATGGAGACAGTTTAGTTTATTTTAAACTTCGTGAGCGAAAATTTGACCCTTCTCGATTTTATTTTTTGCATACATCAAACGCTTTATTTTAAATTACGAGGCGGTACAATACTGTACACATTTCTTTCATAAAGCTTAGCAGGGCCACAGAAGGTCATTGATCGTGTGTGTCGGGATAAAGTAGATCAATAGCCACACATGCGTTTTCCTACACCGAATGAGTCACGGAGGGATGAGAACATTAGTGTCTTTACGGGTTACCGAAATCTCGTTCATTTAGATCCTGTGGATCGTGTCCTTCATCATAAACATCTATTGTAACTAGCACCCTGCTCAAAGTCATTATTCTAATGTTAGCCAACCACATGATGAGCAAAGTTAGCGCGCCGATAAATCTCTTTTTAATTCAGCCTCTCGGTACATAAAAGCAAGTGTTCCTGCGAAATAAAGTCTACCCGGATGTTTGATGACAAAGCTTTGAAGGCTAACAACTTTAACCAAATTCAGAAGGAAGTGACCTGCGCAGCTGTAGCTGATAAATGTCAAAAGTACACAGGCGTAATGGAAGGATGATAAAGACATTGGGCAACTCGATTTCCTGGTTTAAAAAAACCTTAGAAACAAAGAGTACTGTTTTGTTTTTTACCTTTATGCAGATTTTAAAAAACCTGGACGACATAAATTATTATAAACTAAATGTAATGGAAAAGTCCCTTTCAGGAAAAAAGTTAAGCTAGTAATGTGGTCGCATACAAGTCGGTGCTAATGGAACTATTTATATGCAGCCTGTGGAGGAGCACCAGTTGAGACAAAAGCAACGACACAAAAGAGCTTTCTTCTCGTTCCTCTCGTCACACCACTTTTGGACTGAAGAGATCTCTCCCCCCACTGCCCAGGTGTTGACACTCTTCTCACCCAACGTGTTAAGTTCTACATCTGAACCGGCTGAATGTTAAAGAAGTCATGAGGAGGCGTTTTACTTCGCATGCGCTAAAGGTGGTGGTAATGGCTTTGACGCAAGCGATCACACCTTTCAGGTGATTTTTAACAAAGCATTGCTCTTTAGCTGACATTTCCTCGAATTAAGCGTATCGTTTCAGCGTAAACTACTGCACAGCACTTGTGGTGCGACTCACTTCATCTCCAGTGCTCAGTCGATGCGTTAGATCCTTTAGACTCTTCATCATGCGCTCATCTCTGAAATCATAGGGAAACGTCTCGGTCCACTCGCTGAGCAGCTGCAGGATCTTGGGAGCGATTTTCCGGACTCTCGCCTAAAGATAAAGATCATAAACATTAACTTTTAAAAAGAAAACACTGTAATTAAATTAAATACCTAAATGGTATTAGCTTCAGACTCCTACAGTAACTTATCAATGTAGAACATCAGAATTTAATTACTCTAACCACTCTGTGTAATGATACATGTGGTTTACCTTATCAGCCTGAGGATCGCTGAGTCTCTGCTGCTCGATGCACAAATGACACACTTTGGACAGCAGCTCGTACGGATGAGTGAAGAGACGAGAACTGAGCAGGAATGTAAAGATGTATGTCCTCTGAATACAGAAGTCAAACAAATGAAACCGTAAGTTTGTTGGTCTGTATGATGAAAACTTTTATTTTTTACATTCATTTACAGAACGTTACATAAAACCACAGGAAGCAGCCTAAAGTCTTTATCCTATATACTCACATCAGGATAGTATGCCACAGTAGGTACCAAGTGCTCAATGAGAGCTTCCAAGGATCCTGACACCAGATTGTTGTCATGGTAATACAGACCTCCATAATCTTCTTCCTTGGTCTTGTAGAGATTCTTGTTGTAGCTGTTGGATCCGTACACCACTGGAAACGGTGGTGTCTGAGGCATTTTGTCCTGTTGGTGGGCATCAACAAACATGTCAGTGTGAGGAGCCTCAGATAAGCCCAAACACAATCCAAAACAGACAGTGATGCATGAACCGATCCGTTTATAGTGATCCTTCCACCTCATTCTGAAATTTTTGTTTACCTTTGTGTAAAACACAAAGTCCCCAGTTTCATTATAGGAAGCTGGGTGGAAAATTACTCTTCCTCGGATAGGTGACTCATGGGAACGAACACTTTGGTATTAATCTCAATGTGCAAACACCTTCCTTGATTGAGCCTGAGAGAACGGGCGATTAATTCTCTATCGAGCGAGCCTTTCAGACACGGGGCAGAGATTGTGAGTGTTACACTCACGCGCTCTCAAAATAATCCACCATAATAGCTAAAAACAGCTGAACATACAACAGCAACGTTAGAACAAATCCATCTACATGGTGCATTTGCTTCACGTGGACATGCAAAACAGAGCTTCTTTCAAGTGATGATATGATCCTAACAAACATGACCTATAAAAAAAGCTAGTGCTTCTGAAAAGAACGATTCTTGTTTTTCCCTAAAAAGCTATAAACGTGGCCCATGACAGATGACGGTCCTGTGAGTCAGTGTTAGCTAGAGGTAATATGCAGCCACATGCAGTTCTTCACCCACACAATGCACTTTGGCTCACATTGCCTCCACGCCTCCCACTTCTGTCTTCCAGGCTCTCACAGAAAGTGATTTTCGCAAATGCCGATGCGTCGCCTAATCACACGGGTATCTCCAACGTGAGCTTTGGTGCCATTTCTCAGCCTAGTCTATGACTTTATGCTATTGCCGCGCATATGGGCCCCTCAATGGAGGCATTGACAGCCACGGCACGGGCGCCAAGGGACACCCCAAACAATGCGCGGCCCTAATGGTCGCCTGCCTATTCAGGCCCACATTTAGCCACAGGCGTCTGGGTGCCAGGGTCGGACATGAGTGTGCAGAAGGGGGAGTGGGAAGTTGTATGATGCAGAGGATGCTCAGTCCACCGCCCCCTATGGAGACCTCCTACATAAAACCATCGGAATTAGCATCAAAATGGAAGACCGAGAGGTCAAAGCAGCAATCGCCCCCCACCCATCTGCTTTACCATGTGTTATACCATCTGAGCATGTCAATGAGATAAAAAGTGAGGAAGACCGAATCATGTCGAGGGTGACTTCCACCTCACTGCCACAAATTGACAATTTGTCAAGTTCTGTATTGCTGACAAATCTCGAAGATGGTCATTCTTTTATAGAGAATTGAAACCGTATGTATCAACATTTGTAGAAACGTTTTTGATTTAGAAAAGCAATTGTTTTTAACCACCGCCCACTCTTGTGTCACATGAAGCCAAAAAGCAGGATCCTATGCGCATCTGTCCATCCAGCCCTAATGGCAAAGCCCTAAGGCAACAATGCACATCGGCAACAGATAGATGCTGGGCGAACACCAGCTGCAGCCCAATCTAATTCTACGAAAGCATATAAACAAAGCTGAAGCTAATTAGTAGCCTAGAATCTGGATGTGTTTACTTTTTGGTTGCAGGTGTCAAGTAAGGCTGGCCACATGTCTACTGCCCTCTCCTGCTTAAACAAACACTGTCGCTTTGCTAAGACCACAGACTTAACCACATGCTTTGAATAAGCATATAAGCAAACGAAAAAGATTCCCGAGTTTTACAAAACTGCTGCACTGCCTTTCACTATTGATCATTTAGACTATATTGTATGTTTGGCTATTGTTAAAGAGTCAGTTATGATGGATGGACAAAGCTGAAACCATTTAATCCCACATGTTACCTTATACCATTGATTGTGGTCTGTGACTCCGTAACAAAATGAGCATTCTCAAGCATTGATGAGCAACTCCAGCCGAGATAAGTAAACTTTCTGATCTTGTAATGTACATGCGGATGTTGAAAAACAAAAGCTAGACATTCTAGGTTGTTTTGAAACTGGATTCCCAACACAGGGTGTGCCGAGCGCATTGGCATGTGAATGATGAAGCTGTTGTGGCCCTCTTATCATGTTTTTTAGGGTTGCTCGCTTTATGATAAATATACAAACAAACAAGGTTCTACTATCATAACGGTGGCACTAATAACCAATGAGAACTGAAAACTGGTGTGATGACAGGAGGAAGAAAGTTATTCCCACACTCCTCCAACAGTGGTCATATACTCCAGTGGCTTAATTTCTAGTCTTTGTACACTAAACTCATTTATCAGGGTATTGTCCACACGACTGTGAGATTTCTCTCTCAAAGACAAATCATGTTTGAACATTACGAAATTAGGAAATACAGACGTCACAGTTTCTTTAAGGCTCTGTCAATATAATAAGTGTATGGCACTGTCTTTTTTTAACGTATTCAACAAAATGATCAATCTGTTGATGGGTTCTGTCTAAGTGGGTTACATGTTAGCCCAGGGATATGAGAAGGTGAGTGTGTGTGTGTAAGAAGATGGGGGAAGGCAGCTGTAGCTTCACTGAAACTACTCAAGTGTGTTTGAGTAAATAAAGGGCTTGGCTGGCTGGGCATAGTGTCCCTCTCACTGCAAAGCACTTTGAGCTACCTGCAAGACCGCCATTAGGGTAATACGAGGGCAAAGTACAGCCAAATCACAGAGGCATGATTCACATCAGGTTTTCGAAGCAAAATTTAGGTCACAGTCATTTTTAAACATGTACAGAGATCACCTGGCGATAAAAATAAGCGATTTATCCTGTAAAGTTGTTTATACAATACAGATTAACCAAAGTCTAGCGGAGAAGACAATCTGCTTAAGTCCAAAAATAGCTTACTTATTTTGATAGTGAGGGAGGAACATGTAGGTAATGATCATCTTTAAATCAACAGGAGACTGTAGAATCAGACCCTCCAGATCTCACCCACCCACAACAAGATAAATATTTACCAAATTCGTACGCCATGCAACGGGCAAAACTAATTTATGTGATTAATTAATTAAAATAAGCAGAGTCCTTAAAATAATATAAATAAGATTAATTACGTATAGCTAATAAATAAACAAATGCATTTTGCTTTTAAGGAGCTGTGTTAAATCAACAAATACAAAAGTACTCATGTCTAAGGGTTGTTTATTTATATCCAGACCAGGTCAAAATAAATCTCCGTAGAAATAACGCAAACACTTTGTAAACAATCTATCTACACGTAAACAATCCATCAAAGGTCCTGAAATGCAGCAAAAACAAATACACGCAAACGAAACGATCATTTTGAGCGCATGTCTCACATGAAACCGCTAACGTTAGAGTGTCTCACCTCCACAGTAAATGAAGCTGCGCTGTAGCTCAGTCGCGCAGAAGTTTGCCTTGAACGGGAGCGCGAGAACCTCCGTACGTACAATCACACACGAAATAAACCTCAACACGCATATGACGAGTCTTAAGCCACGCTGCCAGATCGCGAATATTCCCAGACCGTACGAATGCAGACTGTGACATCCAAGCGCATGATCCCTGAAAATAAATCCACGCAGTATTTGCCAGACGCGACCGCCTCTCACTAGATCTACCGAGTGTGCGGGTGCATCGAGCGCGCGAATAGTAAGGAATAGTAGGCGGGGCTGTGGAATGCAAGACAACCAATGATAAGACAGCACCGGACAACCCCTTGCATGTCAGCGCCCCCGCTCATCAGTCTAATTAACATGTATGAACATTTCCCTAGAAAAGACAACTGAAAGAAGAAATGAATGATAATAAAGCGAAACTGTAGAAAATCCCTGCTATTGCCATGAAATACAGGGAATTTTTTATTACTTTGTATACAAAACGTGAAAAGTACACGACATTAGTAGGTAAGCAGCTAGGAAAGAAACTGTGCATTGTTATCTAGTGTTTTTTAAGGGAATGCCAATGTGTGAAGACTGGGGCAATTCATTCACATTTATATTTATAATCCAAAGCGACTTGCATTGCATTATCCTATACATTCGTTTACAAGTATGTGTCTTAGTATATTCCTTGTCTTTTGCTTCAAATCCACCCAAAGATAAACACATTTATTTCCTAGTACAGCCTATTAGTTGTAACCTAGCTGAATTATTGTAAGACATTACATTAACTTAGTTACATTAACTAAACCTGTTGAAATCACATTAAATTGGCACATTTTCCATCATCTACGAATCATCATCTTGCTGTTGTGTTTTGCTAATGTGCTATTTACGTTTGATGGTACATGTAAAAGAAACAATCAGGATGTATACACGTGGATTTTCACTGATACTGGGTAGGACCCCACCCCAGAGACTGTGGCGAATATCTCAAACAGTAGACAGAAACATTTTCCCTCTAATTGCAGGCCAAGAGGCTGTGAGGTCATCACCTTTAGGAGGTCTGCTAACTGCACTTATTTTTAAAAGCAGTTGACAACAATGACATCAATCTGTCCGTCTTAAATAGACAAAAATATTGAGTTATCATAGAAATATTACAACACTGTTTTCTTGAAAATTTATACTTGATATGACTCCTACATATAACATAGCCTATATTACTCAACAGATTCTACCGAGTTGACTTCTTAAAAGCAAGGACATTGTAAATTGTTTATGTATTGTTAATGATTTAACTAACATTCTATGTTCATTTTGGTTAATATTCATGTGGCCAATTATATAAAAATAAATATTTTGACATGATATATTTTAACAAATTCGGACATAAAGTACATACATCGTCTATCTACAGCAAAATAGATACAAATGTTGTAAAAATTACTTAAAGTTAAGATTATCAGATAATGTGAGCCTGAATGAACACGCACATCGGAATATGAGGTACATTGTGCTTTAGAATAACTGTTCACAGATCTCACATCCAACACCTCCACAACGGACCAACAGTTATGTAACCTCAATCTCTCAGAAGAGATTGTTCATATATATTGCTGGAGTGCGGATGAGTGTTACTAAAGTTGCAAAGGATGAATGTTATTGTGAGTGTTGTTTATTGGAATTCCGCTACATGTGGGAACAGACAGTGGAACGAAATGTCTGTCTCTCAGGAACACAGAGTTAGGAAATATAACATGTATTAACCTATAAAACAAATCCAATGTAAGAGGACGTGTTCTTTTGCCTTCTTGTTAGAGCACCCAACTCCCATGCCGGACCAACTTTGTTTGAGGCCCACTAGGAGTGGGGCGAGTAGATCCGGTTACACATGGATACTTGTAAAAATGTAATTCTACTTCAGCAACTTTATTATACAACACAGTGAGTGAGTGTGTGCATGAGTGAGTACATGCATGTTAAATCACTGTAATTTGGGGTCAAGGAGGTCACAAACAGATTTGTCTTTTGATCTCTGATGTCATTCTGTTATCATGATCTCAGGATTGACATGTTTAACAGCTACTTCATTCCACAATCCATTACAATAATTACATTATGTTTCCGAAAAATGTTTAACATTCTCGTATACAAAATAAAGTTTTACACCAAAATAGACCCAAAAGAATTAGTAAGATAACCAATATACTGAATACAACTTAATATTTTTTCACCGTGCAGTAACTCAAGATTGACTTCCTGTAAAGCTGACCCCATTATTTCATGTGAAAACAGCCGAACATTAAAGCATTCAAAAAAACAAGTGAATGCCAGTTACATAAGTACGAGACCATGTTCACCTCTGCAATCTCAGAACAGAGGCTGCCCTTTTTCACTGACCCTAGATCAGTCCATTTCACTTTATTCTTGGGATCAAGAACAATGAGTAGCAGGCAACTCCACACAAGGGCAAATGTAGGTCAGCACAGTCTGTTGCTCTTTTACTGAATCATTGTTCGTAGGCCCTTAATAGCACCTCACATGTTACATCATGAGATCACATGCGTGGAAATGTCAAAGTTTGCTCGCTGGAAACTACTGTGACTCAAAGTTCAAAATTAGCCACGGAATGAGGAACAATTTGCTTCTTGATTTTTAATGTGTTTCCAAAATAGGATTTTGTACAAAATGCCCCATCCTCAAAAATCCCACACATAGGGGTAACACGTGACTCTAAATACTGGATGAATGAATATTTTTCCCGTTAATTCCGTATTCATTTAATAGGTTATTGTATGCTTGTATGTCATCCTGAATTTGATTCTGAACTTCTTGACACTAAAACATTTATTAAAAACATTATTCTGATTAATGGTCTATGCAAAGAGCATAGACCATTGCATCTACATTCATTATTTATTATTGCTGTCTACCACCATCTGTAGCTATTATAAAAAAGATTCCATTCAAGGTGAAAAATTATTTCTATAAACTATAACCCATTAACCCGTAGGCTTCACTTCCTCTCAGAAATCCAACCTCTTAATTTTTTTTTACATTTACAAAAATGAAAATCAAAGAGACATAACAGGCTTGAGAGACACACTATTAAGTTCACTCAAAAGTCTGTCTAGACATACCAAGAAAAAGTTTTACATTACAATACATAAACTGATGACCACACAGGTGGATCCCAACTACACTAAAGTGTGCGCTCAAAACCATATTGCTGGATTTAATTTGCCAAGAATGTTGTCCATATATGTTTTCAAAGATATGTTATTTTTTCACAGTTGGCCTATTTCACTGCTTGAGTGAGCCTGGGGAAAACGTCTTTATCTCTGACTGACAAAACCAATCACGTCCCAAAGAAACAAAAAATAGGCCACTTCTAACGGCAGAATGGTGACTTTTAAGAATGCCTGACGTAAAGTTCAGTAAATTTTCCAAATGTAAGTTCTGTAACAGTGAAAGAACTCAATAATCACCATGTGATAATAAGTGTTTCGGGGTGACCTCCAGACTGAAGACTTCTCATTAGGATCACAGCAGTAGATAATAACCCACTGAACTGAGCCCTGAAGGTCACTCACATCTCGCCTCTCCACTCCCATTCTACAATAACAACAGATGCCACATGATACAACATGTCACAGATGGAGAGGATAAGATCAAAGGACAGGTGTAACACAGAGTCTTGTGCTTTGAGAAAATCAACACCTCTAATTTTCAATGTTTACATTTCTTACTGAAGAGCTACTATTGAAAAAATTGCCTTTATTGTTAGTGATATGTTTTATACTTTGTGTGTATACAGTGAGATTCAACAAGCTCTATGGCGTTTTTCACCACTTTAAAAGGTGAACACAAACTTTTCTCTTTATTTGGAACTTTAATGGACTTGTTTTAATAGACATTAAACATTTATACCTCCTTAATAGCAAGATTTGAAAAAGTTTTTTTCAATTTTGTGCTTTTAGGAAAGCAAGGAAATCTAACCTTTGAGACGACGCTGTAACAGGGTATATGCGCTTTTTTCAAGGTTACACAAGGCATCAGGATATCATTCAGATAATACATTAATGCACCAGATAATTTACATTTATTTATTTTCTATTTTTACTTGTAAAATCCAAGACTTTTCAAAACAATTAGGCACTATGCAAAATAAGTAATGGAGTGATGAAAAATAAAAAATTGATTGCATACAATTACAAAGAGGAACCGTTAAATGGATAGTTTACCCAGATATAAAAATTATGTTATCATTTACTCAGATTTGAGTTCCAATACTTTTTTTTGTTATGATGAACACAAAGGTATTTGGAAGAATGCTTATAACCTAATAGTTCTTGGACCCCATGACTACCATAGTAGGACAATTTACTTAAGTATTTTTTTTCTGTGGACACAAAATATTATATTTCGAAGAATGTAGGACAGGAAACAATTCCAGGGCACTTTGGACTCCCATTGTTATTTCTGATCTGTTTGGTTACAAGCATTCGTCCAAATATCTTTCTCTGTGATCAACCAAACAAATAAATGTATACAGGTTTGGAACAACTAGAGAGTAATTGATCAATACATTTTCCTTTTTTTGGGTGAACTATCCTCAAACCCTATGTTCCAGATGTCATCATATCAAGACCTAAAGATAATTTATGTGTCTCCACAGTTGATATAATGAGTAAGAAAAGTCTGTTCAACACTAAGCTGTGTTCACACCACCGCCAAGCATCGCGTTCCTTACTCTTACTCTACTCTTTTGGTGTACCAAAAACATCTGCCATCGATCTCAACTGGGACCAGAACTATATGATTTAGTGTGTAGTATGAATGTTCACACTATGGGGATGTGTGCCATGAATTATACAACAATTTCTCATCACTTTCGATTGCTCCCAGCTTTAGAACTACCTACGATATATATTCAACTGCTCCTTTGTATGTCCCCTTTCCATCTGGATGATACAGTGAGAAGGATGATATCATCTAAGAAGCCTAGTTTGTTAAGTCAATCAGGGGTCAAAAGACTGCCTTGCATCCATCTGTGACTGGGCTGTCTGAGCACGGCTGACATTTTAATTATCTTTGACTGAGGTCTGGGAAAAAAGTGCTTACAAAAGACGACATCATTTATAATGGTCTGAATGAGGGATACATGACATGACAGATATAGATGTAAGCATGACGTCCGATACAAGACAAGAATTCACACAAAAAAAAGCCATGCGAAAGGGCATTACAAATGACACTTGATATGAAATCATTATTTTGAAATAACTGACAACATAAACATATATACAGTATATCAAATTCACAAATTAAATGATTGCAAAGAGTAATTTTTCTCTGTAAAATTTGATCAACTCAAATAATTTAGTTGAACCATTTTAGATGATCTACTCATACATACAGTATAATGTGTTTATGGTAATTATCCCTATCAAAAACAAAGTACTAGTGACGTGACAAGGTGTCTCGTACTCTGCATTTATGCTTTACATTTCACCCATCAAAATGCACACACTAAAATTAGGTTTCAAAAAATGAACAATATATACAATCTAAATTTCTAAATATAACAATTAAATATTCTACTAAAACCTCTTGTCCCATTATAATCGTCCTGAGTCATTGGAAGTGGCCCTAAAGCATACAAGAACAGCATCTGTAAGACATTGCATGTGTGTCGAGTGGCATTAGTGTATGGGGGGAAGGATAGGAAATGCAGGAAACTGGAAGACAACACCCAGACAAACTCCCTGTGACCCAGATACCCTCCCCTTTTCTCTGCCGTCTCCCCTTAACCTTCTGGGTAGAGTCGCTTGAGAGCTGACATTCCATCCCCACCCCCCTCTGTCAAAACAAACAAGAGGACCACCTGAGGAAAAGGAATTGTTTTGTCACATTTTTAAGGGTCTGCTCCAGTTAAATTCCTAAGGAGGCATTTATACTACTGCGTTTTCATTTTTAAAAGCATAAAACGAAAACAGAGTCTTTTGGAAAAGCTGCAGACCCCGTTTTAGTCCATACATATTTTTCCTTCTTCCTTTAAAAAAAACGCGTCCACACGAAAATGCTATACAGCGCTGTCAAACACAAGCCAAACCAACAGGTAGCGATATAACCATAAAGCCGTGTTTGCCAACCAGAAGCCTGAAATCTGAACACAAAACTTTATTTACTTGTCTTTGACAAATAAACTTAAAGCTGAACCCTCCTTTTTTCAGGGTCTTTTCTGTGCCAAAAGAGGAACACGGCTGCATCAAGACCGATTATCCTCTCTCTCCTGCTGGTCAGGGACACGACTTCCCCTTCCTTGCTGCAGTGGGAATCCAGCTTTTCGTTTGGAGCGGGCCCCATCTTCCAGGACCTGCATGCTGTCTGGGCTGTTCATGCGTTCTCTGCGTTTGCCAAGCATCGTGTCACGGTACTGTTGAAGGAGCTGGTCTTTTGGCTAGTGGCGGTTGGTAGACTGGCCTGAGGCCCGAAGACACCTGAGGCAGTTGAAAGCCCCGGGGCATAGAAAGACCTTTGCCGAAGAGCGCACTCCGATTCTGCTTGGGCAGAGATGACGTTGCGCCACCACAGTACCGGCCATAGCATGAGCCAAACGACAACAGAACTGCACAGGTGACACAAAGGATGTAATCTGCTGCGGAACGTACTTCCCCCAAGAGCGCGTCACACGTCATCCCTGCCGACATGGCTTTGCTCAGCTCTCCCAGGCAGATGGCTTGATATGTCTGTAACAAGGACATAGAGCTCAGAGCTCTTGCCGTACATGCTCACCGTAAACCCTGCCCAGTTGCTTAAAGGAGAAGCGGCAAGGACCCGTCGGAAGAGTGGGAGTGCTTGTTTTATCCGTGTCTCTGGAGGGCGCTAGGTATTCCAATGCTCTGTTGGAGGGGCTGACATTAGTCCTGCTCTCTTTGCCCCTTCCAGCTCTATGAACTTACAGTATTATACTCCGGTGGAGGGGGTGACGTGGCCTTCATCCAAGACGTGAGCTCCGCAAGACATTCTCGGTATAACGGCAGTCGGGTTCTCATCACCGTTTGCATCGGGGACAGATAGAACCTCCCAAAGCGCGAGTTCTTTTGTACCGGTGGCAGAGCAGGCCAGTACAACGACAACTTTTCTGCTGCTCTCCGGAAAAGATTAATGAATGGATCCTCCCCTTTCTAAACACCTCCCTGATTTTGTCCTGCCTGTATAATGTCATCATAGAAGCGGACTGTGCCTCGCTGCTGCTCCACTAAGCACCCACTCTACAAACATTATATGCGGCTCGAGCATGGAATGGCAGAGCCGCTGGCAATGTGCACATGCCCTGGGGTTGGAGACAGCCAGCCTCGCATGTACGATCCCCAAACACACCGTGCAGTGTTTGTGAGTATCCCTTTCAGATAGTGAATACCCACATACCATGTGGCGCAAGAGTGCGATATCCCATAGTCATGTGTTGTACCAAGTGAACCGACTGAATGGGAACAACTGGCTTGTTTAACTTCAAGCTGTGCTGTATACACGAATGGACACGTTGACATTACAGCAACGCGAGAGAGAGTCGTGAGCCGTATGATTTTAAAAAGCTCACTCAGTACTGATGTCATCCGTCGATCGGTCTGTGTGGCGCAGAAGAAAATGAAACAAGCTTAATAACATGGATTACCTCATCTAAGATTATCCACACAAAGTCCATGCTTTTCTTCGCCATTATGTTAATTTTGTACTGGTCGGTCTATGACTAGTAACCAACTGTCATCAACAACCAACTCATGTATGCCCATAGAACTGTTTACAATTATGTGCACATGCCCAGTGTGTCTGAATGGTCATGTGACATGCATGTTTGGTAGTGTAGTGTAAACGCAGATTTAGAAATTGATTTTTTCTAAAACACACGTGAAAACGGCAGTTTGAATGACGACACCACCTGAAACACTGAAATGTATGAGATACCGTAGTGGCCAAATGTGTTGTCTGGGGGAATTTTTTAACAATATTTGCCTTTAATGCTTACTCGGTCAAACCGGTGCGCAACGTTTTGCAACGGTTTACAGGTTGAACTACATGTTTCATGGAAACAGTTTGCAACGAGGTCTGAGATGCGTTTTCTCTTGTTTGGTGGATGTGTCAAGAATGTCAGCCCAATCAGCAGCAACATGTATATAAACCAAGCAGTATTAAAGAGACAGCTCGCACCATGGGTCCAAGTAAAGTCGTTTATGTGTCCGTTGCAGCTCGGTATGCGCAACAATTCAAGATATTAAAAGAGATGTCTTTAGCAGTATCCAACAAGTATTTTTTACAGATTCCATCAGGCTTTGAAAATTCTTCAAAAGAACACAAAGATGGCCTTCTAAGTTGCCGTAGTTCTCTTGCGTCATCACAACAAGGTGTTTGAAAAACGTTTTGCAACGTTTTGTCAGGGCTGAACGTGACGTAGGCATGTGCCGGTATCACTTTTTCATGCTGCGATTAATTGAGAGAGCATTTATCACGGTATACGGTATTATCACGATATTGTAATTTTACAAGAGAAACAGGTTAAAAAAAGAAAAACTTCAGTTTTGTCCTTTTAGTAACTTGAATAGCTTTTTAATGAACTAAAAGTAACTCAAACATTTAAATACAAATAAATATAAATAAAACAATATAAAATATAAAGTAAACTGAACAATTATATCAAAATGAATCATGTGCAAACTGCAAAAGTACAACATTTGCAAAAACAGAACGATACACAACTATAAAGTTGTGTTGGGCTTCCTGGCATATTTTTTTGGAACCCAAAATATTTCCAAACCTCTGACTTTACCCTTTTAGAAGGGGGATAAATTGTCGGCAGCGTTCCTCCTTCCGCCATGCTTCTTCTTCATGTGAGAATTTGACTGCGGCGTCAGTGGCCGTGGCGCGCACTGCGTGCAGTGTGATTCTACGTGTGACGTGAACACTGTTTACATCCGGGTGCGCTCACGTGTTCTGAGCAGCATATACGCAGTGTTTGCTCAAGCGGTTGATGGAAAATAAGCTGTAATGCACGTTCTAAAAATAAAAATTCGGATCTATTATTTTTTACGGTATTTTGAAGTGCCCACGATAACAATATTGTGTATATTCATTATCGTGATTTATTGAATTACCGAAAATCGGCACATGTCCAACGTGACGTAGCCCGGATGATGTCAATGTTGCATTACAATGAGGTGGCCAATAAGAACAGACGTTCCACAAAACCTACATAACCATGAGTTTCAACCCACAGGTCTCAAAGAATGCAGCAGTCTGTTGTTGTTAACATCAGGCATGTAGCAGAGCAGCCTAATGACGTTCCCAGTAAATGAAGAGGGTGGTCATCTCTTTCCACCTTCACCACTGAACAGCTGAACAAGTCTATTTATATGTTTGAGCTTATACATTTATTTCACAAATGAAGAGAACACTTGCTCAGTCAAATGGCCTCGTAGACACTTTTATCCACTGGATAATCTCACATCGCTTGAGAATGGTCAGATATGATGTCACTACCACAGGGAACAGTGGGTCATAACAGCCCACCACAAACACATAAAATATAATCTGTTCAGATTACATAAGAACTGTTCATGTACATCTGAATCGACAGGCACAATGCCCCCGCTTTTTTGCACTCAAAGGAAAGGGAAGAGTGAAGATGTCAGATGTCAGTATGTTGAATGTACGATGTTGCATAATTTAGAGCCATTATATAATTCAGCCATATTAGAACAGGTCTGCATAAAGGTTATGTCTGTCTGTTCGGATGACCCGTTAGACTATTTGCTCTGACCCCACTTACAGTCTCTGCCGACATACCATCTGTGTCTAAAACAATGCAAGAGCAGATGGCAGGCGTGCCATGCCAAATGCCACACAAAGCAGGCCAAGATGGAGCAGTCCTTGGGTTTATCTGTCTGATTAAAGAGAACGTGGAGGAATCACACTTTTTGGTGGCAGAAAAATGTGATATCTATATTGTCCAATCATGCCTGGCTTCTGTCTTCCAGAGACATTCTTCTGATCTACCAATGTCTTGGTGACAGACTTGACAATGAGTTCAGAAAGCACAAGATCTGGAAACCTCCTGACAATAGACATGGAATCTATTATATACTTGTGTAGGTTTGGATTGTCAGAAAGAAGCACTTGGCTTTTGGTCCTTCCTGTTTAGCTTTCACAGCAATCATATTTTTTAAACATAGCTTTTCTTGAAATAGCAAGTAGGAATGACTATCATTCCTCATTAAATGTAAACATCAGGAAAACCTCTAAAACACCTGTCCTGTACATAGTATAACATAACAACAAGGAAGTATTGTTTTACTGCCAAAAATGTAGTGTATAAATGGTAGTTTGAAGATGAACTGTGGCATCCCCCTAAACCTACGCTCACATCTTGAATCCATGTGCATATGTGGTTTCACAAGTCCTTATGCAGTGTGATGAATACAGCCAATATGAGAATAATGGATCCTTGGATAAAATAAATGCCTTCATTAGTGTTTAAGAGTATATCTGGTCTTTTGAGAAGAAATTCAAGATCAAGGTCATTCTAGTCACATTCAGATGCCTGTGCTCGTGGAGTGAAACTGAGGCTTCACACACCATTCCACCTAGAGAGCAGTTCCCAACACACCATCTCTTTCTCTTTTCTTTCTTTCTTGTGAAAGATTTTGTGACCATACACAGCTTTACCTCTAACAACATTCATTGTTACATGTCAATGTACTGTGTCACTGTGTTAGCATAACAAAGAGGATGGAAAGTTAAGCTATTTCAAATCAATAATGTAAAATCTGGTTCTTTTGCAGAAAAAGGTCCTAAAGTAGAATAAAAGGGCACCGGAAAAGGATAATCGGTAATGCTTTTGATTACGGCCCACAATCTACTGCATAATTAAACAGGTTTTACAGCCTAACTACTTTTCATAATAATGTGCCTTACAGTACATGCAAATGGGAAAAATATGTTAAGTTTGGGGAATAAAGGGGTAAGAGTTAGGAAAATTGTAAATAATATTTATGATGGAACTGCCTGCCATATAAACATCCAAATTAAACAGCTCTTGAACTACTCGATTATAGTCCCAAAAGATCAACATTGATTTTGCACATTAAAAGTCATCAAAATAACCAACAATCCAATAATCAATCAAATAAAAATGAAATTTTAATTTGACATACATACAGTGTCATGATCCTGCATCACCTTGTCTTGCTTTTCGAGTCTTCTGGCAGGGTCATGACAGTCCCACGTGTTTAGTATGAAGAGAGACATTATTTGTTTTGGCGTGCCATGTGGTCCTTCCGGTCTCGTCTCTTGACCCCGCCCCCTTGTTTCCTTGTTTAGTTTCCCGCCAGTGTTTCATTACCCACAACTGCCTATTGTTATTATCCCTTGTTAGTTCCCATATTGAATGTCCTTGTGTTTGCTGTCCCGCTCTTTTGTTTTGCTTGTTACCCTGATACAAGTGCTTTGTACCTTGCCATGGGGATTATTACCGTTTCATGTTGGATACTTACCTTGTCTTGATGACTTGTTTTTTATAGTCCAGTCAAAATTTTGTATAGTTAATTTTAGTTATCTTGTCCCCTTGTTTTTTTCCCCCTCGTGGGAAGTAATTTGTTTCAATTGATATTTTGAGTCGTTCTTGTTTAACTCCCCATTGTGGGCTTTTGTTTTGATTATTAAAGTTTAAGTTTTTTGTGCCCCGCAGCCTGCATTTCAGTTCTCTTTCCTTGAATATCCCTGACAGATTAATCACATCCAGCATCATCCCTGAAGGACTCTCAATTTATTATTTACTCTCAACCTATTTTGTAATACAGTATATGGAGATAAATGATACAAATAAGTCAACAGAAAGCTACATGCTGTAAATGACTGTACATCAATAATGCTTATTCTAAAGGCAAAGCAATCGTCTGCCTCACAATAAACATGTAAGCAATAATCCAGCAATAATGTTAAAGATCTTAATATTCAACAACGAGTTTTATACCACGTATAAGGGCTACTTCTCTTTATCTTTAATTTGATATGGTATAGTTTTGGCCAAGATCCCCAGTGCATAGGCTGTAATCATGTTCTGCATTCTTCTCAGCATGCACATTTGTAAGACTACTTTAACAATGAGAGGTAGCTTGCTGATATTTTCAGTCAAATATAGTGTGTGTGTGTGTGTGTGTGTGTACACTTGGCAAATAAAGCTCATTCTGTTTCTATTTAGAGTTTGGAGAGCATGTTTTTTTACAGCTACTTATATCATAACATGGTAATCTGATGGTAATCAGTCAGCACTGTATAACGCTCATCCAGTCTTTCTGTGTAAATATTTCACTTTTTGTACCATTAAAGTGTATATTGGCCATGCAGATGCCTAGTTTAATGTATTGTGTGTGACAGTGGTGATAGCTGGTTCATGGTACAAAGAGGCTGATGGGTAATGTTAAAGTCACACAAAGTGATCATAACAACTGTTTCAATGTGATTGCTTATAATTTGTCACTTCTTCTTTTCTCTGTATGTCTGTTTAGCTATGTTTTGTAACTAAGTGTGGCGTTATTAACAGTTTCCAGTGGTTACCTCACTCAACCATTTCCTGTTGGGTAATATTTCTATGATACTTGTTTACAGAGCAACTCTTGGTAGACGATTATCTATAATAGAACTGGAAACTGATCTGAGTTCATGGTGGCATATCAAGCACATCTGAGGCAGTGCAAGAATCTAAGAGGTGACAGTTCAAATGCCACTTGGCAAAGCTCACATTTGAGGACTCATACATAGCCTATTTTTCATCTCATGCAGAACAAACAAAAAACCTTTTTATTACAGAACCCTTAGTATGAGGAATCTGTATGAAAGTTAACTGTGGTTAGACATAAAGGACCAGATTATAGATAATTGCTAAAACACAATATATACAGTACTGTATTTCTTATTTGACTTTTGAATACAAAAGTGATTGTAAAATTAGACAAACTTCAAGATTTTTTCTAAATCACATTTTACAGCTGAAATCATTTTTCGGAGTCTTATCTTTTACATTTTGTTTCGATTTATAGGAACATCTCTTTATAGCATCACAAATGGGGTCTCATTAGAATCTGAAATGTTTTAACATAGCAATAGAAATAAATATTCACAAAATTACAATATATCATAAAGTAAAACACATGACCTCATATTTCTGAGAAACTTTCTAAGGGACTTTAAATCTCACAACTGAGGCCTTCTATTGAACTTTACTAAATTGCATAAACTTGCCAACTTCTCACACCAAATCGACAGAGAAAAACATCTCAAGGAAAGCTTGACAATAAACTGTCAGTTCAAAGCCTTGAGCTTGTCAATCATACTTGATGTAGAGGAGGATCAAGATGGGACGTTTTCTCATCCACAGAGTCACCACCAAGATTATGCGCTATGGAGACTGTGAGAATTATTTCTACATATCAGAAAACCAATAATTCTCTTGCAAATTTAGCAGTTGGTGGGTGAATTAGTTTCTCAGCCAGAGGCTACCTATTGGATTCCAAAGTGCAGATTTGCAATGATGTAACTGGATATGAGCTCATTATGAGTCAGACATACAGAAAAGATTGAGAGGAGAAGCGTGTATATGCTTCAGCAGCTTTGAAGACAAAATGCTTGCACAGACACACATACATACTTTGACGGTAATCGTTTCAGAGTCTCTCTCTTCTCTCATCTGTCTCTATTCAGACAGTGCCATTGTCCCCAGTGAGACCTCTAGAAAGAAGTTTCTGAAGCCAAAAGGCAAAACAGCAACATCATCTTAATCCACTGGTGATGTTTGATGTGCATCATAGTGAAATTATACACTCTCTCTGAACAACAACAGATTGTTTGATTATTACAGATGCAGTGTTGCTTGAATACTTACTTTGGTCCTTTGTCATTCGTTTTTACCGTCACACAAATTTTTACTGTCACCTTGCTCTAGGTTATCTCTATTAAGGCTCCAAGATTTGGTTTGGAGGACTCAGTAAGACCCTGCTGTGGGATGACACCACCTAAAATGATGGATATTTTCACTATAATGTCACATACTATCTCTAAATAGTTTGTAGGGGTTCGGACGTGCTTAGCGAAAACCTTGTTTAAAAAAAATCTTTCCATTTTTTTTCACATGGTTAAATAAGCAACACATAGCAAAAATGTAACTATGTTACGATTGTAGCTCATTTTGGCTAATTCTTATGAATTCATGCAATCTCATTCTTCCATTTCAATATGATTTGCTTTCGCGTCATTGACGTTAGGGTTATAAGCAGGGTTAGGCGTGGGGCTTTTTCTTTTAATTGTATGCTCCATTTCTGTCGGTCTCTCTACGTTGTGTCGAGACTGACAGAATGGGGTTTGACTTGAGAAACCTATCTTCTCCGATTCTACTTTGAAAAGGCCAATGACTTCCCTCGACTCTGGAGCAGCTAAGGGCTATGTCGGTATCCCAGGTAGAGCATGCTCTCGTACCCTACGTGGGCTAGACCCCAACCTGGCCACATGCCCAGAGTTCCTCAGCCCACAAAGGTGTGGGCACGCCATCTTCCCTTTTATACCTGTATGTACGGGGCAGAGTCTGGCGTGCCGTCCCATTCGCCAAGTTCATTGGCCTTTTCAAAGTAGAATCGGAGATGATAGGTTCTCAAGTCAAACCCCATTCTGTCGGTCTCGACACAACGTCTCGTTCCCTTCATCAGGGAACCGAGGTTACATACGTAACCGAGAAGTTTTTGTACGATTCACAACGTACAAATTCATACAAATTAGTCACCTCTTAAATAGTTACAATATCCCATGAGATCAAGTTGAAATACATCTTAGACGACTGGCCGGGAACCCTGTCTAAAAAAATGGCCGCCAATTCATAAAGATGGCGGAACATAAACTGTACAATTGACTTACAGTAGCATTACTATTTATTTCAGGACTATTTTCTCCATCTCTAAAAATAATTTCAACATTTCAAGTTTTATAACACTCACCAATACTTGAGAATGTAATTTGTTCATCACTTGACAGCAAGAGCCACATCATCCAGTGACTCCATGCAGTGAGTGAAATGGAAGATCTTTTCCCACAAGTCACTCAACTCCTCCAGTCACACGCACACATTGGTGGTTTCTGTCGCTGCTCTGTCTCTCAGTGCCATTAGTCACGGTGTTGAGAGCGTAGTCAGACCCTGCACCTGTCCTGTCCCAATCTCACACACCCGGGGGAAATATAAATGCCTTGGGAAGAGACATCTGTTTGACTGCCCTCTTTTTATCCCTCTATCACACACTCACATGTACAGAAAGTTAGACCGGTTTAGCCCATATAGTTACCCATACTTAGGTTGTAATATGTTTAGTGTTTTTCGAAAATAACTGCTAATTTGCATTTACATTTTTGTTTCTATTCCATCAGACATAAGGATTATACAAATTATCTTGTTTATAAGCTATACAGCTAATCATGTGTCATTAATGTTCATAGTGTTAATGTTCATAGTATATAGTCATCTGTATATATTGTTCATAGTATATATTGTTCATAGTATATACCTACTGTCATATTTTCATAGAACATACCTACTGTAAAATATTTTCATAATCCATGCCCACTGTATAATATTTTCTCAATATTGTATTCTGTATTTATTCTAACTGTATATCCTGCACTTGCTAATTGCACTTCTGGTTAGACCTAAACTACATTTCGTTACACTGTACTTGTATATGTGTAATGACAATAAAGTTGAATCTAATCTAAATGTGTCACCACGTCAAGCTTCAATGACTGCTTGAAGTTGTTGTAATACTTGTGCAAGTGTCCCACCTCAATTGTCACGAGTGACAAAGCTGGACCACAGCGTCATTTAGCAACTGTGGGGAGAACTCAAACAGACACAGTATGCTGGGAAACCTAAGAATGTATAGTACCAGGAAGCTTTTTGTCAAAAACAATTTACTGCCAAGGATCACTCTCATTTGATGTGATATAGCTCATTACACATATCTATAATGCAAAATGAGCAGGACAAGCAAACATGCATCTTACTACTACTCTTTATCGCTTCGACTATTTGTTATCTATGTGTTTAAACAGGAAAAACATCTAAGTTGATTTTCACAGACGGACAGTGTCTTTATCCTCTGATCTGTGATATGCACTGAATTGCAGTCTCACCAGCAGGTGCTCCATTTCCTTAATCTTCTTTACACATCAATTTATGTCAAGTCACCATCAGTTTAATGCGATTGAAACTGACACCATTTATGACTCCCCATAATCCTTTTAGTCACATTTGTGCCTTTCACTCAAATGAGTCATTTTGTCAGGTTATGAGAAAAAAATAAAAATAAAGATTTACAACACATGCTCAAATTAACAACTTTGACCTATCTTAATAACAAAATTCCTGTACTGCATGTTAACTTTATGAAAGTGCTATTTGAAAATACAATTAGACATCATGACAGATTAATATACACTTTATTTAGAAGCTGAATGGTCTTTTATCAGACACATGCAAGCACAATCGTGCATTAAAGGGATACTTCACCCACATATGAAAATTCTGTCATCATTTACTCAGCTTTGAGTTGTTCCAAATCTGTACACAGTTCTTTGTTCTGATGAACACAGAGAAAGATATTTGTAAGAATGCTTATAACCAAACAGATCCCAACTACCATAGTAAGGAAAAAATATAATGGTGATCAAAAGAACTGTTTGCTGTCTTACATTCTTCAAAATGTCTTATTTTGTGTTCAACAGAACAAAAAAAATTTTTAAAGTAATTTTTCCTACTATGGGAGTCAATGGGGTTCGATATCTGTTTGGTTATAAGCATTCTTCCAAATATCTGAACAATATCAGAACAAAGACATGTATACACATTTGGATCAAATTCCATTTTTGGGTGAAGTATCTCTTTAATGTGTGAATGGAGATCAGAATATGAAAACAATTGAGCAATACTGTTTCTCATTGCACTGATATCAAAAGAGTGCTTGCGTTCGAATCAAATTGATATAGTTCACATTTTCTCCAAACAGCCAAAAAATGAGGCAAACAGTTATCTTGTTCATGAATCAGGATGAGTGCAAACATTTTTACATCTTCCAAAAATAACTTGAAAAAAACTTGAGAGAGCAATTCAGCTGTCAATCTCTGTCCAATCGAAAAGATCAAAGCTAATCAAAATAGCTCCTAAAGGCTTAACACATATGCATTAACATGTCATATGCCATGTTAACGTTAAATCCTGGCCTCGATCTAATGACTTCATTGTGTTTATTGTTGAAAGACTTCCCAGGCATATTGATTTTAAGCCTTACCGACTTTAAATATCTTTATAAACACTAAATGTTCATGTCAGGGCCTTAATGGATTTTTAACTGAACATTAGAAACACTCAATCTCATATTTGTATCACTATCTACAGTATATCATTACTATATATTCAAGTGTTTTTATTAACGCCCTTCTGTACAGCGATATATAAATAAAGAGAAGAAAGTAAGACCATAAAAAATATGCAAATATTGTATTGCCAAGATACTTGAAGCAAACCTAGAAACAACAGAACTGTGAACATTTTTGAGCACATCAAATCACTATTAGGTGTGACCACCTTTTGCCTGAAAACCGCTTTTGTTCTTGGCAACGCGCACACAGTTTTTTGGGCAGTTTTGCAGGTTTTTTTAAGCATCCTTTTTAGATTACGGATATAAATCACTGGTTTTATAGGCTGTCTCAGTTTCTTCTGTTTCTTGTCATGCTTGACTGGTTGGATGATGGCGAGATCAGGTCTTTCTGTGTGCCATACCTTCTGCTGAAGTCTCTTTAATACAGACAAATATCACTTCTTAATTTAAATTAATGGGAAAGCAAGTTTGGAAGTTTATACTTCCTCACAACACAGAAAAGATGCATAAATATCCTAAGCTGTGAATGCAAATTGAGCTATATTTAAAACAAAAGTGCTAATAATTCCAAAAACAATGTTTGTAAAGTGCACATTTCCATACAGGTCAGCATTTCATAACCGGAGGAAAAGGAAGTGATTATCTAGCTACTGCAGACTTACAGTTTGTCTTTGAGAGGTTTGTAAACACGAAACAATCAACTGCAACCCGTTCATGCAAATTTGAAGCCTATTATCCCTTTGAACAATTTAACAAATGACTTAACATATCTAATCTCACCTAGCAGAAAAATGCATAGCTTGCCACAGGCAGGACTACACACCATGAATAAAACATTATCTGTCTCTTTTTACTAAAAAGGGCAGCAAATGTGAAGGAAACCTTTAATGATTCCTAGCGGCTAAGCATGGCTGTTCAACAATGTTTAGTTTGAGCAAAGCCTCACCAGTTGCTCTATTATATTATGTACTGTAGCTGAATACTATACAATGAATTATTCATGAGTAAACACACTAGACTTGACTCCCCCTTGTTAAAAAGGCTTTCCAATGAAAAGTTCATTCAGATTTATTCATTACATTTTAAGCTATGGAAAGTTATTTTTTCCAACAACAACTTTTTGACGTCCAAGTTTCCACACTAGTTTTGGTTTACTAAATTTGTCTTACCCCATTTTTGACAACATGTTAGACTTAAAAGAAAAGGGAAATGAAAGGAAGAGTGGGGCTTCCACAAAGGGAAACACCATAACACAGTAGCATGGTGTAGGGGAATCTAACAGATGTAATGGAAAAGCTTGGGCCATAATTGCTTGACAATGGTGTTGCTAAAGATAAATATTCATAGCTATACATTTGCGTGTTAATTCGTGTGATTTCCTGGCGGTCATTAGGTGGTACATTGAACAACACATTTTATTGAAGGTGGTACTTGATCTGAAAAGTTTGAGAAAAACTGTTCTAGATATTCGTGTGTGTATTTATGTTCTAGTTGATCGTGTGTGTGTTTATCATCATCTTTATTCGACACTTTAGGCGAGTTAAAATGGAGCCACTGGTTAGTCCCCATCATTACAGGATGAATTAGTGATAGAATGGAAATATGTCCAGACGTACAGTGTGAACAGCTAAACAATCTCAAAACTGTTACTATGAACTTTTCAGCTTTCGTCCTCTGACCCTAATTCTGTTTTCATAACACATATGCGGTTTCTGGACTAAGATCTAAATTCTTGAAGATCCAATGCATCACGCCCTTCTAGGTCATTGTGTGCCAAAGGTTGTTTGTTATTACAGTTTGAACAGTAGAGATTCATCAAAGGAGTCAGGGCTGCGGTAGCCCATCCATAACACAGCCCATACAAAAGCGCTGAGTCAGTTAGTCATAAAAGCATCCTTTCCTTGCAAGACAAACATCCACGGAGGAAGGTCACCCAGCCCCATATTTATGAGAGAACAGCTTGTGCGTAGGTTCTTTTCTACCTCCACACAAAAGCAACACTTTGTTTCACGATGTCACTGCAACATGAATTTAAAGCCTATTTAGCTTTTTCTCTAACATGAGGTTGCGCCAAACACTGCGCGTTGAACTTTCAGTTTATGCATCTTAGTGTTGACATGATTTGGTGCAGAGCGTGTTTGTGCCAACGCTATAACTAGCACAAAAGCTTTGCTGTCAAAGACAACAGTGTAAATCAGTTTCATGAGAGGATAAATTAACTTAAGTGCAGAATGGCAGTATGCCAAAGTGAACACTGCATTGTGTTTGCGAGAACTGTAAATGAGAAAAAGTGCACATGTTGTCTCTAACAGATCAAAGAAAAACTGAGACATAAAAACATTACATTCTGTGATACAATACTGTATATAGTAACCAAATTATCTTTCTAAGAGGTAAAAGACTTGCTTACTCAAGCGCTAGCTGGTATGGTGGAACCGATGGCCGACCAGTAAGTTATCCAAACATGAAGGCTCTGAATATGTACTCTACCACCTCATCATCTTAATTCATCATTTTACTTTATGTACACTGTAAATAAACCTCGGCAGGACTCTGAGGACTATATTTAACCTGTCTAAAAGATGCACAGGGTGAAGATAAGAGCTGAGACGTGACTCATATGAAAGGCTTAATAGTGAGCTCTGACTATTTATAATGCATTAAAGTCATTAGATTGACTAAACAGAGAAGCGTCAACCAGAAGACTGCTGGGATCCAAGACAAGCTGAAGCATGTAACATCTGACAGCATCTGGCAGCCAATAGAATAAGAATAGAATAGTCATTACGCATTTTGCTAATATACAATTTATGCCAACGTTCTCAGTAATGTAAAGCCTGCAGTCACATGTTTCAGTATTTTTGAAACATTATCTGTCTGGGTTGTTATAATCCTATAAAACATGACGTCACATAAGCAATGAATTACAATACTTTTTCATATGGTGTGATGAGGTGAACTAAATCATCCCTTTGAAAACACAGGTGCTTTTCATGGATGCGTCAGAGCCTGAAGATTATTTCATTTCTTTTTCAAACTCACCGTTTCAAAGCGAGCAGATGGGCATAAAAGCATTTATAGTTGCCATAGTAACACAGGGTTGCATGACATCAAATGAATGCTTTTGACATTAGCTACTAGAAAACCCCACTGAGGGTTCACAGAGCAAAAAACTATATTAAAAAAGAATATCTTGGGATATGTTAAAAAACTGTATTAAGTTTCTTCTTGGAATTTTTTCTTTGTGACGTTTTTTTATCTAATTGGCCAACTGTGGCATTCATCAGCCAGCATTGCAAAATAAGACCTGACTGTGTATGTGGCATGATATGAAAAAAGCAGACTGCTGGGATGAAAAATCAGTAATAGGTTGCTAAGGACAACCATCATTATTCAGAAATATGTGACCGCCGAATGCCACATTTGACCAATCAGAATAATGCATCCTAGAGAGCTGTGAAATAATTTCATTTAATGGCCTCTGTATAATTGACTGTTGTCCCTGGCAACCAATCCTACGCTGTCCTTGTTTCGCTTCTCTCATATAGTGCTGAGCAGTTGCTTTCTTCTCACATAATGAAATCTTTTCAACTCAAATCAATGCTTAATGTCATTTATTTAGTAGCCGGCACAATATGCAGGATAATGTTCTGTCAGCAGGTCATTATAAGGAAATAAACATCAGAATGATAAAAGACCCCTCTGCATTGAGTTGGGGACTTGATTACGTTGTTGTTTATTTTGCAATATTAAGCAACTGACTGTACATTATTCCATCCGTAAGGTAATAAATAAGCGAAATGTGCATGTGTTAGTATGCAGCTGCACACAATCATGTTATTAGAATATCAGAAAGCAGTTCTTATGTTCATACAGTAAGGTGACTACAAGATCATCACGTGCACAAGCAAAACCACACAAGCCAAAATCATTATCATTAAAAGATTTGTTTTATGTGAACCATAAACTCCCTTCTTCTCGATAGCAAACAGATCATGCATTGAAACAGAGAAGGTGGACAAGGGATTGACTCCTGCAAGTTTGCTTAGAACAAAAGCCCTGCGAAAAATCTATTTGGCTTTGGCACATTGTAATAGCATTAATCCTTAAAGCTCATCTCGTTGGAGTTAAGCCTTCTGCACTGATCTCATGTGTTGACTGGATCTGGAGCAGAGTCCCGTGGAGAAAGCCATTGTTCGACACGAAAACGTTAGAATAATACTAGGCCTGGATCCTCCTGTGTGTCTGTGGGAATGCTGGATTCTCCTAGGTTACATCAGGCAGAGAAAGCTTGCCTGGTGCCCCAGAGTTTAAAAATGAGAATATGATTTTGACAACTACCGTGAGTTCCCTCAAGATTATGAGAAACATGAGCAATGTTGGTGTGCTGCAGTAAAAGTGAACCAAGTGAATTTTGTTTTTTACCAAATTTCGTCTAAAAAGTTGGTCTTCACTGTCACACACAAATGACAGATCAATGAAGAACATCACTTATAGGACAAGCAAGTGGCAATTTAAAGATTTAGATGAAAGAAGCTGTCACGCATCCATAAGTTACTATACATCAGCTTATTTGCAAGGTCTGCATTCAACCCTGATGTTGTTTAAAGCCACCTGTAAATAAAACCTAAAACATTTTGTGAGATGATTTGCAGTATAAAAACTAATCTGTCCTAAGGCGTCCCACAATTTCCTTAAAAAGTGTATAAAATCAATCTGTCTCAGTTGACCTATGAAAAGATCACCTAAGGTGGATCTAAGTTTGGTTGCAAATGTTAGTCAAACTAGAGATGCAAAAAAAATGAAGTTTGTATGTGTTACATCATTTGGTGCTAATTTAATTTAACAGATTTGTATAATCTTTAAAAAACAGCTAAAAACGCATATCTTCCGTCAACACTTCGCTGATTGATTTATCCTAATTCTCTTCCCTTTCCTTCTTTCAAAAAAACCCACTTACTAACCTCACTATTCTTAGCTTTGTATACTGTGCTAGGCTTTAATGGACTAGTTTGATGCACTTATGTATTTTGTTGCCTATGTTGTTATAATTGCTTCCAATGTTTCCTCATCTGTAAGTCGCTTTGGATAAAAGCGTTTGCTAAATGACTAAATGTAAATGTAAATGTAATCTTCACAAAGTAATACACACTGGAAAAGAAAATATAGTTTGCTTACGGAGTTGTGATCCCCCAGTGGTTTTTCAATCAGTGTCCCAAATATCGTGGGCTGCAAGAAAGTAGACATCGATCAATAATAGAAGAAATGTAGATACAAACTAAAGCTGTCACACAGTTCATGAGCAGCGTCTTAAATAATTACATTTATCAACTTCAAATGTATGTAGAGGAATAAATCATGTGACCTCTATACCCCATGATCAAGGTACACAAGGATTTCAGATAAACAGGCAATCCAGTTAAGAAGCAAATGCAAAGTCATTAAACTGTTATTAACAAATTATTAACAAGTTACTGCAAACTCCAAGTTACATAAGGGCTTCAGTAGGTTATGTTTGTTTACAAAGTGTGAGAAAAGCTATGCAACTAATCTGAGATAAAACATCTGTAGAAAATACTGCAAAATGTTCTTGCTCCCTTTGTATAGAATATGATAGTAAAGCTATTTTAAAAAATCTTCACTGTTGCATTATGATGTGCATTTTACTGAGATTTGCCACATGATTTATCACTCATATTATGTATTATGTGCTTATTTTTCATAGAGCTATTTTATTGCCTACAATAAATTGGTATCCAGACATTATTATGAACCTTCTTTTAGTTTAGTGCACTGTGTACTGCCTTGCCAGGATATTGCAAACCTGACATGAACTCAGTGATAATACTATTAAGACAGATAGCTGATGACTCGATGTCATCATTTTATGCACTGCTTTTGAGTTTTATAAAACCTAAAAATACCACCCAAAACTAAAGTTTAAGCAAAAGTGTGAAAATATTCCATCAGAACAATGTCAGAGATTTTATGTGCCTTTATTCCACAACAACACCCAGGGCTGATGTCCAGAACACTCGCTCCACAACAGCTCCGGTGATGTTTAATGACTGGGGCTGAGAAGAAAATGACCGTAATAAAAGAGCAAACTATATTACTCATGTGAGCAGGTGTCTATGTCAAGATTTATGGAAATCATGTGACTGTTATAGAGAGGATAGGAGCTTGTTTGGCTAATTCAAGTCTAGACCTTCAAATAACAAATGAGACAATACAACAAAGCTCCTCGCCCTACAAGTCCATCGGTCAGTGATCCAAAGCAATTAACAAAACGACAGGGCTGCATTATGGCACCCAGTGGATCCTGTAGAGAACGAGAAAATGAAAGACTGGGTGAGCACAGGAAGTCATGCGTGTAATTAAAACCATTCTACTAATGCTATGCATGGAATCATAATGGGATACACTAACAAACCCACTGCAAAAAAATACAGTGACAAGCATTATTAAGTCTTGCATTAATTACGGTCAGCTGGCTCAAAAAGGTAATCCTAGTGAAATAATCGCAGGAATGTTTGTAGTTTGTAGCACAGCTGGAAGGAATTTGATCACATGTATAAACCGAGTATACTGAATCATTCCTATTCATATTCTAGATATAGTTACAATATTGTCACTACTTGTAGACTTCACTAAAGAACTCAAAATATTTCTCATATTAAATGCTGTGTGGGCTAGAATGCAGTTTTCTGGTATTCTTCATAATCCTCAGCCATGCAAAGCGCACTATCTGAATAAAAGGAGGAATATATGATCGTCCTCATGTGCCAGAAACCAGATATTTTGCACACAGTATCATCAGTCCCTGGCACTAAAGGAGCCAGCAGTGTCTACTGAGGTTTCTGCTTTAATGGACACACTAGGGGAATCCACACTGCCACAGGTGCACCAGCCCCCTTTAATCATTCAGATGATTGCATCTTCTGTCACACACTGAGGTCTGTATGAAAAACAGATGTTCACCAGCAGACCACATATTATCCAAATAAATAAAATTTACTGTAATGTCAGAATCTATTATAAAGTCTTTTATGGTGACAAACATGAAAACCACAATGAACTTTGAAATTGCTTGACTGCCATAAGCTTTCGAAGCAGTTAACAAAGCTAATTTAACAAATCAGGTTAATTATGAGTTTTTCAGGTGCAGGTGTAGTGTATCAAGTTATATATAAAACAGCTGGTGGCCCCTGATGTGCGATTAAAAAAAATGTTCTTTTTAAAAGGAATGTGAGTTTTGTTAGCGCAAACCTTGAGAAAACTTGGGTAGTTTGTTTAGTAATTTATATAATGAGAATGATGGAGTATTTTAATTGGTCTTTTTTTATCTGATTTCAGACACATCATTCATTTGAGTGAATTGATAGTTAGATATAGATTCCAGAAGACACCTGAAGATGACTGATCAAGTGAAACAGCAAGATGAGACAGCAGGGTTTTTTTGGCGAGGCACACTGGTTACTATGATATACTGCGCGTGGAAAATACAGCGTTGCTAAAAGCGTGGTGCTGTACATCCACATGCATAAACGCTCTAGTGAACACTGACTTTTCCTTTATCTAGATCAGTGGTTTTCAAACTAGAGAACATGTTTTTTCTTCAAGCTAGTCAGCAGTAATAGTGGACACAAAACACTTTTATGTAGTGCACCGCAAACCGAGCACTACAAATTACTCTTATGGGGGAATTATTAACTTTGTGAGGACTTGCAGAAAGACTACAAACCTATATTAAAGACTGAAAATGTTGAAAGAATATTTAACACAGAAGACAAGCATGAATCCTGAATATGCATAAACATGCAGACATAGATCGGCTTTATATAACAAACAGATATCCAGTGATCAGACTATAAATGGGACAGGTGTGTTGTCATAGTTTTTCATTTCCTGTCGTGTCACGTACCACCAGGGGTCTCTTCGAGTCTACCACTAGTGGTGCGCGTACATCACAGTTTGAGAACAACTGATCTAGATCATACTGTACATACCTTATCAATTTACAAATGGATTTCTCAAGAGATTTTATCAGTAGAATATGGGTTAGAAATGCACTGACATGGTATTGTATTTAAAATCACAAACACAAACTGATTCTTTATGCCCTTACTTATGCTTTAGTGTGCAACATGTTGAAGTTGCCAGTAAGTAACAAGACCATAAGTGATTTCAAAACCAACCACGATACTCGACATGGTATCAGTTAGAAAACAATTTCACTCTGGCAGGAATATCAGACTGGTTACAAATGTGGACGCAAGTTTCTGTACCTAATCTTAGCTACGGCCATAGCATCAGCCAACAAACAGGCTACAGGAGCTCTGAGCCAGCTAATAAAGCCAGCCATCCAATTCTTAATCAGTTGGAGTGAAGTTTTGGCAGCGAAACGTGTGTGAAACGCCACAACTGCATGCAGAGGCATAATGAGGGTCCGTTAAACCCTCGGCCCCTTGTGACAAGAAAAAAGGGAAAATCAATTGCTTTCCTTTTCTGGCATCTGAAAATAACACAGCGTGATTTACACAGCCTAGCAGACACGCTAATGTTTTAAAGCAAATCAAAGCCACAGTGGCAGGTCGACACATTTAAAATACATGTTCAGCAACCTTAAATGTATCGCTTTGGAGCGTGCTGTCATTGTTACAGGTGTATAAGGCGTTAATGTATCTAGTATGTCACTACATTTCATCTCTTGAGGCCTTAAATCAGTTTGAGGTTGAGTGCAATGTGTCATCATTTGAAATGGCCACATTCTGGCTTGACCTATCAGGCAATCCACTTATGCTGTATATTAATACAAAGGAAAGAGATTTGATCAATCAAATCCTAGAGATTGGGGGCATTATTTTATCCTTTCATCCTCTAAACGACAAATCCAGACTGATTGGACAAATGCTGATTTACGCTGGTTTAACCCTTTGAGTATATATTGTGTGTATGTATGTATGTATATATATGTAACATTATTTGGTTTAAAATATATACTGTATATTTTAAACCAAATTATGCTGTGAGTCTAGACCCATAAGAATTGTCTGAGTACTATGTAAAAAAAAGATTTTTTAAACATTTTATTTTTTAACAGATTTTTCACAGATTGTTTTAAATGCTGTATTTTCATGATTTTCCATTTTTTACAGTGTAACTAAAACACAAACGCCATACAAGGGTTAATATTAGGTTGTTTAAGAGACAAGATCGAGAAGCAAAACATTTTCTCATATCATGCTCATCTTACAAACTGGATGGCGTGACATAGAAGAAAATCCATTTACCATTTACTGAAGCATTTCTATGAAACTTGCAAATTACGCACACACACAAAGCAATGTAATAGAAGTGAAGAATTAGGAAAAAAGGGTCATAGCTCAGTGTTAAAGCCAAAGCTTTTAGAGCAGAATCAGAAGGGTGATAGAAAGACATTTAAGATAATTGGTGCCTTATTCATATTGACACTTTTGATTACGCCAAGGCATAAGACTACTGAAGAATATAATTCTGCACAAATTTCAAAGTAATATGTTTTGGGTCATTCTTATGCTCTGTTGGCCAATAGAGTGATCTCACAGAGAAAAAAACTAAAAACACAAGCCCAGTCCAAGAAGTCATTCGAAGCCTTTTGATGTCACACAAAACTACACACAATGAAACATGAGCCCCCATAATGCTTGTCTCGTACACCCTTTCTCAGGACCTCAACTACTCAGAGAACAGAATCCAACTTGATTCTTTAATCTCCAGAGCAATTTATCTTTGGCAGCAAATGTCACTGGGTTAATTGTTATTCTGTCTGCATAAACGCTCCTTTATGTCACGTTTTAATGATGGTGCTTATAATACTGTTTGGGCCTGTAAGTCCAATGTAAAAGTCAGGTGAGACTCATCAAAAGCAGTCGCACCCAAATCCTGTGAATCCTCTCAAAAGTCTTCTTCAAAAATGCATCTTCAAAAAATGCATCGAAATGCACGCAATCAAAGCCGGTCAACCCCGGCTCTGGTTGAGCCCTGGCACAAATGCATTAAGAGCAAGCAGTGCACACGCAGAGAAAGAGATTCTGACTTCAGAAAGATGAAAGTCATGTATAAGCATTCCTGGACGCTCTTCAGAAGGGCTGTGACTGTCTACGTGCGTGAGGATCAAAGCGTTCCCTCTAGTGCCTGGCTGATGCCACAGTGTGTGGGGGCTAATGTTAATGGAAACAGGGGAGGGGAGGATGGGGGGGGCTTTACTGCTGCATTGTCTGAAGGGCAGGGACAGTGGATCAGGCTACAGTCATGCTGTACACACAGGTGTAAGAAAAGACCCGACTCCTGGTGAGACTGGTGATGTCATTTGACTGAATAATATGTAATGTGATCAAGGGTCACATAAATGTTAAAGCTATGTGTGTTTTAATATTTACTGCCTTCTATCACAGCTGTATTAATAGAGACAACAGAAAGCTATTTGATGCATTCAAAACATTGTTCTGTTTGAGTGGCCCAACATATTACCAACCTCAATGGCATTTCTTATGGGTTGTCCATTAGTTTGTCGAACCAATGGAAGACAGAAGAAAAGCTTGAAACTTTCTATATCTGTTTTGTTATACATGTTATTCCAATCTGTTACTTGTAGAACACTTTTAAGTTTAACTGTAATATTTCAAGCTTGGTGAAAATCTCAATATGCAATACAATTCCATATATCATATCAAAATACACAATAGACATGTTTTAGGTCTGACTGTCACAAAACCAGTAGTGGGAAATATATTATTTATATTTCTTGTCTGAATGTCACAATCAATATATCTGGTTACCTATAGCCCATGACACAGTGGAAAGACTCAGATGTTGAACATACCCGTTGTTTGGTGACATGCCTCAGTCCGATATGTGGCTGACTCCTGCACTGTGGGGGAAAGAGAGAATGTATTGTTGGTTTAAACATGCACATTAAATCTAAAACATAACGTTTTCAGTTTTTTTTTTTTGATTGATGCAAAGATATGTAGTCTTTCAGGAAAGGCCTTTATACACCTCTGAAGATGTAGTTAATTATATCATATTGCATTTCTGTCAATAGATCCTTCAAAAAATGATGATTTCAGATTGGGCTTGTTGGTGCGGTTCGACCGTGCGTGTGACTGTTCCCGGCACCCCTGCAGCGTTGGTTTGGTTTCAAACTCAACTTGATTCTGTCGAACCCTGGTGTTCATCTTACATAACCAAAAATGTGCAGGGCGCATTACAGAATCAATATATTTAGTTTTTATTAATTTGGTGCTATTATGCGCAGCATAGTAAATTACATGTGGGTTTACTGTATGTACGTTGCATGCAGATGGCTTTCTGCTGCTTGCAAACAGACCATTTTGAGGAAACAGTTGATTACCATTGACCTGCCGCTCTGATTTCACTCGCAACACAGAAATACGATGCAGGCTCACTCTTGCTTGTTTTATTGAAGGAAATAGATCATAATCGGCTTAAACACATGCCCAAGTCAATTTATTTCCTCATCAAGTGCTTACCCAGGTCCGTGCTGCTATCAAATTCATGTGAACCAAGCGTCTCGAGTTCGGTAGTCAGGTGCGCCCCTGGGTTTGCTTGACAGCTTTCACATTAGCGCTTGTTCATTGCAACCGTTCCGAACTTAAGTTCAAGTGTGAAAGCCACATAAGAGTGTGGAATAGTGCAGTATATTTACACTATGTTTTTACCCTATGTTGTGCTTTTTTCATACTATTTTAGACATGGCACATGGCAGATCACTCCAAGATGTCCGAGTGAAGAGGGGTGCAGATGCAGCAACCGATCACCATTTATTAGTTGCAAAACTGAAAATGAAGCTAAAAAAGAACTTCACAGACACACATGCCAAAAGACAGAAATTCAATGTTGGTTTCCTGAAAGATCCACAGATCCATGAAGACTACATGCTCACGTTGAAAAATAAGTTCAAAGTGCTGCAAGAGCTGCATGATGAGGAAACAGACCTCCACAACATGTGGAAATCAGTGAAAAATGCCCTAACCATAACCTGCCCGGAAGTAATAGTACCAAAGAAGCCTAAACAGAAAGATTGGATGACAGCAGGGACCATGCCAGGATAAAAGTGAGAAAACAGATGAAAGAAGCCCTCAACATTAGCCGCACAAGAGCAACAAAGGTAGCATCACAAGCCAAGCAGCGAGCAACTCCGAGACGGATCATGCTCACCAGCCATCGTGAGGTTCTGGGAAGCTGTGACCAGGCCGCTAGACATTGTGACGAAGGAACTAGTTAGGGGATCTGCTTCATCGCTCCCATGGGGGAAGTTCAATGGTTGGCAGCATGGCTGTCTCGCCAGGGACGTGGCCCTGATGAGGCAAGCGGGTCTGCTTATTTATTTGAATGGACGCGGCAATGGCATGTCGCAACATCGAGTCGAGACAGCTGCATGTCGACCGCCCGATGTCCTGAGTCTCCCCGGATGGTTCCCATCCAGAGCACTACCTGGAGGGCTCCTGACGGGGAGTTTATGCCCTCCACTGTGCGGAGGGGCGGGGCTGCTGGGAAGCAGACGCCTGGCGGGGGCCGGGTCATGGCGGGGGAGGTTGTTCCTCCGTCTGCTGCCGACCATCGAAAACTGTTGTCTTCAACGGTGTAACCAGCACCCCACGCTCATGACCAAGAAAGCGGGCTTTCTCTGCATCTCACGTCTGCGCAAGGTTGAGCCAAAGGTTGTGCTTTGCCCTGACTAACTGCTCCAACACCTTAGCCGGGTGCATCCTGCCATGGCGTGAAGAGCATAGGTAGCTTGATCCGCACTGCAGCCCGACACTCACGGTGGCCCAGGTAAGCATGGTTGACATCTCCGCGTCGGTTTCGACCTGGGCTCGACCGGCCGTAGCCGGGAGCTGCAGGGAGTCCTCAGCATCTGATTTCACAAAGTCGCCACAAAGAAACCTGGAGAAAAATTAAAACAACCATCAGGAAAGTCCAGACCTTTATCAACAGCTGTCTACGCAGAATCCTTCAGATCCGCTAACCAGATACCATCAGAAGTGGCAATTAATGGCAGAGGACAAACCAGCTTCCTGTAGAACAAGAAATCAGGAAGAGAAAGTGGAGATGGATAGGGCACACCTTGGGAAAACCAAGTACAAGCATCACCAGACAGGCCCCGACCTGGAATCCACAAGGAAAGAGAAAAAGGGGAGACCTAAAAACACCTGGAGAAGAGACTTGGAGGCAGATACCAAAGAGATGGGGCATACCTGGAAAGAGCTGGAAAGATAGCCCAGGACCGCGGACACTGGAGAAGTTGTTGATGGCCTATGCTCCGAGAGGAGTGAAAAGGATTAAGAAGAAATGGAGACAAACAAACCTGCACTATTTTCCAAAGAAGAGATTCGTAACCAGAGTTAAGACTAAGTCGACGCTACAACTCACCAGCTGCATAAACACACACACAAATACCTGAACTAAGACAACTGACTGATTAGTGATTATACCTACTATCCCTACTCACAAAACAACTAGCCGTCACACACACATAAAACATTTACTAAACTACAGATACATATAGTATATGTACATGACTACTGCTTTTGCATGAAGGAAAGGATAAGAACTTGTCACAAAAACAATAGAGTTTAATTCAGAAAAAGATTGTCATCATATGACATCACAGGTCAATCAAAACCTGTACATATGTTTTGTATCAATGGTTTTCCATACATTGAAAGGGTGCCAATGTGATTGGAGACCAAAGTTCATCAAAAAATATTTTTTTCTGCAGAATAAAGAAAGTCATACAGGTTTGAAATGCGTGAGGGTGAGTGCATTATGACAGAATCCCCCTCACAAGAAAACACTACTGCACTCGATTCATGTCTGAAGCTAAGATTTAAACACACTGACCTGAACCACAGACCGCCGCTCACTTTATTGATGGAACAAAGCAATTACAAGGGAAACAGGTGACAGCGGAGTTGATATTTGGACTCCTGAGTGAATTTATTCAGCTGATGCAGACATAACGTGAGCCCGGGCAACAACACCTGCTCCAGCCCATCATAGATGATAAACCTTTCCTTCACAGATGACATTTAATTTAGCTAATGCACCAATGCGTAAAGCAAGCTATTTCTATCAACACAAATTATATTATTAGCAAAAACCTACGGAGTGCCCCTAAACTTATCATCTGTAAACTTGATATCGAGCCACTGATCTATATAAATGACTGGATTGCGGCAGGAACGCTAAACGAACAGCAGGAGGTGAAACCACCAAAATGACGTTTTAAAATAACCGGTTTCTCAACTTATTAGGCATGTAATAAGTTTTTAGTTCAAATGTGTATTTAAGTTAATTGTTACTTCTGATGTTTTTTCCAATGTTTATGTTTATTTTGGGCACAATAACGATATAGAAATCAATGTATAGAAGGTGAGGCACATGTGCAAAAACCTTCATGACCTAAAGAACATTTACAGCCGGCATTTATCTGTATTAAGATTTCAGAATAAGCACATTTGAAATATGTTGACTATCTCTGTCATATCTGATATGTACGCTACTGTAATGAAAATGAATGGAAAATTCCTGCCTTTGAATAATTAACCATTTACATGCTTAAGACATTTGCATTGTAAGAATGTACTGGGAGACTTAAGATATAAAAACGGGGACTGGTAAGTTACTATTTTATCATTAAAATGTGACAACCCAGTAAAAATTTAATAGAACGTTTGGGCATACCAACATGGCGGCGCGGTAGCTTCAGTGTAATGACATCATGAGCAATCCAGTCATTTATATAGATCAGTGGTCTGAGCACAAAACGTGAGAGAGTGCAGACAATTGTCAATAGAAACTGAAGGCCACATCACATAGCCTACAGCTTCTTCATTATGAGGGAAACTGGTTGCCTAGTTACCACAACAGGCAGCTATGTGCATGCATTTGTGCTGGTCTAGAAAAACCATGTCACGTTCTGTTGCCTGAAAGGCTAACCACCTTTTCTAGGTAATTCACGTTTGTGGGGGGGGTTAATGGCCTGTTATAACAAGAGGTATGACGCAAGAGCTCTTCAGGTCTACAGTTTTCCAGGTCTGTGAGCAACGTGGGTGATTGCATACAAATGCATAGAGGACAATTGCATTTAAGACACCAAAGAAGACAAAAGATACACTGCGCCTCCCACAAGCTGCCTACATGCTAAAATCTTTTTTGGGAAATTTCTCAATAAAACTAGTGATTAATTAGTTCAAATATTATAATTTTATTATGTCTATTTCAAACAATATTATTGTGTGTTATGTATTTTTATGCTTAGAACAATCAAAATGTGCGTATGTGGTAGTAAACAGCTTACTAGGGTTTTCTAAAAACCTGGAAAGCATTTACTTTCCAAATGTCAACCTATAGACCAGCATATAGTTTTTCCTAAATCAGAGTGCATCACTGTTTGCGCACACTACACCAATTTATAGAAGCTTTGCTCTATCATGTATTCATGACACAGCTGATAACCTGTAGGCAACGGCCTATCTCAAGGACACCATGGATGACAGCTAGTCTCTGATCAGAGATTTCTGAGTAAAGAAATGAAAGAAGATGAAGCATGGTGGTGAATCTATGAGTGTAGCAATTTTATCCCTCTGGCTGTAGATGTCTGGGAACAATGTTATTCCTGAAGAAAGAGTACAGAGAAGGACAGAAGTAGCTAGACATGAAATGCTTACTTTGCCTGTACAAGCTTTTAAAACATGAATATGGTTGTTGACATTTAAAGTAAACAGTTCTATATTCGGATATTACAGAATTTGCAATATTGCAAAATTTGTCATTGTTTTCTAGAAAAACTGTCTGTCCAAGCTCTGGCAGAAGTAAATGGTTCATTTTAAAGGATATTTCACGAAAGGATATTTCACTATTTCACATGTTATTCCAAAAATAAATGACTTTCTGCAGAACACAAAATAAGATATTTAGTGGAATATTGGTAACCAGAAAACATTACCCCCCATTGACTTCTACTGTATAATTCAGTAATTGTTTTGAAATTGTGAAAACTATTTTCTGAGCGTAAACACCTGTTGGCTAAAAAGCGAATCATCTGTGTGAATGAGAAGAAAGGAAAAAACCTGATTGTGTAAACACATTAAATTCAGCACCACGGTGTGTATAATTATACAACAACATTGCTTAAATGCTTAAAACAATATACAGGAATCCCTTTACCTCAGGAAGTTAAATATGTTTATAGGAACTTTCTGTGGTTTAGACTATGGTGTCCTTGCTCCTTAGCAACTACTGTTTTGAAGTCAATAAAATACCAAACTGTACTCTTATCGGGGTCAAACCAAACTATTTATAGTATTTCAGTAATTCTTACAATTTGCTGACGGAAGCAGCAGACAAATTTTCCTAAAAGCATGACAGTTATCTAAACAGGAGTAATACAACCACATTAAGACATCTTTCTCAATACTTTTTTCAAGTCTTAAGCCCCAGCAGCACCAGCTCTTACTCTAGCTGACCTTGTCTAGCACAGCTTGCCGATCCTGGATCATCCAAAGCCCATCAATGGGCATCCATTTTCTAAGTGTCAGGGTGATGCAGTGCGAGGCTGTCACAGGGATGACATACTACTGGCTGAAGCACTGTAAGCAAACTACCATCTGATGTCCTGAGAGTGTCTGCTCACCCCTGGCCTGGCAAGCTGGACGGAGTAAACTCAGAAGCAGCTAATGCACAGAACATCCTTCATAAAACAAAAGCACTAAATAATATACAGTGTCTTTTTGACACGTCTGGATAAATGACTGTAACAACGATCCATAAAAGGAAGGAGACGGGAACTACATAAAACATAAGACAACTTTGAAAAAATTTATATTAACGTAAATAGACAACACACACAAACCATAACTAAAAGCCAGGCCTGGTCCTCTCTCACTGACGGTCCGGTCACTCGTCCTCTTATGCTCCCGATCTCCTCCGTGATTCGAGACCGGTGCGCGTACAGCTGACGCTTGTTATCACTCACGGATAGCAATCCGACGAGAGCCGGGCCTCAAATCCCGGCTCTCATCCCGCCTACATAGCTACAATTACCTTCACATCTTGTGAAAGGTCTTGAGGGAAAACCGATATGAGGTTTTAATACTTCGGTCTTTAAGAGTTTACTGGAATATAGATAATTACAAAATAAAAAACTCAGGGCATGTGAATGGCATATTCTACAAGCAAATCCTATTGGCAAGACATAGAGATATGTACAAGTTAAGGTGTTAGAGCTGAAATTATCATCAATAATGTACAGTGGGATTAAAAGGTCTGAGAACGTGTTGAAATGTTGTCAGTTAAGCCTGAAAATAAATAAAGTTTAAAAAAATGATATACAGTGTGATTATGAAATATTTATTGTTCTGTGACTGAAGCAACCAAGATGCTATTTGGTGTGATCTTAACCAATCACATTGAATCACCAGCTTTGGAGTAATCATGAGTATATATTGTCAATATAAAATCGTATTATGATGTATTTTGCTATTATCAGTCTAATATTTAGAAAAGCTTTAGAAAAACTTTCATTAGTAAAAGTGCCATCTAACCTAGAATGAACTCAAAGATAAAAAAATACTCAAAATATTGCTAAAACTTTCTAAGCCACAATGATTTATCACCATTTGTATCCTCCAGCATTTCACATTTGATATAACTAAAGCACATGTTTTCTTTCGTCAAGGGTCTTTTAAAAGAATTAGGAAATGAACAGAGCCTTCTTGTGGCTTTCCTCAAAGCAGTGTTTGAGAAAACTGAAACTTAGTTTAAACAAATGAACAAGGTTTGTGTAAATTAGCCTCTTCTCATTATTTAGACTGAATGAGCTTCCCGTGATTTAGAAACACATCTGCTCACGAAAGCACAAGAGACATTAGAAGCGAGATCCAAGTCTTCATTAAAAATATTTTTGGCAAGCCCTTTTTTCTATTGCGAGTCCCCTCGTGTAATTCAGCGGCAGGATCTTTGCCGATTAGCTTGTTATATGTGAGTGACAGGTCTATGTTTTGAGACCTTGAGCCGGACGATTCCTCATTCCAAACACCAGGTGGATTGAGCTGGGGCTTTGTTCATGACTAACCAGACACAAAGATTAACACATGGTCTTGAGAAAAGGAGTTCTCTAAGAGAAACGTTGTTTGATGAGATTATGCTGTGGAAACACAACGAAAAATCCGGTAAATTAATTCATGGTGAGAGAAAAGAGTAAATTTATAAGGAAATGAAGAGCACTGAATGTGTGTCAAAGAGTCAGAGTAGTTGTGACATTCAATAATTGTGGCCGTTGATCAAATTATGAAATGTGGATCAAATGTAAACAGTACACTCAGCTCAATAACATGTGCTTTTATAATAAACTATAATAGAAAATAATAAAGATACAGTATAACACACAGTTTAGAATTCATTTTGCTGGTTATATACCAATTCTCTTTCCTCAACATTTGACTTTGTATTCAAATGTTTTCATTTCAGGGAAGGAAAGATCCATTCCCCTCAAGTCAAAAATCTGTCATTAAAATGGAAATTGCCACAGATAACAGTCAATGGAGGTCAATTAAAGACTCTAATAGGCTACAAAAAAAATTGATAAAGCCTTCAAAGCCTTTTAAGCAGAAAATAACCGCACACTGGATGATAATTCCAGACCTGAGGGAATATATTTATAAAAATGAACTAATATCTTCAAGACAAACATGACAATTACAACAAAGTGAATGTAACTATAGAACTTTATAATAACCATAATATTAGCTACTGTGAAGATCATAATGTTTATTAACCATATTATTCTCTGACCAGATTTACATAATTTTGAAATGGTAATTATAGTGGTATTATAATTCCTCTTGGTTTAACTAGCTATGAATAATATGGATTAAAATATGGATTAAAAAGCATTTCATGTAAATAAAGCTCCATATCATAAAGTAAAAGATATAAAAGTTATTAAAGATATAAATTATATTATCGTTCACCCAAAAATGAAAATTCTGTAATTTACTCAACCTCTTGTCATTTCAAACCTTTATGACTTTCTTTCTTCCGCAGAACACAAAATATATTTTTAAGAAAGTCATACAGAAAGTCATATAGGTTTGAAATGATAGAAGGGTGAGTAAACACATTTTTATATTTGGGGTAACTATAACTTGTAGTAGTGACTGAATTCAAAGGAAGATGATATGTGATGTAATGTGTAATAATTTGCATGGATTATTTGCTCTGTTGATTGTTAGTTGATCTACTAATAATTGTATAGACATTTGGCAAATGATTATTGGATATATAATGGTAACAAACGTGATGAAAAGTAGCAGTTTATACAAACAGAAAAAAGCCTTTGACAATCAAAGAGTGATAACATGGCAAAAAAGCAATTGAAGAAGTGAAAGAAGGAAGTAGGTCAAATTAATCTCACAGTTATCTATGAATAATACACAAAACATCAACAGAGAGAAGATAAAGCAAGAGAGAGAGAGATGTATTGACAGGAGGGAAGCTCTTGTATCTTATGGTTAAGGTCATGACACAGGTCTCACATCGCAGAATACACAAAATGCACAACATCCGATAATCCCTTCTCCCAAGCATCATAAAATCTGTCCCCCGGATCAGCAAACATAAAATAATGCGTAAACCTCTCAAAGGTAATTGAATTAACGTTAAACAAATGAAACATGAACAAAATACATCAACTGATACGACACGGATTGCTAAATATTAGCTCTTTCTCTCTAATAAAGCACTTTTTGTTAACAAAATGATAACGGATCATAAAATAGACATGCTCTGTCTGACAGAAACATGGCTAAAGCCAGATGATTATATTACTTTAAATGAGTCTGTCCCCCAAGATTATTAATATAAACACGAGCCTCGCCTAAAAGGTAGAGGGGGAGGTGTTGCTGCACTTTACAATAATTTTTAAGCATTTCCTAGAAGTATAACCCTAAATAAAAAATATTGAAATCATGGTAATTCATGTATCAACACCTAATACTAAGGATAAAACACCTTTAAACATTTATTCTGGCTATTGTATATAGGCCTCCAGGGAACCACAAAGCTTTTATTAAAGAATTTGGGGGGTTCTTATCAGAACTAGTCCTGGCCGCAGAGAGAGTCCTTGTCGTTGGTGACTTTTACATCCATGTAGATAACGATACAGATGCTTTAGGAATGGCTTTTAAAGACACTACATGGGCATTATACAACATGTGTAAGGACTCACTCACCTTCATATTCATACTTTAGATATAATATTGTCTTACAGTATAAATGTGGACGACGTAAAAATCCTTCAGCAGAGCGAAGACATTTCGGATCATTATCTGGTATCATGCTTGCTTCACTGGTCTATGGCTGCAAATCAAACTCCTTGTTCCAAATATGGTAGAACAATAACTTCAACTACCAAAGGTGCGTTTCTTGATAATCTGCCTGAATTGTCTCAAATCTCTAGCATGAGTAATATTGTTGAAGATCTTGACCTTAGCATTGAAAATTTTAACTCCACCTTCTCGGAAACGCTAGACACAGTTGCTCCTCTGTGAAAGAAATATTAAAAATGGCAGCCCGACACCGTGGTATAATAAACACACTCAGGCTCTAAAGAAAGCGGCACGAAATATTGATAGTATTCGAAAATACAGGAATCCCTAAAAACGTTTAGATCTGCCTACCAATAGAAGAAAACCCTAGGTTTTTATTTAACACAGTGGCTAAATTAACAGAAAATTAATCGTCAGCAACCTCTGATTCTGTATATCAGCATAGCAGTGATGAACTTATGAACTACTCCACAAATACAATCCAAGATATTAGAGAAAAAATTATAACTGTGCAACAAGAAATGAAACCCGCTGAACAAACAACTAACTACAGCGCCCCTAATGAGAAATTGCTATTATTTTCTACCGTAGATCACGATAAAATCATTAGATCATCTAAATCAAAAACATGAATGTTAGACCCTATACCTACGAATCAACTGAAGGGGATGCTCCCAGAAATTATAGATCCTCTTCTTAGCATTATTAACTCATATCTGACACTAGGATATGTGCCTAAAGTATATAAGGTAGCTGTTATAAGTCCCCTTGTCAAATAAACCCAACTCGACCCTAGAGAACTAGTTAACTACAGACCTATATCGAATCTACCCTTCATATCTAAAGTTCTTGAAAAAGTAGTCTTAATTCAATTATGTTCTTTCCTTCATAGGAATGACATAAATGAAGATTTCCAGTCTGGATTTAGACCACATTATAGTACAGAGACTGCTTTGATCAGAGTTACAAATTATCTTCTTTTGGCGTCTGACCAAGGATGGAGCTCCTTATTGGTGCTGCTAGACCTTAGTGCTGCATTAGACACCATGGACCACAGCACGCTCCTACATAGACTCGAAAATTATGTCAGCATTATTTCAGAATGTAGCAATAAACAATGAGGTGTCACGCAAATCGCAACTCCAGTATGGTGTACAGCATTATACATGCTACCCCTAGGAGATATAATAAAGCGATGGGGAGTTAGCTTTCACTGTTATGTTGATGATATACCTTATTGTTTTGACTTGCATAACCTTATATCTTCTGCTTATAGTCAATATGTTTTCTTGTACAGCTGCTTTGTAACAATGAAAATTGTAAAAAGTGCTATATAAATAAACTTGACTTAACTTGACATATGAGGGACATGCGTTTGAGATAATAAAGGGGTGATGAACACTATGAAGCATAAATTTCCACTGAAACAGTTTGGCTTATTGCTTTCGTAAAACAGTGACAACACATCAGTGTGATAAAAGACACCAATCCTCAATAAACCGTTGCATGGCTCAGCGCTAAACTTACTACATTGGTGGCCTGCACATGATAAATCATTCATAGCAGCACTACATGACTGTAGTGGTTTATGATTCAAAATCAAGTAAACATTATCATAAACTGATCAAATGTTTACATTTTTCATGAACAAAAATAACCAGCATTATAAAAGGTAGCAGTTTCAAACTAATGGCACAATGCAAATTTCTGAAGTACAACTTTTGAATGAAGAAACACTATAAACCTGTAGATGCAATGGTTCCTAATCTCACACCAGCCTGGTCAATTACCGAGCAATAGTCCGTTTAAGTGAAGAGATAGAGATTTAGCTGACAGCATGTCAGTGTCCACTAGGAAATGACCTGTCGAGAACGCGACATCCTGACATGGTTCTGATTAGAAGCAGAACAGAGTGAATGTCTGAGAAGATGCCCTCCAAATGGGAAAACTCTTCTCAGGAAGAGACTTTGTTTTTAAATGCTTTTTTGGCATTTGTTAGGGTGCTATTCTGTCTTATATGCAACGTCCCTTTTCACAACAATGTACATGCATGATTTATATCGTGCTTATGGTTTGGAGGCAACATAAAGACAATTACTTTATGAATGCTTTTCATTTCAGTACTGTTTATTTTGAACTATTGCTTATGGATTGTATAAAGGAAAGAGATTTTAGCACCTTAAATTAAATTATACCATGATCTGATTATTAAGCATTATTGCCATGTGGCATATTGTCAAAATATGTAATTGACAGTGTAAAATGATGTGCAGTATATAATGGGCTAGTTGCACAAAGCCGCCATATTGTCTTAGATTTCCAATCCGGCAAACAGGGGCATTGCAAGTGGGGGGGAAAGGGTGACTTAGTACATAGGGCCCTGGCATGTGAGGGGCCTGTTAATTCCTGAAATTATATTTATTATTGTTTTACAATAGTGTGCCTATACTGCACGTCTGTGCAACTTCTCTGTTTATTAATAGTCTATCACAGTAGGTACAACACGACAATAATGCACATCACGGAAACTCATCAAAAACAACACGACACGAGTAATCCCTCACCTGTAAGTGATGCTGGTTGTGTCTGACAATGAGTGATGCTCTTGCCCACAACACAGTTTTCCATCCGTCTGACTTTCATCATTTATAACTTGTAATGATGAATTCAAACAAAGAAATAAAGCCTAGCACTACTAGCAGTATGAGCAGAGAAAACGAGTTTATTATTGCTTTGCTTAAAGAAGATGGTTATATGGGGAGAAACGGAGTTGCACAGACTTCAATAATACATCATCAGCCTTTTCTGCTGTGATATCAAGTTGTGTACTTTGAAATATACCAAGAATTTTCTGTAATTTTGCTGATATATCAGTTTCTTCTTTTCTTCCGGGAGTCAAAATTCGGTACAACACCGGCCAAAAATCCTTATTTTCACATACAGTGTTATACGATAGGAAATATGCCCACACTCACTGATCGGAAATCTAATATTGTGGCTACGTGCAACTATCCCATTATGTATATTTACAGACAATTTCGTTAAATTGTCAATAATAATGTGTTCGAAGAGTTCTGTGTTGGTAAAGAAATTATTTCATGCAGCTAAACACATACCTGAACAGCCCTGTGTGTGTGTGTGCGTGTGTGTGTGTGTGTGTGTGTGTGTGAGTGCGTGCGTGCGTGAATGCGTTAGTTTACCTTGGCTTGCATGACAGAGAAATCTCCAGCTGGGTGCTAAACAAGTGACTGCAGGATGCTAATGAGTACCAGATCTGAGCCAATTTAACATTCAACACCTAAACCCTCCACAGCTTTCTAAAATCTGTTGATCGAAATTCTCATATCTTTTCAACACTTTAATATATTAAACACTTGAATATATTATTTCTTAAGAAAGCTTAATCCAACCAATGGCAACAAACCCGTATAAACAACTAAACACAGCTGAAATCATCAAAACATTGGAAAAGCTAAGAGAACCAAAATAAACCTCAACCAGCAGACCTAAACCATAATTTGTCCCAACACAACAAATGTAAACAGATTAAGAGCTGGCCTACTAACTCTTACTAATCATGTAAATAGAAAGATTATTATTTAAGGGTCAACTGAGATCAACTGAAACAATGCGACGAAAACACATACAGTAATTCAAATATAAACATCAACAGGAAGAAAGCATTTTGGGATTAGAGGCAAAGGCTGATCTATTGGCTTTGTGGTGCATATCCAAACAGAATATTCACTTATGTAATGGCCTGGTGCTAATCCCACAGCATTACTGTGGCCCTGTAATTCTACACAGACACTGCAACTGACTATATAAACTGATTTTCACCATAAAATCATTGAAAACTATGAATGAATCTGGTGCTCACAAACACTGTTTTGAAATATCTTGGTATAGGATTTTACGAAGAGCCAACATGATGAACATAATCCAAACATTCCATTTATAATATGAAAGAAAGCATTGTACTGACAAAGACAAGATACAGTACATTTGTGCTTAATCATAATCCAATAATTAGACACAATAAACTTGGCTAATTGTAAAATTTCTAATAGACCCTTTTCTATTATGTTAAACTAGGCTTATTAAAGTAATAGGCAAAATTTGACCGTTCATAATGAAATGTAGCCTAGGGAAGTTCTTTGTTTTGTGTATCTTTGGTGATTGATGTGCGTTTTACAGTACAGGACACACTGACCCATATGCATTCCATAAAAGCTTCTAAAGAACCACAAGTCTTGGCTCCTTAAATTTACTGTTTTACATAGGCCGAGTGACACACATCATGTTCATATATAACCTGTTGTTGCAATGTCCTGACGAAGTGAAGTTAAAGACATTCACGCATTGCGTGGCAGCAGCATCAATAATAATCGCATGTTGCGCCGGTTACAATACAACTCAATCTGCCGATTGCTTTTAACAGTTTAATAGAATTACATGACTACAAAATGTGCTTTTCTTCTTTCCTCGAAATAAGCCATAAAACGTATAAATAAATAGAAATTAAGTCTGGTCTCAGAAACGCTTGGTTCAATATGACACCAGAAGACAGACAGACAGGTTTGAATCTTACCTCGATCATTGGAGATGCGCCTTTCTCGGGCAGAGTACATCCCAGCAGCTCGGTAAGAAACTTTGCCATATAAAGCTGCTCTATTTCCCCGCTAGAATGAAAACGCTGCTCACTACAGTGCCTACAGGTGGTCTTGCTTCAGCGCCGGATTCCTACAGCACATTACATCTAGTTTTGAATTTGCCTTTCAGCATTTCTTTCACTCTGAAATCATAGATGTTTCATTTAAAGGTGCGACGGCTCTCGTCTTTGTCCGTGTCTGTCTGTCCGCATACCGCATCTTGAGCACGGTGGCGGTGCCTCTGTTTTAGATCTCATTCATAAAGGTGCTTGTAATCCTCGTGGAGGGAGGGATCAGCGAGGGGGGGCGACATACTGTACATGCAGATGTGTGGCTCTGTAACTTAAGGTAGTTACTTCTTTCTGAAAGGAAGTTTTTCCCTACCTGTATTTTTTACATCAGCAGTATGTTAATAGTGCTGCATAATGTCACCTGTTCACACATTAACTGAGGTGAAGTCCTCAGAAGTGCCCTGGTCTCGGAATAGTGCACTCAGAACCTCCCTATACACAGACCACCAGGGGCCCCGACCGAATCAAAAACACTTTTATGTAAACAAGACGCTAAAATAATTTGCGGATGAATACTTCATATTAATACTTCATTTTATTAATTACTTTGACATAATAGGTCTCGGACATCGTGTAGTGTGCGGCAGGTGATGACATGCGCCACGCGTGATGATGCATGTTTACATATGGCCATGGCTATAAAAGAGCTATCTGTCTGTAGCGGAAAAAACGAACAAGAAGGCATGTGTTTGTATACTTTTTTAAAGTATTATTTAGTTTTTGCCAAATGTGTCATCACAATTATACCCGTATTCATCGTCTGGTATCGTTTAAAGCCCTTTGAAGCTGTACTTAAACTGTAATTTTGACATTCAACCATTTGGAGTCCCTTGAAGTCCACTATATTGGACTTATATAGGTTTTCTTTTCGACTAAAGAAAAAAATACATAAAAATCTTGGATGACAACAGAGGTGAGAAAATTATCATGAATATGTATGTTGAAAGTGAACAGTTCCTTAATTAAATAAACCTTGCTGTAACATGCAAATCAGATTTTACTTCCGGTAGACCTCTGCAAAGAATCAATAACTGTTGAGTAGTTTTGATTGATTTTAATACAGTTAATATACAATAATATATTAATATAAAATAATTATGTAAATTAAATATAAAAAATAGTTATATCATCTATACAGACCGATAACCAAACACAGACCGGGCCACTTGGGCCAGGTTCTTCAAAACTCTTTGTGTCTAAAATCTGTTAAGTGATAATTTGGAGTAAGTATTGTACATGAGCCCAGTATTTGACAGAATTTGCACTCCGGCAGATCCTTCAGGGTGACATGGAGGGGCTCGCTGTCCACTTCTCACCACATGATCACTGGGGTCCCTCAGGGACCTGTTCTTGGACCGCTCCTTTTCTCCATTTACATGACATCCTTGGGACCCATCATTTGGGCACATGCCTTCTCCTATCACTGTTGACACCTAGATTTACATATAATTTCACCCAGACTGTATCACTGTATCAGCGTGCATTACAGCCTGCTTAGAAGACATTGCAGCTTGGATGAAAGAGCATCACCTCCAGCTGAACCCTGCCAAGACAGAACTATTTGTATTTTCGGCACACCCCACGGTGCAGCAAGATCTCACCATCCAACTTGGCCATACCCAAAACTCCTTCCAAAAGAGCCTGAAAACTTGGTGTCATATTTGATGTCCAGCTGTCCTTCAATTATCACATTGAAAAGACAACGCGGTCATGACGATTTGCCTTATTTAATCTCACTGAGCATGCGGCACAACTCCTTGTCCAGGCCCCTGTAATCTCAAAATTGGACTACTGCAATGCTCTCCTTGCTGGTTTTCCTGCAAAGGCATCAAAACCCTCCAGCTGGTTCAGAATGCAGCAGTCTTTCATGAGCCAAAAAGGGAACCATCACAGAAATGTGTATTTTCTATTAAAATATATTAACTATTTGCCTTTTCCATTACAACCATTACAAAATATGATTGTAGTGTGTTTTGGGCATTAATTCAATAGGATTCATCTGTGAGATAACACCCCACCAATAGAGTCCATCACATACCAGTAAAAAATATTATTAGATGTTGGATGTTAGAAGCCTGACCAATGGACAATAAACATTGCCTCGCACTCAGGCTGAGACATATGCCATTCAAAGAAGGTATTTCGTTTGGTGAGAGAGGGGATGTTGGTTATAATTAAAGATTATGAATTTAAAAATGACCCGTCAATAGATCAATTATAACACTGAAAATTTCCATAAGAAATTAAATTTTGCAAAAAGGACCAAATTGGAAATACTAATGCTAGATGAACGTCCTGTGTTTACTAGAACGCTTAATATGGTTACAGCAGTCCTTGCATAATACATTCCAGGCATGTGTGTCACTTCAGGTCATGAGGCCTGAGACACACAAAAGCTTTTTTCTCGATGGTGCAAAAATGTTCATCTTCAAATGCAATGCCTCTCTCTTTCCCTTAACTTTTTAAAAATTAATATGTATTTAAACATAGAAACTACTTCTAAAAAACTGCTTTTAAAATCAAATGTGTTCCTAAATGTGTTTATGGGCTTTTAGGCTAAATCTGATTTGGGTTTATGTCTGTGAGCATTCATAATGCAGGATAAAGAGCTGCATGCTCACACATTGGCAGATGTGAAATTATAATTCACACTCTTTATCATATTTTATCTATCATATTTATCAAATGTAACTGAGAATCACACATCAGATTTATTGCTGCTCAGGTTCAAGCTGATATCAGGAGTGGGTGGCCACCAGGAGCGGTGTGACAGCCACAGTTGGCGTAGGGTGACTAGGCACATCCAATACTGTGTTTCATCATCACTGTCAAAATTCCAGCACCATGAAAGGACTGTCTGCTCTAAACAAACACAACATCTTTTTCTCCAGGTTGAGATGGCGTTTGGGACAGTGCCTCTGGAGCTAGTACACCTCTGCTCAGCCCAACTTTCATTTCACACCTGCTATAACGATAATGTACTCGGTTTTCACACATCTCTGGAAAAGCCCAGAAGAACTCTGAAATACAGCAGTTTCCTTTACTTCCCACCACACGACATCCCCACACATAAACCCCAGAACAGTAACTGGTAACATATTACGATGAGGTTGTATTGTTTGGTCAATACAATTATTTATGTTTGTTTAGGGTGCATGTTAACAGTTACAACTTGGATTTTAAACATGTTTAAAATGTGTTCTTAAATACTGAGATGAATGATAATAATGAATAATGTTGTGAAATATTGTTCACCAAATAATTGTGTCACACAATAAGTAATTTGAGTGAACTGAGGTGGTGTTACGAACACACCAGGCTCCACACACTCACATGCGTAACGCTGAGTACTAATCACATACACCTGCGGATCATCATCACCTCATCATCACCACTACTTAAACCCCAAGCTCACACACAGTCACTGTCCGGTCTCGTATGCACTATGGCTACAACAAGGACTTTCTTCAGCAATTTACCTGTGAGTGCCGTCTCCAGTGCCGTCTCCAGTGCCGTCTCCAGTGCCGTCTCCAGTGCCGTCTCCAGTGCCGTCTCCAGTGCCGTCTCCAGTGCCGTCTCCAGTGCCGTCTCCAGTGCCGTCTCCAGTGCCGTCTCCAGTGCCGTCTCCAGTGCCGTCTCCAGTGCCGTCTCCAGTGCCGTCTCCAGTGCCGTCTCCAGTGCCGTCTCCAGTGCCGTCTCCAGTGCCGTCTCCAGTGCCGTCTCCAGTGCCGTCTCGTCGGATTCAAGATTCCCTGCATATTAATCCTCCTCTGTGAGGTCTTAAGTTTATGTTCGATAAACCTTGCTTGTATTTCTAACCTCCTGTTCTGTGTCTCCGTGCCGTAACAGGTGGCTGAAACCATTGTGGTGAAAACCGTCATGTTGGTTCTGTTAATCAAAGTTATCAGTATTGTCTTTAACAAAGGTATGTAAAGCCTGATGACAAATGAAAGGTTTATATTGTCTTTAATGCGTATAGTCTCTGGATCAACACTTTATTCTCTGTAAGGGTTTCTTGTCAGTCTGTCACCGTGCGTGTGCACTGCCAACCATATGCTGTATGTTCTGTATATACATTGAAATGTTTGCATAAACATTAAAGCTGATATAGTATCCGGTTTCTATTTAAAGACCACAGTTCGCAGCTTTGTCATATACCCAACATTAAAGGCCACTGGTATCCGTGCAGCTGGCAGAGGTTTCCATGGTAATGCGCAATTTGGTTTGTGACATTGACTGTGATAATACAAAGAACAAACAGTTTCTTAGAAACAGAAACACAATGATTTTTTGTGTAATATTGAAATGCATGTGATTTACAGTAGTATAAGAGTAACCAGACAACACTGTTTACAGGTTGTATCTGGGATGTAAATACTGTGTGTCACAGGTATAGAGAACACGAAATGAAAAGACATGACTTTCATTTATTTTAAGTCTCAGTGGTATTTAGTCTATTCAATAGAAGTCAATATGGTCCAATTTGTTTGGGCACTTGATTTCTTTAAAGTATCTTCGTTTTGTGTTCGGCAGAATGATATGTTTTGTGATGAACTGTCCATGTAAGTGTCCTTACCATATCTTGTATCACTCGCAATAGAACAATGTTGCTTGCGAGGTTGTCATGCTGATACTTTTATTTTATCCCTGCACCCCAATTTATACAAGTACAAGTAGTGTTTGAAATAACAAATTGTAATATGTTAAACTGAATATTATTAGAGTACCCGGACAGTCTACTACTATATTACAGTGAAATTTTTTATTGAATATCCATGCACTGATACACTTCCGATATTTAAAGAATTTTTTAATGTTGTTTATATGTTTATGTTGTGTTTTTGATGTGCTTTGAGTCAAACCACGTGCAAATGTATCCGTTTAAACCATTGCTGACTATTTTCTCCATATAACTGCAGTTCAACAAAGAAAAGTTATTTTCACAAGAAACAACGTTGAAGTATGTAATTTCAATGGTCAAAGATTTATTTTAAATGATACAATTATTGATCGCAGAGAGAACTTTATCACAACATATGTAATATTTATAGTATAATTAAATGTAGAGTCAAATGGTATTTGGATGTTTTATTGTTAATCATCGTGTCTTCCGTTGCACATTAGTATGTCCCAGTACTTGCATACACACTAAACATCAATAGAGGAGAATAAATAAAACACACAATTCTTTTTTTTTTGTCAGCATTTGTTTGCCTGCAAGGTCTCATGTGTCATGGGTTTGAATCTATGCAAGTCCTGTAGAGACCGACGCGTGTACTGCATTTCATGTGCAGGTGGCCTGCTGTTCTACCGACTACCGCTATCAAATTACACAAACACATATGCACACACTCTCTAAACCTTTCAACATTTGAATCCTTTTTCCAGGTTCCAGAAATGGTCATCCAGAAACATTGCCAATGAAGAAAAAATCCTGCAGCTCCATAGCAAGCAGAGTTTGTTGAGCTTTCAGACAGATTCCATGTTGTGCCCTGAAGATGCTCCATATGCTCTAACAACTGGAGGATGCAGGAAACCGTGTCTCACAGCATAGCGACTGACCCCCTACCACAAAATCTCTTCAGGGAGGAGCTGAAGAGGGTTAAATAAAATGATGAAAGAAACAATTCAAGGCTGTCAAACATTTTGATGAATCGCTGCATGAAAATTCAGCTGCATGTGGCAGTAAAAGCTTGTCATGTGTGAGATTGTAGAAATAAACGCTCTTTCTGGCTTTTTCTCACACTTCCTACTGAGATGCTTAATGCTGCAGCTTTTTCCTTTTCTTTAAATTTTTTGTTCTTGCATCTTAGTAGCGTATACGAAGTGTGCAAAATCGGCATTCAGATGGGCACGTAAAGCCGCAGTGACTGCAGTCCATGAGCACTGACACTGCACTGCAGCACCACCTGATTTATTACTCCCAGCTGCGCTCAGGGTGAGGGCAAGACCATTAGCAAATGAGCTTTAATTCACACTGGCTGTTCATCCTTCTCTCTCTATTCACTAGCATTGACGTAAACCACTATAGAGATACTGATGGGATGGATTCTGGCAATGAGTAAAGACAATCTCCTAAGAAAGAATTTCTGTAGAAATTACAGTAATACTTGCAGTTTGCCAGTGACTTACTGTAGATTTACATATGTTATTTACTGGCAACAGTTTGTTCAAAGATAAATGTTCATTAGACACTAAAAAGACTTTAAGAACAGAAAAAAACTATAAATAACAACCTCATGCAAAGCATTCTGGGAACCAAAATTTGAAGAACAAAACTAAAAAAGGGTTTTTGGTTCCCAGAATGATTTGCATGAGGCTGTTATTTTAGCTTTTTTTCTGTAAAGATAAAGACTTGTTAATGTTCATTTATCTTTGAACAAACTGTTGCCAATAAATCAGATACATATAAACTAGCTACATAACTACAGCAAAAAATTGTACAGTGTTTTTCTTTAAATTTACACGAATAGGATTGAATCTAAGTGGTAAATTGAGCCACTGGTCAGCAGTGTTTCTTTTCTAATGGGTGATGAGACATGAGCTCTTTGAGGTCACTGTCAGCTGTGTGCATTTTGGCTTTGATCTTTCTCATCTTAATTTTGCCAGCAAAATCTTCTCTCTTCGCTTTTATGCAGATAAGCAAAGTGTGAACTGAGACGTAGAGAAAAAAAATGGGCTGTGTGTGTGTGTAAGAAGGAGATGGAGAGAAAGAGGATATGCCAGAAAGGAGAAAAACAGTATAAATATTAATGTAGCCAAATACCCGAATGCCAGTCCTCACGTTAAATAAAACCATCTGCGCTGCATCTCAATTTATTTTAATAATTCAAGACTCACATTCCTCATCATCTGCCGGATGGTTTGACATTAATAATTTCAAAGGTACAGTGTGCATACAGAAAACATTATATGGAACAATTGGTCATAACAAATGCAACAAACTGTTTCCAAAAATTATCGATTAACCTTAAAGCTTTCAACATATAACGGTTGCTTTTGCCTTATTTCAGCTCATATGATATGATCTAAGGTTCTGGGACAGTTCACCCAAAAATTTAAATTCTGTGATCCTTTACTCACCCTTGATTTGCTGATAAACACCATATAACATTACTTTCAAAAGTGCCCCAGAACCGTTTGATTTGCTACATTCCTCAAAATATCTTATTTTGTGTTCAACAGAAATGTACACAGATTTGAAACAACTTGAGGGTAAATGACAGAATTTTAATTTTTGGGTGAGCTGTTTTAACACACTGTCTTAAACTATACATATAATTTTGTCATTGATGAGGTATTCATAAGAAACCTGAGTCATTTCAGTCAACAGAGTGACCGAATTTGCCACCGGCTCCTCAATAGTTGGAATTTAAATTTCACTGGCTCTGCACAGAATGATTATCCCTCCTTTCTCAATACTCACCACCTCTTTGTTGGCGTAATCTACACTGTAAAAAGTCCTTCAAGGGTGTTGTCTGTAGGAATTTATTTAAAACAGTAGATTTCTTTCAATAAATTGAGTCCCTTTTCTTTTTTAATTAATTTATGTTTTACATAAGTAAAAAGTGTGAATGTTTTGGTTACTGAATATTACCTATCAAAAAATTGATTTTACTAAACTTCACAATAAATTGCCTTTACAAAACTTTAAGTGTTTATATCCAAAGTAAAAAGTCACGACCCGCCCACGTGCTGCATCAGAACAACGAGACCGTTGAACATCACCTGCACCGGATCAGTGCTTTTCAGATTTTTGTGGAGTTTTTGAGGACTTTATACAACGTGCAACACATGTAAGTAACTATTTACATTGCATAAAGTTAGATTTTAGCCGAATGAGCATGCACTTATTGCACTATAAAATGTAAAAGCATCGCCCGGTTTCAGACAGTAACGTTAAGTTTGTCAGTTTTGCAAGCGCCATGAGGCCTCACTGAAGGTCTTAACATTAATCTTAAACAGCTATCGCTAACGTAGGATAGGTATATGTGAGATATATTTGTGCTGTTTCTACTTAGTTTGCGTACTTTTTAAATACAACACCATCATTTATTTGTTTAAGGAATCTATTAACGTTAGCCTCGGTGAATGTGAATTATTCTCGCCTCTCGTCCACGTGTCGGGCAAAGGTTACGTTAACTGCTAACTTTTAATTTTGTAATGCATGGTTGAAAAAAATGAGGACATAACACGTTGCAGAAAGAAACACGCCATTATCACGAAAATGCGTAAATATGTGTACGTGTGTGTTGCTCTCTACTGCATTCTGTTTTGAATAAGTCTAAAACCTTTTTTCACACTCAAAGTAGAAAGATAGTACTGGCAGCAACAGCACTGCTTGTTCAGCAAAGTGATACTAGACACACTTTTTGCTGAACACTTACTAAAGACCCACCCCACATATTTGATGGAGTATTGGATTGCATAAACATGAAAAGATGTGTAAAGAAATGGCAACCTATGTGTTCCAAATAAGAGTCTAACAATTGATGCATTACAGATAAGTGAAAAATTCCGAAGGTGTTCTGCAGTTCCACTAGAATCAGTGTTTATGTCCCAGCTGGACAAGTACACTCCAAATCTTCTTGACCTGTTTAGTGCGAAGAGTGGAGCAGTTGGTCAACGCATCAAGAGCTTGTTAATGGAACTGATAGAGGTGAGGAAAAAGTGTAATTAAATTGGCATATATATATATATATATATATATGTATAAGCTCTGTTGAATAGGAAGACCCACACTGAAAATGGCATTGTATGTTTGTTGTTATATTGCCTGCAAGATTCAGTTTTTCATTATTCACTTACCAACTATAGGATCCAAATACCTCTGTGGTGAAGAAGAGAGACGTGACTCTAAGATGCCTCATTGAATACATGGGAGAGAGTGGGCAAGAGCTCATCTCTAACTACTATGTAAGTGTAATATTAAAACTTTTCCCCAACAGGTATCTTGAAGGATTCAAAGAAGGAAGCAAGAGGCTGGTATACAAAACATTAACCTTATTTTATTATTACAAAGGGTATAGTTCAAATGTTGCGGCTCGGCAAGCAATACTGGACATAGGCACACTCATGGCCAATAGCAGCACCTCACAATCACAGTGTATCAAATACCGCAATCTCAATTAATTAACACATCATTCCCAATATAACAACCCTGTACACAGCAAGCTCAAACTGAATAGTACATGTGGAACCACTCCAACTCTATGCTAAAGGTAAGCTATGGGTAATTGAGCAGAATCTTACGATACCATTTGCCGAACCATTCATAAAACCAAAGAAAAGAAAACAAAACAAACAAACAAACTAAATACAATACAACTTGGAGGTACGGTACAATTATCTAAAATATAATAAGGGGAAAGCGGCAATTACACCCCGAAGCACTCGGTTTCTGCAATAAATCAAACATACCACAAGCACACATAGCATAAAACAAACTGCACCAGTTTCCTTCCATTTGTATTATCCTTCCCTGGGTTACCACAATAGTGTTTCACCAAATAAAACATCCCCCTTCAACCTATCATACCGAGGAAATGTATAAAAATCTGTTTCTAATCACAGCAATAACGCAACCCCTTTAAGCAGGGAAGGGACAAACAAATGGCACCATACATTCCACATTAATGCTTAAAATCATTACAGCTTGCAACAATGAATCACTACCTTGCACTTAGGATCCTAGCACCTAGTTGTGTCGATTTCCGGTGCTCCGCTCGGCTACTTGGATCCCCATTTAATCCCAGAAAACTGAGAGCCAGGAGAATAGCTTAATTAAAATACAGCCTTGGTTACTTTCCAAGTTGCACGTAACAGCCAAGAAACAGCTGCTTACCGTTCCTACTACAACCAGTTGGACGTCTCCCATGCGAATGAAAAACTGCAAAACCTTCTGTTGTAGATCACTTCCACCAACTCGACCTTAACACATGCTGCCCGGGCCAAACAAACAATTCATTCACCCTACACGTGCACATGCTTTTATCCACTTCATAGTGGAACTAAGCAAAGGCGGTTAGTCTGCAAACGACTCCCTCTATAGGAAGGGAGTAGGTATAGGTAGCCTAAATAGTCATCCAAATCCTGACAACACTTCACCTGGTCACATCCACCCCAGTCTTGAGAATTCACCGTCCCGGTGAGGATATCCCACGTTCTAATTATACCCAAGGTCTAAATGTTACCAACACAGGAGTAGGGGTTATGAGTCTGCCCTCAATTGAGTTAGTTTGGCCCATGTTGCCACGGGCATTTCTAGGCAGATTGAATGGGTTACTATGTTGGCCGGCAGTAGCCCTTACTGAACGCCTTACTACAGTGTCAGGGTTTGGGGGAATGCCTTGCTCAATCTCCATGGTGGGGGTGACATTGCCTTCAAAGCACGGGTGGTCCTTGGTCCCGTTAGACCCATTTGTCATCAACCCAGGGGGGCTAGGTGGGTGTAGGTGATCTTCGTGGGGTGCACCGCTGTTATTCTCCCTGTTAGTCAATGGTTCCATCAACACTATCACATCCTCAGGATCACTATCCCCCACCGAACGCAACCTACTTATTCCCAACTTCTCTGGGTCTTGACAGTCTGTTCTCTGTTCTCTGTGACGTATGGTGGAGTAGTTCCGGTCTGACCGTGCCTTAGTTGGAATAACTCGAAGCTCTGATCTATGAATGTTCTTCCCCGGTCCAGTCCCTTCCAGCGGGCAGATCTTATACACCCTCCCCTCCTGGTCCAAGGCTTCTTGTACGCGATACGCAAAAATCTTGAATCTTATGGCGGCCCAAAGGGTGACTCCTCCGGTGGACTAATGTGCTAGGGGCAAGTGGCTGGTTCGCTGACGGGGTGACCTGCTGGTTTTGATGCTCTGCTGCGAGCGTTAGACGGTCCCGTGCATGTGTGTAAATTTCCTTGAGATTATGCTGATGTTGTATCATCCAATCGTGGGGGTGCCCAGGTCCAGTTTCCTCTTCGGTACTGCCCAAAAGAAAATCCACAGGCAGTCGTACTTTCTGCCCAAACATCATTTCAAAGGGTGAATGGCCAGTTGATGCATGCTGAGTGGTGGAAGAACATGGGGGAGCGCTTGGGGCCATTTACGTTTCTGATCCGGAGGTAACGAGTGAAGTAGATCGTGTAACGTGCGATTAAATCTTTCGCACTGTCCGTTACCCTCCAGATGGTACGGTGTCGTTCTGCTCTTAGCAAAATTGTACAACCGGCACAACAGTTTCATGAGATCTCCCTCAAAACTTCTTCCCTGGTCACTGTGAAGCCGCTTGGGCACCCCATAACGATAAAACCAACCCTCTGTTAGTAATTTAGCTACTGTGCTGGCCTTCTGATCACGGGCTGGGTATGCCTGCGTGAACTTCGAGAATACGTCTGTCGCAATCAAAACATGTTCACGCCCGTCTGTTGCTTTCTCCAAAGTGGTGAAATCAATGGCCACCACCTCCAGAGGTCTGGACGCAGTCAGGTTCCCCGGAAAAGTTCTCACCTGTGGGCGGACAGCTTTTGCCACGATGCAACGGCCGCACTCTTGACAATAGTCCTCGATTTCTCGAGACATACCAGGCCAAAAACATCTTTCTCTAATGAGGCGGGTTGTACGTTCTATACCTTGATGTCCATGCTCATCATGAAGACCTCTCAAGACTTCCTGTTTCAGGCACTGTGGCAAGATGAGCTGAAACGTCTCTCTGCTGTACCCTGGCAGCCGAACGCTGCGGTACAACACCCCATCCCGACAGCGAATCCTTAACCAATGCTTAAGTAGTTTCTGAGCCTCTGGAGGCAGCAGTATCCGTTCTGATTTTGTGGGCACTGCTCCTTGTCTCCATAACTGCATGAATGGCCCAATAGCAGGATCCTCTCTCTGTAGAACTTGCAAATCAGCCTGCTGTTGGATTGGTAAGGCACTGGTCTCTTGGCACAGGGTTTGGGTCTTACGGTCCCTAGCATCCGAGGGGACTGACGGGACCTCGAAGCCTGGGGCCACAGTGGCAGCCTGGAAAGGGCATCCACATTCCTGTTCGCAGAGCCTGGGCGATATTTGATTTCAAAGTCAAACATTGCTAGCTCTGAGGCCCAGCGATGTTCTGTAGCCCCTAACTTAGCCGTCTGCAAATAACTTAATGGATTGTTGTCTGTGAAGACCAGAAACTTTGCACCTAGCAGGTACTCCCTAAACTTACTGGTTATAGCCCATTTAAGGGCTAGAAGTTCTAGCTTACGGGAGCTATAGTTGGACATGTTTCTCTCGATCGTCGTAACCCTCTACTGGCAAAAGCAATGGGCTTCCTACATCCATCTTGCTCTTGGGCTAGGACAGCGCCGAGCCCAGCATGACTCGCATCAACTTCCAAGACAAACGGTTTCGTGAAATCAGCATATGTTAAGACGGGGGCACTGATCAGTCAAGTTTTTAGAGTCTGAAAACTCTGCTGGCACTCTGGGGTCCATCCATCTCCCAGTGCGTTGGTCCGGGACTTAGACCTACTGGAACCGGTCTGCCCCTGGGCCACCAGTCTATGCAACGGGGTGGCAATCCTTGCAAATCCCTCGACAAAACGACGGTAATACGATGCAAACCCCAAAAAGGATCTTAGTTCCTTTCTAGTGGCCGGCTGTTTCCATTCTGCTACAGCCTTGACTTTGTCGGGATCAGTGGCTACCCCATCGGCAGAAACGACATGTCCCAGGTATTTTACTTCTCTTTGGAAGAAATGGCATTTAGATGGTTTTAACTTGAGATGGTTACTGTGCAGACGGCTAAAGACTAACTCCAAGCGCCTCAAATGTTCATCAAAAGAGGTTGAAAAGATGATTATATCATCTAAGTAAAGTAGAAGTGATTGCAAGCTTTGATCTCCAAAAATTCTCTCCATCAACCTCTGGAATGTACTCGGCGAATTACAAAGGCCAAATGGCATGCGATTAAACTCGAAGAGTCCAAACGGTGTACAGAATGCGGTCTTGGCCTTATCCGCTTCCGCGACTGGCACTTGGTTATAACCACTAGCAAGGTCCAACGTTGAAAACCACTTCGCTCCAGTCAGTGCATCCAAGGACTCATCTATACGGGGAAGTGGGTAAGCATCCTTCCTCGTCTTTGCATTCAAGAGCCGATAGTCAACACAGAGTCTAAGGTCTCCTCCTTTCTTTTGCACGATAACTATTGGCGACGAGTAGGGACTAGAACTAGGTTTCACGATTCCTGTCTCCAACAACTGCTGGATATGGGCTTTGACTTGGTCGTACTGGGAGGGAGGCAATCGACGGTATCTCTGCCTAATTGGGACATCATCAGTGAGATGGATCTGATGCTCTACCAAGGTGGTACACCCTATATAACCCTCCCCCTGACTGAAGATATCACTGTGCTTCTGCAATAGCCCCTTGACTTGATATTCCTGGTCTGCAGATAGGGTTGGCCAAGACATGTTAGAAAAATCAATTGCGGGCGTAGCTTTCATCTCAGCTGACTGGACTACGGCAACCTGTTCCCCACTACACCCTTCCACAATGTTCACTGAACACCCTGAAGACATAACCTAAACAATGTAGAGTGTGCCCAAGATTGTGTGTGGTTGTAGCCACACATCTTGTAAACTCACATTAGTGACTGGTATTTCTACCAGCCCGTTCTTCACTGATAGTAACGCCTTCGAAATCAAAATACCCACCGGCAACTGGGTTTCCTCTGTGGGCGGTTCCACTAGTACAGAGTGGAGGGAGAGGTTAGCAGCGCTAGGGCAAACTATGGAAATTAGTTTCAGAGACCCGGCAGGAATGCGTACTGCCGAGCTCTGAACTCTAGCCTTGCCAAGACACCCTTTGCTATGGAGTTTCTCAATGGACTGGCATGTAGCGAACGCCTGCCGCCATACTCTGCTTTCTCTGTCCACAGAAGGGACCTTGGCCGAAGTTGACATTACATCGGCGAACAATTCTTTATAAAAGCTCCGGGTAATGTTCATACCTAATAGACAGGGGACCACACGCTTCAGTTGTTGGGTGAAAGGATCGGTTGGATCACGCACTACTAAAATGCCCATGCTAGGGGAGGTTTTACCCAATATGGTCACATCCACTTCAAGGTAACCCGAGTATGGGATTTCGTACCCATTAGCTGCTTGTTATTGGAGCCAACTGCAGGGTTTAAGGGACTCCCTACGGGATTTAAAATTTTCCCAAAAGAATGTTTCCGTTATTGTGGACACCATAAAGCCTGTGTCCAGTAAACATGCAATTGCCTTTCCCCCCATCCAGACATTAACTACTGGGCACTGACCTATAAGGTGGGGCATGGTATCAAAACCCGAGTGACAAGAGCCTAATTGAGCCCCCCTTGGTGTTTGGCTCTCCACACCAGAGGGCACTAGTTTTCCTTCGGCTGCAGAGGAGCGGGTGATTCTGCTAACTGATTATGAGCTACAGCCCTCTGCCCCACTCCCTGTACTCCTTGAGTTAGCATGTGAATGAGATGGATTTAAGTGTGACAAAATGGCATCTAATTGGGCCTGTTGACTCCGTAGACATTCCTTTAGCTCTGTCATTTCGGTGTTGGTTGCCGATATTGCGTTGGAATCTGCACCCCGACTACTCCCTACAGGTACATGAGTATCAAAAGAGAAAGCTCTAGTTCTAGTCCTCATTTCTGGCTTCCCCTCCTCTGCCCATTTAATAGCTATGCTACGAAGTGTAACAAAACTCATGTCAGGGTCTAATGCCAGCCGTCTTTTCAGCTCCCTTCTCAGCATGTCATCATTTACATTTTCAACAAACTGGTCGCGTAACACTAAGTCATGATTCAAAATTCCACCAGGTGTCTTTTTTATGACCGCATCCATTAAAAACTTTAAGACATGAGAAAAATCCCTTAGGGACTCCCCCTCTTTCTGGTGTCGCCGAAAAAAACACAACTGTGCGGCCACATAGGACTAAGAACAACTGAAATTTTCAGCAAGAATCTTAAAGATCTTTTCAGCTGTATCTCTATCTGAAGCTTCATGAAACTCAACCTCTGCTTTTGCGCCCCCATCCAGATAATCGTACAGAAACAACACTTGTTCAGCATTAGGCATAGGCCTAGCTTCAAGGCATCTACGAATCTCAGTGACCCATTGATCTAAGGTGACTAGGTCAACAGACATTTTACCAGTAAATTTAGAACATTTACGTTCTCGTGGGACATAAACATAGCGTGCCTGAATCAAAGCAGACCCCGGTGCAGTAGACTGTTCAGAATCAGTAGGGGCAGATGTTGTACGAGACTCACTGTTCGAAGTTGAAGCATCAGTATCCCTGTTTCTGTCCTGTCCCTGTGCTTTCAATTGTTCATTTTCAGCCTGAAGCTGTCGAATTTGGTCCATTAGTTCCCGTAGTTCTGTCATTCCTTGTGGAGAAGACATAGTCTCGGCTGATCTTCAGTAAGCACCTGCTGACGAGTCTCCCACCACGTTCTCCCTGAAGATGGTGAACTGCCGCTCTCCCCCTAAAACAACCTTGTACCTCCAAGTACCACCACAATATAATAATAAAAAAAAATAATAAAAAACACCCAAAACAAAAGTATTCCTATGTAACCAGCCTCAGTATCCTGAGCAGACTACGCCAGATGTAATATTAAAACTTTTCCCCAACAGGTATCTTGAAGGATTCAAAGAAGGAAGCAAGAGGCTGGTATACAAAACATTAACCTTATTTTATTATTACAAATGGTATAGTTCAAATGTTGCGGCTCGGCAAGCAATACTGGACATAGGCACACTCATGGCCAATAGCAGCACCTCACAATCACAGTGTATCAAATACCGCAATCTCAATTAGTTAACACAGCATTCCCAATATAACAACCCTGTACACAGCAAGCTCAAACTGAATAGTACATGTGGAACCACTCTAACTCTATGCTAAAGGTAAGCTATGGGTAATTGAGCACAATGTTACGATACCATTTGACGAACCATTCATAAAACCACAGAAAACCAAAACAAAACAAAATAAACAAACAAACTAAATACAATACAACTTGGAGGTACAGTACAATTATCTAAAATATAATAAGGGGAAAGTGGCAATTACACCCCGAAGCACTCGGTTTCTGCAATAAATCAAACATACCACAAGCACACATAGCATAAAACAAACTGCACCAGTTTCCTTCCATTTGTATTATCCTTCCCTGGGTTACCACAATAGTGTTTCACCAAATATCACATCCCCCTTCAACCTATCATACCGAGGAAATGTATAAAAATCTGTTTCTAATCACAGCAATAACACAACCCCTTTAAGCAGGGAAGGGACAAACAAATGGCACCATACATTCCACATTAATGCTTAAAATCATTACAGCTTGCAACAATGAATCACTACCTTGCACTTAGTTGTGTCGATTTCCGGTGCTCCGCTCGGCTACTTGGCTACCCATTTAATCCCAGAAAACTGAGAGCCAGGAGAATAGCTTAATTAAAATACAGCCTTGGTTACTTTCCAAGTTGCACGTAACAGCCAAGAAACAGCTGCTTACCGTTCCTACTACAACCAGTTGGACGTCTCCCATGCGAATGAAAAACTGCAAAACCTTCTGTTGTAGATCACTTCCACCAACTCGACCTTAACACATGCTGCCCGGGCCAAACAAACAATTCATTCACCCTACACGTGCACATGCTTTTATCCACTTCCTAGTGGAACTAAGCAAAGGCGGTTAGTCTGCAAACGACTCCCTCTATAGGAAGGGAGTAGGTATAGGTAGCCTAAATAGTCATCCAAATCCTGACAACACTTCACCTGGTCACATAAGTATTGTTTAAAAAGCATAGTTTGACTTTTTGGGGGGAAAAGCACTTATGCCTCAGATATCAATCTGATGTCTTTCTGAGTTTAGTACAGAGCTGGAGTTGGCGATTAGTTAGCTTGTCTTAGAACAAGTACTGTAATTGGTTGGAAATGGCTAGTCTGGCTCTGTCAAAAGTACAAAAACACACCTACAAACACCTAAATGTATGTGCAGCAACCAGGGTTCAAAACAAACCTTTTGGTCTTCCAGTTATTAACAAGTACTTCCAGTTATTAACAAGGGGTAACAAGTACCACGACCGAGCACAGGACAATGAACACAAGGATGTTTTAAAGGGGAAACACAGGATAATTAACAAGGGGCAGGCTTCAAACAACTGGGGAAATTGAAAGAGCTAGTCTGGTCAGGTTGTATGTGACGGCTTTTATCTGGAACGGTATTGAGCAGTTTTGTTGGAGCCTCTGGAGGCAGCACTATTCCAGTTCAGTAATTATTAACTACTGCTTCTGCTACCACCACAGTGAGCCTGTCATAGAAAAGATGCACATATATTATTATAAATTATTTTTGAGTATATTAAAGTTATAGCTCACAAGCAGGTTATGGCTGCTTAGAACTGCCCTACTAAATATCTATGATGGAAATCCCTTGAGTGTATGATACTTTCTTGTGTCAAGTTGTTGGCTAGTCAAGAGATGTGTCCAAGCCTCCTAGTAATTCAGTAATGTCACGTTGGAATAGCAACCAACAAACAATGAGAGTGACTTTTGCTATGCTTTATGGGGAAATTTATAACTTTGGAAAAATGGCATGAAAAAATCATTCGAAAATGAAACTTTACGCCATTAATGTGCTCACTTTCCGATAGTATTTATGAGGTATCACGGCATCAAGATTTATTTGGTAATTGTTTGAGTTTCTTTGGATTTCAAAAATGTGATTGTTGTCATGGTCGTGGTAGGAAGAACCCAATTGCAGGCAGCGGTGAAGGGGTTAACAAGACTTTAGTAAAATAAGACAAAAACACCCACGATGGGGAAAAAACACTGACAGGACTAAAAATGCAAACTGGAAAAAAAACACTTCCCACGTGGGGGCAAAACAAACTAAATACTGACACAACGTCACACAGAGGATAACAGAAAAACGAACGAGGGAGGGAACTTGGTTGGACACAAGGCTGTATGTATATAAGTACATGAACAAGGAATTAGGTACAAGTACAACGAACAAGCACAAGACAATAGACATGAGGGCATTAAGTAGGGAAACAAACAAAGGATAATTAAAAAGGACCAGGTGTGGGTCATGAAACACTGTGGGGAAGCTAACGAGGAAACAAGAGGGGCGGGGTCAGAGACCGGAGAGAAGGCACATTAGAGTTTAGTTTCCACTGTGAAAGACCACGTTAAGTAACTAACTGTTTAATGTTTTCTAGAAATGTTAGCGGTCATTCACCTGTCGCATCTAAAAATGCGTGCAAACCGCTGACTGTCACTTCGGTAGTTTACACTCTCGTTTAGAGTGCTTGACGCGCATCAAATTTTAAACAAACCTAAGTAAACAACCGATTGTAATATCAAGTCATCCAAACTAGAAAACATTTCATTTACGCGTTCAATGTCAGTGTAACAGATTAAAAGTCTGTTCAATATAAATCTAATTTAGATTTCCGGCCACACCAACACAGCGAGAACGACAAAATATATATAAAAATAGTGTTTTATTATTTCTACAAGTTAACTTTAAAATGACAATATTAAAATGACATCTCCTCAAAGACCCAGGGAAACAATAAAATCAGGGTTTGTCCAATGTTCTGTCCCAGGGTGAACAATACCCAAATCCAGTCCCGTCTGGATTTAGCTCAGTGTTTCCTCTGTCAGCAGGACTTTGAGTAGATAACGTGTTGTTGCGCTGCTTCTTGCACTTCACGTGGGTCCATCAACAATACTGCCGTATCTGCTGCTCCACCGCTGACCACCGGACCTGGCACCTTCACAAAAATAAGCAATAACTAGAACGGGTCTTCAGCTCAATACTAAAAACACACGCATCAGTGTGGAAGAAAAGGACCACTTCCCTTTAATCTGAGGTTTTGTGAGCGTTGACACTGTGAGATCTGTGAGTCAGCTCCACCAAAGCACAGGGTTTCCAGTCAGCCACAACGCTGAGGGAGCATAAAATTACCACGCCAGAGCATTTTTTCCCCTGCTGGTAAGAGATCTTGCCTCCTATTTATTTGGAATGGTCTGATCAGCTGGCAAATTAAATAGTTGATTTGATCAGGGTTTACAGGTGTGTCAATCAGTGTTTTTCATTACAGTTTGTGAAAGAGGGAAACCGTGCTATTAAGTGTCCAGCAATATCACAGCAAACAATATAATAAACCAATCCACCACAAACCAAAGAAAAACACAGCAAACTAATATAAAATCAGAGGAAAATCGCTATATATATATATATATATAAATCAGTAAAAATTCCCAACATAAAGTAAGGTTACCCATCAATCACACTGCTCCACTTGTTGTATATCACATGACATCAGTTTGACGAGACAAAAACTTTACCAGACCTCCACTAGTTCATGCTAAACTGCGTGGTTTTGAAGTGTTATTTTAAGTGTATAGGTTGTGGTTAGCCTATTAAAACAACTATTTGATTAGCAAACAAGTCAAATCCATAAATTTTAAACAAAATGATCGTTCTTTAATTCTCTTTCTATATTATTTTAAGTTGACCTATTTTTTATAAAAACTTAAGTGTCTGCAACTTCTGTAGCTACACAAAAAAGTTATAGGGACAGTTCACTCAAAAATGGAAACCTCTTACCTCTATATCATTTCAAACCCAAATGCATTATGATCCTTTATGAATGACTGGTTGTATTTCAATCTGGTAGAATTTGTATAAAAATATCAATTGACTATGTGTTTACCTTCATTACTGATAAACATGAAAAGACCGAGATTGTTTAAGCAATTGTTATGTAATTTGCACTTCAAACATTTTAAAATGCATGTAAATCAAGCAAGTCCTTTTTTTGGGACAAATTCTGTTTTTGGACCACTGTATTTACAAAATCCAGTACGGCCCTGTTCAAGAGGTGGCTAATTTGAGCTAATTCCTATGAATTTGTACAATGTCGTTCGTACATTTTTTTGCGATTTTTCTTTCGCATCAGTGACGTTAGGTTTAGGGGTGGGGTTTTGTCGCGGTCAGATTAGACTTTGAGCATGCGAAAAACGTTCGGACCGTCGGCTGCGAAAATTAACGAGTGCGATTACTCTATCTTTAACATTTCCTGTACCGAGAGGTCATGCTGTGATGTTTTGATCTTCTTTTGGTCTCACACACTCAAGTGATTTGAATTTGCAAATCAGGGCAAACGTTGCAAAATGTTGAACACCCAGTTGTGACGACACAAGAGTTGAACTACGACAGCAGAGAAGGCCATTCTTTGAATAATTTTCGGAGCCTGATGAAATCGGTATAGATACGTGTTGAATATGCATGTCTTCTGATATCTTCATTTGTTGCATATACCGAGCTGCAGCACATTTCAACGATTTTACTATTCGCTATGCCGTGAAATATCTTCGAACAGGCTTGCATCGTCTGTCGCATTCGCATGATTGGAAGTCAATGGAGCGAAAAGATAAGTGTGACTGCGGGTTTACACTGTAGAAAACAACTATAGAATTTACTAGATTTTTTCGAAGTTTTTAGAAAAGTTAGCAATTTATAAGTAACAGGCTGTAAAAAAACTTGTGAGTAAACCAAGTAAAGTCATTTTTTTTAACTTAAAAACAGTGTGCAAATTTGCTGCAAATTTACTAAAAAAATCAAATTCTTACTAGTTGTTTTTCACATTGTTGGGGTCGGACTTCAGTATTGCTTTTTTGTAGTAGTACGTTTTTGTACGATTCACAACGTACAAATTCATACGAATTAGCCAACTACACAAATCGTTTTCAGAATTCCAGATCAGGTTGAAATTGCTGCTTACTTACTATGGACCAGTAATGTGACATCACAACCTCAAAACCTCTGGAACACCTTCATACTGCAAAACCATAACCTAAAGTGTACCCAGTATGTGTCTAATGACATATTTCCTCTCTCTCATGAGATTCATTTATGACCTGAGCTTCTTCAATTTTGTCTTTCTGCACTGCTGGTCTCTCTCAGATCAGATAAAATGTATCCTTGTTGCTCACTTAAGATTTGCTCTGCGTGCTAATGCCGGCTTCATTCCTTAAAGACCATTGCAGGAACCCCTCCCTCCACAGCCATTCCTGACGTGTAAAGATTAAAGAGCAATTAGGAGCAACTCTATGAATTACAGATTAGGAGGAGTGGAAGTAAATGTGACGCTGACCTACTTCTGTCGCATCTCTGCCTCTTAACAACAGAATGCGTTTTGATGGGGGTTTAAAAAGTAATGGACATTCTTGTTTGACCATCCAATTTCATTGTACAGTATGTGCTACATATCAAAAATGCTGAAAGGCTTTCTGAATTACCTATAAGAAAACAGTGATTAGGAGCAGTGCTGGGCGAAAATACATCAAAATGTTTAGTAACACTTCAGTATAGGGGGCAATTCTCACTATTAAGTAGTTGTTATTAGCATGCCAATTATTGGCATATTGGCTGATTATTAGAATTTATAAAGCACATATTCTGCATGACCATACTCTACATCCCTAATCCTACCAAATACCTTGTAGTGAGGTAGGCGGGACGAGAGCCTGGGATTCGAGGCTGGTGTGTATGTGATAACGAGCATCAGCTGTACACGTCTGGTATGTATTTGGCATGTAGTGCTGGAAAATGCTCTGTCAGCAACTACTAAAAAATTGACATGTAATTCCTTTAATCTATTAATTTGTGTTCATCGTTGCTTTGCCACCTCGTGAAACTCTCGTTTCAGCTAAATTTGTCTTTGCGGCTGTGATTTTAGGGTGAGGTGATAACTCCTTAAATATTTACAACTTATTTTGATATCAGGTTATAAATATTTAATCTATACAGACATACAAGGTATGTGTATTGAAAGTATGAGTGATGCAAAAAAATGGGGGAAATATGTGATAAAATAATCCAAATTTTGTGCCTATGCCACAAACTGCCTTGAGACTGGATTGCTACTACATGGTCAGTGTCTTCATAATGTAAACACAGCTTAATACTTACAAAGTATGAACTATTAAACTATAAAACTATTATTATAAATAAATAATACATTAAACATATCATGATTTTTTGTTTCAGGATAAGCATGTGAAGCAAATGGACTTAATATTATGCACATAACATATTAAATGAATTGTTCATTTTACATCTACTTTGTTGTGTTGTTTTCGAGCTTCTCTGAGGATTCTGGTTAAGGCATTGTTAAGTATTTAGTGACTATATAGATTTATATATATAGAGAGAGAGATTTGTGGTTTTAAATTATTATATAATATGTGTTATTATTTATTTGTTTATTTATAAGCTCAGGTTTATCAGACAAAGATCATTTCTTACGATTCTGTAAAATAAAATGATGTTTTTAGTGTGCAGTGGCAGATTGCATATGTTTGCGTTCAGATTTTTTGATTTCTTTGTTTAAATATTACTCTGATCATAAATTCTAATTGATGTATAACTTTTCAAAAGGACAAGCTTATTTTTTATTACTAGACAATTCAGATGACCTATTTAGCAAGACTAAAATTTGAAATATAATTTGTTTCCACATGCAAATGTTTGTGCATGAGCATGTTTAATGTGATATTTGTCGTGTTACAGTCACTCTGTAATGAGAAGGACTGACTGTTAGTTGCTAGGTTACTGTTTTATTTTGTGTAATTGCCCCCTTTGATTGAAAGTCCGTTAAAACAAAGGGAGCTCTTGTGTAGCAGCCCTCCATATATTGTTTGGGATTGTGTTGACTGAACAGACACTGACAGCCAGAAACTACTTCTGCCTTCTTGTTTTTCAGTCTCCCTGTCTCTGAATTATAGAAACTGTCTAGAAACTCAATATAGGTAATTACATTAGTGAATCATTATGTTGGCTTGAGTGAGCCAACATACTGATATGCTGCACACGTCTGATCACTTCTTCGTCACCCTTGACCTCGACCTCACTGCTCCGGATATCGCAGATGTCTCACCGATGGTCACCTTCCGGCGCAACCTGCGGTCTCTCCCTCCCTCTTGTTTTTCCTCTGCTGTCCTCTCTGCACTCCCCCCCTCTGATGAGCTCTCTCTTTTGAATACAGACAATGCCACAGCCACTCTATGTTCCACGCTTTCATCCTGCTTGGACAACCTATGCCCTCTTGCATCTGGACCAGCCCGTCCATCCCCGTCGGCTCCCTGGTTATCGGATGTACTGCGTGAGCATCGCGCCAGCCTCCGGTCAGCTGAGAGAAAATGGCGCAAGTCAAAAGACCCTGCAGACCTCTCTCTCTACCAATCTCTTCTCTCTTCTTTCTCTGTAGATGTCACCTCTGCAAAAACAGATTACTACCACTCGAGGATCTGCAACTCTCCGGACTCTCGAACGCTCTTCAAAACCTTCTCTGCTCTCCTCTGTCCGCCTGCTCCCGCACCTTCATCGGAGTTAACAGCTGCTGATTTTGCATCGTTCTTCGTAAAGAAAACTACTGCCATCAGCAGCCAGTTCTCTACACCACCATCTGTCGAACCCGCCCACATCCCTGACACGTGTGTGCTCCCTGCCTTTTCTCCTCTGTCTGAAGCTGATGTCTCAAAGATCATTGGCTCCAACCACCCTACCACCTGCCCACTGGATCCCATCCCCACCCATCTCCTCCAGGCCATCTCTCCAACGGTTGTGCCTGCTCTGACCCACATCATCAACTCTTCGCTCACCACTGGGACATTTCCCACAGCGTTCAAAGAGGCTCGCATCACACCGCTTCTAAAGAAACCCACCCTGGACCCTACACTGCTAGAAAACTACAGGCCTGTCTCCCTTCTTCCCTTCATCGCCAAAGCCCTGGAGCGAGTTGTGTTCAATCAGCTCTCCTCCTTTCTCATGCAAAACAACCTCCTGGACAGCAATCAGTCTGGGTTCAAGACCGGTCATTCCACAGAGACTGCACTGCTCTCAGTCATCGAAGCCCTGAGACTGGCAAAAGCATCATCCATGTCTTCTGTGCTCATCCTACTGGATCTGTCTGCTGCCTTTGACACTGTCAATCATCACATCCTCCTGGCTTCTCTCAGTGCTATGGGTGTCTCTGGAATGGCGTTGCAATGGTTTGAGTCCTACCTCTCGGGTAGGTCATTCAGAGTATCCTGGAGAGATGAGGTCTCCGCGTCCCAACAGCTCAACACGGGGGTGCCACAGGGCTCAGTGCTTGGACCGCTACTCTTCTCCATTTACATGACATCCCTCGGCTCTGTCATTCAGAAGCATGGCTTCTCCTATTACTGCTATGCGGACGACACACAACTCTACTTGTCATTTCAACCGGACGATCCGACGGTCGCTGCTCGCATCGCGGCATGCCTTAGTGACATCTCGCTTTGGATGAAGGATCATCACCTGCAGCTAAACCTTGCAAAAACAGAACTGCTTGTGATCCCGGGCAACCCAAAGATTCACCACAACCTTGCCATTCAACTAGGCTCATCAACGATTACACCGTCCAGCACAGCCAGAAACCTGGGAGTGGTAATCGATGATCGGCTTAACCTCACAAGTCATGTTGCCAGCACCACCCGGTCCTGTAGATTCATCCTCTACAACATTAGGAAAATTAGACCATTCCTATCGGAGCACTCTACGCAAGTCCTAGTCCAGGCTCTTGTCCTGTCCAAACTGGATTATTGCAATGCGCTTCTGGCTGGACTTCCTGCTTGCACAATCAAACCTCTCCAGATGATCCAGAATGCGGCGGCAAGAGTGGTCTTCAATGAACCGAAGAGAGCGCATGTAACTCCGCTCTCCATCAGGTTACACTGGCTCCCTGTTGCCGCCCGCATAAAGTTCAAGGCTTTGCTCCTGGCCTACAAGACCAACAACGACTAGTGGTACCATCCCAAAAAGGAAAAAAGTCACTCTCCCGTACCTTCTCTGCATCTACCAGCTGCTACAAGATCAGCAGACTCGGTTGCCATCTTTAAAAAACGCCTAAAAACGCATCTCTTCCGTCAACACGTCGCTGATAGAGTTTTTCCTAATTCTCTTCCCTTTCCTTCTTTATAAAAAAAAAAATTACTAACCTCACTATTCTTAGCTTTATACTGTGCTAGGCTTTAATGTACTAGTTTGATGCACTTATGTATTTTCGTTGCCTATGTTGTTATAATTGCTTCCAATGTTTCCTCATCTGTAAGTCGCTTTGGATAAAAGCGTCTGCTAAATGACTAAATGTAAATGTAAATGTAAATAAACGTATTATTATTCTTCCGACAAAAATTTCTGACTGCTACTCCTCCTAGAGCTTTCTAGCTACAGCCACTAAACTTCCCACACATCTTCAGACTGGTCTCACTTGAGTTGCTATATCTAGAAAATCTTACGGTTTTCCTAAAAATGCCGATCAAACTCTCCAAAAAGTCACATTGACTTACATTGATGGAATGTTCAGGGAAGATGTTTACGTTCATAATGTTAACTGCCAACTTTGAAACATAAACATTCACTAACTCTCTATAAATCTCTGCATTCATCTCTACCTACCTATCTACCTACTTATCTTTTTATCTCTTTATCTCTTTATCTCTAACACTAACCTCTTTTTCTTTTCTATCTCTTTTCTTAAAAAAAATTAATAATAATTCTGTCGCTTTGGAATAATTTTTTTTGTTGCTTTGGATAAATGCGTCTGCTTAATGACTAAATGCAAATCTGTCTAGCTTTCTATCTGTCTGTCTACTTACCAACTTATATTGTTTTCTAATTATTTATCTTTTTATCTATAACACTAACCTCTTTTTCCTTTCTATCTCTTTCTTAAAATATTTCTTTCTTTAAAATTATTAACTTTAATTATTAAATTTCTTTAAAATTAGACCTACCTATTTACCTACCCATCTACTTATCTTTTTATCTATTTATCTTTTTATCGATAACACTAACCTCTTTTTCTTTTCTATCTCTTTGCTTAAAAAATTAAATAATAATTTTGTCGCTTTGGGATACATTTTTTTAAATGTTGCTTTGGTTAAATGTGTCTGCTTAATGACTAAATGCAATTCTGTCTGTCTGTCTGTCTTTCTGTCTGTCTGTCTGTCTGTCTGTCTGTCTGTCTGTCTGTCTGTCTGTCTACCTACCTACTTATCTTTTTATCTAATTATTTATTTATCTTTATATCTATAACACTAACCTCTTTTTCTTTTCTATCTCTTTGCTTAAAAAATTTAATAATAATTTTGTCGCTTTGGGATACATTTTTTTTAAATGTTGCTTTGGTTAAATGTGTCTGCTTAATGACTAAATGCAATTCTGTCTGACTGTCTGTCTTTCTGTCTGTCTGTCTGTCTGTCTGTCTGTCTGTCTGTCTGTCTGTCTACCTACCTACTTATCTTTTTATCTAATTATTTATTTATCTTTATATCTATAACACTAACCTCTTTTTCTTTTCTATCTCTTTGCTTAAAAAATTTAATAATAATTTTGTCGCTTTGGGATACATTTTTTTAAATGTTGCTTTGGATATATGTGTCTGCTTAATGACTAAATGCAAATCTGTCTGTCTGTCTGTCTGTCTGTCTGTCTACTTATCTACTTATCTTTTTTTCTAATTATTTATTTATCTTTATATCTATAACACTGACCTCTTTTTCCTTTCTATCTCTTTTCTTAAAAAAAAATATAATTTTATCGCTTTTTATAAACATGTGTGCTAAATGCACTAATATCATCCATCCATCCATCCATCCATCTTTCTTGACATTTATTAACTTTTAAACATAAACTATTTATCTTCTCATCTATCTATCTGTCTGTCCACATCTAGACACCGTCCACGTCTAGACATCGTCCACGTCTAGACATCATCTAGACATCGTCCAGACATCGTCCACGTTTAGACCACGCCTAAATGCATTAAGTTGCTGCCATGTGATTGGTTGATTAGAAATTTGTGTTAACGACCAGTTGGACAGGTGTACCTAATAAAGTGGCCAGTGACCACGTCTAGACCACGTCTAAATGCATTGAATGAATCTCTATCTATTTATTTATCTATTCGTCCATCCATCCATCCATCCATCTTTCTTTCCCTACAATTACAACCACCGTCCACGTCTAGACATCGTCTAGACATCGTCTAGACACCGTCCACATCTAGACATCGTCCACGTCTAGACCACGCCTAAATGCATTAAGTTGCTGCCATGTGATTGGCTGATTAGAAATTTGTGTTAACGACCAGTTGGACAGGTGTACCTAATAAAGTGGCCAGTGACCACGTTTAGACCACGCCTAAATGCATTGAGTTGCTGCCATGTGATTGGCTGATTAGAAATTTGTGTTAATGACCAGTTGGACAGGTGTACCTAATAAAGTGGCCAGTGAGTGTATTTCACATTGTTTGAAGAAGGAATTTGTATTTTCTGATTAATCGTTTTATCATCAGACATACAATAATTACATTTAGTAATAAACAGATATATTCATTTTCTAATGATCAAAACGTATTAAAGTATTTTTTGAGCTCTAAAACGTGTACTTTTTCTCTTTTTCAGAGCTGCCATAAGCAGAGATCCTTTCTATGAAATGCTTGCTGCCCGGAAAAAGAAAGCCTCATCTTTGAAGAGACAGTATGACCTCTTATACATGGACATTCAAGGCCAGGAACAGGATCTTTGTACATGGACATGAAGAAGGAAAAGGGGCAAATAAAACGCGAATGCCATAACATTGGATCAGACCGTTCATCTCAGGAATGACATTGTTTTGAAGTTTATCAGAGCAGGTATTCTGAAAAGTTGTGTTACAATTATACGTTTAATACGTTCAAGAACTGCTCGTGCACATCATCTCAGATCAGCAGGTCTGACTGAATGTTGCATCTCATTAACCTTTTATAAGCTTGCTGCAGACACAACTGTTTCTCTTTATGCTTTGATACGTATACAAATGCTACATGTGCACCTATTTTTTCACTGCTTTGTAAATATCTGGGAAGGTTCAGACCCTGGTTTGTTAGAGACTGTCTGACAGCATCATTTCTGAGTTAACGTTTGTTTTTTAATCTGCTGTCATGTTTGTAATTTTTTTTTTTTTTTGCCAAACTTTGTTCCACTCCCATGTTATTCTTAACATGGCTGTTATGAGTTTTTTTCTGATCCATGAATTGAAAATTAAAGTTTAATATTGGTACTGTTTATTTGGCTTAAACAGTTATTTAAGAATAGTGCTGTACCGCTCTTCACTGATCTCATAGGTAATAAAAAATATCCTATTTAGTAAACTTCATATTTATGAAACGATGTAAACGCTGTTACAGAATTGAACTACTGATTTAAATGTATACTTATCTTAGGTTTTGTATTTTGCCACCCTTATATGTATTTCTTAAATTAATGTATATGCAAGCCCCCCCCACCCCAAAAAAAACACACACACTTTTTTCTTATATGCACTGATAATTGAAGTCTCTCACTTACTAATTTATCAATGCTGTACATTTAAACATATAGCTTGTTTTTATTTTTTAATGTCAAAATATACTTTGTGCAAAAGTATGGAGTAAAGAAAAGGTTTTGTTCTGTTAAGTTTATTTCTCCATTGCTGTGTAATCTTTTGCTTTAAATAAAGTTGATATCTTAAGATTATTGAGCTGCTAAATATCAAATGTTGTGAAATTTCCTTCTCTATGACATCCATCCATCCATTTTCTTCCGCTTTATCCAGGGCCGGGTCGCGGGGGCAGCACTCTAAGTAGAGATTACACAAACTTTAACCTCATCTAGTTCTAAATGTTATTTAATAACAGCATAAATGTTTCTTTATAAACTTAAGAAACTTGCAAATGACTAAACCATTGGTTACTTGTTAAGTTTATCTAACATGGACAGTTTCTTTTAGCAATGAGTTTTGAGAAACATAAATTGTTGGCTCCATCTAGTGGTACCTTAAGTTCATGCTTTATTTCCAAACGCAATTTGTATATGTATCTGAGCGAGAAAGATAGCCTTTGTGTGATGTGCAGGGTTACATTCAAAGAAAAAAAACAGAAACACGTAACTTTCAGATCTGTTGTCACCGTATATTGCAGTCAATCACAATCAATGGCCTCAAGTCTAAATCGGGGTCTTCAACTGGGTTGTTGCCATAAGGGATACAGCTACGGCTGGAAGGGGTGCAAAATCTTGCCATATAATAACAATAAATTGCATGAGCTAATGCGTACACCTACCCCAACCCTTAAACTTACCTTACAGTAATAAAAAATATCAATCAACTGTTTTCAGCCTGAGCAAAATTATGCGATATTGAAGTGGGCGTGTGCCAAGTGGAGGTAGCTGTATCCCTTCTAGTCAAAACTGTTCAACTGATTGCCTGTGAAGCCCTACTGGCTCCGTGGGGAACTGCATGGGTGCCCCAATTAATCAATTAAATGTAAAAATTAAACCAAATAATTGATCTGTTAATATATAAAACAACATATTTATACATATTTAAATAGATGAGTTTGCTATATGAATGTTGTTACCAGGCCAGTTTTCTGTCCAGTGTGCCCATGAGTAAGGTGCTTCTCCCAAAATGTTAAACTCTATGTATGTCAATGGGTCAAAAAAAATCGTCCATTGTTTTAATAAATTTTTTCCATTATATCATGTGATTTTTTTTCATATGGTGCCTTCACCTTTTGTAGGAGACATGGGCCAGGGCCAGTTGTTGTGCCACAGACTCGTGATGAAGTGGTTTAAGCAGTGTAAACAGAGGACACCGGCCAAATTTTTTTAATAAAAATGTTTTTTTAAAGAGAGAGGCATGTGTTTCCCCTTCAGTCGGTCTCTCGACGTTGTGAGAGACTGACTGGGGTTTGATCTTGAGAACCTACCTTCTCCGAGATAATTAATTAATAAAACGCCAATGGGCTTGGCGAATGGCACGCGCACGCCAGTCTCCGCCCCGTGCATACGGGTATAAAGGAAGATGGCGGCGGTCATTCACTCATCCTTTGTTCTTCGGAACCTGTGTGTTTGCTGATGCTACACGCGATACTCGACTTCGAGAAAAACCTGCTGGATTTATGACGCGGAGCAGCGGACTTCTCCTTTCGGTGGACTTCCCCTGGGCGTTTCGGCAGAAGGCTACAGACCTTAAGAGGTAAGTCCCTCCGGCTACGAGCATGTTTCGTAGCTGTATCCTTGGGTGCGACAGACTCATCCCGGAGTCTGACGGCCATGATTCCTGTGTCACTTGCTTGGGGCTCAAGCATGCTGAGGCAGGTTTTCACTGATGCAATGTCCCGTGTGTGCGGACATAGCAATCAGGGTGTTGCGGTCACGGTTGGCTACGTTCTTTCGAGCGCTGCCACCACCCCGTCTGTTTCCCAGGCGTGTTCAGCTGCCGTTTCGGCGAGGTTGACCGCTTTGGCGAGCGGCGGGGGTGATTTAGGGACGCGATAGATGTCGCTCCGTCAGCTTCACGCTCGCGGACAATCTATACCTCTTCACGCTCACCTGGTTCGTCCCCTACGAGCGGCAGACGGCCGTCTCATAGTGGTAAGACTTCGCACACGGATGATGACGCTATCTCTGTCGCTGCGTCGGACAGCTGCCTGCTGGCATCGGATGCGGAAGAGAGCTCCGGAGGAGACTCGGGCTAAGATGTCGGCCATGCTTTCCCGGGCAGCCGCGTGCATCGGGTTGCAGGGTGTAACAACATCCTCGCCGGAACGCTCGCGGCTAGATGCGCGGTTTCGGGGGCGTGGTCAAAGCCTCGCCCCGCTCCGTTACCATTTTTCCCGGAGGTGCATGACGAGCTCGCCAAGTCCTGGAATGCGCTCCTTTTGGCGCGTTTCAGGCCGGAGGGCTCTGTGGCTGTGACTTCCCTGGTTGGTGGGGCGGCTAGAGTCTATGTTGACGTTCCCCGCGTGGAGCGTGCAGTCGCGGGCCACTTGTGCCCGCAGACAGCTGCCACTGGGGGGGGCTCGACCTAGACTCCCGTCCAGAGCACGTAAGCTCTTCGACACTAGTCGAAGACTTGCAGTGCTGCTGGACGAACCGCCTCCGCTCTCCACGCCATGGCGGTCCTCCGGGTTTTTCAGGTAAGTCCTGAAGGATTTGGACGACGGGAAGTTCGACCCAACTCGTATGAGAGCTACGTACTGCCACAGACCTCGCGCTACGAGCGACGAAGGCCACGGCACGTGCACTGGGTCGGTCGATGTCCACATTGGTGGTCCAAGAGAGGCATCTGTGGCTTAGTCTTGCGCAGGTGAGCGGCGCCCAGAACGTCGGTTCTGGATGCGCCCATCTCGCAAGCAGGGCTGCTTGGTGATACCGTGGAGGACGGCAGTTCTCCGCGGTCTGGCAGACTGAGGCGATCGAACAGATCCTGCCACGCGGCAACTTGCCCGCCAACAGGTCGGCATGGTCTCGGGCACAGTCTGGTTCCCAGCAGCCCTGCCCTCCCGCGGCGGCCCTCCGGTTAAGGAACCTCCCAGAGGACGACCCACCAGAGGTGGACCCCCGCGGAAGAGGGCATCTGTTCCCCGTCAGCAGCCCGCCAAGAGGCTCTTTAAAGCGGCCCTGACGGGACGAACCAGGGGGAGATTTTACTGGGCCCGAATCCCGGCCTTTCCAATGCCGGATCGGAAAAGGACGCTGCCTGCCGCGTTCCATCGAGTCTGGGCCCTTTTCAGGGTCCGGCGCCCACATACTCTCAAAGAGACAAATCTCCCCTGGGTTTTCCTCCACAACACTCTCGTCCAGACGGTGTATGGGATGGATCGGGCCGCCGACCGCAATCTCCTCCGGACATTGCGTTGGGCCGCCTGAAGCAGGTAAACATACAGAGCCGTCAACCTCCCTGGGGGTCCCCCCTGTGCGAGGTGACCGTACTGTCAGCCACCGAACCAGCCTCCCCCGGCACGGTGAGGCAGATTGTCCCTCTGGTCCCGTTGTCACGGTTCTTGGGCGCTTGGTAGCGCACCAGCCCGTCACACTGGATAGAGAGGACGGTCCGTCTCGGTTACTCGATCCAATTCGCCAGGCGCCCCCCCCAAGTTTCGTGGCATTCTGTACACCTCGGGGCGAGGAGAAAATGCTTCCGTACTTCGGCAGGAGGTCGCCGCCCTTCTGGCGAAGGGTGCGGTCGAACCCGTCCCTATAACCGAGATGTCGTCCGAGTTTTACAGCCAGTACTTCATCGTGCCCAAAAAAGGGCGGGGGGCTGCGGCCCATTTTTGGATCTGCGGCACCTGAACAAGCACCTGCACAAGCTGCCGTTCAGAGTGCTGACGCAGAGGCGCATCCTGGGCTCGGTACGTCACCAGGATTGGTTCGTGGCAATCGACCTGAAGGACGCGTACTTTCACGTCTCTATTCTCCCCCGACACCGGCCGTTCCTACGGTTCGCGTTCGAGGGAAGGGCGAATCAGTACAGGGTCCTGCCATTCGGTCTGGCCCTGTCTCCACGGGTTTTTTTCCAAGCTAGTGGAGGCTGCCTTAGCTCCTGGCAGGGAGCAAGGCGTGCGAGTGCTAAACTATCTTGACGACTGGCTTGTCTTGGCACACTCGCGAGATGTGTTGTGCACGCACAGGGACCTTGTGCTTCGGCACCTAGACCGTCTAGGCCTCCGGGTCAACCAGGAGAAGAGCAAGTTCTCCCCCGCGCAGAGCACCTCTTACCTCGGTATGGAACTAGACTCTGTCCGTATGTCAGCACGTCTCACCAACGAGCGTGCACAGTCAGTGCTGCGTTGTCTGAGGTTGATCAGTCAGAATCCCTCGACGCCGCTGAAGAATTTTCAGAGGCTCCTGGGGCACATGCCGTCCTCGACGGGGGTAATCCCTCTCGGGTTGATGCACATGCGGCCGCTTCAGCACTGGCTACAGAGTCGGGTTCCCTGGACGGCGTGGCACGCCGGCACCAGGCGGATTACGGTAACGCCTCAGTGCCTTCGCACTCTCTTACCCTGGTCAGACTTGACCTTTTCTCCGAGCGGGGGTCCCGCTCGGACAGGTTTCGAGGCGTGTCGTGGGAACGACAGACGCCTCCCTGCAAGGGTGGGGTGCGGTGTGCAAGTGGGCACGCAGTATCGGGTCGGTGGACAGGTCCCCGACTGCGTGGGCATATCAACTGCCTAGAGTTGTTGGCAGTCCTTCTGGCACTGAGGAGGCTCCAGCCCCTCGTGCAGGACAAACACGTGCTAGTCCGGTTGGACAGCACGACTGCCGTAGCGTACATCAATCGCAAGGCGGCATACGCTCACCGCAGTTATCACAACTCGCCCGACGCCTCCTCCTTGGGAGTCAGCAGGTGAATCCCTGCGGGCCACGTTTCTTCTGGGCAACCTGTACCAGACAGCCGATGCGCTCTCTCGACAGTGTACTCCCCACGGAGAGTGGCGACTCCATCCCCGTGCAGCCGGCTCATGTGGGAAGCGGTTCGGCAGGCACAGGTGGACCTGTTGCCTCCCCGGACTCCACCCATTACCCGCTATGGTATTCCCAGACCGAGGGTCCCCTCGGCACGGATGCCCTAGCACACAGCTGGCCGCGGGACAAGCGGAAGTACGCCTTCCCCCCCAGTGAGCCTCCTTGCACAGGTCCTGTGCAAGGTCAGAGAAAGGGGCATCAGGTTCTGGTGAGTGGTGCCATACTGGCCCAACCAGACCTGGCTCTCGGATCTGGTAGATCTGACGACAGCCCCCCTGGCCCATTCCCCTGACGAAGGACCTTCCGTTGCAGGGGAAGGGCACTTTGTGGCACCCCAACGCAGGCCTCTGGAACCTCCATGCCTGGCCCCTGGACGGGACGAGGGCTTGCCTGTTAGCGGTCCGGGAGACTGTCTTACAGGCTAGAGCCCCGCCTCTAGGCGGTCATACGCTTATAAGTGGCGCCAATTGTCCTGGTGTTCTCCCCGGGAGGAGAACCCGCGGAGTTGCCTGATCGGATCAGTGCTGACCCGCAGGTAAGTATCCCCGTCAGCACCCTGGCCGCGCTCCGTACCCTCTTGGGACCCTAATGGGGTCCTACAGGGCCTTGGTACGGCCCTGGTGAGCCCCTAAGTATTGCCAATCTTCCTCAGTCGGATGAAAGATGCACTCTTTGTGGCGCTCACCTCCATCAAGAGGGTGGGGGACCTACAGGCATTCTCTGTGTCCCAAAGGTGCCTGGAACTCGGGATCGGTAATTCTCACGTGGTCCTGAGATCCTATCCCGACAACGAGCCCAAGCTTCCCACTACTCCCTTCCGGGACCAGGTGGTGAACCTGCAGGCGCTCCCCTCCGGAGAGGAAGACCCAACCTTTCTATGTGTTGTGTCCAGTACGCGCGCTGCGCCTCGGTCTGGACCGCACACAGAGCCTCAGAAGCTCTGAGCAGCTCTTTGTCTGTTCTGGGAGACGGCACCCGGGGGGGCTGTCTCCAAACAGAAGTGGCGCACTGGGTACCAATCCCAGGATCGCCGTGCCCGCTGGCAGTGAGAGCCCACTCCACTCGTGGGCACTGGCACAGGGCGCCTCTCTGGCAGACATTGTAGAACTGCGGGTTGGGCTACGCCCAGTACCTTCACGAGATTTTACAATCTCCACGTGGAACCAGTTGCAGCACATCCCTTAAACGCCGCCAACGTTTAGGGTGGGCTCCTGGTTTGGGCGTACGCCTGCGAAAGCGCCTTCTCCCCTCACCAGGTGAGACTAGTGCGCTATTGTAGCCTACCTACTTTCCCCTCTCGGGCGAAGTATAGGCATTCCATCCATCACTAAGCATTGCACTTGGTAACAGACTGGGCGGAGCCGTCTGTTAGAACCAGGTCCGTTACAGGTAGAGTCATCCCTGCTCAGGCAGACCCCTGTATTAGGACTAGTGCCCCATACGTAGTGACTCCCCTTTGGGTCGTCCCGTGTGTTGAATTCCTCACTCAGGATTTCCCGATTGGTGAATCTGTGACCTCCCCGCCGGTGGTAATCCCACCTGGATTGTCCCCCTATTCGGGCTAACACCGTTCCGCGTGTTGTTCTCCCCGCCGGGGAGACCATGTCATGTCTCCACATGTACCTCCCCTCCGGGTAGGATGTGGCCTCCGTAGCACACTCTTCTAAGAGGAGAGCAGTGTTTCCCCAGTGTTCGGCTCCGGACAGCTCCTCGCTACTAGAGGCGTACGCCACTGTCCGTGAGGCCGTCAGTAGAGGCTTCTCGGTATGACCAATACTATATGACTGGAAGATTACGTCTCGCGGTAGCACTCTGGGACTCGCTAGCCCAGTCAGGGTCGCTCCGCTAGAGGTCGTGATATCGGTGCAAGCGCTGTGGCGTTTAAGATTGATCCCCAGTCAGTCTCTCACAACGTCGAGAGACCGACTGAAGGGGAACGTCTCGGTTACGTCTGTAACCTCGGTTCCCTGATGGAGGGAACGAGACGTTGTGACTTCATGCCACAACGCTGCACCGAATCACTGCAGTGAACGGGAGTGCCCTCTCAGGTTCCTCAGTACAAAGGGTGAGTGAATGACCGCCGCCATCTTCCTTTATACCCGTATGCACGGGGCGGAGACTGGCGTGCGCGTGCCATTCGCCAAGCCCATTGGCGTTTTATTAATTAATTATCTCGGAGAAGGTAGGTTCTCAAGATCAAACCCCAGTCAGTCTCTCACAACGTCTCGTTCCCTCCATCAGGGAACCGAGGTTACAGACGTAACCGAGACGTTCTCAGGAGATATATCACCAGCATCAGTTTCATGTATCTCTGACCAGGGCCTGCTCATGGGGTTGAGGGGCCCTAGGCGAGACTATGAAAATGGGCCCCAATGGTATTAAAGTAAAAAACACACAAAAATTACAATGTATATATTTAAGTGTAGAAATGTTTGTGTGCAACAAAACATTAACAGTAGTAAAACTATTAAACTAGTACAGTAATAGCCTACTATAAAATTAACTATAGCCTGGTTAAAACCGTATAAACTCCAGTATAGCTTCTTAGAACTTTACCACTCTTTACTATAGTGCAATAAAGTAGTTTTTCGTGTGAGTCAAATTGTAGAGGGAGACGGGAATCGCTCTGATGAATTTACGCATTAAACGATGTAAAGCAGAAAAACATACCTTTACTTTGAGCTTGCTTTTTTCTTCTGCTTTTCTCTTTTCAGCTCCTCAAAGGTACTGTTTCGATGCCACAGTTTGCCTGTCTATTTCGGTTTTATCTCTTAATTACGTTGTGCTGCTCTTGGTGTAAAATGAACATGACGTTGTTATGAGATACTACATTACCCATAATCCTGAAAATTTCAAGCATTAAACGAATTTGACATCAACCAACGCACCCATGTAATCGCGTCACAAACATAATGCAGGCAAGATAACTCTGCTTCCTTTTTTTGTGTTTTCTGTTTTTATTTATTTAGATGTTTTATGTGTATTTTAATTTTACTCTCGATTGTCGTGAAGAAAGTTTATCTGGAATTTTTAACTATAAGAGATCTCTAATTCAGATGTTACTAGTAATATTTACTAATAGAGAGCTCCGTGTTTCCAATCTGACTAGTAATAACTGAATAAGAGAGCTCTGCAATAGCTATTCTCAGTACTTTATTTACAACTTTAGTTTAGCAAATTCTGCCCAGTACCTCTTTCTGCTCAGTGTCTGATATCCTGAAACAAAAATATCGCCAAATAACAGAGGAAGCATTTTTTTCTGGGCACTAGATCGGTGTCGGTCTGCTCTGCGTCCATTTCTCCCGTTTCCACTATATAGGGAGGCTGCAGACCTGGAGCCTTATACGCCCCAAGCAGTTTTACGCCCTGTTGTAACTCATGTGTCCAGTAGGGGGAGAAGGAAATACAGCGAATAACACTATATGGGGAGGCTGCCGATCTATAACCTACTGTAAAATAAACGTATTATTTATATTTATTTATAAACTGTTTTTATATACAGGAGACTGACTGATATATGATGTTGTGAATTTATCTTAAGTAACATTTAGATATTAACCATATTTAGGCCATTAGACATACAGCACTGTGTAATTGTTCGTTATAAAGCTACAATGTCCTACATTGCATTTTATGAAGACAAACACAATTTAACCCTTTTCTAAAATTCCAAGGGTCATTTAAAAGAAAGAGACAAAATTGTTGTGCATAAAATTATGTTTATTAACACTATGACAATTTTTTAACAGCATGACTCCTGTAGATGACCATCCTATGGCTTGCCACTCTTCTCACGTTTTTTATCCTGCTGTCAAAGTGCTCCCGCTCACTGATAAAAAAGCAAAAGTTGCATGGTGGTCGAAAAAATGGTTATTTATAACTAATGGCAGGATGTCATGTTTCAACATTTTTTCCTTTATAGGATCCTTACAGTACCTTGTGTCAATGACAGGTCCTAGCAGGAATTTCCCCTCAGCCTCCAAGATGGACACATGTTCATGCTATTTAGGCTTATTCGGCTTGCCATAGAGCTGCTATTTAAAACGAGTCACTTATCATGAAGGTTAAAACCGCTAATATGAACGTGTTTGTTAATGTGCAATGTGAAAAGTCGGATTAAAAATACCTGGGGTTATCTCTTAAAATTTAAATAAAAAAAGTGGAACACAAAAGTGTCACATTAGTAACTAGACACGTACAACCTGGGCAGTGCATGGCGGTTCTACATTGAATTGCAACCCGGGCGAGAACATCTTTGAGCGCCCCCCCCCTCGAAAAAAATAAATTATGTCATATTTTTCTTGACCTAAACTACAGTGGTACAAATTGAATTTGTCATTAAAATGTTTGGAAAATTCTGTTTACTCATTACGGGACCTTATGTTAACCCAACTGATGGAAATAAATAATAATAACTGAACTTGTAACAGTTTTGTTGCAAAGCACAATATTATGGTGAAATTAGATCTCGTGTTTGTTGACTTAAAACCAAATTTGTTGTATAAGTGTTATCGGTTCTACCTGCCCTAAGCGGGCCTCCAACTGGCGTCCGTCCGAATGAGAGTCAAGCGCTCTAACGACTAGGCTAAACACCGCAGCGTCTTTTCACACTGCAAAAAGGCTAATAAACGTAAGAGTTATTAACCCTACAGTTAAAATTAGCCCTTCAGATGACAACATGGATACAGTAATCATAACACAGAGAGAACATTATAGTTGCATACCTTTATCTTTTCAGCATGCAGGGGCGCCAATTTGCCAATTCCCCACACAATGAATGAATAGATAATAGATAACCGATTTGCGGCGGCCCAGAGTTTTTTTTACTGCTCGTGCCGGTGCCGCCCCCCACGTGACATGAAAAAATGCCGCCCCGGGCGACTGCCCGGTTCGCCCGTGCCTAAAACCGCCACTGAACCTGGGACTGACAGGACGATTACAACCAAATTTGAGGAACAAATTTTGTTGAGCATAATGAAGCTCTCTAAAGTTAAGGTCTGTTAAAAGGTTATTAGGATACTGAACCTAAAAACCACATCCCTTCTAGAGTCTGATGCACAACAACTTAACTCTAAAGTTAAAGTCTGTTAAAAGGTTATTAGGATACTGAACCTAAAAACCACATCCCTTCTAGAGTCTGATGCACAACAACTTAACTCTAAAGTTAAAGTCTGTTAAAAGGTTATTAGGATACTGAACCTAAAAACCACATCCCTTCTAGAGTCTGATGCACAACAACTTAACTCTAAAGTTAAAGTCTGTTAAAAGGTTATTAGGATACTGAACCTAAAAACCACATCCCTTCTAGAGTCTGATGCACAACAACTTAACTCTAAAGTTAAAGTCTGTTAAAAGGTTATTAGGATACTGAACCTAAAAACCACATCCCTTCTAGAGTCTGATGCACAACAACTTAACTCTAAAGTTAAAGTCTGTTAAAAGGTTATTAGGATACTGAACCTAAAAACCACATCCCTTCTAGAGTCTGATGCACAACAACTTAACTCTAAAGTTAAAGTCTGTTAAAAGGTTATTAGGATACTGAACCTAAAAACCACATCCCTTCTAGAGTCTGATGCACAACAACTTAACTCTAAAGTTAAAGTCTGTTAAAAGGTTATTAGGATACTGAACCTAAAAACCACATCCCTTCTAGAGTCTGATGCACAACAACTTAACTCTAAAGTTAAAGTCTGTTAAAAGGTTATTAGGATACTGAACCTAAAAACCACATCCCTTCTAGAGTCTGATGCACAACAACTTAACTCTAAAGTTAAAGTCTGTTAAAAGGTTATTAGGATACTGAACCTAAAAACCACATCCCTTCTAGAGTCTGATGCACAACAACTTAACTCTAAAGTTAAAGTCTGTTAAAAGGTTATTAGGATACTGAACCTAAAAACCACATCCCTTCTAGAGTCTGATGCACAACAACTTAACTCTAAAGTTAAAGTCTGTTAAAAGGTTATTAGGATACTGAACCTAAAAACCACATCCCTTCTAGAGTCTGATGCACAACAACTTAACTCTAAAGTTAAAGTCTGTTAAAAGGTTATTAGGATACTGAACCTAAAAACCACATCCCTTCTAGAGTCTGATGCACAACAACTTAACTCTAAAGTTAAAGTCTGTTAAAAGGTTATTAGGATACTGAACCTAAAAACCACATCCCTTCTAGAGTCTGATGCACAACAACTTAACTCTAAAGTTAAAGTCTGTTAAAAGGTTATTAGGATACTGAACCTAAAAACCACATCCCTTCTAGAGTCTGATGCACAACAACTTAACTCTAAAGTTAAAGTCTGTTAAAAGGTTATTAGGATACTGAACCTAAAAACCACATCCCTTCTAGAGTCTGATGCACAACAACTTAACTCTAAAGTTAAAGTCTGTTAAAAGGTTATTAGGATACTGAACCTAAAAACCACATCCCTTCTAGGGTCTGATGCATGTTAGTCAAAAAAACCACACATGAAAACACACCACTCCACTTAATTTGTAACTCTAGTCTAAATACTAGAGTGTTCATTTTTTTGTTCTTATGTGTAAAGCTTTATAAAAAACAAACACATTTAAAGTGCTTTTATTGTGGACGTAAAAATATTTAATGTTTTGATTGTGTTTTATTGTTCAGTCACGTTTTATTGTGTTAGCTAGCTGTATATTTTTAGTTATTAATACTTAATCACAACAACTTAACTCCAGTATGATTTATATCAATTGAATCTCAGGGGACGGAAAAGCTTACGGAACGTATTCACCCACAGCAAATGTGTTTTACCAGCGCTCGTTTTGGGGGATATTAATATGTAATATAGATTAGTGAAATACATCGTATTGTTAACAAAAATGGTCTGGTGTAGATATGGTTATTCTGGGAGAATTCTTGCTTTTGGTCTATCAGCCACATATGGCCCACATAAGAGCCCCCAGTCCTTAACTAAACTCAGCCGAAAAAGAATGACATATAAGGTCCACAAATGGGCCGCAACATTCTTTATTATATGTCTTATGTGTCTCACTGGGAACTGTGTTACATACAGTCATGGCCAAAATTGTTGGCACCCCTGAAATTTCAAGTATTTCTCACAGAAAACTATTGCATTAACACATGTTTTTCTATACACATGTTTATACCCTTTGTGTGTATTGGAACAAAACCAAAAAAAGGAGGGAAAAAGCTAATTTGACATAATGTACCACAAAACTCCAAAAATGACCTGGACAAAATAGTTGGCACCATTTCAAAATTGTGGATAAATAAGATTGTTTCATGTAAGTGATGCTTCTTTAAACAAGAATGGGGCAAGTAACAGGTGTGGGCAATATAAAAATCACACCTGAAAGCAGATAAAAAAGAAGAGAAGTTGACTTATTCTTTGCATTGTGTGTCTGTGTGTGCATGGACAACAGAAAGAGGAGAAGAGAACTGTCCGAGGACTTGAGAACCAAAATTGTGGAAAAAATCAACAATCTGAAGGTTACAAGTCCATTTCCAATTATCTAGATGTTCCTTTGTCCACTGTGCGCAACATTATCAAGAAGTTTGCAACCCATGGCACTGTAGCTAATCTCCCTGGACGAGGACGGAAGAGAAAAGATAAAAGGTTGCAACGCAGGATAGTCCGGATGGTGGATAAGCAGCCCCAAACAAGTTCCAAAGAAATTTAAGCTGTCCTGCAGGCTCAGGGTGCATCAGTGTTAGCGCGAACTATCCGTCAACATTTAAATGAAATGAAACGCTATGGCAGGAGACCCAGGAGGACCCCACTGCTGACACGGAGACATAAAAAAGCAAGACTACAGTTTGCCAAAATGTACTTGAGTAAGCCAAAATCCTTCTGGGAAAACGTCTTGTGGACAGAAGAGACCAAAATAGAGCTTTTTGGTAAAGCACATCATTCTACTGTTTACCGAAAACGGAATGAGGCCTACAAAGTAAAGAACACAGTAACCTACCTACAGTCAAATATGGTGGAGGTTCACAGATGTTTTGGGTTTGTTTTGCTGCCTCTGGCACTGGGTGCCTTGACTGTGTGCAAGGCATAATGAAATCTGAGGATTATCAAAGGATTTTGGGTCGCAATGTAGGGCCCAGTGTCAGAAAGCTGGGTTTGTGTCCGAGATCGTGGGTCTTCCAGCAGGACAATGACCTCAAACATACTTCAAAAAGCACCCAGAAATGGATGGCAACAAAGCGCTGGAGAGTTCTGAAGTGGCCAGCAATGAGTCCAGATCTAAATCCCATTGCACACCTGTGGAGAGATCTTAAAATTGCTGTTGGGAAAAGGCGCCCTTCCAATATGAGAGACCTGGAGCAGTTGGCAAAGGAAGAGTGGTCCAAAATTCCGGTTGAGAGGTGTAAGAAGTTTATTGATTGTTATGGGAAGCGATTGATTTCAGTTATTTTTTCCAAAGGGTGTGCAACCAAATATTAAGTTAAGGGTGCCAATAATTTTTGGATTTTTTTGTGACATTATGTCAAATAAGCTTTTTTCCCCCCTGGTTTTCGTTTTGTTCCAATACACACAAAGGGAATAAACATGTGTATAGCAAAACATGTGTTAATGCAATAGTTTTCTGTGAGGAAAAACTTGATTTTCTGAACATATTTCAGGGGTGCCAAAAATTTTGGCCATGACTGTATATCTGGTCAGATTCATACAAATTTGTTATTCAATGTGTTTAGGTGCAGAAAATCTTTAATAAAGTTGGTATGAGATTATTTCATTTAGTGTTATACAGCCTTAGCTTTACATGCTAGATATGGAGGGATATTAGTCTCATTAATTATTCATGCGTAAAACAAGATACACACATGCGTAAACAGTTTCGCATGCATAAAACCTAATTTACGTGCACATAGTATATATTTACATTTACGAAAAGCAATTCACGTGCGTAGAACAAAACTATTTTCTCACAAATTACGTTTCGCAAACATACAACTGTGCACATAACTTTCGAAAAGTTAAAATGTACGCGTTTGTCTTGTTTTACGAATGTGCAAATCGTCACACACGTGTGAATCGCCTTGGACGTGTGTGTGTGTTTTTTGAGACTCTCCTGGCGACACAACCCCTTCCACTTGGGTTGTCGTACTCTTTAGCCAATCCGATTCAAGCTTACCATTCAACCAATTACAGGACTCAAGGAAAACGGCTCTGCGCAGCTTTGGTGCAGGAGGCACATATTTAGTTTTGTAGGCTTGTCTGTTTTTATGTTTTTAAATGTTGCTTACGTTACCATTACGATGTGTTTATGTGGTTGCCAATCCAAAATAATAGAGTTGTTACATGAACATAGATGATTTTGGTTACATGTGGAATAATGTTTTTTAATCCACTGCAACTCTTCAGTTTCCTCCCATTTTGCGATTCATTGCTGTATGGCATGTCTATTTACCTTACCGTGTTTCTATCTGCGGTCAGTAGTTTTGTCAAAGACGGTTTGTGTCGTTTTTTTTATTAAAATCTGATAATACTAGTTAACTTTAAATGTAGTCATTTATTAGTATGGGTCTATATAGGCTAATATATCTATCCATTAGTAAAATAATCCATTCAATGGCATTTACAGAAGCCAATAAGGAACACGTATGTCTAACTAGACTATATTCATTTACATGAAGAAAGAACTACAAAGTCAGGGGAAACATTACAGTATTTCAAACTGACTTGACAGAACGCATAGTGAAATGAGACCAGGTGGACAGCAGTGAAGTAAATTGAATATTGTATTTTATTTAACAGTAAAAAATATAATAAATTGTACCCACAAAGCTGCGCAAGCGTGGAAAAGATCGTAATGTGATTAACGTGCGGTGAGGGTGATGCGTCATTTCCGTTCTATTTGAGCCAAACTGCACTAAAGTTGCGCAGAGCCGTTTTCCTTGAGTCCGGCGCCCTCAGCGGGTTGTGATTGGTTGAATGGTAAGCTTGAATCTGATTGGCTAAAGAGTACGACAACCCAAGTGGAAGGGGTTGCGTCGCCAGGAGAGTCTCAAAAAACACACACACACGTCCAAGGCGATTCACACGTGTGTGACGATTTGCACATTCGTAAAACAAGACAAACGCGTACATTTTAACTGTTAAAAACAAAACTGTTTACGCATGTGTGTATCTTGTTTTACGCATGAATAATTAATGAGACTAATATCGCTCCATACTAGATGATAATAACATCCAAGCTGTCCATGTATTTTTAAATGTATAGTTTGAAAGTTCTTTTCCATTTAACTAGACCGTCTTTCTAAGCCCCATTTTTGTTTTCTGTTAGTTGGTGGTTGTATTCATGTTGCTTGTTTTCAAGTATTCGTCTAAATTTATGTAGACGAATACTAAATTTATGTCTGTACTAAATTTATGTTGTAGTCGAGACCACCAAAACCGAGACCGAGACCAAGACCAGAGGGTGTTGGGACCAACACAAGACCAAGACTTTTAGGGGAAAAAATATTCTCTCGTAAACTACTCCAGTAGCCTAATTAGCCATTTATGAGTATATTTTAAATAAAAAAATCAGCTTTGTACTTTTTAATGCTTTAGACATTTCTTTGTAATTGCATACCCATTATCATATTATTATGACTCATAAGTCATTGTCTTGATATTTATGGACCCTTTTTGGCTGCACTATTTGAAGCTCACCTTTGCACCCAAATAAACACCCCTGAACTGTGAACTTTATTCCCTGTCACTATTTTTACTGCAAGCATGTCCTAACAAATACATTGAATGTAAAAAAAGTCACTATGAGTAAATAAACTGTAATGTATGTTGTATAAAGTTTGCTGTAGTACCACTTACAACCTGTAAGCAGTAACAGAAGCAGGAAGACAGTGTGGTCTATACAGTCGTTTGCACAGACCTCAGCACGGAGTGCTGCTGCTCAGTTCTGAAACATGTGTGTTAACATTATATGCTGGATTTTACACCTGTTTACTATTTCTATTACATTTATACATGGTAAGATAAAATCTTTACATTTTTTAATAATTTTCATGTAAATAATCATATACTGTATTCTTCATATTCATATATATTTATTTACATATATTACACAAAAATCACACAAAGCTATTGCTTCGTAATAGTGTGTTGTTACCTGGATGGTCAATGACATTTTTGTGTTTAGTGAGTTATTCACGAGTCCCTTGTTTTAACTGAGCCAATAAATTTGACATCATACAGTCACTAAAAGCTTAAATATGCAGATGGTGTTGTGTATTTGACGGCTTTTTTATCAGTGGCTGTTGAAATTTCTCTTTTTCTCCATTTATGCCCGCTGTATTACAGAAGATGCAAACATAACAATGTTCAAAAAGTGACCTTTTAAACATTTAAACAAAGCTACAATTTGTATCAGTTTCTGTTTTATTTCTATTTTCTGAATTTGACAATGCTTGTTGGAGGGTATTAACAGAAATTTTTAATGTATATTCAGTTTGGCTTATAGCAAAGACGATTTTGTAAAAACCATTTAAATTTGTCGTGGTTTTCACAGGTTTGCTTGCATGTCAGGGAGAACTAATAACCAACACAAGTTTAACCACTGGGCTGCAGTCTGATGTATTGCTGCCTTGTTCCTTTAAATTAGACCTCTTACAGTCAAATAAGAAAGAAGGCACATGCGTGGTGTGGATTCAGCACACTACAGCGAACCCAGACATTGTGGAGATCACTATGGAGGGTGAATCAAAATTCTGGAATGACAGAGATAGACGGATAAAAACATTCCCAAAAATAAATTCTGAATTGCCAGAGTTCTCCATCCTTATCCGTAATGTGCAGCAGTCAGATTTAGGTCATTACGGCTGTAAACTGTTTAGAGAGACTGGCTGTCTCCTGGCCTATGTGAATATTGACCTACAAGAAGGTAATTTTCCTGGGGGTTTTTTTTTTGGTTACCTTTTGCATAAGGTATATTATGTAATTTGATGAACACAGTCTTTTCTTTATGCAGCTGTTGTTTCAGACAACACAGTAACTTGGCTGATTCTAGCTGGAGCAACAGGAGGAGGGATTGTGCTACTTGTGTTACTCATAATCATATGTAATCGTGTTAAACGTGCGCATCATTGTAAGGACATTCCATTTAATTTTACCTTTTATGCTTTCATGATAAATTGAAAGTTCTACATTAAATGTGTATAAATCTGAATTGAGACATAAAATTGTCTTGATAGTAATATTGATAAAAAATTCTGTAGTATCGGCACACAGTAAACCATAGTCTATGACTTGCATTGTGTGGTTGCAAAGCAAGTCAGAATGCAATAGTTAAGGCCCTAACTTTCTCCCTGAGACTGCGGCACAGCTAACATATGGTTGTCTATTGTTTTACAGGTCAGAATACCAGAAATACCAGTGAGCCTGTATATGGTATGCTTTCAGTTAATCAAACCTTTTTTTTTTTTTAAACTGAATGAAAGGCTGAATTAGGGCTGCAGGGCTTAGGGGGGCATGCCCGTTTCCTTGGATCTCTTTGAAGATGTCCAGCTGATGATTAAAACATTTACGTGCAAATTTGTGTGATCTATTTAAATTATGATCCGTCAATTTAAACACAGAAACATGTGAACATTATGCATGAAATGAACTATATTGGTCAACCAAAATTTTGCCCTCCCCAGTTGAGCCAGCATAGCATCGAGCCTGCTGTAAATCACAATAAAGTGCACATATATTCAACAGTAGTTGCAGGTTTGGCCACAGAGTTTTCTGAACTTCAGAAAGAAAATAATGAAATGCAGAAACTAAATGTAACCAGCTGTTACTGAAAATCCTAATAATTTTTTTTCTGTTCAATTTCTTAGAGAACACCTCTGACAGCAGCAAAACAAAGTCGATAAATGAAAAGAGTAAGTACTCACTAAAAAAAGTTGATTTAAAATGTAATTTTAAAAACATGTTTTTATTATTGTATCATTATTGTTATATTTTTTGTTCATTACATTATTATTTGATTGTATTGTAAACAAACAATGAACAACATAGAAATACCTCAATCATATTTTATTTCCAATACAATAAGTTTTGGTTGCAGTTGTTTTATTATGTACTTCCTCTTATCACAAAGTTACTAGCTCATTAAGTATCAATTTACAAGAATCAAATATAAATATACAGAACAGAGGTTAGTCTAGCTCATACAATTATAACCTACCTAAGCAAAAGCTACTAAACAGCAGCACCACTAGGCTTGGCATACTCTAAAATATAAATGTATCAACATCTTGTAAAAGATGGTCTTCCTCCAGCATCATGCTTCCCACAATAAAGAAGACTTAAAAGGAACCGCGTTTGTGAGACTTTGTGTCGTAAGTTTAAGACGTTGTGTCAAGAGTTTAGTTATTGTCTATTTTGCCCCTTCGTGGGAAGTGTTTTGTTTTCTGTTTTTGTATTTAGTCTTGTAAGTGTTTTCCCCCACCGTGGGATTTTTGTTTTGTGGTGTATATTAAAGTCCTGTTAACCCCTTCCTCGCTGCCTGCAATTGGGTTCTTCGTCCACGATTGTGACAGGTCTTCCATGGTGGACTACAGTTGACCTGCTGGCTAACACTGGCACATTTACAGAAATGGTGATCAATATGCACTGTCCTTAAATAAATAAATGAAATGGATTGTTTTAGGTATGCACTGATATGTAATTTTTGTCCGATAACGATAACGATATAACATTTTCTGAGAAAGATTCTTTAACTTTTAAACTTTTCTGGTATAATGTCTATTAAAGTGGCAGATGTTCTTCCAGAGCAACCCAGAAAGGTGTTCTCAAAAGCTAAAAGAAACAGGTCTCAAGCTTCAAACAATATGCTTTTGTTCCTATAATTTACACATTCATAAATATCTTCACACTACATTAACAATGTTTTGGTAATATAGTAAGTTAAATATTATGCCAGAAAGACAGTACTGTATTGGATTTTAACTGTGAACAGCATGCAGCCGAAGAAGTTTAATCAGAGGAAATTATTCCTAATTTATCGGCTGTAATATATCATCATAAATTTTATTAATATGTATTTTGTTGATACCGATGTGGGCGATAATTTAGCGTGCATCCCTAGTTTGTTCCAGCCTATAAACGGAAATTCTATTGTCATGAATCACAGTGGAAGAACCCAAGTGCAGACAGCGGGGATGAATGTGTTAGGACTCTGTCCTTCCTGTCTCGAGCTTTCTAGCTCCCTGGGCAGAGTCATGACATTGCCACGTCTTTCGGGTTTCTGTTGTGTTATGTGTGGAGACATGTGGCTTTATGTTGTTACTTAATGCCACGTGTCTTCCTGTTATGTCTCTCAGCCCCACCCTCCTATCTCCTGTTAGGGTTTCATTCCCATCGTCTGTTTTGTAATTCACCTCGTTAGGGTTTCATTCCCATCAGCTGTCACCACTCTCCCCATGTAATCACTCCTCGTTAGTGTCTCCCTTTATATGGTCTCAGTTTCTCTCTGTTCGGTGTTGGTGCATTGTCTTTATCTTTTGTCTGATGTTGGTGTTTGTATCAACGCTCACGGTAGTATCCCCTGTTTCTCGTCTTGTTGGACTACCCTGTTTCCTGTTTCGGTTTTGTGAAGTGTTTTGTTTTCTAGTGTTTGTTTTCTAGTGTTTGTTTTCTAGTGTGTTTTTGTTCTTGTTTTTCCCCATTGCGGGTGTTTTATTTAATAAAGTTTTTTGTTAAACCTTCGTCTGCCTGCATCTGGGTTCTGTCCACACCATTTTGTGACAGAATGTGTTAACAGACTTTAAGATAAATCCAAAATAAACACCCACGATGGGGAAAAACACTAATCAAACTAAATATCAAAACAGAAAACAAATACTTCCCACAAGGGGGGCAAAAATAAACAATCAGGAAAACCAAATAAAGGAACTTGGTAATATACGTACAGGTACATAAACTTGGAACACTGAGTACAGGGCAGGAAATATGTACAACGAACGAGCACAAGCCAATAGACAAGAGGGCATTAAATAGGGAGACTAACAAAGGAGATAACGATGGGCAGGTCTGGGTAATGAGACACAGGAGGAAAGCTATACTAGGAACGAGAGGGGCGGGGCCAAATGACGAGACTGGAGGGAGACGTTGTCCTGATTGACTATAATAGGTTTCTCTCCACATAAAACACGTGTAAAAGACAGGGTAAAGAGAAATCAGGGAATTTTTTCTAAACACATCATAAATGTTAGAAATATATTGTTACAAAGACTCAAAAGTATATAGTATTTAACAGTTATTAAAAAACAATTCTGCATTCAGGATTTTCTGGGCGGGCCTAAAAAGGTCACTTGATGATGAAATGGCGTCCGAGTATGCATGGCACCAACACCTAGTGACAGTTGAAAAACGGTGTCGTGAGAACAGCCACTTCAGTGGTTTCAGTGGCGACAGCAGACACGCTGAGGGTCAGCCCCGGATTGGCTAATCGGGAGCACCGGGAGAATTCCCGGTGGGCCGGTCAGTTTTTTTGGCCGCGAGGGCCGGTATTGTCATGGCACGGTTGAAATGTGGCTTTCCCTAGGATGCCTTCACTCACAGCAGCCCTAATCTTTTTATTTATTATTTTATCGCAGCCCCACTCTTTTTTATTTCATATTTTTTCGCAGCCCAACTCAGAGCGCAGCCTGCAGGTTAATGATGACGTGATTATCTTTTGACTCCCTGGCCCCGCCCCCGACAGCGCCACTGCAAGTTGCTCAAAATAAAAAACCGTCAGAAGTAAAAATGGATGACAGAAAGCGCAAAGGCGGCGCTGAAAAGTCCAGAATAAAAAGCAAGAAAGCTCTGGAAACTGACGCGGCCAAATGTTCTAAGAAGACCACATTTTTTCTCAAAGCAAATGAAGACGACGAGACGGCCGGTAAACTAACGTTAAGGTATTTAGGAATAGGAGCACTGCAAGATGCTAGCGGCCGTGCAAAAACATGTCTCAATAGGTGCAAGCTAGCTCATTGTTAGAGCGCCCGTCCCCCATTCGCACCGACGTCGGTTTGAAGCCCGCGTTAATTAATGTTTTAGGGTTGTCCATGTTTCCTTGAAGCTACACTTATGCAGAGGAAAAAGAGATGAAACAATCATTAGAAATCATTGTGAAAGAAAAGTCAGATAACAGTCCAATAGTTTTATTATTTAACTAATGTTCACATATTTGTAAAAAATATTTGAAGTTGTAAAGCAGATGTTTAATTAAAATAAATTATAGTGTCATTAGACAGTGCAACACATTTTATTTTAATCTTTTGTAATTTATATTTTTTTCCTTATTTCAATGTTTGGATATTTATGAACACTAATTCTTTAAGAAAATAGATTCTGATACTGTCCTGTTCTAATAAATCTTCACTGTGAAGCAAAACTTAGGCTACTGTATTTTCACTGAATGACAATGAATTCAAGGCTGTAGAGAACAGTGCGCTATTGCAGACTTAGGTTTTAATTATCATTATTTTAATATAGTCAGTCGTAAACTAAAGTGGGCCGGTCTAAGGCATGAAACTCCAGGGCTGAAAATGAGTCCCAATCCGGCCCTGCTGAGGGTAGAGAGTCCTGCCTATTTTGTCAAGATTTTGATTACTTATTTTATTCACTTGGATGTTTTTATCTCCATTCAAATTTGACTGGGTGGATAATAGCACACTTTTCTGTTGTGTGACAAACTCGGAACACATATCTTAATGTCACTTTACTCGGACTTTAAAGCAGAGAGAAATAGAAAAGAATTTAAATAGTTACATTTAGCAGATGCTGTACATTGCGGCACACCGCAGTGGTTCATAGAATGTAGATGTACAGCATCTGCTAAATGTAACTATTTTCTCCTTTTTCCCTTTCTCTCTGCTTTAAGTCTCCCCAACCGGAAACTGCCTAGGGTTCTTCCTGTCTCCTTCCGTCCCTTGACATCCCGGACAGGCCCCCAATAAATGTTACAACCTTTTATAAGGCATGGTCTTGGGTTGAAAGGAATAACATTTTTAAATTTAAAAAAGTTGTGAATGATGGTGGCAAGTGACAAAACGGTGACAACAAACTGCCAAAGAAATAAGTGTTTAATATACTAAAGTGAAAATATAATATCAAATTATATTTACAAAATTGATGTTAATAAAGATGCAAAAATAAAGTATAAATATGAACAATTCTAATAAACAACAGAAAATAGGTCAACCCAAGAGAAAGGTAGTGACACCAAAGAAAATAACATAAAACAAAACAAGTTCTACTTTAGTTAGGTTAGTTGTTTAAACTAAGCAAAGGAAAAAAGGAATGCAAATTTTTAGCGCTGAGTGCTGTGTACTTCCCTTCTCTTAACTTAACAAATGAAAAATTAACGGGGTGGCGTTCACCCATTTTTAGAGTGTCTACACATCAAGTTAGCTAAATGTTGCACAATGGAAGTCATGTGACATCCTCCCTGTCCAAAATTCTCTTGAGTATCAAGTAGGAAATGTGAGTGATGTCAGGACTCTGTGACATTGCCACGTCTTTCGGGTTTCGTTATGTTCGGAGACACGTGGCTTTTGCTGTTACTTGGCGGCACGTGTCTTCCTGTTATGTCTCTCAGCCCTGCCCTCCTGTCTCCCTTAATCTTCTAGTAAGGGTTTAATTCCCATCACCTGCTCTGTTATTCACTCTCGTTTGGTTTCATTCTTATAAATTATTTGTTTATTTACAGATCTTAAGAGAAAACAGACCTTCCAATGTATTAAATTGTGCTCTATATTTTTAAATGAACTGTTACTTTTTTAATTGTTATACTTTTGAAACACCTTTTCTTTCTGAGGGGAGGATGTTTTATTATTGCTTTTTTTTTAGGAACTTCACGCAACAATCCCATCTACAATTTATAGTCGAACTGCAGATATGAGGAACAGCAATGAATGTGTATATTGATCAGAGTTTTAAAACTATTAAACAATGTTAAACAGTGTTAGTCTCTGGTTCCAATGCCCCAGAATAACAGCAATCAACACATCAATATCGAAAAAACAATCTACCTCTGCCACTAGAGAGCAGTAATATTTCATTGTGACGTTGGAGTGGTGAGCATTCAGTTGTATTTAAACAGCATGATCACATGAAATAAAGTGCAGTTATACAAGGAATGTATCCTCTGGATGGATGTTCAGCCATTCTTTTGTTGTTTCACACAGTCGCCATAAACCACAGTTCAAATGTTCTTGCCTGGTATGATTGTTTTAAACACATTGAACACCAACTTCTTTCATTAAAAGTAGCTACAACTGGTTGCTAAATGTCGCTAGATTATATCATACAGGGTGATGATTTATGGCTTCTTAAAGCAAATCAGATAAAGATTAATGTCAACCAAATCTGTATGACAGAAACAAACAGAGAGAAGAAAAGTGGTCTAGTAGATGGGCAGAAAATGATGGCAGAATAGACTTGACCAAGAACCTTTCACTCAATGCAAATGCGGAGCAAACTGAAATTTGCAGTGCAGTAAACAAAGAATTAGACATTTCACTTGGATAAACCACAGGGCTTCTTACAATGTATGTTTCATCTGGATTAAATGGTAAGGTTCTTTTTGTTTTTCTTCATGGTTTAAATCAGCAATTTAAAGCTAATGGGTGGTTGTTTCTGTTAACTTAATGTTCAAGAACATTTTAAATAGAAGTTGAGCACCATATACAATGCTAACATACAGTGTTTATGACGATGCATTATAAAACATAACGCCACACACACACACACACCCACACACACACACACAAACGTACCATTGTGTAACATTTGATCAACCTGTGAACCTTAGAAGTGTTTAGACGGAAACAGAATACAGTAGGTTGATGCCTTTCTGTTGTTGTGGTTTCCTCAAGTCAGAGTAAATGTAGAAGAGAGGTCACACTTTGCGACATCTTAACAGAGCTTCAAAATACCCTCTGGCACCTTGTTTTAAACCCGTATTCAGTTCCGTCTGTGGATATAAATGACTTGATGTCAACGTGGTATTAAACGCAACTCTTTCTAATGATTTGGAGAACACTCTGAAATACAAGGATTTGGATAACAGAGCAACCTTATTCTACTCTGGAAATTTGTCAGCTGGTTTATAAAGTTGGATTTCACACATGTGAGTAAACCATTACTCATCTTACTTTGTCTGCAATTCAATATGTTGTTTTACATCAATACTCTTTACTAAACAATATGAAGGTATTTTTGGTGCAAAACAACTGTGCGCCTGTGAGGGTACATGTATCAGTAAAGTCCAAATTTGAAGTTGCGACCACTTCTGGTATGGGATGTGTTAAAGTTAAAATATGTGTATGTTATAAGTTAAATAATGTTTTATGTTTGTTTTTATTTTTAAAAATATGCTTACAGACACAAAACTTTGAACAAGCTGAATAGAAACGTTTGGATGACACGATGATGTATTTTGGGTATTACATAGCAGGAGCAGCAACATTTATTTTGTTTTTTCTTTTGACCACATTGTGTTGCATTTTTCATAAACGGAACAGTAAGTGCATTTAGTCAATGATAAAATATAAATATGCAACATTTACATGTTCAATAAAGTAACTTAAATCAATTTTTTTCAAGCATCAGAGGAACCTTATTATGCAAATACAAGGAGCCAGCAGGGTAAGCTTCACTCTGTCACCCCCACACTTGTATTCACAGATACTGTATAGTGCTAATATTTAAATTCACGGGGCTCAGAACATCCCCACCCCCATCTTCCCCAGAACCCCCTCCCACCATCACCACCACATCCTGAAGATGGCCCTGGTAACGCTAGAGACCATTTTTACAAACCCACACCCTTGTAAACTTATCAATAATCGAAACAGAAACATGATTATTCTACCAAGGCAGTTATATTCTGATTTAACATTGCTTTTTTATCATTTGACAGTTCAAGATTCCAGCAAAGATCAAACAATCTATGGTAGGTTATTTTCAGATTCTAAAGTGATAAAAATTCAATTTACTCACCCTCCTGACATTTCGAAACTTTATGACTTTCACAAAAGAAGATATTTTGAAGAATGTTAATTGACCCCCATGTCCATATACAGTAGAAGTGAATGTGGGCCAGTGTTGTTTGGTAACAAACACTCTTCAAAATACCTTCTTTTGTGTTCTGCGGCAGAAAGAAAGTCATAAAGGTTTGAAATGACAAGCGGGTGAGAAAATTATGGCAGAATTTTCATTTTTAGGTGAACTATCACTTTAAGCAAATAGGCTACAGGTAATATTAATATACAGTAACATTTTTAGCTGCATGGCTTTATGGTTCTGATAACATTTTTAGCTTGTTTTACAATAGCTAGTCAGGCTAGAAGACCTGCTCATCCACCATTTAAATCTAGCTGCAGCCTAAACCAGCATAGACCAGCCAACCATATTAGGCTGGTTTTAGCAGTTTTTTTTTCAGTACGGAGCAAATGTTTGATACGGTTTAGATAAAAAGAATAAACATTATTTTGTACAAGACATTAGCTAAGCTGTTCCATACACTTGCAGAAAATGATCACATGCTCAGGAAAAAGATCTATACGGGAAAGAGTAAGTTTCAACCTAAAGTATTGACCAGCATGCATGCATAAATACAAATAATACAAATATTGCACTGTGCGCTGTTTTTTCTTAGCAGGTCAGTTTTCATCCGTTTACATCAACAGGCCTGAAAATAAGTTTGCCATTTACATCAACAGTAACATTACACCAAACGCAGAGACCTATGAAAACTGCATTGACAATGATTATGAAAATGTGGAGATGTTTGATGGGACATGTGACTGAACAACTTCATCTGTCCATTATTTGTAATTCTGCAATATAATTGTTTTGTGCCGTCTTTTATCGTGAGTGATTTATTATGTAAATAAAGGCCGTAATATCGAGCTTAATTTGAGTCCGTTTAACAATCTGGGTTTTCCATTTGCTAACTGTACGATGTTTTTATTGGTTTTGCAACTGACTCACTCGCTTGTGCTGTAACCATAGAAAACCAAGTACACCTGGCTGCTGGCTGCAGTACGGGGCGGTGCTACATATGCCTCAACACATCTCATTGATTAGCAGGCAGGGTTATATTTAAATTGGGCCTACGGCCTAACCACTCTTCCCATTGGGGAATTGAAACCAGGAACTGAGGTTAAAAACGTTGTTCGACTTAATTGCGGTGCCGGTCTGACCGATTGTAATATGAACTCTGTATTTAATAATGTAAATAGTAAGATACAAAACTTAATACAATGTTACGTCAGGGGAAGTGTTTCATTCATATGTACGTTTTTAAGAAAAAGTATTTCTACTACTTGTAGGTTGATTTTGATTCTGACTTATTCTTTGCGAAATCTAACATACGGGTAGTGACTGTTTAGGGTGTATTGATAATTGTTTTTATTACTACACATATTATGGTTAGAATATGGTAACCGTAGCAGTTTGTGGTAATAATGCGTTTTTTTAAAGTCTTTGTTTGCGGTTTGTTCGTTTTAAAAAATATATTTAATTGTCTATGTATTTATTTAGCGTCCTTTACTTAGTAATTTTATCATTATTAAAATGTATTTATAATTTATTAGCCTACTTTTTTCTATAACTGTTGTTTAATCCAGGGATTTTCAAACTGGGAACCGGGGCCCTCCAGAAGGTTCTACGAGAACATTTTAGAGAAATATAAAAGATAAAAGAAAAATGACAAAAGTCTACTGAACATTGACAAATTTTGATGTGTTCATTTTTATTTCTAAGTGAAGAAAAAACATTTCTAAGAAAACAGTACAAAAACATTTAAATTGTTTCTCTTTAGGTTTGTACATCCATCTTTTTTTATAGCCAATTAGCATGTTGCCTTCATACAATCAATTATTATCCTTGTCTATAAAAATAAACCAACACAATAACTGAATTACTTCATTCAATCTATTCCAATTACAACAAATTCTCAAATATTGTCAATGAGAAGATGTATATGCATATACAGTGTTCACCAACCAAAAAGTGTTTCCACCTCGCCAACGATAACTTCTACTTCACATTGAGTGACGTTACGTTCTTTTTTATTTCCCGGACTATTTTTGGGCAACTATGGGCGTGACATGAAGCCTCAAAAGCTGCGCTACATTTAAAATTGATTGTGATTTATTAAGGGAAAACTGCGTAGGATGTGCGTGCGCACGGTTTTATAAATCCTATATTACAATTGTGATTTCATATCACTTACTGTTATGTTCTGTTATAAAGATATATTGTTGTACTTTGATATATTTTGAAACAATACAAAAAAGGTTGGGGTGAGACCCGCCCTTAATGTTACCCCACTCACTAACCAATGAGACGAGTAGAGAGCGGAGCGCAACGTGGAGCTCCGCCCCCATGTGTAGCCTGCACCCAGGACCTTGTCTAGAAAACCGACAAGTAAACTGTTGTATCACGTGTCCTCGTGAGCCGCGACGTCATGTGAACACACACTTCCGGGGGGGTGTGAGCCTCGATATGTGCATGTCTGGCAGTTCAAATGAAGATTCCTGGTTATGTAATGTAGCCTAAATCGTTTATCAGCACTATCCAGGGGTCCACACTCTTACAGTTACGTTGTGCAAACGCATACCCAGAAACACGGTATGTACCATTTTGACTATGTATATTAAACTAGAAATACCATTTAAATCAGTATATATTTGGGAGTCATTTGTGTGAGCAGGAAAGATCTGTGCTACGGGTTTTTCAATGGATAAGTTTGTAACTCGCTTAAAGATCAGAAACTTCTGATGGAAACGATGAATGAAGGAAAACTGCTAAAGAAATGCGAAGAGAATGTGTGCGAGGTGGAAGATGAGTTTTCTCAGCCTATCCCCTGGCAGAAGATCGAAGCGGAGAGCCTGGACTGTGACTACAGTTTGCTGTTTCATAAAGAAGAGGCTGATCGTCTTTTCAGCCAGTTAGAAGACGAGGTGGTGTATTTTACAGGTAACGGAGGCACTGTGCTACATATGTATCCATTATAAATACCTTTAGGAAATTAAAGGGATGTGATTGTCTTGTTTACAGCACATGTTTTTCCCATTTCTTTAAATATAGCATTTTCATTAATTTCTTTACTAAGGTGACAAAGCCAAGGTAAAAGTCTATGGAAAGATGCACAATGTTCCAAGAAAGCAAGCAACATACGGGGATGAGGGACTGGTGTACTCTTTCTCTGGCCTACATCTCATGGCCAGACCATGGACTCCCACTTTAGAATACATTCGAGATGCTGTCAGCAAGGCAACAGGCCATACCTTCAATTTTGTTTTGATTAACAGGTAATTTAACTGACTTTGTGATAAGATAAATGTCATTTGCCGAACATAACCTACAAATTATTCATTATTAAAGGTGAAGTTGTTTACTTCTTTAAACATCAGGTATAAAGATGGTGATGATCACATGGGAGAACACAGGGATGATGAACGGGAACTCAATCCTGCCTGCCCTATTGCCTCTGTATCTCTAGGGGCTGCCCGTGACTTCATTTTCAGACACAAGGATGCCAGAACTGGTCCTTCCAAACGTCACATTGAGCCTGTGAAGCTGGTGCTAGGCCATGGGAGTCTTCTGCTCATGAACCATCCCACAAACACATTCTGGTATCACAGCCTTCCAGTGCGAAAAAAGGTCAAAACAATACGCATCAACCTCACTTTCAGACACATAATAAAATCCACGGACAGAAAACACATTCAGAAAGAGTGACTGATTCCAGGACCCTCTTTCAAAGTTATATATGAAAGCTGGGTAAAATTTTCAAAAGGTTCCTAAAATTACTCTTATTGATGTTTAGCACAACCTGAGTGCATGTATATATGTACAGTATATCACTTTCTGTTAACCTATGACCATGACTGTGTAATGCATTTCCAATAAAGCAGTACATCGATCTCACGTACCATGATGTTTACATTGTATATGTGGTAACAAATCTCATATTCAGAAGCAACTCAAAGGAAATTGTATATGTGGTAACAAAATTAATTTTCAGAAGCACTTAAAAGGATTTCTTTTTATTGTTTTTGCTGTTTTTTTAGAAAACCAATAAACTACATGTGGAATAAATAGGTTAGACACAACCATACTTCTGTACAAGACATTTCTATTATAGACCTGGAAAAAAACAATATGGTCCCAATGAATACATTTTGCTAAAAGTTTCAAAGATTGAACTACAGAAGGCAATAGTTTGGCGAAAACATGAGGGTAGCAAAAACGTAATCGTATAAATATATACATTTTATTTTTCAAGCAGACGTAACCGAGTAATTTCGAGAAAGTCATACTTAGTGTTTACATTCCAGCACTGCTGGACTGAGTATGAGGTATTCACACAGCCGCTACCCATAACCTGCCTGTGTTACAATCTAATCAATGTCACGTTTTTCCTTGGACGACGACACATGCAGTCAGTACAATTCCTGCTAAAAGAAAAGTAATCGATGATTTGACATGTCATAGTTATGCACGTTTACATGCCTTGTGGAAGGTTGAATTGCTGTTGAAATGGCAACCAGCATTTCAAAGCATGGTTTGAACACCACAGTTTAACTTGAGCATTTGTGAAAATGAACAGGAATGAAGAAAACAAAAAACAAAACGCTATTTTTTCAGTAAAACAAATGTGCTCAACCAAGCAGGACCTATGCTACAAGCTCTGGTCTTCACATGAGAACTTGAATGACTCGCGACTAGTACCATTCGTAAATGTTGTTTTAATATATTTAGCTACTATCACTATCCAAACTACAGCAGCAGAAATCTGTTACTTTCAGCGTGATTAAAAACAGTGTGTCGACCTTCCTGAGTGAACAAGAAAAGGTGAGTGATGTAACTTTTTAAATCGTAAATGGCAGATATTAAAGCCAATTTTTAACTATGGTAGTTCCAGCGCCTTTTCCGTTAACAAAACTGATCTCAACCAGAGGAAAAGCACTAGTGACTGTGGGCAAAATCAACCATTGTAGGATCAGTACAACCTCACAGCTTGATTCTTTACTCATAATATCTTAAGATCTAGGCATGCCCTCTACAAAAGTGTGACTAAAAGAGACAAATGGTTTCTGGGTAAAAGTGAATTGATGGTTGTAGGGAAGAGTGAAGAACTGCAGGAAAAACCTCCATTTTGTTGTGATGCGTTTTGGAATAAGAAATGTGGATCACAAATGCGCAAGAGCTGTCAAGACAGTTAGCTTTCTTCAGAGGAAGAATCAGGTTTTCCTTTTTTGCTTGGAGGAGTGCCATCTTCCAATTCCTTCAAAAGAAACCAATTAATCTGTTATAAAACAGAAGATTATCTCTGATACGAGTTATACAAGCATGTGACATATTTAAGCATTTACCTGGGCCGATTTGGAAGAGTCTAAAAAGAGCTCTGAATCCCCATGTGACTTGCTGTCCCTTTTGGCTTTTGTTGACTCTGATGAGCAGTGATTTTGTTCTGAAAATAAAGTGCTAGTAGGTATTTCACCCTTAAAGACCACAAACATTACAGAATGACAGAAAATAACTTGATGTCAGTAACTAACCATTCTTGTGATCCTGAACAGATGTTTTGGAAGGATATTGGTCGCTTTTCATGTCATTGCTGTCACTCTGAGAAGCTGCCATAGGTTCAGGTGCCGGACTTGTGTTGTTGCTGGTCTCCTGCTTCAACGGGGATGAATCTGCGATGGAGCTCTGGTTACTGTTATCATCTGTGTGAGAAGAACAGATATAGAAAATGAAAAAGACATCATACAGTTCATCAACCCCCTCTATTGGTTAAAAGGATACTGATTTATTTGAACCATTACTTCAGCTATTATTTATAAAATTGTATATACAGAATGCAGGCCATTTCTGGGCTTCCAGCTTGATATTTTATACAAACACTTCCAAGACTGAAATTAATGAAGTAATACATATTCAAAACATGGCAAAAGCTTCTAGCCTACACAACCAAGCATCACTGCAGTGCATGTATCTGAAAATATATGATCACAAGACATGCCTCGCACAAGTAATAGTGTATGATAAGTTTCACAGCATTACCATGCATATCCATCATTCCTGGAGAAGAGCTGTTCTCAGGGGTTGTGACCTCCGAACCATATTTGTCATCTTTGCCCTTCTTCTTGCTTTTATTTTTCTGTGTTACAAAAACACATTGCATTGTCATTTTCCTTCATGACGCCTCCATTAAGACCAATCCCACAAATAATATCTCAAAAATGTTGCCTTTGCGTCACGCAAAAACAACTAAAAAGTAATGTTTTGTAATCACCAGCTCCACGGCGCGTCTAAAAATTGAATGTAATATTTTATGGCAAATATGGTCTTTATCTTTCACTTACATCATCTGATTTGGGCTCTGTCACTGGTACCCACTTGTAGATTCGCAATGAAGTGTCACCAACAGTCACCCATTTTTTCTCCCTGGACAATATCACATTATGCCACCATTAGAAAAGATATATTATTTTATTGTAGTAAATAAACATGATGCTGCTGTTTTACGTTATCTGGAAAAGACAAAATAAACAGTTTGAATATTTACATTTTTAAGTGTCATTCATTATAAACTTTTCATTTAGAAAAGACACTTTTAAGAGTTAGGGCATCGTTTCAGAAATTCGGTGGAGCTCAGTGACATTTACACAACACTTCAACTAAATTAAAGAGTTTTTTTAAAATACGTATATTCAAAACGACTACATTTTAAAAATGACTGTTGTGGCGTTTGTTAAATCTCGTACTTCAGTTTGTATTTGTCCAATGCAAAAACTTCATTCAAGGTGTGTAGGAGAAGCTGACGCTCCGCGCTTAATTTAAAAGCCCGCGTGTGAATAAAACTCTTCTCACGCGCCACTGCTCAGAAGCGCGAGACGACACGACCGAGAGTCAAACGCTACTTTTTGGTCAAGAGCATTTGCCTCTAGTTCTGTCGTCCCGGCCCGTTCGGTTACTATTCAGCCGGCATTACGGGCTCAAACAGCAAAGCCTTCATGTGACTACAACGAAATGGCTTCTAGGTTCAACCCACATAAAAATGTCAAGAGAAAATGCAGTCTACACTTTCCCAAACTCGTTCTCAAATGGCCGACAAAACACGAACTCCGCGAGCAAACGGCACAGCCGAGTGGCATATCTGAGTGAAATTGAAGTGGATTAAAGCCTCTCTTTCCTTTCATTTCATTGTTTCTCGTTGTCTCTCCTCCCCCACAGCCTGCCTGTGCTGTTCGTTAACGAGCAGACGCTCTCTCTTACCATTTCCGCACTTTTTCAATTGCAGCCATAACCCGCTTGATGTCATCTTTCGCCCTGCTCCGCGTCTCCGCTCGAACCGACCTGCCCGACATTACTGCTGTTGGTAAAATGTATTTTTGCTCGCTGCCTGTTTAGACACAATGCGAATGCACACAGCTCGGGAGTGAGGCGGGGCTTGTGCGCCTGCGCTGATGCCGGATGCCCTCGAAGCAGACACGGACACGGTCAATGCGGGTATGCGCTTCGCTCTTTTGTTAACCAACAGAAACAAAACATGCCATTTTAACAAGTCGCAAAGTATAATGATGCGATCGACGCAAAACCACGACATCCTAAAACAGTTTACAGATGTATTTGTAGAAAATAGAGACTGAATGCATGTTGGTGTGCTTTTAACGTTTATTTGGGTAGGCATGCCTTTATGTCCTCGTAAAGGGTTATAAAAAATGTGTACCGATACAACAGACCAGTAATCACATAAAGTGTAATATCGCCCCACTACACAAGCTTTCAACAATAGGTCACTAAAACTACATTTCAGATTAAGTGTCCTCTCGAGGAAGCTCCAAGGTGGCTGTTGAAAACCCCAGGATATCTGTGGCAAATGTCTCCATGCTGATTTCAGTGGGTAGCACGCTGTCCAACGGAGATTCTGAATCTATCAAAACATACACAGTTCATGTGAAAACACTGCTACATTTTGCAACACACTTTCTTGCAGCTAAACAGTCCTTGATTTTCACAAGTTAATAGAAATACCATGTTTATAATATAGAGAATGGAATGGAAATGGTGTCATGCTTTTAAAAATGATATGCATTTCACTCAAAAAAAGTTGTCAAGAAACATCATGAGGTTGTTCAGAGAGCTGTTACACACCTTTGCAGCTTTCTGAACTAAAACCAAGGAGAGTAGTAAAGCATTCAGCCAACTCATCCTCTGTCATGTGTTCACCTGAAATCAACACACAAATCTACTTTGGCTTATAAAATAAAGCATTTGTTTGCATTCATTGATGGAACCTTACTGAATCATTACGGAGACTGTTTAATGCATTGAGTGCCACGTGATATTCTCAGGCAGAAATTATTGTCATGTCTGTTCTCTGTGCCATTTCTGAGATCCTTTGAACTCTTTCATTTTATTATCATAATTCTAAATATATCTCACATGCATGGCACACAATTTATAGCCCTAGAAGAGTTCAAAAGATATTTACCTTTAGCCTGTAGTAACTCCAGCAGTTCATCTCTGGCAATAGTATATCTGCCCCTTCCATCTCGCCTTCCAAGCACCTGGAAGGCATTGCACAGCTCCTGTCTAGAAGTGCCAGAGGCAGGCCGGTGGTTGACATAGAGCTTAATAAAGTCTTCCAGGTCAATGTCCGTCACATAATTTCTGGTCTCAGCATAGCAGCTAAACTTCACCTCGTTCTCCATGTCTTCCAGCTTTAACAGGAAATCATTTTTTGACATTTTATAAAAGTGTAAGAGTTATGCTGAAAACCGCTCCCTCTTTCACTGATGACATTATAGTCCACTATATGGGGAAGAATTGAATGAAAGTGATTGAGTGATTTCGGACACTGACGTACAGTATATAGCCTGCGTCTGACAATACTGTTGCAGACATTCATCATAAACATAACGAATAGCTTATAGTAGTGGCGGACACCCAATATAGTGCACTATATAGGAGATAGGGGCGGTTTCAGACACAGCTTTAGTCTATCCATCAATGACAGATCTGAATGATAAAGGGAATTTGTGACTTTAAAAATACCTCCTGCTCTGTGGGATAGAAGTTAAGCGCTCTCATTAGGAAGGGCATGTCAGATAGAGGGATGCGTGTGGACACGAGCCGTGTTTCCATGGTATTGAAGTCCTGATTTTGTAATTGACAGTAGTAAAAATATTCCTCCATTTCCTATTCGAAACATAAAATTTTATAATTAAAAATAAATAAACAGACAATGATAAATGCAACTCCTAAACTAGTTTTTTGACTTTACAAAACATTTAAATAAGAAAAGTTCAAACCTTGAAGAGCTGTCCTTCTCTTCCTTCCTCCAGAAGGCTGTAGTAGGGCAGCATTTCTTTACCTCCTAGAGCAGCCAATGCCTCTAGTGATCTAAATAGGGAATATTGGAAATTAATACACAGTAGAAAGTGACGGATTCACGCTGATGGAGTGACTAACAGGATAACCCTTATATATAGCGTTTTTTATATACTTTCTATGATTTAAGGATATTTTGACATCCAAACTTACGATAAACTCAGCTCCCATGAGAAAACAGTGCAGTCTGGTCCTCCTGCAGTGAAAGCATATCTACCATCATAAGAGCAGGCCAGAGCATAGACGCCTGTTGAGTGACAGATAGCTGCGAAGGACTTGTGGGGGTTTCCATCCAGAGGCAGAATCTGAATGCCAATCTACATCAGGGAAAGGCAATTATTATATAAGGGTCCTCCCTCAAGCTCAGGGTGAAGCTTTAATAAGCATTAAACTGGCGTAATGAGTCATGACTTATACTTTATATATAATACGGAAGAGTCAGTATTAGTAAATGTATGGTTAGGTTGGGTGGGTTAAAAAACAGTATACCTTATCTCGTGTTATATATGCCATGTAACGAGAATTTGGGTCTCCATCCTTAGATGCTGGTAGGATGGCCATCTTTTTTACTGGAGAACCATACGAGGGCCCAAGGACTGTTTTCCTGCAAAAACAAGCACACTGTTATCAACATATATACAAAATCAAACACTGCTTTTGATACCCCTTATATTCCCCTTATCTTGTTAGCTGCTTGTTTTCGCAAAACTGCAGGTCTTCAGCCCACTTACATAAAACAATATGGTGTAAACAAAATTGTGGTAAACAAATTGGTGTCTCTTCATGAAATATTTGAATTTTATATAGTTTATATTTTGTTTATCTTAGCTATGCAGGACTAAAATATACATTTTCATTTGTATATCAATATATGCAGTATCAATTATTATCATATTTGAGTCCTGCATAGCTAAGATTAACAAAATATAAACTATATACAATTAAAATGTAACCAATGAAACAAGAATTTATTTTTGTTTAATGCACATCTATTTGCTATATTACAATAGATTTTTATCAGGAAGAAAGACATACGAATAAATAACCTTAGATTCTCTTTTTACTATGCATTTTGATATCTCTTACATTTTTCTCCAAGTTTTATACCTTTTGTATATATGAAACATAATTGTGACCCTGGACCACGAAACATGTTTTGACAGGTAGATTTGTACATAATCTGAAAGCTGAATAATTAAACTTTCCATTGACATATGGTTTGTTAGGATAGGACAACATATAACTATTTGAAAATCTTGAATCTGAGGGTGCAAAAAATTTAGAAAATCGCATTTAAGTTGTCTTTTAGAGGCGCTGTAGCAGGCCGTTTTTAAGGAGAAACATGGTTGTTTTAGCGCTCTCTATTTGCTTACCGCTGTAATGACATTGTGGAGAGTAGATGAACCCGAAAGCAGAACTTTTAAGCTTTACATAGATACCAATCTTGAGTGGGTAATTCCCAAATAACGGGCAGCATCGAGCAAAGTTTGTAGGCATGTTTCCTGCCATTTTTGTTTGTGATTTTGCTGCATTGACAAAGGTTTGGTATTTTTACGGTAGGAAATTTACAAAATGTCTTCACGGAGCATGATCTTAACATAGAAGAAAAATAGATAATTTTGACCTATAAAATGTTTTGTTGGCTATAAACCTGTGCTATATGACTGGTTTTGTGGTCAAGGGTCCCAATTAAGAAACTTCTGTTTCCTATATGGAATTTTGAATGTCATTTGAATGCTTGTATTGTACCATCCAATAATGCAAATGTATAAAAATGAACTCGGTTCAACTTTTTGCAAACCTGCACATTTTCGAGGTGGCATTAAAGAGCTTCATCTTATACATGCTGGAAGCTGTAAGGAGGAAGTGCTCAGGTGTCGGAGGATACCACAGCATGCAAGTGGGCACAGCACTCTGTTCGATCCGATCAGAACTCAAAATCATCAACTCATTTTCGCCACTGTTCAGAAGATCATACTCCACCTATTCCAAACAGACCAGATAGTTGTGAAAGGTACAAATTGAATACAGATGCTAGTGACAGAAATAATCTTTAGTCAAGCTGTGTTTATGGACCAAATAGGCAAACTGGTTTAGGTATTGGTGACATCAAGTGTCACACTACTAATGTGGTAGTTCTAGCTCTGACACATTTTAAAGATAACATCGAACATTCCCCCTTTCACAACAACCACACGAAGTAATTCATATCAGGTACAGAGGGACTCACAAGCTTGCGATCCATGCCCAGGGAGAGGAGACGGGATTGATTGCTATCTAAATCCACTCCAAACAGCAGGTCTTGAATGGGTTCGTAATGAGAGTGGTGTCTGCCCTGGTACATCCAAATCTCTTGCGAACCTTCTTTATACCGGCGCAGCAATGTCACAGCCTTTCCGGTGTCCTGTGAGAAACGCAATGGCAAGTACAGGTTTATCAATAAAATGCCAGCAAAATGTTTACAGGGCCAATTGGCACCAGTTTGTTTTGCCAATTCATATTTATTTAGACATGTTAAAGGAGTAACTGTCGTGGCCATGGGTTTTGCATCAAAAGGACTGCATGGGTCACTTAATAAAATAATGTTTGCATGCAAACATATAAAAATAACTTACCGCAGCTGCCAGGTAGAGTGAGTCTTGGGAGAAAGTGAGATGTGTAATTGCATCCTGACTGTACTGCAAACACTGGTCTTCTTCACTCTCAAGGGTATAGGCATCAAGAATTTGCAAAGCACCACTAGCAAAGCCCACCGCCAAGTAAAAACCTAGGGTAAGACAAATTGAGGAGAATGCAGGTTTGATATAATAAGTAAGACAAAATCCTTTATTGGGCTAAAAGCTAAGCTAATTCATTGGATTTTGTATAGAAATGACATAAGTTGTGTCAAAAGATAAAATAAACATAATTAAATGTCGTCTTGTAGTGTCAGTAGACTGTGCTAATATAAACATGAGCAAAGTTCTTGATTTTTTTGTATAGTTCACCTTGTGGATCATAGGTAATGCACTGGATCTTCTTGTGGGACTGGAAGACTCGGCTGCAGACTGCCTCTTTACGCTCATAATCCCAAACCTTAATAGTTCCGCTGTGGCTGCCCATAGTTACTAGTGGTTGTTTGGGGTGACAAGCAACTGCTTCCAGAGGTTCTGCATGTTCCTTCAGAAGAGTCTGTAGTACATTTTTCTGTGCGTTCACGTGTACTATAGTTGCTTGGGTCGTAGATAGCACAAAGTTTCTATAGATGGAAGGGATATATAAAATAGTATTGTAAATGTAAATTCAATGATAAAGGGGTCTCTAAATCCCTGCCTTTCAATATTGAAATAACTAAATGTTAACTTTATCCCAATTACCAAAAAACTTACTGACAAGATCTCAGTTTGATAGATGGCTCTTTTCTATTCAAGCACTGCATTCCTATTAGCAGTTTCAGGCCTAACTGAGGAACTTGAAGTGTATCTCACAATACTTGCTGATGTATGTCACAAAACTGCATTATGAGCTCTTTCTCGTAAGCCGATTTAGTGATAAAGCACTCAGTGAAGAAACAGTTTCTTTTGAAACTATTTTTTAACCCTTCTGGCACACATAATACTTGATAAAATAATAATAGTAATCCTGACCCTTATATCTTTTTAAAAACAGCATTCTATTAAGTGAAAAGTCTCTCACCTTATAACAAATGGTTTGGCATTCAGTGTGCAGTCTTCCTTATATCCTGGACCATTAGTGGAGGGTATTTCTTTCGAAAAGGAGATGGACCTGATAGGATCCAAACTATATTGACTGTACAAACTGATGAGCTTCAGATTTTCATCATAGAATTTGATGTGTCCATTCACATCGCCTGTGACCAGAAAACTATAAAAGAACAAATGCAAATGTAACTTCAATTGCATCATAATTTCAGATTTAGATGATGGTGGTTTTATTTGAAAAAATACATAGCTGCTGCCCTTCTGAAATCTCGCATCTCCATATTTATTTATTTTCTAAATCTTTATTATTAGTCACCCTTTGTGTTTGTCACTCGGTTTTGAAAATATCTAACCCATTTAAAGTATTAAAAAGTGCTTGTCAACTTTGGCAAAACATTAATCCTTTTAAAATAACAGCGTTTTTTGTAAATTTCTAGAAAAACAGCGAGGTCGAACATGCAAGGTTTCAGAAGGACCGCAATGCTATATACTGTAGATAGTCATATATATATACCATATTCATACCTGTCGATCAGGGTTAACACGGTGATTCCTGCATTCTGAAGAGGAATAACTTTGGTGGCTTTCCACACCAGGGGATCACGTGAGACTGATTCACTTTCCTTGTCCCAAATGACTATATACCCTTTTGAGGTGGCTGTTAAAGCCCGCACACCATCGTAGTGGAATATGGACTGGCTCAAGGAGCCTAATGCCACATTAAATATCTGAAAGGGGACATATTTTGAGTTCCATGTGAAAGCAGAACACCATCACAAACATTCAGACCAATAAATACTGTTGTTAATTTCCAAACCTTGTTAGAAATGTCAGGAGCTGAGTATTCCAAACACCCCATTTCCTGCAGCAACAGATTTCATTATTATTATTGATGTGAAGCAAACACTGCTAAAATAAGAAAACAATAGCAAACTCAACATAATTCTTACAAAGGTTAGATAAATAATTCCTACCCAAATGTAGAAGAGAACTTGACTTTCACTGTTGCTGATCAACTGTGTACTGTCAGAAGGATGGAAAAGTATCTGATTCTGAGTAAAAACATGAAAAACATCGATTTAAAGTTGACTTATAACCATTTAAAATTTTTTTGATAAAAAACAAGGTCACTTGTGAAATGTGTTGAAATTGATTTATTACCACATCCAAGTACAGTTTTGCAACATACCTGAAAACCATATTTTGGGCTGATGTCAACTCGACATTTTGGGCTAACACTTTCATCTGTCCAATCCCAAATACACACCCGCTAATGCATACGACACAGCACAAGATCGGTAGATTAGTGGATGGTCATAATGTTCTTTGATTTACTTTTCTGGAATCGTTACAACTAATATAAAAGTTGGTTCCATTAAAAGATAAGCAATCTCTTTTTAGGGCATCTGGTATCTCCTTGAGTAATTAAGCTAGATACAAAGCCCCAGCTAAATTTGTCTAAGATCATATCTACAGTATGTGTATGTAAAACAATGCTAAATAACATAAAACAAAGAGCTAAAACATGGGGACTACAAAATCACAACAGACTGCACAATATTGTCTTGCACTACAATGCTTTGTGGTTTCGAACCTGTGCTGTTCCAGCTACAGTTGCCAGATATTTTGAATCTTTTGATAGCGCCAAGGCAGAAACTCCTCCCTCGGGATGACAATCAAACATTGTCCGCACAGGAATTCTACAACACAGGCTATGAGCTGTTAACTAGACAGGGACAGGTTTTTCCATAAGTCTTGTCTGTCAAGCCCTACTGTCAATTGTAAGTGAGGGCAGGTATATTAAAATAACATGACTAAATAAATATAATATACAATCAAATACACTAAAATCGTGATGTATTTGTTAAAATGTTACCCTGTGTAAGAGTCCCATATGATAACAAGATTCTCTTGGCCCCTGTCAGCCGTCACAAGCCAGCGTCTATCCTCACTAGCACACAAGCAGGTGATTGGACTGCAATGGCCCTATAGACACCAAAAAAGTGACACAAAATTAATTTAATAAAAACACATTGGAAAACATATTTAGTAGATGTAAACGTTTGTAGAAATGTAGAAAATAACCACGAATTAAACAAGTGAAATCCACACATTTCCTAAAATAATGAAAGAATAAAGCAAAATGATTTTGAGAGTATAGGCTCTACAATACATTTGATTCATGCATTTCTCTTACTTGTAACAGATGCTGACTGTTGGACGTGTGATCACACATGACAGCAACATGAGCACAAGCATAGAGGATGACAAGCCTGTCTTCATCTTGCAGGCTAAAGACAGGTAAAGTTTGGTTGATCCCATAGGCCCGATCAAGGATCTACATACATGAAGTCCAAGGTTTAGTATCAGTAGCGAAAAAAATAAACTGAGGTGTAATAGCTTAATGTATTTCAGTCAGTATATAACACTCTACAGTACGTAACTTCTATTTTTTAGGGATAGTTCACTCAAAAAAATGAAAATTCTGCCCTCAATTACTCACCCTGAAGATTTTCTAACTTTTATAAATGTCTTTATTCTACTGAACACAAAGAAATGTATTTGAAAGAAAGATTGTAACAGTTTTGGGGCGTAGGACAACAATGGTATTCAGTGGTGCCCCAGAACAGTTTGGTTCCCCACATTCTTCAAAATATATTTTGTTGTGTCCAACAGAACAAATACAATTATTTGGAACTTGAGGGTAAGGAGGAATATATCCATTCAACCTTTTAACGCATTAGCTTATATGACCTAAAAATAATCTTTCACGACATGTAGGCTATTACTCTGTGTTTTAAATTAAGTAAGTGTTTGTAATTGTTTATTGTTCATTCTAGTTTACTGCGCATTACATTAACAGATTTTTTATAAAAAATGTATTATGTTGAAATGTAAAATGTTCTAATAACATTATCCATGATAAATAAATGCTGTAGATTATTATTGTTATTTTATGTTAACAAAATAGGTAACAAATTTAAATACAGAAATTACTTTGTAACGAGATAATATTTCCACTATATTGCATAAAATTTCAACTTTATTTACTGTTTTATCAAAACATACGTGCAAAAATATGCTCAGATGCATTTACCAATGGGTAAGTTTTGGTTCTGGTCTCATGGACAGGCAATGATGTTGCTGTGTAAATTTGAGAGTCCACAGTTCCCTCTTGACTGGATAGTTCAGATCTTTCGGTTCCTTCCTTTTTATCCTCCCGTTTCCTTTCTTTCTTGTCATCTAACAATTCTTTCTTCATTTCATTATCCATCGTGCTTTCCTGTTCTTCGGCATCGTGTGTTTCTTTTTCAGTCACATCAGATGGAGCTCGAGTGACGTAAGACGCCTCGTTCGCCGTTGACATTTCTCGTTACCAGCCAGAGACTGATAGAGAACAAGTAACCACACAACCGGATTTAAGATGTTGCAGATCCAGAACACAATTGGGTTTGCCTGTTGAATGTTGTTTATGTTTGCTTATTTGGCTAATGTGCGTCTTTTTGATTATAAATGTCGTTCGAACACGTCAAAGTAACTTACCTATCCAGTAGCCACTTGTTACCCCACGCATCTGGTTGCTAAGATACGGTCACGTGTGAGTGCAACAGCCAGTTCTGCATAGGTAAAAACTAAATGCAGGAGGACTCAATGGACCAAAGAGCAAGGTTATAATCCATTTAGATTCATTTCTGCGTTTTAAATAGTAGTTTTTTAGTTTTTTAAGTATTTTTTATTATAAATGAACAACATAAAATTGCATAAAATTTTCAGCAAAACCATAGGCTTGCGACGTACGGTTTATTTTTATTTATTTGTTAATATTAAAAAATTCTCTCAGCAACGCTTTTAAGGAGTGGCATCAATTAAGTACTTTTGGACTGTTTGACGGCGAAGTATAAAACAACCAAACCTAGAATGAAATGTATTTATCAATGAGAATTATCAGAATAACTGGTTAGTAAATAGGGAATTTGACAGCGTATATTACATCAGTCACCTAGTGTGTCAAAGCACATAGCCTACGCTCAGAGTAATTCGTCCACTTGCGTTAAATAGTGCGCTATATTTGAAAATAGCGTCATACATAACTCACAACAATTGAATTGCCTGTATGAATGGGTTAACGTATAACGTGCTACGTATATTTACATCTGTAACTGATGTTAATTTCACCCCAAAAATATAGCGACCAAAAGGTGCACCCACATTCCTGGGACGTGCATATATCCTTCCGCCAGTTTTTGTGGCTTTTCATACTGTTTAGGTCTATCGGTCATTGCCGAAGCCCAGCGTGAACTGTGTATGTCAGAATATCGCATTTAAAACAGCAAAAACGATATTACCGGGTTGTTTTTTCTGTAGACATCTAAAACATATGGATCGCCCGTGCTTTGGTTTTACAACAGGCTAATTTGTCTCTTTCGAGGAGGAAATAAATCAGCATAGCTAGCAGAAGTAGCAGCATTAGTGGAGACTCGAATAACTGGAGGAGTTGCTTTACACGTTGGCTGTCACTAGATCAACTGTCAGCTAACACGTCAAGTACCATATTCCGCACTCGTCCGCGGTGTGTAACGTTTTTTAAACAGCCAGATAACTCTGCTTAAGTCGTCGTTTATGGGATCACCATGTCCATGAAGCCGCAGGCCGGTGGTAATCGCAAACCCGGCGGAAGCAACAGCGGAGCCGCTGCGGCCTCCGGCACCGGGGGAGCAGGAGGTGTCGGACGCCAGAACATGGGCAGGTGGGTACACACACCCTGGAACATGTTTTAATGTACATTATCGTGTGCCTACATGGGACGATTATGGGATGCGACACCCCTGCACTCGTGTCGTAGTTTGAAATGCAGGTTGTGAAGTAGCAGTGAATGGGATTGCGCGTACAGTAAGTAGGCCGATATAGGCCAAGTTCACATGACGGCGATCCACACGTTAATGGCCGCAAAAAAGGGTTTGCGCCCATCGCAATTGCGAATGAACATTATGATCCACAATACAAAACAGTCTCTCATGTAAATAAAGATAGGCTGATTGTCTGATGTGTGCAACAAATCTAGGATATTTAGCTTGTAATTGCCGGTGCTAGCATCGCCCAATGTATTTTCTGTCTTTTAGTCCGTTAACATTTTAAGAACATCCGCAAAATAGCCTAAGAGCCATAGAGTTACAGTATTCGGAACAGTCATTAAAAAAACATTTATTTTAGTGATGTAAGCAAAGTCAGCTAACTAGCCAATATTTATTTGCTTATATTGTTACTAGTCTGTCGCCTTAATCTGCGTGACGTCTCTGTATGTCGCTATGTGGTGACAATGAAAGATATCCAGAAATTCATAACGTTAATGTCACCTGATCCTCGTACGCTAGTCTGTTTTTAAGTTTCGATCACGACATGTACATCGCACATCTGTTCTTTCCTCTATTCATCTTTAAAACATTTTCGGGCTGTCGTTTGATGAGGGTGGGCTGAATTGACAATATGGGAATTTTCCTCCAGTGTGAGCTGCCCGTGTCACTGTTAAGAATGATAGTCGTCCAGTTCCCTATCGTAAGGTAACGTGAGGACATCAGATGAGATCTGCATGTTTCCAGTTACATATCAGATGGGAAACAAACGTTTCATAGTTGAAACAATTCTTTAGGCGCATTATTATTTCTTATGAGAGCAGCGACGTGCGCTTGCCAAAACGAGCGCTATGGTAGAAGAACAGTCAATCCACTATCTCTTTCATCCTTCAAGTTTCCAGGAGGTTCCATGTATAAAGTCCGTCTTTGAAACATGACGTTTGTGTGTTCAACTTTAGAGCATGCTGTGCTACTCTGTAATGAATTAAATAGTTACAGTTCATATTTCTCTGTAAAGGTCTCAATAACGTGAGGGAATTTGGTCTTTGGTGACACTCACATGGTTGCAGCGCATGAAGAAAAGTGTAGAACAATATTGTGAATCCTGAGTCGTGCAGTGAAGCCTTACCCTCTTCCCTGTAATGCTGCATTTGATTTTCTTCATGCTAAAATACAGCTATAATTCATAGTTTTTATTCAAATTCCGGGTCTAGCCTACGATGTAAGGAAATGGTTCGTACGAGTTTGTGGAACCTCTTATCACACATGCATATTTGAGGTATAAAGGCGTTCTGTTCAGGATTTTCAGTGACTTTAAGAGGCACATTCTGTAACCAAAAAATAGCTTGTAAATATAATAGCTGAAATTCTAACTTTCAGCTTTGAATTTACACTTAAAAACATAAATGTTAAAATTAAAAACTTTTTCTGAGTCTCTGACCATAAGCTTACTATTTGGTTTGGGCTTATCGCTGCGTCTGGCAAAGCTTGTGTTTTTGACGTAGGGTTGTAACGGTACCGTTTGACAGTATATCACGGTAATAACACGCACCGTGATCATACAGTGAACATTTGCTTATCTGCAGTGGTAATAAATAAATAAACCTGATGAAGAATCTGCGCAATGAAGAATCGCGTGCAGATGCAAGCGTTGCATCATTATTTTTGTTGCATTGTGCACCAAAACAATTCTTGTTGCTTCATAGAATAAAGGTTGAACGGCTGTAGTTACATGGCCTATTTTAACGATGTATTTACTTAAAGGTCCAATGTATGAAATTTAGCAGGATCTAGCAGTTTGCCAATTGCGACCAATGGCTCACTCCGCCCCCCTCCCTTTCAAAGTACTATGGTGGCTGACACAGCACGAAGTTGCTTTCACGTTTTTGCTTCAATACCAAAGTATTGTGTAACGTATTTACTAGGATCGGCCCGATAGATGATGACATCGTCCATCGCAGATGGCTGACAGCCATCGCGATGTTGGGCTGGTATCGTGATTCCCCTGCATGATGCAATTTTCATCATCAGGAGGGTCCGCTGTCATGCACACATCCTGTTAGTGTACAGCACAACAAAAGTTGACAGCCAAATCCACAGTATGACATGAAAACTGGTCGCAAAATGCGATTTGGTGGAAGTCTGGAGCTATCTAGCAAACTGATATAAGCCGCGCCCCGATGTCATCGTTCATCACAATGTTTCACTCTAGACCAGGGTTCCTCAATTAGTTTTCACCAAGGGCCAAATTCTACTAACAATAGCAAGTCAAGGGCCACCGACTATAATTGGATAACTACAATGTTTGTTCTGCTATTATTATTATTATTGTCATTATTATTATTATTATTTTTACAGTTGTTTATTTGTTTTAAAAAAAATCACAATATAAATATGTTTTTTATTAGTTCTATTTCCTCAGTTTTGATAAAACAGTAACATTATATTCACAAACTCTCTTCAGCACACGACGAGCTCGGAAACGACGATGTGGCAGACTCGAGCTCTCGCGAATAAAGTTTACCAGCCTCGTGACTGCATCCATCCTCTCTTTCATTTTCAACACCGATTTATGAAGCTAGTGCTTATCAGGCCTTTTTGATGTCCAACCATTGAGGGAGCCCCGTCAGTAACGACAGAAACAACTTTGCTCAAATCTAATTCATTATTTTTAAAGAACTCCGTTAGTTCGTTAAAAAGTATTTCACCGGTTGTGCGGCCATGCATCGGCAGCAAACAAAGCAGCTCTTCGCGGAAATCCTTCCCATAAAAAAAATCGGACAAACACCGCTGTGCAATGTCGGTTAGTTCGCGAGACGAGTCTATTGCGAGTGATATGGCTTCTGCTTTCTTTATGTCTTATAACAGATTAGACAGGCACTCACCCGCCAATGGCTCCACTCTTCTTGTTCCTGTGCAATCAGATAATGGAACCTGCTCCGTTACCATTTTCTTTATTTTCGCGTCGTGATTTAGAAGTTTATCCACCATGTCAGTTGCACAGGTTTTAATTAATTCGGCGTCAGTGAACGGTTTTTTGGCCTTTGCCAGGTTCCAAGCCACACGTAAGAATGCTGCGGTTACAGGCTTTCAGAATGTTCCTTATAACTGCATTTGAAATTTCTGCGCAATGCCCCGAAATGCCGTTTCAAGTTATGATTCTTGCAGACCGCCACGGTCTTGTGCATAATAAACACGTTGGCTTTGCATTGTGGTGGTCAGGCAAAATAAAACAAAACTGTTAAGTCCATTCGCTTTTAAATATTCTGTGTCTACCTTTGTCTTTTTTACAATCGCCATGATTTCGCTGTCAACCCTTGTCACTAGCTGTCACTGAACCTGCGCCGTTTGCATTTTCGCGCCTGCATTGTGATTGGCTGATGGAGTACCGCGAGAGCTATGTGAGATCAGAGTGCTTCGTGTGTTTTCGTGCGGTGATGTCATGCCAACCCAAATGAAACTGAATACACTTTTAGTGCATCAAGCGGGCCAAAAAAAATCATTTGCGGGCCGGATGTGGCCCGCGGGCCGCCTATTGAAGAGCCCTGCTCTAGACATTGTCCGATGCGAATCCAGTACCTCAGAGATGATGTATTTTTGTAGGCTAACCCGTACGTAAGCGACAAGCTGCTTCTCTCGACCGAAAGCCTATGCATTTTTCCCATTGACTTTTGGAAGATCGTAAAAAATTAACATATGTTAATTTATTTACACGTTTGGTCTATCAAGATCATCTTTACAAATTAACACCACATTTGTTACTTTTGTAGCCGAAATACAATCGGCAGAAGTAAAAAGCTAACACGTTGTTATTATCAGACTACACTTAAGGTTGCTCGAATCAACTTCACCACCACCCGCAAGCCTCTGATAACTAAGTAATTACACTGTGAATGAATATGCATCTATGTTATAAGAGATTTTTGCACATGTTGCATTATTTGTGAGCTTTATATGTGCGATGACGGCTAACGTCCCCGCCAAAGGAAGTAGTCGCTTTTAGCAAATTGTTAGCAAACACAGTTTTTAAGACACAATAAGGCTTTAAAGAATCACAAGCGGGTTATAATTGGTGTCTTTTGTGTCATAGAATAAAACGTGTAAATATTTCGTTTTTTTACCGCAGATCTTATTCCGGGTGATTTACCAAAAACCCATTCAAAAATCTCATAGACTGTGGAGCGATGAAACCGGAAGTCCTAACATGCTTACTCGCTTCTGGGTTTTGCATACAAAAATACGTCATCTCTGAGCTTCTCTATTTGGTAGACAACACCCAACCCTAGTATTTACGTGCTCTATAGAGCAGTTTAGTCAGTTTAGGGCTATAAAATCAACATGGTGAATACCATGTAAGGGGGCCCGTGGTGTATGTAGATGGAAAAAGCTAATTCTAAGGTGATGATAACAGAACGCTTCATTATGTAAGATCTAGGGGTGGGAGGTATGACCAAAAATCTATTTCACGGAATGAGTCATTTTATTTCACGGTAACAATCTCCCATAATAAATCTCTTCTACCTCATTTTTCTTAGATTGATTTAATTAAATTATTTATTACAGTTCATTTAAATTCCCTCCATAGTTAAAATGTAGGCACGTTATGAAAATTGACTAAAGATATCAAATTAAGTGCTAATCCGATTTATTATTTATTTAGGTAACACTTCAGTATAGGGGGCAATTCTCCCTATTAACTAGTTATTATTAGCATGCCTATTATTTGCATATTGGCTGCTACCTTTGCATATCGGCTGCTACCAACTACCTTACTAACTATTAATAAGCAACAAATGAAGAGTTTATTGAGGAAAACGTAGTAGTTAATGGTTTGTTAATGGGGAGAATTGCCCCCTAAACTGAAGTGTGACATTTATTTATGTTTATCTCTTGGCTATATCATATGTATACAGAAGGAAGATAGACAACATGTAGAACAATGAAGTATGAATGTATGCAAACGGAAGGTAGCAGCACATCAGGTCGAAGCATCATCACACGTTTCAACGCAAGGATTATTTATTATTCAACGCATACAATTATTGAACACAATAAAGTTAATGCAGGATCCGTTTATTTGGTCATCCTTTGTCTAGGGTTACATTATATAATCACGATCTTATTCATGTAACTTGGCTGAAAATGCTGGTTGAATGCGAGCTAAGCGTTCTACCCCAACAAATGAAAGCCAACCCCAGACTTTTCGTTTACAAGGTCTGACTGACATTTTCTCTCTGTATATATGTTTTTTTTTTTGTTGTTGCCTCAGCTGTTTTTATAGCTACTCAACATCTGGTTGCATTTGATAAAAATGCATACATGCCGAGGACAGTGTGTCTTTTGACACAAACACCACCACACACTTGACTTCTATTGGTTTACAAGTCTGACACGATATTGATAGGTTACGATATTTTGTGTTGACATTTCTGCACATTCTACCTTTTTCTGATTATTATTATGAATCCGGTAGTCTAACCAAAATACAAGAAACTCGAAGGAGTTCTTCAGGAACATCACAACAACCCAATATCACAGAATATATTATCAGTCACTTCTTTCTCATTACAGCTCTGGCTGTATGCCAGTATATGTGCTGTCTATTGTTACTTGGGTAGCACATGAAATCTTGCTCCTGGGAGTGTGTAAATAAAAGACATAGTTGTCTGTAAATCTTTGATTGTAATTTATAGTTTGTGTTATCAATTTTAATCGATGGTGTGGTTTTCTCTCTTCCTTACAGAGGACGCAACAATGCCAAAGGACCCTCCACTCCAGTATGTTATGCTTTCTCCAGTGCCTTGATTTGTAACATTTTTTCTAAACTGATTTACATTCAAATGTACTTCTATGGATTTATAATTTTTTAATGTATACTTTTATCAGCCAAACAATGATTTTTTCATGTTTCTTTAAGGTGGCCTTCAGTGGAGTTTATGCAAACATGAGGATGGTTCATGTTTTGACCTCAGTTGTGGTGAGTCAAAAGACTGCAGTTAAAACATTTTGTTTATAATTTCTTTCAGCTGTTTTTTTTTCCATTTTAAAATATGAATTAATTGTTCACTTTGCAAATATTTATTTCACAAAAGTAGGGATGTAACCTCATTAAAATACCTCTGTACAATAATACCTTGGAATAAAGTCAACAGTACGATATTTATTGCAATATTTAAAATGACAAATGATGACTTGGAAATTGCCATAAGCATCCTTGTTTCTTTGTCCTCTAATTATAACTGTTGCTTTGAGGTATGAGTTAAAGTATAAAATGGTACAAAATACCTAAAAATCCCTTTTATTAAATAAAATAATTGCACCAGAAGGACCATGACAAAGGTAACATCTACAATTTTGTTGATTTGTGCTTTTGACAGGGAACCAAATGCGAGCTTAAGGTCAAAAATGGTCTGATCTATGAAGGAGTTTTTAAAACATATGGCCCAGAGGTAAGGAGATATGTCAATAGCTCTAATCCTATGCATTTAAGTCATCACTGTGAGAGTCAAAGAAGTCAGATGATATGAACCTATAGATTAAACAGACAAAGTAAATAAGATATTTAAATAATATTCATAAACAATGCACTGTGCTCTTCCAAAAGCTTTGGTTTTACTATGTCATTAATTTGATGCACCATATTTTAATGCACATTTTTCACTCCTGTGTTGTGGTTTTGGGATCTGCAGTGTGATATTGTCCTGGATGCTGCACACAGGAAGAGCGTAGAGCCCAGTGTGGGCCCTCGTCGTGAGGATATTGTGGAAAGCATCATCTTTAAGTCTTCAGATGTAGTGGTGGTGCATTTTAAAGATGTGGACCTGAACTATGCCAAGAAAGGTAAGACCTGCACGGTTCTGCTGTGTAATAAGAGTTTCTCCCTGCTTCTACATTGGCTACTTTAGAGGTTTAAGCTGTGAAATCTGAATGCATGAAAAGGTGTTTTCTAATTGGAATAATGCAATTTATCTATAAACATAACTTATAGTATGTAGATAAGAACATTACAGAGGCATTTCACAAGACATTATGAAATGTGCTTGTGCAACTGCTGTTTTTTTGTCTTTGAGCTGCCCACTATTAAATCTTGTGTAAAACCGCGCCTTTAAATCTGCAGTTACCAAAAGTCACAGGGGTCCCGCACGATTGGTTGCTTATTTTTCTTGAAAAACAAAAAAGCCAAAACATACTCTGCGCAATAAAGCGGTCTTCTGAAATCTGTATATTTAGTATATTTTGTGTAAAGGATCTTACTGGCCTAAGGCCTGATCTAGTTGAGTTACAACTCGAGGCGCTTCATGAAAGGAAATGTTTTTGCTGGGTTTGTAATGTTGGGCCAACTGGGTCTAATATCACATGCAACTCTTAACACTTAAGAATAAAGATTTCATAGGCAATACATGCTGTGTCCCAGGACTTTTGTGTTGGATTACTGCTAAATTGTATGTTGATCAGTTTTTATTTGCAATACATTAAACCCAATGTGTATATTGTCTTTACTAACACTTACGTGGTAGTTCAGCCTCAGAAATCTCTATTGCTGTAGGTATAGAAATAACTGGCTTAGTTGAACCTGGTCAGTGACTGTCTCATACTGACCCGTTCTTTATTCTGTCTCTTTTCTCTTAAATGTCTCTAGTCTCATCTGATGCAGGTAATGCAATCCTATCGTCTTTATAATCTCTGTTTGTTTTGGTGCAAAGTGTGGTGTTGCTTGGTAAAACTTTCAATATTTCTGTTTTTTATTTCTGTAGTTGGAAAAAGTTCATACATGTTTTCATAACATTTTCTTAAATGCTTAGAAAACAAATTGAAATGCATGGATTTATCACAATGTATTTATTTTTAATCTTATCTTTTTGTATGTACTGTCATGTGCTCTGTGATCTCTAACCTTGGTCTTATTCTGTTGAAGGCCATGTTCTCAGGAATCTAGCTCTCTGAATAAGGGGTGAACGATCTGTTGATGCGTTTAGATTTTTACAAGCAAATCTGGGTCAATCTGCAATCATTTAAAGTTTAATTTTAAATTAATAATTAAAATTACTCCATTTCAAAAACACAGAAAGTCTAATCTACAGCAATATATACACAACTTGAAAAGATGTGCTTACAATGAGTTTCCAGTCTCTCTTTTCTTTATTTGCACAATTTTCAGTGATAGCCAGGACCAAAAAAGCTGAATAAGCTTTATTTTACAACAGCAGCCTAAACCTAACAACCAGCTGTCAACCTGCAGCATTAAAGCAATATTTAAAAGTAATATTTTAGCCAGTGATTGACAAGGACAACTGTTTTTACCTTTTAATTATAGAATGAAAGTGGCTTTATTTTATATGCTTATTTCTATGAATGGACATTTACACTGGTACACATTAGAACCCATTATAATTTAACATTTTGTCCACACTGGATGCGAAAACACGTTAAGAACAAGACGTTTTCGCTTCGCGTCCGGTCGTGACACAGTGTAAGTGTGGCTTTTATGTGGAAGGTTATACAAAATATTTTTAATCTATGTTTTACGTCACAAAATCGCAGGTTTATTTAATGTTTAATTTTGACATCTGTGTTGGTTTGAGTCACTGCATTTAATAAACTCTGACAGAGGAGGTGTCACAGACGGAAAGATAAAGTTCTCTGGTTATAAATATTATTGCTTTTATTATTCATTTTTCAGGACTGAAAAGGAAATGTGAAATTAAGCTTTGCAAAGATTTTGCTGAGTAGGAGGACATACTCATGTGTCAACATCTGTTCTTGCTCCTGGGACAACAATCTTGTTGAAATAAAATTCGATCCAGTTCTGTCAAAGAAATACTTGTCTTTTAAATAGAGGTGAATTATGGATTGATAAGAGCTTTGAGGCATAGGTTATGCACTCACCTTCTCTCAAAACATGGAAGAGAAACAAACGACCGACCCAAGAATGTGTTGGACCCAGCAAAATCAAATTCACCTCCTTGTTTTCTGAGAACATGGCCTTATTGTGTGTGCTGTTATGCAATTCACCAAGATTGCTGTTTTATGTTTGCAATCCTCACAGTTGCCCTCCATTTGTGTCTGTTCAGAAACACCTCTTTTTCATTGTCACCATATATCACACATGTGCATGGCTGTTTTTTTGCACCTTGGCGGTTTTGCATCCTAGTAAGTAATATTAATTTGGTTATGTTCGTGTATGTTTCATATATGTTAAAGATAACTTCACAGACAGTGCAGTGAGTGCTCGTGTGAATGGGGAGCACAAAGAGAAGGATCTGCAGCCCTGGGATGGAGGAGAGCAGCACATCTCGGGCAGTATGGAATCTCTTGATACAGACCTGGTAAGACCACAGTCGGGGAACATAATGTAACTGATCATTTTAAATGATAACTGCAATCTGTACAATTTCTTAATTGTTTAAACAATAAGCCACTCAATGTTTCTCATGGATAAGGATTTTATAAAACAATGCTGTTACAATGACTGAACATGTGAGATGTGGCCTGAACTGTCTGTGGGTGACTCAAAATTCAATCTGGTTTGTCATTTACTGTTGAGCCTGTCAAATAAATGCCTTTTATAATAAAAATGGTCACAACATCAACAAGATGGAAGGCAACAAATGTGATATTTTAGTTGATTGAACGAAGTTGTTTTACAGTTGGTGCAGTAATATCAGATTGTTTTACAATGGCCTGACCTATTAGATTTCAGAATTTTGTTTTAAAAGTATGTATCCCTCTTCTCAGTCTAACGGTTGGGATCCTGATGAAATGTTTAAATACAACGAGGAGACATACGGTTTGAAGTCCACCTATGACAGCAGCTTGTCTTCATACACGTAAGTGAAGACCACCTACAGTATGATTTTAAATGATTATTATAGTGTTTTGCTTGACCTTACATGCCTTTTGTATCAGTGTTGTCGACAAAAGTATAATTATACAAACATTCTTAATACTTATTAATACAAGGTTTTGAAATGGATGCCTTTGAATAATGATGAAAATGCAGTCCATAAGAGCTGAGCATAGATTTGAACTAATTCAATGCATCTCACGGTAAAACCTCAAAAACTCACATTCTAGGAATTCTAGGTAGAGGATTCCCGCAAACTATACTGAAGATGTTAACATTTTTGGACTTTAGGCCTTTCGATGAGTTACCTATTGCTCTAAATTGTGGAAAAATATTTTTGCTTTCTCTAACAACCCAGGGTGCCCTTGGAGCGAGACAACTCTGAGGAGTTCCTCAAGCGCGAGGCTCGTGCAGCACAGCTTGCAGAGGAGATTGAGGCCAGCGCCAGCTACAAGGCCCGCGTGGCCCTGGAGAATGACGAGCGGTCAGAGGAAGAGAAATATACTGCTGTGGTGCGTGGAGAGAGAGAGCTTCACAGCCTCAACAGGTGAACCTTCAATAACACTACCACTGCTTTGTCTGTTTTGTATTTGGATCACGTACTAGTGCTAGTTGCTTAATGAACCTATTTTTTATAGGGAGAATAAATACATTCCCCCTGTTCAGAGGAATAAAGAAGCAGGCATGTCATGGGGAGCTGGGCGTCACCCACACCCAGGTGGGCCACCCGCACCCAGACCTCACGACTACAACACAATGGATCAGCGTGTAGTAAATGGAGGTACAAGATGATTTATCTGCTTGAATTAGTTTTGGGTGATGTACAGCGTTATGCACATTACCCACAGCAGTAACATCCAGGTCATCAGACCCAATGACATAGATTTGATCTCAATTACACAATGCACATGGAAGACAAAGTTTTGACATAATGTTGTAATATTTAAATTGTCTAATGTGATCCTAAATAACAGACTTCTTTTTTGCCGAAGGTAATGTGTGTACATTTTTAAGTTTGGTGACTGAGTTATAGGTGGTCCATGCCTCTCTTTGGACCACTACAGAGCCCACTTTTATGCCCATGTCTTAATTTTTGTCCACGCCTACTGCCAAACAGCTTCCTTTTAGGCCTCCTATTGTGTCTATTTATCTTTCCAGAATTTTGACAGACCATGGTTTGATTTCCCAGGTAGCAAAGATATGTTGAGAACTATTTAATGTTCATTTAGCATTGAGTCAACATTTTATCAATTATATTTGAGCTCAGTATAATTTCTGTTCTAGTGTCTTGAATTTGCAACTCCCCAGTATTCTTTCTCATAACTCTATGCTTATCCATCACTTTTTATTTAACCACCTCAAGCTATCGTTTTTAAGGTTTCTTTAAAATTTTCATGTCCATTTTACCCTTTCTTTCTCCCTTCTCTCTCCCTTCTCTCTCTCTCTTTCCCTCGCAATGAAATTTTTCTTTCCTCTCATTTCCACTGATTTAATTTCTATCAGGTGCTCACCCTTGGCCCACACGCTGTCCATCTCCCTCCTCTCGCCCTCCGTCTCGTTACCAGTCAGGCCCCACCAACTCTCTCCCGCCCCGGGCGGCCACGCCCACCAGGCCTCCCTCCAGACCCCCATCCAGGCCCTCGAGGCCCCTGTCTCACCCCTCTGCTCATGGCTCCCTGGGGCCAATGTCCAACATCCCAAAACGCCTGTCCTCAGAAGGTACCAGAAACTCAAGACTGGGCAGCTATTGTGTTTTGGCACCACTGCTCAGGTTTACGTTTTGCAATCCAAATGCCTGATCCAAGGCTTCCACTAACAGCTGTGGGACTTTCTTTGTGTTTTAATAAAATAACTCACCCCTCCTCTTGTTCCAGTTTCTATAGCCACCAGCCTTTCTATGCATGACTGAAGTGTTTTTAGGCCACGTTTTATTCTCACGTTTTTTGGTGTGCGTTTAAGTGCTGGGTGTGTATTTTGGCAATGGATTGCACAGATGCACTTTAACATTGGGGACACCAACAAGCAAATGGCAATGACGATGGTTTCCAGTTAAGTGACAGCCTCTTCAGTTAAAATATAATATAGCTGTAAAAAACATGAACATTTAGTTCAAAATTACTGAAAGGGCTTAGTAATGATTCTAATGGTATGTGTTAAAAACAAATGAAGATATATTCAGATATATCTCCTACATATTTAAGTCTCATTTATTTTGGTTGGTGACCCTTGTCTTTTTTATTTTACGGGATTTTTAATGTCATGATTCACTAAAACTGCACTGGGTTTGGAGAATACCACCTTTAGACAAATGCCCCAAACTTGGATATATTTCGTATTATGAAAATAAGAAATCTCATCTCTCTGTGAATGCAGGTCCTCCACGAATGTCGCCCAAGTCACAGCGGACCCCCAGACCTCATAGAGTGGCCTCATGTCGGGGCGGTGGACCTCCTGCCGGGGATTTTATGTCTCAAGGTGCCGCGGAGGGTTCAGCTCCTCCACCTGCTCGTGGAAGCCCATCTGGAGGAACCTGGTCATCTGTTGTTAGTGGTGGTAAGTCTTGGGCTGTAAATCTCATGTTGTGAACACTGTCTAAGGAATAAAACTACTGAATAAATGTACGTCTTCCTTTCAGCGCACAGACCTCGTTCACCTAGACAGAGTAGCGTTGGCGGAGGTGCCCCAAACCCCTCTTGTGTGTCTTCCCCTCAGGCTGGCACAGTGCCAGTCGACTCTGTAACAATTTCCACAATAGCGACATCACCCACAGCAGCAAACCCAGCCACTAACCCGGATGCATCTCCAATAGAACAGGGTGAGAAGTTCGCACAATATGTCCCATCTAACAGTAAAGCTTGGAATTATTTCTGCGCTTTAAAGGTTATGTAAGAGTTAGATACTGTTCAGCGATACTTAGTTATACATCACCCAAACAAAAAAAAACTGTCATCTTTTACTCACCTTCAAATTGTTCCAAATGTGTATAAATTTATTTGTTCTGATAAACACAGGGAAAGATATTTGGAAGAATGCTTAAAACCAAACAGATCTCAACACCCATTGACTCCCATAGTAGGAAAAATTACCTTATCATTTTTTTGTTCTATTGAACACAAATTACATTTTGAGGAATGTAGGACAACAAACAGTTCTGGGGCACTTTTGACTACTATTGTTTTTTACCTACTATGGTAGTCAATGGGTGTTGAGATCGGTTTGGTTATAAGCATTATTCAAATATCTTTCTCTGTGTTCATCAGAACAAAGACATTTATACACAGTTTGAACAACTCGAAGGCAAGTAAATGATGACAGAATTTTCATTTTTGGTTGAAGTATCCCTTTAATTTAGGACTTTTTTGTACAAGATCTTAAAACGGTTATTTTTTTAATAGCCAAAGAGTCAAGAATACAAGAGGTAAGGCAGAATTCTCCCAATGCCAACAAGGAGAACGTGAAGCCTCTTGAAAGTTCTCGATCCATCAGCAAAGGTGTGTATCTGCAGTGATTGTCGTGCTATCTATCGGCTTTTGATAGCAGTTTTTTGTGTACTTTTTTAGCTTTTGCTCAAGCTGTTTTGTTTGTGTATTGCTGTTGCAGTTTTGCAGAGTTAACAAAAGAAAGCATGTAGAAGCAAATAATGCAACCTGTCGGTATGAATTAAGGATGTGGCAAGAATTTATATTTTACCACAAAATTGCTGACACTGTGAAGTAGAAAAACAGACTTAAGACTACTCTGGAATTTCTATTATAAATCATTTTCAACTTAAATGCAAATGTATGTTCGGTATGTGCAACAAAGCTACGCCAATTGAAAATAAAATCTCATGAGATCATTTGTTTACTTAATATATTTTATTTTACTTTTAGGACCTCCCAGCATGCCGTCAGACCACAGGAAACAACTAGATAATTTAAAGCAGTTTAGTGATAATTTTAGGGTAAGTTTATTTTTCCCGGACTATTTGAATTCTTAAACATTAATAAGTAATCTTTTATTTAAGTATCGCACCATACTTTTTAGTTGCAGTCCAGCTCAAACCCAGATCCAGTGTTTGAGCCCATGGCGACCAAGTCTTCACGGGAGCTAGGAGAAAAGCCAAAAGATCAACAAGTTGACAAGAACACAGGAGATTCAACAGGACCCAATGTCTCCACCGAGCCCTCCAATTGTGAAGAGATCTCCACTGCCGTTCATCTGAGTGTTGGCCCGACAGGTAGTAAATCTGGAACCCCTTTGCTGTCTCCCTCCTCTGCCTTAGCGGAGCAGAAACGAGGGCCCGATGTGACATCTCAGGGCGTCCAGACCAGCTCACCTCTTGCCAATACTGCTGCAAAAGATAAAGACGATAAGGAGGAAAAGAATGACCCTGTAGCAGAGTGAGTCAAATTAGCGTTTTTCAATGTTTATTCTTTTAAAATAAATTATAAATCTGAATAATTGTGTAATGTTTTCAGGAGTGTTAGAAAATCCACTCTCAATCCTAATGCCAAGGAGTTCAACCCAAGAATATTTTGTTCCCCTGTAAGTATATCAGTAGCTTATTTTATTACTTTAATTGTGTTGGAAACACCGTCTTATCTGAGATTATATGAGACTAAAATACTCTGTACCTTTAAAGTTCTCATGTCATCATTGTCATTTTAAATGTCAACGTTCAGTTGTCCTTTTACTTCATTTAAAATTTTATTTTGACATTAGCATGATTAATTTCTTTTTTAGAAACTTAACCTACTAAATCCTGGAAAAGTGCACAGAAATGAAAATTGTTATACTTTGTTTTCCTTTTTGTTTTCGTCAGCCCAAACCAGCAACAACTCCCACCCTGACTCGGCCCCAGGGTCAGCCTAGCCCTTCCATTGTAGTACAACAGCCCCCTACCGTCTATGGCCAGGCAATGTTCCAGATGTATCCTCTGACTCCCGTCAGTCCTGGTGTTCAGGTGAGCACCTCTCTGAGATTGTTTCTTCTCTTGTTTGTTCACTGCATGGTAGTCCACATCTGCCCTCAAAGCATATAGCTATACATACTTTATATATTTTTCATTTTCTTATGTGCCAAAAAACATTTTTTTACTCATCCTACATACAGTCCAAATGTCCTATTCTTCCATTTGTCAGCTGGATTTGTAAAGTACCTGCATCAAACCCACCACATGATTGAGCTGATAGATCTTCAATTTCATTTCAGTTTGATTTGAGTCAGCAAAGGCTTGTTCATGCCAAGTCTGATACAAATAAATGATGCTCAAAGGATATCATTGACGTCAGTCAGATAAGACTCACATTCCTCTGAAAATGTTGGCATGCTGACTTGAATGAAGTGCACTCCTGTCATGAACACGCTGTATTGCAAATGACTACCCATTTCTAAAAATGTATTATTGTAAATTCTGGTTCATACAGGGTTTTTGGGATGCATTGTTTTATTTTATATTCTCGTGCAGAAAAGTCCAACTTGGCATGAACAGGCTTTACGGCCCAGAACATAATGTGAAACATTGAATTGGTAGCATGTCAACCTCCGGAAGGAGATCATGGTTCATCAGCCCCAAGTCACACCACAGTGTTATTTTTGATGTATTAGCAAATTTTCTTTTGAGGCTCAGATCAAAAGTAAAGCTTGAATGTTTCATTTTGGTATAGCTAAATACATATATTCTGGTGTAGAGTGGAAAGATTTCAGTAAATAGAATAACCCGTTTTTTATACATTCTTGGTGACTTCCTGCGTATTTCGACGGAAATCTTTAATTAAATTTTTATACAGAATATGAAAATCACACTAAAGACTCGTTCTTTTTGTTTCTTTTCCCTCTTTCCTCTCTCTCCATTAGAAAAGCATTATCTGGAAGGTTTGTGCAATTCTAAGCTTCTTTTCTACTGTAAACATGTATGAACTTTTGCCTATATATCTGACCACCAAATGTTGCTCTGCCACATTTATTTATCCATTATCTGAAAATGTTTTTATTTGATTTCCTCTTTATTTTTCCACATCATTATTGCTTTATTTGACGAACTTTTATATGCACATTTGGCCAAGTCAGGAAAAATTTATATTTAGGTCTTTATTCAAAGGTTTGAAGGGTATACAGTCAATTGCTGTTTACCAACTCTTCAATAGTTCAGAACAGATTCTTGCTGGGTTACAGTTTTGCAATATGTATAGACTGTTTCAGCTAAACAACATAAAAGTGTGCATGCGTAGTAACATTTGATTGTGACCCCAAACTTATCTTCCAGTACAAATTCACAAACAATAGAGTGCCTGTAGATTATTTCTGCTAACAATCAAAAGAAACAGAGAAGAACTTTTACTCGGCTAAACTTGTCTCTCCAATATTTTGAATTTAGACTCCGATACCAAACTCAACCTCTAGATGTCAATGTACCATACGGTTTCTTTAGTTGTGAACAAACTACAGGACCAATTCAACAAATGTTTTTTTTAATACAGTTATTATACCGTGAAATAATAACACAAATTAATATTTCAATATATTTTAAAAATAAAAATAGTTATATTATTACACACTAGCCAAACACAAACCAGAAGTTAACTGGGGGTCAGGTGCACGCGTCTGATGAAATGGTCTATAAAACCCAACTTTCAGATGGGCTGCATTTAAACAAACAAAACTGCTAAAACTAAATTACAATGCCTGCGACCGTACAGTGCATTTACCATCACAAGTGTTTGCCAAGAAAGTCAAAACATAGATGAAGTTCTATATATCGACTTGTGTTCCTTTTCCTTTAGCCTCCAGCCATGTACTCCGTTCCAGTTCCTCACATGACTATGAGCCAGACCAAGCCCTACAGACCAGGTAAAGGTGAGAATGCTTCTGTATATTAGAGCTGTTCAGTCATGAAATTCATTATAGGCCGCTCCGGGAAGCTAATTCCCCATGGGTTCCCACTGGAGTTTCTTATAGGTTTTTAGAACAGTTTTTGATTTGTGGGTAAATTAAGGTTGTGATTAACATTTCTTGAAGACACTTTCCTGTTTTGTTCTTTAACACTAAACTGGAATCTCTTGATGAAATCTATAGCTAAATGTTAATTCTGTTACAAGACTTATGACTGAACGGCTCTATTTACGCACTGTAGTTTGACTTATTGTGCATCTTGTGTGTATTGTGTTTTGGCACTGTCTGCTTTTCTATAATATGATTTGGTTACTTGGCTATCAGGAGGCATTGCTGGGAAATAAAATATGTGCAAACTGTCTTTTTTGAGGCTTTACTCAATCTTGATAAAGTAGATGTTTCCCATTGCATTTTCTTGTTTTACTGTGTCAACTTGCAGTACCAAACATGCCACAGCAAAGACCAGACCAGCATCACCCCCCTGGCACGTCTACAATGATGCATCCGGCCACAGCTGCCGGCCAACCCATCGTGGCACAAAACCCTACCTACTCCACCCAGTACTTCACTTGTAGCCCCCAGCAGTTTGCTAGCCAACCTCTGGTACAACAGATGTCCCACTACCAGTCCCAGGTATTGTAATATGAGATATGAGTTTGTGCTGTTCAAACTAGGAAATACTGAAACAGAAAAAAATATAAACACGATTAATAGTTATGCAGTTATTAAATCTTTCTCTTATCATGTGAATAGTGCTGTTAAATCACGATTAATTATGATTAATTGTTTTGACTGCATTATTCATCGCTGTCAATTATTTTGTAAATCAAGTATGCTGGAATAAGTGGCAGTTAATTACTGAATCAACATGAGAACAACTTTAAAGATAATATTTGGTGAATGAACTGAAACTAAGGAAACCAATTAGGGTCATGCTGGGTTCCTATGTTTCAGGCCCATCACATGTTCAGTCCTATGATCCAGGGCAGTGCGAGAATGATCACCTCACCTGCCCACGCTCAGCCCAGCCTGGTGTCCTCTTCCACCACTCAGTATGGTGAGCAGACGCATACTATGTATGGTAAGAGCAAACTTTAGGTCTTGCTTACATCCCAAATTTGCTTTCATACTGTACAGTGATAAACATATGTGCCAAGCTATGGACTCATTTCATTTCCCCTCTGTGTCCATTTGATCGGATGAACTCACTGTCACGGTGTTGTTCGAATAATAATTGTATTGATTATATTCTATAAAAGTGTTCATGCCAGTTGTAAAATAAAAAAGCTGACATTCTTATAGGTTGCATTTAAATACATTTTAGCTCACTTTTTGTTTACCTTTTACAGTTTTAACCCTTGGTTTCATACAGTGTTGCATAAGTTAATCCACAGTTTTACAAAATGCTAACTGCTGGCACTCTCTGTTTCAGTGTCTCCAGCTCCCATTCCTCAGCAATTTTCCCACCCAAGCTCCACCCTGCACCCCCACCAACAGCACCCTCAACCCTCTGCCACCCCGACAGGACAACCCCAGCAGGGTACCCAGCATGGAGGCAGCCACCCTGTCCCCAGTCCCGGTCAGCACCCCCAGCACCAGGCGGCGGGCACTCCAGGCCAGGCCATGCACTTGCAGAACCACCAACAGCAGCAGATGTACTCTACCCTTGCTCACACCCCACCTTCTATGACCCCAGGCCCTAACCCTCAGTCCCCTCAAGGCAGTTTCCCCTCCGCCCAGCAGGCCGTATACATTCATCCCCAGCAGATGCAGCATGGGTACAACCCTAACCATATGGCTCATGTACAGCAGGTGAGTGGTGGCAGTAAAGAAAATCAAATAAAGCTGATGTAATCGCTATGTGCATTGCATTGAGTATTTATTAATGCATGTTATTCCTTACTCTGTATTTCATTGACTGTTTATCTCAAAAGGCTCACATGCAGTCAGGGATGGTGCCTCAACATCATGGCACTCCTTCCCACCCACCCATGATGTTGATGGCCACACAAGCTCCTGGTGGCCCCCAGCCTGGACTTCCCCAAGGCACTCTGAATCCCATCTCAGTGTCTTCGACCACACCATACCCCCCCTACGCTCTAACCCCTGGTAAAAATCTATTTAAGCTAAGCTAAACACACTGGTGATGTCAGGGGATAAAGAACTACTTATAGTGTTTTGCAAGTACTGTTAGATTTCCTGTTATGGTTCATACTAAAATATTTTTGTGTTTCTACTTGTTCAGTGCAAGGTCACCATCAGCAGCAGCTGTAAAGGATGAAGAACAGCAGTAGAGTGGCTCCTGATCCATCTGGCCTCACCCACCACCTACTGGCCAACCAATCTTTACCTTTCTTTAAAAAGCCCCTAAATGGCCACAAGAACTTGAGTCATGCTGCTCTACTGCAGCCCACAGTGATTAAAAAAAAGCTAACAGGCAAAGATGTAGAGAACTGTGGCTTTTAAAAAGAGAAAAGAAAACAAGAGTTTTAACGAGGAATTTTCACATGTTTCAGTGACACTAGAACTCTTGCAGCGGGTCCTAACAATAACGATAAGCCCAGATGTATGAGAAAACTGTGCATAAATAACTGGAACATTTCATCTGCACCTTCTAAGTTAATGATAATTCTGCCATACATTGACAGTATTTACATTACTGTTAAATGCTGCTGCTATAGCTGTGCTCAAGACCTTGGGGTAAATCGACAATAAAAAGAAATGGTTCAAACCAAACTAAACAAATGAAAAACTTCCAATAATGAAGATGTTTGGCAAACACATGCAGATGAATTATTTATTAATTAATCTGATGGCAAAACCCCATTAGACTTGACCGTTATAAAACTGTCAAGTTAAAATAACTTTTACTTTGTAGATAATATAAACCAATAAAAAAACAAAAACATTAAAAAAAGTTTTAAAAACTTAATATGGGTCTGACTGTTTTTGCTCTGTGTCAGTTATTCGAGAGTGGGCTTGATCCTAAGACTTATCTTGAGACCATGTTTTGAGGGTCTAAGTTTGTTTTGTATTGAGTGCATTTAGGATCTCATCTTGGTCTCGAACTGGTCATGACCACAACTGCAGGTATATGACTACGTTGCTAACATCATTCATCATTAATATGGCTTTAGTGTAAAGTATCCTTATTTTGGAAATGATTTGTTAATATTATCAATGACCAAAAAAAGCTCAAGAAATAATGACAGTACTTATATGAGATCTTGAGGATGAGTTTTTGTCATTATAACATCTGACATAAACAAAGCAAAGGAGCAGTGCCATGAGAATTCTTAATACATCATTGATATTGATTTTATTTAATTGTGTAATAAACAAGAATTTAATATGAAATGACATATTAAACTCATTGCCTTTAGAAAAGTTTTAATTTGTTTGATTAAAGAAAAAAATACATAACGCATCTGAAAAAGCTATTTTATAATGACATTTTAGGACCTGAGTCATGTGGGTCCATATGAATTTGAGGAGTGAAAATCGGTTCTTGGTCTTAACTAAAACCACTTTCACAAGACTCACAAAAACTAAAACTACACAAAATCTAGATCAATAGGTCGTTTTTATCCTTTCGATATAGTTAAAATTTGATAATTCAATTCTTCAATCCGGAAGTGACGTCTGGATGGTAACATTAAAACGATATTACTAATTATTTACTAGCATTAAAATATTACAAGTATACTTGCTAACGTTAAAAGAGCACCGTTCCATAAATTATTTCCGTGTTAAATTGAGAATTATCGAATTTTCGAGAGCACGTGAAGTCACTCGGAACGTCAGCTTGCAGTTCTCCTCCAGGACGCCTGAAGTCGCACTGACCCCCGTCAACTTCAGTGACATCAGAGCTTCCTTCTCGAACATGTGGAATGGCGCTTGACGCGTTCCAGTTTATAAAACAAATATAAAAAACTAGGAATAAACCTTTTGTCATTATGGGTAAATTAAACGTCGTTGTTCTGAGATATCTGTCGAGAGATGATTTTAGGGTCCTTACTGCGGTAAGTATACACATGTAAAGAGACCATTCAACTGTTTACATTGAGCTGAATTCATCAATCTGGATTTGTAAAGAAAAACACAACCGCGACTTTTATGTAAAGAAATATTATATAATAATTGTCTTCTGTAAAATGGATCGTGTTCCTTACAGTTACTTGAAACGTTTATGTTTTACATAATGGAAACATTTGCTCCTGTAATTGTGTTGTATGTCATGCTTTGAAAAAAATCAGGCCAGCCGAAAAGTCCAGTAACTAATTTTGTCAAACTTTTTCAACTACTCTCTTTTCTTGGGAATACAGGTCGAGATGGGTATGAAGAATCACGAAATTGTGCCAGCAAGTCTCATCTCATCCATTGCTAGTCTTAAACATGGTGGATGCAACAAGATTTTAAGGGAGTTGGTCAAACATAAATTGCTGGCCTATGAACGCAGTAAAAGTAAGCATTCCACAAGTATTCATACTCTCCATGACCTTGCCGTGGGTTAATGTTCGCTTTTCTTGCTGTAGCTGTACAGGGATATCGGCTGAATTACGGTGGTTATGATTATCTGGCACTGAAGACTCTTTCAGCTAGAGATGTTGTTCTGTCTGTTGGAAACCAAATGGGAGTTGGTAAAGAGTCAGGTCAGAACAATTCTACTATTGACAGTCTTCTAAATTTAAGATTATTATGATCAGGATCTCATAATTGACATGTAATTTTTGTACATGTAAATAATAGATATTTACATTGTTGCAAATGCTGAGGGAGATCAGTTTGCCCTGAAACTTCACCGACTGGGTCGGACATCCTTCAGAAATCTAAAGAACAAGAGAGACTACCACAAGCACAGAAACAAAATTTCATGGCTGTATCTGTCCCGGCTCTCTGCAATGAAAGAGTACGCATACATGAAGGTAATTTCTAAATATTCTGAAATTCGATCTGTTCAATCTATTACTTTTGCGGTTATAGTTGTATCTGCAACCATTTGTTGCTTCTATTGTAACATTTAACACTTATGCACTTATGCTTTTATCTTAAGCGACTTACATTGCATTATACTATACATTTATTTCTAAGTATGTGCAATCCCCTGGGATCAAACCCATGACCTTGGCGCTGATAGCGTCATGCTCTAACCACTGAGCTACAGGAACACAATGTTATAAGATTCCTTGTTTGTTTTAACAGGCGTTATATGAACGAGGATTTCCTGTTCCAAAACCAGTGGACTACAACAGACATGCAGTGGTTATGGAGCTCATTAATGGATTCCCTCTGTAAGTTGAATGCGACTTTAGTTAAGACAAACAAAACAACTATCAAAAACTCCAGCCTGGATTGCGCTCCGACTGATGTACAGGTGTATCTCAATTAATTAGAATATTGAGAAAAAGGTCTATATTTTTTGTCACTCATTTCAGAAAGTAAAACCACTATATTATATAGAATCATTACGCAGAGTGAAATATTTCAAGCCTTTATTTCATGACATTTTTATGATTATGGCTTACAGATAATAAAAACCTAAAATTCTGTGTCTCAGAAAATTTGAATATTACAAAGGTCAATAAAAAAAAAGGATATTTTAAACATTAATGTCAGGCTTCTGAAAGTATGTTCATTTCTATGCACTCGATACTCGGTTGGGCAAAGGTCCGGATCGGGACCACAGTCTGCCTATTGAGGAGGACTGCCATAGAGAATCTATATGATATAGTCTAAAGGAAGATGAGAGACACCAGACCCAACAATGCAGATGACCTGAAGGCCGCTATCAAAGCAACCTTGGCTTTCATTACACCTGAGCAGTGCCACCATGCCACGCCACATCGGAGGAGTAATTCCTGCAAAAGGCGGCCCAACCTAATATTGAGTGCATAGAAATGAACATACTTTTCAGAAGCCTGACATTTCTTTTTAAAATATCCTTTTTTATCTTATTTAATATTCTAATTTTCTGAGACACTGAATTTTGAGTTTTCATTATCTGTAACCCATAATCATAAAAATGTCAAGACATAAAGGCATGAAATATTTCACTCTGTTTAATGAATATATCTATATAATATATTGGTTTTACTTTCTGAAATGAGTGACAAAAGAATATTGACCACTTTCACTGTGTTCTAATTTATTTAGATGCATCTGTATATAAGTCAATGGCTCTTTAACCAATCCAAGTTTGAGTCCTGGGTCATGGTAATTTCCCAACTCAAAAAGTTTCTAATCATTCTTTCTACTGTCCTGTCAATAAAGCCATACAAAGGTCAAAAGAAAAACTTTTCAGTAATGTGCTTTGTTAATTTGTACTGTATAGAACTGTAAAGATGTTAAATCTGTGTTTTTATAGAAGCCAAGTTCGACAGATTCAAGACCCAGCGACACTCTACAGTGAAATCATGGATTTAATAGTCAAACTTGCTAATCACGGCCTGATCCATGGAGATTTCAATGAATTTAATCTTATGCTCGATGACAACGACCATGTCACAATGATTGACTTCCCTCAGATGGTCTCCACCTCCCATCTAAATGCAGAATGGTAACTAAACTAAAATATTCATTGTTACATTTAAGGCACTGCCTGTGATATTAAGAATTGTATTTGTTTTACAAAGGTACTATGATCGGGATGTCAAGTGTATTCGAGATTATTTCATCAAAAGATTCAACTACGAAAGTGAACTATATCCGACATTTAAAGATATCAGGTAATAATTTGATAGCAATCTCTTTCCGAGGGCTTTAAGTATGGTTTCTTTATTATCAGTTAATACCTGCAGGCTTTTACAGGTCAAACTAAATTGTATATTCCTCTATGCAGAAGAGCATGCTCTCTTGATGTTGAAATCTCAGCTAGTGGCTACACCAAGGAGCTGCAGCAGGATGACTCTCTGCTCCATCCTGAAGGTCCAGAGAGTGAGGAATTCAGTGGAGATGAAGACAGTGAGTCTGATGATGAAACACCTCAGCCAACTTCAGAGGAGGCTATCAGCATTGAGGAATATAAGACAGCCATGCTGGAGCTGGAAGGTCTGAAAATTAGTAAGGAGATCCCATCAGAGGAGAGCGATGTGGAGGAGCATAAGGGAGCTGAATGTGAAAGCAAGATCCCCCAAGAGGACATTCAGAAAGAAACTGTGTGTGACATTAACGACTTGGGGAGGGATGAAGAGGGTGAGGGAGAGGACAACTGTCCCGATCTGGTTGACCTGTCTGCAAGCAACAAAGAATTCAGACCTTTCAGGTAAAAGAACATTAAATATAAATTAATGGATGGATGTTGTGAGATGGCAAAAAAAAACAAGGAAAAGAGCTCGTGGAGAAAAGTGTTCCAGTTGAGAACAAAAAGATTCCCATAGAACATGCATACTGATAGAATTGTTAACATTGAAAGCACTGCAAGTCGCTTTTAATCAACTTCGATTCAAGTTATTGTGTTATGTTCAACAGAGACCAAGATAGGCAGAGAACAACAAGTGAAACAACTATTGGAAGTGTCGGCAGTTGTTCAACCATTCCACCTGTGAGTAGAATCCTTGTACATGTTTTATTATGTTTACTTGAGTCAGTTTGATGCAGTCAACTCAATATTCAAGTTTCTTTACTTGCATCATGAAGTCAGATATTATGAACTAAAACATGTCTGTAACTTCTGTATTTTGTAATTTGTAATTTGGCTATTTCCAATGCAGGAGATCATCAGGCAGAAAATAAAGAGACAGCTTACCAAACAGCAAAAGGCCGCTCAGAGACGACGTCTTCAGAAGGGCGAGGCCAATCTAGTGACAAAAGAGAGGAGAGAAAATCACATGAACATCAAGTGCAGTCTGGAGGCAGATGATTTTTGGGGATGAGCATGTCACAGAAATGTCACCCCAGGACTTTTGACATTTATTTTGCATTTGTTGTGAAAATGCTGTATGAAAATAAAACAAGCAAAGGTGTCTTTTGTCTGACTGATTTTGTGACTTCTAAAATGAGTACATTCTCAGATTATATCATAGTATACAGGTTTGACTTGCTTTGATCATTTTTAGTAAAATAATATGACAATAGGCTAATGTTAACGTGTTATTTTACACCCATTTTTATTGGCTGACGCATTAAACCATCGGTATCTATCTTTTTCAGGTAAAAATTTTGCATGTGTGACGATATAAATTGATACACACCCAGTGCTTGTTTGAGACTGCTTTTTGTTGTTAGCCATGAGAACACTGTAATGCCATTTTTGTTTGCACTGTTTCGCGTTTTGTCCCATCTTGCTGGCCGTTGTAGGGTGGAGAGTCACGTGACCTGTATTGCGATAGCGTCCAGGAACAAAACAAAACATCACGAATTGACAGCTACACTAAAGCTTTATTACTGACTGACAGCTGCTCTATATAAGAGTAATATCACTAAGGTGAGTAATGCTTACCTTCCTCTAACATCTAAAATGATTTGTGTTTCAGAAAATATTATATAACGTTACTACTATAAAACATTAGTCGTGTTATCTATTTACCTATTAACTTGTTGTATTGCTGTAGCCTTCGATCAGTATGCTGATCCGCTGTTAAAAACTGGTTTTCTGAGTCCGATGTTTACCAGTGTTAGGGCTTAATATTAGTTTCACGACCAGGGTGCCCCAGAGTCCTGTGGATATAAAGGGATGTTTCTGTGGAGATGGAGGCTGTGAGACCCAAAAAACCAAAGTCCAAATCCAGTGGAAAGTCACAGGTGATGTAACCTATCACTCTTTGTGTCAAAATAAAATGACTCTTTTTTTTTACAAATGTGCGCATCAAGTTCTAAAAGATGTCGTACTTCATTAACAGGTCAAAAAGGAAAGACAGTCTGAAAGTGTTAGAAAACCCTCTGGACCTTCCACAGAACAGACTGAGCCACTTGAGATCACTGATGAATTCACAGATGTTCACCTCAGTCTTTCTTATGTGCCTTCTACCTCTAATCCAAACCCACCTGCCACTCACCCCTTACTAGACCATAAAGACAAAGCTGAAAAGGAACAAAACAAAGATCTCTTGTGTAACACAAATACAATTTTGGAGAAACCCCCTTGCAATGTTGAATCAGAGCTTACATCATCTCAAGTCACGTCACCTCAAGCGGATCAAACTTTGGTATCTACTCAACACCACCTAAATGATCCAAAACCTCTTAGTGCTGGACTTGAGCCATTTCATGTCTCTTCTATATATCCCTCCATCCCTGCCTTCTCTGAACCTCAACTGCTCGAGGGACTTCTAGATTATTCCCTTTTGCCACTAGCTACTGAGGCATCAGAACAGAGACTGATAGCTCCAGCTGTTCTCCCTCTAGCTAACCAGGAGTCCTCCCCACCCAGCCTGGTTCCTGTGAAGCTCGCTGACGTGGAAAGGCCCAAGGAGAGGCTTTACCCAGAGCTTCCAAGGTCATGCCAGAGTGAAAGGCCCTATACTAGCGAGCAGCTTCGGACATGGGAACCGGGTTCCTGGCTGGATAATGTGCAGCTCCATGAAGCTGAGTTCCAGAGTCTAGCTCACCAAGAAGGACATGAGCTGTACGAGCTGCTTCTGAGCTACTGGAGGTGCCGTAAGCACCTGACTCAGGCCCAAACTGAACTGCAGGCTGCGAACTCGGACTGCAAGAATGTGCAGAACCGGATGTGGACCTTCAAGGATGAAAGGCTGTCGTTACAGGTGAGATATTTTTTGTATGTATTGTAGTGACAAAGTTAGTATAAGGGAGAGAAGACTGAATATGTGCATGTAACGTGGCAAGTGTAGCAATGTTCTCTAAAACAAACATATTTCCTACATAGAAAATAGCTGCCTGTAGACAATATGAATTGATCCTAAAAATGTATAGCTCTCTTGTGTCTTTCACAAACACATGCCCATCAATGTTTCCCTTCCAGGGTTTGTGCGCAGACCAGGTTAAGGTGTTTGGCTACCACTGTTACCAGCAGGTGACGCTGAACGAGGCAGCAATAGTTGACCTGAAACATCTGTTTGCCGCGAAAGCGGAAATCCTCCATCAGACGGTGGCCCTTCACTTGTACACCTCCATCCTGTCCCATCTGCAAGTGGAGTCTTATCTCTACCACTTGCTCAGCAGCAACCCCACCACCAAAAGTGTGGCTGTACAAGATACAAGCCCAGGCAAGTCCACACTGATAAGTCTCGACTGTACGGTATTTTCACGTGGTTAGACTACTTTGACTTGTGGTGGAGCTGAGTACTTTGATTCAGTTGTTTTGGACTATATGGAATGGTTTAACAAATGATACTGTAATGACTTATACTATAGAATACAATAAAAGTAAATACAATTCAATTGAATAACTTGACATTACATTAAATCTAATATTATTTAATTCTAATGTATTTTATTACAATTAAAGTGTTAAATATCAAATTTTGTAGATATTACATATGATTTCTCTTAATATTATACAGCAATTATCATATTATTATTTTCAATGCCCTATTGAATAACAACAAAGTGTTTTGCTGGCTGTAAATGTGAATATCCCGCATCCTTTCTATTGATCTTCTTGTTTTGCATTGACGTTCTTAGTGGGTTCAAAGTCTCAGCCCTCCTCTTTGCAACGACTGAAAGAGAGCATCAGTGTCCTGTTCATCTTCACCAGGAGGGTTCTAGATGACTGCCAGTTTCAGGCTGACATCCATCTCTGGCTGCAGAGGCTGGTAAAGAGCCCCAAACACAACCTCATGAGATTCCATTATTATTATTATAAATTATTATTATCATCACTATATCATCAAAACATAAATATGACATTTGTTAGCTATGTACTAATTCATCTAATGCAAGCTTGAAATAGGAATACTCTTGATTTACATTTTACTTTGTTTATTGTTTATTTGTTTATATCTGTTTACATGCAATGAAGCATGTTACCTCTAGGAGATATAATAAAGCGACACGGATTAAGCTTTCACTGTTATGCTGATGATACGCAACTTTATATTTCCTCGAAGCCTCATGAAACACAGCAATCATCGAATAGTGGAATGCATAGTCGATATAAAAAAGTGGATGAGTAGCAATTTTTTATTACTGAACTCGGACAAAACTGAAGTGTTACTTATCGGACCGAAAACCGCCCTACGTAACAACCAAGAATACTGCTTAACTATTGATGTATCTTCCATAAAACCCTCATCTTCAGCTAAGAATCTTGGCTTTATATTCGATAGTACTCTGTCATTTGAGAACCAGGTCGCCTACACCTGTAAAATTGCGTTTTTCCATCTTAAAAATATATCTAAACTACGTCATATGCTGTCACAATCAGATACAGAGAAGCTTATACATGGCTTTATGACATCAAGACTAGATTACTGTAATGCACTATTAGGTGGTTGCCCTGCAGGCCTATTACAAAAACTCCAACTGGTCCAAAATGCGGCAGCTCGAGTTCTTACGCGTACAAAAAAGTATGAGCATATTAGCCCGGTTCTGTCAACCTTGCACTGGTTACCTATAAAGCATCGCATAAACTTTAAAATCTTGCTTATTACCTATAAAGCCTTGCATGGTTTAGCTCCTCACTACTTGAGAGAACTTCTTACGTATTATAGTCCATCACGTGCACTACGCTCTCAGGCGTCAGGTCAGTTGGTAATACCTAGAATTTCAAAATCAAGTGCAGGCGGCAGATCCTTTTCCTATCTAGCGCCTTAACTTTGGAACAGTCTTCCCCGCACTGTCCGGGAGGCAGACACACTCTGTCAGTTTAAATCTAGACTAAAGACGCATCTTTTTAATCTTGCATACACTACACTATCATAATATATATATTTCAAAGATCTAGGCTGCACTAGTTAGATCAACCGCAACCAGGGACACTTCCAATAACAACTGATGCATTTGTTGCATCAAAGAGTGCAGGACAGTACTCTCAGCCAGTCTTGTCTCATTGTTCCAAGGTTACTAGAGCGGGCAGGATGCAGTCCAAGGTTACCGGAGCGGGCAGGGCGCAATCCATTCCTAGACCTGACAAATGCAGGACGAAGGACGTGGCGACTCTACAAAACTTCAGTCGCTATTCGATTATTAATGATAATTTAAAATCTAACTATCTAACTATTTTGCCTTGTTGTGCGCACACTGTCGAGCTTGTGCAGAGGCAGCAGTTTTTGCCAGAGGGGAACTGGAATCCCCTGGTTAGGCCTGGTCTCCCTCTGAGGGTTTTTTCTCCTCCAATGGAGTTTTGGGTTCCTCGCCACCGTTTGCATACTGTTTTGCACTGTTTGCCTGGCCGGGGGGGCTGCTAGAATTTGATAGTCTTATTTAATTAACACTGCATATAGGAATTTATTTTGTGTCTGATATTTGACCTGTGTTTTGACTTCCATAACCTTTTATGTTTTACTTATAGTCAATGTTTTCTTGTACAGCTGCTTTGTAACGATGAAAATTGTAAAAAGCGCTATATAAATAAAGCTGACTTGACTTGAAGCCTAAAAGCTTTTCTACATGCAGGTGTCTGTTCTGCTTCGGGTTGGTTCTGCAGGAGATCATTTGTTCATTCTAAACCACCAGCTCTGCTGCCCGGCAGGATTGGGGAAATGGGCGGTGCCATTCCTACAGGTACTGAAACAAAGCTTTAATGCATTTTGCTGTGTAATACGGTGGTTTTCACACCAATATGTAACAAATGAAGGTATGTTTAAAATCACAGTCTTCTTTTTGTCCTTTTTCTACAGATTAAAGTATTGGATAACCCGTCTGGAGTGTATCATTTCATGCAGGCTCTGGCTATTCTTATGTCTCCAGTGAGGTAAAAATACTGCACTGGGAATTGAACTCTAATTTCATTGCATTTCGTCTGTTCTTATATCTTTTGTTATTTTCATCCTCACTCTTATATAACCTTAGTCGGAACATATTTGAACAAGAGTTTTTAGTGTCATGATCATTTATTGGACCAAGTCAAATACGTTGACCAGTCATTGAATGGCTAGTACTACGGTATGTATGCAAACAAACATACATATATTTTGTTGATTGTTGTGTGTGGCCATGCAGGCACCGTGCAGACTTTTTGGGACACATGAATCCCAGTGACACAAAGGGCAACAGCAGTCTTTCAGGACCTGCATCTGGTAACTGGACTCTGGTGGATGAAGGTGGAGAGGAAGTGAGTATCCATCATGTATCCCTTAAGAAACAAAAATACATGGGAATATGTTGAATAATATGTTGCATTATTAAATAATACACTAAATAATTAACCCCATGTTACAAACAGAATCCTGGGTTATCTGTTTCACGTTTCACACGGCTTATAATTGACCAGGGTTAAGAGATATACCTGGATATTCATAACTTGACGTTGCACACTGTACATCACTAAACTATGGGTTAATATTCTTTGCATATTTGCGTGTCAACAGTCATGATTGGATAAATACTGCAGCGTCAAACTGACTGAATAAAAATAGTGCGTGGCCACTTTAAAAAACCTTGTTTTTCCGCATGACGCCTCGCAAATCCTTTTTGGCGGTTTTAAGCCTGATAAGACGTTACTTACTCAAATGAATAAAAAACGTAACGGATTGTTCACACAGCGCACAGAGTTTCTGTGACTGTGCACACCTTGTGAAATGAGGCCGCTGTTCAGTTTTTGATTGGGTGTCCGTTGCTAAGTGTCTGGTCTTATCATTCTACACCCGCTTCGTTTCACACTGCACATGTTCGGCACTGCAATGCAGGGTTAACCCTGCAAAGGCGGTGCTAACCCCGCTTCAAAACCAGGGTTAAAAGCAAGGTTTGTATTTTTTTATTTATGAAAAGGGGCAATTCCTCATGTATGTACTAATATAATATAGGCCTATACATGTAGGTAAATATATTTTCTTTGCATAAAGAAACCATCAGTTTATTGTCAGAACACTGATTGTGTTAAGAAAACTATATACGGTATAACAATGTGTGGTTTTATAGATCATTTTTGAATCATTGTACAACTAATCATTGGTCTACAGTCCACAGCTGTGCATTTTGCAGTTGAGTTTGGAAGCTTTTTATCATTAATTAATTGTACTGGTTTACCGTGTTAAATTCCCAGCCCTATATTTTAAACAACATACATTTTTCAACCTATGACAGACCAGATATTTCGTTACATCGTTTATGTCACCACCCCGACCCCTGTGTGATGATAACTACTGTAACACTTTCTGAATTCACTCAGGATGAAGATCCAGAAACAAGCTGGATGCTGCTGTCTGAGGACGATCTGGTTTCTCTGTTCTCACAGTTTCCTTTCGATGAACTCTTCAAACACTTACTGGGGATTTGCTCTAAAGGTGAGGCTCATCATTCCCTATAGATGACTTCTGTTCTGAAACGTATTCACATATTTCATACTAGTCATTATTAGATTTATTTTAATTCTCTTGCTGTTATATATTTCACCTGAAATAGACTAATAATGATCTTTTTACACTTTTGAATCCTTGGTAAACAAAGTGTGTAAAGTTGACATTTCAAATGTTATTCTTGCCCATAGGCAACTATCAGCCTCAAGCCACAACCAGTCAAAAGATGATGAAGATATTTGCTTTTGCATCTTCTCTTATCGAGTTGCTCGCTGTCGGACTGCAGACCTACAACAGAGCGCGTTATCGCCAATTTGTAAAGAGGATTGGCCACATGATACGGTCAGCTGAACCACAATTTAAGAAACATCTTAAATAGACAAACTAAGTACATTTGATATTAATATATACTGTTTAAATAAAGTAAAGGAGGTCTGTGTTATTAATGTTCCTCTAGTGTTACCGGATAGCATTGCAAAAGGTTTTCAAAGCAAGTTTTCTAAACACTTGCTTGTCTCTTATTGGTCAGAAAAATTATATAGTCCTTCCTCAAACTCGCATTACTAGTTAAGGCTAAACTAAAGATCAGTGTTTTGATATCTTGAGTATTTTAAGTCTTTTACTGAAAGTTTGATCTTTCAATGATTCTAGCATGACGCTGTGTTATGTGAGTGACCATTGGGCACAGTACATCAGCCTTACAGGTGTGAGCAGGACCACAATGCAGGAACAGTCCTTTTCGATGGAGAAGCTGCAGGTGGAGTTTGATCATCTTTTCCTGAGAGCAGTGCTACATGTGCTTAAAGCCAAGAGGTACATGATTTATGTTTAATCAATAAAGTTTTTTTGTTCACAATCTGTTTGATGTTGTGTTGAAACATTAAACTATCTAGCTGTAAGCACACAAGCTTCACAATTAGCCTCTTTCTCATGTGGGAGAATAAGAGATGTGGTCTGCATCTTGCCCTCATCCTGTTCCCAAATGATGACTTTTGTCTAAATACTGTAACGTTTGGTGATACTTTATTTTACAGTACAGTATGTGCACTTACAGTGTATACAAAATTAACAGCCCTCTAACATTGCCTTTCGGTTTGCATTCACAACTAAACTGACTAAAACATAACCTCACCTGTATTTCTTAAGTTAGTAACTCTTTATTTATTCACAGACTGGGTATATGGCTGTTCATGTCTGAGATGCCATATGGCACCTTGTCTAGTTCCATGCTGTGGAAGATCTTCTATATCATGCAGTGTGCAGAGACGGAAGGTCTGGAGAGGCTCAGCTGTAGCTTAAGTGCTGATAACTGTATCCAGGGGCTCAAGGGTGAGACGCCCAGCACATCTATGCTAAAACGCACACAAGACAATAGTTTGGAGTGTTTTGTTCAGAGCCTGAGCATAAACGTGAGGCTCTGTCCAATTAGTCCAGTAACGTCTCCAATAGCAAGGTCAACAGGTCTGAAAATGCCCAAACAGATAATACAGTGTATTTTCTTGTGTTTCCAGATTCAAGCCACCAAGAGAAATTTGAGAACTGGCTGTCTGAGATCAACAGCTCAGATGGAATCTGCCTGTTGACTACATTTGCACACATGGCTCAGCCCAGACGCACAGATGTGGACCCAGAGTTCATCAGGACCATAGTGCTAGAGATATACGAGGTGATCTTACTCCATCATCTGTTTGCATGAGTTAAATATAGCTCATGTACTGAAATCATTATGCTTTTGTCTTTGTCATTATTTCATTCTAAAGAGTCAAAGCAATACAGATCAAAAGAGATATCTTTAAAGTTTTTTATAAAATATTAAATGGAAAGTTCAACCAATAAAAAGTTTGTTACTACTTTTTTTTATTGTCCCAGATATGCTTGTTTAAGAGTTGTATAATTGTCTAAAGGGTTTTAGGGTTTTACTAAGGCATTTTGATTTAAAGCGGTCATGTGACAAGGCTAAAACGAATATTATTGTTTGTTTTAGATGAAATGCAATGTGTATAGACAATTTATGGTTTTTCCACATAACGTGCATTTTTGTATCTCCTCTTGTTTGTATCTACTGACGTAGATATGTGGGGGTGTGGTTATGCAAGGTGCTTCAGGCAGGTCGGGCTGGGCATTCGCTTTTAGATAGAATGCATCTTTTGTTTTGCAATTTTACATGTCAAATACATGCATGGCAACTTATAAGACACCGAAAACATAGGAAAAACACGTATTCGCGCCATATGACCCCTTCAATTCTTCATCTCAAAGTGCTTTCAGCCCATATGCCATTAACCTGTGATTATTTCCTCCAGATATCTTACGTTAGTATTGCCACTCGAGAAATCTTCTCCAAAGTAGGGCGGGAGTTGCTGGCTGTTATAGCGACAGCCCACCCTCACATCATATCTGTGTTGTTGGACAGACTGAGAGAGACCATAGATAAAGTGGGCATGGTGAGTGATGCACAGCGGCTCTCCAATCCACCAAAATCAAAAGAACTGTTGACTAAAAAATGATTGTCATTATTCACGACTGTCATTAAACATTTATGAGGAGCAACATTTGTGCTTGTAACGCTCAGAAATTGATGGGAAGGAAGGATAAGCGTTTCCTTAGTTGCTTCGATTTTTTTATAATGTGTAATTAAAAATAATTTTGATTACTTTTGAATATGAATAATATTGACTATTGAAATGTTTGTGTGTTCTTCAGGTTTCATTGTACCTGTTTAAGGAGTTGCCTCTGCACATGTGGACACCAGCTGAAGCTGAAGTCGGGTTAATCCGTGACTGGCTGTTGAACTTCAGTCTCACTGCAGTGGAGAACAGACTCGCCTGCATCATCCTGGAGGGCCTCAACTGGGGATTTCAGCCTGTCAGTGTGAATTATTAATATTGACACTTCACTTCTCATCATAGCCTTAAAGGGATAGTTCAGTCAAAAATAATAAGTTGGTCATCATTTTTAACCCTCCTGTCCTTAACCTGTATATGACTTTCCTTTGAGAAATGTTAGTGGCTTTGTGTCCGAAACATAGAAGTCAATGGGGGACCTTTGGTGTTCTGCAGAAGAAAGCAAGTCATGTTTGGGTGAACTATCCCTTTAACTTGAATCTAATACACAAATAAAAAAAAGTTGTGAATAGTACATTTTGATATTTTGTGAAGAGTTCTTGATAAGCTCTCTTTTTTGAGTGTTTGACAGGGTAAAAAGTAAAACGTTCTCTTTCACCCACAGAATGGCAGCCTTGTACTACCAGCTCCTTTGCACAGTGAAACTGCCTTGTTGGTCATTGAAGCGTATCAAAAATACCTCACAGACAAACCATATGCCGGGATCCTATCAGAAGGCATTAAACAGGTCTGACTTCTATTTAGTTTGATCTTCATTGATCCGTATAAGTGATCCCTGGAATTCACACCAATGAGCTTCAAAATGAATCATTCACTCACCCTCTTGTCATATCGAACCTGAATGACTTTCTACTTTTTTGGGTGAAGTACATAACAATGTCAGTTATTGCGACTATTTAACTTACATTTGCTGTATCATAACTCTGCGCAGGTGTCTTACCTGGCTAATGTGGTGCGACTGGGCCAGACTCCAGAATCCTCCTTTAACCAGTGGGCCTGGGATCTGGTTTTAAGCCTGAAGCTTCATGCCAATGAAAGAAGTCCTCAGGATGCCTGGTGCCCACTGCCCTCCTCCAGTATCCCCAGCGTGCCTGAGATCACAGATTCTCCCACCATGCACCCTGTGTTCAAAGCTGTCAAAGCAGACATCCCTATTGGCTGCTTTCTGGCTATTGAGATGACCACCATTGGACACAGGTTCAAGACATTCCGTTTCTTTGTTGTGCAATTTACACTACAGTTCAAATGCTTTTGGTTGCTTACGTATTTTTTTATAAATTGTATAATTGAAATTTTTGTTAAACTTTTTACCCACATTTAAGAATGATACTAAGCTTATTAAATCTTAAATGGGAAATATGTCCAAAGTAATTTGAAATTATATTTGAGCATTCTTAAAGTAGCCTGCATTTGCCTAGAATTTGTAACAATTGCAACATTACCAGTAACAACAAAATAAAGATCCATATCTATTGACCTTCAACTTTGATGTTTCATCTTTGACAGTTTGGAGAAATTCTGCAGTGATGGGATATCTCTGCTAAGGACTCTGGTCCAGTCTCGACATCTCAAAGCTGCAGTGCACATACTGGAAAATATTCTGCCTCTGGTCTACCACTGCCAGTTCTACCTGCTCAAAAACGAACTGTAAGGATCATTTTGTCTTTCTGTTGTGGAATATTTTTTACACTCGCAAATGAGCTTGCATTGTGCTTTCAAAGTGATGCACTTTCTTCTATGTAAAAGACCTGTGGATCTAGTGTTACTACATTGAGTATTTTCTTGTGTTAGCTATTGATAAGTGCTACAAACTTATTTACCACGAAATATAGTGCTGAAATTAAACTTTAGCTATCCTGAGCCACTTACCTAGGCAGGATAAACACTATGACCATTTACATAACATTGCATTTAGCAGATGGTTTTGTCAAAATCAACTAACAAGAATAAGGAAAACAATGAAGTAATACATCATAGGAAGGCAATGGTACGAGAAATGCTAAATCAACCATGTTAGACCTGGTTGTTAATAGAGAGTTTTCTTAAAAGAACAACAACAGGCAACTTCCTGTCAAGTGTTCACTGAAAAATTTACATTAAAAAAGGGCTTTACTGCCATGATATCAAATGTGTTGTGGCTTCTCTGACTGTATGTCTTTTTCTGATATTGTTCAGGTTTCTCAGCTGTATTCAGCTTTTCTTACAGCTGGATAGTGGGACTCAGGGTGTGACCCAGCAGGTCACACAGAAGGTGACCCAGCATCTTATGGGCACCTCTACATGTGAGATCATCAAATTCCTGAATAGTGTGATCCAGGTTAGATCATGAGAGTTTCTATACTTGTTTAGCTTACATCTTTTCGAATGGATTTTAAAGCTGCAATGTTTAACTTTGGTTAAAAATAACACCAGTTAATGAGCAAATACATAGATAGAGCTGTCGGGCACAGTTTCGGAAGCTACTGTATGACAATTTGACCAACATAAAAAGTATTTTAAATTATACTGTGGTGAGGAAGGCGGGACGAGAGCCGTGAGCCGGTCAAGTTAGTGATAGTTGGAATCAGCTGTGCGCGCACCGGTCTCGTATCACAGAGGAGATTGGGAGCATAAGAGGATGACATCCAGAATATCAGTGAGAGAGGACCAGGCCTGGTTGTTTTGGTTATGGTTTGTTGGTGTTGCCAGCAGTTGCCCGTGAGGGGTCTATTTACATTTTTATTTATTAATTAAAAGTCTTTTTTGTTCGCCGGTTCCCGCCTCCTTCCTTTTCTTTTATTGAACGTGTTACAGTGGTGCCTTGCGATGGCCCTGAGCGCTAGACTTCGCGGCCGGTGGTGGCTCCTCTAGTAGGGAGACAGTAGCGGCTCCCCGTCCCCTGGTCCTCCCCCTTGGGCAGACGGACGCAAGCTCCGGCCTCTGGCAGGCGGTGGCCCCTCCCGGCTTTTCCGCCCGCTGTTCCTCCCCCTCGGGCGGATCGACTCAGGCTCTTCCGCCCCAAGCTCGTCCCCTCTTGGGCCGACAGGACAGGCTCCGGCCTCGTCTGGACGGTGGCGAACGTCCCTCGTCCGTGCTGCCTGAACTCCTCGGCACCAGGATGCCCCTCGACAGCATGTCCCTCCTTTCTCCCGGGTTTCGACACCACTGTAACAAAGGTTAATAAAAGGGAAGGAAGGAGGCGGGAACCGGCAAACACTTAACGTACTTTCATTAAATAAAATAAACAATAATAAAGAAGTAAAAGACCGGCAGCCACCTCACTTTAGACTGCCGGCCATAAAACATAAACACAAACTTAACACATGTCCGGGCCCGGTCCTCTCTTGTCAACAGTCCTGCCGGTCGTCCTCTTAAACTCCCAATCCACTCCGTGAGATATGTGGGACCGGTGCACGCACAGCTGATTCCAACATTTAGCGAAAAGTTATGCTTTAAATGTCTTGTGTTTTTTTTTGTTATTTTATATTCTTTTTTATTTTAACAAACAAAGAAAAACATCATAATGCAAATTTTCCTTTAGGCCCATATTTTGGAAAGTTCAAGACCTGGGCGTGTTGGTGTGGTAGCTGTTCTTGAGTTCTGGCTTCAGGTTTTGACCGAGCAGAACCTCTGGCATCGCGACAGAGCTGTGCTGTACCTTCTTGACCATCTGTGCCGTGCTGCATTTCTTCACCAACAAGAGGAATGTCTCCAGAAACTCCTCTATCAACAGCACAAGGTCAGTCACTAGCTAGTGTACAATCAGCCATCTCCAAACCAATCATGGTGTATTCAAAACATGTCATTCTGAAAATCTGTTTTCTATTAGAGTGCCTTAGGTGACCATGGAGACAAAGGTTTGCTCTCTTCTTTTATGGGCTGGATAGTAGCAGGAAATGTCACGCCATCTTTCATTGAAGGCAAAGCTGTAACAGGGGAGGTATGTACATTATTCTGTAAAGTGTACAGAGTGCATAAGAAACACTTATTTCTTATCTTACTCATTGTGCCTCTCCACATCATTTTGTTTGCTTTTAGGTTTGGTTTGCTTGGTTGGTGTTAAACATGGAGTCTATGTTTGAGGAAGACTCTCAGCTGCGGCGCTGCGTGGAACATGAGCTTCTCTCCAACTCTACCTGCACACCAGATCAGGCTCTGAAGGTACTGTACATATCCATTCAGCTCTCATCTATTTTCAGGTACATTTCTCAAGAAGAGATCAAGAGAAATTTTTGAGGCGATTTTGCTGTCAAATGTATTTACATGTAACATTCGTTCATCAGAAAGCCCAGGTACGTCTCAAGCTTCAGGTGGTCCCCTCCCTGCAGAGGCTGATGATCTACCGATGGGCTCAACAAGCTCTCGCTACACCTGCAGATCACCCCCTCATACCTTTGGTGTGGCAGAAATTCCTCCAACTTTATCTCCGTCAACCTGGACCTGAGTTTGGGTACGCTGAGTCATCTTTTCCTTTGTGTGAACGGTTACTTAACTGTCAATCGGTGCATGCTTGTTATGCACAATGATACACTGCTTCGAGTCATATCACTCCAGGGTGTACTTGCAAAATGCCAGTTTATTTTAAATGGCACCGTGGTGTACTCGATTCCCATTGGCCAGTTGTAGCATTTGAATAATTTCAAATCAAAATATAATTCATTTTTATTTATTCAATAAGTAGCTGTGGTAAGTGTGATGTACATCATTAATGTGGAATTTTGAACTACAAGAAGGATGTTTTAATGTCTGTGATTTTGGTTCTCTTTTCTTGGTCACTACCAGGCTGGAGGTGAAAGATTGTATTGGCAGGCGTTATTTTCAGAATGCAGCTCACCTGTCTCTGTTGAAGAGCCTCAGACAGCGGCTGGTTGAGGTTTCTGATTTCCATCACGCTGCTAGCAAAGCTCTGAAGGTGCCGTGCTTTACTGGTGAATCCAGCGATGGTCTGCTGTCTCCAGGGACGGGCGTCACCCAGTTCATGACCTCTCCTGATCTGCACACAGAGCTTGTGCGGTAATCTCCAAAGTTTTATTTTCTCAACATACGCTTTACTGTCAGAAGATCCAAAATTACAGTTACATATTGCTCCATTCTGTCTACTGTTTGATTTACATTAACGTTTCATTTGCTTTTATTTAAAAATAAAAACCAGAATGTCTTTCTTATATCAAACTTTCGTTGTTTAGGCTCTTTAATGTGTTCGCTTTGTGGTTGGACGATGAAAACCTTCAGAAACAGGAAATGTACCTGCCCACCCTGCCAAAGCAGTATGACACCCATCGCCTTGCCAAAATCATGCAGCGTCAGCAGGTGAATGTTCATTATTCTAGCAGAGCATATTTATTCTTATATTTATATATTATATTTACATTATTATATTGATTCTCACATAAAATGTTTTGATAAAAACATGCATCAGTTATTTTTTCACATTTGTAGGTTAAGGTTGTACACAAGCAGTGTTAAATAAGCCTTTTTACTTCATTTTTAATGATCTGCTGAGTTAAGCTGCTTTCAATTTCTAAATCATTTTATGAACCAAATATTGAATATTTTAAAATAAGAAATATGCACTGGTCTGTAGGAGGTGTGGATAGAGCATGTTGACATTGAGCGAGTCCAACATGAGCTGCAGGAAGTCCTCAATCTGTGGTCAAAGGTCAAGAATGAACCCACTCCTTCCCAGAATACCAACTCTTCCATTTTCACTGACTTCATCAACCCTTTGGCAGGTACTGATCTATAAATATACTGTATATTGAATTTTTTAAAGTGCTGATCATCTGGAAATGTGATTTGGCTTTAGCGATGTAACTTTCATTTGTTTTATGCCTATTTAGTTTAAACCCACATTACTTAGAGCCTTGGGCAAGCAGCTTTTTTGTCAAAATGATTGAATTAGTTATTTTTTTGTGTAATACAAAGGTTTCAGTGGTATATACGTGTATTTTGATATTGTCCATCACTATTACAAATGTTTAAGACAATATTTAGAGATCCGGTTAAGATCATTATTATTTGTCTCAATTTACTGTATGGATCAATGTAATGTTTGCAGCGAGAGAGCGTATTCTCACCAACCTGAGAAAGCATGATGCCCCCCAGGGTGCGCTGTTGCTTGTCCCACTAAAAGCCCCAGTGCCTGACATTCCCACTGAAAGTCTGTCTGATGAGAAAATCACCACAGCTTTAATTCAGGAAGACCTCGCGAAGCTCCAGCACCAAGCAAAGTAAGAGTCAATACATGAGCACTTACACTTCTGACATCACTATATGGATCGATGGATGCTCCGCAGCAGATTCAGCCCATAAGTGCACTTCTTAAATTCATATTCATTCCAGTTGTTTGATATCAACGTGTCGATATAATGGCAGGTACTTTTGGAATGAAATAACACAGAATGTATGAATGATGCTGTAATCTTTTTAGGTTGGCAACAGTGCGTGAGACACAGCAAGTCGCTCTGGACAATGAACTTTTGGAGGTGTTACCTCAGCTCTACATAAATCGAGAGGACCAGCTCTCAATGGAGTTAGAATGTCGTGGTAAAGGAGGTCAGGCCTGCCAGGGTCCCGCTCACATCACTGTCAAGGTAAATGCATGCACTTGTGTGTATCCACACACACACTGTGACAATTTAAAGTAAACGTTTTGATCGCCCCCTGGTGGCTATCTGCAGTATAGGTCATAAACCTGAGCCTCCCCATGTGTAAGAATGGGGACATGAGCATTTTGGCTTTAATTTTGTCAGTTTTGCATGTTATTTCAGTTAAATTGTACCATCCTGTCATGCTGGTGTATGTTCAAATGTCCATTCTTCTAACAAGTCGGTTTTAGTTATAAAATGCTATAAAAATTGGATGTGATGCCATAATTTGTGTTTTTGGGATTGAGGCTGTGGGAATATGGGTGGCATCTCTGCTCCATGATCATATTTATTCTCTTTCAAATAATTTCCTGTCACCTATTGTCTAGTTCTAGTTTCATGAGCTCTTTTTCTGTCTTTGTGTCTTGCAGTACTCAAGAATGCACAGACTGGATCCAGTGGAGAATCAGATCCAGTGTCTGAAGAATGATATTAAACAGCTGCAGGCTGATGGAGTCAAACCTCCTCCTCAGAGTCTGGCTGAGGCAGCCGTTCACACAGAGAACTTCATCACGTCAGTACACACTCAACTCTTTTATATACATTCTACATTTTAGTCACCAAATGTAAGCCACATGTTGTGTGTTCTTGTTTAGAGCCTTGGTTAATGCTTTTAAACTAAATCCATCACCTGGTATACTGAAGGTGGGCATCGCTGCTTTCTATCAGATTGTGTCGTTTGTGTGTGAGGACACACAGAGACATCCACCAACTCGGCAGTTCTTTACTTCCTGTATTGAGATCCTGGGTCAGGTATTGGTTTTAAGAGATTATAAATTAATTTGTGGAAAGAAAAATCTACATTTTCAGGATGAATTTGTGGCTTTGTGTATCCAACGCAAAGACTTACTTTTTTCATAAAAAAATGTAGACCTGAACTAAATGTGTGACTGTAGGTCTTCATCCGGGACGTCCAGTCAGAAAGTAAGCACATGTTGAAGACCATCCTAATCAACAGACACCTGTGTAACCTGCTGTCACCCTACTTCACCCCTAACGCCTCTCCGGCAGAGCTGGTCTCTCTCTATGAGGAAGTGGTCAATACTCTCCATAGTGACAGCGGTGATGTCATCTTCATGCTCTTCACAAAGGTAAGTCCGCTTCATTGAATAATCAGTATCAGAAGAGCTTTATTGCCAAATAATTGTCTTTAGTGTTGGAAGCTTCTAGTACAGACATTCAACACAATGACAATACAAATATAATAAGATTGCTGTAAATGATCATCTGACAGGTTGCATTTGAAAGTGGTACAGTATATGGGATGCCTTACAATCATTCTAAAAGTGATAGTTCACCTAAAAATAAGATTTCTGTCAACATTTGCTCACCCTATTCTCATTTCAAACCTTTATGAATTTGTTTCTTCCGCACAACACAAAAGAAGATATTTTGAAGAATCTTGTTACCTGGCTCCCATTCACTTGCATTGGTTTTGTTTCTATACAATAGAAGTTAATGGGGCCAGTGTTGACCAAAATATCTTCTTTTCGTAAGAAAGAAGGTCATAGAATTTTAAATGACAAGAGGGAGAGTTAATGATGACATTTTTGGGTGAACTATCACTTTAACCTGTTGTTACTGCATTTGAATTTATATTTAAATAATTGTTTACACCATTTTGCAAGATGTAAGCAACCCGGTCCACAAGCCAGTTTCTTGTTTCAGTTTTTTTCCCGCACAAATAATCAAGTCTTAAAGATGTTTGTTTATCATTTTCATTCACTTCTAAATGTTCCGTGAGTTGTATTTTGTTGTCACATGTGTTAAAAAGCTGAAACAGGAAGTGCCAGAATTGTTAACTTCTTGCAAAATGGTCTTGTACATCACAATATACAGTTTTGAAGTTATTAGAAAATGTTAAAAGCATTGCCAATGCAGTTATATACCCTATATTACATTACGTCATCTATCCTGTGTTTATAGTTTGATGTTACGCAATGGCTGTCAGGGTCTCAGCCGGCGTTCTCTGAGCGCAGCCGGCTGATGGCAATCATCCATCAGGCTCTTTGTACCTGTGGACTTGAACCTGAGGCAGAAGTCCTCTTGCCCTTCAACATCTTCTGCAAACACTGGACTGAACTCCTTCTTTATCAATTTCCAGACCACTACAGTGACTTTTTGCGTTTACTTATGCAAAGTAAATGTCTCCTTTTCTCTCTTTTGGATAAATTCTTCAACTTTATTAGCAACAGTATGACATGATGTGTTATTGTCAGCTTCTTAGCTATCCTTGTTTTTAATGTTATTATTACATATAATTCACAATAAATTAATATAAATACAAAAAAGTGCATATTACAAAAGAATTTAATGCATTTTGTGCTTTTCCACAGGCTCCTCTGAACAGCTTCTCAGTCCAGACTGTTGGAGGGCTTCACTAAAAGTGTTGGGCTGCTCTTCTCATCTTAAGGGAAAGGCGGCCAAAACCCGTCCCATCCTCCTCTCCCCTCAACAGGTAATACACTCTTTGTTTATTTCACCTGCATCATTACCATGCATAGAGACAGCATTACAATTGAACATCATTCTAGGTGGATGAGACAATTGAGTGGCTCTCAAAGTACTTCCTGAAGCTTCGACTGTCCAATGGAGACTTTAGAAGCTTCGGTCTCCTGTCAAAATGGGCGCCGTACATTGAGGAAGTCAAAGGCTTCTGGGAAAATCTCATCAGTTATGTCATTGATCTGGAATTGAATAACTGCAGCAAAGAATCAGTAGGAAGTCCAAGGCTGGTGAAAGGTACAAATAGGTTAAAAAAAATCGCAGATCTGTGACTGTTTGTGTGTACACAACTTTTAATATATAAACTTTGTCCTGCACATAGTTCTCGAGAACCTGCACGCAAAAATGGCCAAACTTTTCCAACCATGGATTCTGGTTCTTAACACTGACAACACAAGGTATGTTCTCTTTTTATTTGGTTTTGAGTACGAGATGAAGAGCAACATTCTCATATTAAGCCTGTCTGGTGTGTGTCACAGTCACCCTCGATGTTCTCCGTGGCTTGAATCTGATGCCACAGCTGCGGCCAGCTTAGTGAGCTTATATGCACACTTGACAGAGACTTTACATGAGAAATCCAAAGGTAAACATACTGCTAGTACTAGACGATACTCAAGTTATGATTCCTTTAGCTATTCTTTGCTGAAAGTACAACCACAATGTTCATCAGTAATAATTGTTTATTGTTTTTTCTTTTTGCTGCAGATCGTTTGCTGCCAGGACAAAGAGGAGTTCTGTGGCTTCATCTCATGCATTACTGTGAGACATGCACCTCTCCAAAGATGCCAGAGTACCTGTTGTACACCTACCACACCGAGTACAGCCGTCTGCCTTGGAAGGACCTCCATCCAGATCAAACATTAATGAACCAGTTTTTCAATGTGAGAAACCTTTAAACATACGTAAATTGTTTGAATTCTGCTATGTCTCTTGTGTATTGCATGGGATGTGAATTGAATCAGTAAATAGTTAAATGTATGGTGAATTTGAACAAATTAAAGTATTTCTTTCGTGTCATGCTGTTCAGGTGGAGAGGGGAAGTCCAAAGAGCTGTTTCCTGTTTATGGGAGAGCTGCTGTGTGAGGTGAACTGGGTCAGTGCATTGAGTGATGCTCTCAGCCCCCATCCCAGCCCCTCCGCTCAGACCATGGTAGTCTCCCTCCTCTATCTGATGGTGTTTCTGGCAAAAGAGGATCTTCCCCTCTACAAACCTGTGAGTGGTCAGTGATCTACGACACGTCTTCAAGACAACCTATAGATAATAATCTCTTGTGTTTCATCTCTCTGCAGGAGTCTTCTGTCTTACATCTACTCAGCCAGTCAGTTTCTCTGCCCTGGCACTTAGTGGATTTTCCTGCTTATCAAAACGTCACACGCTACGTTAGCACACATTACCCAGCATCCCTTGTTCTCAGTCGTGACACTTCTTCACAACAAGTCATCCGATTGCTTAGAATGGCTGCTGGATTTGAAATGACCTCACAGCCCTTACATCACAAGGTTGGCTGAACATTTTGTTTTGGTATAAGACTTTTCAAAACATTTCAAATAATAAATGGTGAACGTTTGAAACGCATCTGCTATGTGTGATGTCACTCTTAGGACATGACTTTAAAGTGCCAAGCCTTCCTTCATCTCATGGTGCAGTTCCTGACCTCTCTGGATCAGAATGGGAACATCAGTCTGGCATCTTTAGAGACTGAAATGGAGACATTACTCGAGTACATTGTCCTTTTCAACCCTCCTGGTGAGAAAGCGAGTTCATTACTATTTACGATTAAAAAGCTACAGTACAGAAGTTATCAGTAAATAACATCTGAATGTGTTTTATCACTCATTCAGAGACAGACCCCCAGCAGCGGCACATGGCCACGTGCAGTCTGTTTGCGGAACTTCTGACTCTACTGAATGAAGCTGGTATCTCTACAGCAGAGGGACTCGGGACTAAACTGCACTCTTGGGTGGAAAAGCGAGCTCGGGGTCCTTTGGTTCTCCCGCTGCTCACGGCTGCGTGTAGATGCCTGGCCTCAGTGCGTCATATGGCACGCACCACAGAGGCCTGTATTCTGTCCTACTTCGCTGATGGTAATAATAGTGCAATACAGGTCATGATTGGCGTAACCATTTGAAATGTCCAGATTAGGAAAACATTATATTAATGCATATGGACTTTATCCAAAATATAACCAAAATATAAGTGCATTCAAGCATATCGTCATGTGCTTTCCCTGTAAATCAAACCCATGGTCTTTGTGTTGCTAGCATCATGCTCAACTAGTATCCTAATATCTTACGTCTCTTCTCTCAGGTGGATGTACTGATCAATATTCTGGTTGGGGACCTATCCTGGTGTCTCTGCAGGTTCCTGAGCTAACTGTTGTGGACTTCATCCAGGAAAGCTTGAATCTGGGCAGTTACCTCACTTTGTACATCTACATCCTCCAGAGGCTGAACTTAGAGCAAACTCTCCTCAATGAGAAGAAGACCGTAGTGCTGCTGAACACGTGGATCAACCAGGGCTTCCCTGGGTAACAGGCTGCAATATTCCTTTCAAAGTTGTTTTATGCATAAACACATAATCACACTTACTTATAGTATTTAGTTATTTTACATGTTGAAGGACTCACAGAAGGAAATCTCCTAGAAATATTACGAGAAATCAATCGTTTTTTCACATCCTGAATGTGTTGTCTGCTTCTACAGTGGTCCGGCAGATGAGGCAAAGCTGTTCTTGTGGTGGCATAAGGTCTTGGAGCTTCTTCAGATCCAAGTGGATCAAGAGGACACTTGTGAGCTTGACACTTTGATTATCACCTTAATGGAATTGCAGAACCGTCTGGCCCAGCTTGGTGAGGAAAGACTGAACTCAGGTATCCTCGGTGCCATCGGCCTGGGGAAGAAATCTCCACTTTCTAGCAGGTGAGAGAGGTTTCTTAAAAACTACAAATTTGGCTTGATGTCCAGTTTAAGAGAACTAATAAATCAGAAGTATGGCAGTCATCAAGGCACATGAAAGGATTGTGTGTCTCACATTGTTCAAACTTCGCTCCAGGTTCCGGGTTGTTGCACGCAGCATGTCAGCATTTCTCCTGGTGCAGGTGCCCTCAGAAACTCAGCTGCGTCTTCATCCAGTCACAGAGCTGCAGCTTTCATCTAAAGCCCAACAGGTAAGAACTTGGTTTAGTTACCACGTTTTTAAAAATATCTTCTTTTATTTTCTTTGGAAGAAAGTCAGGCTTGGAATGTAAATGATGAAAGAATTATCACGAGGAAAAGATTTCTTTTGAATCTTCTAAAAATAGATGAATCAGTTGTGTAATTATCTTGTTTCTGGCTTTAGCTGTACGTATGATATTTGTGTATTATATCAAATACTGACTCTCTCTGTCCTCAGGCTTTAACTATGTTGGAGGCCATGCCCAGTAATAAACAGTATTCAGAGCTGCAGGAAGCTGTGAGTCAAGCCTGCCAGTTCATCAGGTACCCTGGTCACTGCCTGCGTGACAGCAACAACTTACTAACCCTTCTGGTAAACACGCTCTACACTGACCTTCATTACCTGGACATCATCCGTTAGCTGGAAACTAACAGCGAGGTCAGTGAAAGGGACAGGCACCGTGAAACCCACCAAAGATGGCCGCTCTTTTGGTCGGAAATCAATCCAGTGATGTGTCAATCAATCTGCCGGAATCTGGTAACAGGCCGAAACTTAGACAGAGGACAGAATGTTTGAAGATTGTAAAATCATCTTATATGATAATGCAGCAGTCAATCCAGAGCAGAACATAAGATTAAAGAAAGGTTTTGTTGCAATCTCATTTTCTGTCTTTCCATATCAAATCCACGTTATTTTTGTCCCACTTTTTTCTCTTTCAAAAGTCAAAGGAATCCCCCAAAAACAGGCTTTTACAGCAGACAATAACACACTAGCAAACATGTCTACAGAATTTACAGTGTCATTATTTTGTAATGCTCACTGCAGTCATTTACATCCTTTTGCAGTGGTAATGATGTTCACAAACACGCAAAGTGCCATAGTCGTTCCTGTCAGTCAGTCAGTACTCTATCATGTCAAGATAAGCGGTTAGATTCAGTTAACAGCCTATCAGGCACAAATCGAGCATCTTTCTGCAGTGGGCCGGGGATTTTTGTAATGCGTGTATGAGGATGCATTATGGGGGAATTGTGGTGATGTTTCTATTGCATGCTGGTGAATTTACAATAATAATATATTTCATAATCGATTTCACGCGAAATCGATTATCTTTCTCACTTCATCATGCAGATGGAATATGATGGGTACATTTTTATTTTAATTGGCCAAATAGTGGTTGCTGCTACAGCATGTGATGTGCCTTTTAAATGCATTTCATTTTTAAAGTTAATTTTTGTTATGCTTATCAATACAAATCAAAAGACCTCCATGGAAAGCATAGACATTTCTGACATTACACATTTACCCTTTTAAATGTTTTCTGTTTCTCCATTGTAACAGATTGAATTTGGATGAGCATGATAACTGCTGTATGAGTAAAATTACTTTAGAATTCATTTAAATTCTAAAATTAAAATTTCTTTGTATTAAGATGTTCTTTTGGCATATTTGATTACTTTAACTGGCTTAATAAATCAAGCCTTCAGGCCCTTTTTGCGTGCTTTTATAATTCAGAATATAAGTCAAAGTCTTTTTCACACCAGTGCACTTTATTGGTTTTCATAATACTTACCTTCCCCAATAAATATGTTTTCAATAATGATACAAAATGGAAAATGTCAGCTAGATATACACAGTCTCATTGTTAATGTCATGCTTCTAGGCTTATTGACCGTCATTTGTAGAAAACTGATTGTAAAATCAAGTACAATGTTAAACTTTTGGTATTTTTTGTATAAATGAATACTGGACAGTCTATTATTGTATAGAACTTGCCTTAAGATCTCTTTTCAGTGTGTATGTGTGTGTTTCTCTTGTGCCATGATTGCTCTTCAAAACACACATTTATGTGTCATGTCCTTGGATAAGTAAATGATTACAAAGATCAACAAATCTTAAAACCAGAAGATTTGTGAGTGTGTGTGTGTGTGTCTTAAGCGTTCAGATACTTTTGTGGCCACTGTTGAATCTAAAAGAATAACAGGTGAGTGAATGTTGAAGGGTTTTTAGATGTGACCAAACAATATACCACATCCCAGGCTTCGGTGGTTGTCATGGAAATCTCATCCTCTGTAATCGACGCTACAGCAGGAATGTTATCCGGATACCCAGACAGCAGATGGGAGACTGAGAGGTGGTATTTAAGTGTTTCTTTATATGTTAGGCTGTTTTTATGTTCTGTCACGTCACAGTCAGAAAGACATACTGGAGGATCTGTGATCCTTTAACGCCCAATAGTTATACTGCAGATGAATTGAGTTGTTTAAAAACCAATAAAGACTATGTTACCCAGTGAAGTGGTATAAATAACCTGTATAAATGTCTTTGTTCTGCTAAACACAAAGGGAGATATTTGGAAGATTGTCAGTAACCAATAAGATCTCACTCTCGTTGCATTTTCCCTATGGCTGTAAACAAAGAATGAGATCTGTTAAGTTACATTCTATCAAATATCATCCTTTATACAGTGTAAATTGCTTTAGATTAAATAATCTGATAAATACAGATTTGTATTTTCCTTTTGACTAGTAAAAACAGAACAGAATATTATAAAAAAACAATAAATCCAGTGTTGAAAACTGGGCAAGCGCTCACTGTACATTACACTTAGATGGGAGATCCTATTTGCAATACACAACTAATGAAACACATGCATGAGTAATGGAGATTAACTGCCAGTTGTTAGTGATGGATCTCTTTTAATCTATTTTAGTTGCCATATTTCCATTATGTCTGAGAAGTCTTATTAATGTATAAAATCTTCCTTCTAAACCCTTTGTGTTTGAATGTTTTGAACAAAGGTTTTACAGAGGCCATTGCAACCTATTTAGTCCCTGTTGACCCATGTCAACATGAGCAGTGAGTCTGAGTCATCATGCTTTTTTAACAGAGGGAGAAAACCCCTGGCAGTCATTTACCAGAGAATGAAAATATGGCTCAAAATTTCCACTTGCACTTTACGAGTTGTCAACCACTTATCATTAGTGATTTTCTTTTAATAGTTGTCTAGTGATTTTCTTTTAATAGTTGTCTAAGAAACTTGATATTAGTTTCTATATAACACGCGACTTGTAAACATTGAGCTTTTTTAAAACATATATAAATCGAAATTGTAGTATTTAAAAAAAGGACCGGACACAAACTTTTGTGAGTCAGAGCTTGGCTTAAATTGACTGAGATGAGCTGAACCGCAATAAAATTTACTTTCATATCTAATCTCACTGATACACATTTACTTTATATTGTTCTATATTCATAAAGTGTTGTTCTTGTGTGGTAGCTCTGCTTAATTTAATCAAATGGAAACGTTAACAGAGACATGGTCCAAAGAGAGAGAGACGCTCTGTCTAGCTCTATGTCCAGTTGTCATGGCAACAATTAGGCTGTCTGGTGTTGAGGTACATTTTGTCTAAGATTTTTGTCTCCCCATATGAATATGTTTTCGCTATTTTATCACATACGTTAAACAGGTGCTCTATAGAAATCTAAGGAAAAGAAAGTATGACACCCAAGAAATGTGAGTGGGATTCTATTTATTTATTAGGTCATCTATTTGTTTAGTGATTTAGAGAGCCGAAGAGGTGGATGGACAGAAGTGCAGACTGTGGAGACGGTTGCCATAGAGACACAAGTTATCTGCTGTACCTAGGTCTTTTGGGGAAGTCCTAAACTTTTTAGGTCTGCCACAAGAAAACACTTGTTTATAATATACTAGACCAGCCTTATGAATCCTCACGTGTCATGTCCATTTCTTTTCTTTGACTTCTCAACTGAGACAAAACTCTTCTCATGGTTTTGTAGGGGTTAAATAAATATCAGTAAAGCAGCAGACACTGTATTAAAGTTGTCTCCTGTGGGTGGGGAGAACATGCTCTTGTCTTTTGTGAGTCATTCATTTAGATTCCTCCTCCACACTCATGTACTCTGGTGACTCAGGTACACTTGTTCCCAACAGTTCACCTCTTTCATCCCTTTCTTCATATCTGGCTATTTGAAGAGGTGAGCTTAATTAGGAGTAACATGCAAAGAATTTTTTACATTTTCCTGAAATATTTAACCGCAAATTAATAATTATAACACTCTTAGTTTTTTTTAAGTTATTCTGCATTGTAATATACTAAAAGATAACAGATTCTAAAATAAAAAACTATTATATTAAAATAAAAACGCCCTTACGATCACTTTTCTGAGAAATAGCAGTCTTGAACTCATCTATCATCAACAAACAATCATCATGAATACATCACACATAAAGGAGGCTTAATGTAATAAGACCTAAGACTGAAGAGTGACCTCAGAGGAGCGGGATCCCAGAGATCTGTGTAGAATGTGCTCCCCTGCTGTGCTAATATTACAACTGATCCAGGGACAGACAGCTGTATCGAGTCCACTTATCCCACGAGACATGGTTGCTCAGCTCTGTATGTGTGAGGAGGGCCCGCTGGATGGGGGCATAAGTAATGGAGAGTTATTATGTGTTCTTTGCAAAGAGCACATTGGGCCTGCATGTCACTGTGGGTACTGCTTTATTTCCCTCTATTCATCTACTTCCTTTCTCTCTGCTGTTGCTTGCTCTTTTGACATTAACATTAATGCATTTGACAGATGCTTTTATTCAAATCTACTTAGAGTGCATTTGGGGTACATATAAAGTTGACCGATATGTTGTATGTAACTGTCACAACATAATGTTGACTGAACTAAATATTTTTCCTTAAAGGGATAGTTCTATAAAATTCTGTCATTACTTACCTCTTGTAGTTTCAAACCATTGGGTCTCTTTCACTAATAATTGTGTATATTTTTCATATTTATACGCACATTTGAACTTCTCACGAACATACGCACATGAATTTGTTCTTTACCTTATCCTAATGTTAGTGAATTTGGAGTTTAGTCATTTGCATAAAACCATGTAAGAACTTTCCGCTTTCCTATCTTTTTGCTTAGTAAATGAGACCCATTGTCATTTTCTGTAGATCACAAAAGAAGATATTTAGAATAATGTTGGTAACATGAAACCGTTGTTCTCCGTTGACTTGGCACTGGTTTTGTGTCCATACAGTAGAAGTCAATGGTTTTGGGTTACAAACATTTCTCTAAATATCTTCTTTGTGAAAATCACACAGGTTTAAAATGACAACAGGGTGAGTAAACGATGACAGAACTTTCATATTGAAGTTGAACTATTATTTTAATACAAGAAAATTGCATTTAAATGTACAATTGCTGCAGTTGTTACACACTACAGTTATGATGTGTAAAAATACTGATAATTACAGCTTTTTAATGAAGACGAAGTTCAAACAATCCTTCTCTTTTATTCTTTCAAAACAAAGACATGTATTACTAATACTGTATGTACAGCAGAACTGATACTTGTGCAAGAACGATGCAGATATTTCATCCAAGTGATGCTAATGGTGTCTGATGCATTAAAGTAATTAAAAGAAAAATGCTCTTGAAAGTAATTAGAACTCTGTCTCACTTATATGAAGTGTGTGAAAACAGCTCCATCTGCTCTTAGTAGCTCACACTTAAGTAAAATGAATTGCATACAAACATATATTTTGTTGAGTATGAAACGAAAGAAAGAAATAATCTTGTGTGTGATTTGAATTCTCATTTGTTTTCAAATAAGGGGCGGGTCATAAACCGACTGGGCGTGTCTAAAGGAATGGAGTAGAATGTCGCGCAGCTCTAACCGGCAGACGGCTAAAGGTGAGGACACTTTCACACGGTAAGCTTCTGTTTTTAATTCTGTTCAGATTTAAAAATACAAATAAAACCTGCTATCAAAAGAGAGATTGTCAGTCTTGATCGTGTTCATTTCACGGCAGGATTTGTAGCTATAGGTGGTTGTTAAAGACGAAAAGCTCCGCGTTGGACGGCTTAGAGAATTTGGCAACTTCATTACGCACTGATGTGTTATATCTAAACTAGACAGCAGCCATAATAAAGACAAATACTATTTTAAAGACAAATACAATAATTGATAATGTAACGACTTCTACATACAGCCTGACCCCTTTTCAGCGTTGATATAGTTATTGGAAATGCTCACTTCATTCCTGTATGTGTTGTTTTATCTCACATTGGTTTGTCGGTTGACTTCAAAAAGCTCGTCCGCATGTCTATCTAATGTATGGTGGTGTGCAGACACTGCTAATCCCCGCGACGTTGTAAAACAAACATATTTGATGCGGAAAATACAGAATAAGGTCAAATGTAAGCTGTCTGAACTGCGTCTGGTTGGCTGTCGTTCAGTCAGCATGTCGCTCCGTTATTTTTACCATTGGTGGTCATCGTGACATCATTAAATACCAGAGAGGAATGCCGGGGGATCTCAGAGGTTTCGATTTAGGGATGAGGATTTCCTATCGGATGCGGCAAACCGGCATCATATTGATACTGGTGAGCATTATACGGATCGTGAATTTGTTGGAATAAAGGAACAGCAAAGAAGAAATCAAATGTAATGTACATTTTTTTTGTGTAAAATCCTGAATAGTCTTTGTTATAGTGTTTCTAGCAGCTGTCTGCAATGCCGCCCGAACGACTAGCTTCTCTCAACGCAATCCATCTTCTGTTTTAGTCCATCTTCTTCATTTTCACATCCATCCGATATTATCGAATTATATTATTATTTCTGATTGTATAATCCTGCAGTGTAGGGATTCGGTATAGTTGGGTAGAGCAATTCCACGCAAAATGCCAGATAGCTCTGTATTAATATTCATTTTAATAGCAATATACGTTGGTTCTGTTCTGTTCGGTTTATGCAGGCAGTGCTGTATAACACATATCTTGAAGTGTGCTGTTTAAATTGTGCTGTATTCATATTACAGCAATGTTGCAGCGCTATGGGTCGGACCATCTAAACTCTTATTTGAAGGGATAGTTCACCTATAAATGAAAGTGCTGTCGTCATATACTCACCCCTTTGTCATTTCAAACCTGTGCGACTTTCTTTCTGTTGCAGAACGCAAAAGAAGATATTTTGAAGAATGCTGGTCGCCGAACAAAGGCGGCACCCATTCACTTCTATTGTGTGGAGACAAAACTAATGCAAAGTCTACGGGTACCAACATTCTTCAAAATATCTTCTTTTGCAGAAAAAAGAAAGACGTACAGGTTTGAAACGACAATAAGGGGGTGAGTAAATGATGACTGAATTTCTTAAAGATCATTGTTATCACAATGCTCAAAATCATTCTATCCATTTGACAGCAAACCGGGTCACCTCACGGTCAACACAAGGTCTTAAACATCACCCGATTCATTTATTTACCTTGCTTCTTTTGTCCTTTGTTCCGCAGAAAGCTTGGGTGGACCTCGAAGGACTCCATCTGTAAATAAAAGCCATGGGGAAGGATTACTATAAGATCCTAGGCATTCCGTCAGGCTCTAATGAAGATGAAATCAAAAAGGCCTACAGGAAAATGGCCCTGAAGTTTCATCCAGACAAAAACAAGGATCCTAACGCTGAAGAGAAGTTCAAGGAGATAGCTGAGGCTTATGAGGTTCTGAGTGACCCAAAGAAGAGAGTCATCTATGACCAATACGGGGAGGATGGTGAGTTTGGTAGTTTAAATCGACACGAGAACAGCAGCCAAAGATTTCAGTATCTTATTCAATACTCTGACTCACCCTGGGGGCTAAATCTGTTGTGTGGGCAACAGTAAGTTATCATCTTTTTTATTGTATAGTCAGTGTGATGTGGCTTTTTGACTTTGAAAACACAAAACATAGGGTCTTTTGGTAGTGTGTCATCATTTACTCACCCTCAGGTTGTGCCAAACCTGTATGAATATCATTGCTCAGCTAAACACAAAGGAAGATATTTGGAACATTGTCAGTAACCAAACAGATTTCTTCCCCTTTTTACTGCCATAGTAGGAAAATATATATACTACAGGAGTTAATTGGGGATGAGATATATTTGGTTAAAAGCATTCTTCCATCTATCATATTCTCTGTGTTCATCAGAACTAAGACATTTATAGACCTTTGAAACAACTTTAACAGATTTGACTGTTGTTTTTTAAATATTGTTGTGTTTGTTGCTAAAGCGACTTTGAAGCACAACTTCATGATCTATGTTGTGCGCTAGATGGAGTTGTAACTTTCACGTGACTTATTTTTTAATCGGAAACAAAAGTTTTGTAAGATGTTTCCAACAAGTTTGCAGAGCAAGGACTGAAGATGAAAGGTTGGATGAGTCAACATGTGTCCTGATCTTTCGAAGGAGTGCATTTATTACGAGCTATCAATCATCCATCATAACAAAGAGGTGTTAATATAGTCAACTAGACAGAAAAGCACAGGAAAATTAATGTTTCATTCTAATTGCCTTCCATTTCTGAAATACAGAACGAGCAAGTCGTTGTTAGGTTCATGTTTTTAGACACAATACTTTTTTCACCATGCAAATACAATAAGGTTGTATTCTTTCCCGTGAAGAAGAGTCTACTCAGGTCCTCTGTGGTGTTAGCCCACTCATATTAGTTTTGTCCTAGATTCTCAGAATTTAATTGAGTATTTGAATCCTCGCTTACGAGAAGACATTATATTCTGTTCCCCAGGATTGGAGCTGAATGTTCTTTCCAGTGTGTTTTTTCCAAAACTAGAATACTAAGCGAAGCCAGCTAAGGGGTAATAATAGAAATAAGGAACTGTGTCTGTTCTTTGTACAGTTCTCGAATGTGTTATTTTAGTAAGCAAATAAAGAGAAGGTGGGGAAAACAAGAAAGAGAGAGATTTGGCTGGTTTTCAGTTGAGCTTTGCACCTCAAAATGCTGAAGATTAAATCAAATGCTACATTATGGAGTTGGTTATATCTTGGTAATTGGTTAACTGGACTTCAAAACCTCATTTTATGGTGAGCCTATGGTGGGTTGTTACCATGATTCATAAGTTTAGTGCAGCAAGACATTTTCTATTATTCATTTAAATAATAATTGTTAACGTCCCACATTTATGAAAATGTAATTTATTAGGGCTGCTTCAGTAATACATTTAATTTTCCTAGACCGCTAGGTCAGCCTTAGGCTAAACGCTGTTAAAGATTTTCTTCAGTGATACTTTATCAGAATATTCTAATCTGTGTGTAGCAAATTGACAAAACCTCAAATAACTGCAAAAAAATCAATTTAAAAATCCATTTGACATTGGCCTCACTCTTTTTATCCACCTAGGTTTGAAAACAGGTGGGACGGGGTCCTCAAGTGGCCAAGGGACTACGTATCACTACACCTTCCACGGAGACCCACATGCCACCTTTGCTTCTTTCTTCGGAGGCTCCAACCCGTTTGATATTTTCTTTGGCCCTGGGCGTCAGCGCGGAACCACGAATGGCTTTGCAGATCACGCCGATCATGACATGGACATTGAGATGGATGGAGACGACGATCCATTCAGTTCCTTTAGCCACTTTGGCTTCAACGGCATCAACGGTTTTCATCATGGTGGAGGTCGAAGGCATCGCACAGAGCCTTTGCATGGTGGCAGGAGGAAAGTACAGGACCCTCCGGTGGTACACGAGCTGAAAGTGTCCCTGGAGGAGATCTTCCACGGATGTACCAAGAGGATGCGAATCACTCGGCGACGACTGAACCCCGACAGAAGGACAATTAGGACAGAGGACAAGATCCTTAACATTGTCATCAAGAGAGGTTGGAAGGAGGGGACCAAGATCACTTTTCCCAAAGAGGGTGATGAGATGCCGGAGAACATTCCTGCTGATATTGCATTTGTGCTTAAAGACAAGGGCCACCCACTTTTCAAGAGAGATGGCTCCAACATCATTTACACAGTCAAGATCAGTCTTAAGGAGGTATGTGCTTTGAAACCTTTATGATTGCATTTTCAGCATACATTGACATGCATTTATTTGAACCTGTGGGCTTTCCATATTCCTACCCCTGACTGTCTCTGACTGGTGGTCAATTGTTTTATCAGATGGCTGCTGTATTTTAAGAATAGACAGACCCAGACTTAGATTAGACAGGTATACCGGAATCCCAATACGGACCCCCCTTTGGCCTTTGTGCCATCATTAGCATGGACTTAATGGTGAATTAAAGAGCTTCAATTGGTATTAACTCCACTGAGTCCAAAATAAATCCCAACCTTGTTAACCTGCTTAGCCGCTACATTTGTCTGTATTATTTTTCCATATTGTATTGATAATATAATATCTAATATATGTGTACTTGACAAATATACTGTACATGTGTCCTATGGTGTGAATACAAACTTAACATTCAAGATCAATTCTCTATAAATATTTTAATAATGTAAAATAATATACTACAGTCACATTTACAGTTTATTTGAAAACTACTCATAAACTATAAATTATGAATGGATATTTATAATACAGATCAATTATTTGGAGACAGTATTATACCCAAATTTGTTGGCTGTCTTGAAAGGACACATCTAGTAACTGTAGAGTTCCACTCCCTCCACGCCTCAAAGTCTTTGCTGATTTACTCGCTCCCACTTCAGTGTGAGGGCTCAGGAATGTCATGATACGGTGTCATACGCCAAGCACAGAGTCCTCGCTTTTAGAAGGCGAGATGAAGAGTCGAACAGTAGATAATATTGTCATGTGACTGAGGCAAGTGTAGCATATTCTGTTGCACATTTAATACAGAATGCAAGTTTTCCTGAAACTAGTCAGTGGAAAATTATATAATAGAGTTTGCTTGTTTGGCCAGAATATCAAGCATTCAAAAAAACAATACATTGTTTTTGGGTCGTACACCCAAAAATGAAAATTCTGTTATAATTTTGTCTCTTATAACTCTTGTCTTTTCAAACCTGTTTGATTTTCTATCTGCCGTAGAACTCAAAAGAAGATATTTTGAAGAGAGTTGGTAACCGAACAGCGCCGGCACCGATTCACTTCTAATGTATGGACACAAAACCAATGCATGTAGATGTGTGCCGGTTACAAACATTCTTCAAAATATCTCCTTTTATGTTCTGCAGATAAAAGAAAGTCATATACGGGTTTGGGTGAACTATCACTTATCAAGAATTGAAATCTCTGCAATGTACATGATATCCAATGGAAGCCTGCCAGACTGTTTGTGTTTGAAGGCAAAGCATAGTTCTGTTTTATACGAATCCTATAACTTCAGATACTTTGGCCCCAAATCAAAACACTATGCATTTATATCAAAGCAATCATTTATTTATTTTATGGATGTAGCCTAAATGCAATTGCATTTTATTGATCTGAAGTGAACCACTAAGGATTATTACTAACTGCCTGCATATATTGCTGCTTGTCTAAAAGTGACCTAGAAAATCACTGTCAGTAAATCCTTTATAGTGACAGTATTAGACTATCACCAGAAATAGACTTAAAGAGTGACCTTGATGCATTTCAGAGATAATGTTAGTGGTATATTTTCTTGATTTCTGTGACATTACTTTGACAGCAAGGTTGGTTTGTGACGTCAGCTGTTTTAAGGAATGTGTCTACAGTAGGGTCCTCTGCCTAAAACAGTATTTTGTTATTCTATCCTAAAATAGATCATGTCATCTGTTAATCTTAGAAACAATGTAAAAATGGTTTTCACACTATTTAAGGTTCTGGAAGGTTCTTTTATAAATGTCTCAGTCATTAGATGCCCAGAATGAAACTTGATAAGTGCCAGTGAACATCACAAACTGATTTGCCATCTGGTAGCATCTCATGCATACTGGTGGCAACCCGCCCCACACATTTTCATCTGCTTGCTTATTGTAGACACATTGCAAGGACAAATTAAGAGTGGATCTTTACTTTCCTCGGGCCACATTATCTGCATTTCCCCGCTCTTATTAAACTCTCTTTATTAGCCTTGTGCTAATGACCATAGATTATTACAAGAGAAAGATCTGATGATAACTGTAGGTCCTACCTGTTCACACACAACATAAATGCTTAATAGAAATCGGGAGGTGGGAGACTTCAGTTATATGACTTTACTCAAATCACAAATTTACACAGAGGGATCATATATTGTCTGTTTGTTGGGCCGAAATTATATTTAGTGAATTTATTAGAACGGCCATAACTTTTTGTAGTCTGTGCTACAGTTGTTAGCTCAGTTTGGTGTCAGTATTGTTAGTACGGTCAGTTCTGGTCCTTGATTCTGATTGGCGGAGCCGAGTTCTAAGCCGTTCTATAATACCCAGATTTATAACGGCTGACCGCATTACATAGTCTAAATATCATTTAATTTACTTTATTAATGAAACCTTGGAATAACCGTTTAATAAAAGCAATAAGACCCGCGAAGCAGTGGGTTACAGCGCATTTTAGAACAGCTAAGGACGTTGTGGCAAGACGCGAAGCAGAGTAACTAACATACTAACCCCCTCAGCTGTTTTTTAATACACTACCGGTCAAACGTTTAGGATCACTTGACACAAATGTTTCTCACAATCTTATAATCTGTGCCATCATACTAATTTTATACATTAGCAAAACTAATGTTTTTTTACAAAGATATTTTGGATAAATGGATTACCAAATTATGAATCAAAGCAGGCAATAAGATTGTGGCATATCAGTAAGGCTGCTTTGAAACAATGCAACACTTAACTGAAAATCTTTTAATTTAATAAAAAAATTTATTGGAATATTCAAAGGCCCTGGGCGTCAGCGCGGAAGCACGAATGGTTTTACAGATCACGCCGATCATGACATGGACATTGACATGGATGGAGACGGCGATCCATTCAGTTCCTTTAGCCACTTTGGCTTCAACGGTTTTCATCATGGTGGAGGTCGAAGGCATCGCACAGAGCCTTTGCATGGTGGCAGGTGAAAAGTACAGGACATTTCTATTAGCCGTTGATGATGTTCAAATCATTAAAACAAATACACCCCTACCCCAATCTTTGGCTTTCGACAGCGCTCGGCTCCAATAATGTCCGCCCTGTCCTTACTGCTGATTGGCTACAAGGTTATTTTGGTGCTCGGCCGACTTTGTCTAAACAATCTTCATTCTGAAATCGGACACCCCGCCTTTAACAGTTAAAAGTCTTGGTTTGTAACGCAGCTCATTTTATGCCACTAAACAGACAAATCATGGCAAATTCAGTGAACGTTTGTCCTCAAATGTTTCAGTGTGAATGTGGGACTGAAGGGGTAAAACTTAACACACTTTGTTGGTTTGTTAAAATATTAGCTTATTAACATTGACTCATCTAACTCTAGACTGAGAAACAAACATTTATAAAATGTTGAGTAATTTCATATGATGCTTTACCACAACTTTACTGTTGTTGAAATAGGAGTATCACTGTAGGACTGGCAATTTGGACTGTTAGATCTTATGGGTATACTTACATGGCATATTACAGATCCCTCACTTTCTTATTCTACATTGTTCATTGTAAAGGCTGCTGGCTAACATTTACTTTTGCCCCTTAATGGCATGTAAATATATAATGAACTGGTTTGTTGGTGGTAAGTGGTGGTACGCCACCTTTTAGTTATATGTCTGCTGCCTATTAAAGCTTTTGTACGAAACTGGTCCAATTCTGCTGTGATTCAGTCAGACATGAACTTTGTTGAGGACATTGCTTGAAGCTTAAACCCAGTTGCTGTATGAGCAACATCATCATTAGCCAAAGTTCCAGATGGGGTTGAGTTGAGGTGTCATGGTCAACTGTTTGTGAGAGTATCAGGTAGTGCCTTGTTTCCATAAATCCTGCTGCCTCCACCTCAGAGCCCCCACTGCTGCTGCTGCTGCTGCTGCTGCTGTCTGTAGGAAGAAGCTGATCTCATTGCTAACACATTTTCTTGTCCCTTGAGGCAGCTGCTAAGCAAAGCTGCCTGGGAATGTTTGTGCTTGGTATTCACAGAAAGAATATTTCCGCATCTTATAAGCTCACGTGCAATGGCTATATACATTTTAAACCGAATTATTTTACATTTTGAATTAGTCCATTGCCTGTTTAATATACAGATCTTTATCAGCGAGAAACTTACATTTATTGTCTTAATGCTAAGAAGTAACCCAAGTCCACAGTCTGTACAACAGATCATCTGATGCCTATTGCACAGGGAAAAAAATGTTTTTTCTAGTAATGCATGCAGGTTTAGAGATCAACTGAGAATCTGCCGCCTAGTGGTCTACCGCATTTCTGTTGTTTGGTGGCTTAATATTACTGTGTTGTTGTTAGCTTTTGTTTGCTGTGTGTCTCATTTGTATGGAAACGTAAATAAATGTAAATGTCAAGGTCTTTAATCTGGAATGTAATTTTAGTTGGCTGGCACAATCCTTAAGACTCCTAACACTTTTCAGTGTCTTCTGTCTCTGTAAAAGGAGAACAGTGGCCAAAATTAGCTTTCGGTATACTCGATGAACCCCTTTCCAGCATAACACACCAGTTGGACGTTGCAATGCAAAAACGAATATCAAATATACATGTGATAATGTACGTTATATTTAATGATTTATTATACTTTATAATTATACTTTATTATATAACTATATTATATTTATATCTGTACATATACATTGTGTAAATAACCAGACCTACTATGAATGCAAAAATGTATTTGATGTCATTTATTTCTGTTCTTATTCATCTTCCAGTGGAACAGAATCATAATTTTTCATTGATTTGCATAATTTCTTGTTCGTTCTTTTCATAGGCGTTATGTGGCTGCACAGTGAACATTCCCACCATTGACAACCGAATGATCACATTGCCCTGCAACGATATCATCAAGCCCGGTACAGTGAAGAGACTGCGTGGAGAAGGTCTGCCTTTCCCAAAAAACCCATCGCAGCGCGGGGATTTAATAGTGGAGTTCCAGGTGCGGTTCCCTGACAGAATACCACACCAGTCCAGAGAAATCATCAAACAGCATCTACCCCAGTCTTAGAGGAAGTTCTGTGGATTCCCTTCAATACTCCCTCTGTCCCCCAAAATGACAACACTGAATTCGAAAAGTGGCTAATAGGTCCGAACGGACCAGGAGCTCATTTGATACTTTGTTACAGTTTTCATTTATTATAATGTTCTCTGAAAAAGTGGAACACCGACTTAAAGTGGTTTGTTAGGCTGTGGCCAGCAGCTTTTATTTTTTATTTTTAGGAATAATCACATTGTTTCCTTTCTGTTGAAAGAAAAAGGATACAAGAAAGCCAAAATGACTCATTTGTTGGATAAAAGGTCGATATTTTTGGCATTGTGTTTGGGGTGGACAATCCAACGATCACATGTTATTTATTCTGGATTTGGATCTTCATTGTTTTGTAGCTGATTAAAGTCCTTTCCGTTGTAATATCTATAAACTCATTGAAGTATTTAAATAAAAAACTGAAGTGTTGTTTTGGGGATATTTGAGCACCAGCATAGCATAACTTGTTTGATAACTACTTGATAGATTTTTCTCCCTGACCCACCTCACCAGTCTACAGGTGCTTTTTTGTCACTTTTGAAGTACCAGGTGCTGCCATTTTCACAAAGATTTGGGGATTACAGAAGTGTTGAGTGCCTTAATGTGGCTCAAATCATTTTTATGAACTAGTTGTAATGTTACATGTATGTAGCTTTACATCTCAAAACTGTAATGAAGATTTTTTTGCGTTTTTTTAGGTTCCCCTCAATAATGTAATCTGTCAATTGCTGTTATTTCTTATGGCTCTGTAAACATAATCTTGTTTTAGCATCTAATGTCCAGACATTTTGTTCATTCTAGATGAAAACGATATTGATAAACCTTGAAAAGGAACTGTAACATTGGCGTTGTTCACATGACTCCAGTCTTCAGGCCCTCTCCTGAAGCCATACAATATCTGTGTGTGGACCGAATTTAAAATTATTATGTGAGGACTTTGTGTCTCACAATTCACAAAACTGAGAGAGAACACTTGACTCAGCATAAGCAGAATATAGTTGTCATGCTCCGCCCCAAGTTTGTTTCAAATGGTACAAATATGTGTTTCTTCCAGATAACTTAAAGAACTCTGTATCAACCTTCTTCGGTGCCACTGTATGATCCAGGTCTGTTCCTCCAGCAATGCTAATGTATGGCTTAATTAGACTTAATATGTTTACATCTATATTACATACAGTATTCATATAAAGCACGTCATATGGGCTACTTTTGTTTACCTTCTGAAAAGTTACAGCAGCCACAATGGGTATTCAGCACAAATGACATTTTTTTAGATGAACTACCTTTGAATAGCTATTTAAACACATTTGCATACTACACACCACCACATGTCGGATGTAAATTTAGGATCTGCGTTTGTTGACTGAACTGTTTGAAGATCCATGACACTTATCTGTGTCTCAGTGCTGCAAACAGATAACTCTAATGTGAAAAGATACATTTTTATGCTTAGATGTATTTGCTGTTGAATAAGCACAGCTACAATTTTCAATTGTTTAAAAACGTTTAACAAAGGACTTGAAAATTTCTAGTTTTGAAGACAACACTTTCAATATACTGTATTTTACACTTAGTCTCTTGTATTTTAGTGGCAAATACTCATATTCAGTAGATTTGTGATAGAAAATTTTGTTTTTCAAACAAAATGGTACATGGATAAACTGGAATTTGCCTTTTCCAATGAGGCACCAGGGTATCGCCTATACAACTACAACTGATTCCCACAACATTGTAATTTTATCAATACCGTGTTTGCCAAAAGGTTTCAAGTAGGGCAAGGTGTTTTATGACATTGGGCTGTTTTGTTATGTCCTGGATTGTTATGCCATTGCACACACAGGGCTTTTAAAGGTCGGGGCACTTTTGTTTGAATATGAATGTCAGATTTGAAATGTCTCATTTTGGTCACTGTCCATCATGTGTACTGTATGAGAAAGTATTGAATCCAGCTCAGTGCCCACAGTAAGGATAGAGTGATGCCAAACGCAAACAGTGTATTAGTGGAATACAGTGTATGAATGCTTTTGGATTCTTCCGTGTAACTGTGCGTTCATACCGCCGCCGTCAAGAGTGTCACAAATTGCTCTGGGCGCCCTGCCAACAACGCTGTAGAAAGATTCGTGGAAGCTCTGACGTATGTGGTTGGAACCAAAGTTTACAGGGCTGCATTCTCTGGAATCCTCACAAGCGGTGGGCTTCTATGTTCCGATTGGTTGCCCCCGAACCGCGTCATAGCTCATTAACATAAAGTTGACCGCTTCTGGCCACTTTGACGCTCTCGACGGCGGCGGTATGAACGCACAGTTACAGTATATTTTAGGTTCTTTGTGAAACGTTTACAAGAATGACAAATAAACCAAAAATCTTGACAAAAAAGATAATACGGTGTGTTGTGTTTTAGGCTGAACAAAATATCGATTGCACACTGTTAGTTGTCTAAATGGCACAGTGGAGCAAACACTGACAAAAAAACCTTATGTAAACTGCAAAAGATTTTCAAAAGAATTCTTTTTAGAATTTTGATTTAAATGTGAGGTGTATAAAGACATTTTCATTTATGCATTTGGCAGACGCTTTTGTCCAAAGCAACTTGCATTGCATTGTATTATACATTTGTTTCTGACTATGTACAATCCCCTGGGATCGAACCCATTACGCTAGTTCTAACCATTGAGGCACAGAAAAGACCTTATATCAAGTGAAGTGTTAGGTGTTTTCTATCTACATACACTGCGGGCCCTCTTGAATGGAATTCAAAGTATAAAAGTATAAAATGTCTTTTGAGACTAAACATTCAGCACGGAACTGCATCTCTTGATGTTACTCTCATGCGTGACACCTCTAATAACTTCATTGTAATCCTCTAATGAAAATCTGACAGTGCCTCTTTGATTTGAGAAATTATCAGCGACATTCCAGCCAGTCTTGCAAAGCGTTCAGCATATGCACTGCAGGATCTGCTATTCTGAGATTCTGTGAATCACACATACACTTTGAGAAGTTGATGTAAAATAAGCATTTTGGGGGGTTCAAAGTGTTTTTTGTTTTGGAACGTTTGACACATACAGTACTGTTTAAAACTTTACCCAAGCAGTAAAGAATAGCTTATATGAAACCAAATCAGCTTGAGTACTGTGTAATGTAAAATAACATACCTTTATTTAAATGCCATATTAAACTAATGTAACAACACCTAAACAAATGATATATAAATATAATGAGCCATCAGTATTATTAGACCGCCAGTGTCTACAATCAGGAATGTTCTTCTGGGTGTCTTCCTTCTCTGTAAGATGACTAACACAACAGACTGCCTGACCACATAAGGGTAGTGGAGGGGACCTTGACTCCCACCGGAAACATCTCCTGGAAAAGTCGTGAGAAAGGCAGGAATAATTTCCTCTGTCTATATTTGACCGACAGGAGAGACCCGACAGCTGAGTTGAGCATGTCAGACTCTCACACTGTTTCTAACTGTGTTGATATAGTATCAGTCCATTCCAGAAAAAAACAGATGCCACTTCCCAAACCAAGCCATTTTATTAACGCCATTTCCCCTAAAACCACCGTGACAAGCGACAATGACATTAACTTCTGCTTAGCATGAAAAAAAAGTGAGAGGTCTAAATTATATTTTTGACCCCAGTAAAGATAAGCAAGGATTGTTTTATTTTACAATGGTTTATTGTACTGGAGAGCTGACTTGCTTGTGCTCTTTTTGACTGAATTATCTGCTTATATGCTATAATAAAGGATTGTGTTAATTATCAACTATTAATATAATATTTTTTAATAAAAACGTCAAGAGGCAGTGTTTATGGTTATATACTTTCAAATTACTGAGTTTAAATGTAAATCCACATTCAAATGAACTGGGATTGCACTTCTTTGCTATACCACAGCTGTTTACAGTTGAGTGATTTACGGTTCAATTCTCTAATTTATTGATATATTTATATAATTATACAGTTTTTTAAATAACAGCATTTAAAAGCCATATTTTTTATCAATTATTAAGAATTTTCTGACACACTTTCTCACAGTGCAGAAAGTCAGTGAATTAAAATAGACACAGTTTAAATAGTCATGTCACTACATGGGTTTGTTCAACCTTAATTTTATGAAACCTTCATGCAAACATTCATAATAAGAACAAGAATAATAAACGAAAAAGTAAGTATTATTTGTTATTTATGTATTGTTTATCTTAAACAATAGTATTATTGTTTTTATTACATCATTGTTGTTGTTATTATAAAAAAGATAAAGCAATTGTTGTATATCATTTATGAATTAATGAACTTAAATCCTTTTTTATTATTAAATTAACTCAATTGTTATATTCTGTTTAGTTATTAATAATTAATTGAAATCATGTAGTTGTTATTAATATTAATAACAGGTTAATACCTTTGACCTTTTCAGGGAGAGTGTCATCCATACCTGATCCAGACTCCGCTGATATCTCACTGCTTGCAGTAACAGCCTATAGTCCTCTGGGTCCTCCTGATCGGCCTTGGTATACACCTGGAGAAGCCTTACTGCTGGATGATCCAAGGGTGGTGGATATGAAGAATCCAATAAGACTTCCGCACATGTCATCATCAGGAGAGAAAGATTTCACACGTGCTGCAAAGCATTGTCAGTTTTATGGTTAATATTGTTGACTCACAATGTTATTATCGTCTCATAGATAGCTTGTAAATACAAGTGTCATTTGCATCCCCAAAAGCATCATGCCATCAAGGATCAAGCTAAATATTGAGGTAGATTGGAATTGCATTCCAATCACAATGTTAATATTCATTCTCTGTGAATCATTCAGGCAGCAGCACGAGTATGATCTGGGATTTAAATCAGAAGGTTTAAATAAAGCTTGAGAGAAGCTTGTGCATTGAGGTCAATCATCACCATTAACATGTTTTAGACATAGAAAGTCAACAGAAGATAAGCAATACCTACGGAGACCCCTGCAGGACAGTTATGACAGACAACACATTAAAATATGCAAGTGGTTCAACCTAAAAAAAATTAAACCTTCTTGTACAAATACAAAAAAACTATTTATTTTCTTCAGTGTCAAGGTTGAACTACTGTAATGTTGACACAAGGCAGGTGAAGCATGCAAGATGGTCTAAAATGTATTCAGGTTTAATTATCTGAAAACAAGATGATTATTGAATCCTTTAACAGGAACAAGAGGCTGATCATTCCAACTATGGAGGTAATTAATTTTCTAAATAAATATTGCAGTATATTGACGTAAATGTTTTTGACATTTAAATCATTTTGTCCACTTAACAGAAAGATTTGGAGACGCCAACCATCCACATTTTCCTTTTCATGACCCATATTAACTGGACATACAATTAAAATCTGTAAACAAGTGGAAAATTCATAAGAAAATAGTATATAAAACAAGTTCAATAGTTGAATGTATTTTATAGACACTTGTTTAAACAATGTTTCAAACATACAGTTGATGCATATTTAATCAAACCAGAATAATCAAATAGAATGTTGCGAACCAGAGAGAAGTGCGAAAGAAATGTAATTATTAAAGAAACAACTTGAAGACAAAGATTCAATTGCTGTTATTTGGGATCGTAGACAAATGTAAACCAGCCATTACAACGTTGGGTCCATTTCGTGAATTTTATTTAACATTTTTCAAACTTGTAATACATTATATGCTACATTCATAAAAAAATGAAGTCAAAGCCATTTCTTTTTGAATCCATCCAACAGCCTAGCATTAAACCCGCTCATACAGGTTGTGAAATGTTAATGAAATAATCAAATATTGTGTATGTTTTCATTTAAATGCAACCCCAACCACAGAATGTCAAGATCACAGTTCTCATAAATCATCCTTTCACAAACCAGAGCAAAACACAAGCAGCTACATGCTTTTCTCTATCAACAGAGGGAGGTGGACAGAGGGAATAAGAGGCGAATAAAAAACAGTGGGAATGGACATAAGCGGAAAATAAACAAAGCACAGTCCTAAAAAGTGGAATTTATTTTTTGTCTTTTGTACACGATGGCCAGTATGAAGAGAGGCCTTTGAGGGTAAACGCACGGTTACATTTATCCATAAAGGTCATCATCGTTGTCCTCATTGAAGATGTTGCCTCCTCCACTGCCAGAGGAACCCTGACTTGGTCCACTTCCTGCTTGGTTACTGGATGGGAATCTAAAAAAATAAATGAAGGCCAATTTAAATACTAAATGCTTCTTGTGAAAACCAATTAAAGCTGCTAGTAAATGAGAGCTCTCACCTGAAACTGCCAAAGCCTCGGCTTTGTTGCAGGGTCTGTGCGAACATCTCGTATTTGCGGATGTCATTGTCACTGACGGAGCGGCGAGCAAAGCGCATAGCCTCCTCAAAATGATCCTTCCTGATCTCAGGTACAGGATCATCCTCCTCCACCTCCTGAAGAAGCAACAGTCATCAAGAACGTGGAATAGATTAAATATGACATTGTATTACTTAGGGGATTGATGGGTTTTTCGTTAACTGCAATGTATCAGTGGTTCTCAAACGATGTTGTGCACACCAGCCAAAATCCTCCAACACTGGATTCACAGGTCCTTCATTTCAAAAAATTTTATTTCATTTTGGGTCTCTTATTCATCTACTTAAAATATTTCCACAGTGACAGCAGAGGCACAAAAAAAAATTGTGCTGGAATTGGCAAATACAAAATATGGCTTTTTGTATACGGCTAAACTGAGAGATCATTGAAGTGCCCACAAAAGATTTTACCGCAAAAAATCCTGTTTAGCTAATGCAACCTCTGCTCAGCAACATACTTACACTAGCACTTAAATGTCTCTGAAAACCAATGTTTTGACAAGGTGGTAAATTGGTTGTTCTGCATTTCTGAACAATAAGTAGTGCCTGAAAAGTCATGATAAACCATCAAATCTCACCATTGCAGAAGGGTTGGTCTGCCTCTCACGTTCCCGTCTGATCTCATTCTCAATGGACTCACGGATGGCCAGTTTACAGGCTCTCTGACAAATCTCAGTCAAGTCAGCACCTGAAAAGCCATTGGTCATCTTTGCTAAGAAGTCCACGTCCACATCCTACAAAAATGAAAGCAAAAAAAAAATTAAAATAGCTGTAATTTATTTTAGAAAACAGACATTGATCCGAGTCTTCCCCACCTTTGAGATCGGAGACTTCCTGAGGTTTGCTTTGAGAATGGAAATGCGGGACTTCTCATCAGGCAGTGGTATGTAGATGAGCTGGTCCAATCGGCCAGGCCTGAGGATGGCAGGATCAATGATGTCTGGTCTGTTGGTAGCGCCGATGATGAACACGTTCTTCTTGCTGGACATACCGTCCATTTCTGTGAGGATCTGGTTAATGACTCTGTCAGCGGCGCCGCCTCCATCACCAACGTTTCCACCACGAGCCTTAGCAATGGAGTCCAGTTCATCAAAGAACAGCACACATGGTGCAGCTTGACGAGCCTGGAGGACAAAGCAGACAGTGAGGACACATCAAAGTGAAACTAGAACCTGAACAGCCTTTAGAAAGCTTGTGGAAGAAAATAAATACCTTGTCGAAGATCTCTCTGACATTAGCCTCTGACTCTCCAAACCACATGGTGAGAAGTTCTGGTCCCTTAATTGAGATGAAGTTGGCCTGGCACTCATTGGCGATGGCCTTGGCCAGAAGGGTTTTACCACAACCTGGTGGTCCGTAGAACAGCACACCCTTGGATGGGGTCATGCCAAACTTGAGGAATTTGTCTGGATGCTCCACTGGGTACTTAAAGGATAGAGAGATGAGGCAAATTGTGAGTCAGCATAGACAAAGTATGATAAAGCCATTCAAGCACATTATGAAATTTATTCATTTGGTCCCAGTACCTGCACAAGCTCCTGCAGCTCTCTCTTGACATCATCAAGACCACCAATATCCTCCCAATTGATGTTGGGCACCTCCACAACTGTCTCACGTAGGGCAGAGGGGTTGCTCTGGCTAAGAGCCCACTTTAGGTAGAAGAGAACACAAAAGCAAAATACCTCATTCTTCTGAACACTACTCGCTCACAACTTTAGGAGCACAGTAGTTAAAAGTCACAGTTAAATTAATGTTGAGATGCATATTGCTCACCCTAAAGTCATCCATAGTTACAGCCAAGGAGTTCATGACCTCAGCATCAATGGTCTCATCCTCCAGATCAATAAGGTCCATTTTCTTACGGATGGCTTGCAGGGCAGCCTCTGAGCAAAGGGCAGCCAGATCAGCACCCACATGGCCATGGGTCTCATTTGCCACCTGAACAAACAAATTTGTAAAATAATTGAGTCACACGTAAATGCACAGGTATAGGTTGACATACAAATGTTCTCTGAAACATACCTGCTCAAGATCAACATCATCAGCAAGCTTCATGTTTTTGGTGTGGATCTGAAGGATCTCAAGTCTTCCAGTAGCATCTGGAATGCCGATGTCCACCTCTCTGTCAAAGCGGCCTGAAATCAGAGCAACCACATCAGTACAAAACACTTCCAGTACAGGGACTAATAACGAACGTGATACTTATTGGTAAAAAAAAGACTCCAACTTTGTGTTCAGAATCCCTAAGAGAGGTACATTTGAGAGAAGTTCTCACCAAATCGCCTGAGAGCTGGGTCGATGCTGTTTGGTCTGTTAGTGGCTGCCATGACGATGACATGAGCCCTCTGCTTCAGCCCGTCCATCAGAGTGAGCAGCTGAGACACAATACGCCTCTCCACCTCACCATGAGTCTGACAAAACAGAGATCGTTTATATAAAACAACACTAATTTAGACATTCAGACAACCATTTTGGGAAAAGATTGCTCTAGAATCTAAAACATCTTACCTTCTCTCTTTTGGGTGCAATGGCATCGAGTTCATCAATGAAGATGATGGCTGGAGCGTTCTTCTCTGCTTCTTCAAAAGCTTTTCGCAGATTACTCTCAGATTCTCCTGCCAGTTTGCTCATAATTTCTGGGCCTGGGAACACAACAGGAAAAACATCAAGATCACACTCAAAAAAACAATGTGCACAAAAAACAGCAAGAACCATGAAAATTTTTATTTTCATATTATCAAATGTAATCTTTCATCCGCACCATTGATGAGGAAAAAGAATGCTCCAGTTTCATTGGCCACAGCACGAGCAATAAGAGTCTTTCCAGTTCCAGGGGGTCCATACAGCAGAATTCCACGGGGAGGCTGAACAACAGGACATAATGTTCTTATATGAACCTCTCACTTCAAATGTATAATATCTTAATTTATAAATAAATTCTTGATCATTACCTTCACTCCAATAGCCTTGAAGAGAGCTGGGTGTCTCAAAGGAAGCTCCACCATTTCTTTAATCTGGGCGAGCTGTTTCCTTACACCTCCGATGTCATCATAACCCACTTCATTCAGAGACTCTTCCTCATCCTGAAATTAAGATAGAAAACAAAAGTCACAAACTGCCTCAAACTTTCCTCCATAAATCAATGTTAGCTGCCAGAAACAACCTATATTAAATGATACTTTTTTTCTAAGGACCACAACTGTAGAACCGCTTAATATCCCATAATCCACATACCTCTCTCTTGATGGGCTCTCCCTCACAGTGGATAACCGTGTCTGGAGCCACAATACAGTATGGGCTGGGGTCAGTCTCCACCACTTTGAACTCCACAGCACGCATGCCACCTCTCACCAGAAAAATGTCACCTACGAAAATCAAGCGGTACAATATTGTTAATAGGGCCGTCACAATATCAGATTTTCACTGCACGGTTTTCATGGCCAGTCATCAATGGTTCTCTAAAATATTATCTGGTAATAAAGCTACACTTAATTCTGTTGCACAAAACAAAGGGTATTTCTATAATTGTATTAATGTTAATCTCGTTACACACAATTGGACCAAAAATATTTAAAACAATGCTAAATATATTAATTCAAAGTCATTTTCAGTTTTGGTTGTCGTCATTCTGAATTTTCAGTATCGGTTTCAGCCCAGAATTGTAATCTCTGTGCATCGCCAATTTTCACATCCATTACAGTTGAAACATTTTAACACAAAAGGTTTGAGGTTGCACACAGATGCTTGTGACCTTTTTTGAATCCACCTTCACTGGTCGACAGAAATGCGTTAGTTTGTTGTTTTAAAGATCAAACTATATTCAAAGCATTGTTAAACTTGTATTCATGTATTACAAAAAGATGTCAAACGATTTACCTTTGCGGATTGGACGGTAAGCCTCCAGGAAGTAGGGCTTGAGATAGACCTCAAACAGGTTACCAGTGATGCCTTCAACTGTGTCATCGATGGGCAGAACATGAATGCGCTTTCCATATTTCACATCTGGGCATGGTTGAATACTGAAAGCCAAAAGGCAGAACAAACAAACGATAATAAAAGGTTTCTTTAACAAACTTTATCCAGAAAGTCTGATCTTTCTTAATCAGATACAAACAGCTCGAATATTTTTGCTGGCGTAATTACTGACGTGTAATAGAGTTAATATAATCCTACCTGATGACATCACCAAGGCGCACCCGTAGGTTGTTGCGGACCACCCTGTTCATGCGAACCTTCTCATCAGAGCAGGTGTCATCAGACAGCACGATGCAAACGGTCTCCCGCCTCTTCTTGCCCTTCAACAGAACCGTGTCTCCTCTAAAGAGCTGCAGCTCATCCATCTTTGCCTAAAAATGCATAAATAATGAGATAACCACAAGGGACAAGATGATGGACAATTATTATTTTGTGTCAAATGTAAGGACTGTACCTGAGAGAGAGACACAACACTGTTGTCTTCATTGATGGACTCATCAACAATCAACCTATTCGGCCTGTTCTTCTGCTTTAGGATGGCAGTGGAAAGATCATCGTTTTTGGATCTGTGTGGAGATTCAGAAACAACACTTTAATGGCGATATCAGGTGGTTATCATACCAATGTAATATTATCTGTCTCACTGAACACGAAAGAAAGGTACATTACAGATTAAATAGCACTTGACAGAAAATAAACTTTTATTAGCCTGTCTGTTCTCAAATAATTTAGGGATCGAGACGATAAGTGCACTTCTGGCCATAAGGTACATTAGTAAAAGCCGAGCTCAAGTTACACTAGTCTAGAGGTTTCTACAAAACACTGGATAGACGTAACGATCCGCTAGATTTAGGCCAGGATGTGGCCGGTAACAAGGCCTCAGTGTTGCTGAGCTATTGGAATATAACGTATGATAGAATATATATATATATACATACATAGATTGACAAAAAGTGCGCAAATAAAAGGTTGTCAAACAAACGTCAAAAGCGAGACGACAACTGCGCTTGCGTGGGTTAGCTAGCACATTATCATCATAGCTAAAAGACAGTACGCACTACGTCAAGTGTGACTGAACGCTACGATTAGCTTCCTTATAAAATTGTTAGTTTTCGCCATACGAATTGCGGATATATTGTTTAGCAAGATGGATGTATGGTTTATTTTCCACGCAGTGTGGTGATGTGTGAGCTACTAGCAGTTAGCCGTGTAAACTGGCCCAATGACACAGCAAATGCTGCTGTGACATGTGAAACAAAAACCGCTGCATTACAAGTAACTTAGTATGCAAGTTATGAACGTAAAGGAAATGGCGACAATTTTTTAGTACGTAACGTGTTTATGTCACATCTTGTTTTGTGCTTCATGGTTAGAGTGCCACAATAACGGGTTTTACGAGTCATCTGTTGCTACTCAAATTTACACAAAGCCGCGTTCTCGCGTCAGCTCACGCTGTTATGTATTATTATACATTTTCACTGTTGTAAAGAATTAGATGCGGGTTTATTTTCTCTAGTTATTTAGGCAGTATAATGCACGTTTGACATTGCCATATGTGTATTTTCGGGCAGTACGTTAACCCGTGATGCCGGTGGGCCGAAAGCCTCCGTCTGAGGAGAATGACTCAGTCCGGTTAGCTCAAATGCTAAACACACCTGGTTAGTCGGTTTCCTTACATCTCGCTCGAAGTTTGACTGGGCGGCGAGGACACGAATGCCAAAATAAATCTACATTACTTCAATCGACATGTACTATCCGAAGACAAACCTACAACATTCAAACTCACTCGTTTTACCGATCGCCATTTACGAAGCGCTCATGTCACTTAGCGTTAAAGCTAACTTCCACTCAACCGACAACAAAACAGCCATCCTTCATTCAAACACGACATACGAAATATTATACTTACTCTCCACCCGAAGCCATATTGCTTCTCCCACAAAAAGATATAAATAGTTAATGGAACTGAGTAGCTCTTTTGAGTGACCGTCTCCAACCTTCACAGTAGCTTTTTACCTCTGCACTGAATTAGCTTGCTAACATCAACTCTGCGGGGAAAAACTTTCCTCGCCCATAGAATGATGCACCAATTAGAAGACGCCTCGCTATTTTTTGCGCTGATGGTTTGGCCAATCGCGTGGTGACCACACAAGAGCTTAAGTATCATTGGTCTGAGTGGCTTTCAGCTTTCACAATGATTGGTCTATTTTCTGCTGCGTTGTGAATAGTCTCTTTAGGATTGGCTCGGGCAATCTGATTAAACTGTTGCTCAGCTGAGTAGAAGTGTCAAAATGCCACTGAATAGTCTGTTGCCAAAAAGGCCTTGTTGCCCAATATTTTGTCAATCTCTAAAATACACCCAACATAAAACATAAAATATGTTTAGTGTGAAATAAGTGAAACCAACCAGTCTGATGATGAATGACAATATAAGTGTCAATATTATTAAGATGATATATTATATAATAACTGTACTTGCATTTATAAGCACCAAAACATATTACAATGTTGAATGATTTCTTTGAAACCCCTTTAATGTATCAGTTTAAATGTAAGATTATGAATGGTGTGTATTTTCATCATAAATAATGTGATAGATGATTTACACTTAAGCACACATGAATCAATTCAAACAAAGAGATATGCTTGAACCAAAGTTCAAATCAAGAAAGGAATCATATATGACTGACACTGGTGGACTAAAATGTCAAAGCATTTAACAAAAGCAACTTACATAGTTACAGAATAAAACAGAAATTAAAAGATGCTTTATAAAAGAGTCCTTGTTTGGGTGTGGTGTGACATAGTATAAAGCATCTTCTTTTTCCGTATGTTATACATTGCTGGCTTGAATGTGCTCCTCTATTTTCTTCTTAAGGCCACTGAAGTCTTCTGAATCATCTTGCCATGCTTGCAAATATAGTGGTAGGTTTCTGAAACACACAAATAAAGAACTGAACATTCATCTATATACCATATACAGTATCTCACAGAAGTGAGTACACCTCTCACATTTTTGTAAATATTTTTTATATCATTTCACGTGACAACACTGAAGAAATGACACTTTGCTACAATGTAAAGTAGTGAGAGTACAGATTGTATAACAGTGCAAATTAGCTGACCCCTCAAAATAACACACAGCTAATAATGTCTAAACCGCTGGCAACAAAAGTGAGTACACCCTTAAGTGAAAATTATATTTCTTCAGTGTTGTCACAAGAAACTATATAATAAAGTATTTTTTTAAGAAAATGTGAGTGGTGTACTCACTACTGTGAGATACTATACATATACTATGTATGTATGTATTTATGTATATAGATACGATACTTACGATATAAGAAACATTGTGACTTAAGTAAACTATATGACTTGTCAAAAGCTTACTTTGACTTGGTGGTATCTGTAGTATTATAGCTCTCTCTCCAGTGTACTGAAGCTTCTTCTCTGCGATCAAGCCTCCATAAGACTTCAGTAAGCCACATTTCAGTTTTCCTGCAACCTAGTGGAATTTGATTCCAGATGCATTTTTTAATCGGCAAGTAAAACAGATGAGATAATGATTGTACCTTTGAATCTCTTTGTTCACTTGACTATAAAAAGTATTTTCTTTAAGTAACAGCAGATCCAGCTGTTTTTACATACCTGGGAAAATCTGGAGACTGAGATGAAGATCTCTCAATGCCTCTTTTAATTGGCCCTTTTCCAGGAAGCACAGCCCTCTTCCAGCTAGTGATTGTGCTTTTGCTGCTTCTAAAGTCAACATTCTTTTGACCATTTCTTCAGTGTTTCCAAGATTCTTTTGTTTCCATTCTGTAGTTTTGACGAGAATATATGAGTAAAGAGACAATGAAACCAACACGCAATATAACCCCGTCCCCAGTAAAAAGAACCTTACTGCATCTCCCATATTCAATAATACATTTTTATATTAAAACAAAAAAAATCTTGCCTTTTTGTTTAATAAACACCTTCACCATTTGAATGATAGCCCTGAAAGGAAAGAAAAAAACAACATAAACGCTATTGTTATATAATTGAAAGAATGTTATGGAAATATCTATATAATAAATATATGGATTAAAGTAGTTATTTTGGTTTGTTTTCGCACATAAAGTATTCTCGTCTCTTCATAAAAATTCAATTGAGCCACTATGCAAGGATGGACCAATTTAATGATGTCTTTAGTACTTTTCTGGACCTTGACAACAACTATAACCGTGATGTCTATGAGGAGGCCTGGAAATCTCTCGGATGTCACCAAAAATATCTTTATTTGTGTTCGGAAGACGCCAAGAGGTCTTAAAACATGTTGAACGTCATGCAAGTAAAATATAACACAATTTTGATTTTGAGTTTAACTTTCCTTGAATTCTTTCTTATTTGTGAGTTCCTTGGGATAAAAGCGTCTGCTAAATGAATGAATGCAAAGATAAACGTTCATAATTTTGTACCTTGTAAAATTTGTAATTGCCTCTTTGGTATCCTTCAGCTTCCAGTGAGTTTGTGCTTGAAGAAGATGGGCTGCACCAGCCCATATTACAAAGTCCACATTTTCGAGCACAGCATCAGAAGCTGGACTCACAGCTGTTGGTCCACCTGTAAGCTGATTTTCCATGGGCAGCTCAAGCACCAGTCTCTCAGGGATGAAGTCTAAAGTACTGGTAATGACCTCCTCACAGATCACAAGAACATCCCTATATTTCTGAGCTTTAAACAAAGCAAATGCTGCTTCAAGATAGACCACTGGGATTCTGGGAAAAGAAGTGCCAACCCCTGTAGGTACCTGCAATACAGTCGGAGTTTGAGAATCAGTCTCATATGACTAGATACACTGTTTAAGTTGCTTGAACTAGCAACACATTCTATAAACTTACAAGATCTTTGCTGTCCAATTGGAATGATGCCAAGAGATCAAGATAATACTCAACACCATCTGAAATACTGATTGAGACAGGCTTAATTAATACAGGAAAATAAGTAGATGTCTTTGCCATGTTATATCAGTATGGCAGAGTACAGAAAAATGCAGATGCTTTATTCGCTTGTTGGTATACTTGCCTGTCATTGAGGACACACGCGTGTGCCAAAGTGTACAGAATCAGGGAGGGGGAGGGGACTCTGTTAATAAAGGTAATATGTTCCCCACTCTGCAGTAAATCTGGAGAGACCAGTAAAGCACTAGATGGACATTTATCAGACTGTCGCTGTACAGCCTGAAAACAAAGAGAAAAATATGATTATTTAAATGAGTCATATGGCACGAATTCGTGTCTTTGGTGTGTTAGTTGCCCATGCATGTATTAGTAGGGCTGTGCAATTAATAAAAAATGTATCGTTATCGTATCGTAAATTTTGGCCTTCCTCAATTACACAACATACACAAAATAATCGAGGTAAAATGATTGTTGTGGCGCATTCCATTTGGCAAGTATCCTCTCTTTTCTTGTAGTATAAAGAACACAGTGCACCTTTCTCTTAACATTTATTTTCAGTTAGATTCACAGTTTAAAAGCCAACTATGTTGTTTGAAAGGTTAATGAGTAATCGTGTTAAATTATCGGGATCTCAATATTGGTCAAAATAATGGCGATTATGATTTTTGTCATAACTGAGCAGACCGCCCAAATGTATTCGCAAGTAAGGGGAGCGTACCGGTCAGTACAATTGCTTTGGAACCTGATGTTCCAAATATGGTAAGAGGTGTTACATCTCCATCACATGCTTGTGTTCAACCAAAAAAAGACATTTATAGAGTTTTGAAACAACTAGAGAGTGAGTAATTCATGACAGTTTTTGGGTGAACTATCCCTTTAAAAACAACACTATACATACCAATGTGTGAATGTATTCGTTGTAGTTAAAGGTAACCATGTGAAGCATCCTTGTGTAAAGGACCACTTACAGAATAAAGAAGACGTAGCGCCTCTATTTCTGCTTTTGGATTACCAAGCTGTCTGAATACCAGTGCACCTTGATAGATCGCACTGTGGCAAGAAAAGTCAACTTCCACAGCCTTCCTATAAAAGTGAAGAGCACAATGGGGTTGATCCTGCAAGGACATAAAATACAGAGACATTAAGAGTGTCCAGTGAACTCAAGATAAAAAAAGAATAAATCTTGATCTAACAAATCAATCATTTATAACATACAATCTTATAATTACATCACTATGAACTGAGACAGAGGCAGAACGTGTGTGTTCAAAAAGTTTCTAGAGGTTTGTTTAGTTCAATCTTTCTTGCTATTGTAACGGTTTAAATGGATGGGGAAATCGTATAACAGCTTTGTACCAGCTTAGACAAACTTTGGCCTGTAAGAGTGTGGATCTGTGCCACGAGTCTTCTGGGACTTGGCCGGTCTTTAGCCTCCTGAAAAGCCTCAAGGGCCTCAGAATAGTTCTCCTTGCTCATTTGTTCCACTCCTAAACGAACAAACGCAACACATTGTTTGTCTTGACAACTAAATAAGAATAAAGATAATATAAGAGCATTATCTTTTATAGTAATGTATATTAAATATTTAAGTAACTTAAGTTGTACAGTGTATAATTTATGAATATTTATATAAACTTGTAATATTATGTAATATCTTCAGACATACTGTACCATGAGCAATAACAGTACAGATGTGCAAAAGATCCTTGAGGTCTCTTGCTGACATGGCAACCATTAGCAAGGAATCCTCCTCCATGCTCAGTGCAAGGTTTCTGATTTCTGTCTGTAGATTCACAGGTGCTAAAAGCTCTCCCTAGGAGGACACAAGAATGACATCCATATAGCCATATGCGTCCCAAAATCACATTATCTGAATTCTTGTCACATTCAGCCTTTTAAAAGTATAACTACCTTGTGATTTGTCTGTGTCAGAAGAGCAACAATTCTCTCTAACTGTGCCTCCATTAGCCATAACATCCACTGGACCAAAAGAAGCTTATGGAGATACGGCGCATAAACCGATGTGTCAAAAGTCTGCAGTACAACCTGCCATAACTTAAATGGACCAGAGCTTTGGACCTGAGATCCAGCAGCACCCAACACTGGAGAAAAGAATAATGAACATAAAGCAAGATTATGACCCACAATGCAAAGCCTACTGAATATAAAAACATTGAAACATGTACATGTTGGGCGTCACCTCTTAATAAAGTTCGGGTGAGATTCTTCTCTATATCACTTGGGTGGGTGAAACCCAGAGAGAATAAAGACGTGTTGTATGAGACTGTCATTTCAAGTTTGAGTCGTTCAGTAGCTGCTGGTATACCTGTGAACACGCACAAGCGATCGTATGCGTTTCTCAAAGTAACACACTGACTTCAATGTATCAAAACATAAAAATAACAGGATAGTCAGTTACCTTCCATTTTCTGAAGCAGTTTAACGACTTCCGAATAGCATCGTGTCCGAACATCGTGCATTGGTTGAAGTCCTCGTTCATATTGCTTAAACGGAAACGAGTGTTTGATCGTAAGGTAACTTAACGTTAACATTAGAGTGTTAACAACAATTATTATTCAATTTATTACACTAACATTACCTTCCACCTGACGATTATGGCGTTATTCTCCTCAATCCATCTGTCAACTAAAGCCGGAGTGAAAGACATGTCAAAATTCAGATTTTAAAAACCGAAATAAAACCATTTTTTCTAATCTGATGTTTAATAAACAGGGTCCGATGTCTAATTCGAATTTCCCTCCTGCGTGTTGAAGCAACTGTTTGATGGTAGGGCGCCATCTGCTGCCGAGGATGTATTACACATAACGAAAACACATGACGTCTGACTTTGGAAATCTGAACATTACCGCTAAGTTATCTCCGGAAAAGTTGTGATTTAGTAATGTATAATAATAAAATATTAAACTCATTCAATAGCCGCTCCAACAAAATTTGAAGATAAATATTTATTGATAAAAAATTTGGCTTTTCTACAACCCGTTTTTATTTTTCTGCCTAATGTAAAACGTTTTTAATTATTTTTTATTTAACATAACATAAACGTGACCAGTAGTGCATTCATTCTACATTCTTCTACATCTTCTTCTACACTGTCTAGTATTGAGGTCACCTGAGGACATCTGACTACTTCCACATACGCAGCGATATCTGTCGCAGCATTAAACTACGATTCTACGTCACATTTTCTCTGTTTACCCCCACCGGAGAGCACCACCGACCGCAGACGAGGCCGTTCTAGACTTGGAAACCTGCATTCGCCAAAATGGTACGATATTTCACCACGACAATCAGCCGGGATGTATCAAAACGACTCAACTATTATATACTATTATTATATATTGAATGATTTTCAAGACTTTACCGCCGCCTTTATTCAGCCATTTATGTAATCTTGTGTTATTCTGATGTGATTGACGTAATGACAACCTGCCTAGAAGATTATCGCGTTTATGTAAACCTTGAATTTGAATTTCACGCTGAGCGTTTAAATACGTCTCTATAATAAACTCGTCAGGTTATGGAATGACGCACTGAAATATTGACGCGCATGTAACTTTGAGCTATTCGAAGAAGGGGCGTAATAAACATGGCACGTATTCATTAAGTTTGCTATCTGACAAAAAACGCTAAACACTGTTAGTGCGATCTTATTTAATGGATATGGCCCAAGACACACGGGCATATTGGAATAACGTCGTTATAAATAGCGCGTTCACGCCTAGAACAGTCTATGCGCGTATTAAAGTTTCGTGCGCACGCAACCGTGACTCTGAAGGGTGATGGATGAATAGAAAGATAAAGCGTTTTATTATTTTTGATGGTCGAAACGCGGCACTTCCTATCGGTCCAGACAAGCTTGTTATTGGCTTAGTGTGTCACGTTTTAAAATGGTGCTGAAAACGCTGTAGGGCACAGCAGCTACGCAGTTATGTTACATGCTGAAACTTCAGTGTACTCTACTTTAAATAGTCAATTATTTGTTAAGCATTAAACACATTATTTCATTGCTGTGGGGTTTTTGGGCATACTTGAATTATTTACACTGTGTTGAGAAGTTAAATCCTGTCACTTTTAGTATCCGTTGAGCTGAAGGCATCCATTTGTTATGGCATTGCCCCATACACAAACTCCCGTATACAAACTTGATAAACTTGATTTTGTTGCTCAGGTGAACTTCACAATAGACCAGATCAGGCAGATTATGGACAAACAGTCCAACATCAGGAACATGTCTGTGATCGCCCATGTGGACCATGGTAAATCTACTCTGACTGATTCCTTGGTGTGCAAAGCTGGTATTATCGCTTCTGCTCGCGCAGGAGAGACCAGATTCACTGATACCAGAAAAGATGAACAGGAGAGATGTATCACCATAAAGTCCACGTATGTACCCCTGTTTTAAAAGTTCAAATAACATTATAATTTACTCGTCTGTAGTAGAAGTTAATTTGAAATCAATTTGTTCAAACGAATACCAGGATTATTGAATAGTTAATAAGCATACATAATAATACATTGTGCACATTTAAACTTCATGTATCCCCCCCCCCCCCCCCCCACAGAGCTATTTCTCTGTATTATGAGCTTGATGAAAATGACTTGGCCTTCATTAAGCAGTGCAAGGATGGATCTGGATTTCTTATAAACCTGATCGACTCACCAGGACACGTTGACTTCTCATCTGAGGTGACAGCTGCTCTTAGAGTTACAGATGGTGCCCTCGTAGTGGTAGACTGTGTATCAGGTAAGGCAAAGCTAGCATGCATACTATCCTCAAAAACTCTTATTTCAGAATATCAAATTCAAACATTCAGTAAGTAAAGCATGCAATATATTCACAGACATGTATTAGATGTTTTTGTGTATGTAATATATGTATTAATATGAATAGTTAAGGCACAAAATGACCAAATTATCTATGATTTGCTCTATCCACAGGTGTGTGTGTGCAGACTGAGACCGTCTTGCGTCAAGCCATTGCAGAGCGCATCAAGCCTGTATTGATGATGAATAAGATGGACCGTGCCCTCCTTGAGCTACAGCTAGAGCCCGATGAGCTTTTCCAAACTTTCCAGCGGATCGTGGAGAATGTTAATGTCATCATCTCAACCTACGGGGAAGGAGAACATGGCCCAATGGGAAACATTATGGTAATTTATCATTCCAGTTGACATCTACACATTTGAGAGATTTGAACTACCACAGTTTATGGAAAAGTCTGAAGGTTATTTCTGCTTTTGGGGTGTACCCTAGGTGGATCCTGTGGTTGGGACTGTAGGATTTGGGTCAGGCCTCCATGGCTGGGCTTTTACTCTCAAGCAGTTTGCTGAAATGTATGTGGCTAAGTTTTCTGCCAAAGGAGATAAGAAAAAAGCAGATTTTACTCCGACAGAACGGGCTAAGAAAGTGGAGGATATGATGAAAAAACTTTGGGGAGATAAGTAAGTATCTTGCATTCTAAAGAATAGTACAGTCGTGGCCAAATGTATTGGCAGTAACATAAATGCTGTGTTTTGCCAAGTTTCTGCTTAAACTGTTGTGGTGTTCATTCACGTTGTTTGGAGATTATTAGGCAGAGTGATCCGATGCATTTAAATAATTGCTAAAAAAAGAAACTGCCCAGATGTCAATCCCATATAGAGAACCTGGTCAGTCCTCAAAATGTGAGTGGACAAGCAGAAGCTTTTTTATCACCTCAGAGCACTAATAAGGAAAGAAATGATGGTCATGCTCAGAGATTATGAAAAACAAGGCCCAACACTGTAAATATTGATTCTTTGCAAATATTATGTTATGCCAATAAACGCCTTCAAACCTTAACCTTAACTTTAAGATATGCTAATTTAAGATATCCAGTATACCATTGAAACATGTGGAAAAACAATTACAAATACAGAAGCAGCAAACTTTGTACTGTTACTGCCAATACTTTTGGTCACAGCTGTAGATGGTAGAAGATACAATTTACGAATGTGACATCAAGTATAAATCATTTCTATGTAAATTAAATCGTCCTTTTAACCTTAAGTCATCTTTTTCAGGTACTTTGATCCTTCCTGTGGAAAATTCAGCAAATCAGCAACTGATGCAGATGGCAAAAAGCTGCCACGTACTTTCTGCCAGCTGGTCCTGGATCCAATCTTTAAGGTGTGTGTTGATATCAGATCTTGGTAATACCTCATTAGCAGACACTGAATAAAAAAAAAATATTCCATCTTAACTTCGTCCACAGGTTTTTGATGCCATTATGAACTTTAAGAAAGAAGAGAGCCAGATATTGATTGAGAAGCTTGAAGTAAAACTTGATGCTGACGACAAAGAAAAGGAGGGAAAACCTTTACTTAAGGTAGAACCACCCAAAATAACTTGCACTTACCATGAAAGAAGTCATAAAATAGCTTAAGCCTCTCTAAATAATCGCTTTTTAATGATCTTCCTTAATTCTGAAATCCAAAGAGAAAACAAGTCGGTCCTGTTGTAACTGACCTATTATTGTCCTGTTTTCAGGCTGTGATGCGCCGTTGGTTGCCTGCAGGTGATGCTCTACTGCAGATGATTACCATCCATCTTCCGTCTCCTATTACAGCCCAGAGGTACCGCTGTGAACTGCTTTACGAGGGCCCTGGAGATGATGAAGCCGCTATGGGTTAGTCCTAACATTGCAAAGTGTTCACACTTCAATGTTGCCATGTTGGCACCTTTGGTCAATCTCCTCTGACCTTTCAGGTATAAAGAACTGCGATCCCAAAGCTCCTCTCGTGATGTACATCTCCAAGATGGTGCCAACCACTGACAAGGGTAGATTCTATGCTTTCGGCCGTGTCTTCTCCGGTGTTGTTTCTACGGGGCAGAAGGTGCGCATCATGGGCCCAAACTTCACACCAGGAAAGAAAGAAGACTTGTACATAAAACCAATCCAAAGGTTTGCTGCCATCAATTAAACTAGATTAGCAAATCCAATTTTGTGGTTTGATCATATGATCATTAATAATCTCGCTATGTTCTCCTCAGAACTATTCTGATGATGGGTCGTTATGTGGAGCCCATTGAAGATGTGCCATGCGGCAACATTGTCGGCTTGGTTGGGGTCGATCAGTACCTGATTAAGACTGGCACCATTACCACCTTTGAAAATGCTCACAACCTGCGTGTCATGAAGTTCAGCGTTAGTCCTGTGGTGAGAGTTGCTGTGGAGGCCAAGAACCCAGCTGATTTGCCGAAGCTGGTGGAAGGGCTGAAACGACTGGCTAAGTCTGATCCCATGGTTCAGGTAATATACCTTGGGTGGGTTAGCCTATAACTAATATAAATGTGTGCTTTTTAACATTACTTGCCTTTTGCTAGTGTATCATTGAAGAATCTGGGGAGCATATAGTTGCAGGTGCAGGGGAGTTGCATTTGGAAATTTGCCTAAAAGATCTAGAAGAAGATCATGCTTGCATCCCTCTGAAGGTAAAGTAGGGTTTTGATGACCTCACTGATGAGTGCTGGTGTTCCCGCTAAAAGCTAATTTTTTACAGAAATCAGACCCAGTCGTGTCATATCGGGAAACAGTCAGCGAGGAATCGGACCAGGTTTGCTTGTCCAAGTCCCCCAACAAGCACAATCGCCTATACATGAAAGCTCGACCTTTCCCAGACGGCTTGGCTGAGGACATCGATAAGGGTGACGTGTCCTCAAGGCAGGACCTCAAACTAAGAGCACGCTACCTGACTGAAAAATATGAGTGGGACGTTACCGAGGCCCGTAAGATCTGGTCCTTCGGACCCGATGGCACGGGACCCAACCTCATGGTGGATGTCACAAAGGGAGTTCAGTATCTGAATGAGATTAAGGACAGCGCGGTGGCTGGTTTCCAGTGGGCAACTAAAGAAGTGAGTATGGTATTGTAATTAATAGGACATTTCTACATAGTTCATAGATTATGATCCACTTTATTACAAGTTTTTGAAGATTAAATTTTTTGTGTTAACTCACCAGGGTGCACTGTGTGAAGAGAACATGAGAGCAGTTCGATTTGACATTCATGATGTCACCCTTCATGCCGATGCTATCCACAGAGGTGGCGGTCAGATCATTCCCACAGCCCGTCGAGTTCTGTATGCTTCTGTGCTCACCGCACAGCCAAGACTCATGGAACCCATTTACCTGGTCGAGATTCAGGTATATGAGACTTCTTTGAACAGAAATACAATTTAAATATTGATGGTACTGAAACATTTTCTTTGCCCTTTCAGTGTCCTGAGCAGGTTGTTGGTGGTGTCTACAGTGTGCTGAACAGAAAAAGAGGTCATGTCTTTGAGGAGGCTCAAGTTGCTGGGACACCTATATTTGTTGTGAAGGCATACATGCCTGTAAATGAATCATTTGGTAAGCTTATTCTTTAAAAGATCTTTGTCTAAAATGATGAAATGTGTCATTTTTAAATTCAATAAACCCACTTGTGAGCCTGGTTTTAAGTAGCACGGGAATATTTGTGGCAATAGCCAGAAAAACATTGTATGGGTCAAAATTATAGATGTTTCTTTTATGCCAAAATTCTATAGGATATTAAGTAAAGATATTTTGTACATTTCCTACCATGAATATTTTAAAGCTTTGTGAGTAGTTTGCTATGCTAAGGATTTTATTTGGACAACTTTAAAGACGATTTTCTCAGTATAGATTTATTTTGTACCCTCAGATTACAGAGTTTTAAATAGTTATATTTTGGTACAAATATTATCCAATCCTTACAAACCATAGATCAATGGAAGGCTTAATTATTCCATGATGTAAAAACCTCAATTGTGAAAAACTTGACACATAAGTTTTGTTGTCCAGGGTCAGATTTGTACATTTAAAACAAAGAGTCCGTTTGATTTAGATTTTTTGTTTCCCGTACAGGTTTTACAGCAGACCTGAGGTCTAACACAGGTGGTCAAGCATTTCCTCAGTGTGTGTTTGATCACTGGCAGATTTTGCCAGGTGATCCCTATGACGTTAACAGCAAACCTGCCCAAATTGTCGCAGATACCCGTAAGCGTAAAGGTCTGAAGGAGGGAATCCCGGCATTGGACAACTTCCTGGACAAACTATAATTTTCTCTGGATTGTGTTATTAATTTTACAATGTTAAATAACGTCAGTGATGATTGGAATAATGTTTACACAAAACATCACTAGAGCTTAATGTCAATTTTCAAAGCTGCAGAGTCTGCAGGAAATAAAATCCAAGCACGTTAGACGTTTGTGAATGTTTCCCAATGTAATAGAAAAATACAGGCAATTCAGTAAGGCTACAAAAATATGCACCTTGGAAATCATTAAAAAATATATATTTTCAGATGAACATGAAATAATGATCTAATCACTGGGGATTGGTGTATATGTCATAAGTACCGCATCCTCCATCTATGGAGTGATATATCCATTATATGAACTCCCTGGCTAGGAGTGGAAATAAAGCACTGTATCAACATTTACAGAATATCAATGTTCTTTTTTACAATGTAAAATGAGATTCCTTGGTTCAAAATAGTACATACAATTTATGAAACATATGCGAATTGCTACATGTGTAATTGACATGCTTTGTAAAGACAGATTTTGCCTAAATAACACAGTATATAGTATGGCTCCCATCCAGTAGTACTATATGCGAGATTAATTCAACCGAAGTAAATATTCAATTAAGTAAATAACCATTAGCAAAAAATGTGTATTGTGCTGAACCCACCCCATAACAAAACTATAAACTTTGAGGCGTAATTTTATAAATTCAATGAATGGGTTGAGAATGCTAACAGAGTGAAATGAGCTAATCTAAACAAATCATAGAAAATTTAATTTTAACTCATGATGACATTATGCAAAAAAACAAAAGACTTCAACATAAAAACACAAATTCAAAATGGGCATACGGCTTCCAGGAACCTAGAATCTGATGGCCTTTAAATAATTAAATCAGAAACTTTTAAAAATCCAAAACTAAAAAAGTAATGCTGTTACAAAACTAACACTTGCCTTCATATTACACAAGTTAACGAGTAAACTTTACATAACATACAACAGGTTTTTATTGCTGCAAACAAAGTCTGAAATGTTAACAAAAAGAATTGCACTGTTGAAATTGAATAGGACAAAATAAAATAAGCTGCCGCTGAAAATCTGCATTTGTTTCTGCAGACACAACACACACAACAGAGCTGTCTCTGGATGCCCAACATTTCCAGTCCGCTCATTTTTTCCCTGTTTGCTCTGCTCTATTCCTCAAATCAAAAAGCTAATGGATGGGAGTCTTTATTGTGTAATTGTAATTAATTGTGTGAGAAACAGCTTGTGTCAGGGCTGCATTAAAAAAAGCATCACTGCCGATGCAGTCATATTCCTCAGAGATTTTCACTGCAGTCCTTCTAGGTCCTTGTCTGAGCAATTCTCAGTCCGATATAAAAAATGTAGCTTAGCTTACTCGATTCAAAGGGTCGTTTTTTTGGTGACTGGTTTAATTCTGGCCAATACAAAAGTACCCAAATGATTCAGTCTAAGGATATAATGTCTGAAAGGCCTGAAGATCCTCCGGTGATGACCCCAGTCTCGTGACTTGAGCCGCTGCTATGAGTCGCCGTCTCATACGGAGCTGAAGAGGAAACCAGGCTGGTGCTGGCACCCTGAAGGCTGCTGGAAAGGCTGTCTAAAAATATGGGGGGCCGGTAATGCTGCTGAAAAAAACAGACAAACTTAATTGTCATGTTGCTCAAACGTAAGATCTGTATGAAGCCAATCAAATAATGGAAGAACATGTACTGACAACGCAATTCAAACTAAACATTCTATGCAACAATAACTCATGCATACCTGGGGGTCCCCTTGAATCAGAGAAAATAAATCAAGACCTTTTGGGAAGCAAATATGAGAAAAACGTTAATGTTGAACCATGAGGATGATCAAGAGCCCATCTAACTGGATGGAAGATAAGATAGACACATACTTTGCATATCTGTGGGAATAGTGGATAAGGTTGAATGGTGGAATGGAACCGAGTAATCTGCTATTGAGGAGGTCAGGTATGAGGTGTCCAGTGACTGGACATTTGGCACACGAACAGTTGATGGCTGATAAGTCAAAACCCTAAAATAAAAAATTTAAGTATTAAAACAACATACAGTTTCTCACAAAAGAACACCCCTGACATTTTTGTAAATATTTGATTCTATATTTTCATGTGACAACACTAAACAGTTGTGTACAGAACACAAAGTAGTGTACGGTTTGTATAACAGTGAAAATTTGCTGTCCCCTCAAAATAGCCATTAATGTCTAAATCACTTGCAACAAAAGTGAGTACACACCTAAGTGCAAATGTCCAAATTGGGCCCAAATAGCCATTTAGCCAATTGTTGCTCTACATAAAGCTGGCCTAGGCTATAAGAAGATTGCAAAGACCCTGAAAGTGAGCTGCAGAGCGGTGGCCAAGACCATACAGCGCTTTAACAGAACAGGTTCCACTCAGAACAGGGCTCGCCATGGTCGACCAAAGAAGTTGAGTGCACATTCTCAGCATCACATCATGTTCCAGAGAGAGCCTCTTTTAAAGATGATGAACAAGAAAGCAAGCAAACAGTTTGCTGAAGACAAGCAGACTAAGGATATGGATTACTGGAACCATATCCAGTGGTCTGATGAGACCAAGACTTCTTTGGTTCAGATGGTGTCAAGCGTGTGTGGCGGCAACCAGGTGAGGATTACAAAGACAAGTGTGTCTTGCCTACAGTCAAGCATGGTGGTGGGAGTGTCATGGTCTGTGGCTGCATGAGTTCTGCCCGCACTGGGGTGCTACAGTTCATAGTGGGAACCGTGAATGCGAGAATGTACTGTGACGTACTGAAGCAGAGCATGATCCCCTCCCTTCGGAGGCTGAGCCGCAGGATAGTATTGCAACATGATAACACGCCTCCAAGTCGACCACTGCCCTGCTAAAGAAGCTGAAGGTAAAGGTGATAGACTGGCCAAGCATATCTCCGGACCTAAACCCTATTAAGCATCTGTGGGGCATCCTCAGCCGGATGGTGGAGGAGCACATGGTCTCTAACATCCACCAGCTCTTTGATGTCGTCATGGAGGAGTGAAAGAGGACTCCAGTGGAACTCCATGTCCAAGAGGGTTAAGGCAGTGCTGGAAAATAATGGTGGCCACACAAAATATTGACACTTTGGCCCAATTTGGACATTTTCACTTTGGGGTGTACTCACTTGTGTTGACAGCGGCTTAGACATTAAAGTAAATTTAAGTAATTTTGAAGGGACAGCAAATTTACACTGTAATACAAGCTGTACACTCACTACTTTACACTGTAGCAAAGTGTCATTTCTTCAGTGTTGTCACATGAAAAGATAATAAAATATTTACTAAAATGTGAGGGGTGTACTCACTTCTGTGAGATACTGTAGTAACTAACGGCACTTATGTTATTTGGAAAGTGGAACAGTAAATCAACTTTTGGCAAGACATTTACGTAAATTGGGCTTATCTGTAATGAACGAATGTCTACAAACCCTTTGCTGTGGATCTCCTCAGCTTTTGACAAATATACACAACGCTTTTTTAAAGGAGGATCGCTCTCGTCATCATCAGACGAGCTCTCTAACGTCAGGTCGATAATGTCTGCTTTTTTTGTACTGCTGGGCCCCACTGCACTCTGTCGCACTGGGACAGCACCTGAGAGTCATGAATGATTTAAAAAGAAAAGGAAAGAAAACTTACAATCAAATACATGAGTTCACAGAGACGTACGATTTGCTTAACAGTAACTTAACAGAAAGAAATATCAGGACAGATTCCCCAACATTCTGTCATTAGCAACAAGAACAAAATTAGAATTTAGTTTGAATGAGTCATTTTCAGTACTGTATCAAACTTACAATCGATTTTTGGGATACATGGGGATGACACCTTTAAGGCCTCCTTCTTCGGTCTCATTGGACACCAAGTTCCATCCTCTTGAAACTTGATTTCATCAACATCTGTGCAGTCGTTGAGTATTTCCATAAAGAGCCTAAAGAGTAAAAAGTGCATAGTTTATTCTAAATGGCTTTTCCGGTGCTTTAACCCTAGTTCAAAATGAGCTTAAGTTAAAGGGATAGTTCACCTAAAAAAATGTATTCGGTCATAAGTTCTTGTCATTTAAAACCTTTATGACTTTCTTTCTTCCACAGAACAGAGAAGATATTTTGGAGAAAGTTGCTAACCGAACAGTGCTGGCACCCATTCACTTTTATTGTATGGAAACAAAACCAATGTAAGTGATTGGGGGCAGTTAACAACATTCTTAAAAATATCTTCTTTTGTGTTCTGTGCAAGAATTTTTTTGGGTGAACTACCACTTTAAAGAATAACTTTGAAGTCTATATTCATAAAACTCTCTATAAAACTAAATAAATTCAAGTATGTACTGTTATTAGAGTGGACATAGTCCCTTTTAACCAGAGTGAAAACTCACCCATCTATAATTAAACTCTCGTATGTGGCCTTCTTGTCACAGACGGGACAGATCCAGGTGGGCTTCTTCTCATTCATTTGCAGGTATAGAGCAGCATCAAAGCACTGCAGGTGCGAACAAGTAAAAGCTCGACAGGGCACTGTAAGGCGCATCTTGCCAAGCTACGCAAAGGATGAAACTATTAAGTTATGCAAAACAACACCCTTAACACAAACCAACACTAAATAAAAAACACTACGTCAGATTTAAAGTGACGACTTACTGGGCACATAAGTGAGACTCGTAAACTGGTTGTGGCGACTTCACTGTCAGGGTCTGCAGTAAGCTTTTCTTTAACTGTTATAAAAAAAAGTGAGTGTGGATTTAGTAAATCCATTCAGACGATTTTTTAATCTTACAAACGCTGAGAAGGAACATGTTCTAGAATTCAAGGCACACATAATGATTTTACAAAAAGATTACGGAAAGGTTTTCTTTCTGATCATGTTCATATTAGCAAAAAAGATAAGGGCTTTTCTCTCTACTGAAAAATAAAAAGTTTCTTTACTTAAAGCTCTAGAGTGGTCAGGGTTCCTGATGCCCTTCATTCTCAATCTCTGCAGTAACAGTGGAGAGGTCAGCTGCCGCACCAAGTAGACCGACATGGAGTACGTCTACAGAAAACAAAAGACTTAAAAAAGACATTCGACGGATAAAACTGACATTGGAAGGTGTGCCTGAAAAAGAGGGACAACCTGCACTGCACAAACCTTTCCTATATCAGGTGCCCACGTGACGGATATTTGATTGGGTACAGCGGATGATAACCTGACCAGCGATGTGATGTTTAGGGGTTTGCCTGGTCTTTTTTGCTCCACACCATTTTTAGGGGGAGGTGCAAAACCCTGTGTGAAAACCATATCATATCAATTATATCTGAACGCAATAACAACAGCAAGATTAAATGTCTAATGTTTTGCTATTACGTGTTAATCCTGTTAAGTGTGTGCAATGTTATTCGGATGCTATTTTAGGTTGGAAAAACATGAAACAGGCTTACTGAAGTTTAGTTACAACAGGACTACGTACAGGGAGAGGAAACAATTTCCCATTGACTTTGATGCACAGGCTGTTTGGGAAGTTGTCCTCTTGTGGACAGCTGGTCTCTGACAGGCAAAACCTAGTATATAAAAGAAGCGATTTAAATCCAATTTGAGACCTGCAAAAATAATACAGAACATTCTTTTGGTTCTTACCGAAGTTGGATTTGAACCATGTAGTCTCTTCTGCCACCTGGGAGAAAGTCCCTATGTAAAACAATAAGAACAAATTTAACCAAGGCTTACAAGGAGCAGATTCATATTTTTTTTATTAAAGTCAAAGTTCTTACCGAGAAATGCAAACTTCTCTCACTTGCTGTGGAGTCAGAGCAAATATAAAGTATTTCTCCTGATAAAACCTCTGAGTAGCACAGGCCCCTTTAAAACATAAAACACCCATGTGACTACTCCGCCCTACTTATAACCAAACTCCCTTTAGAGAACAGTCTTTTTAGAAATGCATGGCTCAATATAAATCCCTGTTTAAAGGGATAGTTCACCCAAAAATGAAAATTCTTTGATCATTTAATCTAGGGGTCGACTGATATGTGTTTTTTAGGGCCGATGTCGACATTGTTTATTACAGATCAAGTTTCAGAGACGGCTGAAAGCGCAGCCTGTGTATTTTCATTTTAATACAAAAGCAAAACATTTTGTAGATAATGCGTACACACAAATAAAAGTAGACAAATCACAGTTTCGAATCATGTATTAGTCTTATTTGTATGACCAAAAATAACTGAAGATCGTCTTTTTTTTCTGACAGTCCCTCTGACTCTAAATAAACCATTATATTAATTCAGTTAGTCACAGTTCTGAAATGAAGTGGGTGAAGAGGGAACTAATGAGCACAAGCAGCTGATAGTGAGCTTTATTCGCTGAACCGAGAGCCATTTCCTTCAGACACGTTCACTTGAGAACCTATGATACTGCGCATGCATGTAATTCTAAAGCAAATAAAAAGATTTTAGTCAGATGTTTAATCAAACATCAGATGTGTGATACTATAAAACACATTGGAAATATGTTTAGTACGTTATTGCTGCCTTATTACTGTTACCCCCGATCTGCAGCGCCGTTTATGTTCGTGCCACTGCTAGAGCGGTTCTCAAGAACCAATGTACACTGAACCGATAGCCGTTTCTTTTCTACACGTTGGATTGAGAGAACCGATGAGTGGAAAGTGACTGAGCATGGTTGATTCACCCACAGTGAGGCTTGGAGGCTACCGAACTATGTGGATAGTTGATGCTGTCCTAATGCTACGAGCTCACGTGAACAGAGCATGTAAATATTATGTAGCAATCTGGCAAAACTTACATTTATATAGTAACAAATAAATCGTATTTGATTGTGCATGGATCATAGTTTCTGTAAAACGCTGATGAAGATGAATTATGTACTTTATGTCTTTAAGATGATTAAAGATGATTCTGTTAACTGACAGAAGTTATGATTAAGGATTTATATATTTTGTGCTGACTGCTGAGCCTTAGTGTAGTATTTTAATACCCGCCTTTTTGATATGCATTGCTCTAGGCCAGAGAGTGGCGTTACAACAGAGGAGGCTCCATTAGTGCCAAATGTATATTTTCAAAAATAAATAAATTTATCGGCAAATCCGCTTTGAAAATGACCGATGTCAATAAAATGGTAGCAAATGTGAAAAAAATGTATAGCGTAAGTGCTTAATTTTAACAGGGTCGCTTGCGGGTGTCAGTGCATAAAACAAATGTTTGCCCCACCAAAGATTTTATTTAACATTCAATATATTTTTTTAATGGTGAATGTCGGGTTTGTGATAAGTGCAGGAAAGAGCGAGCAGAGAGCTCCTGCACTCTCTTGGTCTCCAAACTAAAGTGTGCATTTGACCTCATTCTGTATAATTTAGTTACAATGTATGTTATATAAAGTATATATATAATAATTTAGTTCTGAGTTACTTTTGAGTTTTGAACTATATAGCTAATTTAATTTAATGTGGTAAAAATAAAAATAATCAAATTAAAAATAAGTTCTGGCAAATGAAGGCCAGTGGCAAAATTACAGATTTTTGCAAAGTGGGCAATAAATGAGGATTGTGAAGAGTGAAATTTGTGTCTGATCAGTTCATAGCCGATTCATAACTTGAAAGAAGTTATAAAACCTAACAACTGTATAAAATAACAAATACAAGGTTTCTTTGCATTTATTTTGGATTTATTGGGTAGGGAACTTTTAAGATGGTCGTCACCCACCATCAAAGACTCTTTTTTGACTCCGGAAAAACCCTGCCTGTTAACCAATCAGGATCAATGTGCCCCTCCGTACAAGCACGCCGTGCATAGATAATAAAACACAAGAGTTAAAGCACAAATATGAAGCGGTCTATAGCCAACGATTTTAAAAGAATGACTGACAAATTAACAGAACGATTTATCAACTGAGTTCATAATGCAAGGTCATTTTGGGTGCAACCAAATTTAAAGTTGGTGCGACCAACTGAGTGGGAAAGTGGGAAAAATTTGTCTAGAGCCCTGGAAAATCAAAAAAATGCTTATTATTGACATCAATAATCTGCCAGGGCGATAATCGGTCGACCCCTAATTTAATCACCGTCAAGTTGTTCCAAATGTGAATAAAGTTTGTTGTTCTGCTGAACACAGAGAAAGACATTTGGAAGAATGTTTGAAACCACAGATTTTTGGCCACCATTGACTACCATAGTATTCAATGGTGCCCGAGAACTGTTTGGTATTCCACATTCTTCAAAACATGTTCTGTGTTCATTAAAACAAAGAAACAAATAAAGTTTTGTAACAACTTAAAGGTCTCTTTAATATTCATAATGCACACCGTGTAACACTGGAAAAACTAAGAATTTGTAATAAAATTACCTAAACTTGAAGGTTTAATCAAGACATCCAGCACATCATAAAACGGAAGGGACTTCATCTGTACGTCCGGATGGACGGGCGCCATAAGTGATGTGGGCTGCTGCATATTCATCATGGGCTTTGATTCATGAAAGAGGGGTGATTCACAGCTCACCTGGTCCGAATGGGCTATGTGAGAAGGAAGATCTGAGTCTACAACCGTGGCGCCGTTGTCTGCTTGAAAATAGGATTTAATGCTCGACTTAAGAGCTACCAAGTCTGCAAGACCATCAGATGTCCTGGGGTATCTCCGACGATAAAGTTCCTTAATCTTGATCTGCACGGCAGGACTACAACCACTCCTCAGTAAATACAAAGCCCTCAGCAAAAGTTCATGCTTGCGGCCGCTCTTATTCCTTCCAGCAAAACCTAACAGTACCTGGAGCTCTGACACACGGAAACTTGATATCATATTCTGCAAAACAAATCCAAACAGGTCATAAAACAGAGTACAAGATCCCAGAACATGACAATCAAGCAAGCTGGTCAAACAAATAAAAAATGTTCCCACAGAGATTAGAAGAATTATCACCTATGCCATGTTGAAAAGTTCTGCATGTGGGCAATTCCAGTGTTATGGATGTGACATTTTCAGTCAAAACTAGAAATAAAAATGCATTTTCTACTGATAGAACAAGCGTCTGTTTATATTTAACCAAACCACTTTTGATAGAGTCGAGACATCAGAGACATATTAGTCTATACATGAGTTGTCTAATTTAAAAAAGGGAAAGATTTATGCGTTATGCATGTGACAAAAAAGGATGCATGTTTTCGAGAGACTACACGTTGTAGGATTTCTCTTAATAAAATGAGCAAACAAGAAGCAACAATATCGACAAATTAAGAAAGCTTGGCTCTTTGAAGAACTTAACATTTTCATTTATGACGAATAAGGACCGTTATGGATTTGACAATTCATTTAGTTGACTATAAACCAAAAATGCTAAAAAACCTTAGAGGCTGATTCACATGGGTACTTAAACCACCAAATACTGACATCAGTATGGTGAAAACATGTGGTAAAACGTGACTTTTGTGTCCTAAGGGTTGACATTTGCATGGAATTGCCCAATTGATAAAAATAACCAAAAAATATCAGTGTATTGATAATCAACATGACATAGAATGGTGATTTTTAAAGAAACCGGGGTTTCATGTGCAAGCAGGTTCTTCCGTCAACATGTATGCTAGAAGTGTGGCGACAACCCACCCAAATTCCCATGTCAGACAGAAACCCCAGAGAAATAAGAAAATCTCAACTGACCCTTCATTATACGGTCCATGCTTGGTTGTTCTTAGGTGTTAATCCTTTTTTCTTTAAAAATCCTTAACAAATGTGACCGAAATGCATCTAAAATGTTGAGAATAATTCCAAGACCCATTAGATAAACATTGTGAGTATCACAAAGGACAAAACAGATGTTGAACCCGAGAAGAATTAGGTGAATGATTTGTAAAAGTTGGATTCAAATAAGTGTGGTGTTTCTGGACAGCTTACTAGAACTTTTATAATACAACATAACTCACTCGTGTATATGCATGTACAATAACAGGACACAAACACAAACAGGAGTTTTTTCAGCTGACATGCTATGCATTGTTTTGCATTGTAGAAAGACATTGCATTGACATCCTCGTCGTCTGGAGAGAAATGTTCCATAATCAATTTGGTCTTCGCTGAATTGTAAACAACATGCCTCATTTTAGAGTTTATATAAAAGTGCTACATTTGCATGAAAAACGAGTGTACACTGCATATAACAATACTACACCCGTGTGGGTACAAACGTGTTTACAGTGCTGTCTGGTCGGACGCTAGCTAACAAAAGACCAGCCAAAACAAATCAAGCAGTGAAGAAATTATAAGGTGAAAACTTGTTACCTGCTGCGAACGGTTGTCAAGCTCAGTTAGGTATTACAATAAAGCACTTTCATGCATTGAAAGAGGAATATAAGAGCAGTCTCAGTGACACGTAGAAGCCAATCTTCAATGTTTGTGTTGCAGCTTCAGAGCTAAAAGAGCAGCTAGTTGGTAGCTAGCAGGCTAACAACTTTCAGTCTAAAGAGTGATGGGACATTTCTGACTGGATTATTATTACACTAAACAACGGGCACCGAACCGGCCGAAAATGTACGATACGGCAACTGTAAAATATATTCAGAATGTAAAAGACGCAAAGAAGTAGCCAGCTATCATGACACTTTCGCCTACCCGTAACTCCTCAATATCCGCCATTTTCTGGCTGCGCTCATCCTGCCAAGTCCGGCGATGTCGGGTCACGTGACACGAAACGGGTTAAAGGGGTCGTAACGTAACTCAAAAATAATTGTAACTTTTGGTTTAGTAATATATAATTGTTTACATGATTTTTACCCCTAAATATCTCGCTATGCTCAAAAGCATATAGTTGTACTTGTACATACACTTGCATACATAAATACTTACATACACTGTTTTACATTTAAGCGTTGCTGTGTGGTGCCCCATCAGCAAAATAAAACAATGAGGATACATCATGGATTTTGTTTAGATGATGTATTCTTGCAACATGGATGTCCCATGCCATTATTAATAACTGCTTGACATTCAGAAGTTTAAACATTTAGGATTTATCGTCCAGCAGGTGGGGCTAAGTGCCTATAAATAAGCTTTCCCTCTCTGTTTCCCCCTAATGGTGTAGAGATCTACAGTTGAACATGCAGGTCTTCCTTTCAACAGCTTTATTTAGGAAGCTATAGAAGGATGGTAAGTATGAAAAGCCTGTAGTTTAAAGTTTGACAAGTGTAAACATTTATATATATGAGATGGATTTTTTTTATTTAAAGTTTCTTTTTGGCTGTTGCATTTCATTTGTATGACTGAATCATTAATGTAAATCTCTTTAGGTCTTGTTTTGTGTTCTGTAAATTTTGTTGTGTTTATAAGAACCCATTTGAATATCTGCTTTACGTTCTCATCAGCTATGCAAACTGAATTTTCTTTTCTGAGATAATATTTTTTGTTATATTTCCAAACTGTTTATTTTCAAGCATGTAGCCTAATTTAATGACCAGGTCAAATCTAAATGAATATAAAAAGTAGGGTAAAACAAGTCAATATATGAAATATGCCATGACCGAAATATGTCACTTTTGGAAATATGATTATTCTTGCATACTGCATGGTGATCTCACTGTTTTAGCTTTCAGCTGTTTACTAACTGCATTCCAGTGGGTTAACCTCAGTATTTCCAGTCAAGACATTTCAACCTGCACATTTACATGTCTTTTTTCAAACTGTCTTTTCTCAGTCGATCAGTTCAAATGGCTACATCGGTCTCAGTTTTCAGACAAAAAAAAGGATGTATTTAGGCACTCAACAGATTTTCTCCAACACAGATCAAAAAACCAAACACTGTTAATACAGTTATGTGAATATTGCACAAATTTGAACCATAAATACACAATCAGAATAAACTGAAAAAAGAGGGAGATATCAAATAGGTACATCCCTTGGCATTGAAAATAATGAGGCTAAAAACAACCATTGTCCCTTTATTTAATAACTTGATCCTTTAGATTTGATCCTTAAATGTAGGCTACATTGTTTTAAGCTAAGGGGAAATCTTATTTGTGATCATTTTCAACTTTGTTGCCTCTTTCAGTTCATCACTACTTTATAAATATATAAGATGGGGTATAACATCAGAAAAGTTAATTTAAGATTAAATGGTAATTTATCATTTCTTATTGATTTTTAATTTTAAATTAAAACCCCTTTTATATTGGGCCAAATGGTTACTACACCTCCTAATTTTAACGTCCTCATGTCTTGCCAAAAAATGACTTTATTTCTTCCAAAGGAATACAAGAAAAGTGTTGTTGTTCCATTGTACAATATCGCTGCTTTGGAACAATGCAAATTGTGAAAAGCGCTATATAAATAAAAATTGAATGAACAATAAAAGTCAATGGTGACTGCTATTTTCACCCTACACAAACGAAGGCACCTCCACAGACTCTTCTGTCAAACTCCTGAAGTTTGCAGATGACACCACAGTCATTGGCCTTGTTCAAGACGGTGATGAATCTGCTTACAGAAAGGATGTTGCTCAGCTGGCTGCCTGGTGCAGTCAAAACAACCTAGAGCTAAATGCATTCAAGACAGTGGAGATGATAATGGATTTCGGAAAGACGACTCCACCACTCCTCCCATCACCATCCTGGACAGCACTGTGGATTCTGTGGAGTCATTCAGGTTCCTGTGTTCCACCATCTCTGAAGTGGGAGTCCCGCATAGACTCCACACACCCTGCACACAAACCTTTCAAAACTTTTCCACACAGAAGCAACTTCTTCCCCCAGGCCATCTCCCTCCTAAACAGATAACTGCTCCTTAAGAGCTATATTTCACTTTCACTACTTCTATAGTGTGCACTATAGTGCCTTATTAGATGTAAATTTTATTTCTACATGTATGTAACACTACCTCTACTTACAACAATATCCATTTGCACACGTGTACATACAATCTGTTAAAATGTATATTCTATTACATACTACCCTGTAGCTACAGTGTCTCTTATATGTTATTATCCCCCATTTTGTCTTTCATTTTATATATGCATATTTTAGAATCTTTTAGACTGTAAATCTTTGTATTGTCATTGTGTTGAATATCTGTACTAGAAGCGTCCAACACCAAAGAGAATACCTTGTGTGTGCAAGCACACTTGCCAATAAAGCTCTTCTGATTCAGATTTTTTGCATCATCGTGAACATCGTGTGGTTGAGTAAATGGCAGAAATGTCAGTACTAGAATTATTAGCAGATCTATCCCTTTAAATAAAACGTCATGATAACTCATGATTGATGGATGCTGCGCATGACAGGATTTTAAGTACAACAAGTTTAGCTGAAAACAGAATCGCTACTCAAATTCAATCTCTTTGATGCCTGACAAACACAAGGTTAGCCTATTTGTGATTGATGAGGTTGAAGTGTGTAGGCACAGAAGTCCATGACCTAGGTAAACTGCCCATGGCATCTAATTACCCGGCCTTTCTCACTCGGGTAACCTGCCATGAAAACCCCCATACATACAGACACACAAAGACCTGCAATAAGAAAGAACATACACCGACACACAAACACCTTAGCCTTTATTAACCTCAGCTCTTGTTATTGGCAGTAACAGACAGAGACAAGACCCCAATTACTGTTGAAATCAAAGTTGCTATCGTTAAAGCTACCGTGGAAGTGTGTGGAGACCGGACTACTGGAGTGGCTTGTTAGCTCGCTTAGTGCCCGTCCATCGGGACTCTCGCTTTCAAATACCTGTCTCTCAGAGCATTGTTATTCAAACGGAAAATCGAACAGCCCAATGCTGCTCTGGTCATTCTGTCAAGTACACACCATGCTGTGGGCAATGGTTAACAGTAAATTGTAATTTAGGGTCAAGCTGAGGCATAACACCACTTTCACAATCGCCTCATAGACTTGGACGGTGCCGCATGTTAAACATGTAGAAAAACTTCAGACGATTTGAATTGTGTGCTGATCAGACTGAAGCTGACTAAAAAAGATCAATGACGGACTGCATTGTATTGAATTAAGGATTTTTAAAGAATTTTCTACTAACCAAACCAAAACATGTTTTGGTACAATCTGCTTTTGCGCCAGTGATGTTGGGTTTAGGGGTTAGTTAGGGGAGAGGCCTCAGTATTGCGTTTTTATAATAATCACATGCTTCTGTTTCATATGCATCGTACAAATTCATACAAATAAACCACCTCGTAAAATAGGCGGATCATAATGCTTAACTTAATAAACCTTGTTTCACAGAAAACACTGTAAAATAGAAAACGGTTGTAGAGAATATAGTTGTACAAATCTGTAATTTTTTAACAGATTTTTTCACTTAAAACGTAAAAACATGTACTGTTATTCTTTTTATCCACGTATTCTTCACAGCAAAATCGTCGGTGTTAAAAAGGTCAAATAAACTCTCACACTTTTAAAGGCTGGTTTCACAGACATAGCTTAGCTTAAATCAGGACTAGGCCTTAGTTAAATTAAGATATTTATGTCGCCTTTATAAAAATACCTTAGAAGAATACATTGCTGGTGTGCATCTAGAGACATAACAATTGCACCGACACATTTTGAGATATTTCTGGGCAAGTTATATTCAGTTAAGACAGGTTCACATTCACTAGCCTTAAGCCTTGTCTGTGAAACCGGGCCTGTGAGTGTTATTTTGACACTTGACACTGCTCGTTTTAACACTGGCGATTTTGCTGTCAAATCACAAAATCACGTAAAATACTGTCAAATCACAAAACAAGACAAGAAAAGTGTACTTTTATGTGATTGTTTGGTATTTCACTGGTGCCACAGCTGCTGGAAAATTACAAATTAAAGATTTTTTTACAGTGAAATCTTAGCTTAAACCAGGACAATGTCTTAGTTAAATTTAAATCGCTTTAATAAAAATGCTTTAGAAAAACCCTTTACTGGTGTGCATCTTAAGACAAAACAATGACACTGATCAATTTTACTGATCAAAGTTATTTACAGTTAAGACAGCTCATTCATTTTAGTCTGGGACTAGCCTTAAATTGCTTAATTTTATGTTGAATACTAACTGATCTTATGTAGGAGGTAGAAATTGCTTCAGTTTGATAATAGCTCCTTCTCAATATCCATTTCAGATTCTGCTAAAACAAACCAATACCAATAAAATAACCATAAACGTGGTAGGATCATGCCTTTTTCTTAAGCCGAATGGCAGTAATGGGGCAGTAAAGTTGCACAGGACTCCATTTGTAAGGCAAAACAGAAATATAAGCAAAAGACTAGCGTGAGCCATCTGTGTTTGTTAGGATGTCAGCATGGTTTGTGGAAGCATATTCATCATTGTGCCGCATCGCTTTGGCTTGGCTTTTGTGTGCTTTGGTGAATTTGCATTCTAAATGTTTCAAATTATCTTCACAATAGCAGGTGCAGCCCAGAGTTGGTAGGATTTAAACACCTTGTCTCCCAACAATCAGATGGACCAAAGAGACGTTGCCAGGTATTCACGGTTTTATCATTGTTCATTTGGCACCCAGGAATATCTTGATATTCATTGGCTCATGATGTGAAGCGTGACAATACTGATGACGCAAAATGGAAAGCAGAGTTATACATCCAAATGTCCACATTGCCAAGATCAACAGGGTTTTCCCTTTGTTTTAATATAATGTTTGGCCTACTCTAAACAGCCATGAAAAGTCTTTTGTCACCCACCTCGGCTGCATGCTTTGAAAAATAGACGAATGCAAAACATGCACAGGAAAAAAATATCAAGGCTCTCCCTACAAGAAGAAAGGTTTATTTATTATTTATTCTTCATTGCTGTTTATCTGTCTAACCAAAAATGTATCCAAACAAAAAAAGCAAAAACTTAAATAATATACATTTTTATGTTATTCATTAAATAACACATAACAGCAGAGGTTTTATTCAAGAGAAGATTTGGTCAAGTTTTTATATCTGATCGATAAAGTCTACACCACAGACAAATGACTGTTGAACTGTGGTGATCAATCCATTATTTTGTATTGACTACAGATCCAGTTTCCATAGCTTTTATCGCTATGGCAACTACCATTTCCTTTACCATGAAAATATTTCTGATAGCTTTTTAAGTGCCTGGCTGTACATAGGTTCCATTTCATAAGGGAGGTCATGGACTGTGACCCAGATAACTGAAGGAAATAATCCCATTACAATGCATTAGGGCCTGACTAACCCCTGCTTAATACAAGGAATGAATGACCCTTCCCCTACGCAGATATCATTCATTCTCGCCGTGTCAACCAACAAACAGAACAATGTTTTTGAGCCTTTTGAAAGTGCTGTTTTAAGTGAAGTGTTTTAAGTACAGCATGAAATATGTCAGGCTTCGTGATTCCTTGTATATTTCTAAGACAAGTTTACATTCCATAAAAAATTCTGCGACTGGATTGACAAGGTTTATGAGTTCTCAAAATTCTGAAATAAAATAAACTAGATTAGAATAGAATACAGATATAGTTAACATAGCCTATTTTTTTAAAGAATCTCTTTAGAAATGCAGTGATAGGGTTGTTTAGTGTTTTGAACAAAATGAAAAGTTCTCCTCAGGCTGCCTTTCAAGTGACACTCCCTTGAGGCTTCAGGTCTCCAAATGAATTTTATTGCTGACTTCATCCTACCACACCCCCGAGCTATACCTGCCACAGAGAAAAGCCATTTGATCCAGGATCAGCAAAAAAAAAACATAGAATTAACAGCTTTAACATCCAATAACATAAATGTATAGTAAGTCGCTTTGGATAAATGCGTCTGCCAAATGCATAGATGTAAATGTAAATAACATTCTTTTCCACAACACAATTCCTTAATGAAATAGCCACGTTGGGATCTGACGGAAGGATAGCGCTTACTGCCGTGTGCTGTTAGTTGTTTATTTATCGAGGCCGTTTAATTGAGAAACATGAACCCCTCACATAAACACATACAGTTGAATGAGAGGGAGCAATCAAAACAAGCTTGATCCTTCACGCTCCACTTGCCAAGAGACACTCCCAGTTGCATCAGTCCGTCGCATTTGAATGCACTAGACATCAAGTCTTTACATATCTTCATGGAACTTAGAAAACAAATCTTTTGAATGCAAAACAGACATTTACTTTACACTGACGAGACTGTCCGATGCTAGCTTGGAGCTAATAGTTTTATTTATTTACTTTAATTTGATCTGGAATTGATTCATTAAATAATCGGAACATTTCAATAAAAAATGACTAATTTATACAGGAATCGTTCACGCCTCTTAAAAATGCATAAAGTAGTGCATAATGTGTACAGCAATATTACACATATAAAGGCAAAATATCACACAGTATGAGTATTCTCAGGCCAAAATGTTAACATTTTCTAAACTTTCAAATGTATTTGACATTTTAATTTCACAAAAAATCAAGTTCTGGTCATATTACATATAAGAGGTAGGTGTATGCTGTGATAGCTAATTGGTATTGACCGCACAAAAGCTTTTCCTCTTACATCAGCTGAGCTAATCGTCACTGACAGCCATGAGGTGATTCTAGTGCTGAATCCTACTGCTGAGGTGAAAGTTCACCACAGAATCAATGATCACCGGGACAACGGTGGATAGAAACAACATGATTTATCTCGTGAGAAAAAAGAAATAGCCTATGGCTTATTTGATTTAGATGCTCTTTGTAAGGGAGACTTGATGCAGATGAATTATTTCTAATAATAGGCTAAATATTTGTATTTCACTGTGCTGCCCATGAGTGAGAAATCTTAATGTTATCAAATGTATTCCTTGAGGTTGATCTCTTGAGCATGCAGAAGCTGCGGAGGGGAAATTAAATTAAATGAAACTACAGGATCTACCTACATGTCGTACTCTGACATTATTAAAATTCTCAAAAAGTTAAGTACTTTAAACAATAATGTTATCATTTGCATCATGTCCAAAGCAACTTAGTTCATTGAATATTGAGTTGATATGATCCAAATAAATTATGTTCTACAGCAAAAAAAGATATATTTGGAAGAATGTTGCTACCAAACAGTACTATAGTAGTCAGTGGTGCCCCAGAACTAGTTTCCCACTTCTTTAAAATATCTTCTTTTGTGTTCAATAAAGAAATTTGTACAGGTTTGGAACAACTTGAGGCTAAGTAAATTATGTAAGTTTACAGTTTTGGGTTAAGAATATTTTTATATCAGACAGCTCATGGACTTGGGGTCCTTCAGACCATGGATTGAGAATCATTGCTAACACATACAAAATTATAAAAGATAAAAATGAATTGGTAACGCTTTAGATTACGGGGCGCAATGTACCACATAATTAAACAGGATTTACTGCGTAACTGATTGTAACAATGGTGTTCCTCTACAGTGCATGTCTGTAGATAAAAGGCAATAAAATGCTAAGTTTGGGGAATAAAGGGGTAAGAGTAATAGGAAAATAAAAATATATTTACAAGGGAACTGCCATATAAACATCCAAATCAAACTGCTCTTGAAATACTTGATTTAAGTCTCCAAAGATCAAAGTTGATTTTGCACCTTAAATCTCGTCAAAATTACTCATAATTAAATAGAAAATTATTTGTAACCAACAAACCTATAATGAATGAAATAAAAATGTATCCTAAAGTGAAAACTCTGTCAAATTTACAGTTGACAGACAGTCTGCGTTCGTGTTGTTCGTGCTTTAAATGAACCCATAATTTCCCCTCATTTCATGTTTGCTAGTAAAAAAATAAGAACCCCGTCCTTGATTAATATCCACAATAGCTTATTTATGGGTATGTATGTTCAAGCTAAGATTGTTAAATAGCATACTGCAGGTCATGCATACCACATTATATTAAAATAATTACCCCTTAGTTTAAAAATATATATTTTTTCTTATTTCGTAATTTATTCACTAATCTTTGCATATTGTTCCCCTTTACAGATATGTATTTTTAGCTGTACATTATTGTTACAATTACACTGTATATTCTGTTTAATTATGCCGTACATTGCGGACTGTAATCTAAAGCGTTACCTATAAATTTAATCTAGGGGTTTTCAAACTGGGTTTTCTTAAGGGTGTCATTTAAAGTCCCTCGCAAAAGGTTTGGGGGTCCTTGGTACGAAAACTGATTAAGGTTTTTTTAGCAGATGTCCTATAACACATTTTTGACACTTGAAGTAATAATACAAGTGAATTTAGATAGTCCCATTTCATAAGAATGTATGTTGTAGTCTTAAGAGTTTTTATCTCTCTTGGATTCAAGTACAGGGGACATTTAATTGTTCAAGAAAGAGTATTAAATTAAGTTTTCAGTAAACTAGAGCAATTCGCATTTTGGTGCAAACGCCAGAACAACTTACAAAACAAGAAAAAGTCTTTGTCTACCTGTCCTCAACGTGGATTGATGGACTTCCTGACTTTATAGTACCTCTATCGATTGTGAAGGTGCTTGTCAGTGATGCATAAAATTAACACTGTGTTATAGGGCATAGATTTCTGTCAGGCCCTGACAAGATAACCCATTATTGGACGATGCTGCTAATTTGTTTTTGTTTATTCGGAAGTGTAATGTAACACTGCTTGAGTCTCAATGATAACTCTATTCCCTGCAAATCCTGGGCAAGACCATTGACAGACACTAATCTTGGCCGTACTCCTAATTACATCAGGTCTCGGGTCTTAATGAACCAATCTTTACTCCATTTTAACTGCTTAATGCTGCACACACCCCTGACATCATTAGTTTAATTGCCTGCGATTGCGGTGCGCTATTTTGACCTTTGTCCTGATCAACTTTTTCTCTGTCTGTATTTCTCTGGCTCCTTTTTCTCTCGACCTTTGTGATTGCTTCAGCTCATTGCTGATATCCTCTTAAATTCTGGTGTTTCCGCTCAGTTTATTATGTTTTAATATGAACATAACGAGATTGAAGGTCATATCGATTTGTGTGCGTCTTGTTGCTTAATAAACGCTTGTTGCTCAATGTGCTTTTGAGTGAACAGTCACTTAATCCTTTGTCTGTAAATACAGGCTAAACAACAGTACGGTGTCCAAACATCATAATAATTTCTCTCTGCAGTATATTAATATCAATAAGATTAGTGCGGATGTAATGACATTTATTATAAGATGTTTTTATTTTGAGAATAGTGCCTTGTGACTTGAAATATAAATTCTCAGAGAATGTACTTATTACCAATATATCTGTATATATTTTCCTAAACCCCTGATGATAGAATCCAGACATCAGAAAAATATTAGTCTTGTCTATTCTAAAAAAGAGGAAAAAAAGATTGCGTTATGGATCTGACACAGTTTTGAGAGACAGCATACTTTGCAGGATTTCTGTGATTTACAATGCACAAACAGATGCAATAAATCCAACAAACGGATGGGTCTTCACAGACAACAAACCTTCACTTTTCTTTCATGTGCCCATTCACGAGGAAAAGGGACTGTTCTGAATGTGACAATTCCATTTGTTAAAAATCACTTATAAATATGGTGAAAGTCCTTGGTAAAAAACTTTGATTTTGTTAATCTTCAATTGGACATTTGCATGTAATTGCCCAGCACTACTCAAACCTCCTCAGCTCCGGTACAGTTTTGCCTGAACTGTGTACTAACCACATGCATTGGAGTAAATTAAGAAAGATGCTCAGATTTATCAGTAAACTCTCTAAATTGAACAATTTGATGATAATTTGACAATTATTCTATGTTATGTTTGTCCAAGGTGATACATATACAATGATATTCTTGATAGTCAGAGCTTTCATTTGAAAATGTAACTAACTTTGTGTGATTTAAATATGAAATTGAATATTATTTGTATGATTCTCACAGGGGTAAGTGGGTGGGTTTTGGCAAGACGAATTCAGATTATATTCCTTCATGATCTGAGCATAAATACAAAATAGATTTGAAAAAAACAGATGTTGGACCCACCGGTCGTTCGAAAGAAAAACCCAAGTGCTCGTTGAAGTGGAAAGCAGTTCTTTATTTCTAATTATGCTACAAGTCAATGGCAAAACAAACTAACAAAACAAAATCTTTCACCTGTTTTTTTTCCCTTTTTAACCCCTGAGCACCACAATCCAGCTTTCCCATAATGCACTGGATTTATCCAAAATTGAATAAAAGGAAAAGAAGCATTATACACAGCGAATAATAGAATCTAAAATCTACCAGCATTGCATTGTTGACATAGCTAAACAAAGTAAACAACAAGTTATTTTTTTAAGCACGTGAGTGAATCTTTTTTTCTTAACCTTTATCAAAATGATAGTCTCTATGAACAATTTTCACACATTATTCAAGCACGGGTCTGTAGAAGCATTGGTTATGGAATCATTCTGCTTCGTGGTTTTGTTTTACAGTCAATAAGCACACCAGAGTTTGTCGAAGATCTGTTTTGCAGTCTAGTAACATGAACTGAAGAGGGAACAGACAACCAGGTGAAGAGCAAAGTCTCTTCATGTGCTGATAAAGAGGTAAATTACATTGAACAACAGGAATCAGACAATTGTGCATTGATTGTGCCCTCTGTTATTCCACATAAATATAGACTATATATTTCTATATATTCATTCTTGCACCTATACAACAACAAAATGATGCTCAGGTTTACTTGTTTCATTAAGCATTGCGTTTGTGCTGAACGTCTTGATATAACATTCGTAGATTTCCTTTTTTGGACAGAAACAAACTCAGCCTTTTCTTTGAAAACAGTTTGATCCAAGTGCTTAATATCAAGTTTTGCCACAGCAGGGAACGAATAAAAACTTCTCTGCTGCTTGAAATTAAAAGTTCGGGTTGACACGATGACAACACTAGGGCATTTAATGATGAACCCCAAAATATGGTCAACCCAGATCTTTGGTATTTAAAAAAAAAGTTCAATCACAAGAGCATGTTTCCACATTCACATTGCGTCTAAGAGAATGTACAAAAGAAGATATAGATTTTTTCGTTAGTTTTGGTTTAGGCTATACATTTGGTGAAAACCACATTATGTTGTGAATAGAAATGATGAGTGAATCAAAGACTAGCAGAAATAGAACATCCAAAGGCTGCGGACCGTGAGGGTAGGCGAAACAATTAACTCTAAATGCCAATAGCTGCAGCTTAACCTCGATACATTGCAGAGGATATATTGAGGCGTATTTCCGATCTGATTCATGATCTCATTTACAAAACCTCAAAAATAAGTCAATGTGAGCAGTTGTATACATAAAATAGAATCCTTCTTGTATTACCTTTTACACGAAGCACAGCAAAATGCCGCAGACAGAAATGAACGAGCGATGCAAATGGTGTGTCTACAGCCCTGTGTGGTCCAGCCTCTGGTCTCGCAGCAGAAATCATGCAAACAAAAATGATTTTGGAGCAGAAAGGCTATTATCAAAAAACTGGCTGCTGTGATCATGTGGTTGGCACAGTCTATAACAAATGAGGTAGATGTGTTCATTATATATTCCCTTCTTTGGAAAAACAATACAAAATAGAAAAAAATCCAGTGATCTGTTGAAAAACATCAATTTTCAAGTGGCTTCATCATAAAATGATAGAAATGAAATAAATGAGGTATTTCTTGTATTCATAATCTGTTTACAGGAATTCTGAGGTATCGCCCGTGAAAAGACTTTTTCCTTTCTTTTAAATAAAAGCGATTTTCACTAAACAGTCACTGAAAGCCCAAGATTCAACATGATAGATAGAGAATAAAGGCAATAATAAATACAACTTGAAATTGTCTACAGAAGTCTAAACAAATGACACAATAATATCCTCCTATTTTCCTCACCAGAGAAGAAAAGGAGATGCACAACAAGAGCGTGAGCAAAATGGAGAATGGGATAAAGTACGAGAGATCCGCTCTCGAATGCAAGTGCGTTGCTGTAACTTGCCAAAAACTGGATTCTATTCACAACAAAGATGGTTGGATCTGTCGATTTACAGCACGCAATCTTCTCTCAAGATCCTTCTTTCTGGTTAAACTCTGCCATTTTTCCATGATCAACTTGCAGCTCATTTAACCCCCAGCGACTTCTTAAATACCTGTATTAACCAGCTTTACCCGTTTTCCTGTCTACTAAACCATTTAATAAACGTTTTTAAATCGTTGCTATAAAACATGAGCCGAGGCGGTGGAAAATCGTTGAACATTACCGACAAGTGTTCCCCAAATAACTAAGTAATCAATGGAATATATTTGGCCGCAGCCTCGGGCCAAAACCAGACACAAGAGAATATAGCAGAAATAATCTCCCTGCTTTCTTCAACAGCGATCTACAAAATGGCTGGTCTTGCATATCCAACTTAATTTTATGATTCTCCCATATTTTATTAAAATTCTGTAGGTGATGATTTCCCTACATTGACCTATTACAGCAGAAAATATCCCTTATGGACAGAAAGTCAAACAGTGGTACAGTAAATATTTTTTTCTCCCTGACTATTTGATGCCCTTTGATAAATGGCATGTGCTTTGTTTAAATTCTGAAATATTGACGTGAGCTAATATGATGGCTCTCCATTGCAAATTTCAGATATTATGCAATGGCATCATAAGTGTGACGATGCTTAAAAGCATCAAGGTAAATAATCAAATGAAACCATTTGCTAAGTTGCTCTTATTCTCTTTGGTTGAAGCTGACAGTAGCTCTTGCTGTTGAATTCAAGAATGCAAAAAGTAAAGTTGATCAACACCGACTCCTATACAAAAACTGCAGGATCTGTGTAGCAAAGTGATGAATCTCACGTCAATGCATAAGGAACAATTCGTCCTCCTTGTGTTCCTGCCATTGTCACACAGTTTATGGTTTAGTCGCTCCGCACTGAACAACACGTCCTCATAAGAACAAAATAAAAAGCTGCATTTGCTGCATGTGTAAATGTCTTTTTAATGTGTTTTAATGGTTACGTTTTTTTAACACTCCTATCCTGATTGGAGGGATGGGGGAGGGTTAGCAAAACAGTAGAAAGTGTTCACTGAAAAAGACAGAGGGAAAACTGGTCCGACAGGATGAGACCCTGCCTTATCTGACGATGAGGGAGAGTTGAGTGAGGAGTTGTGGGGCAGATGGAAGGTTCAAGGGGAGGTGGCTGGTCCGTGTGAGGAGGTGCTGGAGGAGGAGGAGGAGGACGGCTGCATCTGGGTGCTGAGGCCCGGGCTGACGCTCTTGGCCTGAGAGCTGTGTTGGTGATGGATTCGCTGACTGCCAGGAATGAAACCAATGGCTGGTTTACGGCCAAACAAGACCCCTGGAGCAGAAGAGAGCAGAAGCATAAAAACACTTGCAATCTCTGGTTCTGCTTAAATCACCCCTCCATAAACTTTATTTAATTGTTTAAAAATAAAAATAAATGTATGCAATTGCAGTAACTATGCTGCTAGGACTGTAAAATAGATAAATCAAATCAATCGATGATTGTTTGTGTTTATACAATATGTGTCTGTGTACTGTGCATATTTAACAATAATTGAAATGATATGTAAGTACAATATTTTTTATGTGATAATTTTTCTTAAATATATACATGTTTACAAATATAAAATGAATATACACAGTACACAGACATATATTATGTAAACACAACCGTATGTTCTGGATGCGATTAATAACAATTAATTACTTGTAATATTCATATAAATTACAGACTTTTTAAATTATTTTTTTGAATAATCATGTGCATTCTAAGTAATATGAATTAATGGGTTGTTTTGATTGAGTAATAAAACAAAAAAATGCAAATGAACTCTTCGAATACATACAGTATGGCACATTTTTTCTAAAGATATACATGTATGTTTGTGCATTTATAAGTGCAAATAAATATGCACACACACTCACATATAAAATAAATATTTTGGAATGGATTTAATGACGATTCATCGATTTGACAGCCCTAGCTGATAGATTTTCTCAAATAATCTTTCATTGATTTTTCACATATATTGTGAAACTATGCGCTTCCACAATCCTAACAAAAACATGAGCATCACCCCCTCGCCAAACAGGAAATACATTTTTGTTCCAATTTTTCATTTGTGCAATGCTGGAGACAAAAAATCTGTAAATGTAGCAAATATATGAATTAAATGATTAAATAATATTAAGATTCTTTCAATCACATGTAGTGGCTAAATCAAAATGTCTTTACATGTTAATATAGTTTTTTCCATTTAATTCTATCTGTGTTCAAATTTTGAACATACTGTATATGTAAATGTGTCTTTGGCCACTGCGTGTCACATCATAAGTGTGACATAACAACGCTTTCTCAATGCATTCTGTTGCAATCCGTCTAGCAGTTTAAGTTAAATGTGGTCAGACGGGGTGAACTGTCTGTGGTGGCACACACACATCAGGCGTGAATAAGCGCATTCTTAGAATGCTATTTTACTCTGAATGAATTGTACTAAATAAGTGTGATAAATGGCCAAAAACGTCTCTATGTTGGTGGGTTGTACATTGTTACTGGAAACAACCCTTCAGTGAAAACAGATGCCACTTCAACTTGATCTCCTCCATTGAAACGTTCCCAGCAAGCTTATGACCCATCTTCTAGTAATTACTGTCTCTCGCGCATCAGGCACAAGGACAGTATCTATCTAAGGCGCGGGGCCTTTCTCTCAGGCACGAAAGACACTAAGCCGCATCGACCTCTCAGCGCCCGGGCCCAATTTTAAGATATTTAACTTTTTTAACTCGATTGGACTTGCCACTTCATTACGATGGATTTTATAGCAAAGACATCAAATTGTGTGGAGGACTAAGCGAGGGGGTGCTGCTATAACTTATTGAATTTCCTGCCTCCAATTACATCAGCAAACAGCGCTCTATTTACCTGTGTAGACAACCCCATTTATTTCTATTGACATGTTGATGCTGCTAATGCCGTTGGTAGACAGGTTCAATGCAGTCTCTTGTCTATCATCTGTCAAGAGAGGAGCCAGAGAGCGAGAGAGAGAAAAACTCAATATGAGCATTTATAAAAGGAACACAAGAAGCAAGAGAAGCGTGCCACCAACTATCGGTGATAACTCATAAATGACAGGATAAGGAGGGGTTTATTAAAAGACTTTAAGGAGGGAGGGAGATGACTGCTGTCAAAAACATCGGGTTTTCACTTGTGTTGTCTGTTTCAGAAACATTTCCTCTTGACAAATTTGTGTTGTTAAAGAACACTGTTAACATTACACACAAAGTTTTGCACACAAATACGGTAAGTTTACGTTTAAAATGCAAAGGGTTCAGCCACGGTAAGAACTGTTTTTGAACTTTTTTCAGTTCTTCTCTGTTATGAAAGTGGATATTATGAGGTTAAAGAAAATAACATTTTATATAATCTTTAAATTGCACGGTTACATAGTGCTGTGCCCAATATTACAGAATCATGATACATTGCCTAAATAAAAGGCAAAACCTGTTATATGGCTGGTATAAGACAGTCATGCAGTGCACAAAAAAACACATTACTCATGACTAGACGGAACCTACAATCATATCTCACACACTCTGTCATTAAGGTGCACTGAAATCATTAACATTGAACTAACTTCTTGGCATGAATTATTTTTCTTCAATAGTTTCACCATTTATTTTTTGTGAGAATGTCTTCCTCTACCTCTCACAATAAAACACGTTTCTCTTATCAAAGTGTCAGTGTAATGATAAGACATTTATTTATAAAGGTCCAGTGTGTAATATTTTGGAGGATCTATTGACAGAAAAGCAATATCATGTACATAATTACATATATGTTCAGAGGTGTATAAAGATCTTTCACAATGAAGCCATGTTTTCATTACTTTAGAATGAGCTATTTCTATCTACATCGCCATGTTATTTCTACACTAGCCCTAAACAGACGAACTGCTGTACAAAGCATGTTTCGTAAATATGTTATCTCATTTGGACTAATAATGCAGCATGCACTGCAGGGACGACATCTAAGTCCCGTGTCAGCCACCATAGTGCTTCGAAAGGGGGGGGGGGATGTGTAGTGAGCCATTGATTGCAACTCAGGTCAGTTGTGGCCTGGTGGTTAGATCGTTGGGCTTGTGATCAGAAGGTTGCCTGTTCTAATCTCAGTGCCAGCAGGTCATGACTGAAGTGCCCTTGAGCAAGGTACTTACCCCTGATTGCTCTGCAGTAATGTGCCACTGTAAGAAAACTACTTGTAAGTCGCTTTGGATAAAAGCGTCTGCCAAATGAATAAATGTAAATGTAAATGTAACTCGCAACCTCACCACTGGATTTCATACACTGGACCTTTAATAAAGTAATTTTCAATTTCTATACGGAGCAAAAGTCTAAATAATGATGAGAAAGTTTCTGCCTTGCAAACTCTGTAAATAGCTTTCAATTTCATTGAAGTTACACAAATAATGCTAACAAATACTTGTGTGCACTCACCCCTGTTGTTCAGCTTGATATTCATGGGTAGTTGGGATGCCATGGCGAAGATATTCTGCTGCAGTGCATGCTGCATTATTCTCTGCTGCTCCTCTGCCATAAGCATCACCTTCTTTTCAGGTGGTTCTCCAGACTCCAGCTTCTCCCGCAGTTGCTCCAATGCAGCTGCCTGCACAGCTGCGGCTGCAGCCTGGGCCGCGGCGGCTTGGGCTGCACTGTGGTGGCCGACCAAAGACATAGGGATGCCCATCCTGTTAGTCAGGCAGCTGGAGAGCATGGAGTCTTCTGGAGAGCAAGAAAGCATCATGAGTTCGTGCATGTGACTAAATGCTTTTGGCTTTTTATTTCCATTTTTTCCATTTAAAAGGTTTGAGTTCTATTTAAAATCCCAGTTTAATGCAGTCTCTGTATATGCTAAAACTGTTTGGAAAATGACAAGTAAGATGACACAGCATTGCATAACGTTTTATTTTTACATTTAATGTTACAGCTTTGTATTTTCATCCACAGATTCATATGGAGATGCTGCAACAACATCCTCATGTGGTAACATGAGTATGAAACACAAGTCATGCAACATGCGACTTGTCTATTTAAAGCTGCATTGTAAACACTATAAATACTGTCAGATTTCACAGGTCTTTGATCCATTACGGCCTGTGTGACTTGTCTTTTTCCACATCGCCACATTATTGAATCATGAAACAGCCCGTATGCCTTTGTGTTCATTGCTTCTATTGCTGTGATGCGGGAACTGGCAGAGTGGGCAGGAGGAAGTCCTGCAAGCTGTTTCCTGTCTGCTCCGGTGATCATTCATGCCACAGTGTGTAATACGTGTGCGTAAGATGTGGCAATGTTACTGTGGAGGAGAGATTACTTCTGCTTTGGTAGGTCTAAATGATCTGCTACAAATTCAATTGACTGATAAAGAATAAAATGTATGTGTTTAGTCCTCTTTGTGTTTGTGTGTACTTGTGTGTGTTTAATCTTCTCAAGCCCTATCCACACTTTTCGTTTGAAAACACATCTTTTTCTCTCGGTTTTGGCCTTTCGTCCACACTGAGAAGGTGGAAAACAGAGCTTTTCGAAAACGCACTCGAAGTGTTTTGAAAACCGCGAAAATGTGAACATTTTCAAGTGAAAATTGACAGAGTCTCAGACTGCTGTTTTTCAGAGATTAACCTATGAATGACTTACTATAGGGACAACACTGCACATTAAACTGGGTTAGGGCATTGCAATAAAATACAATTAAACAAAAGGGAATATTTGTAGCCATTTGTTGAGGCATGTTTACAAATGGAAAGAAAAACATACACACACCTTTCTTTATAACGGGGTTCTGAGTCATGTGCCCACCATTAGGAATGGGCATGCCGATGTGGGGCATCTGGAGTTTGGGCGAAGCCAGCAGTGTAGGGGTGCCAACGGGGGAGTAGTTGAAGAGGGTGGAGCCATAACTCTGTCTCCGCCCTTCACGTCGATTGCTGTCAATAGCTGCCTGCAGCTCCTCGGGAGAGCTCAGTCCTCGCTTTTCACATTCATAAGGATAGAGGTACTTCATATACCTGAAGATATAAACATTTGTTGTAGTGTGTAGAATTCAGTATTTGACATTGTAGTCTGTTCTCTTAAAAAGATGCTACAAAAAGGTTCCTAAATAATTATATAAACCAGTCATTTCTCTTTTACAATCTCAAGATCCCTTCTCCACAAGAAAGCCCTTTTTGTGAAACAGTAAAGAGGGACTTCTTTGAGGATAATGCAATTGCGTAGGCAATGATACGCGGGTTGAAGACTGCTTTCTGACACAAAATTACCATTAATGTATAAATGGATGAAAGGTTGAAACATTTTGTTCAAACTCATCTTCACATAGAATCAATAGGACAAATCACTTAAAAAAAACATTGTTTCTTACTGATTCTAAAAATCACTATCTTCCATCTACTCGGACCCTGTCAAATATACTCTCCCCTTCACCCGCTCCATTTTAAAAGCAGATAATTGAATTGGCCGAGATAGTCAAGAATCAACTGGCAGTTATCAACAGGTTCTTCCGCTCTAGGTTATCACACTCACTGCGTTCGGAGGGTGAAAGCCGCACTGGTGATGGAGGTAGGAAGGTTCAGGCCTTTGGTAATCTCCCGCCATATTTTCTTATTGATGACTTCCACTAAGCCGCCTTTTTCTGTGACAAGCTTGTAGAGTGTGTAGAGATCCAACACCTGCTTGGCCATGATAGGAATCCGATTCACAGGAGTCCCTGCAGGAGCGGAGGGGAAAAAGCACAATATCCACAATCAATGCCATTAACTCGGGCTCATCGACGGGTCTCTCTGCTGCTTATAAGGCCAATCAGTCAGGCATAAGTAAAACGTCTGACAGCTTCCCACTTCACTTAGCAAAAATATCACTTTTTGCCTTCCATCAAAGGTCTCCACTGTCTGTTCGGTACTGAATAGAAATATCCATTATGCAGCGAGATTGTGTTAATCCAAAGAGTGAAGTCACTAATAATAAAAATAAATCTTTTTCACATTCTTCCTTCATGTGTGTTCCGAGGAAACACAGTGTGACAAGTCATTTTATGTCGTTTCCCTATATTTAACATATTACACACATATCATATTTACACATCTAACCTATATAAATATTACCTTAGAAAGTAGATATGCGACTATACATTAATATGTATACAACTACATTAGTTGACAGACTAATAATTTGTAATATGGTGTGACAGCAAAAATGTGAAAAAACTAACAATGAATTTAAATCTCTCTTATGCTATTTTATGTGATAAATATAAAAACGAATTATATGAAACAATGTAATATTAACAGTTTGTTTTCAAATGGTTCACCGTAGGAAAAATGTAAGATTTATTCGTCAACTACCCATGTTTGATAAAAAGGTAATACGACTGTACGTGTTCGATATAATGTATTATGTAATGTAATATGAAAATGTAAAGCTCAAATGCTTTTATTGCCAGATGCATAAAAGAAACTGTATCTGATATAAAACAAATCTAATATCTACTCATACTTAAAGAATCTGCATTATATCTAATCTGAGCCATAAAGCCCTGCGCAGCAATTCAATACAATCATTTGGACAATAAAAAGTGTATTGCGTCTCAAAAGAAGTAGCAGAACTCTCTCAGATACCGTATGTCAAACCCCTCCATTTCCCTCTTTTGCCTGTTAACTCGGCGAAAGAAAAAAGCCTTGGTGATAATTTGCGCTCACGATTTAATGTTAGGTTGTAATGTGTGAAGAGGATAAGCCCTTTGTGTGCATCGGAGGCCGCCTGACCTCCAGATAATTAACCTGTATTTTGCTGATAGAGTTCTATTGTGCCCATTGGATTTGCCATAATAGCAATCAATACACCGAGAAATATAGAGCAAACAACAGCAAGCAGAGGCACGGACTGAAAAGAGCAAGAAGAGCAGAGCTATGGTCTATCAAGGCGAAAACACATCAATTAAGACTTGTAATTACGGCTTCATTTTGCCTCTCTGGCATGTGAACTAAGAGACACTATTAAAACTAAAGATTTATCCGTCCTCCACTCTGAGACAATGCAGCCATTAGATCTAAAGTCGCACCGATGTCTAAAACAATCGACTGATGTTTCGAACTTTTCCTTAAACTGAGCACACATCACATGTCACTGAAGTGTCTTCATTAAAAAACATAGTGAAAGTGTTTTCAGAGCTAAAAGAGAATACCGTGTCCTGTGTTACATTGCAAAGGTAACGAATAATTTACGTCTTGATTTTACCGCTTTGTTAGTGCAACTTAATGTAATCAAATTAAATCAAATCAAATTGATTTAGTTTGATTTAGTCAAATAAAAAAAAATGTTTTCACAGCGCACGATACATTCGGCAGATAAAAAAACAAAGACCAGTCGCGATCGGCCATCTGAAAGGGATACCTTAAAGTATTTAAATAAATAGTCTTGCCAAAAGCCAACAAAACCTTTAGCCTAGCGTGTGTTTTTCTAAATGCAAAACTACATGCAAAACTTGTCCTCCTGGCACACTCCTTACACACAGACCCAATAACGCACAAATAATTATTTATTCCAGTGTACAAAAGGCCAAACCCGCCCGAGGCAATAAATAAAGCCTGACTCCAAAAGCCACCTCTGGACTGAATCTGAACCAGGACAAGAGTCTTTAAAACAAGATTTACGAGCGCTCGATTTACGAGGTGATGTATTCATCTCCTCTAGTTCCCTGAAAGAGATGCAGCGAATAAAGGCCGCTACCAGCTTTTGTCATCCCAAACAATTTGATCTGCTCATGCATCATTATGACAATGAGGGATTGTGGACTGCAGTGGAACGCGTTTTGTCGAGCTCACATAGTTGCCCGCTGTTAATTGCTCACTGGCTAAAAAGGTTTAATTGAAAATGTGCTGAAGGGAATAAGCTCGTGTCCGAGGCCAATCATCTATGTGGCTGCCTTCATCAGCACTCTGTGTTTTCATCATTCACTTCAGGCAGATAATGGAGGGACAGCGAGCCGGCAATTGCTGGCTCTTCCGAAGCATGAAATGAAGGGAACATTTGTAAAGACAAAGCTAGAAAAAACTTTATCCATGTGTATAAAGCCGTCAATTTGTGCTTTTTAGAAGACCAACAGGCTTGAGTAAGTCCACTGCTGTGATGTGTGTCATGGACACGGGTAGGCCAGCCAACCATTTAAAATTGTGAAATGTTTTAAAGCTGCAGTCCTTAACTTTGGCCTTTTTGTCGCCGTCTCGGCTTGAAACATAAAATGTCCGTTATACGCAGAGTTATTTTCTTTACGTGGGTTGTGCTTTGGCACTGCCGCTCTGTGCGGTTGAATCGGAGCTCTGTGCTAAATGACTGACTGCTCACCGGTGGCGGCTGGTGAACATTTCTTGAGGTGGGGCTGTAGCACACTGGCACAGCAAACAATTTCAGCAAAGCAATAAAGTTAAAGAAAATCTAGTTACCTGTTTATCCATTTCATAATCTCTGATCAGTTCATTTACAGAATTATTCATGTGTACCCTGGTGTTCTCTTACTTTCTCCGACAGGTGCTTCATATCCATAACTACCGTAACTGTCAATGCTGGATCTCCCAGATGCTTTAAACAACGGGCAGGAAAAGCAAAATTAGACCTTCGCAGAATCACAACCATATGGCCAGGCCTTTTTGGTGTACCAACGGGAAGAGAAGCTTTGCGTGTACTTCTTCCCTTTTTTGCTTGTCTGCTGTTTGATTAAGGGGTCAGGCTGATCTGGACCCAGCTTCTTTACCTTCAGTTTTTCGGCCAAAGTTCTCTTCTGAAACGCACATTTGAGTAGAGAGTTTACAGAATTAGCCATTGTCACACAATTGGAAATTGCGCCACTACAGACCTGCCCATTTCAGATAAGATTTGTGGACGCTGATTGGGTAAATTTGATGTCATGTCTTAAATATATGTATCAGGATTTGCTTAAATTCTACCAAGACCCGCCTCCTGTGGGCGATTTCTCGATCGCTGAAATTGAGACGTGCAGACAGGCAGAGAAGGCCATATTGTGATCACAAAAACATTTATTTTCCGCAGATGATCATCTATCACATTACATTACGCAAATATACATTTAAAAAAAACGATATCATTATTATTTTGTGTATGTAGCTCAGGGAGGGCGGCGCCCTAGCGCCCTCTATTGGCCAGCCGCCACTGCTGCTCACACCTCACATCAGAGCACATCTGTACAGCAATGAGACCCCCTCACTGTACAGCAATGACCCCCCCTCACTGCCAAAGGTCCAGAATTTAAGTCTGGGTTTTTTTAAGTCATTTGGCAGACGCTTTGATCCAAAAGCAACGTGAAGAATCATCGCCTCTGAATGATGCGGGGGGAGGGGTTATATATATATATATATATATATATATATATATATATATATATATATATATATATATGAATGTGGCCCGCCCACAGATTTGGACCAGCCCTCTGAACAATGCCTTATAGTGTGTTCACACCAAACGCGAATGAAGCGTTAAGCGTGAGTGATTTACATTTGGCGAACTTTGGCGAAAATTCGCGCAGCGTTAACCAATCAGGAGCTTGCTTTAGTAGGGATATTGTCAGAATATTGGCTTTCAGACCCAAATTTCTCTAAGTTACTCACATAGCCTAATAATTTTTTTAATTCATAACGTACCATTGCGATAGAACTGACGCGCGAACCATCGGAAAATTTCAACGAGATGACAAAATGGCCAAACATTTACATTTATTCATTTGGCAGACGCTTTTATCCAAAGCGACTTACAAGTAGTTTTTTTACAGTGGCACATTACTGCAGAGCAATAAGGGGTAAGGTGCCTTGCTCAAGGGCACTTCAGTCATGACCTGCTGGCACTGAGATTTGAACCAGCAACCTTCTGATCACAAGCCCAACACTCTAACCCCCAGGCCACAACTATTAACTATTAATAAACTATTATACCATTAGGAGGCATAATAAATACATAATTAAATCTCCACAATAATTCAAGTAGTACCTCCAGCCCATGTAATTTTCTGTTACAAACCGACCCGGCCCCCCATTAAAGACAGGGAGAATCATGTGGCCCTTGCAAAAGTTTGGGGACCCCTGGTCTACAATATAATAGCCATATAAACGTAGCGTAATAATAATAATAAAACATAACAGAGAGGCATTGACAGAGAGTCAAGAAATGATGATGAGAAGAATTATTATTAATTTTTCAGAAAAGTTCTTTAAATCTATTCTGTTGTTAGTTTGGTCTTTAAACTTATGAACTGTGTATGGACTGACAAAAGTGTTACATGAGGAAGCAATTTGACAACAATGCAATGAATATTTTAGGTGCATCCAAAAGCGTGCTGGTTAAGATACTAAAAGACAAGCTAATCCAGCAGAAATTAGTGCATAAAAGGTCACCAAAATGAAGTATTTGAACCTCATAATTAAATACAAAAGGAGGAGAAAACTGCAAAAAGGTCCACTTTTTGAAAAAAAGAACCTCCCCTTCAACTGGCTGGCTACGGACCTGTAGATACAACACCAAACGTTTAAAAACATCACTAATATAGAATCAATTGAAGCATTCGATATCGCGTGACAAAAATATATTGAATGATGCAGACAAAAACTCTACCTTACGTCCAACAAATAATATATCTGAAATATGGCCTCTGAACAAATACAATATCTGCTTTTGTTCTGACTACATGAGACAACTTAAAAAAATTCACGATTAGGGCTGTAACAACTAATTGATCAAATCGATCATAGATTCAACTATCAAAATAGTTGTCAACGAATTTCTTTATAGGTTAGTTGGTCTGTGACGTCACTTGCGGGCTGCGCAGTTAAAAATCAAGCGCATCTTCTTCTCTTTATAAGTGGTTCCTCTATGATTAAGAGCAAATAACCACTTTTGGTGCTTTTTAGCACCATTTTTTTAGTTGTAAACTAAACTTAATTGTTTAAAATCTGTGCATTCAGGTTTGAGCTCTAAAAGTGCTTGACTACAGAAGAGCTTTCATGGAAATGAGAGGCTATCTGAAACCATGGGAGAAACTATGAATCAAAAGACTCATTCATCGAAATGTCGCTTAACTGGCCTTTCATTCTCCTCATTAGTATTTCAGGTAACTATAAGAGCGTCAAATATTGATTCATTGTAAAGAAAGTGCTGATGCTACCCCAGATGTGATCAATTTATTGTTGCCTCCCTGTGGGAATCATGAATCAAAGTGGGAATTTATCAGTTTACAATGGGTAATAACATGGGCATTGTTCCCATCGCTTTAAGATTAGCGGTCGTAAATGAGCACATCACCCCGAGTCGCTTAAATGATGGACGAATGTATTCTTCAAGACCGATCAAAGCAGCTTGAAAGAAAGGCTACAGCTTAGTGATTTACACCAGTTGTTTAAATCTCATTTCTCTACATCTAATGAGACAAGCATACTAGAGCCAGCGTCAAACAAAGATGGTCATTGAACTGCCATAAAACAACAGTGTGTGTTTTCGAAAACTTCCACGAAAATCGCAAGATATTATCATTCTGACAGAAGTATAATTTCCTCTCTGCAGTCAACGGTACAAGCTTTATTTACAGGTCTTAAGCAGCTGGCCATAAATACTTCTCTCTATATAAAGCTCTCTGGGGGAGCAGTGAATATCATCTACATTCCTCCGTGAGCTAAGCTTAAACACAGCGCTGTTTGTGTTGAGCTGTGAAATAGAGGTAGCTATTTTGATGTGAAAAAAGATACGGCCATCTCAATACACATGGGGGCCTGCGACAAACCGTTTGTATTTGACAGGTTATGATTGATGATGGCAAGGTCCAGGGGACGCTGGCGAGGCCAATGACCTATGGTCTCAGGCCAGGCCTACAGGGGACACCAGCCCTGGCGCAAACAGCGGGGGAGAACCTTTCGTGTATTGACTTTTAATGTGTTCCGGACACGTGGCGAAGCTGAGACCATTGCAGCCAAAGTTTTCATTTTCTTACTATCGTCAAACTGTTATTTGATCCTGTGATTAAGTACTGAAATATCCTTTTAGGGGAGAGATTTTCTTTGGAAATAGTTTGCTTAAAACAAACCATTGGGACTTGTCATTGCGGTACACAGTAAAACATTTTTGTGAATTTACAGTCCAGCCCTAAGTTTGAATCTTTATATTTCTATTCGGGCTGTCATACGATTAATCACGATTAATCGCATCCCGAATTGATGTTTTGTTTACAAAATGTTTATATATTAGGAAACATTAAGATGTACTTATTTATATTTACCAATAATTGAAATGTTAAATAAACCTTAACATATTTTGATATTGTATAACTTTCTTAAATATATGCATGTGTTTATAAATACAAAATGAATATGCAAAGTACACATATATTATGTAAACACAAATGTCAATTCCGGATGCGATTAATCGTTTGACAGCCCTTATTTATATAGCATAGTTTACCACAACTGTAACACAACCTATTTTTAAACTGTATCTGTTTTATTTGTATTTAAAATAGGGCCACATCATTAATGAAATAAACAATTGCGAGTAATAAACAAAAATTAAGTCTAAATGAATATATATATGAGATGAGATAACGAAAGATATCTGTCCATCTGGTTCATGTTAAATGTTTTAAAGAACTTTTCCAAGGTGATATTCATTGTCACCTAACAATGATAATTGCTGACATTGAAAAATGATCTCTCAAGAATACAATAAGCTCAACCGACAGGTCTTTGTACTTTATTCACATAAACTGATCAAACGAGAAATGATATGGGGGAGGTGTAGGGGTGGGAATCTTTATACACAGATGACACCCAACAGCAGTTGCTTAGGATAATGTTTTCCCACATAGGGATGGAAAATCTCGCCCTAGGAGCGACACTTTAATCTGAATGCTCTTTGAGTGGCCTGTAAGGGAGCGAAGAGTGGAAGTCTGTCTGTGCCCCAGGCAGTACAGGAGACAGTCCCTTACCCAATCACAATGATAGGATATGTGACACTGATATATGCCGCACTTTTACCAGGAACATTCAGTGGGAAAAAAATGCCTTGTCGATTACGAGCGTTGTTTAACATCTTTTAATTGGACATTTTTTGATGATTTTACATACGATATTATTATGTTCTTTTATTTACAAATACAAATATTATTCAACGTTAATATATAATTAATATGTGCCTATCCACTTCCACTTTGTTATATTCGTTGTGTTTTTTTTTTTTTTGTCATATTTATACTTTCTTCACACAAGTCAAACGTTTATTTCCCTCGAAAACGTTTCAACTTTTCTGTGACGCGCAAAGAAATATTTTCAGAGACACCTGAAAGGTTTATATGGAATTCACACAGCAGTTCTAATATATGTATTCTAATTTGAAGCTCAGATTGCAGTGAAAGCCAATACACGTCAAGGCTTTAAATACAAATTTGGTATCATTGATCACGGACCTAGTGCACTGCTTAAATTTTCCTGCACTACAAAAACGGCAGGGGGATAGTTTGCATCTTGTTCATTTCAACCGTAATCAAAATAAGCAAGTTCACTCAACTCTGACGTTCAGTTAATATGTTAATGTAAAAGAGGATTTAAGATAACACGAAGCCTTGTGAAAAATAGAAAGAAAGAAAGAACAAAAACAATCTCTTTGTTCCTGTTAAACCGTCAGAAAGCTACAATCATTACGTCGCATGTGGGAAAATGTTCTCAGCGAGGAAAGCTTTTAATAAGGAGCTGTAACATGATATCATCTGTTTGTGTCTCCATCTCCGATTGCAACATGGCAATAATTTCATTCAATCCAAATCTGTGTTGAAATGTCATTTATAATATGTCTATGTAATCTGTAACCCAATCCTCGACAAGTCTCAAACAAGAAAAACCACTAACCATGTGGCTATGGACGGCATATTTAAGTGGGGGCAGCATGCTTCTTCATTTCACATCAGCAAAATGTTTCAGTCTGCAGGTTTATCAAATGATCACCTGTCACTGATGAAGCACACAAGGACTGACGTACCTGAGTGCAGGAAATAGACCTGCGGCAACCGAACATTACAAGACATGAAGTACAAATGTAACCAAGACAAGAGTCACAGTGAAGACCAGGTGCCATCACTCACTGTAGTTAAATGTTTCTCACTGTTGTTGCAACTCACTAAGACTGACAAGTAAATACACCTGTATAAGCCCCGGGCCTTTTTATCATGTGCTGCTCTATGGGTCAGCTTCTTTAGCTTGGGACCGGAGTGTTTTTTGTTTTCATTTCTTCAGCACTACGTTGTCATGATGATATTTTAGACGCATTAATGGGATAGTTCAACCAAAAATACAAATTCTGTCATTTGTTCACCTTCATGTCATTCAAATTGTATGGACTATAGTAATTCAGTTAATATAAATGTCCCGACATAAAACATTTTTGCTACTTAACATCATTTTACAGTATACAATGTTTTGAGGTTTGTTGGACTTTTACACATTTAGCTCCATTAATACAGATATTCTTGCATATCCGTGCACTTAAAAAAATTGTGCAAGTAAATCAGACAGGGTTTTTCTAGGATAAGTGGACATTTGGGGCATAGACCATGTTTGTCTGGATGTAGGGACCACCTTTAATATGATATTGCATGTAACAATTAATAAATAAACATTTGAATATTACAACTGTGCAGACTCGGCTTGTATGAAGTAAATCACTTCATATCATCACAAAAAAGTAGTTTTGTTGGTGTAACCCCCTCTAGTCGGGTGTAACCTATTAAGTCCTATTGGACTAGTTTTGATGCACTTATGTATTTTGTTGCCTATGTTGTTATAATTGCTTCCAATGATTCCTCATCTGTAAGTCGCTTTGGATAAAAGCGTCTGCTAAATGACTAAATGTAAATGTAAGTCATTTTAAATATCCTTGATGTGAATAAAGCAAGTTAATTTAGATTACCAAAGAACTATGTTGTTGCCAAAACATTCTTAACATGTAATGTGATCCAACAGTTTCGGCTGTCACTTTTGAATCACCAACCTCAGAGACAAAACTTAATATGGTGGAAATGAAATGGGAGTTTCCATTCTATTCATGCCGCCCTCTCACACAGTATGATATCGCAGCTATGAAAACCACTTTGTCATCTGAAACCATAGAGGCTTTATTTACAACGCAACAGTCAAACAAGTAATACAGGTAACCTTCATTATGTGTTAAAAGATTGATGTACGGCATATTAATTGAAATCTCAAAATACTTTATTATAATATCACAAAACTCATGGATCGGATCATACTACGGATTTTGAGTCACGGATCGGATAAGTTTCGGATCAGCAAAAAAAGTTGTGTAAACTACTAGCATAACTTCTAAAGTCAGTAATAAAACAAGAACTATTACACAAACTAGCATAGAATAACAGCTTACACCATAAAATTATAAATAAATGAAGTAACAGTAGTATTCAGGTGCAGAAATGTAAAAAGTAAGTGTAAAACACAATAATGCTTACTGCAAAAATTTCATACAGAGTCCTTTTTACAATTTACAGGTAATTTTATTCAAATGAAAAACTTATTTACTACAGGAACAAAGATTTATTTCATAATTAAAGTTTGTATCACACAACAAGACAATTTAGATTGTCTTTTGTCGATTTTTATACATCAAGCAGTGCACAGATTGAAATCTGACATGGAACAACATATGTGAGTGGTGCAAATCACTCCCCCTCAAAATGACCAATCACATTAGAGAACGGGGAATTAACAGCTGCATCAATATGCATCTATTAAAGACATTTGAATACATTAATGCACCTGAGGTGAGCACATTAAAAGATTCAAAAATGTTTTCTTCAAAGTCTAGTTGTCAAGTCACAACCAATGATATTAACCGACATTTGGACCTTCTATGACATCTGCTTAACTGATGCCTTCGCAAGTGCGCTGCATGGGACTTCTGATTTCCTGAGCTATCAAGTCAATAGAGATTTACACATCAGGCAAAGAGGATTTCATTATATTTAATCTCACGCCTGATCTTCACTTCAGTGCATTCAGGCATTTTTATGTTATGGCATCACTCGAAGGGTCGACTCCTCACTTGGCTGTCTCAGACGGATTAGCCCACATCGCAACAACAACAGTTTGAACAGCGATAAAACCTGCCTTGCATTCTTGTCATCACAAATTTAGGCAGATGAAACAGCCCCAAGGACAAATCAGCCCAACGTGACGTGTTACCTCTCCAGGCAAATAAACCAGATACCCAGTCCCTTTAAACACTAAACCAAAACTCAGGCAATAAGATCTGTTGCAAACCTGTTTGACTAGTCACACTTGATGTATAAGCAAATTTATAAAAAAAATAATGTCACTACTATGGAAAGTTTTCAAAGACCTACCATGCATAACAGGTCGCCTTGGAGTTCCAACAACAAAAGAACCAATGTTTTTTAATCCATTACAAAACGCTTACAACACTCAATGTTGTTGTAGTTAAATTACAATATATTTCATGGTACTTAAGTATCTGAACTGCTGAAAAACATGTACTTTTCAGAAACAGATCAAGGAAAATGTCCTAAAAAACAAATGGATTTAAGTGTATTACAGAATGATATATATAACAGAGTATTGAAGTGCATGAAGTTAGAACTGATCGTTGAGCTGTGCAATGATATGAGCTATTCAGTAATATGTTGTAGTTTTGACATTTACACATAGATTTTGTTGCCTAGTACCTTCAGCATAATGTGCGGGGAATGACTTCAACAAAAGAGACCAGCTACAAACTGTTAGCCAGGCACATCTGTCATTATCCATGGATTAGCAGAGGGATTTTTGTTCTACTCTTCTTTCTCTGGAAAAATCCTCTGTACTTTTTGTTTGATTTGGAGATGAATGTGCCTGACATGTTCATAATACAACAACTGAGTGAATCGTGCTCACGCTATAGTTGAGAGTGAGAAAGGGAAAGCTGGTTGAACATGGTGATGCTCTATTTTTCATGTAAGTGTCAATCCCATGAGCACATATCCCTTGTTGTTAGACAAACCAGGACACAACAAATTAATCTAGTTTAAAAAGAAACCTCCCTAAGGCGATGACTTTGGTCTGCCCCACTTCAGCGGTCGTGTTCTTACTGAAGGTTTCTTTTCCATCGATGAAAAAGATTGTATACAATGTTTTAAATTGTACGTAATATATGTTGTATTGATATTTAATGTACCAAATGCATATTTAACTGTTTTTTAACAATTTGTGCACACCTGATATACAGGCAACTATCAAAAAAATGTATCATGACATCCAAAATCATCTGAACCAATTTCTTTATTTTTTATGTGGTATAATGTTAACTATATTCATAAAGCTCGACTCTTCAACCTCAAATATTGTAAAAATAAAAATCTAACAAAATATTTAATTTATAATTTTAAAGTAATTAAAAATCTACCTACATAGCACTTATTATGCCTATATGTACAATTCTTCCCCCATTATGGCAAGTTGTTATTTATAGATTTTTATTTGATAGATTTTCTTTGTTGTATTTTGATGTTTGTATTCTTTAACTAGAAAATAAGAAAATCATAATAAACCACATTTGTTACCAAATTGGTGAAAACTGCCAATGTAATAAAAATCAATAGAGAATTAAACAACATTTACTATTTAGTTTGACACTTTCAGGTTGATAATGACAATTTTATTTATTTGAAAATAATAATTTAACAAGTAATCCAAAATCACAGTTCTAAACCCCCTTATTTGAACAAATCCGCAGCACGAAATAACAAAAATAGTTGCAATCTGTGTGTCCTGTTGATTTCTCTTTTTTCTGAAGGCTTCAAAGGAAGAAAACTTCCTCACATTATGCAAGCTCTTCTATTTCCTCTATAAAATATATGACGTTTCCCACCATGTGGGAAAAATCTCTGAAGATGTTCCTCCCTTCTTAATAACGCATAATAAGAAAATGCATTACGCTATGGCATGCGAACATAATGCCAGGATGCTGCCTTTCCCACTGTGGCAAGGTCATCCCCTCAGGGGTGTTTTCACATAATCTGAGAGTAATTATAAAACAAACAGCCGAAGCCGTTGTTTCAGATAGTATCACACGCCACCGTGGCAGCAACACTTCAGAGAAATGGACGGTTGAGCAGGAAACCTGACATAGCCGATCACAATAGTATCTACACATTGTCAGCCTTTACCAAAACAATAAAGCCTGCATTCCTATTGTTGTTATAAAGCAGATGTTGTGTTAGACATTTCTGATGTTTTGTTTGAGAACGCAGGTGGCTAAATGCACATGACTACAATTGAATATAAGTAGTTTGATTGTTCAATTGAAAAACATGTGATATTCAAGTTAAATTTTTGTCACACAATGTAAATTCAATTTCAGATTTGTAAAGCCTAAAAAAATTAAGATAGCTTTTCAAGTTTAATTTATTTGTGATTTATAAGATGTGACACTAATTCTGATTTACAGTTTGACCTGGAACATATATGACTAGACTGACTAGACACACACACACACACACACACACTCAACAACACTCACCTCTTTTCTGCATGAAACTGAAGAGGTCATCGAGAAACTCTTTTCTTTTCTCGTCATCGTCTAGTTCGTACAGCTGTGAAATGATAAAGAAGACACTCGATTAATGTTCTGAGACGGCTCATTCAGACTTTCCTAGGTTTTATCGCACATTGTTTATGCTGTACAACAATACAGCTATTCATTAGAAAGTTGAAGCATCTATCGTTAACAATATCATATGGAGGCTGGATGCTGATACATTCACATCAGTGTGAAGCCACATGCCTTTTAAGGGAGCTTTTCCCCTTATTGGCAGATCCATTATGTTTCCCATCCTGTCTCTGCTGCTGAATGGACATGCTCAAAAGAGCCTTTTAAAAGCTGTCTCGTGAAGTAGAGGACTGCAGCATGATGGAAATATGTTCCTCAACCTTCACTTTCAATAAGTCTTAGGCCACGTTAACAGGCGAGCAGGTCGATACAGGAAGACAGAAGGATGACCTTTGGAAACAGCGGGGCACACGGAACAAGACCTCAGAGATAATAACCGATCATTTAGGAGCGTATTAGCTGTCACCAATATTAAAGGACCAATGCAATCAATACCTCAGGAAAAAAGGTACAGAGGGTTTAGTGCGACCGAGATGACACACCGGCCTTTTAAGCACCATATGTGACATTTCAAAGGTGTGGACCACAAATCAAAAACATGCAAGCAAAGAAAATCTGTAATCGGGGAGGAGCACGGTGAAGTCTGTAAAGGCAGCTGATAAGGTTATGTCTTAGTCTATACCTGTCAAACTTTATTTACAGTATTTTTTCAAGAAAAGCGATTCATGTTAATCAGTAAAACACTGTGAATGTCTGATGCTCGACTGTAAATTGTTGAGTGACAAAGCGAAACCCCTAAAGCACAAGGCACAGATTTTGTAACATGAAAATGCTGCTTCTCTGGATGCTCTATAAACATTTTTAGATTCAGATGTTGCGTAAGCCACACAACATTTTCTAGCATATTTAGCAAAATTGTGAGATGCAAAAAAGTCTAAGCATAAAAAAGCACGTAGCCCAACTATTTCATCTGTAAAAAAATAATTTTAAAATGGTGTAATATTAAAGAAATTACTTTCGGTTGGCTTTTATCTAACCAACACTCTCATAATTCTGTTGAAGTGCCAGGAAACATAAGAGTAAATTAGAGATTCAATAAGACTGATGTAATTGTGACACAGTCGGTTTAGGGGTCATCACTGAGCCGGAGTGACCAGTAAAGGGGTAATTAAGTCAAAAGCGTAATGACGTATACAACATTCCATTAAATATTAACAGATGGAAAATACATTAGAGCTGCGCTTCACTTTGAGTGCTCCATTATGGTCATATAAGTTCTATTCCGAACATTATAACTGCAGGAATGTTGAGCAATGAATATGCATTTAGACTCACAAGACACACATGAATCTAAATTTTGGTAGATGGACTGTGACTGCGATCATTCAGAGTTTGGTTACTTATTATATGGCACAAACGGTTTTGTTAAATGACATACTGTACAGTGGAGTGCAAAAGTATAATGAGACCATACTGAAGATCTAGAATATAAAATCGAATGAAAAATATTTTTCAAACAATTTTAAAATGGTGACATTTCACGATATCTAAAACAAATGTTATGACATTAATAAGAAATTAATAAGAAATATGTATCTCTTTAATTAAGGTCACAAATAGACAAATCTGTTGAATTCATGCTAGTTACTTAAATCATCAGGGTTTGCTCAGATACAATTTGTAATAAAATATGATTAACATATTTCATAATTATAATATAGCTTTTATGACAAAATAGAAAAGGGATAACAAATCAATTCATTTTTGCATATTTTAGAGTAAGCAAATAAAACCATGTTTTAATAATGTACAATTTCATAATGTTTTTTTATATCTTTGTCTACATCATTCAGTATTTCTTCAGCATCACTGACAAACAAAGGAAATTGTATTTTATTATTTAAAATATCATATTTAGAATATCATATTTATGTTGTTCTGTTGAACTCAAAATGAGATATTTTGATGCATTTAGGAAAGCAAACATTTTCATTTATCCTACTACGGTAGTCAATGTTGTTGCAGAAATGTCAGGAGCTAATGTTTTTCCAAATATCTTTGGGGTGGGGTGTAATTCATGACTGCATTTTCATTCTTATTGTCTAATCAAATCCAAACTAGGAAATACAAGGGGAGTTCAATATTTCTAAAAACATCACTGAAGTTTGAGCATAATGAAAAAGTATCTCAGCAGGATTTCAGTAGAGGGAGCTCTTCACAATGCAATAAATGGTCATGTACACACGCCGGAAGTACGTTTTAAACAGTGCTTATAACAGATTCATGCCTGGTTTGGACAACAAATCAGAGACAGGGAGTAGAAGAACAAACTTTTCTAGGGTTTATACAAACAGTGTTCAAAGAGGGGGGTAGGCGTGCTATCGACATTGTTTCACAATCCTTAAATCAGGTAGGTGGGCCAGTGACAGAGTGACATTCTTTGTGATTGAAACACACACATCATTCATTTTTTTGCGTGAAAAGCAATGAAGGCTGTGTGTGTGTGTGTGGGGGGGGGGTTGCTGGGTTATGACTTTGAACTCAGTTCATGAGAAGCTTTAGGCAGTCTAGTGCTGAACTGCTACATGTCGTACTGAAACCTGAAAACCTGGAGGTGCAGCAGAGAGACTATTGAAAGTTTGGAAACGCTTTTACTTCTATACCTCGTAACCTCTGTGACCTTGCAAATAATACACACCCGGTGTTAAACTTGCTGGTGTGCTTATTCAACAGTCTGGCTAATAGCACAGTTTAAAGATAAAATGTAGGTTTACATATACAATAGGGTTAAAGTCTAAATCCAGTTGTGAAATTACAATTAATTTCATTTTTTTAATCTAGCTTTCATTATAAATGATACTATGATTACATTAATTTTATTATATTGTATTATCAAAGGGAAATTAGATAATATGAATATTTCATATATCATAACGCAAATGTTCAAATGACACTGCAACAAATTATTAATCCCAAATTTTGAATGAGGACTTTTGAATCCCTCTGTATTATATAATGTATAAAGGTCCATAAAAATGTATTACCTATAATAACCTAAACAATATGCATTATATAATTCAGACAGTTGCGATGTATGCTACAGATATTTGATTTCACTGTTATCCTTGACACCAAAACACATTGTACCACAGCTATCGGTTTAGAGGATTTGTTGTAAATGAGCTGTCTGTTCCTAAAAAATTGGAAGTGATGTCATATTTTCAAATAACTCTCAATGATGTTATTATCATCACACTGATAACAAGTACAAAATGTTTGTAAAATAAATATATTTGAAGGTAACAATCACCATCTGTGCTAACAAACCACTAATTAACAAGCATCTATACCGGGGAAAAAATCCCATGACAGCAGAATCGATGAGAAGAACCTTCCTTATTGTGCGTGACACTAATAGTGTGTGTGGACACGTGTGTATGTGTGTGTGTGCACTGGGTCCCAGAGCTCTAGGGAAACTGCTGGGCTTAATGTGCCTGTGTGTGCGTCCGTGTCCGTGTGTGTGTGTGTGTGAAGTACAAGCTCAAAGGAACAAGAGTTAATTAGAGAACAGCAAGACTGGTCACACTGGCACTGGTCCAATCTGGCGGACTGCCAGTGCCGCTTCCATTCCATTACACACACACACACACACACACACACACACACACTGACTTCCACACATATGCTCATCCTCACAACAGTTCGGCGAGCTCAGCTGACATAATGAGATGTGTAAGCTAATATGAAGAGCTGATCTTTGTCTTTTCTTGATGGAGTTCCTCCTAATGGGATTTGCCCGGGTGCTTGAGCTGACGGACTGGATTAAGTGGCAGTGAGTTGAGCATGTGCTGCCAGAGCTAAGTGTTATTTTACAGGGACAGAACTGTGCAGGGTGCCCCTTTAACTCCCTTTGTGGGAGGTGGGAGAAGATGCGGCGCTGAGTGTGGACATATGTCCAACCCCAATTGATAAACTGTGAGCATCTCTGCACCTAAAATAGTAATGTGTCATTTTTCATATCTATGAAAGATTTTCACTATATATAAGATATTTATTATATATTAATAAGTTATTAAAAATGATTGGAAAATTGTATAAAATTAATACATTGCTAATTTACAGCCATATATAATTTACATGGTCGCATTGGAGGCAAAGGATATGGTCAAAATTGACCAAAACTGAAAAACGAATTAAAACATGCAGGCTAATGTTAAAACTGGATTTAAAAACTAATGTTATCTTCCATAATAATAACAATAATAATAATTGTTGGCGTTGTTATTATTATATGAATATTTTCAAGTTATTAACCTTAAAGGGAATTTAATGCATTCAATTGATTTACATAAAAAACAACAGCAGATGTAATCCTTAGGGGGAAATTCTACACAGAGCTCTCTGCTCTCTTATGTACACGAATCATTTTAAACATGATCACCAAAACACTTTCTGAGGCTTGGTTCCTTTATCTTCTTTTGATTTAGAGAGGCTGTCTGCTGTCCAGTTATCTCCTTAAAGCCTTCACAGAATTCTAGCATGTGTGGATCAAAGTCAGGAAAGCAGTCATGTATACATTTATATCTGGGGACGCTATCGCCTATTAAAGGGATAGTTCACCCAAAGATGGAAATTCGTTCATCATTTACTCATCCTCGTATAATGTCACACCTGTATAAATTACTTTGTTCGGAAGAATGTTAGTAATTTTCAGTGCCGGGACAACACTGACTACCATGTATGAAAAATGTGATGGTAGTCAAAGGTGTCCCAGAACCTTTTGATTTCTTAAACTTCATAATATCTCATTTTGTGTTCAACAGAACAAAAAACAACAATATTTTTATTCCTATTATAGTCTTGGATGATGTCCCAGAACTGAAAATAGCTAACATTTTTCCAAATATCCTTCTCTGTGTTCGTCGGAACAAAGACATTTATACAGGTTTGGAACAACCTGATGGTGAGATGACAGAATTTTCATTTTTGGGTGAAGTATTAAGTGTTATTTCTAAATGTATAATTCGTTTCATATTTTATATTCTTTAATGTGTCTTGTTCCGTATAAAGTCTCCTTGAAAATAAGTTTGGGTGTGAAAAAAGATCAAATATAATGCATTTTCTTAAAAATTAGAAAAAATCATTTTCTATCAGACTACTTCAAATATGTCTGTATTTACGCCTAATGAGCGATCATAAAATGTGGTCGCCGAGGGCTCAACGAGGGCTTTCTCTAGTCTTTGCCTTTGTTGGTTTAATCACATCTGGTTTTGATCATTTAGCTTCTAACTTTTCAGCTGCATTGAGGTTGAGGTTTGATGTGAATGAAATTCACTGAGCTGCAGCCACAGTTTGACCTCATTCATTTGAAGGCAGAGAAAGAGAAAAGGGGGAAAGGAGATTGTGGGTTGTTTGACAGAATTAAAGGCACTTTAATGGTAAAACCCTGTAGCGTCATTAAGGGATTAGACGGAAAACTGCTCGGTGCTCACATTTCGCTTTTTTAATATCAAGTGAAAACACAGCAAATGTTCACAGTTACCGAAGCAGAACCCTTTGAATTATACCTCATATGATCAGGAGAATTTCTTTATTCATGTTCTTCATAAATAATTGACTGTAGAAACACCCGTGATTGGTGAACCCAGATTGCAGTGTGTATACATATTGACAAAAAACCTGATATTTATTTAAAATATGCAAAACGTGCTTTGAGATGATGGTGACAAAATGAAACATACTAAACCAGAAAAAACAAGTTGTGTGACTTTCTTTTTGAAAAGAGAATCAAAACACAGACCCCCCAAAATTGAAACACAGCAAAATGAAGCTCTCAGCGAGAGAAGCCTGAGGCCTTTTGCAGGGGATTTAGAGAGATTCATGTCTATTTTCAAACCTGACCTTTGAGGGCATGTATAGAGAATGTTAAGGCCTGAATAGACAGGTGCTACAAGATAAAGTTTGAGACCTTTACTTATTTAACATTTTCAGTTTCAGTTGTTTTATTGAAGCACACATATATGTTTTGTACTAATACTGCTTTATAAGAAGAAGAAAAAAACTAGCTTAGTCCTAAAGTTAGTCCTACGTTATAAAATAATCTTCAACATCATACGGGGCAATGGTCACCTTCCTTAAAACTATTAAGAGTACATAGGGCTCTATATTACCAGGCCATAAACCCTATAGCAATGACAGAGGTGCAGCTGATAAAGCTTTATTGTAAAATAAAATCACGTAATGTATGTAAAATACAACCTCAATATACATTGCATTATCCTGATTACTGATGAACTATCTAAAGCAATAAAGATGCCCTTGAAATTGTGGCAATATCACAATATTTTCCCAGGCGTTTTCCGGGTGGTGAACGTCCATCTTTGCCTGATACGGTGTTTAATAGGATGTTAGAGTGGAATTGCTGCCATATGACAAAAAGACCACCTAAAAACCAAAAATGACCCCGTATCGCTTATTGCACACAAAAACGAACAGCACCTTTTGATCAGGCAAGTTCTTATCTGATCATGTTTGCTTTATGCATTTTTTAAAAGTTAGGAGCCATTCACTCAAGCGCTCAGAAGCGCAGAGCCGAATGCAAGGGTCTCAAGACAGGCCTTTGTGGAAAAAGCTTGCCCGGATCTTCAGATAGCTGTACTGTTCTAGAGCTGACATTGAACGTCGACGCTACGTGTAACAGTTGTTATTATTTAAACTTGACAAAATGGGTCTGCAAAAGAATCAAGCACAAACACGTCACCACAAATATGGAAAAGTAGGGCAATGAAATGTCTGTTCTTCGTTTTAACAGTTGCCTTTAAAGTGAAAGTTATCCCAAAAATTTGAAATCTGTCATCATCTACTCACCCTCTTGTCTTTTCAAACCTGACTTTGACTTTCCTTGTGCAGAAAACAAAAGATATTTTGAAGAAAGTTGGTAACACTGGTCCCCATTCACTTCTATTGTATGGACACAAAACCAATGCAAGTGAAATGGGGCCAATTAACAACATTCTTAAAATATCTTCTTTTGTGTTCTGCGCAAGAAAGAAATTCATGCAGGTTTGAAGTGACAAGAGGGTGAGTAGATGATGACAGACTTTTTATCACTTAAAGGTACTTTAATGTTAATACCAAGTAATGATCTACAAACAAAAATGAGTTTTCTCTATGAAATAAACAGTACATTAACAGTAGTCTGACAAACTATACGCACATTTCTATGCTGTTGACTGAACAACAGTTGCCATGTACTACCAGACAATTATTTAAATATATTGGCCAATTATTGTTGTGTCATCTGGATTTATAGGCCCCTAAACAAACAAATAAAAAAAAGCTGTGGTCATTTTACATGTTGGTAAGAAGCTCTTCCTGTGGAAGTGGGCGGGGTTGTATACTCAAAGGTTTTTACATTTACATTTAGTCATTTAGCAGACGCTTTTATCCAAAGTGACTTACAAAGAGTTAAGGGAGCAATAAGAGAGCAATAGTGCAATAGGTGCTAATACTTCTTAATGCCTTTGGCTACAGCTGTAGCAGGTCATGAGGAGCTACATGTAGCGGCTATGAAAGGGATAGTTCAACCAAAAAAAAAAGAATTATCTCAAGAATAATCCTCCCACCCAAGTTGTTCCAAAACTGTAGTCATTTCTACCATAGAAGGAAAAATTAAAATGGTAGTCAAAGGTGAGCTAGAGCTGCTTGCTCCTTCGAAATATCAAATTTTGTGTTTAACAAAACACAAAAATGATACAATGCTTTTTCCTACTATGGTAGTCAATGATGTCCCAGAAATGTCAGTTGCTAACATTTTTTCAAATTCCTATTTTTGTGTCTATAAGAACAAAGACATGTATACAGGTTTGACTTGATGACCGGATTTTTTTTACCTCTGACAGAGTAACTAGAAACCTCCTGGAATCTTACAATGCGATGCAAATGAATACAAATGACCCTACCTCAGTCGCATGTTACGATAAAAATATGCACAAACAAGCATTTATTCACTGAGTGACTCTTTCATAGCAAGTGTTATTTGCAGTTTAACTGTATGAAAGTGCTTTCTGTTTGCGTGCATTTGTGTAAAAGGGGCGTATGAGCTATGCCTCGAAAGGTCAAAAGTTAGCAAAGACCTCTCATAATTCTTATTCCAGCGTCGCCTTGAGTTGTTACACAATGACCCAGCCCTATTATTAAAGTTTTCCCTTCATCGTTTTTTCAAAGCCGCCTGCCCACCGGCCCTACAATACAGATTTAATCATACACTAAATCATTCGGGCCAAATCATCTTATTGTGTCTTTCGCTTATCATGAAAGATATACCGTCTGCTGTTTTCTGTTGTAATTAGCAACAAAACAGGACTCATTCACGTCAATTCTCGCCGCTCCCTCGCTATTAATCGCGACCCACGCTAATGTATCGCGTGCTCTTATGAAACCAGGTTTTACAACATAAAATTCTACCTGTCTTCCATTATCTATATTAATGGGACATCTAATCTTGATGGATAAGCGAGCTTCCACGCATTTAATCCAGCACTGAGTTCATTTGATTCAATCTGTCCCTTTAGATGGGCTATAGAATGCCTTCTGTACACAATTCATGTGACAAATGTGCTGGGTGTGTGTTTGATTGATGCCGTTCACTCCCTAAAGTTTTCTTTGCATGAACAAGAACCGCTGATAATAGTAATGCTTTCAGATCAAATGGCTCATAAGACATCACGTTTGATGAAGAACCAGAAATCACAGTTGTGACATGGTTGGGCAAATAATACAGCGACAAAGAATACTGTATGCACCATCTGCCAAAAATAACATGAAGAGATCTGTATGACTCACACCGCCTTAAAACACACAGATACGAATCAAAGGACACATTCAGGTTTAAAATGGGGCTCCTTAGTGTTTTAGTGTTAGTCTTGGTGTTGTGTACAGTTATAGGGCGCTTTTGACTTTCATTGTTATTTTTCCTACTATGGTAGTCAATGGTGTCCAAGAACAGTTTGGTTATAAGCATTCTTCCATATATGTTTCTCTGTGTTCATCAGAACAACGTTTTTATTTTTGGGTGAACTGTGCCATTAGAATAAGAATAAACAAACAGTCACACAAAATGAGATCAAAAGCAGCTACTGTATGTATTTACACAGTCTTAAATAAGAAGAGCTTCAGTAAACAACCACAAACTCTGTTTTACGAATACACAATAAAACTCGATCACATTTTTAGCACATCGTACTCATACAGAACAAATGTAAAGTAACTTGGGAAAACTAAACCTTGCAGGCAAAGAACCAACAGATGCAAACTCATGAGAAAAGTATAACATATGGATTAGCTTTTAAATGCTAATCAATAATCGCATCATTACGCTGTAGCCATAAGCCACACAGCATAAACATAAAGAGGCTGCTGACATACAGACTATACCATGGATATATTGATCCCTCCCTCAATCATTAATTTATGGAAAAATAGACTCAGCACAGTCTTGTAAAACGAAACGATTTGGGTCTGAGATAAGGGCGAACAAACAACTGACGGGAACAGGATGGACTCTGCTGTGACGATATCCACAAGAAGCTTCACGATCTTCATGGGAAATAAGGGTGAGTGGTTTGTGTGTGCGTGGAGCGTTGTGATCGCTAACGCAGGCATGACACGAGAGGAAGAGAGGCTGCATCACTGGCCTTCACCTGTCTGATCCAAGACGAGGGTCGGACGTGATTTATGCAACACATAGTAATGAGGATGCAATGAGTTCTTCTGCTGTGTGCATCTGGTAGAAGTCAGAGTAATGGTATCACATAGACTATAAATGCAATCTAGTGTTTGTGATTTGTTATTTTATCATTTTTATTTAAGAAATATAGGGCTTGCGTGATAACCGGTAATGTGATATTCACAATTATTCTGCTTACATTTTTTATCACGATTAATAACAGTGATTAATAATCATGATTATCACTTTTCTATTTCATCTTACTTATTACACTTTACAGAAAATGAATACATGTTATCGTCTTGCGCTGTTGAACTTCTGTGACACCGAATTTCACGTAATCCTCCGTAAACTCCGCCCTAAAAAGGAACAATCTCAACCTTTATTATGATGATGTTTTGTGGGAGGCAGACATTGTTATCGAAATAAATACACATAATAACAATTAATGACATCAGCCCTAAACAACGTATTTCACTAAATATTTTGGTGTATTTTGGTTTAAAAAGAAACATGACGACTGTCTGATGAGCATCACGATCATCCAAAATACAATCAATCTAGGGAGATCGCCTGACACGAACGGGCCACACCCAGCTCTATATCCCGTGACACCATCAGAAAACAATGTAGAGAATGTCTGTCTGTAATTTTGCCACATTGCGCATTTAGACACTGATCGTACAACTGATAAGAACATGGCTGCAGCTATAAAGAACATTCTAGAACACTCAGCGAGCCTGAGAAACGTATCTACACAAACACATTATATTTCATTCTGGAGTTTCCGGGGCTGTAAGCTCATATGAGCTTGAATCTCTGTGGCAGTTTCCCACACCATCCCGCCATTAAGCGCTTTCGGCCCCTCATCATTTCTTTCGTCCAGCGACTGGGGCCCCTCCTCCATCCTGTTGTAATTGTGATGTTTACCCTCTAAGCCCAAGGCCACGTCTCTAATTATCCCCACATGAAAACTGGAATGTCCAGCACTGTCATTAAAAATAGAGCTAATGCCCAGAGCCCCGCTAGCAGCAAAAACAGGTGTGATCATTATAAGCAAACCCTAATACTTTTATTTACCCGCACACTTTATTAACTCACCATATTAAACGAACTGCATTCACATGTACTATTATACATTTACAACATTATCAAGTTCGTGATGCTTACATGCTAAATATTCCGCTTGCTGTATGACGGATGAGAGTTGCCGCTAGGTCAATCACACATTCCAAGCGCAGGGCTAATGAAGCGAATGTTTGATCACTGCATACAACACAAATGGCAGAACAGAGCCACATCCACTAAACAGTGCAAACGCAACATCAGCAACAACACTCAATGGACAAAACAATGAAGCCATTCGGTCCAGGTCGCATGGAAGCTGCTCCATATTTCAGTTTTGCTGACGCGCAGCAGTCAGGTCTTATTCACATGGGCCCCTCACAGCCAGATCTGCCTTTCACTGTATGTCATGGCTTCAATCCCCTGTCACGGACTTAGATGCACAGACTGTGAATGTATCATCCAACTATGAGGTTTCGAGAACCTTTTTGAATTTTGTACAGTATGTCAAGTGAACGACTAATATCGATTCAGACAGATGTTTGTGATTGAATAGCTAACAAATCTATACTTTAAACAAAAAATACTTTAAAGGGGTAGTTCATCCAAAAGTAAAAAGTCATGAAGTACTCATTCGCTAGTTGTTCTTAACCTGTATAGATTTCCTGTATTTGAACACAGAGACATATATTTGGACGAATGCTTGTAACCAAACATTTCTTGGACCCGACTGACTACCATAGTAGAAAAAATGACAATGGTAGTCAAAGGTGCCCCAGGAATTTGTCTTAATATGGTGTCAATGGGGTCCGAGAACTGTTTGGTTATAAGCACTCTTCCAAATATCTTTGTCTGTGTTCATCAGAACAAAGACATTTATACAGATTTGGAACAGAATTTGTATTTTTGGGTGAGCTATCCCTTTAACGTTTCATGAGTGTTTACAAGACTCACCACTTAAAGAACCCAAACTGCATTTTAAATGAAACCCTGTTCCCGTCCCGTTTCTGTTCCCCCTGAATGACTAACCTAAGCAGGCACAAAGAACACCCTGACCAAATAAAAATGTTAATCAGTGTCCGAGCATCAACAATTAAGCATTTGATATTTGTGATGTCGCTTCACGCTGGCCGCCTGTAAAGAATGCAGCCTGTGCTTAATGTTCCCAACTAATTCTGCCTCCCCCCTGAAATGCTTCCTGTCCTGAATGAATGTGTTGGGACAAAAGAAAAAAGTTAACGCTAAATGAAAAGCATGTGATGTCCGGACATGTGCGGAAAATGCATAGTTAGTGTTAATGGCTTTCCAAGAACACAGAGGATGTTAAAACACGCTCATGACCTCACATTAGAGATCTTTCCGTATTGTATGAAACTTGATATTGAAAAGATCTTTCATGCAAAACTCTTTCTGCGAGAGTTGAAGTGAGAAAGAAGATTAAGTGAGAAACCGCTGTGATATGTTTTTCAACATTCATGTTGACAAGCATTCCAGCCATGTGAAACCATGATAACGGCAATTATAAATAACGGTTGCAAAATGAAGAAGTGGGTTAGGAAGTGTTATTGCAACTATGGGTACACCATGGTGCTGTTGATAAGGGTGCAGAAGTTATGACCAAATTGGCATTTTTTTTCCGATATGTGTTAACAGATAGACAATTTTTTGATCTGTGTTATCACATGAACGATAACATGGTGCATGATGGGTTTTCTTCATAAACACACCAGAAAGTCAATATTTTTGTCCTTAAGCAGTAGAGATCATTTGAGCATGACGCATAATGCACAATGTTTACAGTAATGTAGACTATACGTTGCAAAATACATTATGCAATCATGTATTTTACATAATTTTGTAATTGTTATTCAATTTGTGCATGTATGTATATATAACAGTATATGTAACATGTAATTTAATGCTAAATAAAACATTAGAATAAAATATACTTAGAGGAATGAAAGCCTTACATGACTTCAAATGTTTATGCATAATTTACGTCTTTCTTTTTCTACACTTTTCAATGTGATGTGACTTCTGAATCAACACGTTATTAGCGCTAAAATAAAGTAGTTGTACTAAGACAACCATGCAAGTCTGTCCCATGTACCAGTCCAAGAGCCACCCATCCCCCAACAAAGAGACATAGCACGTCATACATCTATATGATACGACAAACAGAGCAGACGTAGCAGATTTCAACTCTGAAACACTTCAACTGGGCCCCTTTCATATAATATAAATACTCCATGGACAGAGCACCAGTGAAAACAATGTTCAATGGCCTGCGCCGGGCCCCTGCTCCAGAACTCTGACGAAATGCAGTTGCTTGTGTTTAACAACCAAAAAAACCTCAACGCTACGTGTGAAAGGAATGTTGCCTGTTGTCAAGCAGAATAACTGAAATGGTGATTCACACAAATATGAAAAGTTGCATTTCCAAAATGACACCGTCCACCACCTTACACGCTGCTGATGCCATCAAATGATATGCACTTTTTTATACTTTTTATAAGTTAGATATGTGCAACACAGTGTTAAACATAAACTGTAATAATAGACTACTAATAATGATTAATTAATATTATTATTATATATATCACAGACAAAAGAGATACAAGGTTTCAGAAGGACAGCAGTGATATGTTACATAAGCGAATATTATACGTTGGTAATGTCTGTATTCTGACAAAATGGTGATGTTTGGCCTTGAAGGTCTTGACGCTCTCAAGTGTATCCAACGAATAAAATCATTTCACCTGATCAAATATGTTAGAGGTCAGGGGTTCTAATATTTTAATGAATTTAACACAAATGAGAGCTCAAGCCATCAAAGATCATTCACTGCTGCTTAAACCCTACGACTGCATGATTATGAAAATGAAAGCCTTCCACCAGGAAGGCCAATAAGATGACAGCACATTAAAAGCATTCATTCACTCACAGGCCTTCCCTTTATTCCGTTACATGCAGTTGAGCTATTGGACATAAATTATTTTATTGTCTAAATATTGTGCTCATTGAAGTGCAATCAATACTTTTTTAGGCAATTATTAAAAAAGAGGGCCAAGCAGCTGTGAAGTTTACATTTATACTTTAAACATCTTTCATCCCCTTCTACCCAGTATAAAAGGCAGCACATTGTCTGAGAGTGAGGCAGTTGCATGCTTAGACTCTGCTTTAACTTAATGTTTTAACTCTTAAATCAAGAGTCTGGTTTAATGTGTTGTGATAAAATATTCATTCATGTGCTTCATACAGACCATTAAACAAATAAAACACTGCATATCTTTATCTGAAGTGCACAGTGACCTCTACTTACCTACCTAATAGCACTCATAATTTATACTCAAATATTAACCTAGCTGAGCATAATGAAGAAGACTTTCAGCTTGTTATGCGCTGATTAAATGGAAATGTATGCAGAGACAAGCAGAGAGGCTTTCATTTGGTACTGTAGGCTTGACAAAACAAATAGGTCTTCCTGCTTTGTGAATCAGGCCTTTGAATAACAAATGGAAGCTCATTTTTTTCTTATAACAGTGACAAGCAAAAGTATCAAGGACTGGCACGTTTCGGACGGAACGATATACACGCACCTTAAAATTTACAGAGATTATCAGTAGTAATAATAATAATGTATTTGATTATAAACTTTATTAAAATATTTGTTATGATCAACTTTGCTTAAATAGCATTTATGCTGTAAAAAGAGCAAACAAGTAAAGCTCTACAGTGTATTGCGCATTTCAGTGACATATGATTAAATTTCATGGTTGAATTAAGAAACGCATCATTATAAAACATCAGGATCAGTTTCATAGTACACCCTGTCCCCGGGAAAGGCTTACATCATTACCCGATAAGACAAAGAGGTATTTTTTTCTTAGCCTGCTGCCTAACAATTTTATCTAAAGGTTACAATGACCAGAACCTGCACATTAATTTTCAATTACATTTGTTTCTGACTATGTGCAATCCCCTGGGATTGAACCCATGACCTTAGCGTTGCTAGCGTCATGCTCTAACCAATGAGCCACAGGAAAGCCTCGACAGTGCGATAAGGACCCAACACGAAGCGGTGGGTCCTGTATCACACTCAAGGGGCAAGGAAAAGCCGCTTACTTTTGGTCTTAAGGTAAGAAACGATGTTCAAATGTCACAAACGTGAAATTTGGTTTAATCATTTGTAAATAGAATGCTATAAATGTTAATAAAATATATATTTAATTTGTCAAAAAACCTGTCAAAATGATAGTTTTTTTTTAAATGCGGTCGATTCTCAAAAGCTGTGAATTGATTTTTTTTCTTTCATATTTCCCCAAGAACTGAACATTCATTAACACGATTGTTGTTGCTTCACTATCCACTAGATGTCACTTTTCTTTTTACAACAGGATGTTACAACAGGGAGCACATCGTTCATTCATTGCTTTATTAACATGGCGGATGTGGGTGTGTCGTCGGATTTAACATCACCTTCACATAAAAGCAGCGGTTCTTACGAGCCTCTCTTTAAAGCTCATTTTGTGATGTGCAGTTTGTTATGCTGTATCTTAAATGTAAAACAACATGATCGTTTTTGATCAATGTATGCGACTGTTCTGTTTCAATATACCCAAGTTTGTTTAAAATGTAATATACGGGTTTTCGGCTCTTCGTTTCATTTTTTAATTCACCGTTGTAATGTGATATTTACTGATCTTTTTATCGACAGCGGAGCACAAAAACGGAAAATGCAGAAAGGTTAAAAGAACAACGTGGCTAATCCTTAGCTGTTGCAACAGTTAGCTCATCGTGTCATCGGTAATATTTCAGGGAGTTATTCCACAATGACACGCATCTTATACAGGTCGGTATTTAATTATGGCTTTGTTTTACACACAGTTTATGTCGTGTGTGTTTGCCGTTGCGAAGTAACTAAGCAGGAATGTAGATATAACACTGTAGTATTTGATGTGTGTGTATGCGAGTGCGATTGTCCCGACGGACCTCGCGGCGTTGGTTTGCGTCTCAGCGTGATTCTATCGAACACTGGTTGACGTCATCACGAATGTGCATGACACGTGATAGTAAACAGAACACGGGACAATTTATTGTTTTTTATTCACTTGATGCTATTATCCGCTGCGTTCGTCTTCAAAAACAGCGTTTCCGTTGGAAACGATTGAAAAAACACGCCGCCAGAAACGCCTCGGTCATGCAGACTATCATCTATTTTTAAATCTGGAAACGTATTACCATTTATTTGTATAAAACAATGCAGGCTCACTGTTGCTAAAATCCAAGGTAAATTGCCAAAGCTATCATCTCTTACATTTGTTCGCGTGACAGCTTTTACATTAGCGATTTTTCATTGAAACCGTGCTCCATTCTGAACTAAACCGCAAGCGTGAAAGCCACCTAAGTGGGGCCTCACCCAAAGAGTAGCCTGGGGCGCCTGACCACCCCTGTTAATCCGCCCCTGTACAAGACCCTTCGCTTCGTGCCGGCCGGGTCCGATCACACTATGGGTTTATTTCTGCGGCAACATCCGGCTGCCAGTACATTATCCCTTACAGTTTCTCTTCATTACATATCTCTGTTTTTACGAATGGTAAAACGGTGTTTCGAGCATTCTGACTTTTGTACAATGTTAAAAATGCTTGCTTCTCATGCTTAACATGGTCACTGGGTCGAATAAAGAGTTGGACGTTTGAAGTAGTATTACGGTGCTTGATACACTCCCCCAGCGTTCGTCTAGGCTTCACAACGTTTTTTAAGAACATGAAAATCTGTTTCGTAATAACTTTCCTTAGTCCCTTATTGGACAATTCTCTCGGAAAGACCCACGCGTCAACCAAGGAGAGCGGGAGAAGGAACATGCACACGCCGCTTTCACTTGAATGCAGGAGAGAGAGCACTACGTTCTATCTTCAAATTCAGCCGTGTTTGTTCACTGCATTTAGGTGATGAATATTATATAAACGGTGGAAATAACCCTGGATTTGGATATCGTCTAAAACTGATAGATGGAGCGGCGGTCCCAGCGCTAAAAGATGCCTGACATGAAGCGGGAGTCATATGTCTGCGTTTTGATGGCAATTGGTGCGCACATGCTTTAGTTCCGCCGCACACGTAGTATGATTTTGGAAAAAATCGTACAGCTGGATCTGTCTTTTATAAATGTGATCAAACTAAATACTATACGGACATTTGAAGGGGTACGATACTATTCTGTAAGTAGTCAAGATTAACATGAGATATGCAGAAACTGTCTGAGTGAGCAGTATTTAAAATAGCAAAAATCAAGTGAGAATTTATAATTCCCATAATTCCTATATAAAGGCCTGTTCACACCAAGAACTATAAATATAATTATAATGTCCACACCAACAGAATATAACATGTTAGTTTTAAGCTAAGGCTTATTTTTCACTGTAAATGTGACAGCCCCTGACAATGTTTTATTGGTAACACTTTATTTCAAAGTGCCCTTGTTACATGTATTTACAATAGTATTTACTATAAATTGTTCATGATTACATGTAACTTACCCCAATACACACCCTTATCCTAACCTTGTAATAAGTACATTGAGTAATTAGTATTACTCAGTTAGTTCTTAAATGTATAATTACACTATAACAAACAGACACTTAAAATAAAGTGTAACCGTAATCTTCATCTGGAAAATGAAATCTGGATCTACGAAACTGATCAAAATGTTATTGATACAATAGTACTGATGTGGCCTAAATTATTCTTAAAGGTATTAGTTATCCTTATACCGTGGTTGTTCTTGAATGAGTGACCAGGAATGTTTTGACACTGTGGTTTATTATCACGGTTCTGTGCTTCTAAACTATTTACCATTCATGTCTACACAGGAAAAAAAGCTGGACATACGAAATCCTTATCAGCAGCGCAGATAATGTGTTCTATGTCTGTGCAGACGATGGAAACCAGTCAATATCCTTCTGTCAGCGCTGGAATGCGAGCAACAGTAATTTACTTCAGTCTATAAGACTATACCTTAGCCATGTTAGCTTGCGCTATAGTATGCCACAAGTGCAAAGTTCCTCAGAGACGTTTACCAAAGCATACTGCCTCTATAATAATAAAAGTGTTATCACAACACGTATCATTCACAAGCTTCTTTATGGAGACTGAGCTCTGTGTGTACAAAATACAGAAGTTAAGGGAGGCAGTTTAAAGACGAAACAGCTTTGATATCAGTTATTAAAGATCAACCCGCACAACATGCTTTTTCATAATTTTCTCGGCTTTGTTCATCTTTTAGCAGATTTTAAGAGATTCTACTTTCTCAAATGAAGCGCAATGGCCCTATGCACATGAATGGAGGCTACTGCAAACAGAGGATGTAAACTGAGACTACAGGATGGCACCATGGCTAATTGAACGGCTGTAAAAAGCCAAAGCAACATTATCCAGTCCCAAGATTTGGTCAAATTTCCCATTCCTCCAAAAGCCACGCCCACACACAGACAAGTCAAATGTTGCCTGCTAGAACCATAAACATTGCCCCACATGCTTGATTGCTTCTCAGTGAATTCTTAACTTAGCAGTGATAATGGAGGTGTCTAGTCTGGATGTGTGGAGCGGGGGGTTGCGTTTGTGTGTGTTGGTGGGGGTTTTCTGAAAAGGAGAAGGAATCAGAACAAACTGTAGGCTACCGTTGGTTTTTATTTCATGGCTTTGATGTTTACAGCCAGTTTTTCGGGTAAACCTAAACGTAATTCCCTTCGTTTGAGCGTCTCCCTTGTTTAATGAAGACTTATGATGTCGGCCGCAAAAATGGCACGCACTCTGACCTACGGCAGACCTTAGATTAAAAAAACTACATCTGGATCTTGTAAAAGTGCCCCTGTGTAAATATGAACGATGACGGGACATTGGAGTTGGTAGTTTTAAACTTAAAAAAAAACAATTGATTCAAATGTTAAAAGGCGCATTCTGAAGTTTACAAAGATACCTGAACACCATCTGAATGCTTTGAAGGCCCCACTCAAAATCCAGAAGCACTCAGGTCTTCTTCCCTGTCTGGCTCAGAGCCGGCTTGTTTGAACACGCTCTTGCAGCTCCTTATTAGAACACAATAAAAGACAGGAATGGAATGGGAGGCCTCCCCTCACCCAAAAGAACACTCAAAAAGCCTGGAGATGGAGACCAGATAATTAGGTCTTGGTCTTTGATGCTCCACCATCGCAAAAGGTGAGTTACCGGCTCATTTGTAACACAAAAGTTGGCAGGGCAATGCAGGTTAGAGTACAGCAAGGGTAGAACAACAAATTGAACGGTCATTTAACTGCATCCCATTCAGAGCCTGACACTGAAGCTTTTGGCATGTAAAGGTTAAAGAAGTCCACTTTTCTTCTATATTACCCGGTGGTGTAACTCAACCAAACCTTCTCTCCGTTTGCCTAAACACTTCTTTAGAAGTACAAAAGTAGAACACACAATTAACACCCAAGCGATGTTCGCTGAGAAAACACTATTAAAGGGACAGTTCGTCCCAAAATAGAAATTCTGTCATCATTTAGTCATGTATGTATACATCTGTTACTTCTGTAGAACATAATGCTACCACCAAATTATCTTCCTTGGTGTTCTGCCGAAGAAAGAAAGTTGTGCAGGTTTGAAATTAAAAGACGGTGAGTAAATAATGGCAGAATTGTCTTTTTTGGGGTGAACTATGCCTTTAAGGAGGGAAATCAGTTGATTCCCTGCATATATTAAAGTGAAAATTAAAGTAATAATGCCTGGATTTCTATATTGATTAGAAAGGTTGCAAAAAGCTGAGCATGGAACAACACATAAAAATAAATCCTGCTAGTCTTGTGTAGAATTAGATTATAAACACACACCATCCCATTTAAGGGCCTCCAGAGTGACTTTAAGACCTGTGCAGTTGGGGCCTTAACATTTGTGTGTAAATCCAATAAATGTCAAAGGCATAATTAAGAAAATGTGCAGAGCTTCACTTCATTGCAATCCTGTACTGGCCAAGCAGTTCTTAGTAGTATAGTGCCTGACTTGCTCAAAGTATGCAAACGTATCAGAAAACTCACCCAAATCCAAAAGCAGACAAGCAAATCTGCGAAGCAGGAATGCAAACTGACAGGCATGCAAACAAATCACGCAACACCAAAGCAAATCCGGAGAAAAAAGCTGACGTGATTTGTAGGGATGCTCCGATCCGATATTCGTATCGGGTATCGGCGTCGATACGTTATAAAATTCTAGATCGGGTATCGGTGCAATTTGTCACCGATACCCGATCTGACATAAAATTTGTGCTAGACGATGTAAAAGTTCATGGAGACACCGGCGCTTAAACTCTCTCGTGGGCGGCTGTGCTTTGCGCAACGTGTGACACCATACGCTAGCAACGTGTGACATCATACGCTAGCAACGTGCGACATCATACGCTAGCAACGTGTGACATCATACGCTAGCAACGTGCGACATCATACGCTAGCAACGTGCTCTGTACGTAGTGCACGTGAACAAGTGAACATATAGCAGCGAACAGCATGGAGCGAGCCAAAATATCTGTCATTTGGAGTTATTTTACAACAGCTACGCCAATAAGTTCCACCGCTTTCATTGTTATGGATGGGCAACCGCTGTCCGTCGTTGCGAATAATGGCTTCAGACTCCTTATAAACCACCTGGAGCCGCAGTACGACACGCCGAAGCGTAAATATTTATCTGATATTTATCTCTACCTGAACTGTACTGAAAAGTCTGCAAACACATATCCGAAAAAATTAAAGATGTCAATGCGGTGAGTTTTACAACAGATATCTGGAGCTGCGACGTGTCCCCCGTGTCGCTTTTAAGTTTAACCGCAAACTGGTTGGATGAGAATTTTGTGCCACAAAATGCCACGTTAAATGCAACAAACATGTGCAGTTTTACTCAGCTAGGGAAGCTAGCGTTTTATTTATCTGTTTCTGTGTTGGATGTTAAATTTTATTTTCACTAAACTTTAGTTTAGTTAAGTGGACTTTGCTTTAGTGACTAAAGCATTAAAAAGATCTGATTCATGTTATTTTGAATATCTAAAGCAGTAAAGCTATTACTTTTTTGCTCAATTCAGCAGCTTTTTTGCGAATTGATTTTTTAATTATTTTTGCACTTTCTTCAATTATTAAGAGATTTTGTTTCCATTTATTTATACCCGTTTATCAAGCTAGTGAAGCTGTTGTTATATTCAGCTGCTTAATTTGCACTTTAATTTTGAATGTCTTTTGTCCAAAGATAGTGAACACTTTTGTTTTATTTTTCATTTGTTTTGCACCGGTGCTGGTTTAATAAACTATTTACTAAATTTGTGAATCATTAGTTTGTTATTTTGTTTTACGGGGTCAGGAAATTTATGTTAAGTCGAGCCTGATGTCTTGCACAGCAATGCACATAGTTTATTAAGTAATTGTGCACTTTAAAATTTTTACCTTAGTATCGGATCGGTACTCGGTATCGGCCGATACTGAATCTCAGGTATCGGAATCGGTATCGGAAGCAAAAAAGGCGGATCGGAGCATCCCTAGTGATTTGTCAGTTCCGGCTTACATGCTTTAGTTTATCGCTCAGATTCCAACAAGCAAAGATATGATTTAAAACATTTTCCAACATTTATATAAATGTCGGTATGTTTGTTGTTAATGTTTTTTTTACAGAATCTCCAGGTAATTTAATTTGATAGTTTTGTATAAAAAAAGGACATTTCTCTAAAACACTCGTTTTATTTGTGATCAACTGTTTGAATGTGTTTTGTGCTTTGCTACGTGCTTTTCAGAACAGCGTTTCAGAAGCTTTTTTGACACACAACAAGATTAGCATGCGATCTTTCATTTGTTTGCACGCTTTGACTATAAACTGAAAATACCACACCGGAACCAAAAAGGAAAGTCCAGGCGTATTACCAAAAAACTAAAGTTTAAACTTTGAAACAATGACAGAAACATTCTTAGCCACGCCTTTATACACTTCACACTTCACTCGCCTCAAAACAAAGACCTGCAATCCATAACCCTCCAGTCCCTGTGTGTCTCTGCATGTATTTACTCAGATGAACACAGACGACTCAATGTTTTCCTTTTTTCTGTCTCCGCTGACAGGTCCTTCGACAAAAGGAGCCTGCCATGGTGGGAGGTCTACTGTGGTAAGTGGCTGCCCTCGCCTCTGTGCTGTCAGCCTTAGCGACATGGCCGCTCGCCCCTGACACCCGGGAATAATGATATTAGTGGAGGGTGGAGGAGACAGGACGTCAATGGGCAGATTTGTTCAATTTAACCCCTCTGACCTCCGTCCGGCCCTTCAATCTGTCAGCTGCACCCTTTCCTCAGCACTAAGCAGCTACAGGGACAGGAACACAGCGACAGTGAGGGCGAAGAAGGAAAAATTACAGTACAAACATTTTTTTGATACTGAATAAAATGATGCAAAAAGCAACGGTCATAGGAAGTTAAACTCACCATGAAAATGCTCCTGTATTAGTCTTTAAAGGAGTAGTTCATCTTCATAATGAAAATTCTGTTATTATTTACACACCCTCTAGTCATTTCAAACCTGTATGACTTTCATCAGCAGAACTTGGTAAATTTTGGTAACAAAAACTAATTTGTCCTCATTGATTTTCATTGGTTTTGTGTTCATACAATAGAAGTCAATGTGGACCAGCGGTTTTTGGTTACCAATATTTTTTTAAATAACGATGACACAATTTTCAACTATTCCTTTATCCAATAGTTTACGCCATATACGATATCGTACATGACAATTAAAATGAGTTTTGCAATTCTGCATTATCATCATCTTAACAAAGTATTGTAATAAACAATGCAAACATATTTGCAAATTTGTACCCTAAAAATACGTCTACAGCTGTGTATGCTATAAGCACAAGAGGATTTGGAATTCAGAATAGAGAGTAAATTTCCTACCAAACCCCCCCAACACACTATCAATGGATGAATGTGCTCTCTGGCTGCTTGGATGAAATATCATCCGATCATCAGGTTCACGTCGCTCCGTTTTCGCTCTCCTTCCTTACTCTTCTCGTTTCTACAAAGTGCATCTTACACCACGTCTCTAGACATCTGTAAGAGATTGTCTGCGTGTTACAACAGCACCGTCAGCCAGCTGGAGCCAGGCCAACTAAACCCTGCCAGAAAAGTCAGCAGGCCACGCGTGTGAACAAACAGTACGGTAAGAGGTCAGAGAAAGTGTTGTGTGACGCAGACCTTGGAAAAAGAGTGGGATTCAGAGGCGGGAGGGGGGGATGACAGAGACTCTCGGCACATGAGCCTGCTTTATTTCCCCCATTATGACGGATGGCTCCTTCATATGCCGGCAGCTGCAGCGGCTTTTGGAGAAGCTGAGCAAACATAACACAATTGAAGAGGACTGACTGAGATAACAGCCTGAAATAACAAGGAGCTCAGAATTACGGTTATCTCGCTAGTCTGGTTGACGCTACTTATGGACCAATCGATAAGGAGATGTACTACAAGAGTCAAGGCTCAACATTAAGTACGGTCCGATGGCCTGGGGCCAGTGTGACAGAGTTTGGGCTCAGATATGATTACACTTCCTGCATCAGTCCTGAGATGTTACAGCACAATTTGTTTTGTTGAACATGAATGAGCTTCTCTTTTGCCTTGAAATCTTGATCAATTTCCAGTTGAAAGCATAAGATTGAATGAAAAATCATCACCATATGCTATTGATTTTCGGTAAAAGTGTCCTTTATGCAATAATGAAACTATATATACAGCTTGATCGAGGAACAGTGAAAATATCGCAGTCTGTCAGTAAATTCTTTAGGAAGTGCTAAAGAAATATGTTGAACCGTCAGCACTCTGGGATGTGTGGTGGATTGAGCACTGTAAAATATGCTCTCCTGACAATATCTCTTTAAGTTATTAACAGAAGCTGATTTCATAATTTAGTGAATGGCAGTAGACTGGATTAGCCATTAGGTTTTCACTTCCTGAACAGCATATGGCAGTAATACTCTTGGGTCCATGAACAGTTAATCAACATGGTAGTATAACTCAAAGCCTGCAGATGGAAATGCACATATCCGCCTCTAAACCAATATAAAGCTGTGTGAATAAATCATAGGTGACCAAACGTGAGGCAGTTGGAAACTGTTCTCTCTGTACAAATAAATAATGCAAAGGAACATGACCAGGTGGTAAAAACCAAAGGACTTTAACTTAAAACCAGACTCCGAGAAGCCTGTTCAGAAGATCAAGTCGGCTCTGCATGGTCACTCTTTCTTAAAAAGCAGATGATGGATGATGCCGAGTAGATTAGATCTCCGACAGGTGCTAACATGAACCATCAATACTAACCTACTATCAGGCTATCGGGGGAGGCCGTTTTAACCTCTGCGACACATGTTCTGATTTACCTAGTCAACGGAGGGACGGGGCTAAACATGTAAATCTTTGATTTCCGTTGAAACATCATCTTTATTCACCCACACATTAGAGTAAATGACACGATGCCAATGCCAAGTAAGCTATTAGGATGGCGATACTGGCTTTAAACACTCTCAGACGGGCAGTCACATCACCACCTGCGTTCAAATCACTTTTACTCAGTGTAAAGTTGGATTAAAGCCAATGCTAGCGCACAAAAAGGGAGCAAGAGCCCTGAATAGATCAGTGATGGATGAGTTCACGTTGACATCTCTGTGCTATAAGAATTGCTGTGTATGTGTGTAATACAGGGAGAGAATGAAAGTGTGTGTGTGCTTTGTGTCTGAATGTTTTAGGAGGGGCTGGGTTTTCCCACAGCTGTGTGTATGTGTTCCCGTATGCACTGGAGGCAATGGCCTCTATCATATCAACAGTCCGGCTCCTGTGTGTGCTAACCTTTTATGGTCTTTGACAGCTCAAGATGGCCACCATACCACACAGAGCCGTCTTTATTAAACCACGTCTCAAGCAGACTGCATTACATAACCCCAAAACATACGTTATAGCTCAAAAGCTGTCGCTGAACTTTGCCATCGTCTAGAAATTCACACTTAGGGTCTTAGTATTACATGTAGATACTATAAACCACGGTAACAAACGAATCAGAGCCTATCCCACGCTATGAAATGTCTAACCTTTTAATAACCTGTTTGTTTGGTTTAAAGGATTTGGAGTTTCATTTCGGTTTACGCAAAGCATATTGTTTGCATTGTCAGCTCTAACAGACACATTTTTCACGTAGGCTACAGCGTATAACCTTAGGTCACGTATTGTTTAGTTTGGTAGACCTTCTGAGTGGGTGAAATGTGTGCGTGTGGCTGGTGGTAATGCATGCTTGCGTAGAATAATGCTGACATTAACTTTAGTCTGGTAGAGTAAAATATGACCATGTGATTGTCTACACACCCAGACTAAATATGACTATTGCTTCAATGGAGATCACAGCGAATCAAAAATGTCCTACAAAATCCAAAAATGTTTTCTTAAGTAACTTTATGAAATAAACATTAAGATAAGCAAACAGGCGTTTTCAGTTCAGATTTTTTCGGCATGTTTTCTGCACATTGCATCATTCCGCAAGCTCCTTCAGAAAGGCACGCTACTAATCTAATTACTATCTAGTTTCCAAATCTGACCCAACCTGCTTCTGCGATAGATATAACTTCATTATATTAACCTAATTTATAAAACAGATGATCACGAAGCGGGCCATACATCAACAGACATATGGAGCAAGTCTTTAAATGGCAGGAAATCGCTGGCTTCATCTCATCAATTCTCCTCACCTGTCACCATCACAAAGAAACTATTGCACTGTCACATCACAGCATGCTGGTGAGGGGGCGGGACTTAAACGAGCCCATCCATTGTGGACTCATAGTAACACGTTTCGGCAATAAACCGAGAGTCTGAAGGATAAATAATTGAAGGAATAAGCTCGGTAATCGAGAGAGAAAGGAAGGGGGTTATAAAGGGATGGAAAAAGAGGAGAAAAAACAAGGGGGGTCAGGCTATTAAATTTATGACTCGAAGTGCCACATCATCAGTGGGGGATGCCATTTCCTGCCAGAGGAGGGGGTCAAACTAGCATTGCGAAAGCAGATGGTGAAGATATCACCACAAATTATACCTTCAAACACAAATATTACTATCACAAAAACTTAAATTCGATTTATGCAAAATAAGAATTCTCATCAATGTAATTCATTTAAAGCACCTCTGAACTTTTCTGTATGTTTCTCATTGCAATTCACCAAAACCAAATCTGGTTATTAAACTAATAAGAAACTCCTATTTATGCAAATTCAGGGGGAAACACTGACGAGATTGTAATTTATATACTTTAATTCACCTAAGAAGGTCCACACCCAACTGAAGTTTCCCATTAGCTACTAGCTGTATAGACATAGGAAAATCAGACCAGGTCATTATTTTATAGTCATTATTTACATAGCAAATCCAGCAATATATAATGAAACGACAAAATGAAAGGCAAACACACAAACAAGAACATTTTTTTAAATGCATTGAAAAAAAATGTTACAGGATTGTTGTGCAACATGTCTGTCCGGTAATAAAATAGTTGTAACTGTTGGTAAAATCTCACCCCAGTGTAACATGATATATGTGTGCACCCTTGGTTTGAATGTCCAAAAGCGAACGCAAACCAAGCCCACTTCTCTGATTGTAAATGTGCTGATATCAGTGGAATCATATCACACTCTGAAACTAAAACATTTGTGTTAAAACCAATATTATAACTGTTTTAACATGTCCTATTCGGGCAAAAAGAAGAAGTGTACTTAACCATAGTCCAAGATACACATAACACCATTTATTGCTGGTCTGTAATGGAGTTTATTCTAACAATAGCTGTAATTTGTAAAAACAATACATGTCATTTATCAATATCTTTTATAAAATCTCTAGCACTCAAGAAGCTTTCTTGTAAACGGCATCTGGATCTGATCCGGTGACCTGTGCTGACCTGTCAAATTTACTGTTGATCATAAAACATTTGTCTAAGCAGATGATACATACCAGGAGAACAACATATAAGCCATCAAAATGACACTGACGGAAGAGGCCTTTAAGTAAGAGCTTTACGATGCTGGCTCTGAATTATTGAAGAGAGCGAACATGAGTCGCGGTGAGCTCTGAATGCGCCACGTTTCTGCTGCAGTCCGCTAAGGTGTGGAGCACGCGCGAGCTAGTCAAAAACACATACTGAAGCTACGAGGAGACACGGTGAGTGGTGAGTGATGAGAGGTGAAAGGTGAGCACTATATATACACATCCATGCACGCACACACACCACACCAACGACAGACATCACACCTTCTCTGGAATAGTATGTTGTTTTATTACTATCCTTTCTCAATACTAATGTTTTTATGTTTTTATTGGCGCTACACAAAACTACTGCATTAAGGTTTTCAAAACAATCTGGTTGTTATACCGATCAGCTTACGGACTGGTGTTTGGCATGGTTGATCTTTTTTCCAAACCCTTTGATCTGCTTAATGATCAATGACCAAGCGAGGAATCTATGCCTGGTTTTATGGCGATGTGAGGGGGTGAGGTCTACAAACAGGTCAAAGGTCATCAGATTCTGCTTATGCTAAACAGAAACGAGGAGTCAGCAAGCCCATGTTAGATTTCACAGAGGCAAATGCTGATTTGAGAAGATCACGTTTCTCAGGGAGTCATCTTAAAGTGACAGCGACATATTTCTCGATCATATAAAAGAGTACTGACTGTAAGTCTGAGGGTTTATTTTGACACATTGCTAATGACATTACACTTGGTAAAACGCATGGTGGATAAAATAACAAAGTTAAATACCTAACTTTTGTGTCTATATTGCGCTTCTCGGGAATCATCTTAAAGTGACAGCGACAAATTATTTCTTGATTATAAAGTGTACCGACCGACTATTAGTCTCAGTTTCCTTCTAAACATTAATAATGACATTACAAGTAATAAAAAAACATGATAAATAAAATCTAAATACAATATGTCATTTTTGGGTCTATGTCTATTGTGTCTGTATTGTGTTTTAAAGTGAGTCTTAAAGTGACGGTAACATATTATTCTTCAATTATATAAAGAAGTACTGACTATACGTTTGATTATCTTTTGAGATTTGAATAATGACACAATAACTGGTAAAAACCATAGTGAATATAATATAAATGGCTAATTTAATATCGCTGTTTGAATCATAAAATTGGGGGTTACTTTACATACTTGATGTACTTAAATTATAAATGATTATTTAAAGAAAGGCAAGAAAACTTTTAATTTCCCTAATAGCCGATTTTGGTTTATTTTGAACCAAAGTTGCAGCGTGCAGCTTTAAATGAAGGCATGAATAAGATTATCGTTCAGAAAGTACTTTGTTTTACAAAGGAAGTCCATTATTTTACCTCCATGCAAAGCACGCAACTTTAAATATACATTTCCTCTCTGCTATGTGCTGTACATTTTTATGTGTCAGCGATCATCCCTTAAGGAGGGGCCAGATCTCTCTTACACCAGAAATAATTCATCTCCCACACCTAAGTGCTAACCCGGCCCCCGAATTATAGAGGCCTTCGCTTGATTTTTCCTTTTTTACGAAAAGGTTCATTATTGATCCTTCATCCCCCTCGTGAGCAGCCTTGAATAATCCTTTTCCTTCTCGCGTCTTTCTACACAGTTTGTCATGAGCGCTGAAGGGGAGAGAATGGAATCAAGGAAGGAAAACAAATCCATTATCTTGTCAAAATTCTATTTAACTTCATTAGGTTCCATCCTAGCAGAAGTGGATAATGTCCTGAGTTGATAGCATTGGCTGATTTTTAACAGTGCGGTCAATCATGATTGAACGTGTTCGACCCGGACATCTTTATCAATACACTAAAATTATGCATGGCTGCACTTTTATTGGTATACAAAGAATATCCTTCATTATCAGCAAATTTCTTCAAGTCATATTTTACTGCTCTTGTTAATAGCGAAAACAAACACTAGAGATTTGGGATCAACTATTAGTCTTTGCTGATTTAGATTATTTTGCCAAATTCAATGTGCTATATGGCCGAAGAAAGACTAATCACAAACCACGGTTAAGATGTTGAGATCTCCTGGTCAGCTGTGGATCTATGGCATTACGAGATATATCTAGTTTGTATTGATTTAGTGAGGACTTCAATAAGAATTTACTGACTGCTTCTCTGTACATATTGCAGGAAGGAAGAAACCAGGATGATCATGAGTATTACGGATATAACTTTTACTTCTATTCATTCAATTATGCCTACCTATATAAACCAAAACCTGTGTAGAAAGTTCATGGCTATTTAAAGAAAAAAACAGAAAAAACCTTTAAGGTAATTATTTCTATTTCTATTCCTTTCCTTCTCCAAAATGTATTCTATATGTTAACACATTCAAAAGCTCTGTATGCTGAAACCAAAGGCATTCACAGTATCTCTGAAGTCCTGCACACGGGCGGGCACCCGTCGGGTGAACCGCTTATGTTTGTCAAATACAGAATAGCTACTATTAGCTAACAATATTTAAGCGGATACACTCTTGGTTGTCTCTCCTGAAACTCTGCCATATTGAGTTTACTACATGTTCAAAAATGCATTAACCAGGAATTCCTAATATTTTGTTGCTTGTTGCGTGAGAAAATAACGGGTAGGGTCGGGTACGGAATTAAATTAGTGCTGCTGTGGGGTCGGGTGTTCGTTTAATTACTGCGGGTGCAGGTTTATCAAACAGGACCCGTGCAGGACTCTGGTCCCCACATCGAGGGACAAAGCTGGAAAACTGTCGGATGTAACATTAAATGAAGTGTGATTGGAAATACAAACGGTACAAACATTCAATAGCCGCTATCGGTGGATCCCGATAATCACACTTATTTCTTAAGACTCTTACACAATATTGAAAATGCCGTGGACAAAAGCAGCCTGGGCTATTTACTTTATTGTGCACTGAAGGTCAGAGTACACTTTTTTCATTTGGCATTTGATTGGTTCAGCAAAGCTATAATTCACACAAAAGGCAGCAAAATTCTTAGAATGTCCTTAGAAACCGATATTGTGAACATGTGATGCTTTCCTGCCATAGCAAACCCATGTGGTGTTAATGCAGTACAGTAGAAAATATATCTAGATTCCTTTTAAAACTATTTATTTAAGTACTTCGAAAGGAAAATTACTTTAACAGTCTTACTGCCTAAATACAAAGCTACTTATTTAAAGACTTATTTGAGACACATATGAGAATGTTTTAAAGTAAAAATCTATGTAGTATATCCATTAATACAGCCATTAAGATTTATTTATTTAATTTAGTGAGTATGTCTCACTGCAGGATATGTAATAGTTTTTATATTTGACTCTATAGTGACCAGTTTGGCCTTTTCACTTCAGTGTAAATATTTCAGGTTACGATCTCCTTTAACAACCAAACCAGACGGAAAAATCACAAACCCTCTGAGCAAAACCCAACACGAGCTTGTTTTGACTTCAAATATTTAATCATTCCCTTCAGACCTGATAAATCATCTTAACAGCAGTAGGAAAGGAATTGGGGTGTAGGGCTAAATCTGTAAAACAAATAATTCCTGCCATCCAGAGTGCTCTGATGCTGTTTCAACTATGCCTCTGCTCCGCCCTGGCACCGGCAAGCAGGGGTCTCACTTTTTCCACCATCTTTTTTATTGACCTTCGAGTCTTTTAGCACAAAGGTGTGGAAGTCAATGACATCCAGGACAAGAGTGCTGAAATTGCTCTTCTTAAATGAGTGAAATGATTAACAGCTTTAAAACAAAGCTGTCCTGTGGATTATTGTAGAGACTGCCCGCTTTAATTGAGGTGTCTTTCATAAAGGTGGGGAATGTTGTATCACATGCCTGCGGAATTTAGGCTCTAATTGACCCCTGAATTCATTGCTGGCCATTAAAAACAAAGCAGCCCTTCTCTGCTGCATGTGGGTTGTGAAGTATGTACTGTAGGGCACAGTACGGTCAGTTGAGTCGCACATATTTATGAATTCCCTACAATGGATTAAACTGGGCCATGATGTAGCAAACTTAGTTAGGACAGACCATCACATTGTCTAATAATGGCTCATATGCGCCTTTTCAAGTTTGTGACGTTTTTTTATGTTGAATTTGTTCTTATTAGGTATATAAAATACATTAATCAGGTTGTAATAAGTGGTTTCGATATTCTCTAATTACAGAACAAGAAGGATGAAAATACGTTTTTAATTCGATACATTTTCTATTTTGCAAAGATCATTCTTCATGAGATTTGTGTAGAATTCTCATTTGCACAGGTATCAAATTCAAGATAATTCAGAGGAGTTTCTCATTGATAAATCGATTAAATGCTAAATAAGATCAAATAAAATACTGTATATTGTCATATATTTAAAAAACATATTACTGTTATCATAAGCTACTTTCGATCTATGAAAGGCTACTTCTGACTATTGCGATATGTATTTGATATTATTAATATTCATCTTTAAAATATAAAATAGCATATAAGAGATTAATCTTCATTGTTATTTTTTTTCCAACTTTTTGCTGTCACACCATAGTACACACGTGCGTCTTATTTGACAACTTCTCATCTACAAATGGGTTATACCAAAAAGGCTTTCCAAATGTTTTTTGCACATTTTCTCTGTGGCCTGAATTTCGAAATAAACAAGATATTTTTCTTATTTTTCAAGATTTTTCAAGTTTAGTCTGATTTTTATTCCTAATTTCGAATTATGAATTTAAAACATCTCGTAATTTAAACAATGTTTGCATTTATGCAACTTTAACACTGAAATACTGTTTGGCGTTTGGATGTTGTTTATTGCACAGCTATTTACTAATAGAATATTAGTTTATATAATTATTTACAAAATAGCAAGTAGCTAAAAATCGAAATGCTAAACTTCTCATTTCATTGCCGCTGTCTTGAAAATAACAACAATTGGTGTACGTTATTTTCTTTTTGCATTCATCGTTGTGTGGAAAAGCTCTGACAAAGATAACATTATCATTTCATCTTCCTGAGAAAGGTGCTTTGTTTTCAACACTGTCTGTCGTCAAGACAGACTCTCTGGACTGTCACTGTTTGGTTGGAGGGGTTGTTTTAGAGGGGCTCGGGGCCAGAGAAAGGGGGTGTGAGTGCACGAAGCTAAAGGAGAGCAAAAATGAGGAATGGGGGTGGGGGGGTGATTACTGACCTCCTGAATGAGAGACGAAGAGCCACCACCACCGAACGCAATGCTTGAATCTTTCTGCTTCCTCTCCTGCCCGCTGCAGTGCCCTGACTGAACACATGTCAAGGGTACAACTGAAATCATGGGCTGTGACGTACAAAGAACTACATTTGACTCATGCTAATGAAGCCCACAAAAACAGACGCCATTTGTGTTCAACAAGAAAACCTCACAATACACAACATTGTGCTGTTAGTTGCCTACGTCAGTAGAATATGTTTCAACAAGCAAGTTGGATTATCTCTAATAACTGTATATTTGCATTCACATACTGTGCAAAGACTTTCACTTCTGCCCTCCTATAGTTTTTTTTCACGTCTATTCACTTTAGATTCATTTTCACCCATTTTTCCACTCCTCCTTTTATTAGTCTATTATCTAAAACTTCTGCACCTGTTGGATAAAGCAAAGAGCTCACGTTACTCTGATCTTTAGACTTGTAAGTGTGTCTCTGAATCAGACAGAATGGGTGAGACTGAGATTACATACAGTATAAATGAATCAACAGTTGAGAAATGGGTATTACTAATAGCCTTACACTTTTAACACAAACAAACAAAACCCAGCAGACACAAAGATACAGAAGCAGTTCGCTATGTTTCCAATGCAATTCAACAGAGTGAATCTCAAAATCTCAAAACATGAGAAGCAATATGGCCCGAGACATAATGATCGAATAACATGAAACGTCAGCTGCAACATGTTACACCCACCCATGTCCGCATGTGTTTTATTCACCCGTAGAAACATTTAAACACTTTCAAAAGCACCCAAAACCAAATTAGCATATTTAGCCTGGTTATCCTCATACACGTTGGTTTATTGCTGAGATATGCAGAAGCACACTGCAAAGGATTAGCCATTTCTTCCATTACCATTCTTCATGGATTAATGGTGAAATGGCTCCGCAAGCCCATCGATAGCTAGTTTATTTTAAGTGCCAAGAGAAACGTATGACATCCAGTAAGATGAACCTGTCACAGCAGTTAAAGAGAGCTGATGACAGTATATCACGTGTTAGCGGTGCTAATGATCATACAGTATAATACAAAACTGTACTCAGTATGAAAAACACTAAAGTACTATTAAACCATATATACAGTGCATACGGTCAAATATTAAGTACTTTTAAAGTATAAAGACTGTACAGAAGATGTCAACTGAACATTGCTTACTACTAGCAATTGCGAAATAAATCTACAATGACTCACTACTAATATGCAAATTAATACTCCCACAGACAAGAGCAAGAAGTAATTTTTCAGACATGACTGAATAAATAAGGGTGTTTTTTCTGAATGTTATGATCGTGTATCTGTCATTTTGCTCTTTTCTATTTAACATATGGCACAAAGAGATAAACAAAAACCTGTTAAGACACACATTGTTATACACTTCAAATCCGCAATTCCTATGAGCTGCCCAATGGTCACTTGACTGGATACAGGAAATCGTGTACTGTAGGGCACCCTCACTATAAATTGTGAGTCTAAATGATGCCATGTGGTCAAGCCCTCAACAACTGCTTGAAATTACACCTCATTTTTCCGATTAAGGGCAAAGTGTTGAAAAGAAACAGAGACTATTAACAGGCTACGCAATACATTCCCCAGCAAAACAGAGAAAAGTTCTGAGAAACGCGGCAGAAGTCAACACCATCTGTTAAGGCATCCCTGTTTGTATTTTGCCGATCAGTGAACTAGATGTACTGTACCTTTACCCGTGGGTCTGTGACCAGTTCTGAATGTTCAGTGTGGTTAATGTTAAGACAGGGATTATAATGTCTCATCAAATCTGGCAGCTGATGACATGTAAAACGGATTTTATAGTGGACGTGGCTGAAGCAGACACCCAAGCGATCTAAAACGGAGACTGCTGAAATTGTATTAAATAATTCCACTGACAGCACGCACATCCAAAACCAACCTGGCACAGCTGTCGGAAGGCCTGCGATAGCTCATGCAACAGACTGCTAACGATAGAGCTGCTGGGTAAAAATCACAACCTCTGTGCCATATGGAGATTTTTTTCCATGCATGTGTTATAGCTTGAGACTGCATGCTGGGCTGCTTAATGGCTCCCTAGACCCAAAAAACATATGAGCAAAGGGGTGCAATCAAACAGAAGGCGATTTACCGTAGAGGTGGAGCAGGTCTAGAAAGTTAAGGAATTTCTGTTGTTTACACTGGAGTTACTCCGTGTGGAAGTGTCTGGGCATCAAGCATGTATATGAAGGTATGAATGGGTTAGAATGGAAGTGTGTCACAAAACATCAGGACATTTAAATATATCAAGTGCATAGGGTCAAGGGTAAGAACCACTCTTGGCTGAATATAGTCTGTCCGTCTCTCACTTCCACTATAGACAAAGTTTTTCTTCTCCTTTACAAAGGTGTCCAGGAAAACAAAGAGGTGCATATCTTAAAACCCCTACCCAATGACAAAACGTTTGTTTAACCACAAAGACTACTTTGGCTTCCTGGCTGGGGGGGAACGTTGCCTTCCTTTCAGTGATTTCACAATTGCCTCATTTCCTATTTTCTCCAAGAAATGTTTTGCGCAATCGTAAAGGCTTTCAAATTAGGTCATCGCCGACTGCTTGATGCCAAGTAATCTGTTTTTACCAGCATTTTAAATATCAAAAAAGCTCATTTTGAGTTTTGAAGGGTCACAACTAAAAGATTAGGGGGCCCAACAGACAGCCCTGAGTTTAGAGAGTGCTAATAGCCCCAGATCTAAAAAATAATACATTCGAATAATTTTACTATGCCAAACTGAACAGGAAAATACAAACCTCTTTTCCAAAAGCTTCTGAAGTGAAATCAAACACCGCAGTCTCAGTGTATCCTCCACCCCTTTCAGCCCTGCCCAGCCCCCCTCTATGGCCCTGTAAAAGCCTTGTTATGGGAAAAAGCCATTCTGTGAGTTTTTCGTGTTTGCAAAACATGGCACAGGGTGAAAAAAAGGGGGATCAAACACAGGCCCTGAAAACAAAGTGGAGGTCAGACTGAGTAATCAAGAGATGATTGATATTTGCTCAAGGAAAACATATTCTGTAGTTTCCTTAGTGACTATTAGATATGCACTTCAAATAGGTTTCTGTAGTGAGATTATGCACCTGCTACATATGCATAATATTTCCCACCACATTATTAACCTTTGGTTAGCCCTTAATAATCGCATACTGATACAATGTAAAAAAAACGTCTTTTTCAAACGTCATTTTCATAATGATAACAGTTTAAAATTCAGAAAATGTATGGTTCAATACAAAAATAAATTATGCAAGTGTACTGTATATGTACAATACATAAAATAAATTTCACCCCTATCCTGTTATCCTGCTTTAAAGACAATAAATAAAAGTGAAAACGTTTCAATGAAAAAGTAAATATTTAAGTGTACAACAATGTTGGTGCAGACAGTGTTTCTCTTTGTGGACGCACACACAAACATGTTTGTCTGGCTAGACTGTATTGAAGTATGTAGTTTGTTCCTCTTTCGTAATGGCTTGGCTATGAGCCGACCCATACGCAGCCTGAGAGGGATATCCCAGCGTTATTGGGAGGGAGCCAGGTTGGAATGCCACTAGGTCTAGTTTCCTGCATTCCTGCCAAAACTCTACGCAACTCTGTGATATTTTTCCCTCACTGTTTCTTTGACAATAAATGGACATATGGCATGCGGTTTAACTTCGTCTCCTCCTATGCTAACTTGCTAATCCTTTCCGTCCTGTCACTTCTTTTCTCAAAAATACTAAGGATAAAGTCATTAGAAATACACACAAACATACACTAAATGCATTGTAGACAACTAAACAACGTAAAGAAATTCATAATAAAGTAGCTGCACGCCATTTAAGAAATGACACATACATTTATTAATTCGTATAGGTCTATAATTGATTTTCTTTTCTGGCTATTTCAAGATTTTGTACAGAAATGAAAATCAAACATGTTGAAGACAAAAGAAAGATCTGAGTATTCTCATTTAACAGTAGGCTATATTTTGCTCTATTTACTTTTGTAAATACAGACACCAGGAATTTTTGCCATGACCGAGTTGTTCAATGCCTCTGTCTATTTTTACATTCCTCTAAACAGCTTTTATTATTTCAAGACGGCATTTATTGCGTTTGGATGTTTTTTTTAGAATTGAAAACAGGCAGTACACTGGCTCCAGTCAGTCTGCCAAATGCCATCGGCATCCTTTCATTGTTTCTACATTTCACTTGATTTGTGTAAATAGCTCAAGAGTGATTAAATTCACATCCTTGACTTCTCTACCACAACCTCAATTTATTTGTTTTTATAAAGTTAGACAAGATTTTTATGTATACAGCAAAAACATTATTGTAATTAGTTCATTTTAATTAAGCTTTATTTCTTAATACAGACAATAAATAAACAAGCATACGTTTTATAAAGTAAATTAGGTTTTAATGTGAAGCAGTGGCAAAGCTCGCCTTTTCAGAATATGCGGTGCGACCTGGGCTAAATAAATGTGAGCTCAATAAAATCAGATCAAGACATTGAAAGTGGATTTTGAAACAGATCAAAATTGCTTACTACAGAATCACTTATTTGGCTACAGCTAATTTAATATCGAACTATTATATAATCAAAAAGCATTAAACGTTTGGCTACACAACAGCATTTCACAACAGAAGTTCTTTTTTGTTGAATCTGTTAAAGCTGCTTTTGAACAACTGAATCCAAATACTGTAAGGGTTTGACAAGAAGAGCATCATGACATGTGGGATGACACTGTAAGACATTGTCATAAGAATACAACAATATCCCACATTATTATGGTACTTTTGATGAATCTCAATCAAAGCGCAGCGGTCCTTATTCAAACTGACCTGTACGCCTGTATGTTAATCCAGTGCTTACACTAATGCAGCTGCTAATGTGCATGTCTCATTTGACCGGGCCTCTGAATGATCTATCATAAATAAGGAATGACAAGTCCATCCAAGCTCACTCTTTATAGATCTGTGTTTGCTTAAGAGCCTCACTTTCAGTCTATCACTCTGAATGATCCCCTGAGAATAACATGGAACTATGCTTCTGCAAAATAACTCGGAAAACAATCTTGTGCATAACCCTGAATTTCCAGTGTGCACTAGACTGCCTTGAATAACAGGAGCATCCAGTTTTCATACTAAAACAGTTCGAAACAGAATGATCGAACACAACTGCAAATCACAACACAACAACACCGATAAAAACATTATTGCGCTTCAATTGTGTTGCACAAACACAACTAAAGTAGTTATCAGTTAAATATTTTAAGTATCTATAAGACATGCAACAGACACAACATGCACAGTTTGTATGGAAGTACGGTACAGAAATGACACATTCATAAAGCAGCAAGTAATACTGATAAAGGCCCCTTTACTGTTACCATTAAACGACAATACACGATGTACAGTAAGTAGCTTAGGTCTAACAATATAATCATAGAACTGCATAATAGACTGTATTCTGTACAGTTTATAAACTTATCTGAAGTAATGTTTAGCAGTGTAAGAAAATGGGACTTTGGCAAATAGTTACAGCAAAAGAAAATTCACTCCATGCTTTAAAACTTTGCACATCAGTAACCACCATATAGTTTACGAGCACATTCAGTGGTTACGACGGTACAATTCTATAATGTACAGAACTTATTATTAATGGACATACCTGTTTGAACTGTTCCTCGTAAGTCCATTCGTGGTGCTGCGATTGTGCTTGCGGTGCCAAACCATTCGGCGATTCGGTCTGTCTCGGAGCTGGATACGGAGGCTGGACTCTGGACAGATGTACCGGGGTACTTTTTGGAGATTGTCCCAAACCGGGATAAAGAGCGTGACGTGGTGGGTAATGAGCAAGGGGTCCTTCTAAATCTTCATCCCCACAACCCTCGTTCATGCTGTCCTCCTCTTCCAGATCTCGATCCTCGTCATCCATGCCGCGGTCCAGGTCCGGGTCATCATCGTCATCGATGTCGGAGTCGGTTATGCGCTCAGCCGGGTGGCCTAGGCTCGCCATGGGCGATTTCGGGGCTGCCCCGGCGAACGCGCCTCTGACAGCTGCTTGATAGTGGCGGAAAGCGAGCGCTTGTTGTTGGATCTGGGACTCCACCATAGACCTGATGTCTTTCTCTTTCTCGGCTTGCCGGAGCTTCTCCTCCAGAGCGAGGCGAGCCGCCTGCTGCCGCTGGAGGTTCTCCATGACCGCTTCCAGCTTCATTCCACCGCCGCCGCCGCCGGAGTGACTGTGAGCGCCGGAGGAGTTGACCAGCAGACTGTTGGCCGACGAGAAAGCGGCTTGCTGTGGGCAACAAAATGTCAAATTTGTGTTTAAAACGCGCTTAAAGTCCTGCAAACGGATGAGCGGGTTTTGTTAAAGATGTAGCCTGAATTACATTCTCTGAGTGTTATTATCCTACATAATAGATCAGTCCACATGATGCGTATAAATCGTGGTTTCCTATGGAAATGACTCCACTAGCTAGATTAGTTACGCTACACAAAATGCCTGATAGTCAACAAAAAAGTTTATAAAATGACTGCGAATACACGCAGCGACACATTTTTGATAAAAATACGTAAAAGTATTGGCACATTGGCACAAACATGACGAAATGTACATTTGCTGTTTATGGGTAGCTAGGTCGAGATCCCGTATAACATAACATAACGCGAGCTAGTCTATGAACAGGTACAGCAAATATATAACAAGTTGATACACAATTTATAACAAGTACACAACAGGGCGACTTGGAAATAAAAACATTTTAAAAATGACACGCAAAAAATGAGAATCTCCGTTCGACCGAAAGTGCAGAAGCTCGCGCTTACCAGGGCAGATTTAGTTGCTATGCTCGCGTTGTCAACCATGCTTCTCCCGTCAACTGCGACGAATTTGCTCAAAAGTGACCTTTTCCCCCACACAAAGTCAGAAGTGGTTGTATTCCCGTCTCAACATCTAGATGTGTGTCGCGAACGCAGTGAAATAGTTGCTTTCTGAAAACGGTTTCGCGGCGCGTTCGCGGTCTCTGAGCGATTTGGCAACAAGTGGCTGTAACTGTAGCGAGATTGACCTCCGAGGACTAGAGATCAGATCAGTCTCTCTGCCTCCATCTGCTCTGTAAACGTCAATAGATAGACGAATACAAGGCAATCGGGGCAGGGTCTGCACTCAGCCAACAGAAATACAGGGGAACGGTGAACAAGACCAACTTCCTGCGCACGGTTACTTTAAAAAATGCACTGTGCTTACTTTATTAAAAATCAAATGAACGCCTTTTTTAATGTTTGGCTTTTTATAAGTCCTGAGATCTCGTTCTTGTGAAATGACGGGTTCATTCGTATCTGACACTAAGTACGGACAACGCACTATTTATGTTACAAAGAAAAAAATGACTTTTCCCTTCATGTTTCTGTCTAATGTGGGCCACGTAAAATATTCCTATTTATATCAGCATTTTCTTCTATTCTTATTTTCTGAAGTCTGTACACTCTGTTGTTTACTAAACAAAAACAAATGTGATTTTAAAAACTAGTTTTAATGTAAGCTGATGCTCTCTCAACATAGAAAATGAAAAACAAAACGATTGCATTACGCCAGCATTTAGAAAGACTCAAATGGTAGAGATAAATATCACTGTGAGTGTTGGTCTTCTGTAAATACACCCTATACTGACAGCAGAACGTGTAATTGCAATTCACCCTTCAATTATCCAAGATTTGTAATTATAGAACCGATAAACAGACTGACTTACTATTGAATTCCATATAATTTTAGAATACCACAGGTCTTAAGGTTTTTTACATATTCTGTGGTAATGAAGCCCAGGGTTTCATCTAATTCTTAACTCTTATCTTCGCAACATCGCTTAGTCATAGATAGATAGATAGATAGATAGATAGATAGATAGATAGATAGATAGATAGATAGATAGATAGATAGATAGATAGATAGATAGATAGATAGATAGATAGATAGATAGATAGATAGATAGATAGATAGATAGATAGATAGATAGATAGATAGATAGATAGATAGATAGATAGATAGATAGATAGATAGATAGATAGATAGATAGATAGATAGATAGATAGATAGATAGATAGATAGATGATAGATAGATAGCCATAAATGCAAGTTTTCCCATGACCCCTTAGGACTTTGATTATGATGAAATAACCTGTTATCTTCTGACCCCAATGACTCCTGCAAGTACCCTGTGTTGCCTTCAGTATTTTGAACAAAATTGATAATCGGTCTACAGTTATAATCTATTCAAGTTAATGCAAGGTGAGGTTTTGCAATGACACCGATTAAGCTAGAATTATGGTTAATATGTTTGACAGTGAACTGTGGTCAATGACATATGGCAGTAATAGGACTAAATTCACACACATTACACATTTATTTCTGCATATCTAGATGACATTTAAGATTTTTAACACTACTGAAGAAATGTTTAAGATGCAATACTGAATATCTAAGGTTTTTTAAATAATAATAATAATTTTAAAATAATGTGTCCAATAATGATTACTGTTGCCAGGTAAGTGAATAAAACTTTTTTTTGGAATAATTTAAGATATCAAACAGGAATCATCGGTGGATTAATATTGACTTAATACTAAAACAAACTAGTTTGTCTGTTCGCAGGGCAGGAAAGATATGCGCTGTTAAGCATCGCCACCTGCTGTTTATTACCACTAAACACATCAGCAGGTTTGACCATTCTATAAAAGACTTGCTAATAAATGTTGCTTTATTTTTCATGCCACCCTCATCTTCAGGAATGTATGGCATCACCTCTAAGATTTGAGGGAATTCATTAAATATAATCATATATTGGCAGACTTGTACAAATACATTTTCACTAAAAATAGTTATTATGCTAACCTAACCTAAATATTGTATTATTTAATAAACTCAAACTATTGTATATCAAGATCTAATGTCACATACACTGCGAGACTAATTATTTGTTTTGAAAACTAAATATATACCTATTATTTAAAAAAAAAGAAATAAAAAATTATTTATTTTAACATTTACATTTACATTTACATTTAGTCATTTAGCAGACGCTTTTATCCAAAGCGACATACAGATGAGGAAACATTGGAAGCAATTATAACAACATAGGCAACAAAATACATAAGTGCATCAAACTAGTCCATTAAAGCCTAGCACAGTATACAAAGCTAAGAATAGTGAGGTTAGTAAGTTTTTTTTTATTATAATGAAGGAAAGGGAAGAGAATTAGGAAAAATCAACCAGCGACGTGTTGATGGAAGATATGCGTTTTTAAGTGTTTTTTAAAGATGGCAACCGAGTCTGCTGATCTTGTAGCAGCTGGTAGATCATTCCACTAATGTGGATAGAAAAGGTCTAATTTTTCTAATGTTGTAGAGGATGAATCTACAGGACTGGGTGGTGCTGGCAACATGACTTGTGAAGTTAAGCCGGTTCATCGATTACCACTCCCAGGTTTCTGGCTGTGCTGGACGGTGTAATCGTTTTATGAGCCTAGTTGAATGGCAAGGTTGTGGTGAATCTTTGGGTTGGCTGGGATCACAAGCAGTTCCGTTTTTGCAAGGTTTAGCTGCAGGTGATGATCCTTCATCCAAAGCGAGATGTCACTCAGGCATGCGGCGATGCGAGCAGCGACCGTCGGATCGTCCGTTTGAAATGAGAAGTAGAGTTGTGTGTCGTTGGCATAGCAGTGATAGGAGAAGCCATGCTTCTGAATGACCGAGCCGAGGGATGTCATGTAAATGGAGAAGAGTAGCGGTCCAAGCACTGAGCCCTGTGGCACCCCCGTGTTGAGCTGTTGGGACGCGGAGACCTCATCTCTCCAGGATACTCTGAATGACCTACCCGAGAGGTAGGACTCAAACCATTGCAACGCCATTCCAGAGACACCCATAGCACTGAGAGAAGCCAGGAGGATGTGATGATTGACAGTGTCAAAGGCAGCAGACAGATCCAGTAGGATGAGCACAGATGACATGGATGATGCTTTTGCCAGTCTCAGGGCTTCGATGACTGAGAGCAGTGCAGTCTCTGTGGAATGACCGGTCTTGAACCCAGACTGATTGCTGTCCAGAAGGTTGTTTTGCATGAGAAAGGAGGAGAGCTGGTTGAACACAACTCGCTCCAGGGCTTTGGCGATGAAGGGAAGAAGGGAGACAGGCCTGTAGTTTTCTAGCAGTGTAGGGTCCAGGGTGGGTTTCTTTAGAAGCGATGTGATGCGGACCTCTTTGAACGCTGTGGGAAATGTCCCAGTGGTGAGCGAAGAGTTGATGATGTGGGTCAGAGCAGGCACAACCGTTGGAGAGATGGCCTGGAGGAGATGGGTGGGGATGGGATCCAGTGGGCAGGTGGTAGGGTGGTTGGAGCCAATGACCTTTGAGACATCAGCTTCAGACAGAGGAGAAAAGGTGGGGAGCACACACGTGTCAGGGATGTGGGCGGGTTCGACAGGTGGTGGCGTAGAAAACTGGCTGCTGATGGCAGTAGTTTTCTTTACGAGAGAAAACTACTACTTTTATTTACGAGATTTTAAAGGGAGGTTTGTAAACTGCTGCATTCTACATGTGAACTTTTCTGCAGGTAACCACAAAAGTCCGTGACTAAGCTTGACAAAATGATACTATGAATATGAATGATAAAACACAATGTTTGTAATTGTTTTTTTGCAACAAATTCAAACACATCAACACATTCATAAAATCTTTTTTGGTGAATAACTCATTGATTCAAACAGGACAGACCATTAGGATTTAAGCACTGTTAAACAAATGTTAAATATTATTCCAAGAGATTTTACAGTGCATGATAATATCCTTATGATGCAAAGTTTTACAGTTCTATGAAGAAAAGAAGTTGAGCACCATGAGTGATTGTACAATAAATGAGATAAAATGCCAATAAATATGTTGACCAATACTAACAAATGGTCATCTGCTGTAAATGTGATTTATTGAGGAAAAGGAACAGCAGATGATTAAACCAATACTGATCAGGGATATTGATCACTGAAAATGTGTCAGTTGGTCAATGTAAGACTGTGTGTATTTATAAATGCAAGATATACTGTGGTACACCTGAAAAACACACCATGGTTTGAGTTTAAAACAAGTGTTACTTGTAAAGCTCAAATCCATCTCATTTCAGTATTGTGTTAATTTGTCTCTGGGTTAACAGAAAGGTGATCTGTAATTACATATTCTGCTCCTGATCTGAATGTGTTTGGTTAACCTTCCTCTCAAGACTTCAGGACTGAAGCAGCAGTGTATTTAATATTGAAAGTATTGATTTCTCAGATGTCTATGAGTGCTCAAAACAAGGAGGTGAAACTTTTACTTCAAATAAGATTTTTAATTATTTTGTTTATTTTGCTCAGCTCAGCTCAGTAATGAGAAATTTAATCTAATAGCAAAGAATGAACATACTGTCTGCCCAAAAATTTTAATCTGTCTTAATTACTGTTTCAAATCCGTGTACATTTCTTTGTTCTGTTGAACAAATCCACTACCATAGTAGAAATTTAGTTATTATATTTTTTCTTCTGTTGAACACAAAATTTTATATTTTAAAGAATATAGGAAAGCAAACAGTTTTGGGGCATCTTTGACATTTAATATTCCCTACTATGTCAATGATGTTCGTAAACCAAAAATTGCTAAAATTCTTCAAAATATCTTTCTCTGTGTTCATCGGATCAAAGTGATTTATAAAGGTATGAAATAACATGAAGGTGAGTAAATGATAAACTGATCATTTTTAGGTGAACTACCCTTTAAGAAAATTTTGAGAGTGTGGATTATACAGTATATACACTGCGAGTGTTAATTTGACCTTTTTGAACACTGGTGATTTTACTGTGTATATTTGTAGATGCAAATACACAGAAACAGAAGTATTGTATCAGACAAGGCTGGCAAACTTACATTTAGGGAATTCAAATTTAGGTGTTTGATCAAACCTGTTTAAATAAACAAATAATAAACAACTTTTTCAAGAAAGACTTTAATATGCCAGTGTCAAACTGTGGTACTAAATAAGCAAGATGAAAATGGCACACTATTTGAAGACACAGATGCAATTGCTATCGCTGAAACGGTAACAAATTACAAGGAAGCGCGAGAAAATAGTAACCCATCCACTCAAAGGTACAGTTACCTCAAGTAACTGAGGGATGAGGTTGCACTTCTGCATGACATCCCTTGGCTGTTGGAAATCATGACTTTGCCGGCCACAAACTGGAGACATTAATCTAGTATAATCAGGATTAATGCAGAACACAGCCCTTGTACTTGCACTGACAGATGGCTTCAATTACGTGAGCACTTTAATAGAGCACGAGTCATAAACTCATCGATTAGATCAGCAAAACAACTACCAGTCTGTTCCTTGAATTTAAACGAATGACTATATATCTATAAAAGTAAAAAACTATAAGATATGGTTTCAACAGTTTATAACATGGCTTACAATTGTATCATTTGGAAGTAGACGTAAACACGTAAACGTAAACATACATGCCTATTAAAAGTTTTAATGCTTCAGGATCACTTATGAGCAATTTTGTGATTCAGTAACTAAAGTAACCCCAGGGGAAAACTACACCCAGTAGGCTACCATAGAATAAAAGACACACAGCATTTCACATCACGGAAAACAGGGAGTCTGATGTAGGTTTGCCAGGACTGACGTTGTAATTCTGCCATTAGATAATTACAGAGACACGCTTAACTGCAGTTCTCTGAACGGATCCTTTAGCTGCCGTTATCTTTAGACCCATTTTGTTTATTCAGCCTGGATGTGTTATCCCTATGGGGGCAATTGACCAAGGCCACAGACTCAGTGCACCATTTAGTGCATGACGTGAAAAAGAAAATGTTCACCTGAGTTGTAACTGAGTCACATTTACCAGTAAATTTGGCCTGCTATAATGACTTCTTATTCTCAAATGTTCTTACATAACCCAATGCCTTATATAAATAGATTATGCATTCGTCTAATATAAAAAATATTAGACTTATTGCCATTCTGTGTTTTCTATAATACACATGATTTACATTGTAAAGCACATTCTGACCATTTAAAAATAAACAAATGCATGATGTGTTGTTGTGTGTCGTCCACTAGATGTCCCACTCACAGTGTTTAAAAAGTGCAAAACTCAACTTTTACATGAGGCTGGACATGCGGACCAAACAAATGCCATCAAAATACCTGAAATTTGAAAGATAACCATGATTTACAAATAAGTATAATTGATAATGGTAGTCATTTTTATGAAACATGATTACTATTTTCTTTAGAAACATAAATGTACCAGTAACACTTTAAAACTATAATGGAAAAGTTGAGAAAGATGTATTATCACCTTTACAGTGCCCATAAAATCTTAATTTTCAAATGTATTCAGCAGCTTCCCAAATTAATTACATTTTAAAAGATCATATATTAAATTTAATAAGGGCAATAAGATATGATTCGGCATGATTCTTTCCTTAGTTAACAAACTGCATTTCCTATTAAAATAGAAAGTTAGGATATACTGCACATTATTGAATACAGTCCCATTTTAGTCAATGGCCTTAGTTTACGTCACGGTCAGAAACCTGGGTTTGCAGCTTGCTAGTTTTCACTAAATCTGGGAAGGGACATTCTCTGTCTAGTATCAGACACATTGTCTTTGAGTGAGTGAAAAGATACACCCTCCCTTTTGGCAACTTTCAAGGTAAATCAAAACTAACATAACTTCATACACAAATACTACTTCACACACACAGGTCACTGCAGTGGAAAGCGCTCAAAAAGCCATTTCGTCGTTGTGAAAATGTGTTTCAAATAGTTGCACATCAACAACTACAGGGGGACGGTGCATCCCATACAATGTCTCCTCTTAAGATGTCCACTCTAGAGAAAAAACGTGTAGAAAGTTAAAATCTAGTTTTCATGCTCTAAAAGCAAAAAATCGATTATAATACACCATATGCATTCAAAACAGTTAACAACACTGCAACATCAATAGCAGCCACATTTAAAAATCATATATTTCATTTTAAGTTTAAATTGAATAAATAGTTATGGCTTTTCCTCGTTATCTAATCAGACCGCAAGCAACAGAGTAATTTGATGATTTACAGACAGAACCGGTGGGTTGTAACATACGGCGACGCTGTAGCTTTAAGGGGGAGGTGGTCTGCGCACAGATGACGCAAGAATAATAATGAAAGGATGCTTCAAAATTCCTGCTAGACTGCAGAGTGTGTGGTGAGCAGCCGCACACTTCACACATCCTAACAAGAGTAATTACGCTGGGAAGAGGAGAGTTAGAGAGACCCAGAGAAGACTCCAAACACGGGAAGAGTGTCCTGGAGAGACTTGCAGGAGCACACACACGACACAACTCACTTATTCAAAGAAAGAGTGGGATTGAGACATACTAAGTTACATTTAGGATACGTCTTAATTGAAATAACCATTTACTTTGGGAGACTTCCTAAAAGCTTTTGACTCACCACAAAGCTTTGACTCACTTAGTACACTGAACATTTTGAAGAGGCGACATGTCATGTTTCGTGTCACTCTGCCTGTCCATTTGGGTAGCACTCATGATGCCTGGCAGGACAAGTGCACTGAATGAGAACATCGACGTGATGGTCATATTGCCTCTCAATAACTCATACATGTTCTCACACCCGAGAGTGTCTCCGGCTATTGAGTATGCGAGAAAGACCCTTGGCAAAGGAGATCTCTTTGCGGGATTGAAAATCAATGTGCTTTATGAGAACTCGGCGTGCGGGGTGGATGCTCTGTACGCGCTGGTGGACAAGCAGAGAGACCAGCGTCCCGACCTGATCCTCGGTCCGGTGTGCGAGTACTCGGCCGCGTCGGTGGTGAGAGTGGCATCGCACTGGAACATCCCGGTGATCTCGGCAGGTGCTCTGGCCACCGGCTTCACCACCAAAAACGGCGAGTACTCGCATCTCACGCGAATCGCTCCAACTTACCTGAAAATGGCGGAGACCTTCCAGGCGATATTCGGACACTTCGACTGGAGAAGCGCGTATTTGATTTACGATGACGACAAAGATGAGAGGAACTGCTACTTTACGATGGAGGGGGTTTATACGGTCCTGTCCGAGTACCACATTATAGATCACGCTGTTTTGAACTCTCACGAAGAGAGGGTAGACGCCGACGAGATCATAAAGTCAGTCTACGGGAGCGAAGGTAAACTTTTATTCGTTTAGCGTTTGTAGAATCGTATTGCAGCGCACTTTATGGCGCGCTGAAGCGGTCCCCTTTACGCGCATTGCTAAAAATGATAGTTTGCGCAAGTGGCGTGGATGGCAAGCTTTCATTTATCACCAGCCTTTTATAAGTTAGACAACACCGCCACAGGTGGTAATAAGGTAGTTAAGCTTATATTTTTTCAGAAATAGTTACATTAATAACTCCAGATAAGTTTTCCATTGCATTACGATGTCTTGGGAACGTAAGTGTGGGCGTGAACCTTGGGATCAAGACGGAGCTTTAACAGATCAGCTGTTACGTTTGAAAGCGAGTTCCCCCCCCCACATTTACTTTGTAAACCCCGTTTGCGTTATATATACTGACTGTGTCTGCACCAGCCAAACACCATTTGGGCCAATTACGTGATTTGTTTTCTACATTTTATTATTATTATTATTATACTGTATGAGGTTATCACTGAATTGGAAAGGTTGGTTGGCTGAACGAAATCGTTAAGCACGAAATACTCTTTCGGTTTTGAATGGTGTTCAGAATAAGATGCACAGATGTAAAAAGTGATTTGGTCATTGCCAACATCTCAAATGCTGGTTGCGCTGAAGCAGGTGAGACACATCGTGTTTCGGATCCAATACGCTTTTAAAGGGCCGATGGTCGACCCATTTTAACTTGTTCTTGTGCAGCTTGTTCTCTGGATGTCCAAACGTTTTCTCTATTCAGCTAATTTTCGGTATGTCGTTAAATCACCGTATTTGTTTATTCGATTTGAAGCCTTTAATATTATTGAAAGCCATGTGTGTTTTGTAACCGTTGCTTGTATCAATGGGAACATGTTAAACAGTCATGGGATGGTACATCACACAACATTAATGCAGCGGTAACACTTTACAATAGGGTGCTATTTGTTAACAGTTAGTTAATGCATTAATGAACAGTGAACAATGCTTCTACTACAGCATTAATCTAAATTTATTATTTACCAAAACTACATTAAAATCAAACATTGTCACTGTTAACATGAGTAAATGCACCATGCACTAACACGAATAACTGTATTGACATGAACTACATTAATAAAGATACATGCTGAATAATTATTTTGTTTATTGTTAGTTCATGTTAGTTAATACATTTACCAATGTTTACAAATAGCACCTTATTGTAAAGTTTACCAGTGTAGCACTATACAATCTTTTTTTCTATGTTGGACTGTTTTAAACCTGTCCAGGATCAGCCCAGGGTTCACTAAAATAGACAACACCACTTTTTGTTTAAGATAGGAAAGAGTTCAGTTGCCCTCCAAAGGAGAGCAAGTGGAAAAAATGATCAGAATTTTGACAGGCAGTCAACACTGAACAAGAACTGTTGGAATTTTTGGGAACAACGCTTTAGACATCCTCCAGCACTTTTTAACAGCTTTTCTCATGGCGAGTAAAGTCATGTGCTGTCTGCCTGGCTGATTCCTAATAACTGGAGGGAATACACCCTCATTGAGCACACGGCTACTATTAGTCTTGGACACATTATGGTGCTAAAAGATCTGCCTGCTGTCAAAACTATTAGCTGTCTGCTGTTTTAGTCTGGTTTCAAACATCATATCCGTCTGCCCCAATGCTGTTTCACAGAGAGTCCAACTTTGCACCTCCTTACTTATCCTGTTTCATAAACAGTGCATTTCTCACATTCCTACCAAAGATGTTGACGATTTCAGAAAATATACAGATATGCCTCAATACAGGGGCCCCGAACAAGGGTTGGGTCCCCTGTATCAATTGGGTCCCATGCATTCAGTGTCTTGAAGTGAACATCTTATGTTTCCTGAGCAAAAACATATTGCATGAACACTGGTCATTAAAGGAATGTTCCACCAATTCTTAAAATTGTCAGCGTGGTATGAGTGAAACAGGGTAGGAGGTTAATGCTGTCTTGGGGCTGTCTTGACACCAGCAATGTCAGGGTTACTGCTTTTAAGACATTTTTATAATTCTTCCTTTTTCCACCAGTTTCATTAATTTCGGAGGTCCTTGACGTGTTGCAATATGCAAAGCAACTAAAAGGTAAAAGTATGCCATGGTCATCTCATGGCGTATAAGGGCCGCACATATACAGCCAATTTACTTTAAAACTACTATTCTCAGGCAGAGATATAAAGAAACCTCACTTAACCAAGTTTAGCCAGTTTACATCAAGTGACAATTGTGCCAAAATAGTAGAGATAGTCACATGGACTTTGGGGTCAACATCAAAATATTATTTAGAAAATATATTTTTTAAGTTAATTATCCTTTTTATTTTGATATCCCAACTACAATTATATGATTCGTTGCAATGGTATTATTAGCCATGATGACCCACCACTTGTGAATGACTGAAATTAGCCTTTATTCTGTGTCATTACTTTTATTAAAGGGGCGATGAATTAAGACATTAATTTTAACCCGAACTTTTGTTATATAAGTGGTCGTATTCAAGCGAACATTCTTTACGTGTCAGAACTGAAAACGCCCTTGTTACTGATGACAACTGTTATTGACACCAGGCTCAGCGAACGCTAGGTCCTGGAATGCACCTAACCATGTCATAGATAGGTTGAACACCGCCTCCACAGAAGAATATCAACGACTATTTATCTAGCCCCGCCCACTGGTTCGCGAATGACAGTACTGAAGTAACACAAGTGGCGGGGAACCAGATAGAAACCCGGGTAGAAAATAGACTTACTTATTGAATTTGATGTTTTCGAATGTAAAAACCATGCGAATTTCATTAGTAGACCTCAGACAACAGTGTAAAATAGTTAAAACGGCTAGTTCAGGACACCTTTAAGTGATATTCCAATAGTGCCAAAGCAACCGTTGTTTCAAAGCTAGAAGGTTATATAAAGTTAGACTTTTGAAAGCTTTTACAGCACTGACAGGTGACCAGATAGTTGGCTGAGGTCTTATGGTCATAAAAGTTAGCGTTTATATTACCATATATTACAGACATGGCCGCTGTATAAATTAACATATTTTTAATGCTAAATGCTGCAGCCTGTTCCATGAGGTAGATTGGCTGCGTTGGCATTAGTATTCCAGGCATGGCAGACACTTGTTTGATTTGTTTTCAGAGGCTCATGAAAGGTTGATGGACCTGTACTGTAGTGAGGAGTATTGATACAGTGCGGATATAAAGATGCAGATAATATATGCAGCTATAAATAAATAGTATTCAACAACTGTTTCTGTCAGAGCAGTTCACATATTTAATATGTATGATAATTTTCTTTTAATTGGTAGTGGACAGCAAAAGTTAAATAACAATTTTAGTATTCATTACATTTATTTTGTTTCTTATTTATGTAAGGTGAATGTTACTAAGTCTCATTTGTTTAATGAGATCATCATGTTTGATGAGATTGGAACGCATTTAGCAAATTAATTTTATACGGTTACATTGAAAAACACCATTCAGCACTATCTTTCTCTAACACAGTTAGTTCATAATCACAAGCCAGTGCAGATTGCCAAATAGTTTCTGGTTGCCTGCAGTCATCTTCAGAAATGAGGTAAAGGACGTCATTGGGACATTCTCCAGCACCTATGACGCCTGATTTGATTCATGGGGCATTGCAATGTTTTTTTGCGTCAGTTTATGCAACTTTATGGATATTGCCTATAGAGGGATTCAGCTTAACAACATTAACAAATGTTACCGCGTATGCACACTTTTGTGAGCCCAGCTTAACTTCCGGTACACATTCACAAACAATAGAGTGCCTGTAGATTATTCTTGATAACAATCAAAAGAAACAAAAAAGAACTGTCTGTTACTTGGCTAAACTTGTCTCTCCAATATTTAGAATTTTGACTGCGATACCAAGCTCAACCACTAGATGTCAATGTACCATACTGTTCATTTAAATGCGTCAAAACTACAGGACCAATTCAACAAAATGTTTATTCAATGCAATAATTATACAGAAAAATAACATAAATTAAATACAAATAGTTACATTTTTAGACCAACACAAACCGGAAGTAAACTGGGGGGTCAGGTGTGCCTGTGTCCAATGAAACGGTCTATACTGAATTTTGATTGGATGAGCTACGTTAAAAGCCATTGTAAAATGACTATAAACCCATTCTGGCATAGCCCAAAATAAGAAACAGTTAGGAAAATGAACCTTATAGCATAGTCAGATAAATTGTTAATACATATGGGGATTTTAGGCATTCCACTTCACAATGTGCCTTGGACTGACAGCTTCATGTAGTGAAATATGCTATTATTTACGTCATTTTAGCCGATAGCCGACACCGATATAATGTAAGCCTATAGACAGCTGGTGTCTTTGCCAAGGCTTTGAGAGTGCACGCTCATATGTCAGAATGCCAACACATAATCAACATGTTTTTGCATCTTTTCATGAGAGACAGTCTTTGTAATCAATATTAGTTCTTATAGCGATAGTAAATGTACTAATAGCTAATAAGGCTTTGCGAGTTTGCATTTTGCAAGTTCACATAAAAGTGCAAGCTACTGTATGTTTGTTTGCATGTTTTCCAACGTACACAAATTCATCTGGGGTGTGCCTCAACACTTACATTCATGCATTTTGGATGCATATCTGTCTTATCACATCTCCTCGCTGGCGCTTAATGTCAGAATTTCTATCACGCTTTTAATTAGGATGGGAAACAGTGTTGCAATGTTTTGACAGTGAATGACGTGAGCTTGGCAACACAAACTGGCTCCTTGGAAGCCTGCACACCGGCCCTCGGGGGAAACACACGAGTGAATTTACCAAGCCAGAGATGTTTCATTACTGTAGCTCTGCTTATTTTGCATTCTATGCCACGCTGCCAAAGTCAGACAGAGGGCAAGACAGTAAACCCTTGTACTCTGTAGCGATATAGTTTCCACAGTGATATTATTTCCACGTGCACATTGACACTACGCTTTTATATAGACCCATAGGTGCATTAAATGCAGAGCAACTGATGGTAAGCATGCTATGTGTTGCCACTTTGCATTCCTCAGCTCATTTGTAACTAGTGTCAGTGGGAAAATCCAAATTTTTGAAATATTGCTGGCTGGAGCCGTACCCCACGGAATCGGCGGAGAGTCAACACAGGGCCTGTAGTGTGCTGCGCACTCTGTAATTAAAGGGTGCTATAGTGCAGGAATACTGAGGTGAAGTTTGTCCCATTCAGCTGAGGATATTTCAAGCAGCGCTTTACACTGACTTAGCTGTGGGGAAAGTTCCAATCCTCTGAATCTTCCTATTTATGGGACATTGCTTTTTTTTAAGACCTATTTTCTACCTCATTGCTCCATGGGAAAACATTTTGTACCCTAGACTGAGGTTCTGTTAGACCAGGTCAAAAAGGCGTTGTTCAATCGTACTGTGAGCTTGGGTTTACATAATAGAGATAAAAATGCTGGATTCAGTGCCCCGTGGTGTCATAAAGCTGGCCAATAGCGTTAAAGTCATAAATGATCTTAAAAAACACACTTTTCTGAGAAACGCACATTTTACAGATGTTTGATTTCTGTTCTTATGGGAAACCAATCCCTTTTTTGTCCGTGCCATGAATCTAGTTTTGCAATTGTAAATGTGCACTAGTTGTTGTTGGGGGAGATTATACACTAAGAGCACTTACATTAGCTGGCAATTATTGCTCCACGCCATTTCGAATGACAAGCAATTCTCTCTCTCTTCATTCCTTTTGCAGTGATTATCATGTGCGCCAAGGCGGACACAGTGCGAGACCTCATGCTGGCAGCTCATCGACGAAAATTAACCAGCGACAGCCACATCTTCTTCAACATCGAGCTCTTCAACTCCTCTTCCTATGGTAACCTTCCAGTGTTGTGATTTTACTTACGGCCGTTGTAGACTGATTACAAAGCTTATCTATCCCTATCCCCAAGATGTGCCTTAGTCAGACGAGACTGTCCCACTTTGACCCTTTAGCACAATGAAGCTATCTACACTGAACTGAAAGAGAGGCCCATCTTTTCTGCTTGATAGAGATTACATTCAATAGATGCAGCCACTAAAACATTTGGCTCACCACAATAGTGCCTGGATATTGTCTGGTGGTCTGACCTCCAGGATGTTCATCTGATGTTCCTGGGCGTATCTGAAACGCTTTATTGTTGCAGCAATTGTCATTCTGCTTTATCAGCAGGCCCATGCAAACATGCTTGTATAATCTTAAACTCCCTTCTTTGTCCTATAGCGATTTTTGGGTATGGTCATGTTTAAATAACATATCGAAACCTCAGTTGGGCCATTGTTTTATTTTACAGGAGACGGATCCTGGAAGAGAGGAGACAAACATGACTATGAGGCCAAGGCTGCCTACAGCTTTCTTAACACAGTAACGTTACTGAGATCCACCAAGTCAGAGTTCGAGAAGTTCTCTATAGAAATGAAAAAGTCGCTACAGCAGTCAAACATCCCTGTTTGCGGAGACTGCAATGCTGTACGTGAGTCTTTGCAACAAGATTACTGAATGTTATCATATTTAAAATGTATATAGTCATGTTCAAAAACCAAATGTGTATCAATACAATGTCTATTAAGTTCACTAAGGGATGGTAGGTTCCGATGGATGTATTCCGATATCTGAATTCCCTGCAAATATATTCTTTGCCTATCACACAATTGATCGATTTTGATCAATTGGAGTAATGGAGAATGAGGTATCAATAGAATATTTACAGGATAACGTTATGAGAGCGAACCGTCTTACTGCACCATCAGATAAAATGGTCAAATAGGTTCCCATGCTGTCAATGGGGTGGTATTCTTTAAATAAGTGCACCCTTATGGTACCTCAGATGTTCATATTGGTACCAAAGAATCCATATTAGTACTTCAGAGGCATATACTGGTACCACATCTATACATATCTGTACCTAAGTGGTACCTAATAGGGATTTTTTTAATAACCCACTTTAAAGTATATACTGTAGTCTATACCTGTAGTATTTACACATCAGGTGCATTTGAATGGGGTGATTTGGCGCTGCAAACAGGCCCAAAATGAATGCTCGTGCAGGCAGCATATTTTGGTCTGGTTCTTTGTCCCCAGCACGTCAGGTTCTTTTGAAAAGCCGGCAAAGCTTTTCTAGAGCAGACAGCAGGAGCTGTCTTTCTGAAACAAACAATTGTGGATGAATCGAAGTGTCAAGGTTAATAACCTCAGTGGGGGCCCTGCCACTTTTGACTGGCTCAATTGCTGTAACAACAAGAGCCACAAAAGGCTTGAGCAGGACTATTGAGGCGCACCACCGCCATACACACCGGAAAGTATTCAGACAAAGTCCATTCTTATTCCAAAAATGAATTTCAAGGCATGAGTGTGCCCAGCACAATTGTTTCTTTGTGTGAATCCACTTTCCAGAAAAGCTTTACCTGATAGAAGTAGTGCGATTTTTCAAAAACTTGGCTTTTGCCTTGTAGTATCTGTTCAGTTTTTCTGAAGGAGGTGTTCTTGCTGAATTAATGAGGTGGATGAAGAATGTTCACTTTATTCATTAAGGAAGGTGATACATTTTTGGGAATTGGCTAACAGTGAGTGGTGTTCTTATGAAAATCTGCACAGGTTTTAGCAATTCACTCTAGCTGCCAGGAAATGTATACATGCTGTACTTATTTGCAAAGAACCCGACGTGTACGTAAAGCTGCTGGATAAATGACAGGTTCCAGGAAATATCCACTTTATAATCAAACTACAGCGTCATTTTTTTACTATGAGGCTTAGAAAATGTATGGTTTACACGCAGTGTCAAGCTTATTCTACAATATTATTTTTATGCACCGATGACCAGTAGGTGGGTGTGTTGGATTACAGCACACTCATTAGCAACACGTTTAATGCTTTGACGTTCAACAGAAAGAGTCCTTTCTTTTATAAGTAGAAATTCTTGCTATCAATCCTTGGAACAGGCAACATTCTTCAGCATCATTAACTCTTTCACTCAGTGAAATAGCTGAGAAACATCATCTCTTCAAAGGAAGCAAGACCTGAAATGAGTCAGACAGACATGTTATTTTATCGTGGTTAGTAATAGTTGTCATCTGTTGGCTCTGAGGTTTATCTGTTACTTATTTGCCTTTAACTCTCTCACCCTTTATCATGCGTCTCTGCAGATTATCAGGTTTAAGCACTGAGAAAAAAACAAATCTAAAAAAATTCACTCAGATTTAGCATTGCTAAAATACCTGTCTGTTCATGTGAGTATAATCCAATCACAGCTTTTCGGGACATGTGAATCATGCTCAATTCAAGCAATTTGTGTTTAATTGCTTTGCTTTTAAGATCATTTATTTGTCTGTGCTTGGAAAATAAATGCTTGTAAAAATAAGCCTCAGAAGGAGGATTTGTGAATGCATAGGTGAATATCAAGTTCAGGACAGTCAAATGAGCTGTAAATGATTATAAGGCCACTCATGATTGCTCGTTTCCATCTCAACGGCCCTTATCTAGAAAAAAATATGCAGTCAGCTGCTTTGCTGACCATTAAGGAGAGCTAAAACCAGTAAGCTGAAAACACCGAGACAAATAAAGGAAGTCACAGACAGTTTGTTCTGCTCGAAACATCTCTATTTGATCAGCAATGAAGGGTGTCACTGTGGTCAAAACAGACATACCGTCATAGGAACCTCAAGGGTATCACATTATTCTAATGAATTTCCTTCAATATACATTTTAGAAAGAAATAATTTTTGAACAAAAAAATTAATATAAAGGAAAAATAAATAAAGATAAATAATAAATGTATATAAGACCAAATGATTAGTAAGTTCATAAAAAAAGAGATAATTAAATGCTTAAAAAACTGAATTCATAGTTTAACTAAACCTGTTGCTTTGAGCACTGCTGTCATGATCGCAGTGGTGAGACGCGGACAGAGGACCCAGGTGCAGACAGCGGGTAAGGGGTTAACAAGACTTTAATAATATAAAATCAAAACCCAGGAAGGGGTAGCATAACAAAACACGGGAAAATAATAACATGACAAGACAGATCTAAGACAGATCTAAGACATGTTTTAACAAACTACAAAACTACACTAGACTAAATTAACACAACACAGGAACTCACCCAACAACCACAATGAACCAGCACAAGACAGAAGACACAAGGGCATTAAATAAGGGACCAAATCAAGAGGGCAACAGGTGTAGGGCATGTATCAATAACAAGGAGATGAGAGGGCGGGAAAAGAGACGAGACCGGAAGAGAGCGCATGGCAAGCCAAATCAACAATAATTGCCTCTCTCCACATTAAACATGAGGTTCTGTCATGATTCTGCCACTAGACCAAGAGAAACCTGACATGTGGCAGAATCATGACAGAAGCCCCTCCTTAAGGAGCGGCAACCTGACGCTCCTCAAGGCACAAACATAACAAGACAGACTATGACAAAAACAAGGCAACACAGACTCGACAGCCGGCAGGACAGGGACTCGACAGCTGGCATGACACAGACTCGGCAGGACAGGGACTTGACAGCCGACAGGACACGGACAGGACAACCGGCAGGACACAGACTCGACAGCCAGGGCGGGAATGGCCGGCTGCACCGACCTGGAATGCCCGGCTTGGGGATCTGTTGCAGACACAGGGTTCCGGCGGATTCGACCCTTCGTTTATTTAAGACTAAAATAAACTTTGAACATAAACTACAATCAACCATTATTGCCTCTCTCCACATTAAACATGAGGTTCTGTAATGATCCTGCCACTAGACCAAGAGAAACCTGACATGATGTGGGCAGAATCATGACAACTGCAGAAGAGTTTCATAGAAGAAGGTCTTTACAGCTCTGTGAGGGTTTTTGACATATATGACAGTGGTTCCTAAACTTGTTCATTGCATCGCTTTGCAGCCCCCCAAATAAAGACTTAGAATCTTAAACTTAGAATTTTAATTGTACCAAAAACTTATTCAGTTGTACAATGCTGGAATATCAATGATTTTGCTTGGTTGTCTTATTCTTCCGATGTTTGATTGCATAAAATTTTTGATACATTTATATTTATTAAAATGCCACAAAATCTATGCCCTCCTACATATTGCCAACACTATTAATGATAATGTCGAGATCCCGTTATCCTTCGGCAGCACGTGATCCGGAGGCTTCTTTTTCCGGCAAATGATGCAGTCGTGTCACAAACGCAGCATTTTTCAGACCGTAAGTTCCGGTCACAAACGCAGCATTTTTCGTTTTGTTCCAATAGGAGACCGTCTCCTCTGTGCGGGAGCTTTCGTCACTATCATCTGCCGGAAAAACAAGCCTCTGGTTCACGCACAGGCCGAGGGATAATGGAAGGTAGACATTATCTTTAATAGCGTTGTTTAATATGGCTATTTCTCTTCAACAAACTCATCGCTTAACTTCTGAAGACATTTGTTAAGGCCACAGAGCCGTGTCGAGCAGTTCTTTTATCGATGGAGGCACTTTTTGGAGCCTCAAAAACGTCCCATTTCCTAAGAAAAAGGATGCGTGGTATTATATCTCCGACTGAATTATTGTTCAAGAAGAAAGTCATGTTAGGTTAGGCTGTCTTGAGGGTGAGTTTGACATGGGGACATTTTGTTTCTTGGCTGAAGTCTCCCTTTAAGTACAAAATTGAGATGATGTCTGAACACTTGGTTGCCAAAACTCCCTCGAGGGTTATCTCTCAAGGTGTGATACAGCTTGTTAACAACAACAACTACCCAGATTACTCACGATAAACATTTCTGTAAACAACTAAATTGATCATAAGTGAATAGATGGAAAATGAGAAGACGATTATGAATAAGAATAAAAAGCTGCATAAAAGTGTAAAATATGCAAGATTTTAAACTGTTTGTAAACACAAACTTGAAACTTGGCCCCTTCTCCCACCAAAAGCATGCCTGTATAATAAAAATAAATAAATGTAGGAATAAGTAAATGTTATGAATGACTAAATGAATAAACATGTTAACATTTGAAACATATACATGATATATTTATTCAATCTTTTTTCACATTTATATCTTTATTTATATTTTTCTATAAAAAAAGATTTCTTATTAAAATACTGCATAGTCTACTTTAATAAATTGTCTTACAAAAATAAATATAAATGCAAGAATACATATGTAATAAATGCATAAACAAATAAATGAAATATAAATTTATTTTTTCATATTAAATGCTGTACTTTGGCATTTCTATCATTGCAGCATTCCTGGAAGTGACAGTGAGACAGTGTTAGGTAATTCTTCACTGGGGTGAGGAAACTGACATGCGGTTGCTCATTTTAGTGCCAGAGCCTGAAGTTAATCAGCCCAAGTAAACAGGAACAGGCTTATTGGTAAAAACAGAGCGTCCACTGAACTCTAACTTACATTCACACTAATGAAGCACAACTTTTTCGGCTTCATTCATTCGATGATGGCTCAGTGCTGGAATTTGTATTTCTCATTTAAACACCGTAAATAAAACAGTGGTTACAAAAAAGTCAACATGTATGATTACATAATGCATGTTTTAGATACGAGACCTCTCCTTTAACCTCTGGGTTAAAATAATAGAAATGTAATCGAAATCTCCTCTATATCCTTTTCATGTAACATTCTTGAACCGAGATGGCATCAGTTTCACACAAACTGTTGGTGCCTGATCTTAAATGGCGGTGGGATTTGTTTCGCAATGAGAAAGCATGACATTTTTGAAACATGGAATGTCCAGTGCGATACATTGTGTTGCCGAATCGCAAGCTGTGCTCTGTATGAAAACACGGCGGGGTTTGTTATGCTCCGAATGCTTGGAGATGTGACCTCTGTTCACGCTTCCAAAAATGAATATGTATATAAACAGTCATATGACTATATCAGCTTTTCCTGCTGTTTCACTCTTATTAGGCAGTTGAGGGTGAATGTAAATATACAGTAATCTTGGCAGCCGGTTATCTAATCTCCCCCGGGCAGCAGACTGGCTAAGCTCCGGGTTTTACTATTGTTTGCCTTGGGCAGTCCACATGCAGCCTACAGCTTTGCGGCGGGATCGGACCATTAATCCGTATCATAACATAAGCATCTATCAGTACATGCTTTTCAGTATTCAGGGTTGTTGGGTAGGCTTTATTAGTTTTTAATTGCTTAACGTTTACATCACACTGTGATATATATGGATCCTCACCTTATTCGCTGTTGATGTCAACAGACATTCTACACCAGCGTTGATTTGTGCGCAAATCAGAAAGTCTAGCCTAAAATCCTTGAGGGTGAAATACTTTCTCTGAATGTGAAAAGGTCGGATTCGTGGTCTGAATATCAGAATTATCAGTGAATAATGCAACTTTGCATGACATGAGGGTGAAAAACTATGATATTTTATTACAATAACTATAATATAATTCCTTTAATATTTTTAAATGAACCTTTCGATGATCCACAGAAAAAATAAATTGCTGCCATAATCACATGTTGCTCATACCTTGCTCTATCATTACATTTCAGGTCAACATGTTTATGGAGGGGTTCCATGATGCTCTGCTTCTGTATGCATTTGCTTTGCGTGACGTGATGAGTAGCGGTCTGACCAAAAAGCATGGATTGGACATCACGCACAGCATGTGGAACCGGACGTTTGAAGGTAATTCTTAGCAAAAATGCAGGAATGTTGAAGTAGGCATAAATCTTCTGCAAAGCAGTTTTTTTGTCGTACTATTACATCATAACGAGACAAAATTTGTCACCAAGCATTTGGCTGCTTGGTTTCAATAAAAGCTGCTTGTGGAATTCTGGAATTTATGGATGTTTTAATAAGGGCTGCCAAACGATTAATTGCGATTAATTGCATCCAGAAAAAAGGTTTGTGTTTACATAATTTAGTCTGTGCATTGTGCATATTCATGTTGTATTTATAAACACAAAAACATACACATACATGTATACATATTTAGAAAATATTTAGACATCGTTATTTATGAGCAAGGCACCTTACCCCTGATTGCTCTGCAGTAATGTGCTACTGTAAAAAAAACTACTTGTAAGTCGCTTTGGATAAAAACGTCTGCCAAATGAATAAATGTAAATGTAAATTTATATTTACCAATAATTGAAATTGTACATACTTTAAATATTTATTCATTTTTTTCATTTTGTATTTTTCTTAAATATGCATGTATGTGTACAGTATTTAGTATACAACATTTATATGCACAGTACACAGACATATACTATGTAAACACAAATTTATTTTCTGGATGCGATAAATCAGGATTAATCGTTTGACAACCCTAGTTTTAAAATGTCAAGGATCAAGGCACTTCTTTAACACTAGGCTGCAAAAACACTCTGGCTGATTTCATTTGCATTTTGTAACAAATAACAATACAGTATCGCAGAAAATAAAAAGCGGCAGCTGGCTTGTCAGTAATGAAGTGAAACCTTCTGATTAGCATGTCTGGATGATACAGCAGCCAGACGGTGTCAGAATACAGTTATTACATGAGAAAATAAACACTACACTTAAGCATAACCCTTGGGTTAATCATGCAGATTTAGCTTGTGTGCATCTACAGTTGGGGTTTAGCACTAAAACAAATAACATCAGGCCCTGAATGTGTTTACTCTATAGCAGCACATGTTCTCTGTGTGTTTGATTACAGACATTTCTTGTTTTAACCAAACAAAATTCATTTTAAAAGCTGTTGAAGTGTCCAGAGATTGTACTAGTCGCATTGTTGCCAGCATTATTCATATTCATTTAGTATTATTACAGTTTTTAAAAAAGGTGTTTGATCATTTGTGTACAATCTAAGCTGGGATCCAGGTTTAAAGCATTTTTAAGCTGAAGCAAACTGGGAGATCAACTTGCTGACCACCCAAACCAGTTCAGCACGAACTTGGGAGACCAGCTGAAGACCATTTGAAAGCAAAAAATTTAAGGTCCAGTGTGTAATTGTTTGGAGGATCTATTGACAGAAACATAATATACATAACTATGTCTTCAGAGGTGTGTAAGATTCCTAAGTCATACATTTTATATCGCTTTAAGGTTAAAAAACACGCTGTATTTTCCACATGCCGTGCATGTTTGTATCTCCTCTTTGCCCCGCTCTGAAAAGCGAGGTGTACTATGATTGGCCAGTTAACAAGTGGGTAGTGATTGGTTGAATACTGCAAGTGTGTGGTGGAAATGTAACGCATCTTACCATATTCGGAACATCGGGTTCCAAAGCAATTGTATTGACAGGTTAAAAATGTCATCAATTCGAGCCCTAATCTGATCCGGAAAATAAAGATGATCAAGCCGATACATCAACTTTGCCAGCGCGACCTGAGCAGGATGTAAAGGATCGGTAAGGCTTTATTAAAAAACAAAATGTTAGATAGTTAAAAACTATAGAACAGTTAAAAACTGTTTCTGGAACATTATTACTGGTTACTAGGACTTATGTTGTCTTTTTCCACGTTGCGCGAGTGTCTGCATTTGCAGATCACACAAAGAAACAACATGCCCTTCAAACACACTACAAACTCATCTCGCGTTTTTTAGGTAAATAAAAACATGTAAACTAAGGCACACAAAATGTTGCATGGTTCAACGCATTTGATTCCCATTACTGTATTTGTGAGTAGGATTCAATCTTGCCACTGTCTTCATTAAGCTGAACAAGAATCCAGGCTGCTCTCAATGACTACACCAACACAACCAAACGTGAAATAACAATGCTTTTTTCGGCCAGAGTGATCAAGAACAGGGTCATGTTTTTCTGTTAAATGAAATAATATTTTAAAAATGTCAAGAATTCAGAAACACAGATGTACAGATAAAATTACCCTTTCTCCGGTCAAAGCCAACAAAAACGGCAGGAGGCGGATGAGATTTCCTGTTGTATTGCCCACCCGGAATTTGTCCACCGTTGCTGGTGTTTTCCTTGGAATGTCTGACTCTTCAAACTAATTAATTTTCTCATTCCTCACATTCCGTTGTACAGGCATTGCCAGCCAGGTGTCTATAGATGCCAATGGTGACCGAAATGGGGATTTCTCTGTCATTAGAATGACTGACCTAGAGGCAGGTACCCACGAGGTAAGAGCACACAGACACAGAAAAATTCATTAACAAAGTCACAAACATTAAAACATGTTTTGATTAGTCTTGGTGCTTCTAAACAGTCTTTAGACCTTCTAGATCATAGGTTAGTCTTGCTGGTTTTCCAGCTTGGCCAGTTTACATCAGGTTTACATGAGTAATGAACTGATTTCCCAGCATGAGTCCAGCTACATTCAACAAATGAATTTACACTCTGGTTCTATAGTGGGGAAGTGCTATTAGGACATGATTATAAGCACTCTGTATGGTTAGGAGACCCAATTCAGTTTCTTTTTATGGTTTCAGACTATCTTGAACTACTTTGGCACTAACAGAAGCTTCCAGATCATGCCCGGCTTTAAGAGGGAATGGTTCTCCTTGAAAAAGATACCAGGTCCCCCACTCCCACCACAGCCGGATCAATCATGTAAATTATCTCTGCTGCTTCAAGACTGATACTAATGCACTCCACATGGACATGACATGCGTATAGATCAAGAAACACTGTAAATTATTTACAATCTACCTATAACATAACATCATACGGTTATCTGAGAGCGATGCATACATAGAAGTTTTTATTTGGTTACTCGACCTCTTGTAAATCAACCAGACCGTGGAGTGCAACGATAGTTTAAAGGAGTGGTTCACACAAAAATAAAAATTCTTCCAGCTTGATTTCACAAGAATTCACAGCTTATTTTACAGGTTGGCTAATTCCTATGAATTTGCACGATGCAAATCAAACAAAAACATACGATTATTAGAAAAGTGCAATACTGAAGCCCATTCCATAACACCACCCCTAAACCTAACCTTCACTGGAACGTCAGCAAGTCATACAAAAAGATTTGATTGTACAAATTCTTACGAATAAGCCACCTTGTAAAATACTTTAGATTTCCTGTGAGATTGTGTTAAATACATCCCAGATGTACATGACTAATATAAAACGAATCATTTTCTAAATAATTCTGTCATATTATCTTACATGGTAGCTTCAAAAATATATCCATCACTCAGCGATAAGTTCGAATCTTATTGGTTCCTGCATTTCTCATGTTGAAATGTCATATGACAACTAGTCTCGAGACATGAGAAGTCATATAAATTTGGGATGACATTACTGACATTTTCATTTTTGAGGTGAACTTTAAATGATTTAATTTAATGACATTAAAGTAAATGTGTCTCCTGGTAGTATAGATGTGCAGCTTTCCTTACAAAGGATTTCTTTTTCTTTCCTAAGCAGGTGGACTAGGTGTATCGGCAGTGACTGGGATAATAGTGGGGGGAGTTCTGGGAATTTCTCTCCTCTTGGCATTCTACTTCTTTAGGTAACATTAACAACAGTGGCATTTAAAAAATATTGAAAATATTAAATATACAATTAATAAAATATGTAATTAATGACATTTAAAGCCATTTTGTTCTATAGAGCACTTTGCAAAATGTAAATACTGGTACAGAAGCACTTCCTGTTTCATTTTCTATTTATTTAATCATTTTAATAACATTTAATGTATTATTAAATCTTATATACATTTATTTAACATTTGGATTCGTTTATAAATGTTATGTTGTTGTATATTGTTAAAATTAGGGCTGTCAAACGATTAATCGCATCCAGAATAATCATTTTGCATAATATATGTCGGTGTACTGTGCAAATTAATTTAGCAGTTTATAAACACATACACGCATAATTGAAGAAAATGTATGAACGTTTGTATGTAATGTATATATTTGGGTGTTTTTGTTGATATTTACATGCATGTCAGGGCTGTATCGGTCTGTGCTACGAATACATTTAATAGTGTAGCACACGTGCGATACAGTTTGGCAGGTGCATTAGACGCTTGTTTGTGTTGTGAAAGTGGAGGGTGGACGTGGTGGAAGAACCCAAGTGCAGGCAGACACGGATGATGGGGTTAACAGATATACTTTAGTTATAAATAACAAGAACAAAAACAAACACCCAACGATGGGGAAAAACTAACTAGACAAAATACAAAAACAGAAAATAAATCCTTCCCACAAGGGGGGCAAAAATAAAGAACCACGAATAAAAACAAGGAACCACACATACACTACGAACAAGACCAGAGAACTTGGAAACATGGCAGGAAACAAGTACAACAAACGAGCACAAGACAATAGGGCAATATAAAGGGAGACTAACAAAGGAGATAACGCTGGGCAGGTGTGGGTAATGAGACACAGGAGGAAAGCTATACTAGGAACGAGAGGGGCGGGGCCAAATGACGAGACTGGAGAGAACACATATTATGTCCTGATTGACAATAATATGTTTCTCTCCACATAAAACACGTGGGTCTGTCATGATTCTGCCCCTAGACCAGAAAATCAAGACAAGAGATGGCAGAATCATGACATGTTTGTGTTAAGTGCGTTTGTCGTAGTGCTTGTACGTGTGTGAAGTTAACTAATGGTGCACCACAATTTTTTTGTTTTGCTAAATTTTTGGCAATTAAAACTAGTTTTCCGGCTGCATCGAGTCCATTGATCTAGATCCTTATGAACTGCAAGATGTGAGAAAACATGGAAGGAATCACGAAAGCGGAATTCTACTATTTAAATATGTAATCTGCTTGTTCTGCGTGTCTATGAGTGCATGAGCTGCACACATGTTACAAGCGTGACACTCTCTATCTTACTATACGAGGACATGAACTTCATCCACAGAGTTGCTCTAAGTTTTATTTAGTTTGAATACAAAAATAAAAAGTATTTAAAGCCTTTAAAATACAGAAGTCAGAGGAATTAAAAAGGAAACAACGAATTTGGTAAAAACTAAAAATTAAATGTCCCTAATTTATCCATTTGTATAACGTTAATGTCCTGTTTCAGTTACCTGCCTATTTATGTGATGACCAGCACTGGTGTTTTTTTTAAAGACGATAACAGACATATGCTTGTGCTTATAACCTTTAAAACTCTGTATCGCTGGTGCTATGTGGAAAAAAAAGTTAAAGTACAGCCCTGTATGTTTTTGTATTTATTAATAAAAATTTATATGTCCAGACCACAGACGTATGTTATGCAAACACAAACTTCGATTCTGGATGCGATTAATCGTTGTGTAGTGTTAAACTAAAACCCAAAACAGCCTTGTATACATTTTCCAAAGTGGTCTATATGGATTACCAAAGAAAATAAATAAAACTTGACTGAATAGATTTGAATATAAATTTGAGCAGAATAAGAGGTTAGTGTTACGGAATTGCTTATCAACACTTGTCTGTGCATATTGTATTCAGTTTTACAGTTTTATTTACTTTTTTGGATCAAATTATGAGTGAACTGTTTATCCCTGAGACAAATTGTCTTTGTGATCTTCATTCAAAATCTGAAAAGTGGCAATCCTTCTCTATAGATCCTTTTGACTGTTCGAGCAGAATATCTGTTAGCCTCTCCCTTCCAACCGTCTGTTTCACTCATAATCACTCACAATGCGGATGTCGAACGTGACTTCAATTTCACAGGGACTTTAGTGTTATATTAATGTAAAAGTAATGTGAAAGTTACTAATCCTGATCTTACCTGTCATCTGCATTGTTCCTCAGGAAGAATTACAGGATAACTATTGAGCGGAGAACACCTCGAGAAGAGTGTGACATCGGGAAACACCGTCAGCTGCGGGAGGACTCAATCAGATCCAACTTTTCAGCAGCGTAGCCTGCAGTCGAGATCCGGATAGTGAGGTGTTCCAGTCTGAGGGAAGGTGCATCTCTTGTGGACCACTTGGGTCCATTAAACACCATCCCAGAAAACCTGAAATATTTATAGACATGCTGTAGTGTTCTTTCTTTGTAAATGTCTCTTGCTCTTCACTTCGTAAACTCAGGAAAGTTGAATTTTGAAGGAGAAGCGCTTTTAAGGCTTCTTGACTTGTCTGTTTTATTTAGCTACAGACACTTTTTATTTTGCCAAACTTTTCTTGAGAAAGACTTTGTCAGTTCTGTAGAAAACAATCATCTGACTTGAGTCCAGTCAGGTGCTGGGTCACCGTATTGAGGGTTATAACATTGATACGCAGAACTTTAGCTCACTTTAAATGCACATCCTCCCTAGTCATTCCGGAGGTCATTTTCCCTTCTTCTACCTATAGAGAATGTCCAGTAGAACACACTGTTAAAGGGATAGTTCACACAAAAAATCTGTTGCCACTTTCTCATGTCATTCCAAACTCATATTCACTCTTAAAAATAATGTGCTTAAAAGGTTCCTCACAACGATGCCATAGAAGAACCATATTTGCTTCCACAAAGAACCTTTTGTGAAACAGAAAGGTTCTTTAGATGTTAAAGAGTAAATATTTTGTGATTTGGATTATGGTGTCTCCAACAACAAGTCTTCGTACATACAAGGTGTTAATAAACGCCTTAGCTAGACAACATGCAATTTTGCTGTTAATACACAGAATAGCTTTTTTTTGCGCATTAGCCTACACTTGCATTAGCCTATGGCTTATAGTTATTTTGTGACCATTTAAAACAAGCTTACATTATATCCTTTGCTTTTTTGTTGAAAACATTATGCAATGTGTGAAGTAGCCTACGAAACAAACGTATTCATGAATAAAAAAAACAAATGAAGCAGAATACAGCAATGAACATACAGAACGTACTGTAGCGTACAGTCGGCGTATGGTTTTGCTATTACTTCACAAGTTTCTGTTAAGAGAAAATTGCACAAGGTTCGAGTACTCTCACTAAAGGTCTTTCGCTAGCCTAGTAATTCCTTCTATAACCAAATCCAAACTAGTCAATGCTATAGCCTATTCTTCTGTTCTTTGTATTGAAATTAAATTCGCAGTAAAATGCGCATATTTCAGAAAAGACCACAACGTGTTCCCATAAAGTGTAGATTAATCAAAACATTGAATATATTCACAATAGGTCCCAACTCCATATAACTGTTGTAATTTTACAATCCTGTTACTATGACTTAAAATTCAGAAAGCACCCGCTCTCCACGTACAAAAACAACACAACATCTGATTTGCCACGCGAGGCATAGGAATTCGGTTTACGTTTCGCCTAGCTGTTCTTGAGCTGCTCTCAGATGTAAAATGGAGAGTTTCTCTTCCAGGTCAATGCGATTTGTTTTAAATTATGTTTTAATTGACTGCGCTACTATCCAAAAGTCAAATTTTCTTACACTACAGTACTGGAAACGTTCACAGACTCATAGACTCAGAGACTCAGAGTCTTAATAACAGATGCCAATCCAAAAACACATTTTATAAATTTTTTATTGATTTCGGATGTTTTCAGCTTGTTTGTAATTATATTAAAATCAATAAAGTAATAACATTTTAAGAAATAAAATATTTATTTACAATATCAGTGGTGGGAGGGAAAACATGCCCTTCAGGTCTGTTTATTTACGTTGCCAGTCGTTCACCCCAACCTTACCTTACAACTTTATTATTTAACACTCGTGAGCCACTTTTCAATATTTTTATGATGCTTTATGATCTCATATGTGATTGGGATAAAAATGTCGGCAGGAGGCAGATTCGAACCTGCGACGATCTGAAGTAGTAGACCTTTTTATACTCCACTGTAGACGATAGGTAGCTTAAGTCACTTTTACTTTTTCTATATTCCAACCAGAAACTAGTGGGCAGAGTTAGTGTACTGTATATAGCCCCTGTTTACAAGATGGGCTATTTGCACTCAGTGTAAATAGACACTCAAAGATATTAGGAAATCCTTGAGGGTGCTTTGCCGGGGTTAAGCAGTTTTCTGACGGAGCTAAAGCCCCTGCAAGCCCCCCCAGCGCTGCCACTTTTCTCAAATGACTGACTCTCAGATAATTTGTTTCTATCAGCCTACTCTGATCTTATTGGTCAGATGGTCCAGTATACCGTGTACAGCGTTGCAATGTTGCAAATGGAATATCACACCGAGTGAAGCAAATCCGCAAAACAGATAACTCGATCGCGTGATTCAGAGTCGACTTTTCTCCAGCCAATAACTTTGTTATTGGTTCACTTTCTGCTTACATTCACACACAGCAATATTAAACACTGCATGAAATATCATTTTAATATTTACTCTTTAAAGGTTCTTTATGGAACCAAAAGACTTCTATGGCATCGAAGAACCTTTTGAAGCACCTATTTTAAGAGTGTAATTAACACAAAAGAAAACAATTTAAAGTTTGTTAACGCTGTTGTTTTCTCTACAATGAAAGTGAATGGTGACTGAGGCGGCCTGACGTTTCCTTTTGTGATCCACAGTCAGGCTTGGAACGACATGAGGGTGAACAAATTATAACCAAATTTTTCAAACCGAAACGTTTTACGCGCAGAGATTCTTTTTTTCTGGGTTTTGTGTAGAGATGGACAGGAGGTACTGATGAATATGAAACTGATGTGAACTTCAAAATGATGTTCCTCTCTGTCAACATGTATCTCAGCAAGTCTTGATGTATCTAATTCGGCTCCATGCTGAAACACTGAACTGTTACATAGTTTTTATTTATTATAATTAATTCAGATTTTCTTTTTGTGAGAGGTTTTACAGTCCCACTAATATATAATTTCAGCTCTCTTGGTTTAGGGTGACATGTGGGTAGCTGACAGACTAATATGCAAATTAGTCCTATGGTGTGAAGGCATCTCTCTTATTTTATGTGATAAATATAAATAAAATGTCATTAAAAAAATTCTATGTCACACCATAGAATGCATGTACGATTTATTCGTCAACTACCCATATACAGGATCATATACACGCTGCTGGATGCCTCCATATGTTGTCTAATTGTTGAGTTTACGGTTAGGGCTTCAACATTTAAAGCAATTTAATAAATGCATCAGATAGTTGCAGTAACGTTGAACTGCAATTAACTCAAGTTCAGATATAAATTTCAGATTCCACTATTATATACCTTCCTACTTAAACATGTCACATGTACCTTTCATAATTTGTAGACATCAGACTCATTAAAACTCTTTTAACGGGTTGATTCTACTAAAATCAACAAGATGTTAAAGCATTGAAACATGCTTTTGTTGCATATCTGCATAGGAATTTCAGAAGAAAACCAATTTGGTTTCAAATCTGTAAAATGAGGAAAAGAATGTTGATAGTAAATTTTATAGTAGATAGTTAAATCAACAAATTTATTTTTGCCGGTCTACGTATAAACCAATTCTTTTGAAATGCTACGTTCATTCGCAGAGTTTATATTGCACATGTACATTTTTATCTGAATGTTTTTAGATTGACTTTGTTAGGAGGTGGTTATCAATAATCTGTCGATTTAGAATCATATAAAGTTTATTTGTGACATTTGATGGTTCAGTTTAAGACATGTAAATGTGAGACACATTTAAAGCCGTCTTTATGGTTTTTTGCTTCAAAATAAATCTAGGGTTTTATTCAAGCTTGGTATGATGGCAATTGTATACTGATGTAAGTAAATGTATCAGCATAAGATGTGATTGTTATTTATTGATATTTTTGTAGAGGTTTCATGTTTCCTATTGTTGATTTTAACTTTGTTTCCTGTGTGAAATATACAGAATCCTTTTTTAAACCATATATCTGCCTTGTCAGAGCAAATTTTATCTGATAAGTATATTTACAAGGCTTTGTAAACACCCGAAAGAACTGTAACTTATTTAGATTAATACATATTGACCAATTAAAAAGAAAATTTATGACATTAAATTGTCTCCCTGTTTTGAACCTTAGCAGCCCTTGTGTTATGGCCTACAGTATAAAGAGAGCAGAGGTGGAGACAACAGTGTGGCTATGTGGTCTTTTAGTACGCAAGTGGACTATCCCGTACGTACGGTAAATGTCATAGCTGTGGTCTGAAATTCCTCATAGATCTCCAAGAAGGCGTGTGCAAATGATCCCAGATTGCCCAGACTATGTGAATGTAGGTCATGTGGCCAAAGCAAACACAACTGACTTCCTTTGCTGCTCATCACGACAGGTGTCACATACACATCGAAATTTTCCATTAAGTGAATGCAATCCAAATAATCCGGTGTCTCAGTAAACATAGGACTATAATTACTTTGATAACATCTTTTGAAATCATTTTGTGAATTTTTTCAGTGGGACATATATAACAAATTATTAAAAATCCAAAAGTTTATTTCTCTAAAATTTACAAATATGAAAGTTTATTAAATGAAGATAATTTTTATTTTTAATATACATCCAATATTTTGGTAAACATTGACCAGAGGCTGTCACACTTTAAAAGGCCAAAAAATTACAACTACCATACAAGTAATTCATAAAGCTTACAATACAATTGTCTGAGGTTATTCACTGAACAATCTACAATGCTGAACACATTTGATATACCACCTGTCATAATTAAGAGAAAATATAAATATTTTAGTAATCTGTAAGTAAAAGTGAACTGAAACAACTCTATTCACATTTTTACATCCAAATTTTAGCTGGCACATTTAACTTCTCTAAGAAAATTGAAATAAAGGGTCAAATTAAACCATTAAAATATATATCTCTATTACAGACTGCAAGTAAACGACTGTTATTGGACATCTGAATAAAATAAATAATAAAGTGCTTTATTTTTTTTCTGCTGTGTAAAAACATGTAATTCATAAAATCTTGAATAACAACAATATTATATTAGCTTTAGAAATACAAGTAGGACTAAAGAGGTTAAACATGGATGATCTATTACATAAAAAAACAAACATATACTGCATTTTTGTTAATAATTGAGTCACAAAACTGTTTTTCAATAAAATGCAAGGAAAATAAGATGCAAATTTGGATTTAAATGCGTGACGACTTGAAAGTACAGTATTAGTTCTGTGAATGATGAATGAATTATACATTGCGCAGGCTTTCCATATTGCAGTGCACGTTGTAAACCGTATATGTCTGACAGACAGAATGTTTATCTAACCTGCCTGTCAGGGAGTCTGTCTGCATATTTGATTTGTGTATTCCCCGAGCTGAAAGCTACACTCATCAAACAACATTCCAACACATTCTTTGATCAATTCTTCTCAGACTATGGAAAAGTGGTTTCACCCCTTCAGGTTCTCCTGTAATGTTTAACATTGCCAGACACTTCTCAGATTATGTTTTGGTATGTCTGATTGAACGTTCCCAGTATGTAGGCTATTACATTTATTAGCCACTTACCAGCAAAATTATAAACCAACAGTCCATAGCCCAGACACTGCTTCTCTTTTAGAGTACACTACACGTTCAAAAGAATTTTTAAATATCACAGCTGATACAAAGTCATTCTTGACCTCACATCTGGCTATGGAAAACCAAATGGAAAAAATTCCTTGAATGCTTCTTAATCAGAAGACTCCAAAGTATGAGGCTGAACCTGTTGACTAAGCAAGACTAAGCAAGAGAGACTGTGACTGTGTTATGCAATGGATTTTCTATTAATGATTTTGTAATGCTTTTTTCATTTCTTGTTTCATTGTCCTTGGCAAGTGCAAAACAGGTTCAGATCAATGGAATGTATTTGACGTTTTCCTGTATATACAATCTATTTAAAGTTAAGGGGAATCTATTATTAAATGGATCATCTATTAAATGATAATATTATTGTAGTATTACTTGACATTCTACACATGGTGCGAGTCCTGTAAAGTAAATAACATTTTAAATGATTTGTCAGATAATCTCAAACAGCTGAGAAATCCAACATTTGTAAACTTTGCAGACATTTGTAATGATATGGAATGTTTCAGAAGAGGTGTATTCTGATTCTTAGTATGTCCAGTACAGTAAAAAAGCTTACAGTGAGTGGCTTGTATAATTGCTTGTGATGGTAAGGGATACACACTCATACAACTGTTTAATATCCCACACCATAATCCAAGTCCAAAACTAACATTTGATCAATTCCTGAAAATACATCTTCTGTCTCTTGTGAATCTTAACAGTCCTTTTGTGAAAAACAGCAAATGAGGCTTGAACAAAATGCCTATATAAATAAATGCAAATTCGTACTTGCAAGAAACTGTATGTTTTTATGCCAAATGGACTATTTCATTTAATGTGGTTTGAACTATAAAGATGTAGATTGAGAAAAGGGTTCATGAGCAGCACACATAAAAAAACAGAATAGTACAAATTTAGAGATGATACTGTTTTATTTGCAGGAATGAACTAGGTTCTTTGGATCACAGATGGTTTTAAACAGATTATAAACAGATATTGTTGCAATATTGTGGATTATTATCACTCAGAAAGGTCTAAAGGATCTAAGTTCTTTTGCAGTCGAGTGTTTGATGTGTCACATTTAATCACAACAAAGTTTTGACATAAAAACACTGAAGGTAAGCATAATATCTTTAAGAACAATTAAAAAACAAAGGATGTTAATCCATACCGCAAAGTTTATTATATGTTAAACATAATCCACTTTATTTCTGAACAAGGATTTGTCTTCAATTGACACTTGAAAGAAACACTTTACAAAACCTTTACATAACGTTTTATCAGCATACCAAACTTCAGCACTCAATGGAATGCCCTTATTGCACAATTGCATGTGATGTTGGATAAATATTATTATCCAGGCGGGATGTTGTGAGGGATGCTTTCATTAAATTTACTCAGTGGCCAGATTAGAATCTGTGTTGTTCCAAACATTACAGCTCTCTGAACCGGCCTCAGTATCAACACTGAGTGATGTGGCCCATTGCTCTTCCAGTCCTCTCCGGCCGCTTATAACCTGTGTGGCCCTAATATGTCCTCTCAGAGACGTCAGAGGTTCCTTATCAGTTATGAGTCTTTGTCCCAGAGCCCCCCTGTTTGAAATTCATAGACAGAAGTCTTGAAGCAATTTCAGTCTTCCTTCCTCCGGGCTTCCTTTTCCATCAGTCGTGTTAAGCTCTGATCAATTTTGCTTTCCTGCCACTCAGTGAAGAACTCTTCATGTTCAGGCAGAGAAACAAAAAGTCATTGCAGTTCTTATGTGCGAATACAACACTTTGCAAGAGTGCATTTTGCATATGTATGGTTGAATAACTGTTTTTCTTAACTTAAATGTTCCAATGCAGAAGGAAAATTTGTATTTAAAGTAAAATGCTTGCCAGTGTACTATATATTAATACACCAAATTGTTACAGCATATTGCACAGTAACAAACAGGCCTAAATAATATCTATATTACTTGCGAAAAAACGGTTTATTTCAATATTTGATCAAAAATATATATTTTGATTCTAAAATCCATAGGCCTACTTAATATTAAAATATATCTTTTAAATATTATAACTGTTTTATCATAGTGCTTTTGCTGTTCAATAAGCCACGCTCTTACATTTTTTTAGCTGGGTTAGCATTTGGATCAAAAAGGGACAAACCCAACTGCTGAGTTAAATTACCCCAGAAAATAACAGTTTTGACCCAACAATGGATTAAAACAACCCAGCATTTTGGACAGAAACAACCCAGCAAAGATCTATTTATGACGTAAGGGTTGCATTTATTAGAGTGTACTGTATCAAAGCTGGATGTCCCATTGTAAAATTACTGTAATACATATTTGTTTTTGCTTTAATAAACTACATCAATGGTTTGGCTGTATTAAAGCCAGCCACAGAGCATCAGGTATTATGTAATGCATGTAAAACATGTACACTGCTCTGTACTGTTTCCATAGCAATAGAGACAGTTCTGCAATCTGCTTCATCCTTTCATGAAGTTTATTTTTCGGAAATACTTGATATGGATTGGCTTGAAAGAAGCAGTGGAACTGTCTCTGGTTTTTCTAACTAGCCACCAGTACATTTGTTGGTTCACAATCGTACTCTTTTGTAATTAACAGAATTGAGGATGTGAAGATATGGGGCCAGATATACTAACAGACAGCTGCAGCGAATGCATCTTTTGGTCGGTATTCACACAGTGAAAATTAGTGCTGAAAAGGCTTGGACCAACTCAAAACTATTATAACTATTTAACTATTTCATGATGAGGCCAATTTTGGCTAAATCTCATTCATAAATTTTGAAAGACTTTTGCGCAAGTGACGTTGGGGTTAGGGATGGGACTTGAGTATTGCTTTTTCTAATCGTACATTTTGTACGATTCACAACATATAAATTCATACTCATATGCCAACTCGAAAAGTAGTTACAAATTCCTGTGAGATCAGGTTGTGTGGACACAGCTGTTTTTGCGACTGACCTTATTGCATATGCATTTGCAGGAGTTTGCAAACTTCATGTATTTAAATGAATTATGCAACTAAAGTTTTATGCTCCTCTTTGTACCGGTATTTGCGACTTTATTTAACGCCCCAAAAATGTGTCTTAAACCCTGCACTATTTAGTAGATTGTGGGAATGAGATATTACGTCTGTATTTTTTTATGTGCGACTTGATATAACCTGCAGTCATTTCCTCTGCCTCACAGTGTCATATCAAACTTTAAAACATTTAAAACAAGGGTTACTTAAGTAGTAAGTAATATATATAAATAAATAATACAGTAATGTTCTTGAAATCAACTGCTCTTCTAGCAAACAGCAATGTTCCACTACGACATGCCAGTCTGAGTCTGAACATGGACACGGTTCGCTAAAAATGTGCAGACTGCAGTATGATGGTTTACTTTATTAACCGCTTAATTCTCAGTTTGTTTAATTTGTTTTTCTTTTAGCCAGAGTCTAGCTTGACAGAGACTGAAATTATAAAACCTGAGGCTCCTATTACACATCCAAAGGAAACGTTTCTACTTGAATTTGGATTTTGTCCAAAAGATCTGGACGAGCGTCAAACCAGGATGGTTCTCAGCTGTGTTTCCTTCTTCCTTCCCTCTAGGTACTCCCAGCGCAGAATTCAGTAACTGAATAGACTTTGAGAACACATGAGACGTGTTTGTAGTTTTAAGAATTAGCTTTGTAAGGTTATGAGCAAGGAATGGGATTGTAGTCATCAGGCTCGAAAAAAGATCCTGAAGTACATTTTGTAGAGGGTACATACAGCTATCAAAGATAACAATGTGAATTGTGTCGGTTGTCTACAATACCCATAAAGTTATAACATATTTGACCATTCTGTAAGTTTTCCTGCTGTCTTATTATTGATATATTGCATGAGATGCACTATTTAGATGATCTACACTTTTATTATGAAATACTTATATAGTGTGCTTAATATTAGTGAGTGAATTCAATAAACAACTTAGCATTTTACTGCAAAAACTCCAATTTACCAATTCATTAACCACTCACAATCAAATTTAAGCTGCTAAATACGTTGTAATATTCTTGTCATTTTAGTCAGGGCGAACATGTATCCTTACTTTCCATACAAACGGTGTTGCTACATCTTGTTCTTAAAGCACCAGTCCACTGCAAAATATAAATACTAACCCTGAAGATGTTCCAAAGCTATACAAATATCTTGGTTCTGTTCGTAGATAGTGGGAAACCCATCAGTTCAGGTGAACTATTGACTACCATAGATGTTTTTTCCCTGCTATATTTGTCAATAGTGCCCCAGAACAGTTTGGTTACTGCCATTCTTCCAAATATCTTTCTCAGTGTTCAGCATAACAAGAAAATTGATATAGGTTTAGAACAAAGTCTGGGTGAGTAAATGATGATAGACGTTTTATTTTTGGGTCTCTTCAAAGGTAGAAGACAAAAGATGATATTTTGGGAAATGTCCCTGGCTTTGTGTCCATACAATGGAAGTCAATGTAGGTCGGTGTTGTTTGGTAACCAACTATTTTATTTGTGCTCTGGAATAAAGAAAGTCAGGTTTAGAATGACATGAGGGTGAAGAAATCCTGAAGGAAATGAACTCTTGAATGTCTCTTAAACATATGCATTTATTGCAGCGTGTCACAAAGTCATACAGTAAAACACAACAAATCTCAAACTTCAAACAGAACGAGACACAGACTCAGTTTTTTCAATTTGTCTACAAAAACAAGTTGCAAGAACTCACTAAAGCCGTCAACATCATGAATAAAAAAAAAATCCACAGATTAATTGTGACATAAGTCATTTAGCAATCGGCACGGACGTGGTTTCATTCGTAAGACACAAAAATTCTCATGGCTTATTTTCTTAAGGAAAGGAGTTCAGACAAGGAAAAGAAAACATGGGAATTATATTCATGGCAATATAATTCGATTTATGCACAAATGTTCCATAGAGAGTCATGCGATTCGTGTCTCCACGCACAGCTCAGGCTGTTTTCGAGCTTTGAAATGTTCCTTTAAAACATGATCTTAATTCCAAGCAACCAGCACGCCACGCCATCAGACATCTCGTGGGTACAGCAACTCCGATGTCAAACTCTATTTGCCTCAGATCACTTGAGATTTTCATTGAGGAGTGCTCCCTTTCTCCCCTAAAATACTTGAGACCAGAGCCTGGGGGAAACAGACCAAGCCTTAACATCTAAAGCAAATAACATCTGACTTTAGAACTGCATTATGGGATGAAAGTCCACAAAGGCACTCAGACTGTAAGAATGTGTCTGATCCGCCCTGTTTTATTGCCAGCCTGTGCTTTTTTGTAGATTGAAGTTCTGAAGTTCTGGATGGTTTACCTGACACATTCCCACTATGGCCGTGGTTTGGATTTTATTAAAAGTGCATTGGAACCGCCCGGGAGTGGTCAAGATGTTTCAATTGAATTACATCCATACCCTTCCTTGTCCCCAATTATTAATATTTATGGCAGGGGGAAAAGGAAACACAACACGGGCCCAACCTTAATTGCACGCGATCCCGCGTAAGCCCAAGTAAAGCGTCTCTGCTACTTTTGTGCTCGGCTGTGCTTTTGGGAATGTCATTTATTTCTTTCCAGATGAATTTGTATACTTTAGTTATGACACTTTTTAATGGTTCTTACTTTAGATATAAACTATGGACCAGGCTTTAGACATATCTGGTTATCACACAGACAATGTAACAAAAACATATTGAGTGTCTCACTTTTTGTATGATATTTCAAGGCCAAGTCCAAAGCCAAGGCAATGGTGTATAGTCTTGATTGTTTGCATTCTTCTTTCTTTTAAGGTTTTTAGGCAGTAGTTGTGTTTTAGTATTGTATGAATTAAAGCTTGATAGTTTTCATCGTAGCATAATGCAGGCATTATACTATATTTCTATAGTCCACTTTAGACAATTTAACTAGCCCATAAGTAACTTTGCAACTACAGATTACATTTCGAGTAGATTGTTAGGTTGGTTAGGTACAGGTTTATGGTTAGGAGAATAAGTTGACTTAAAGGAGATGTGCAACGGTGTTTCATGCATTCTGAAATTTTACAATGTTAAACGTTATGTCTTCTTATGATTGACATGGTTAAACGTATGACATAGTATTTCTGTGCTCGATACACTCCCCCAGTGTTCGTATCGGTTTTGGAAAGTTTTTTCGAACCTGAAAATAAAAAAAATTAAAAAATTATTAGTCCCTTATTGGACTATTATCCCGGAGAGAATTCAAATCACCAGAGTGAGAAGAAAGAGCAGTGTCTGAGAGAGAGAGCTGTATCAGTTTTTTCATAAATGTGATCAAACTAAATTCGATAGAACTAGTTGATTATGTGGAGGCACTCCTATGCCTGACACCCATCAACCCACTGGACTTGCACAGAGCACCCTGCACTTAAAGGCTGAATAAAAATCCCCTCCAGGGCGGTAAAAACTACTCTTTGTGTATGCGTCATCTCTCCACCTGCCACATTTGGTGGAGAATGCAGGCACTCCAGAGAGGTTGACGTATACACAGGGCCTTACCAACGTGTTTTTTTTTACCGTGCAGACTTCGCCCATGGATCAGATGGGAGAGGCGATCGCGGCCCGGATTTCGCTTCCGGAACCTTGATCGGAGGCCCACCACCTCCTTACAAAGCTAACGGACCAGGATGACGTGGAGGCGTACCTCCACAACTTCGAGGTCATTACCGCTAGGGAGGCTTGGGACAAGTCCAAGTGGGTAAAGGTCCTTTCCCCCTTCCTGACTAGGCCCAAAGGGCCTATTATACTCTCCCCACGGCTGCAACAGATGATTATGATGTGCTGAAAGCAGAGATCCTTGCCAGAATTGGGTGGTCAGCCGTCAGTGCAGCTCAGTGGACATATGACGAGAACACTCCGGTATGAGCCCAGGCGCAACTCTCATGCCTGGGACACCTGTGGCTTCTCTCGGACGGACCCACCGCCTCCCAAGTGGCAGAAAGGGTGGTGGTGGACCGCCTTTTATGGGCCCTGCCGTGCCGATACCGCGGTCAGCATGGGGGGTCTCACCACGCTGAGGGAACTGGTCAAGTCGCCAGAGCTGGCAGAGGCATCTGCATCCTGCAATGCAGTAAAGAGAGTGGTGCTGACGTGGGGAGAGGAAAAACAGCTGCTAGTGGTCCCGAAGGGAAAGACCCCTTCTCATGGCTGGACACCTTGGGGAGGCCAACATAATACAGAGGATTCGAGACAGATTCCATTGGCTTGGACTTGAGGGGGAAGTTCGGAGATTCTGCCAGAGTTACCCCACATGCCAGAAGACCTCGCCGAAACGGCCCCCCCAGCCCTCTTGTCCCCCTGCTCATCATCGAGGTGCCCTTCTAGCGTATAGGGATGGATCTGGTAGGACCACTGCCTAAGTCTGCCCGGGGGCATGAACATATCCTGGTGATTGTCAATTGCGTCACCCAGTACCCAGAAGCAGTCCCCTGCGGAAGGCCACCTCCAAGCTCTTCCTCCTCTTCAGCTGGGTGGGAATCCACTCGGTGATCCTAAGTGACCAGGAAACTCCTTTAATGTCCCGGCTGATGGCGGACATCTGCCACGGACAGTCTGGTCGTAAGGTTCAACCAGACGCTGAAACGGATGTTGTGCCGGGTGGTGGCGGTAGGACTGGCACGACTGGGACCTGTGCTGCTGTATGTGCTGTTCAGCATCCGAGAGGTACCAAAGGTCTCTACTGGATTCACGCCCTTCAAGCTCCTCTTTGGACGACAACCCAGGGGGCTCCTAGACATCCCTAAGGAGGCATGGGAACAACAGCCGGTCCCCCATCGGACCATCATCGAACACGTACGGCAGATGAAAGACCGCATCGACCGGGTGATGCCCCTAATTAGGGAGCATCTCTCTGAGGCCCAGCGTGCCCAAAAATGGTTGTATGGTCGGCCTGCCCGACCTCGAGAGTTCCTGCCAGGTGACCAAGTGATGGTACTCATTCCGACGACTACATCAAAGTTTCTGACCTCCTGGAATGGACCATACACCATTGTGGAAAGGGTAGGGCCGGTCAACTACCGGGTCCGTCAGCCGGGGCGGCGAGAGGAAAAGCTATACCACCTGCGGAAGAGCTGGATAGCCTCACCGGCCCAGATGAGATGGCCGCCGACACAGAGCCGGCCGTAATCCTGATGGGTGACCAACTGCCGGCAATACAGAAGCAAGACCTCCGATATCTGGTCAGTCAGTTTAAGGATGTCTTCTCCGAGAGGCCTTGGCAGACCCGGATCATAAGACTTAAGATCTGAACACCCCCAGGAACCATCTTGAGGCAGCATCATTACCGGGTCCCGGATGCTTGCCGGCTGGCTATAGAGGAGGAAATCAACCGCATAAAGAAATTAAGGGTGATAGAGCCGTCTCGCAGCCCCTGGTCGAGCCCCAACGGTGGAGATGGAGGCCCTAGCCATAAAGTCGGCAGTCCTGGAGCTCATGTACTACCTGCTCGAGAGGAGCCACTATGTGGCGAGTCACCCCTTGCGCAATCAGCGTCGCCAGACGAGACACAGCTGTCGATCGTCAACTCACCAATCAAATGGGCATAAAAACCACCATGATAGAAGACACAGGGAGCTACCACTCCCATGCAAGACAGGCTTAACTCTTATTTCTTTCGTCTCGCAGGCTCTGACGATTGACGATCCATAGCGCACTCGGGAGCAAACACAGAAGAGGCATAATCACGGTGGATGGACACGCACTTGGGCATGGAGATCACGGGTCATTGGAGGAACTAATCCAGAGGCACTCCTACGCCTGACACCCACCAACCCACTGGACTTTGCACAGAGCACCCTGCGCTTAAACGCTGAATATAAACTCCCCTCCGGGGCCGTAAAAACAACTCTTTGTGTATGTGTTATCTCTCCACCTGCCACATTTAGTATTCGTCTATATTAATATTTAATTATATAATAATTGTATTAAATAAACAATTTGTTGAATTTTTATTGTATATACATTTTATTTAACAAAAATGAATGGGTCATGTAACTTGTCACATTTAAGTTTAGACAAGTAACGGTTCTTCTACTGGTAACCCAAAATAATACTGGCCAGACATACTTTTAACTTGCTAGCTAATCCAATTTACTTGTTTTTGCTTTTTATCATAAATAATCTGCAGGGACTCTATTCTTTGCGTATGTTTACCGGAAGCATGTGCAGTAAAATTAGTTTATGTTGTTGCTTTGAAACATAGCTTTAAACAAACATGGTCATAACCGATGATAGACGGATGTCTTGAGCTTTGTTGTTGTCTTGTAATTTGCTCACAAACGTCGCACATAATTTGCTCAACACTACACTAGTTGATCAACACTACACTAGACACGTCCACTTACTGTCACTAACAGTCACTGTGGCTTCTGTTGCTTGATGTCGCTGTAAGGTATCCTTTGAAATTAATAAAATCATGTCACTCTGTCGCAGCCAAGTCGGGGGCATTAATACTTATAGCAGTATTAATGGTCTTAAACATTGTGCCCATGGGCACCTGGTTGAAGCATAGATATACTGTTTATAACTAGAGTACTTCATTCAAGCACTCCAGGAACGTAGACATGTCTGCCATCTAGGAACGGTCTACTGACACCACTCAAAGTTTGCTAGAATGCCCAACACTGTGCAGCCGTGGCTGTGAAAACCACCAAAAAATGGAATAACCTTTATTGTTGCCATGTGTTAGTGTAGCAGATATAATATTTGATACACAAAATTGTATACACAACAATAAACATGTTTCCAAAATCATATACAGTATAGTCAGCTTACTCTTGAACTGTAATGGACCAGCTCGAACCGTTCCAATAAGGCGGATGACCTACGTATAGCACCCCATAGAAACAGATGCGACTGCGGCATCCAGGGTGAAGTCAGTTAGTTGCCAGCCAAGCACTTATTATAAACAACGTCCATTTCTATATCATCACTGTCCTTCCAAAACTTTAGATTTCAAACAGAAAAAAACATTGTACTTTTTAAATTATTGAATACTCAGCCTGAGTCAACCAAATTTTAATTTTAGAATCATTTACATAGGCTACACTTTATTATATTTAAGTGAAGAAAAAATGTAAATCGTCTGTTTGTATTTTGCCACCTGTTTCTCATGATATTAATAATAACAGTGAAAAAACATTTGTCACCAGCCAGCCCATTTCATAAACAATCCTGTCTGGACCTTTTTGTGGTATTTTTCCAAAAAGCAAATATTCACGCATGTTTTGAAACCGTCATTGTTCTTTCAAAGTGAACAGATGATTGGTTGTGAGAAAGTATCATACTACCTACAGCATGTCAAGTTTATTTTTTATTTATCATAAGTCATAATATCATAAGTATGATATCACATATCTACAGAAAATGTGTAACGCTGCATAAAATGTACTCGTGTGATCTTGGACCCCCCAGTCAACCCAGTCATTATATTTGTATACAAAGACTTTTGCAAATCCTCTGGGTAGGCAACTATCACTCAGCATCCAGTCTACACAGGAAAAGGAGACAACAACTGGGAAAAGTAGAACATGAGCACTTGTCTTTACATTGATTTCCTAAAAGGCAACATTATGAAAGGCAACACCAATATAGTGTTGAAGTTAAAGTGATCGTTCACCCAAAAATGACTATTCTTTCATCATCTACTCACCCTCATGTAATTGCAAACCGGTATGACTTTGCAGAATACACACAAAAAATATATATTTTGAAGAACGTTGTTTTCAATTGTATGGACACAAAATGATTGAAACATTTCTCACATTTCTTTTGTTTCACAAAGAAAGAGTCATATACTGATTTTGAATGACATGAGGGTGAGTAACTATCCATTGAAAGATCCGGGCTTGTAACCCAGAGGTCTAAAGTTCAAACCCTTAGGTATTTGGGTTGCTAGGTTTCCCATTACTGTTGTGCCCTTGAGCAAAGGTTCCTACCCATCACTTTACTTAAAGTACTGTAAGTTGTGTTGCTGAATGGCATGTTACTGAAGTGTGGATGGGTGTGTTGTTCATTGATCTGGGCGGCAAGTAACAAGATGTTTCAATTGCACATTCAAAACAAAGAATAGAGTTGGAAGACTGAGACTGTCCCATCAATAAAGAGTGTGTGAAAAACGTGCACTGACATGACCAAATTTTTCTTCTAGAATGAAATTAAAAGAGCAGCCAATTGCAGATAAAGAAAAACAGAGAAATAAGTCATAAGGGCAAACCACAGTGTCGTTACATGAAACGTCAACAAATGAATTGGCACAGCTGAAGCTGAGCAACTTTTAATGATTTGACAAGTATAGCCATTATTTTATTTACTTATTGTGTAGCAATGATGAAAGAAGAATAAAAACGAGTTTAGAAATGACTGCCCTGTGATAAGGACAGCCGAATACTTTTTGAAGTACATCTGACTTCAATATAAAAACGCTACAATAATAACAATATAAAAAATAATAATAATCGAATTTAATGAAACAAGAAATTAACACTGAAACAAGAAAACACACAAATCCCTTTCAAGAACAAATTCTCTTGCTTTCTATTGTATTACTTTTACGTGCCAGAGTAGAACAGAACACAAGGTCACAAAAAGTTGAAAAGCAGAGAGACGTGACAATGATTGACCCATTTGAATGATATGAAAACAAAAACAAACAATGTATTGACTTTACAATCCCTTTTTAGTCATTGATGCAATATCTTGAAATAAATAAGTGTTCACATATTGACATGCATGATTCATTTTATTAACTTATAGGCCTATCAGGTAATTCATTTAATTGACAGCCTTACATGTAGTTCTCGAATAATGTCAAATACATATTTTCATTTCACATGGAAAGAAGCCCTCTCATGAGGTTTCAGTTTGCGTGAAATGGTTTATTTTATATTCCCTTGGATTAGTTTACTTCAATGATTCATTTCTCCCGTCATAAGCCTCTCAGATGCGCATATCTTCGTCCGAGACAGATGTGCCCTAAAGACACCACTGTGTTTTACAAAGCACAGAACAGAGGAGAGTGTCGCTGTGCATTAACATTTCCCTGCCTTTTAAATCACACATAAATCTCCACTCGCGAGAGCCTTCGTGCAAGCGCTATTGTGTGAAGTATCAAAAGACATAGTTTTTCCATAAATATATCAATTGACATTCCGTGAGATCTCTGGATGTTTCAAAATTCAAGACAACTGTGCATGTTCAGAAGAGAGGTCCGGACAGCACGTCATTTTCAGCATTTGAGATGGATTCACGAGAGTAAGGATGTTTTCGGATGCAATGTGGTTCTAATTCACACACTGCCTGGGTTTGGTCGTGTCTGAGAATGGCCTTTATCACACACGGTATTCAAAGCCCTTGCATGCCATACATGCGCTTCCAAATCTGGGCCAACCATATATCGGAGGATTGTGGGTAATTGTGATACCTTTAATCAACCGCTTGACAATTTAACCTTGTCTGTACTCTCTGGAATGATTTTATCAGGGTGAGGAATTTGGGCAATCTCAAAATGAGGAGTTTAAAAGATTTTGCACACAACTTTCAAACCGGTCCTTGTTCTTCGGAAGAAAAGCAAAACCACATGTTTCTCAGATTTCAACCGGGACCAGTTTTATCTTACAACAAATGTAAAACACTGTAAATTTGCACGATACTGTATATCATTTATGTAACGATGTGTTTTAATTTTGTTACCATAATATATTTCGTTTGATCTAGCACTGAATACTAACTATGAACAGAACACTGCTACAATACTTGCTATGGTGTTAAAAGTAAGATATGTTCATATGAGAAAAGTTCTTAACATAGTGGGAACAGAGTGTGACAGTAACATTCTCAGCCATCAGATAACGTTCCCCTGCAAAATGCAGACTTCAAAGTCACTGTATTCATTGCACATTGGCCCTATACAAAAGGTCCAGTGATTAAAGCATTGGGTTTGTGGGGTGCGGGTTGTTTGATTAGGGTTGGCTTTCTCATTCAATACTGGGGAACCTTATTTGATAGCAACTTTCTGTGTTTAGGATAATTTTGTGTTTAGGATAAAGTTTAGTAATATCAGTCTGAAACTCTGAGAACCTCTTTGTTGTGGTGTTAAAAGTCAGCAGCGTAGGTGGGAGACAACTATGAACCTTCAATCTAATTAAACACAGGAGGAACTGTATCTGACGGTAACGTTCTCAGCCATCAGATAAAGTTCCCCTGCTATAACTAGCTAAATATAACCTTTAATGGCTCCACATTAAAACAAAAGGACCAATGGTTAGTGCATTGGGTTTGAAGGGTGCCAGATGTTGAATTGATTCCTGGCTTTCTTTTTCCTCATTCAGGACAGGGGAATCCTGTTTGTCAGCAACATTCTTAGTCGTCAGGATAAGATCTTCTTTGATGGATATTCTCAGCCATCAGATAACGATCCCCAAGTATACTGTAGAAATGCTTAAATTTCAAGGACACACATATTAACCATTACACGTTACACATGACAGGATAATATTTCAAGGGTGTAATATTGGGGCAGCATCTGTTTTGCCTAACTGCCAGGATTCTATCCCTTTAAAATGATGCATGGATACATATATAGTCAAAACAATTAGTTTGTTGCATGCACACAAGCAAAACTGTGCGTCTTATGAAGCAGTTCCTCATAATGCCATAAACAGTTTAACATTTCAAATGACAGGACAACATTTGAAGGGGGTAATATTGGGGTAGGATCTGTTTTGCCCAACTGCCAGGATTTTACTCATTCAAATTTATGCATTGATGCACATATAGTAAAAAACAAGTAGTGCAATGCATGCACTTAAGCAACACTGTATATCTTATGGTACATTTCTTCATATTTAAGTACTGTAACTGATGAATTTTAGTGATATCAGGCTGCACCTCTGAGAATACAGTTTGTGAATGTAGTCATACAATTCATTTAATTCACTTTCTCCTCAAGGAAGGATTACAACATAGACCAGCTGGAAACATACTGTGCCTGGCACACTTCTGGTTAAGCTCCTCCTCCTGAAGGTGTTAAGTATATCTCTGTGCACGCTGGTCATGATCATCTTCCAGTCTATCGGAGATGTGCAAGGCTGTGCCAGGCTCAAGTCAAGTATGCTTATTTGTTCCACCTGCTGCTCCATCTCACACATACTGTACTTATGGCTTCACTTTGTTTCCAAGTCAATGAGCATGGAGATCCACCTTCTGTTGAAACAGGTGTCATGCATGACAGGCTTAGAGGGAAACATGTTCCGGTTCAGTAGGCAGCCCAACAAACAAGCTGTATTGTTTGAAATTCTGGATTAAAGAACTGCGTTACAGTTACCATTTAGGTTGGATTATATCAATTGTAGGCCTTCCCTATGAATTTGTAACATTTTCTCCACAACACTTCAGGTTCAATTTAAATATTCAGTTGTAAATATGGTGCTAAAAACATGGAACTGGCCCTGAGGAGCTCTTTTTATTGAAAATTCCAATAGGGTGGAAGGTGTGTGAGGGTGATATGAGGTTGGGATCTCAGTTAAGAAAGACTAGCTGTCCTGAGGGTAGGGAGACATCAGGCATCATCATTCATGTGTAAAAGAGAGGTTTCCTATTCCATTGGCAGCTCAATTTATCAGGTAAGAATGTGAGACAAAAGTGTGAGCTCACCCTACTGAGCCTCAGAAGATATTTTTATCTTGTGTAATAAATCCTAATGAGCAAACACATTTTTGTGCAAAACTTCACATTTGACATTGTAAGGATGTAATGATAACCTCCTAAGACATACCTGGACCAGACCATATTTATATATATATATATATATATATATATATGATATATTTGCAGAATAGGCAGCAATAACTGACCTGACATTGAGGTTCATTTAAATACATTCCATGCCAAATTTAACCATCTTTATTTTATTATTATAAAATGATGTGCTGGACAGACACCAAAATAACATTTTCTTGAATTTGTTCAAAGTTGAACCACATTGTATTTAGATTTTATCATTGTACTGGAATTAAAACATTCAAGTCGAATGTATATGTTTATGAAGGTGTGCTAATTTAGACCATGTTGGCCAGTCGGTTTCCATTCTCAGTTCAGCTAGATGGCTCGGCTAAAACACGGAATTACAGAAAAACCATAACAGGTGTATTTGTAGAGGCAAATCTGCCTATCATTCTATTTCCACTGGGATATGTGGCCCAGATTTTTCCAGCCTTCATCACGGTCTGCACGCAAAAGTCAAATCCCCTTATATTTAAATGGATCTTGAGTGCAGTAAAATGAAGGGTCAGACACCCAGCCTGATATGTGAGAGTTTGCCCAGTGGCTCTCAAGATTAACTGGCACATGGTCCCTTTTAGGCCGAATATGTCAGTTTGATTTAAGTTTTTCCCTTTGACTGTGCTTTAATCTTGAGTTTAAAGCGTACTGCAGCATTTTTTTAAAGGACTGGTTGGAAACACCCTGATTTGCACTATTAATAAAAAAATACTCCAGAAAACGTGCCAGAAAATTCTTATAAATTCCGCACCTTGAAATTTACACACTACAAAAGACTTGAAAGTCCTTGTTTACTGTACAGTAGTACAACGTAACACCTGATGTTATTGTCTCTACATGATCATGAGCTTCAATTTCTCATCAGACTGCTTTTTAATGCCCAACAAGTGTAAAAAATTACCTTTAATAGAAAGGAATGCAAAACGTCCCTTCACTGACAGAAATAGGCTCCACTTTCTGCCCTGAAGTTAAACTATGCCAACCTCAAATTCCCTTTTGATTGCGGACAGATGCCAGGCTCTCCAGCCTGGGAGCCATCCTCCTTTAACACGATCAGAAGCAAATGATCAAAGATAAAAGATGAAAGAGCCTCTTGGAAATCCTCTGCACCATTGTAACAAACAATCCCCCAGTGCCGCTTAAAACCATCATGCCCCGTGCAGTCCTTTACAACATTTCTACAACATCTCTCTCTTCCGTCTTGTTTGGAGATTTGACCGCTGAAACATGTGTAAAGCACCACAATCTGGCATTCAGCGGAGCTGTCAGCAATGCTAACTGACAAACATTTAGTATATCTTGAAGGCCACGTCTTAGATGAACTAAAGAGAACATGGTATTAGAAAATTATCAGCGTGGTGTTTACCCTAGCTGGGTCATTTATTGTGTGTTTCAAATCAGGTGCGGTGTGAGGGGACACCCAAGCGGGGTGTGAGGTTTAATCGCACATTTGGATTAGCATTTGTTGACTGTGTGTTTGCAATGGGAAACATGTTATTACAGTATCAGATATCATTACCACAGATTAACATTAAAGACCATCTGGAGACTGTTTATATTCAGTCATACATAACAATGCGCACTCAAATCTGCAGCTCTAATACGCTCATTTGTTCATTGTAAGCATTACAATAATTGAGAAATCTGACTGAGGTTATAAATGTCGAAGTCTGCTAAAACACTGCCAGGTTTCTCACTTGATCTCACTTACAAACGTTTTCCTCTTGACGTGCTAAGCCAAGCATGGCTAAAACCTGAATAAACAATCTTTCATCCAGTTAATCATTTAAGGCAAGAGCAGGGAAATGAGCAGTATAGAGGGATTAATCGTATGGATTAACAAAATATAATTGCTCCACTTAGAGTTGAACAGATATTCCAGACAGGGAAAAGAAGTTTCTCCTGCCAGCCATCTGAAAGTGACCGCAAACTGCGTAAGTAGACTTGCATATCCTCTGTCTATACCACATTGACCTCACAGTATCGGTTAAATATTTACACAAATTCTTTACAAAGGAACCCCCGAGGGAGACCCGCAGTAAGTATCACATATACACACTTGGAACAACGTAGTAATAACCATTTGGTCTGAACAGCATAGTTTTTCTATTTGTATTTCATTGATTTATGCAGACAAAAAGCTGTAATGTAGTTCTTGCGTGTGGATGCTTTATAAAGAATGAATGTGCACTTATGAATGAATGTGTGTCACTAAGACTGTTACTATTAAAGTCATTCTAGTAAAATGTTTCCCATTAACTTAAATCACAAAACATTTTTAGAACATCAAGTTGTGTTTTGAATTTGATAAGGTTACAGTTTTATTCATATAAAGCCAAAGCACTAGCACTAGAAATGTATACTATGCACATGCAGCACTTTAATCATTTTAACAAACTATGTGCCAGATTTACTAAACAGGGCAAATTAGCATTAGCATTAAATTGAACAATTCCAAAGATATTAATATTAACAAGGTGTGCCACTGGTGTTACAATGAATGGAAAATAATGCAACACTCTATATATCCGCTCTAGCAAAGGAAGTCACTCCTTCCAGTAAAACAAGCTAATCGTAAAGACTGACGATTCTCTGTGGTGGGGCTCTTGTGAGGCACTTGCCAGCCTGTGTGCGGGTGATGAGGCGAGATTGACATTTGGCAATTCAAGCTTCGCAAACCAAGGTTATGATACAGTTCATAACATGGTTTATTATTGATCAGATTGTTTCCAGCAATTTAAATGATATCTGTCTTCCCCCATTCAAGTAGATAGGACTTGCTATGACGTAAATAGCTACACTGGCGCTGTAAACATGGCCGCCAAGTGAAACCACTTCCGTAAAAGGACTTTTTTGCATCGCTACACACTCCCACTTCCTGTCACCAATGGTCGCTGCTGTTTGCAACGAGCCAGTCCAAGCATGGAACAGTGAGGCTGGATCTAAGTGCAGCTTTTAAGTGATTTAATGAGTCTAAAATAAAGTAACATCCAATACCAAAGAAACATAAACAAGATCAGACATGGCAAGGCATAACAGGAACAGAACAAAACAAAACTCAAACACATTCAATAACCAACCCGGACTATGCCAAACACAGGGGTATAAATACACTTTTAAAGATCACAAGGCACACCTGGAAACAATCAGGGCAGGGAAACACAAACGACTACATAGACCATAAAACCAGGACTACAAAAAAACTTTATAATAAAAGACATGACAAAAACACACATAACCCTTACACTGTTGCCCGAAATAGCTACGCTTTCATTGAAATAAATGAGATTGCGTCACTCGGCCACTGCTAGTCGCTGGCGGTCTGAGCGGGACATTATTTTTTTATACTACGCTGTCAACGATTGAACTTCCGAACACAGATGGGTAACAATGCCTTTGAGAAAATCTGCATTTTTTGTGCATGTCATTATTATTTAGATTAATTTGTTAACGCTTTCATTTTTCTATATATAGCATTGAATTTTAGTTCTGTTTATTATGGGAGATATTCTACAATATGTCAAATCTGCTGGTTCTGTCTGGGTTTTATCGCTGTAATCCACTCTAAATAGAGCATTTAGTGCCTTCAATTTATGAACTGATTGTATTCATCACATCTAATTAACTCTTGAAATGCAGTAAAACATCCTTCATAATAGACCTTCAAAACTGATTACCATCTGATGTGCTCCATCCGCTCTGTATCAAATCAAGATGACATATTGACTTTTGATGAGTTATTATGAAATTATGAAGCTTCAGAAGCATCAAATGAAGTAGTGGATCAAAGACAAATAATCTTTGAGCTGAGACAAATGCAAATATTATATCGGATTCAACAATATATTAGATCAGTATTTAATATAATCATCATGTAATCCTTCCAAGTGCTCTTTGTCTACATTTACTCATATGGTATATGCTTTTAACCAGTTTGACCAATCAAAAGCAAATGTTCACCTACATCATACACTATACAATACGAATATCCTGTAAAGAATATTTCTAATTAGCTATAGTATCCAAAATTCATTTTTCACCATTTATTTAAAAAACACAATAAACACATTTTCTAGCAGGAAAAATTCTAATAATCTGAAGTATTGTTGAAGGCATTCCACAAAATACAGGCATTTTGTTATGTACCTTCACCTTGCCATTATTTTCTTCCATGACCTACCATGATCTCTCAAGCAAGGCTGTGATGGGAAAGCCTTAACAAAAATAATTCCTTTACAAGCAGATCCTGCTGCTCCAGCGTCTTCGTGACGGGAAACTCTGTATTTTTATGCTGAAATAGAAGAGTCTGTATACATTGAATCTCTTTGAAAATCACCTGCAGTGGTCAGACATATTTGCTTCCACGGTTGTGACATTTGCACAGATGTGAAAGCACAAGCAAAGGGAAAAAATACAGTATTCCGGCATTTGTCTTGACATAATAAATCCCAGAATTTACTCCACCACACCAATGAAAGTTCCACACTGTATACATGAACCTAAAAACAGACAACTGCATGATTGAAAATAAATTGGTTCAGTAAATGAAAAGAAAAGAGAATTTACGATCTATATATAAATGCTTTAATCCAAATTGTTTCAACGCCTAACCCTAAAACAAGAACCAAGTTTTTTTGAGTATGGAGTGATACAACCATATCTCACAGGAATTCGTAAATATTGTACGAGGTGACTAATTCGTAAAAGATCCCTATTATCCTATTCATACGTTTAGTATTATTTGCTTTTGTGCATTACATACAGTAGATACCAAATTTGAGTGGGTAATTTCCAAAGAGCATGCAGCGCTGAGTGAACTATGTACGTGTTTCCCACCATTCTTTTTAGCCATTTTGCTGCATCTTCACACAAAAATTATATATTTTGATCCACATTTATGGTAGGAAATGTACAAAATATAGTCATGGAACATGATCTTTAGTTAATATTCTAATTATTTTGGGCAAAAAAGAAAAATCTACTATTTTGACCCATACAATGTATTTTTGGCCATTGCCACAAATATACCCTACTTATGGATGGTTTTGTGATCTAGTGTCACATTTGGTTGAAGTGTAGAAGTTAAAACGTTAGTAAAAAGTTTTGAAGTTTTAAAGTTCATGGCATCTTATATAGCACTGCACTGCAACCAAGCACATGTATCTTTTGTATAATGTTATTTTAAACAAAGTCTGCCTGTTCAAGTTCAACAGAATGTGTGTCTCTTTGAAGCATTAGAAATTCTGTGAATATTTTGTAACTCGAAAAAAGAGCTGGACAGAGAATTTTCCCACATGATGTTCTCACATTCATAATGTCAACACATGCACAGGGCTGTTCATTTCCTTGCACTTAGGCGCAAAGTGCAGGGATGAGGAAACGGAAAAAAGGTCTCCATTCAGTGGTCTTATCTCAATTGCTTCCTCAAAACAGGTCAGAGGACCAATCAGTGTAGAGCTGGCCGGTCAGGTTGTTGCTATCTAAATAGGAAGTGCTGTAACATGCCAAGGCAGTAAGGACTTGCTACCCTGATACAGCAGACTTTCAGGCCCACATTTCCTCTATATTCCTGTTTAACAAGTCAACAATCCATCACTTGTATTTGGCTCTCTTCCTTTCGCAAGTTTATGACAGGTCCCTGTGTTTACACACTGCAGAGTCATTTATCAGGGAAATTTCAATCCGAGCAGAAGGTAAACATGAATTGTTTATGTGATGGTATCATATAAGTATGTGTTGGATCTGGTAAGAAAATATAATGTAGAAATACATAAACATTTTTATCTCGGATGGTTGTCTGATTACTTCTATTAAACAAATACTGCTTTTCAGAAAAGGTGATTACAAATTACAAAAACAATCTTTTGCTATTATATATATTTATTTTTCAACAGATGACCAAATGTAAAATGGTTTTTTAATACTTACATTCTCTCACCATTTACACTTACAGCTTTTGTCCTGTATATGCCTTTTAATTAAAGAGTGCATTTATGGTGCCATAAAGTAAAAACAGAAACATCCCAGATATTGTCTTTCTAGAAACTGTCAAGAAATATTTCATATATTCGTATTTCATAAATTTGCCACCATTTGAGTTTTTTATCAATGTTTTTGGTTTATAACATGTAAATCGGAAGATTTAGAGGGCCGTGAAACTTTCTGTAAGCAAGTCAAAGAGGTGAAAGAGGGTTTCGGCACCTTTTCCTGGAAGTGCTTATGGCTCTAAAGGTTGGAGAGCTCTCAGAGACGCATTAATTCTGGAGGTGAGTTCAGGTGCTTGCCGTCTGGCTGTCTGTGTAAAAAGCTGGTATCGTTGTAAATTAAACATAAGCACTGCTAATCTGGCCTTAGTCCAACCTGCGGGACACAAGAAGCCTGCTTATGTCCTTCACAGTGTAGTGTGGCTAAATGACTGCTGCATTCTTTTCTAAACTACACATCTAAAAAAATTAGTATGGCCTAATATTATAATTCACATTGCTTTGGATTTAAGTTTTTACTAATTGAACCATAGTCTTAAAGTATTCTATCTGTGCTTGCATATAATTTAATAGGTACACTTTACCTTTATTCTCCTCTATCCATTAGAAAATGCTTCACAAAGAATTGCAGTCTGAAATGTAAATGAACAATAAAGGCATCACCACAGCTGTCATGCTTCCATGAGTCCACATTATGCACATACAGTAACTGCCTATATACACAGGCTATATCTTCCACCTTGTCACACTAATGTATATCTTTCTCATAAATATGAAAATCTCTTTTTAGAGAGAGCATGTGCAGGGTTGATATTGCCATCTCCTTCATATCCATGAGAGGGAGATAAATCTTATGCTCTTTTAGCTCTAAGTGGCTTTTTTGCTGCATGAATAAATATCTGACACGTTGAGTAGTAAAGCATATAATTTAATGACACTGTGTCAGCCACTTGAAAAGCTGACAGATTACATAGATGAAAAAATGACATTGGCAGTGTTTGAGGCTCTGGTCTATTTTATTTTGAGCAGCAGAATTATGGTCTCAGCACTCAGCGACAAATAAATGCAGCATCTTTGACATAAACACATTCAAGCAGCTGTAAAATGTTATGTGGTTGCGCGTTAGCGATGTCGAAACAATAACCAGGTCCAGTTCCATCTGGCTGGAGCCTGTAGCCTCTGTGAATCAATCAAATAGATGCCAAATGACTCCTGACAGTCACGTTGATTCTCTTCATTGTCTGGAGAATTTAATATAGTGGTTGGTTATATCTGAAATAACAACTAATAATAACATAATGCTACATACTCTCTGTTTTTACCCAGATGACCTACACTGTAAAAACAACTAGTAGGATTTAATTAGCTTTTTTTTAAAGTTTCTTCACACTGTTTATTTAAGTACAATTCACTTTAAAAACAGTTTGTAAAAAATTGGACAAAAAAAAGTAAATCCTACCAGTTAACTAAGGCAGCCAAATGCAGCCCACCAATCATCTTTACTTGGCCTGCCTTAACATTTCAAATAAGTGGAGAGAATTTAAGAATGGTGTGCTTTAATAAATGCATGTCCTGAGTCCAAAATGCAGCTACATTCAATACGAAAGTAATTCCCGCGGTTCATAACAATTGATGTCTTATAATGCAATTTCATTGGTCTGTCAAAGAAACTAAATGTTATTTATAATCGGTAATCCACAGGCACCTATGCACATGAGGATGCGTCCCAAACGTGTCTTGAGCCCCTGAAAGTAACTGCAGGAAGGATTCACCACGTGAACTGTTGTCTCAGATAAGGAAAAAACTGTTGTTTTTATTACTGCATTCATTATGTATGATTTAAAGAGCTATATTTACGAAAATCAGCTGTTCATATCTTTCCAGAACTTGCACTTGAAACAATCTGCCCTTCTAAGTGGTCTGCTGGTGCAGTCAACATCCATTCTTCATCTTCTGTCAATGCCTTTGTCAGGGAAAGAAGGAAGACCCAAGAGGAGATGCGTTAGAGTCACTTTATTTACACAAAGTTATTAATGCAAACAAAGATACGCGGCAGGAGATGTGGAATACTGGATGCACCCGGCGAAAGTCGCCGGGGAATTCCCGGGCATAGATCTCATCCTTGATGTCACTGACGAGCCCCTCTAGGAACCGTGCAATCAGAGCTTCGGCATTCCAGGAGCAGGTGGCGGCCATAGTCAGTAACCGACCTACTGCCCTGCCGCAGTGAGGCAAGGCGTCGATAAGCCTCTCTCCCGACGACTGAACAGTCGAACACCTTGAAATCCTGAAAGCAAACCTGTGCCTCCCACATAACCGCTTCCCACCCGCGAGCCTGTTCGGTAACAAGGGAAACCTCAAATGCCACCTTGGCTTTATCAGAGGAGTAAGTGTAGGACTGGAGCGAAAACACAAGTGCACATTGCGTGTGGAGCGCTCTGCAGAGGGTTGGCTCACCGTCGTACAACAGCGGGTTGTTTACCCGGGGCTCGGGAGGTAGTCCTTGCTTGGGAGGTCGCATCGAGCATATGTGTGCGTTCCAGCTGGGATGAAAGAACGTTCACTAAAATGGACAATGCATCAAACGACTGCTTAGCGGCTGTTAATCCCTCCTGATGGTGGCCCAGTAACGCCCCTGTCGCTCCACGGCCGTGCGCAAAGTGGAAACATCCGCCGGGTCCACACTTGCCAGGAAGTGGGAAGACCCAAGAGCAGATGCGTTAGAGTCAATTTATCAACACAAAGTCAAAAAGGCAAACAAAGATACGCGGCAGTGCAATCGGAGTAATGCAGGAGGAGGCAGGAATCGTAGTCGGGCAGACGTGGGTCGGTCGAGGCGTAGACAGTGTCCGTGGAGGGAGAAGAGAGAGCGTAGTCAGACAGGTGAGGTCAGGCGAATGCGAACATAATCCAGAGAAACACGGCAAACTCTTAGTTGGGTCAGAGGATCGGAGAAAAACGGAGAACCGGGAAGACAACGGCAGAGCGAAAACAACCACCGAAAACAACCACCAGTACAAACTGGGGAAAAAAGGTTAGCAACACGACAAGACAGGGCATGACCAACTTCTATCCGAATAAGGAAACAACACAATGGCAACGGAAAGGACAGTTGATGGAGTATATAAAGCAAGGGAAGGTAATGAGAAAATAAGGAACAGGTGCGCGAGAGCAATAGAGCATGAGTGGAAACAGCTGAGCGGAGAGCGTGAACAGAAGTTAATGGAAAGTCAAACCCGAATCCTGACAGCCTTTCCCATGATCCCTACAGTTCCTTACTCTGGTCTGACGAAGGATTGCAATGGGTTTATTCTCATGTACACCCCTACCTTAACAATAACTCATTGTTTTCCAAAAAAAGCAGCCAAGATATTGTTTGACATATCTCTACTTCAATGGGCCTCTAATATATGGACTACCAGTTCTGGGATGTCTTCTGTCCTGACCCAATAACCCCCTCACCGGGACTGTCTCATCGATATAAGGGAGGTTGATCCAGTGCCCCTATTCTCTCTCACTCCCCGAACAGAAGGCCATGGAGGAGTATATTTTCGAAGCCCTAAAGCAAGGTTATATTTGCCCTTCTCATTCTCCTGCCGCTTCTAGCTTCTTCCTCATGGCAAAGACGGACAGGGGTTTGCGCCCTTGCATTGACTACAGAGCTCTGAAGTTTTGCAGGGTTTCGCACTTCCCTCATCCCATCCGTCCTGGAATAGCTTAGAGAAGCCAAGGTATTTACCAAATTGGACCTCCACAGCTCCTTTAATATAATGGGAATTCGAAGAGAGGATGAATGGAAGACGGCTTTCGTCACTCCCAGAGGTCATTACGAGTAATTGGTAATGCTGTATGGACATGCCAATGCTCCCTCAGTGTTCAAAGACTTCATGCATAATGTCCTCCGAGAATTCCTTCATCAGTTTGGGCTTGTTTATATAGACGATGTCCTCATTTACTCCAAAGATCCCTAAGAACACCATCACGTTGCATAGGTCCTCCAGCGTCAGCAGGAACATCAACTCTTCTTAAAAGCTGAGAAATGCTGCTTTCACCAGTCCTCCATCCTATTCCTTGGCTATAACATCCCCCAAGAAGGGATTACAAGGGATGAGGGGAAAGTGACCTGGCCCATCCCAAACACCATTAAAGAGTTCCAACGCTTCCTTGGGTTTGTGAGCTTCTACCGTAGATTAATTAAGGACTTCAGTACTAGTGTCACTCCCCTCACAAACCTATTAAGAAGCAAGCAGAAATCCCTGTCCCGGAGCCCCTTGGCCACTAAGGTGTTCACCCTGTTGAAAAAGAAGTTCTCATCAGCACCGCTCTTAAATCATCCAGACCCCACCAAGGCCTTCAACGTGGAAGTGGATGCCTCACCTAGAGTGGGAGCGGTGCAGTCACAGCGGCAGGGGACGCCCCCTGTACTCCACCCATGTGCCTTCTATTCTCAGCCCGGCGGAACTAAGTTATAACATCGGTGACAGAGAGCAGTCGGACATCAAACTTGCCCTTGAAGTATGCCGACACTACTTGTAGGGCGCTAATCATCCGTTTATTTTATACACAGACTATAAAAACCTCCAATATCTGCATAACGCCAAACGTATGAACCCCCTGCCAGGGTCAATGGGCGTTGTTCTTTTCCAAATCCTGTTTAAAATATCATACCACCCAGGATCCAAAAACTCTTGTGCCGACACTCTGTCCCGTATGTTCAGCCCCCTGATGAAGAACCCTCAGACAAACCCTTTATTCCTGAGTCCCTCATTGTCTGTCCAATCCAATGGACATACAGTATGATGAACCGATCACAGCGCCCAACACTCCCCCTTCAAGTATGTGTAACACCATAGAACTATAATCATATAACTATAGAACGTCTTTTGCTGTTTGTTCATCATCTGTAAAAGCATTGTGTATTAGTCTCTAATTCAGAGATTAAGTTTAATTTCATTTAATACTGTTACGTTTCTACGCCCAATGTTGAATACGCCATTCTACGTAAGGCTTGGTATTTATACACATGTGAAAAATGTGGTCTGTACAATCAAGTTTGCTGTATGTTGTCAAATTGGATGCTTAATGGCTTAAATCCACCTCCAAGGTTGGTGAATGTTATGCTATTGAGTAATGAAGGAGTCTGTCAAGAAACTAAAATTGAGTTTGAAGATAAAGTTAGCTCAAGATATAGGTTAAGAGTTCGTTCCCTTGGTGTTGTAACGAGGAGTTTTAGGACATGCCAGCCTTTACATGAGACGATTCACGTTTTTTGTTTTAGGGATGAGGTGCATATTTAAACTTAAAATGGTACACATTCGCTGTCGTTTCGTCGTTAACACAAAACATTTAATAATAAAAGCCACACAAAAACCCACAAGGGGCTTACATAAGATAACAGGGGAATATAATAACATGACTGGACTGGACTCGACTAGACACACTTAAACAAGATAAAAATAAAGTCTTAACAACCACAAAACTTCACTAGACTTAACTAACAAGGCACAAGAACTCACCAAACAACTCATAATGAACCAGTACAGGAAAGAAAACACAAGGGCATTAAAAAGGGAGAAATCAAGAGGACGGGAACAGAGACGAGACCAAAAATCCCAAAATCACTCTCTCTAAACCAAACAAGAGGTTCTGTCATGATCCTGCCACTAGACCAAGAGAAACATGACATGATGCGGCAGAATCATGCACATCACTAGCCAGCAGTTCTAGCTTCCTAATACATGTGTTTACATGGACTCTCATAATGCAGTTAATGCCAAATAGTCAGCAACGTCAGGAGTATTGATTACAACAATTAAAAATATTATGTTTTTAAGCCATACACATCTCTAAAAAGTAACTGTCCCAACTTCTGTGGATAAAGTACAACATTTAGTGCAGTGTTTTATGCTTAACTTGTACAGGAAAAAAACATCCTAAAAGCATCCGTTTTACACATTATAATACAGTAATTTCATGTTTTAACAAAAGTTACTAGTAAATTGTTTGTGTTGTTTGAAAATGAATTGCTTTAATGAATGTTCTGTAGATAGAAGCTTATAATTGTAAACTGAAAATGACCCGTTTGACCTGTTCCAAGAAACCCAATTTACAAATTTCAGAACATTTGTATACAGTATGCTACATTTGTAATACATTTCAGGTCTGTCTTATTCGTGTACATAATATAAAAGAGATTTGTTACTCATATCATTTTTGCCATATGAAATGCTAAAACTGTAAAGCTCAAAATATCACAACTACTCAGACCAAACCTTATAATTCCAAGGCGACGGTTTGTGCTTTGCCGTGGTTCGATCCTTATAATTCCAAGGCGACGGTTTGTGCTTTCCCGTTGTTCGATTCTCCCTGGGATGTAGGAGACTGTAAAATAAGTGTTTGAAACCCAAAGGGCGAGAAAGTCTATGAGGGAAAGAGCAACGGACATCACCGGATAGCGCACCCAGCCACCAGGGTAGGGTTGCACCAACCATTCGTAAGTTCTTTCTTAAATGTGAACGTAAAGTTCACACTAGAGGCTTAGTAACTACCAGCTAGTTTGTAACTAAGTCTGTACGTTATTCGTTTGCACCATTGGTCTTAACGTAGCTAGTAGTTCATAAGCTCTCTGTAAAGTAATGCGTAGTCGCATAATATGATGTTTACCTTCAACAATCCAGTGTGAGAAAAAATTGTGTTAAAATGTTGTTAATTTCAAAACTTTCTTGATATAAAGTTATTTCACCTCACATAATAATGGTAAAAATACGTTTTTCTCAAATAGAATAAGGTTGCAACTAACGATTATTTTGATAATCGATTAATCAGATAAAACGTTTAACACAACTGAACTCATTAGCATTCTCCCAAATTTTGTGGATGTCCCCCTAATTAACACACCAAGGCTGATGAGTTGTTTCAGGTGTGTCTTATTAGAAGCAGTATTTATCTTCCAAACGTGGGAGGGAGGGGACTGTTGGCCAAGGAAATCGTTTATTTTTGTGGCATGAAAAGTGAGATATTTGTCATTCAAATGTAGCGAAGTACAGTAAAAAGTACATGTACTTCGTTATTTCGAACCTTCGAACTAAAAATCCCCCCGAATCAGAGTTTTTAGCCACAAATTGGGTTTAACTAATATCATTTTACATTTTGTCAATTAAAACACAACTCCCCTTTAAACTTTAAAACTGCGCAGCTCGCTCTGTACGAAGGGACGCGTTAGACTTTTGAACTGCGCAACTTGTTGCCAGGAGAGACGCATGCATGGAGAGACACGTCTGACTTTAAAACAGCGCAGCTCAGGCTGCACGGAGAGACGCATACATGAAGAGACACGTCTGACACTCTGCAATGCACATGGCAGCTTTTCCTGCATTTCCGCCAGTTGGAATATACACTGCACATATGATGAAACAACCGAACTCTCTGCAAATAATGATGTATGAGTGACACATAGAGCAGTGCGTTATCAGGAGTGCATATCTTATATCTTACTGTGTTGTTTACACCATCTGTCACATATGCACATACAAACTCCTCCTTCACTCTTAACACTCAATGGAGCAATCTGCACGCACCAACATACAGTATATCCATAAATTTTGAGTAGCAAACCTGGAATTCGCTCATGAAGCCAGCTTTCTGTAAACACCATAAGATTGGACTCCCGATATTCAAAGCAGGTCTTTGTGACGGCACGGAGGTCATCCATCTTGGGCGGCAGCAACCTCACGTTGCTCAGGATCACTGAGGGCAGCTGTGGATTTCTGGCTCGTTTGCGCCGCAGCCGGTTCCCGGTATATGGTGCTCGTATAGCCGCTGGCAAATAATCCGGTACTGCATAATGATGATCTCTGAGAGACAGCATTGCCGTCCTGGAATATACCAGTCCTTGATTTTGTTCCCCTGTATGCTTGAGTCCAATGCGAAGCATGGAATAAACATTTTCCTGATGATCAGAACCAAGAGTAGAAGGAGTAGGCCTGAGGCCATTGTTCGAGACTACAAAAAATGCCAACAAACTGCAGGTTTGTATTAGTCGCAAACATCTTGCGTTGCTCTTAGCCATGTTAACTCTACAAACCAGACTCGAATTCCAATGTTTTATACTAAAAACAGTCACTTAACACAAGAAAACCACTAAAACAAACAAACAACAGTAGCTGGAGCCTGTGACGCAGCAGAGCTACGCAAACCGGAAAAGGTCTGCCGACTGCCATGGAAATTGCAGAACTCCTGTTCCAGCGCGTCTTTCGCTACTTTGGCATCCCATAGGACGTCAAATCGGACCGGGGGCCACAATACATCTCCAGGGTGTGGAAGGCCTTCTTCAATACTGGTACTGGGTAATGGGGGATCTAATAAATTAACTGCAATTTCATTTTTGCGTCTCATTGCTCAAGGTTTCCACTGTGGACAAAAAGACAGTCATACAAGTTTAAAATGACAAAAGGGTGAGTAAATGACAGAATCCTTATTTCTGGGTGAACAAACTCTATAGAAAAGTTGATAAATGATCAATAAAATAAAATAACATTTAAAACAATTTAAATGATTCTTTAAAATGTATAATGAACTGAACATAATATTTCAGTTTCTAATTTCATGGGAAGCGTTATTGAAAGCAAAGTTGGTTGTTTTAGTTAGATCGCCATTGAATGGAACCATTTCTGCACAAAGTCAATTATTACCACTTTTTACAGACCCTCAGATATTTTCTCATTCTGCTACCAAGGATATTGTGTAGTATGTTAAAATACTTAGCACTCCCTTTGTTGACTGGTTACTTGGACAACAAGAATGGCAATTACCTGTGAACTAACATGAAGACCCCTGTAAGGGTTTAAAGCTGTAAATGTTGTGTTCATTTGCACTTCTTACTTCCAGTAAGGTTGACCTTCAAGAATGTGCTGCCATCACAAATCAAACAGCTCTCTTCCTGCCCCTGTTTAATTAGTCTTGTCTGAAACCTGCACTAAACTTGTTTCCAGGCAGCATTTCATTATAGTATGTACCCTGTCACATAAAACCAGAAAGTGAATTGTGTTTTGAGTGCAAGGTCTCAATAAGGGATATGCCACATTTCCTCTCAGTGAAAAGCCATTGCAATACATGTCAGGTTTTTAAAACACAGAAACCTTCTGTAAATCCTTTCATTTGTGATTTATTGGCCGAATGAGAAATAATTGCTCATTGAGTAGTTCTTATTGCTGAATATCTAGTCAATATTTAACTAATTCGCTCAAGAGGAGCATTCATTCGACCATACGTAATGCAGCTTTTGAAACATGTTCCTCTAACTTTCCATAAAACCACAAGGTGACTCACTGCTTGCCTATGGAACATCTATTGAAAGTCATTAAGAGCTCTATTGTCTTGAATAAAGGCCAATGCCTTCGAGGGGGTGGAAGTGGGTGACAATGCTTGTGGGTATAAGGGCCGGTTTAAAAACACAATCTATAGAGACCGCTTTACAGACAACCTGTGCCGTGCTGGACTACAGGTGGACAAGAGAAGATTATCTTAGGCGAGGATCAGTTCCAGATGTGCACAGTTTGCCTTTATAAATGACCTGCAGACGAAGGCTCTTAATTAAACCGATTAGCTCCACGTGTGATAAATTTGTTTCCGCAATGATTAGCTAGAAACGATCTGTGTTTACAGCAACATGGGTCGTGGTAGTGCAGGCGAATGTTTCTGTTGATAATACAGTCCAACTGTGGTGGACAGTTGTGCTGGGTTAGTCAGGTTCCAGCATAGAGCTGTGAGCTGTGTAGGCCCACATGTGTTTGCTTGAATTTGGTCCAGAACATCACATATTCCTAAACCTACTCTATTAAACAGTTGACACTGCCTGAAGCAAAATCACACCATATTCTGAATATTTCTTAGGGAGTTCAGAAATGCAAAAAGTGCATATGTGACCCTGGATCACAAAACCAGTCTTAAGTAGCACGGGAACATTTTTAGTAAAAGCCAAAAATACATTGTGTGGGTCAAAATTATAGATTTTTCTTTTATGGCAAAAATCATTAGGATATTAAGTAAAGATCATGTTCCATAAAGATATTTTGTGCATTTTCAACCCAAAATATATTAAAACTTTATTTTTGTGAGTGGATGGCCTGCTACAGTGCCTCAGATTATCAACTTCAAAGGCGATTTTCTCAATATTTCGATTTTTTGCACCCTTTAATTCCAGAGCTTTACACTCTTGTATCTCCACCAGATATTGTCCCATCTGAACAACCCATATATCAATAAAAAGCTTAACTATTCAGCTTTCAGTTGATGTAAAAATCTTAATTTCGAAAAATGTACCCAAAAGACTGGTTTTGTTGTCCAGGGTCACATATTAGCATGATGCAAGTAATTGGCCAAAATCCCTAATTTATTTTTAATTTAATTGAGAAAATAGTCAGCGGTCAAATGTTCCATTACAGTTTAAATCTACATATTCAGTTATTTTTAAATCTACATATTAAATCTATATTTGATACCTACTGTATATATGAATCTATGATAACAGTGTGATGATGAGATTTAAGTTGTGACCAAAGAAAACATAAAACACTTTTTATTTTTGTCTTCAAAGTTGATTCAAAAGTAGCTGTTTAAATTGAGGAATGGCTTTGTTTGGACAAAGCGACTTTCAAATGAGGTAAACAAAAAACTAATTTGCATATTACTCTTATCTACAGATGGCACACCCATGATTTGGCTGCAGCCTATTCAATCATCACATATTTCTTGAAAAACTAGAGTTTCTCAGTCTTATAAGTGATCTGTAGACTTTGTCCAGCTCAAGGGCCCACAGGTTTTTCTGTTCTTATAAACTCTTAAAAAAGGTGCTTCAAAAGGTTGCATAAGGAACCTTTGACACCCGAAGAACCATTCTGTTTTGCAAAAGGTTCTTTGTGGTGAAAAAGGTTCTTCAGGTTATAAAAATGTAGGAAACAGATGGTGAAACAGACCTTTGACAGAATGATTCTTTCTGGAACCAAAAATGGTTCTTCTATGGCATCGCTGTGAAGAACATTTTAAGCAACTTTATTTTTAAGTTTTCTGTACAATTCTGTACTATTATTGTGGTTTAATAAATCACTAATGTTAATCAAAATTAAATGTGATTAATTACTTCAGTCAAGCAGTCACTTTCCAATTCAATTTTATTTATATAGCGTTTTTTACAATGTGTATTGTTCCTAAGCAGCTTTACATGGAAAAATAAGGAAAACGGAAAAAACAGAACAGTACATGGTGTTTATAGAACAAGTTAAATTATTATAGTAAATAATATCTAATGTCAGCAGTCTCCCGGTGGTTTATTTAGCATTAAGTGAATGCTTGGCTGAAAAGATGCGTCTTTAGTCTAGATTTAAATTGGGCGAGTGTGTCTGATCCTCGAATAGTGTCGGGAAGGCTATTTCAGAGTTTATGTGCTACGTATGAGAAAGCTCGACCCCCTTTGGTGGATTTAGTTATTCTAGGTGTTATCAAAAGTCTTGAGATTTGAGATCTTATAAAGCGTGATGGGTTGTAGTGTGATAGAAGCTCTGTTATGTAGGTAGGGGCTAAATAAGTGATTAGAAGAACTTTTAAAGTCAATACGATACTAATGGGTAGCCAGTGAAGGGTTGATAACATTGGGGTTATGCAATCGTATTTTCTGGACCTGGTAAGAACTCTGGCAGCTGCATTCTGAACTAACTGTAGTTTGTTTATTGATGATGCAGGACCACCACTAAGTAGCGGATTACAGTAGTCAAGTCTTGAGGTCACAAATGCATGAATAAGCTTCTGTGCGTCAGCAACACATAATATTTCGTAATTTAGCAACATTTCTAAGGTGGAAAAAGGCTGTTTAGGTTGCTGTCTAATATAACGCCTAGATCTTTTACTGTATTTGTTGGAGTAACAGTACATCCTTCAATTTGCAGGTTATAATCCGAAATATTCGGTTTACGTGTCTTTGGTCCGATAAGTAATATTTCTGTTTTATTAGAATTTAAAAGAAGGAAATTACAAGTCATCCAATGTTTTATATCTTCGATGCACTCTGCCAATTTGGATAGCTGGGAGGAATCATCTGGTCTTGATGAGATATATACCTGAGTATCATCTGCATAGCAGTGGAAGCTAATTCTATGTTTTTTAATAATGTTTCCAAGGGGCAGCATGTATATAACAGCACGGGTCCTAGAACCGATCCCTGAGGTAATTACAGAGTAATCCCTTACTTTACTTTTTCAAGGGAAAAGTAATTAAATAACTACCTACTTAGTAACTAGTTACAACCAACTCTGTTGGTCACACAAATGGTTTGGCTGGTCAGAGCGCATCTAGCGAGCGCCAGCGGGTCGTGAGATCATCAGGGAAATAAAGCAAACAGAACAAAAGGGCCCATTTGATCGCAGTACCTGTTTTGAGGGGCACATCTGACTTTTATTAAAAGCACTTTGAGAGGAAATAATAACAATAATCATAATCAGAGCAAGATGTTCGCTGCCCTGTGTTGCGTCACTCACACTAAAAGTTAAGTGAGACAATCTGCTCGCTGCAAGAGTCATGCTATTCGCAGCCTTTCCTCACAATCACACTGATACTCAGATCTGATAGAAAGATAGCTGTGTTATTAAAGGCTAACACTGGGAACTGTCTATATCAACCACAATGAATGACTATAGTTTTTTTTTTCCTTCTTAAATACATTTATAAATTATTTTAAAACAAAGGTAAATCATCAGGTTCTCATCGACATTGTTAGGTAGCTTTGTTAAACTTAACAGGGAACTATTTAAAACAGGCAGTGAAGCTGTTGCATCTGAAGCTTTGGCATGAGTTTAGAGACCAACTGTGCGCAAGTGTTCACAAGGAAAACTTTATTAGATACAACATCCTCTTTAGAAATAGGTCTTTTAAACTGAAATACTACTACTAGGATTAAAAACAAATTCGTATGAAATTTGATAAAACACAATATTTTGCCTATATTTTCCATTGTTACGATTGTAGGTTGATTTTTATATCTAACCCATATATTATTTCGATTTAAAAAAAGTTATTTTAGATATAACTCAAGCTTCTAATTTGACCTTTTCCAATATTCAGGGTTAAAAGCAAAACCGCGCTGCTCTTTGGGCTGTTTTAATAGTGGTACATGCTTTCAATCACTCAACATGTTCAGACTCTTCTGTGGGGGATGCTGGTACTCCACTGGGAGTTGAGAGCTTTGAGTTTGGCATAGAGAGGGAGGGAGCGAGAGCTGCAGCAGACACTGTCCATGGGTTCAGTATGTTTATTTTCTTTGAGAATGTTTGGTCATATTGCAAATCACGGAAGCCTGTAATGGCTGTTTCTGTTTGTTTGTCACATTTGTTTGAATCTGATTTCCAGAACAGAATTGTCTCATTTGCGTAGATGTTCTAGATGTGTAGATTGCGCCTACGACAGGAATTTCATTTGAAAAGTTTGTTAATTTCTGATTATAATAATTGAGTAATGTCCGGGCTGTTGAGTTGTATTACATATTGTTACAAAACAGTGTCACTCCAAAATGTACAACCAGTGAAAAATAACAGGATTCCCCCCGCTCCAAAATCCCTCCAAAATTGGGGGTTTCTTGGGAGAATATTCTAGTTCCGTTGTGTCGACAGAATAGGGTTTGACTTGAGAACCTGTCATCTCTGACTGACTTGAAAATTCCAATAAAATTGGCGAATAAAATTTGCGTGCCAGACCCCGCCCCGGATATCTGGGTAAAAATCTGAATGCTGAATGTCGAATCTGATGCTGATGACTCGTGCTTTAAATATTGCTGGATTTCTATGACCTGGTGCAGCGGATTGTCCATTCTTGTCAGTGACTTCCCCTGGGCATCTCGGCAGTAACCAGAAGTGTCTAAAAGAGCAAATTTCTCCAGCGCGGCATGTCCCGCTGTGCTTGTGGGTGCAACGCACTCATCAAGCAGGGGGATGGACACGACATCTGCCTCAAGTGTCTGGGTGTCCGGCATGCTGAGGCGGCGTTCGTGGATCCAGAAGTTGCGGTCACAGGTGGCTGTGTTCTTAAGGGAATGGTGTGGTTCATGCAGAGCATCTTTTTTCCTGGTATGTCTCGGTGTGGTTTTTAACTCGACTCTGTCTCCATGACAGCGCGACTGTCAGTGCTGAACTGCTTAAACCTTATCAAGACACATGGCATCCTCGGCGGTTGTGGTCCCCCTTGGGTTGATGCAAATGAGACCGCTCCAGCACTGGCTACAGAGTCGGGTTCCCTGGATAGCGTGGCACAACTGCAGCAGGCGTGTTACCATCATGCCTTTCTGCCGACGCACCCTAACCCCCTGGTCTTCAATTACCTTTTTATAGACATTACCTTTTATCTTAGGCAGGTTTTGAGGCATGCCGTGGAGACCATAAATGCCTCCCTGCAGGGTTGGAGTGCTGTGTGCAACGGGCATGCTGTGTCAGGTCAGTGGACGGGCCCCTGCCAGCGTTGGCACATCAATTGCCTAGAGTTGTTGGCTGTGCTATCTGCACTGAAGAGTGCTCTCTCACGTTATCCTGAGACCCCGGCCCGCTTACGTGCCCAAAGTTCCCACCAATCCCTTTCGGGACCAGGTGTTTTGAACCTGCAGGCGCTCCCCACCGGGGAGGAAGTTCTGGAAAAAGTAGTCTCAATTCAAATTTGCTCCTTCCTCCAAAGGAATGAGATTAATGAAGATTTCCAGTCTGGATTTAGAGCACATCACAGTACAGAGACTGCTCTGATTAGAGTTACAAATGATCTGCTTATGGCGTCCGACCGAGGTTGTATCTCCTTATTGGTGCTGCTAGATCTTAGTGCTGCATTCGACACCATTGACCACAGCATGCTCCTACATAGACTCGAAAATGATGTCGGTATTAAGGAAATAGCTTTGAAATGGCTTAGATCTTATTTATGCGACCGTTTTCAATATGTAGCAATAAACAATGAGGTATCACGAAAATCGAAAGTCCAGTACGGTGTACCACAGGGCTCAGTCTTAGGGCCTATGCTCTTCGCATTATACATGCTACCTCTAGGAGATATAATAAAGCGACACGGAGTAAGCTTTCACTGTTTTGCTGATGATACGCAACTTTATATTTCCTCGAAGCCTCATGAAACACAGCAATTCCATCGAATAGTGGAATGCATAGTCGATATAAAAAAGTGGATGAGTAGCAATTTTTTATTACTGAACTCGGACAAAACTGAAGTGTTACTTATCGGACCGAAAACCGCCCTACGTAACAACCAAGAACTGCTTAACTATTGATGGATGTTCCATAAAACCCTCATCTTTAGCTAAGAATCTTGGCTTTATATTCAATAGTACTCTGTCATTTGAGAACCAGGTCGCCAACACCTGTAAAATTGCGTTTTTCCATCTTAAAAATATATCTAAACTACGTCATATGCTGTCACCATCAGATGCAGAGAAGCTTATACATGGCTTTATGACATCAAGACTAGATTACTGTAATGCACTATTAGGTTGTTGCCCTGCAGGCATATTACAAAAACTCCAATTGGTTCAAAATGCGGCAGCTCGAGTTCTTACGCGTACAAAAAAGTATGAGCATATTAGCCCGGTTCTGTCAACCTTGCACTGGTTACCTGTAAAGCATCGCATTAACTTTAAAATCTTGCTTATTACCTATAAAGCCTTGCATGGTTTAGCTCCTCACTACTTGAGAGAACTTCTAACGTATTATAGTCCATCACGTGCACTACGCTCTCAGGTGTCAGGTCAGTTGGTAATACCTAGAATTTCAAAATCAAGTGCAGGCGGCAGATCATTTTCCTATCTAGCGCCTAAACTTTGGAACAGTCTTCCCTGCACTGTCCGGGAGGCAGACACACTCTGTCAGTTTAAATCTAGACTAAAGACGCATCTTTTTACTCTTGCCTACACTAGACTATCATAATATATATATTTCAAAGATCTAGGCTGCACTAGTTGGATCAACCGGAACCAGGGACACTTCCAATAACATCTGATGCATTTGTTGCATCAAAGAGTGCAGAACAGTACTCTACTCTCAGCCAGTCTTGTCTCATTGTTCCAAGGTTACCAGAGCGGGCAGGACGCAGTCCAAGGTTACCGGAGCGGGCAGGGCGCAATCCATTCCCAGACCTGACAAATGCTGGACGAAGGACGTGGTGACTCTACAAAACTTCAGTCGCTATTAGATTATTAATGATAATTTTAAATCTAACTTTGTTTTTTTATTTTGCCTTGTTGTGCAAGCACTGTCGAGCTTGTGCAGAGGCTGCAGTTTTTGCCAGAGGGGAACTGGAATCCCCTGGTTAGGCCTGGTCTCCCTCTGAGTTTTTTTTTCTCCTCCAATGGAGTTTTGGGTTCCTCGCCACCGTTTGCATACTGTTTTGCACTGTTTGCCTGGCCGGGGGGGCTGCTAGAATTTGATAGTCTTATTTAATTAACACTGCATATAGGAATTTATTGTGTGTCTGATATTTGACCTTGTTTTGACTTCCATAACCTTTTATGTTTTACATTTACATTTATTCATTTGGCAGACGCTTTTATCCAAAGCGACTTACAAGTAGTTTTATACAGTGTCACATTACTGCAGAGCAATCAGGGGTAAGGTGCCTTGCTCAAGGGCCCTTCAGTCATGACCGGCTGGCACTGAGATTAGAACCGGCAACCTTCTGATCACAAGCCCAACACACTAACCATTAGGCCACAGCTGACTGTAAAAAGCGCTACATAAATAAAGCTGACTTGACCCAACCCTATGCACGTTGTGTCCAGTGCACGCACTGCATTCTTGGGCCGCACGCAGAACTTCAGGAGCTCTGAGCAGCTCTTTGTCTGTTTTGGAGGTCAGCCAAAGGGGAGGTCTGTCTCCAAACAGGTTGGCGCACTGGATCGTGGACGCCATCACTACGGCTTACCGGTACCCAAGATCGACCGTGCCAGGGGTGTGGCCTCTTCGTGGGCACTGGCTCAGGGCGCCTCTCTTATAGACCTATGTAGAGCTGCAGGTTGGGCTAGCCTAATACCTTCGTGAGGTTTTACAGCCTCCAGGTGAGACCGGCAGCCAGTGGAGTGTATGCCTGCAAAAGCTCCCCCCCCCTCCTTGGGTGGGTAAGTGCGCTATTCAGCCTCCCTTCTTACCACAATTGGGTGAAGAATAGGCATTCCATCCATCACTAAGCTCTTCCTGGTGGCGGGCTGGGCGGAGCAGCCATGCCCCCTTAGTCCGAGTGTTACCTGAGCATCTAACGGATAGCTCTAATTGTACCTAGTGCTCCACACATAGTAACTCCCCCACAGGGCGGTTCCGTCATATGTATCCTCATGATCTGGCTCCCATGCTGGTGGCCCGTGACCTCTCCTAGGTGGAGAGCCTCCACCTCTCGCGGCACTCCCTTACAGTCCGCACAATCTCCCATGAGTTCTCCCCTATTAAAACTCATCCCTGTGGTAGGAAGTGATCTCCCTAGCGCGTTTTCTCAGTGAGGAAATAGCGCTTTACAGTCAGCGTTGATCCCATAGAGATTGTGATGCGGCACAGTGCCGTGGCATTTTCGTAGGAACCCCATTCTGTCGACACAATGTCAAGAGACCGACAGAAAGGGAGCTTCTTGGTTACGTATGAGGGGAACCGATGTTTTATACGTAACAGAGACGTTATCCATTGTCGTTATGTGGTTAAGAATAAAAATAATGTGATTTGGTGTCATTAAACTCACTGTGTTCCATCTTTAGGTAATTCTTTAGGTAACACAATTAGTTCAATAGTTCATTTTGGAGAAATAATTTTGTTGTGTAGGACAGAGGTCTTTTACTATTTTCAGGCCCAGTGCCCTTTGGCGGATAGAGATGAAGCAAGGACCCATTGTTAAATATTGTATTAAAAAACTTTTTTACAGAATAGCTGATTCTACAGCCCCAGACCTCCTAAAAAGACTCCTGGTCCAAGTGAAAAGAAGTAAATTTACTATTAATTTACGTTTACGCACATTTACATTTATGCACTTGGCAGACGCTTTTATGCAAAGCGTCTTACATTGCATTATACTATAAATGTTTGTTTGTTTGTTGTTGATGACATGCTCTTACCACTGAGCTACAGGGAAGCTAATTATAGACTTATTTTGTATATTGTAAATAAAATGTTCTATTTATAAATTAGCATATTTTATTTGTGTTTTGATTTTGTAATGATTATTTTATCAGAAGAACTAAGGCAGAAAAAACTTTTTGTGATTTTATTTTCCTGAAAACTATTCAACTCGCATAAGACTGCAAGATCAATATCTCAGACAAAATCTCAGAATATCTCCTTTTGACACCGAAAAAAGGAGTCTGCTACAGATCTGAAGATTTCTTTACACACCGTCTTTTCTGCAATAAAAGGCACGTCTTTCTCTTTCTTTTGGAGAATACAAGGATGTTAAAGTGCAAAGAAAGAAGCAAAGAGAGGAGTGATGGTGGGAGTTTACATTGTTCACCTCTGAAGATCTAATTTAGTTTTGTCTCCTTTTCAGAGACTTTGTTGGACACACATTGGTGTGCACATACACAGACACTCACCGCAATGTGAAAGTCTGGGAAATGTCAACAAACACTGGTCTTCTCAATAGTTACTGGAAAGGCCACCAGTACAGAGACATGTCCAAGCATTTGATTCAAGGCGCCATGTCATACTTTCAATACCCATCATTTAAAACACATGAACTTTGCAAATAACATACAGTCACATTTCTGATGTAGCCTTTAAAAGAGTTGTTCTTGTTGAAATTCTTACATGGGGCCAGCTGTGCTATTTGTTAAAATAGGTTTGCAGGTTTTATTCATATTGAAGAGTGTTACGAGATGAAATAATGGCGAGCTGAATGCGCAGATGTGTTCTGTTTGAAGTGAACGAAGAACTCAGAAGGTCATGATGGCAAACAGCACCACTCGCTCGCTCTCATTTAATAGCTTGAATACTTTGGCAACGTAAGATCAAATGACATTGCATGTGAAACAAGAATTTGATTTGTATTTGCTTGGTTAACTCCAATGACGATCTACTTAAACATTTTTCAGCCAAAGCTGGTAGGATCATTTTCACATATGGGTCAAACAAACAATGGGTTGCCATGATATCTTGACATCTTCGCTTAGAGCCAAAGAGTTCTGATGACATTTAACATCATTTGGATGCGTCATCCATTTTCACACCCAGTCGCAGTGTCACGAAAAAAGCACAATGAAACATTTGCAGAGGAAATTGGAAAACAAGAGTGTTCAATAATGTTCATGAAATAATTCATATTCAAATTCACATTTTCAAATGTTTTCAGATGTTTTGTCATATACTAACTGAACAGATGTTCTGTTATAGAACACGGTTTACGGAGCCTGATGTTTATGACACTCACACTCATATTATTTATTTATGTCTATTAGATTGAACCATAACTCAGGGGTTCTCAATCCTTTTGACCCCCATTGTATTTAACAACATTCAAAGGGCCCCTCCAGTTCACAAAATAATCTTAATTTCTACCCAATAAAGTATTTTTGAGTTTAACAGTAAATGGAAAATCATAATTTATTATAAAAATCCAAATCTTGGATGTTGTCTAATTTTTTATTATTTGTCATTCTGAGCCCCCCGGGAAGTCAGCCGGGGCCCCCTTGTGGGCCCTAAACCCCCTGTTGAGAATCACTGCCGTTCAGGATGACAAATATATATTTTTTTAAATAAATAAAAAAATATATATCTGTTTTAAGCCCCTGTTTTCACATCTCATCGTTTGAATTTATTCAGTGTGGACTGAGTTGTCTGGAGTTGCATTCTCTGGTTCAATTGCTCTTTTGAAAAAGCATGGCCAATCAAAGATGACACGTCTGTCACAAGCATTGGTGTAGAGCTGTTTATACTCTGACAAATCAATAGAAAAGATTTGTGTTGCATTTACTACTTATAGTTAATAAACACTGTAACATTTTTTCAAATACAATGCAAAATAAAAAGTAACAGTTAATATAAACAATACATTAACAAGCACTGAAACAACATTTATTTACAATGAAGTGGTTAATGTATACATTTGTTAACTATACATATTTATTTGTAACAAATAAAAGTATAGACAATGGAGACTAAAGAATAACTTATACCTTGAATCTTTAAGGATGGTGAGCTCATGACACTCATTAAAAAAGATAAAAACTATATTTATCCAGGTGCTCATTATGCACTGCTTTGAAACTATAGAGACAAAATGAATGTGACAGCAGTCTCAAAGGAGTTTTCCATCTCAGTGAGACGTGCAAGCAAAGAACAGTCTCATTTTTTAAGGCTGTGATGAATAGAGTCAGAGGCACCTGTTCCGATTTGATCCGCTGCTACTTTTAGCCAGTGTTAGATCATCTTAATGTCTTATGTTCCATTATGTGGAAAAATTCACACCTTTTATATCAGATCAAGCTCAAGTGCACTACAGAGCTAAAAGATCCAGTATTAAAGAAACTGGGTACATTTTTCGACTTTAAACATCATGCTGGTTCCAAAGGGATTTTCAGATTCACAGAATGGGCTTATTTCAAGTTTAGAAAATTCACTCCTATTGAAGAAATACATGTATGAACCATTTATGAGTCAACTGAAAGATGTTACTAGTGATTAGAAACAAATGAGTTTACAGTTTAACAGTGAAATACACCTGATGTTATATATCCTGCCTAAGGGTCTGATGGTCAAAGTGCATGACTGAATTTAGAATGACCTAATGGCCATGAGTCATTCTTAACCATAGGGTACATGATGCTCCCTGCCAGACCAAAACTACATACTTTATGTCATACCTTCTATAAACTTCCCCTGACAATCGAAAAACATGAAATTTGAAATGTCTTATAAAACACAACATTTTAAAGAACATTCTACACCTTTGAATGAATGGTTTAGGAAAAATGTTGTCATCATGCATTCCCCCTCGTGTCTTTTAAAACCAATATGACTTTCTTTCTCCGGTGGAACACAAAAGGAGGTAATTATAGCAGAATGTCTTAGCTATTCTTTCCATACAATGACAAGCAATTGTGAATGCATAAGTCCATGAGTCATACAGATTACTTTAATAATCCGTTTTTGGGGCTTTTTGGCTTAGAGTGGCTTTAATTGTATGGAAGATATCAGCTTGAACATTCTTTTGTGTTTTAGGAAGAAAGAAAGTCATACTGGTTTGGAATGACATGAGTTTGAGTAAATCATGAGAGATTTTTAATATATTACATTTTTCTTCTTAGATTTTATCCAAATTAGTCTTTCAAACTAGTAGTTGGACTTGGTTTTATTTCTACTGTGGTTTATAATGAAAACAAAAATGTCAGTGGCTGCAATTGTTTGACACCAAAATTCCAGTTTCAAAGGCGATTTGTAACATTTTTCGTTTCTCGACAAAGTAAGTAAAGTGAAATGCCTTACGAATAATCAAATATTATCAAGCAACACACTAGAGGTACAACTCTGTGTCATCAAAATATGCAAATATGTACGTGGTAACATTTCACCATCCCACCCCGATTTCACTGGAATGCAAATATCCAAAGACAGGTACCGTGGGGAGAGCATGAGCAATGTTTTAAAGAGTTGAGTATCGTGTTTTGAAAATATTTAAAACATACAGAGTGCATTCTTGGACGTGCCCCCTGACAGCGCTGGATGTTTGGCCTTGTTGTACAGCAGACACCCCCTGTTGTTTTGTACCTCTTCCTCTCGGAGCAATCTACAGTATGGGGTAACACATTTGGCAACATTCCTGCTTCCTTTTAAAGAGGCCATGGCAATGAACACATATGCATGTAAAAACAAACTCGCAGGGACAGGTTAATAAGACCCACAGTCCTCATAGGATCTAGAAGGAGGCAATGAGATTTTGGAATAAAGCTGAAGATTATGAAACCTAGAAAGTGTAGGAGATAAGCAATGTTTCAAAGTAGATTAGTGAGACTCCATAAAATTCAATTATACAGGACGTATAAAACTATTTGTTTCCCTTCAACATTTGCAACTTTCACTGTAGGTTCAAGTCCGAATAGGGCCGAACCGGGAGCACAGAGAAAGGCTTCAGAACTGTTCTACGAGTCCACTTGAGTCCAAATAAAATAAAGAATGTGACATCGTTAAAGTAATGAATTTCGGAACAAAATAATAACGACCCAAGTCCATTACTTCAAATTGCGTTGCAGACATTCCACTAAACTTCCTTTCACCTCCGAAGAGCAGACGCAGCTCCATTCCCTTGAGAGCACATTAAAAACAACTCCAAGTGGTTAGGGGTTTGTTTAAGTCCAAAATATTCCCTTTATTAAGCCTTTTAAAGGACGTGGAAATGTGAATTGTAGAATAAAGTTAGAAATGGGACTTGTGACTTCATTAGTCTAGTGATACTTGCCTCTGGCCAATGAATGACTTAACGGCCCAGCATGAGAGGTTGACTGCCTATATTTCTTCTGACGGAATGGGTAAGCTATTACAATTGAAAAATTAGGCCATCTCACAGGATGCTCCGGCGAAATTTTTCTCACGTTCAACGTCTCACGAACGCTGCTTCATTCATTTGAGTTCATTATTCAAGCAGATTTTGATTCTGGAGCAATAATGCAATGGGAGAGGAAATCGGCCGCTGTTCCACATTTCTAATGATGCATTTGAGAATACACCCATCCAAAAGAATGGATTCAGAGTTAAGATTCTCCAATATAATGAGGGAGTAGGATCCAAGCGAGCCTTGCTCTGGAATGACTGTGGTCTGAGCAGCAGATACAGGGCTAAAGCAAAGAGACAAGCAGATCTCTGTTTAAACATCCTCCAAATGGCATGCAACGATGTCCCACGGACGAAGAGAAACACTGCCTGTTGACACTGCGTGTGCGGTAGACGTCTTTACGTCAGAGATTCTCCGGCTCTTTTTTCACCTTTTTCCGCAAATCTTTGTTTATTTGAACGCTGTATTACAGCTTTCCATTGTCGGGTACTGTCTACATTCTGTCCCGTGAGAAATTGTACAAAGATGGCAGCGTCGGCAGAAAGGATGGTGTGAGGTCTCATATTAAATCTGCTGTTCAGGCAAAAATTGTAAATAACATAATTTACTCACATCATTCTTCACTGGTAACCAAACATAGGCAGTACCCCTTCACTTCTATAGTATGGACACAAAACCAATGCAAGAGAGTGGGCATCACTGTTGTTCTTTAAAATATGTTCTGCAGAAGAAAGAAACTCATACAGGTTTGAAATGACAAGTGGGTGAGTAAATGATTACAATTTAATACATTATTTGTGTTTTGATTCGGAAAATGAGGGGTAATGGGATTTGAGCAGGTCAAGCGGAAAACCCTCATCTCCGAAATGATTCAACATTCAACCTCGAACAGCACAAACAAGGGAAACACAACCATGAATATTTAATGACCACACTATTCCAAAACCCATTTTTCTATTAATCACTATGAATTCTTACTTTAATACTACGCGGTTTGTATTTTCCACCATTAATGCAAACTAAGTGGAAGATGTGTGATATCATTCTCCAATGTCTCCACAGTTTGTTTATTAATAATACAATCTGCACATTTATTCCAAGGATTTTCCCTCGATAAGAAAATCCGCTGAGGATATACACCCAGGCAAATAACAAGATGATTTGGAACAGAGACCGTGTTGTATACACTAGATAAATGAGACATGACTGCTGACATATTTTTCCCCCTTTGGCAAGACATTTCTCCGCCTGTAAGTGAGATAGGAGGAATGAGTTTGCACATTTGGACCGATGCGTCAAAATTACAACCATGACTATCTTAATTGTGTCCAAATCAAAAAAATTAAAGTATGGTTTAAGTTACTTGGAAGGCATAATGGAGTTTATTGCATAATCCTTCACCACACAGCCATTTGTCGAAGCACACGGGGGGAGGGAGGGGGGTGCACACCAGCGCCCGGGCAGAATCCTCACAGGTTGCCGGGATGTAACTGGCTGTCCTGCTGTGTGGCATGTTAGGCCAAAGGTAAGGGTAAGGATAATCTGTGTCATTACTGGAAAAATTCCAGTACCCTTAAGTGTACTTAAACACTCCTGACTGTCCAAGCATTTCGTCTGCGGGTGAAACAAAAAGGCAGGCAAACAAGTCTCCTCGTGAACAATCAGTGTTGGTTCAGGCCAGGCAGATTTATGAGGCTTCGTGGACAGTCGAGCAGGTCGAGGGCACCGCTGGCTAACCTCAGGGACGTTCTGCTCAGCGGGGTCTCGCAGCCAACGCGAGGGGCTCAACAAGCCCCAGCTGAGAAGGGAGCACTCAATAAGCCCACTGCATTCCTTAAAATTCTCCAACCAACATGAACAGCTGTGGGCAGCGACGTCTGCATCTAAGCTCTGTACTAACAGTGAAACCCAATATAAAAGAGCAGGCAGGGTGATTCAGGCCTTCAGCATGTGTTCCACTCTGATCAGAGCCTGAACAGAATACTGCCAACAGCACTTATTGTGACCGTTCTTACCAAAGCGCTGTTGGATGCTTTGATCAATGCTAGGACACAATAAAAACTCACTGACACTGAAACCCTGACACAGTCAGGTTTTTTTTATTTTACAGTCAACAATACCACTCCAAAATTGTATTCTTCTAGAACGGACATTTTATGTTTCTCTGATGGATTTGCCATTCAAAACTGTGAGTAATAACCGATAGTAAGTACTTTCAGACCCTTTGATGCATGAACAATTCATGCAGAGGAAAGATTTATCTTACTGTTCAAAGCAACATCAAGAATATTCATTCCTCCTTCGAATGACATGTTTTTTGCTTTTATCTGGTCAATTCAAACTGGTTATATAAGAAATTTATGAATAAAGAGACTTTATTGCATAGCACTGAAATCCACACAACTGAAGACTCATTTAATAGTAGGCGATTATTTAAATGAGACCAAAACTTCAAAACGTCTCCAGTTAATGTCGAAAGCGGGAACGAGACATTCCGGATAGCTCCACTACGGGAAATATTCCTTTCTCCACTTTCCTGAAGTCTTATTGCATAACGACAGTATTAAAACTGGCCAATAGTCTCAAGACATGCAACAGTATGCAAATACTGACGAACTCCCCTGGAGGAAAAATATGGTGCACAGCTACAATACCTCAGAATCTATGAGTGAAGGGCTGCACGGCTGATGAGCGGCGAACACTGCGGTTTACGCAATGTATCGTTCCCGCTTCTCAGGGAACCAAGGTTAAGGTCTCTCAACATTGCGTATTAATGGGGTTTTGACTAGAAGGGTACACCTACCTCAACTGGGCATGCGCACTTCATTAGCACATATTCTTGGTAACGCTGAAGTTGATTCATACTTTTTTATTATTGTAAGGTAAGGTTCAGGGTTGGAGTTTATATAGGCGTTAGCTAATGTTATTTATTGTAATTATATGGAGAGATTTTGCACCACTTCCTGCCATGCAAGGAAATATCCCTTCTAGCAACAACCGATTGCCCTGCTATGGGAATGGTAAACAATCCCGCCATGAGAGTAGCAAGATCAGAGTGACCAATTGGGATAAAACACACCAAGCACTGGGTAATGCACACAGATTCAACCAATCACGAAGTCACCCTAAGCGCCCACAGCTAATTGGCTGAGACTAATGAACTGCAAGTTCGGGCTCATGATAAATTTGCATATTCAAGCCAGGGCAGACTAAGAGCCAGCACGGAATCCCGGTTGGGTATAACATTGAACTTAAAAGTACACCAAAGCACAGAGTCAACAGCAACATGGTAACAACTGTGCAGCATTAGCGATCAGCAGCTAGGAGAAAAAGAGCATTTAGCACTCACCGACAGGACTTAAGACGCCAAAGAGGTCCAACCTGTTGAACCTGGCGAATGTGTTCTGCGAAGACCAGCCAGCCACACAGCATATGTTCTGAATAGATGTGCCCTTAGATCAGGCCCACGAAGAGGCAAAAGCGGTAGTCGAATGAGCTCTGATACTAAAAGGACAGTCCTGTTTCTGACTCTCATACTCAAAGGTAATAGCAAGAGAGAGCCTCTGTTTATAGACCACCTGTCCTTAAGTACCCCACCATAGCAAACGAATAGCTGGTCAGACTGCCGAAACCCGGCCGTACGTTCAATTTAAGACCGCAAAGCCCTTACCGGGAAAGGGTTTGCTCATTGTTTGAGTAACAGCTGAATTACACATCATATATACAAGGCAAAATCTATAGGAAAGGGTTAGCTCATTGTGTGAAAAACAGCTGATTACACAGCCTATATACAAAGAAAAAAACCTGGAAACCTTAGCCTGGAAAACCTGCAGCAACGGCATTGCATGCAAAGCGGAAGCCTCTACCCCAAAAGAGGTGTAAGCCTTGTCTGTTATGTGGATGGTGAGCCTGCAAGGTTTCAACGGCAGGGCTTGTTCCGTGCCCAACGAGTTGGAGGAAGGGCACAGATGAGCGGCGAGAGTCTCCTCGAAAGGGGGCAAGCGCAAGTAACCGTGGGCCTCAGCCCCGTCCACATGGGCTAACATGGCCTGCATAGCAGCGTGAACCGGCAGACCACAATTTCAACATGTGTTTGAGGACATCGGGAAAAAATGGTTTACTCCTTTTTGGTGCAGCCTGATGGTGGAACGCTAAGAAGAACCAGTAGTCAAACTTACTTTTAGCCTACTCCTCTGGAGAGGTCCAGTTGAGGACATGGAGTCATCGTTCTCCTCAACGGCGAAGGAAACAGCAATAGCAGGCGGGGGCGAAGGCTATCCCCTACAAAAAGGACTGGGTAATGAGGCAACGAGAGATGACAGCGGCACTGGGCCGGGTCGTCAGTCCTACCTCATGGAATGAGGGGGCAGCATTGTGCCTCGACCCGAAGAGTCCACAAGCAATGTTCCTGCAATGTTCCTTCCTTGCAGAAGACAGCCTCAGCAAGCATGCCCAGCCAGGCAATGCAGTGCTCGTGGGTCTCCGGCGGGTCAATGGGGCAAAGACAACAGAAAAAAATCGGATGCGGTGAAGTCTCCAGTTGCGTCTTAAACGATGGCAACGTGAAAGAGGGGATTCTGAGGTAATGACGCTATGCACCGTATTTATACTGCCAGGATGGTTAATCAGTATTTGCATACTGTTGCATGTCTAGCGACAATTGGCCAGTTTTTTAACTGGTGTTATCCAATAAGACTTCAGGGGATATATGCAATGTTGAGAGACCACTCTCGAAAACGGAACCTATACATAAATCTTTCTTCTGGTGACCACAAAATATTATATTTTGAGTGTAGGCTATGTGACCCTGAACAACAAAACCAGACTAATGGGTCAATTCTTTTGTATTGAGATTTATACATCAAAGTGATTAAATAAGCTTTGCGTTTATGCAGATATTTATAACTCTGTAATCTAGTCTCACAAAAATAAAGTTATATATCTTCATGAATTTTCAAAGATCATGGAACACGATCTTTACTTAATGTACCCAATAATTTTTGGCAAAAAAGAAAAATCTATAATTTTGTACAGAAAATTGCCAAAACAAATCCCGTGCTACTTATGACTTACCATGGTTTTGTGGGCCAGGGTCACATATGGTTTGTTTTTATAGGTGTACTTGTGGCTATACAATGGAAGTTAATTGGGGCCAGTGTTGTTTGGTTACTAACGTTCTTCAAAATATCTTCTACTGTGTTCTGTAAAATAAATAACGTCATACAGGATAGAAATTTCTGTGTAAAAGATAAAACAATTACAATTTTGGAAAACAGATCTTTTAGAACTGAGTTATTTATCAGGACTAAAGTAAGTAACTCAATTTCATCATTCGCATGCACAGCTATGAGGATCTTCTTGCTTATTTGAAGTCAGATCTGAATAATTCAATCACTTGCTAAATGCAGACTTACTCTAAACAAATCCTTCAATCAGCGAGTTGTTGATTCGAGAGCCGTCATTGGATCATACAGTATTTTTTAAGCTGAATTCAACAAGCACATAATAATCGTTCATGAATGACTTTGCTATTATGTCTTGGAGCGGGCATTCTTCAGACTAAATACAGTATATGGGCATATAGTGAAAAAGATAATGCAATGTTTTAAACAATATATTTCCATACTGTATATTGAAACCAAGCGCTTGTGATTTTCTTCATAGGTTGAATGACAATTCCTTAATGCATTATTCAATATATTGTAATAAATTTACAATGTATTATTCTTTATTGTATTAAATACTGTTTGAATTGATTTAATATCTCGGCAGTTAATATAGAAAAAAATATATTTTCTTTTCAAAAGGGTATTGTGTTTGTTTTATGAAATGTAGTTAGGTAAAATACAAAATACTGTAATAAAGTACAGACGATGCACATAAACATTGTTACTATCCACCACTTGGGGGAAAAAATGTAAAGTTTAGAAATGTTTAATTTAGTTTCAACTATGTTTAAACAGAATCCTTATGCCCTATCTCTGGATGTCTGTTTTTCCTTGTGACGACACTCAGCAAACCAATGATTGATCCTTATACTTCATTGCTTGACTACTTTTAAGTGCTTGTTTTGATCTATCGTCACTTACTTTATGTGGCAACTTCACCCAGATGACCTCACATGTAACCAGCACAGATCTATGCCAAAGACAACGGCAACCATTATTAAACTGACACTCACTGGACATTCCACAAAACCAGTCAGGATACAAACTTCCCCGACACACTCCCTACTTTAAATTGTCTTAAGACAATACACAGAATGACGTCCACAGAATAACAGCACATTTTGGCTGAAATGTATCACACCAAGAACATTTCACCCCGGGTGAAGCGGATTTGTATAATTCAAGTCGTAGTCTAGTGGACTTGTTTTTCTTCTGGCGTGTTAAAGATGAATGATTTTATGCTTGCCGGCGGGTCAAGAGGGGGACTTCTGGCTTGTAAACTTCTTAATATCATTTGTCCATTGTAAAGATAATTCAAGTGTAGACGAATTGGCAAAATATAGCCATAGTTCACAGCCAAATCAGGTCTCGGCCAATACCATCCCTGTCACGGACAGGAAACTCAAGGCGCCCTGTAATCAATATGCGTTTCACATCTCAATGGAAGAGCGAATTCCTTCCACGAAACAGTATCCGTTATATTAGCCACTACGGAGTAAAACAACAGAGGCAGAGACATTCATCAAAACCGGGCTGAAAGGGTTTCCTCACGCCTTGTTCTCTCCTAAAATTTTGGTTTGATATAAGCCCAGAGATGAGCGGCACACCCCTGCATGTTCCTTTGTCCAGATGAAAACACAACCTGAAACTGAAGTGCTGAAATATGCAAAGCAATACTCAAGGTTCCAATGACACGAGAGCTAGTCCAAGAACCACAGACACTACAGCATGTTCAATCACCAGACGTACAGCAGACCCCTCAAATGGAAGCAGATGTTGGACTTTGAGGCATCGGTGACCTAAAGTGCTCCGCTGGTCCACTAGTTAACTACAGCTACACAACCAACTCTGCTTTCTCTAAAGGATGTTCTTCATATCCCTCAATCCATCATAAAAAAATAAAAAAACATTCAAAGCAACAGGCATGAAGAAACGCAAATAATGTCCACCTTTCTCTATTCCAGACTCATGGGTACTTCCAGCACCCGATTCTCGATTCCTGTTAAGTGGGCAGATGGTTGAAATCTTGCATTATGTGTGCGTGTCTGAGAACGTCGTTTTAATAAAATGATTGCAGATCAAAGCATAGCTAGTGTTAGAATTAATCAACCGAATGTTTCTTAATGTAGATCATTGGGTTAAATGTGTTTATATGACATACCTATCACAGAAAATGGACATTCTTCTGCATTAACTGTGTTTGATGCAATGCCAAGAAATTCCTTTCCTATCAACAACTAACATGTGATGGAAAGAAATTCACATCAATGAACCTCAAATAGCGTGTGTTCAGAATTGCAGTGTTATGGTTAGGATTGTAAGTTAAAGAAAATATTTAGAAATTGTAAATAAAGCAATGGACAGTCATTTTAACCTTTGTGTTATTGTCAAGACATGTTGGTAGCTGTTTGTGTAAAGAAATCCGCTAACAGTACGACTAACTGGAGAAAATACAAAAATGTCTTGTAAAGAGCACTGGTGCCACCTAGTGGTGCTGTCAGTTTTTATCTCTAACACGGTTTACCTTCAAAATAAAAATTCTCAAATGTTTTACTCATTTCAAACCTGTATGACTTTCTTTCTTCTGCAGAACAGATATTTCGGATAATTTTGGTAACAGAAACCTGTTGGTCCCCAGTGACTTGCATTTGTTTTGTGTCAATGGGTATCAACTGTTTCTTGTTACCAACATTTTTCTAAATATCTTCTTTCGTGTTTTGCAAAAGGAAATCACACACGATAAACATGACAACAGGGCGAGTAAATGATGACATTCTCCGTTAACGTTTTTGTACCTCAATATTTTTCTGTAACTAATGTGTCGTCTTCTTGAAAGTAATGCACACAGCTTAAACGGACGTTGCTGTGTAGAGACTATCAAGAAATCTAAACATAGACACCATGTCAACCTTTATAGTCAATGTGGTCTAGCCACCACTAGACTATCCGCTGTCTTTAACATACCAGCAATGGTTTTGGATGCCAACTTTCACGCATATCAGGTGCTCAGAAAAGGTAGCTTTAGAGTTTTTACAATGTGCACATGCAGTTGGTCACAAAAGGAAAGGTGGAGGTGATGACAGAATCATGAAATTAATACCTCTCTGGAAACAAAAGATCTCCATAGTAACCAGAAGTGCTACCAATGAAACAGTGCAATATAATATCCTTTCTAAAGCACACCTTGATGTGAACCTTAGAATGTAAATGATGTACACTCATCGCAAACATGCTTTGATATATGATGATAACTTACAAGTACCAAGAGAATTTCTATTGCATTGGCAACTAGTTGCATTTTCTAATAAAAATAAATACAAACAGGTAATTCTTGGATATAAAGGATAACTTAATTGTATTCTTTGCATTGACGATACCGAGCACTGCCCATTAAAACAACTGTGTACATACTGCAGTTACCTTTTGCAAAAACTGTCTGAATAATGTTTGCTTTGCACGCAAAGACGTGCTGGCAATACAGTGGCTGCCATGTTTTTGAGACAGTGATTTAATTTTGGCAAATGCAATTTAATGCAAGGTGGTTCTCCTGGACAGTCAACTAAAAGGACTGTTCTTTTTTACTCTGGAGTCTGGTCCATGTTGTTTGAGTACTGATCATTACAATTCCAGCTCATATACAAAGTAAAGTAAAGTAAACCCAAGCAATCAAGACTCCACAAAAACAAGCATCATGAAGTGCAAAACGCAGTTGTTTTTTTGTATTACATTTCTGTTTAGTGTCAGAATCGACTTTTAATGTATAAAGCGTCAGTATGGTTTATAGCTATTAGGTGCAGTGGGTAAAATAAGTTTTGAACACGTCACCATTTTTCACAGTTCTCAAGGTGCTGTTGAAATGACATTTTCACCAGATGTCGGTAACAATTCAAATAATCAGTACATTTAAAATAAACAAAACAAATAAGTTCACAAATTAAGTAACGTATGATAACATGGCGTGCTCATGTGGTGTTCATTTGGTAAAGTGATGACACAGCCATACCCTCTATTGAACACAAAAAGGTGCAAAAATACATGGAAAGCCAAGACACCAGCTGAAATCTGTCAGTAATTAGAAAGCAATCCTGCCCCTTGTCAATGAAAAGTAACATTAGCTGGTTCAGCCTTAACTGATGACATATAAAAGGGTGTCTCATTACCAAGCTGTCATCTCATAATGGGTAAAAGCAAAGAGCTCTCTCAAGACCTTTGCAACCTTATTGTTGCGAAACACGCTGATGACATTGGTTATAGAAGGATTTCTAAAGTTATGAATGTTCCAGTGAGCACTGTTGAGGCCATAATCCGGAAGTGGAAAGAACATAATTTCACCATAACCCAACCACGACCAGGTGCTCCTCGCAAGATTTCTGACAGAGGAGTAAAAAGAATAGTCAGAAGAGTGGTCCAAGAGTCAAGGACCACTTGTGGAGATCTTCAGAAAGACCTGGAATTAACAGTTACAATTGTTTAAAAGAAAACAATAGGTAACCCACTCAACCTGCATGCACGCTCAACAGTGAAGTTTGGGGGTGGGAGCATATTGGTGTTGGGTTGTTTTTCAGCATACGGCACTAGCAAACTTTATATAATTGAAGGAAGGATGAATGGACAAATGTACAGAGACATTCTTGATAAATCTACCATATACCAGATGAAGATGAAGATAAAACGAGGGTGGACTTTTCAGCAAGACAATGATCCCAGACACACAGTCAAGGAAACTCTCAATTGGTTTCAGAGAAAGAGAATAAAGCTGCTAGAATGGCCCAGACAATCACCTGATTTGAATCCAATAGAAATCTACGAAAAGAACTAAAGATCAGAGTTCATAGAAGAGACCCACATAACCTTCAAGATTTGAAGACTGTTTGTGTGGAAGAATGAACCAAAATCACACCTGAGCAATGCTTGCGACTAATTTCTCCATGCAGGAGGCTTCTTGACGCTGTCATTACCAACAAAGGCTTTTGTACAAAGTGTTAAATGCATTTCAGTAAGCGTGTTCAATACTTTCCCCCTGTGTCATTCTATTTTATTACATAAAACTTTTTTAAGGCTATTTGTTTTCTTTGTATGTATGGATTATTTGGGATGTTGACAACATCTGGGGCCGTTTCAGAAAGTGACTATATAATCTCTGAAATTAGGGAAACTCTGAGTTTTCCTTTTCAGAATGCTAGGTATGTCAAACCCGTTTCTAAAAGAGAGGTACTCATAGTCAGTAACCATAGTAACTTAAGGGCCGTTCACATTATACAACTATAAATATCTTAATTCAGGAGAATAGTGGGATTCACACCATAACTAAGCACAACGATAAAGAGAACATTATAGTTGAGAAAGATTTTTCCCAGCTGATGAACGATAAAACATCAAACAGTTTCTGGCAGATAATGTTTGAGTATTGGTGATTGCAACGCAGACTTTATGTAAGAATTAAAGACTGTGGTCGGAAAGCGGTGTGTTTACTGTGGGATATCAGATATGTAACGCTTGAGTCAGCAAAATCTGGCAAAATATATGCTTTACGTCCCGGACATGAGCGCACCTTCGGCCTGCAAACCTTCAAAGCATCAGCATGTCATCTACATTCCTTTTAGTGACCGAGAACACTGCAAGCGTGCAGGCTTAAAATAAACATAACGTTATTGTTATCGTCCGCTTGTGATTACGCAAATATAGTAGTTACAGTTCTGATCTTTATAATTATCGTTATAATGTGAATGGCCCTTTACTCTGTGAACCTAACCTGGTCGTGAGCAGGTTTTCTTTGGTAAACTGAGTTTATTTGGATCTCCAACCCTCTTTTAAAGTGCAAGTGGTGTACCTCATTAATTCAGTAATACAGCCATTCATGGCACACATTTTGATCACACAGTGACCATCTCAGTGACTAAAATGTCATATTTGCTTTTATAGAGGATTAAGTACATGAAGAGGCTGCATTAATTCATAGGGATGTAGGCCTACTTTGATTTCAGGAGAGCCATTTTGGACCCGAAGAGAATTTTATCATCTCCCTGTGCAGTTTTACTAAAACTGTACAGTTTTTCTTTTAGAGTGAATTAGATATATCAAAATATATCTCAACTATCATTACATCAATAACAACAGCCATCATTTTCTATGGACGATGAGCAATGACTTAATAAAGTGAATAAATTTCATGAATAAAGAAATTAATAAATACATACATACATGCTTAAACAAAGCGATAAAGGTAATAAACAATTAATTTAGACGTGAAGCCATTCCCACTCAAATCTGCTTAGAGCAGGTTTGGAACCACAGATCAGTCTAACATTGCAAGAGAGTCTGACGCCCTACAGCTGTCCTTGACACTCATTAGCAAAACTTGAGCACTGATCACCAAATAAAAATTATTTCTGTTGTTTCATACATTTAAAGATTAATTTATTTGTACATTTATCTTTTTATTAATTTAAAAAAGTCATTTTCAGCACATAAGTAAATCCACTGTATGCAGGGCAGAAAGTGTACTTCGCTCTAAAGTGCTTTCTGCCGCCATGTTGCTTTTTTGGTGCAGTTGCCATGGCGAATCATAATATCGGAGCTCCATTGATGATGGCTTTTTTTAGTCGTGGTGCACCGCGCTTAACCCAAGGTAAGCATATCCGGAGTCAATTGATCGAACTCAAATCAGCTGTTCTGAAACCAAACACTCGAATTTCTAAGTAAACCAACTCCGAGTTCAAAGTTTAACCTATAGATGGTTGAGCCACCTTATTGAAGCGGACCCCTGGTAAACATTTCATGTCAACAGCACCTTGAGAAATATATTTAATGAGAAAAATTGTGACGTGTTCAATATTAATTTTCCCCGCTGTGTATATGTATTCAAGTCATACACACTAAGAGGTCAAACACGCTGAAGATTCGAAACCAAACAAAGCCTTTTTAATAACATAGGCAGAGAATGATGACAATGCAGCTATAGTATTATAATAATCACCCATTCAAGAGTTATTATGCAAACACGTCAACAACAAACAATACACAGTTGGAAGTCTACTACAACAACAACAACAACAAAACAAAAAATATTTAACATCAAACATGTAAATTGAAAAGGGGTCACAGTTTGAGTCAGAGTCCCCGTGCACAAAAAAAGTGTAATCCTAAAAAGAATTGACCAATTATTCAATGTACAGAGAGATTTTAGTATTTTCTAATTGCATCATCAATGTCTGACATTTGTTCCTTTAACTGGTTCCACTGCTCTGGATTTAATGAAATACCTGCAAGTATTAGAACAAAAACAGACCATGACCCAACAATGAAAAGACACACAAAAATAATCTTATCTTAACAGTGTTTTTGTCTCAACAGAAAAGGTAGCAATAACAGAACAAACCCGAAAATCTGTTTATAATTACCTTTTTTGCCAGGCTTCATTTCACCAGCTTGGTCCATCCAGTATTCGCGAACGTCAATCAAAACTTTTCCTTTGAAATCCCTGACACTGACGTATCTCATCTTTCCAATCTGCCACATATTAAAACCTGTATAAACTCACAACCACGGATACTAAAAGAATGCAAATTAATAAGAATTATTGAAAACTCAACCTGGAACATGTTATCATCACTGTTTCTGTCGCTCTTAGCAGAGGCGCTTGGCCTGGAAGTCTCTCCGCTTTTCTGTTTTTTTGCAGGCTTCTCAGGAGCACTTGCCTTCTTTCTTTTGGCCTTCATTAAAAAGATGACAAGTTAGCCAGTGTGTGGCCACTGCACAGAATCGTGTTTAACCGTCAGCTATAATCATTATATTGTATTGTATTACAAGTATGTGACCTAAAATTTGCGTATACATACCTTTGTTTCTGTGTCACTCGCTGAATCACTACCAGAAGTAGAAGTCAGCACTTCTTTTGATTTAGGCATGCTGCTGAAAACAAATATGATTGAACACTGCCCCCACACGGCGAGTAATAGAAGTTAATAATGGTAAGAGAGAAATCGACAAAAACTGGAGACATTTACAGTACACACCTAAATAGAATAAGCACGTACTTTGATTTAATGCGATTTCGTAGTAATCTTTACAAAATGCCAACAGCATGTAGCATCCAACATCTTTTCTGATGCTGACACTATACCTAATGCTTTAGATTTTTTATCGGCTTTTACTTTACATTAGAAGTCAGCAAATATAATATCATAGATTCCGGTCCACTGGCAGTCAACACTACAGTTATCAACGACTATGATTTACTAAAAAAGTAGAGTCTAAGTCACCTTTTTTCACACAAACCTATTCTATACAAATCACGATTTTAATAGTTGTTGTTCAGTTACATGAATTTTGCATTGACTCTAAAGGATCGACACGACATTCTGATCGCAGAACACGAAGAGGATGTCAGTTGGGTCGAAATGATATCGACCACAAGTGAGAAACGGAGTTGTGGCTTTCTCGATCGATGATGACTTCGCTTAAGCGATTTACCCCCTCATCTGGGAATAATGACATTAAATTGTCTTAATTGGCTTTGATCAAACAACACTAACACAAGCTCATCTCAACATCGACTGTTCAGGTGACCGTCCATCCAACAACTAACGTGAAAAAGCAAGGCCGTAAAATACACATTTCCGTTTACATAGTTATAATGTGGCCGATCTTTTATAAAAACGCAATGTCTGTTTTTTGAATTAACAGCGCATTTACAACGGAACGTTTGGTAGTCGCTTGTAAGCTAAATGAATGACTTACGTTGAACGGAGCACAGACTGCTTTCTATCACACTCAGCGGCGGGAAGTGACACAAACCGAGAACCAACCATAAGGCAAATAGCGCTCAGAAGGCATTGCGGGAAATGTAGTTCACTGGTGAATGACGTGCATCGCGTCAGGATAAAGCAAACATACAACTACAGATTGTAAATATATACATTACATTATTATACCTGAAAGTCATTAAAACGATAGAAAATGAATATGGGTTTAACCATTACGCTTAATTGTTTCGCATACACAAAACGACGTGTTTTCTTTTGAGCATCTGCCTGTTTTGTTATGCGTTTGGAGTGACTTGACCGTTTTACAAGAAAACTACACTTACCGTCACTCACAAATACACGTGCGCACGCGCATGCGCGTCAAAAGCTATATCCTGGTACGACCTTCTCAAATTAAAGGCAGGGTTACGAGTCGGAGTTTGAATGCGAAGAGGACCCCAATGATTCCCATATGTCCAGTAGTGTCCTTCACCTATGGTGAGTAAAATCATTATTTAAAAGCATTTTGAAGCGCCAGACACGATTTGAAGCAGAGACGTTATGATTGGGATGGATGTGCGGCGATGCCGCCAGGGCTTTATTCACAGCGGTCTCCAACGTGTTTGTGTCTCCGCATGATACGGGACTTTTCATCATGGTTGCCATTGCTAACAACCGCTTACCCTCCGTGAATCTGTTCTTTTATAGTGCCCAGCCGGCTAGGTGAAGATGCCAAAATGGCCACCGGCAACTATTTTGGATTTACCCACGGTGCTGCGGCGCAGTACAGGTAAAGGCCTTCATGTTTATTGGGAATCTCGGGGATGGTGGTGCTTCAGTAATGGTGGGTTTCGGCCCTGCTGTCTTTGTTGCAGGATCAGGGTGGGGGTAGGGTAGGAAGCGGATAGGCTTTGCTTTAAACCTTTGGTGAACGTGTTTGGGATAAAATGGTGTATTACATATTGTAGCCATATTCTGTGTATTTATTTCTGTTTGATGTTGTGTAACGTGAACGTTACAGTATTTAAAAAAAATGCATTCCGTGATAATACTTTCCTATGCTAGTGATATTTAAGGGCTCGTCTCGATTAAGAACTGCAGTACTTTTGACGTTCGCGAAAAATATGTTGTTATTAAAATCATTATTATTTACATGCGACAGGGTTAACGAAAGCAGGTGCACCCGCTCCTTGGCGTATTTGTTTTAGAAGTTAGAGACATAATTCATTTCGTTGTATTCGCTTTACTCGACGACTTATTCTTTGACATTAACGCTGTTGTGAATCTATTTTGGTGTTTGATTTGAGTGTAAAATGACCTAAGAAGCATAAGTATGGTGAACAGCCCGAGCAGACGCCAGCTGTCATCTGCACCACTGCAGCTCTGCGCATTCAGAGCAACGGCCGTATTAGACTGACGTTAAATGAATGAATTTACGCATTGTTTAGGAAAAGTCTAATCATTATCGACACGTTTTCGACCTCTTAGGCCTACGCACAATAGTTTTAGATTTGATGTGTTTGTGTAGGGCGATGTCTTCACGGACGCTTCAAGGACTCCGTGCTGATCCTCTATCTCAAATAAATGATCTGGCCAAACCGCTTTGCTCTTTAGTTGTTGATTTTGCTATATTGAGACGAGTTTGATTCATTTTTATTGATGCAGTTGGGGTTTTCCTTCTACAGGAAATGAATGGTAATATTTGTGAGCAATTTTTCATTAGCCATGTTTTCGCTATTAGTGACAGCCTTATTTGCATCAACTGTAATGCGAGACATGATTGATCTTCCTATTTTCATAGAGGAAACTTTCGTTACTTTCAACTAGTGAAACCATCCAGGCCATAGAAATTGGATCGGGAGCTTTCTGTAAATAAATGTATAACTTAAAGACAGGGTGGGATTTAGTGGATAAAAGGTTTCATGAATGCATCTTCAATATAACCTGCCCTAGCGAGAGGTTGATTTGAACTCGACTGTCTTAAAATGTCATTGTATAGCAGTGGCGTTCAATGTAAATCAATAGAATTTCCTTTTTGCCGACTTTTCTTTTTAAAAAGCTTTGATTGAATTTCGTCAAATATAATTCTACACACAATATTGTGCTTTTATAATGGCTTTGCATGCAACACCATGTCAAATTTCTAAATGTATTTTATTTCAGTTTACATGGGCAATGTTCCTATTTTTGTTCAAATGCATTAAACACAAGGTCAATTATGAGTTGGTTTTATGACATCAGTATTTGTGTTTAGATGCATGCAAGTTTACATGTGTGAAGGATAATGACTATTTGTCTAACAGTCTTTGCGTACTTCATTTACTTAACAAATTCATGTACTTAACAAATTATGGGAATACTGAATATTTTTTCTACTTTGTCCAATAATTACATTATTACCTAGTTTGTCCTGTTATGAAGACCATCAAAATGTTTATTTTCCACACCCATGCACACTCTCTACATTGTTAGGTTTCTGCTTGAGAACTCTTAATTATTTAATAGGTGTAGGGATTTGCCTCTTTCTGCTAAATCCCTGTAATAACCTGTTTTCTTAAGTGCATATAATCACGGCTGCTGTCATTGCCTTAGCCTTTGTTCTGTTCGTTGCAGTCAGCAGCCGGGTGCTGGGGTAGCATACACCCACCCCACTACAGTGGCCAGCTATACTGTGCACCAAGCACCGGTGGCACACACGGTGGCAGCAGGCTATGCCCCTACTGCTGCCACGGTTGCCATCGCCAGGCCAGCACCAGTCGCCGTAGCAGCTGCAGCCAATGCTGCAGCTTACGGGGGATACCAACCGGCCCACGCTGCCACAGATTACGGGTATGCCCAGAGACAGCCAGAAGTACCCCCACCACCACCTCCTGTCACTTCACAAAACTACCAGGTAAGCCTGTTTTGAGACTAACCAAGACCTTTATTTGAACTTTGCCTGTTGCGATTGTATTAACTTAAATAGTTCAAGCCAACTGTCATGTCAAGCTCTCGGTTTACTGTTGCAGGACACGTATTCATACGTGCGGTCCACAGCTCCGGCTGTAGCGTATGACAGTAAACAATACTACCAGCAGGCTACAGCTACACCGGCTGTGGCCGCTGCTGCAGCAGCCCAGCCTCAACCCTCTGTCGCTGAATCCTACTATCAGACTGGTATGTTTGACAAATGTTTTCGGCAATAAACCTAATATCAAAGAGCAAATGCATTTATGCATAAAAGTTATTGTTAATGCATCTGATATTATACATATTCATACAACATATTATATCATTTGAAAGGCCACATATTTTTATAAAACCAGTTTAATTTCTCAACTAATCAAATAAATGTGGGGAAATTGGGTTATGGGTGTAAAATGTCTCAAAGCAGTAAAATAACACTCATCTCTTACTCTTCTTTGTAGCACCTAAAACTGGATACAGTCAAGGCGCCACTCCATACACCCAGACCCAGCAAACCCAGCGTCAGGTTACAGCCATAAAGCAAGCCACCCCCAGTCCAGCCACCTCAACCTTCTCCATTTACCCAGTGTCCTCTGCTGTACAACCCAGCGCAGCGGCTGCCTCTGTAGTCCCATCTTACTCTCAGAGTCCAACATATAGCACCAATGCAGTCACATACTCTGGTAAAAATATCATAGTCCTGTGATTAAAACTCAAGAACAATGATAAATGCACTTTGGCTAATAATGGCTCCTCTTTGAATGCAGGAACATCATACTCTGGATATGAAGCTGCTGTGTATTCAGCCGCGTCCTCCTACTACCACCAGCAGCAGCAGCAGCAACAACAGCAGCAGAAACATGCGGCTGTTGCCGCAGCAGCCACTGCTGCCTGGACCGGCAGCACTTTTACCAAGAAAACCCCCTTCCAGAATAAAACTCTCAAACCTAAACAGCCCCCTAAACCACCTCAGATACACTACTGTGATGTCTGCAAGATCAGCTGTGCCGGACCCCAGGTATCTTTCTCTACATAACGCTGCACCTTTTGCTTTATCTCAATTGGTGGTTTGCTAAAAATGAAAAACGACAGAGGTGAATTTATCATTTTGGGCATCTTCATGGATTACATTTTGACGTGTGTGTTTTTCAGACCTATAAGGAACACTTGGAGGGCCAGAAGCACAAGAAGAAGGAAGCTGCTCTGAAGGTATCCCAGAGCAGCAGCAGCAGTAGCAGCAGCTCTGGAGGTGGAAACTGCGCCCGCGGCACCCAAAATCAGCTACGCTGTGAGCTCTGTGATGTCTCCTGTACAGGGGCCGATGCCTACGCTGCACACATCAGAGGAGCCAAACACCAGAAGGTATGTGACTCACTCTGATCTCTGCACATAATCGGCTTTCAGTCTGTTTTTGAATTTGTATAGTTTGGAGGAGAGTGTTATAAATGTGAGCTCTTGCTATTTTTTGAGGAGGCTGTTTGAAGACATTGAGCCATTTTGCACATTGAGGCAACAACATTTTAAATTTTTTTACTAAATGCTTTGATTTTGGTCACACATTAACATTCATGCAAAGTTATAGGTACACATTTTAACTATGCACACGATGCTCTAGTAGTAGGTTAATGAAACCTTCATTTATCCAAATGATGTTCACGTTTATTTCTGCAGGTTGTGAAATTGCACACCAAACTAGGAAAGCCGATCCCATCCTCCGAGCCCAGTGTTGTTAGCCAAGGCTCTAGCTCCAGCACAGCAGCTCCCAGTAAGACTGCCAGCGCCCTCATCAACAGCTCCACAAGCAGCACAACATCTAACTTGTCCACTTCCTCCTCAATTTCCAATGCGTCTTACCTTAAATCCGTCGGCATGGCAGCTTCAGCTTCGCAGGGCAAGAACCCAATGTCCAGCAGCGTCACGGTCAACTCTGTCAAGAAGGTCAACACCCCCAAGATCAATTTTGTTGGTAGGTCTTGCTTCACTGTTTCATGTTTCGCCTGAACTGCAGTGCATGTGTGGTTAAGCCTAATTGTTGAAAACTAAAATGGTTTACTGAACATTATGCTGTTTTGATACTGATCAAACCAGGCGGAAACAAGTTACAGACCACGGCTACAAAAAGTGAGGAATCGAAGGTTGAGGCAACTAAACCAGCACAGTCCATTGTGCCTGCGCCAACACTTGACATGAAGAATGACACTGAATGTCTGTCACCTCAGTCAGCACTTGCGGCCCTGCAGAGTGACGTTCAGCCTGTTGGACACGACTATGTCGAAGAGGTAACGCACATCCCTTGTAGACAACAGCAAAACAAAAGTCATTTTTATACCATAGCTGTTGTGGCCAATATACGTATAATACAAATACATTTTTTTACAGGTAAGAAATGATGAAGGAAAGGTTATCCGGTTCCACTGCAAACTGTGCGAATGCAGTTTCAACGATCCAAATGCAAAAGAAATGCATTTGAAGGGAAGGAGACATCGACTGCAGTATAAGGTAAGTGGGTTCAATTTAATATTTTGTTTAAAGTTCCATCGTGATGCTGATTGTAGTTTTGACCGTTCTAGAAAAAGGTGAACCCAGATCTCCAGGTGGAAGTCAAACCCAGCATCAGAGCCCGGAAGATCCAAGAGGAAAAGATGAGGAAGCAAATGCAGAAGGAAGAATACTGGAGAAGACGTGAAGAAGAGGAGCGCTGGAGGATGGAGATGAGGTGTGAGATGGTTTTTATGCTCTTATACAGCAATATGTATGTTTTGGCTTTTTCTACTCTAAGCATTGTCGTCTTAGGCACTACGAGGAAGATATGTACTGGCGGCGTGTGGAGGAGGAGCAGCATCATTGGGAGGACAGGCGCAGAATGCCTGAGGGAGGTTATCCACAGGGTCCACCTGGACCACCGGGTCTTCTGGGTATGAGGCCTGGGATGCCCATTCCTCAGCCACAAGGACCAATGGTGAGTTTTGAGGATTTTTTAGAGGAGAGTGTGATTACCAGAGGTCAAATCTTTTCTTGTGGAGGCTGACATGCTTTTATTATGAAAAACGATTCATAGTTTTCAAATGTGTTTATTGCCATTTACATTTGTTAGAACTGTTTTGTTTTAAACATTACATTTTTATTTCAGCCTCCACGTCGCCCTGATTCCTCAGATGATCGTTATGTGATGACCAAACATGCAGCTATTTACCCCTCGGAGGATGAGCTTCAGGCCATCCAGAAGATCGTGTCAATCACTGAGCGAGCACTTAAGCTAGTCTCTGACATTATCACAGACCAAGATGCAGGTGCAAAGGACAAAGAGGAAGACAAAGACAAAGAGAAGAAAGAGCCTCCCAAAGACAGGTAGGAGGAAGTTTAAATCTATCTATTGCTACACACTTGAAGGCAAAGCTATATATTATCTCTTCTGCGTTTCAGGGTGCTGAAAGGTGTGATGCGAGTAGGCGTTCTTGCCAAGGGCTTGCTTCTGCGAGGAGACAAAAATGTCAACTTGGTCCTCCTTTGTTCAGAGAAACCTACTACAAATCTGCTCACCCGCATTGTGGAACATCTCCCCAAACAGCTCACGGTACCAGCTATGCCAGATGTTATCTCCTTGTCTTTGCAAACAGTAAAAGTTTTGGACAATCTTACATATGTAGCCCTCTCAACATTTTATAGTTTACATGCCATAGTGAACTGTAATTATACCTATAAGATATAGATTTTTGTTGTTCCATTATTATAGGCATTTAAAGGAAAATGCATTTTCTTCTGCTTATCCTCTTAAAAAAAAAAGATGATCTTGAGTGTTTTCTGCTAACACATCAACATTTTTTGTCAGACGGTAACACCAGAGAAATATGAGGTAAATGGTTCCGTCCAAGAGGCTGCCATTATCCTCACCTCCTGTGCTGAACCCAAGATGCAGGTCACCGTCACACTCACCTCGCCCGTCATCCGAGAGGACAATGCCCAGGATGGAGGTTTGAAAAGACGTTGCTCACATTAACCGACTACCTATCAAATTAATATTACATGCTGATTTGACACCCTTAAGAGCCCATCTGTTGGCACTGCGGAGACTGCAGTAGATATAAATACAAGCATAGTTATTATTTGCACCTTTTGTACAACTTTCAGTCTCGTTTTCTCAAATCAAATGCTCCAAAGTAAACCTGGTATGTGCTTGAGCTTGGACATCCATAAGTGTAGTCAAGATCGTTGAATTTTGAACAAAATGATTGTAAAATGAGTTTGTGCGCATGCGTTTATTTAAAAGTATGACTGAATAGGATTTGAAGCCAAGTGGTTTCAAGTTAATGTGTGATCCGTAAAAGAGCCGAGTTCAACACTACCAGGTTTTTTTTCCGACCCAACCAAGATGCCAGCAGTGGTGCTCAGGGCCTTCTCTTTGTAACACTTCTCCAGTGCTCTTGAAGTTCTCCCCAAAACAAGCATGATAAGTGTTTGCATTGTGTAAGTCTAGTTAGTTCTGGTTAAGATGGTTTTTGTTTCCTGTGTTCAAGGGGATTGTTTTATGCAGAAATTAAATTGTATTCCTTCCTAGGGGGTCGAGGGGTCAGTCAGAAATTCCTGTATTACAAGTTCCAATAGAAATGGTTGACATCTGAGCTGTTTAGGTGTAGTCAATATCCGTCATGTCCCCACAGGAAACAAATATTATTTTTGTGTAGTGGTGAGAAAGTTCAACATTCTGAGGTCCTCATTCTAAAATGAAGGTGCTCCCTTGAGAGAAGCAGTCTACTGCACCTTGCTCCAATTCTAAATTTAGCTTATTCAGCAGTTTTGGTTTGATGCATCTGAAGAAAAAAGCCCAACAACCAACAGACCACATTTAGCTGCAAGTAATGGAATGATTGCATCAATAACCCTCACTTTTTTTCTAATGACAAGTTTTACTTGGTAAGAAGCCACTGATATAGTGAAATCGTTCTACATGCTCTGTCTCACCATTCCCGCTTGACTCTTAGGGGAGTATCAGCAAGCTTTTTGGAGACATGCTTTGTTAGAGGAATCTTTGGTTGGACCTGGGTTACTCAGTCTTCAGTATACATTAAGATACGGGGTTCTCCAAACCCAATCGTGACGGGTATGCATGCAGTGATGTCCTAATCCTCTCGCAGGGAGCTTCATATTTTCTTGCCAGCACGCATTGCTGCCTTCATGTATACAAAGCTTTTCAAGTCCCGACCAAAGCCTACTTGCATTGTTCAGCAATTTGTCTCCCATCTGAGGCTACGTCTACCAGCTCCGGAAGGATTTTTGACCAAGGTCCCCTCTCCTAAATATCTTCCAACACTTTGCCACACCTACCATTGCCATGCAACTGTAAAAGATCACTACAAAATCTTATCAGCTGTGAACAGTGCACATCTCCCTCGATATACATCATTTTCATGAATATACAAGCAATACCATGGCAGTCCATCATTATCTTTCCAATGTTCTTGGATCAGTACAGTCACTTTATTCATTAAGGGTTTGATATTTAGTTTTTAATACCTAAACGTTTGTAGTCGCTGGAATCCACAATTTGTTTTTGCCCAGAGCTCAAGAGAACAACTGTTCTTAAATGCAAAGTCAGCTGGTAAGGCAGGCATTATTTACCAGACTTTATTATTACCAATGGAAGCACAAGGTGGTAGTATCAATTTTTTTCTTATTAAACATCAGAAGAGTTTAAGAAGACTGTCTGTTATTGACAAAATAGCGACTCTTGAATTCTTGAAAGGTTTTAATGTGCAATAATAAGGAATTACAGAAAGATGACCATTGTAAGTCTTTGTCATTCTGCCACATGTAGCATTTACGGATTGTGATGGTAGAAGTTGATCTTTTAAGCTGTTCTGCTGGCTTGTAGCATTTAATAATATATTCTGTTGTATTCCCAGCAATTTCAAATGGTGGATTGCAGAGCATTATCGTATGTAAATGTCAGGCACGTTTCCGTTTTTTTTTTGTCTAATATCCGGAAAAAGTCCTTAAGATTCATCTGTCTCTGCCCTTTTCCTTCGCTCTCAACCACACCACAGAATACATATAACACCAATGGCAAGCATACCTGATCCATAATGTTGTCGAAAAGATCTGAACGATTCTGCACATGGGGTGAAATGAAAGTGTCTTTAGTTTATACATTTGAGAAATTAGCAAGGGACCAGTTTGGTATGTGTGGCAATGTGTTCTTGACAATCTCTCTGACCTGGTCAAACACCCATTCCTCACCATCATTTGACAATTCGATCCATTTTTAGATGTAACCTCGAGTATGGTGAAAGACCCAGCGGACGTCTTGGACAGGCAAAAATGCCTTGACGCTCTGGCTGCCCTACGCCACGCTAAGTGGTTCCAGGTTCGGAACATCATTTTACTTTTTTCTCGTAGCCTTATGAGATGTATTCATTTTCATTTGTTCATTTAAGTTTTTTTATCCTTTTGTTTTCAAATTGTAAACCTCAAAAGTAGATTTTTATGAGGGAAAAGGTGATACAAGGATGCCATAAAAAAAATTATGAATATGATATTGTTCCATTTTCTTTGTTGCACATTAGCAGATCTGATCCTACAAAAGCATCCTTGCATACATGTTATTTATATTATAAATGTGGGATTAAAGAGTAAGCATGTAAAATGATTCCATAAGGCTGCAGAATACCTTTGCATAAAGTGTCATCGATAAGAGCTTTCATGTTTGTTTTTTGTGGATTTTCGTTTTTTGTCTTTAGTTTTGTTAATGGTTTTTTTCCTTGGGATTAGGGATTGAGAGGAAAGGAACATCTGATTAGTTTCCTGTGTTGTTGCAGTCTCTGCAAACACACGTGCAAAGTAAAACAGATTTCCTTGACTGCATCAGTTCCTATGCAACTACTTGCAAACTGATCTTTTGTAAAATGAAAGTATATGTTTGTGTATCTGACAACTGAGGTCAGGGTTTACAAGATTACCAGGAAGTCATTCCGAGTGAATCTTGCAAACTTTTAACTCTTTTACTAATGCTGAGGTATAATACTGCTGGAAATGGCAGCTTATGAAAGGCAATTGACCCGGCTGTTTTGTCAACCAATTAAAAGCTTCCATTGCGAACAGTGGTGTTGCACCTCTTACTGAACCCCGTCATGTATGAACGTTTGTGAATGAAGTGTTCTTGTGCATTAACTTATCTTGAATTCACTGCACTGAAGGCTAGAGCTAATGGACTCCAGTCATGTGTGATTGTCATTCGAATACTGCGTGACCTTTGTCAGCGGGTATCCACATGGTCTGCCTTTCCAAGTTGGGTGAGTGCAAAAAAGCAGGACATTGTCACTGAGAACCTTTTTCTTCTGATGATTTCTTTTTCAAAGTTCCTTTTCTGTACACAAATGATTTTCAAAATTCTGTAAATTGTTCTGTATTTACTCAAAGGCTATGGAACTGCTGGTGGAGAAGGCCATCAGCAGTGCTGCTGGACCAATGAGCCCTGGAGATGCTCTTCGACGCGTCTTTGAATGTATTTCTTCAGGCATCCTTCAGTCTGGTAAGATCGAGCACTTGTTTAACGTCGAGTGTTAATGTATTTTCCATTTAATCGATGTAGTAAATTAATAACTCTCAAAATCAGTGCTGCAAGTTGGTGTGAACAGTTTAGGTTTATGTTGTACACCTAAACTACAACTTGCCAACGTTCAAGTAACAACTATAGTCAAATGTTTTTTTTTATGTATAAACAGACACATTTGCGTTGTGGCTTATGATCTCATCCCCCACTTACTGCCAAAGTAAGGAAAATAAATACTATTGGAGTCAATGGGGGATGAGATCTGTTTGGTGATCTTTCCCTTTAATGTAACTGTAAACTGAACAAATGGTGTTACTGTGGTTTATGTACCGTTGCTTGTGATGCAGGTGCTCCAGGATTGATAGACCCCTGTGAGAAGAATCCAACAGACACATTGGCTGCGATGGTTGATCAGCAGAGAGAAGATATCACGTTAAGCGCTCAGGTAAGTACGCACTCAAGAGTACACTGATATTTGAGTCCTAACAGTGACTGACCGGCTACTTTCCCTACAGTTTGCTTTGAGACTGCTGGCGTTCCGTCAGATTCACAAAGTTCTAGGCATGGACCCCTTGCCCCAGATGAACGCACGCTTCAACCTACGAAATAACCGCAAGAGACGTCGCGACAACAGCGAAAGTACCGATGGATTCGAAGCTGAAGGAAAGAAAGACAAAAAGGATTATGAGGGGTTCTAAAGCGCACAGCAGTGTGTCCTCTCTCCGTACCCATTTCAAATCCTGTGCATTCCAGGAATACACGTTGTTTGTTCTGTTGACCTCTGTGCATGCCAGTTGCTACTCCATAGAAATATTTTTGGATGGTAAAGGTCCTACTGATGGCTGCTTGGAATATGTTAGGTTTCATTTGGCTTAACACACTGTCAAATCGTATAGTCCACCCTGTTGTTTAAAACTGTGTATTGTCACTGCTTAATTAGCCCAAAAAGAGATGTTATTTTTGACGTTCATGCTCCATTCAGCATGTTGGATGTAATATGTAATAATATCTAGGAGTGCAATTGTAGCTTGACATAAGCTAAGCATTTCTAAAAGCAAGCCAACAGACTGGACAAAGTACTGTTAGTGTGGAACAGATTCTTTAAAGTCTATCTTATACATTCAGTGCAAACATTGTTACTTTAACAGCAGCTTCTTTAGCTTTGCAATAAATCATTTGGTGTTCGTTATTATTTTGGCTAAAGACATTCCTTTTACAACCAGAAATGTGGTGATTGTGAGGATGTGGACTGGGTATGGATCCTAGTGCATTATGAAGGCTTTGTTGGCTGTTGACCATTTGTTAATCAAATCATTGGCTGATTAGTAACATGTCTAAACCCGTGTTCCTTCTATATGCTTAATGCAAGTGATGTAAAGCTGAACTGTCCTAACTTTAGGTTGTATGTGTGCTCGATTCACAGGCCTCTTTGGTGTACCTATGTCACATGACTGAGAAGCCACAGATTGTTAAAATCAGAGCTGGGCCGAAAAACAAATATCTATCTACTCATTAACAGACATTATAGCGAAGATATAATTTGAATATAGAAATTGCAAACACTGAAGTACTCTTTCGTTCAAGCCTTTTTTCCCCATTTGGACCCAGGTCTGTATGTGTTCATAATGGTGTTCTCCCTGTACTTCTAGTGTATTTCTAAATGTACATATGATCATAACTGTATGATTTCTAATATATGATCATGAATCAGCCTGTATCTTATCTTGCAATAGATCTTCTAAAAGAGATGCCTGTATGGTTTTAAAGCACAGGAATGTTGTTGTTTTTATGTTTTCGGTTTTATTAATTTTGTTTGTCATTTATGAATAGTTGATCGGCCCTTATTTTGGTTTATGAAGTTTGTTATATATCTACGGAAGAAGGCTGGAGAGAGACGTTTTTGTGTTGTAACTGCAGATTGATGTACACTTACCCATTGATGCTTGTCATTCACTGTCAAGGTACTACTGCATTACAATGCTTAACTAATAAATACAATTCTTAGAAGATTCAATTGTTCATTGTGTCCAATCATGTTGAGTCAATTGAAGATTTTGGTTTGGTCGGTATTACGTCGTTTCAAGATGCAGGTTAAAGGTCTAAAGTTTTTAGTCCGCATAGTTAAGAAAAAAGACAAATGAGACATACGGGTCAAAAGCTCATTTTAGACCAGTGTTTCGATCGCACATCTTTCGTGCGTCTCTTTTAGAAGATCAATTGCAGCTACCGTAATTCAACCTTTAGTTAAGTGCTCCATAACAAACACACAGGCCTTCATTGCACGTCCATTCAAAAGACGACCGCTTATTGGTTTAAAATCGAGGAAGTGAGTGTGGTTGACAGCCGAGTAAACCAATGAACACTAAGCGACTCGAGCCCACAAAGTCAGAAAATGGTCTACTTGTTTATGAAGAACCAATGACGTAGAATGGGCGCGGTTTGCTGTCAGGGCTAATTTCTCTTCAACCAAGGAAATCTAGCGAGAGAGAGAGAGAGAGAGAGAGAGAGAAGAGAGAGAGACGAGAGAGAGAGAGAGAGAGAGAGAGACAAGAGAGAGAGAGAGACAAGAGAGAGAGAGAGAGAGAGAGAGAGACAGAGAGAGAGAAGAGAGAGAGACAAGAGAGAGAGACAAGAGAGAGAGACAAGAGAGAGAGAGAGAGAGAGAGACAAGAGAGAGAGAGACAGAGAGAGAGAGAGAGAGAGAGAGAGAGACAAGAGAGAGAGAGACAGAGAGAGAGAGAGAGAGAGAGACAGAGAGAGAGAGAGAGAGAGAGAGAGAGAGAGCGGGGGTAAAGTTGTGTTTGAGCTCCCGGATTTCCACCTGACTGCCCAGGAGCGGGATACTGGGTGCAGGCAAAATGTTGAGTTTGGGGAGCGCAGGAGCGAAATCTTCTAAACCGTCATTTGTGTCCTATGTTACGCCTGAGGTAAGCGAGACAGATACACCCGTGTTACACGTTTATTGTTTTCAAAACAGTTGGGAGATTTTTAACTGAAACAAGAGTTGAAACAACTCGGACAGTGCACGGGGCGGGGTTATGTCTCTATGAAGTGGACATTGTTGATTTGTTTAAGTTTAGGCAAACAAGGAAATTCGTATTGTTTGTTTTGCGTTCACACGGGAAAATAAACTAATAAGATCACCGCTGGGCTGACGATTGAAATGCAGATTTGCAGAAATATAAAAGTAGACCGGTTGATATATTTCTTAATGAGTTCGCATGATGATCGTTTTTACGTTTATTGTTGCATTACAGCTAATGGTTAACGCTATACGGTGTCTTCGCGTGCCGCTGTCATGTGATGTGTGTTCAACTCGTTCTTGGTTGTGTCTAAATGTGCGCGCTTATTTGTTCATTGATAAGAGCCTGATGGAAAATAATTGTGCTCCACTTAGAATAGTTGAATAGTGCTGTGTTGCATTTTGTCGAATGCTAAATCACATTAGCAGGTGAATGAAAACATTATATTGTATTGTTCGGGGCTTTTACAAACATTGCAAAAGCATAAACTATCCCATTATTCCAGTCTGTATGAGGTAGAAGTGGTCTAATGTGGGGAGCGTTTCCTGTTCTGAAGCTCGGATCTCACAGCATTCCTCAGTCTTATTGTTCCTGGCTAAATATCACTTTTACACGACTCGTTGGAATGCTTGGTTCTGATTGGCCAGGCGCGACTTTGCAGGTTCGTTATTCCCAGATAACAACCTCTCAAAACTAATAACACACGGTAACCCGGATGCAGCAATTAGGTTTTTTGACAAATTAAATATAAATATGTCTTTAAATAACATGACATTATATTTACAATTTATTAAACCTAATTGCCTGTTTGTGACATTTGAACGTTGTTTCTTACCTTTAAACCGAAAGTAAACAGCTTTTCCTCACGGTCTGCATTCTGTAAAAATGAGATAACAAAATATTTTAAAATTCAAATTTCATGTCTATTTTTTTCTCATGTGGCAAGTGGACATGTAATAAGCGGCAACACTGACACTTCGTGTCGGGGGCGGATCACACTGTCATGGCTTATTTCTGCCATAACAACCGACTGCCTGTACATTATCACTTACAGAAACACCCACTGTGATATATTTTGTTGTTCTTCTTTCGCGCATATTGGTTTCAAAACGTTTAGAATAGCTTTTTTTCCCAGGAAGTCAACAGGGAAGGAGTGTCCCAATTTCCAAAATGCATGGGACCTCTTATGAAGTAACGGTTGTTCATGGTAGCAAGGACGTTTAATGCCTTCCTTTTTTATTAATCTTGTGTGTTTAGATAAAAAATTCAATAAACTGTAATTCTTGTTTTCACCTTACCCTTGGTTTACAAATTATGTTTGTTTTGTACTTTTAGGAAGTACTATAACTTACAAGGGACATAATCAGATCAGTTCTCATATAAGATTCAACATTATAAAGTTATTGTAATGGCTGTAAGAGGATTTTGGTGTTTCATATCTGTTTCCAGCAACGGTTAGCAGATGTCGTTTCAATTCATGAAATGTGACGTGATGTGTTTGACATTAGATGCCTGGTTAATCCTGTAATACTTAATTCATAACATGTACAGTTGTATAGCAGAGTTTTGTGACTTTTATTTTCTTAAGGAAATAAAATTGGAGAAAGAGCCACTAAAAAAAGAGAAACATCCTGATTTGCTACCAGGTAAGACATTCATTGCATAATGTTTTGCTATTTATGAATTTTCTTGTATAACCTGAACGTCATTCAGTTTGTGTTACCGTCCTCATGCATTGTTGCGGAATGCATTGTTAACTTCAAGTTATTCTTCATTGTTGTCATTAAGTCTAAATGATGGTTTGGCTGTTTAAATCCACCATGGGTGTAGTTTTATGTTTAGTCATAGATCTTTAGGTCACACTGTGGATTAGAGAGATCACATTTAGTGTAATTACAACCTGTGGTATTTCAGATCCTTAAACACTTCACCATAGTCCACTGACCATATTTCCTTATGCACACAACAACTAGAACCACAAACTTTTTATTTTATTTGTGTAAGCATATTTTTAATTCTGTGGCAGGAGAAGTGGTGTTTTGCAGTGCCAATCCCATCCTCAAATACACTCAAGATGACCTCTCCCAGCGTGGCGTCTTTGGCACGTTGTTCTGCACCAATTTTCGTGTTACTTTCATTAGCGATGAGATGTCACTGGAGGAGACCGTAAGTCCATGTGACTTTGTTCATAACACACATCGGGTTGGTTTCTCGTACAGGGCCTGTATGACTTTCTTTCTTCTGCAGAACACAAAATTATTTTGAAGAATGTTGTTAACCGGCACCCATTGACTTGCATTGGTTTTGTGTCTATACAATAGAAGTGAATGGGGGCTGGCGCTGTTCGGCTACCAACTTTCTTGAAAATATCTTTTGTGTTCTGCGGAAGAAAGTCATACAGGTTCGAAATGACAAAAGGGTGGGTAAATGATGATAGTATTTTCATTTTTGGGTGAACTGTCCCTTAAAATCCACAAAAAATGAATCCTGGAGCTGTTGCCACAGAGCATGCACAAAGACATGGCATGAGGAACTGTTCTGCCCGAGTGCTCTCGCTTTGGCTGCTATTTCAGGAACTTGTGTGTTTGACTCAGTGGCAGTGAAATTCTGGTGGGACTTCGAGCAGGTTCATATGGGGAAATCATCTCTGTCTTCATATCAGTATTTGTTTTAGCCATGTAGACGTCATTGAGCTTTTGTCAGCATCTTAAAATGATGCAAAACTGTTTGGCAGCTGAAGGTTTAAACTTTAATGTTGGTTGATATTTGAGGTTCAGTGTGGCGCTTTTAGACTTGTATTTCACAGTTAATTTCACACACATATATTGTGTGAAAGTTTAAATAAAGCACACTGAGAAAGGCAACAGAAAGTGGCTGGCCTGTGTTAACCGTGTTAAAATACAATACTGATACGCAGCATTGGTTGCTTTCTAAAATGAATATCGACATTGTTATAAGTAAGTGTTGTTTACATCACATAAACGTGAAGTGCGACATGATTTCTTATATTGTCTGTAACATCCACTCAATGCTGTTGCATCACCTGGTGCCTCTTTGTTCCAGGCCAGGAACTTCAAGAACAAACTCTATCGTGAACATGACGTTACATTAACGTGTGTGGATCACATCTATGGTGGTAATAATGTTTCCTTTTTGTTATAAATGGATGGGTGAGAAACCATTAAAGATATATTGAAATAGTTTTTTGTTTGTTTATTTCTGTGAAATGATTTATTTCTTCTAAGTATACGATGAAAAGAGGAAGTTGATAACAGGAGGCCTCGTGAAGAACAAATACCCGTCTAAAATGATCATTCACTGTAAAGATCTGCAAGTGTTTCAGTTCTGTTTAACATACACCAAGGAGGAAGACGCCAAGAAGGTAATATGTTTGGCCTCAGAAACTAAGGTAATGTATGTGTACAGCATAGTATGAAGGTAACACTGCCTCGTCTTTTGTGTTTCTTTGTTTTGTTAGATCTTTCATGGTATTGCACATCATTGTTTGGAGGAGAAATCCCTGAAGTGTCTCTTTGCTTTTTCCTATGAGGGAACAACAAGCCCAGGTACTCATTTCCACTGTCCTAGATCTATTAGATGTTTTTATTCTACATTTCATTTTTTACAAGATTATTAAATGAAGATGATTTTAATAGGTGATATTCTACCTGTATGCTTTTAGTCGTCATGTTGCCTCTGAAATGCCAGCCTACATCTTGTAGCTCAACTGGTAGAGCTAGCATTAGCATAGCAAAATATTGTGAGTTGGATTTTCAAGGAAAACACATACTGAAATGTAGTATGATAAAATATTATCTTAATCGGAAGTATTTTCTTATTCATGTAATGTACTGTAGAACATGACATCTATTTAATATGTTGAGACTTCAGAAAAGGACAGATTTAAGACTTTATAGAAATTAATTGAATTTAGACTACACCGGATGTGACGCGACAAGATAAAACCCATTATAATTTTAAAATACTGGATGCGGTTTAGACACAGGTTCCATGTCACATCCAGCCATATACTATAGTATATCATATTCCACCTGAACAACGACTATGGAACAACAACTGATGTCATTTGTACCAACTGGTGGTTTTGCAGACATGCAGAGGAAACACGACACAATTATGTTCGACTCACCAGAGGACTGGACCAAGGAGATGAAACGGACCAAAACTAAATGTAGATTGGTCACTGAAAATGATAACTTTGATCTCTCTCAGAAGTAAGTTCTGCTGCTGTTATTTGAAAGTTTTGCCACCATCTCTAATTCATCAGCTACTGAATCAGATAAATTAACAATTAATCTCAAGACATAGCATTTAAGTCATTGGAAGTTAACATAAATTGTTATATGCAACAAGTTTTATATGAAAGATAGTCCAATACCGCCGCTGCTTAACATGGCAAGTCTGTTATCAATCAATCAAACAAAATGATTGTTAAAAATACTTTCATAAATCATATCTTAGCCAAAATGGTCTTTGTTATATCAATACAGAGATACATCATTGTTGATTTATGTGTAATAAATGTATCCAAAAAATGAAATGAATGTTCTCATGGTCCTCAGGTTACCAAAGTACTTTGTCATTCCATCAGTTATAGAGGATTTGTCCTGCCACCAAGGAAAGGGATTACCAGTGAGTTTTATTTTAAATGATGCTTTTTCAATTCTTTTTTTACTGGTTTTTCCTTTGCTTTACTAAATCTAAGGATTGTTATTTTTGTTTTAAGATCTGGTGCTGGTCTCATCACAGTGGCTGTGCCCTGTTCAAAGCATCTTTCCTGCCTGTGGCACAGGAAGATGGGGATTTCCAAAAGCACTTGGATACGTAAATAAATGCACTGTTTTTTGACCCACATTCGGAAATAAGCCACACTGGCGCAGCATCCTCTTATTTCAGTGAAGTGAAAGAAATCTCTCTAGTCACAAACCGTTTGTGGGCGTTCATGGACACAATCAAGGGCACGGTTTTTATTAGGGAATAGCGTGACAGTTTGTTATCTTGTAATGGTTGTACCTCTGTGTTTCCCCATTTCTATTTAAATGAAATAATCAAATGGTAAAAGAACATTGTGTCCATAGGAAAAATGTTGATGTGGCTTATCTTCTGTCAACAGTAGTTTTACATTCAAGAATTTCTCTGTGGCTTTTTTTCTGTTGCAGAATGATAAATGCAGTAGCACATAATTATCTGTATTCTGTAAAAACAGAAGATCTCACAGAATCCCTTCCTACTTTACAAGACATCCAACAGTCATATAACAAGTTCAAACAGTTCTTTCTTATAGGTGAGTCACAGAATAAACTTTCACAATAAACTCTATATTCATATAAAAAACTAAATTAAAGGGTAGCTTGTATTTGAAATCACATTTTTGTTTTTGTAGATAATGCAACAGAGTTTTGGTTGTCAGATGTGAAGTGGTTCTCTTCCATTGAAAGCTCAGGTTGGCTAGACATCATCAGGTCAGTTTTCATTCCTAAAATTCCTCCTTACATAGTTCCCACAGTCATAAGTAGAACCACAGTGATTGTATCCAGTGAATCGGTTCATCTGAATAATCACACTGATTGGAAATCTTATGAAAATGTGAGAACTCTAGTATCTACGTTCCTGAAAATATACTGTTAATGTTCTTAACAGACAATGTCTTCAGAAAGCAGTAGAGGTGGTTGAATGTCTTGAGAAACACAACACAAATGTTCTCATAACAGGTAACAGTTTCATGTTTTTCTTTCCTATGTTAAATGTATACAAAAATATGAAATATATAGATATATATATCCATCCATCCATTTTCTACGCTTATCCGGGGCCGGGTCGCGGGGGCAGCAGTCTAAGCAGAGATGCCCAGACATCCCTCACCCTAGACACTTCCTCTAGCTCTTCCGGGGGGACACCGAGGCGTTCCCAGGCCAGCCGGGAGACATAGTCCCACCAGCGTGTCCTAGGTCTTCCCCGGGGTCTCCTCCCGGTCGGACGGGCCCGGAGCACCTTCCGGGGAAGGCGTCCAGTAGGCATCCGTAACGGATGCCCAAGCCACCTCAGCTGACCCCTCTCGATGTGGAGGAGCAGCGGCTCTACTCCGAGCTCCTCCCGGGTGACCGAGCTTCTCACCCTATCTCTGAGGGATCGCCCAGCCACCCTGCGGAGGCAGCCGCCTGTATCCGGGATCTTGTCCTTTCGGTCATGACCCAAAGCTCATGACCATAGGTGAGAGTAGGAACGTAGATTGACCGGTAAATTGAGAGCTTCGCCTTGTGGCTCAGCTCTTTCTTCACCACGACGCCGCATTACTGCAGAAGCTGCACCGATCCGTCTGTCAATCTCCCGTTCCATCCTTCCCTCACTTGTGAACAAGACCCCGAGATACTTAAACTCCTCCACTTGAGGAAGGAACTCTCCACCAACCTGGAGTGGGCAAGCCACCCTTTTCCGACTGAGGACCATGGCCTCGGATTTGGAGGAACTGATTTTCATTCCAGCCGCTTCACACTCTGCTGTAAACCGTCCCAGTGCATGCTGAAGGTCCTGGTTTGAAGGGGCCAACACGACAACATCATCCGCAAATAGCAGAGACGAGATCGTGTCGTCCCCAAACCTGACACCCTCCGGCCCCTGGCTGCGCCCAGAAATTCTGTCCATAAAAATTACGAACAGAACCGGTGACAAAGGGCAGCCCTGCCGGAGTCCGACATGCACTGGGAACAAGTCCGACTTACTGCCGGCAATGCGAACCAAGCTCCTGCTTCGGCCGTACAGGGACCTGACAGCCCTTAGCAAAGGACCACAAACCCCATACTCCCGAAGCACCCTCCACAGGATCCCACGAGGGACACAGTCGAATGCCTTCTCCAAATCCACAAAACACATGTGGATTGGTTGAGCAAACTCCCATGAACCCTCCAGCACTCTGTAGAGGGTGTAGAGCTGGTCCAGCGTTCCATGGCCTGGACGAAAACCACACTGTTCCTCCTGAATCAGAGGTTCTACTATCGGCCGTATTCTCCTCTCCAGTACCCTGGCATAGACTTTCCCGGGAAGGCTGAGAAGTGTGTTCCCCCTGTAGTTGGAACACACCCTCCGGTCCCCCTTCTTAAGAAGAGGGACCACCACCCCGGTCTGCCATCCCAGAGGCACTGTCCCCGACCGCCACGCGATGCTGCAGAGGCGTATCAGCCAAGACAGCCCCACAACATCCAGAGACTTGAGGTACTCAGGTCAGACTTGAGGTACGAATCTCATCCACCCCCGGTGCCTTGCCACTGAGGAGTTTCTTGACTACCTCAGTGACTTCGGCTTGGGTGATGGACGAGTCCACCTCTGAGCCCTCAGCTTCTGCTTCCTCAATGGAGGACGTGACGGTGGGATTGAGGAGATCCTCGAAGTACTCCTTCCACCGTCCGACGACATCCCCAGTTGAGGTCAACAGCCTCCCACCTCCACTGTAAACAGCGTTGGTAGGGCACTGTTTCCCTCTCCTGAGGCGCCGGACGGTTTGCCAGAATCTCTTCGAGGCCAGTCGATAGTCCTTCTCCATGGCCTCACCAAACTCCTCCCAGGCTCGAGTTTTTGCCTCCACAACCACCCGGGCAGCAGTCCTCTTGGCCTACCGGTACCTGTCAGCTGCCTCAGGAGTCCCACAAGCCAACCAGGCCCGATAAGACTCCTTCTTCAGCTTGACGGTTTCCCTTACTTCCGGTGTCCACCACCAGGTTCGGGGATTCCCGCCTCGACAGGCACCGGAGACTTTACGGCCACAGCTCCGAGTTGCCGCTTCGACAATGGAGGCGGAGAACATGGTCCACTCGGACTCAATGTCTCCAGCCTCCCTCGGGATCTGCTTGAAGCTCTGCCGGAGGTGGGAGTTAAAGATCTCTCTGACAGGAGACTCGGCCAGGCGTTCCCAGCAGACCCTTACAGTACGTTTGGGTCTGCCGAGTCTGTCCAGCTTCCTCTCCTGCCATCGGATCCAACTCACCACCAGGTGGTGATCAGTTGACAGCTCTGCCCCTCTCTTAACCCAAGTGTCCAAAACATATGGTCGCAGGTCAGATGAAACGACCACAAAGTCGATCATCGACCTGCGGCCTAGGGTGTCCTGGTGCCACGTGCACTGATGGACACCCTTATGCTTGAACATGGTGTTCGTTATAGACAAACTGTGACTAGCACAGAAGTCCAATAACTGAACACCGCTCGGGTTCAGATCAGGGGGGCCGTTCCTCCCAATCACGCCCCTCCAGGTGTCACTGTCGTTGCCGACATGGGCGTTGAAGTCCCCCAGTAGGACGACGGATTCCCCAGTCGGAGTACTTTCCAGCACCCCTCCCAGAGACTCCAAGAAGGTCGGGTACTCTGCACTGCCGTTCGGCCCGTTGGCACAAACAACAGTGAGAGACCTAACCCCAACCAGTAGGCGCAGGGAAACGACCCTCTCGTTCACCGGGGTAAACTCCAACACATGGCGGGAGAGCTGGGGGGCTATAAGCAAACCCACACCAGCCCGCCGCCTCTCACCATGGGCAACTCCAGAGTGATGAAGTGTCCATCCTCTCTCGAGGAGTTTGGTTCCAGAGCCCAAGCCATGCGTAGAGGTGATCCCGACTATCTCTAGTCGGAACCTCTCAACCTCACGCACCATCTCAGGCTCCTACCCCGCCAGCGAGGTGACGTTCCACGTCCCTAGAGCTAGCTTCCGTGTCCAGGGATCGGGCTGTCGAGGCACTCTCCTCCGACTGCCTCCCGATCCACTACGCAACGACCCCCTATGGTCCCTCCCGCACTTGGTGAGCCCACGGGAAGGCGGCCCCACGTCGCTCCTTCGGGCTGAGCCTGGCCGGACCCCGTGGGGAAAGGCCCGGCCACCAGGCGCTCGCATACGAGCACCGACCCCGGGCCTGGCTCCAGGGTGGTGCCCCGGTTGCGCCATACCGGGCGACGTCACGGTCCTTGTTATATTCAACATCATAAGGGGTTTTTGAACCACTCTTAGTCTGACCCGTCGCCTAGGACCTGTTTGCCTTGGGAGACCCTACCAGGGGCTACATATATATATATATATATATATATAAACTAAATGTTTTCATATGAATATTTTAATGAGCAAAATCAGATGGACACATACATAAAACATTTTTAGATTGACCTACTGAAGAGTATAAACACTGGCATATTTAAAACATTTGGTTTCCAAGGGCTGACACTCTCAATATAGGAACTGGGACCAAATTGGAAATCTGTTTAAAAACACTATTTTGCATTTAGTGTTGTAGTGTAATGCAGACATTATACACCCTACATTATAGAGGTTTTGTACTTTTTAAAACTCAATTTTCTCTTTGTTCGTTTCAGAGGAAGAGGGCACAGATCTTTGCTGTCTGATTTCCAGTCTGGCTCAGATAATGCTGGACCCTTATTACAGAACACTCACAGGTTTCCAGAGCCTGGTGCAGAAAGAGTGGGTGGCTGGTTGCCATGCCTTCCTGGATCGATGTAATCACCTCAATCAGAAAGATAAAGATGTAATTATTGCATGTTCACTCTTGACTGTTTCTTTACCAGCTTGGTCAAATGAACAAGTTAGGAGCAACACAACTAAGAATGTCACCGTTTCATTCGAAATAAGACTTGCTTTTTTATCTAGAATTGTAGAGTTATCATTATGTTATCCACTTTCATAGTTTACTTTTTTATTCTTTTAAATAGGCCTACTCTACTCTTTTAGACAACATTACTACGACTGTACATGCTGCATTTCAACGCAGGTCCATTTTGTTTCTCTGAGATGAGTTTTATAGTAGTAGGGTTAGGAAGTTGAGTTTCATTTGGCTTAATACATTGCATCTTAGGTCATTATCAGTCTTATTGAACTTATTGATGAATCATGCATTTTACGCACAAATTTATGCATGCCTACTTTTTAATTTCACTCTTGTTTATATTGCCAAGTGTCAGTCTCCGGTCTTCCTCCTGTTTCTCGAGTGTGTGTGGCAGCTTGTTCAGCAGCAAGGCCCGGCCTTCCAGTTCTCTGAGACTTACCTGACTGTGCTGTCTGACAGCATTCATGTGCCTGTGTTCAGCACTTTCCTCTTCAACTCTGCATATCACAGGGAAAGTTTTATGAAGGTACAACTTTTTGCTCAAAGTTAATTCCAGGGTTGTTATGTCTCGTTCACAGTTAAGCAAGGACTCTTCTGCATTCAGGCCCCTGCAATGTGTAGACAACATAAAAAGCCCTCACATCAGGATAAATCGTGTCTTAGACAGTCTGTGTGACTCGGCTAATGATAAAATTGTAAGACATAGCAGATAATGAACAGCAAGGTTATTATGGTTTACTAAAACTATTAAATGGGGATGGACACTAAATTATCGGCCATATCGGTAATCAATCGGCCATAATCCTCCATTTACTGCCATAGTAGGGAAAATATATACTGGGAGATGAGATTGGTTTCTAACAAATAACTGTCTTTGTGGTTAGTAGAACAGTGTTAAAAATCATGTGAACTAAAAAATATTTACGCTAGTTCAAAATATGAATAACCCTGAAAACAAAATGTGCACCGAAGTATAATTTGCGCTTAAAGAGATGGAAACATTATTTTCTTTCATCATTTACCGCCTACACCCTCAGGTGTGTCTGAAACCCCCAAAAATATATTTTAAAGAATGTTTACATTGAGGTTTAAACCATCCTTTTCAAAATACTTGCTTTTGTGCTTCACAGAAGAAAGCATTACATACAGGTTTGGAATGACATGAGAATGAGTACATTTTCGGGTAAAGGCCTGTGTTTCTCGGTGTGTCTGTGGACATTGCCAACTGTTTAACATATACCATTACATTTTGGCATTCCACCAATATATGAGGCCTCTACAAAAAACAGGCGCCCTATAAAAGAAAACATTCATCCCACTGTAATGTAATCATTGTTCTACATGTGCTCAGAAGTTGGTGGCCGTTGCCTGCTTCGCTCAGTCAGACACGCCTCCCTCCAACTGCCTCTGCTTGATTTCTTGGCAGGTTGAGTCGCCGCTAGCACAAAGCGGCCCTTCAGTGTGGGACTGGTCTCTACAGTTTGACAGCAAGGCCCAGAATTTCTTCCTTAACCCCCTGTACTCCGAGAAAGTGAAACAAACTGTGCGCAAACCTCACAAGCCCAAGGTAAGAGGATGAAATTGTCCCAAACAAATTAATAATATACTTTTTTAATTTAACATTGTTTCTATGATCTGCAGACCATAGGCTATTGAACATTGAGTCGCTTTATTATTATTTTTGCTGATTTTCTTTTTACTTACAATTATAGCACCAAAGACAGTTATCCTTACCCAGCACAGCCTTCAAAACCCCACCCAAGAAAGGCTTTTTTAAAGACGAGGCCGATAGTCTTAAAAAGATTTTACGAGTCAAACGCATCAGTCGCTGGATGGGGTCTCCTGACTCCCCAGTGGCGGCCACCTGGGAGTTCTACGAGGCCTGGCAGCGGCGTCCTCTGGACTATCACAGCCTCCTGCTCCCCTGTCTGGATGGACCGGCTATCCACCTCTGGATGCAGCGCTACCTTCGCTGGATACCTGAGGTGCACATCATGGGCGGTGGATCCGTGGCCATCACAACCAAACTCATGGAACTTCTAGCTCAGGTGCAGGATTTGAAGCGTGTAATAGATCAGAAAGACTCATCGCAAGCTGCTAAACTCGATACTCACACGCACCTTCAGCCCAGGCCGCTGTCGTTCGGCTCGTCGGGGCATATGTCATCTTTTCCTTTCGCTTACAGCCGCAATCGATCCTTCAATCCCATTATTCCTACAGGTCTACTGCAAAGCATTGTGCTAACTGACAACCTTGCCAGTCAGGAGGATGAAGTCAGCCAGTTTGTGAGTTTGGTTTAACAGGGAACATGCTTTTACATCATATAATAAACAATGTTGTTATGATTATTTGGTAAATTTAGGATAAAAGTGGCCTTTTTGAGTCCATATAGTGCTTAAAGTGCCTTTGATGCTAAGCAGATCTTTTTCCTAGATTTTTCCAAATGTGCTGTACTGTATTAAGAGCATTTAAAGCATTACATGAGCCCTATATCTCAATGGAACATCACCTAGTATTTTCCTTTGTTGCCCATCAAAAACAGGAACAGGATGTAGCCCTCCACTTCCAGCTTTTCCACTGTTTTTGAAAAGAAAAAAGCCTTTTCGACAAGTTTTTGCATAGCAAAATGTTACTTTATAAATAACTCAAATGTGTTATGAGTAATTTTACTTGGTTAAGTTGCTCCTTGTTTCTTTTCAGATATATGTATGATAGTACCAGACTCTGGCTGCTACGTACAATTGATGTCTGTCAACTTAAACACTCACATTGTGCAGGTCCAGCTTGTACATAGCAATGCTGAAAGCTTTAAAGTAACTTAACTTCAACATTTCAATGTGCTGTGTCAGTAAGAGATCTGAAAGCATGCAAAAAAGCCACCAACAGGTATATAATTATCACTGCATTCGCCTACTTCTGGTAAGAACAGAATCTTAACCAGACTTGAACTACTGTGGTCCAATGTGATTAAGTGTGTGTATTCTTAACCGTCCAAGTTGTTTCTTTTTGTACTGCCTAGTGGTTATTTGCAGTCCCATACTTAAAGAAACAGGAAGTGTAGAACAATACATGAGATCGGCAGTGTCTCGAAGACTGGAGGTCTATTGTATTCTATGTGCACTTTGTGGCTTTTGTTTGGCTACATAAAAATAAAGCCAAGAAATATAACCAGAGCATTAAGAAAATGGTTTCAGACAGTTTCTTATAAAGCAGGTTGGCCAATGAAAATATGAAGTCATTTTAATTATAGTCATTTCGAAATAAACTATATAGAAATGTCATTGTAGACATTTCATGTCATACTGTATATTTGTACTACTGTCGCAAACAAACAACAGGCACTTCAGTCATGAATGCTGTTGTTTGCTGCCTGGTATTTTTCAGCCTCTGACTGTAATGTATGTAAACTAATGCATGCTTCTTAAAGGGATAGTTCACCCAAGAATGAAAATCCTATCACCATTTACTCGCCCTCTTGTCATTTCAAAGCAGTATGACTTTCATTCTTACACTGAACACAAAAGAAGATATTTTGAAGAATGTTGAAAAGCGAACAACGGCAGTACCCATTCACTGTCCATACAATAGAAGTGAATGGGTACTGCTGTTTGAAATATCTACCTGTCAGACAGGTTTGAAATGGCAAGAGGGTGACTAAATATTAGACAGAATTTAAAATTTGGGTGAACTGTTACTTGAAAGCACTGATAAGAGTTGTTTCCAGGCCATTTTGGCTTGTTTACACCTCATACCTTTGTACCTGTTTTGTACTGCTGCTCTTTGCTAGTCCGTCACTGTTATTAGAAAAGTCAGCTGTTTAAACTTCAGCTTGATTCTCTTCCATTCAGCTGTTTCTTGTGCCCGACAGGTACAAACTAGCTGGATAATAAGGTTAACTGTATAATTGCTTTGTATAATTTATGTTGTCAGAGTTTAGTGTTAAAAATATAGAATATGTATACAGGCTTTGCCTTTTTCGGGAACACTGGCTTGCAATTTCCACGTGAGAATAACATTGAATGTTTATTTTTGCACTTGACATATGTAACTTATTTTCCTCTCGAAATATTATTCCTTGTATACAATAAAGGACTCTTTAAGTAAAGGATTTGCAATCATGGTCAATTTTAGTGAGAAGTTAGATAGACGTAAACAACGCTGGTCAAAAAGAACTTATTTTCTTTTGGATGTTACAAATAAGATTTGAATATATGGGCTGTGTAGGATTAAAAAACAATCATTTTAAATATATAATAACTGGAAGTGCTTCTGGACAAGTATTTACATCTTGCAAAGTGGTCTATATTGTTGTACATAATGTTTACGAGAATGAAAAAAAATGCTCATGCAAATGACACATTGAAATATAAACAAATGTTTAGTATTACCAATTATGAATATAGCTGACTGAATTTACACAGCCCCAGAAATGTTTACTTAAAACACGGAATGTAGCCAGCAGGACTTAAATAAATACATTTGTATTCTGTTTTTTTTTTAAATAATATATTAGAGGCACCAAATGTCACAAAGCCTACTTATGTAAATGTCTAGGTTTGCAGGTAACTGCTTGGAGTCGTTAACCTGAGTGTTGAGATGCCACATCCACTCGATGCTCTCGTCGTCACGGCTAGTCGCCATATTAAAACTGAGAGGAACCGCGTAAACACGTAGGTCGGTCCGCCTCTAGGATCGCGAAGGGCCTTTTCTCCAAAACAAATCTACATTGAACTCCCTTTACCCCACAAACATTTATGCATCGGGCCGAGTAAGACATTTCGACCTCAGACAGGAGTTGTCTGGGAGGGAGGATTTGTTTCGGTGTGATTTGAGAGATGAGTGCTCTGGCCCAGCGGAGCTCTGGCCTGGTGCAAAGACGCACCGAGGCTTCGCGCAGCGCCGCTGCCGCAGACCGAGAGCGCGGATCCGGCGACGAGGACTACGAGCCCCGCCGGGGAGACGAGCCGGACGACGATGACACCGGCGACTCGAAGGAAACCAGACTGACCTTAATGGAGGAAGTGCTTCTCTTGGGGCTTAAAGACCGTGAGGTTGTTATTTTTTCTTTAATTTAAGAGATATGTCAGGTGTCGATATTTAACGTTAGCCTGCTAACCGCTTGATCGTTTATATCATTCACATTTTCTATAGAGACAAAGCTGAAGACAATCTTCTTTATCTTTACATATATAGTTTTAAACTTGGTTGTTGTTTATAGTTGAAATCGCACCACGTTATTGCTCCGATGAAAGCTAGCGGTTTGCTTTCAGCTATTTCGCGTTTCAGAGTCCAGAAACCTACCAAACTAACATAACAATTTGACACCGCTTTAAAAATGCCTTTAAGTAAGTGGGTCACCCGTGTGATGTTTTATGACGGTATCGCATGACCTCGTCACGCTTGACTGTGACGAACACGACAGCTTTTGAGACCCCTGTCCTTCTACCCACAACGACCCGCGTTACATCCACGCAAGCTTGACTAAGAACCATGTCAATCCAGACACCATTGATAAAAATGTGCGAGAAGTGTCTTGGGACCGATCCTAGGTTGATCTTTCTGTTTGCTTTCGTCCTATAATGTACTGCAGTGTTTAACTTCAACCTTAAGCAAATACACCTGGACCTGCTTATCAAGATCTTAAAAGATGGCTTGAAAATTGTAGGTACTTTGTGTTGGGTTAAGGTTGGATGTGGCTATTTGGGAGCAGGATTGGACGCCCCTGCTCTAAAGCATTAAGATTGAGGTCATTCATGGGTAGGTATTGTCTATTCAAGGTGGTGACGTAGAAGAAAAAAATGTGTGACCACGCATGACGTTTTGTCCTGGGGTTTTGGGGTAACTAGTTGGACTGCAGGGATAAGTAAACAGGTAGATATTGCTCAACCAAAATGAGCCTGGATGGTTGAGCAATGACTGCTGTATTGATTGACCTTTACTTCAAGTTTATAATGGCCTGTCAACTGTAGGCATCGTGGTCTGGTGTCTGTAAAGACCCTCATTTAGTCATTAATGAATAACTGCCTCCTTTCACTTATACTTTAAACAACAATGTCTGCCGGTCACCCTTAAAATGAATGTTAAAGTGTCAGGTCACAGTCCACGAGACTGGTTCCCTGAGACTATATTTGTCAGTACAATTGAATGCATGGAGGTTTGTGAGTGACGTTAATTGTCTGTATACCAAATATGTTCTTGTTACTGCATTAATGAAGACTCGAGTCGAGAGGGTGTAGTCACGCGGCTTGTTCACGCAACAGTCCTTTTTTGCATTGCTGTCTTTTTCCATCATAGAAAAATATTATATAATGCACAGCCCAACACATAGGTTACTGAAGGTAAAATGTTCCTTTTGTTTGCTTATCTTTATGAGGGTCAATGATGTGATGCAAATTGTTTGTGTCCCTGTGATTTACGGTGGTTTCACATTTAGTTTGATTGACTGGTCCGAAGAACCCTAAATCGACGGCTCCCCCTGCCCGCCCATTTCCAAGCCCACTCCTTTTTTATGCACCCAGGTTCGGAAGACAGCGTTAATATCCAGATGAACCGAACTCTGACGTGAATCAAACCCGGGTGCATATCAAAAGTGCTAATGTGAAACCGCCCTTAAAAGAAAAAAAAAAGATTATTGTGCACTTTAAGTGTACTACTACTAATTTTGTTTTGGAGTCCCCACAACAGGTTTAAATGCATCCAAGGTCAAAAAAACACTGTAATTTTCGCAAAATATGCCTTTAATATCTCCCCATATCTCAATGATCTCTAAACGGTTCATTCAAGGCAGTTCGAAGATTCAGTTTCTGTAAACCCCTCCCTTCCACAAGCCCACTGTACTGCGATAGGTCGGCTAACCCAGTCTGTTGTGAATGGTCATTCCATATAGACTGCATAGACGCACAACTACATTTCAGGTTTAGATTATTAGTACACAGAGATACTGCAAGCTTGCGTCCGATAACGCTTCCTACTATGTAGTAAGAGAAAACCCTATAGTATGTCCGAATCCTCAGTATCAATAAAGAGTAGGTGAGAAATTCCCGGATTCCTGGTTACGCCCAGATTCTTAGGCACTCAGTGATGGATCTTGACATGCTTCTATTTCCGTGAGCCCACGGGACAGAATACAATACAGTCTCACCTGACTTTCATGTACAATGAAACATGTTGTCAATTAAAGCTAATGTAACATCGACCTTGCTTTGTTCTTCAATTGACGGTGCTTTATGTTGTGCGTAGATTTAATTCCTAGAATTTAAATACGAAGCATTAATATTGAGTTTATTTTCAGCAGTTTATTTACGTTTGTGTTTTGTATTTATATTTGCCCTTTACACTATTATATATTACTTAAATGGTTTTTAACCCGTAGACACAACAAAATACATGAAAATTATTCACAAGATCATAAACAGGTGCTTTAACTGATACACTTTGGCGCAATTCAACTTTCCGATCACCTTTCATGAACGAATAATTACAAAACACAATAATAAGTCCTTAACCAATGGAATATCTACATTAAATTACTTATCCAAACGAAAAGTTAGCCCTACATATAGCCCTGCCAGGTAAAAATGGAAATACATGAAAATAAAAAGCTCTGAATGTGCTGTACTTGTGTTGTTTACTTTTACAAAACACATGTTACGGTGTTAAGGCGACCTGTTACTCATAACTTCAGTTGTTGTGCTTGTCATTACATCACATGGCCAATCTCTGGCCGACATTCCAGTACAGTAGGTGGCGGATTTGCACCTCAAACGTAAGTTGCCACACGCCATTGAAAAGGAACAGAAGAAGAATTACGTCAAATGACCACATCAATATGGCGTAGGACAGCTTGAACGCATTCATACTAAACATATGCAGGGAAACAGTACGTCCATCCACATCCAAGTGTGAATCCAAGTAATAAAAAAACGACAGGCACTACAGTAAATGGCCTCACACCTGTTTTGAAAGTAAAAACATCAGCATGCTTGATTTTGCAGCACAGAACACAGCGTCTCCACAGTATGTAAACACACAAACTATCAGAAGTGTTTGTGGGCAGGTCAGAGTGTTCGTGTCTCGCATGCATGGGGGATTTATGCAAATGTGATGTCTGGAAATGACAGGCTTGAGCTTTGAAAAAAGGACCACAAGTTCTGGCGATTCAGAGTCGACTTGTTATTTTGAGATGTTTATCTTGGACTTTTAGGATGAACAACTTTGCAGATCATTAACATTAAAGGAGAGCTACGTTACGAACTGCAATAAAGAAGGTTTTAGGTAATCCAAGTAACTGGCTCTGTGATTACATTTAAAAGGGTTACTGTTTCTCTTTCACTTCCCTTTTCTGAGGACCAAGACTGAAATTCTGGTTTTAAATCATTTTGAGGGAATGATTGTTGAATGTCGTTCTGGATTGCCGCTGATGAAGTCCTGCATGAGGACATTAATGTTCAGTAGTTCAGTTTTTTGCGCCATTTGGACAAGACCACTCGTGACACTTGACCTACACTAACGGCGTGACATCATGAGACACTTGTGTTGTCATTGTAACAGTAACGGTTTAAAAACAAAAACAGTAAATTTATTAATGTTTTCAAGGAATATTAGTGAATATGCCCATTAACGAAATGTATGTCTATTTACACGGATTACAAATAGTCCGTCCAAGGCAGCAATGTTTTTTACACCAATCAAAAATAGCTGTATTTTCCACGCGATACAGACTTTATACCTTACGCCACTGGAGTCGCTGTTAGAAATGGAGTCGTTCTTAAACTTTCTCTATTCCAATCACATATTGGTGGGCGGAGCTAGTGCAAATAGTATCTGCCTTCATTTATTTTTGACACTGTTTTAGTTTTTCTTTCGCTTGATGCGCAGCACCCACACTTCCCACGGCCATTCTCTCATGCCATCCCAGATGTACTTTTCTTCAACTGAACTCAAACAATTCTTAATTTGATCTTGTAGCAACATTATCATTAATGGTTACTTTGATCTTCATCGATAATGCCGAACCATATGTTGCGCATATGACAACAATCGTGACACGCTAGAACCATTGAGATTCAACGTTATCTTACCAAACTGATCTGTATGTTGCCACGGATACTTGACGTATCCCAAAATATTCATCGTGTTCTATCCCAAACATGTTGTTTTGCTTCACAAGACATTTGTTAACCCTCTGGGGTCATTTGAATTAGTTTAAACACATATTTTTTGGAAAATGATACTCCTGTATAAGATGGTAATGGTATTTTTATATGAAATAATCCATCTGTGTTTGAGAGCGTTCTTTATTTGACCAAAAGAAAAAGGTTACGGTGACCCGATCTGTCAGCAAGGACACAATCAAATAAGCACACACCATAAAACGTGTCTCTTTATGAGTGTGTGGACACCTTGGAACAGACAAGTTCATTGTCTATTCCAGTTAAAACAAATCTTAATGCTTTCAGTTTAAAGTCTGGTGAAGTTTGCTCTGTTACACAATGTAATGCTTTTGACATGCCAAAATGTAAATCGGTTTCTCTAAACGGTTTCAACAATGAACACAATTCATGAATATGCAGATCTCCCGACCTCCATTCAATTGCGTGAGCTCTGACCATTGATTATAGGTACATAGACGTTTATTTATTCCAACATTTTTGGTGGTCCTCACAAAATATGTAGTCAAAGTGGTTGTTATGCTTGTGCAAATTATTAAAGGTTATTCGAATTTGTTTATTCTTTGCATAATGGTGTATACAAAAAAATGCACTTGGCTCAAAATGACAGGATGCTTTGACGTTTTACATTTCGGGAAGGGTAAGGGTCCCACAGTACACTTCCTTTTCGCCTATTGTTTATTTGATTGTTACATTTTTCTAAGATGGAAATGTTGGTGTGTTTGTCTTTTGGGCAAAATCGTTGTCTGTATCTGATAGTTTACAATTTCTGTTAAAATCTCTTCATCAAAACTATAGGTCTGTTTGTTAATTTAAAAAGCACATTTTGACAACATATGACAAAGCTGCTACGGATAATTAAATGAACATAGATAATTGTATGTTTTGCTTTGAGTGCTCTTAGGTTCTTGCATGTGCTTGTCTTCATGTGCAGAGCGACTACTTTGCCAGCACATTAAGAGAGGCCAGTTGTTTCACAGTGGTGGTCTCTGCGCCGGGAGTCTGGACCTTTACAAAGCACGCCTTGTTACTGATGGAGAGATCTTTCCACTGCTGCTAAACATGACACTGCAGATGAGCTCTATAACTGTCCCTCCGGGTTGGGCAAAATTCTTTATTGAGCTGGCTCTCATTTGAGGCATGGGCTTGAATTTGTACTGAATTGACCTCACGAATGTCTAACTGGAATTGGAATGATAGTCAGACGCATTACCGAAACGAAATTCACACAGCAGTTGTCCAGCAACATGTGTGCAAAAATCTAATAAAGGGAATACTGACTCGCTCTGTTTTTATGTCCAGGGCTACACCTCGTTCTGGAATGACTGCATTTCATCAGGCCTGCGGGGCTGTATGCTCATTGAGCTGGCTCTACGGGGAAGGTTACAGCTGGAGGCCTGTGGTATGAGAAGAAAAAGCCTGCTGGCCAGGAAGGTGAGATTCCTTTTAGCATTCTGGAGTTGAAAGTCAAATATGATATTCTGTGTTTTAGGGATGCTCATATTGACCGTTTAACCGTTAACGATAGTTAACATTTTGACCGATTAATACTATCACGGTTTGAAAAGGTATATCTATTTTTTAAGTTAACTAATATTTATCTTATTTTGTAAAGTATAATAATCTAATAATGCATTTTTAAATAACTTTTTAATCATACGTGTTTTTTAGTTTTCTGTACGGTGAAAGAAAAATATGCTATATGTGTGTTAACTCATGGAGCGTGCAGGGTGCAGCAGGGTGTAAATACCCTCCCAAACTGCACTGGCACCCTTTCTCAAGCTTGTTGTTTTAAATGTAGACGCTGTGACATTCTTCCTGGCGTTTCCATGCTTTCTTTTAGACTTAATGTTAACGTAACGTACGAATGTGAAATAGGAACACGTAATAAATGACGTTTGTATTTTGCGGGGGTATAGCAGATTGGATTAATATCTGTTTAGCTAAGACACATTTATGTGCAAAGTGCCCTCTTTGGATATTAATCCTGGCTGGTGTAAAAATGAAACGTGCTTTCCCGAGGCATTATCTCGGCATTCCCGGGACATCCGTGCCATCTGAAAGGGGGTTTTCGGCTGCGGGTCTAACTGTCAACAGGTTCCAGACTGTCCCCACTGCACGTAAACATGTTACTTGATTAAAACCCGTATACGGAACACCTGAGTTTGCTTCAATGTTGTGTATGTAATTTCTAATCGAATCGTGACAAACTATACATCATTGGAAAGGTCTAAGACTCTCAAATACTTTTTTTTAGGTGTTTTTTCAAATAATTTATCTAGGAAGAGTAATTGTTTCTTTTTTATGAAGAGTGCGCTTGGATTTTTTAATGTCCTTTCACTTGTCACCGGTCCGTATACGGAACACCCACGTTTGCTTCCATAGTTTTGTGAAAATTCTGATTTAATTATGACAAACTATATATCATCGGATAAGTCTGAGACTCTAAAATACACGTTTCATCATGGTTTTATGAAATAAAGTATGTAGGAAGTGTACGTGATGCGAAAGGACAAGAGTGTTTATAACATATAAATACATGCCGCAGAACACCTACATTAACATCAATACTGTGCATCTAAATTCTTATCTTATTACAAACATTATATTGTTGGAAAAGCAAAATAATCTAGAATACACATTTGATCAGTGTTTAGAAGAACAATCTATTTAGGAAGAGGAAGTGATACACAAATGATAATTGATTCATAAATAAGAGTGCATCAAAAGTATAGTTTCATATAAATGTATTGTTTTTATGTTGTTTCTGTGCATAATTGTGTCTGTTAAAAAAGCATCTCAATGTCCTTTGTGGTCAAATTTTAGTTCAAGTGTTAAAACCAATAGAAGCCTAAGGGCTAAAAAACTTCACCTCAAAATTTGATGTATTATGACCAAACTTGATACAACACTTGTTAAGTGTTAACTTTTACTTTTTGTTTCAAGAAAAACATAAACCTTTTTTAAATGTATTTTTATAATAAACATAACAAAATCTCTTCACGAATGTTTTTTTTTGTGTGATTATTAGGACTAATCTGCTTATTTTCTTCTTTCAAACGAGACACTACCGTAGGTTTTTATTCCAAAGATTTCATGAGTTACAGCCATTTTAGTTCCAACAGTGCGTTTTCATGTGTATGCTCAAAAAGTGCCCTGACGTGCAACAAGTTAAATAAAAACATGCGATTTATATTTGAAGAAAAAACTTTGACAGAAATAAACTTTGACGGTTCTTCTGTGTTTTCGTTTTGTCATAACTTGTTTAATTGCTTTAGTTATTTCCTACGCTGTTTATTTCTTGCTTTTTATTTATATTATTTTAGGTTTTCTCCATTGTCAAAATGCTCGGATTGCTGCCACAAAGACCCCCTAACATTTTTCACTCTTTTTGCATCTACTGTATCAGTTTCAAACGATCTCAAAATCCAGCGTTATATCAAGCGTTTATATAATATTCATCACCGAAATACAAAGAACAAACAAACATAGCTAAACTTCCGTTAGCCGAGTGAAGCGGCATTGATGGGTGTGCTCCAGTGTTTCCCACAGGATTTTGGCAGATGCTGGTGACGTCAAGAACTAATTGGCATATTTGTTACGTCACCACGTCGTGTTAGCAATGTGACTAAACACTTATCCCGTGAGACAGGACATGAGAGTTTTTAAAAGAAATCCTCAATGATGAAATGTTTAGGGAAAAATACTCTCTTATTGTAATATATTACTGCATAATATAATTCGTCAAAATGAATATGTAAACACTGCTAAATGTTTTGTCACAAACTCAAATGAGAGGCAGTAGATGCACAAAAATGATGCTCTGTTTTCTTTACAGGTGCAGCTTTTAAAGAGTTTTAGTTGTTTTCTTTACATGCTTTTTGCGTAGTGCTCATGTTAGCAGAGGTGTTGATCATATCACACTGTCCATCGTCCTTCCTCCTCTGACTGATCCCTCATAGTTTTCAGAGAAACATTTAAAAACTACATTAACACATCATGTTTTATCCTAACATTGCACATAAGTAAGAGTTGTTCGAAATCTTTATATCTGACGAACACAGAGAAAGTTTTTTGGAAGCATGTCTGTAACCAAACTGATTGACTGCCATAGTATGGAAAACTACTATGGTAGTCAATGGTGATGAGATCTGTTTGGTTCCTGACATTCTTCCAAATATCCTCCTTTGTGTTTAGCAGATCAAAGAAATGTATATAGGTTGGGAGCTATCTGAGGGTGAGTAAATGATGACAGGATTAGTATTTTTATCCCTTCAATATTGTCCTTGTTTGAGTGCAAGGATATTTTACATCCTCCAGTGGTACCCAATATAAAGACTTAAATTCTAACATATAATGCATACCTTAAAGGGGTCCTTTAAGAAATAGATGTATTCTTTGCACACAAAGCAAACCACAACGAGTAAATATGTTGCAATATTATTTCAATGTTATAAATGTATGTGTGAAACATTTTTTGTTAGCCTTTTTTGGTACATTTCCTAAGGGTAGGCTCACCTGAAAATAAAAAAAATCTACTTTCAGTATTTGTGATGTTCTTGGCGAATTTTGTTGTTGGTATACTTCAACATGTGCAGGACGGTTTCGGCCACTAGAGGATGCCCTTTATTTATAGATTTGTGTCAGGAGGCTTTTTTGTGCTTTTTTATTTGTATTAAACCGGGCTTTGATGTTAACTGGGCTTTTATGTGCTAAACTTCTCATTCTCTAGCTGTGTCTGCTTTTGTGCATTAGGTTTTGTAATGTTTATTAAATTGACATTTTTTCTCCATCATTTTTCCAGGTTATATGCAAGTCTGACGCTCCAACGGGGGATGTGCTATTAGATGAGGCTCTGAAACACATTAAAGACACCCAGCCGCCTGAGACTGTGCAGAGCTGGATTGAGTTACTCAGTGGTGAGTCCTGCACAAATCATTTCAGTTCCTCAATCTTGTAGTTATTTTTTCTGAATACCTTAATACTTATCTGTCTTCACTACTTTATTGTCTGTCTTATTTTCATTATTGCCTAAAATGTTGATTAACTATTAACACTTTAAAATGTGCATTTAATGCACTCGACATTAGTTGGCAAATATTCTCGTGCACATGGTAAAAATAAAGAATCTTAAGCTGGATCCAGGCCTGATTTCTGGTATATATTGTGGCTATGAGCTCAGATGAACTCATAATGGAAAAGTAAAGGGTCAGAGGGTGAGATCAAAGAGTCTTAAAAGTAGGAGCTGTCATTCTCATGGAGAAAGAGTATAAAACTCTGCTCAGAATTAGATCAGAGCCTTGAATTACTGCAGGTTTATGACTAGCAAATGCTCTGCCACAGTCATGTTCCGCGCTCCAACGTGGTTTGCGCTCGCACTGCCCCCTTTCCAAACCAAACCGCACTCCAGCCTACCTCTTCCAATCAGACCAGGGAGCAGTAAGTGAACCGCGCCCGAGCGTGGTTGCGAGCACTCGTACTAGACAATCGAATCAGGCTTTAGGGGTCAAACGTGCCCGGGCACGGTTCGACTTGGACAATGTGAGTAGGCCTTAGTTACTGTAATTTAATTTCTTTTCCCTTGAAAAAGTAAAGTAAGGGTCTGTAATTTAATTACAGTTTCTTTGGACGTAATCGAACTAAATACTGTGTAATGTATACAATAGTGAAATTGACATTAAAATTCAAAGTCTAACTTTAAAATGCATGCATTAATGTATCTTTCTCACATTTGTAATACTTTAGTCAGTTAGTAAGAGTACTTTATGTAGTTTTATATTATTTATTTGAGTCGTTTCGTGTCTATCATTGAATCACTAAACTAATGAAGGTTGATAGGATGTAGAAAGTAATTAAATACTGTCTGGAGAGAGTCATTTGTACAGTAATCTAATAACACGATCGAATATGTAACTAGTAATTAATTATCTTCTCAGAGTAACTTACAAAACACTGATGCTCGGTAGACAAGAGACTATAACATGGTTTCAGCATGAAACATTGAGATTAATGGCTTTAATCTGCTCAAAACCTATTAAAACTATTAAAAATGTAATGATTATTATGTACAGTTTATCAAAAAAAGTCTGTTTTGACATAAGATAGCTCATAACACCTATCTAATCATTAAAGCAACACTTGTTGTTTTTCAGACTTAAAATAATGTCTTTAACTCCAATCTGTAAATTCTGTGTTCGGGTCGGTACACAGCCCCGCCCATCGCCTGCCTGCGGAAGCGTGTGATATGGTTTCCAAACAACGTTCCTGCATTTGCCGGTTCCATCTGCTTAGTAAAACATATTCATGTATTGTTCTGCCCACGGGGAAGCTTACACGGCAACATTATTTACACCACTGGTAACAGATAATTGCGCTTATCCACCACTTGGGGGACCACGAGATTGAAATCGTAGTGGAATGAAGGGTTGACATTTAACTTTTTATATCACAAAAAAAATCTTCACAATTTCATAGATGTAAAGGTTTAAGAAAAACCCCATGTAAATATCGTCAAGACATCGTGCAAGCAGGAGAAGTCCTTTTTTTATATCTTAAAGTTTTCTTAAGAGTCAAGATCCACAAATATACAGCCCTTTTGGGAGCTTTACCTCTTACACCCAGGAGTTTTACAGCTGTTGCGCAAACTTTTTATTTAGTTGTATGTTAAGTTTTAGCAATAGCGTATTGTCAAAAGGGATTATATAATATCTTTAGAATGGATGAACAGGAAACATTTAATAAGAAACTGATCAGACCAAGGCTAACTCTGGGGTGACACGTTTAATTTCTACCCTCGTCCAAAAAATAACAGCGATTATAAGCAGATATAAAGCAGTGTTTTTTTGTTTGCAGGCGAGACATGGAATCCACTAAAGCTTCATTATCAGCTGCGTAATGTCCGAGAGCGCCTGGCCAAGAACCTCGTGGAGAAGGGTGTCCTCACCACCGAGAAACAGAACTTTCTGCTCTTTGACATGACCACACACCCACTTACCAACAATAATATTAAACAGCGCCTTATTAAGAAGGTGCAAGAGGCAGTGCTGGACAAGTGGGTGAACGACCCTCACCGAATGGACAAGCGTATTCTAGGCCTTATTTTCCTCGCCCATTCCTCCGACGTGCTAGAGAACGCATTCGCACCGCTGCTGGACGACCAGTACGATCTGGCCATGAAGAGAGTACGACAGCTGCTGGACCTTGAACCCGAGGGTGAAAGCTTGAAGACCAACACCAACGAGCTGCTGTGGGCTGTGGTGGCTGCCTTTACCAAATAAAGCCGGTTCGGATCTGGTGAACGTGTGGCGTGAATATATGAAGGGTTTGACTGGCGAAAACAGGTTGGAGAAATGGTGAGAACCCTGGTGTGTCAAACTAGACATTCCTTTGCTTGTAGATATCTCACGTTCTCTTATTTCTGCAAGATTTATCGTTGAGTTTCTCTTTCTTTTTTTGAAAGCACACAGGTTCTTTTCATTATTTGTTCAGTTGAATGCAATCGGGTACAAACTCGCCATATACTGTTGGAAGGTGTACCTGATGCATCACTGGGCAAAATGTCTTTGCTATTTTCTTGCCTTGACATCGTGTTGGGTACCTAACGGATTTTACAATCAGATTTATTTTGCACTAATTTCTGTTTAGTCTTCAGTTTCATGTACAGTTAATTGGACTTCGTTGTAATAAAAAATAGCTGTGTCCACTTCCATTAAAGCAGTACCTGTATATGGTACAACTGACCAGATTTACAAAAAAATAAAGTACACTCAGTGTATCAAATATTTTAATTCAATCTGTTGTCTTGTCATATTGATAATGCAGCTTGAAAAGTAACCAAAAAGGTCTAAATCCTATACTGATGATAACATGTGCAGTACATATAGTTGGTGGCAAGTGACACAACTAAAGCAAAGAAAGCAAGTTCTGTCCAAACCGCATTGAGATCCAAACACGGAGAAGAAACCGTAGGCTGTCAGGAAACCTGGATGGGATGGGACTTGACTGTTTATAAGCAATGGGATTAGGTCGTTTATGTTTGAAGGTTGGAAAGGTTTTCCAACAAAGAGCTTTTGCAGACCTGAATTCCGTTTCTTCAAATTCATATAGATATCAGCACGTACAGATTCTGTCTTTCTGCCCTAAAAACGCCACAAATGTTTCTCTCTCTACCTCTCAGACAACACTCCATTTATTCTCATGAGTTCTACAACTTTTACTCTCTCTCGTGTTATTAAGAGATTTAACTTAATGTACTTTAATGTGCCTGAGATTGGGTACAGAATGGGTTGCTCTCGAGGTCCAATACGTACTGTAGCTCTTCGTGATGTGGATGTCAATGGGGCTCGATACAGAAAGCATGGTGTCCATACCCTTTGTACAAAATGACAGATATGAAATAGATCCACATATATTAGATTTTTGCTTCTTGAAATCTGAATGGCAGACGGTGTCATTTTTATTGATGATTTTATTTTCATTGATGATGTTTTTAATGTTTAAAGATATAATGACATTATATATGTTCTCCCAACTCTCAACAGACCTTGGACTGAAAGATCATAGACTTTATTAATGTGATTTTTATATGTAACAGCAAATTCCATAATTTTCTTGGCTCAGTATATTTTTGATAGCATTGTATTATTATTAGAAACAGAAAGGTAGCTTATTTGGCATTAGATATGCAGGATGGACTTGCTGTTACTTCTAGTTTAATATGCATAGAGTTTCTTGTACTTCTTACCACATGAGCAAACTCTTGTGTCATCATTATGCCTGGCATGTTAATTGTAAAGCATGTCTTAATTTCTGTTTTACACAATGAAATCTTCTGTTCAATATCATATTCAAATGTATTTAATTTTTATTCATTTTTATAGCAATAATTTAGGTAGACATGCTTATGTTTTGCTCTTTGTTTCTTTTACAATAATGGTAAATGCTTGTTTCAGTGGTTTATTGTATGTAACAACGGTTTGGGAAATCCACCAATTGTTGGAAGAGTCAACGTTTCAGGTGTCAGAAATGAAATAAAAGAAAAATAACATCAAATGTGTAGCTTTAGAACTCACTATAAAGGGACCCCAATGTATATACTTTCTTACTACCATGAAATAAACTATGGTCTTGAATTCCCCGAGATCATCTTTTATTAATTTGATATATAATGCATGAGATACATTTTTTCGATAGGGTTCTTGCATAGTTTACACCAAAACCACTATAGGATAAAAAAGTTGTTTTTTAACGTGTGTTTTATGCTGCAGTTTAAGTCCATAAAGGTTCTGGTATTTACAAACTTTGGTACTTTTATTGCTTAAACCAGTCTTTCATTTGTATATTCTCCCTTATCAGCTAGTCTCTAATAGTTTCTTGTGCCTGGCCTGATGTGCTGTCTGGTGTCTGCAGGCATCTGGCCATCCAGCTAACCTTGTGCAAGATTGAATCACGTCTGCCTACACAATAACATCGCAGCGTTAAAGTTAAAGCTGAGCACAGCTCGCAACACTGAAAAATGCTCAGCTAAAGGATCGAATGTGAGCGTAACATCTTTCTTTCATATGGTCGAAAGTTGTTGCTCTGGCATTGTCAGATGTGACTCCGTAAAATTCTGTTTCTTAACAGGGAAAGTAGTTGAAGTGCATATTATGTCTGGGCAATGTTGAGGATTACATACGTGATATATGGGGTGTGATTAAATGGATTTATTCAGTGAACAAACCCTTATTCTCTGTAAAAAAACACTACTCCCTATTTACGAAGATTATATTTAGTTTTTTACTACATTAAATCATGAAAATGGAATGAAATGATTTACAGACTTTCAAAACTGCATATTCATAGGTCATCTTTGTACACATTAATACAGATCAAGCATCCAATGTCAATATTCTAAAAGCTTAATGGAGAGGATGAGTAAAAGTGTTGAATATAAAGGCCCGTTTTAAACTTTCGTTGGAACACAGTGAAGTAAATTGCAAAGAAATGAAAAAGGTTGACAACCCAGACACTACTATTTATAGACTTGCCAAACTAAGCAACAGGACATGAAGTGCGGTTGTCGCAATCAAGACGGCAGTTGCAACACTGACAAAATTCTGAGATTCCTGAAATAAGTAATAAATCTTATCTGCACTTCAGTGGTTTCTTTGGTAAAGTGACTAGAAAAGCAAGCATGTGTGGAGTTGAGTTTGCTAGAATCCAGGTGACATCTCCTGGAACATTTTTGAAGAAAGTGGAATAGGAAAGCTTGTTGAAATCAAAGCCAAACTGATTTTCCAGCATGATAAAGTTGAAAAGCACACAAGATTAAGCAATCCATGAACTCAGATGGGGTGAATGCTTTTATTTTATTGTTAGTCAAAAATGTTCAAATTTGGAAATGTAACAAAAAAAATATTTAGGAGTGGAAAGGCTGTGCATCTATTTTTAGCATAGACACTTCAGCATGAATATCTATTACTTTTCAACATTTTCCTTCATTTTGGGGACAATAATCGCTATTAACAAACCATTAACTACGACTTTTCTTCCAATAGACTCTTAATTTGTTGCTTATTAATAGTTAGTAAGGTAGTTGTTAGGTTTAGGTATTGGTTAGGATTAGTGATGTAGAATATTGTCATGCAGAATATGTGCTTTATAAATACTAATAAATAGCCAGTATGCCAATAATAGGCATGCTATAACAACTAGTTAAAAGTGAGAATTTCCCCCAGAAGTGTTGATACTTTTTTATAATATATCTGTCAGATTCCGGAACTGTTCCCTTACTTGACAGGGCGAGTCCTTGGCTGTCCAGACGTCTACAAGTACAACGTTGTCTTCAAAGTTGAGGCTAAAATACACAACGAGACTTTTTCTCAGATTTGCCCAGATTTTCAGTCTGGTCTTGTTGCAGAAAGTCTGTGCCAGTCGGATCAGTTAGTGTGTTTCTATCTGAAACTTTTTTTAAAGTCTGCAAGTGTATGATATCCAGTTTTCCAAAAATCTGTTCAGATCTTAAACGTCTTGTAGAGTATTCCAGCCATTCATTTAGCTTCTCCTGAAATAATAAATGACCTAAAGGCACATATGCGCCTCCAAAATGAAAACCACCTGGGACTAGGAATGCCTATGCCTCATTGCTTCTAGAGACTCTTGCACTTAAAAAAGTATCAAAATATTAAAAACCTAATATATCTGTGGAAAATGGCAAAAGAGAGTGAGCAAAAGGGTGCCCATGATCAGTTACATAAGTGACATCACGCACAGGATGGTGAGATCAAGGGAAGCTAAAGCCACCAAATAACCAACCCAATGTTGTTCCTTAAATAGAAATCACAACAATTACAAGTTTGTGCACAGTTATGTTCGAGAACAAATGAAACGTGCCGGACGCTATAAGGCGGTTCTTGTCTCGAGATGTTTTTCTTGTATCTTTTGAAGGCTTGCAGCATTTCCTCACAGCTAAGAAAAAGGTATCAACAACACATACATGACACAGCTCATCACAAAGTACTTTGTCTTTAAATGTTCAGGATCTTGGCACGTTCTTAATATTTGAACGGGGATTAGATTGCTAAAGGCAGGACAAGTCTGATCCAAAAGCAGTGAGGAGTCAAGCTTAGGCTTTTATCATCTGAATTATCATGCCCGGACAAACTTCAGGTGGGGATTTGAGAAGATAATGGTTGATAGTTAAACTCAAGAGAGATAAAAAAGGCCTGAGAATAACAAACAACTTTTATTATTTTTCTGAAAACAAATAAGAAGAAATATTTTATAAAAGATCAATGTACACAAAACCATTTAACTGCGTTTTCTTTATAGTCAGTGAAGTATATTGAACCACAGCACTGAGACTCCTCCCATTGGTTACGTCATTCTTCGCGGCGAATAGCATGCATGTGTGAAACCGACCCATACACAGCTTTTGCTGTAAGCTTTGTGAAAGAGTTGTCAAACTTGACCAGAAAAAAGCTCGTTTTTCCTTTGTTATTGTGTTTTAAGTTAAACAACTGAACTGCTGATGGTCATACTGGGACTCGCAACGGATTTTATTCATATGGATTAAAACTTCTTCAAGTGCTGATGGAAATAGAGTGCGCTTAGTCACAATTCTCGGTAAGTTTTTGTTTGTTATGGTTTTAACTTATCTAAACTGGACGAACCTTTCTCGCACGTAAAAGGCTTTTGTGTAATATAATATATTTATTACCAAAGAAGCGCAAATTCACATTCCCCGAACCTTTTTGTTTACCGTTACCTAAGCCGGTGGCACTCAATCCCTTCAATATATCCCTTCAAATGCATTAAAGCATGCGAAACGCTACCAAGTTGTGGGTCTAAATGTTAACATGGTATTTGTGTTATTGCTCTTTTTGTTAATTCCGTTTTTGCCTCCATAATATAAATTCTTGCCATACGCAATAAAACTGAGCATATAACCACACCGAACCCCCCTAAAACGCGAATTAATATACACGTTTGGCAGTACACTGTGAAAACGTCGATGTCGTCGACTACTTCCACGTGTTTTCATTCATTTATTTGGAGTGTGAATGTTATGTGTGACGTTCGTACAGCGGTTTTTTACGCATTGCTGAGCGCGGTCACGTGTGCGCGCTGCCGTTTGATCTTAAACGCGTCGGAAGTATTCACTTGTGTGTTTGCGTCTGTTGTCGGTGGCAGTCGCCGTTCAGACCTCCCGTTACCATTCGACCATTGTTTCTATTCCGCTGGGACAAGAATAAATATCCAGTGATCTAATGTAAACAATGGCCTCTGTTAAACATGGCTGCGGTGTTTTATTGTAATGTAGTTTCATTGCAGTATAGGACCATTTATGGTAAGAAACAATCTTAAATAGAGGTAAACAGGACAAACTTGTAAGAAATAATGGTATGCTTCTTATTGGACCATTGCACTCATTGGCCAAATTATTCTCTTGCGGGCCTACTGTTTTGTTAGCTTATTGTCAACACATTTTCATATGCACTGTCACAGACTAATCCATTTTAAAACTCAAGTGAAAAAGGTCCAAGCCGGAGTGATAAATGATCTGCATTTCTAAGACATTTATTCTTAAATTTTACCTATTTCAAATGTTAGTCGTCTTTGTTTATTATTATTCCATCGTGTAAATTTACAAATTCGCATGACGATATTTATTTTGCACTAACAGCACCTCAAAGGATCATAAAAGAGAAGACTTTAAGAGCATAGTTTGTATGTCAACAATTAGTACTAGAATCATTAGTTAAAATTCAACCAAAGTATTTTTAAAGGTCCAGTGTATGAATTTTAGCGTCATCTAGCGGCGAGGTTGCCAATTGCAAACAATAGCTCACCCCTACCTTTCAAAGCACTATGGTGGGTGACACAGGACTAAGATGTCGTCACTTTTTCTCTTCTTTGCCGAAGAAGATAATGTATTTGCAAAACGCGCTCTGTGGAGCAGTTTGTCCGTTTAGGGCTACTGTACTAAACAACATAGTGAATTCCATGTAAGGGAACCTACTGTGTATGTAGATAGAAATAGCTCATTGTAAGGTAATAAAAACATAACGCTTCATTATGTAAGGTCTTCATACACCTCTGACACAGTAATGTATATTAGATTGCATTTCTGTCTATAGATCCTCCAAAAAAATGACATATTGGACCTTTAAATGGGTTACTTTGTCCTAAAATGTCATCACTCTTGCCTTCATGTCATTCTTCCCGTATTACTTTCTTTTTTCCGATGGAAACCAAAAGGAGATTTTTTTTTCTATCCAATAAATGTTAATAGTGATGAAGGCTTTCAGTCTGTAGCATTTATCCTAACATCTCCTTTTCTGTTCCACAGAAGATAGAAAGTAAATTGAGGGTAGGGTTTTCGTTAACGGATAAACTATTTCTATAAGGCTGCAAACGGTTTACACAGTTTATTCTCATAATGCTTCACACTGCTTTAAAAAATTGTGACACACATTAATGCTCACTAGCAACCCAGCAGAGCATTTATGGTGGAAAAAGTGTACAGCAGTGTCCACAGTACAAAAAAGAGGCAGTGATAGTGCGTCTCTGAAAGAATGGTAAGACTGGAAGCAGGGGCGTGTCATTGGGTTGTGGAACAGTTGTTTTCTTTTGGCTTAGCTGGACAGAATCTGGCTCACTGCCCTGAAGGCACTGCATGTCTCATCCAGAGGGAGAACACGGCACTTAACCAGGCCTCCCCTCAGATCAGATTCTCATATGGGGAATTGCATCTGTACATCTCATGCTGGACTGTTACACAAAGGTTAAGGAAAGACAGCTAGTTAGAAAAGATAACTGGATGTTATGTAGTATATCCTAACATTTGCGTATTATCAGTCTGGTAATGCAAAAATGTTCATAAATGTAGATCAATGGATTTTCATACATTTACATATAAGTTTTAATATTTCTGTTTCTGTTGTTTTGCATTGGTCATGGTGGTGAGATGCAAAATATAAAAAATTCATGTCAGGTGTGTACAAGAACACCCAAGGATGAGTGTGTATGTTTTAGTATATGTTTTTTTGCAGTATGTTTAACCAATATGGTAGCCGTTTTCCTGCATGTTTCTAGTCTGGATTTCTGATATTTTCCTGTGTACTTCTTTAATATTGTGAAGTCATTGAAAAACTATTGCAAAGTGCATATCGTCCCTTCTCCTTTTGTCTTACAAGGGAATAATTTCTCATGAATAATTTCTCTCTGTAGTCTTAATTCTATTCATATTCCTAAATGCATTAATAAAATGTTAAATGGGATCTAATTAGAGAAAAGATGTGCAAGATTAGAACATAAAACAATCCGGCTTCTGTATACAAAACCGATTTCAATAATGCTCAGTCTTTTGTTTAAGTTTGCAACTTAATGTGATGTTAATTTTCCATTGTACACAAAAGAAGTAATGTTTGAAAAATTATCATTCTTCAGTGAAAGATTAATTGTTAATCTTGTCCACTTGTGTCCAGCCAGTGTTCACGTCCTTAACAAAAAAATTATTACATGATGTCATTGATATTGACACTGCCTGGATGTGGAGGCAAATAACATTTTGATCTGTTTATGAAATTACAAAACTATCACATGGTTTCAAAAGAATTGGGATAACAGCTGCTTTTATTGTTGTGTTTTTATTGCTTTTTATGTTCTTTTACTTTTGTGGCTAAATATGTACTTTGAAAGGTTGAATTTGCTGCCATCAGAGAGGTTTTGCATCAGCATTTACACAGGCTACATCTACACTAATCTTCTTATATAATGTATTTGAAAAGTTTTTGTTGTGTTTTAAAGTGTTCATGCACACTAGCATTTTCACGAGCTGTTCATCCACACTGAAACGTCTGAAAATGCTTACCACTTACCACTAAAGAAAAGACTTTAATAAAATAAACAAACAAACGTAAAGGGGGGATTTTTAAGTTTTAAGCCCATGCATGTATTAGACACGTAAAATAGCAAAAATGTAGGTGTCTGAACAAAAGATGTATTTTAAGCGAATGCTCTCCCAGCAAAGAGCAAAGAGGAGATACAAACATGCACGTTATGTGGAGAATACAGCGTTTTAAACCTTAAATCGTAAGTACATAAGTACGTAAAATACATCCTAATGTTGTATTACATCTAAAGCAAACAATAATATTTGTTTTAGCCGCGTCAAATGATCACTTTTGCATACTAACAGACTATAACACAACATCCTCTCTCCTCGTACCCTCCTGTCGCTCACCGTTTTATGCTCCCGAAGCTCCTCCGTGAGAGATGCGAGACCGGTGCAACGCGCGGCGCAGCTGACACTCATTATCAATCACGTCACTGGCCTCGGACGGTCCGTCGCGGCTCTCATCTCGCCCTACTTGTTACAGATACATTTTAAAACGTTGTCTTGATTCAGGTTAACTGAAAAACAAGAATTTGTATAAATCTACTGAATGAAGATGTCAGTGCATACTGTTTATTCAAAAATGACACAGAAACAAACACACACACACTGCAAAGATTAAAGCACTATTCCATTATTGAAAGGTTTATGTAACTACACTTTAAAAGAGTATTCAGATGCTTTGGCCTGGATTGTCCCAAAATAAGCAGATTTTGTGCTGTCTTAGTTTTTATTGTTATCATTGTAAATAACATTGAAAACAACTATTCATCTGTTGATGGATGGCCAACACTATATTGGTCTTTTTGGCAAGTATGGGCACTTGATGAATTGTACCCTGTGTAGGGTTTCATTTACATATGAGAGCCCTCAGTAAGTGCGTTTTATTGTCCTCAATGAGAGCGTAGAACGAATGAATGAATCTGAATGAGGGGGTCTCACTCCTACAGTGGCTCACCTCTGACATCTGCATATACTACACTGCTCCTTTGCCCACCCCCACAGGCTTCTCACACTTTCGCCTGGGAAATGCCCCCTTCTATGCCCCGTTTGACTCTTTTCACCCATAGATGCCTTTTCCTGCATGCTCGTAAGTAAAGTTAATCCCTCATACTGGAAACATCGCTCCAGGTTATATTTTTCACTATCAAAGTTTTTCACAATGGCAGGATTTGTTTGTGCTGCTGCTTTAAGTCAGGCCTCCACATGTCAGAAACTGTTTAACTGTGTTTGGAGTTTGCTTAAAGAACCATTATCCGAGGATAACCTCAACAAACCCCGCAGACCACATGTTCAGCTAGAGCACAATGTGTTATGGTTTTTATACAGTACGTTTTTTTTTGTAGCAACTGAAAGTCATACTTAAGTCCATTTTTTCCATGTAAACATACAACATTTTATTTTAACTTGCCAGAGTAAATAGGATAACGTGATTCTGAAATCAGACTCATTCCTGACCTTGAATAGCTAAAAATGTCTGTAACCTTACGCAGACCCATCTAAATGACTGCCAGAATACAGTCTGAAAACACCTGTCAAGGCTTTTTCAGGAAAAATCTAAAGATGTTTGGGTTCGTGAGGCTCAATGGCTATTCCGGGCTGCAAGCCACGGAGTGCTTGTTGACTTGTGCGATGTAAAGAACACACAGTGTTTTGTAGTTGAGGATCGGGCAAGTTTTCTCCACGTGTCTGCTGACAGGCCTGAATGAGCTGGCAGGTGTGGGGAAGGTCCAGACTCCTCGGCTCCAGACATTTAACTAAAACACATTGAACTAAAAACATGCTTTCAACTAATTTTTGCGATATTTAATTCAGGTGCAACAATGTGTTCATGCAATAAGCATTCATGTGGCATAGATACAATTGCGTGTTGTAACTTTGCTTGTTCCAGTGGATGAAAAGGTTCATTCAGCGTTGTCTCTGATTCTGTCAATATAACAGTATGACATGTGCCCCATTGAGACACTGAGCCATTCTTGATATTATTAACATACTCTTCTTAGAATATCCTGTTTAAAAGGGAAACGGTTGAAAGAACTGGTTATTTGCTCACTTTTTTTTCTTTTGATGCACATTTCCATTAGTCAAGTAGGTTCATTGTACCATATTCTTTGCGCTTCCTTTTCGTTGTGATCTTTGTTTCTACAATCTGTTCAATCTGTTGATAACTGCTGGAAGTCGACTGTCTGTTTCTTTATTCATTCAAACACAGTGTGGTCTTGAGCCGTGAGGCATTTGTAATAACAATGGGGCTTTAGTACCTACATGTCTCCAGGAGGAAGAGTTGGCCTAAAGGTACAGGTAAAAAAGTAAAAAAATTTAAACATGTGACAGGAAATGAAATCACAGAGAAGAACCCCTGGTGACACTAACTGCTGCATGCAAAGGTTAGAAACTGTGAGATAATTTGACATTTATAGGGCGTGATCACTATTTTCAAGGGTTCAATGTTATACTTTTTGAGAAAGTGGTGGTTTATCCCCCATTATTAAAAGAATTTAAGCTCTGAAAGTCCAAGATAAATGATGATAAGGAATATAATTATGTTGCTCAACATTACTTGAAATATTTAGCTTTAATGCATTTCTATTCAATTCGTTTGAATGTTTAAGCTATATATAATATGATATAATATATAGATACATGATTTAAAAATGTAGCAGAAAGAAGTTAGTTTACATTTGAACATAAATTCGGTGCTAAAAGAAATGATTACATTTCTGATATTTTATCATTAATAGAATATAAGACTAATCACATGCAACGGGTCCTCTCGTGGACGTTCATTGGAGACTTCAGAAGTCAGAAAATTGTTGAATAAAGTTGTTGTTTATGTTTAATCTACTTTCTCATGCCAACAGTTAAATACCTCGCCTAAAACACTCAAGTTACTGTTACTGGTTTTTAATGATCCATAAGTACTGTGCTGCTGTTAACGCATCTGGAAATATTTAATAGCTGTGCAGCTTTGAACCTGAAACCTGTCAACCAATAACAATAAAGAATTCAACAATGATGGATTTTAAATATCATAAAAGACGAAATAACATGTGCTTGTCACCACTAATGCTGTAGCAGTAGCTCATATGGAACAGTTTTCGACGTGAGAAAATGTTGTGGTATTAAACCATGCCTTGAGCTCGAACCGTTTCCAACTTCTTTCCACCTGCAGCCCTCAACCTACATTTCAGACAATCCTGAGGTTACCCCTTCACCCACTATCCAGGATTAGAGTCGTGCACCCTGAGAGGATTGTCTTTAATCTCCATCTGCATTCGGTATATAAAAAATAGGAGGGTTTCCTCTGGACACAACATGCGTTGAACGGTGATGTCATGACCCTTCCAATGAAAAAAATCTTATCAATTTAGTGTAGATAAAACAAGTGTTGTAAAATGTCTTGACGACGACAACGTATTAAAAAAATTGAAACCATCTGCCACACGGATCCAGGAAAACAGGCAAGACGCTGTATTATGCATGCCAGGCCAGTGGATGGCAATGTCACTTTGTAAAGTAATAAGACTATGTGCATATGCCTGCGCAGATATAGATATCCAGTTTTAAGCCAAAACCCATTTTCAAAACCCAACAGTCTTGTGTTTTCACTCCCCTAAAACACGTTGTCGCGTAAACTGACACCGCAAAAGCATAACCAATTATTGTGCAAATAGTCTGTGAAGGGGTTCTGATGCCACTAGTCACTTACCCGGTTTATTTCAGTCTTGGTTGGCAGTTGTATGTGTGTGTATGTGAAATAGGGTAATATCACACCATCTACATCAGGGGTCTCCAACCTTTTTGTAAACGAGGGCTACCAAAATATCTAAAATCCTCTAGAGGGCTACTTGTTGGTAACATACATTCAAACTTTAAACGTGTGATGCCTTATTATATATTCTTTCAGATATTAAAGCTTATAACACTTGCTAATAATAACCTTTCATGACGATGTTGCACTTGGCTGATCGGTATAGTCACAGATTTGTCAACTGTCTTGAACATTATTGGTGAGCCCTGTGTTTAGCGGGCACCTTACAGAGTTCATGCGGGCTACCAGGTGCCCACGGGCACCACGTTGGAGACCACTGATCTACATTGTATCCTGTAGTGTCTCATTAACAAACAAAACACGCTCTCTTTAGCATTGCAAGTAGGCCGATTTCACTTATCAATAGATTAAGCAGCATATTTATTTGGGCAACTCCAATATTTTCGTCGATGACCATACCCATTACTTAAATCATAAAAATCCCATTTGTCAGATCAAAGACGAAATTAAATCCATAATCTATGGGTATAGATTATAAAGTAAGGATGAGTTGCGCTGAGGGCAGAAGCTCATGCTGGAGGGAGTATGTTTATGGCTGCCAGAACTCTATGATTAGTGGGAGAACGGGTTGGCTTTCCACAGTTGGCTTCCAACTTTAGGCTTCCAACTTTATATTTGTCAGTCAGTGTTCTCCGACCGCAGCATTTATTTTTCGAAACGTGCTTCTTTTTTAGGAATCACTTCACAGCGTGAGCTTGGCTGATTAGTATGTTAAGTATGCGTATGTGAAAACCAAGTAATGTGATCCTAATGGAAATAACAAAGAAACTTTCAAAGACCACCCTTACCGGGAATGACTGTTTCTGGAGTTTATCACTGGATCTGTGTTTTTCCTCTTTGAAAACGTCTTATTTCGTTCTATTCTGAATGTATTTACAGAGCTCCGAGTTAAGCAGTCCAGCTTCCATGATGTCATTGTTTGGGCTGTGCTGAAGAAGTGCATTGTTCTAGTATAAAACCTAAAAAAATACTGTGTAATTAATCCAAAAGATTCAAGTACAAACATTAATGGTCATGATTTCACCATATAAGGCTTATTCTTTCATCTTTTTTTATAAGGCTGAATGGCAAAATGCAATGTCTGATTTTAATGATACTAAGGCTTGGTTGTTCTAAATTCACTAGCCTTTCAATTCATACCATGTGGAATCCACAGTTTTAACAGCAAAGAAAATATGTTTATAATACTTTTTGACATGTGTTCCTTGTCACACTATCGAATGGATTGCTTTGACTATTGTGTCCCTGCAGTGGACAAAGCCTAAAACATGTCCATGTAATGAAAAATGTCCTCTTTAGATTTAATCCTCTTTTTAAGGATTTCAATATGTGGCATTTCAATGGAAAACAACAGCTTTCTTTATCATGAGGTGGTTCATGGGATGTTATCATTGGCAGAAGACTTCCTCAGCTCCATTGGCTTGAGGATGTTTGCAAAAACTTTATTGTCATTGGGTGTAAAGGAAGTAGATTGAGCTTAAACACACAGCCAGCTGTGCATTGCCATTACTTCGAAGCATTGGGCTTTGCTAAAAAATAATTCTGACTATAACACGTTGTCCCATAGTTTTATACGAGAAAATAAATCATCGGACTAATGTTGATTATCATCGCTGTCAGGCAGAAATCTTGTATCTCCAAAATCTAATACATGACTCTTATTTGATATATAATAAAACACTGTTGTCAAAATGTACATGCTCTTTTTCATATTTCATCATTGTTTTTATATATGCAAAACCAACAGACAAATATGAAGGATGATCGATAATAATTGATTCATAAAGTTAAAAGTTTATCAGTAATAAAACCATACTTTTGTAATGTCACTTAATGATAATGATTAAGAAAAAAAACCTACACATTCAAAGGAGGGTTTTCACACATTTATTATTTATTTAGAAATGTCAAAATTTGGTTAGCTGGTTTGCAAAACGTTTGATCTGCTGCAGAAATGAAGATGTTAAGCTTCTTGTTTCACTGTTAAAAAAACAAAGTGTTTCATCGCAGATATAGTTTATTTCCTTATTTATTTGGCCTTTTGTTTACTGTGCTCTCAATGTTTTATTGACCCGCATTTGCTTTGTTAAAGGAATCATACTTGTACCAGCATCAATAATCATGAATGGCATGATGGTAGAAATATAAACACTTGAACTGGCCATTCAGGGACTATCCACAGAGAAAATGGGAGGTCATTGTGTTTGTAAGTGGCATGAGGGAGGGGTGAGACTAATCCTATTACATGTGTGTGTGTTGGGTGAGGGTGAGTCTGGGGTCTGTAGACCTTCTGTGTCAACTGGAACAACACGCTGCAGTGTGCAGCTCAGCGTTTATGCACTTAAACGTAGAAAAGAAAGAACGAGGCCTGAAATAAGAAAAGGTAGGAGATTGATAAACATTTTAATTGTGATAGGGTGTCACATTCCTGTTGAAAAATAAAGCTTGAATGTATATATGTTTTATATGCAATGCAATGTGTTTTTTGTTACTCTTGACACAGTTGAATATTGCATGCTTAGTGCTAACATTCGCTTCTATAAATCGTAAGTGACTTATTGGGGTTAACCTCTTGAAATGTGTGATGTCTTCTGTCCTTTGGTATTAGTTTTTAATTTGTGTCCAGCTTCAGCCGATAATTTTCATTTTGATTCCCCTCTACAAAATTGTGGATTAAATATTCATCCATGGCATTTAATATGTCGGCTTTCTTCATCATTTAAGTATTCCATTCTCCACAAAATAATTATCAAAAATGTAATAAGGAGACTTCTGGTTGACTTGACAGGGAATTACCTATTTGTCATTTTACTCTCGTCATCTGATCCAGATAACATTTAAGTTGACAGGTGGTTATGAACCCCCCTCTAGTCTCCATTGCTGTGCCGAGTAATCTTCTCATAGTGTAATACATTTTTTCCTCCTAATGGACATCGATATAATATGTATTATTGATTATGAAATGTAGATGCTTTTTAAATGCACCCATGTTTTCTCATATATAAAGGAAAGTTGATCGTATGCCATTCTCATATAGCAGCTTGTGTGATGCGCACAGAGGCCAAAATCTTATGTTATTTTGAGAAAAAACCCAGACTACCAATTTGACTGTGGTCTTTGCCTACAGTGTATGCTTAAATATATCAAATGTGGTTTGCATGAGTTCTAGCTACACCAAAACAGCTTGGGTGTTTTATATTATTGTCAGCTCACGTTCCACATGTTTAAGGTATATGAGAATTAAAGTGATAGTTCACTCAAAAATGTAGATTTTGTCATCATGTATTCACCCTCGTTTTATTTTAGACCTGTATGACTTTCTTCTGCAGAACACAAAAGAAGATATTTTGAAGAATGTTGGTAACTGACCAGAGCTGGCACCCATTCACTTATATCGTATGGACACAAAAGCAATGCAAGTGAATGGGTGCCAGCTAACATTTTTTTTAAATATCTTCTTTTGTATTTTGCGGAAGAAGGAAAGCCAAACAGGTTTGAAATGACAAGAGTAAATGAATGTTTTCCCTCTCTGTATTAATATCTATATAAACAGTCAAATAAATGATGTGTGATAGACTATTATGAGGTTGTTATTGGAGCCTTTTCCTCTTCTGTCGATCGATCGACCAAATTGGCTGGTATAAGAAGCTTTCTTTATTCCAGTCTCTCTTCCTGTTGTTACTTTGGTTGAGAACTAAATGAGCCGTGACTCTGCGGATTTAACACACTGTTACATACGTGCCTGTAAAGCAAGCTCATGCTGACTTACTTTGTAATGGCTTTTCAATTTTTTTTCTGATTAGGTGAACGTCTGTGGCGCCTGCGAGACAGGACAGAACTCAACTCCCAGCGATCCACTATTTTCCACTTGAATGGTATTGGAAATCAGATTTGGCATGCACCAAGAGGAGCAGCTAATAGCACACGTTCTCTTGTTACTGGTCAAAGTATAAACTAGTCCGACTTCCTCCCATTTTCTTTTATTTCTACGGATGATATCATGGACCTCCGAGGTCTAAGTGTGCCGCTGATGGACTCCAGCCCTCTGGATGTAATGTCTCTAACGCACTCTGTCAGTTAGAGGATTTTAATGTGTCTGTTTGCATCCACCGCTAGAAGCCCCGGTTTTGGGGGAGAACCTTGACTCAACATGCAGGGGAGGCCCGGGAAGGCCCATCACCAGGAGCTAGGATGCCTATCACCCAAGAAAATGCCCTTAGCCATCTCTCACTACTAGAGAACTGGCTCGGGGCTCAAGAGAAAGATCAGAAAGAAACAGATGAGACTCCGAAAAGCGCAGACGATGGGTTTCTGTGCCAGGCTGCCATCCGCAAACTTGTGGAATATATCCAGCTAAACTTTGCTGAAGTTGAAAGCCTACTATTCAGAGAAGAAATTGATTTTGAGGTGAGAGCGGTCTGCCTGCACAAGCGTGATGGAGATGGGTCAGAGTTCGGTGTCAGCTTTGGAAATATTCCCATTTTTGGAGACCCTGAAGGGAGGAAGAAAGGGGTCCGGAGAAGGCGGAGGAAGGGCGACAAGGGTCCTGTATTGGATGTTGGGTGTATTTGGGTGACTGAAGTGAAAAAGAACAGCCCAGCAGCCTGTTGTAGAGATATTAAACTGCGAGATGAACTGTTGTCACTTAACGGTCAGTTGATGGTCGGAGTGGATGTCACTGGAGCCAGGTAAGACATCTGGATTTGTTTTGTATCTCAATACTACATTGATTACAGTTGATTTTAAATAACATTCGCTATCATAAATAGTTCTCCCATTAATGTATACGAGTACATGAACTCCTCTTGTTTTTATAGCTCCTTATCTGACTGGGTTGCAGCTGTTTGTTTAGGTATCATGGTGAGTCACAGCTGGCCAGAGAGAACTCGATCTCCTGTGTGCATATGTTTGTTAAAGCTGCTTCACAGCTAGTACTCCCCTGTCTTTATGTACAGTGTCCCAGCGTGTGTCCCAGGACTGACCGCTTTACCCCTGACTTGGACTGGGGCCAAATCATTTGCTTGTTTGTGTGCCCACGTGCCTCACAGCTCTGAGAGATGACAGTTTGTGTCAGTGTAGTGGACGGCCTTGTGTCTCTACATTTGGGCTCCATCTGGACTGACACTCTTAGCGTTCAATCAGGCTGCCAAATGTCTGTGTCTAACAGAAAGGCTGCCATGCTGGAGTGCCATGCTTTTATTGCTTACTTGGCAAACTTGTTTTTGGAAAAGTACTTTTGCTCTTGACGTCTATGGAAGAAAATGTAAAGCATTTTCCGAAAGCCACTAGATTGTAGTAGTCTGTGTTTTCTTAAAGGGATAGTTCACCCCAAAATAAACATTCTGTCAACATTCTGTCAACGAACCTTCGAGTTGTTCAAAATCTGTATACATTTCTTAGTTCTGATGAACAAAGAGAAAGCTAAATGTAACCAAATATTTCTTGAACCCCATGGACTACCATAGTAGGAAAAATGACCTTATCGTTTTTCGTTTTGTTGAACACAAAAGAAGATATTTTGAAGAATGCAGGACAGCAATCATTTCTGGGGCACTTTTGACTGGCATTTTCATTTTTCATACTATGTTAGTAAATGGGTTCCAAGAACTGTTTGGTTATAAGCATTCGACCAAATATCTTTCTCTGTGTTCAACCAAAAAAATACAGATTTGGAATTCATGATGGAATTTTTTTTTTATATGACAAGCTATAGAGTTCCACAGCTCCACCAAATCATAATGAACTAGGTTTCTAGAAAAAAGACCACTTGCTGTGAATTTTGCGGTTTGAAGGCGTTCAATCTGTCGGTGTAACTTGAGCTCTATAATTAGACAATGCATTGTGTAAAAATGATAGGAAACTTCACAGCATTCACACAGAATCTGCTTTGGGACAACTGTCTCCCATACAGATGGACGGCAGGATACAGAAAGGGAGGAGGTTCCTGGGAGTGGTACATGGTTTTGACCAGAAACTCAAGTTGTCTTTACAGACATTTTGTCAAGCTAAAGAAAATCTGTTGATGTCAAGACATCTCTGCAGGGGAGAACAACAGCTGTATTTGTACAACAAATAACCCAATGCTGGGTTATGAAATAACTCATTTGTTGGGTTATTTTTGCCAAAGTGTTATTTATTATTTTATTATTATTGTTATATTTTTGGCCATCCTAATATAATTTTTTATTGCAGTGTAAAAAATATTAGACAACATAGAAATACCTTTATAATTCTTTATTTCTAATGCAATAAGTTTTGGTTGCAGTTGTTTTGTCAAGCTACTTCATTTTATCAGAAAGTTTTACTAGCAATTAAGTATAAATTACAAGAATCAAATACACAAATAAACAGAACAGAGACTAGTCTGGCTTATACAGTTATAAACTAAGCAAAAGCTACCAAATAGCAGCACCACCAGGCTTGGCATACTCCAGAATGTAAATAAACAACACATAACTGCTTATAAAAGACGGTCTTCCTCCACCATCATGCTTCCAACAATACCGAAGACTTAAGAGGATCTGGTTTTATCCCAAAGCTGCAGAACATGAGGGTCTTCCATTGCTCCTCCTGATACTGAATGATGTTTGTTCCAACCTATAAACAGATATTCTCTTGGTAAATATGCACACATACACAGTATTATTATTATTACAATAATTATTTATAATTAAAACTGTATTTTCATAAGTAATGTACAGTCATGTGGAAAAAAGTACAAGCACACTTCAATATTATGTAGGGCTCACACGTTTTCTATTGCCTTTAATTGTGAAAATTAGTACAATGTTAATTTCATGTGTCATATTATAGATTATATTAATTTATTAATATGTACACGTTTCATTACTGACTGTACTAACAGGAAGTTTCAGACATTAATCTCTTAACTGCAAATTTGTCAGTGAAGGCTTCAGGGTCTCACTTCTGAAGATTTACTTATCATATAATCTCTCTAAAAGATAGATAAATATATTGAATGCTAAACAAAAGTTCTACTGAGGCAAGCCCTTCGTGTTTGTCAATGAATGGCAAAAAATGTATTTGCTGCTATTTGCTTTAAAAATATGATGAAAGTAATGAATGTAACGAAAGAAATAAAATACTCTCGTCATTTGAATTCCGGTGCTTCTGACTGAGTGGCTGGGAGCCCTGACCCTTCCGCTGGGGCCTAAAACCTGAGTGTGCCGACAACATGTTTATGAAGAGTTTTGTTCCAAAATGAGATAACTCTTATTTGTATTTTTTATAAACAATGTTTTTCATTGCGCATTCCAATTAATATCAATCAAACTGCAGTTGTTTTGATTTGAGCCATAATAACTAAAGAATACAGCTTACTATCATAAAAAAACACAAAACAATCATGATAACATCATAAAAAAATAAGTTTTGAAAAGAGTCATCTCATTTTGGAACCAATCTTATATATATATATATACACACAGATAAGCACATTTCATAATTATTATTAATATTAACTGACTTTCGTCTGTCAGTAGTGGCGCCGGTCGACAATTTAAATTTTAAATAACCGCTCACACTGCTCAATTTTAACCCAACTGGGCCGAAAATACCCAATAAATGTCAGAAATAACCCAACATTTTTTTGTATATTATACAGATTTTGGTCTATTTATTTTTTATAAATTGCTTACCCTTTGTGAGACTCCTAAAGCAACCTTAAGCTTGTTTGAGAATATCTGTCCAGTATAATTTGATCTGAATGTAACTTTACTGCTGTTTACTGATGAAGAACTGTGGGGAAGGATGCTGTTCTTTTGTAGAAGCGATGGACTGGATTACTTAAATCCTACTTTTTACCAGTATCCACTCATGGTCTTTAAAGCTTAAAGGCGGGTCTTTAAAACTCTATCCTTGCAAAAGCAGCCGACTAGTTTGAAGTTTAAAGCTGGTGAGCAAATTGATGAGATTAGTGTCTGTTTTACAGGCATTTTGACTTGCTTTCATAGCATCTTCTGACAAGGGAACATTCAAGAATACATTTTAGAGCACAGCAATTATATAAAATTTGTAATATGGGATAGTGTTCCCTGCTAAAAGAACATTACAGGGGTAGTCAGCAGTGTTGTTTTGGTATTCTGGTTTGCTGGTGTCCTCACCAGGGTTCTACCGACAAGACTTCTTTGGTGATCCACAATGAACTACATAGTTTGTATAATCAATATATGCTTGTTAAAGGGATCATTCACCTAAAAAATAAAATGTTGTCCTCATTTACTTACCTTTGAATTATTCAAAATCCGAATCAATTTCAGATAAAGATATTTGAAAGAATGCTTATAACCAAACAGTTCTTGGACCCCATTGACTACCATAGTAGGAAAACTTCCTTTTTTGTTCTATTGAACAGAAAAAAACAGAATGTAGGACTTTTTCAGTGATTTTTCCTATGGTAGTCAATGGGGTCCAAGAACTGTTCATTCGTCCTGATATCTTTCTCTGTGTTCAAACAAACAAAGTGGAACAAATAAGTAAATCATGACACGATTTTGGTGTAACTATCCCTTTCAGTGTGATGTCATGGACCACCACTTCCGAGTCCAAGTGCTTGCCACAAAAAATGATAATACACTGCGTTCTGTAAAAACTACCCATAAACCTTGGTCCTAATCTTTATCTTCATAACGAAATATCAGATGGCAAGACAAAATGCATTTTTATGAATTAATTAAATTTTGATGTCAGAGATTTATAAAGTTCTTAAATATGTGATATAAATAAACAGTGCCGATCTGTTGACAGAAGTATGCAATCTTTGCAAAAACAGCCTCATCTTCTTCATTATCGTCTTATTCATGCTTCTCAAATGAATTCTTGAGTTTCATTTCATTGAAGTTTATGGCCTCTTTCGTCTGTATTAAAGTGGAGGACACTTTGAGAAGAGTCACTCTGCTGTGAGTGTGCTGGGAAGAGAGCTGTGAGATGAGTGTTGGATACTGTTCAAAAATCAATGGACTAAAGCCTTCAAAGACATAAAAAGAGACACACGATGGAATTTATTTAGTATTTTCATCAAGTGCTTTTCATGTTAATGATTTCAGTGCAAAACCTCTGGGCCAAGTAGAGCGCTCCACAAAAAAAACTCCCCAGTTTAATGTCTCGTCTTGTAATTTTGGTCCCTCTGTATTTTGTTCTTCTTTTAACAGCCGGGTCCAGCATCTGTCTGTGGTGAGCATGGAAAATAACTCAGTGGCTCTGCTCCAAACAGCCAATGCAAAGTGTTCTCCACATGGTCAATGAAAGACTATTAAAGACTAGATTAAGAACGGTAATCAACACGGATTTTGTGAAAAAAGAAAAATAAAGCCAAAACCAACAGGCTTTTTTTAATTACACACAAAATAAATGTAAAGTCTAAATTTATTTGTGTCTTAACATATCTGGAAATTGAGGCGTAAAGGCATAAAAACGGAACAAAAAGACTTTTCATTTTCCCATCCAACTGTTTTTACAGTCTGCGTCTAAGTGATTTATTGTATTTCATCATCCATCGGTCAACTCAAAACTACAATGAAGCATTACAATATAAAAATGATGAGCAATTCTTGTAATGTATTGTAGCGAACAAAGTCATTTTCCTTCCTGCCAGTGTTAAAGATCAAAGTCTTGCACTTTCAGTTTTAAATTTGGGTTTTTCATAATGTTTTTGCTTTGCTTTGAACTGATTTACTCGTCCCGCTCAGAGCCCTACATTTGCGAGCCAGCTCTCTGTGGTTAGTTAACTTGCCACTTGATAAATGAGAGAGAGTCTGCCATCTTTCCTTGGTATTAACTATGTCTGAGTTTGCAGTTTTTCTCATGAGCAAGAGGACGTCGGCTCTTTATTCTTTAACACTATTGGTGTGATGTTCCCACTGTAATGGATAAAAGCGTCTCGAATAAGGGAACGTGGTCTTAGAAAAACATTCAAGACTGTGATTGAAAACAGCTTGTAATCATGAGCTAAAATGTTTTGGTCTCCTTTGTGTTTTTAAGGTGGTGAGAGTGTAAATCAAACTTGTGGTGGGACATTTTAAATGGCATGGATGGGAAAGGGATCATTTGGCTGAATCAAATGACTGTTGTTTAAAAATGCAGCATAAAAAATATATTTTTTTATGATTTCACCAGGATATTCTAAGGTTAAAAATGGTTAAACAGCATATTTTTTTGTAATGGATTATTCTTGTCTAGACATTCTTGTGTTATGCAGATAGGTCATGACTTTATTTGATCCCTAATACTTTTATCTTTATTCTGAATTTAGGATTTTAATAGTAAAACTGCTTTTAAGACATGGTTTCTCATAGAATCGACACCATTTACACAGAGAAAAACATTGAATGTAATGGCACCCCAGATTTATCTAGTCACAGATGGGGCTAAGGATTAGTTCTGTACACTCTGGATATTCAGGTAATACTGTCTGGTAGTGGAACTACCCTAAAATTACATTCCACCGTGTCTAGACCTGTGATATTTAAATCATGCCCATTTTGGCTTTTTTAGAAAAATGATGGCTGACAACTTTTTAGGGTTGTGTTGATTAATGGGATTGAACAATGCCGATTTCTATTTACACAGATTAGGCTATTCAAGATCTTTAAAGACAAAGGACGTCTACTAGTGCCTTTTAATTCGTATTTGTTTATTTATTGCATTTGTATAAATAAATAAAAATGAAAGCCTGATTGACTGATTTGATTTCTTATAGGCTTGATTTCAGTATTCTTTTTACCCGTTTTTTGGCTGCTACGACTTTAACCGCTAGAGGTCAGTAGTACAACACTTTCCAGATTGTGTCATTTGAAAAATCCATGAATATGTGGCCCTATTATAGCAATATTACTAGCCACTGTTATGTATAATATATTATATAACCTTGTTTTTGTACTTAATATTAACTGAATTGTTTTGTTTCATGTGCAGTACAGAATTGTTGGTGGAAGATTAGTGATTACAGACAACTTTTTACATCTTGGGGTAGAAAGCAACACAAACAGTTAACAGCAGCATGGAGGGGTGCATGTCCATTTTCAAGTGCATGTATTAGAGGGCAGTGAATGATGCTACTGTCTTTGGGACATTTACCCACAAACCCCTTAGAGCTATGTAAAGAATGCGTGCCCAGGCTGCAACCCGCAACCGGATGTCCCTTATAATGAAAACAGGCTTTAGGAAGAGACACGCAGACAGTGCAAACTCAGGTGCAGTCTGGACACCCTGCAGGTTAGAGATTCCAGAGATTTATGGTATTTGTTTGTTTGAATTATTCAAAACTTGACGTAGACACCTTTTCCTTTTAGCAGCGGATTATGATGAAGTGTTCTTTCCATCTGTTTTGTAGGAATATTATGGCCTGTCCAGGAGGCAAGAAAGCAATGCGAGGCTGCTTTTCCAAGTCTGCTAAATAGTCACATCTATCACCAACTAAACGTTTCTAAATAAAATCTAGATTTTAGACAACACCGAAAACCTTTTTTTGAAGTGAACAAATGACCACTTTCCAGAAATCTCAATGTGCATTTCGTTGTTTTAGAGATAGATGACGATATAAATTAAACTTTATTGAAATCACTTAGAATCTTAAAATCAATTAGAAACAAATAACGTCCTCATTTGCAGTCAGGTGAAGGTGTATTGTTTAAGTTAAACTGTTGTGAAAAAGCTTCTGAGAGAACGACAAAACCTAAAGACCCTCCTACCTGGGCATCATAACGGCCTGCACATTACATACGCACTGTAAATAAGATAGGAATATACCCTAGATAGGAATATACCCTAGATAGGAATATACCCTAGATAGGAATATACCCTAGATAGGAATATACCCTAGATAGGAATATACCCTAGATAGGAATATACCCTAGATAGGAATATACCCTGACCTTTTGCAGCTCCCTCAGTGAGACGCTGGGGTATTACCTCGTGTGTCAATACAGGCTGAGCGTCTTCTGTTGGTAGTTTGAAGAAGGGGCGGGACGACGAGAGCAACTACGGTTTAGATGAAACGCGCTGGAACAGTAATAACTTGAATGTCTCAGCGCTGCGGAAACCGCCCGCTTCCCTGACAGGCTGTCCCGTGGAAAACAGCAGACATGGACTTTACTCGAGCGCTGAAGAGATCACATGAAAGAGGCGAGCCGTCGGAGGTGTTAGACATGTTTTCATGAACACACACTTAAAGTCTCCGAGGGGCTTTTTGCAAGCAGCCGATTGAAATGAGTAACGTTATCGAATTGACGGGAGCGCGCACCAGCTGGTTGAGAGGATGAGGATGCGATTGAACTGAACGTTTCAGGTATAAAGCTGGATTTTTAAAGATTTTTGTTTGGTAGAATTAATAGTATATATGTCTTATTAGAGAGAGAGAGAGATTTACTACAACCTGAATGTTTATTAATCTGTTTATCAAAATCGATCAATGTTTTAACACGTGTTGTGGCGGGTTTCCAGGTCGTATATTGACTGATAACAGGCTTGATGAATTTCTTGTCTTTAGCGCTTAACAACCCTGTTCTTTCTTTCTTTCTTTCTTTCTTTCTTTCTTTCTTTCTTTCTTTCTAAGCGTCACAGAGCACCTTTGTTGCACACATTTTACGACTTCACTTGACAAATAAATCTGGGTTAATCGGTGTCGGTAGTGTTTACCGTGCTTTACCTTTATCCATTTTAAATCTTTAGTGGAAGCACAAGCAAGCGTGACACTTTCAGGTAGCCATATAACGTGGCCTATTCATTGATGTCGCTACATCATAATAGGAAATGTGTTAAACTCTGTTAAATCTGTTATGTGTTTAAAGTGCTGCTTTGTTTTTTAGTTGAATTGGTGTTATTGGTTGTTTTTATCATTGTAATTATGGGGTATTATCTTTATAGCTTTTAGTGGTCTCATGCAAGTGTATAGTGGATGTATCAAAGGGAAGCATCAGCTCCTGCATGTGAATGGAAATGCTCTATTTCTGAAGAAGCACTGCGTAAACAGAGACTATAAATCTACTTATCTCTGAGTCACATAAGCTTCCCAGCAGCATTACACAACGAGGGGTACTCGCTGTCCTCCCTGGACTTCAATTGGTTTCTGGAACTCACTTAACACGGAATTTAATTTATGAATGAACTGAAAGTGCTTTAGTCAACTAATAATATTACACATTATATTCGCGCAACAAAATAGGTTCAGCATCCAGAAAGTTTTGCTGTCATGACTGCATGCCATATTTTTAAAACTTCGCACAAAAATATAAAGTAATGTGTCTTTTTTTTAATGAAAAAAACAACAATGATCTTATGCTATTTTATATTCTTTTTAATAATATATTATTAATAGTCTGTTTTCAAAATGTTTGCCATCACATCATAGGACACATTTACGGTTTATTGGTAAACACCTGCATATGACAGACTGTCCTAAGAGATTAGATTTGGGCAGACAGTTGGAACTTGGAAAAGTGATTTTGGGTTTTTTGACAACAGTCCCTATCCCAAACTATCAATTTGATTCTGTTTTCTATTTTCTACAATTGTTACTAGTTAAAAGGTGGGCGACTATCTGGTTCTGTGGTTACGTTGGTTGAACTATAGTAAGTTAGGAGACTTTCATTATCTTTTCTAATAATGGGAAGTGATGTTGTAAAAACTTTGATGCTGATTCATTTGCTTATCTTTTTCTAAACGCAATAATGCTAACCACCTCTATACTGAAAATATGGAAAATGAGAGCTTTACCTTGTATAACGTCGTCTGCCTGTTAAAGCAGCTCTCCACAGAAGACTAAAATTGCCTAAATCAAATAAGGATATGCTATAATACAAAGCGTATGTGAACTACTGTATCATTATAGAGATACAGTACCAGTATGGTACCTAACTATTTTAAAACCAGTCTGCCCACAGACTTAAACATGCACTTGCATGCAAAACTACATGCATATACACATAGAAGAAATTAGATCCTCTATGTTGTGTTCTGACATCTGTGTTTCCATCTGAGAGCATTCAAACGCTTGTGGTGGACTCAGTTTCCTCTCAGCAGGCATGTTCATGAGGAGAGTGCTGACTGAGGTTATTACTTCAGTTCTCTACCACACTGTGGAATGTCTTTACTTCTTTGTCTGCAAACAAACCTGGCCACCATCTTACTTCCAACTCATAATCTTTATCGGTTATAAAAATAAATCAGAAATTGTATCTTATTGTGATCATGAAATGCATCATAGGTTTGTAGAGAGGCAGGTGCATGCTCAAACATGGTTTTCTATAAATCACTATAAAAGAGAATGAGCATATCCAACACCAGCACACTCAAACATAAGACCTGAAGCCTGAAGCAACATGGAAATGATTTTCTTGTCTTTTTAGTAAGTTTCAGAATGAAATATGGATGTCTGTTACTCTTAGTGAATGTAAAATTCAAGATTTAAACCCGTTAGATGCTGGAGGCTGTCAACTGAACATGTTGAATTTTTTAGATAGTTAGGATGATTTGCCTTTTCGTCTCCTTTAACCCTCCCTTTGTCTAAACCAAAAAGCAGCAATGTTTTTGTTTCTTTCCCACGTAAGACTTATTTTGGATTCTGTTTCTAATCCACATTAGCCAGTCAGTCCACCGAGAGTGTTTACCTGCCAGCATTGAATTGTGGATTACACCAGTTACATATTTTCTAAGAGTTCATATTTTAGGTTTTTGACTTGCTCTTTGTTTTTCTAAATGTTATTTCTAACCTGACTGAGGCTAAAAGAATATGATTGGTTTATTTATTACGACCAAAGAGAACGTTAGGTCGTGTCTGCTTACGATGTTTACACTGTGTGACCAGACGTGTTTATTCAGGTTTTGTTGGTGAATTGAATGAATTCAGTTTAATTTAAAGTTTAATATTTGTGGGATATTTGGTTTGAACCAGCAGAACACATTTGAAATTCAGATGACGTAAAAGTGCAATAACACTTTTCATGCAAAACATTTCACAAATGTTCTAGGTTTCAAATTGTACGAAATGGATTATGGTTCATGTAAATGACCTTGAGATCTGCTGGTTTGAAAGAAATTGCAAAAAAATTGCACGAAAAAGCAAAGTTAGTTCAAGCATCATAAATGTCACTTGGTCTCATTTATTTAAACCAAATGTGCACTAAACTTCTAGGTATATAGTACTTACTATGCATCTGTAAATTACTCCCATTTACACCTATATTTAAATATATATATGTTTTATCTTAATATCAAAAAATGTATATATTTTTGTTTGTGCATATACTGTAAGTACGAGAGTTTGTGAAACCACAACAAATTCGTTGTGTGTTTTTCACACTGGCAAATAAACTTAATTCTGATACTAAATCTTTTGTTTCTTAACGCCGTTCCAGCCATTGCCCTAGGACTGTGCGAGACTAATCGACCAGTCATTTAAACTGTACAGCTCCAATAGTCGACACTGAAAGCAACAGTCGATTACATGAAAAAACTACACTAAATGTTATAATAAAAATGGTAGACAGCAGCTGAAGAAAAGCTGAAGAGCAGAAACACGTTAAAGCTTGTTTAAAGTTTGCTGCACAACATTTAGACGAGGCTGTGAAATACTGGGAGAATATAGTCTGTTCAGATGAGACCAAAATTGAACTCTTTTTATGTCATAATACACACCATGTTTGGAGGTCAAAAGCGGTGCTACTGCGTCTTGAACCAGCTGAAGTGGTTTGATAGCCTTTGCAGAAACACCAGCAAGGAGAGCATTGCAGTAATCCAACCTTGAGATTACCAGGGGCTGGAAAAGGAGTTGTGCCGCATGCTCATTGAGGTACGGTCTAACCTTTCGAATGTTGAATAAGGCATATCGACAGGATCGCGTTGTCTTTACAATGTGATCATTGAAGAACAGCTGTTCATCAAATATGACTCAGAGAGAGACATTCTTGATAAAATCTACCAGAAGGATGAAGATGAAACGAGGGTGGAGATTTCAGCAAGAAAATGATCCCAAACACACAGTCAAGGAAACTCTCAGTTGGTTTCAGAGAAAGAGAATAAAGCTGCTAGAATGGCCCAGACAATCACTTGAATCCAATAGAAAATCTCTGAAAAGATCTAAAGATCAGTGCATAGAAGAGACCCACGGAACCTTCAAGATTTGAAGACTGTTTGTGTGGAAGAATGGACCAAAATCACACCTGAGCAATGCTTGCGACTAATTTCAAGCTATGGGTCTTGAAGCTGTCATTACCAACAAAGGCTTTTGTGAAAAAGTATTAAATAAGCTTCAGTATGCGTGTTCAATACTTTTTGCTCTTAATTTGAGAATGTATTTGTTTAGTTTTCTTTGTATGCATGGATTATTTGAGGTGTTAATGACATCTGGTGAAAATTTCATGTCAACTGCACCTTGAGAAATATATTTACTGAGAAAAATGTTGACATGTTAAATTTTTGTTTTACCAGCTGTATAGCCTAAATCGAATTATATTTTGCTTTCACACATTAATGAATTTAGCAAACAAAGTAAGCCTGAGAGATTTGCCTTTCCTTAATCAAATTATTTTTCAGTATTATTATCTTATCGTGACGTCTGTTTTGTGCAGTTATTGTAATGCTAATTTGAGTTAATCTTAATCCTGTTTTTCTGGAAGCTTGTTATAAATGTGAGTACCTGTTCACACGCTGTTCTCTTTTGGTTAACCAAACAACAGCTTATTTCTAAAGAAATTTCATTAATGGATTTTTCATATAGTATAGAAGTGAGGATATTTGTTATAAGAGCAGTCTGTTTGTTTGTCTCGCGTATATGCTGAGGCTTGTGTATCAGATTCTTCTGATTTTAGATTGTTTCTGGCATGCGCCTGCTTGTGCACTGAGCTGTGGTCCTTGGAAAGTCTTCAGCATGGGAAGCATTACAAAACGTAGATCTCAGCTAGGTTTTTGCTTGACCATTCTTTGCATTAAAATCTTTGATAACGAATAATCTGCGTTGGGGATTCATTCTCATTTACTGTATATCAAACCTAGCATTTGGATACAAAGGACTAGGATCTGGCTCTAAAGCCATGTTGCCTCAAAATAATGTTTAACCGTTCTTCTGCCGGATCTGTCTGCAGTTTTCCACATATTAAACCATCAGATTCTCTTATCCAACTTTTAACATGGAACTGAAAATCCCTCGTTTGATTTATCCCTCTGTCTTGGAGATACGCAGTAACCAAGTCACATCAAATAGTCACTTGGGTATCTTAAGAGTTTGTGTTTGGCCACCCGCTTTTCTCCACATTTAGTACTACACGATACCACTTTCCCTCCAAAAGCTTGTGGTAGGTGAGTTAGCGCTATTTTGTGGTACCGACCCAAAACCACAAATCACTTCCACAGTTCCCTGCTGGAGGATTGATCTTCCCAACTCTACCCAAACAACCATTGTGAGGCCCTTGTTATTTTTATGACATGTAAAAATGTACAGATCCTCTGTAATTACTTGCCTCTACGTTACAGCGCTGCTAATGTTACTTCCTACTTCGGGCGAATCTCTTTGTTGTACTGCATTCTTTGCTCACTTACGATAGAAGATCTACCTAATGAATATGAATGAATGTAAATGTAATCTTTAAGTGTTAAAGCACTTACGCAATAATGCTTTTATTCAACTGCACTACAATCCTTGATATCAGTTGACTACATATACTTGCTTCTAGAGTTCATTCCCCCTTCCTGTAATGTGGTTATTTGTTTATGTTTTGACAAAAAAGGACAAACCAAACAAAAACACAAAAAGATCAGATATCATCATAAAACCATCGTGGGCCAGAAGCGGTAGAAAGATTTTCAGTGTCTCTTCCTCTCCAGCAGACTAATGGAATTCACTTTGCTTGGCATGAACTCTGGAGTGCATCTGCTTTAAGGAAAAAATATCCTGTCAGTGATTCATTGGACCAGCGGATTTTAACCTCAATGCTCTGCTAATGACCATGATCAGGGTCTACTGGATAAAAGGGGGCACAAGAGGAATGCAATGTGACAAAATAGCATAATGCATATTTGAGTATGGTGGAAAATTGATAAATTGCAATTAAATATTTTTTAATTGATTTAGATTTTATTTTCCATGACGGCAGTCTGAGGTTGTAGCTGCACTCAGTTACAATTAGCCTCTATTATTATTATTATTATTATTATTAATATTATTATTATTATTATCCCTGCCTAAAACATTTCTCTGTTGTTTGATATTGGTTACAAAAGCAGTCTCAACAGAATTAGACTTAAACATCATCAAACAAATCCATGCTGACAATGCTGGCTTGCTCACCGGGGGACTGCTGATATTAGTTTAGCATAAGATTATGTAAACTCCATTAACATTGCTTAGTAGAATGGTTTTGCTCTTTCTATAACATGTACTGTTTAATGCAACATTGTAAATAGCGCTATATAAATAAAATTGATTCAAGGACTTTTTGCTCTAGTAGTCTGTTCTTGTCTGTATTTTTTGCAACATGATATCCAGGTGCACACCTTTTTTTGCATCTGCAATAGAGCCCAACCTGATGTCTAAGCCTTCAATCCGATTCATGCATTGGCGCCACTTTGAAAAGTAAGCCAAATCCAAGCTAGCAGTAAAGCAAACACAGTACAGCTTTGTTGGGAGACATAGTTCTGAATTATTTAACCCACATTCTATGTCAAAGAAAACTCGTCCGCTTTAAGATGACAAATCACTGTGTCGCTCACAGAAGCACGGCTTTGAGGACCAAGGTCTTCTTCAGCCTTTCCCCGTTGGTCAGCATCCTTTTTAATTGTTTAGAAGTTTGGCTTGTATAGATGGATTTCCCTACTGCAGCTGTGGTTTGGTCTGTGAAAGGCAATGAAGGCAGAGCTTGTTGCTGGGTTTCTCTGAGACCCATTAGCTTTTACTGCAGCTTAAATTCCTTGTCAGCGTGCCAGAGCTGAGATCATGGCTTGTTTTTCTTCTGGTTTGGTCTTTATCAGATGCTGATTTGAATGACAAGTCTTTAGAAGTTCAGGTTTGAGCAGAGATATCATTCTTTATTCTTTATGGTATTTCATGAGAAGTGGTGCGGAGGAACACTAGTACCCGGCACACACCTGCTGAGATAGCATGCCACAGCTGCAGGGCCATGTCTTTAACATCCATAAATATACTTTTCATTTCTTTCATTTTGATATGCAGTTGGTCAGTGGGGACTGCTTGTCAGAATACTGAACGTTGGATCTGTGTCCTGAATAAAAGACATGTATAGGCTTGAAACTATATGAGACTAATACAGTGCTTGTTATATCACTTTATTGTGTGGTAAAGTAATGTTTATGCTGCTTTCTGCTCGAACTCCAACATGTGTGGGTTGGCAAAGCATGAGTTGAATGGTTTAGCATGTTTAAATAATGTCATGGACGGAGCTATCGTGGTGACATCAGATATATAAATCACATTAATAACAACAGACGGATTAACCACAGACTTAAGACACGCCTTTTCCGTCTTATTGAAGGCACAGTTTTCCAAAAAATGAAAACTGTCGTTTATCACATGCACGCTTTTCCATCATGTTGTATTTTTCTTGGGAATTTTCTAGAATATCCTGAAGAAATGCTGTCAGGCTCCACAATGACAGTATGATACTACTGTATATGGCACTGTAAATGTAGGCTATTCTTTTTTTACAGCAGATCTCGTATAAGCTTATATTCAGGTATGATAGCTCAGGTATGTCAGCTGAAGAGACATGCATTGTGACAGTCATGGTTTATGAACTACAAAGAAGATATCGTTCCAGCATTCCAATAAGACAAAATGTCATCAACTGTATGATCTGGAATGCAGTGTAGTGCTTCCAGTAAGCCATTGAGACTGAAGCTCTAACCAGACCCAGAAAGAAGCAAAACACATTTGGATTTTGTGTGTGGCAGTTTTATGTTTGAAGTGATTCGGTAGAGTTGTGTTGTGATTTTTATGTCTTGAATACCACAATGTTGAGGACTTTGTTCATGTCAGACAGAAAAACAAAAGGAAAAGAGATTATGACAAAAAAGGTTCAGCTTGATGACAGAGGTAATAGGAAATTACACAAAAATGGACCCAACGGCCCAAAGGCATTGAACAAACTGAAGCTTTAAAGCATCTGTGACGTGCAAACCAAACAATTGCACAGAAGTGACTCTCGTACCTGAAAATAACAAAATCTTCCAACCAAACCCAACCGCTTCGGGGAATTAATCTTCATCGACTTTCCTGAACATTGCTCACTTTTGTGGTATTTTTACTTGTCAGTCTTTTCTAGTCTTTGAATGCTTTCGTTCCAGGAGATCCAGTGTGACTACATTGGCACACCTGATTGAAAAGGCAAACAACCCGCTCTGTGATTCTGATCTCCAGAGAAACCTGCAGCTGTCATGCAGAAATAATTAGACCTATTTATATAAAAGTGGGATTGTTTGCTTGATTCCTTACAGTTGTTTTGGTTTTTTAAGACTAGTTCCTAATGATTCGTTTTTGTTTTTGTATGTTTGTATGTTGAGATTTCAGCTCTCTGTAATAATCTTAAACAGCAGGGTCAGTTGACAGTGCTCTGTCATTAGCAGCTGACCCGAGTGCTCTTTACTTTAGACGGCCTTCCATTTTGACAGATGACTTGAGTGATTTCAGCTGGAATTGCCACATTAAGTTAGGCATGACACAAAAAATAAATCCTGTTTAAGGTGCATTCACGTGAAATCTTAAGTAATGGTACGTATGTCTGTGACATATTTAGAGCATTTTTCTAATTCTTGTATAATTATAATGCCGTTCATTTTATTATAATCAAAAAACACATAGAATCTTTGTAGTTTTACAAATGTATTTTGTACAATAAGGATCATTCAACTGCAAAAAGCTTAATGGAGGTTAAATTGTAGAATAAATATAAAATGTTATGTTGACATATTTATTTTCTAGCTCCAAAACATTTATGGGATTAAAACATTTTTGTGGTTAAGAAAATGTGGGAAACATAACTTGCCAAGTCAATAGAGACTCTGATTCTTTTTTGAGCATTCAAGACATTTGGGCAATTCTATGGACTCAAGCTTTTACCAAATGTTTTACTGTACTGATAGCTCAGACTTTGAAAGTTATTTTTAAAGCATAGTCAACCATATTCAGGTAAGTAAATTGTCAAATCCATAATGGACAATATTCCTGGACTCTTATCAGCTTTAGGGTTTAGTAAAATATAAACAGATAATTCAATATATTGGTAATGAATACATTCTCTGAGAATGTATATTTCGAGATTTGACGCAAAATGTCACATGCATAGCGCTGGAATTGCCCATTTATTGTAAAAAATATTACATCAGTATCTTGGTTTTGATTGTGAGTATTTCCCTTTGTGATAGGGCAAACATACAAATCTCTCTTTTGTTTGTAACATTCATTAGCTCACTGTTTAGGCGATGTAAGCAAATGCTTTGTTGTTGTGTTACCAAAGCAGTGTCAGTATGGCTAGTCAGGACATTGTGACTGAAAGTCCAGTCCCCTAAAGACTTTTGTGCCGCTGTCAGCTTGGAAAACTGATGAAAGGTTGCACTCAGATGCAACTAATATGACCCTGTGTGCAGATGCTGGATAATGCGTTTCCAGAACAATGACCATAAGGACATTTATTTGACCTTGATCACTTACTGAGCTCTCTGAGATTGGTCAAACTCAAGGTGTGTGCACTCTCTTGACTATGTATTTTTGGGCTAAATGTATCTTTGACAGTTTGGCAACGTGTTTTTGGTGTTGTAGGTCACAGGATATCAGGATGTGACTGAGCGTTAGAAATCTGTATTCCTGGTGTGTAAATCCTTCATGCTTTGTGCTTTGATGAGGTCACCTTTTATGTGATGAAACCAAAACCAAGCTATGAAGTGCAAAACAACGAAAAACTTGATTGGGATCAATTTAGTTACTATATAATGACAGATTTGCCAGAAGTCCAACCAGTTTGTTGGAGACTTTAAGTTGTGTTCAGAATTAAGTTTATTAGGCGAATTACATGATAAATGTGTGTTCCTCTGCCTTGAAGTCGAAAAATCTAGGTTGCACAGGCAGTCATGAGTGTATCAACACATGGCCATCAGGTGCCATATACAGGTATATCAGTTGTTTCATTGCACTTGTCTAGACATGGAATATAGCCTAAAACACGTTCTGCACATTTTTTAGGAGATACTAGAGTTGGATCTGACAATACCTCCATATTGTAGTGTTTAGTGTTGTAAACACTTGTTTTGCTTTCATCTGGTTTGGGGATTTTGGTGGATTTTAAATTTGTTGTTCATTAAAACAATTGGGATGACCTTATTCTACACTATTCTGTCTTTCTTGTCTTTCTCTAAATGGTGATAGGTTGGAAATATTTCATTAAATGTGAATATTTAACTAACAAACCTACACTGTAAATTACTGTAAAGTTGTGTTTATTGCGATTAGCAGATTTTCAGTTAACTAATCCTTTTTTTATGTTTTTCTGAAGTTACTTGGCGGACCAGTGCTGGAATGGAGGCTGCATCTACCTGATCATGTTGCGAAGAATCAAACGCAAAGCTCCTCTTCCTCCATGCAATGGCAACAGTGGGGGAAACTGTGTGGACGTCTCTTCTGAGACTACAGGCAGCCCCACACAGAACGGCAAACGGACTCGCAAATTTGGCGTCATTTCCCGCTCCTCATTCACTCGCGACAGCAGGGACGTCAAAGATAGCCGGGACTGTGAGCATGAGAATGGCTATAGTTCTATGGAGGCGGAGGTGACGTCCCCTGAGACCAGCACACCTCTTGACACACCAACCGAAGATAGTCCATTCATCAGTCCTTCAGAGGTGATACCCAATCACATGAGGGTGGGGAGCACAGCCACCCTACCCAGTCGATCACACGCCTCACGCCTCTCTGAAAGCTACAAGAACGATTCAATAAGCAGTGAACCTTCCTGTCAGGTAGGAAATAAGTGAACAATAAACAGTATGTTTTTTATTGGGAAATGAACCCATGTCCTTGCCATTGCAAGGGTCATGCTCCAGTTGAGAAAAAGCAAACAAACAAACACTTTGAAGTCTTTGGAAACGCCCTTAAAGTGCACAAATTGAAGATGTACGCACTTTGCCATTGGCCTTTCTTTGGACTAGGATGAGTAGTTGGTTGATGCTTATAATAAGTAGTGTGGATCCCACAATGTGGCTAAACTGCAGATGTTTCTCATTTTATCCTTCTTTGGGACTTCTGGTGATCTGTAGAGCGTGTAATCCATGTGACATTGGGCCAAGCGGCTCACTCAAAATAACCATAAGGGTTCTTCCAGATATGACCATGTGTCAGTGGTTGTAAAAAATCTTCAAGGGGTCATCCTTGAAAAACCTGTACAAGTCTGATTTTAAATAATCACATGGGATTTCACAGAGTCACAAGATATGGCATTTTCAGAGAGCCACATAAGAGGACAACAAACTGAATCCACATGCTTAATTTCATATTTCCTTTACCTTCTTTTTAAAGCTACATAAATTTATGGATTCTCACAGATTTAGCAGATGCAAGCAAAACTTTTTGAATGTCTTTTATTATTAAATAGCTCATTCTAAGGTAATCAAAACATAACTCTTCATTGTGTATGGTCTTTATACACCTCTGAAGACATAGTTATGTGTATTGCATTTCTGTCAATTGATCGTTCAGAAAATTACACAATGGACATTTAAAGTCAGAACTCTGTAGTCCATGTGTTACATGATTACAACTGATAAGTTTTACATTTTCGTGGAAAATCGTTTTAAAATGACAATATCTCTTGAGTAACTCAAATGAGTCATGTTACTTTGGAGCCAAACATTTTCTGAACCACAAATGTTCATCCCATCATTTTGGATTCTAAACTCTGTACCTCAAAAAAACTTTGTTAATGTTGCATCTTCTTTGCACTACTAGTCTATACCAACGGAACTGAAAATGTTCCTTCTCAGATGCACATTCCTAAAATGTAAAACTGGTGTGGGTATTCCCACTAGCAGCATTAATGTGTTTATGCATGTGCGTTGTTTAGGAACATGCAGGTGGGAGGATATGCATGCTTATTTTGACAGGGAACAGAATCAGCGTGAGAATGAGCGGCAGACCGCGTCTAAGCGAGAAATCTGTGTCAGTGACTCACTCAGCCGTCAGGCTTTCCTTGAGAACATCCCCCTCTCCTAGACACATAACTAAGGGAAGGTGAACAAGTGACAGCATGTTTACAGTCTAGGGGTGTGTGCTAACCCAACTGCCATGGGAGGAAGTAAACAGAAAGTTACAGGTGAAGTTTAATGTGGCCCTAGCGACACCAAAGTAAATGAAAAGCTTGTAATATAACCAAGCTAACCCGCAAAGCTTGGTGTCTTAAATAGGATCCCAAGAGTTCTCTTAAAGGTCCAGTGTATGAAATTTAGCGGCATGCAGCTGTGAACCTACGAATTGTGACCAACGGCTCACAACACCTCCCCTCCCTTTCAAGGCACTATGATAGCTGACACAGGGCTAAGATGTTGTTACGTTTTTGCTTCTTTGGTGGTAAGAGCATTGTGTTAAAAACGCAAGGTTGTGGGTTCGATCCCAGGGGATTGCAGATACATATGTATAAATGTATAGGATAAATGCAATGTTAGTTGCTTTGGATAAAAGCGTCTGCCAAATGTATAAATGTAAATGTCCATTTAGGGCTACTGTAGAAACAGAAACAGAAAGGGGACCTGCAGTGTATGTAGATGGAAATAGCTCATTCTAAGGTAATACAACATAACGCTTTTTATGTAAGATGTCTTTACACACATCTGAAGACGTAGTTATTTATATATTGAATTTTCTTGCCAATAGATCCTGCAAAAAAGTACACGTTGGACCTTTAAAGTCCTTTGCATTGTGAATGGCATGCCTTTGTTTCTTCTACATTGGAAATCATTCTGAGTTTGATCATTGAGTAAGAAGAACATATTTTTTAATGTGCAGTGGTCAGACTATTAAAAAATAAATAAATATTTGAGATTTTTTATATAGTTTTTAATTGCAGTTCAAACCAAAAACTAGCAAAAGAGCATTTCTTCCAAAATTGTCAATGAAAAGCAAATATTATGGTATGTAAGTTTAAAACAACATGTTGAAGAGAAAAGTTTTGGATTTGTAACATTTGGACGATTGTTTGAAAAATGTATTAAACCTAATTTTGTGTCTTGGAAAAAGTGTTAAACAACTCATTGGCCTCTGTTTTAGTATTATTATTAGAAACACTGAGTGCCTTGCAACGTCTACATTCTTCAAATAAAATTGAGTTGAGTAAAAGTGTAAGAAACGCAGAATTGGCTAATTCAGGATTTGGGTCTTAAACTCCAGCAGCAGAAACACATTAAGTAGTTTTAACTTAATGAAGCTTTCCATGGACTGATCTGATCAGGGTGCAACGAGAGCAGTTTAAAATAGAACATTAAAGCATTTTGTACTATGTAACACTTTTGAGGTGAGTGTATTAGCATAAGAACAGAAAGTTATATATCATTCTCAATGCTTTTAATGTGCTTAAGCCAAGTCAGCACAGCAGCCGATGAGGGGGGGGGGTGGAATTGCCATGTGTATTTACATATGCATATAGGGATAGTTCACCTAAAAATGACAATTCTGTCATAATTTTCTCACCCTTGAGTTGTATTTCTTTGTTCTGATGAACACAAAGAAAGATATTTGGAAGAATGTTAGCAATTCCTTTTTAACAGAACAAGGACATTTATGCAGGTTTGGAACAACTCAGGGGTGAGTAAATGATGACAGAACTTTTGGTTGAGCTATCCCTTTAAAACATTGTTAAAATGGTCTTGAGTGGAACCTAAAAAGTCTTATTAGTTGGACTGAATGTGTCAGAGTTTCAATTTCTGTCTTAAAAAATAAAATCAAGGTTTTACGTGAGGTAATGAAGTACACGGTGGATGTTTTTGACAGGAGCATGTTGATTTAATTATGCCCACTAAAATATTATAAGTCAACAAACACCTGCTTGCTTTTATCGTGCCAGAATTAACACTTAATTGGACCTCAGACTAATCCGCTCTGTGTGTCCAGACTTGATGTCAGTTTGGCTGTGATCCGGGTGTCCACAGGGAAGGGAATGGCTTATAACTCAAATCAATAATGTCAAGTGGATCCCACTCTTTTAAAAGTTTACAAAATGACCTCTTTGCTTGAGTCTGGGCTTGTGATGCCCATTTTATAAGAGAATTGCTTTAGGGGATTTGCTTCTTATTACTGCCCAACTTTGAAAGCATGTGCAGTATGTTAATGTTTGTAGGAACATTAAAAAGTGCTGAAAAAGTGTTCTGCAAGACATACAAAAAAGGCGTCCTGGCAAATCACACCTGTCTCTATGAATTCATGTGTGCACATGAGCATTTAGACTTTTTATTTTCTATTAAATTGAATAATTATATTGTTTCTTTACAAGTACAATTATTATAATATACAATCGCATTCCTGATTGTTTCAGAATAAGAGACAAATATTCCCCTTTTCTGTCCCACAGCCCCGTGAGGGCAGTCGGATCTGGAAGATGCACATAGTGAAGAGTCAGGATGGATTGGGTGTTCAGATCACTGGCGGTCGCGGGTCTAAACGCTCTCCTCACGGAATCATCGTGGCCCACGTGGAAGAGGGAGGAGCTGCACAGAGGTAAAAAGCCCTCAGGTTTTCAATTGCTGCCGTGGCAACGGTAGCTGTCGTGGCGACACTGGTCATCAGCATCTCATGCATATGGAAGCATGAGCGAGTTTTAAGGGCCCTCAACAATACTCAGTAATCTTCAAAGGCATTGTGACTTGCCCACACAGACACATGGACAATATTCAGTCACGCCGCTAGACAATAATAATCAGTTGACAAGGTATTGCAAGCTTATAGAAGTCCTGATGCTTTGTGTCGCATTGGAAATTACAAATGATTTCCCTTTTACAGGCTTATAATGCGTAATCTTTGTGTTTAAAGCTTTTACATGTAAGGGAATTTGCTTCATTTATATAAAAGGTGGCAAAGTTCGTAGAATGCACAACAACCTGATGTAATGACACAACATGCTTTAAAACAGAAAGTTAATTCCTAAACAAAAGTTACATTGAACCATACAGAGCATTCAAAAATAGACCCTGTGGCTTTGCCCTGTGCTTTTCCTGACCCAAAAATAATTGACAGCAGAATAGACAAAATCCTGAGACTTATTAAAATACGCAGACACACCTGCTCCAGAGGGCCAAAGTAAAAGCCTTAATGTTATCATTTGACGATAAAACATGTTCATGAATAATGTATATTGGCTGTGTTTCAAATCTTCCTTTCTGGTTACATGAGGGCGGCCAGATCAGGGTCATCACTACAGCATGATGTTAGTAGATATGAAGTTTCCTGGCCTTATATAACAGCTAGCCCTCAGAGAACTTCACATTCATTTGTCTGTGAGGGGAAGCCCTGAGGAGTTCGAATCATTCTCTCTTCACTGCACACTGTTCCTCAACTTGACCGTGATGATGCTGCAATTCAGTGAATGTCTCAAAAAGTCTGAGGACATTTTACAATGACAAATGGCGAAACTAGCATGCAGACAATGATGCCTTTGTGGGATTTCATGTGAATAAAGTCGGTTTATGCTTCTTGATTACAGATTCATGATTATGCACTATGTTTATCGCATCGGATGTTAAGTCTGCATAGATAGACACACAGTGTTAAAAATAAAGGTGCTTAAGAGGTTCTTCACAGCGATGTCATAGAAGAACCGTTTTTGGTTCCACAAAGAACCATTCAGTCAAATGTTCTTTAAAGAACCATCTCTTCTCACTTTTTATAATCTGAACAACCTTTTTTCACGACAAAGACCCTTTTGTGAAACAGAATGGTCCTTTAGATGTTAAAGGTTCTTCATGAAACCAAAAGGTTCTTCTATGGCATTGAAGAATGGCATAATCCCTGCATAAATCCGTGTTGTTTACATTATGCACGTACGCGCCGATTGGCAACAAAACACAGACATATGACTCCGTTTGACTTACCGCATGCGGTTCATGTCTGGCTTCTTTTAGCGATGGGACCGCTCCATCTATCAGTTTCAAACGATCTCCAAATCCAGTGTTATATCCACCGTTTATATAACATGCATCACCGAAATGCAGTGAGCAAACAAACACAGCTAAACTTCCGTTAGCCGAGTGAAGCGGCATTAATGGGCGTGCTGTTTCTCTCAGGATCTTCCAGGAGCCTTTCTCTGACAAGGGACTAAGAACCCTTGTTACAAAATGGGAATCCTTGTCCGAGAAAAACTTTCCGAAACCTGTTCAAACCCTGGCGGGTTGACCATGTTAAGCTTGAGAAGCCAGCACGTTTAACAGTGTAAAGTCAGACTGCATTTTACTTCGTCCTACGTTTTAAGAGTGTAATCTTATTGTGACTTTTTATAAACTCTCTCTATATAACTCTATAATCCCTACACTCAAATGTAATGTATGTTGTGTTGGACAAAAGAGAAAATACTAAATTAACAAAATTAAACATGAATTTGGGATATCGTTATTTATTCATTTTCAGAAATAAATAAATCATTGTAAGCCCTAATCTAATTATTTCCAAATACACAAATCAAGACCCATATAATTTTTTATCCCGTTTCAAAATATTTGCCACATTATGGAAGTAAAATCGGTTTAATGTTGACTTGACCATTTTACTGTAATAGCTACAACATAATGTCTGCGTCATTTGATGGGATAACCTGACCTTGCGGATCCTTTTCAATTACAGAGATGGGCGTTTGAAGGCAGGCGATGAGTTGCTGATGATAAACGGTCACTCCCTGGTTGGGCTTTCACACCAGGAGGCTGTAGACATCCTCCGCTCTACCGCTGGATTGGTTCAGTTAGTGGTAGCCAGCAGGGTAAGTTTTACATAAGCCGAAGCAACAATACTGTTTTAGAATCATACTATATACTGTATGTGCATCATTACAGATGGAAATGTCTTCACACACAAATGTTAAGCAGTTCTTGCTATATTTTTAGAGTTCTTCTTTACATAAAATAAGTGTGCCAACTATTCCAGAACGTACGTCACGAGCAGCCGCGTGTAGCAGCTAAAAAAATTGAAGAGGGAAGCGCTGATGGGTTCACCGCATTGCTTTCCGAGATAAAGTTAAAAATACTCTCAGTCTGCTCAAAGCCACACAACATGCTTTCTCCAGCTGCTCTTCCTTCTTTTCCCAGGATGAATCCGAAGTGGACTTCCACAAGTACCCGTCCACCAGCCTGCCCGACCTAGTGAGCACGTGCTCCGGTCCGGACCCCTTGCCCTCCCCCGGGGAGGAGAAGGAGAACATGGAACCGGACATGGAGGACGTGAGGGCCAGCAGCCTTTCATTGCCCACCCAGGACTTGGTACGTACGTCTGCTGCCTATCAGTCTGATTATCTGCTGCTTTCATCTTGTACTGCCTCCAATGACCTCTGATACACAGCTGGAGCTAGAACAGACTGTTTTCGGTCTGTCTGTTTTTTTATGAAAGCTTGAGTAATGTGTAATGTTTATTATGATTTGTTTATTGTGTAAGAATGTGTGTGTAAGCGGTCAAAGCGCTAGTGTATGCATTTGTTATTAAGTTCCTTACACTCCTCATTGGCGCCTCGTTGAGGTGTTTGATATCAGGCGAAAGTCGTTTGTCTGATACACGCTAAAGAAGTTATCAGATATTTCTCAGCGAAATCTAAACACCCGCAGCATGTTGTAATTAAAATACAGCTTGTCCTTCTAAGGAAAGCACATTTGTCTCTTTATCTCTTTGCCTCTTTTGATCTGTGTGCCAGGGGCCCCAATCGTGTTCTTGAGTCTATCCGTTGTTTTGTCGAAAACTGTTACTGCCACTGTTTACCAAGCAGCCATTGGCTCTGCATTTGTTCGTCTCATCACAGATTAGAAATTATTAATTTGCTCAGCGCAAGCAGCCGCGCATCAGATCAGTAATGCCACACACCGTTAATGTTTAATCATACAAAACGAATGTAGCGCTAGTTTGATGAATGCTGGCGACAACATGCTAACGCTGGTCTTTACGCGATTCAGTGGCGAACTGACGGGACCACACAACTCAACATGTTACGATCATATTGCTTAAGTGGGATTTTAGAGATCAGCGCTCTGTCTTGCCTGAGATCTTGAGATTGCGTTTCAGGGAAAAGTGGGTCATTCCCCCCACCACATCTTTATTGAGCTCGTGTTCTTGCTTTCATGAGCAGACGTTCTACTTGCCATATAATTACATTAGCATTCTACACCTCCTGCTGATTTGGGACAGTAAAGTTTGTGTTTGCTTCACCAGAATTGAAAACTTGACAGATGTTCTGTTGTGATCTTGTGATGTTTCAATATGTCTCCTAGAAAAGATGATTTAGGAATTATTTGCCATACTGACTATAAAAAGTATTATTATACAGACACGAAAAAAATAAGAGACTATTCCAAATTCATGAAATAAGCATTTCTAGCTGTATTGTGGCCATTTCAGTCCAGTGTCCACAAAATCAAACCTCAGGAGTGACTTGATATCTGAATGGAATGGAATAAAAAAAGCATAGAATACCGCTAATATTAATACTAAATGGTTGATCAGTAATGAACACCGTCCACAACAGCTTCCACTCCACACTTGCAAGTTAGAAGGAGGAAGGTCTTGCAGCTTTGCATTACCAGACAAAGATCATCTTAACCTATTTGAAAAACAGGAGGACTTTAACTTTACCAGTAACTAGATAAACACTTGTAAGTAGAAGCTTAACAGGTTTAAAAAGCCTCTTGTGGGTCCCCTCATTCTGTTTTTTATGCTTGAATTTTGGGTCTGTACTGAGAATTCTGTCCCTTCAGGCTTTAGGGGTGACCTTAATATAAAAATAATCTTTTACTTTGGTTAATTTTCCCATGATTCATTGACCTTGGTGCTTATGGTGGAGTGGGTTCCAATCATGTGCTGTGTTTGTTTTTATTGTTACTTTATTTATTTTCAAGAGAGAAATCGGTTTAAGAACAACAAACATTTAGACCACATTTACACTATGAAAAACGGAAACGTTTTTCCTTTGTGTTTTGAAACGTTTCAGGTATATGACAGTTTTGTCAAAACAATCTACATTTACCATGGATCCATGAAAATGCTGTAGTCTGCATGCCAGGCCAGTGGGTGGCGATGTTGCTTTGTTAAGAAACGGGACGTGCCTGCACACATTCACATAAACAGTTATAAGACAAAAGTGATTTTTAATACCCTTGGATGACGTATATGAGGGTCTAATACTGGCAAAATGTAAATATTGTGTCTCCGCTGGTCTTAGTGGTGCAGTAAAACCATTTGCTTGAGAAACATGAAATAAATATATTGAGTTGTACAAGCACACAGTACCGGAGGCCACCATGTTGTTTTGGCTATAGAGGGTATGCACGTCATGTCACTTTCCCGCGTCAATACCACTTGAACACGCTCCCTTGAGTGGCAAAACACTCAGTAAAATGGCTGCTTACAATATTAGGAAATCAGGCTACATATCAGTGTCCAAGGACACCTGGTTTCTTTGTAAGTCGTAAGGATCACCTTCGAGTCCAACTGCTTTTCATTTCAGCAAAGAATTGCATGTTTTAGTCCCGGTTTCTTTGCTTCTCCTATTGAAAGCAGCCATTTTGCTTCGTGTTTTACCACTCAAGGGAACGTGTCTTTGCACTCAAGGGGGTGTTTCCCGGCGGGGAAAGTGACATCAATGCATACAATCGCGCGACTGAACACGTAATATGCATGCCCCTGACATTTTCAGAAAGTTCTGCCTTGCAGTTAACACAGAGACGAAAACGTTGCATTTTCAGTCCCTCAAAACACTATTATCGTGTAAACAAAATGAACGGCCAAAACGCATAAATAGTTTTCTGTTTTGACGTGAAAATGGCGTCATGTAAATCGCCTGGATATAATGACTAGTGTCACTTGAGTCTTGTTCTGAACACAACGGGCATTTATAGATAGCTTTTTCTTGAGTTAAATGTAATTTAAAAACATAAATAATAAATAAAAAATGTACTGGATATACTAGAACAGACATAAAAATATGATGATGGAAACCCAGCATGAATGTGACATTAGCGGGACATATTGAAGAGTTTTTTAAAAACAATCCTTGGGAAAATTATTGTATTGAAAATTGATGATATAATAGAAAGTGAACAATTTGCATTACAATTTGGCTTACTTTTCATGAATATTGCAACTTTCTATAAATCTGCATAGCTTGTACAAAGCTTAACAAAACAGTTAAGGCAGAGGTACTGCTCTTGTCACTCCCAAATCTTTGACCTTTGTGGTTTTCTGCAAAGTTTGCTTCAATAATTTAACGGAAAACAAGGAAACCGTAATTATGCCTATTCATTTTTCAGTTTCCCACAGTTTGCTCACACTGACATTCCAGATCTAAACACCTTTCCAAACTGTTCTTACACTCCCTTTCAGCGTCCCACCACAGCGCAGGGCGGCACTGAGCGGTCGCTTTCATGTGGCTGTCCAGCGCTGACAGGGTTGGGTGTGTCTCCTATGCAGCTTGTCAGATTGGATCTGAAGGGGTTTTGATGAGACAAAGGATGGGAGACAGACTGGGGGAGGAAAATAAAAAACATGGAAGGAAACGAAAGTATCTGTAGGAAGAACACCACTGTGACTGTCACGTTGAGTTCTGCGAGGCACAGAGGTGTGGTGTTTGTGGAAACCCACCGGCTCACCTGCGACAGCTCTGTTCGTGTAGCTCGTTCATGCGGGAGATGGATTTCATTTTTGACAGCCATGGGAAGGGATTCCTGTCAGCATGCCTGAAGGGGAGCAGCGGATCATCCCTTGCATGTTGCTGTTTAAACTTGTTTCAGGACATAGGAGCTGTGCGATAAACTGGAGCTCGTTCTTGAAGGTCAGACAGTTGGAAGGAGAAGTCCAACACCACCCTCATGTAGTGTGTACAACAAGAGGCTTATGAAGATCAAACATTCAGTATTAACTTAGCTCGGTTCAAATGCATTTTCCCATGATTAAAAATAACATTGAACATTTACAGGAAATAAGATGGTAACAAATATCAACAATGACCATTGTGTAATAGCCACACAGAACAAATACTTTACTTTAAAATGTATAGTAATTAGGCTGTCAATTTAACATGTTGATTTTACAAAAACAAATATTTTAAAAATAAGTTTAATAATGGGCCTTGAGGTATAGGTAACATTCCTTTCCAAAACAAATCTAAGGAGATCAGCACTGAACTCTGTAATGCACTATGATGACAGAAATGAAGTGATCCACTCAGTCCAGTTAGTTGGTGTTTTTATGTTTTTTTTTCTTTTTATATTCACAGTTATTTATTAGTTATTCAACAGTATTGGTTCAAGTTGGTTAGTCTGTTTTGAACATAGAGTACCTGAACATTTGACCAATAGCACATTTCCCAGAAACTTTCATTAATACTTTAACTTTTAAAGGTCCAGTGTATCCAATTTAGCGACAGTTATTGTTTTGGGAAAAAGGAGTCGACTCTGAATCACGCGAACGAGTCGTCTGTCGTTTTTATTTCTGTTCCGGGTCAGATTTGCATCACTCCATGTAATGCCTGCCTACCCTCCATTTGCGAAACTGTACACGATAGACCAATCACACCAGACTAGACTATCCGACCAATCAGATCAGAGAAGGCTGACAGAAAGGAGAGGATTAGACAGATGATTCGAAGAATAAATCAAGAAGTGAGGTAATAATAACTGCCTATTATTAGAAAATGGAAGTGTTTTTACACCGTGCATGTGCGTAACCTTGTTGTTGGACACTCCATAAACCAATGTAGGACCTTAACAATTACAAAATATTTGCTCTTTAAGTGAACAAGAGATTTGCTTTCTTGAAATTGTGAAAGAGTTAATTTATTACTGCAGTGTAACATTCCTTCTAGTCCTTCACAGCAATGGTAGAAGGATTGTTCACCCTAAAAATGAAATTTAATGAGACTTATTTTAATGACACCTGTTTAGTCAATTTATTTTATCTTTCCATTAAGAGAAATTTTAAGATCTTCTGTCTAACTTTTCAAGGCAAGCTTCCTTATTTCTTCTGCTGTTTTTTCTTCAGTTTACAGATCTTGACAGGCTGGAGGATCGTTGCAGGTTTGAGGGTCCCAAGGGATGTTGTCGTAGCCCCACACCTATGAAGTTCCGCAGCAGATCCCAAGGTCACACATAAATTAACAAACATAAATTCTATCAGGTCAAAACACTGCTGAGCATGAAAACATTGTAATGAGATTAAACGGTGTTGGGAGTCTCCAAGGGAGACTTCACCCATTCTAATTCCTTTGTTATAGATTCTTGTATAAAAAAGGTGTAGTGAAAATATTTTTGCATGTTACTGTTTTTTGTTGTTGTTATAATTATGTATGTTAATAAACATAAACATTTTAAATAAAATAAATACAATAATGCGTTTATTCTTAACAAATGCTTCTTAAACAGTAACAGTCTAAATCAGCCCCTGTGGAGATCTACCGTCCTGAAAATTTCAGCTCCAACCCCAATCAAACACATCTGGACTATCTATTTAAGAGCTGCGTTCCATTTGATAGGGTCCCTAAGCAGTGTTCACTGCTCCCTACTTGCCTGACTTTGCTGACAAAAACGCTTTATTGGAATGCCCTGCAATGTCATCAAAGAACGGCAACGGCAGGGTTGCGCTGATTATAATATAAATAAATATTGTAACTTTAGTTTTAAATTTAAAATAAATATACAACCAAACGTAACACGCGTTATGTATCTAATCAATATTATCTTAACTTTTGTTTATGTTGCTATTTATTATTTGACTGATGCAGCTTTGAAAATTCAAAACTCTACGGTTATGCAATATAAAAATAAATTTTAATTTGGTCAACTATGTAAAGATGTGTTCTTAATCCATGGACACGTCGGTCTCATTTAGCTTTTTTCCATACGCGGTGCAGCCATAAACATTCCTGAGGTAAACAAATACCATAACATAACTGCAGCTCCTTACCAATTTTACATTAGTTTGTATAATAAAAGCATAATGGATTGACATACACGCATATGAAAACTTCTTTTTAATTGCACAATAAAATAAAAATAAAGACATTCATCATCTCAAGTGTGTAGCCTATATAATAACAATGCTACAAAAAGTAAAATAACATACTTATGTGAAGCATTTAATATAATTAACATTAATTAAATCAACTTTCGCAATGTACAAAAGGCATACGTAAATTCGTCCATTGTTTTTCTGACACGTGGCGTGCAATGGTTGTTGGATTATTTTTCCTTTCCACATCTGGCGAAGTGACATATCGATTTTCCCCGATTCCATACACCGTTCGCAGTGCCCTCCGAATGGCGGAAGACCCTGTGACGTCCACTTCGCAGTCCACTTACAGCCAAATGGAACGCACCTTGATTGTGCTGAAGCAGGGTTGGAGCTGCGCTCTGCAGGACTGTAGATCTCCAGGAGCAGTGTTGGGCACCACTAGTCTAAAACATCCCAGGTTATTTTTAACTCAGTGTAGGGTCAAAAACGGACCAACACAGCTTGTGCCTGGGTTAAATAAACCCAGAAAATCTTTATATTGACCAAACAATTGGATTTAAACAACCCAGCGTACCTTAATTTACAATGGAACATTTGGGGTAATCCTTCATGACCTAACACTGGTTTGAAATAACTCGGCATTTGTATGTTAGGCTTGATTATGAGATGATCCTTCACTTTAACTATAAGTATGTGTAGATGTCAATATCAATTGAACTCATTATGGTCAGGAGGAGGGAGCCGTCTGGAGTCTGTTGGTGAAGACGATGAGCTAATCGTGGAAAACGGTGATACAGAAAGTGACATGGCAGGAAAGCCTGCACGTGGAGGACGCAAACACTCTCTTCCTCAGCAACTTGACACAGTCGGCATCCGACAGGTTAATGCAGCATTCATCATTTTCTTTACCTAAGTTAAAACCTACTAGCCTATATGTTAAATTTTTCCCGTATTTCGTTTTGACCCATTATGATCTTACACCTTCTTCAAATTCTGTATGTTGCAACTTACCAAAAAAAGACATAACTTTAATAACGCAGTCTTTGACCTTGACTGCCTTAGATTTATTTTTGTAGAATAAGTTATGCTTTTAACAAATAGCAATCGAAATATAGTAACAAATCCTGTATACACTAGCTACCTGTTTTATTACAGTTAGGCAATATCTCAATGTTTATTCATAACCTCTTTAAACATCCTCTTCAGGAATATCAAATCGTGAAGAAATCGGCACGTTCCCTGAGCACCGTTCAAGTGGAGTCTCCATGGCGACTGGCACAGCCATCTATAATCTCTAACATTGTCCTGATGAAAGGACAGGGCAAGGTAAGGGAGACCCTGCACCGAGAACAGTACATGCTGTGTTCTTTTTAAGCTTTTTAAAAATCTATATTATTTAATGTACAGTATGGACACATGCTTTGATCCAGTTTCATATATTGGGTACACCTGTAGTATGGTTAATCTTGGCTAATAAAGATTTGAATGTGTCTAGGGTCTCGGGTTCAGTATTGTTGGAGGACAGGATTCAGCTCGTGGGAGGATGGGTATATTTGTCAAGACCATTTTCTCCAATGGGGCAGCTGCAGCTGATGGGAGGCTGAAAGAAGGTAGATAGACACTCCTGATACATTGAGTGATGGAACAATTGATCATCAAAGCGGTTGGACACCATAGAATCCAAATGGCATGAGCATAATTAGCTGTATTCTCACAGTCTCTGGCTTTCATCATTGGTGATCGTTGCTCTGTTCATCACGTTTATCTCTTTCAGGTGATGAGATATTGGAGGTGAATGGAGAGTCTCTGCAAGGCCTCACACACCAGCAGGCCATTCAGACGTTTAAGGTATAAACCGCTCAGTCATTCTCAGACACAACCGCAGTGGAGAATTAATCCCGGATCGCTAAACTCCATCCTGTGTACTTGAATAGCTTTCAGCAAGCAACAGTTTGTTAAGGAAGGAAACGCAAAGTTTCGCGTTCAATAGATTGTTATTTTGTTTGACACACTAGTAAAGATGTTTGCTTGACGTATTGTGAAATAAATGCACACATGCTACCAAATCCCAACAGCAGCTGGCATCTTATTCGTCCTGGCTATCTAAGGTATGACGTTTTCCACTGTTTAGCAATTAAAGAAGGGAGTCGTGACCCTGACTGTTCGGACCCGTCTGAGAAGTCCCAGTCTTACGCCGTGTCCCACGCCCACACTGCTCAGCAGATCCAGCTCTCCAAACTCAAATGCTAGCGGCGGAACACCAGTCCCTGCAGGTTTTGAAGATGGGGATTCTCGTAAGGGGCCCGGTCCCAAAGATCGCATTATCATGGAGGTTACATTACACAAAGGTACAATCATGACTTTTTAAATTCTTTTTTTAAGCTGCAATCTGTACATTTTGTTTAAAAAGAAACAAAACGTATGAATTTTTAAGTTAAGCTGTCGATTACGATTTCATGGGTAATGTCAGTTTGACATCATTTGACTTCAGCCTATGAAACGATAAGAACCATGACGTAACCTGCAGTTTTATTTTTCAAAAGAAATGCCAATATTTCATTAATAAACACACACTATAGGGTTTGAACCCAGAACCTTTGGGTTACCTGCTCAGATATTCAATTGGATCCTAAAAGGATGAACCCATGATCATATGTTGGGTTGTTCCACCCAAAATGCTGGGTTTTAACTCATCGTTGGGTCAATGTGACCCATTTTCTGGGTTAATTGAACCCAACAGTTGGGTTAGACTCTTTTTGACCCAATACAAATTTGGGCCCATATTCATTTTTCTATCAGTTTAAAAATGATTGCAACACTTCTTGATATTTAAAATTGGCTTTAGCAAGAGATTTAATTGAAATTTAAAGTAATTTGCAGCGGCAAAGACTCACACGCTGCACCAGAAAGAATTCAATTCAATTTTATTTATATAGTGCTTTTCACAACATGCATTGTTCCAAAGCAGCTTTGTGGTCATGGTCTTATTCCAAATGAACTGTCCTGTCAAAATGAAAACTATTATTTTTGTATTAGTGTGCTATAAATGGTCCCCTCCCCTTTCCTTATGGGAATATTAGGTTCAGTTATCTGACTTCACATTTTTTTTCAGATGTCTGAAATATTTTTATCCTTAAATCAAGCATGTACGTGTCCTCGCCAGAAATTAGAATCAGAAATCTTGCCTGTTGTGAACAACATGCTGTTATGTTGTGTGCTTCAGAGCCAGGTGTGGGGCTGGGTATTGGTGCTTGCTGTTTAACACTGGAAAACAGTGCTCCTGGGATCTACATTCACAGCTTGGCGCCAGGATCCGTTGCCAAAATGGATGGCAGACTCAGGTAAATTTGTGATCATATACCTTACCGGTTATTATTGTAAATAACTACTGTAAAAACATGATTGCAACTACAAGTCTTTCGTTCTCATTTAAGTCCCGGTCTGTCAATGTTTAACAATGGTTAGTCAGGGAGAAAATGAGCTCAAAGCACATGTAAAGTTTTCTTTTAGGTATAATTCTGAGAAAGAAAGTAATAAAATGCCCTTCATGCTCTCCTTCACGGTTCAAGGAGTGAAATTGCATTGGACTGTAGTAGACATCGGACTGCTATGATCTATCATCTTAAATTCTTCACTTACAGTTAATTAAGGAAGGGAGAGGCAGGAATAAGACCCCACTTGGGAAAACTATCACACAGATCTTTATTTTCTTTACCAAGTCCACGGTGTGTCTGTACATGTGTTTGAATCAGAATATTCTTTCTAATGTGTCAATCATCCAATAAACCTGTCAAGTTTGTGTGCATATTTGTTTGTGATTTGCTGGTGTATGTTTGTGTGAATGGTGTGTATGTGCTTACTCTTGTTATGATGAAACACCTCGCAGACTGAAGGGAATGTGCAATAAGAGCCAGAAGCTCATGAATGGGGTCTTTATGTCAAAACACAGACTTGTGGTTCAGAATCTTGCATCTAGTTGTGAAAGCGGTTGCAGTTGTGTGAAGGAACTATAAGGCTGTTATACTTACAGATATGCCTGTTTTTAAATGCACATTGAGTATGTATTTCAACATATTTCACAATATTCTAAGCATTATTGTAAAGCATTTTATGCCTTATCATTCCTGGGACACACCAGCTTTTAAAGGATGTCAGACTGATAAAAAATTTTTTATATGTAAATGTAAAATCCAATTTTATTTGCTTATTAAAATGAATATATTTTTGTTTAAAATGTTTCTAACATTCTTTATTATTGGTGTTGTTGAAAATAATAGCAATTATAATAGTTATTTTAATACTTAACATCATATTTATAAGCAACACATTTTCTAAATTGAATAATATTATAATGTAATATGTATTATATTTTCATTCATTTTCTATGGTGTTCAAGAATAAATATGTGACTTTATTACGACCTTTTTGAATGAATCCAAGTTTCATAGCATTTCTACATGCAAATATCCGAAATATTTTTATTGCATAGTTTTCCATACAATGAAAGCTAGCAATGGATGAGGCCGACGGTCCCTGTCTTCCACTATTGAAAGTAATATTATAGAGTTTTATTATTTTCTTTCTCGTTATTTTGCCTATTTAAAGCACCTTAATTTAACATTGTGTATAAATTAAATTAACATTTACACGTTGCAGGATCATACATCTACATACGCCTTGCAGAATCTTTATTTTATAATTTAAAATGTCTTATTTGATTAAGTCTTACAGGTATAATGTTGTTTTTATCCTTTAGTACAAGTCTAATGTGTGTATGTTTGTGTGTATTAGTCGAGGTGACCAGCTCCTGGAGGTGGATTCGGTGAGCCTGAGACATGCAGCTTTGAGTGAAGCTTACGCTATACTGAGTGAATGTGGGCCCGGCCCGGTCAGCCTCATCATTAGCCGACATCCCAACGCTAAAGTAAGAGCCAAACTGCATGCATATGGAATTGCATCATGGTCCCTCTTTCCTTCAATATATCTTGTAGGATTGATATACAAAACAGACTGCCTTATCATTAACAGTCTTTGTGAAACTACTGGAGTTAACGGAGCAGGCCCTAGTTTATAAATGAATAAACCCCAAACATCTGTGTGGAGATTTGGTCACACTGCTTCAGTCACAAGGCCCTCTGCCATATTGGTGCAAGTGGAAATCAAAAGCGTCATCCACCTGCTAAAGTTATAATTTGCCCCTAACATGAATTATTGAAGATTGCCAATAAGTAAACAACATTCCTCTCGCCCTAATGCCAGCATGACTTGATTTTCCTCCTGCCAATGAATCAAGATTTTAAATGTGGGCCAGGGTGGGGTACAGTGAGAGGCTTTAGTGGTTAGAATGTGCTGACTGTTAATTCGGCTTGCTAGTTCTAATGTGGCTAGCTGAATACTTAGCATTTGACCCAAGGTCAGAAACATTGCTCAAAAGGGCCATTAATAACAAAACATGACATTTTAATGCAAGTTTGTGTAGCATCTGTGTGCAGACGGATGTTTGCATGCATTTAGAAGTGTTTTCAGGCAAGTGAGTCATCCCAAGGTGTGAATGGCATGTGTCCATTTTATTACACTCAGGATGTTTCTTTTATTATGTTTTTAAAACTAGGTCATTTGACCTTTGATCAGTTCTGTTAAGTTTGAATTGAGAGCAAGACTTACATTAAATCCAACAATAACAAATCATCGGAAATAGATCTTGCAAAACCTGATCTAAATCAGGCTTTTCTACCAGAGCTCTGCAGACAAATGGAGATTTTCTTTAGTTTCAGTGTGTCGAATCAAAACAACTAGACTACACGACACAACAGAATAGATTTGTAGCTTTACTAACCATACCATTAATACCTTGTATTATTGTAATATGATTAATATTGTGGAATGTTAAATGCTCAAAACAGATACGATTTCTTCACTGCATTTAGTTAAATCTCTAAAATCACAATAATTTCACCTAAGTGCCATTATTAAGGGTCATCACTGACTTAAAACTGAGAAAACCTCTGATAAGCAAGTGTAGATTAATGAAAATGAAACAGATTCCATTCTTCTTAATTCACAGTGCCACCTAGTGGTCCGTGATGACAAATTGCCTTTAGTCATTTAGTCATTTAGCAGACGCTTTTATCCAAAGTGACTTACAAAGAATTCAGGGAGCAATAAGTGACATGTCATACAAGAGCAATAGTACAATAGGTGCTAATATAAACTTACTAGTGTCAACAAAAGCAAGACCACTACCTGTTGAGAGAAAGAGAGAGGGTTAGTGTACTTTAAATTAAAATAAATATATATTTGTCTATCAAGTATTCAAAGAAGAGTTTCAGTAGTTTTTTGAAGGTTGTGAGAGATGTGGTTGACCGGACCGCGTTAGGAAGAACGTTCCACCAGGAAGGAGTTGTGAAGGAGAATGAGCTGGAAAGCGATTGACTGCCCTTATGGTCATTATTTAACCAAGAAAAGCATTACGTTAGGATTATCAGATCAAGATACACTTGTTCATGGCTTTTTTATGTCCTCAGGTGTCTGAACAAGAGATGGATGAAGTGATCGCTCGCTCCACACACAGAGAGAGTCAGTCTTCTCACACACTAGGTAAATTGTCTGCTTGAGGTGAAAGGCTTACACACAGCCACAGAAAAAAAGAAATCATAAACATTTTCATTACATCAGCATTTCTAGATATATTGTGGTCATTCCAGTCCAGTGTCTGTTTAATTCCAACAAAATCAAACCTCAGGAGTGACAAAGTCATCCCACAGCAATGTGAAATCTGACAGCATGACAAGACAAATTAAAACTGATAAAAACCAAGGTTATCACATAAAAAAGGAATAACTTTTCACTAATACATGTACAAATATTACTGCTGCAAATGAGGTCTGAAAATATACAGAGCATCTTTTCTGTTATTTTTGTTATTTCTCCAGTTTTCATTTTCTGCAAATAAATGCAAATAGAAACAATATTTTTGTTGAAATAATGTTTGTAGTTCACAGAATAAAACAAAAACGATCTTTCTCTTTTTTTTCTGCAGCATTGGCCACTGTAAAGATATTATTTACATACATTTTATATTTTAATTAGTAAAAATTCCCCAAATCTTTAAATTGTAATGTTTTGGACTAAATGTCCGCAGTGAATAAAGCACAGTTTGTTCAGTCTTCAGATTCTCTGACTGTTGCTTTTTTATTTTTTGCACAGGTCTGCCGTCTAAAAGTCCATCTCCCAGTGTCAAGTCCAGGCAGGGTGAAGGAAACCCTGCGCTCAGCTGGACCATGAAGAGGTTTTTAGAGCCAGCCAGCAGGGTAAACCAGAAGCTTTTGTTTGCAGACAAAATTCACCGTGTCAGAGATAAACATATTTGGGTTTTGGATTTTTCATAATGTGTGTTTTTTCCATATACATTTGAATTTGATTGCAGTTTAGGGCACGCTACTGAGCTTTGTTTGAAGTAAATTTTGATTACTTTTTTATAACTGGTCTACGCTCATGCGCCGATCTGATTTTCTGTCTTTATCTCGCCCTGCAGCAAGGTTCATTGAGTTCAGAGGCAGAGCTCTCTCAGTATTTCTCAGTTCATGATGTACCAAGCCAGTCGTCTCTCTCTGAGACTCTGGCGATGGGATCCAGTGATGACGACATGCTGCACAGCAGCAGAAGCTGTAATACTTCTATTGAGGAACCAGCAGCACCTCAGCCACATGGTAGCCACGTTACCTTTCTATAAGCAAATGTTTATGTGTACATTTTCGATTTTCCATCATCACAAACATGTTCTTGACTGTCCTTTTATGATCATAGTTTATCGAGACGCTTCTTATAGAGGTTCAGACAGTATCCCCACAACCCCAGACTGCTGTAAAACCCCTCCTGGAGCTGGTCGTGCCGCCGACCCACCCCATCAAGCCAGCGTGGGAAGCAGCCCTAGTTCTGTACGCAGCCCCCTTCTCCGCCAGCGCCGGGTCAACTGCTATGAAGATGAACACAGTGACGACGAGACCGGCCTTGAAGAAGACAACAGCCCCTTCAGTCGTCTTCTCCATGGTGTCTCGGAGATTGGCCGTCACCACCTGGAAGAAGACTCTGGTATTGTAGTAGCCACCTCATCTCTCGAGGTCGATGATGAAAGCCAGGATAGCAGCGAAAGCCACAGGCAAATCGGCAGCGAACCGACAACTCCACTCTACGGCAGCTCGCTAGAATCTGAGGAAGGATCCGGTGGGCCACCTGGGACTGAATCTCCCGCCATGGCCATTCGCTGTACGGAGCACAACACTGGGCCACCTGGTGGAACCAACCTGGGTTTGAAAAAAGAGCCTCATAGAGAAGGACAGGAGTTTAAACGCTCACCCAAGTTGGAGCACAAAGCTGTGACTCGTGTAAAGAGCATGATGAGCATTGAGTGCCCCAACCCTCCACAAAGGGTCAAGGTTGAAGAGCCACCCTCAGTTCCGACAACCCCGGCCCAGAATTTGCAGAACAGCACACGGCCCCCTTGTAGACTGCTACACTGTAAGAAGGGGGAATGCAGTGACTTATCTGGGGTCTGCACCATTGAGACCATAGTGCTTCAGCGGGGAGAAATTGAGTCTTTTGGTCTGGATCTGGAGATAAAATCCGCTCCGCTCAGGGTGCTGATCACAGGACTGAGACCGGGAGGTGTCGCAGAGCGGGTACGTTGGAATTCATGTAATGTTTTTTATTGATTTTAACGTTTTTAACATTCAGAATAGGAGCAACCAAACATGAATTTTATTGATTGATCTAAATCTAGCATTAAAATACAGTCCATTATGTGGGCTGTGTCAAATTTTCCTCTAATTCTGTCACACTCATGTCTTTCCAAAACCAAATGCTGTTATATTTTGCACTAAACACAAAGGTTGATATGTAACCTTTGTCTAGCGTGTGTTCAGAAATGGTGCATCTGGTTTAAAGGTTTAAAATAAATATTCTGTAATCATGTTCTCACCTTCGAGTTGTTCCAAATCTATATACATTTATTCTGTTAAACACAGAGGAAGATATTTGAAAGAATATGATCGGGGGTGATTTTGGGGGGGAACTGTCCCTTTAAGCCTAGTCAAAATATCTTAAAATATGTCAGAACCTTTGTTTTGCTACATATCAGTAATGTTTTTTTTATGGCATGTTTATAAAATCCACAATATAATATAGTATATCAGATAAAAGTTTTTCTAGGTTAAATCCTGATTTTTTCCAAAACCTCTCTATAGTTGCATAGGTTAATTTCTATGGCAGGGTATTTTTTAACAGTTCTACCCTTTCACTGAAGAAATAAAAGCATATGGGCTTAGAACACAACTTTACGCCACATCACTAAGTTAACAGCAAGAATAATGATGATGTTGAGATGTTGGGTAATAGTGGGTGTACGGCAGCCATCCAAACTATACACAGCTGCTTGTCATTGGGGCGGGTGAGGTGTTGCAAGACTAAATCTGAGGTACATGTCGCCCATTTCTCTCCTGTCTGTTCATCAGGACGCCTCAGGGAAGATGAGTGTTGGTGACGAGATCGTAACGATTGGTGATACCCCCGTGTGTACATCCACCTATCAGGACATCTGTGACCTCATGCATAACCTGCCAATCACATTGACCTTAGAAATTAAAAAGCCAGTCTCGGGTAAGTTACAGCAAAAACTTTTTTTGTCCCCGAAAGAGGTTGATTCATTGAAACAGCTTTATTTCCTTCCACGTTGTATTTTCTCAAATTCACTTATGCCTCTTTTGTATGATGCTATAAAACAGTCTTATATGATTTGGCTCTGATTAAGAATAGTAGTCAACGCTGTGTTATGCATAGTGTCATGTTGCTAAATGGCCACATCCCTCCCTTCCTCGCAGACTCCTCTAGCAGATTCAGTCCAAGAAAACTTATTCCCTAATAATATAAAAAGTATATAACAACTTCAACAGTTCTTGTTTATCCTTCGCAAGAGACTGTTAGCACATGCAGAGTTGCCACTGCAACAAAGAGATCAGTCTGTCTTTCCCCATGCTGCCCTAAAGATATAGGAGTACTACAGACTTCCCCTTTCTGGCAGTACCCTACACCAGCTCAAAGGGAACTGCAGGCTTCTGGCTATTTGTCAATGGTGACTATTGATTACTTTACTACCGTAGCCAATGTAGATGTGTAGAGTAGCAGCTCTAACGCTTCTTAGTGGCCTTTAGTCAATTTAGTAAGTAGATGTAATACTATTGCTCTGACTATTGTTTTGCTGCCACATTATAGTTCAAACAAGCATTATTTGACAGGAAGTTGTTTAAAAAAAATTACCCTGCCTGTGAAAACCAAGCATTTTGTGATTTAGTGTTTTTTGCATAAACTCATTTTATGTAATGTATAAACCTTGTGTGAAAAGTGTACCCTTCATATCTTTCATTTTGACTGAGAAATCGGTCAAACAAATGATTGAAATCCAACTTTAATGCTTGTTATCTCAGAATTACATTATAAGACTTAAGAAACGTTTTCCTTTTAGTCCACTGTATTGATTCATGCTTGTTTTTACATTTGGCATGCAGAGCAATAGCCTTATAATATATATTATAATATATAATATATAAGCATGTACATATTTATAAACACAGGTATTTATCAACTGTGTTTATTTATCGTATTGAACATGCCATTTTAATGTCTACCTATTTTCTGTGTTCTAAGAATTGTGACATAACAGCAAAACTTTTTGCACAGATTTGACTTATTTGACATCTGTCTGTTTAATTCAATTGTACATTCAGAGTAAAATTGGTAAGGTCTTTAAAAAATATCAGCTCCCTCCAGGATACCAGTGTTACATCATCGGAAAGAATACAAAAATCTCTTTGTGGATTGCCTTAGTAATGTGTTCCAATGAAACCTGAATGTGCTAAGAATGAGACTCTGATAAAGTGAATTTACAGAGACGGGACAGTAGTCCAATGTTTCCTGTGGAGTTTGATAGTGTGGTGCTGGCTTCTATTAGACTGAGCACAGATTCCTTCCACTAACTAACAACAGACAAAAGTGTGTTTTAAATCAGTGAAATATCAGACTGTGGAATGTGTACTGGTCTGGGTGTTTTTTCAGGATGTATAATACGATACGCAAATCTTCAGAAAAATCTGAAGGCACGCTCTGGAGAATGGAAGGGGATTAGTGGGAATAGTTTTCCAGAATGTTGATTTATAAAACAGAAGCAATTTGTAACTTGTCTTGCAGGCCTCTGTGGTGCACTTACGGTATATGACGGAGCAAATCTTGATGTGAAGTCATATCTGGCCCATCTGGCCATGAGCGACGCTTGGTGGTTCCATCACAACGAGGCACCAAATCGCTTGCAAAAAGCTTTATTCATTCGGTTCCCCTGTGGTGGAAAGAACTGCCAGCCTCCACCCGAACTGCAGCATCCTTCACAACTTTCCAAAAACATAACATAAAAACATTACCGCACTTATTTGACAATCCAATGGATAAATATAAATTCCCTTTTACAGCTCTGCCATATTTTTTACTTAATTAATGTTGCTTTAAATTAGCATTTGTGATCACCTGTGACAAAAATAATGCATGTTTTTGAGAGACAACACACTTTGCAGGATTACTGTGAATTAAAATGCACAAACCAGAAGCAATAATACCCAACAAACTGAGAAGCGATGGCTCTTTATAGACCATAACATAGTTACAATATAAAAAATTTCATGTGCCCATTTATGAGAAATATGAATTGTTATGGATGTGACAATTCACTTTCCAGACTTTGGAAAATTATTCTTTAAACCCCATAAAAAGCTATGAAAACCTTAAGGGAGATATTCCAAATATTGACATATCAGTCTGGTGAAAACCTTTGGTAAAAACCTTTGCATGGAATTACCCTTTTTGTAACTCTTCTATTTTTGTCCACCTTCTTAGCTGTAGATCGACTTTCCAGCTTAATTATGTCTTCTGGCTGTGAGGGCTCATCCAAATCGGAGGCACCTAGACCTCCTACCGAAGACAAAAGCAGTATGGACAAAACTCAGGAGACCCCTCCATCCGAAACAAATGCAAAACAGACAGTGAACCACAGCAACAGTGTGCCTGTCACAAACATTGATGATGTCATAACTGAACTCAACTCAGCTGAAATGAATGAAAAGGACCAAATTGTCTCAGGTTTCCCAGACACGAGTGCAAATACAGCAGAGGTGGAGGAAAAGACTTCGACAGCTGCACCATCACATCCAAATCATCTGGATTTCTCTGGGTTAGATGTGGGAAACAACACTTGCCATTTTCCACCAGAAAATACATTTTTAAATAGTTACTCCAGGAACTTTAGTAAAATCGCAGATGACATTGATTCCGTGGGGAAAGAACATGGGGAGAAACCAGGTATGTACAGTCTGTTGGAGGATAGTGACTCTGAGAGCGACTCTGCTACTGACAGTGTTGTCAAAGTGGAGAAGACTCAAGGTCACCGTGAATATCCACAAGACACAGATGAGGAAGAGGTTGAGCTCTGTTTTGCAATTGGCCAATCAGGGGGCCATTCTCTTCCACACAGAAACATCATTGCAGATGAACAAACACTCATCAGTACGGATCTCCACAACCCCCCTTCGCCTCCTAAGCTGGATAAGGTTTTAAAGGGAAACAGTGATTCCATTTCAGGTGATGCACTTTTAAATGGAGATACCAGACACATTCCCATGCAGCAGGAGGTGATGTGTGCATCAACAGTGTCCTCAAACTGCAAGGCTGATGAGAAATGTGAAACTACTCCAGAACCGGTCAAACTCAGCCAGACACCAACAGGTGTCAGTTGTCCTCAAATCAACCAGCATGTCATCCCCAGGAGTCAGGAGAGGACGGCTGAGCTGCGCTCGGCTAAATCCCTCTCCACAGAGAAACCCAACACTGTGCATGTGCCTCTGAGGTCAACCATGTCAGAACTCAAGGCGTCAAATAATACCGGTGACAAATCTAGTGAGCAGGTTTCCACCGCACAAGCTACAAGAGACAAAGAGAAAGTTATACCTGACTCTAAATCATCCCTTTCCCAAACCCAGAATAAATCCACCAGGCCTTCAGGAACTAAATCCTCTAATGACAACCCTGCCTCGCCCCTCCTGAGAAACAAGCTCAAACCTGATGATAAAAAGTCAAGCACGACTTCAAAACTCAAGGGTCTGAGTATTAGGAGTAAATGCAAAGAACAAGAAAAGTCATTCACAAGATCGCCCAAGCTGGAAAGTCCAGCGCAGAGGAAATCCCTCAACTCGCCAAGTCAGTCTCCTAAACTTCATCCTAGAAGAACCACACCAACAGGTAGTCCAAAATCGAGCAGAACGTCTGAGAAGACTAAGGATTCTTGTAAAATGGACCCAAATCAAACAAATACAACCAGTGCATTGAAGGCAAACCCCTTTGTCAACAACAAACTTTCTAAACCGACCAAGGAGGAACTGATCTCAGATCAAAAGGAGCAAATCTCCAAACTTGAGGCTACTGTCAATACCACACAAAGAACTTTCATCGAGGTAAGACTTTCTTCATCACCTTCCACACCTGTCCTGACACACAAGGAAGTCATGCATGCAAGTCAACCAAGTTCAGCCAATCAATTCGAGTGTGAGGAATCTAATTTAGGAATACAAATGGTGTCTATAGACTCAACCAATTCTTCATCTAATCCTCTGCAAAATTGTACTTTTAGTACAAATGAAATTGCTGAGAAGGTATACTGCAATGGTCTGGAGGAAACCCCCCTCATAAACTCAAATAAAGATGCTTCATCTAGTCTCAAATCAAGCACGTCCAAACTGTATCTAAGAGGACTTGAACGTAGAAGCTACTCTATAGACGCTAAAGACCCAAATCCATTCTCAGTTCGACAAAGAATCCAGTCCTTTGAGAATCTGGCCAGCTTTGATGGTTCTGTTGTGAGGTGCATAGACGTCCCGTATTATGCTGTTAACTCCAAGCCACCTCTCAATCGGAGGCTGTCTGGTTACACTGTAAGCACTCAGTCCAATGATAGCCGTTCATTGAGGAGGAGTCTTAGTTCCTGTTTGGACAATTTGAACTCGGCTCCATCTCCATTGCATCAGCAACAGAATTCTTCTGCTGGTTCATTTATCACCAACTCTGAATCGGCTCCTTCAAACGGAACCACAGAGCCGGTTATAAAGGAGATGGGAAGAAATGGCACCTCTCAGAACCAACCCCCAGTACATACACCACCCGTGCTGCGTTCCCGCAATGCCCGTGCCCATGGAGGACTGTCACGCTCGAAACTGAGAGAGATAAGAGCGTTAAGCATGCCTGAACTGGACAAGCTATGTACCGAGGAATTTTCCAGCGATTCTGGAAAGGTGATCTTTAAGACTGAACTGGAGATCCACCCTTGCAGGCCTGCAGAACCAACGTCACACAATGCACAGTGCACTGTAGTGACCAGGGTGAGCGATGGGGCTCTTGGTTCGACCAGCAATGGGGAGAAACATGAAAGTCAGGCAACGAGTCCCTCATGCTGGTCTATAAGGTGAGCATTATGAATGTTGTAAGTATGTGTTGGTAATAATCTGTGTAAGGTTGTTTAATGGGATAGCTCACCCAAAATGGAAAATTCTGTTATAATTTACTGTTGATGCTTGTTGTCTTTTCAAACCTGTACAACTTTATTCTGCAGAACACAAAAGAACATATTTTTAAAGAATGTTGTTAACCGAACAATGGGGCTATCCATTCACTACTATTGTACGGACACAAAACCAATGCAAGTGAATGGGTACCGCCATTGTCCAGTTACCAACATTGTTCAAAATATCTTATTTCGTGATTTGTGGAAGAAGGAGAGTCATACAGGTTTGAAATTACATGAGGGTGAGTAAATGATGGCAGAATTTTCCTTTTTGGGTGAACTATCCCTTCACGCTCAGTCTTTTTTCAACAACCATTAGTTCTAGCTCGGCTAATTAGTATAACAGTTGTTGTCTGTTTTGTGTCTTTCTGTTATAGTTTAAAAGATCTTAAATCCTCTCCCTTGGATCAAAATAAGGTGCGAGATGTTCTGTGTTCCATTACAACTAAAGTGGATGTGACGACTCTCACACAGGACACAGATGCTCTCTCTGAGGTACGTTATAACATTTCAGACAGATACTTTGGTGGTACAAGAGTTTTTGCTGTGACACTGTTTCTTTGCATATCAGGTTTTGTTTTTGGTTTGTTGAGAAAGCTATTTTAGCTCCAAAGTTTCTTTTAAGAAATGGAGAAGATATGGTTTCTGATATATAGTGCAAGAAATCACAAAATTGCTTTGTTTTAGCTTATTCATATTTATAACGCTCAACTCAAAATGTTTACTTAGTCATATTTATAGCTTCAAATACTTCAGGGCTTGATTTATTTTGAGCTATTCTTAGTTTTTTTTAGCTTGGTAACACTAACAGCTAGAAGGTTCCTGGTTAGATTTTCTGTGGAAAATATTAACCTGTCCTTCGTTAATCTTTTGTATCAAGCTTACGGAGGACGTATACTTTGTTATTTTAACCAAAGAGGGTGGATCTGGATTGGGTTTCAGCATCGCTGGAGGAGTAGATCTGGAACAGAAATCTATTACTGTATGTTTTTCGTTGTTGGCTTTTGAAAAATGAGACACTTAGAATTTATAATTAAATTACACATTATCACCCCCTTGTGGTATTTAAAGAAAGTACTTTCCTTTGGAACACATAAGAAGCATTTCAGTTCAAACACTAAAGCAATATTGTCAGTCAACTAAGATTATTGAACAGTTACCCTCAGTTAGACTAACAGATAAAATGTCTCTTCTGACAGGTCCATCGGGTGTTTACTCGAGGGGTGGCAGGAGTGGAAGGTACAATTCACAGAGGCGATCGGGTTCTGTCAGTAAACGGGACCGGTTTGAGTGGGATGACGCACGGAGAGGCGCTGTCCTGCCTTCATCAGACCAGACTGCCCAGACAGGCATTAGTGGTCATTCAGAAGGGCAAAGACATTGAACCAATATCACCTAGACCAGAACATCCCCTTCCGACTCGAGTCTGCACATCTCCTGCCCATATAGACAGTTTAAGAGAGAATAAAGCCAGTAAGTATTTGTAATTGCAAGGGTAAATACTGCATGTATCACATCACCCTGAAGTAAAAAATACAGCAAACAGATTAGATGGATTCATTTGAAATACTGATGCTTTACAATTTTACCAATATTGCGATTGTGATTTAATATGCAATAATTTAAGCACCTTATCTTCTGTATTATTAATAATGAAATTCAATAAATCATGTGACCAACACAATATTAGACGGATTAACCATAAACTATAGGCCAGGCTTAAAATGATATTAGTTGATGCCTAAATTGATTGACATATTTTTATAGAATTTCCTCAATCATACTAGTGTATTGAATGATATGTTAAATTTCTTGCCATGTAAACATTTAATAATTATCATGACGCACTCACAAATAATCTTGGTGTAACATGAAAGTCATTCGTCTCAGAAACTAAAATGCAGATTACATAAATATAAAACAAAACTTTGGCTTTACCACACGCTGTAATTTGATACTGCAGAGTCACTGTAATACACATATTTACATTTACATTTAGTCATTTAGCAGACGCTTTTATCCAAAGCGACTTACAAAGAGTTCGGGGAGCAATAAGCAATATGTCATACAAAGAGCAATAATACAATAGGTGCTAATAGGTCAGTTCAGTTGTCACACAACTGACCTGCTGTTGCTCTTTTTCACTAAAGTTTCCACAGCACCACGTTCTGTCGAGCCTGAGGCCATTGCTCAAACTGTACATCCCCATAATTAATCACAGTCTTTGCAAATACAATTAATCATTCAGTCCTGTCAAGTACCAATGCATTCAACCCAAATCTTTTCTTTTTGTTGATTTGTATTTAGAATTCAAGACTGGCAAGATTTTAGAATTACAATCACACATTCTACACAGAAATATGCTTCTGTTTTTTCTGTATTCGTGTCATGGAAAAGCATCCCGTTTAATAGCCTACGTTTTCTATTCCTGCTGGGTGTGTTGTAGGTGTGGAGGTGGGGTCCGACGGGGCTTTGAGTGTGGAAATACAGAAGGCTGCTGGTGGTCTAGGGTTCAGTCTAGACGGAGGTAAAGCATTGGCCCATGGAAATCGACCTCTTTACATCAAACGTGTGTTCCGTGGTGAGTGTCTTACACATCATTTTTTAAGATGTCCACTAGGGGGGGTAAACAAAGGAATCCCTCTGCGTTTGTTTGTTATGAGGGCATATGAACACGCATTCTGCATATACTGTAGTTTGAGAGTTAATTCTGTGAAAAGCTCAATTGAAATGTTCTCTCTGTCACCAGGAGGAGCTGCCGAGCAGTCCCGGGTTATTGATGTTGGAGATGAACTTCTAGCCATCAATGGCAGGTCTTTGCAGGGCCTCATGCACTATGACGCCTGGAACATCATTAAAACAGTCTCTGAAGGCCCCGTCCGGTTAGTCATTAAAAAACCCAGGACTTCTGTATGACATCTGCATGTATGTGAAGGTGCCAAACTGTGATAGGCATGTATTGTACATATTTATATTTTGCATTGCTTTTTGCAACTTCTTTATGATGAATTTGTAGCACATTGATTTTGTACAAATCAAGGCTTCTGCAGCTTTGCAGTGGGCTTATATGCGGGGTTAGAGTATTTTTAATGTCCTGATTTGTCCTTTTTGAAAACTATTAAAACATAATTGTAAAAAGTATAAGCGATATGTTAATAGCTGCATCCCTTGTATAATTTAATTTAATTTGTGACAATTGTTTTACATGCCTGCCGTACTGTCTCTGGTTATGTATGGTGATAATGCAAACCACTGAAGAGTGTCTTCACTCTGCCTGATCTGATAGAATAGATATTAGTTATTTGTATCAAAATCTGTGCGAATATGTTTTTCTTTGATCTGGTTTGGATTTGGATCTTGTCTCTGTGATCAAAATAATTCTGTGTTTGTACTGTTCCTTTAATTTATTATTTTATCATAAATCTGCAATCTAGGAATTCTTGGGTTTAAAATATCCCAAAAATGTAATAATGATTTAATTAGAAGTTCAGCTGCGGGGTACGAGTTCATGGGAAACATTAGTTTAAACTCAACTTTGACGTATGTAAAGATAACATAAAACATTTTATGTTTTAGGCAGAGATGGCGCAATGGGGGGGAAGAAATGTGAAGTGAGTCATTCTATTCCAATTTATTCCAATTGACATGTCAGCCGCTCAGACATACAAAGCCACAATGTTTACACTCACTTTACCTTTAAATACTTGAACTCAATCAGATTATTAGCATTTAAAATACATGTCCACATATAGAGGTATCTCATGTAAACATGTCTGAACACGACCCCATTGAGTGGCAAAACATTCAGGAAAATCGGGGGTTGAAGTTGCGTCAGCTGTGAAAATGCCAGTGAAAATAATAATTCGCTTTGATAAAATTTGGTTGCACCACAACTTTTCACCATTTTAGACGTCACTTTAGAGATGTACACTAATGTTGTCGCGGTGACGTTACAGCATTCCCTATATTAAAGCATTGTCATCATATATTAGCAGTTTTTTATTTGAAATCTGCATTTCATAAGGTTTGGTTGACCATATTCTTTCAGCTGTGAATCATTTGTCATGTTTACTCACATCTGAGACTTTAAAGAGAGTCCTCTCCCTGATAGGAAATACTGTATCAGTGCTGTTGTTGTTTTGTACTTGAGTTGTCTTTTGTAAATATTGCATTTCCAACTGAAATGGCTGTAATTGAATTGAGCTCAGCATTAAGCACAAGTGTTTATATGAAATAAGCAATCATGAGTATTTCTATAGTCTTTCAGACTTTCTGCTATTGTGAATAAAGACATCAACTATTTTGTACTTGAGATTCAGTTTATGCATAGGAGCTACTGGTATTACGGATAATGTTATTTTTTAAATAGTTATTTTATAAAAATATTCATTATATTGGTCTGGTCATTATATACGGGTCCAATATGTTAATATTAATATTTCCCCAAGGCACAAATAATAGACACTTAAAGTAAGATTTTTGAATTAAAATATCTATAAAAATCATGGTGTTACAGTTATTAAGCTATGCCTTTGTTATGCAATTACATACTGTGCCTTTAAAGTGAATAGCATAAGCCTTTTTAACAATACAAATCAAACAAAGATTTATATAAAATCTTATATACAATTTAATCTTAAATAATTCCTTACTGTGAAGTTTAATTCTCTGCAGCATTTCTATCAACTGCCCGAGCAAGCACTTTTCCGTCTTAAAAAAACTACAACATGACACTACAACATGAGTGAATTGAGTTGAAGGGTTGTTTGCATCTTGCTCCATTCCAGATGATGGCCACAGTCTCATGGGAATCATCAACACCTCACACCACCTGCCAAAGAGTTAATTCATCGCTGGCCGACATTGATCTTCTCGATAATACGCTTCTGTGAATCACTATGTGATTCAGACATGGCAGATAATTTAAACTGTAACTGTTGTGTTTGTCTTGGTATTTAACAGGAACAGAGAAGGTTTCCCATTGCACCAAACACCATAGCCTGTACCAGCATAGTGTTATTACAATAAACATGGTTCACGTGCAACTAATAATAAACCAGAACTATATGCATTTAACATTATATAGAATTTTAGCTTCAATTTTCCAGCTGCTCGTCTTACGGTATAAAACTGCTATTGACTGATATGACAACTAAATAGACTACATGTTCAATATTAAGGGTGACCTTCTGTATTTGGTAAGGATGATTTGGTCTCATCTGTATTTAATATTGACTTAAGAATTCTTAAGTTAAAAAAAACACAGGCCTGAAAAATAAATGTTTGTTGAATTTATGTAAAACTGCATGAGGTCAAGTTTCAGTTCTTGCTCATTTCCTGTTCTCTATTTTCACAGTCATGTGATCTCAAGCCACAACCATTTTTAAACACCAGCCAGCAGGAGAAGGATGTGCCATATGCTTAAAACGGAGCTAAATTACAGAAAGCAATATTGTTAGTGTTCATGAATTCATTGTATTAAATCCCATAACGTCTTATTGATAGTTTTAGATGTGATGTCCATGCAGATCAGATGAAATGCTGTGTGGACAGGTGCATAACTGAATGCAAAGATCAATGGAACACAAACGGAAAATATGAGTAGGCGTGTTATATAGGTATTTTAAGAATTTAAGTGACATGATTTTGCATCTTTTCACTTTTCCACCTTGAAGTTGACTCCCTGAAGAGTCAACCAATAAATCTCTTTTGTTGCTGTTTAAAATGTAACATTCTCTGTCGGATGACTTTACAAGATGGAAATTCATATAGGCTTGAATTATTTCAAATCTGTATGAATTACTTTATTCTGTTGAACACAAAGAAATATATTTAGAAGAATATTAGCATTAAAATGGTTGTCAAAGGCGCCCCAGAACTGTTTGTTTTGTGAAATTCTTCAAAATATCACATTTTGTGTTCATCAGAACAAACAATATCATTATTTCTACTTTGGTAGTCAATGGTGCCACAAATATCTTTATTGCTCACATTTTCCCAAATATCTTATATATATATTATATATCCAAATACAATAAGTTTGGAACAACTTCAGGGTAAGTATCCTGACAGAATAATTGTTTTGGTGAATATCTCAGACATCCATGTCACTCAGATTAATTCATTGTTTGCTTGTTTAGAACACTATACCACAAGCTACGAATCCAAAGGACATGGGTTTCTAGGACATGGCAGGTGCAAATAAAACAAGCAAACTGACCTCCTGGTAAGCTGTCTGATTGTTGTCATTAGAACTTGAGAATGAACAGAAACTCTATAAATCAATCTGCCTTCTGTAGTGTTTTACTGAAACAAAGCAATGAAGGCTCCCTAAAAAAGGTCAGACTGATTTATAGACGATAATGAACCTTAAGAGTGAATCAAGACTTGAAAAATAGATTGAGTTGTGTTGCAGCAAAAAGCCGTAAGCCTCCATTAACAGGGCACATATACTTACACTCCACACTGCTCGTGTTCAACAAACACACCAAGGGACAATGTACAGAGAGTTAAGCCCCGAGAGTTTGATCAGGTATCACACTGAAGGGGCTTATTTCGTCATAACAGCCGGCTGCTTGTACATTATCCCGCTTATTACATGGCTACTTGCCACATGAGTAAAAAACTGAAATGTGAATTTGAAATATTTTATTAGGTCATTTTTACTGAATGCAGACCTTCTGCGAGAAAACAACGTTTACTTTCAGTTTTAAGATAAGAAACGACGTTCAGATGTCACGAACAGGCAATTTGGTATAATCATTTTTAAAATTGAATGTCATATATGATATTAAAATATATATTTATATTTAATTTGTCAAAAAAAAGCTGCATCTGGGTTACTGTGTGTTATTTTTTAGTTTTGAGTGGCTGTTATCTGGGAATAACCAACCTGCAAATGTCGCAACTTTCCAATCAGAATCAAGCATTCCAACCAGACGTGTAATAATGTGCATTAGTGAATGTATAAGAAAAATGTGTATTTGTTGTACAGTATAGTGTGCTCATAATGTACAGCAGGGGCCTGTTTCAATAAGGAAGTTCAACCAACATCATGTTGAAGTGTGAACTCTGACTTGATTTACACTAAGATCCAAAACTTTTAGTTTTTGGTTTGAGAACAGATGATTTGAGTTAGTTCGATCAACTCTGGGTATAGGTTTATCTTGAGTTGAGAGCGTGCATGAACTGAAATGCAAGTAACTGAAGTTTAAAAGAATAAATAGATGTACCAATAATCAAATCAATTAATCAGTATATAAATGAATGCAAAAAAACATCAATTTAATAAAAAAAAGAATTCTGTTCTCATGGCGGACAGTTGTCAGGGTGTCAGACTCTAATATCAAAGTCAGACTGAAAGCCGTTTCGAACTCTGCTCACAGTAGATTTGGGTAGGAGTGGCTGCACGTCTAAGATGGTTGATTATTACTATTAGCTATTACTTTTCTTATTCGTGCACTTTATTTATACACTTTATTAAGTGATTTCTCATCCTACATAGAAAATTACCATTTGTGAGAAAATGTAAAGTAAAGAATCTGCTCTGATGTAATACATGGCCACGTTGGCAGATGTTATCGATGGAAGGATGGATGAGATGTTTTGATATATTTAATTTACTGTAGAGAAAAATGGTACGGTTTTAATAAAAATGCACAGGGAAATATCAAAATTCCACTCGGGTTCTAAATTGCTCTCCTGAAATCAAAGTACACCCCTATGAATTAATGAAACCTCTTCACATACAGGATCCTCTATAAAAGCACAAATTACATTTTAGTCACTGAGATGGTCTCTGTGTGATCCTAATGTGTGCAATGAATGGCTGTATTAATGAACGAATTAATGAGTTACACCACTTGCGCTTTAAAAGGGGGAGGAGATGGAAAGTTCCCTATAAAAAGCTACTCTCGATGCTGCGTTTCAAACGTTATGGGAGAACGTCTTTGTTTTCGACCGGTTGTGAAGCATGTGTGTCAAACACGGCCAATTTTTTTCAAAACGGCTTTAAATAACCTCGGCAGGTGACGTGGCTAATTACATCAGCACCTGCAGGTTATAAATACGCATTGTGCGGATGTGTCTTCAGGTTCTATTGTCTTCAAGGACCGGTTTGTGTGCATGTGTGTTTTCTACATAGCGAAAGCGTTAAGACATAGTGTAACGGAAAGTAGGGCTTGTTGTATATAGGTTCTAAGCAGTACGGTTACTTAGCCTTACATAACAATAAAAAGAGTAACAAAAAAAATATATACTGTATATAGAGAGAGTCATGTCTAGTCCAGAGCGGAAATGTGTGCCTCCTTGTCAGAGGTTCCTTGACGAGCGGGACAGACATGAATTCTGTTTTGAGTGCTTGGGGGTTGATCATGTTACCCTGGGGCTATTGACATCCGAGTTCTCCGTGCTCTGTGTTCCTTCTTTAAGAGAGACCGAGCTGCCTCTCCCCTGACCTGGGGTTTGTGGTTCGATTTAGCCGAGGCATGGGTGACGGAAGCCGTTTCCCCTGTGCACTCGCCATGACGCGTAATCTTTGTGTCCACTTCCAAAGTGTGCCCCGGCAGAGGAGGAAGCATCCCTTGTTTCTGCGGGCTTGGAGAGCGCATCATCGGGGCGTTTTTCTCACGACTCAAAAACGTTGGACGAGCTTCTCGGCGCGGTGACGAATGCAGTTAACCGTCTTGAGCTCAACTGGCCGCAGGAAAAAGAGACCCATAATCTTGCCTTCTGGACTGTTTGGTGATGCGGTTAATACCGTAGTCACCAGGTTCCGGGAGGTGAGACGCCACAAGGAGGCATTCGTCAGGTATCTCCCCCGCCGTGCTCAAGCGTCTGGAGTGTCGGCCACCCACTCCGGACCAGTTCCCCAGTCCCAACCAGGCACACAGTCTCGGGTGGGTCCGGTCTACCTGAGGCGTGAAGTCGTCAGGCAGAGTGTGGCGAATCACGCCCCCCCTCGAAGAGGCAGGGGAATGGCCCACCGTGGCGTAAATCAAGAGCAGCTTTTCATATGTTATGGGAGCCACAACAAAGGGGCAGCTGCCACCAGGCAAACAATGTCACGTTGGGTGAGGGATGCTATTGCTCTGGCCTATGAGGCCCGCAGTCAAGCTTCACCTGTAGGTGTCAAAGCTTATTCATCAAGGGGGGTTTCATCTTCTATGGCTTTAGTATCCCCTTGAAGCAAGTGTGTGATGCGGTGGGCTGGTCCTCTCCGCACACATTTGTCAGATTTTATAGTCTTATAGTTTTATAGCTTCAAAAGGTTCTTCGATGCCATTTAACATCTGAAGTGTGGTGAAAAAAGGTTCTTCAGATTATAAAAAAGTAAGAAAGAAATATTCTTTAAACAATATTTGACTGAATGGTTCTTTGTGGAGAAAAACATTTTTCTTCTATGGCATCACTGTGAAGAACCTTTTAAGCACCTCTATTTTTAAGAGTGTATCGATCTGAAGTCGAATCACAGTTATAGACAATGATAAACAAATGCACACGAGATCCTAATAGTCCAGCAAATAAGGAACCAAAGTTTGCCTTCGCAAGGATACATCAAAGGATGCGGCAAGACTGTGGAGGTGGAGAAATGCAAAATGGCCTAGTTACTCTCGTAAATGGCATCAGGAAATCTCCAGAGGACCAGTTTGTCTCACTGTGTGATGGATAATGGGGTTTCCTGTAAGCTAAGCTAATTGATTACTGTACACATTTGCAGTCATGGATATTTGGAATGCTGCTCATTCCTTTCCAATGCGAAAGAGGGGAAATGACAGCTAGTAAACTAAATGAAGTTAGTTTGGTTCTGGAGAAAAGGTTGCACATGGCACAATAACAAGTGGCGTGCCCATTCTTACTATGATTTTTGAATGGGTTTTGCAGCTTCCAATTAAAACATAAACACTGTGCTTGCATGAGTATTAGGTACAGGAAAGTTATACGTTTAGTGTTGTCATCCTCCAGACCTCTACCCACCACCATGTCACTCGAAACTTCAAAAGACTTCCTGTTCCTGTGGTGGACAAAGGGTGTTACTTTCAAAATGTCTAAACAGCTAATAATGCATGCTGGTCATTGGTTAGATCATGCTACACAAAAACTGTACCACAACAATAATGGGTATTACACAAATGTATCGCATAGCCCAGTGGTTCTCAAACTTTTTTGTTATAAGGCTAGAATGTAACTTAGAATTTGTATTGTACCAAAAACATATTTAGTTATACAATGATAGTTTTATGTTTCTGATGGTTGATTGCATAAAATCTATGATACATTTCTATATCCCCCTGAATCCATCTTGGGGGGCCCCAGTTTGAGAACCACTAGCCAACCAATTCGTTGCATGACACCCCAGGTATTCATTTAAAATGTTCAATTTTGTAATTGTTAGACATTAAGAATCCCAGATAATATAGTATTGCAGAAGGGTGTCTCCTGAATAAAAAACGATTCATACATCAACCTCTACAGTAACAAGATAATATTGATAGCGTTACATATTGATACGGTCCGCTATAAATAAAAGGCCAATTTCTTGATGATAATATATATATAAATTTACAAGTGGTGCAACAAGCACTTCTAAAGAGAAATTTGTTTCTCAACCCACAAACAGTATCCAGCTCAAACCTTCAGATGGTGCAAAGAAGATTATTGGTAAATTGGCCCACCTTCAGCATACATTTTCAGGATAATTTACTCACCCCTGTTGTGATCCAAGATTGATATGTTAGTCGAAAAGATATTAAGGTTTTTGATGAAAATATTCCAGGATAATTCTCCATATAGTGGACTTCAATGGACTCCAAATGGTTGAAGGTCAAAATTACATTCAGTGCAGCTTCAAAGGGCTTTAAATGATACCAGACTATGAATAAGGGTCTTATCTAGCGAAACGATCGGTCGTTTTCAAAAATTTTTTTAAATGTATATGCACAAATGCTCGCCTTGCTCTGTTCTGCGAAGCGCGATCACGACTTCACGGAATACGTAATTACGTTGAAAAGGTCACGCTTGACATAGGCAGTATTGAGTCAGTGCTTACAAATGTGGAGAAGGAGGACCGTACAAAAGTTGTTGAATAATGAATATTCAATTGTCTTTGTGTCAGTTTATTGTTTAAAATGGTCATTTAGTGTGTCCTGGATCTCGCCTACGTCAGGCGTGACCTTTTCGTTAACGTAATTATATTAAGTCGTGATCGCGTTTTCATCAAAAACTTAATTTCTTTTCGAATACATACAAATCTTGGATGACTACAGGGGTGAGTAAATTATCATGATAATGAATGTTGAAAGTGAACAATTCCTTTAAGCACACGTTATCTACCATGCCTACGTGCTAATAAAGAGCATCACAGTGCATATGTGCTCGCACAGTCACCAACTGTTTGGCTCACTGTGAAATTGGGATTACTGATTAGTGTTTGGTTAATGTCATTTATGTGAAAGAGAAAATGATGAGTGTGTTTGCGTGTATATTGATCAGAACATGCACTAAATCCTCAATCAGGGCCCGTGTGTAGAAGGTGGAAATACATTTGAGGCTTGATGCAGGAAGATGGATTTTCCTGCCACTGCAGTCATCAGCAGAGGCCCTGCCTGTTTGGGCACAGCTGGGCTGGTGGGGTCTCCTTGGAGCAACTCCAGCCTGGTGAGCCACCAGCCAGAGCCCGGATGGAACTGTTAATCAAAGTGCCACTAACACAGCCATCCATCTTCAGGCTGGACGGGCTGCTGTGGCCCTTTACAGTTTCTCCTCTCTGTTGTTAAAAGGAACCTCGGTTTTATTAATGCAATCTCTTGATGTTATATGAAACAAGCATATTATTTTCCTGTCACTGTTATTGCTGTTGTTTCTCATTGCTAACTGCAGGAAATACTGTAGTATCACATCCATCAGAGTTTACCTTATAAAAATACTCTAGTAGTAAAACCACAGTTATCACACGTTTGCACGATCTCACCACCACATTTACATGTAGAAAATAGCTCATTCCCAGGTAATAAAAACATAAGCCTTCATTATGTACGGTATACACCTCGAAAGACAGTTATGTATGTATATTGCATTTATGTCAATAGATCCTTCTTAATCTCACACGTCGCACCTTTATGGATACCTTGGCACCACCTTGATAGCATGTCCATGAACACATGGTTGACAAGGGAAGGCGTGAAAATTATATATGGACTGTTTTTGGATTCCAAATGATGGATTCCCTGACTGACAGGGGCCCCAACAAATAGGTAAAAACAAATTAATTTTTAATTATCTTATACACTATATGAAAATCAGTACCTCCAAATCCGAGGCCATGGTCCTCAGTCGGAAAAGGGTGGCTTGTCCCAGTGAAGAAGGTGAGCAACATTGTGTAAATGACTTTACCATAACAAAATAAAAGTGGAATATTTATTAATGACAGAAATTAAACACAAATTATTTTCTCACATAATGACAATTATGACATAAAAAAGAACCTCCTGTCTGTATTAGATGCATTTAGAAACAATGAGTAGCTCACCTCAACCTGCATGTAAATTACAGACAATATTAAAATAATCCAGTTTGATGTGTTCATTTAGACTGAATTTTGGCTTTTAAATGACATCTATAGATACAGACTTTATTATTCCCATCATGATGGGCAATTTATTTGAGAAGCTTGCACACACACAAATCTATCATATCTAATGTATGTAATCAAGTGATGATAATACAGAACTATAAGTAATTTGGGTCCACGTTCTGAAGTGTTAGTGTCATTTATTGGTATATATTTCCATTGTTCTTATTTGTACCATGTGAACTTACCTTTTAATTTGATGTCTGGTACTGTCAGTTTTGTTATGACCAAATTCCAAACCTTAAAAACCTAATGATTTATTGATCACTTGATCTTTTTTGTAGCAAGGAAATTCAGTTTTACACGTCAACTTTATTTTGTTGTTGGCATATATGTGCAGTTAAATTAAAAAATAATCTGTTTTCATTGGTTTGAGATGATGATGTTAATTTATTTTGATTAAAAAGTTAATTTATATATTAAGGTTTTTTCTTTTTCTTTTTTTAAATCTGTCAATATTTTTACAATAAAAATACATTAAGATTGGACATTTTTATCGTGGCTTTTAATCTTGCATCAAATAGTGAACTGCATACTGTATGTAGACTTGCATTTACAGATCACCAGCAGTGTAAATATTTTGCTAGCACTAGTATTGCACTACAAGAAGCAAGACAGTTGCAAGCCTTTGATTGGAGTTATTTAAAGCTTTTGATTGGACAGTTAGGTCCTAGAGATGTGGTGCCAACAGCTGCACCGAGGGGGACCGATTCGATTTTTTTGTCATGGGGCCCAAAATTCCTGGCGGCGCCCCTGGATTCAGTGGCCAAATGCTTTATTACTCTAGAGACCAAAGGTAAAGTAAAACAATGTTGAAAGACGCCGAATATTCTACTGCATCAACGCGCTTTGTCCCTCAATTTCCTGGCTTCATTGATAATAATAGCAGTTAGGAATAATGTCTGCTGAGTTGCAGCAAACAGACTGATGTTGAAAAAATAAGATGCATTTCTTCTCATGCTGTTCCTGGGCACCTTTCCCGTAGCAACATCTTAAAGATGCTGAACAGACTCAGAAGCGGCCGCCTCTTATCCAGTACGCTCAACAGCAGCAGCATCAGCAGCATCAGCAGCAGCAGCCGGGTGGACGCGTGGGGAGAAAAACACGTCCATGACATCATCCGCCTTGTAGTGATTCCCGTTCCCACCGGGTTCATCTCGTAGATGCAATCGCAGGATTCCCACACTAATTCCGTAACGCTAATCCCGTAACGCTCCGATGCTCTTCCCCGCGTTGGTTTCGATATCGCCATTGTGTGGTTTCGCAGAGTTATGAGGACGACCAAGAGATGCTTCCGGTGTAAAAGTGATATTATCTTTATGAAAGCCGTCGCGAGGAAGAGCTCTCCGCTGTGCCGATGCGATCGAGGCTATTGTTAGACGAGATGAAACGGTGTCAGTTGGCGTGACACACCTGGAATTGTCAAAGCTACGTCAAAGCACGTATTTACCGTGTTCCTCACATACACCGTGCCCGCGAGAGGAGAGGAAGCGTTCATTTTCCGCCGAATATTAGTTAAAGAAGCCGTTTATTCTTATTCTAGTTATTTCATGGGGATGTGTTCAAGGCAAGAGAGGATTCAAAAAGACGCCGACATCGTAATTCAAAGGTGTAAGGCAGAGAAAGACTGCCTGTTTTCTGGTAAGTTTTCATCGTCTCTTATTAAGAGTGCTATCGTGGATATCTTCCGTTAATTCAGTCATAACATATCGAACAGAGGACACCCGAGCTTCACTGTTGATCTCCTTAAAACCCCATAATGCTGAAAAACACGTATGTAGGTGCTACAATTGAATGTTTCCTGGATTTAGGTGTACTTATAAATTATGCAACAATCATCAACTGCAACCGCGGGCCTACCGAAACGTCAGCTGCCATTATTATCATATATTTTGCTCGGGAATAAAGACATTAACATGCCTTTCAGGTGTTGCTATGGGCGTTTTGTCAATGCGTGTTTGGTTAGGCATACCAATGGCCGGTACAGCTCATACGGTGTGTAAATAATCATCAGCTATCCGTTGAATTCTTGTATATCCTTCGTCAGTGGACAGTCCCTGTTGATGTTGCCATGGAGACTACACTTGTTGAAAGGGACTTTTCGTGGCCCAGTCTGTTAATACATTTTCACGTCTTTATTGTCTTTTTCAGAGTTTCGATTCTCCGACTCCACCTTTACGTTCACCTATTCAAAAGGACCTAAAAGGTAAACCTTGCCCCGAGACTTTCTTTTATTTGTCTTTATTGAAAAGAGATTTGTCACAAACCGTTACTGTTAAAACAAACTTCCACTGTCAACTGTATGCGCACAAGAGGCTCACGTGCGTGCTGGATGTTTGTGTGGTTTTGCATTTGTTACACAGTAAGCACTGAGTATTCAATTCAGGTCTGTGGGTATTATATCTTTTTCGTGTAATACCTCATAGCAGCATGCTCATTTTGTTTTGGTGTCCGTTGAAATTCTGTCGAAAATTGCTTTATAAAAACATCTGGAGCACTAAGCGACGTTGTCAGTTCCTTAAACGCCATGATTCACTCATAAACTGTACATACACTCTATAGCTTCATTGAACATGGAGATGCCACTGTATTCACGTTATTTAACTTGCTTTTGGTTTCATTAACGTGACCTTAAATAGTGACAACGTACGAAAAGACAAGCTTACTTGCAGTTAATCTATGACATGTTACAGGAACATGTTATTTCAAAGATGTATGACCTTCTTCAATCTGCAGAACACAAAACAAGATGTTTTGAAGAAGGTTGGTTACCAAACATCACTGACCACATTGTCTTTCATTATATGTACACGAAAACCTTAAAACGTTTCTCAAAATATATTATTTTGTGCCACAGAAAAACGTTTTGAACAACATATGGGCTAATAAATGATCATTGGATTTTTATTTTGGGCTATCTCTGAACTTTGAATACGAACTTCCTTTGGACTAACCTGTGAAAGCTTGGCTTCAAGTGTTCAAGTGGCAAGTTTTGTCTTGCAGAGTCTTGTGTCACGCACACAATATTGTCTGGTGAAAGGTAACATGAGAGGAACACCGTTGCCCTGGTTCTTGCCCAGGTCATCTTTCCATTCTTTCGACCTATTTACCACCTATTTCAGATATGATAAACTTTTTATTTGGACCCTCTCCACAGATTAAGAAGTGAAATGGACAGGAATATTTGCTTGCTGAATTTGACCATGCAAATGATGCTTCATTTTGTACCCTTACTTGCCAATGAAGTCAGACAAGACAAGACAAGACACCAAACTGAAATTTGAGCTTTAGGCCGTTTGGATGAGTAAAACATTAAAGCTACAAGCTTTCGGTACAAAGGAGCCCTGTTGTAGTTCGTTCCTCTCTATAGTCATGCAAATTTTATGATAAATATGCTAATTAAAATGAGTTGTCCAGGAAAGCACTTCGGGCTCAGTGGAGCAGTACCAGTACCGATAAGAAAGTATTGGGAAGATTTATGTATGCAGAATGGTGGATCCTGTCTTTGCAATAATCGACTTTAATTAAGGTCTTCAAGTTTTAATTACCGCCGGTATGTAAAGTGATTTCTGCTTTTGTCAGTATTACTTTTTATGGTTTCATTGTAAATTTCACTCTAAAACACATTCCTACACGCTACGTATATGTCAATTTGTCTATTCAAGAAATACAATTGCACTTATCTAATTCTGATTGTCACCAAGCATCTAAATCACATTATCCAGTTTTATTTACATTTCAGTCACTTTTAGCTTTTTGCTAATTCACTTGTGGAGTAATGCTGCGCTAAAGCAATTCTGTATTTAGGTGTTCTGCATTCAAAGGGAGTTCTATGTCTCCCTCCATTAAAAAAATTCTGCAAATGTCACTCTTGTTATTAGAGGAGACGCCGTGCATTATATGCAGGAAATGAGCTGGCAGGCTCTCTATGAAAAATCGTCGCACGTTGCATTAAGAGGAAGTAGCACATTTCCTGTTTGTAGAGTTCGCAGCATCAGTGTCTTTACTCGGAGATCCTTGTTTTTTATAGTAGTGTAGACGAAGAACCTAATTCTATCCTTTTGTATGTTTTGTTACTTGAAAGGAGGTTACCCTGAAATGAGATATACCTGCTATTCGATATAACTTCTAAAAGATAAACATTCACATTGACATCACTTTTGTTATGTTACCAAACTAGGTGGAGGCTATTTCAAGCTGTGAAAAGAATAGACAAGCCCTCAATCCATGAGATGCGGTGGTTACTCATGAATAGTCTCCGAGAACAGCACAAATTATGTTTGCATTTTATCATCTTCGATTAACTGAATTAACATAATTACCAAGAATGCTAAATTGTGACAAATGTTGTTGCATTAGATTTGGATACCGGAAGATTAACTTTGGGATAATTAGTATGTAGGTACTATACACTGCATGCAAACTATATCACCCTATCAAATAAATCAAGAAAATATCACCTGTTTCTTAGGATCTGCTTACAGTATGTTAGTTTAGGGTGTTGCGTTTAAGAAATTTGGCTTTTTCACGCTGCTTTGGACCTTTTTAACCATGCAATGAGTTTTCCTTTATTTGCTTAAAGGGGTCAATGGTGCGAATACATGCAAAGACGAGATACAAACTTGCCTGTAATTGCATTTTTTTACCTTAAATGGTGTATACACATTGCATTTCATCTAAAACAAATGATAATAAGTTTTAGCCGTGTCACATGACCCCTTAATAAAGATTAACCCACTTTAAACAGAATAAAAAGAATAAAAATGCAAGATTCAGGTGCAGTTTTACCTTAAGGATCTATCTTTGCTTGATCTAACCCTCAAGTAATTTTTTTGGTTCGACCTGATGCATTCAAATTGATTCAGTCGTATTAAAGTCATGTTAACATTTTGAACTTGAATAAAAAGATTTAATTTAAAAGCATAATTTTAAGAGTTTCAGTACGTCAAATAGCATCAAATCAATTGAACCAAGAAATACCAGATGCTAACTGTAACTACCTTGTACTTAAAGTGATAAGCCACCTAGAACTGGAAATTCTGTCATCATTTATTGTATTCCAAGCCTCTCATATGTCAAGCAACAAAATAAGATGTTTATACAGTGAAAGTCAATGGGAAGCAGGGGGGATATTATTCTGGGCTTGTTAATATTGACACTCCATTTAGTTTTGAATTTTAAGGACTTAAAATTGAGGTCTAGTCCTTGAAATCATTAGATTTACAGAGAACGTGACATTTATATACTAATAGTTAATTCAACAATCATAAAACTCCTTTCCTTTACTTGTTCTGTGTGTATATTTTGAATCATGTATAGTTATCTTAAGAAGCTGTTTAACCCTAAAAATGTACTTATGTAAACCAATATAGTCATGTTTAAGTCATAAATATCAGTAAAACAAGTTTGGGAATACAGTACAAATAAATTCAAAATAAATGTTCTTACTGGACCACATACACCATATTTCCATGGTATATATTTCAACAGTCATCGTAGCAGATGTTTGGAGCTCTAGAAAAAAAGTTTTGCATACCCTAAAGAACTGTATCATGCATGACGTGACAGAAGTCATTTTTAGACATAGTCAGGTCAGGTGTCGTTGTGAATCACTTAAGATGTGAATCTTCAGGAGGGGTTTCACTTCCACCGAATCAATTTCAATGCGAGTAGTCATCATATAATTACTTTTAGACTAGTATCACTTTCTGTAGTAGCTATCAGTCTGGGTTGCGTTTCCCAAACAACCACATAACTCGCTGGTTAACCACTATAGGACAATGCATCGTTGGGGAAATTTACGATGTAGTTACGACTGTTTCCCGAAACCGTAGTAACTCTGTCGAAGATCAATTGTTTCAACCAAGTTGGTTCAGCAATAGTTGATGACGCCACACAGGTTACATTGACACAGCGGACATGCGCGCGATGTTGACGTTTGATGTCTGCGTGCCGTGAACAGGGTGTTCACAGTGGTATTTAAAATACTGTACGTTAGCTGAAAATGTACACATGACCAGTCACAGAGTTCGGCCAGAGCGTTTTAATTGGGCAAAGTTTTTTTGGTCCTACGCCTCTCACAGAAGATATATAATGATGAAAATATTGTGTGACCGCTATACTTCTTGATTGCCATCAGGATGTAAAGAGATTTCCAACCAACATGACAATGTTTCTGGACAGGATCACCACCCGGGCTTTAATCTCTACATGAATTCAGGGTACTTTACAAAAGGCGGTGTCCTGTGGTCAACAATCTTTTATTAAAAACCTTATTTACTTGACTACGTAAAATGGAGACCACACTTAATAACCTTTTACTTAAGCATTTAGACTTGTGTTTGGGACATGTGTGCACCACCCTTCAGGATCCCGATAGGCTGTTCTGTAATGGGCATACAGAAAATCTCTTTTGGCACTTGCAATTCAGCTATATACTCCATCTGCTCATCTGTCAGGCTTTGTAACTTTGATGACATTTTCATTTAATTAGACCTTCTCTTTTTTTAAAAGGTTTTGCTGGTTTTCAGATTTCTGTCATAACTGTATTTCTGCACCTAACCTAAAAATTTTTTTACTTCGTTTTAATTGATTGATATACCATTACTTAATCACTTTAGAAATAAAATAAAGCATTTATTAATCTTAGTTCATGTTAATTTCAGCATTTACTAATAATTTTTTTAAATCAAATGTTGTAATTGTTAACATTACTTTATGCACAGTGAACTAACATGAATAATTGTTTTGACGTTAACTAACGTTAATAAGGATTACATGGTTTCAGTGGCAACAACATAAACATTTACATTTAGGCATGTAGCAGAAGCTTTTATCCAAAGAAATTTACAAGAGGCAAGGAAGCAATGAAGCGTTAAGTCGTAGAGGTAGCATTAGAAGTGCTGTAACAAGTTACCAGGTTATAGAAGGCAAGACAATACCTGTTGGGAGAGAAAAAGGAATTAGGTTTTTTATAAGCAGAAGGTAGCATGTTCACGTCAGGTTTTTTTTCGACAAAAGACGAGTTTAAGTTGTTTCTTGAAGGATGTGAGGGATGAAGCTGATCAGATTGAATTGTGAAGATTGTTCCACCAGCCAGGGATAGCAAAGGGGAATGAGCGGAAGATTGATTTTGTGAAGGGACTACTAGGCGCGCTCGTTTGCTGATCTCAGGGTTCTGGTTGGGCAGTATGTGTTAAGGAGGGAGTGAAAGTATGCAGGTGAGGACTGTGTTTTATTAAGGGGTGATGGTTTTAAAAGCCAGCATTAGAGACTTAAATTTAAACAAACAAACGTTATGTGGCCCAAATTTTACTTCCGGAAGACCTCCGCAAAACACTCCATAACTGTTCAGTAGTTCATTTTATACAAATAGTATACAATAAAATGTTAATATAAATAATATTAATATAAATTAAATAAATAAATATTTGTTATATTATTACCAAATACAGATGGGAATTTAACTTATGGCCAGGCAAATGCATACGATGAAACTGTCCATACATGTGTAGTTGACAGACTAATATGCAGATTTGTCCTATGGTGTGACAGCAAATTTAGAAAAAACTAATACTTTAGATAAATCTCTCTTATGCTATTTTATATCATAAATATAAATATTAATCATTGGAAACAATTTGTGTTTAAAGTTTGTGTTTACAATACAATGTATGTCTGTGTACTGGGCATGTTCATTTTGTATTATAAACACGAAAACATACATGTATATAGGAAATATTTTTATGTTTTTATTTATCAATAATTGAAATGATTTATAAATATTATGATGCCTAGACGTATTATGTAAACACACTTTTATACTGAATTTGATGAATCTTTTAATCTTTTGACAGCCCTAAAAACAATGTAAACAGTTGGTTTTCTAAATTTAGCTATGTCACACCAACTGTATTGCTCATTGTTAGTTAGTTTATGTCAGTAAATGCATCTACTAATGTGTGAACAAATACAACCTTATTGTAAAGTCTTACCATAAATATGAATATTAATTTATGGATCTGTTTAATAAAGAAGGGCTGGGAAACATTTTGATTCAGGACACTGCTGAGTCAGCTACAATAATAATTAATTTTATTTGACTTAGATTGAAACTATGCTGTTAATGTCTGAGAAAAGCTGCAGAAAATATCACAATATGTGAACTTGCTATTCAAACTGCTTTTGGAGTTTAGTGTAAAGCATTGCATGTGCATCCAGTCTAAAGTCAATGTTTGTTTCTTTCAGGGTCTCCTACTCTGTTCACGTCTCTGATGATTATCCAGGTAATGCACAAACTAATGAATGAATGGATGAAAGACGGGTGGATGGAGAGTTTGGATACCCTCAACTCTCACCATGGCATATGATTGAACCAACTTCATTACTCAGAAAGAAAGATTACTCATTTTCCATCTGTTATAATAAGGAGCCACTGTCATTTATTCACTGTGTGATTCGATCTGTGCGGTATAACTGGTCTGATAGCCAAGATGATATAGGCTGTCTGATAAAGTGACAGATGATACAACTGATACTAAAGTTGATAGTAACGGAACTAAACCACATCACTCTCAGTGTGAGAACATCTGCTTTATATTCTCATTCTCCTCCTATTCTGTCATTTAATTTCAACGGCACAATACTTCAAGCCGGAAACACTGTTTGTTATTTTTCTCTTAAGAGTCATAAAATGATGGAGCATTGAAGTTCGGTGAGTTTTATGGGTAAAGTGATTAGGCTGGATTTATGTAGCTTTTGTGTGTTTCCTCTGTAGACACACAGTTTTCCTTCACTTTCATTCACATTTTCTTCACTTATTATTATTTAAGTATTTATCCTCAACAGACAAACTACCATGTACTTATTCTCAAATTCCCCAGTGGATTTTCGTCTTAATCTGCAGTATTGCTCTTTCTGTAAATCTGAGATTGACATTTGATGTTTTACTTCAACACACAAGAGTTTTTCCCCTAAATTGGGAAGATGCAGACATGCTCTTTGCCGGAGCTTTAGTCTAGACTGATTTACAGCATAGTGGCAGACAGTCAGCTTTGCATAAGAATGAGGAATTTGCCTGGCACAGACAGAAGGCCACGGGCTGTGTTAACATGAACATAGTGGATTGCCCAGAAACCATGGCATCAGCATTTATCTCGCTTTTCTATCAAGTATTTCTGTTAATAATTTACGTACAGTATACTTTGTATTTAATGTCTTATTCTGCCGTTGTTCACTTTGTTAGTTCTTTTCTTGTCTTTACAGATAACACATTTGTGTCTAACTCTGAAAATGAGGATGAAGTATTAGTCACCCGGGATCCAATACCAGTAATTTTCCACAGAATTGCAACAGGTGGGAGTCTCTGTTATACACTTGTAAATCAATAACTAACCAGTAACAGAAAACCAAACCCCAAAATCGTGGTACAGTATTATAACTATTTAACATCTAACTATATGTTTTAGAAATGTTGTGAAGACGTTTAAATTGTGCATAATCATCTAAGTGCCTCGTTATTGCAGTTTCTGTGCGTAATCCACTTTCCAATCTGGAGCTCATTGAACAGGCTGGCTGGATTTCATGAGAAAAAAACTTGTAGAGGATGTCTTTAGCTCCTATTTTAAGCATAGGTCAAGTCATATGTGCCAAAAAACAAAGTGGGTAAACAGCACCAGTCTTGACTAATTTCCTCCAGACTCTTATTAGAGGCTCATCCCACCTCATGTTGTTTTAGTCCGCACATTTACTAAAAAAAGTGTTGACATTTTCCAGCACAGTGCATTATAACCAATGAGTCTGTGTACACAGCTGGATGTCAGTGTGAAATGTTTTCTTACTTGTTTCTGACACCACATAAATTGCCTTATTTTAACTCGGAGGTGGCGCGGGACTCAAGCATCACTTGAAGGTCCCGACCTGACTGTTCCCCTAGCACGTTACCATTGCACTGTGTAAATCTAGCTTTTTAGATGTTGCACATGCAGAGCTGTCACACAAAATGTGCTAGAAATGATCACTTGTTGGAAATATTAGTGTATTAGCATACAATCTCGTTGCTTTCTTTTTGTCTTTAGAAATACGTATAAATAACGATGCGCCCAGTTGTCCATCTATTAAACCAAAACCTCAAACTGACAAAAACCCGGTAAGAATTGACTCAGTGTTTTTTATAAAAACTGTGACATGCTGTGCGTTTTATCGCTTGTCAAATAATATAAATGCTTATGTGCTTTACGTGTCTCTAGTGCCATTATGCTATAGAGGAGGATTCAGAGGGTGACAATGATTCTGAGGAGTTCTACTATGTGGGGCAGGTGAGTTCAGAGGAATGTCTGTATTATAATACATTTCTGGTTAAAAACATGTAAACACATGATCCTTCTGTATTAGTTGTACTAGTTCGATTGTTTTAAATTGATAGCAGAACCACCAATTGAAGTAAGAGAATTATATAGTGACCAAAACAACGAATTTACATTTAGTCATTTAGCAGATGCTTTTATCCAAAGCGACTTACAAATGAGGTAAACAATGGAAGCAATCGGAATAACATAAGGACAACAACATTTTTTTAAAGATGGTTAAACAAATCAAATCCGTTTTAAAGACTAAGAGTGGTTCAAAAACCCTTTATGATGTTTAAAATTACAAGGACCGTGACGTCGCCCGGTATGGCGCAACCGGGGCACCACCCTGGAGCCAGGCCCGGGGTCGGTGCTCGTATGCGAGCGTCTGGTGGCCGGGCCTTTCCCCACGGGGTCCGGCCGGGCTCAGCCCGAAGGAGCGACGTGGGGCCGCCTTCCCGTGGGCTCACCACGTGCGGGAGGGACCATAGGGGGTCGGTGCGTAGTGGATCGGGCGGCAGTCGGAGGAGAGTGCCTCGACAGCCCGATCCCTGGACACGGAAGCTAGCTCTAGGGACGTGGAACGTCACCTCGCTGGCGGGGAAGGAGCCTGAGATGGTGCGTGAGGTTGATAGGTTCCGACTAGAGATAGTCGGGATCACCTCTACGCATGGCTTGGGCTCTGGAACCACACTCCTCGAGAGAGGATGGACACTTCATCACTCTGGAGTTGCCCATGGGGAGAGGCGGCGGGCTGGTGTGGGTCTGCTTATAGCCCCCCAGCTCTCCCGGCATGTGTTGGAGTTTACCCCGGTGAACGAGAGGGTCGTTTCCCTGCGCCTACGGGTCGGGGTTAGGTCTCTCACTGTTGTTTGTGCCTACGGGCCGAACGGCAGTGCAGAGTACCCGACCTTCTTGGAGTCTCTGGGAGGGGTGCTGGAAAGTACTCCGACTGGGGACTCCGTCGTCCTACTGGGGGACTTCAACGCCCATGTCGGCAACGACAGTGACACCTGGAGGGGCGTGATTGGGAGGAACGGCCCCCCTGATCTGAACCCGAGCGGTGTTCAGTTATTGGACTTCTGTGCTAGCCACAGTTTGTCTATAACGAACACCATGTTCAAGCATAAGGGTGTCCATCAGTGCACGTGGCACCAGGACACCCTAGGCCGCAGGTCAATGATCGACTTTGTGGTCGTTTCATCTGACCTGCGACCATATGTTTTGGACACTCGGGTTAAGAGAGGGGCGGAGCTGTCAACTGATCACCACCTGGTGGTGAGTTGGATCCGATGGCAGGAGAGGAAGCTGGACAGACTCGGCAGACCCAAACGTACTGTAAGGGTCTGCTGGGAACGCCTGGCCGAGTCTCCTGTCAGAGAGATCTTTAACTCCCACCTCCGACAGAGCTTCAACCAGATCCCGAGGGAGGCTGGAGACATTGAGTCCGAGTGGACCATGTTCTCCGCCTCCATTGTCGAAGCGGCCACTCGGAGCTGTGGCCGTAAGGTCTCCGGTGCCTGTCGAGGCGGGAATCCCCGAACCCGGTGGTGGACACCGGAAGTAAGGGAGACCGTCAAGCTGAAGAAGGAGTCTTATCGGGCCTGGTTGGCTTGTGGGACTCCTGAGGCAGCTGACAGGTACCGGCAGGCCAAGCGGACTGCTGCCCGGGTGGTTGTGGAGGCAAAAACTCGGGCCTGGGAGGAGTTTGGTGAGGCCATGGAGAAGGACTATCGACTGGCCTCGAAGAGATTCTGGCAAACCGTCCGGCGCCTCAGGAGAGGGAAACAGTGCCCTACCAACGCTGTTTACAGTGGAGGTGGGAGGCTGTTGACCTCAACTGGGGATGTCGTCGGACGGTGGAAGGAGTACTTCGAGGATCTCCTCAATCCCACCGTCACGTCCTCCATTGAGGAAGCAGAGGTTGAGGGCTCAGAGGAGGACTCGTCCATCACCCAAGCCGAAGTCACTGAGGTAGTCAAGAAACTCCTCAGTGGCAAGGCACCGGGGGTGGATGAGATTCGCCCTGAGTACCTCAAGTCTCTGGATGTTGTGGGGCTGTCTTGGCTGACACGCCTCTGCAGCATCGCGTGGCGGTCGGGGACAGTGCCTTTGGGATGGCAGACCGGGGTGGTGGTCCCTCTTTTTAAGAAGGGGGACCGGAGGGTGTGTTCCAACTACAGGGGGATCACACTTCTCAGCCTTCCCGGGAAAGTCTATGCCAGGGTACTGGAGAGGAGAATACGGCCGATAGTAGAACCTCGGATTCAGGAGGAACAGTGTGGTTTTCGTCCAGGCCGTGGAACGCTGGACCAGCTCTACACCCTCTACAGGGTGCTGGAGGGTTCATGGGAGTTTGCACAACCAATCCACATGTGTTTTGTGGATTTGGAGAAGGCATTCGACTGTGTCCCTCGTGGCATCCTGTGGAGGGTGCTTCGGGAGTATGGGGTCTGTGGTCCTTTACTAAGGGCTGTCAGGTCCCTGTACGGCCGAAGCAGGAGCTTGGTTCGCATTGCCGGCAGTGAGTCGGACTTGTTCCCAGTGCATGTCGGACTCCGGCAGGGCTGCCCTTTGTCACCGGTTCTGTTCGTAATTTTTATGGACAGAATTTCTAGGCGCAGCCGGGGGCCGGAGGGTGTCAGGTTTGGGGACCACACGATCTCGTCTCTGCTATTTGCGGATGATGTTGTCGTGTTGGCCCCTTCAAACCAGGACCTTCAGCATGCACTGGGACGGTTTACAGCAGAGTGTGAAGCGGCTGGAATGAAAATCAGTACCTCCAAATCTGAGGCCATGGTCCTCAGTCGGAAAAGGGTGGCTTGCCCACTTCAGGTTGGTGGAGAGTTCCTTCCTCAAGTGGAGGAGTTTAAGTATCTCGGGGTCTTGTTCACGAGTGAGGGAAGGATGGAACGGGAGATTGACAGACGGATCGGTGCAGCTTCTGCAGTAATGCGGTCGATGTACCGGTCCGTCGTGGTGAAGAAAGAGCTGAGCCGCAAGGCGAAGCTCTCAATTTACCGGTCAATCTACGTTCCTACTCTCACCTATGGTCATGAGCTTTGGGTCATGACCGAAAGGACAAGATCCCGGATACAGGCGGCTGAAATGAGCTTCCTCCGCAGGGTGGCTGGGCGATCCCTTAGAGATAGGGTGAGAAGCTCGGTCACCCGGGAGGAGCTCGGAGTAGAGCCGCTGCTCCTCCACATCGAGAGGGGTCAGCTGAGGTGGCTTGGGCATCTGTTACGGATGCCTACTGGACGCCTTCCCCGGAAGGTGCTCTGGGCCCGTCCGACCGGGAGGAGACCCCGGGGAAGACCTAGGACACGCTGGTGGGACTATGTCTCCCGGCTGGCCTGGGAACGCCTCGGTGTCCCCCCGGAAGAGCTGGAGGAAGTGTCTAGGGTGAGGGATGTCTGGGCATCTCTGCTTAGACTGCTGCCCCCGCGACCCGGCCCCGGATAAAGCGGTAGAAAATGAATGAATGAATGAATGAATCCGTTTTATGGTGTATTCTTCAGAACTTTGCCCAGATTTCAGATGTGACTTTCTTTCTTCTGCAGACCACAAAAGAAGATATTTTGAAGAATGTCGGTAACTGAACCATGGCTCTACCCATTGACTTGCATTCGTTTTGTGTCCATATAATAAAAGTAAATGGGTGCCGCCATTATTTTTCAAAAAATAGTTTGTGTTCTGCAGAAACAAGAGAGTCAAATTGGTTTGAAGTAACAACAGGGTTAGTCAATGATGACAGATTTTTCATTTTGGGTGAACTATCACTTCAACAAGGCCACCTGACTTTAAACCTCACATGGTGACTGTGACGTCACCTCTGGTTTTCTAGGTATATCCATCCCCACACTCACAGTACCTTAGGCTTGAGATTTTTCATTTCATGGTAAATTGACTCAATATAGAAAAAACTTTCTTAAAATTTTAATGATTAGTCCCTCACTCTTTAGAGAACGTTTTTTAAATGAATCAGGTGACCGTCCACTGGAGCAGATCCATTAAACTTGAGAGACTAAGCTTTGAGTGGCCTGTGAGGAGCAGTCTGGTGCTGATGAAGATGCATGTCCTAATGTTCGCGCTGGGCTTTCAATGCCCACTGGCTCTTGCTCACTGTAATGTGGCCAATTGCAATTTTCACATCCGTGCTAGGAACACTCGATTCCAAAACTAGCAGGCCACAAGTCTTCGGGTAGATGTTTCCATATGGTTACCTACCATGCTTGCTGGACTGGAGCACAGCTGGTGGATCGCCATGATCAGGACTGTTTTCAGTGTTGTGTGTTATTTTACACAGCAAATATTGCTTATTGCTCCCCGAACTCTTTGTAAGTCGCTTTGGATAAAAGCATCTGCTAAATGACTAAATGTAAATGTTAATGTAAACTATCCAAAGACGAACTCTTTTAAAGACATTTTACAAATTTACATCTTACCTCTAAGACATATTTGACTGCATGTTAAAACATTTTCTAAAATACAATTTGTACAATTGTATTATAATGAAGACTCTCAAAAAAAATTATTCATAAAGACATCTAATCTACATCTCTAAATCATACACAATATACTTTCTGTTTTCATTCAGGTTTATCATATGCACAGCCTAGGTTTGAATAAATTGTACTCATGGATTTGTACTCGTGGTTCTCTTGGGAAATCTGCCTCCAGAATCCTGCACTAGCAATTTTAGTCGAGCTTAAACGAGAGGAATTCTAAAATCAGTCATAAAATACTTAATAGGCAAGTTAAGGCAAATGAACTTCCACAGGGAAGTTAGACTGTAGATTTGAATACAAAGTCTAAAAGGACTGATCCTAGAGTAGAGTTCTCCATGAGTTTATGATGAATACTATTATGAAAGTGCAAATATCATCAAAGGAGCCTATTTATCATCAACAGTACAAATATAGCTTGACGATTGATATCAGAAACCTTGTTTGACGTGTTCTTGATCTTATACTGATTAAAGACTCATTGCTAAGCCAATGAAATGAACATCTGAAGCCTCAAGGTAGCACAAATCAGAAGTAGTGAAGTACTCTTAAAGCTTGCCAAAGATTGGGTCCAGTCCTCAGACCTTGATCAAGTGTCCCTGTGTTTAATCTAAATGAATGCACCGCTGCTCCTGTCTACTACCCCGGGCCATGCGTGTCACTCTTTGACCTTTTGTGTTTGTGTGGGCAGGTAAATTATGATGGAGAGCTTCACAAACACCCCCAGCTGGAGGCCGATTTGGCAGCCGTGAGGGACTTATATGGCCATCATGCAGTATCTCTCAGGTACCTGACTGTTCTCTCGCTTTTTTTCTCAAATCGATGTGAGAACATTACGCTTGATGAAACTGTTCTTACACAGGGGTGTGATTTTCGCTGAGTAATATAGCAGGCACTTTTCAGGAACAGGTTGCAAATTAGAGCCTGAAACTTTTTTTAACAAAGAGGCAGTGAAAATAAGTTAGACAATATTGATTGGCAGATAGGAGACTTAACTAAATGATGTTTAAACGTTTTTTGTTTGCTTAAATGAATTGATGATTATTTTAGATTTTAAAATGATATAAACATTATGACATTATTGTATAAATGTAATTGTTGGTTGGGTTAGGGTTAGTAGTGGGCACTGTCAAGAACGGTGTAGGAGGGAGAACCCAAGTGCAGGCAGACACAGGGATGAAGGGGTTACAATAAGTTTAATCACAATAAACACAAAACAAAAACCCACGAGGGAGTAAAACAAGGCTAGATAAATAATAATGACATCAGGACACCGACTAACTAGACTGAACTAAAAGACTAGACTGGACTGAACTAAAAGACTAGACTGGACTGAACTAAAAGACTAGACTAGACTGAACTAAAAGACTAGACTAGACTAGACACAGGGTAACAATAATTCCAGACACGACTAATCCAAGAAGCAAATAACTGAACAGGTAGCGCATGGGGAAAGGCATACAGAGTATGATGACCAAGCAAAGGACAATGAACACGAGGATGTTTTAAAGGGGAACAAACAGGAAAATTAACAAGGGGCAGGTGTAGGTAATGAAACACTAATGGGAAGGCTAACGAAATAAAAGGGCGGGGAACACCGACAGGACACGAGAAAGCACATGGCAAGTCAAAATCTAAACAAAGCCATGTCTTTCTCACACAAAACCTAAGGCTATGCCATAACTCCGCTGCAAGACCAAGAATTAACATGACATGATAGCGGAATCATGACAGGCACAAGTAATGTCTGGGGGGCATATTTGTACAACGTTTGCTTTAAATGTCTCTCAAACCATCAAAAGATGAGGTGTATGTACAAAATGGATAAAACACAACATTTTAAAGGTGTTTCTTGGACATCTATCAGGAAATGATGGTTTTATTAAAAAAATCGTACAGGAAAGAAAACAAACTTTGACTACAGTGTCAATTTGTCTTTCTACTGAGCTAAACTTTTCAGATGTGTTGTATGTGTTTTAGTATTATTAAATATATTTAGTATTTGAATAATACCGAAGATATTAATTGTACAAAGATGGAAATGACTTTCGGCCACTAATGTAGATAAACAGGTCAAGATCACTCCTGTGAAATAAGTATTTTACATTACATTATTTATTGGTTTATTCTTTCTAGGATAATAGCTAATCTGAAATATCTAGTAGTTCTCTCACCCAAAAAAATTATATACCTCAATTTCTTTCAAAAAGTTATTGGACACCAAAATGAAACTTATCATGACTACAACAGCAGGAAAAAATATTGTGTCATTTTTTTGTCCTGTTGAACACAAAATTATATACTTTGAAGAATTTAGGAAAGCAAACAGTTCTCAGGCACCTTTGACTGCCATTGATTTTTCCTACTATGGTAGTCAATGTAGTCCCAAAAATGTCAGTTGCTAACATTCTTCCAAATATCTTTGTTTTTGTTCAACAAATAAATGTATACAGGTTTGGGACTACATTTTGGGGAGTATTTCATGACAGAATTCTCATTTTTGGTGGATTATCCCTTTAATAAAAAAGAAGAAAATAATCAATAAATAAGAAGCATGATGTCAGAAAAAGTGCAAACAGCGCCTTGGTTCACTTTCTTATCTGTCCCCATCTGAGCTGTGCTTTATGTGAGCAATAGTTCTTTAGTGTTCTGGCACAGTTAACCCTCTCAAGGACGTTCTCTCCCCAAGCCAGGTCTCCATCTCGCCAACCTGTGATTTGAGTTAATGCTCAGTGATCAACTGAAGCACTGTGTGTGAGAGTCAGAGTCATTTCAGCTCCATCACAGCAGTGCAATGATCTGCTGATGGCTGTGTTGTAAAGGCTTATTTACTAATCTGCTCTGCCATCAGTGTAGGTGCAGATTTTAAACTGCTGCTTTTAAGAATGCTGTGGATAATCATTTTTGTCTTCTGAAAGCCAAACATGTGCACGCACTTGCGAAAATGTCCAGATCGAGCATGTGGTGAGAAAGTCGTAAAAAGCACTCGTGACAAATTTTCAACAAGAATGTGAGTCATCTTGCCAAATCTGGCTAAGCAAAAGCTCAGCCTTTTGAAAGTTTATATGTCAGGCTGCTTTTGATAACAGCAAACAGAGAGAATGGTAAAAATGATTCTATTTACAGCAGCGTAACTTTGTATTTGATATTTAGTCACGTGCGTGATCTTTGAAACATTAGCCCTGAGTCATGGACTGAAAGCTATTTTGGGTATTTTGCTCTGCTTTCTGCTTGAAAAATGACCTGGGCTGTTTTTTGCTGCAGTCTCTGCATGACTACCTTGAGCGGGTTCACTGAGGCCTTTTTAATAACTCCAGGACATTTCCCACCAAACGCTTCGAGTCGCTGGCTTTTGCTGCTATATGGGGTGGAACTGGAATTTATTGGAATGGCATAACTGGAAACAATTTAAAGGCGAAGTTACCCAAAAATAAGATGTCATCATTTGGTAACGCTTGAGTGAGTTGTTCCAAATCTGTATATATTTCTTCATTCTGATGAACACATAGATATTTGGAAGAATGCCAATAACCAAACAGTTCTTGGCCAACATTGACTACCAAAGTAGGAGAAATTTGTTGAGCACAAAAGAAAATCTTTTAAAGAATGCAGAAAAACAAACAGTTCTGGGGCACTTTTGACTACCATTGTCATTTTTCCTACTATGGTAGTCAATGGTGGCCAAGAACTGTTTGATTACAAGCATTCATCCAAATATATTCTTCTGTGTTCATCAGAACAAAGACATTTATGCAGGTTTGGAACAACTCGAGGGTGACTAAATTATGACAGAATTGTTATTTTGGGTGAAGTGCGCCTTTAAATTATTTGTAGAACTGTTTAACTTAACTTCAATGTGTGTATTTATCTCTCAAAATAAGTCAGTGTTTACGTGCGTTTATGTGTTCGTGAGCTGTTTCCTCTTGACAGATTAAAGTGGATTATTATTTTCTCAAACCTCTTGCTTTTGAGACAGTGGTTGTTTTTGGAGTGAGATGTAACCATGGTAACAGTTAGCTCAGAGCAACGCAACAAACTCATCGTAGTGGTTTTATGAGAAATAAATGCATTGAGGGGGGTGTGGAAACAGAGCTTCATGCATCACGCCACATCTTGTTTAAAGCAGTGGACAGTATTGTAGTAGTGTTTATGTCGAAATCAGTGTTTTTCCAAATGCTACTTTGTGAAAAAATGAAGTCTTATGATTTATTCTGGCACTGCCTACTTATGTTTGCTTCTCTGAGAATTATTTTTTATATCAAGGCTTCATATTCCACCAAAAAACATAATATTATATACTATGGCAACTGTTGTGTATAACTTAGTACAAGGATGAATGTGATGATGTGAAGGATGAAATATCATAATCACCAAGTCTGGAAATGCTTTGTGTACAATGTAGGGAATATGGTGCAATTGATGACGTGGACATCGACCTACACATAGATGTCAGTTTCCTAGATGTAAGTAACTGTTTCGTTGTGTTACTAAACATAATTGATAAAGACTTGAAGTATGGAAAGCACTATATACTAGTATACAGTCATTTAAGACACAGTCTGTGAAAACAAGGCTTAAGTGTCAAAATCTAATTTTGAGGAAATGAGCATCAAAGTTTCATTTCCACCATCCAACACTATGATTTCAATCTTTACCATGGTATGTGTTCACAGAATATTGTTTACATTATGTAGGTGGATTATATGTAAAAAACATATATACTGTAGTTATCTCAACTTTAGAAACTGAAATGCAGTGTTTGTTTAAAGGAGGAGATTGCACTTGCGTGGGATGTGATCAGGAGTGAACCTGTTATTGTGCGGCTTCACTGCTCGCTTACACAGTATCTCAATGGACCAGGTTAGATGACACACACACATACATGCAGACACGTCCAGTAATAAAACTTTCATGATATAAACAGATTCAATTGAATTTATCCCAACAGTATGCACATGTAATATACGACCCTAAATGCAATTGCCAACTCTCTACAAAACGATGCAGCTACAAATGTCGTAACACTACACTAATACACCAACTTAACTGGTTTAAACAAAGGATTTAGTAAGTAGTTTTTTCTTTGAAGCGTTAGCTGAATTTATTTATTTTAACTGATCCAGACATAATTCTTAATTACAATACATAGCTTATATTGTCTGGAGTACGATATTTTTGTTGAAGCTGTGGATGTTAACTGGCATTTATTCATTTTGTAAAATGTACAGTAATTTACATACATCTTTCCTTTAACTCAAGCTAAAATATTGATCCACTTTTTTTTTTGATGCACATGTTCTTCCAACTTTTGCCGGCAAGGCAGTTTGGCTTATTTGGCTTGTTAGGTGAGGCTTACTGTATGTACACCAATACACAAACAGTTCACGAATAGCTACATGACCTGTGTTCCTATCAGTAGACGACTTGTGTCCCTGCACTGTTGACATCTCTTTTAGCAAGCTTTCTTTGTTGATTGAAGATTTAAACCAAATTACATGCATCAAGGACATACGCCACTTCAGTTCAGATCACAAAAGAAACAGAGACAAGTAACATGAACAAGGCTATAAAGCTCCCGCTAAGATATCGCTAATCATAATTGGCTCATTTTCGAAGTGACCTCCTGTTCCAGTGTTTTAAAATGACCTGAATTGCTTTGATAGATGCATTTCATCTCAAATGTTTTTAAACGATTCCTAATATCCCCAAGTTATTTCATTAGTTACTAGATAGGCCTACTTTTAATCGCATTGATATCTTTTCCAGTTCCCACTGTTGATGTGTTTCAAGGGTATTCAAAAGACAGATTTGGACTGGGACATCAGCTGAAAAAGTAAGAAACTAGAATAAAATCTGGAAAGTATTCACAGCGCTTCACTTTTTCACATTTTGTCATGTTACAGCCTTATTCCAAAATGGATTCAATTCATTATTTTCCTCAAAATTCTACAAACAATACCCCATAATGCCAATGTGAAAGAAGTTTATTTGAAATCTTTGCAAATTTGTTAAAAATTAAAAACGAAAAAAAGTACACGTATATTAGTATTCACAGCCTTTGCCATGACACTCAAAATTGAGCTCAGCTGCATCCTGAATCCACTGATCTTCCTTGAGATGTCTCTACGACTTGATTGGAGTCCACCTGTAGTAAATTCAGTTGATCCGCCGAGACAGGATTGTATCGAGGCACAGATCTGGAGAAGGGTACAGAAAACTTTCTGCAGCATTGATGGTCCCAATGAGCACAGTGGCCTCCATCATCCGTAATTGGAAGAAGTTTGGAACCATCAGGACCAAGCCAGGGCCCAGACTTGAACCCGATTGAACATCTCTGGAGAGATCTGAAAATGGCTGTGCAACGACGCTCCCCATCTAACCTGATGGAGCTTGAGATATCTTGTAATGACAAAAAGGAAGAAACTGCCCAAAAATAGGTGTGACAAGCTTGTAGCATCATACTCAAAAAGACTTGAGGCTATAATTGATGTCAAAGGTTCTTCAACAAAGTATTGACCAAAGGCTGTGATACTTATGTACATGTGCTCTTTTATTTTTAATACATTTGCAAAGATTTCAAACAAACTTCTCTGTCATTATGGGGTATTGTTTGTAGAATTGAGGAAAATAATGAATTGAATCCATTTTGGAATAATGCTGTAACATGAAAAAATGCGCTGCGAATACTTTCTGGATGCACTGTATATTGTTGTTTCATACTGCAAGGTTGAATTGTATGGTGTCATTCATAAGTATGTTTTATCTCGGTAGGATAATGCAAACCTTTGTCACACAGCAGTGGAAGTGTCAAAGCAAAGATAAACTCATCAGCCCACACAGCAAAAAGCAAAGCGAGAAGAAGGTGAAGTCTCCGCTGCACATTTTTTCAACTCTGCGCAGGTAAGAGCAAAGATTTATTCAGTTTATCACATACAAGCTATTCTTAGTCTTAGGTTTAATCAAACTTTTATTGATCATTCCCATTTGAAGATCTTTTTAATCCAGGAATAATGGCGTTTTTCCACTGCGTGGTAGCTTTTCCCCTGCAGTTTCAAAGCCGCTTCAAAGTGGGTGGGATTATATATATATTGTCATAGTTGCGCCACCTCTACTGCCGTGAGATCATCGTGGAGCATGTCCTTGTACTCTAGTGTTGAAAATTCAACGATGCTGGTAATGGCGATTCTCTGACCAATCAGTTATCCAACCCTGTGTCAAGGCAATCTGTGGCATAGGCACGAAATTTGGAATCTATTTATTCAAATTCATGGAGACGAATGTCCCCCTTTTTTCGAGGCACTCAGCATGACTTTTAATACATGGATCGTGTGTGTATATCCATTAATATATTATAACCTGATATCAAAAGAAGTTGTACATATTTTAGGTCACCCCAAACCCTAAAATTACAGCTGCAAAGGCTAGAAAAGGTTTCAGGAGGTGGCAAAGCAATCATAAATGGCTACTCTAACCCCCCCCCCCAAACTAACGTCACAGGGGCAAAGTCAAATCATTCAAAAACATTATAATAAGATCTTGGAAACAGGAATTCACACGAATGCACCAACTTGTAAAATATGTATGATTTCCGATCAGATTACGTTGATGTATATTTATACATATGAGAGATACTGCGTACATATGTAGAAGGTCGTGCTGACTTGCACGAAAAAAGGGGGAAATTCGTGTCAGGAATACAAATGAATAGCTTACAGTTCGTGACAATGTCATGAATTCCCTCGAGACCGTGTTGAGTGATCTGTGTGTCACATTTTGTTATCAGTACGAGGTGCTTGGAACCTGAACTAAGGTGGTACTACAAAAGTATTACATCGTGTCCTAACCAAACGTGATGCGATGAGATTCCTGCGATAAGCAATTTAACTGTATACCAAACACGGAAAAGGGGCGTGACACAACAATCAATCACCACACAGCCAATCACAGCAATTTTTCTCTGTCCACGCACCCTCTCACGCTACAGCTGAATAGTGCACATACTGTATAGAGATGACTTGAGTGTTGCCTCACAGGACACTTTGCTATAATTTATGAATCTAAACGTATTTAATCAAATGTATATAGCCTGTCCTCATCCATGTTTGGGGATTAATATTCAAGAGGTGCAGAATTTACATGGAATAAGATCCTTGTGTGGGTGGAGCTGTAAGCCGCGACATCGCAGAAATAGAAATCATTTCTTAAATAGAAAGGCCGCTGCTCGTCGCGCAGCGCTGTCACGGATGGTTAGGGCAAAACCTCTGATTAACATGGAACATATACCTCTTATCACGTGTCGCATCGCGTTTGGTTATGACACGGTGTTAGGTACTAGGTACTGTACACAGTGGAAACCCCTGGAATGCTGTACCGTACCGCACTATGCAGTGGAGAAGCGCCATAAGGTTGAATTTGTGACCCTACTAGTGAAAACCGAGCAAAAGATTTACTGTTTTCTACATAAAACCCTTCTAAATAATGTAAAAAAAATTCAGTGAAAATATCCTAATATATTTTATATCAACAGAGAGAGACCATATCACGTATAGTAAAATCATAATCATTCTTCATTTTAAAATTTAATTTAATTGTCAAAATTCAATTATGGCATGCAGTTCGGCAAGAAATTTTATTTTTCGAAAATGTTGAGATTCTTAGAGTATCGTCACTGTCCTTAGGAACCCTTGTATGTCTAAATTCACTTTTTTTAAGGAAATGGATAAAAACTGTGTAACTTTTACATGATTGACAAGCACTTTTTAATACTTTTTATAGTTTAGATATTTGCCAAACCTTGTGATAAACATAAAGGGTGACCAATAATAATGATTTATGGCAGAAACATGACAATATGGCAACATTAGGTTTAGAAGGACAGCAGCGGTAACTTGTTTGTACTGTACATACATGTTAATTCTTGTTAATTTAATTTAATTCAAAATGTTAATTCAAAATGCTGAAAGAGGATGTCTCATCCTCTCATTTATAGAGAATAAATGATAAAGCAATTTGTCAACAATGATTAATTCTTTGTTTCCCATTAACTCTCAAAATCACAGCATACAGTAGCTAATGAGCATTAGAAACATACATTCCCTCTGTGAACTATACAGACTTCAAGTTGAAAGATGTAATCATGTAAATCAGCCGATGAGGCGTCTGGAAATGTGCAAGATTTGCACAAGTATAATTGCACAACATCCTTGTGTTCCTTTGTTTGATTAATGTGCCGGGCTTTTGCAAACTCAGATCCCCCAGCTACCCTCCTCCCGGCTGCGTGAAAAGCAAAAAGAAGCTCAAACCCGAGCAAGATGGCGTGTCAAAATCCCACCGTCTGTTGCGCCGAACGTGTTCCAGCACGGTGAAGCCAGAAATGGACAGCTGCGTGGGCAAGTCCCACAAGCTGCTGAGCCACTCCCTCTCCAGCGACCCACGCATGGAGCAACATCAGCCCCTCAAACAGCCCCACCGGCTGCTGCCGAGGCCCTGCTCGACTGCCGTGAAACCAGAGGACTGCCCCCCGCTGCGGCCTCACAAACTGTCGCCGCGGGCGAGCGCGCCGGAGCCTCGCTGCGAACACGCTGCGGGCAGCAACGATGGCGGTGCTTTAAAGCCCCACCGGCTCCTGAGTCGCTCGTGCTCGGGCAGCGTTCGGACTGAAGAGCTGGACGGCTTGAAGCACCACCACCGTCTGCTCAGCAGGTCTTACTCCAGCAGCACCAAGATAGGCAAAACAGACATCTTTAAAGAGCCTGTCACCGAGAGTAGACGCCTCTCCCTTACCTCAGGGCTTATCGGCATCCTGGCCCCTTCACTCTCTTCAACACCTCAGGTGATAAGTCTCAGAAAATACAGGTTTTTATAGACATGCTTATTGTGATTGGCCGTTTGCTGTGGCCTAATAAGATCAAGAACACATTAAAAGCAGTACAAACCACTAATAATCATAAGCTAATTTATTTAACGTGTATAACTTTATATTTATATAATGAATTCTTAGATCCTATTAGACAACTCTAAGTAAGCCATTTGGATGTTCACCAATGGTAGATGAGGGGGCTATTTGGAAACCTGTTAGGAATCTCATTATTGCTGCTGAAATTGTGCACTGCAGATTTAAAGTGAAAATAGGAGTGAATTAGTAATTTCTCTGACCAGGCATGGATGAGAGTTTCGGAGACAAAGTAGATGTTTGTGCCAACAGTTAAATTTTGAGCTTAAGGGGTTGAAAACTATTTTATGTATTTAGTTTAGAGGGAGCTCATACATTTTTGTGTCTTCTTGAGTAGCCAAACTTTGGAGCCAAATCCATTCCAGTCAGAGACAGAGGCTTCCTTGTGCAGGTAAAATCTATAGTTCTATACTATATATTGATGGATATGCATTTTTTTTAAAGCACACACACAAAAATGTATTTCATATGTATGTTCCTTACAGAGCAAACATATAATGTGACCTGTGGCACACAAGTCATATGGGCTTTCTAAATATCTATATTCTAAACATACATATGGTTGAAATGACATGAGGTGAAAATGTTTTTTGGGGGCGGTGTGAACTTTTCTTGCACTTGTGGGTTATTGTTGGAGTTGTTTTACAGTACTGCATTACAGTACTCTATATATGTTCACTTCTCTTGTAAATGCAGACCATAGAGTACGCAGAACAGCGTATCCCCGTACTGAACGAGTTCTGTGTGGTCTGTGATGAACCTCACGTGTTCCAAAATGGACCAATGCTCAGAGTAAGTATTTACTAGCACGTCTGAATCTGTGTAAATGCTCTTTACACTGAACGTATTTAACAAAGACGACTCTGATGCGTTTACAACTTAATGTAATACTTTTTAACACTTAACACTGTGAATTACCAACTCTGTTTAAAACATAAAATTCCATGTTACTTTACACGCGCATCCTTATGAGGGTTAAAGTAAAACAATGAAAATCCAGCTCAAATAAACCATTATTCATTAATAAAATAAATCATTAAGCTTAACAATGTGACATGTTTGTCCTCTGACTTTTTTATTACTCTAATTCCTCTTTGTAAAACAAATGCTGCTCTAAGAAGCACATTTTTACTTATTTATGAAATAGTTCAATGTTTTCCTTTTTTGTGTCTTTGCAGCCCACAGTGTGTGAGAGAGAGTTGTGTGTATTCGCCTTCCAAACGCTAGGGGTCATGAATGAGGCTGCCAATGAGATTGCCACTGGTGCTCAGGTATACAACTTGCTTTCAGTCATTCTTACACCGTGTGGGGCAAGACTCGACATAAGACAATAGAATGCATTGACACCATTATAAATGTAAATTTTGTTCCACACTGAATGCGGCGTGGTGCGACACGACAATCCCATCAGAACAAGCCGTGTGTCGTTTTGCGTCGCGTCTGGTGTGGACACGGTGTAGAATTAGGAAATCTGCAGACGTGTGCATGATAAACAGATTAAAAACTTGAGTGAGTGTGTGGAATTGAGTTTAAAACCATTCAGTGCATAAAGCTTTGTATGATAAAAGGAACATTTATTTTATCCAAAACATGTATGTATTTAGTTGCAATTTATTGTGATATCACTGGGACGAAACACAGTAATATACTGTAACTAAATTGAAATGGATTGCAGAACTGGATTGAACATGAAATGAACAAATTAACCAGTCTCTATTTGTAATGGCAGGTAGTAGACCTACTGGTCTCCATGTGCCGATCTGCACTGGAGTCTCCAAGGAAAGTTGTAATTTTTGAGCCATATCCCTCTGTTGTGGATCCTAATGACTCACAAACACTTGCCTTCAACCCCAGGGTACTTCTTCATTTATCTCACGAAGAACATTTAACATAATATTTAGTGCAATGTGAATATATGCAACATTCGTTGTTATATTTTCTTTCAGAAAAAGGACTATGATCGAGTGACGAGAGCTCTTGACAGTATCGCATCTTTCAGAGAAATGACACAGGTGAATACATTTGTATTGTCTTAAAGCTGAAGTGTGAAAATGTATTTACGTTGACAGGGAACTAATCAAGTATTATGAAAAAAATGTATTCGCCTCATCAGAACGACATAACATGTTGACCATTAACATTTCTGCTGCACAGGCTCCGTACCTGGAGATAAAGAAGCAAATGGACAAGCACGATCCACTGGCTCATCCACTGCTGCAGTGGTACGACACAATAACACTTCAAACATTATCTGTCGTTTAAGGATCCGTTAATATCACAGTAGTATTACACACTGTACATTTGCCAGTCAGTATAAGCTTATGAAGTACTACTATTTGATAAAGACATCTACGGTCAGAGGTTGTGGGGAATATGACATGGTTGATGAAGTCACTTTTCTTTACAGGGTGATATCCAGTAACAGGTCACACATAGTGAAGCTTACTGTTACTAGAGTAAGTCTTTGATCTTTTTTTTATTTCTATTAGCAAAAAAGAAAAGAATTCCCGCACAATACCAGTGCTTGCACAGAGGTCAATTTAATGAGTATAACAACGTTTGTCTTTCATCAGGCATATACCAAGGTCATGAGACCCACACGTTGTTATACTAATTCAATTAACCTCTTTGAAAGCACTGGTTGTGTGCGGGACTTCTTTTCTGTTTTGCTTATATTTGGACCTGTTGGTCTTTTTTCCTACGCACCTATCCATTAACTACAGATGTGCGAGAATTGACTGTTAATTGACTTTTATTTCTATTAGAAAGTAGAAAGAAAATGTGTTTCTGAGATCAATTCAAGTCGTCTAGGTTAAGATGATTAAGAGTTAAACATGGAATGATTATTCTCTCATAAAATTCAGAAGACAGACAGAACTTTGAATCTTATAGAAAATAGAAAGTGATACTTCACCCCAAAATGAAAATTCTATCCATAGGAAAAAATACTTTATACATTTTTTTGTTCTTTTGAAAACAAAAGACATTTTGAAGAATGTAGGAAAGTAAACAGTTCTGGGGCACATTTGACTACCATTGTATTTGTTCCTACTCTGGTTATAAGCATTCTTCCAAATATCTTTCTCTGCGTTAATCAGAACAAATAAATGTATACAGATTTGGAACAACTCGAAGGTGAGTACGTGACGACAGAATTTTCATTTTTGGGTGAAGTATCCCTTTAATGTCTCAAGAATATGTACTTATATCTCGTTTCTATCATGATAGCAACTGAAGTTCATGCACACACCCCACCAGTTCCTCCTGCTCAGCAGTCCACCTGCCAAAGAATCCAACTTTCGAGCTGCCAAAGGCCTCTTCGGGAGTACCTTTGCCTTTCAGTAGGTTATATTTTAAACACCTAGTATAGATAAAAGAATATTAAAACCTCTAGTTGTCTCTTTTATGACAAGATTCGTGTAGTTGTTGGTGCTGGTATTAAACAAAATGTTATATAATGGTAGAACTGCACAGTGCACACACAAAGTTGAGCTTTTGACTCCTAGAACAAAATCTGTACCGCTAAGTCACTTATTCTGTCCAAGAACCAAGGAAGGGCCGCCAGACAGATGTTTAAATCAAATACAATATAATAGCATGGATGATGTTTTAGACAAACATTACAGGTGAAAATGTTAATATTATGACATAAAAATAAAACTACAGTTGAACAGACGTACAGCCATTTATTGACTTAAAACACCAGACTCTGTATTGATTATTTTAAATTCTGAAAAGAAAAACTGACTCATTTATTTTCTTTTACTAACAGTGGATCACACATAGAAAATTGGCACTCCATTCTGAGAAACGGTTTGGTTGTGGCATCAAACACAAGGCTTCAGGTATTCAGTTCTTGAAAGAGTATGCATATGGTTTCTATAGCCCAAGTTTTTAAAGTGACAAATTATGAAAGGTGTTGAGGGAAAAGATTTGGTTAATATTTTTAAACATACTGTGTTTTAATGTAATATATTTGTATCTAATTTAACTATGGATGTGTTAATATAAATGTTAGTTAATATTTACTGTTAATATCTAATTAAACCAGAACAAAAATATTGAATGATATATTCATGCCTAATACGTTATTGTATGCTCAGTACACTTCTATAAAATTAGAACACTACGATGCAAATTTTTTCTAGATACTGTATATGCGAGGGGGAACCAAATATACAGTATGTGATATATATATATATATATACAAATATTTGGGATTTTTTGGTAAAAGGTTTATTTACAAGATCAATCCACAGTTGCAGTGCCTTAAAACTGACGTTTTAGCAAAATAAAAAATGTTTGAAAATAATTGAGTAATTCCACACCAAAGCGAAACATTGTTTTGTTTGCAGCTCCACGGCGCTATCTATGGCATTGGAATCTATCTCAGTCCATTATCAAGCATATCCTTTGGCTACTCAGGTCTTCATACCATACAGTACATTAAAAGCCTTAATCCATTTAAATGTATGTATTTGTTTGACACATTGTGGCTTTTTTGAATAGGGATGAATAAAAAACAGCAGAAAGTTGCTTCAAAAGATGAAACCGCTGCCAATAAGTCCAATATTCATTTGCAGGTATATTTCATCAGGTGACATCATAGATGCAATGATACATTTCTTAAGGACTTGATGAAAATGCTCCACATGCGCATAGCTCAGACTAATTGTTTGGTATTTTCCTTTAGGCACAAAAGAAAGGCCAGAACCCGCAGTTTCTGCAGAGTCGTAACCTGAAATGCATAGCCTTATGTGAAGGTTCGGTCTCTGACTCTAATGCTCTTTACACAGATTTACAACATCATCTGTAATCTTCCTTGTTAACTCTCCTTTCATTTCTTTATAGTTATTACATCTCCAGACCTGCACAAGCATGGTGACATCTGGGTAGTTCCAAACACAGATCATGTCTGCACACGTTTTTTCTTTGTGTAAGTACAGTTCCCAGTACAGTAATGTAAATAATAATTTGATCCCCTGCTGATTTTGTAAGTTTGCCTGCTTACAAATAAATGAAGGTTCTATATCAGTTCAAATAAACCTCATACAAATTAGAGACAGAATATCAAAAATGAATCGGGAGAAAAAAATCATATAAATGTTATAAATTGATTTGCATTTCAGTGAAATAAGTATGTGTTCCCCTACCAAGCAGCAAGAATTCTGGCTCCACAGATTGGTTATGTGCCTATATGGACCACAGATTAGTCCTGTCTCTTTACGAAAGTACCTCGAAGTTAGCTTGTTATGTATAATCGGTATCTTTCATTTCAACCTCCCCACCACAATGGTCAAGACCAAATACGTTCCAAAGGATGTCAGGGACAAGATTGTAGAGCAGCACAATCCTTGAATAGGCTACAGACAGACGCTTGGTGAGAAGGAGACAACTGTTGGTACGATTATAATTTTTTCTTATTTGGAAATAGAAGAAATACAAAATAACCTTGGACTGGAGCTCCCTGTAAGATTTCCTCAATGGGGTAAAGATGATCATGAGAAAGGTTAAAGATCAGCCCAGAACTACACGGAAGCTTGTTTATGATTTCAGCAGGGACCACAGTTAACAAGCAAACCATCGGTAACACACTATGTCACAATAGATTGAAATCCAGAAGCACCCACAAGGTCCTCCTGCTCAAGAAGACCCACCTGGCTTGTCTGAAGTTTGACAATGAACATTGTTTCAAAAAAGGCTTTGGAGAAAGTGTATGGTGTTGCCAAACAGGAAGAAAATGTACTCCTGTTTTTGGAGGGAGAGAAAGGCTGACTATGATCCCAAGAACACCATCCCTAAAGAGAAGGACATTTTTGTAAACATTATGCTTTAGGGCTTTTTTCTGCTCGGGTACAGGATGACTTCACCACATTGAGGGGCTGAGGGACGGACCCATGTACAGTAAAAAATGTTGGGCAAGAACCTCCTCCACCCCATGGGTCGTGGATGTGCCTTTAACACGACAAAGACCCAAAACATATTGCCAAGACAACCAAAGAGTGGCTTAAGGAGAAGCACATTAAATATCCTAGCCAGTCTCTAGACCCTAACCCAAAAGAAAATCTGTGAAGGAGGCTAAACAAGTTGCTGAGTGACAGCCAAGAAACCTTAAAGATTCCCAGAGGAGTGGAATAAAATGTATCCCGACACATGTGCAAACCTGGTGACCAACTATCAGAAATGTCTGACCTCTGAACTTACAAGAGAAACCCCAAAGTTATGTTTTGCTCAGGGATCAAATACTTATTTCACTGACTGAAATCTATGCTTTATATTTATTACCTTTATATAAAATTTTTCCCCTGATTTTTTTTATTCTGTCTCTATCAGTTAAAATAAGCCTACCATAGAAATTATAGACCCTTCATTTCTTTGTAAGCGGCCAATCTTTAAAAATCAGCAGGGGATCAAATATTAGTAATTTCCCCCAATGTAAATACTGTATTCTTTTCAGTATATGTGTGTCTTATTTTACTGTTCTCTTTGTCTCTTTGTTTTTATCAACTAGTTATGAGGACGGACAGGTAGGTGACACAAGTATAAACACACAGGACCCTGGTATTAACAGGGAGATCCTTCGAGTCATCGGCAATCAAACAGCTACTGGATAAGAGTTTAACACAATATTGCTGCCTTGACCTCGTTCTCAAAGCTGGACATTTGAGCGTTGGAGGTCAACACCATATGTATTTTTTGTCACCACAGAAAACAGAATAAAGAACATCTCTGAAATACACTATTTATACTATTCCCCTGGGATATACTGTATGTATATTTACACTGGCTATTCAAACTCTTACCATTTTGCTAAGTTTATAAAACAAAAAGTACATTTTAAAAGAGCATGGTACGTCTTTCAGTTCAACTGATTGAATACTTATTTTTTTTGTAAAGAATGCAAAACAATGGAAACAATTTAATTAATATTTTGAGACTTTACTGGAGAAAATACAATATTCCTGTGTGGATATGCGCCATCTGACCTTGTTTACTAAGAGTTGTACTTGTTAAAGTACATTCATTTGTGTATACAAAAGGTGTCTATATGCACTTTATTTTTCTTAATGTATGATAGCGGTTTCAAACTTCCATGTAATCCCAAATGCCTTTCAGAGACAGAAGTATCTATTGTTTGACAGTGCTGAACACAAGCAAGATCTTGAAGACAGAGTATTTGGAGATGATGACAAATGTACATCTGTGTATGTCAAGCTACTTTAAAGTAGCCGTCAGTTTACAATTTCTAAAGGTCTCCATTTAGAACTTGCCCAACCTATCACATCATAAACTATAATTCATTCAAAATATTCAAAGCATTTTTCATTGAGGAGTGAATATATATAACAAGATATAAAAAAATAAAACAACAAAAAACAAACAAAAAATACAATATATTTGGCAGCAACAAGTAAAAATAAGATGCATGCTGCTTTCCTTACCTTTTCAACAAACCATTTGGTTTTCTTTGGTATGACTCTAGAATTTTGATAAAGAAAAAAGTTGGCACCCAATTGTAAGATGTCTTTGAATATTTCAATCCTTTTTTGTACTGTGATTTTAAGGCAGAATAAGTGTTTGCTGCTTTGGTTGTTTATACATTGTAATGTATTAACGGAAGGTTCAAATGTGTGAGTATTCTGTTTTTGCAATTCTTTATAGTGATGTTTAGACATCTCTGTGGTTGTTTATTTTACTTTCCAAACATAAATTAAATTGTTAAATTCTCTAAATCTTTTCTTGAAAAGGAATGACAGTCACCTAATAATATAGGTATAAAGAATTTGTATATATAGGTGGCAGATGTGGTTACAAATTTTTTATCTGTATTTAGAATGCCATTTGAGGAAATGCAACTTTTACAAGTGAAAATGTAGCAACACAAATGTTTTTCACTTATTCTTGGGCAGAATTATGGGTTTTTATTGAACTACAGGCACATTAAAATGTGGTATTTATCATTTTGTGTGCAAAAAAGCATTCTGTTTTTAACATCGTTGAAATGCTTGTTACTCTACATGATGTTAAGTTGCCATATATATCTCACTTGAATCCATTTACACATTTGACTACTTGCGCTTATTTCCAGAACTACTAAGAGTGCATTGATGCTGCGTTGTTACAAACCATAATTAGTTAAAATATGTACAGAACCAACAGATATGTTGTACATTTACCTTATTTGGGTAAAATAAACCCAGCATAGGGTTGGTTTTGTCCATATTTCACCCAACTTTGGGTTAAAAACCCAACATGAGTTTATGGTGTTCCCTAGAAATCAAACCCATGGCCATGCATCTAACACAATGCTCTACCAGCTGAGCAAAAATTCAATATTCAAATTTAGATTAAAATGATCGGAATGTTAACAGCTTAGTATTACAATAAATAAGGTGAAAGTTAAATAAGTATTGTCAAGTTTTTCATTAAAAAAAGGGGATGCAAGTTGTTCACAGATTTATCACTCGAGTGTTTGTGTATCCAATTACCTAACTAGTTATGGAGGTAAAATAATTCTAAATTATAATCCTTAAATCATTACCTTTGGGGTTTTCACATGCATACACACTCCTTATCACAACTGCTTCATAACAGCTCAACTTATTTACTTGACCATCATTGTTAAAACTGTTCATATGTGATGATAGCTGTCGGAAACGTTTTGTACATTTCACACACTTTGGTGGAAAACCATGCTACTTAGCATTTGGTGCCTTACCGATATGGATTTAACGGCAAACGTGACAATACTGTCATATATGAAAATACTGTAAAATGTGTAAATAATGCCACATCAACATGAATGCCAAATATTTTCAGTAGTATGTTTTTATTTTTACCTTATTTTGCGAACTGATCAAGCTTTTCGTCTTTTTACAAGTTATGGAAATAGCAGCTTATGTACCTGTTTATGTTCATTAAATCCAGATTTGCCTATAAACATACACCTTTGCATTTTTTTCTTTCTAACTGAAACTAGAAATAAGATGAAAAATGGAAATTACAATTACATGTTAAACTCTAAATACTGCAGTATGCAGACAGTATCATATTGTCATCTTTTATCCTCCACTTCATAATGCAAATTCATTTTGTTCCAGCCAAACAACAGTATACAAAAGAGAAAGTGTAAATGAAAAGCAATTTTTGTGGAATATGCGAATTGCTTCAGACTGGCTTTTTAAATGTTTGTTCTTTGAGGCACAAATACAATTTACTCTTTGGTTTAGCTATTGTTGCTTCTTTTGAAGTAACTACTGTATATACTGTATAGATACTCTTGGACAGATTTGGAGATGATGGATTAAATGATCACTATTTTAAGTGGACGCATTCAGTGGGCCTTTCTTTGTTATCGTTTAATTACACTCTTGTCTAAGTAAATGTAGCATAACCGTGGTGTTCAGTCTTCAGTTCACACTGACTCATTAAATGATGTTTGCTATATAGTGTTGATTTAATGATACAGCATAAAACATTTGTATAAACAAAACACCCAAATACAGCAGTAGTGTTAAAAAAAAACTAGCTATGTCTATGCTTATGTGGCTCTATCATATTTTATAATTTCCCCCAATGAAACATTTTTTACCTTGATTTTCTATTTCACTTATTTAAGCCCCATTTTTCCCAATTATTCACATATTTACATATAAAGAGTAAATCATGTTGTGCTGTGATTAAAAAGTCTAACTTAACATTTTTCTAAATCTCTATCCTTGTTTATTTAAAAGGCTTCTGGTTGCATGAGAAATACATTCTGCTTATGTAATAAGTTTAGTAACCATAGTAACTATGTAAAAGAGTAACAAATTCAATAAATTCCCTTTACTTTCAGTTCATCTTGGACTCGTTTCAGGTACTCCGGATCCGGGTAACCGTAACTAAAATAAATAAAACACCATTAAAACAGTCAATCTCAACATTGTTAAATAGTCATGTACGAAATTTCTAAACACCCATATTGTTTACGTACTATGTTGGCCCCCCAGTACGAGATGTTTTATGGTGAATGTCATTCCAGGTGACAACGTTATTCCTTCCAGTGGTGGAGGAACGACCAATAGTGAAAGTGAGTCGCTGGTCAAATGCCCTTTTCAGAAGCTTCTGTACTTTCCTGCCCTCTGATGAATCAGGGAGGTAAGCTGTGCGAGATGCTCCCTGGTAAGACTGGCCTGGGTTGGGGTGTTCACCCTGCGTAGTAAAATAACGTTTAAATGTGCAATATAAAGGAGTATTTTTGGTGGGAGCTGTATATTTTGGTGCATCTCACCTCCTGAATTCCGCTTGGTATGTTGTAGTGAATTATGATTGTTCCATTTCTCTCATATCCAGGTAAGGATGAGTTATCGCTCGAGACATTCATGGTTCCTCCTTTCGGCTGTGTGCCCATAAGACTGCCGTACATCTCTCCACAAACTGGACAGATAGGTTTTAGCTGGAAAGCACTCTTCAAGCAGCCTTTACAAAAGCAGTGCTTGCATTTAGGCAAGACTTCACAGTCACCCATACTGATTGTATCCAGACAAATAGGACATGTCTCCTGTTTGGCTTCGACTGTTGCATTCTTTTGCATCGCTTGTCGTGTATCATGTGTACCATAGTGTCTTGCCGTATTTGGGACTTTGTTCCGTGAAGAGCCTTTATCACTTAAAATCGTCTCAAATCTCTCAAGGCTAATGAAGCTACCGGTCAGCATCAGCTTATCTCTACCGGTGTCAATCATGAGATCTGGAAAGTCTGCACTGACCCGGTCAATCATTTTTGGATGTGAATCGTATTGTCGGCTTTGCAGCCCTGTTGCAGTTTTCTGATATAACGTTATGAACTCTTCTCGCGCAAGTTGAGCATGAATGTTCTGTCCAGTCAGAGAGGAAAAGGTCACGTGTCCATTGCGTTCTTCAATTTCGACGTGATTCCTCGTGATTCTTTCAAACTGCTCCGATTTGATTTTTTTGATGTAACGCATGACAGTCTCATCCACCTCAACTGCTCGATCCGATGGCGAGGAGCGACTCCGGGCTGACCCCAGACCTGCTGAGGCGTAGCTTCTCATATTCATCTCATCTTTTGAATGGACACTATATGTATCGTGTGCAGTTAGTACATAATGAAACATTTTGTTTACATCTTCGAATGTGCCGCTGGAAACGTAACCGCCTTTACGTTCAACTGTAGCATTCACGTCTTGAAGTGACGTACGGCGTCTGGCGGGTGGATCGTTATAAAGTCTCACCGCGTTAAATATCTGGAAAGAAGATGAGACTGTAAAAACGTCATAACAAATAAGAACTTGACGTACCAACGCAGTTTTTCTACGTCCACCCCTTTTTGTTTTATTTATTGGCAAACTTACCTCTGGTAATGGCGAGCTCGACATCTTGTTACTACGAATGGCTTTCTAGAAGTTGTCAAGGTAATCAAAACAAAACACCGCCACAAACTACACACGATAACAATAATGCAGATTGCCGAAAAACCTTTTCCCATTCTCATCCACCGAAGGAGAACAGTTGATCTTTTCTTTTAATGTCACTTAAATTATTGTTTACTTTGACTGCAACCATGCATGCGCGGTTTTGACTCGAAGGGAGACGTCTACCTCCACTGGGCATGCGCACTTCAATACCGCATACTTTTTGTCACGCTGAAAACAGTTGATTAAGATTTTTTTATTATTGTAAGGCTATGCTTAGGGTTTTGGTAGGTTTGGACGTTAGCTAATGTAAGTTATCGTCATTATATAGCGAGATATTGTATCCCTTCTAGCTTTACTTTCATTTCTGAAACAGGAAATAAGTTACGTGTATGCAGTGTTGCCAGATTGGGTGGACAATTTCGAGCACAAAGGCTCACTAAAACCCGCCCACACCAACAAAAACCAGCCCAAATTTTGACTGCCAAAATAGAGTGATTGAAATGTATTGCAATGTCAATCAACGTTAATAACGATCATTTTATCTCCTTAAAACGAAGTATGACAACATGACAGAATATAATAAAAAACTGGAAAACAGATAAAACGGATCAAACATAGCAAATGTATTACAGTTAGGAAATATGTGTGCAGAAACCACTTCAAAGCACAATCAAGAAATTAACCAATGACTTAACCTGCAAAAAACACTTATGCTTAGGCCTATGTGAATATTTGTGCAACAAGTTTTACATTTTTTTCATTCTACACACATCACGGCAGCAAAAAAATTATAATTCATTGATAGATAGACAGAACAAAACAGAATAGCAGCAACAAAATGTGCTTGCCTTTATGTGCCTGAACATCTGACAGAACTGCAGTAGCCTAACGTCAAATATATATTGCAGAACACATAATGCATAATATAGCAAGCAAGTCAGAAGCTGTCAAGGACGACCTATGCCAGAGTAATTTAATGAAGGCCTACAGTCTGTACCGTTTAAAGGTGTGCTGACGATGAACAGAGAGTTAATCCCATTTAGTTTGATTTTATTAAATCATTACACTGTGCTCTGAATTCAGTAATAGTTATATTTGCAAAGTCTTCGACTCGTTTGTCACGTTTGTAATCCACGTTGTGAGATTTGAGTTACTCAACCTACCGTGCAACATATATTTGGGCCACTTTGACATTGCGATCGCTTCAATATACAAAATCTGGTCCTTTTTCGCGCCAAAACGCAGTCACTCACGAGTCATGACATCTCAACGGTAGATTGATTGACAGTCTCCCTATTCCATACATGATTGGTTAAACTGAACCTACAAGGGCCGTGTTAAGGAATCACGTGTTTATGACTGCACTCGCTAAAAATGATTTTCGAACATTTTGAAATAACTTGAAATAAAAAAGTTTGCTTGGGCGGGTTTTTCATTTCTTAAGTCGCCCCTATTTTTTCCAACCGCCCGATGCATTTTATTCCGTCTAACACAGTGCTAACCTAAATTATACATTATGTGTGAACATGTCATCTTGTATTTCTATGGTTGAGTTCAATAAAAAACACGTTAAAAAGAATTGGGCGGAGGATCCCGCCCAATCTGGCAACGCTGAGTGTATGGGTTCTTTCTAAACGTATTCCCGCCTCCTGGTTGGCTACTTACAAGCAGTCGGTGGTTGGACAGTTGAGGTAGCCATAGCAACCACAGCACGTTTTAGCTCAAATGTTGCAGAAGAGTACCACCAGTAGGGGTAACGGTTATAGAGTTGAAAATGTGTGTATATACATGTTAAAAATAGAACACATTTCTATGATAAGTTAAAAATCATTTTTGATTATTTGGGTATTTGGTTCAAACATCATCCAAAAAGTGATTCAGTATGAAAACTGGCCACACCCCCTTCAAATTTCTTTCTCTGACTTGTACACAGAGATCTCTTACACACAAATAATATCATTCAAAATCTCCTTCCATCATTAACATCTCAACAGGTTGTGCAAATCTGTACATTTAGCTCATCACTTTTCCATCACAGCCAAGATTTCTACCGCCAAAAGCTAAAAGAACACTTAGTAAATGCAAAAGAACTGAACAACTAAACACAATGCGGGGTACTAAAGAGAAAAAGCTAAGCAAAAAAGCATCCAAACTTTCGAATACACTACAAAATAATCACCTGAGACCCCTCCAGAACGTCTTTGGTAAAGCATCATCAGGAAACCCCATTAGGACATGAGACTGTAAAACACCGTAGAACACCACTATGGATTAAAAGAAAGTCTGCGTGATCAAAATATTTATAATAATTCAATCGTGCATGTGGTGCAAACATGAATGGATAGAAACACTGAGCGAATTCTTGACTCTTTTACCTCTTGCAAAAACAGTCAAGTTCAGATGTATGTTCTTCAGAAAAACACTAGATGGCAGTGGAGTTATTTGAGATTTGACGCAACGGCGCATTCTCTGTCTATATGATCGCTAGATGGCAGAAGAGTTCTCTTTTGTGTTAAACTGATTACAACCCAACCTGCTGTTTAATAATAAGGTAACAGTTAGACTTTCATTTCCACAACACACATCAAGCAAATTCATGCCAAAATCGATTGTTACAGCACCTTCTCCTAATGTTTTTCCTTTCTGACCAGCAGCACTTAATAGCCTACATGGCACAGGCTGTCTTACACTCGCCCGGCTAAGACAACTGTCACCCAAATCCCACATTTCATCTTAACTCATTGTTAGTCGTTGTTTGTATTAGTTTACATTAAACTTAAGATGGAAAATGTATTTCCACATGTTCTACATGTGTTTTTTAATGTAAGCTATGGGTTGTTGCATTGCACGTCTGGCTAACTTCTAATTCTAAAGGGTGGACTCTAATTGGAGTGAGACTGCACCAATGATGGTCCTGTCGGATATCACACAATCGGCCACCTGCACATGACACAAATTATGTGTCCTTACAAGACGACTCGTCAACGACTATTTGGGACATTTTTGAAAGCAGGAGGACAGCCAGCCAAACGGGGCTCTCGTTCATCACAGTATGTATGCTCGGAGAAAGTAAATATTGTACTACATGTATGAGTTAGGAACTTCCTTCATTAAAGTATTTTTTTGTCGATTTTGTTAAGTTGTTTTGTAAATGTTAAAACAAATTTAGATGTTTCTATTCCATACATTTGGTAGCGTTTAAATTCATAGTCCGCTATTCTACCCAATATATGTTTAATTTATATGATATTGATATTATTGAAAATGTTCTGATAATGAGTGTAGGCTATTAAAATAGTGTGTTGTGTTGTTTTAAAATAGAAAATAGATTTGAACGTTTTGAAGGACCTCACATCTCATTATATAACATTAGCCTATTTAAATAGCACGTTATAATTATTTTGTAAGAAAGTTGGCAGTTATTGTGTGCTAAATTTATTATAGTTTTTATAAAACGTTTTCGTTTGTGTTCCCTAGAGTCTCGACAGAGCAAAGCTTTGAACACGGGCACGAGGATTTAATTTTAGAGTTAGGCTTAAAAATGATATAGCAAGAAAAATGTATTTTAAAATAATTACAGCAAAATGATGTCTAATTTTTACGGGTGGATTATACATACATTTGATTAAAAGTAATGGCAAATGAAATGGACCAAAAATGTACAATACAACACTGTATTGATATACTAAATCAGGATTTATAATAGGCTACTAAAACTAAAATACTACAAACAAAATAAAGAAATACTATTAACTTTTTCAATATTATAAATAATAATAATAAAAACAACAATAAGCCATAAACGATAAAAAACCAAAATAAGAACAAAATCAATGAAAAAAAAATGTATTTGCCTTTGCATCTTTTATATCAGTACGGTAAAAATTATTTTATTGTTGTGCTTTACAACAGTGTCCTTTTATTAAAGATAACGCCATTCAGATGTTAACTCCAGACTGATGTAAGTCTGTTTGTATAAGAATAGAAAATGTTCCGTTCTAAGGGAGCCATTATTTAGATTCGCCTTGACACGCTGGCAGATTTATGTATCCCTCAAATCGATTTGCGCAAAATGCTCGAAATCACCGTGTTGCTGTAAGCAGGACGCTGAGTCTGCAAACGCGCGTGGAGCGCTGCGTAAAACATCAGCCAATGCTCCAGTTCAAGCACAACCAGCTCGATATGGAAAGCATCACTGCCAGTCCTCAAATAGCGCCGATCCCAAAGAGGCCACCAGTGTGGATTTAATGGCAGTGAAAGTATTATGTGGAATCGGATTGAGGGAGATCTAGACATCTGTCAAAAGCAGCCAATATAATGTACATTAGTAATATTGAACCAAGAAAGACGTCGGCAGATCGGGGGAGGATTAAGTACAATTCATAATCTGATCACGAAAACTCGGCTGCTTGAAAGCATGCAGGCAGACACAATGCAGATGACAAAGGGGGCACAGATCAAGATGCCCTTCTGCGTTACGTGTCATGTGAGTGGGCTTAAAATGTTAAACGTTATCATTGACTGTCAGACTGTCACCGATTTTCTTTCAAGCGGTATGGAAATCACTTAAAATAAGCCTCAACATTTCATTTTATTCATGGTATTTTAGGTTTTAACTCCATGTAGCCTATTTTTAACCTTTCTTTGCCTTTGATACGGTAGTAATAGATTTTTAACAACCATAATTCCGTTTACCAAATTAATATCGAAACAAGTAAAAGAACTAGCATATAGAACAAAACGTTGTAAACAACAACAACAACAACAGATTTTGGAACATATAAAGTTATAGAAAACCTGTAGATATTAAATATCCATATGAAGTCCATAGTGACCTGATGCCTGTTGACCTCAGAACAGACTCAATATTGATATCAGACTATAGACACTAAAGCAGGATAGACAACAGGCAGCAAAAAGGGAGAGCTAATCTGATCTAAATATGACATGGGCAGAGGGTTGATGGGATGGGGGTGTAGGGGGACTTAATTATGTTGTTGTTTTGCCTTGCTGTTTTTTGCTTTTGTTTTTCAAAAACGCTTTATTATGAAAAAGGAGAAGAGATAATAATACATATTTATGTGTTTTCTTATTGGAATCAGGCAAATACACACCACGTGTTCTCCTATTGAATACAGTATTGTTGTTCCCCACTCTGATCAATAATATTCAATAAACGTCCAGACTCAAAGACAAGTACAAAACTGAACGTGCCTTGTGTGACTTGCCTGTTATTGTGCATATTTTGTTAATTACCATATTTAAAAAATGAAGTACATGTTTTTTGGAAGTACAGATCTTTGCCACCGTATTGATTAATATTGATAATAGTTTTATTCTATTTTTAACTGTTCAGCACGATCTGTACATTTTCTTCTTTTTCCTTTTTTTCAAATTTTCTACATGCTTGCATCCTTTGTCACACCAGATGCCAGGAATGAGGAATTTAAATAGACCATGCTATACATTTTTAAGCAGATGAGGATTCCAAATGTTATGCACGATTTACCGTAAGAGCTGCTTAATGTAAATGCAAACAGGGCTAATGTCTAAGGCACAGATAAATCTGATGCTCCAAACTGAGTTAGATACTTTTTTTAAGCCAAAGAATAATAATATACAGTAGAATAAGAGAAGTAACCTTGAGTTTAGCTATATGATTGTTACCTTGGGTATAGTCTCCGAAATTGTTCAGCGACAGGAGAAATACCACAAAGGAATAATTTTCACTCTCATCCTCTAATGTGACTGTCAGGCTTAGCCTTGCTATCTCTCTATATTAGAATGTCTATATAATTTGATCCGCTCAAGATGAAATATGGCAGATTTTCCATATTTAAAACACCTTGTATCGGAAACGTTCATTTTCAGCCCTTTCCTTGTCAAATTACAAAGCTGACAGTGACGGTTGCCTAAAGCTGATGTAATGAATATACAGTAAGGTGTCTGAACATGACAAGGAGACAGTGAAATATTAAAATGTGAATAGCATATTGTAGATTTTTCCATTTCTCTCTCTACCCTTGGTCTATCGTAACAATCTGAAGACCTTAAATCAACTATACCACCTAAAGACATTTATCTTTTACACAAAGGGTCTTGACCAAACTCAAATGTTGGTGAAGTCATAACCATGTGATGGAATAAACGTGAAATCGTTAAAAAACTTGACACTTTTTGTGTGTAGAATATTGTTGGTAAAATCCTAGGTAATGAAATTGAGTGACCTCACCTGACAGTGAGGTATAATAATGATAAAATAACATGCAAAGACATTATTTACAGGTCTTATAGTCTTTAATAGAAATACAGCTTTTAACAATACTGTGTATGATGAACAAAAGAGAGACATTGTTTGCTGACCAGTACTGACCACTAGCCAATTTATCCAATGAAGCCTGTGATATTGATTCTGTCTGACAGCAGACTGGAGCGGGTATGACTCCTTCTGTAAGTGTCACAGAACAGCTAATCATTCTCTTCTGAATAATTACTTGACCTAATTGTTATTTATACAGATTAATTAATTGCATTTGGGGGCAGGATAAATAAATAACATTAGACCTTATAACACATTGATTCGTTTTGGTTAGCGTCTGTATGCTCAATGGCAGTACCAATATAATTAACTTATCATTATGGCTCTCTCTGATTTCATATAAACTCAAATATTCGGTGACACTTTACAATAAGGTGCTATTTGTAAACAAGTAGTTTATGGATTAGCTAACATAAACCAACGGTGAACAATACTTCTACATTATTTAGAAATATTAATTTATGTTAATTGCAGCATTTTATTGAAATCAAATGTGGTCACTATTGACAATAGTTAATGCATTATGAACTAACACGAATAACTGTATTTACATGAACTAACATTAACTAAGGATTAATAAATGCTGAAAAACTAAAATTTTCATTGTTACCTAATGTTAGCTAATGCATTTACTAATGTTAATAGCACCTTATTGTAAAGTGTAACCAAATATTCTGCCCCTTAATTTCGGCTTTAAACATTTCTGCAAAGCACTTCTGGAAATTGCATTAAAATGAGCTCATTCGAAACATAAAATTTGAGAACTTCTTTGACTCAGCAAGGTAATACGTTTTAAGGGGTCCGACGTGCCCTTATCTTATGCATTTACATTTGTTGAGAGTGTTTCTTTCATTTGATTTGGATTCAGACCATCATCCTATGCGTAAAAGTCAAAGTGAAAATGTTGCTCATGCAGTTGAAAATGGTGTTTGGTTTATGCAGAGCTGCTATTACTGCTGGGGTAATTATGCATATGCAGGATTGTTGAATCTGAAATGCCAAATGGACGCAAGGTGACAGTGATGGCCCTTTACTGATCTGTTCTTAAGATCTCTTTTATATATTCACAATATGTGCTGTATATCTATGTTGTCTAATAACAATAATATAACAATCACTGAAAATTTTTTTTTTTTATTAGATCTCTTTTATATATTCACAATATGTGCTGTATATCTATGTTGTCTCATAACAATAATATAACAATCACTGAAAAAAATATTTTTTCATTAATGAAAATCCAAGGATTATCTTTATTAATTTTTTATTATAATTTATTTAGAAACTATACGCTAACACTTTACAATAAGGTGCTATTTATTAACAGTGAGTTAATGCATTAGCTTAAATGAACTAACAATGAACAATATTAATACAGCATTTATTAATGTTAGTTTATGTTACTATCAGAATTTACTAATACATTATTAAAATCAAACATTGTCACTGTTAACATAAGTTAACATACCATGATCTAACATGAACAACTGTATTGACATGAACTAACATTAACATTTATTAAGGAATAATAAATGCTGAAAACCTAAATTGTTCATTGTTATGTTAGCTAATACATTTACCAATGTTAACTAATAGCGCCTAATTTGTGAAGTGTTACCAAATATACTAGTTATATACATATTTGTACTTATTTTATTTAGAAAATCCCATTAAAAACAATATATTAATGAAATGTGGTATTTTTTGCATCACTCCTAAAGTGGACTGCGTAACGGAAATGCCACCCAGTAACAAAGGCTATGTAGGTAAAGGCTTTACTTTTACTTTTACTGGACTAATGCACAGCAGTACATGAAGACAGCCGCGTGTGCTGCTGTGTAGTCTCAAAGTCATGTCAGTAGGAGATGAAGAGAACAGCTGGAGACAAGACATAACAACTAGCTATAAGATGAGTGGTGGGAAGAATATTGTCTAGATCTTCTCATATGGATGGTGAAGGGTTGGATGTTGTGTACAATCATCATGATTTAAGAAAAGTTTTTGTACTTAGAAAGAACTGTTTCAATAAGACAACTTATTATCCTGTCTTATTCAAAAGATGTTTAGTCCTACTTTTGTAAGCAAATTCTGTCGTTATTTACTGTACTCAGTCTGTGTCATTACAAATCAGACCAGGTTTGACCCACTGATGCTCAACGCCGTAACAACCAGAGCTATCGTACTGTAACGTCTTAGACAAATATACTACATTTGTCATATTTATAATATTGTGATTTGAAGCTCGACAAACTGCAAAAACAAACTCTGCTAGTATAGAAAAGAACAACGAAAAGAAATAATGTTTGCGTTAACTATTCCTTTAAAAGATATTGAAACCTGATTGATTAGTCCAAGTTTTATCTACGTTCACTAAATTGGTTCCTGCTGAATGTTTTTGTCAGAGCACAGCTTGATTCAAAACAGACATCCTTCTGTTGGGAAACAGGACCCGCTCCTCACCCTTGGCTTCCAACACCATGTTAGAAAAACTTAAAGCAGTCGCTTTAGGTGCTGAAATGACATGCTGACAAATGTTATGTTTAGACTAATAGTTAAGGCAGTCTGTATGGAGAGCTGGGCATGAAGAGACAAATTTACAAATGGACTTTCCTCCGATGACAGATTTGAAGTAAAGGCTCCATCAGTAAGCAGTAGATAGTCTCCATAGTAACTTCCAGAAAAGAGTGAAAGATTACTGAAGCCTCTTCCTCTGCTTTTGCTTTTAAAGTGGATGAAATTAATGATGGTCTTGCACAGGAAGTATATGTCTCGGGGAACTCTGACATTCCCTCGGCGGTGGTTTAAATAAATGGTTTGTATGAACACCTTGGATGTCAAAATGTGCAAAATGTCTCTTTTAAGACTTTGATTCTTGGAAACATACAGAATCAGGACAGCTTAGAACAATATTTGTTACTGACTGCAATGAAATGGTTTCTTTTTTAAATTGGAAGTAACCGAATTACAATAATTGAGCATGTAGCATTTTGTTAAATACAATTTAAAATGTCTTTGTGCGCTTTTATAGTGACTTTTTGTCGGTAAAAGTTTAGAACATATTCCAAGATGTTTATAGAAAAACTGTAGAAAGAGATCTGTCTTTCTTGCAGAATGAAGGAAGGAAACCATGTTAAGACCAACAAACAGCCGTATACAGCAACTCTCACAGGAAGTTCATAGTCTGTTATTACTGCAAGAGGAATATCTGTCCTCTGCCTATGGTGAAAAAGCCATTAAATAAGAAAGATATAATTGCTGTTATTTAAAAAATCTTGAGCACATATATTTATTGTGATAATGCATGGTGGAGAATGTATAACCTTGCTGACAAACAGCATTGAATACCTGTCTAACTGTCAGGAGCTTGGATGTGCAGCAGTAGAGTTAGTAATACTGAAGCAGTTCTTTTAGAAATGGGCTGAAAGGCTTCATGCTATGCAGAGACCCCTGTTTGATTTGTGAGGTCACAACTATTGCCACTCAATTTCAAGGCTCCACAAATAGCTTAGAATATGAGCTACAAACTGTATATTATGTTTATATCGTGTCTCTGGTATGAAGGTTATTTTCAGGGCGATTTATATAAAGCATAGACTGGTCTTGCCAGATTTTTTTTCATGCAAAACTGTATGATGGCTTCATATACAGTAGATGCTTTACACGAAGACAAAAAACAAATCCATCCGATTTCAATGCAAAACAGATCATAATGTATAATTACACTACATCTTGACAGATCATGGTTTCTAACCTCTAATATTTCAAGTAATAATTAACAGTGACATAATTATGCAAATAACATCGTGCTTTCAAACGAGCTCTGACAAACCTTTATGCGTGCAGCAAAGCTGGTGCCAACTAAAAAATCCATTAGCAATTCTTGCCGCCCACAACATAATAATAAACACACAGTCACTTTTGCAAGAGTCCGATGAAAACATCATTGCAAGTCTTTTGGGACTGGAAGAGCCATTTAATGCCTGTATGAAAGCAACATTCAGAACATTTGCCATTATTCTTTAATGAGGAAATTATGTGTGTCACGCATTGAAATATTTCCATAGCCCCATTTTAGATGGTGCAAAGAGAATGCGTGCGATACTGCGGTTCAGTGGGTCGGCATTATGGCTGGATTTGTTTTTAAACAGCTGATATGATTTCAAAATGTATAATTTAGCTGCACTGTGTACTAAATGTGTTAAAATGTCGTCATAAATAGCATCCCTTTTAGTGACAAATAGAGTCTAATCCACCTGAGCATATTCGTGCATGTAAGACAATCAATTTGTTTCATGCACGAACTTAGTGAACATGCACAGAGTCCCTCAAGGTGCTAATTGAACAAGAGTCTTTTCCTGGGCAGCACCTGGAGACTCCATATCCAACGTTTGTGACACGCTGTTGCCCATGGCGACCCTCCAGCAGTGCTTCTTTAGGGATCCAAGCATGTAGAACAGGAGCTGGAACAACCACTTCGGAATCTTCAGCCACGCGCCACCTGAAACTTTAATGGCGACACGAGAAACGAGTCATCCAGATGTGAACAGGGAATACCTTCATGATACAGACGGTAATCGCATCTCCTGCGAGTGTGTAAGAAACACTTTGAGTGAGAGTGATAGCAGGTAGCGACGGGTGCTCAAGCTAATTTCTCGTACTTTTTTTGTATTGTTTTGCCACATGACAAGTTTCGTACCATCTGTTTCCCCTCCCCTGTTAATAAGTTTACCCAGCCAGCTGAGCTCCCGCTCAATTATTTAATACGGCAGGGCTGCTGTCAGATCCACATCCATGCTTCAATGTCCATCTCAGCGAACTGCTCAAGGGAACTTTGAATGGTGTTTTACACGCATTTAAAGGGACAGTTCACCCAAAAAGAAAATGAACACTGAGAAGATATTTGGAATAATGCTTGTAACCAAACAGTTCTTGGACCCCGTTGACTACCATGGTAGGGAAAAATTACAACGGTAGTCAAAAGTGCACCAGAACAGTTTTGCTGTCCTACATTCTTTAAAATATCTTCTTTTGTGTCCAACAGAACAATGAAATGAAGTCAATGGTGGCCAAGAACGGTTTGGTTATAAGCATTCTTCAATATTTCTGTCTCTGTGTTCATCAGAACAAAGACATTTATACAGATTCAACTCAAGGGTCTTCACATTTCTCTTTGCAGACGATTGGATGTCACAACATGAGTGTTATTAAACTTGCAACAAATACAAGTTAATTCAACTAATTCAACTTCCAAAATGGTTTACAGTCAATGTGATTATGTTTGATGTCAATATGGAAGAAATGTGTATTGTGAAAGTATTGTCCAGCAATGCAGTCAGTGGTTTTATAGGTCAAGTATATGAATAACAATGATCTCTCTGTTTGTTTTCACTTTATTTTCTTAAACTTGTAATTGTCATATCAACTAGGTAGGCCTACTAAACCAATAAAATACAAACATAAGACAGTTATGTAATAAACCAATCGTTTCTATATTAAAGTATAATATGTTGCTTATTGTTGGATCATGTTAGCAAATGCATTACCTCATGTCAAGAAATAGAACCTTTCTGTATAGAGTTGCACGGTGCTAACACGACACGACACTTGGCTTGTTTTAATGGGATCGTCGCGCCGTGCCGCATCCAGTGTGGACCAAATTTTAAATTATAATTGGTTCTAATGCGTTCTGTTGTCTTTTGTCGTGCCACGTCCGGTGTAGACACGGTGTTACCATAATTATAATGTGTTACAAAAAAAAAGCTGCACCCATTGACTAAATGATGTGCTTTTCCCCTCAATATCCTTTTCTAAACCTTTGAACCTTTTTGAATTTGACTCTCATGCGATCGACTTCCATTTGCGAAAAGAGATTCGCATCTCAATATAAAATCCACACCATCAGTCAAGGTGTGGTTGCTTTTGACATCTCATCAGTATTCCCAAATACATATTCATAGAAGATGTTCTTAATTGGAAAGTGGATTTAGAGTGATATGATGTTTTTCATTGAACACTGCACCACTCTAAAGTCCTCCGCCAGCAGGATTATCGTTTACGCTGCCAAGCCCTTTATTGTATTGGCTCTTGCCATTGTGAATTGTGATGTGGAAATGGCGCCGTAAAAAGCCAGGACCTTTGATGTGTTGTGCTAATTTGATTACCATATTACACTCTTCTGTTTGCATGCACTTTGCCACGTGTACCTCATAAAAGCAAACACGACTACATGACAGAGACACAACACGGCATTTGTACACAAAGGACAAATATTTGTTTTGTAAGACTGTTAAATGTTGAGTGCTGTACATAGAAGCCAAAATAAACAAAGAAAATGATGATGATAATGATTTATTCTTGTTTATGCGTCTGTCAGCTGTTGGAAGGCTAGATCACACTGGCCCAACAAAGGATCACTGTGTAATCCCTCGGTGTGTAAACCCTGTTGGTGTTTGTTTGGTCAGTCTGAGCCAGACAGTATACAGTACATGGAGTGCAGAAAGAAACCAAACCAACTACATTTACAAATATTCACAATTGAAATCAACTGAAACTTGAAGTGAAGGACAATGCTTTGGCTGATGATATCTGTCTATCAAAACCATTCAAGGTGAAAATTTCACATGGGCTAAAAACATATTGTATATGTAAAACGGTAAAATTGTCATTAATGCTAGTGACTAAATCGTCATGGAAGTCATATTACACCTGAAACGCACTATTTTCATTCAATGCATTCATTTATTTAATATTTGACCCCGCTCTATTAAGACATGATGCGCCATATGTGCTTGTTTTCAAATGTGACTTATATGCTCTTAAAGGCTGGATCACCCAGCATGGATGTTTCTCTATCAATTTTTAATCATGCTGCCCCAGCAGTTCTGTCAACAGTGATTCAAAATAAACTACCACCCCTGGCACAACCCTCTTTATGACATCTCTGACCTCTGCCATGGACAGAATTTCTTTGACCTTTGAGTAAATATAATAAATATAAGAGACAAATGAGTTTTATAACACTTCAAACTATTTCAGCAACATAAAGTATATACTAGTTTTTTAGGTCAAGTGCCCTAATATTGTGGTAAGAATAACATAGAATCTGTCTGAATCAAACTAACAAGGTTGCAATAACATTTCTAAAGGGATAATCATGAAATAGCCTTCAACTTAGAATTAGAATACTTCAATGTAAAAAGTAAAAACATTCAGTTCTAACAAAGGCTATTCAACAATTAATCGCGATTAATCGCATTCAGAATAAACCTTTGTATTTACATAAAATATGTCTGTGTACTGTGCATTTTTGTTTTGTACTTATACATTTTTAGCAAATATTTATTTATTTATATTTACCAATAAGTTAAACAATATTTAAATATTTATGAATTTGTATTAACAAATAAAAACGGTTATTCTGCATGCGGTTAATCGTGATTAATCGTTGGACAGCCTTTGTTAGAACTGAATGTTTTTACTTTTTACAGCATAGTTTTTTTTTTATTCAACCTCTGCCATAAAAACAAAAATCATGTCAACAGAGCACCAGATGTGATTTATACATTTTAAAACTACACCATTTCTAAAGTCATTAATAATGACATAGACATTAATGACAAAAGTTCTCATTACAAGGACAACAGCCAACACAAGCAAGAAAACTACGCACCCAGACCCTATTGGAACAAACCTGAGCGTATTCTTCATTCAAATCTCCCAGGATTCCACATTCTGACTCATATTGTAACAGGATGTGACACGTAGTCTGCTTTAATCAGCGTTTACGCTGCCAAGATGGCACGGCTCGGAAGAGGGCACCTCCACGATCACTTCCTGCATGCCAATGAGAGAATGACTTCATTAAAAGAAATCAAAATAAAAAACAAAAAATTATAATTCTATTTCATAAGTAGGTATCTGGGAGAGAGAAAGAGGTCTGAATAAAGTGAGATACAGAATGAAACAGACGGACAAAAACAGACAGGGGAGAGGGAGTCGGTCTCTTGTGACCTACATGAAGTAATGGGAGCGGAGCTGTGCCTCGCTACTCCTGGCTAAATGCACTCTCATATTAATATTTTAAAATGCCGTAATGTGGCGGTGAAACCCTCAGAGGACAGATACATCAATTTGCAAGGGCCTTTTGCTTCAGGAAACAGAAACAGGGATAATTTGCCATTAGGAGAAATTGTTCATTACGGACAGCTTCTTAGAAACACATAAACCACGTTCCCTCTCTCACTTGAGCTGCAAATCCACACTTTTGCGCGAACGGAAACATTGCCCCAGAGCTTTAATGCTCATGGGTCATTAGTACAAAAAGGTTTGTTGTGCTGCTAAATCTGCTGCATGTTGTGGTGATCAATCAACATGAAAGGGGCTTCCCACTAAGACCGGATCACTGTAAATAAATCAATTAGACCATGAATGTTGAGCTTTTATCAGAATTGTTGCAGCACGCACATCTGACGGGTTATGGATTCAGGCCGCCTGTGTTCAGGTAAACATACTTGTAAGTGTTCAGATGCAACTCAATGCATATATATAGATTTGTAACAGCATAATGTTTCATTCACTGCTTGGCCTCTCAATCATACAACATGACCAGCCACACGTATCAATGCAAGGTGTTTCAGTAGATGTTGTTATTCATAATACGGCTTTAATATTCTTGGGTACTAGCACTATACACTTTAAAAAGGAGGAGCTATTTTTACCCGCTCTGACTCACACAGATGACAATTATCGGTGTAGTAATATGTATGTTTTTTAAATAAATAAAAACAGTTACTTTAGATGTTACCAAATAAGCTACATTTTAGGTAATAATATTTTTTAAATAAATATTATACACGATAAAGCACATTACAGTTTCCCCAAGCATGAAAATTGTGTCATCATTTATTCATCCTTGTGTCATTTTAAACCTGTATGACTTTCTTTTTTTACAGATATTTTGAAGAATGTTGATCATGGCAGTACCCATTGAGTTGATGACAGAATTTTCTATTACCCAATATGTATAAAGCATAAAAACAAAAAAAATGTGTAGATAAACCTTATTAATATTTTGTAGCTTTCAAAATTAAATAAATGCAATTTCCTGTAAAACTTTCATGTGATGTTTTATGTGATCATCTGCGCACATCCTCCTATTTATCCTCTTCTGCTTGCATTTAACCGATTTGCATGTTATTGAGTTAATACACAATGGCTAATGAGAGATTAATGAGTCACACGGTAATTATCATCAATTTCATAATTACATGTAGCAGTGTGGCATAATGGTCTGCCTAGTAAAAAGAGGGATGAATGTCTGTTTATTGATTCCACAGCAAAAACATAAAACAAACATTTCAATCTTTCACTGTCAGCATTGAGAGCAAGATGCTTGAGTGACCTTCTCTCAAATTTAAGGCATGTAATAGACAATAGCTAATAAAATGAGAAAGAATATAATATCATACACAAACAAAATATATGGACAGTAACTGGTTTCTTACATTTTGACATATTTAAAACTTTACTTATAACATAAAGGTTTACGAACTACAAACAGTTTTATATTTTATACTGATAATTCTATCAGATCAAATACATAATTTGGACAAAAAGAGAAACTCGCTGCTCTCTGTCACATTCACGTTCGCAAACAAGGACACCACCGAAGCTCTTAAAACCTTCAGAAGCGCCAGGCAGCCTCCCTTGTGACCTCACGCTTTCCTCGAAACACAATTATGCAGCCAAAGGTAAACAAGAACACCGACCCTATGCTTCCTTTTCACTTTCGTTCAGTCACCAGATGGTTCCATTGAGAGGGAAAAATCACTTGCATGACTTGGGCTGTCTGCTTGTTCTATTTGCTTACTACTCAGAGACAGGGTCGCAATGGAGTCTCTAATGGTTATAAAACACCTGCTCAGCCAATCAAACAAACAAAACACAGGGGGGAATGAAAGCAAAATACCTATGTGATCAGGTTAATGGGGCTGCCGGCCACGAGGGCCGCTGATGAGACAGGAAACAGAGGCAGATGTTCCACGTATAGAGATTTGACCCTATCGCCACAAAGAGGTATACAATCAGGCTTACAAGATAATAGATAATTGGATATTTGTTATAATAATGGGCATAATAAAAACCACTGTTGAGCAAAGAGGTTTGTTGGATGATGTGGCATAGAATTTCAGTGGCGCGTAGAGATTAGGAAACATTAGGAGTTCAGACACAATGGGTTATTCATAGAGTCTGATGGCCATGGGATATATACAGTACGGGTAAGATGAGCGATTGTAAAAATAAAAAACATACATACTGTATCATAAAATATAGTTTAAAAATGAGAATAGAAAGGTTAAACTGTAAAAAATGTTGAATTACCCATAGTGTTGCTGAAATTATGTGATATTAAATTCTGTGGGAAAAACATTAAATCAAATAATAAAAATGTACTACATTTTTAAAAACTTTTCACAGCTCATAGGACCGGCACTTGCATGCAGTTAAAATGTGTTAATTTAATACATATATGCTTTAGTAATTTCGAGTTAAATCAAATGTGTGCATAATACAGTAAATGCACATTTAATCGGCATAATGGTATATCAGGAAATATTGTGGAAATTTAAGGAAATTAATATTTTTTATGTTCGCTGTCAAGGTCAAATTATAAATATAGATTTTTTTAATAAAATACCAAAGCTAACATTTAAATTTAGAGCCTCTGTTCCAAAGCCTGAAATACAACAGCGAACATTAAACCATTCCTTGTGATTAAAACTCTGTGAGATGGCTATGAATTCATTAACATCGTAACATTTGCATGCACAAGATTTTTTTTTGAAAACTGCCATTCCTCTTGTCTTCAACATCTCAATCACGTCCCAGTTCCCGCCCCTTTGTATTAGCAGACAGAAAATGATGGACATCCTTTCACTGCCTGCGTGACCTCTGGTAATCCTGTTTCACAGACCGACTCCCCGCTGAAGAAAACACAATGGCGGGCCCTGTACCTCCTCCCAGTCGATATTCTGACAGACTTGATCGAGCAAATTAGTATGCTTTGGTAAGGGCATGACCAAAGACCTTTTCAACACCCCTGTGAATCAATACAAAGGCCAATGGATGGCGTGTGCGGTTTCTTTTTCTTCTTCCTTTTTCCCCTCGCACCTTGCGCTTGTAAGACTCCCACCTTGCTTCCACCTTCCTGAAGCTCTGGGATGAAGTTCAAATTAAAGCAGAATTGAAACTGTGGGGGAAGAAACTGTGGGACGAGTAAAAAATATGTTTTGTGACTTAGGTGTTAAGAAAGTGTGAGGTTTTGTTGTGGGGTAAAAAGGATTGAAAATGAATCAACACACTGTACAAAACTAAGGGATCAGGGAATGTCGGTATTACCGACCAGGTGCTTACTGCTGTAAAGGGAATAGATCCTAAGATCTCAATACATACTTTGCTTTTTGTTTTTGTATTTAGTCTAATGTGCAAGGCAATATTATATATTTTTTATTTACAGATGCTTAACATGAAACTTTTTATTTGTAGAGTTTGTCAAAAATTCCACCTTATAAATAAACAAAAATGAAAGCACAGCCTTTTTTCCAAATGACACAAACCAGCAGCAGTCATGTCACAAGCCCACACAAAACCATACATCAGTGGCACTTATTCTGACATGATTGATACATCCAAAACTAAGCTTGGTGAACATGCTGAATAGGTTCACCAGCAAAAAGCACACATCTAATGCATTTACATTTTTTATGGACAAAATAACCCTCCAAAATCATAGCTGTCCCTTTCCAACATTAATTGTGTGTGTGAGCGTATGTGTGTGTGCTCTTATCCTCTTTTCTCCACTCCCATCTATTGTGCCATGGTCATGCCAAGCCGATCCCATCCTATGTCTAGGTAGCCTTAATAACATTCACGCAAATGTAACCGACACAACCTTTTCAACATTACTACACAGCTATAATTGTATATTTGTAAGTGTATTGCATGCATAATTTTACTCCGCAAAGTAAATAGCACTCTATCAATTATGCCACAGCTGCTGCTGCATGAGAAACGTTTCAGGACTAATTAACCCACATTTTCAAAATGTCCCCATCGTACTGACAGAGGCAAAGTTTCCACTGTTGCTTTTGAAAATGTTTTGAATCATTTAAAATGATTATAATAATGTATAGAGTGAGTTTGCGTAAACTGGTTCGCTGTAAAATGTTTTTACAAATATATACAAATATAATAATTTATTGTTTTGTTATGTTAATCTGAACAGCAATAGCATGAGGGTAACACTTTACCATTAGGTGCCATGCATTATCATTGTTAGCTAATGCTATGGAACCCTGGTACCAAGTGTTCACAGTATAGTTACAATGTGTTAAAATGGAAAAATCACAGCATGTTCTTCGTGGCATTATCATTAGATCATAGTGAAAGAAAGAACATGAATAGCAGCAAATAAACATTGATAGCTTCTTTCAAATAAACAATAATACAAGCAGGGGATACACAAGTTTAACAACACGTCGCCCCTCCCATTCAAGCATGTCAAATATCTCCCAATATTGGGTAATCAGGGCATGGCAATTGGGGAGGTTTGCTGGTGTCTGGTCTAGCATATGTCAGACACCACAACACCAGTCACCAATCTAAGGTCTGATGGGGGGGGCGAGTCTTGTCTGTGCTTTAACAGATGACACCAAACTACTGTATGCAATCCAAGCTAATCAGTGTGGTTGAATAGACTCAGAAACCCTTTCAGCTAGGGAACTATAATTTACAAAAAATAATTTTCACTTGACATTTTCTAAAGCGTCTCGTACTGCAAGGCCATGAATTCCTCAGTTTCTTTATGTATTATCTGGTAATTCTTGAAACTCAAGCATTAGACTGTTATGAATATTTACCTGAATAATAAAAATATATCTATATCTAATACATCGTTTCCAACGTGAGATTAGCGGTAACACTTTAGATTACAGCCCGCAATTTATCGCATAGTTGAACAGAATATATGAGTATTAATGAAGAGTTTGGTTCCAAAATGAGATAGATGAGATAATATTGAAAAAAAAATTGTGTGCTTTCCAATGCAGTTGGTTTGTTTTGATTTGAGCCATAATGACCAAGGAAATACAGCTAACTAACACAATACAACACAATAAAAACGTGATAACATAATAAAAAACATATTTTTATCATTCTGGAACCAAACTCTTCAAATATATATGTTTTTACATATTCCTGACCCCCCTTTACCACCCCTTTATTTCACAAACTTTGCATACTGTTCCCCTTTAGCTATTCAGATATGTACTGTACTGTAGAGGTATATATTTCTACATGTTTATAATATTCATCCATACAGTAAGCATATATTTCTATATACAGTATGTTTATACATTTAAATAATATTTTTCATATTATTTACTTTCATTATAAAGGCTGCTTTCGGCAATACCCTGCAATTACAACTGTGCTTGAGGTTTTCCAAGGGGCACTTTCCTCCAAAAATCCTCCCAGTCCAACCAGCACTTTGTCACAACAGATAAACGGCACTCTCCTCTCAAGGATGACGGCGTAAAGGGGACCCAAAGATCCGCCTATGAACTGCTCACTGGCTTAATAAAGAATCAATAGCACTCCAGGGCAATGATGGAGTCTGTCTCCTTCAAATCTCCCTCTGGCCTTGCTGCAGTCATACATGAGAGTGCTAGCATCAAAGGTGCCTTGGCATCACTTCTGTTGACCTGCAATAGCAAAGTGTTGTGTGCAACTAGAGCAAATGGCTTAATGAGTGAATTTCTGTAGCTCGCATGTTAGCCGGTCCATGTAAAATTGGAAAAAGGCTTTGGCACACCTATGTAAAGAAAATAATTTGGAAAATAACAATGTCTGTATATTGTACTACAAAAAATAAACCAATCATATTTCATGTTCTTAATGATAAAATAAACTACGTTCAATCTTTTTTCTCCAATATTTATTGAATGAAATCCTATGCTCACAAACAAAGTTACACAGCCACGGATGTAAGTGGAAATGTATCTATTAGCAACGGCACCAGCCACAGCTCATGTGAGTGAAGTTAATGCAGAACAAGGCCTTCAAATCATACCTTTGTAACGGCCCTCTCTCTATGAATAACGTTAAAGGCAGCAGTCTGCTGAAGAGAAGCACTGGAGTTTAATGTGAGTCTGTGGCAGGGGTCAAGCGTCTATTGTTTACAGAAAGAGGAGCGGCATTCACTTGCAACCAGCCGGCTGAATAGCGTTTGCGGTTAGAAGAGGAACCCTGCATAAAATATACTTTAGTACACATGGCTACACACAAAAGAAGAGCTGCCAATTTGGAGTCATTGAGATGTGATAATAAAGTAGGTCAGATTAGACTAATAAAGTCTGTGTCTGCATTTTATATAAAGAATCTTACTGAAAGACTGTGACTAATAGGAATAACAGTTTTGCTTTTACATGATTATGGAGATGAATACCTTAGTGAACAGTAACTATATTTTAGTCAAGAAGTATCCCAAATGAATCTCAAGCATTATGTTGATTTTGCATATATTTCTGTAAAGTGTAAAGACCCATTCAAACTAAAAACAATAACTACAAATATAACAATAACGTCCACACCAACGGACAATCACGTTAATTCTAAGCTTGTCCGCTGCAGTTCCCCATTTTAAATGTGATAACCCTTTAAATTTAAATGGATTATGTCTGATGATGTCTTATCATTCGTTGCAGAAGATCACTCTGAAAGCAATCCTACCCTACTCCTCTTTATCAATATTGTTATAGACCACTTTGCAAGATGTAAACACTGTCACAAGCACTTCCGGTTAAAACTTTAATTTATTTATGATTAGTATTTTTTATCTTACGTACATTTATAAATACATTAAGCTTTTAAGATATTTGTTCAACATTTTAAATCGGATATAAATCTTCTGGTGGTCATATTTTGTTCAAACTTTTGTGAAGTGTTGTGCACTGAAACAGGAAGTTCTTCTAGACCAGCATTGAACCAGCATTGTTTATGTCATTCAAAGAGGTCTATAGTTGCGATGTGGATGCAGCTATTCTCTTACACTTAAAACTATTTAAAAAAGTTTTTGTTATCATTATTGATTTCGCTTTGTTGAAACACTCTTTTTTGTCATCCGTAACAGTAAATGTAAGTGTTTGGGAATGTTTACTGTGAAATTGTAATTGTTGACTTTGATTTCTGTAGTGTTCGTCAATGTTAGGTCAATGTTGACAAGAAAAAAAAATCATTTTGTGTTAGATGACTAAATTGGTCCAAAGGTCATTGTCAAAGGGTGGATAACAGAGACAAAATCAATTCTACTCTATTACATTCACTTAACATGAATGAGACATGCATATCTCTTTTAGATATCACTTAAGGATTCTGCAAAAATGTGAAAGTCTGCTTTCAGCACAAAGTTAAAGTCTGAACGCCTCGTTCAGAGTTGTTGAAATACAGTTTGTAATTGTGATGATGGTCAAGTAGGCTTCTTGCCAGGGGTTTTGCCAAACTGTTTCTGGAATATTTTATAGTAGAGCCTGACAGAAAAATATGTAGTAATCAATAAACGTCTCAGGTTACTTGCCTCTCTTTATCTTAGTTTTTGCTTAGTCAAAACAGATCAATGCAATATGTCTGCTTTTCAGTATTAAAACACATTTTGTTTTACAAATGAGTCTTTCCGATGTGGAAACATGGTTTTGGTAGCTGATCAAATTCATCTGAGTTTAAGACATAATCAATCCTGCTGTGCCCTCCTTTGCCCCTCCTAAAGGAATTGTTAAAATAAAAAAGAAACAAAATATTGTCCAACCCTGCACCCCTCCCTCTTTGATTCACTGTCCCCTGGCTTCTATTTGCTTAAGGCCCGGTAAAAAAAAGGAGGTGAGGCTCGGTCCACTTGCGGTGCTGCTGGGGGCTGGCAGTGAATACAGTGGCCCAGCAGGACTTGCTGGCACCTGGTCGGGCGGCCTGTGCAAAGCCTCTAAGCCATCTGGGGGTAATTACCGCTAGGTATTCTTTAAAGGACCAGATGGGACCACGGCACTGAGGAGGGGAGCGAGTGGGGCCCGGGGGGTCCTTACCCCTCCCCATCATTTACAACATAATTCCATTCAGTGATACACTTAATCCTCCCACCAGTTAGAGGCTCTTTCAGACTGCCTTGGTCGCTGCTCCTTTTATGTAAATCCGCCCTCTCCTTAAAAGAAAAACAGCAAGAAATACAGCGACGTCTCTCCAGAGACAGGGAGAAATTATTCATCCTCAAATGCTTTCCGCCACCGCAAGTACTGTAACATATTTCCTCTTTAGTGTCTTTCCATCTTCTCCCCCTTGAAAACAGAAGTGTTATTTGTTTAGAGCGAGATGAGTGGAGTGAGAGAGAGAGAGAGAGAGAGAGAGAGAGAGAGAGAGAGGAAGAGAGAGAGGAAGAGAGAGAGAGAGGGAGGGCTAAGCTTGTTCTGAGCAAGGTCAGTGTCAGAGGCCGAGGTGGCACCAGCTGAGGTCGATTCAGCCACCTGTTAGATGGATGCACACTTGTCTTTCTTTCTAACACTAGTCTGCTCTGCCAGCCCCTTAAATTAAATTAACCAGTAAAATGTTAATCTCACGGGAATACACAATCAGATTCCCTCAATTCTAATGAGGTTATTGCTGAGGGGGGCGGGTGAGACGGGCAGAAATGAAAATATGTTCTTTTAAAAAGTGCAAAGTGGCGCCATCTTGTTTTGTTTGCCCCTGTTTTCTGAAGCTGAAAATTGGATTAGAATATGTAAAGTCTACATGCAAAATTTCTGGAATATTTTTTATTTTACCACAGATTTGATGAGAAATAAATAAATAACGGATGGTTTTTAAGGATGTAACAATATTATCGATATCGTGTTATCGTAATACCAAAATTGTCTCAATTTTATCATGGTCATATGACTGCATGAAACCATAGGTCTTCCGAGCCTAAAATAGAGAATGTTAGAAAAAATAATAGATGTTACCTTTGGCAAGGTCCATCTGGTGCCATAATGTTTTTTATAAAGGGTCAGGGTTATTTCATTTGCTTTTCATTTATAACATCAAGATTAATGAAGAGAAACTTATGCACTGTGAAAACATACACATGTATAAGTGCATGACATGACCAAAGCAAGCATTTATGATGAAATAACACTCATAAATATGTATTCTCTGAGGGAACCTGTGGTCCAGAAAAAAACATTTATTCAAGTCTATTTTTAACTCGTAATGAAGCGATTCGCATGTTTCAGGTACTCGGGCATCATAAAGTCCTTAAGTTCATCCTTTTTAACCCAGGGAAATGAATTCTTCTCCAAATGAATTCTTCTCGATTAATCACACACAGAATAAAAGTTTGAATTTATAAAACATATGTCTGTGTACTGTGCATATGAATTTTGTATTTATAAACACACACACATACATGTTTACATATTCATGAATTTATTAATATTTACCAATATGGAAATGATATATAAACATTTATTAGTTTTTATATTTTTCTTAAATACATACTGTACATGTATGTGTATGTGTTCAAAATTATTAGAAAAATAAAAAATGTATATGTATAATACACAGACATATATTGTGTAAACACAAACTTTTATTATGGATGTGATTAATCATGATAAATCGTTTGACAGCCCTAAAATTTATAGAAAAATGTCAGCGGCAACAACATTAACAAATTTAATTTCCGGTAGACTTCCACAAAGACTCAATAATTGTTGAGTAGATAAAATCGTATTTAATACAATTGATATAAAATTTTATTTAAATAAATTTATAATAACATCATTAAATATCAAATATATTGTTATATTTATAACAAAACACAGCCCATTCCAGTCGTGTGCATCCAATGTCTATAATGTCTCATAAACATGATCAACAAAAATTGCTCCATTTGCATTTTTAGTTATGCATTATTTGTTTGTAACATGAATTAGTATTATGCTCAAACAAAAATAAAATATTATGTAATTACAATTGAAGCAAAATGATATCTACTGTCCTTGATCTTTACCCACTATAAATGTAGACCAGCTTTGGACATTCTGTTGAATATCTGATAATGTGTTCCACAAATAAAAGTAAAGTGGGTTTGGAAGGACATGAAACAAAATTCTGACCGAATTGTAATTTCTGAACGTACTATCCTTTTGATTTTGAGCTAGTAAGCTGCTGTTAGAAGTAACTATGAGTCAGAAGACCAGGAGAAAAAGTATGATGGAGAACTTGTGCAGGCACCGTGAGCCCCTGCAGTTGGCTATAGCTTGTCTTCTCCACACATCCTAATTCAATTAGTTACTAACCTTTCCTTTATAATTTAGCGTCCTCTCCCTGTCTGTGCCATTCATCTTTCCATAATAAATATTTCATTGTTTTCCCCCTAAAATGCATGGTACAAATAAATACATGCTCTCTCTCTCTCTCCCTCTCTCTCTTTCTTTCACTCTCTCTGCTAACATAATGCTCGGCAAAAACCAGAGTGCCTTAGAAGAGACATTTACAGTATATGAAAATCAGCAGTGCATGATGAAAGGTAGAAACACAACAATATGACTTCTAAATTATCTTTTGTTAACATTACGCAAATTTATGGAAATACAGTCGATGCAACAGTACAGATTAAACCTGCAATATGCTGCAAATATAGCCAAATCACGACCGTAGAAGGATGCCCATAATATGTGTCAAAGAACATGTGCAAAGCTGCAGAGAGCAAACAGTAAAGCAACAGTAACAGGTTCGATTGTTTCCATAATGCTTTATGCATATTAAAAACAGAACAAAAACAGATTTTTCTTTGGCTGTTTATTCAGTATACTTCTGTTTGGTGTAAAAAGGCTTTATTAGAATAACAACAACAATACAAACAATTGCAGATCACAGAGCCTCCAAACTAAATCCCTGTCCCTAAAACCCCCAGTAATTTTACAGATATTATATTTTAACTTTTCACAAATAATGTCCAAAAACAGTAATTTTACGAAATTTTTATAGTTCAGATTTTTCATGTTTTTTTAATACTGTCAAAAATTACAGAACAAGACTGAAAATATACTAGAAAAACAGGGAAGACATGTGACATGTTCGGGGAAACTGTTCATTTTACGGTATATTTCTGGCGCCCCAACTGAAAAGGTCTGTTTCTTTCAGTGTCGTCTATGTGCGAGCTCCCTACCCTGTCTTTTCGAAAAATATGAATGTCCAGCAGAGACCACGTAAGATAAAGCACTAAGGCTAAAAGGCAACAGGCCAGATGGCAACAGTTTGAACTCACAGGTCGCTAACAAGCTACACGGCATGTCACTGCCTTACATGGAGGAGAACAATAAGAAAGAGCAAAGGCCAGAGAGAGACCTGAGGTGGTTTGGGACACTGCAAAAGTCATCACTCAGACTTTAGTGGTATATAGACCAGATTGGGAGGTGGAGATTGACATTACTAACATTCTGAGCGAGCGATGGGGTGGTCACGATGGAGTGTGGGGGTTGTACGGCTTTGATTACCCACAACTGTTCTCCAGCACTACGTCTCCTCGGTCCCGCCCTTTGAAGCGCTGCAGAAATATGGAGCTCCTGCAAACAGAGTGTGAGGTAAATAAAAGATGAAGAGTAGCGGGGGATGCACAGAACAGTATACTCTAACAGTGGGATAACACATTCTTGCAGATGAAATATTTATAGTCTTGATTACTTCCTGCTGACATGACAACAACCTCTGCAAATATGTCACAACTGGGCCGCATGGCGATGGGCTCAGAGCCAAGTAATAGGATATAAAACACCATATTTTGCTTGACTGAATTATCGTCTCATATGCAGAACATTTAGACACAGCGCTCACAAGACTCGTAACTGTGAGCCATGTCTTTTTATGCACTGTGCTGGTTGGCTGGTGCTCACCAGATGCATCGCTGAGACTTAATTTGATTCGCAACAAATTTGTGTCAATTTTAGTCAAGTTATACAGGATGGAAGGCGAGCATTCAAAAGGGCCACACACATGCATACAGAAAAATGACAGAAACTTGTTTAGATATTTTTACGCGGTTTAAACTCTCCATAAGAGAATTTCATTTGTCAGATGAGGTTTTTCTGTAGATTATAAAATGAAAGATGTCATGTTTAGTTTATGGACTTTATCTCAGATCTATTCCTTATACGGATAGTTCACCAAAAATAAAAATGTTGCCATCATTTATTCACCCCCATGTCTTTCCTGCATTTGGATCTTTCCTCGTTGAAACAAAATAAAAGACATTTAAAGAAATGTCTTAGTGGTTTTGTGTTGATACACTGTTTTTTGGTTACCAATCATTTGTGTTTCTCATAAGAAAGTCATATACAAGATTGGAATGACATGAGGCTGAATTACATTTTTGGGTGCACTTTCCCTTTAAAGAGAAAACAATAGACACTGTTGGTTATTGTATAATTGTTTTTGTTCTGTTGAACATGAAAACCTGTTCTTGGGCACCTTTGACAACCATTTTAATGGTAGTCAATGGTGCTCCAGAAATCTCAGTTGCTAACATTTTTCCAAATATCTTGACACAGAAACTGACACAATTCATGACAGAATTTTCATTTTTGCCTGAACAGTCCCTTTTAAGGAGACAAATGTGAGATTGAAAATTAGAAAATTAGATTTCTGCTTTCTTATTCTTATTTTCTGATTACAAAGATATCACATTATGCCCCACCTCCCAGAAATTAAGAATAGACTTACAGACAAAACAACAACAAACAAAAATAATAGTCAACTATAAAAAACTGAAAGAAAAGAACAAATTAAACACTTGAAATGATTAGCCATGAAAGCGAGTGTCTCTATTATTAGTGCATGTCTGCTCTTTATGGCCCTGCTCTGTAATCCTGAATCACTCCAGGAACAATGTCAAGACAAGTTCCTCTTTTCCCTGGAGTTTAAATGCTGGTTGTGTTGCCACCTCTCTCTCCTCCCAGGGCATGCAGATGCCAGATGCAATGAAAAGAGCCTCACAATGACAAACAAGCAAACAGACAGAATAGGCAGTGAATTATCGCCGTGTGCTGCCCTGCTAATTAAAATTTTCGCTTGTAACTTATGTCAGCATTGTGTGAGGGGGGGCCGATGATCTTTCCTTTTCATCCGAAACGTGTGCGTGCCATGTAAATTACGTAGACAGACCGAACGGGCAGCTCGTGCGAGCCCAAATTGAATACGCCCGCTCGCCGCACGGCCCCGCGTGCAAAGGCACTAGGGAATGAAATATTGGGAGCGTTCCACTCCCCACTGAGAAGCCCTGATTGATCAACACCGAAGGAGGATTTGTCAAAACAACAAGGGCTGAGCCCAGTGGGACGTCAATATGTTTCATTTAGTCACCCGCTAAGACACCGGGGCTTAGCTAGCAGGGACTGTCACAGGAAATCAAGGGAGGATGCTAAGAGGGTGCTAAGCTAGGGAGTGTGCGTTAGCAAACAGGCAAGCGCTTGGGATGTAGATCCAGGCTAACAGTGGGTTAGGGTGTGGAAGTGGGTGGGAGATACAGAGACAGAGCGAGAGAGAGAAAGTAGGTGGAGAGGAGTAATGGGGGGGGCGTTGACCTCTGCTCCAGCGGCTGAATCAGCAGGCTCAGCTGGGGAGGCTTTTAGCTACTTGCAGGACAGATGCACTGCCCTAAGCCATAATCTGTGTCCCGCTTCAAATGACAAATGGCATGCTGCAGCGCAGTAATATTGCATTATATAGTAAGTACCTCCCAGTCAGTAAGTTATAGGCCTGCACCTCGGCTACATACACCGCTGTAAATATCTGCCTGCGGCCTACAGCACTCCAGCGCTCTGCCAGTCTGGACTTTGTTTTACAACACTCAATTAGATACGGGGTATAACCCCTGACTTAATTTAAGGCACTTAGTGGCTTGTTTTCTTTATTTCCTCGTATGTTGTCTTTGTACACAGATGTACATGGGAATGGATATATGGTTTGGTAGTGGCGTAAATTACAGTAATTAGAACTGGCATCAAAAACGTGACATCTTATTTTTGGCGCAAAAAAGAGAGAAAATATCTGAGCCATATCTGTCAACTATTAATTTCTCTGTACGTTTCTCACAATACACTTCCAGGCAAAAATAGAGTTACACAAACACACACACACATATGGAGTCTAAGAGGGATCATCTCTCGCCCGCAGTTGGCTAGAGGCAGATGAAAGAGAGGAGGATGGAGAGGGATAAAGGAGGGTACTAGAACACACAACTATGAAAGACTTTTGCCTGCCGTATCTGATTAGCCATATGGACGACGGGGCAGAAATCAGACAGAAGAAATTCCCAAGTACAAATAAATAAAACACTGACCCTGCCTGTGAAATCAAGCATCAAAGTTAGATTTCAAGCATTCATTTCACTGATGTTCTTAGTCAATATTAAAAATATCAAGGGTATGTATTTGTTGAATGTTCTTTACAGTATGATTTGATGCAGTAAATCACAAAAATATCATTTGAGCAGGATTTTCTACGAATTGAACATTGTTAGCATCTGTACAGGCTCGGGTTCTGTTTAATATATTTGTATTCACACATTTTTACTTATTTACTAAAGACCCCCTTTCCAGTTTAATCAGGAGCCAAACGTTTTCAAAAGGTGTTGCACAGTGCGTATTTACATTGGCCATAATCATTCTTTTTAGCACCAATACGCCTTCCTTCTGTTTAAATTTGGCTCATTAAAGATTAAGCATTGTTTACAAAACTCTGTGCTAATGGAGCCATTAAAACAATTCATCGTTCATTTACCACCCTTGAAAAACAGTAAACTGAATTCATTTTAAAGACGTCTGTGTGCATTTTCTATTTATTATGGCAGTAGTAATTCCTCAATTGATAATCAAATAAGAAGTGAATTATAACTGGCCATATACTGTAGGCACAATGTAGATGAGTAAACTTTTAGCATTTTAAAGAGCTGATTCAGGTGCCAAGACTGCAGTGGTGAGCGATGCAGCATTTTCGCAGTATAAGACTGCAGATGGAAATAGTCTGCTGCATCATTCACAAACTAAGCAAAGAGAATGTTCATCAATTTGTTGAAGATTAAGTATTTTTGATAGACTTTAATAGCAAGTGATGTAAGCTGATTAACATCTGCTGACCCACATTCAGGAATTAAGATCAGATCCCACCTGAATACACAATGGATTGGAATTCCAGACCAAACCCTTACCCTATTCATTGACACATTCGTGAAATTTGTAGTGCATTTAATATCAGACATTTTTTATAAAAAATATATTTTTATTACCTCAGCTATTTCTATCTACACTGCGGGTCCCCTACATGGAATTCTCCATGTTATTTCTACGGTAGCCCTAAACAGACAGAATCTGTTTCATAAATACGTTATCTCCTTCTGCAAACAAGCAAAAACGTGACGACATCCTAGTTCTGTGGCAGCCACCAGAGTGGTTCGTAGTGCTTCATAACCTCACAACTAGATGGCGCTAATTTTCATTCACTGGACCTTTGATCTCATGAACTAGCCCAACGCCCTACCATCCGAGGCACTATTAATATCTAATGTGATCTTAACACATAACAAGAATAGATATTAAGAAGTAACAGTTTAAGCCTTTAAGACAAAACGAACATGTAAGAAGGTTGCATGTCCACATCTGTATAAAGAAACCAAGGAACAGCTCTATGGTGCCCTTCCAATGGTCATTTGGCCTGGTTATCGCAAGGTCGATAGAAAAGGACACAGTAAAATGTGTGCCAAGACCTGTAGTGAATTTCCCCAAAGAGCTGAGAGTGGCTTTTTACAGAAGAACTACTGTATCTGAGCCCTTTGCCTAGTGCAGGAACATTGTCCCATGACACACATTGTTTGTTTATCACAAGAGTGAATGAATAAATATATATTTAGATAACTTGGAAAAATAAATGGCACAGACTCTTTAAACTGTTCTTCAGAATGTTATTTCAATTTTATTAGACGTTGGCTCAAGCTAAAACCAATTATCTATATCATCTATTCATGTTTTAGAGTATCTACTTTGTGCCTCTGACATTCTGTCCCTAATATGAACAATGAAAAGCAGCAAGACTATTTACATTTGTTCCAAGCTACAGTCATTTGTCTGGTCACCTTACATATGTGTGATATCTTTACTAAAATGTATACGCTGTGGCTACATTTATTTTCATGGACAGGTTGTTAGCTCAACATACATAATGCTAACATTTGTTTAGCTTAAAAGCAAATCCCTTTGACCGAGCGCACAGGGCCTCACAGTTTGACAGGGAAGTCTAATGACTGCAATGATTAATTGAAGCCCTAGGGGCAATTTTTTTTCGTAGGGGGCCCCTGTCTCTAACCCGCAGATTCTCACCCGTCACAGAACCAGAAGCTAACAAAGACGACGTGCTGTCATTTTGTTCCTTAAGTGGCATTGATGATATCATTTTTAGTGTTTTATCAATGTAGAACACAATATCTCATATAGAATATAACATTGGATGATATTTCTTATTTATAATAAAAAAGCATTCACATATCTAATCACATATTTCAAACATATTTTTATTTAAAAATGTCGACTTTCATTAACATAAAAGGTTTATATTACACAATAAAAAAGCAGCTTTACTAATTGAAATGAAATCATGCAGTTTACATAATTGCATCAACAAAACATCATTCTAAAAGGGTAAAGCAACAACAACAAAAACTAATCTGAAAGACAAGTTGTGTTTACTTGACTAAAATGTATCTTTAGCTAAACATATACAACAAAAGAAAACACATTGTTCGCTCAAAAGTGTTTCCATACCGTTAACACTTAGAACTTTAAGCAAGTCAAACAGTCAACCTTCTTTTGGAGATATTATCAGAGAGTGCGTCTCTAAAAGGGTCCTTGCGAGGTCTACATTTATCGGACCCATCACCTCGGCCCAAAGATTACCAAAATGTTTACACGTTCATTAATCCTGAATTTCCGCTAATGGATCACTGACAATAACATAACATAACACCCCCCTCTTCCAAGCCCCTTCAGCTTGGTGCCAAACAGCTCCAAATGGCCACAAAAATAACTCCTTGCCATGCTAACAGAAAACCAAGCTTCATTCAAACGTTCCCTTTTTTCGGGTTTATATAGCTTGAACGGTCTTTCATATTTACGTTGGCAACGACATTTACGACTCACAATTCCGTGACACCGGCATTTTTTGCAGGCAGAGCATGTACAAAAGGGAGACAAAAAGAAAACGAAATCTGTAGCTGGTTGGCTACTGATAAATGGAGGCCATCTGATGCTTGACAGATATAAAAGAGCCCGGTGAAGTACCAGCACCTGTCAAACCTTATTGAGTGAGCGTAATTTAGTGCAAAGGTACATTGTGGAATGACTTTATATATTACTCAGAGCCAGCGATCAGAATCATTCATCAGCCTGTGTTACCGTAGGTATAGACAAAAGGCTTCTGCAGACTTTCCTCAAGACATATGATGCTCTCCACTGCCCTTGCCGGTTGGCAGAGATGGCAATATTCAAGACAGATGCCTGTTTCTTAGACGCCTAAGTGCTCCTAAGGATAAAAAAAGAAATAATACACACACACTGTCCAAATGATGGGAGAGTCTGTGAGAGGGGGCTCTCGGGGAACAGAACTGTGGACTTGTCTTTGAAATTAAATCAAATTGCAGTCCCAAGGACAAATGAAGACACTGTAATGAGTGGAAGATTTTATGTACAGTACTCGCGGAACATGGACAAATGTTAAGGGTTCATGGACATACCTTTTGACCTTTCCTCATTTACTTTTGTTGTGCTAGGAAATGTATCGTTCTATTTTCTTTCATGACTATTCGCTCCCATGATAATAATGACAAACAAAGAAATGTTCAACTATATGTGTAACACTTTTAATATTGAAAAAAACAAAACTAATGTTGTGAAATGAACAAACCCACTACAAGAACAAGCTCTGAAAGAGTAAGGTAGCAAAATATAGAAAACTATATAAAAATATATAAACATCATATTGTGTTGTTTAAATATCAATATAAACTTGGTTTCTTTGTGGTATTCAATTCATTGTCTGTAGATAAATGCAAATAAAACAATTTTTTTATTTGAAATTTGGAAGAAATGTTGTCACAGAATGAAAACAAATGTTTCATTTTCTCAAACACATACCTACTGTATAAATAGTGAAAACAGAAAAACTGAAAAAAATCTTGAAGTGGTCTCTTCATTTTTGTCCACGGATGTATATTCCACATTTAACAAAATGACTTTGTGTATTTTGTTTGTTTTCATTATATTCGGCAGTTGTGCAGATGGAATAAAAAATTAGAATTCTTTTGTCTAGAATTCTGTCTGAACTGAAAGATGTGTGTAAAAAACCCTCACCAATTTGGATCTGCTTGAGAAATGCTCCTCTGTGTCTAGCTAATAGCAGTATTACATCCTTTCAGAGACAGAGAGAAGTGATACAGTGAAAACTGTAATTAAAATATCTAATTGGCATATTTCATAGAATGAAGTAAATTACCAGAGACTCAGCAAATAATTGAAAAACAAAGCAATTACCTTCCGTGGGCCCCATTCACTAAGATAATTGCAGGGGAATGACTCCAGCATATGAAAACAGGATCATTCTGCCTGCCTCCCTATAGTGTCCTGCACGGCTCACATCTACCTTTTCACTCAAAAGAGTAATTGCCACTGCTTGATTCTTCATAATTGTCACGAATGCTTTATTTAAAGGCCAATTTACTGTGGTCTTATATCTGATCCATATATAGCAAATTAATAACTTTCACAGCCCTTTGTGGAAAATGGAGGTTTACATTTATTAATTTGGCAAACGCTTTTATCCAGGGCGACTTCAAGGTATCAGCGTGTGTGCTCACTGAATTAATCCAAGGACCTTTGCATTGTTAGCTTTATAAAAAATCAGAGCTATAGGGCCTGGAATCTATTACAAAACGTACTAATGCCATCAGAGACTTATATATATGTCATGGTACATATGTACACAACATACCTTTAAGGTTCACTCTTCCCTTAGGAAGGTATATCACATTTGTTTTTCAATACCTTTGCTTGATCTTTGGCCTCTTCTGTGATTTAAACAAAGGCAGGTAAGCGTTCATGAGGTGGCGGCGGAGGAGTTCTCAGAGATCTTGTCTCACATGCTCCTGACATCTCCATCATGGTCAACTCCACCTTGAAGATGTCCTTTGTACCTCCATGCTACCATGACGGAGGTTACAGCAAAACCTCATGAAGGATTAACATGGATGTAATTGGGCATTGCAGGGCCAACTTCACACTTGGATTACTGGTCGATGAGGGTTCTGTCATTGGTTACAATGCCAGTAGACTGAGAGAGGATATGCTTCAATCCACATAGGAAGAGTGGAGACAAGACTGGAATGCCAGGTATGTCTTTTTGTTGTGTGCTCTGGGCCTGCTGTCGCCAGGGAGAAAGCTCAAATGTAACTATTGGATTACAGGTTTGTCTGATGTGTATTTAGCACGAAACATGACACTCATTGCAGTATTGTTCTCTGTGTGTGTTATGAAAACCAGTGTGAAATTGGGTTTGTGAGACCTGCACCAAGTGAAGCTAAGTTGAATCCAGCGTGTTATTTGGTTACCAACAAAAATGTGTCTTTTCTGCAGAAGAAAGTCATTTTTGAAATGACATAAGTGTGGAGATATGATGAAAGAATTTTCATTTTTTTGGTGACATCCACTTAGAATCACCTTGTAAACTAATATGTGGTTCAGAAATAGTTAGATAGTAAGTTCTGAGGTCTAGGAGTATTTGTTGCAGTTATGTCTTCTGGCTGAAAGTGTCCGGATAGTTTTTGGGTCCACTTGTATATTTTACCGTTTTCAAAAATGAGAAACATGTTTGTACCAATGCGCTTCTGCTGAGCCACAAATATAAGAACATCACTTAATTTTATGGAGAAGTGAAAGACCGCAAGATGTATGCTTACTAAAAGGGACCGCCATCTTAACATAAATCCCAACTTCCATGATCTTTAGCCAAACAAAAGAAAGGAAGACAAGATAGCCCAGCCTGGGGCAGGTAGACAACAAGATCGAGGTGTCAGTTTCACCAAGGTTACATGGAGCATGAAAGAGGTTTGTTGTTGACTGAGAGGAACGCTGGGAGGGGATTTGCCCTTTCTAATTCTACTCCTGCTTCTTCACACACTCTCATGCTCTCCTCCACAGAAGTTTTAGATGCAGGCCTGACGTTTCCTGACACGTGACAAGAAATGGCCTGTCAGGTTAATGTACTGCTCCGGGCTGTCACAGCTAAATGTCTCCATTGTAATGTCTCAGCTTGTAGTTTCTCTCCGATGTTCAGTCACACCATGGGCCTACGGATCACCTGCAGGTATGGACTCTGTGGTAGGTAAGGAAATTAAAGGTCCTTTTCACTGCTGTCACTTCAAGGGCCTCTTAAAGGTGGCATTTGGCACTTACAAAAAGAAATGGACGTTTTGGCAAAACAGAAGCTTCTACTCTTTAACTTCCGCATGGTTCTTTGAAGGTATTTTGTTCCATGGAAGACTATGTACAAAAAGACTTTAGATATTGGGCTAACTGATCCACATCAGATTCCTCATTTGAGTCATCATTTCTATAAAATTGACACCCTTCAATTTTGCTTTCTCTATAAAATACATTGGATGGCAACCAATAAATCAAATGTGATTTATTAAATAAATGCAACTAATGAAAACATCCTTCAATATTTATATTTGATATGTCCATGTCCAGTACATAGGTCAAAAATATGTTCTTGACAAGGAGGGGGGTCTCTTACAAATAGCACCATATTACAAATAGCGCAGAACCATCACCTTGCTGTAGGGATCAACTCGTAACGCCTAGACAGGCACTCAAAGTGAGAGAGGTTTTGAGAAGCCCGTGGCGCCAGTAGACAAACAAACCACTCCCTCAACTCGATGCATCAGCCTGTTCTGGTCTTACTGCTCCTCTCTGTCTGTCAGAGGACAGCAAAACCCCCATTTACTACACCACACAAATCCCTGCTAATCTGATGAAGAAGGCAGATTTGCTTTCCATTTGATGTAACGTATCAGTTTGATTCGGTACACGATTAGAGACATTTCTAAGAAAGTTCAATGAATGTGTCGTGTTTATGTCAGTTTTAAAATAAAATGTGATAGACAAACTAATGGTCTGGATGATTACTGAATATTCATAGGTCATTAAACCAAGATATGAATATGTATTATGAACATCATTTTTATATGGTTTTATCAATACAGATTAAATTTGCATTGATAATGTGTTACAAATGTTCACTAATGGCATGCAAGTCATGCTTAATTTTAATTCATGCATGATGGGACAGCTTTGATGCTGAACGATTGAGGTTTTCATTTTTGAACCATATAGTATCTCTTAATGTCTGTTATAGACGGATGCAATTCGTCACACAGCAATTCATCCATAAAGAGGAAGATAGATAGGTGTTTCTGTATTTTCGAATTTACGTCTTTACAAATAACAATGAGATCGGAAAAAAATTGTGATATAGACAATAAACACACATTACCCTACAAAAGTTCATGGTCATTTGACTGAAATGTTTCTCATGATGTTAATAATATATTTTAAGAAGCATGTCAAGGTGAAATCTAAAGGGACTGGTTGACAAAATGCCAAGAGTGCGCTTTTACTCACATAGGGTGGCTCTTTTGAAGTTGCTAAAATTTTATAACTGTGTTCACAGCAAACTTGCTCTTGGGAATAGTTTGAATTTTTCGTGCGAGTGGCGTGGAAAACATTACTTGCCGGGAGTGTCTTCACGTATGTCAAACAGCAGGTTTCAACAAGCTCTTCACGCGAAATGTTCGCTTGAGGACATTTTTTTTACCGGCCGCTAGATTTGTCATTCGCGTCAATTCGTATCTTTGCATTGACTGTGTAATTTACTCGCACAAAAGGCATTTGGTGTAAATGCAGCATAACCAGGATGATATATTCTGAAACATATAATATCCCTACATAATTTTTTATAGCTGTGTTATTGGAAACAATGTAAAAAACGTATTCATTCCTGTTTTGATACAGATTTTCTACGTATAATGAAAAAAACAGCAAATTTTACAGAATTTTACTGTCTTTACAGAATTTTTCAAAAAAACTTTGAAATTTTCAAAAAAAGACTGCAAATTTACAAGAAAAACGGCCCCAGCTGCAAATTTTCTGTCGAAAATAATTCTGATTATGATTTTTGTCATAATCAAGCTCAGCAGCCTTATAAGAATGAATAATTAACCACGCAGTATAATAAAAATACAACAAATATATGAAAGGCACAACACAAAATCAAAGAGGCATGGTATTGATCAGTAATTTGTGTGACCCACCAGTGCAGTAGAATCTAGAATCACAAACGACAGAGCCTTTAGCAACATCACATAAAGCCCATAGCCACCACCCCATAGCTCTGTCCAAATCGTACACAAAAGATTTTGCATCATACAAATTTCTGCATCATAGCCCTTGTTGGCGAGTCAAACTTTATCTTCCTTGCGGTTGTGTTTGAAATGCCTTTAAGAGTGTTGAAATTTGCCGTCAGCCATAGCCACGGGCAAGGATCCACCCAAGGGACAAAACAAGAGGAGACGGGAAGCATCACATATAATCGTCCCTGACACATCATCACCTTCATTGTGCCTCTCAGCCAACTGTAGCTGAGGCGAAAAGGTTGCGGTACCAGCGCTGAGTCTAGTCAGTAGTCCTGTACACAGGCCCAGGAACACCATCTGTCACTCTGGTGTCAAGTGGCTCTTTCTTCAGTGATTAGCATTGCTGCTTCAGGTAGGCAATGACTAAGGCAACCATATGGTCTGTGGCACTGTGTGACCACAAGTGACCCAGATGAGATCTTCATCCCTCTGGAGTCTAGATGATGAGACGGAACGGACAGACTCGCAGCCGAGATGCAGAGTCAATTCTGATAGGTATCAAAAATTCAGACGAGACAAGATAGAAATGAAGGACGCTGATTAGTCCTTCTAAAGAAATCGTTTGCATATGTGCTGATAAAGTCCTTGACTTCAGAAAAAGTATCACTGACACTGTTTTCAAAGCTGAGAGGTTTTCAATGGTATAAACAGTGCATCAATAGCACTTCTGTTAATGATGCTCATTAGTTATTCTCTGAAAATAGCCAAAACACAGGACAAAGTCTGAATGGTTACTCATGCGGTTATGCCTGCTCGTAATTTCATTTGAAACCATTCTCGCCTTGACTTACAAATGAAAGAGTTAAAGCCAAGCTCTAGATAGTGGGCAGCGGGTAAAACAGTTTTTATTTTATTCGGACTCAGACATAAAAATGGCTGACAGCCAATGCCTCAGTGAAAGAGACCTTATAAGCTTCTTTGAGATATTACAGCTACTGTATGAACAAAGTGGACAATGTTATAGCTTAACCCACATCAGTAGCATACATAAGATAAAACTGTTATTGGAGACGATGGTAAAACATCTTATGTATTTGATCAATTCCAGGGACAAACCAGTGACAGCAATGTAGCTGTTTATGGGTTAATGAGTTCATGTAGGCTATGAGTTTTTTAAAGTGAACTGATCAGATCAGCCAAATATCCTGCACAATGATAACTTTATAATTCATCTCATAAAGGAGATTAAAGTGATAGTTCACCCATAAATGAAAGTGCTGTCATCATTTACTTAACATCTTGTCATTTCAAACCTGCATGACTTTCTTTCCTCCACAGAACACAAAAGAAGATATTTTGAAGGGTTGTGTGAAATATATAGATAAACAAGCGAATATAAATGAAACCTGCCATACTATATTATATTATTTCAAGAAAAAGATTTAAGTGACATGAATATTGATATTGATATTAATTCATTAGATGAAAGTATCATTAGTGAGATGAGTGCACGCATATATAAAAAAATGAATATATAATAATAGGGCTCATAAAATCTAGCTATTATTTTATGATGCTGTGCTTTTTGCATCCACTATAATATAATTTCCAGATGATATTAATTAACAAAGTACAAAACACAACACACAATATGTTTTCTGCTTAGCCAGCAAAGGTGTATAATCCTACATATCTTATAATATTTCATATTGTTATCTATTCTCATAGGAACTATTTAACAATTTGCATTCATGCCAGTGACGGTTAGGTTTAGGGGTGGGGTTAGGGTAGGGTAGGGTAGGTGATTCAATATAGCTTTTTTTCTAATAATTAGATTTACATCGTACAAATTCATGACTGACCTATTTGTTTTACCCTAACCAAATCTAACCCTCACAGAAACCTTTCTGCAATTTTATATTGATGGCATAATATAGTATGTTTGTTCAATCAGTTTTCCTTCTGACTCGTCCTCACAGTGTAGATGGGTCTCATGTTTGTTTATCATGGTGGACGCACGGACACTTGGTGTCAAGAGATGTTAGCTATAAAAGAAAGCATTAGCTCTAAATGACACATACATACAGTAAGCACACACACTTACACGAACACACAAAAAGTATAGCTGAAACGCTGCTTGTGCCATTCAGCTCCAAGAACTCCTGCTGGGATGTAAGAACTGGCTACTGTGTTGAGGGGGCCTTTTGCATCGAATGTAATAGCTTAAATTTACAAGCGCACAGAGACCTCCTCTTCTTAAAAAGGCTGAGAGAGTGTTCTTCATTATAGCCTTTGACAATGTAACACTGCACCAAACAGCTGACTTGCATTGGTATCCTAGTCATCATAGACATATATGGACAGGCACATTTTCTGAGGTTTTCAGTCTGGGATAAAAGGTTGTCATTTGAAACATTTTTGCGTCATTTTTCTTAATTTTTCTTCATTTCGTAATTCTTTAACCAAAGACCGAATGCATGCTATTGAAATGAGTGGTATTATATAAAGGTTTCATTGTCACTGGAATGCATCATTTGGGTTGTGTTCTAACCTCCATTACCTCTCAAAGGCATTTCCAAATTTAGGTGAAGGTGATCAATAAACCTGGAGGTTAATAAAAGACAAGGATAAGGGTCACACTTTCAAACAGAATAGAAACTAAATACTGAAAGCCTATTTGGTATTTATTCTCAAGCAAGGGTGAGGAGCAATTATTTATAATCCTGGTATAAAAATAAATCATAGATTCTCACCCTCATGTCCTTTCAAACCTGTTTTGTGTTCCACTGACAAAAGAAAGGTTAAAAATGATGGTGAGAAACTAATGACAACATGGGGATTTAATCCTTTACTCAGTACTGTCCCAAAAACAAACACACACACACACACACACACACACTACACACAAACACACACACATTTGAGCCAATGTATGATGTAGCTCATCCCTGAACTGGAATTCAGTGATTATCATACAGTAAGGATGGCATATAGCCTCATTCAAATGTAACATGACTACTTTAAATCTTAAAGCGAATAATATTGCCAGGGCTGGATCTTTGTAAGACTCCGACAAAAGATTGTAAAGACAGAGTACAATGCAATATTGTGACACATTAGATAATTGAATGCCCTAAACCACCATTATTTGGTATTAGATATCAACCAATAATCCTGAATTTGGTCATGGTTTTCTGGATTCATATAGGTTTGCATAAATGTATACTTGTTGTAAGGTCGTTGTTGGTGGTTGTGGTTGCTTCTGTGCTAGTCCGCACTGGATATAATAAAAAAGTGGACATGTAAGAGGTGATCAATTCCATTGGAGCTATTATAAATAATCAATGTGTCTTGTCTTAGAAATATCTGAGAAACACAAAACATAAAGGTTACAGGCACTACCATCTATTATATCAAAAACTAAGAATAAGATAATTTAAAATGTGTATAGGCCTATATATTCAAATTGTGAAAGGGTAAAAACAAATCGCTAAATGCGTTATTTAACAAATGCGAAAATATGCAAGCCTTCCTTGCGTCTTTGTTTGGTGGATGTGATTTTGGGTAATACTGCTAACACAAGAGGGCGTGTTTGTGTCTTTTATAGAGTCACTCGTTTCAAACTGCAACCCTGCTGTCATATCTCCTGTTGTGCATTCATCGTTGTCAGTTGGGAGATTTACAGTGTCGTTCTACATTTTTGTTTATTTAAAATAATCTTTCGTTTTTTCCCTAAAAGGGTAGCCTACGTTGTGTCAATTACTCAAAAAATGTTAAATGCTATTCTAATCTGAATTATCTGGCTAACAAAGTGACAGACTTTAACTCACAACATAAAACATAGCCTACTGTAGGCCTGGCTATATATTTTTCTCTCTGTTCCCCAGTTATATACTTTCGATGTTAAAGAGTCGGGAGATTTGACAATGTTGCGCCTGTTTGTTCAATCAATCCGTCCCTTACATTAAGATTATATTACCACGTGCCTCGCGCAGTTTAAAACGGTCATTATCTGCAATTATGTGCTGTAATTGCGTTTGGGTTGAATAGCGACAACTCTGAAATGTGCCATCGATTTCAATCGTGTTATGCACCCCTGTGAGCAACTGCCTAAATACGGATTTGCACATTTCCCTGCGATCAAACTAGTTTCTCTCTGACTTAAAAAAAACTAAGTATTTTTCATGCCGACCTGGCCACATTCCTTTCATTTTTATTAGGCTACTAAATATTTTAGTTGCTTTATAGCTACAGTGAAGCAAGATCATATCAACTAAAACTTATTATAATATAATTATATATCATGACTGAACACACGCTCACTTACAAAGTCATCTTGTCCTCATCAATCAAATAAAATGTTGCTATGAATGGAAAATTATATTACGTGGCGACCTTACGTATGTATATTCCCATTATATTTGCCTTTAGCCTACATGCTTAGGATGTAGTCCTTTATTTCCGCAAATGCTAAAATATTTTTTTAAATGTGTGAAGGAAATATGTAAAGTAAATGCAGCACAACTCATCGGCCTAGGCTCCGAACAGCTGGTCGTCTTTCCATAACCAATCAGCATCTCAAAAAGGTGACGTATGAGTGTCCTACGTCAGACCAATAGAGAGAGAAGAGCTGAAGCCGACGGAGTTTGAGAGAGGGAGAGAGATAAGGACAAGAGTGGCCCATCAATACAGTGACCAAGCACGGGAGCGCAACACACACCCCTAACTCTAATCGCAAGCATCTCGATTCCGGGAAGTCCAGCAACACGTCGAACCCTCGTCCACTGTCCCACCTTCACTGATCAAAACACGGACACTAAGGGCCTTCTCCTCCGTTTTTAAAGTGGACCTAACACCGCCTTACTTTCTTGACATGGGAGACATGGGGGATCCACTAAAAAGTAAGTTAAAAGCTGCTATTTCTATATGTGTCTTGCTGTTAAAATTAGTTAGATTGGTTGAACAATGTCTGTGTGCGAACACGGTTTGAATTTAATATTTCGTTTCGGGATTTTTTAAGTTAAAAAGTTTTAACCGATCAAAATGATCGGATGCGCAAACCGGTGTTATGGGGGCTAAAACCGATATTCCTCAGGATAAATCACTACAGAAAGAGCCTATAACGATTTCATAATCTTTATACAAATAACATATTCATGTTTACTTTACATTTTGATTATTGAAGTATTATTATTAGTTATTATTAATGTTGTTATTACGAAAGTATCTTACAAATTCCGCCAATCATTTTAAACTTTAGCAGCATCCCTTTTTCCCTTTTTCCCCTTTTAAGGTTACAGTGTCTTAAATGTTATACATGTTGCTGCAGTATGAGGCTGACAGATTAAAGGGTATTACATGGTAGGCTACACATGTATAGACTAGTGTTAAATTTCTATTTGACCGTTAAAAAGTGTTAACCTTAATTCTGTGCTTTCTCTTTCGCTCTCAGAAAAGCGTCTAATCTCACTGTGTGTCGGCTGTGGGAATCAAATTCATGACCAGTATATTTTGCGGGTGTCCCCGGACCTGGAGTGGCACGCGGCGTGTTTGAAATGTGCAGAATGTAACCAGTATCTAGACGAGTCCTGTACGTGTTTTGTCCGAGATGGAAAAACTTACTGTAAACGGGACTACATAAGGTAATGCAGATCACATTAGGTCGTGTTTTAGTTTTCGAGTGTATTGATCTGAATGACAGTAACCTCTCATTATTCATTCGTGCTGTCATTCTTTTTTTACTAGACAGCACCTATATGCTAATCTCCTGTTTGAAATGAGTCAGCAGTACAATTACACCACACTTTTTGTATAGGCCATTGAAACATGTACAATTCGAAATTGAATTGCACTATTCAAATAGTTTATTGACAACCCGGATTATGACATTGTTTTTTGCGACCGTATTATTTGAGAAATAAACATCACTGTTTAAAACATGCACGTGAGTCCACAGATTATGATGATGATCGTGATGATAATAACAATAATTAGCCTAATATTATTAAGATCATTTTATTATTGTTAATGTCTTTATTATTATGCTGTTTTTTGACGTTGTTGTATAATATTAACACACTGTAGGCCTAGTAATAATAAAAAAATAAACAAAGTTCTAAACTAAATTTTAAGTGACTATATTGTGGGATGTCTTTTATAAATTCAGTTTTTTATTTCTGTTACCAACACTATAATCATTACTAAATATATAATTATATCGAGTGTCTGTTAATTTTAGTTAGTTATTGTATTTATTATATTACTTATTATGTGAAACATTATAATACTTTTTTATTTATTTACAGGTTATACGGCATTAAATGTGCTAAGTGCAACATCGGTTTCAGCAAGAATGACTTTGTGATGAGAGCACGCTCGAAGGTTTATCATATTGAGTGTTTTAGATGTGTGGCGTGTAGTCGGCAGCTCATCCCAGGAGATGAATTCGCTCTGCGGGAAGATGGACTCTTCTGCAGGGCCGACCACGACGTAGTGGAGCGGGCAACAATGGGTGCTGGTGACCCATTAAGCCCATTACATCCAGCGAGACCTTTACAAATGGCAGGTATGCGAAGCATTCTCCTACAAGTTACAAAGCGCTGTTTGCTCAAGATTTGAACATTATTTGTCTTTTGGGATTTCTGAAGGAATTACTTAACCTAGAATTACTGATGTTAAATACGAACATATTAGTCAATGCCACAACTGTCACCTACCCACTGTTATAACCCACTGTTGTTGTGATATTTAGACTTTGATGATTAACACCCTTAAATAATAATGTTAACCGACAGTGTTTAGTTTGACAATATTACTCGTTTTATTTATCTTGTTTGACTAAATTCAGCAATTCGTGCATGCAGTGGAGTCTATCCCGCTTAGGCAACCACGCGACTGTCAGTCAGCTTGCTGATAGAAATAAGCAGGATATTCATTTGCATGTAAATGCAATAAAAAATAAATCTTAAACTGTAATTGTTTTAGACAAATTTGTGATGTGTTTTGTTTATCTGATTGAGGATTAAGGATTTTCCAGATTCCTTTAGCATAAGTGAAAGTATTATACGGCGTAATATTCATGCGCATGCTTTTGAAAATCCACATTTTAAAAACCATTGAAAAAACTAGTTTTGAGTGGTCCACATAAAAACACGTGTAATGTATAAAGTGAATTCAAATGAAGTGCGATTCGTCATTTAATACATGAATTCTGTATTTTGTGACATGCAGGATTTTTCATGACAAACTCTGTGGAATATGTGGAATGTGAAATCAAAACAAATGGAAAACAAATTAATTAATAACAATTTGCGTAATAATAATTGCAGGACAGTACACCGAAGGAACCTGATTATTTAAAATTTAGAGGTATGCACGGATTGGTTTAATTAAGCGTCGTAAAACAATCTGCGTGACGCATCGGGTCACACTCACCCTCCAAATTTACTGCATCAAGCAGGAACATAATGACTAGAAAGTATTGCTCCAGTGGCTGCATTTTAAGAAGATTAAATTATTAATTACATATGGGATGAACAGATTTAACCAAATGTATAAATGATACATTTTGAGCGATTTTCTCTTAACCTCGGGAATATAAGAAGCATATTAAATTCTTACATAGGCCTATGAAGATATACATAAAACCCTTGCGTTAAAAATAAGTCCTAACACAAACATTTGTGCTAAATTACAAAACAACTTATTTTGTAAATTATAATGATTATAATATTTATGATTGGCCTATTATTATTATTATCATCATAATTCTATATAAGATCAACTGTAGGCTATATTGGCCTTAGCGTTTACAGTAGCCCTGAGTTATCTATATCAGTTTAATCGGATATCTTAGTCTAGATTCTAAGTCGTAACACTTTCACAGTTATAACAGCAGCTTTTTGTATTTGACAATATTTTTTTCTATTTCGTTTATCTCGCAGCAGAGCCCATTTCGGCACGTCAGCCTGCGCTTCGACCGCATGTGCACAAGCAACCCGAGAAAACAACTCGCGTACGGACAGTCCTTAACGAAAAACAGCTCCATACATTGAGGACTTGTTACAATGCCAACCCTCGACCCGACGCCCTTATGAAAGAGCAGCTCGTTGAAATGACGGGTCTCAGCCCGAGAGTCATCAGGGTTTGGTTTCAAAACAAACGCTGCAAAGACAAAAAGAGGAGCATACTAATGAAACAACTTCAGCAGCAGCAACCCAACGACAAAACGGTAAGCCTGGCGTTTCTTTGGTCAATGAAGCAAATATAATGAGCTAAAAATGAAGGCAACTTCTTTCTAACAAACCAACGTTAGACTTAAGGCGCTTACCCATAGACGTACAATACTCTCTACAGTTATATTTAGAGTGCATTTGGCATTTCGTTTCATAAAAATAAAGTTTATATTTATATGGAAAGAATTCCCCTTTTATCGACCACCAATAATTTCGTGGCCATCTACAGAACATCCAGGGGATGACAGGAACTCCAATGGTGGCAACCAGTCCAGAGAGACACGACGGTGGTTTGCAGGCAAACCAAGTGGAGGTGCAGAGTTACCAACCGCCTTGGAAAGTCCTGAGTGACTTCGCACTGCAGAGTGACATCGACCAGCCTGCTTTCCAGCAACTGGTGAGTGCGCAAAACTGTGCGAAACGATAGGTTACAACCACCACAATGCCTCCAGCATCAACACAGCAACTAATACTTTCATTAATAATAATAATAATAACAATAATAATAATAACAGCAATAATAATGACAACACATTTTTGCGTGTTTTAGGTTAATTTTTCTGAAGGAGGTCCTGGCTCAAACTCCACAGGAAGCGAGGTCGCCTCGATGTCCTCGCAACTGCCAGATACACCAAACAGTATGGTAGCGAGTCCGATAGAGGCCTAGGCGAATGGATTATCTCCTGAACCAGAAGTTTAGGAATGTGAATATGCGTCGGGAAACCAATCTCAGAGAGGGGGTCGATCGTGAAGTTTCTTCCATCCCTGTTTCATATAGGGCCACTCCTGAATAAAACCCATCATCCAACTGCACGAGGCCTCTATATCGAAACAACCCTTGGTTGTATTTATACACTGTGATGACAATCATGGGATTTAAACACACTCAGCTGTACCGAGCAAGTCCAACGAGTGTCGCGAAAAGACCCTTCAGAAGTACATTACCGTTGATGAGAAGTTGCAAACTTCAGCGAAAGTGGACACAGACGGTGCACGCATTCTCATGACAATTGCTGTGCTCCGCGGCCGAGTGGACCTGGTCGGCTACACTTTTGCCAAATACTCCTTCATATCTTTTCCCACTTTTTATGACAAATCAACGGACCTCTACGGATTTAAGACGCAAATGAACGTAGTCTAATATACATTCATATAGCCTACTTTTGTGCGCAACGTGAGAAGCCTATAATGAACCCATGACTGTTTATTCTGTTTCTATTAAATAGATCGAAATGGACTATAGTTCACAAATAAGACGTAAAGAGGGTATGGCAGCCGAGGTCTACTGCGATTAGAGTTTTGTTATATGGTCTCTTTTCAAGTACAAGTACTAAAGCATTGCAACAAGGTATACCTCTCTTTTGCCACAAGCTGTGTGGGAATTTTACGTGTTCGTGTCCGTCCAAGAAAGTTTTCTTTCCCAAAGATGTGTATAGGTTTAAGTTAATATGACTGATTAGCTCTGGAGGCTTCTTTTTGTTCCTGTGTTACAAAATATTTTATTATTTATTGTCGAAAGACATGCCACTTTTGTGTACTTTTACTTGCTGAAGTAAAAAAGAGGAAAATAATATTGTCGACTCCGAATGACTCACAATATGCGTGTCCTGTCGTTTTACCGAAGAATGATGTCAACGAACAACGTCAAGTTATCACCAGGAAAATGTGATCAATAAAAATCTGACGTGTACTGTAACTAAACGGCGGGACACGAGAATGTTTAAAAAAATAATCATTTCACTTTTTTACACACCACACGTTTATGTTTGATCATTTCACCATTAGAGGTAAGACAAGAGAATAAAAACACAATTTTCTCCAATAATATGAGATTAACACCACTGCAAGCACAAAACATGAATTTTCATAAAACAAAATATCGATATAAACCTAGTTTGTCTTGTATTTCAATACTGAGAGTAACAATTGATCATCAGCTGGCCTACAGAATTAGTATATACAGAATGCACTTAGCACTCTAAAGCGTAAGCAGTTGTCTTACTACATTACACTATACAAAATCTCCCAACATTCAGGGAATCATATCAGGGTTGTCATAAAACGTTACACCAATGGTGCAATGACCTTGCCAATGCCAGACACTTTACAATTTCACTGTGCCTGCATGCCTCTTTTAAGAAACCAATTGCAGCCAATTGAGATTATTTAGACATTACTGTTTTACATAATTGAACAACCCATGCAAGAAATAAAAAAAATCCTGGAAATGGTTTAGCAACAACTGATTTGGAAATTGTTGACGCTTTTATGTTTAGGTGTTTTGTAGTGCCTCTTATGTAGTGACACCAAATTTCTTCGTTGTAGCAGTTCTCTGTTTAAAATGCCAGCTCCATTCTCCGATCCTCTACTGGTAGAAGAGGGCGGTTGGGTAGCACAAAGCTTCCTGATAGAATAGTTCCCAAAGCCGGTCGAGCCTCCCGGACTGCATTCAGCTTGTTGACTTACTGGAACAAAAGCAGCACTGTACCTGGAGGAGGCTCCATGGAACAATCACAGTCTCCTGGATGAGACCCGATTGCATTGTGAGCTGGGCAAGCAATCCCTCCCTGAGGTCCAAAGCCTGACCACAGAGTCACAACACCAGGGAGGCTGGTGAGCTCAGCCTACAACTGTTCAGCGGTGGCAACCAATGCCAGATGGTTTACGGAAATTTACTGTACATCTGCAGTATAGAAAGAATTGGAAAGACGTACATTAGCTGTTAAAATAACATTTTGAAATAATTAAATGTATGAAATCTCTTATCAGTGTTTGACCAGGGAGGATGTCCTTCTTGGCAATAGTTATTTTAACATGACTAAAACACCAGAATAGTACATTTCATTACATATAGCAGAGTAGACACTATGTACAGTATAAATAAACATTCTTACGTTCCTCAAGAATTACACGTGCTGTATGCTTGCATTCGACAGCAACCAAGTTTCTGTTCCAGTTCTTGGAAGAACAAGATGTGTCAGGAACATGGGCTCTTCTGGAGGCTTTCAGAATCTGTCAGCAGATCTAGAGAGAGAGGCGCTGGCTAAGCCTGAGCCTCTTTGGAATGTGTCGATGAAGAGGACACTCCAAGTGTAACTTGTCAGCATAGCATGTGTGAAAAAAAGAATGCTAAGAGCTATGTCGTCCTGTGAGCTGAGCTTTACAGATCCACAGGGAATCACGCTCAGGGCTGAAAAAAGCACACTCCAACGTTTCGTCCACACAAATGCTCGGGTCTCTTCACAACAGCCCCCCTGGGCAGACCTTTCATTCATTTGCAGGAGCAGAATTCACCAAAACATTCTCATTGAGATTATGATAGCACGAAGTGACACTGACATATGGAGTCGGACTTAAAGGTGAGAAATTTGGTTTGTCTTCTACAAAAAGCTCAAAGTTTGTTAGTGCTCATGGAGTTTTATTATAACCAAAATCTAGAAAAGCAAGTCAGATGGCTCACTATATGGAAACTAAAACCTCATCACCTAGTAAAAAATGAGGGAAAGCGTAAACAAGCAAGTTCTCTGAAACTTCTCACCTTCCTAAATATGATGCCTGCACAGCAAAAACACGTTCAGTTTGTAACACTGATCAGCAGATGGGTTTTATATGTAGTGTAAACCGAAAAAAAATATGTTTACAGGTTTAAAAATAAGTTATACATAATGTAAAAGTCACCTGATTTTGTCATGACATTTTCATTGTTTTTTTTATTACATCCACAGAACATCTGCCCTTGGCATGTCAAACATGGCACACACCAGGTTAGGAAGCTGGTTTTGTACTGGAGACAGAACACAAACTACAGTAGACAAAATACAGTAGAGTGTTCATAGATGTAGACAGATATTGATGAAACATTGTGTATTGATTGAAACAAGTATTGATTGTTTTGAAGTATATGGGCTACTATTTAAAGTCATAACATATTTTAGAAGGCCATCAGAAAGATATTTCTGTGGAGGGTCGTTTTAATTACAATGCAAGTTTATTTCAAGTCAAGTTCAATTTTTTGCAGTTGGTACTTATTTTCTTTTACACTAACTAACAAATTTTGTTTTTGGATTGTCAAGATAATTGTGCAGACAACAATATTTCTGATCTGTGATAGTATTGTGCATGGCAAACATGTTTTCGAGTGATTATAAAATGAATTGAGAAATGAGAATTATTATGTAAAAGCAATTTGGTACATATCTTTTATCGATTTTAAAACCACATGAATCAATAATACATTTAACAACTTAATTTTATATTAACCTATATATAATTATCATTATTTTATGTTTTATTTTATAAAAAATATTTTTCCACAATAGTTTAGTGCAGAGCATCGTATCCGTAATGAGATCCCTGCTTTAACCTTCTATAAATTCACATATAATTCTTGTCATGGCAACTCAAGGGCTCATTGAGGTGTGTGACGGGTTGGCTTACGACATGTATTTAACAGCCCACAAGCCTCACTATGATACTATCTTTGTAACCAAGGCTACACAAATCCTCTCCGGGCATCAACTAAATCAGCAAATAGTCAATTGGACTAAATGACTGCTTTATGTTTTGTTAGGTTAGAATCACGAAAGCCTGACATTACAAAGACATATTCAAACAAAAGTATACTGGCTGCAAACAAATCAAGATAAATCCCTGTTGACTTCAAAATAAAAAAATTATTCTATATGGTTAAGTTTAGGACACGCAATGGAAGTTGTTATTTTAAATTGTAGACATGCTTACAAATCTTTTACATAACGACACATTTAAAATCCCATTTAAAATAACAACCATCATAATGCAATATATTTATTTTCACCACTTCAACCACAAAAAAATATATAATTATCAATGATCCTTACTTCATTTCAACTTTTTGTTAAGATGAAAATCCCCACTTGAAAATATAGGTAAATAAGTCATATTACTCATAATGTTTAAGATTATTTACCACGCCAATATAAATCTCATGATTTGAAGCAGTTTTGATGAGAAATCGTGATAAGCAGCCTAGGAGACGTGGAAGGCCTGAACAGGTGGCAGGGCAAAGCCCTTCAGATCCAGAGAAAGATCACCGATAAAGCCCACAATGACAAGAGTCACGTTGCTCCGGTGTCAGTCTCTTTAACAGGAGACAAAACACTACGCTTCCTTAGAAATCCAATGGGATGGCTTTTCAGAAAAAAATCACATGAGTAATTGGAGGACTATAAGTCGACTATATAACGTCTGTTTTAAAAGCAGTGGAAAGACCCAATTCTACTTGGGCCTGCTTGGCTGATATCCAGGATAGATAGCACTTATAAAAAATGTATAAAGAGTACACCTTAATCATTTGTTCATGGAAGCAGTCGACTGAGACGCCATGCACTATTGCTTTGAGAGTCCATAGTCTCCCGTTTTTCCCTCACAGCCAATTTGAGTCAGATTATTATGCTTATAAAGATCAGGAGGCCCCAAGAGGAAGAAAAGGTCTCTCGATAGAAGACAGGGGCATCACAGGTGAGGATGTCTGGAAACACACAATCAGACTTATCTCCTCATATACCGTCCAATAGCTTCTGTTCTACAGATTCTGTCAATTGCGATCCCGTTTCAACCGCTTGAGAATTATTAGAATATGATTCAGGACAGGCAGTGTCTTGTGTAGGTGCGTACTGAGGGTGGCGTTTTAAAACTGAAATAACGGTGTCTTCTAACCTTACAGTCTTTTCAGCGAGAGCATAATTTATATACAGACGCAATGTATATTTAATGACTCACTTCCTTTACAAAAGCAGCATTGTTGTCTTTCTATTAAGTCCACTAATTAAAATACTCACTTAACATAAAATTCGATGGCTTTTGCTGTCATAAACATGGGAACAATAAACAATGATGCATAATTTCTCCTGTCCTTCTCATAGAAAGCAACCGGACATAAAGCTCAAATCCTGTAAATGATGCAATGTTTCACTTTCATCACAGCTTCATATTATGATTAAACGAAAACAATCATTTTAGATGGCATAATCACACGTGGTTTCTTATAAATCTTTTACATAAATGCGATTTTGTGTACAAACTGTACATGTCTAATACTGTTATAAGAATAAGAGAAGTTGGAGGCTGAGAAAACCTTTGAGATCAGATGTGAGAGGCTTGACCTAGCCCATAATTTATCTTCAGGCGAAATATTTTCATGAGGCCGTTCAGGTTGTAAGAGTGCAAGGGGTCTTAAAAACCAGCACTGTGTCAGAGACTGCAGGCACAACATCCAACCTAACATGGCCGACTATTTCCGTAACTAACCCCATTATGACTGTTTATCTTGAATTGAATGCCCACACTCCCTGTAGGAAGACCAAAAATATTGGGCTACACAGAGACATTCATTGAAGGATAATTGTCCGATGATACAGATAATTTGAGTCAATAACAGAATACAACCCCTCATCTTCCTGGATGGATCCATATAAATCATAAATAATCATCCCATCAATATTTTTGTTAGGCAACAGAGACAAGGTTCCATCCCAGATGATGTGAGTGTTTTAAGATACAAAAACAAACAAGAGTCATGATTGTTAACCAATGACAATGCTTTCGAAGTGACTTGATAGCCTGCTGGTGCACACAACCAATGAATGGTTGACCTTAACACAAGCTCACAGTGGGGGGTTAATACAGACAGAAACTCAAACCGTTGCAGGTAAAACTATTCTGAGACACCCGTAATTCATATGTGTCCGGGAAATGTGAGCAATTTAGAGCTACGCATTCAACACGTTTCAATATAAATATTTCACGACTAATAAGGCACTAATGACATGACTATGTACTACCATTGACAGAAAAAAACAATCTGCGGGAGGGCCCGATTCAAGGTCCTACGCGAGAATGCAGGCATGCCATGGGTGCCTTAATATTTAACCTGTCCACCAATAAGCCACTTTGCCCTGACTCCATCACACTGGCACTTTTACGAGTGCACATGAAAGAGATTAACGACTGCGTCGGACGGGCATCTCGCATGCAAATGATTCACCTGCACATTCCCTGCGCGACGTGTTGCCATGCTGCAAAATATGGGATGTTATTTATTTGCTTTGCAGACGCCCACACAAAGGGCAAGTTAATGTCGCAAACAGCTCTACATGTGGACCATTTAGACCGAACCGTAAGACACTTCCTTTTAACCTACACCCCGTCAGCTGCACACTGCCGCTGAATCACTGGACTATTGTGGAATCCCAGCTTGGGGAATTGAGCAGTTCACTTCTCTGATAGTGCATTAAGGAAGATTAAGCCCATATTTTCAAAGGCTAGTTCCTAGGGAGCAGTATTTTTCCGCAATCTGACAAAAAATAACTGTTCAAGGAATTAGAAAGTGTGGGCTTGTACACTCTTAAAAATAAAGGTTCTTCATGATGCATTATAGATCAATTGGGTAAATTAATAGGTAAATACATTTTTAATGATTCACCTGTTTAGATTATTATATTTACCTGTATCTTTTCATATTATACAAATAGAAACACAACGAGCAAAGCTTGCCCCCGCATTCGGTTTGTGTATGACTATCATGGTTGCTCTTATACAACACAATATAAAAACACACTTGGCCTCTTTGCTCTCCAGCGTGTATAAATCTAAGGAGCAGTGACCTTTGTCATTGCTAAACGCAAAATTTTTGGTCACATTTGCTATCAAAACACTTTGCAAACACGCAGTAAAAACAAAAACAAGCTTGACTGAAAGCCACTGAATAAGCACCTCGGCGATTATGCATATTACCCAGAGATACTGATTCCAGTCCTCTTCAGTTTATGTGACAGGTGGAGGGCAGCAGGTTCTCTGATGAGCAGCAGAGACTCTCATCACTCATCACATTTATTCAACAGTATTTGTTGAGAAAATTCCCAAATAGATGAATTCGCATAAACTCAAAAAAGAATTCTATGCTGGAAAGCAATCATATAAGCAGACAATTTCTTTTTTCTCGAGTGAGTCTATGAGATGGGTGCCTTTATGAGATTCATAAGGTGTACTTGCTAAGTATATTTTTGCAAGACTTTAAATATTCTGTTGGACAAATTAAATTTCATTGTGCCCTTTAGAGATATTGACAATAATCAGGATATGTATAAACGTGTGTAGTATTAAAGTAATAGTTCCCCCCAAAAATTCTGTCATCATATAATCACAATCTTTCTGTTTCAGACTTACTTTCTTTTGAAAACAAAAGAACATTTTAGCCCCCAGACCACCACAACTTGGAGGGGTCGACGAAGCCTCCCTTCCAAAGCGTGTACGTTTTTCTTCGGCACTCGTGAGGAAGGCTTATGCTGCTGCGTGTCAAGCCGCCTGCGCACTCCATGCCATGACCATACTGCAGTTGCACCAGGCCAAGCCGCTGAAACAACTGGGTGAGGGAAGACATGAGTTATGCAGGAACATCACACCACCACCGACTTCGCTCTTTGGGTGACTAAGGTAATGGCGCGTGCGCTGGGTCTTATTATGTCCACTCTGGTGGTCCAGGAGAGACACCTCTGCCAGAACCTTGCGCAGATGCGAGACACCGAGAAGGTACGTTTTCTCGATGCGCCCATCTCCCAAGGGGGCGGCTTGGGGATACCGTCGAGGACTTCTCAGACACCTAGTGGTGCTCACCTCCATCAAGAAGGTAGGGGATCTGCATGCACTCTCTGTGTCCTTCAAGGCCCAGGTGGTGAACTTGCAGGCCCTCCTCCCCGGGGAGGAAGACCCAATCCCTGCCGTTTTGTGTCCAGTACGAGCCCCGCGCCTCTACTTGGACCGCACGCAGATCTTCAGAAGCTCTGAGAAGCTCTTTGTCTGCTTTGGAGGAGAGCAGAAAGGGAGGGCTGTCTCCAAACAGAGGTTGGTGCACTGGATCGTGGGCGACCCATCTCAAGATCTCCCATGCCCACTTGCAGAGAGAGCTCACTCCACTCCACTGGCTCAAGGCGCCTCTCAAGATATTTGCAGATGCGGGTCAGGCTACAACTAGGGCTGGGATGGTGGCTGTGACAACCACATCACCACACCGCTGTACACATCTGAACAACGTCAACAAGTTAGTTTCCATCAACGAGTAGGACAAAGTAACGTTTTTATGGCAATCTGAATTGGATAGTCGAGGGTTTAAATAGTTTGTTTCAAATAGAATTGTTAAGGACTGTAATGGGTTAATATGCAACTGACTGAGGTTGTCACTTTTTATTTAATATTGAACATTCTTATATTATTAAAGTTGTAGTGTGCCGTTTCAATGATGGATTTGCGCATCATGGGCAGATGTTTTATCCACATTTATTTCCCATCCACTCGTCATGTGGATGCTACACACATAATAAAATAAAACAGCACTTCATCATGGATGACACATTTCAATGCGCTACGATATCATCACGATCGTTTTCTTTTTGCTGGAGTAATCAACTAGTGTGACGAGGGGTGAACGCAAACAAAACTTTTTACAGTGGACGCTCCTGCATCATATTTCACGTTTACGCACACCTTGTTCTCTGATTATCACGTTCAATGTACTTAACCGCTGTGAACTGAAGAATGCGCCAAATAACACATCCTGCCGCCATTTTCATAATAAGAGTAATTACTACAGAAGCCACAATGGTTACAAACTCGAACTCAGCTTTAAATACATTTATTTTTAGTTTTTTGTATTATATTTATATAGCTATAATGATGATAACATTAACATAATTTGGCTATGATAAATGCATAGTGAAAATCTGATATTGTGACAGTCACAACCCCACTGGCATCCCAAGCAAAACCATGATAATGTTACATTTACGTATTTGGCAGAAGTTTTTACCCAAATTTACTTAAATAGCATTATCCTATACATTTGATGCTAAGCATGTGCAACCCCCTGGGATTTAACGTACAACCTTGGCGTTGCTAGCGCTACGATCTTACCACTGAGCTACAGGAAAGCATCCTGTAGTTGACAAATGTTGTTGACAAACAGGGCGGACAGTGACATGCCATGTGGTAAGACATTTGTTCCTATGATACAAACCTTGTCTTTGAGGATTTCACGCAAATTCGTGTTTTGTCAAAACATTTTTTTTATATAAAACAAAAACATGTAAAAATACAAAGAAATAAAATAGAAATATGTTAAATATGTTTCTAAGAAAAATACCGTATTAATGTATTTATCTGGCTCCTTTTTAAACATGAATTGCTATGTGAAGGACACTCGTATTGAAGAGTAATCAGATTATTGCATTAGTAAAATTGAATGTAAAATAAAATATGTTTATTTTAAAACACCTATTTTAAAGAAAGAAAAGAAATACACAATATAAAAAATTGAGTGTAATTCTGCTCAAGATTATTGTCTGTAATTTATTCCACTTTGATCGAAAATCATCTGCTTTACTAAACTGAATCAAGCCTTGAAAAGTGCAGTCCACCATACATAGCACAGTATTCACAAACATACTACGTTTGGTGCAACCTACAAACCTGAATATTTTTCAGTTCAATGCAATAAAAATGAATACTTCCATCTGAGTGTGTATAAAGAAAATATTCATTTTTAGCTTGCTCAGGCAAGAAACATTATTGAATTTTCTATCTTTTAGTTTTTCTTTTTCCATATCTTTGGTTGCTCATGCTGCAAAATGGAAGGCGCTTGTTTGTCAAAGGGGCTGAGAGCCTTGTCCATTTTGACATTCACATTCTAGCAGTAATGATCCTAAAAGCTGCAATTAAGCTGACTGTCACATCCCGGGGAGCACGCGGGCAACAGCACAAGGCCTCGCCGTCGAGTGCTGCACATATTGCGCCTGCCCAGGATTATTCCCACAACACATCATTTTTCCAGCCCCCTCTCTTTCTCTCCTCTACCCTGTCCTTTTATTACAGCCTACATCCAGAGTGTATTTATTTTTCCATATTTTGTGGAAGAGCATTATTGTTAGAAAAGATATGCATCATTTATGCAATAAAACTCCATTTAACATTTTAAAACGTCTATAAAACATAAATCTGTTTTGCATTGAACAAAGACTTGATGTTCTAACATATTCTGTTCAATCTGAATATAAAATCCCAACAGTGATCAGATCATTCCCTGTTGATTCCCTTAAGGAGAAGAACAACAGGAATCGAGTGAAAGCAAGCGACGAGAGTGCCATGACTTATTATTTCTCTTTTTGCGTTTGATGCATGGGCCTGCTCTTTGGGGAAATGAAAAGAAAACTCTCTGTTGTAAAATCATGAAAAGAATATGGACAACACCAGGTGGCCAAATCTATCAAACCCCTGGCAGGCGCGCACGCAAGCATACACACATAAAGGGGGCAAAATCATTTTAATTAGCTGAGTGAATGTGATTTGCTGAATGCAGGGATCTAGGCGCTGCATGCATTAAAATTGGTCTAATTTTCTGCAAAAAGTCCCATCTGAGTGGACCTGGCCACAGTCAATCAAGTTAAAAGCTACGGGTGCTTAATTTGATTTACCAATATAAAATGCAAATGAGGTGATTAAGTGGAGAGGGGAGGCAGGAGTAGGAGCCTCTTTTAAACCATCAAGTTAAATGTGAACAGACATCGGACTGGCAGCAGCAAGAATGTTTTAGCATATTCGTTTGATTAGAGGTACAAAAATTGAATTAGTGTGGCTAATTGCTTGACAAATTGCACCACACTACTAAAAAGGCTACAGTGTAGACCCCTCCCTCCCTAGTGTGGAAATTTTGTCCAAATGGCCCCTATGCCAATATGTGAAAAGCATAATTAAATAAATGGAAGATGGCACAACAGTACCTTACAATAGCAAATGAGATAATGCCTGTAATTAGGCAGGACACAAGTCTACGTCCATATGCTGCGTTTCTCTTCAGCTACTCTCAGTTCCTCTTTTAGGCAAATCTAATAAGCCTCCTTAACTAGGTGAGGCTCTCCTGGGATGCTGGAGAGATGCTGGTCCGAGCTGAGGGACTGGAGCACCAATCAGAGTATGACGCAAATAGTCAATCCATGCTCTTGTTTGGAAACCTTTTGTGTTTTTGTGTGCGCTTAAGAGCAATGTATTTATGGCAGTAAACCACAATTGTCTTTAAAACAAATGTTGTTATAAAACATACTTTATGGTGCCGTGTACCCAAACACTGACCATGTGATTGGCATGCCAAGTACTATCCAAAAATCTGATTGGCTGGCTCGAGTCTGGAAATGCTCATTGCAGATGAAACATTTAAGGAGGAATTTGCTTAAAGTGATAGTTCACCCAAAATTAAAAATTCTGTTATCATTTACTCACCCTTGTCATTTCAAACCTCTATAACTTTCTTTCTTCCACAGAACACACCATATATTTTTAAGAATGTTAACTGGCCCCCATTCACTTGCATTGGTTTTGTGTCGATACAATAGAAGTGAATGGGTCCAGCGACTTTCTTCAAAATATCTTCTTTTGTGTGCTGCGTAAGAAAGAAAGTCATAAAGGTTTCAGTTGAAAAGAAGGCAAGTAAATGATGACAGAATTTTCATTTTTGGGTGAACCGTCACATTAAATCTTTGTATTAGCATTTATTTGGAAGTAAACAATATCCGCAAGAAAAACTTCCGAATTTTATTTAGTTGTAGAGCGATAAAATAGTAAAATTTTTGATGCACACAAATTCATCTCTTAAGCATTCTGACTGATTGTGTCAGTTGACACTGTTGTGATATCAAATTGCTGCTTTTCCCAAGATCATCACACTAATTTATAACATCACTTTAAACTTATATATTTATGTTATTATTCATATAAGTCCAGTTTAATTACTCATTAAATGATTTTTTTTAATTGCAGTAAGCCACTATCACTCACTGCAAGTTATAAGTGGGAACCATCAGCTAAATATAAATATTGTAATCAAATACCACAGCTACAATACAACAACAATAGCACGATAATGGAAGACATCACCTTTAAAAACTCTTTGCTGAGAGCATCAATATAGAGTGCTTTCATGACGTGTCATAAATCCGAAAGTCGGTCCATGTTGGAGGCACTGAACATAAACAATGCTATTGAACTGAATGAAAATCGCACATTTTGCTGGCGGGAAAACGATTCTTCTTTAGAAATAACTGTGAAAATAAAGCTCTTTGGTGCAGAATCGCTATGGCCATATACTGTAACATCACGTGCTGTAGTCCGCAGTATTTAACGTTACTGTATGTAATTGAAAACTATGGATGTAGACACGCACACACGCACACACACCCACACACACACACACACAAACAAGCTGTTTACTTGACCACTTCAGCTGAACCATCAAATATTTCATTTGTTTATTCATGTCACAGACACCTGTGGCCTGGATCACAAAATCGGTTTGGGTTTTTTTCCAGGTAAGTTTGCATTTAGTGTGAGCATACTCTGAGTTTTTGGGCTCAAGAAGGTGGATTGGTTTTGACGCGATGTCAACTTAGGCTACACGGCTTACTTGTTCCAGAGCCGATTTTCTTGAGGGCTACGTTCAGCCCGACAAAATGTTGCAAAGTGTTTTTTAAACAGAAACGGTGATGCAGTTTAACCCATTCAAACGGAAAACATGCAACCATTAGGCAAAAAACTTAACGGCTCATGCTAACGGCCTATCTTCACCAGAACGCAGAAAAGTAGCCCGGATGCTAGTTTTTTAATGGATGTCAATTCAATTGGAAGTATTACAGAACCTCCCATCTCTTTATTAAGATTATCTCTGGGTTGAACAACCCTTTGTGATGACGCAAGAGTTGCAACTACGGCAGCTGAGAAGGCCATTCTTTGTGTTCTTTTTGAAGAATTTTCAGAGCCTGATGAAATCGGTATAAATTTTTGACACACCCACCAAACAAGACAAAACGTATCTCAAACCCTGTAGTAAACCGCTTCCAGGAAACGTGCCCCAGGGTTAGAGCAGAGATACTCTTATTATAGAGATGGGAGGGTCTGCAGTACGGAAGCATACATATTATCTTTAGATATTTTTGTACAATTGTATAAACAATTGAAATTCAGTTGATTCTGTATTTATATAGTCAGTAACCTTCACAGCAGCAGTGTCTAATCCTGCCCTGAAAATGTGTTTCATTTCATGACAATTGTTTTTATAATGATCTCTTCATCTTCAACAGAAAAGTGAATCACGTCAGTCAAACTGCTTTCCATGTTCCGTGTGATTGGCTGTTTGCCGCACCTGTCACACTTTCAGGTGCAACTCTACATCAAACAAAAGAAAGTATATACCAAGCGTTGTGCTACAGCTGAACCTGATCTTAACCCGGTTGGGTTTGTCTGGTTTCAACTCTAAACGTACTCTGCAACTCAGTGTTTGTTCACCTCGCTTCGTGATACAGGCCACTGATGGTAGTTCAAACATCTGCATTTTACCTGTCCATCCGGTTTTCTTTCCACCTCTGCATCGCTTTCAATTTCTTAGCAGCGGATTGAAATCAGCGTATTGCTGTCTCCACGTGCTCTCCGAATCTTGATGTCGCATTTCCAACTGGGAAATTGGAAAATAATTTTTTTACCCAAGTGTTTTTTTTTTCCCATGATTTATTAGTTTTCCCGCAATATCTTCGTTGTATTGTCGTTAAATGAGTACATAAATATGTGAATAATCATTTGAAGCATACTGTGTGTTTAATACACTGCGAAAATAGCTTGTATTTCACCAATATTCCAGAATAATCAGCAAACGGACTACATAAAAGTGCTGTATAACTATATAAGATGTACTCTTAAAAGCTTTTACCTTATATCATTTTCCCAAGACACACGTAAGCATGAATATGGCGTCTTCCATTTTTCTGACAACAAAGCACCCGAACACAACCAGCTCAGAATCAAGATACTGCAATTATTCACTTATCCAAAGTCATTTACAGTCATGAACTGATTTTGGGACAGCAAGAAAAACTCTATTTGTTTTCTTATACTTTATAGACCCACTTTCTATAAAAAAGCACAATACCCTTCTATAATATATAAATATCTATGTTTAATCAGAGTCTAGAGCGCATCATATCATATGGAGAATATCCTAAACGATTTTTAGATTTCAAATTAAATATGGTGGTACTACTCCAAAAATAACAAAACATATTCGTCATTGTTGTTTTAGGAACGTAAAAAATAAAGATAATTTTGCCAGCCTTGGGTTTTGACGGCAGTGTGGGTTGTACAATTATACTCTGTTGTCATTGATGGCAACCCTCCATCTTGCGGGAGATAATTATGGTGTTGGGAAGACGCATGGAGTGGAGATGATATCACCTAAATAGGTAGATATTGAAAGAACCCTGTCAGAGATAATGAAATGTTGAATAGTGTTTTATCACTCAACGCTGAAGAGGACCATGGCACTAAATAACAAATTCACAGTATAAACTGTGACAACTCAGGCCTTGTTTGATGTAAACAATATGCTCCGTTTTGACTGACCGGCAGCGGGTAAATTCCTGCTCAGGTTCATCTGGGATAACATCAATGTCAACATCAAAATTACACATGAATTCACTTTTAACATAACGTTCAGAATTCTTATTTTGGCATTACTTTTTTTAAAACAAAAACGTCTTGATGTACGGAGTATACCAAAGAAAACAGCGGTAAAATTTAAGACTGGCTAACAAGACACAGGACTCAGTGCTGAGGATCTCAGCTCTTGGTCAAAATAGAAAAGAAATTATGCCTGTACTTTTATCTTAATAGAGATAAAGATTTGCCTGCTGAGACATAACTGCAGGTGAATGCCATCGTCTTATTGGTTTGACATTAAGGAACGCAATGACTCAAGTTGAGGTAAAATAAGATGACACAACGTCTCTCTCTAGTCATAAAATGTGTAGAGCATATTTAAATCTATAACTGCCAACATACAACTACTGTGCCCCCCAATATATCCCTAAAACAAAACATTGGATGTGACAACATTTTACGTCTTTGTTGCTCTGTTGAGGATAATTTTGTTTACTATATACTATAGACTATAGTCTAAAGTCGTTTGACTTCTAGATTTGAGGGCCACACAGAAGTAGAATACTTACTGTGGAGAGAGGGCTCTTGTATATACGTTAGGGTCTTGTCTTTAGCTGCCGTACTGAAGGGGCTGTGTTTAGAATATTGATAGCCACCACACTGAGAGATTGCAGGCCTCTTGTCAACAACTGACTGACATGAGCTGTTAACTGCTATTTTCAGCCCCTGGCTTTTCACCATGGCATTCTTGTCAGAAGACCACAGAAAATCCTGTGTTTGTTCTCATCTGTCTCCTCTAGAGGTAATCCTTTCTTTCTCTCTGTGTATTCTTGTATTGATGCAGTGAGCTCACCTTTCAGGAAAACCACACGGGTCTTTCTATTCAATGCAGCGTATTTTCACTGTATAGAACTGGTGAGAACTTTATGATTTTTATAACACATAAAAGAAAATTCTATACAGTAAAACAGTTAATAGATGTACAAAATGTCTGTCTGGGACCGTTCACTGTGCAGCACGTTTTTTTTTGCCATCATTAGCTTTCAATGGTTTTGTGTAGAAAGGTAGGGATGCTTTTGAAAAGATGACAGGGCACAATAGCCGCATCTTTCAGCACTGTCAGGGTATCGATTAAAATCAGACGATAAGACGCTTTGGGTTTGGACCCAAGGGTGCAGATCACCTAATGTATAAATAAAAAGACAGACTTTCCAGATTTACATTGTCCCTTGTTACATGACCCCAATGTTTAGTAACATTGTAAATATGCTTTAAACACCATTACAAACCCTTGCAGTCTACAAGCATACATTTAGGATGGCTTGGTTTGAAAGTAATTAAAATTACTGGTTTCATAGTATTCTGTTTGTATCTAGTATGGGTTGAATGAAAGGTGCATGGCTGGAATGAGTAATGGTTGTGTGTAAAACAAGGCGAATTTGAAAAAATCTTATAGGATTAGCCTGTTCCAGAAAAAAATGATATAACATCATTTTTATAAAGTGCACCTACAGTGATAAAAATCATGCACATACTCAATTGGTCTGTATTCCCCATGTTTATTGCATCTCTCCTTGAACAAAATGCTTTGTTCCTGTCTCATTTCCAGGTGGCCACTCTGCTTGCCTCTGCTCGCCACAAAATTAGACTACTTGTATTTTTAACATATAGGCATTCACGTTGATAACCACAACGCTGTGCCCTTGGGTCGAGAATAATTCTTGTTATTGTAACCGTCAATTACATTGTATATTACCTGAAATCTGACTGGCTACTTTTTAATGGAAATAGATGGGAGCTTTTATTGAAGCAACAATTTGCTGTTAAAATTGCGATGAATAAAAAGTGAGTTCAACTAAGCCCAGGTACAAAAAGTAAATCGAAAAAATTCTGACAACACTTGAATGTCTGTTGAACATGATATATCAAGTGCTGCAGACTCAAGCACTGGTTTATGGATGATTTTGGGGCAGAACGGAGACATAACATGCTTGGATTAAAAATGTGCAGAAGATTTGTATAATATATTTTCTTTGGCCAGGTAATAAAGCCAACTTTAAACAGTGTAATATATTGTATACAGTGTATATATCATTAGGACTGAACAGGAATTTATAATTAAAACAAAATAATATGTAAATTCAGATGTTTTGCTAACTTTTGCCAAATGATAACCCATCCATGTCAAGAAACCTGCACATGCAAAAATACATATAGATTTGTTATGCACAGTATGTTGTGTATTGTACAGTATTTAAACACATCAAAGTTATTTAAATAAATTAATAATTCGTTTTTTTGTCCTGCAGTTAAATGTAAAGATGCAAAGCTCTTCCTTTAGTTTTTTGATAAAACATTAGTTTTACTGCCCCTATTAGTGTTGTGTGAAGGAGGATAGGTTATGACAGAAACCAGCTTAAGTACTAAAGTATATAGAAGCAAAACATGGGCATTTTAGCATCCTTTTTCTTTTGCATTGATATTTAAGAAATGTACATGATGTTTAATGTTTGTCATGCACAGTACAAGATGCTATTCCAGTGCTATATTCATGCAACTCTAATACAAATCTTTGTGCTTTTTGTTGTTTGTATTTAAATAATTATAATGATTTTATTCAACTCTATCTTTTTACATTTATTTGCTTTATACAGTACCCTTAAACACACCACCTACAGATTGTACAAACGCACAGCGCGGTACAATTAGAGAAAGTGTGTCAAGGAAGCAAGTTTAACCCCAGTTCTTAGCAGTATCCAGCCATTCTTCAACTCAAGGTGACAGATAAAAGAAAGAGATACTTGGAGTCGTGATGAGACACATAAGCCGGGTGCATGGGATCGACTTCTAGGCAGATGAAACCCTGTCACACATCTGCATACAATGGTAGGGGAAAGAATGCTATCATCTCATCGACAGCATCGTGTTTAATCAACAAACAATTAAAATTGAATGGGATTTATACCCCAAGGCACCAATTGTATTGTCTACCATAAAAAGCTATAGCTGTTGCAGGCCAACAACTTGTTGACAATTTTAAATATACAAACATGTTTTCTGACAAGATTGATTTGCATAGCAGACAACATTTGGTTGTCCTTTAAAGATTGTCTAGTCCTCATTAAATCCTGTAAGAAATATTTCAATACAACTAGTTTTAAACGGTAAATAAACTGTATATGCACATAGTTTGAAGAATGTAAGAATGTAAAGAATTAATATTGAATACAAAAGGTGTTCGTTTGAGTTAATTTGGTCCATTTATTTAATTATTATTTATTTATTTATTTATATTGTTATTGAGTTTTAGGCCTATGGCGGTAATGCTGAGATAATTCTGCATTGTTCTCATAAAACACTCCAAGAGTCTTGGTTTCATGTTTTGTTTGAGTTATTTTCTTTATTCAAAAGCTTATTTTGTCATATCATCATAAAGATTCTCACATCACTGTCACTGTCTACTCACACTAAAATAATGTATTACTTATAGTACTCCATCACAAAGTATTGGCCGTGTAATGGTTTACATTTTTGGGGAGCTGTAGTATAATGTTAACAATGCGTTAAATTATTTTATTTTACACGAATTCTAATTCAGTTAATGACAAGCAGATAGCAAACAGGATGGCAATTTTTACAAAAAGATTGATTAACTGGTTCTATTACTTGTTTTAAGGTAGAAATATTGTTTTGTGGACCCTGTTAATATTCATATTCGAATTTGGCAAGTGCTTTACTCCATAGAGACTTTCAGAACTTTATAAGCATGTTAACACCTTTGCGCTGTTAACACTGTGCTCTACCAATTGAGCTACAGTAACATAAACTTAATTTACTAAATTATGAACTTACTTCCACAAACATTAAGAACTGCCCGTGACAGTTTGCAAAAACATGAATGCTACTAACCCAGTGAGTGTGAGTTTCCTCTGTATCACATTATGATCTTATAAGTTACAAAAATAGTTATGTATAGTTTGACATCATATGGAAATCTAGGCCATTTGTTTTACTCACAGGGAGGTACAGTACCGATGGCCAACAAATGAATGTGAAACTGTTCTCGTAAACCGCTTATAGTTATTAAGTTATTACAGTGATTATTATTTAATAACAGCAAATCCAGATTAATCGCTTGCTCATTCCTCACTATGAAATTCTACAGTTTTTTGTAACTACTGTTCTCTTTATCATCATAAACATGAATTAGAAAAGAAATTCACCTTCAAAGCTTTTGTCAGACGTCTGAAAATATTACTGTGTGTATATTAGCAGCTGTCATTGTGTATTATGTAGCTGTATGCTAGTCCAGACCCTTTTTATGTTGATAACATTTCCTGACAATACAGGGGTCAAAACAGGCATCACAGTTCACACAAAATAAAAAAGATGTAGGAGAGACCAATAGTTTACCCAGCTTAATCCTCAACATAAACAAATGGAGTGGATGGAGGTATAAGATGTGTAACCAATTTGTAAGGGAAACCTCTGTGTGTCTCCTCAAGCAATTAACAGTGACACGCAGAAGTGACATTACATTTCAATCTTTCAGTCTACTTTGCAACCCATGAACTCCCCGAATTTATGGAAAGTCTTATAGGCATCCCCAGGTTAAAATGTTTTATTTTTAATTTTTGTTTCTGGCAGGGGTTTGTGCAATATGCAATGTATTCGAATTAAAAAATATATTATTCAATCAAAATATGCATATACTATTAATTAAAAGCTTGCAAAAAAGATCATGTTACATGCATTTAGTTGTTTTGAAAGGGTTAAAAAAGTAACAATTGCAATGAAAAAGCCTAAATGTATAATAAGGTTAGGATTACAAAAACTAACATGAAATAGATACATACAATATGAAGACATGAAAACATTACCAAAAACATTTTTAGTAAAAACTTTCTCTTATTAAGGTTTATTAATCTACATGTTTCACTAAAGTTAGCTGCATGGCAAGCAAAAAGTAAAATTACATTTTTTTTACGGCGCATTTTGACCCTAAAAATATTCACATGCAATATTGTAAAATACATTATCCTATTTAGTCAATTTAATCATATTTTTTATAATTTTCTTTACTAAAAATATCCAAAATCCATCAAATTGCTTAATTCAAGCACTCAACCCAACACCTTCACTTAGTACTGCAGAAGCCAATCTACATTCTTCAATGTAAAGACTTCTGATGCTGAATTCTTTGTCACTCTTGAGGTTGAGTGTCAGACCCAATGGAGCTAGGTCTTTTATCTGTTCTTATGGGTGCATCTCTGTTCACCCCCAACGTATCATGTTTAAAGCAACGTACAGTATAGGGTGGGGTGGCGAAGAAAAGGTGTTTTCTTTTCAAGCGCGAATAGAGCTCGAGTGATGAGAATTCATTGTGTAATTATTTTCATACATTGTTTACATGTAGGGTATTAAAACATAGATGTTTTTCTCTGGATGGATTTGTATAAACATTTAGTTTACATAATATTATTTATGGAATAGAGCACTGTGAAACAATAGTCGCTCTTTATTGTGAGGCTATCATTTTTTGTGTGTTTTTATACTTGAAACATATATAATAATATAAATAAAAAATTTACGAAAGGTGGTTTTAATGACAAAATGAAGACTATCAGAGTACAACTTAAAAGCGACAACAGGTTCCCTCAAGGACAATTTGACATCAGTTGTGCTAGTTATGAGCATTGATACACAATACTTGGCCAGTCATAGAGTGAATGGCATTACATTGTTGCGCAAATTACGCAGTAAATTACCAATAATTTGATGATCTTTCCGCTTCCGTAAGCAAAAAGTCATTTCAACTTGTGTCAATGCCGAACGTAACAGGATACAGAGAATTCCTCCGAACCCAGTAATACAGTCTTGACATGTACTTGATAAATGTTGAGAAATACATATTGGTTATGATTCATCATTCCATTGTACTATCACATCAGTTTCTGCTGCACAGAACGAATACATCTTACATGCAAAACTATGCATCTGTTAAATTCGTTTTAGGAATACCACGTAAAAGTTTATAACCACCTGTAAGTTTGGTTTAGTTAGTAGTTCGTCGTTGACTGGTGTTAGTGACCCACCCCCCAGTCATGCACTCTTTTCATAGTCAGGTGGCTGAGAGAGAAACAGTATATCAGCCTCATAACCCACAAGAGGCTTGAATTGGGGACAAGACAGCTGTGAAAGAACAGATTCCATGGAACATCCTGTATTCCGATACACTGCGGAAGTAGAAGAATAACCCTGATGTGGGAATAAAAAATGTTGGCCTACAGTAACCTTCACCTTTCTTAATCTGAGACTCATGCGTATTGTCTGAGCGGTATCACCTTTGCTGTTTTTCCCATAGTGGCAAGTTGACCTGTGTGCATCTGTTTAATGTTTGTTTCTGCTGATCATCTGCCACTCACTGGTTATCACTACACCTCTATCACCAAACAGGTGATAAAACTGACTACTGTCCAGTCTGGGAATGAAGGACAGTAGTAGAAAATAGAGTATCAACCGTACTGTAGACAGTGGAATCAGATAGAACGTCCCAGGACAATGATTTATCCCTTTGTAATACTGTAGCATGTCCAAAAGGCGTGAAGTTGAATATTTATAGTAATGATACTTGTATTCAAGAGCAGATATTTGTATATCCATCACATTTGTATTTTGAAGGAACTTTTTACAAAGCAACTCCAGTTTTACATTTTATCAGCCCATGCATTTTCTGGCATTGAACGAGTTGCTAGTGCCATGTTTCATCGGTTAAACTAGAGGAACACTTTTCTCTTAATAGATGTTCTAAATATTAATGCTTTTGTCTTTCTTTGTAGTGAAGTGTTAATGCTGAGGCAAAAGAGCCACGAGAGGCAGAACATTACACCGATTTTAACAAGAATTGTAGACGAGCAACATACAACTTATATTTACTTTATGAACATTGTGTCGCTCATTGAATCAGAATTTAGAGTCAAAACAGTATACAGTAAACAGCATGTACTTCGAAAAAAAGAAATTGCAAAAGTAAAAAGGGTTTTAAGGCTGAGCTGTCAATCCTCTGTTGACATAAATACACAAGTATGACATTGTTTACTTTATGAAATCACATTATAGTAACCAATCAATATTTCATATTCCCGATTCAACATTAATCTGATATCACTTTTGTAAATATTTAATACATTTAACATATTAACAGCATCTTAATATTTTAAGCATCTTCAACAACTGACATCACCATTATCTCAGTACCTCAACCTAGCACACCTGTCCGATATTCATTACGCACAAGTTATTGTAATGGAAAGTAAAATGCTCTGTCTTTAATATTGTAAGCATCTAAAAAATAAGAACGTTTTTGACTTTGTTCTGCTACGATTAGACATGATGTCATTGGTCATCTATCAATGCTTTTAAGTAAGTGACCCTATTTCAGATTTAGACACAATCTACGCAACGACACATTCTGGAGGAGACCTTAGCGGTTTTATAAAGTTTCCTCAATCCGCTATGTCAAAAAACCCACCTAGCACCTTTAAATGTCAAATCATGCCAAGAAATCTGCCTGCCGCGTTATCGTCTGTGACCAGTCCAACGCACCTGTCACCTCATCCTACCGTAAGGGCAACCGCATCACTCGAGCCAGAAAAGTAAATCAGCTTGGCTTACCTTTTAACAACAAACACATGTACGGTTTTGTCAATGGAGCAGCTCAAGAAACAAGTCTTTGCCCGCAAGGTGCTAAAAGTGAACCTTAGAAGAGCTGTAACAATAAGCTCATCTGAAATCACTTTAGTTCAAGCGGCACCTTTATCCTTATCAAAGAATCTTTCATAAACACCACAATGCCCGTTCCGCACCTGTTTGATGTTTCTCCTCCTCCGCCTGATTTTTCCACCCAGCCCACCATAGACAATACTAAAGGTGCACCCCTCAGGTGTGCTGGCCTCAATGATTTCTTCTCTTTTTTTTTCGCAGGGAGAGAGAAGCCACCCCATTCACTCCCTCACACGAACTGCTCAACTTTGTGTGGACTCTGTTTCTGTCCACTGAGGGGGTAACTGAGATGGGGGCAACAGAAAGTGGCTTTAGAATACACGTTTGAAAGAGGACAGCTTTAGTCTGAATGGAAAGTCTATGCGCTTTGTTGTTTAAATGAGCGCTGTCTGTTGCCGTTGCCACACTGTTCGGCTGGGAGAGAGGAGTATAAAGTAGGTTGGCTATTTAGCGTCAATGGACAGTCCTCATGAGGAGATTGGCTTTTGTTGCACGGGACAAATGCAGAGTCATGCTTCACATTGAACGTTCATTACTGTTTTACCATCTTCTTTAACCATGATGATGTATCTTTTCACTGTTTAGAGTTTGACACAGGGTATAATATTACACAATGCACAATATGCATATTTCAATATAAAATATAATAATTCACTACAGCTAGTTATGAAGCATGCATACACTATTTTTGAGTGGTTCACCCAAAAAGGCTATTGAATCTTTCATATTTTCCCCAAACTCTTGTTCTCATTTACTTTTAGTGTAAAGAAGAAAATCTGGCTGACCATTCTGCCAAATACCTCATTATCCAAGCCGGAATGTGAAATTTGTTTTCATGTATGGGTGCTGCGTCCCTTTAAATTTGGTCAAAGAATCTAAAGGGTACTTTAAACAGAGATTTGTAAGCACAGGTCATTAATAGCTCTTTGTTGTCATCTCTTCTCTAGGCCCTTTTTCATAAGTGCTGATGTATCCTGTCAAAGGGCAACACATTGTGCAAGCTGATTGGTACTTTTCATCAGTCTGGTCCCGGTTGAAATTAGGTCAGAATGGCACATTGTGAACACAGACATTATGGGTAAGCAAATGTACCCCTTCCCCTTTCCATCGTTTTTGCACACAAGGCTCCATAGACGTTTTATTTCACCTCCAAGTGTATTTCCACCTGGTCATCAGCACGTTGTAGATTGTTTTTGCTTTCCAGCAGCTTCTTTGGGTGTTTTCCTGAAGTGCTGGTCCTTCTTTTGTGTCCGCAGACTATTTAGCAGTGCCTCCTGCGAGAGCTCATTGTGTCTTTAGCCACCTGGAAGCAAATTGAAAACGAGATGAATTTATGCTTTCATTTCTTCCTCCATTTGTTTCCATCAGAGCAGCTGAACCAGACCCACTTAGCCCTGTTCATCTCGGATATGAAAGGCAAGCAGTGTCCTGTATTTGAAAATGTCACAAAAAGCATGAGCTGCGGGCTGTCATTGTTGTGCTCTTCTGTTAACCAGCCTGTGCTGTATATCGGTGGTTGTCTGTCATTGAAGATTTTTTTATGTTAGGCAGCCTGATTCCTGACCATAAAAGACATCACAGCTTGGACCCGTCACACAGTTTGGAGGAAATAACCCTGAAGCACGAGATTCATAAACAAACACAGAACGACATTCCCCGGGGCTTTGTTGAAAAGAGGCAGCATTGTGTCTTTCAATCGACAAGACTTTAGGAAAGTAAGATGCAAGATATGGGGGTGAGAGGTTAATTAAGAAACAAATGACATTCTCTATACCTCGCTGAACAGTTGGCTTCTTTCAAGAGGAGTTACTTCACAAGCGTTACCCAAGAGATTATCCTGACCTCATGGTCATGACTAGTAGTGTCTACAATCAACCCTTTTGCCGTCATCACCTGCACTAAAGCCCCCAGCAGGAGACCTTGGACTTTTGTCGCTGTGGGGTTATTGTATTTCTAATGAAGTGGTAGTCATGTAGCTGTGCCGCTCAGGTGTAAATTACATTTATAAGTTGTCGATTATTACGCAGTCGATTATGCTGTTAATTACAAAATTCATCTTGTACCTCATCTAGATTGGATCGAATCATTTATTTATTCATTCATTTCTGCAGTAGTCTGCAAGAAAGCTTTTCCGTCTAACTGTGCACAGCCTTATCAAAATGATTGAGAGCACATGCTTATAGAAATAATAGAAATGTGGCGTTTTTGTTGTGCTTATTATTTACAAATCAAGTGCATCTCACATTTAAGGAATGGACACAAGTAATGGCTGGTAATTGAATAGGTATTACGGTCTCACATCTTTCACGGTGGAGCATCCATTCTAATACGGAGCAAGGCGGTTTAGATTAAAGCATCTTTCAAATGCATTAATGTAATGGCTATCACTATACCATTCACCCCATCATTAACTGTGAGTTACTGTCCTCAGAGGTACAGTTCCTTCAGTGCCATCCTTGATTGTATGAATCTTCTGTCCTCTATCATATCAAGTTTCAGACCAGAATAAAGAACCAGGAGACTGTTGTGGTGGGACTGAAAGAACCACATCTCTCTTCGGCTTATTATGTGTTGCGGAGGCCGATGCTTCTTTTGACCTAATTATATGATGTAAACGTTGTCTAAATGTTTGGCCATGCACTTGGCTCCGTGGGCCTTGGGCTTCTTTTAGTAAAGCTGTATGAGATTCAAATCATCTTTCTGTGTGACTGTGAAACACTCCCGTTATATTGCTGTTTTTATGATAAGTACAGCTATGGCCGTCAAAGAATAGGTAGCTGGTCAATTGCTGTGGATTATTCATGATAAAGTGCAGTGTTTACTAAAAGTAACAAAGCAGTAACCTTATTCAGCTACATTCTATACTAATCAGCTTTGACTATTAACAATAGTGCTGAGGCTCTTGTAACTTATGATGAATCTTATGACCGTCTGCTTCATCTTAAAGGCTATTAATCCTATTAATGTAACACTTTCTCCCATCAACTCTGCTTTATTTTATTGATTTGTATGTAGTATACAGTTGGGTAATGTTTAATGTTATAAAATGATTGCTAGGTGATATCACAGACCAATTCTTATCCTTCTTCTATCTCAGTAAAGTGATCTGATTCAGCGTTTTGGCAGATGGCCAGTATAAAACATTGAAGGTTTCCCTTACCATATCCCCTCAGGAAGGAAAGCTATGATTTCATAGCCTCAGATTACCCACGCGGGCTTGGTAATTGTTTGTCTGTGGTAAAATCGTAATGTCATGATGTAACTGACACGTAACGAGACATTGCATTTTGGGAAAGATAAATAAAACTGAATTAGCTTAAAAATACTACTTAATCTATAAATGAGTGGTTAGCGTGCTTAATCCATAGAATTTGATATGTTAGTATTTGCCTATCTAAGCAAAGCAAGCTATTATCATTAGCCAATAAATCTGGAAGTAGAGTTTCTACTGTCAAGCTCTCCAAGAAACTAGGATTTGTTTTACAAACTGTTCATGTTACATGGTTTGAGAATCCAAATAATGACTTAAAACATTATTTTTAATTACAAATAGACTATTCCTGAATTAAATATGTACTGCAGATTTAGAATATGAAAAGAGACCCTTTTGGTTTAATCGAAATGTTTATAAAAAAGTGTATTAAAGCCTACTCACCCTGTTCAGTTAACTTCCATGAAACACACTAAATTTTAACGAATGTTTAACTACAATGAAAGGGAACAGCGAGTGGGGCTTTTAAACATCTGTTTAAATCAGTCTGTTCTACATTGAAACAACATAAGGGTGAATAAATGATGGCAGAATTGTCAGCGTTTCAGATACATTTGCATTGAAGCAATTGTGAAGATGTTGGAAGAGAAACCGTAAAAGTGGTATTTCAAAAGAATTAGTCAACCATTAATAGATCTCAATTAAAAAATGGATAAAAGACACAATAGGCCAGGCACAGTATACCAGGCAATCTTTGTATGACTCTTTGAACAGTAACACTATCTTAACTGCATCTTTTAGAAAAAATACCATATTTTTTATATAGTTTGGCAGTTATTTTATATTTGTTAATAATAAAATGTTATTAGTAAGACAATGTGTTGCAAAATCAAGAATTAAAAGTGTCAAGTCGTTTACCTATGCACTGAAGAATATGCTCCTACAATTGTTGTAGCTGTTTTTACTAAAGGGCATTTGTGCTATTATGCTAATGCACCGAAATATGTATAATTGAACGAATCTGTAAATGTACGCATTCAGTTGCATTTACATAATACAGTTGCCTTTATAATTTCTTCTATTACTATAGTCACTAATGTTTCTTACAGTAAATTTTAACAGTATTTTCATGCTATTTAATGTTGAAATACAAGGATACTTGTACTGTACATGCACTGGTCCGTTGTAAAAATGATAGTCAATATACTATAAATTGCAATAATCTTATGAGCATAAGCTATGTTAGAAACATTTATTGTGCAAAATTATTGCAAGACACCAATGAATGACAAAGAATGATGTCACGTCACAAAAACTCAGGAAACAGCGCAGCCCCCGTACTGGACACAACATAACAAAGTGGGTAACGTGAGAGTCTCCAGGCCTGAGCTGTAGGCAATAAGTGGACACAGAGAATGCTTGTAGGTCCCCTACCCTCTTGATAGAGGTGAGCGCCACCAGGTGAGCCGTCTTCATTGAGAGGTGAGAAAGAGTGGCGTCTCTCAGGTCGCTCAAAAGGGGGCCTTTGAAAGCTCGCCAGGACCACATTGAGGTCCCAAGAGGGTAAGGAGCGTGGACAAGGCAGATTCACCCTTCTAGCTCCCCTTAGGAACCTAATGATCAGGTCGTCTTGCCCCAGAGACTTACCACCGACTGGTTCGTGATGAGCGGCAATGGTGGCTACATTCACTTTCAGTGTGGAAGGGGAGAGATTGCTCTCGAGTCTCTCTTGCAGGAAGGACAACACGCCTCCGATCGAGCAGCTCCACATGTCTTCTCCTTGAGAAGAGCACTAGGAAGAGAAGAGGCCCCACTTAAATGCGTACAGCCGCCTAGTGACAGGGTCCCTAGCCTGAGTGATGGTCTCAACCAACGGAGGAGAAAGGACCCTCTGGATTTCCACGTCCCATCCAGGAGCCAGACATGGAGGTTCCAGAGGTCTGGTCTCGGATGCCACAACGGACCTTCCCCTGCAAAAGAAGGTCCTTCGTCAGGGGAATCGACCAGGGGGAAGTTGACATCAAGAGCATTAGCTCTGAGAACCAATTCCTGATGGGCCAGTATGGCGCAACTAGTAGCAATTGATTCTCCTCTCACCTGACCTTGCACAGGACCGGTCCAATGAGGCTCACTGGGGGGAAGGCATACTTCCGTTTGTCCGGCAGCCAGCTGTGCACCAGAGCATCTATGCCGAGGGGGGCCTTGGTCAGGGAGTACCATAGCGGGCAATGGGTGGTGTCCAGGGAGGCGAACAGGTCTACCTGTGCCTCCCCGAACTGCACCCAAATGAGCTGGACTGCACGTGGGACGTCGACTGACGAGAGAGCTCAAATTAAGTCACTGATATGGGACTGGCCATTATTTTAAATAGGAATATTTCTGGATATGCACATTCTTGGAAACATTTTGGATAATGTAAGTACACAACTTCATGAAATAAATCACACTGTGCAAGTGATTTTAGGATATTCACAGCAAAGTTATTTTATATTGTGGCTTGAAGTTAAGCCAACTAATGGTTCTCCTACTGGTAACCCCAAATAATACTGGCTAGACATACTTTTATCTTGCTAGCCAAATAATGTACTTGTTATTTCTTAAGCTTGTTCTCATGAATCCGCAGGGACTTTATTCTTTGCAGATTTGTCCTGGAAGTTAAGCTAAGGCCACAAAAGTATGCATGTGCACTAACATTTGTGCATGTCTATATATTATCTTGCTTTGAGACCACTTTATATACTTTCATACTTTGTTCTGCTGTCATTTTTTACAGTATCAAACATGTCTGCAATTGTCTCTAAAGTGCATTTGTTTTTACACTTGATATTAAAATATCTGGTAATATAACTGGGCACATGTTGACATATTTATGCATTTGTATGCACTGAAGTACACATCCGTGAAGCAATACTCTCCTCAATTGCAAGTATGTGCAGTAGGCTAAATTGAGGTATTTGATTAGTAACCTTGGCCAAATCATGTGTTGTTGAAACCCCACGTAAAGATACCTTATGCCCAATGAACTGCTGTGGAAGAGTTCTCTGGATTACCTGTCAACGTGTCTGTAGCCATTGCCCAAGTCTCTCTTTACTGCCACCTGCTCTTTCTCTATCCTACGTCTACAAAGCCCAACAGCTCTTATCCCATATAATCCTTAGAATAAAGTTGTCTGCATGGAGAGGAGCATGCACTCCCGTCGCCCCCTCTCTAATCAATCTAATGGAGCCTGCAGGTATCTTATTGATCTTTCTCAATGTGTGGCTTCCGCAGAGATGAGCAGATTCTGAACGGGTCAGGCACCTCGGTTTAGGGTCACACCCCCCTCCTCTAAGACAAAAACTGCGACCACTGAGGTTTTTGGTAGCGCTGTTTGTTTCTTTCCTCCGTTTCTTCAGTTTTTCATTTGTGGTTTGTTTTACAAATCTTTTAACCCTCTCCTTTGATCTGTAACCTTTCAAAGGCATTAACTCTTGACCTGTGAAGTGAATGCCTTTGTCGCTCCCTTCGCAAAGTCTGCCGCCAGCCCGAGTTTTCATTCTCACAGTCCACTGATTCAAATCTACTGGTACAAATCAGAGGACATCCAGCCATATGTCATAAGAAACAGACACATAATGACAATTCACTTATCCCTCGGTGAGAATCAATTCTTCCACAATGCACCTGTCACAGAGCCTTCAGTGAAGGCAATTTGTCCGACAGACTGACACTGTAATTGGACGTGAATTTTCCAGTGACCATTTTACAAGCACTTCTTTGAACCGTAATGAAAATCTCAACCTCACAATGAGAAGCAGACAGGCTAAAATGAGCTATTTTGTCTTAATTAAAACTTCACTGCTTGAAAAACTGAGAACACTTAAGAACTGCAGTAGTGCACAGCGACATTTTTGATGAACAGATCTTTTCGCCACTTTTTGTGACATTAGATGACCTATGGAATAACTTTTGTGGAACATGCCTTAAAACGGTTCTGTTGATACAACATTGGCATGTTGTTCATATAATGTACTGAAATACTGTCATGTCCGTGCACTTGCAATTCTGCAATACTTGTTTCAAAGCATCTTTAATAAAATGTCATTCATTAACAAAGTTATAAAAAAATTCTTTTTTTAGTGTATTATATGGTTAGGAACAACTTCATAATAGCTATTAGAGCCCTATGTTAAGGATCTAAGCGCAAGGTCTAAAGCACAAGTGCACTTAGGGAGTGTCTGAATCCACTTTTTCTAGTTTGACAACGGCAAATATTGTCGGCGCGCCCAGTGCATGGTCTAGATGGGTTGTCCCTATTTTTTTAATGAGTTGTAGGTGTATTTTGGGAGTAACGTGTAGTAACCAATCAGAGTCTCATCTCCCATTCCCTTTTACAGCCAGTTGGCAGATCCCCTATTTACATACCAGAATTTACAAGCGGAAGAACGGAATGCTTCTCTAGCGAGGAAACGCATCTCCTCCTGTGCGAGGTTAAAGCTTATGTTTTAAAGGGGAATTATGTGTTAGCTTATACTTTATTGTTTACTATCGAGCTAAAATTTATTTATATGGAAGTAGACTGTTAACTGTGCATTCACAGTACACATCATGAACTTTACCATTTAAAGGGGTCATATGTTTTTCTGTGTCTTAATAAGTTGCCCATGCATGTATTAGACATGTAAAATTGCAAAAATTAAAGTGTTGGAACAAAAGATGCATTCTATCTAAAAGCGAATGCTCAACCAGACCTGCCTGAAACATCTCGTGTAACCACATCCCCACAAATCTACGTTAGTTTGTGGTATGATTTGACTAAGACCACCCAACTGTACATGCAAGTAATTGGATAATGATTTTGCCAACATTAACCAGCAATGAACAATTGTACTAGTTTTAGGTAACATTAAAGGAATAGTTCAGCCAAAAATCTCATCCCCCATTTATTGCCATTGTAGGGAAAAAAATATTGTGGGGTCAACGGAGGACGAGATCTGTTTGGTTACTGAAATTCCTCTAAATATCTTCCTTTGTGTTTATCAGAACAAAGAAAATCATACAGCCTTGGAACAATTTGAGGGTGAATAAAAAGATGACATCATCTTTATTTTTGGGTGAATTATTCATTTAACATAGCTTAATAAATGCTTTACGATTTTGTTTATTGTTAGTTCATGTTAGCTAATGCATTTACCAATGTTAACAAATACTCATTATTTTAGAGTGTTACAGAATTTTCTAATGTAAATGTTTTGGGGTATTATGGAACCTTTGTTTTAAACAGGATATTGGAAGACACTTTAATTTTTTTGTCCTATGCCTTATGGAATACCAATGTATAAAACTGAGTGCACTCTGTGCAAGAGAGATATTAATGTTGACCCCAATAGGTCCCCCTGATGAGTGCCTGAAATCATCAGTAAAGTAATGTTCAATTATGCAGAACATTTATTATCTTCCATCGGGCTTAATTACAGGCAGAGGTTAAAGCCTGGCAGAGGGTCTCCCCATCACTTCAATATCAGTGTCCTAAAATGCATTGACCAGGAGGAGAAAAGCTGTCCTTCCCGTGAAATTAGTGCCTAGAACTCCACTCTGGCACCATAATTCACCCCTGTGTGAAATATCTCCCTTCCCGTATTGACTTTTTTAGCAATTTGTAATAGCCTATAATAAAGATTGCCACTTTACCATAATATGAATACACATTTCTTAACAGCTTATACAATAGCTTTTCAAATTAGCATTATTGACTGAGGTGCATTTAACAGCTTCTGAAATAGTTAATGGAGGGTTAATGCCGGAGTCACGGAAAAAATGTGCTTTGCCTAAAACAAGTTTATTGATCACACGGCTCGGTAGGGATATTTTAAAGCAGGTTAGATAAATGTACGACTGTTTCAGTTTCACCCAATATATATTTCCAGAGAACGCGTACACACCCAAAGGATCCCTGACTATATAGATCATAGCAATTGGGAAATCAGTCACTGTACAGCAAACGGGCACAGAATGTCTATACGTTTGCTTATAGAACAAAAGAAAAGAGCTAATCATTGTTTTACACAATCCACCAGTTGATTTTGACCTATTTTATGAGTAAGAATTGTTTAAATCTTAGACAATTCTAAACATTACTACACTTTATTTGTTGATGTTGGATAAAATGTGCATATTTAAAAATGAAAAAGGTTTTTATTTGACTATTTACCGCATTCTGCAGTCTCAGTCAGTACTGCCCTTGTCTGTGTCACTTAACAGACTAAAGTCAAGTGTTGGCGAATAACCAAGGATGCTTGTAGGTTGTGTGGTAACACGTTCACGGCTTAGCACGAAATGATTATTCGAACCTGTGGGAGGGTCCAGAAGCACTGTATCAATGCGAATCTGCATATCGGTTGCCAGACCTCCAATGTCACTCTCACGTCATGCGCCTATTTAATTCCTCAGGAACACACTGTCAAATACCGCAGTAATCAAACCGTGCCGTGATTGACAGCAGCGCAGATTAAACACGGAAAAGGCAGTAAAATGTGAGTGTGAAACATTAGGCCCCAGTTCTGCATTATAACCCGACATGTCGACCAATGATGGTGTGCCTTGATTAAAACAGAAAACAGCAGATCTGATTAAGGAATGACCTAAATGACATTCCTCAGATCCTACTTGATACTAACACATTGGTTGTAATTATGTTCTCCTCCCTTCTCCCCGCATGAGAATGTTTAATAGTGCTCTCAAAGACTGCAGGCTGCACTAGATGAATTCAGGACCGAGCAATTGTACAGATGCCACGGAGTCTTGGGGACAAATTAATTAGCTTGTGTTTTGGAAAGTGGCGAGGCAGGTATCATTCATCTTGGGTCATATCAATAACAGTAATTTGGCGCACCGCTCTCAATTGGGGCTTATCACTCGGCTCGCTTTGAGATAGACTGTATGTAAAGTATGTCACATGTACTGCAGCTTGCATTTGACTTCAAGATGTATGCATACACGAAAACAGTAGCTTCTAGCTAAAGCTGTTTTCTTGAAGGACTCTTATCTGTAAGAAACACAATTTTGTTGTGATTACTGTTTTTTACACTTAATCATCCTACATACTGTAAAGAATATTCAAAGATATTAGCCATGTCAAAGATGAAATCATAGTGAAATGAATGATGTTTTCTCAGAATTGTATTTTGGTTTCAAATGTTGTCAGTGTTTGAATACACAATATCACAAAAATTGCAGTTCCTAAAACAAAGAAGCAAAATGTTTCATCTTTCAACGTAAACAATTATAGTTTTTTGAGAAATATCCCAATCATCGTGGAATTACGTTGGATGATGTCTCATACTGTATGCGCTTCGGCCTTTGCATATTTCATCTCCGTCATATCTGAACATTTATATAATGCAAGCTATTCTCTGCCCTTTTTCACAACTGTATTTCTTGTTAATAGGCTTCCTGATGATTGCTGTGATTTAAATTCAAAGGGCTGAAGCATATATCTATAAACAATGCAAGCACAGATTAAAACTAAGCACACACTACATAACTAAAGATTGTGTCTCTGTGCACACTACGAGACAAACAGTCTCTTGTTTTCAATCAAAATGTAATATCAATTTAAATCTAAGCAGTAGTTCATCCCACAAATGAAAATTCTGTCATCATTTTCTCAGCCTAATGTTGTTCTATAAAGTGTATTGTATTTTCTTTCGAAGTCAACGTTTAATTTCATTGCAAAGTAAACTGACACATTGTCACTTTATAGGGATAGTTCACCCAAAAACTAAAATCCTGTCACCGTTTACTTACCTTCAATTTGTCCAAAAACAAATTGCTTTCCTAAATGACTGAATATAACTAATTTTGTGTTCAACAGAAGAAAACAAAATATATAATATTTTTTCTACTATGGGTTTCAATGATGTGCCAGAACCGCAGAGATATAGTTTTTACTGAAATATGATTACAGAAAACTTTCATTTAATCTGTGAAGAACCCTTGGTACTTCTAGCTAGTGTCATAGAGGACGGAGCAGAAAATGTCATCACATTAGGTCAAGGATCTCCACCTTATCCTGTGTATTTACTGCCTATTGTGGAAGCGCAATGGACAAGTGCTGCACGGGCCCCCAAAATCCTGTACAATCAGGCCAGTCTTTCTTGCAATCAGTCCAAGATTCTTTTTTGGGACATCCAGTGTCCCCATGGGTCCCTCTTCAATTCACCGTCCTCTATAAATCAGCGTCTCTATGACTTACCTATTGTTCAAAGTGCCTTAAAGGAACAGTCATGTCCAGTTATCAGAAACGTGTCGTTCAAGTCTGTCATTCTCATTTATCACTTTCTCACCAATGCACAATCAATGGCCTATTCGACCATGTCGAATGCTTCACCTTTTCCATTTTAATCATGGCTGTTCTGGACAGCGTCTTTGAAATACTTGTGGAACTTGGGGTAAAAGTCAGAGTTTGCTGAATGCAGAGCACTCAGAGTGACTTTGTTCACCAGAGGAGCTGTTCTTAAAAGTATCGATTTTACATCTGATACCCGTGTTCACTAAACGTGACGGTACTTTTTTCATATTGACTGTTTAGCTTTGCAATAGATTGCCATAAAGTGCTAACATCTGCGCAAGTCAACATAGGGGAACATATGATAGGTATAACCATGGGCTGTTAAGCTATAATTGCATCTATTAAAGGGCTGTAAGGTGTCCAGCCACACGGTCCTATAGTTTGTTTTTAAAGATTTACAAAGGCAACATCTATATGGCTTTTATCCTACTGTCACTCAAATCCCATTTGACACAAAGCTAAATCAAGTACACACAAAGCTTTTCGAACAGTGCTGTTAGGAATACAAGGGCAACAATGGAAAGCATTGTTTCCTCAACTCTACTGCCATCCAACAATGGTAACAGAAATCCTGTTGCAGTAAACTGTGTCATTACGTAGTGCCAAGTGTTGGGCTGGTTTTAAAATATATTGATAGCTCAATTTACAAGAAGGAAAACGTTGGGGGACTTGCATTAAGTACACACAGCATTTAAAATCTTAAGAAATAATATTTGTGGGCAAAGTTACAGTCACAAGAAATTATTTGAGAGAAAGGGCACTAAATACATTTGTACGAAATTTAGTAGCTGCAAGCAGCAGTCAGGCGATCTACACTCTTAAAAATTAAGGTGCTTAAAACACTGCGATGCCATACAAGAACCATTTCTGGTTCCACAAAGAAACATTCAGTCAAAGTTTCTATAAAGAACCATCTCTTTCTTACCTTTTCATAATCTAAAGAACCCTTTTTTGCCACAAAAAAACCTTTTGTGAAACAGAAATGTTCTTATGATGCTATAGGTACTTTTTGGAACCATTTAGACAAAAAAGGTTCTTCTATGGCATCAAAGAACCTTTCTCAAGCACCTTTATTTTGAAGAGTGTAATGGAATTGCCAATTGTGCAATTCCAGCGTTATGGATTAGTGACATTTTCATTCAATACTTGTCATAAATTCTCAGAGAATGTCTTTATTACCAATATATTGAATCATCTGTTTATATTAAACCCCTAATGACATCAGAAAAATATCAGTCTATGCACAAGTTTTCGATTTAAAAAGATTAAAATGTATGCGATATGCTTATGGCAAAAATGTACACACGTTTTTGAAAGACAACATACTTTGCAGTTTAAATTGTGTTAACCAGAAGCAATTATTCCTAACACATGGAGAAGGGATGGCTCTTTATAGACCATAAAATAGTTATTTTATTTTCATGTGAACATTTATAAGGAATATGGACTGTTATGAACGTGTGAACTCATGTACCTGACTATGGAAAACAAAGCTTTAAAAACACAAAAAAACCTCTAAGACTAAGGAAAGATTGACTACTTGCATGTCCAACATGAGTTTATTGTCAATTCCATGTATTTGAGAAAATGTTTGCCATGCGAGCATACTTCACACTAACTTGGACAACATTCAAATAATGTAAGAATTTAAATAATTTTTTTCCCCGTTATCTTGGGACCCACTCTAAGACCAATTGTACGTTTCTTTTTCATCGTGGATGCCATTTATTGCACGAGTATTCCTTAAAAATGTAACAGTGTGTAAATATATAATAAAATTGTAATAAATACACTGATATTATTTCATCTTTTCATTATTATTATGCATAAATGTAAATTAACCTTGTGAAAATTGTGGTTTGGGGGAATGAAGATATTATACCTAACATTTTCTTACAAGACATTTATCACAATCTGTCAACTGTAATTAACGGCTTGCACACCCCTGACTTGTATAATTAATAATTCAACCTGAGCTCATGCTCTTCACGACAGACCTTCATGCCTATATGAAATGTTTTGCATGAATATTGAGCTGATGTCAGTGTCACTCTTTTTTCAAGTGAATTAAGCTACAAAACACTGATTATGGCAAAGTAAATGAGAAAAATCGATTAGAATGTGTACAATTTTTAACAGTGTTTAACATTTTCTTAGGAAAGAGGAGCTATGGTTATACATAATTTGACTTTTACCACCTATTATTCACACTAAAGTTTTTGTTCACTACTAAAAATATCAAACTTACCAAAGTGTTTCTTAGTTCAAAGCAGACGTCTAAAATTGATAAATGCATTTGTTTTTCACATGATTCCTCATGATTTTGTTTGACCTGAGCTGCTGTTTATGTGCACACCTGGACTCAAGCCAGTAGAGTGTTATGTGGATTGGCAGTGTGTAAAGCACATCTGTTGCTTTGGTGCAGTGTGGCCACAAACAACTGCGCAGCGCTGGAGGGCTTAACTGAAATTCATAAACACTGAATCTTCATCCGTCGTCATTTCTAAGCCTCTGAATGTGAAATGACAGACATGACTTGAGTACGAAAGACATAATTTGATAGGTAAAATTCATTAGAATAATGGGGTTTATTTTGAGTTATGCACATCGTTTAATGAAAGTCAAATTAGAAATTGAGGTCTTTGTTGTGGATTTTTCGTTTTGATACCTCCTCTTTATGTTGCTGAATTCATTTGAGGCAGCTGATTAAAATTACTTTATGAAATGTAGCATTTGTTGTTAAATATAATAGTAAAAATTTCAGCATATTGCTATATTAAAGTACTAAATTGAGTGTTTTTTATCTGAAATTAGCAATTGAGAAACCTTGACCTAAATTGTCACGTGTCCTATGGTGTGACATAGCAAAATGTAGGCAATTTGTTAATATTACATTGTATTTCATTATTAATATTTATGTTTATAATATAAAATAGCGAGATTTATCTTCATTATTAGGTTATTTATACATTTTTGGCTTCGCACCATAGTTCAAATTTGCATATTAGTCTGTCAACGACCCATATCAAAGAATGGTGTTGAATCATCATTAAAAGATGGAAAACTAGCATCTGAAATAAAGAATTCTAGGGAGCATAAAATGATCATTTAGTAGCACTAAATAAACCCATAGGGTTCTCCAAATGAAATGATGTGTTGTCATTAGTTTAGAGGTTTGTTAGTGCCATGTATAAACACTGTAGTATTTACTTTCAGCCTTCACTGAACATTTCACATGTTAGAGCTGCATAATTTGCACAAGGGTGGAATGATATTGTTTGGCCTACGCATGCCTGGGGATTTGTTAAAACTGAAATGTATCTGGTAATTTGTATCCTACATTGTGACTGTGTTTGTTTAATACACAAAAGCACCTACCAACAGAACTTCTCCAGCAGAGAGCTGGCTGTCATACAAACTTCTCAGTAAGTGTTGTGTTTTCCCCTTCCACCGTTTCTAAATGACCAAGAAAAAAATCTCAAAACAATTTAATATTTCCTCCACAACACAATATTTACTGTTCATAAATCTGTGTTTATACCGCAGTCATCACCAGCAGATAAGGAGGAAAATTACTAATAATGACTGGTTTCAGCAAATCTAATGCTTTTATGTAAATGTCTGGACCTAGAATATGACCTGGAAACAAAAGACTGCGAGCCAGTGACTGTGCGGCAGTGCATTAGTGGATCAATTAAACATGACTCCTCCTTAATAAACAGGTTGAATGGAGGTTGCCACGACAACGGGACTAAAAAACTAAAGAGCCTGGGGGATTGAAACATTTTGGTATCAGTTGAAATTTACATAAATCAGACAAGATGTGACATCAGCATGTTTCAATGCTTAAAAGTATTAAATACAAATGAAATTGAAATGAATACGTGTTGGTCATTTCCTGCATATATTATTTATCATGTATCAGAAGAAAAAAACAAATCTTAAATTGATTGTGTTTGAGGCTGACGGGATATTGGAAAAGGTAAATGTCACAAAAGGTGAGACATTTTTGAACATCGGTAAGTCATTAGAGAAGAATCATTCCTGTCAGGGCTTAATGCTTAGGTATTAATTGCGGGTACTAATGGATTATGATGGGAACCAGAGTTGGAGAATGCCATGTGAAGACACAAAGATTACAATATCTCAAGATCTAAGAGAAGTAGGCTACTTTGCCAAAATGTATTTTTTGAGTAGTTTTAAACAAAACTACATATCAGCTGTTAAGCTTTTTCAGGATATTCTTTACAGAACTGTAATTTTATTGCATTATTTACATTTTTCAATGTTTTTCAATGGTTGATGTTTTTCTTTATGTTGGCGAAATGTGAGTTCCTGTAGTCATCCAATCGGACTCCGATGCTGAGGTCGCTGTCCACCCGAAATTCACTGTTTTACATGAAATGGAAAAAACACTGTACTTTTGAAATACTCAATAAATACTGTGTTGTCAAATTTGACAAGCACTTTTGAATACTTGTTATGAGTTAGATATTTGCAAAACCCAGTGATAAACATAAAGGGTGCCTAAATATAATGATACTTTATATGGCAAAAAGACAAATTTACGAAATACACGGTTTCAGAATGACAGCAGCAATATATTATTTATCAGGAACTTGAGAGGTGACATAAATGCAGTGTCTTAGTTTACATTTAGTTTTAATAAACAGACAGGATTAATTAAAATGTTGTTTAAATGTCATAACAGAACTTTTCAAGTGGTCTGTCAAAACTTTTCAAGTGGTCTGTCAAGCCATATTATATACTAAAAGCACATTGCCTCAACAATTTAGATAGAAGACACGAGAAGAAAAGGAGTAAAAGCCATGTTTTAGGCATTTTATTTCAGACCAGATGAAAAAGGTAGTGCTACTCTCATATTGATCTGAGCATTATAGGATCATTATGCCTCTAAAGTGGCAACATCAAAGTAATTAGTGCTGCAGACAGTCATACTTTCTGGAGTAAAATAAAGATCGAGACAGTGAAAGCAAGTTGTGGGTTTGTGGAGAGCAAAAACCACCCATAAGTGCATGATCAGTTCAAGTCACTAAAAGTAAGAGTGTATTGCATTGTTTATCAAGTCATCGGCAGAGAATGTACAGTGAGGGAAAAAATATTTGATCTCCTGCTGAAGTTTGCCTGCTTACAAAGAAATGAAGGGTCTATACTATTTATGGTATAGGTTTATTTTAACTGATAGAGACAGAATATAAAAAGGGGACAAAATGTTATATAATGGTTATAAATTGATTTGCATTTCAGTCAGTGATATAAGTTTTTGATGCCCGAGAAAAACATAACTTTGTACTTGGTGGAGAAACCCTTGTAGGCAAGCACAGAGGTCAGACATTCTCGTCCAAGATTTTACGGTACCCACGGTCCCTCAGCCCCTCAATGCGGTGAAGTCATCCTGTACCCGTAGCAGAGAAACATCCCTAAACCATAATGTTTCCAACACTGTCCTTCTCTTTAGCGATGGTGTTCTTTGGGTCATGGTCAGCATTTCTCTCCCTCCAAAAACAGGAGTCAATTTTGGTTTCACAGCACTTACTCTGAAGCCTTTTCTGAATCATTTTGATGTTCATTGTCAAACTTCAGACTTCTTCCGTGTAGTTCTGGGCTGATCTTTAACCTTTCTCACCCCATTGAGGAAATCTTGCTGGGAGCACCAGACCAAGGGCTATTGATAGCTATTTTGAATTTCTTCTATTTCCCAATAATCGCTGCAACAGTTGTCTCCTTCTCACCAAGCTTCTGTCTGTAGCCTATTCAAGGATTGTGCTGGTCTACAATCTTGTCCCTGACATCTTTTTGTCCCTGATTTGGTCTTGACCATGGTGGTGGAGAGGTTGAAATGGAAGATACAGACCGTAAAAAATTATAGACCCTTAATTGTTTTGTTAGCAGGCAAACTTACAAAATCAGCAGGGGATCATATTATTATTTCTCTCACTGAATAGGTTGTTTCAGATAATATAAAAGTAGCCAAAAACATTTGCAAATGTTTGACTGATTTATTTGGACTCCTGTAATATTAACAATCATGTCCTGTGCATTGTGAATCTTTGTATAGAGCTTTGATATGTGTGATCAAAGCTTTTAGTAGGGTGTGACTTTCTGGGGCCTTTAGAGTACAAGAGATGAAATGCATCACACTTCAGATAATACTATAACCCGAGTGTCTCATTTCCTATTTGAAGTGTCAGGGGACATTAACAACTGTAGCGCTAACCTGAGTACTGGGGTGGAGTCAACTATCGAAAGCCAGTCATTATCATCTTGTTGGAATGATACAAGAGCTGTGAATTATCAATCTGAGAGATTCTGAAATGAATTATTTTGGATACATGGCATTAAAAAACTCCCCACTAAACTAAAAATCAAAAAACAATACTTTGATGAAAACATTTTACTTAAGCTTTGTTAATGTAAAATATGTAATGTTACATTTTTTAGCATATATATAGTATATATTAATGTGTTTGTTTATCCTTACTTTGAAAACAACAATTATATAAATGAAAAAAAAATTAAAGATAAAAAAACTGATTTAGAAACATGTTTATCTGTGTATTTATCAATGGACCCTTTTAGATTCAGACCTCTGTTGTTAGCTTTGCTCCGTGCACTATTGTATCATGTTTATCCACCAGCAGCCAGATTTTTCGACATTTATTGATTTGCTGCTCATCTTTTCATGTTGTGGATTTGAAATCATGTTTGAAAACATTTCATGCAGACAGGTCAGTATAATGGGCCTTGAAATAGTCAGCGGAAAACCCAAAGGTCATGCAATTTGGGTTCACAAACAAGTATAAGTAGGGGGAGAAATAATTATTGAGTTTGAATGAACAAAGCTGTCATTGATTCATATCAAGGGGTTTTGGGGAGGTAAGATTTACTGCACTTTCAACATGAGAATGCAGGGAAAATTCTCAGGTAGTGGCCCAAATGGATTTTCAACTAGGCCCTAAACCTTTCAAACTGTACTGCTGTTGAATAGCAGTCAGATGTTGCCATGCCAACCTTTTTCGAGAGGGACATTCAGCAGTCTGTGCATCACAGAGAAAGCGTTGCCAGATGTCCTCAACAATTTGCTCTGAAAAGATTTCAGTCGGCCATGCTTATTAGCAGATAACAATCAGGGAGCTGGGGATATATGCCTTCCTCTCCATAATAGGCAAGAAGATGACCAATAACAGCCATGCCTTGTCCAGCGGTGGCCCATTTTGCCAATGTGCCATTGGCTAGTGTTGGATATTTGTGAAATATTTATGACACGTTTCTACATCTACAAGATGTGAGAGTCAATGCGCAGCTGACATTCACGATTTGATGGCACTTCAGGCTGTTAAAAATATAAAAGGCGACGTTTTGAATTATTGATTGTATAAATCAACACCAGGAGTCGTTTGATCATTTGAAAAAGGTGGAAATCGTTTTTTCCTTTTATGGTGGCCCTGTATAGGCAGTGACAGTAAAATGTTCTTATGTCGCAATTTGCATACTATCCATCCTAAATATTATTCAACTATAGAATTACTGTCCAAAATCGTGGTATTTTGTAATGAGTATCCTCAAAGGAATAGTTCACCCAAAAAGGAAAATTCTGTCATCATTTACTATATATGACTTTTTGTTCTGCGGAACGTAAAATAAGATATTTTGATGAATGTTGGAAATTGAACAACAGCTGTACCCATTGACTTCTAATGCATGGACACAAAACAAATGAGATGCTTTTAAATGCTCTCGCGGAAGTTTGAGATCATAGGCCTATCAACTGTCCCTCTCCCGCACACATCAATAAAAAATAACTGACACAATGATAAAAAGTCTGAATCCAACCAGTGACTATTTTCCCTGAATTACCCCTGGATGATCTGGGATCAAAAACAGGTTTCCTTTTCTCTGACAAGGGTTCCACTCGTAAAAACTGACATAAACAAACCCTTTCCAGCGATGACGTGTTTTCAGTGTTAACTATCTTTTGGAATGTCCTAACAGCTGTGATTATTAAACATACAGCGCGTCTACTATCTACGTCCTAAATAATGACTCCTTTGAACCGATTCATTTTAATGAACGGTTAAAACAACTGCTGAAACACAGAACTCACGAGACTCACTGTCTGAATTCATCAAATCAGTTACTCAAAACACCTCAGAACGTAATGTGTTTAGGCTATTTAGCAAGAGTAGTAAGATTTAGTCTAAATTATCCACAGTACAGTGTCATGATTCTGCCGCATCATGTTTCTCTTGATTTAGTGGCAGGATCATGACAGAGTCTCAGGTTTTGTGTGGAGAGAGGCATTTATGGACCTTATGGCCTTCCATACCCTCTCTCCGGCTCGTCTCCTCGTTATTGATTCATGCCCTTCACCTGTTCCCCTCTTGATTTAGCAGCCAGCGGTCCCCCTGAAACGTTTTCAGGGGCTCCTGGGACACATGGCGTCCTCGGCGGGGGTGGTCCCCCTCGGGTTGATGCACATGAGACCGCTACAGCACTGGCTACAGAGCAGAGTTCCTTGGAGTGCGTGGCACACCGGCAGCAGGCGCGTCCCGATCACGCCCTTCTGCCAGCGCACCCTAACCCCATGGTCTTCAATGACCTTTTTGCGGACAGGGGTCCCTCTTGGGCAGGTTTCGAGGCGCGTCATGGTGACGACCGACGCCTCCCTGCAGGGTTGAGGTGCTGTGTGCAACGGGCACGCAGTGTCGGGTCTCTGGACGGGCCCCCGCCTGCGCTGGCATATCAATCGCCTAGAGTTGTTGGCGGTGCTGCTTGCACTGAGGAGGTTCCTTCCCCTCGTGCAGGACAAGCACGTACTGGTCCGGTCGGACAGCACGACTGCTGTGGCGTATATCAACCGACAGGGTGGTATTCGTTCACGGCAGCTATCGCAACTCGCCCGACGCCTCCTCCTGTGGAGCCAGCAGGTGACGAAGTCCCTGTTAGCCACTCACATCCCGGGCGACCTGAACCAGACAGCCGATGCGCTCTCTCGTCAGTCGACGCCCCGCGGAGAGTGGTGGCTCCACCCCCGCGCAGTCCAGCTCATTTGGGTGCAGTTCGGGCAGGCACAGGTGGACCTGTTCGCCTCCCTGGACACCACCCATTGCCCGCTTTGGTACTCCCTGACCGAGGGCCCCCTCGGCACGGATGCCCTGGCGCACAGCTGGCCGCGGGACAAGCGGAAGTACGCCTTCCCCCCAGTGAGCCTCATTGCACACGTCTTGTGCAAGGTCAGGGAAGAGGAGCATCAAGTGCTACTAGTTGCGCCTTACTGGCCCAACCGGACTTGGTTCTCAGAGCTAATGCTCCTGACGACAACTCCCCCCTGGCCGATTCCCCTGACGAACGACCTTCTTTCTCAGGGGAAGGGCACGTTGTGGCATCCGAGACCAGACCTCTGGAACCTCCATGTCTGGCTCCTGGACGGGACGAGGAGATCCTGAGTGGTCTACCCCCAGCGGTGGTGGAAACCATTACTCAGGCTAGGGCCCTGGCCACGAGGCGGTTATACGCATTGAAGTGGCGCCTCTTCTCGTCCTGGTGTTCTTCTCGTGGAGAAGACCCACGGATATGCTCGATCGGGAGCGTGCTGTCCTTCCTGGAGTCGAGACTCGAGAGCAATCTCTCCCCTTCCACGCTGAAGGTGTATGTAGCCGCTATTGCCGCTCATCACGGACCAGTTAGTGGGAAGTCTCTGGGACAGCACGACCTGGTCATTAGGTTCCTGAGGGGCGCGAGGAGGCTGAATTCAGCCCGTCCGCGCTCCGTTCCCTCTTGGGACCTCAATGTGGTCCTGGCCGGCCTCCAGAGGCCCCCCGTCGAGCCCCTCGGAGATGCCGCTCTTTCTCATCTCTCGATGAAGACGGCTCTCCCAGTGGCGCTCACCAAGAGGGTAGGGGACCTACATGCATTTTTCGTGGCCACGGATTGCCTAGAGTTCGGGCCTGGGCAATCTCACGTTATCCTGAGACCCCGGCCTGGCTACGTGCCCAAAGTTCCCACCACTCCCTTTCGGGACCAGGTGGTGAACCTGCAGGCGCTCCCTTCTGGGGAGGAAGACCCAACCCCTTCCGTGTTGTGTCCAGTGCGCGCGCTGCGCCTCTGCCTGGACCGCACGCAGAGCTTCTGTCGTCTTACGAGACACCGCCAGGTAAGTCCGGCAGCCGGTGGGCGTACGCCTGCGGTAGCACTCCTCCATAGGTGAGACGTGGTGCTATCCAGCCTCCCCTCTTCCCCCCACGTGGTGAAGAGTAGGCATTCCATCCATCACTAAGCACTCCTCGGCGGCGGGCTCGGCGGAGCAGCCCTGCCTCCCTTGGCCTGTTTCTGAGCTCTAGCAGTGACTCAAACAAGGCCTAGTGCTCCACACGTAGTAACCCCCCCACAGGGCGGTTCCGTCTGTTGTCTTCTCATGAATGGCTCTCAATCGATGGCCCATGACCTCTCCCAGGTGTACTTCACCTGCTCGCGACACCATCTCGTGTCTGCATGTCTCCCACGTGCTCTCCCCTATCCGGTGAGACCGTGTGTGAGTCTCCACTAAAGCTCCTCCCTGCGGTAGGAAGTGGTCTCCGTAGCGCGTTCCCTCAGGGGGGAATGACGCTTCCCAGTGGCCTTACGGTGCCGGGCGGCTTCTCGCTGTTAAGAGAACTGGCGGAGTCCGGCATGCAAATTTCATTCGCCAATTTTCATTGGCCTGTTCAGTCAGTCAGAGAAGGTAGGTTCTCAAGTCAAACCCCATTCTGTCGACACAACGTCTCGTTCCCTCCATCAGGGAACGGAGGTTACATACGTAACCGAGACGTTAGTCTTAGTCCTCTCCTGTCATGTTATTGTATCCATCCCGTGTTTTATGATGTTACCCCCTCGTGGGTCTTTGTTTTGTCATTTGTTATTAAATATCTGTTAACCCCTTACCTGTTGTCTGCACCTGGGTCCTCTGTCCGTGTCTCACCACCCGCGATCATGACAGAACAGCTTATTTGTATGACAATGTGAAGTAAATTGCCTATAAAATCAATACGTTTAGACAGGAAAGAGATGAAACCACAACAAATCATACATTTTTGTTAGATAGCTCATAATTTAATTTAATTGTACGTGGTGAAAATAAGAACTGTTATTTAAATTATTAGATGGTTAATAACAGTTTACTTGTCCTGTGATGCTGTCTGATATTATTATATATCAATACAATTTTAAGGCTGACAAATAAAAGTAAAGGCCAGTGGAAAACATACAGCTTTTAATGCAAAGAGGGCAAGAAAGGAGGATAGTGAGAATGATGGGTATTATATGTGTCACATAATTTAATTATATAACTTGGAAAAGATTGTAAAACTTAATAAGAACTTGTTTTTTTTTTGCATTTACATTGGATTTATTATCAAAATTGGATTTGCAGTTCAAGAGTATGGTACTTCTAACCACCATCACCGAAGAGCAGTTTTGACCCAGAAAACCCTGACTCTGTATTTGCTTAGGACTCCTTTTGGACCAAATAGGCTGTTGATGTCGTACCATATACTCTCACCGGGCCGAGTTTGGAGACGGACCGTGGAGTGCCATCAGTGTTAATGGAAGACTCTGTGGGAACGGCTAAAAAGCCAATAAAATGTGAGGGTTCCACTTAAGTCTTAATAGTGTCTTCAGTGGAATAAAACACTTTCCATAGCTTTGAGGTTGAGTTTTGGTTAACAGGGATAGTGTGAACAAGGCAGAGAAGAGAAACACTTATTTAGCCCCTGATAGATAAGCACTGAAATTTAGTGCATGTCATTATACTGCAAGGGCCCAATCAGACATAACGTTATATATAGGCCAAATACAGTCCATATGTATTTCTTACAGCTGATCCTTCCGCTTTGCAAACACTCTCAAAAATCTGGATAATTGAACTGTAATCACCATGATGTATAATTATTTCTGTGCAAGCAGCATTTTTCTGCCTCTCTTACTTCGTTTCTCAGCCTGTGGGTTTCCTAAGCAAATTACCATCATTCAGCCATATCTTGCCGTTCACCATCCTTTTTTGCAACCATGCAATGCCAGTTGGCGGTCGAAGGTTGCAGACAATGCACAAAGGTGACCTGTGACCCATGTTGGTGCTTCAGAAAGCCTGCATTTACATGCAGATTTTCTTGAAAATGGTTCAGCTTCCCATTTTATCATGGGGATATCAGTAACATCATTGTTCCACTTTTGTCTAAAGAACTTCCTGTGTCTTTTTGCTGTTTTCAAGGGCACACAAATAACCTTGGTGACATGATTATTTTTGCAGGATTATATGCATTACATTGAGAGATTCAAACAAGGTTGTTTGCCTAAAGCTGTATGTGGACAGGAGGAGTGTATATTTTTTATGAATTTATTTAAAAACCTTTAACATTTTGGAATGTATAATGACATGATCACTAACAGTATGGAGGTTTTCGTCTGTAGCTAAATGATAAAGCCATGACAAAATTACACTTTTTAATGGGTACATGGTATACCAAATTGTCATGATTTTACAGCCTTCCAACAATTTTTAATAGATCGTTTTTAAACCATTTTTGAATAACTAACTTAAAAATATATACATTTTGGCAGAACACGCTCAGAACACACAGTTTAACAAATAGATAACAATTTGCATTAAGACTGTATTTGATTACAATTAGTTAATGTATTAACATGGACTAACAATCTATAGCATTTATTAATCTCATCTTAATTTGAGTATTTACTAATACTTTTTTTAAATAAACGTTGTAACTATTAACACTAGTTCATGTACCATTAACTAACATGAATAACTGTACTGACCTTAACTAACATTAAAGTGATAGTTCACCCAAAAATCATTTACTCACCCTCTTGTCATTTCAAACCTTTATGGCTCGCTTATTTCTGCAGAACACAAAAATAGATATTTTGAAGAAAGTCGGAAACCGAACAGCACCGACCCGCAGTCAATAGGGGCCAGTTAACAACATTCTTCAAAATATCTTCTTTTGTGTTCTGCGGAAGAAAGAAAGTAAGTAAATTATGACAAATTATGATAGTTTTTGGGTGAACGATCACTTTAAGGACCAAAATGAAAGATTATTGCTCTTTGTTAGTTCATGTTAGTTAATGCATGTAAAACGTTGACAAATACGTACAACCTTGTTGTAAAGCGTTACTAAGAATTTTGTGTATGTATTGCTTTCATGTTTGGAATTAAAGTTGAAAGAACTCCCAATGCACACAAACACTGCCGAACTGGAATATTTGCGGAGACAGAGACTCTGTCAGGGAATGTTGTCCTTTTCACAAGATATTGTTTAACACACACAGCAGTTTCTAATTACCCTTTGTCTTTGGATATGAGATAAGGGGGTAAAATGGTTAACTCCCACCGTCTATTTGCTCGAATGCCTTATCCTATGTGTTTGTCAACACATCATTAGTGAACCACAGTAGCTAATTAGTTGTTTTAACACTAGGTGATTAGAGACAAAATTCACATTGTGTTTCACAATGACACAGAGGCATAGACGTCTCACTCAAAAATACTGTGCTCCTTTTTCCTCTTTATTATTTTTCAGATTAAGACAAAACACAGGAAACAAATGACCCAATGAAAGATCACTGACAGGTATCAAAGTCTGGAACTAGATGATAATGAGGTGTACAAAATTCTTTATGATAAAAATTATTTTGCTTTGTAGATTAGTGGTAGTCATGACACAAAAATATGTTTTTTCTAGCATTGGTCCTAATCAGGTTGTACTTTAACAGGTTAACACAGATTAGTAATACACAGAAAACTAATACAGTAGAACAATGATTTATGTTGTTTGTTTGTTTTTTATTTAACATGTTCAGAGGGAAAACAGAATAACAAGTGTATTTCAGCTCTTTACCCGTCTTACACTTCTCCACAACACTCACCCCACATTGCTATTTTGGTCACATTATTCTGTCACTTGATTAAGATCAGGAAGCAAGAAAGGAATGTTTGAGATGCAACTACAGGAAGGTGTTGCTGTTTGCCAGATCTCAAGGAGCCTTAGGAATGCAGTCTGTTCAATAATGTACAGTAAGTTGACAGAGTTGATCATTTAAAAAAGAAATAGTTTTTACCTTTATCAAAAGTACATGTTTGTCCAAAACATGCGAATGTGCAGTCTTTCTTTATTGTAAAACCATGAGAAAACTATTACTGTTAAACATTAATGCACATGTTTTGCGCTTTACTTTTCAATACACATGGCCATTTTTAAAATGGCCGGTTTTATTTGTAGACAGGCTTTCTATCTTCTCAGTTTTGGGTTTTTCATTGATTTGTTCACAGTCTAAGCAAATAATATCTCATGTTTAGAGGTCAGGGATGCAAACAGACATTTAAAAATGCCTCAGAGGCAGCAGTGAAGAGGCAAATGTCTCTGATAGATATACAATTTGGGTACAGCAACTTCACATGAAGAATAATACTGAAAATACAATTACTGAAAATACAGTAACACGGTTTCTTAACAAAACAGATATTTTATTGTTATTAAGTGTTGCTGTGAGCAATTTTAATCGCACAGAAGGTTTAAACAATTTGAAGGATGTCTTTGTTTGGATTGCTGCTCCCCTATGTTTAATTGTTGTTGTGCAGTTGAGCTTAAAGGAATAATTCACTTCCAAAATGAAAATGTTGTCATCATTTACTCACCCTATTGTCATTTTAAACCTGTGTTATTTTCTTCTGCAAAACACAAAAGAAGATATTAAAATAATGTTGGTAATCAAAATCCGTTGGCTCCCATTGAATTGTCCCATTTACTTGTGTCAATAAGGACCAACAGTTTTCTGTTGCCAACATTTTTCAAAATGTCTGTTTTTGTGTTCTGCAGAAAAAGAAAAGTAATTAAACATTATCTTGCACTGAAAGTGACATGTACAGACAGGGCTATATTAAGGCAAATTCAGCTATTACACAAACATCTCAGATTGTTGAACTAAGCTTGCTTCTTTACAGTGATATTTAGGCTACTTTTTTCAATTCAATTCAACTTTATTTATATAGCGCTTTTCACAATTTGCATTGTTCCAAAGCAGCTTTACAGGGGAGAAATAAAAACCCCAAAAAAGGGTAAAACACGCTACATGGTGTTTATATAGTAAATTCAATTATTCTAGTAAATAATATCTAATGTCAGCATCTCCTGGTGGTTTATTTAGCATATGTTGCATTAAGTGAATGCTTGGCTGAAAAGATGCGTCTTTAGTCTGAAGTGATTGAAAGAACTTTAAAGTCAATACGATACTTAATGGGTAGCCAGTGAAGGGTTGATAAAATTGGGGTAATCTGATCGTATTTTCTGGACCTGGTAAGAACTCTGGCAGCTGCATTCTGAACTAACTGTAGTTTGTTTATTGATGATGCAGGACAACCACTAAGTAGTGCATTACAGTAGTCAAGTCTTGAGGTCATAAATGCATGAATAAGCTTCTCCACGTCAGCAACACATAGAATATTTCGTAACTTGGCAACATTTCTTAGGTGGAAAAAGGCTGTTTTTGTGACATTTGAGATGTGATTTCGAAATGACAGGTTGCTGTCTTATATAACGCCTAGTTCCCTTTCTGTCGGTCTCTCGACGTTGTGTCGAACCGACAGATGGGGTTCGCCCCTGAGAACCTATCATCTTCTGACTATTTTGAAAAGGCCAATGAAATTGGCGAATGAAATTTGCATGCCGGACTCCGCCCCCGGATATCCGGGTATAAAAGGGGAGCCGGCGTGCTCATTCATTCACCTTTTGTTCTTCGGAGCCTTCGCATCTGATGACATTCTTCGAATTGCTGAATTCTACGACGCGATGCAGCGGAGATTCCCCTGGGCGTCCTGGCAGTTCCAGAGGTGTTTTTCTAAAAGAGCAATTTCCTCAGCGTGGCATTGCCCGCTGATCTCTTGGGTGCAGTGCACTCATCGAGGACGGAGACGGACACGGTGGTTGCCGCAGGTGTTCGGGGGTCCGACCACTATGGCAGCCTCGTGGATACGTCCTGCCCGCACTGCGGGCGGATGGCTATTCAGACGATGCGTCACGGTGGCTATGTTCTGTCAAGAACCAGCCACCACCTCGTTTGCTTCCCGTTCTGTGACCACAGCGGCTACGGCCCTGCCGTCAGCAGCGGCGAGCAGCGAGGGTGATGTGGGGATTATCATGAGCGTTAATCTGTCAGCCGGCCGGCTCGCGGACCGCTCACGCCCCGTCTCGCTTGTTTAGCAGTTCCCCAAGGATGGTCCTAAGACATCTTATTCCTCAGCCACGCGCTCGGACACGAGCCGTGGAGATGAGGTGTCTCTTGCAACATCGGAGCGCGACCTGCTGGCATCAGACTCTGGCAATTCCCTGAAGCTCCCTCCCTCGGGAGGTCGAGCACAGGTGAGAGCAGACGTCAAGATGTCAGCCATGCTCGCTCGGACCGCCGTGAGTGTCGGATTGCGGTGCACCGCAGCCCTGGCGCTCGCGGCTGGGTACTTCGCACATTGGGTCCGGGCGCGACTCCAAGCCGTGCCCGGCTCAAGTGCCAAGTTTTACCGAGCTGAATAAGGAGTTCAGTAAGACCTGGAGCGCCCCCTTCGGCGCGCTTCTGTCTAGCTGACTCTATCGCCCTCTCTTCCCTCGGGGCGGGGAGGCAGCTAGGGACTATGTCAATGCACCCTGGGTGGAGCATGCAGTCGCGGGTATCCGCAGACAGCGGCCACTTGGAGAGCTTGACCTAGACTCACAGTCCAGGGCATGTAAGGTCTCGACATCTCTGGTGTTGAGGCTGGCAGTGCCGTGGGCCAAGCTGCCACCACTCTTACGCCATGGCCATCCTGCAGTCCAGGGCGCTAAAGAGAGCCCCACGGGGTAAGACCGACCCAAGTAGTGCCGCCGCCGACTGGCCCTCCGGGGACCACGGTGGCAGCGCAGGCTGGGTCGGACGATGTCCACATCAGTGGCCCGGAAAGATGCGTCGGACTCAATCTTGCGCATGTGGGCGATGTAGAGAAAGGCCACTTTCCCGACTCCCCTCTCGCAAGGTCGGCTGATTGGTGGCGCTGTCAAGGACTGCTCCAGCAGTCTTTTGACAGTGTAGAAACAGACCGGCCTGCTGTGACCCGGCCTCTTTTCGGCTGTCGAGGTCTCGCACGTGGTCTGCCCCCCAGCAGCCCCGGCCTTCTCCAGCGTAGACTCCGGTTCTGGTGTCCCGCAGGTGGCCCCCCGGAGGAAGACGTCGAGAGAAGGACCACCTAGAGAGATTGAACCATCGGGCCCGACCCAGCCTTGGTCGCTGGGTGGTCGGACTGGGGCGGTCGCTGCCGCGTCCCAACACCTTCTGGGCCCCTCCGGGGGCTTAGTGCCCGCCTTCTCACAAGGAGAGGTCTCTCTCTGGGTCCCACTTGCAGCCGCTCTCACCCTCTGAAAGATGGTGTTCGGCAACTCGACGTTGCATCGTGGTGGCACGCAATGGTGAGCCCTCAGCACTCTCGCTTCGACGGTGCGTCGAGCTGCGCCATCGCCTGGCAGGTGATTTAGCGGAGCTGTTCTCCCCGGGTGGGACCAGCACTGCTAGTCATTGAACCAACCCCCGCGGGTTGATGAAGCAGATCGTAGCCCCCCCTGTGAGGTCCCTGGGTGCTTGGTTAGCATTTCAAACCATCACGGTGGGTGGGAGTGTGGTCCGTCTCGGCATTCGATCCAGTTCGCCAGACCTCCGCCGGACTTCGGAAATCCTCTTACCTCAGCAGAGGCAGGGATGTTCCCGTGCTCCAGGCCGGGGCTGCCACCCCTCTGGCGAGGGCGATCGAACCGTCCCCTCATCTGAGATGTCCAGTGGCTTCTACAGCCGCACTTCATCATCCCCAAAACCAGGGGTCGCTGCATACCTTGAGCAGCACCTTGCAAGAGGTGCCGTTCAGGAGGCACAGAAGCGCGTCCTGGTGTCTGTCAGACGCCAGGAGTGGTTCATGACAACTGACAGCATACTCTCATGTCCAGTTTCCCTCGGCACTGTCGAGGGGCTGGCATGTCAGTAACGGGTCAGCCGGGAAAAAGAGCAGCTCACCCTGGCGCAGAGCTCCCCTTTTCCTGGTAGAGAACTCAACACTATCTCCACCGGGAGTGCTGTCTCAGAGGAGAGTTGTCGCGCTGGATCGCACACGCCGTCACTACGGCGTGCCGATCCTAGCCCGTGCCCATTAGAGTGACGGTACACTCCGCTCGGGGTGTGGCCTCCTCGTGGGCATCGGCTCAGTGCGCCTCTCTGCAGACATCTGTAGAGTTGCGGGTTGGGCTACGCTATACCTCGCAGAGGCTTGCAACCTCCGTGAGGAACCGGCAGCTCGAGTCTTGCCAACAGGTGAGACCAGCGGTCGTAGGGCGTACGCCTGCGCATAGCGCCATTCCCCTTCTTAGGTGGATTAGTGCGCTATGGGCTGCCTCCCTTCTTTCCCCAAGGGTGAAGAATAGGCAGTCCGTCCATCCATCAATAAGCACTCAGGGCGGCGGGCTTGGGCAGCCTTGCCACCTATGGCCGGGTATCAAGCTGAGTTATTACATATAGCTCTAACCGGACCTAGTGCCCCACACGTAGTAACCCCCCACCAGGGTGGTTCCGTCTGAGATGTCGTCATGAGGTGGTTCCCCGCGTGGCAACCCATGACCTCCCCCAGGTGGACATCCACCTTGCGGCATTCCGCACATACCTCCAATGAATTCTCCCCTATTTGGTGAGACCATGTTGGTGTCCACATTGAGGGAACAGAGCTTACCCAGTAGCCCCCCGGTACCGGACGGCTTCTCGTTTAGAGAACAAGGCCTCCGTCTGTGGTGGCCGAGGGCAGGGGCTACTCATCTTTGCCAAAAGCTCTGGGAGCCCCTGCCTGCCCACTGGAAGGTTACAAATTTCGCGATAGCGCTCACGTGTGGCTCGCCCAGGCCGGTCAACGTTGCTTCGCTAGAGATGGTGACGCGGCTTAGTGCTGTGGCGTTTTCAATAGGAACCCCATCTGTCGGTTCGACACAACGTCGAGAGACCGACAGAAAGAGAACGTCTCGGTTACGTATGTAACCTCTGTTCCCTGATGGAGGGAACGAGACGTTGTGTCCCTCATGCCACAACACTAGCCGTCCGCTGCAGCGATCGTGAGATGCTCTCAGGCTCCTCAGCACATAAGGTGAATGAATGAGCACGCCGGCTCCCCTTTTATACCCAGATATCCGGGGGCGGAGCCCGGCATTCAAATTTCATTCGCCAATTTCATTGGCCTTTTCAAAATAGTCAGAAGATGATAGGTTCTCAGGGGCGAACCCCATCTGTCAGTTCGACACAACGTCTCGTTCCCTCCATCAGGGAACAGAGGTTACATACGTAACCGAGACGATCTTTTACAGTATTAGTTGGAGTAACAGTACATCCTTTCTGTTTATAATCAGAAATATTCGGTTTACGTGTCTTTGGTCCGATAAGTAGAATTTCTGTTTTATTAGAATTTAAAAGAAGGAAATTACAGGTCATCCAATGTTTTATGTCTACAATGCACTCTGCCAATCTGGATAGCTGGGAGGAATCATCTGGTCTTGATGAGATATATAGCTGAGTATCATCTGCATAGCTAATTCCATGTTTTTTAATAATGTTTCCGAGGGGCAGCATGTATATGGAGAACAGCACGGGTCCCAGAACCGATCCCTGAGGTAATCCATAATTTACTTGAGTTAGATTTGGCTACTCTTTGCTTAAATGTGGATGGCAAGCGCTACTTTGGAAATGTTGCAATCCTTTAGAGTATGACCACCTTAGTTTCTCCCTTTCCACTATGGAAAGGCACAGCTCTGTATTTTCTGTAGAAGGACTTGACTTCCTCAGGGTGTAATGATCTAGACGATTGAAACTTCCAGGTAATTACCTTTATCAGGTAATGTTATGACTGTGATAGGGTTAGTGTTTAAACTGTGTCAGATATTTGGTGCTACGTAAGCTTCTTGTCTGTTAGAACAACATTTTTTAGAGTTGTTCCTCAGACCTGTACTGTGTGGCCAGATATTAACTATATTAGTTTTATTTTTTATTTCCCAGGCCATACTGGTCACATTTGGCCATCTCCCATAGAACAATTTAACTTTTACATTTTTACAAATAATGGATTGAAACTTTGAGCGATTTTAATAGCAATTTTTGCTTTCTCATGTCAAACACACACAGTTCCCAGTTAAGCCACACACAAAAGTTTTGTTAACATTTTAAACATAAAAGCATGTAGACTTATCAGTTTTGCACGTCAGAACTGAACCCATGATCTTGATATTGCTGGTGCAGTGCTCTGCCTGTTGAACTTCATGAACCTTACCGAAAATAGCTGTAGGGCCTATTTTCTTTGGATTAAGTAGTTAGATGCTTTTTACTTATAAATAGTGGCAGATAACATTACTATAGGCACCTCAGTTTTGGTTTGCATTAAACATTATGCAATAATAACAGACAGTAATCATCGTATTTATAAACATTATTAAAATGATGGCAACTTATTGAGATATTAAAGCCCTATACCTATCCCTAACCTTACCCTAAACCTAAAGTTTATAAATAATTTTAAGTGTTAAATCTATGTTATTGAAAACAATTGCCTTTATGATCTGTAAAGTAATAAAAAAGGTTAAAGAAGGTTTTCAGCGGGATTAGAGCCCAGGACTCCCATGCCACGCTATACAGACGTTTACATTTTATGATACTGGAGTCGCTGTTTGAAATGGCGTCAATCTTACACTTTCTCTATTCCAATCACACATTGGTAGGCGGAGCTAGTGTAAATAGTCTCTGCTAACAATGAAGGCTGTTTGTACTTATATATACACTACTTAAAAAAATGATAACATTTGAGCAGCATGAATGCTTGTCTCTTTCCTTTAGAAAAAACAAACCCACAGCTATGCACTTGCGATATCGCTCATTCGTCATTGCAGACATCTTTGTTTTTTGTGTGGCCATGTGCGCAGAGCCTATTTGCATACGTCATGTAAACCCCGCCTCCAGAAACAAAGGGGTGTGGGATTGTTCGAAAACACTATACCGTCTCTCAACATTACCGTCACGGCGGAGTACCGATCTCAGGACTGCCCGTGCCCGCTGGCAGTGAGAGCACACTCCACCAGGGGTGTTGCCTCCTCATGGGCACTGGCTCAGGGCGCCTCTCTGGCAGACATATGCAGAGCTGCGGGTTGGGCTACGCCCAACACCTTCGCGAGGTTCTACAACCTCCGCATGGAACCGGTGTCAGCTCGAGTGTTACAGGGTAACACCAGGTGAGACCGGCGGCCGGCAGGGTCGTACGCCTGTGAAAGAGCGCCATCCCCTCGTGGGTCAGTGCGCGATCATCTGCCTTCCTTCTTTCCCCTCGGGCGAAGAATAGGCATTCCATCCATCACTAAGCATTCAAGGCAGTGGGCTGGGCGGAGTAGCCTGCCACCTTGGCGGGCCCAAGCTGAGTTAGCCACGTGTAGCTCTAACCGACCTTAGTGCTCCAGACGTACCCCCAGCAGGGTGGTTCCGTCTGAGATTTCGTCATGACTTGGTTCCCCTTCTGGAACCCATGACCTCCCCCAGGTGGACATCCACCTTGCAGCATCCCGCACATACCTCCCATGAGTTCTTCTTGCCGGTAAGACCATGTTGATCCTCCACTGTTTCCCCCCTAAAGGCTGGGAACTGGTCTCCGTAGCGCACCTCCCCCTTGAGGGAATAGCGCTTACCCAGTGGTCCTACGGTACCGGATGGCTCTCGCCAATGGAGCCGTCTGAGATGGCCGAGGGCAGGGGCTACCCATCTTGCTAAAGCTTTGGGACCCCCTGTCTACCTACTGGAAGGTTACAATTTCGCGAGAGCGCTTACGTCTGACTCGCCTAGGCTGGTCAACGTCGCTTCGCTGGAGATTGTGACGCGGCTAGTGCCGTGGCGTTTTCAATTGGAACCCCATCTGTCGGCTTCGACACAACGTCGAGAGACCGACAGAAAGGGAACAGAGGTTACATTCGTAACTGAGATGTTGTGTCCTTCATGCCGCTACAATTGCGTCTGCTGCAGCAGTCACGAGATGCTCTCAGGCTCCTCAGCACAAAAGGTGAATGAATGAGCACGCCGGCTCCCCTTTTATACCCGGATATCCGGGGGCGGAGCCCGGTATGCAAATTTCATTCGCCAATTTCATTGGCCTTTTCAAAACAGTTAGAGATGATTGGTTCTCAAGGGCGAACCCCATCTGTCGGCTTCGACATAGACGTTTGTTCTGCAAGATGACAATGCTTCTTTCTGAAGAAAATTGCGACGTTTTACAGCAACGCTTTACTCTGCATAAATACAGTGAAGAAACAACTTTAACCAACAAAATACGTCTACTCTTAACAATAATGAAGCTCAAGTTCGAATTGTTCAACGAATCTGAATTACCTTAACATGCTAAGTAATCATTACAATACAGCTTTGTAACAGCAAGTTGCATAATGGTAGTTGAGTGAAGATGACTTTCTGTCAATTTCTGTATTTGTACCCACAGAATTCAGAATCTCACCACTGTCCTTAAGGTCTTCAGTTCTCCCTCGAGTATCACTTTGGCACATTTTAAGAGCTTTGCAACATCGCAGCGCCTCGCACTGCTCATTGAGAGCAAAACGATAAGAGAGTGTGACTTCTGAAAGCACTAGACGTTTTGATTTTATTTAAATGTATTACGGGAACACAACAATGATTTATGAAAGTATTAGCTTTACATGACTGCGCAAAAAAATGCATCAGATCAAATTTCATTCATTATCCGTAATAAATTCTTCGTAACTACCTTTGGGACAGTTTGTTCTTTTCTAACATGCATAAGTGAGGTTCAGTAGTTAAGCATGTATTTTTTAAACTGAAATGTACCGAATGTGCTCGCTGGATGCTCCAAAGAGCCGTCAGTGCTTTTGCTTCACACAAAAGACAGGACACATGCTTTTTTGCTCCTCAGAGCTGTGGCTGTGCTTCCCTGTAGACGTCTCCACTTGCGTCTCCTACGTCTTTTAACTCAAAAAGATTACCCGAACAACGCTATTATGACAACACTCATGGCAAACAGCTAAACGCGTCAGCGAGTCTTGCCATCCCTGCACCGTGTCCCCTATAAAGAACCTCTTCTGGGCTGAGCCTGCGTTGTGCAAATAGCTGTTACTTGCATAGAGCGTGATACCCCACAAATAAAGAAGACAGAAACTCAAGCTGTAGGATATGTGGAATCTATTGTCGGGCCAAACAATAGACAAAAACCAGCATGGTCTGGCAGGGGAAATTTGAGTCAGCAATCTGTTAGACTTTTTGCACTGATAAGAGACGGGATTCAGCGGTGCTTATTGAGAAGAATACAGTAAACACAACAATCCAGCCAGAACGGGTCATTGAGAGTCTCCCTCGCCTTGGGCTTAACATGACACTTAAATACTACTACAAGGGAAGAAAAAAGGCAATTCTGCACACATTACAAACTGCCTCTATTCTACGCTTGGATGCCGAATGTCAGAGGAGGGCTTTCATGATAAAAATGCAGACAATAGACTAAGGATCGTCCATGGTGATTTGTTGCATTTTCATTACAACTACTTTGTAGGCAGTAATCGCAGATCTAAATAGCTCTGACAGTAACTGTTTTCTAACCGTGAAATTCAAGCCACTGCCCCCTCGCCCCCCTCCAACAAATGAGGCAGTGTTTTCCTCTTGAAAATCCTTGCATTGAAAGTCAAGGTACCACTCCTAAACACTCATTTATCAAAATGAACTTGTGACAACAAGCCAAATCGACATCTTTTCTTGTTTTCACGGCACCTGATTGTGTCATGCTTATTCCCGGGTATTGGTTGGTAATCCTTGTGTGGGAATGGTACCAAATACAAAGGTGGATTGGCATGGGGGATTATTCAAGATAAAACTTAAGATGTATCCTGAAAATTGTAAACAAAACTAAGTGATCAAACATTATTGTCATGATATAGTAGACGTACGCTTTATGTAATAGTAAACCAGGACTGGTACAAAAAAAGTCACACAAATATATGCATGCTCTAATTTGACATAATATGTAAAAAGTGAAGTGCTGCTGGACCCGTGTTTACATTTTGTGAAGTGGTCTATAGTATTCATAGCAAGAATAGATAGACATATAGAGAATGTCTAAAACGTGTGTTGTGTGAGTGTTTTTTATCACATTGTTGAAAATAAGACTCTGTGCCTGCTGAACAAATAGACTCTCTAGGTCTGAAGGCTGCTACTGTGGTCCTCACTGTCTCCGAGACCATAATGGCACTATGAAACCGTACGTGTGGTAGCAGATCTGGATTCCAACCTTCCCAACATGCTGCTCTAATTTTACCATTAACACATTCCTTAATTCTAACCCTCACATACTGTATGAAACACATCATTTAAGGGGTTCAGTCTAATCCAACACCATAAACTCATCCCATTGGCTTTCGAAGGAGGAGAGCTTAATTACTCTAATGAATCAATCCATAATTACTAAAAACAAACCTACAACTAACCTAAATTCTGTTTGTGTTTTCAAACATGCGGTTAGGCTGATTTCTTGTGCGTCTGTTTCTTCACACTCAGAATGCAGCATTTTGTTTGTTTATTCAGTTTTTCAATTTGTGTCATGCAGATATTTTTCCTGGAATATGTTATTATTAAGTATCTATATAGCCAGCAAGCTAATTTAGCCTTTGCTTGCAAACACTATTTCTTTGCTTAATGAGTAATTTATCTGAGTTCGTTTTTGCATCTACAGTCAAGGTGAAATTTCAGCCTTCATTTAAACAAAAACATCAATGCACGTATAAAAAGAAGTATAGAATACATATTGAGATATTCAGTTTAATCCTGAACATTAATTGAATATAATTGCATAAATATAATGAATAAAGTAAATCTCAGCCTTAACCTTTGAAGAACAAATCTATTCAGACTAAATATATATACATTTCTTATCTTTGCTTGGTCGTATTGATTATACTGCAAGTAAAAACCTACGTGAAACAACACCAAGATTGAGCCTTATGTAGCATGTGATGAAGCAGGTGTTTGATAAAAAATAACGGGTTTTGGAGCTTAACCGATGTAACAAGATTACTTTCTTGGAAACGCACTAAAAATAGACTACCTACAAGTGCGTAAATGTAGAGCACAAGAGAACAATAAATCTATGTGAAAAAAATTATTACTGTACTTCAATGTTAATTCTCCGTCTTAAATTTGAGTCTTAACTGTTCCGATGTACTCTTCTGCTTTGTTTTGAGGCTCTGTCCAGCCGCTACGCTCCTCATATCAGGTATAGCCATCAGGCGAGCACCCAGCTTCTGCTCTTCTGAATGCACTACAGAAGGGTCTAATTAATTTGAGTGGAGATGAGCTGACTGCCTCTGCTTGTGGGGTTTATTCCCTTTGTCGGTTTTTGTCAGGGTGGACACTCAGGTCTAAATCTCATTGCTATAATGTGCCTGAAGAGAAAGCAGCGCCTGGTCTGGTAATGAGGGATCAGAAAACTCCCCCTCGTTTGATCTTATCGCTTACACTTCTGTCTTGACTCTGTTTCCCTTTCTTTTTTTAACCCTTGTAACCAAAAACCTGTGCCATGGTAATGAGGTGGATACAAGGTGCTTCACAGAACTGTGCTTGTTGCCTCTGATTAATATGGAGAAGTTACTGAACCCCTCAATCCCATTTAGTATATCATTACAGTGTAGTCAAAATGGGAGGGACCCTGTTTTACATTTATGCATTTGTCAGACGCTTTAATCCAAAGCGACTTGAATTGTATTTTCCTATACATTCGTTTCCAAGTATGTGCAATCCCCTGGGATCGAACCCACGACCTTGGCATTGTTAACACCATGCTCTTACCACTAAGCTTCAGGAAAGCTTATGGTGTTTTATGATTATATTAATCTTAAAGTAACACTTAACCCAAAACACGAGAGAAGATATTTTAAAAGTATATACTTGATATAAAATTGTACTAACTTTAATATTTTGAGTTCCTGTAACTAATACTTACTTTTGAGTTAAAATCAAGTTCATACCAGACGATTAGTTGAGAATGAATTTCCGTTCCCAGCATCCTTTGCACTTTGATACTCTTGGCCTACAAGACCACCACAGATTTGGCAACCCCTTATCTTCACTCGCTAATGCAAACGTATGTACCCGCCAGATCCCTACTCTCTGCAAATGAACGACATCTTGTAGTGCCAACCCAAAAAGGTAAAACTCACATACCTTCTCTGGATCAGTTCCACATTTGTGAAATGTATTGCCCGCTGCTACAAGATCAGCAGATTCTGTAGCAATTTTTAAGAATCGGCTGAAAACTAATCTCTTCTGTCAACACCTGACGATTAGTTCTGATCTCTTTTCTACTCTTTCTCTCAAAAAAAAAAACTTAGCTTTGTATACTGTGGTTGGCGCTATGAGACCAGTTCTTTTGCACTTGTGCTTTTTGATGTCCTTATGTTGTTCCAATTGCTTCCATTGTTAACCTCATTTGAAAGTCGCTTTGGATAAAAGCATCTGCTAAATTAATAAATGTGATGTATATGTAAAAGTAAAAGATTTGCTGTAACTGATTACCTAAATCTTTTTAAGTTTACACTTACAACTGTGTATATGGAAACAAAACCAATGCTAGTGAATGGGTGCCAGTTAACACGATTCTTAATTTGTGTTCTGCACAAGAAGAAAAGTCAAACAGGTTTGTAAATGATGTCAGAATGTTGAACTATGACTTTAACTGTGCGATAAAACGTGTACAAAAACGTTCAATGTGTTTTAGACCATCTACAACTATATCTAAAGCATTGAAAACTGAAATTTGATTATAGTTTCCAAATTAACCAAAAAAATTATTCTTTATGTATAATGTAAACACAAATTTCAGTATTATTTCTATTAGAACTGACGAAAGCCCACAAACACTGTTTTAAAGAGTTTGGAAAAATTGCTGCATTTGCTATTGTAAATCAGATGATTAACCCCAAAAACTGATGTTGTAATACTTCAGTACCTTAATGGTTTACAGGATTATAGTTTCTATATACAGTAAATTGTTATCAAAGTTTATCTTGCTTTAAATAAAGCATTCCATTACCTTTCCATAGTTTATGAGCATCTTAAATAATCTAAGCCTGCAATCCTCTATAGGATGTTTAGTATGTTCACTGTATGTTTAGTTAAATGTTTATTTGCCCATTTTATATCCCATTTTTAGACTGTTTCTAGCACATCAACATGTCAACAATATATAATCTACTGTAGATCATTTATGCTTCAGTTGTGTGGTGTTGTGTTTAGAAGACACGCATGACATTATAATTACACAGTGAAGTATGCATGTTTCTTCAAGCTTTTGTGCTCTGTTCTCCACTAATCTAATAATTTACCATACAGTCACACTCAGAATCAAAGGTTTGAGTGTAAATACTGAATCGACTTGAAAAATGGCCCCTTTTCCGGCTGTTTTTCCTGTTTTGCACTGACTTCTATGGGTTTGATAGAAACATCATCAATATATCTCATGGGTATAGAATAGAATAGAATAGAATGTGGATATAGAATAGAACTAAGATATAGAATATTAGAATGTTTCATTTCTGTATAGTATTAGATTGTATATGCATGTTTGTTGATTTCCCCATTAATTCCCCAAACATATACCTGTACAGATCAGATTCTTTAAACTTCATTTTAAAATCTACAAAAAGTTGAAATTCCATTACATTTGAGATTTATTTTCAACAGATAACGTGACAGATGAGCTGTACTAAAATGCTAGTCTTAATGGACAGGTGTCCACTTAAAGTCACAGGCAAAGCTGACACTAATGGATTGCTTTGTATGCAGCATCCAGAGAATGGAACAGGATTGGAAGAGCTTACGTGTTGAAGCACCCTGCATGTGCAGGCTTTCTGCATAAAAGGAGTTTAATTTCTACATCTCACGCATTTGCCAGATTTAACCTTTTACTGACTGTCTGTCTCAAAACGATGGAAATTAACCTCCTTGTCATATAGGTGAAGCCAGACGTATTACATGACTAAAGATCACGCAGTATTGTTCTTTAAAATATGTCTTTTTAACTACAGTTAACCATCAAGGGTAAATGAGGGAATGTTTATTGTGCACTTTCATAGAAGGAACTTCCTTTTCGCTCAACCCACTTTATTCTCTTTTTTTTTGTCTGCGGAGGTGAGGATCTATTATTCATGTCAGAACAGTGACAGTTTTGTGCGGTTCATAATGTAAATGGTACTTTTCTATTAGCCTTACCTGTGGAATCAAAGACATTTAGACGGGTTCAGTGTATCAGAAATTAAAGAAGATAACTGTAGTCCAAGTTCAACCGGTGGTATCTGTAATTTCCCTACAATCCATTTTTTGTGAATTGTATTTTATAGAGGTTCCGGTTGGCTCACTTGTAAAGCAATAGTTTTTTTTCTTTTCGGAGCATTTATGAACAATTCGTTTAATGTAATTGTTTTTTGTATTGTATTCATTCTAATTGGCAAATACATTTTTGAGCCTTTATAATTGTGTTGTTGTAAGCACTTTAAAACACAAAGTAGCAGCTTTTGGAATGCTTATTTATATAATATTTAGGGCTGTCCAACAATAAATCGGGATTAATCCCATCCAGAAGGAAGGTTTGTGTTTATGCCATACGGTATATTATGTATGTGTAGTGTGCACATTCATTTTGTATTCAGAAACATATACACGTACACATCTAAACATATTTAAGAAATATTTACATGTATTCATTTATATTAACCAATAATTCAAATTATAAATAAATGTTCAATTTCAAGATATATTTCGGCATAAATGTACCCAGCGTGTTATGTCCTACCCATCTTGGAAAGGTCTTGCTTTCATCTGAAGTGGTAAAAAATGTCGGCCAGTGCTATGAAATTCCCACCAGGACAGTGATGTCTGAAATTCTATTCAATTAATTCCCATGGCAACGGGGGTAAAACACAAAAGATGGTTAAAAGATGGCAGGAACAGGCTGACTCAATCTGCTGCCGTAGTGGTCCCCATGTCTCATGAATACGCAGCCCCTCTTTCCACATATACTTCAGGGCCAGAAGCCTACGAGGTAATTATATGCTTTGGAACACTCCACTTAAGTGCACCCAACAATAAAGTGAGTGCATATTCTCTGTAATCTCTTACCTGCTGAGTGAATGAAAACGTGAACTGAAAATTCATTTTCAAAAAAATCCTACTGGTCTTCTCGGGCATTTGACTTGGAAGCCTTTGCTGGGGTGTAATATATTTGTAGCTACCAATATTTGTTTAATTGTTAATTCAGCTTTAGTGTCCAACTCCACATCCACATTTTAGCTTTTCCAGCCCCCCCAAAAAAAATCCAACTTGCCTTACATAAAATATCAGTACAATCCAATGCATTGAATTCAGGGAATTTGAAACCTCATTACAGTTGTAACCTCTGTTAAATGGTTGATTACTTTAATAAATCAATAAATTTCATGCAATCATGGTGTCATCTAGTGGTGAGCATCTAAAACTGCATTAACAACAAAGATCAAGACCCAGTTTGCCTTTTTAACTTGTTTATTTTTAGCAGTCTTAGCCTTTTCTTTTCTGTCCACTGAGACTGGTTTGAGGGTCAGTGACAGTAAGATCCCCCTTTGGCCTTCAACCTGTCCCTATGATAGTGGCAGTTCCCGGGTCAGTGCGTGTCACTGAGGAGTTCAGCTGACATGCTGGGGTGTGAGGCTACCATCCACCCTCTATTTAGACGATCCCAGCTGAGTGACTAGGTGTTGTTAAGGGACATCCGCTGCTAGTGGAGAAGGCTCCTCACGCTTGAGAGAGCAGCACTCAAGGGAGGCCAGCAGATTGAGTTGACATGCTAACAATCTGATTGCAGATGGCAGAGAGGAGAAAGGGGTGATGTAGAAAGGAAGGTCTCCACTGACCCTGCTGTCCCCTACGTGAGTCAGAGAGGAAGAGCTGAAATGGAGAGAGACAGAGAATAGACAAGAGAATGTTCAGAGACTTGAAACATCCGTGTTCAATTGTACAGATATGAGAAGTGCTATGAATTCGGCTATGGGTGTTAAAAACAATGACAGTTGCTAAATTAAAAAGACAACAATATTGCATTGTTGCAAAGTGGCTTGATAGAAAATACACTTTTGAATATATATAGAAAAAAATCAAGTAAAATGTAAATTCTACCTTTGTGATTCTATATTATGAAACAGAATACATGATACTATTGCATGTACTGCACGAATTTCATAAGATGTACATGAGTGATATTAACTGTAAATGAATTGACTGTGTACTACCTTTACAGTATATGTTGTAGGTCGTATGCATCATAAGCGACATACAAATGGAAATCATCAAAAAACTTTATTCACTATTTATAATTCTATATTATGAAACATGAAATACATGTATTACTCCAAAAGATTCACTACATGCACGTTAGCGATATTAACTGTCTAATAATTTTACAGAACATTTATGGCGTCCCCGCTGCCACAAAATGTTCTTTTTTAGACAATTTTTTACAGTCTATAATTGTATATTTGTTAATGCATCTTAAAAATATTTTTTAATCCAACATTATTACAGTTATAAACTGCAAATATGTCAGGACAACACAATGTGACATCAAAACAACACAACAAACACAATAGTACATATACCGCATGTAAAATGGAGCATTGTGTTTTCAGTCATACCCACGAGCGCTGTTATTATATGATAGTTGTCAGAGCGTTTGGTGAGGCACAGTGCCACAGATCTAGAACTCGGAATGGGGGTGGGCTGAGCCCGGGATGTGACATGCTAATTACGTGAGCTTTGTCTGCCATTGTGCATGCGGTTTCCAGTGAGCAGGGTGGGTTTAGGAGAGGAGGGGGGAGTGCATGAAATCAGAATGTCACACTCAGCAGGGATCACCAGCAACATGCACTGCATGTGGTCTTCCTTAAAATCACACTCTATGAACAACTTCAATGTAGACATTGCTGGCACACGGAAACGTACAAACTTCACATTTTTGTAATAATGTTGCTGACAAGTATTAGACTCGTTTTCAGTTGGAAATGCTAAAGATTCTGTGCAGGTCCAAGTTTTAATATAAAGCAAAAGTAGCAGGCGGATTTTAAGGGATCAATTTTCCAGGGAACCACCAGCTGTTACAGAGTCATGTTGAAACAGAATCTCTGTCATGAGGGCAGATCATAATACCAAGATTTCAAAGGAGGAGACATTTTTTTTCACCACTTTGGCATGTAAAGCCACTCACCCAAGGTCTATATTCAGTTTGCAACACCTGCCAATGGAGTGTGAATTGGGAACGTTTATCAACCTATCTCTCTTGTCTTTGACTAACTAGTTTTAATCACCAATGTAATATGCATCAGTGACAGACCTTAGGGTCATACATCTTAAAATTGGATCTGTGGCTTGTATTGTTACAGTTTCTTATAGAGCTCTTTGCTCTCTTTTTGCACATGCCGAGTGTGTAAAATCACTGGACCCTTAACATTTACAACTAACCATTCAGAGACGTTGGGATACTCCAAAAAGGTTACACTGTGTAATAAATCACCATATTTTGTCCTTTCAGAAATTCTCCAATCACAAATCAAATTTTATTTCGGAATCTTTTCAGTTCATTTTTTGAGCATTCACCTTCAAATCTTTTGTTAATCAGTCTGTGCTTCAGTGCACTCTAAAAAGCATTCAGTTCTCATTTCATCACCCCCTCAGAAATGTTGCCAAATTAGAAGAAATGTGTCTGAATAGGTTAAGATTCACCACTGCAATGAATGTGAATAACATTCTGATCATATTTGCTCATTTGTTCTTGACCCCATTTCTGTTCAAACATTGCTTTCATTAACAGGGATTTCAAAATCAATCACAGAAGGCATAAAACAGCTTGAATATGTACAACACTTATGCATGGTGGTGCATGATGATCAAGAACCTCTTGACATATCTGATTAGCAGCAATTTGAGGAGTGTGATGAATGAACCTGCTGTCATTTTGACCCTGCTTAACCTCTTGATTTTCTGGGTTCAAGTCCAATAAACCTTTGGGAAGGACGAAACAGCAAGTGTACCACCCAGTCGAGTCGATACCACCCAATAGTAATCATTTCATTTTCTGGTTCATCAAATGAGGTTTGCCCCAATTCACTCATCTCTGTCACAGGCAGTCGTTTATCAATGTTCAGCTAACACCACAACAATAGAGTATTTGGTCACTGGTGGCTCTCAGAGGAATATTCTCCTCAGACAGGAATGTCAAATTCACTTTTGCCTCGCCATTAAATCGTATGGCTACCTTGAGGTGTTTGACAGGTTTTGTGAAATCTTTATTTGTGGTAATCCCTCGAGTGATTTTTCAAAAATTCTGCAATGTCTAATGAAAAGATTATTGACCGGCAGGTCGTTGCAAATAAAGTTGCAGGGTTTAATTAGAACTGGTGAACTAAAGAGAATGTATGATAGATTACTGCTGGTCATTTGGATTGTGGATGCAAGAATGGACAGAAATACCAATGTCAATATGTCACAAAGTGAATTCAGTGCCATCAACCATAGACTTTCTTTTACTGCATGTAGGATGGAAAATAAAACAGACTTTATATTTAATTACATAAAAAATGTGACCTTTCATGAATCTGACCTTTTTAATGTATTAGTAGTACCAATAAATACAAGAGAAGAGGGAGATTGACAAATATCACTATATATTTATACTGTATATACAGTATATACTATATATATATATATATATATATATATACAGAATTTATTATTTTACGGTATATCAAAGTTCTAGTGCATCTATGATTTGTCTTCATGTTCTCCTTTATCACGCATACAAACATTTTGAGCAATCTATAACAACATATGTTTTAAGGTGAAATTCAATCAAGACCATAGCCTCTACAATAGCCCAGAGCGCTGTTTGTTTTGCCCTGAGCTGAGGGAGGGATAAGCAACGTGTCAGATTATGAGCTATCCTACACTTGCAACTATTTCCACCCCTAGATCCAATCTAAATAAAGTGTGCCCATCTGGTGTGCTCAGAGGGTCACGAACCACCTCCCCGAGACCTGAACTCACCAGGTCTGGGGATGCACATTCATAGAGAGCTTTGGCTCTAGCGCTGCTGAGCTGGCCACAAGTCAGCCCGTCCCTTGCTGTGTGCTAACAATGCACTGCTGGATGGGTGGCTGCGGGGAGGGAAAAAGACTTGTTCCTTTCATGTGCCACATGGCTGGAGTCTGAATATGGGCCAGAAGGGGCTTGTTAATACCATTGTTCCCCTGCACGGTGGCATACGTCCTCACCATATAAACTTTGTTCCGATAGTTTGCCCTTTTCCTCAGCCCTAATTCCCTAGTGGCAGATGCACTTTTATTCAAGGGGGTGAATGTTAATCTCAAGAGTTTAATAGGATTAGTTGTGGTTGTGTGTTTTCATTAATCAACATCATTATACAAGGGCTTTCCTTGTATTACGCAGTGTATGTGTAAAGACTAACAATCTTTACACGTTAATATATGAATTTAGATCAAATCAAGTCATTTAAGTCATTTAATGCTATTGACATGGAAACATTCCTATGGTTGCTGTCCAATAAAGTCAAAAGGAGTTTGGTCATTGCTGTGCTTTTCCTGGAATAAAAATGTCTGTTGAGTACCCAACCTCATGGACCACTACTGTCCATTTTATAAATAACTGTAAAATGCATTGTATGTATATCATTTTATATTACACATGGCTGACAGTTAAATTGTCTCGTCCGGAACTCAATTCTAAGATTTTAACACACAATACCATACTGTATGTTTAGTTTCTGTTTCAAGAGAGCCAGCATCATGCTCTGAGAATGTCTCTCTGCTCCAGCCTGTTGGCAAAGTGTGTCATTCCATCCACTCTGCCAAATTGGGCATCACAATAGAGATTGTTCACATTCACCCACTGTACATGACAATAGTGCAATTGCAGTCTGATTATGTGGACGAGATGCCTTTAAAAAGCAAATTACAAGCAATCCCTTCTGATAAGAGGGCCACCAGGCTTGTAGCTCCATGTGTGTGTGTGTTCCTCTCCACACCCACCCAGAAGGGCTGAAAACAAGCATGACCATTCAAACAACCTCACACTACATCTTTATAGCTCGCAACAGCTGATTCATTTCAAAGACAACAGAGAGAATGGAGCTCAATTACACAGCTGATATCATGAATGACAGTAACCCCCAGGGCTTCACTACATCTGCACGAGAACTACAGTGCAAGAAGAATCTTTGATGGATTGAGGATGGATGCAAGTGTTTGTGACTATGAAAATTGCAGCAATGATCATTAACATTTTAAAATTGTACCAATAATCGCTATCGGTCAATAAAAGCTTTTTTTTTAAATAAGTTTAAAAAAAGCCGAAAATCAGGGCTGATATATCCTGTTAATCAAAAAAGAACAGGAAAATGCTATTCATTTGTGCTCTTCCTTGAAATTGTGAAGAAATTTCACCAGTTTGATGTTCAATATGAATCGTCATTATATGAATTAAAGGTCCAGTGTGTAATTTTTGGGGTGATCTATTGATAGAAATGTAATATAATATACATAGCTATGCCGTGGTAGTGTTTCGAAAGGGAGGGGGAGGGGTGGAGTGAGCGATTGGTTGAAATTCGCAACCTTGCAACTAGATTTCACTGACGGGACCTTTAATAACATTGTAAATAAAATGTAAATGATGTAAGAAATTGTAATTATTTTTTCGTGTATCAAAAAGGCGATTATTACTCTATTATTATTATTTCCTGTATTATAACAGGAAATAAAAATGTGGCAAAAATAATACTGTGTTTGAGAGTTTATATTTACAATATAGCTTCTTGCTTCAAACTTATCAGCGTTTGGCTTATTTAAACAAAGTTATCAAAAATTATCAACTGGAGACATGCAATGTCTTCCATCAAAAACAACAGTAACATCCGTCTGTTATGGCACGAGTGTGTAATAGTAATAATGGGTTTGGATCCCATTTCTCACCTATGGACTTTGCAAAGAATTTTGAACAAGACCTCTTCATATCCTAAGTGCATCTTGCAGTCAATAAACTGCCAACCCTTGTGACATCTAGAGAATGAATATGGACTTTTATTTATTGAACTTTTGCTCCAATTCTGGCCCCCTGTTTTATCTTCTCACCTATGATCCTTGATCTTCCAGGAAAAAAAGATGAATTATTTTCGCCATTGATCCTCAACAAGACTAATAAAATGAAGAAGGTTTAATGAAAGACTACCGCACAGTGAAGGACCTGCTGGCCATTAACCCTGCAGCTGCGGAGTCCAGGGAAGATCGGTAGAGTCTGTGGTCAAATCAACTCTGTGAAGCAAATTAGTGAACACCATAAAGTACGGAAGTGCTCCAGCGAGGAGCCCTAGGCTGACCCCTGCTTAGGGACTGCGTTCCATTTGACCTGGCGAAGAGATTTATAACAAAATTTCAATTAAAGCCTGGCAGACGTGTGAGGCAGGTGGCCATTCTGCTGTTTTTGACCTTGCATCCAAGAATCTAGCTTTCATTTCAGATTTCTACCGGATGCAGGGGTGACCTAACTGCATTTTTTCAGTACAGTGGCTTTATGGAGCAAATGAGCTCAGCCATATAACAGTTTTAATCACCTTCAGAGCCACTGAAACCTTTACCATACTAGTATTTCAGGCACAGTTTCTGTTACAAAGCTTTCCCTCTCCTTCCACCTCTAAAGATGCTTTATGCCACAGCGCCAAATATATAAATAAACACCTAAATATAAACTCTCGCTCTGAGTGCTTCTTGAAAGGAGGATCTTCATCATTTCACTCCATGTAGATATCCATCTAGAATCATTCAGGTCATAACTGGGAAGAGGGCCAAGTTCTTATCTGCTTGGTCATTTGAGGTGTTGAGATGTGTCCAAACAAATAGGTGTCCAATTTCCCCCTTTGTCAGACTGACCAAAGGGGTAACAGAGACTCTCTCAAAGGGCCTGTTTGTAGAGGCTGCCTATCATAGTCCAAAGCCTCCACTTGTTTCCCTTAAGGAGACTCCATCCTTCTCAGTCATCAAGGCCCGTTGGAAGGGGACAGTTCTCATGGGCCACCGGCATGTGTAAGGATGCTCAGGCGTCGGGTCCCTCTCTCCCCCAATTGTTGCCTTTATCAGGTGGGCAGTTAAACAGTGACCAGGAGATGACAGACACGTCCTTTCAGAGGCAGAAAGGGAGAGATAAAGCGTTTACAGTGCTATCTATAGGCACAACCCATTCTTGCAGTGGCCCTGCCAATTCTCTGCATAAACAATAGAGAGGATGCTGCAAACGAGCCATTTTAGTCCCAGCTGACTCTGCCACTTTCTTTCAAAAGAATTCTTGTTTTCTGGTTGATTCTGAGCATGTTTGTTCTTTTATTTATAACTGAAATGCAGATAAGACGCAATTATTTGATTTATTTGCAATTAAATGTGTTTTTAACCTATGCGCCATTCCTGTTTGCAACAATTGTATTAGTATGGTATAAGTACAATTTAATTTTGGCTTCAGTGTTTTTATTGGTGGACTTAATGGAAATTATTTGAATGCTAAAAAGGCATTGCAATAATTTTTAACGTGTATAATGTTTACTATAAATTTAGTATGAAGCTATTAAATTAATCTACACTGTATAGCTAAAATCATCAGATTTTGGATGAAAGATGTTTGCGTTCATAGTAAAATCAATAATTTTGACTTTTGATTGCAGGCCCGGCAAAATTATGCTTAGTTTCTTTGTATAACTCTACTGGAGACATATTAGATATTCTGGCTAGATCTGGAGACATTTAATAAATTGAAAACCATTTGCTCTTTGTTTAAATCCCATTGCTCTCAACAAAAATGTACAACAAACAAGCACAAGACAATAGACAAGAGGGCATTAAATAGGGAGACTAACAAAGGAGATAACGATGGGCAGGTGTGGGTAATGAGACACAGGAGGAAAGCTATACTAGGAACGAGAGGGGCGGGGCCAAATGACGAGACTGGAGAGAACGCATATTATGTCCTGATTGACAATAATATGTTTCTCTCCACATAAAACACGTGGGTCTGTCATGATTCTGCCCCTAGACCAGAAAATCAAGACAAGAGCAGGCAGAATCATGACAGTGTTGAGGTAAAAAAAAAAAGAAACGCACACAACCATTTGGTTGTCAATTAACCTATCCTGTGTTGTTTTAACCCATTGTTGCATCAAATTTAAGTTTTCTGGGTTAATTTTACCCAACAACTGGATTTGTCCTTTTTTACCCAGCACTGGGTTGAAAATAACCTAGCATTTTTTCAACCTGATCTCACAGCAATTCTTAACTATTTGACGAGGTGGCTTATTTGTTTTAATTTGTACAATTCGTCATTCTTGGATCAACTAAAATTGATTCCGATGATTACTAGAAAAAAGCAATACTGAAGCCGCACCCCTAACCCTGCCCCTAAACCTAATGTCACTGGCACGAAAGCAAAATGTAATGTTGTTGCAAACAGTGTTAATTTTAACAGCAAATTCTGATTTAGTCTTAGTCTTTGGAAAAACACACCATTTAGTTTAAGTTTCAGTCTTCGTCTAGTTTTAGTCGACTAAATATCATAAAAGTTTTTAGTCAAGTCAGCTTTATTTATATAGCGCTTTGGAAAATTTTCATTATTGTTACAAGGCAGATGTACAAGAAAACATTGACTATTAGCAAAACATATAAGGTTATGCAAGTCAAAACACATGTCAAATATCAGACAGACTATAAATTCCTATATGCAGTGTTAATTAAATAAAACTATAAAATTCTTAGTCTAGTCTTAAGTCTTCAAGTCTTAGTGTAGTTTTAGTAAACCAAATATTTGCAGATTTTAGTCAACTTAATCTATAGTAGATTTAGTTGAATAAAGGTTTTTCCAGAATTTCCGGTCATCGGAAGTATACACCAGGTTCGAATATGCAATGCATACACAGATTTAACGGTTTATTTTATTCTTGATGTCAAAAACACAGACAGTGCCTTTTTCACAAAAGATAATCTCACATAAAATAAGCATAAGGCCTTCTATTTTATTCCAAGTTTAGCGGAAACACAGTGGTGTAACCTTTGCGTGTATTTCTGGATGAGTCGTCTATAAATTTCTCTTCAAGTTGGTGGTGTTTTTCCCATCGATTTTTGCCCCACACGTTTTCTTCCCAACTTGTCCCACTAAAAGAGTAGTTCTGATTGGATCTCTTCTCAATTTCGTCTCATTTTTATTTGTTGACTAAAGTGTCAGTTATATTTCGTCACAGCCTTTGTCATCATATCTGACTTTTTATTTAGTTTTCGTCTGTGAAAAAGGTCCGTTGACGAATATTTTTTGTCATAGTCTTCGTCAACAAAATGAATACTGGTTGCAAATGAGGACTATAATATTAAAAATGATTTTAAATGTAGGTATGTAGGTAGTTTCTCTACTTTCTTTGGGTTTGCATGGTTCATTATTGGGCATGCTAATATACACAACCTAGGAACGCCAAAACAAAGTATTTTAATTTGAATAACTTACTCAAGCAACGTCATGTTGGTAAAAAAACGATTCCCTTTTTTATCTGCAGAGATTCTACTTTGTTGAAAGCAGGCTCTTATCATTTACCCAGTTTAACGAGTAGGTCCCACCTGCCAAACAGCCTTTGAATCAGAAAGAGGAATGCAGACTGACAAAGGGCATATTACCTTCCATTGTAAGCCTGCTGAGTGCTTATTTATTTAGTTTAGTGCCTTCGCTCTCTTTCTTTCTTACTGGTACATAGCCTGGCACACATACACACACATCCAGGGACTTTTCTAATTATGTTGCTTTTCAGACGAAGGACGTGAGCTGTTCAGTAACATGGAATGAATAACCCTATGACAAAGTAATACAAGATTGTTGAACAATGGCAACACTCACTCAGTGTGCAACAGGGTTCCTGTGTTAGCTACAACTTGTGACACAAACTGTTGTCTGCCAAAGTTGCCAATTCATTATTTGAAATTTATTGTGCTTGTGTACTGTACGTGTCGTCCACCATTGTGTTCTTAGTGGTTTAAGGGCCTACTCACATTGTCCCAATCGAACCGTGCCGGGGCGCGTTTTGCCCCTAAACCCTGGTTCAGTTCGAGTGCTCACAACCATGTTCGGGCGCGAAAAATTACTGTAATACAGTATTACAAATTTGTTTTTAATATTGTATGTTCATGAAACGTAAATAACACAAAATTACTGTATATCATTTGTTTGATTTTGCTTTTTTATTGTCGTTTACTATCTCCTGGTTTTTATTTTGACATGATAACAATCTCACACGCTTTGTCATTTTTCATCTAAAGATTGAGATGATTTACAGTAGATTTGGGGATTTGTCCAAACCCACAGTTGATGACCATAAAACAGCACTGACAAAATGTTTGTACAAATATTATTTTCTAACATTTATGAAAATGTGAATCAGATTGAAAGCAAGGTCCTGAAATGGATAAAGACTTGGCTTAGTCATTGGGGATGCATCCGCCAAATCAAGGTGCTCTCTCCAATTCAACCAGGTGGCTTTATTCCTCCTCCCAACATGAAAGGAGAAAGCCTCCATCTGCCAGGTCACATTGAAAAGACGGATACTGTCGTGTTCCTCCGAGGCAACAATGGCCTGGTCTGTGGAGGGGTATTCCTGATGATTATTTCAGGTCAGACCCCGAGCCAGCTGTGAAAACTCTCTCTTTTAGTGCTGCTTCTTTGATTAGAGGGGACGGCTGCAGGCTAAGGCCTCCGTGACCTGCAACTTTTTCCGATCCTGCCGCATGGGGGGGTCGGCCTTGTATCTGTGGCCCTCGACTGACTCATACAGTCTTTCTCTGTGCTCGGTAGATTGAATCTGTCAGGTCGTACTAAACAATGATAAAGAGAGCTGAACCCGAGCAGGTTGTGTCAATTTTTTCCCCCTGTTCATTCAATCTACATTTAATCAATGGGAGTAAATTTTGCATTTTTTTCAAGGCGCAGATCAAAAAGCCATCCTCGGTGGGATTTTGAATCTGTGTAAACCGGCCTGTGACCTCTTTGCAGACGGTGAGCACGCTCAAAGCCAGGAGCCGTTAAGTCTTTTTTGGTTTGAGGTTTTCTACCCAAAAGGCGTCAGATAAAGTAGTGTATCTGCCCTTGACACGGCTTGAGGTGTTTTGCCTTTATTCAATTTTTGTGCATGTCTGTGGTATTAAAAATAAGTCAACCTTTTCTATTTATCAATGTAAAATTCGCTCAGGTGTGCATGCTGCAGGGTTACACAGTCTCAGACCCCTGTGAATAAAACATTCGCTATCAGTAATATTGCGAGAAGGCAGCAATGACTTATGCAAGTTCAAGGACTTTATCGATCGGTGAAGCTGGGCTTAATCAAAGTCTGTCTTCCCCAGCACTCATTGTGATTAAATAAGTCAGACATTCTGACAAAAAGTCTTTGACCCTTTCATTGCTTCTCAATCATGGCTGCTGCTCTCAGCATCTTTGAATGCTTTTGTTCACAGGGCAAAGGAAAAAAATAAATCAAAGTAGAATCAATGAATTCACATACAGTTCCTATCCAATGAGAGTTTATACACAACAAAGCAAACCATGTGCATATTTGAAAATGTAATTTTCACTTGCGGAGAGATCTGTTGGTAAACAGCTTGGAGTAAATGTGTCATCTGTGTCAGAATGTTACGACTGCCCCAAAGCCGTTTGTGTATTCAGACCCCATACATGCTCATTCATACATTATACTGGTAAGTTACTGATAATGTTACATTTTTAGTTTAGCCCCTACCTGCATAACATAGCTTCTATCACAGTTCAACCCATCACGTTTCTGAGATCTCAAAGCTCCGGATATCTAGAATAATTAAATCCACCAAATGTTTAGAGTTTCATTCGTAACACCTTAACTCTGGAATAGCCTTCCCGATACTATTTGATGGTCAAACACAATCTCCGAATTTAAATCTAGATTAAAGAAACATCATTTCAGCCATATGCTAAATTAATTAATAATTATATTTATGAACAGCAGCTACGCTAATTATTCCCTTTCTGCCTTCCTCCCTCACATCGGGATGCCCATCTCGAGGTAGGGAGAGTTTACACCAGGCCCTGATGAACATCATATGCCCATCCCTAACTAGAGATTACGCCAGCTACATCTGAAAATTGCATGCCATCGTCCTGCGAGAGCCTGCGGACTGACTGACAGCATTTCAGCTCCATCTCAGGCAATTCCATCACCACCCAAGAGCAAAGATGGACTACTTGTCACATTAATGCGAAACTTACAATACTTATAATTCAATGCTAAACTTACATCACATGACAGCAGTTTGAAGTTATAGCTGCACTCAGTTACATTATGCCATTACTATTTGCCCTGCTTATAACGTTCCTCTGTTGTCTGATAGCGATCAGAAAATTAGACAAAATTAGACCTAAACAGTTTCAACAAATGACATTTCCTAAAATCACAACTAATAAACTCTCCCTACTGAGTGCAGCTGTGAAATGTCAGAGGGTACCTGGCCCTCCTGGCTGAGACTGGTTTCTCCCGAGATAAGTTTTTTTGCATGAAAGCAGCTAATGGTTTAATCCTATGTTGCTGAAAGCATAATCCTTTCAATGATTGTAAAGTGACTTGCTATGCCAAACGCAATAAGCCAACAGACCTGTTCATACACAAGCATCAAGGAATGCACATAGTTCTCTATGAAGGATGAAAGATTTAAAAGATAGAAACTTGATATTGTTCCAATCAGCTCTATTAGACTTGTCCCATGTTTGTTGTGTCGGTAGTGATGGACAGATTTAAAACGTCTGCTGCCCGTGTTGGGTGGGGAGCTTCCTGAGAGATTTCAAAATATCTGATCAAAGACCCAACAGCACACAGATGCATTCAGCAAACACACACCAGCTGACCCTCTCATAACAGATCACTAGCCAATGGTATCAGTTTTTATCGATGTAACTGTAACCTCCTTCAATCAGATGAAGCAGCAGTTGTGTCTTTTTCCTCCCTTTATGTCATGCACCAATGTCAGGAGGCAAGTAGCTGCATTCTCCCCCAAGTGTTACATCTCTGTTGCCCCTTACATTTAACCATAGGGGATGGTGGCATTTCATCAGATAGTCTGATTTTTGATAGGGCTTCAAGGTAAATAGCACTAATCAGATTACTTGCCAAACTGCAAGAGAATGTGGGTTTTAACACATCACAATCACAACATCTTTTGAAAAATGAGCCTTACTCCTTAACACATGATGAGAGATATAATGACAGGTTCCTTAACTCTGTAAAGCACATGCTGCAAATTATTTAGTTTTTTATAAAATAAAACAAAATAAAATAAATAAAAGGTAGACCTAAGAGTTTCAAGAAAAGCAGAAATGGAAAAATGTTGGTACACTGTAAAAAATAAATGTATTTTTACAGAAAAAACGGTAGAATTTAACAGTATTATGAACTGTGAAATTCCATAAAAATGCTAACTTTGACATCCAATTTACATTTTCCAAATGGTAAAGAGAGAACATCAGATACAGGGCTTCTGTAAAACTCAAGAGATGGTCATTTACAATTATCTGGTCTACTGCTACCATGTACACACTGGCTGTCAGTGGGTTCTCTCCTTTGAACAAACACAAAATCAGTAAGACATAATATTTAACAGAATGTGAGTTCTGGTCACCCAAAACCAGGAATTATTGTGTTGCAAGATCCTAGTAAATAATACCCACCACACACTACTATACATGGTGTTGCTGGAAGCTGTTCTGAGCATATATCACTTGGAACAGAGGTATCTTCTACCATCACAAGAAAGTGGTCTCGGTCATTTTTGAAATGGGTTAGCAGCAACATCACTGCCCCACAAACATGATCCCCTCCAGCTCTATACTTTGTGAGGATTCTCCCTGCTCTGCTTGCTCTTTCTGTGCACTGAAATTGAAAGTAGTCTAATATTCTTCTGAACTTATTGGAAACAGATTCTTCAAAGCTGTTGTTTATGTCAATGCCAGTGAGCTCTTTAAAGTGTGCTTTCATTCCTGCTGGCTGAAAAAGATATGGCCACTCATCAAGTAAATCCTTGGTTTCCTTTCCAGATTGGATGTTGTTTCTTTGAGAGGTGTAAGTAGAAGTCATTAAGTCATAGATTGTCTTTACATCGCTTTCATTATTTTGAAACATTACTAGCAACTTCTCTTTCTTTTCCTGCTGCAATTCGGATGTTTCTCCAACTAGCAGTTGTGGATCAGAATTTATACAACCATATAACACTTTTCGTTTCTTTGTTGATACTTCTAGAGTACCACAAAGTGTTGTACTAATAGCTTTTGCTCTTTTACAATTGTCAATTCTACACACCAGTTGTTTGAGGAGAGAATCATATCCACTTCCTACAACCTGGGAATTAATCTCATCTCTGAAAGACTTTGGGTATGCAATCACCATTTGGCGGGCTATTTCAGATACATGTTTTTTTTGCTAGACATTTGCTGACTTCGAGGATCTCAGAAGTAACAATGCGGACCAACTGTCTTCTCTCAGAGCAACTTGGCCTTTCGCCATTTTGCAACTTTTCCATAAAACTTGCTGGCATTTTTTGCCATGGAACATCAAAACTATAATGCCAGCCATGGTCATAAAACGGAGTTTCACAGCTACTGTCACCTAGAAGATAAACCAATGTCCGCTGGTTACAGGATGAACACCTTTCATACACCAGTTATTTTTTGGCAAAATTGCCAATTCCCAAGCTGCAGATTTATTGAAGTTTTAAATAACGGACAAACAGAGATGGCATGGGGCTTTGTGGGTTGTTATATAGTGGCACTGTATAGAGTATGTATATAAAGTGGTGTACAGACTTTTTTTACTCAACTGGAAACGTTTTGGCCATTCATGCACCAGGTTATCACCACAGTGGCACATGTACGGATCGAAATGTATGCAATTTCCAAAATCAATGTTTTGAGGCCCCGTGGCATCACGGCTTGACTTGTACCATCAAACTACACTAGTCAAAATTTTAAGAGGATCAAAACCTTTCATAATAGTTGTCTTAAAACCAATGTTGACAAGTGTACAATAAATACATATACAAACCCCATTCCAAAAAAGTTGGGACACTGTAGAAATTAGCCAATATTTGGCTTGACATTTCAAAATTTGATATGTTATATATATTCTATTGTGAATAAAAGAAGTTTGAGATTTGTAAATTATTCCATTCCTTTTTTACTCACAATTTCTACAGTGTCCCAACTTTTTTGGTATCGGGTTTGAACATATACATCGCTCTGTGAACTACGCGTGTGGCACAATTTGTTTGCCAATCGTGCTAAAGGCTGGGCATGCTCACATTACAAATTCTCGTTTTGCTTTCAAAATGTATGTGGATTGTTTAATGTTGTATCAGCGTTTTATTTACGTCTTCCACTTGAAGAGCTGGATGGTGAAATTGAGCATCCAGGAGCAGGTGAACCTGATGCATCAGAAGTGTATTCAGCAGACAAATCATTGACAGTGTTTTGCAGAGTGGAAGCAATATCTACATGGCATAAACAAAAAACTGCATTAAAACCATACTGCAGAAACAAGAAACACATTGACATACTGTAATACAAGTAAAGAGTACAGCTAACAAAGTACAGAATGAAAGAGACTGGGGTGTTGTTTTTCCAGTTCCTCTAATTGTATGCATGTACACAAGTCAACATTTAAAGTGGATCAAACCTTTCATAATAGTTGTGTTTGAAACAAATACCTGTTCTTGTGAACTTAATTACATTTTTTATCCGCTTCAAATGTTAACTAGTGTAAATGTAAAATCAAACATTGATTTGAAAACTTACTTGGGATTTGGGCTATGAGTTTTCTTGCTTCAATCGGTCTCAGAAAGCCACCTAGATCATCATCTTTCAAAAACTGTAGGTCATCTACGGTCTCCACACCTAGGCTGTTCAAACCCTCTATGGCTAGCTTTGATGTTATAGGGTTTGGGAACATATTCTCAATAAAAGTCAACAATGCATCCATTTCTGTTGGGAGAGGACAGTTTATCTTTTTTACAGATGAACAACGCTGTGCTTCAGAGTAATGACCTTCAGTCCCATAAAACTGTACTAATTTAAGGGATAATAATCCAGACATTTCTCAGCATTTACACAAATTAATTCTTCTGTCGCAGACAAAATCTCAAAGTCCATAATCATGCAAATACACTGAGGGGCGGGGAGTCACAAGGAAAGTCACCTCATCATCTTTCACGAAAATCAGCTCAAACTGTCCAAACTGTAAAATAGAATAGTCTTCTTCACATTTAAGGCAAATTAAGTTTCCTTTCCTGTACAGGGTACCCTTGTATTCTACCCGTGTTGAAACCAAGTCTGGTTCAAAGCGTGTCTCAACAGCTTTGCACACAGCATTGCTGTACAAATGAGGAGAGTATGTGGCCAAGTCATCACTTTTAAGCTTTGGGGGAAAAATGACCGTGAGTGAAGATATGCTTGAAGAAGTTGACGGTTGTGTGACAATGTCTTGCATACATTTTTGAAGTTCTGTGTTCTTCTCACACTTCTTTTGAAGTAGGAATGTTTGCTTTCAAATCTCAATGACCATAAACGCATTAAAGGTCCAAGACTTAAAATTAGTGACGTATAGTGAAGCATGTAATGATGTTTTAGTTTCAAATTTTCACCAGGAAACAGCTCCTTTCTTGTTTCCAGATATTCTGGTATTAAGACATTGAGATATGCAATCTGTGCAGTGGTAATCTTGGGAGCACACACTAGCTCAACCAGTTCTTTCAATTTAACAGTCAGTTGCCATGCAGGGTCTTGTGACTCTGGTCTGTCTCCAATTATGACAGGAAGAAATCTGAGGAGACACCAGTTCTCAGCTGCTTGACCACCGAACTTTCTGCCTTTTTCACATATCTGGGAGGGGGCAGAATCAGCATCAGAATCCAGATATTTATATTGTGCAAGTCTCCTGTTCAGCTGTGTATATGAAAACCACTTTCTTTTTACAAAGTATTCCAAGAAAATGGCAAGATCAATAGCTACAACGCCATCAAACAAGTTGTGGCCAAGGCATGGGGGAAGGCCAGGCTGAGCAACATGAAAATATTTGAAAATGGAGTCAAACTTCAACCCAATTACAACATTTTCTTCCGTCCTTAGAGTTTCCACTGCCGCCTTATGGGACTCAACTGTGCGATTGGGAAAGTCTACACACACAATCTGAAGTTCACTGGGAGATACTAAGCAATACCTACAGCAATGCTTGGCAGTACTGAAGTTCTGCGTGTAACCACCGATGCAGTGGGACCCAAAATTATCACAGATAATAGCCACTATTGTTGTATGTACTATGTCACCTGAAGATGTCACAAATCCATGCTCTTCAAGTTCTTTGACATCTGCCAACAATTTAGCAAAAATCTTGGTTTGACCAAAAAAGTCTCTCTCATAACACAAAAGTGATAACTGAATGTTATCAATGCATGATCTGTAAAATGGCTCAAAGTTGCCAAGTGTAAAATACACTCCAATCATTTTGTGTCTTTTTTTAGCTGACCCAAGGGGATTCACAATCTCAACGGCATCCTGGTACAAGATAAATTGGATTGTAATCTCAGGCTGCTTAAACAAGTCATTGGATTTGAATACAGAGCCATCACAGATGTCAGAGAACACAGAGGAGTGTACATGCTGATGTTTGGCACACTGCTCCCACACCACTGGGTCTATTAACATGGTTTTTAAAGTGTTCGTCAATGGAATATACTGTGCATAACGTTGTTTTCGGTTCTCATCACGACCAAGACACATACTTTGTGGACGCACGTACGTTTTTTTTTCTGAAAATACTGTCTTCTTTGGTATTCTGTGGAAAGTAAAGAATTACAAGCTGAATGTAAATCTAGGCCTTGCAAAGTCTGCACCACAGATTCAATTTGTGAGAGGGCCGTTTTTGACTTGAGTATTTCCCTGAACATCTTCGGTGTGTACTGATGAGAGATATAATTTAAACCACTGAATTCCTCCGCAATCATCTGAATGGTTGACGATGGCACCAGGTATTTGGTTTGTAGCTGCATATAAAACCGGCAGAGATTTTTCATGTACAATGACTTTGCGTTACATTTCGTCAGTGAGTCTGTGAATTCACTTTCATCAACCTCATCCTCGGTAACATCAAAAAATGCTGAAGAAGGTTGCTCAGATAAAGTATCCATAATCCGTAATTGTGCAAATGTAGAAGTACTGTGCTTTCGTGAAACATGGGCAGTGAAACTTGATCTTAAACTGAAATTTTTGTCACATATTTCAAAAGGACAACACACCACCTCTCCCTTGGCTAAATGTGACCTGAGATGAGAAAGGACATTGTTCATGTCTATAAATTGTTGTTGACAGTCTGTATTGTTGCAAACAAATGTGCCCGTCGAATCATCAAAATGAGTATGTGGTCTTTTGTGATGGCGATAAACATGAGCTTTGAGAGCATTATATTTTGAAAATTTACATTTGCATTCTGGGAAGCAACATGGAAATTGAGCATTTGCTTCATGTCTGTGTTAGATTTGATGATTAACATATCCCTTAACTGTCTTCAGAGAGCAATCACAAAATTTGCGCAAATACATCATCATCCATATGGTTAAAGGTAACACACCTCATAAGATGAAACCTGTTGTCCATGTGTTCTTAAATGATTGTGAAAGCACCGGTCTAAAAAAACAACACAATTCTGAAACCTATTTAGCAAATTGCATCAAAAATTAAGAATAAGATTTAAACCGTATGTGATTAGCCATTGTAATTGTATTCACCTGTTGCCAATTAACTTTTAAATTACATTGGATGATACGTCAACAGATTTTTTTAAACACTTGCCATTCACCACTGGACATCCAGGTCTATGATTGTTTTGTTGATCATTCTGTTATATATTGCATTCATACAGCAGAATATGTTGCCTAAACGGCCAAGTTTACACACAAAGCTACTTAACAAAGTCACCTACGATTTTAGAAAAAACTGACGCCTGTAAATATTGCGACATTGTGAGGTAATCATACTGGGTAAATATGCTGGCATGTAATATTAAATATAAAATTGTAATCAACAAGTGTTACTGTATTTACGTTGTTTCTGCTGTTTCAGTGCACCCTTGGCCTTGTCAGTGGGTGAGGTCACATCACTAAACTGTCTGAACAAGTAAGGTGTCGTGGACCATCATAAAATTTGTAAGTGCATTACATATTTAATGAACAAAGTAAAAAACTATAATTTTTTATGTAAGAAACGCAAGAACACCTAAAAAGAGTAACATGATCAGACATGATAATGAATATAGATATGTGATATATGATAAATAACCATTTTCTCTCTTATTTTTTAAAGGCATCAACATAGTCAACAGACCATTGTTCTCTCCGAAGTGTAGTTTGTGGAAGATGCAATGATGAAATTAATTTGAATTGTCAATGTTGTATTTTAAGCATATAGGCCTACGCAATGTTCAGATGATGGTACTGTAGCACTGTTTAAAGTTTTTAATATTGTTGTTATTTAAAATAAAGAGGGAAAAATACAATTGATTTTCTCTAATGACTTTTTGTGTGACATATAACATACATATTATGAACTACATATAAAATTATCTGTAAGTATAATCAAAATCAAAATGCTGTACATGCCTTTCAAAATTATGGTCTATCACAGGTCATTTTTTCAAATAACGGTCAAAACATTTTCTTTCAATTTACAGTCAAACAATGCTTTATGAAGTAATGGTGTCAACATGTTATTTGTATGTACCTTCAAATCATGTTAAGTTAAACAATTGCTACACCATGTTTTTATATTTACAGTTAAAACATGTTTTATTTAATAAGGGTTTAAACATGTTGCGTGAACTTGCAGTCAAATAATGCCATTACATTTCATTGTCTATGCAATTATACAGATATGTTATCTCAGATTACGTTTTAAACATTTTATAGTAGTGTATGGTCAATGTTCTTTTTTCATGTTGCTGTGTAAACATGTTACTTCAGTTCATGTGGTTTTACCGTTATTTTCATTAATTCCAAACGTTTGGCACCCTGTGCTGCCATGCATTTGCTCGTTTTTTTTACAGTGTACAATTATATGGGTTATTGGCATTCATATCCTTAACTATTTAACAGTCTTTTGCTCAAGTGATCTCTTAAAGGTCCAGTCAGTAAAATATAGCGGCAAGGTTACGAATTGCAACCAACCGCTCACTCCACCCCTCCCTTCCCTTTCGAAACACTAGAACGGCTGACAGAACATGGCGAATTACTTCAAGGGGACCTGCGGTGCATGTAGATAGAAATAGCTCATTCTAAGGTAATCAAAACATAACGCTTCATTGTATGGTCTTTATACACCTCTGAAGGCATAGCTATGTATATTATATTGCATTTCTATCAATAGATCATCCCAAAAATTACAGACTGGACCTTTAACTCAAGAACCAACTTGACGTGATTGACTCCCAAAGTATTTTTTACCTACTATAGCAATAAATGGGGGAGGAAGATCAGCTCGGTTACTGACATTCTTCCAAATATATTCCTTTCTGTTTAGCAGAACTGTTACGTCGCCGATCAGGGGTGTGAATGGCATAGTCCGTGTCACTAAACTTTTCCTTGACTTCATACAGTCCTTAAAATTTAGCTCCATGTACAGAAACAGGGTCAGGCTAAAAGAACAAGAATATTGGCCCTCATTTATCAAATGACAGTACTCCAGAAAACTGTGCATACGTTTGCTTCCACGCAAAACTTAGCATTTATCAATATGGACATAAATGGTTGCTAAGATCAAATCTCACGACAGGTCTCAGCTCGTGCATGCAAGTTGTGAGATAAGGTGAAGGTCAGTGTACGCTTTACCATTTTGATAACTGAAAAGGAATAATGGCAAACAGATTTCTTTTTCGTTTCGTGTATCAAATGTAGATTCCAAAGGGATTTCTAAAGTAGGCCTATTTTCTTTTCTAGCTTAATTATATGAACATTTAATTGTTTGAAATTTATATAAATTACAAGGTTAACGGGTGCTTTGGTGAAAAATAACTGATGAGATTTTAGGCTAGCCTATTTCTAAAATAATTTATGACATTTATGATACCTAATTCAAAGTAAAACATTAAAAACTACAATAATCAATATAGTAAGGCATACCTGTATAAGCAATGGGAAATAATATTTTTGCAAGGTGAAAGTTTCATTCTTTGTTTTACAAATAGTAATTTAATAAAAACAGACAACATGCATACTTTAAAGTTTCTTTTTATTTGTGCAATGTTTATTTGTGCTTGGGTGTTTGTGAAAGACGCACACTGGCTCACAGCTCGAGGTGGCCTGGATTTGTGTGACAGGCTTCAGGCAGGTTTGTGGGGGCTGAAGACCGCTGGGTCTTGCCTCCGACAGATCTGAAAGAGAAAAACATTTATGAAGCAAACAGAAAACTGCATGTGCTTGATTAAAGCAGCCTTAAATGCAAGATTTGATGCAGCATAAGATTTGAAACCCTTAGAAACATATCTGTCTCCTCACAGACACTTTTTTCTCCACCTAAATGAAGAAAACTGTAAAAACATTTACATATAAACAATAGTATACTTGCGCCGCAAAAATTATTAGTAATTTATTTCTAAATTCGTTTTTACATTAACACGTTAATGTAGATTAACTCAAACAAATCTCTTCAAGACTGAAGTCAGATTATAATTTTGTTTAAATGCAAACAAAAATACTTTCAGTGTAAAAATAAAAGTGAAAGAATAATAATTTGCAGTGATTTTTACAAAACATAAATATCCAATAACAAATACAAACCTGAGCTGGAGTTCGGGGTTCACTACGTTAAAGCTGTTGACCGCAGCAGTGATGTTTTTCCAAACTCTTCATAGTTAAACTTTCTATTCTTAATTGGAAAAAATCCTCTTCTTGGCCGGATTACGTTTCTCCATGTCGCAAAATCTAGGGGCGAGGTGTCTACACCCTGATTTTATATTGGCATGATGTGTAAATTACGACTGAAAAAGTTTAATGAATCACACGTGAGCATTATCGTAAGCAGATTTTCTATGCTCAAGATGTATGCTGGTTTCTACGCTCGTTTGATAAATGAGGGCCATTATCACCAGGTTAGAAGCTACACTCCACACTTCTCTAATCCTAGTGGGATTTATCCCCCTAGTGGGATTTTTGTTTGGACTATACCCAATTGCTCTCTTGCAGTCTCTCTGGCTTTATGCAGACGCTCAAGATTGGAACTGACACACTCCCGAACAGTAACAGGTAAGGAATTCTTCCTAGCCAACCGTTTCTCACTCAGCAACTTCAGTGGTCCTCGCACTGTATGCCCAAAGACCATGTCAGCTGGACTGAACCCTGGACTTTCCTGTTCTGCTTCTCCATATGCGAACATGAGAAAAGGTCTGTCAGAACACAATAAGAGCGCAACATGGATTTAAGAGTTTGGTGAAATCTTTCAAGTCCCTGCGACTCAGGATGAGTTTATGACTAACTCTGCAAGAGTTTGTGTGAACAACTTGGAAGTGAAGTTTGAACCTTGGTCAGTTTGTACGGCACGAGGCAAACCAAAGGTTGTACAGAATTTTATCAGTTCCCGAATTATAATTGGGGCCTTAATGGAGTGCAAGGGAACCGCTTTAGGGCAACATGTGGCCGTACACATTGAAGTAATGTACTCATGTCCTGAGATAGATTTGGGTAATTATCTTACACTCCCTCATAATTGGAATCGGTTGAAGTAGTGCAACTGGTACCTTTTTGTTGGGCTTCCCTGCAAGTTCACAAACTGTGCACGATTTACAAAAGTTATTTTTGTCACATCTAGGTGACCAGATAATACATGTTCATGAGCCGTCTGGCAGGAATATTTGGAGACATTTCTGTAAACATCAAAAAGCTTAAATGTAACCCACTCAAAATGTAACAAAATAAGAGTCAACCTCTGCCTCTCTAAAAGGTAGGACCAGTTTAATGTATTTACCCACATCAAAGTCTACCACAGAAGCAGTATCGTTAGAACTTCGAGTTGTAAAAGTAGAAGGTGAAATATAGGAGAAGCAGCGGAGGGAAGTCGGGAACAAGACATAGTCACTCTCTATAAATCTCTGCATTCATCTCTACCTACCTATCTACCAACTTATCTTTTTATCTCTTTATCTCTTTATCTTTTTATCTATAACACTAACCTCTTTTTCTTTTCTATCTCTTTTCTTAAAAAAAAAAAAATAATAATTTTGTCGCTTTGGAATAATTTTTTTTTGTTGCTTTGGATAAATGCCTCTGCTTAATGACTAAATGCAAATCTGTCTAGCTTTCTATCTGTCTATCTACTTACCTACTCATGTTGTTTTCTAATTATTTATTTCCTTTCTATCTCTTTCTTAAAATATTTCTTTCTTTAAAATAAGACCTACCTATTTACCTACCTATCTACTTATCTTTTTATCTATTTATCTTTTTATCTATAACACTAACCTCTTTTTCTTTTCTATCTCTTTTCTAAAAAAAATTAAATAATAATTTTGTCCGTCCACGTCTAGACACCGTCCACGTCTAGACATCCATCCACGTCTAGACACCGTCCACGTCTAGACATCCTTCCACGTCTAGACATCGTCTAGACACCGTCCATGTCTAGACACCGTCCACGTCTAGACATCGTCCACGTCTAGACATCCGTCCACGTCTAGACATCATCTAGACAGCGTCCATGTCTAGACATCCGTCCACGTCCAGACATCGTCTAGACAGCGTCCATGTCTAGACATCCGTCCACGTCCAGACATCGTCTAGACAGCGTCCATGTCTAGACATCCGTCCACGTCCAGATATCGTCTAGACAACGTCCATGTCTAGACATCCGTCCACGTCCAGACATCGTCTAGACAGCGTCCATGTCTAGACATCCGTCCACGTCCAGACATCGTCTAGACAGCGTCCATGTCTAGACATCCGTCCACGTCCAGACATCGTCTAGACAGCGCCCATGTCTAGACATCCATCCACGTCTAGACACCGTCTAGACACCGTCCACGTCTAGACATCCGTCCACGTCTAGACATCCGTCCACTTCTAGACATCCGTCCACGTCTAGACATCGTCCACGTCTAGACACTGTCCACGTCTAGACATCCGTCCACGTCTAGACACTGTCCACGTCTAGACATCCGTCCACGTCTAGACACTGTCCACGTCTAGACATCCGTCCACGTCTAGACACTGTCCACGTCTAGACATCATCTAGACAGCGTCCATGTCTAGACATCCGTCCACGTCTAGACATCGTCTAGACACCGTCCACGTCTAGACATCCGTCCACGTCTAGACATCTTCCACGTCTAGACATCCGTCCACTTTGGAATAATTTCTGTCCACGTCTAGACATCATCTAGACAGCGTCCATGTCTAGACATCCGTCCACGTCTAGACATCGTCTAGACAGCGTCCATGTCTAGACATCCGTCCACGTCTATACATAGTCTAGACAGCGTCCATGTCTAGACATCCGTCCACGTCTAGACATCGTCTAGACAGCGTCCATGTCTAGACATCCGTCCACGTCTAGACACCGGACACGTCTAGACCACGTCTAGACATCATCTAGACACCGTTCACGTCTAGACACAATCCACGTCTAGACATCATCCATGTCTAGACATCCGTCCACGTCTAGACATCGTCCACGTCTAGACACTGTCCACGTCTAGACATCATCTAGACAGCGTCCATGTCTAGACATTCGTCCACGTCTAGACATCGTCTAGACAGCGTCCATGTCTAGACATCCGTCCACGTCTAGACACCGTCTAGACACAGTCCACGTCTAGACCACGTCTAGACATCGTCTAGACACCGTTCACGTCTAGACCACGTTTAGACCACGCCTAAATGCATTAAGTTGCTGCCATGTGATTGGCTGATTAGAAATTTGCGTTAACGACCAGTTGGACAGGTGTGTATTGGCCAGTGAGTGTATTTCACATTGTTTGAAGAAGGAATTTGTATTTTCTGATTAATCGTTTTATCATCAGACATACAATAATTACATTCAGTAATAAACATTGCTTTGTAAAAATCTGGGAAGGTTCGATCCCTGGTTTGTTAGAGACTGTCTGACAGCATAATTTCTGAGTTAACGTTTGTTTTTTAATCTGCTGTCATGTTTGTACATTTATTTTTTATTTTTTAAATTTGCCAAACTTTGTCCCACTCCCATGTTATTCTTAACATGGCTGTTATGAGGTTTTTTCTGATCCATGAACTGAAAATTAAAGTTTAATATTGGTACTGTTTATTTGGCTTAAACAGTTATGTAAGAGTAGTGCTGTACCGCTCTTCACTGATCTCATAGGTAATAAAAAATATCCTATTTAGTAAACTTCATATTTATGAAACGATGTAAACACTGTTACAGAATTGAACTACTGATTTAAATGTATACTTATCTTAGGTCAGTGGTTCTCAAACTTTTTTGGTCATTCCCCACTTTAGACAAGGGGGAATTTTCAAGCCCCACCTGCCCCCGTCGCCCCAACACAATGCTAATGAAATGCGCAACAAGCTTAACATGTTCCATATTATTGAACTAAAAAGTAGTATCAGAGTAACAAGTTGTATCTAAAATACAAAATATATACATCAAATAACAGAAAGTTCTAAAATAATGAAAATAAAAGTGCAGCTGTGCACTACTAATTTCAAAAATAGAAAAGATATAAAAGTGCCATTTTGAAATCTGTAAAAAAAACATTTAAATATGTTCCGTTACAATTAATATGCCGATATCATGTTATTTTGGCACTTCGGTTCCAGGTTATATTTTTCTCGGGGACTCATATCTAATGTTCTTTTAATATAGACTGCATGTAGACTAGTGATGATTACCCCTTAATGTTTCCATGGCAACGCGTCATATTTGTCACGTGACACACCGCAGCCACAATAACACCTTATGATAGATCGCCTTAATTTCCTTTTTTCTTTCAAAATATTCACAAACATGCTTACCACGTCATCAACTATCTGATATTCTGATTCTCAAAAATGTGTAAGTGAGTGTGTTTGGTCATTTATAAATAATCTTGATCTATACGTGAGACGGGTGCCACCATGTTTCTTTGCGACGCAGTTCAGAGAGTTTATTTGTCTGTCATCAGTTTCTCCCGAAATACATGCAAGAAATTGGCCGGTGAACTCCGAGAAGTTTAACTCTTGTAAACTTTATAGTTACTTCCACTATGTCTGTCTGATGTGAATAACACACGTCGTCAATTTGAATAGATTGTTATTGCTGCTTCCACAGACATGAGTGTGTATCTTACAAACTCCAAATGTATTGTTTTACTTGTGCTTATGTGTATTTAAATGGCTGAAACCTAAAATAAACATTATTAGGTTGACAACACTGCATAGTTGTGATATATGACAGTGCTGAGCTCGTCCGTCTCTGGCTCAGCGCAAACCAACGCGCGAAAGCACAATTTGAATCTGGCAGTCACTGAACATTCTAAATCTCATATCTGGGACCGTAATCTCAGGGGCACGGAAACAATATCCCATATATGGGACCAAACCGGATACCGCTCAATGGGTTATACATTTCTGTAGCGAGGTAGGCGGACGAGAGCCGGGATTCGAGGCCGTTGCGTGAATGATAGTGAGCGTCAGCTGTACGCGTAGTCCGTCTGTCAATCTCCCGTTCCATCCTTCCCTCACTCGTGAACAATACCCCAAGATACTTAAACTCCTCCACTTGAGGCAGGAACTCTTCACCAACCTGAAGTGGGCATGCCACCCTTTTCCGACTGAGCCTCGGATTTGGAGGCACTGATGGTCATTCCAACCGCTTCACACTCGGCTGTAAACCATCCCAGTGCATGCTGAAGGTCCTGGCTTGAAGGGGCCAACACGACAACATCATCCGCAAATAGCAGAGACGAAATCGTGTGGTCCCCAAACCTGACACCCTCCGGCCCCTGGCTGCGCCTAGAAATTCTGTCCATACAAATTACGAACAGAACTGGCGACAAAGGGCAGCCCTGCTGGAGTCCGACAAGCACTGGGAACAAGTCCGACTTACTGCCGGCAATGCGAACCAAGCTCCTGCTTCGGTCGTACAGGGACCTGACAGCCCTTAGCAAAGGACCACCGACCCCATACGCCGCGAGGGACACAGTCAAATGCCTTTCTCCAAATCCACAAAACACGTGTGGATTGGTTGGGCAAACTCCCATGAACCCTCCAGCACTCTGTAGAGGGTGTAGAGCTGGTCCAGCGTTCCACGGCCCGGACGAAAACCACACTGTTCCTCCTGAATCCGAGGTTCTACTATCGGCCGTATTCTCCTTTCCAGAGCCCTGGAATAAACTTTTCCGGGGAGGCTGAGAGGTGTGATCCCCCTGTAGTTGTAACACACCCTCCGGTCCCCCTTCTTAAAAAGAGGGACCACCACCCCGGTCTGCCATCCAAGGGGCACTGTCCCCGACCGCCACGCGATGCTGCAGAGGTGTGTCAGCCAAGACAGCCCCACAACATCCAGAGACTTGAAGTACTCAGGGCGAATCTCATCCACCCCCGGAGCCTTGCCACTGGCGCTGGGATTGAGGAGATCCTTGAAGTACTCCTTCCACCGTCCGACGACATCCCCCTGTTGAGGTCAACAGCTTCCCACCTCCACTGTAAACAGCGTTGGTTGGGCACTGTTTCCCTCTCCTGAGGCGCCGGACGGTTTGCCAGAATTTCTTTGAGGCCAGTCGATAGTCCTTCTCCATGGCCTCACCAAACTCCTCCCAGGCCCGAGTTTTTGGCTCCACAACCACCCGGGCAGCAGCTTGGCCTGCCAGTAACCGTCAGCTGCCTCAGGAGTCCCACAAGCCAACCAGGCCCGAAAGGAATCCTTCTTCAGCTTGACAGCTTGTCCACCACCGGGTTCGGGGATTCCCGCCTCGACAGGCACTGGAGACCTTACGGCCACAGCGACAATGGAGGTGGAGAACATGGTCCACTCGAACTCAATGTCTCCAGCATCCCTCGGGATCCGGTTGAAGCTCTGCCAGGGGTGGGAGTTAAAGATCTCTCTGACAGGAGACTCGGCCAGGCGTTCCCAGCAGACCCTTACAGTACGTTTGGGTCTACCGAGTCTGTCCAGCTTCCTCTCTTGCCATCGGATCCAACTCACCACCAGGTGGTGATCAGTTGACAGCTCCGCCCCTCTCTTAACCCGAGTGTCCAAAACATACGGTCGCAGGTCAGATGAAACGACCACAAAGTCGATCATTGACCTGCGGCCAAGGGTGTCCTGGTGCCACCTGTACTGATGGACACCCTTATGCTTGAACATGGTGTTCGTTATAGACAAACTGTGACTAGCATTATTAGTAAGTTATTAGTCCAATAACTGAACACCACTCGGGTTCAGATCAGGGGGCCGTTCCTCCCAATCACGCCCCTCCAGGTGTCACTGTCGTTGCCCACATGGGCGTTGAAGTCCCCCAGTAGGACGACGGAGTCCCCGATCGGAGGACTTTCCAGCGCCCCTCCCAGAGACTCCAAGAAGGTCAGGTACTCTGCACTGCCGTTCGGCCCATAGGCACAAACAACAGTGAGAGACCTAACCCCGACCCGTAGGCGCAGGGAAACGACCCTCTCGTTCACCGGGGTAAACTCCAACACATGGCGGGAGAGCTGGGGGGCTATAAGCAAACCCACACCAGCCCGCCGCCTCTCACCATGGGCAACTCCAGAGTTATGTAGTGTCCATCCTCTCTCTCGAGTGTGGTTCCAGAGCCCAAGCCATGCGTAGAGGTGATCCCGACTATCTCTAGTCGTAACCTCTCAACCCTACGCACCATCTCAGGCTCCTTCCCCGCCAGCGAGGTGACGTTCCACGTCCCTAGAACTAGTTTCCGTGTCCAGGGATTGGGCTGTCGAGGCACTCTCCTCCGACTGCCGCCCGATCCACCATGCACCGACCCCCTATGGTCCCTCCCGCACGTGGTGAGCCCACGGGAAGGCGGCCCCACGTCGCTCCTTCGGGCTGAGCCCAGCCGGACCCTGTGGGGAAAGGCCTCGCATACGAGCACCAAGCCTGGCTCTAGGGTGGTGCCCCGGTAGCGCCATACCGGGCGTCACGGTCTTTGATTTATTAAGCATCATAAGGGATTTTTGAACCACTTTTAGTCTGACCCGTCGCCTACGACAGGCAAACTCAATGCATTTTTTTATTTAATCCCTCAATGTTTTGTTAATTTCTTTTATTTAATTTTGCCTGGGATGTTGAATTTTCCGAGTATATTTTTTGGGAGTTTGCTGCATCTGAGCGGTTTTAAATTACATGTGACTTCAGCACACAGATTTCATGAATTATAACTGGAACTTGGATTTTAAAAGACTTTTAAAAGTTTTGGAATCCTGACCAGACTTTTCCCGGAAACCAAAATGCCTGCAATGTACTAGAGAGCCTCTGAATTCATTTGTAGCATTTTCATGATGGATACGTTGCCCTTAACTGGACTTTGTCTTTCAACATCACTTCCAGAGCTTGTTTGAAAAACTTGAGGTGCTGTGTTGGTTGGTTGTTAAAAACAACACATTTTGTGATCATTTTAACATCTTAAAGTGTTAACTGAACACATCCATTTGAAGAGTGTATGTGGTATAACGCACAAGTCTCCTTCTTCAAAACTTGAAATGAAGTAAGACAGGTACAAGAAATGTTATGAACACTTCTACAGTAGATGCACTGCACATCAAACCAATGGTTCATATCTGCCATACTGTTTGTAAATACATGTCACATGTAAGTCACATGACCCGGCAGTAAATCTTCTACTGAGCAGGTCATGTGTGTTGCTTGACATGCATTTGTTTCAGAGTGACAAAGATCAGAGGTTATTCAAAGTCAAATGGTCACTAGTTTTCAGTTACTCAATGAGCTGATAGCTGCAAGGCCCGTCATGCTTTCAAATCCATCCTCGTAGAAGGGCAGGAAACTGTGAATATTTACAAATGGCTGTGTATACTGTAAAGTACACATGTGTTGGCCCGCCTTCATCTGGACCTTTAATCTGCGAACATAAAAAAAAGATGAATGGATGCCTTTCGGCATACGGATATAAATGTATTCAATTTATATTTAGTCCGATTTTAAACATACGTCACTAACATCGAATTTGATAAGTGGAGTAACCAGTTTAACCCATAACTTAACATATCGGTCCGGCTGATTAAATCTCTGCATTCGGAGATGCTCTTCTGCATACCTCGGTTGTAACGAGTGGTTATTATGTTGGCTTGAGTGAGCCAACATACTGATATGCTAAAAAAACATATTATTATTCTTCCAACAAAAAAATTCTGACTGCTACTCCTCCTAGAGCTTTCTAGCTACAGCGACTAAACTTCCCACACATCTTCAGACTGGTCTCACTTGAGTTGCTATATCTAGAAAATCTTACGGTTTTCCTAAAAATGCCGATAAAACTCTCCAAAAAGTCCCATTGACTTACATTGATGGAATGTTCAGGGAAGATGTTTACGTTCAAAATGTTAACTGCCAACTTTGAAACATACACTCACTCTCTATCAATCTCTGCATTCATCTCTACCTGTCATGATTCTGCCTAATCTTGTCTTGGTTTTCTGGTCTAGGGGCAGAATCATGACAGACCTACGTGTTTTATGTGTAGAGAAACATATTTTTGTCAATCAGGACATGATATGTGTTCTCTCCAGTCTCGTCATTGGCCCCGCCCCTCTCGTTCCTAGTATTGCTTTCCTCCTGTGTCTCATTACCCACACCTGCCCATTGTTATCTCCTTTGTTAGTCTCCCTATTTAATGCCCTCTTGTCTATTGTCTTGTGCTCGTTCGTTGTATGTATTACCTTGGATGTATCTGTATGCCATTCTTGTTTCCGTGTACCTGAAGCCTGCTAAAGTCCAGTCCAGTCAAGTCTAGTCTTAGTGTTTTGTATTTGCTAGTCCTGTTGAGTGTTTAGTTTTCATTTGTGGTATTTTGTTTAGTAGTGTTTTCCCCATCGAGGGAGTTTATGTTTTGTTCTTGTTTTATTATTTATTAAAGTCTATTTGTTGACCCTTTCATCCCCGTTTCGCTGCCTGCAATTGGGTTCTCCTTCAGTTTCATGACAGAACGAACGAGCCCTTACTGAACCCAGCAGGCAGCAATGACCACGCGATCCCGGAAGCCTCGTCTCCTCTGCGGCATCCAGCAAGGGAACTCAAACCTGCAGGACTATTTTGGTAGATTCCTTGATGTCGCAGTTGATGTGGACATGGGAGAGGAGGAGCTGGCGGTGCTATTTAATGCCGGTCTGAGGGACCCACTTTCGCAGGCGGAGATGAGATCATTGGGACCTCCAGAACTCGACGACCTGTGGCGGTACGTCAGCACTCGCTCGGAGTCCGGGGTCTCAGCCCAACCAATCTTCTCTCCGCTGGCTGCGATTCCAAAGGATCGTGCCCTGCAGATCGGGGTTATGGGCATCGCCACGCCCTCCAATCCGTCACATAGATTCTCCCCTCCAGCAGTCAGCGTTGGTGGCAAGAGGGGAAGGCGGGAATCCTGGGGGTCCTCGTCCGAGGCCTCCAATCCCGAGCCGCCCGTTCCCTTCTCGTCATTCCTTCAGCCGGCCACCAGGCGGGTGGCTCGGCTGAAGAAGAAGAGGCAACGGAGGGTGGCTCGAAGTCCGGTGGTCCCGAGTCAAGTGCCAAGTCCGGTGGTCCCGAGTCAAGTGCCAAGTCCGGTGGTCCCGAGTCAAGTGCCAAGTCCGGTGGTCCCGAGTCAAGTGCCAAGTCCGGTGGTCCCGAGTCCGGTGGTCCCGAGTCCGGTGGTCCCTCAGCCGGCCTTCCAGCCGGCGTCAAGCCCTGTTCCTCAGCCGGCCTTCCAGCCGGCGTCAAGCCCTGTTCCTCAGCCGGCCTTCCAGCCGGCGTCAAGCCCTGTTCCTCAGCCGGCCTTCCAGCCGGCGTCAAGCCCTGTTCCTCAGCCGGCCTTCCAGCCGGCGTCAAGCCCTGTTCCTCAGCCGGCCTTCCAGCCGGCGTCAAGCCCTGTTCCTCAGCCGGCCTTCCAGCCGGAGTCAAGCCCTGTTCCTCAGCCGGCCTTCCAGCCGGCGTCAAGCCCTGTTCCTCAGCCGGCCTTCCAGCCAGCGTCAAGCCCTGTTCCTCAGCCGGGGACTCCCAGCCGGCGTCAAGCCCTGTTCCTCAGCCGGGGACTCCCAGAGCCTCTGGGACTCCGCGCTCTCGAGTGCCGCCCTCCAGGGTGTCCCCTAAGTCCCCTGGGACTCCGCGCTTCCGAGCGCCAGGGACAAGGACTGTTCCCCCACGTCCCACACCCTTTGGACTTCCCCCATGAACTTTGTTGTTCCCCCTCCCCCCCTCCCTTGTTTGTTATTTTTATTATGTCACCCCAACCCCTTTGTAATTCTTGCTTGTCTGCCCTTAGTTTTGTTTACCATGTTTTGTTGGTTGTCTGTTTCCCTGTCGGTCTTGTCTTGTTAGTGTTCTCCCTTGGTGAACGCCAGGGGGCGTTCATTAAGGGGGGGGTTCTGTCATGATTCTGCCTAATCTTGTCTTGGTTTTCTGGTCTATGGGCAGAATCATGACAGACCTACGTGTTTTATGTGTAGAGAAACATATTTTTGTCAATCAGGACATGATATGTGTTCTCTCCAGTCTCGTCATTGGCCCCGCCCCTCTCGTTCCTAGTATTGCTTTCCTCCTGTGTCTCATTACCCACACCTGCCCATTGTTATCTCCTTTGTTAGTCTCCCTATTTAATGCCCTCTTGTCTATTGTCTTGTGCTCGTTCGTTGTACGTATTACCTTGGATGTATCTGTATGCCATTCTCGTTTCCGTGTACCTGAAGCCTGCTAAAGTCCAGTCCAGTCAAGTCTAGTCTTAGTGTTTTGTATTTGCTAGTCCTGTTGAGTGTTTAGTTTTCAGTTGTGGTATTTTGTTTAGTAGTGTTTTCCCCATCGAGGGAGTTTATGTTTTGTTCTTGTTTTATTATTTATTAAAGTCTATTTGTTGACCCTTTCATCCCCGTTTCGCTGCCTGCAATTGGGTTCTCCTTCAGTTTCATGACACTACCTACCTATCTACCAACTTATCTCTTTATTTCTTTATCTCTTTATCTCTTTATCTTTTTATCTATAACACTAACCTCTTTTTCTTTTCTATCTCTTTTCTTAAAAAAAAAAATTTGTCGCTTTGGAATAATTCTTTTTTTGTTGCTTTGGATAAATGCGTCTGCTTAATGACTAAATGCAAATCTGTCTGTCTTTCTATCTGTCTGTCTACCTACCTACTTATCTACTTATCTTTTTATCTAATTATTTATTTATCTTTATATCTATAACACTGACCTCTTTTTCCTTTCTATCTCTTTTCTTAAATGTTTTTTTAATTTTATCGCTTTTTATAAACATGTCTGCTAAATGCACTAATATCATCCATCCATCCATCTTTCTTTCTCTACAATTATTAACTTTTAAACATAAACTATTTATCTACTCATCTGTCTGTCTGTCTTTTAACAGTGTACAACTCTACACAAGAGTCCACTTTTCACAGTGTACAACTCTACACAATTCAAACTTTTACACCAGACTTTCTCAAGCCAACATAAAGTTTGTTCACAAACTTTAACCTCATCCAGTTAAACATTGAACCACTTCAATCCCAGAGGAGAACACACCACTCAATTTAGAGGCAAATAAAGAAAGTTTATTTACATAATATTAACAGTTTGGAAACATAAATCATTCTAGAAAGCCTCTCTTCAGCCTAAAACAAAAAACAAAAGTATAGCTGACTAGGGGAGCACTGGCTTACCTGAAAATGTAAACCAAAGAAAATAAATAACAACATAGTCTGCCCTCACACCCACTCTAAACAGCTGAAAACTACTGCTTCCAAATAAAAAGATAATCCTGTGGTAGAGCGAAAGTAGGACAACAGTGAGGAAGGGAAAACACAAGCACAAGGCATACACAAAACAATTATACGTCCTGGGACGTAACAAGAACAAAGACATTTATACAAGAACAAAGACATTTATACAGGTTTGGGACAATTTGTAAATGATGACAACATTTTAATATTTGGTTGAACTATCCCTTTAACTCAAGAGAAACATTAATTCATGAATCAGACACTGAATAATGGAATCATGAACACTTGGAATATAGTACACAAGACAAATTGGCTACTTTGTGGATTTATAGATTTTCATCCCTTTTTGAAGCATGCTGTCCCCATTTTCTATAATCGCTGCGATACAACTTTTTTATTTTTATGTGAACTAATCCCCCGGATACATTTCAACGGGACAGAGCTCTACTCACCTAAAGAAAACAAGAGATTAAATAATATTTACACACCTACTTAACGATTAAACATGGAAATATTTTAACACATGCAAAACAAACCTATTGTTCTACTTTTGTGAATTCCCAGGAACAGAATGTGATAAGAAGGATCAATCTTTACATACTACATATGTTCATCATCATCAACAGTGTGTACACTTCTGATAAAACATTAATGTTATTATAGCGATATAGAAATACACAAATAATGGGAAATACTTAACAATACATTAATATCCCCATAGTATATTAGTTGTAGTGTTTTTGACATAATTGTTTTTATAGTGAAGTAAACTACAATTGTATAATGAGAGCAGCAGAGAAAATAAAAATGTGTGCACATGTATGTGTGTCTCTGTGTGTGTGTGTATGATCCTTACTAAAAATACACTGAGCCATAGGAGTTTATTTCATTTCTTTCTTTTTAAAGGGCACTTAACAGGGATATATGAACTCACCCACAATCGCTAAAATGCTGTTTTAATCCCTGCTGTTGCTTTTCTTCACAGAACAACCATTCATTCTGCAAATTACACCTACAACAGGACATACAGTATGTAAGATAAGAATAGCGAAGCAAAATACTTTCCTTATTGATTAACCACCGTATTCTAAAGTTTCTTGTAGGTAACTAAGTAGAGTGCAAGTGAGAAAATGATCTTGAAGCTATACCATTACGCACTTAAAAGGCCCTTTTTTCAGCTCTCTGTATCATTTCTGAGAAGTCTAAGTCAGCTAAATACCATTGAGGCATCTGTAATCTTGAAAAATATTGACAATTTAGGTTTTGCCCTCTTTCAGCGCATTTGCAATACGAGTGAAGCGATTAAATTAATGATTGTGCCAGTTTTACTTGCATCCTTATACTTTATTAACTTAAAGTGAAAGTTCATCCAAAAATTAAAATTATGTTATCATTAACTCCTAATGTCATGTCAAACCTGTATGACTTTCTTCTTCTCCTGAGGAATTGTCTTTTTTGGAACTATCCCTTTAAGTCATAAAGAAGTGAATGATTTACAAAGGTTGTAATTTTGATTATAAAATGTGCCTCCTATACTTTCTAAAACAATGCACATTAAACTAAACTTTATTATTTATGTGCCATAAATTGAAGTTTAGAGATCCCCATTTTGTGTTTTCCATAGGAAACACAAAACATTGGCATTGCAAGCACTGTGCACCATGTTTACTTCAGCTATTGAAGCACTCTTTGAGAAACAACAAACTCTTTTACAGAAGCTTCATTTTTTTCAGGTTCAATAGCAACATTTATGTCTGAACTCTAAAAGTATCCTACTTTCTTTGCCAATATTTTATTTTAAAGTGTGAACTGTCTATTGACATTTTGGTAACGCTTTAGATTATGACCCGCGCGTAAGTAAACTGAATTTACGTGTTATATGTACCTACGTGTAGGTATAAGGGAACAATAGTTTGGGTAATAAAGGGGTAGCAACCAGTGGGGACTGTTACTCTTTTGTTCCACAAAGTAACAGGGTAAGAACAATAAATATACACACAATTTGATATCCTTGACGCTGAAACCTTTTTTTAAAAAACAACTTATTTAAGTAAAGTAAGTAAAAATACATATATGCAATAATGTTTATTTATTGGCTACTTCCTCCTCTAATTTCAAAACAGATTAACAGCAATTGCCATTGGAGATGTAAAGGCTATGAGTCTTTCTCTTGTTTCTCACTGTCACACAGCCATAACTTCAGTAATCCATACAAACCCCAGTTCTTTAAACTTTTTAAGGCATATCACTGCCGACCAACTGTCACATGCATAAGAGACATTGTGTTAAGCGCGTTCTAAGTGCGATGAGAATATCACGTGAGAAATGCGCAAAAATAAAAACAAATAAGTGTCGAAACCCTGGATAATTTCAAAACTACTGTAGGAGCACATATTCAAATATAACATGGTATACTTTACCTGCTAGCTAAACAATCTTACTTTTTGGGGGAAAATATAGGCCAAGTGTTTTTTAACCTAGGGGAGCATATTATGTTATTACAGAACATTCAGCAAAAAGAAATGATTTTATTTAGAATTTCCCATCTAGGCTACTTTTCTTACCTTATTAAAGTGTATGAGAACAAATCCCCAATCACACACCCACACCCATTGCCCAACTTCACTATCAGCTCTTTTCAGCTGTTCTCAGGATATGTAAATAATAAATAAATAATGAGACACTTGTATGTCAGTGCAAACACACTGTGTAATTAAAACATTTTTTTTAGATAGGACTACTTTTCTCTGTAATTAATGGGCAAATAGTCTTGTTTCGGGTTGTTACAGGGTAAGTGGTGCATCTTACCCCTTGTTCTATGTAGTTACAGGTTGAGTATAACTTTTGCGTGCCGTAAAATAAAGTGAAACATTTTAACCCCCTTTTTCTATGTAGTTACAGGGTACAATGTACAATAAATATACACAAATCAATATCCTTCACTCTGCAGTATTTATTGTGAAAACAACTTACATTATAACTTATAACACATTTACAATGCTTTATTTAAATGAAATGTTCACTAGTGTTATAGGCAAGAAGATACAAAGGGTGTGCTGTAGCTATTGTGAATAAGTCATGGCTTAAGGGTGCTAAAAATAACTGCTTGCAACCCCTTAAGTCGTGTCTAATTTACGATACAGCACTAGCATCAAGCAGTTTATTGCTTTTATAAAAATTATTACACAATTCAAATATTAAAGGCAAAACTGGACCAATTGATGAAGTAAATTTAATCAAATTCATGTAAATTCATGAAGTATATTAATATGCCTGCCCTTTGCTGGCCGACTGTGTACAGAAACGGAATGATCCTTGGGTACAGCGGTCATAGATGTGTTTTATAATGAATGAATGACTGGAACTTATATCATTTTAAATATCAATGATGACAACAAAGTAGCACCTTTGTATTTTTCTTGTTTTTTATTGCTTGGCTGTAAGCAATACTTGTTTTTTATGGCTTTTCCGCTGAGGTTTTTGATGCAGAGAAGTTGATCAAATCTCATAGCTCTTGCTGTTTTGCAATATACAGAAAACAAAGAAAAATACATTATTTTAGGAAGCTACTCCTTTATTTGACTTCAGTAAAATTATTTGACATGACAATTCCTATGTATCCTGCTGACACACAGACCAATATGGAACACGTGCTAACGCTAACTTTCTCCCACTGTTGTCTAGCATACTGTAGGTCATGCATACCACTTGTTATTAAAATAATTACAATACAAATATATATTTTTTATGTATATTTTTTCTCCAAACTTTGCATATTGTTCTCCTTTATCTATGGATATGTAGCCTACTGTAGATTTACATTATTGTCACAATTAGCAAGTATACATTGCGGGTTGTTTTTAAATAAAGGTTTCAGAGTCAAGGACATCAGATTGTGTGTATATTTATTGTTCTTACCCTGTAAGAACTTTGTGGAACAAAAACAGTCCCCACTTCTATCTCAACCCATTCTCATCAATTGCGTATAAATAACATGCTGTTGCTAAATCGTGCAATGGGAATGCCAAAGTAGAATTTTGCGTGCATACTATGCGCCTATTTTTTTGTGTATGCACCAAATTTTTCGTGCATATGAAATGGCAATTTTAGTTTGCGTGAACCTCTGTGAAATAATTAAAATAATACTTTTAAGTTTAGGGTTTGGGTTAGGGTAGAAGTTATAATTTGCACGCACGCTAACATTAGGTTTAGGGAAAGCGGACAGGTCAATAAGACATGCACAAACGCAAAAGTTGGTGTATCATATGCACGCAAAAATAGGCATATCGGTATCGCATGCACATACATTTTTACTTTCGTATCGTTCTTATTACACATTATTGCATTGGCGTATTACTATAAAATCTATGCAGATCTAACTATTTTCACCTAGAGAAAACAGTGAAGCAATAAAAGTGAAACAGCTTTCAGAGGTCGGGTTAATATGGAAAAACCAACCATTTATCATGAAGTTACTTTATTGATCCATGTAGAAGATTTCCTATGCAATCCAGAATAACTCATTACTGTTTTGATCTCATATGCGATTTGTTATTCTGCTGTCACTTTAATAGATTTTTTTCTAAACACCCATCTGGTTATGAAGTGCATTTAAATCATAATAATGGCTCATTGTGATAATATTATTACAGTTGAACAGCAGATAAATCAAAGCAGTTCACATTGGCCCAGCAAACAGGAACTTCCAACAGTTTTTTAAATCAGTGTGAACCATGTTAATGTTTGGTGGGGCCAAATCCAATTGTTTATCTAACATGGGTAACCAGTTTGATCTAGACGTTATTGTGTGTGCACCTTTATTCAAAATTTGCTGATGTGTACCACAGGTTTCTTCATGAATCTCCAGATGACACATTTGCAGAGTAACACAATCAGGAATGCACCTGTCCGGTGCTTGTTTAATCCAGTCATTTTGCCTGACCTCAGTTAATGGCTATGGAATATCCTCTCATGCAACTTAGCCAACGAAGTTGTTTCCTCTTACATTATTTATTTTCATCAGCCATCTTTTTGCCCCAAAACACAAACTCTCAATTAAGAGAAATGAGATGCTATGCATTGGCATGGCGAACGATGAGTAGCTCAGATTTCTCCGCTCCTTTCCTCCCTGTCACAAGGTTAGCAGTGCACAAACACTGTTTCCCCTTAGTACAGCACTTACAAAGAAACTCTATCTGTAGCAGACGTGCGAACACTTTAATGCCACCAGACCTAAAGTGCTGGAACATCTATGTCCTATTTTCTTCCACGTACGTTTTAGCACTGCTTCATATTCGCCCACTCCCCCTTAAGAGCAAGATAGAACATGTTAGACTAAAACCAGTGACCTTCACATTTGGCAAAGACCACTGCGAGTGGCTCTTCCCTTTCTTTTGTATTGTTCGTAATGTGCTTTAGGAACAGGTGCCTCCCCGCTCAATGGCCTCTGGTTGGTTTTGTGTTCCCGTTTTGTCTCGCAGTTGAAAGCACGTATTAAGAGACACGCGTCCCATCAATAAAAACACACTATATCCGAATCTGGACGTATGCATTTTCAACTTACATTTGTTTCATTGTGGCATCAATGAATACGGTTGATTGTTTCCATCTCATATTTCCAATACTCGCATCAACATCGGAACAAAACGTGACATTGTGCAACATCTCGAGCCTATTTAAATAGCCGGTATGCCTGAAGGTGAAGCGCATGCATTGTTCTCTCTTTGGAAAGAGCACCTGCTATTTTCTGAACTCGCAGGTTTCTTTTTGACAACTACCAGCATTGGTACCAGAAACTGAATTATTGACATCAAAAATCCCAAAGAGATGGCACAATGAGCCCTATCCAGGGTGAATATGCCGCTAGGGCTCAGGAGAGACGAGAAGGGGGGGGGGGCTCTTCAGTTTCCATTCTCTTCTTCTCGTGTCATATTTTTGTGGCCTTGAAGTCTCTATAGAGCGGGTCTCCTGCTCTCCTGGTTTTGTTTATGGATCATTGGTTGTTTACTATAAAGCCAGCAGCGGCTGGGGAGATGTGGGAGATGTTTTATCTCTTGTCAGGGCCTGCTTCAATTAAATTAATGGATCCATTCAGCTCGCTCTTTCCTCCTTTCAGGCACAGCCAGAGAATACATTAAAAGATCTTATGCCTCAAGATGGTGCATCATGGTATTAGCTGGGCCAGCCATTTTCTCCCCCAGCCAGCTTGCTTTTCTGTACCAAAGAATTAAAGAGTATTTCATCTTAATTCTGCTATATTAGCCAAAGTGCTGTATACAACTACTTTCTCTTTTTTTTCATTTGTGTTTTTATAGATTGTAATTGTAAGCCCTTTTTTATTAATTTTGTTCATAATGAACAATAACATGATTATTATAATGTCGTATCTAAAACTGGGGACAAAATAAATTTGTTTCCTTTTTCATTGATGTTTTCATAGATTTTTTAGTTTATAGGTTTTGGCGCTTTTTTTATTCATTTTATACTGAATGATGAATACCATGACTTTACAGCTGGGGATTTACTTATTTGAAAAAAGCTATAAAAAATGAATTCCCAACTAAATTAGTGTAGACAAAGACGGAAAAGAAAATCAAGTACAAGCAAAACCAAAATTGTCTGTATACGTGGTCTCTGAAACATTTACTCATCGCTCACTGTGCTCAACTTTTCCATTTAAAACATCACTTCTTTTCAAAATGGGTCAAAAAGAGATGTTTTTGAGGAAAGTCACGAGATAGCTGTGAAAAACACGGTAAAGAGTGTGAGGTAAACCAAACCAGGATGACCAGCTAAAATTACTAATTGGTTTACTGATCAGTTGTACTTTGTTCGATTGATTTGCAATTAATTCTGGTTTGTGGTTCACAGAAGACAGAGCTTGGCGCCAACCTTGGAGGCGACTGATACTCTATACTCACTAAGAGAATGAAGGAGGTGAATATCAATACATTGTTGTGAATCTGGGCTCAGATTTGCGCTAAGAGTGTCTTCCTCTTTCCTTGTGGGCGGCCAGCTCAGTCCACGGAGAGAGTAGATTCTGTTCGTCATGAAAATATACACTTTGATATGTTGAAAGTCATACAGACTTTGTTTGTCCTACTGGCTCATGCTATTAATGGACAACTGTGCATAAAGCTACTGTATTCCAATAACCTTGAAATGTCATACAAACCTTCTTCAAAGCCACATGTATCTTCAATGTAAAAAAAATCATACATACATTTATAAATCCAATTACTTCTGTATGATCCTCAACATAATTCATTTACTTTTTAACGGAATTTAATGTAGCACAAGATTATTTAAAACAAACCAGTCTTTATGTAGTGTGTCGATAATTACAGACAGCGTTTTTACAAATAAACTGTTGAGTTTCATCACTAATGTATACAAATATGCTGAATTACAGATGGGAATGTAAAATGTAAAAGTAAAAAATATGGTTAAATTGGAAACTTAACTCTTCTATAAAGATGTTTTTATTCAAGCATGTTATTATATTAAAAACTATTTATTTAGCATGCAGTTATACTCGGAATGTTAACTGAATCACAACTTTAAGAATTTAAGAAGGCTTGGCAAAAGATAACACATCAAACCTACAAGCTTAAGGCACAGGTGAACAGCTGCAAAAGATTACTACAATAGAGGATCAACAAATATTATTATCAGATCGTAATCGTAGTCAATGTATCCTGTATTTCCTGTGAGCTTCTAATATGCTTTTTTAAAATACTCTTACTTTCATTGCGGTTGGACACTTAAGAGTTTTTTTTTGTATCTCTGCGAAAAACAACATAAAATGGTGTTTTGGCTACATAACTGTACACAAAGAACCCGTTGTGTACCCTTTAAAGGCACCATTACATGTTAGGGGTACAAAATGATTATGATAATTATATACCCAAAACAAGGTACGGCATTTTATGTTGTATATACAAAAATCCATAAGGGTACTATCCCAGTGATGTTAAAAGGTACACTTTTGCGTATATTTGCATAAAACCTATATTTTCTGTTATGTGGTGTAGTTTGAATTTTTCGGCAAATCATTTTGTCTAATAAATCCCTTAAATGTTTTATCCATTTCATAGCAAATACCTCATATTTTGGAGTTGAATTAAAAGCAAATATTACCACCTCTTTTGCCCACTATTGTATATACGTCTGCTGTATGTTAACAATATTGTTTAGATAAGCCAAGGTTGCTGTCATTCTCTTGTCTTGATTTTCTGGTCTAGGGGCAAAATCATGACAGACCCAAGTGTTTTATGTGGAGAGAAACATATTATTGTCAATCAGGACATAATATGCGTTCTCTCCAGTCTCGTCATTTGGCCCCGCCCCTCTCGTTCCTAGTATATGCTTTCCTCCTGTGTCTCATTACCCACACCTGCCCATCGTTATCTCCTTTGTTAGTCTCCCAATTTAATGCCCTCTTGTCTTGTGCTTGTTTGTTGTACATGTATCCTGCCCAAGTCAAAGTTCATGGTCTTGTACCATGTTTGTAGAGTTCTAAGTTACCTAGTGTGTTTGGTTATTGTTGCTCCCCTTGTGGGAAGTGGTTGTTTTTGTATTTAGTTTAGTTAGTGTGCCCCATCATGGGTCCATTTGTTAACCCCTTCATCCCCGCTGCCTTCCAATTGGGTTCTTCCACCACGCCTCCCGTGACAGTTGCGGCAACTCTCTTGCTACTGTAATACTGTACAGTCTTTTTTATAACCCTTACTGTAAAACTTGTCCTAAGAAAACATTTGACATTAGGAGTGTGCATACTGGTAAATAAAATGTCAAATCGCATAAATAAAATTATGAAATAATTTATCAATTCAACTACATCTAAAGATCTTGCTCAAATCTGGTTGATCATAGCGCCCTTAATTTGTCTCCCTCAAATAAAGGCAGATTTCCTCCACTCAGTCTGTGGAGGAAACTGAGATAAGAGAGGAGGGGTCTGACCACAGACGCCTTCGCAGTCGAGACTGTTAGCTTTTTAGCGCTGGCCTCGCAGTGATCTGGTTACAGCGTCATGAATGTGAGTCCTTAGCCGGCACATTAGAGCCATGCAAGCAGCCTCCCCAGAGAGGAAGGGCCAGGTTTACTGACTCCAGCTCAGAAAGAAGCCACTATCTGTCTTGCTGCGGCTGCCACATCTACCATCAGCCTGGGCTGTGATCCACAATGCAGACGGTCTGAGATGGTGGAAGCTAAAACTCAGCTGACAGGGCCATGCAAACTGTGTCTGGATCCGATCAGCCTTTGGGAATAGTGGGCATCCCGAACCCAAAGATTTGTTAATGGGGAAGACATTACAGCCAGACTGAAATATCACAAGGAGGATTTGAGCAATAAGCAACAAACAGTCTTGCTCCTGCACAGAAATAAACATTTAAGGTAAACAAGTATAGTAATATGCTAATGGTGTTGTAACCACATGTGGGCAAACATCTGTAGGTCAGATGCATAGCAGATATACGACACAGAGTTACGGGCAAGTTCTTTTTTACCAAAAAACTGCCTTTTGACCGACTGTCGGGCCTGTGCATTTTAACATTTCAGCTGTGTCCCAAACACAATTCCACATGAGCCTTTCAATCAGAGCAAGGCAATAATCCACGGAGATTTACTGTTCTGGTGCATTCCTGACCCGTCCAGTGACCCCTAACTCCCAGGTCAAACGTAGCAGCAGGTCTTTAAATTCACCCCTCAGATAAATCCTGGGCCTGGATAAGAGACCTCATCATTCTATTGATAAAAGTATTGATTCATGTACGGCTAATTAGTAGCCATTCAGGAGCCTAATTGAAAATACACCCATTTTGCAGAAAACATGCTGCATAGACCCCTCCTATGCTGAGTGAATTACACCCTGAGCTAATGATAGATTCGTGATGCCCTAATAAACTGGGTGAAGTTAGTGAAGGGTGAAGGCTGTGTGGTTTCATCTCATTTTACCCATCAGTGCATTTGTGTTTCAATCTAATTATATACCTGCCTTTCATTTACATGGGCTTGTAGAGAAAACAACTCTGCATTTTGTGTCTAGCTTTTAATTATTTGTTCACACAGATGATCAATGCATGATTTGACATCGTTTTCTACTATAGCTAAAATGGATACATTACATTATAGCTTTTAATATTATTGTTACAGTAATTTACTATATGCGTAATCGGCAGCATGCATGATTGAACAGCAACTGTTTCTACCACAATTCTCACATATAATGTGCATTAGATTTTCTGAATTCAACTAAGTTGCACAAGCAGTTTAAAGCTCTTGTAAAAAAGGCCATATCACAAGATGTAAACACTGGTCAAGAAGCACTTCTGGTTTTGATTCATTTGATTATTTTTACATTATAATATACTTTCATCATTTTGATTCAGTTATAACATTTTATACTCAGTTACATATATTGTCGGTTGTATTTTGTTCAGTAAATTCTTCTGAACCAGCGTTGGACCAATGTTGTTCATGTTTTTCTGTAGATCAGTGGTAAGAGCATTTGCATTAACAACATTTGGTTGTGGGTTCGATTGCAGTTACCCTATGTATAAATGTGTAGGATGATGCAATGTAAGTCGCTTTGGACAAAAGCATCTGCCAAATGCGTAAATGTAAATGTTTTTTGAAATGGTCTATTTAACGTGTATTTCGGCATAATATGCTATATTGGACTTCGTGAGTCCTGTAAATTTTTTCATTATATGGAGATACAAGGTTCCAGAAGGACAGCAGCCATAGGCAGTTTAGTGTGTCTTATAATATAAATACAAATATGATTCTCAATTAAACATGAAGATGTGTGTGTATTTAGTATTTGGAGTCATTCAACAAACCCCTGCAAATGAAGCCGTTTATAATGCTACATATTCACACTATTGCACCTGGCTAAACCTACTATAAAATGTTATACACAACATTGAACATAACAGTTTACTTTCATCCATATTCCATACATTTTGGAGTAATTCAGCACACCGTGTACTGCTGTCCAATGCATTAAAAAGACCCTTGAATTGCAGAAAAATGGGCCAAAGTCATGATTCTTGCAATCACAGACGATCAAAGTCAGGACAGCTCTCAGGCATCCACCTTCAGCTCCATCCCCATAATTACCTTGAGTGTACTGCAGATGACCCCACATGGACAAAATTATTGCCTTCACTATTTTCCACACAGCCCTGAATAGTCAACAAGAAATGTGCATGCAACATTACATTGTCTTGTGTTTTCCACCTCAAAGAAAATTTTTCTGATTTAGCCTCCATCTGAAAATGACTTCATTGTGGAAAAATGGCATTATTATAAGACACCAATCTTCATTTGATGGCATTTTGTTGTCTTTGAAGAGATCAGATTCATGTATACAGAAGCATGAGTAAATTACGGCACTTTTCTTTCATTTTGTGCAACAATTTGAATGGAATTAGATTAAGAGATTACATCTGTCTTGAAATGCAGACATGTGGATTACGCCTAGTTGTATTGGAATAAACACACACCCAAATACAAAGATAACCAATATTTTTTTACCAATTTGTGTCGATCTCTCTGGTTTAATACAGCACTCGAGGCAGGGAGTGTCATGAAATGCAGAGTACTGTGGCAGGGAGGGACTTTCTTCACTGAATCCTGTGACAAAATGGCTTGTGGTCGTTTTTATTGTTCAGTATTACAAGCAATCTACAAGAGGAAATAATGAACACATAAACCTGTATGAATCTCTCATGCTGATCCCATAGGAATTCATAACTAGTTTACGAGGTAGCTAATTCGTATGAATATATACGCGTATTAGAAAATGAGTAGGCCTAAAAAAGCTCCACCCCTAAACCAAACATCACTGATGCGGAAGCAGATCGTACTAAATAAAAGTTTGAAAATGCATGCAAAAAAAGGTTGTATGAATTCATACAAATTGGAAACCTTAGATAATATATAAGAAAATAAAAATTCCTGACAATAATTTCCATCCAGGGTTTCGGAAGCACAGCGACGAAAAGCAAAACATTCTTCTGACTTGTTGTACAAGAAGGTTCATCTCAACAGTTCACAGAAACATAAAAAACTATTTTCCAGATGCATACTGTACATACTCAATTTGACTAAGTACCTTCCTATCGACTTTTAAAACAGTACATTCCACTGTACAGAGTGGAAGTAGAATGAATTCTTTTCGGACATACAGCATCGGCCATATTTTATTGTCATGTGACCCGTACGCTCTTGGAACGTATGACGTATTAGCAATAACCTGTATGTTGGCATAGATAAATACATATTATAACAGATTTCTGCCCTAAATATTCCGCTATTTTACTTGATTTTCTTATAACAATTGATCGTAACTCAGCTCCCGTGGCATTATGGGATAGAGAAGTGTCAATCCAATGCGGAAGCAGTAGACCATCCGTGTATTTCTCACCTATATAGTATGGAAGTAGACGATTTCTGACACGGCGTAAAACATTTCTTTCTTCAGTTGAACTGTTCTTTTAGCCTGAGAGAAACCAGTAAAAACCAGCGTAAGGTAGTTACGTGTCATGATTCTGCTGCATCATGTCATGTTTCTCTTAGTGTAGTGGCAGGATCATGATAGAACCTAATGTTTTTAATGTGGAGAGAGGCAATTATTATGGTCTTACAGACACTCTCTCTGGTCTCGTCTTTGTTCCCATCCTCTCGTTGCCCTCGTTATTGATTAATGCCCTACACCTGTTTCCCTCTTGATTTGCTCCCTTACTTGATGCCCTTGTGTCTTCTGTCTTGTGCTGGTTCATTGTGATTTGGTTGGTGAGTTCATGTTTTGTCAGTTTAGTTATTTGTAGTTCATGTCAAAAGTTAATTTAAGTCTGGTTTAAGTGTAGTTAGTTTTAGTCCTGTCCTGTCATGTTATTGTATCCCTGTTTTGTTCTGTTACCCCCACGTGGGTCTATGTTTTATTATTTATTATTAAAATATGTTAACCCCTTACTGCGCTGTCTGCACCTGGGTCCTCTCTCCGTGTCTCACCACGAGAACCATGACAGAATGAAACAGCCATAATCGGACCCAGCAGACGAAGGGATCAATGCGGCAGCGGTCGAAGCCGCCGGGTTCCCTTCCAGGGTCGAGAATGCCGGACTCCCTCCTGAGTCGGGGCCGCCGGACTCCCTACCAGGGTTGAGACTGCCGGATTCCCGATCGGGACCGAGACCGCCGGACTGCCTTCCAGGGCTGAGACCGCCAGTCTTCCCTCCAGGGTCGAAGCCGCCGGAATCCTGTGGCTGCCAAAGATCCCCAGCCGGGCGTTCCAGGTCGGTGCATGCGGCCATTCCAGCCCGGTGCACGCGGCCATTCCCGCCCCGGCTATCCCAGTCCGTGTGTCTGCCGGCTATCCCAGTCCGTGTGTCTGCCGGCTATCCCAGTCAGTGTGTCTGCCGGCTATCCCAGTCCGTGTGTCTGCCGGCTATCACAGTCCGTGTGTCTGCCGGCTATCCCAGTCCGTGGGTCTGCCGGCTATCCCAGTCCGTGGGTCTGCCGGCTGTTCAGCTGGCAATCCAGTTCGGTAATGCCGGTTATCGTGTCTGCCTGTCTTTGGACTTTTGTTTGGACTTCCCCCTTGTTTGGACTTGTGTGCCCCTTCCCTTGGACTCTTGTGCTTCCCTGTTTTGTTTTGTTTTATTTTATTATCATGTTGCTCTGTTTTGTTAGTGTCACAATCTGTCTTGTCTTGTTTGTGCCTTGAGGAGCATCAGGTTGCTGCTCCTTGAGGAGAGGCTTCTGTCATGATTCTGCTGCATCATGTCATGTTTCTCTTAGTGTAGTGGCAGGATCATGACAGAACCTCATGTTTAATGTGGAGAGAGGCAATTATTATGGTCTTACAGACACTCTCTCTGGTCTCGTCTTTGTTCCCATCCTCTCGTTACCCTCGTTATTGATTAATGCCCTACACCTGTTTCCCTCTTGATTTGCTCCCTTACTTAATGCCCTTGTGTCTTCTGTCTTGTGCTGGTTCATTGTGATTTGGTTGGTGAGTTCATGTCTCGTCAGTTTAGTTCATGTCAAAAGTTAATTTAAGTCTTGTTTAAGTGTAGTTAGTTTTAGTCCTGTCATGTTATTGTATCCCTGTTTTGTTCTGTTACCCCCACGTGGGTCTATGTTTTATTATTTATTATTAAAATATGTTAACCCCTTACCCGCTGTCTGCACCTGGGTCCTCTCTCCGTGTCTCACCACGAGAATCATGACAGTTACTTGTCTTGCTGTACCTTTGTTAGTTGGCATACCCGGTTTTGACCTAATGGTTAAAGAACCGGCTCCCAGGAGGTATGATTTCATTATTTGCTCTTTACCCAAATAAATGTTTATGATCACGATCAAATATTTTTCTTTCACTTCCCCCGTTCTTTATAATTGTCTTCATTTTCACAAAGGTAATTGTCAACAGTTTACACACAACACAGTGTAATATCTAGGCAGGCTCCATGGCAGCACTGATTACTGTATCTACAACAGATGATAATGAACTGTAAATGCGTTCTTCTGACACAGGTTTAAAGTGACCGGCTGGCACGATGTTCCCCGAGCTCTTTCAGGGAGACAAGGGAAATGCCAGATAAGCTGGCACAGAGCCAATTTGTGAAATGGTCCGGCACAGTGTGCTGGCAGAGCAGGGCTATCAGGACACATTTTGAGCAAGTAGTCTTTGCTGTTTCCCTCCTTTAAATACAGCAGTGACTACTGCAGTGCTGAAGTTGCCATGAACTAAAGAAGGCAGATGCTATATTTGAGTTATAATCTGTTTGTTACCATGTAGGATGATGTAGATGTTAAGTGTCAGTGTTCAGAAAAGCTTCAGTGTTACTTTCAGTTCGTCCACCACTAAAAAAAACCTAAAATACTTTCTTACAGTTTGTTCTTGCAGGTCGGCTTTAGATTTCTGACACTATACTGTACATTCTTTGAAACTGTAAGGTAAATTGGACTCATACAACAGAAGTATGGAGAGAGCAGTGGGTTTTTACAAACTTTGAAAGTGTAGTGGTAGAGCTGTGATCTTAGTGTGAGGTCAGGAGTACGTGTATCCGACACACAGAATCTTTCAAACCTGTCAGCAAACAACTGCACTCATAACACCAATGTCTCCCTTTTAAAAAAGATGAGTCTTATCTAGTGCTTCTGGTGGCTCTATGAATTATTTTAATTTGCAGTTGTGCCGAGACAGTTAACATGAAGTTGACATCCAGCGATGCTGATTTAATATTTTGGTCATAACAATTTCATACAAATGCATTTCTAGTGGCTTTACAATAATGTATTTAGTTCTTTGTGTAGATTTTTCTTAACGGCTTTAATTTAATCACATTAAGTCTGTCTTTGGTTGTCTACGATTATACCTGTTTTCCAACAGACAATATTTATTTTAGTTAGATATGTAATTTCTTGGCTTTGTGCTCAAAGGACTCCTTTGATGTGCCGCTTAAGGAATATGATTATGTGAGGTCTAATGAATTCTGGAATTATAATAGTTACATTTTTTGTTATATAGGTAATGTTATTTCTCCAACAAATGATGAAGGATCCTCAAAATGAAAACAATACCTACTGCATGTAGACTTCAGAGAGGTGCTCCTCCCTCTTGTCTTCTTGCAATGCGGATGGAAATATACAGAGAATACAATTGGAAAGCTTTTATTCCTTCTGGCCGCTACCGACTCAAAGCACTTTTTATCATTTAGAGGTCCACATATAATGATATTTGTTATTTTCCCTACTTTCTGTTCATATTCCAAGAAAGTCAATAAATAAACTACATCATTGAAACATTGAGTTATCTTGTTTATATTATGCATTGCTGCCTCATACTTTTGGTTGAATTTTCTGACTTTGTTGTATGTATTCGAAGCAAAGCATCCGTGATGAAAAGATGTAAAAAATCTGACTTGAAGTTTTACAGTGGTTAAACTTTGAAGAGCCCAAGTGTAATACTGCCATCTGCTGTATCTGCACACACTTAGACATCACGATTCACGCAGATTGTGTGAATAAGAGAGATAGAGACCATATTTTACAGCTTTGCTCCATGTAGCTCACATAACTGTTTGGGAATGGGAAAAAAAGTGTGAAATCCTAAAAACTTCAGAAATTCTTGGGACCTTGCAACCCTGAGGCTCCTATGTTGTTACATTAGAACAAAGCAGGCATTTTAACTGCGAGTTGAATGCTAAACATCAGATTTATTTGCTTGACTGCTGCATTTTGTATGAATTTAATGTTCGGTGATCATTTTACAGTAAATACATTTATCAGGGTTTCATCAAAACGAGAGGCCTCAGACATCAAGGATATTTCATATATTGAGGGCGTTTTCATGTTAACAGTTTTACCATCTACAGTATATGTACAATAGAACATCTGCACATCGAGTGATAAATCTGATACACTCAGACAATGTCTGTTGAAAGCAGATTAGAGTATCAAAAGCTTTTGTTCAGATAATGCTAAAAACCCTCAAATTCCACTATGAACCCTTTCGCACAATACCCTTAGCAACATATGGGAGAAAATGTATCCTCCATTAACCTTAAGTTAAGTTTATTCAATATTTATGCTTTCTGCTATAACAAAACAACTTTTGTATCTAAATTATTAAAATGGTTATATGATACAAAAAATAATTCTTGCTATGCTTGTTTTAACAAAAAGTGGTTTGCATTAACGTAGTGTCTATTTACAATAGCTCCGCCCACTAACATGTGCTTGGAACAGAGAAAGTGTGAAGAATTAAAATTCTAATTTATTCATAAAATGTAGGTTTAGGGTAACGTTAGGGGTTATATATATTGCTTTAATATCTCAAAGTTAATAATTTGTATGAATATAATGATTTACACTCTTCTTGCATAATGTTTAATGCACAACAATATTGAGGTGCAAATAGTAACGTCATCTAACATGTTATCTGATACTACTATTTCTACTTAACCCAAAGAAAATAACGCTATTTTCACTTAGTGTAAACAAAACCTACTACTATTTAAACTTTTTAAAAATAAATTAAATACAGAATATTTGTAGCACACAGCTTATTCTATAAATCAAATGTCACACTGGATGTGCAGCGTTTTATCTGTATTCAGTATGATATGCTGTATCTGTATTCTTGTAAAGACTTCTTGTCTTGAGTGTTGGGTGGTGAGATTTGGGTCAGCACTCAAACAAGAAAATGTCATTCACAAACCGCTGCTGTTTGACCTCTGCATGCCCTTGTGCACTTCAGATACAGGATTTGAAGATCGGTGGGCTGAACCAAAAGCTCTTAGGAAGGTTACAAAATGCTTGGTTTGCTGTCATACAGCATCCAATGCAGATCTAAGGGGACGATTCAGATTTTGAAAAATAATAAAGTAAAACTCAAGATCTGGAATCAGAGGAAGTGGATTTGACTGGATATTAAGATTTAACTTATTTTCTCTCTCTCACCAAAGTGACACCAGTAAAAACTCAATCATGTTTTGGTTTTCCATAGCATATGGAACTCCTTGTTTAAGGGATAGTTTATCCAAAAATAAAAGTCTGTGATGAATTACTTACTCTAGTAGTTCCAAAGCTGTATATATTTCTTTGTTTGGTTGAACACAAAGAAAACATTTTGGAAGAATATTAGCAACTGACAGTTTTTGGGCATCATTGACTACCATCGTAAAAAATGTAATCAGAGGTGCCCCAGAACATTTTGCTTTCCTGACATTTTTCCAAATTAATTTATTTGTGTATTTATTCGGAACAAAGTAATGTATACAGGGATAAAAAAATCTTGGGGGGGAGTAAATCATGACAGATTGCAATTTTTTAGGTGAACTGTACCTTTAAGGATTATAATATACAGCACTCTACAAAGAGATGCCGCTGATTTTACAGAAATTTGTACGTTTTGAGAAGTGGCTAAATTCACGAAATATACGAATTAGCCACCTCTCGTACGCTAAGTATAAAGACATTCACATGCTCCGGTATAGCGGCGATCTATAGAAACAAATATTTTATAACTTTAAATCCTGGTGTATGTGGTCATAACCTGCAGGTACAACGGCTTGATTAGACATCACTCTTCTTGTTCTTTGTGTTTCCGCCCACTGCGATTCTGTAGATTAGCTCTCAATCACAGCATGCGTGGCTGCCACTCTAATAGCAGTAATCCAGTCAAAGGATTTGGGTCTGAATAAACTTGAGCGAGCACATGCCTTGTCTTAAAATCAGCTCCCTCTGCATCTGAAGGGGCATACACAGTTTCTACATGCGACTGGATATGTATAACACAGCGTGTAATTTGACGGTACTTCATATGTACCTCCGCAGACACAATCAACGGTAAATTGAGGAGATTCTCGACTGCCTCAAGAGGTATTCATTACCTCCAAAAGCCTTAAGAAGCCTCTGAACCACTGCACAATAATAAGGGGAGGACAAACCAAAGGCTTGTGGGTATTCCTACCATGATAAGAGAGCCTGCATGAGAAGAGATCAAAAAATGCTCCACTTCAGGGGTTTTTTGCCTTTATTTTCATATTACTCTTGACCTTGGACTAAAAAAAGAAAATGAATAATGAATATCCTGGTCAGCGTGTCTCCAAGTGTACATATCTAAATGAAAGTATAACGACAAAGCCAATGCCATCTGCAAACTCTTCAATTTTGGACAGGGCAACTGTGGATTAGAGTTTGGGGGTTTGACTGTGATGCAAAGAAGGATACAAGATCCCATTCTGTGCTGCAGAAGACAAACAGTCGAGACCCCAGCCCGAAGCCATATGGTGACAAAGGCCATCAAATCTTCCCTAAGGTCTTGTCAGTCCAGCCACAATCTATTGTCAGGCACTGTTGGTGTAAGGTGATACTCTCTCTACAGCTTTACAGAGGCCGTTTGCATGATAGCATCAGAAAGGCCAGACTACATGCAATCCTTCCAATCTTCCACTTTGTCATCCGTCAACTCAAAATGACAGAAAACCACCTGAGCAGCAATTCTGTAATGTGATGGTTTCTGTAACATTTGGCTTTTTGATCTATTGACGCATAATATTAAGTTGATTGATTTACTATGTTGTGTTAAATTTAAGGATGTGGATGCGTGGTTCAAAAACCGCAAAGTGTGTAATGTTGCACAGTAATGTTGATCTTGGATGAGTTTGATGGAAAAATGTTGGAATCCATGAAAATGTCTCTGGAGAAATACAAATGATACTTCGTTCACTTCATTTGCTGTATCACAATGCTTAGTGTCACATACATATTTCCACTCCGTGCTATCCTTGGCAGCTGCGGTCACGTTGTTGAAAGCTCCACTCATATAGAGGAACACAAATCAAAAGTGAGAAAAATGTAATTATATGTCATAAAGTGGTTTAATGCACTTCCTAATGCACTTTTCACAGCAGCTTCTGGATGGATGTATTAACATAAAGAGAGGGCAACTGATGAAACTCATATGCATATTGCTTCTCTCAAATCCTGAGATTTTAGCCCCTGTTATTTAATTCCTTCCCAAACAGCTCCGATCGGTTGCAGTCGCAGTCCTCAAAACATCTAATAACTAAATGGATTTTAATATATGAAATGGGGCTCAATTTAAATAGATCTAAGACTCCCCGAAGGCCATCAAGTTATGAGGGTCTAATCCACAATGTGAGAGTTTTCCCCAAAATGAATCTTTACAGCATACATCTGGATAATTCATAATTATTTTTGCATCAGAGATTATATTGTTAAAACACTATAAGATCATCAGTGAAGGATGGGCCAATGAAATGTGGGGGAGCTTGCAGATGTTTGAGAGATGTTTTAACATAATGAACATTTAGGATTGCTAGTTAAATTTTGTTTCCACAAACAAATTCTCAATGGTTAAACTAATACTATACACAATAACATTATAATTATCCATATTTGCTATGACAGATTTCAAAATGGGGAGATTTCTAATACCCCTATAATTTCACATATGTTTCTTTGTTCATTCAGTTTAGTTATGTAATTTAACCTTCAGAGCATTTCAAAAATCTGTCAATATTATGTCAAATAAAACAATACCTTTTTCGTATCTATTTAATGGATTTGTGGAAAAAACATCCTTGAATATAATCTTTAATAGGTCATTTGTAAATAAAAGTCTCTTAGGCATTAAGATATTCCAGCACCTTGAGTTATTCCCCAGACCCATGATAGCATAGGTAAAAGGTCAATAAAAATAGAAAATTGAGTGTAAAGAGGAAATTTTCGCGGATGGATGAATGCACTCAAGCATGAGTTTACCATTTTTAGTTTATTTATTATCTCCAAACTACTAAAAGCTATACATTCATGCATTTATGTTGTTCTAAACACATCTTACAATCAGTAGTTCCCTATGAAACTATGAAAGTTATTTGATGTCCCTCACCAAGATAAAAGTGCTCTCTCACCGTCTCTTACCCACACAAGGAAAAAAATAAAAATGCAAGCCATCCTACATTTTTCATGCTGGTTGTCACTCAAACCCCAACCAAGGAAGTCGTTTGATGGTAATATTTTGCTCAGCACGACATCTAATTTATTCTCCCTAATCATCATTTCTTTTTACACACCCTTTCCTCCGCTGACAGGAGCCCCGTCTTTCCCTCCTCTGTCATTTCTGATCTGGGTGGCACACTCCCATTCGGGTCACCGCCTCTGAGCAATACTATTCATGGGGGAACCGGAGGAGGGATTTACATCTCCGGGCCGAGTTTTCCCCTCCATTTGTTAGAATGCCAGGTCACCACACTCCTCGCGCAATGGAGGCAAGATAATGGCTCTTGGACTGGCTCCTATTTATTACTCACTCAGTGTGTCTGACCTTGCTCAGGGGCTGGAGATGAAGTGGTGATGTGTTTTTTTGATTTCCAGACTGTAGTCCTATAGAGTAGCCACGACTGAGCTTCCCTCATCCTCATCTAAGAAAGTCTAAAGTGGCTGTAGACATCTTTTGGTTACGTTTGGTCTCTTTTAGGTTAGGCCTGAAATCCAGAACGTAGATTGATTCACGTTCTTCTAAAAATAACCAGATTCTGGTTCTGTATGTTTCACACAATACACTGGCGGTTGAGATATTTCCAAGTCCAGCACTATGTGTAAAGATACCACGGCAGTAGCTCTCGGCTAACTGTGATGCATTAGGCAATCGTGCTCTTAACCTTCCTCTATAACAGAAATATTAGCCAGGTATGCAAATGCTCTTTGAGGTTTCCATGGTGGCAGTGGTCTCCGGCTCAGCATAACAAAGGGATAATAACATAACCATACCATCCATATGCTATTAACAAAATGGGATCTAAACATCTCCATCTTCCTGTTTTTGATGGATAATGTTTCTCATACTTTGCTTTTTTATGGAATATGAGTGGGTAGTGTTTAGAATTCCCAGGGGCCATTTTGAAAAAAAATGCACGGGAAGCTTTTCAGAGTGGCCACTTAGGGTTTCAGATGAGTCTGATGAATGAGTGTGGCGTTTCGATGTTTTATGAGGTATTATTATGAAGTTTTCTCCCTTTTCCAGCTTTTTTGAAGTTGGAAGGTGCACACCTGCAAAGAAGCAACCTTTAAGTTTAAAATTAGAGCTACAGCCATTAAATGGGCCTGAAAGAGCTTGTGGGTAAGTGACGAATAAACACAATAACGTTCTTATTGTTCTATGGTGTGACAGCAAATGTTTGATAACACACTGTTAATTATTACACTATTATTATTTACATTTATCATGTAAAATAGCATAAGAGAGATTTTTCTAAATTTCTTTCCAAAATTGTTGCCATCACACCATAAGACACATTCGCATAAGTTTGTCAAGATATGAGTGTCATTCACTAATAATTGCGTAGATTTTTCGTATTTTTGTACATTTGAACATCTCACGAAAATGTTCACCCTAATTCACAACACGTGCGTACACAAATAAGTTTGTTCTTAAACACGTTCATAATCTTAGTCAATTTGGAGTATTCTACTTGAGCGGCCACGTGAATAAGTTTAGTCATTTGCATACATCCACCTAACCTTTCCTTTACCACCTTTCGTCACTTAAGTTAAAGATACTCAAGGCAACCCCTCGTGACGCTGTCTACAGATGCGCTCTCACAAGTAATTCCAAGTGCGCAGTCCTCGAAATCAGTTCATACACAATAAAACACCTTTTATACCGACATGCTATTTACAGAGTTCCCTTTAGCCTGCTGTTAAAGCTTTTCTTACTCTATCACTGTATATGTATCACTGTAAATCTTATATTTAGAATACATTTTAGTACGAAAGTTTTCATGAATCATGATTTGTTCGTGAAAATGTTCGTACGCAGGTTTCACTCACAAATTTGTGCATACACATGCTTAATGAAAGAGACTTGATTCTATGTTGCTATTGCTATAAAATATTACCACTTTTTTAAAGTTGGTTTACCTGTATTTTACATTTTGCTCTGCTTTACATTGTGTTTTAATGTCAGAAAAATAACATTTGTTTTCTCAAAAGCAACTTACATTGCATTATACTGCTATACATTTGTTTTCCCAGTATGTACAAACCCTGGAATCAAACCCATGACCTTGATGTCGCTTGTGCCATGCTCTAACCACTGAGCTACAGGAAAGCTGTACATAAAAACACAACATAAAAAAAAGTTAAAAGTTAAATTATATATGTTATTTTACACATAACTAAATTTGCAGTCTAATTGCAGGTAATTTGACAGTTTAACTGCATTTCAAAAATACACGAAACGTCTGTAAAAAACCTAAATTCCATAAAATGATCTGTTGCTTCTCTACCTTCATCAGAAGTAATGTGTGTCCAATGAAATACAAGTTACACATATGGTGTGAGGCATCAAAGATCCTCCGTTCTGAATAACATGTGCACCTGTTTCAAAAAAGATACATCAAAAGCAGAGACGAAATGTTGGACTAGCTACCACCATTACACAGCCAGAAGCTGAGCACCGAGGACAATCCTCCACTGTGTACTCCTCTCTATTTTGGGCCTTGCTGATTTTCTGTTATCTTGCCTTTAATAGCTTTGATCAAATTGGTGTAGAGAAGGGGAGACTGCTAGGACCGGAATGGCTCCAGGCTTGCCGCAGCACTTGTGCAAAAACACTATTATTACTGATCCAAGCTGTTGCCGTGCATTGGGTGCAATTATATTCACTTAAGGGTCCCCATAGAGATGCGGCTGCGTGATTTTGAAGTTGGTGCTTTTAGTTGTTCCAGTAGGGTTTGGTCCTGCTGAAAGAAAAGATTTAAAAATGAATGTGGAGATAAAAAGAAAAAGGAAACACAGGTTACTCTGTTCCATCACATAACATTTGATTTATTTGTTGACGAGATGGAACGACAGCGATTGCCATTGTGGTCATAAGATACTTGACAGAGACACAACCTGCCCCTGTTATCAAACAGATAGGCCTATTGTTGCATGTTTCCTTAGATATTAATATTATTGGTAGTTTTGCTTGCTTATGTTTGTGTGACAAATCTTTGTCGCTATCCTTCCGAAACCTCGGATGTCCAAATTTGATGTTTTTAAATTTTCAATGTTGACAAGCACTTTTTAATCATTTTTAATACTCTGTTGTTTGTTGTAAAACCCAGAGAAAAACATAAAAGGTGACTAATAATAATGATTTAATATAATAATCACAAAATATGGAGTTACGAGGTTTCAGAAGGACATCAGCGATTTATTCATTTAATAGAAGCCAAAACAGCTTGTTGTATTGAGACGATGTTGAATTTATAGTTCACCCAAAATATATCATCATTTGGATCATTAATTTACCCTCATGTTATAAAACCCATGAATGAATCACAAAACGCCTATTTTGAGAAATGTCTCAAATGTCTTTTTATGTCCATACAATGGCAGCCAATGGAGAAAGAAAGTCATACAGGGATGTGTTTTCCGACATAACTTGCTGGTTAACCACCGTAGTACGAAGCATCATTGGGGAAATGAAACCGTAGTAACTCTGTCTGAGATCATTCGTTTGAACCAGGTTGGTTGAGCTGACCTGAAAAAAAATGATAAAAGTAAATTATGAAAGAGCTTTTTTAAACATGCATATTAGAAAGACGGAAGGACTGATGAACAAACATGTCTGCAACACAAACAAACCATGGTTTCCTTGTCCTACATTGTCCTTCATTTACCCAGTGCAGCTTCACTCATTAGCAGTATTGTTGGATCTGTCGTGAAATGACAGTGTTGCACTGAATTCTTATATTTTTCCAATTTTTTCCCCTTAATGATTCCGAAAGCCGAGTCGGTCTGCCTCGGCAGACAAGCCCCCTCTGTGAGAGAGCCCTTGATTAATGATCTGGAAAACACTTTCAGCTGATTAAATAAAATTGACTGGATTTTTGCATTTTATCATAAAGTGACCATTGCATGCTTGAAATGACCCAGTAGAGAAAGCACGGCCCTTTTTCTCTCTTGAGACAGAATCTATATTTTGTCCCTGGCAGATGTAAGGGTGAGATGTCTCCTCAAGCAGAAAAACACACTCTGTCACCAGCAGATGACAGTACCTGCACCCCTGTACGGAAATGCGAAGCCTCTGTACGGGAGCGCAGAAGTTTCCTTTCAATTTCCCATCAGGTTATTGAGCAATGGGGCATTCTCGCTCTCTCCATTCATCTGGAGATTGGGTTTTCAAGCTAAATTAGTAATGGTGTCGGCAAGCTCGTCATATTTACTTTGTTCTGTTACAGATACAGTGTTTGTCGGCAGTGTTATTTTGACTACATTTTCATGCATAACATATTTGATGTGATATACAATTAGACGCTTTTGTTCAAACAGAACTCCTCATCTGTGCAGATACACTAGATGTGTACATTGATTCACTGTAGCATTAAAACCTAAGTGCCTTGTAAAACCAACCCCACAAGACAGGTTCGACTTGCTTTTACAATACCACTATCCTCTAGATAAAAAGGCCAGTGGTGAGATGATAAAACACAGAACTTTGGTCCATCTCTTTAGCCACAGCCCCCGCCCCACTCGACAACACAAATAATTACCGTCCATTCCCAGCATCATCGATCATCCATAGTGCAGATCATTGCGCTTTCAAAGGAGGTCTCTCTTCATCAACATCAAACCCATTTGAGTGGAAAAACTGCAGTGTCCAAATGATGTTTACACTTGGGCTCTGATGTCTCTACTTAGTGATATACCCAGGGTAGCAGGCATACTTCCCTCACCAGGGCTGAGGGCAGCTTCATGGCCCATTGGGCACAGGGCTCCAATAGCATTATGTTCCATTTACAAAATGACTAAAACACCTGGCTGAAACATACATGAATTTCAGAGCTATTGAGTTATTAAAGGACAAGAAAGTTATGCCGGAATTGTAGGACGTGAAAACATTAATCTTCAGTAATGGTGAAAGTAAAGGTGTAGTCATGTAGACTGGCTGTGTTTGTTGTGTTTAGAGGAAAACTAAAATGCTCAGAGGTTGCTCTTTTATAGCTCAGGAGATTGCGTTCTCTGTTGTGTTAAAGCTGTTAATATTCCGGCAGTTTGGGCTCCAGAAAGAACATAGAATTACATTTACATATCATAAAATATTCATTCTCATGTTATTTTACAGCCAAAGAGGCCAGTCTATTCTGTAATTTTTATACAGCATTTAAAAAATACACAAATATTCTGTCAAATTACATAGTGTGCGAACCTAGTTTGAGTTGTTTCTCCTACAATAAAATACACTATGAGTGTACATCAACGTAGATTTAAATAATCTGGGTCAGTTTGATGAGAAATGTTATGTTGAAGTGTTCAAAAATATTGACATATATTATAATATAATTGAATAATCAATGACTCAATTGAATGGTTCTGAGCTTCTGTTCAGTTTGTAACATTGTTGGGATCTCTTCTGAATCTATCGGAGACATTTGTGAGATTTCTGGCCCTTTTTCTCTGTAAAAATATCTAAGATTCAGGATTAGTTTCATTAAATCTCATTCATGTCTAGGTGACATAATTAAGATATTAAAGAAATCTCATCTGTGATTTTTCTTTCTGTTGTTATTGCAGAAGTAATACCTCACATAAATTATTGTGGATTGTAGTATTAATTAAATTATTTACATTGCTTTTAGAGTGGATTTTAATGAGCTGATCGTTTTATTTTATGTACCACTGTGAACGGATATTCAATGAAACCACCAGATATAAGGTTATATTCAAGTCTTACGAAGACAATACAACAGCTTTATGACAGAAACGATTGACATTTAACTTGCTGTTCATCAATAATTTTCTCCTTCACTGCAGCTTTTAAATCTCATTCATGTTAGCGCATGTACAAAAATGGCCTGTCAAGAAGTCTCATGCCACGTTTGATGTCAATGGTGCAAAAAATCTCAATGTGCATATTCAAATCGCATGAATAATGCTTCAGACCTATAGTGCATTGGGTGATTTGTAAATCAATTTTGATGTATTTTTTACAATACTCTATACAACTTTAGTATAACTTGGAACAATTTGGAACATTTTTGGAGCTAGAGAGCCTATAGTTACTATTCACCTGTACAATGTCAACATTGTACAGATATGGGTTGTCATAGACTAAACCATCCCTTTAAGTTGATTCCCCAAATTTCAAGAAGCCAGTTTAAAAGCGCTCATAAAAGCAATGATCTGTCGTGAACTCGCTCTTGTACGAGCCCACCTGCATGTTGGCTTTATTTGCATATGTGTAATGATGGAGCAGGAGGCTGCTCATGCTATGAGACGAGGGAATGCCGAGCTGCTAGCGGAGAGCTGCTGTGAGACACGGCTGCTTAATGGCATCCTGACAAACAGCTGGCAGTCTGTGGGCAAATATTTATCGAGTCTGAAAACCTGACATCACCTGGGCTTATCACTACATAAACACCCTGTGTAAACAGGCGCACGGTGGCTTGTTTGTGATGGTTTAGAGAATACATTTCACAGAAAAGCAGCGAAGCACATTTCCATTCTCTTCATTACTGTGAAGCTGTGCAGTAGCCCTGCTAAAGTGCATCCCCCCCATCCTTCTTTTATGTTCTTCTTCAGCTTAACCTTAAGAGGTCACCGAGAGGTCATGCAATTGCACGTAAGGCAGTTCTATAATTGACTTATCTTTTGATGCACATGTTTAGAACTTACTAGATATTTAGTGTACATGTAAAATGAAATCAAATATCAGACAATTCATTTTCATTTAAAGGTGAATTTTATTGAAGTACAGTAACTGTCATGCAACATGTTTATATACACAATAGGTTATAATAACACAGCTGTGTCTCAGAATAATTCTTGAATGTGTATCTCACTCAACAACCAGCACAGATGCTGCATTTCAGTCAAATGGCCTACAAAGCAACCAACACTCTAATCCTATATGTAGCCAGCATTAAAAATTGGATTGGGTGCGGATGAGATTAGATTAGGCTTGCTGGATTTAAAAATGTTTAAAAGTAAAAGCTCCATTTATGCTGGAACATAATCTCTATTCTCCATGTGGGAGCATCAAGCCGCCCAACAGATGCCAGTCATGTATAGAGATATTCATCTTCTGCCGGTTCCACTTTTTTCTAATGACATTTTTATTATGATTATTGCATTTCTTTTCTTTTCTTATTCATCTTGATTTTCCTAGCGTGTGCTTTCTTTCTCCTGTTTCATCTTCAGGTGGCTTCATCATCGCAGAAGCTTTGGTTAACCCTAATAGGCCAACCTGATGTCACCTAGAGTACGCATTTTCCATCAATTGTTTCCGTTCTTCCAGCTTTTACAGTGATTTCTTCAAAGCTAGAAATCGGATTCATGTCCTCGGCCGTTACATCACCTTGATAACCAAATAATTCAGAGTGCTTTTAGGAAATTACAGTACCTCTGCCTGAGAGCTAATCCGTACTATGAAGCGCCTCCAGTCTGAAATATATAAAACAATGCACAATCCAGGAAGCAATCATATCAAGAGATTGGAATTGTTTTTTATCTTATACTCCAATCATTTTAGCAAAATAATATTAGAAATAAAAAACAGTTTTTGCTTTAAAAATATTTTTGCTTTAAATAGCAATCATAGGAAATAAAACATCTGACCAGCAGCATTTTAAGAAAGCTCTTTTTTAAATACATTATAAATGGCCTCCATGCTGTAAGACCCTGTTAAAATGCCCTGCTGGTAATGCTGTCCTGGCAGATCGCCCGGTATTGCCTGCCACCAGATCTTTAGAATCATATTCAGCCATGCCGGATTCACTCAAAGAGCTCTTGGGTTACATCTTAATCCCTTACATCCAATCTAGACAACATCTGCAACTCTGGAATCAGACTAATATGCCTATGGCACTCAATGACAGCTTAAACATACTATCTACAGCTCCCACCACACCCACAGACACAAACATTAAAGACAGAGAACATTATATCCATTGTGTATGGATAGACACAAAAAGACAATGAGCTTGAATTGACAGAGAGGATTCTTCATCAAATTCAAAGACTTTCTCCCTTCAGCTTTTCTTCAGTCAGGGTTTCCCTAATCTATACCGCCGTTTAGCTAACTTGCGATGGCACATGTTTTTGGTCTTTGACGTGAGGGGTCTGCCGCCTGTGAGGGCCAGCGGGGCCAGATGTCTGAGAGGAACTGGACCCCATAGGATCCACCTTCAACCATATGGCACTTATCCACATCTCAGCACTGGGGTCATGGGCACAGTGAGGGATCTGTTTTCAGGCGGCAACCCAGTCGAAAGCGCTGCAGGCTAACACCACTAATCTGTGTTGGAAGCTTCAGTGTTTCTCTGGATTAAGAGCACATGAGGTTGGGGAGGGGGCTCATAGAGCCTCTGGCACAATCTGACCTTTATCTCATTGATGTTAGAAAAGTCTATATCATTTCTAGAAAAAACTGTCAATATGATGATTTGAAAGAAGTGAAAATAAAGAAGCCTGAAAATTTTGAAAAATGATAAGACACAGTTTTAACTTTCCATCTATTCAGTGCGGCATGTTATTGGTTGCTTTGTCTTCATTATTTGGTCCATTTAAAAAGAAAAAAAATAATTTGTGTTTTCTAATAAATGAAATATATGTTGGCACAATTATACATACTTTTTGTATAAACGGTTAAATTAAAACATTTTTAAGATCATTAAAAACATCTTAGTCGAGTGTTTCAATACTTTTGGTAGCGTGTATAGGATAGTTCACCCAAATACTATAACTATTGACTTATACTTTGTTTACTGGAAGAACCTTCATTGAGTTCTCTTCATTACAGCCGGTCTTATTGATGTTTTTCCACGTGTTTTTATATGATATCATTTCTTAATATCTTCATTTTATAATACATAAGGTCACTACGAAAGATCTATACATACAAATATGTTTTATTTTTTCAACATAAAACACGAGTACATGAGACTAACTTCTACATTTTATTCTGGGTGCACTACGCTTTCAATTGTAAAGCTGAAACAGACGGCTATTGTCACTATACGTTTTCCTTTCAATTGATGAACAGATCCCGTCTATCTGATAGTCAAAGAAATTACCAGGTGCAAAGCAGTTCCACACCAGTTGCAGGAGGGGTAGTAGAATCTTATCATGATCCCGCACCTGCTGACGTAAGTTAGCTGACGTTGCGTGGAGAACATCGTCTCCTGTGAGCTTTGTTGTTATTCACTCAGACTCCTCAAGCTCTCATCATGTGTCTCTCAGACTGTCTACTTCACAATGGAGGACGCGGGTGTGTTGAATTGAGGCATGTCTGGTGAAAGATTACCTGAAAGTGGGGAGAAATTCTTGGCTACTGTAATTGAGATCAGTTATCTGCTGGTATTAAACGTATAGTTTTTTTATAAACGGATATAAACTTGTGCTTAGACATCATTTCCTAAGCATTCTTGATCTCCAAAAGTTGTAAATCTTAAGAGCAAACAAAAGACATCATCTAAATAAACCGTCAACTGATTGATCAATATAATCGATCATTCTTTATCAAACCACCCGGCCACCAACCACCATTAGCTTCTCAACCCACATCCTGTGGTGATTTTACATCACAGGCCTAAACCAACCAGCATCAGCCAATCAAGTCAAATAGATCTTGTACTCTACGCCGAGCGTGGAATTATGGGTGGGAGGACACAAAGCCCCCCTCAGGCAATAGGTAGCGGGACGGCTGCTACATCTTTGAAGCTGATATTGCACAGAGATTACCTTTAACAAAGAACATCAACCTGGTGTGATATAGCAATGCTGTTGTTGGTGCTTGTATTTTGACAGGGGCTATTCACCTGGGATTTCTTACAGTTGCTCAGTTAGGGGATAATAGATGATCCACTCCGCAACTGTGTGTGTATGGATTACACCTGTAAAACTATACAAATCGGAAGATATTGCCGTTTGCTTCAAGGGAAAACAAAGAGGAAACATCACACCAAAGATTAGTTCATTGAGGGATTATATTACAGATATAAGAAAAAGAGAGAGACATACAGGATTTTTCCATACGTCGGCAATTAAAAAGCAGAAGACAGTCAGTTCCATTTATTATTTCGATCATTTCGTTTGTTCTTCTCTTTTTTTGAACCGTTGGTGGTGTTGATAAAAAGCAGATACATGCTTTTGATGTGATAGTAATAAAAAAGCTATTTAAATGAACCTCATCGTATGTGACATCATAATGCTGTTTAGTCGCACATGCAAACATTTAAATATATATAAACTTTCTCCATTACCACTTCTATTTTATATATCACCAGGAAATGCAATGAGCATTATTGACACGTATTTAATCATATAATTGATAAGATCTGTCAAATGAATCATATAAAACATTCAGTTTGCTTGTCAACCTCAGATGACACAAACACAACAGAATGCATGTTCTATATGTAGACCACCTCTCTTCTACCCCTGACCTCCAATAGAGTAAGAATATGGCCGAAAGGTATAGCGGCAGGTACCTTAGAGGTACTGTAATGGGTCTCTAGTGCCACCCTTTGGTGTCTTTGGTTACTGCGCTTTGTGGCCAAATCAGAGCACTAATGAACAGACACCCCGAGAAGTCCCTATTCGGTTCTCTCCATGCAACACTTAATTTCTTTAATTATACAGTTTATTAGTTTTCTTGGTTCAGCACGCACCAATACATCCTCCATGTGTTGTTGATTCGGAGTGTCAAGAACTGCAAACTCCAATCAAAGAAAATTCAATTCCATTAAACAGCATTCAGTGAAGCAATTTGAGTTCTTAATGAGAAAGCACACATGGGGAGCGCTATAAATGTTGTGTGTTTGCTTTTTTTTTTCTTTAATTGTATGAGAATGCATTCGCTTTACTTGGTGAGCTAATTATGGATTAGACCCCGTCTCCTGCCTCACAGTGGGAAGAGCCGTGGTTATAGACTTGAGCATTATTGGAAATGTGTCAACAAAGCCGCGTACTGCAACATGTACACAAACAATTGTGGCAGTTTTCCCCCATTCTGTTTCCTAATGAGTTATTAATACTGTGAAGCGTTTTGCTTTATAATGGGGCAGGAACAGGCGGTGCTGTTATTATATTGCATGTGGTTTATTATATTGCATGTGGTTTATACATTTTGATTAGCACATTATCTCAATGTCGTAAAGTTTCCCAGCTTAACACATTACTTGTGTTTTACACAGCAGATTTCTTTATGGGACAAAGCATCCGGATTTAGCTTCCATTAGTATTCCAATAGTGGCACTTAACAGATCAGTTTATTACAGTAATGGAACTACAGTAAACTTGAAAAAACATGTTCTTTCCTCACGTGATTGATTGAATCTGTCAAACTGTAAACTATGAGCTTTCTATCGCAGCTTCTCTGTGCTGTTATAGTTAAATAAAGTCTAAATAAAGCTCTTGTATTGTGATAATACAAGGAAGCTATATGTTTTTACTACAATTATCAGCCACGGTGCGAATTTACATCAGAGGTGCAATAAACACAATTACACCTTAGCAGTCATCATAGCTCACAACAGACAGGACTTTCTCTATTAGCTGCTATAAAGCATTGTTTATATATATATAAAAGTGTTGTATATGCAAATGGAACAGATCTTAATAACAGACCTCACTGATCAACTGCAGCTTTTCCAAAAATGTCTGCTGAAATGGTTGGTTGTATTATATCCACTATATCTAAGCATAATGAAACATCAATAAGCTAAACCAAGAGTTTTACCTTTTTATATCTAAGCATAATGAAACATTAATAAGCTAAACCAAGAGTTTTACCTTTTTTATAAATATTTTGTTTTTTATGATTGTCGAACGATTTACCATAATCAATCACATTGGGCACAAAAGTTGTGTTAAAGGGGTCATGTGGCACGGCTAAAGCGAATATTATCATTTGTTTAAGATGTAATGCAATGTGTATACACGATATAAGGTTAAAAAACGCTGTATTTTCCACATACCGTGCATTTTTGTATCACCTTTTGACCCATCATTTTATATATTTATTTAGTTTCAACATCATATACAAGCCTCTGAATTTGTATCTATATCCAGCATATACTGTATGTGTTCCATGTGATGTCTAAACTGCCTGTCGGCCTCTTGCTGCCTGTGACATTAAGGACAGCCATCTTCCATAATAAAATCGCTTATGGCAGTGAAGCCATACTGTACTTTGGTCTTTTAGTGTCTGATGTATCACAGTCGCACCACTGGAAAAGCCAATTAGCAGCGCTTTGACCGGTGTTAGAGCCCTTTACAGCCCTTCAGAGGTCTCTCGCTGCAATTAGACCATATCCATAATGAATCAAACGTTACTGCACATTCCCAGAATACTTTGTCTTTCCTTTATACGCTTCAGTAGACTCCGATAACAACCTTTCGGTAAGTGAGAGAGGGAACAGATGAGTGATGAAGCCATTTCATTTATTCATCAGAAACAGTTGCTTTAGTTCAAGATTGAACTGTTCTTGCATCTCTTGTTATTACCGTTCAGGTTCAGCCAGCTACTAAAACGACAATATCAGCCTATTTTGTCGACATTCCCTGCCAAGAGCAGTATTGATCGATTAACCACTCCGCCAATGAACTAACAAACACTGACCTTTTGAAGTCCGTGGGGCGTTTGCCAAAAAAGAGAAAAAGTCTTTACCACATTGATTATTTAATGGAACCACAAAATGATGCTTATCACACGCCGTTTTGTCACTCATCTGAGATCAATAGGCCCTCGATACATTGACCTTTGTAGAGATAAGCAAGTGCTATTCCAATGTATTGTAAGTTTTGTTTACTGTCGGTGCTCATTTTAACAAAAATCTGTGTTTTGAAAGATTGTGTGCAAATTCTGATTGATCCAAATGGTCTTTACGTTTGCCTACTGTCCAGACTCATCCACGCTGAGAATCGATGAACTAATTGTGTCTATGTTAAACACAATTTGACGGCCTTATCTGTTCATGCTATGAGCGCAGAGACATACAGTGAGCTATGATGTGCTACAGTCTGCGGGTTTTTCTTTAGCAATACAAGCGCATTTGTGACATTGATCTTCCTGTGTAATTCCAAGCCTATAAGTAGCTGTAAAAGACCGCAGACTGCCCCATCTGCTCCGTTGGTCAAGTCGATTGAATGCACAACATAAAAGGAACAGCAACGTGACCGATTCGTAAATTTTTATTGTTGGACGAATGGACCGAGGTACCGTATGAAGTGTCTGGAGTACAACTGGCTTTCTCAATAGACATCAGCCACATCGAGACAAACAGGAGATGACATGGAACATAATGCACCAACTAGATGCCACCCAGGGCTGCGGTAATGGGTCAGAAATCCAGGAGCCTAAAGCAGAAGCTGTCAAAACCAAGCAGTGCATGGACGGCTAACGTTTTTCATTCGTTTTACCTCGCAGCTAAATGCGGACGTCCAGAGCCTGGCCTCCTCCCTTCTCTTTTTCTGATCCACCCTGCAGTGTGAATCAGCCAGCCGTGATAAAAAACGTTCGCTTTTTAATTAATCACCCTGATACGATGGCCAGTCGCTAGCTCTCCAAATGTAAATCAATGGCGCAAGCCACATCCCTGTCAATATTTTCCAAAGTGCAAAAAATGCTCAGAGTCACAGCCCGGCTTGACCTAATAATGCACCCTGAGGGGATGCTGGCACAATGGTGACTTCACCACCATACATAGAATTCATTGTCCCTGTTAGTTCAGAGTTGGCTACAGGCTACAGTGAAAAGCGACACATTCAGAGCTCACAGAGGAAAGTCTTTGACCTACTGTGTGTGCTAAATCATGCACAGTTTAGCATCCTACCAAATAAAATGCAATGTATTTAGTGCACAGCAAAATCGGCAGTGTTAAAAAATGTCAAATTAGTATATAAAATACACACATAGATAATGTGGATTATATATACATTGTGGTTATTCATTTGACCATTTTTAACACTGGCGATTTTACAGTGTAGTTTTATTTTTGGAGTTGAAAGCTTTAAGGGATACTTCACCCCTTAAATAGATCTTTATCATCAATGATGCACCCTCATAGCGCAAAGCTGTACATGAATCTTTCTTTGGAACACAAAAGAAGATGTTTTGAGGAATGTCTTTCTGTGGTTTTGTGTCCATACACTGGAAGTCAATGGGGCTCAGTTTTGTTTACCAATTTAAATGTTACTGTTCTACTGTTCATATGTTGCTGCTATTATGTTAATTGTCACTTCATTATTTTGTCATGTGGTCATAGCTCAAATTGTTATGTATTTTTTGGATGGGTGTAATTGATAAACTATTATGTTGTACAAAATCTAATTTTACATGTTCAGAAAAATCAGGACATACTGCTGCTGTAATATGGAAACGTGCTGTAAACTTCTGTGTGCGGATCAAGTGTATGCAACCGAAAAGCCATATTCAATTATATTCTGCTGTATGGTCATGAAAGCGATAATGTCCATGCAATGTTATCTCTTATGGTGGGTTTATCTTTTATTGACCTTGTCAAGCCAACAGCTGACAGCGATTGATTTCAGCTTGTTTTTCCTTGGAAATAGGATCATTGTGGAGCATCATGGGAATAGTTCAGCTCCCTGATCAATGATGTGGGTACTAGTGAAGTCAAAGAGCATCAGACTGACATCGTGTATCATGGAGTCTTTGGAGTGTTTAGGGCCTCTTACCTCATCACTATAGCATCAAGCAGTCTGACATGATCAGATCAAACAGACTATCATTATTGTAGATTTACTGCCCTAACATCTACCTCCATAATCTAAAGATATGATTTCCAAAACAAGTCTATTTTGAGAGCAGTTTTGTAAAGGCGAAAATATGGTTAAATGCTGCCATCTATAGGAAATACTTGAATGAACCTGCTTCCATTTATTAATTATATCTGATAATTTTTTAGTTTTTTTATTTAATCTGCAATTTACGTAGTATGTCTACATATTTGTTACATTTTTTAATAATTTAATTTGTTGAATTTTCAATTGGTGGGATCTAAAAATCTGAACTGCTAAACAGTTTCCACAATGGTGCAGTTTATTGAGAAAGAAGACCTGCATTGAATGTTGTGGCGCTGAATGCCTTACAAAGCACAAAATGCCTTTGAGACGGTTGTTTTGTAAACTTTGATTTTGTAAATACGAGAGATATCTTTACAAAACCAGTTAATTTTTATTAAATATTTTTTAAATATAAGTATTAAAGATATTTCAGCATCTCTGTCAAAACAATGAGGGATTCCTCTAAAACCTTATTTGACAGTGTAAATAAAACACTAACAGTTACTTAAGATGACAGAGGGAAATGCATAACAGCAGTGTTTAAATTATAAACACTGAAATTACTATTATGTCAATTGTTCAAGTATGTTCTTCTATAACGAAACCAGACATGTTTAATTCTATTGCTGCAAAGATGCAGCCAAAAATCACAAGCAGACTGTCATTTTTTGGTTATAATCTCTGCATAATTACTAATTGGGAGAATGTAGTCAGTTTTACATTTTTCATTTTGTTCCATGTACACATGTAGAAAGCAGTTACTTGTTATGGGTAACCAATCTAAAGAAGTTATTACATTTTCGTTTGGACAATTCATAAACATTAAATAAGTAACATGGGGATTTTTCCCCAGAACACTAGTGGTTTCTCCTATCAACCACCAGGTGGTGATCTTGACTTGCTCTTTCTCGGTTTCCATATTTGAGAGTATGTGAGCACTACAATGGACTTTCTGCTCTTCACTTATCCATCACAACTATTTTTCCAAACTCTAGACTTCCCTATTTTTTCACTACCCTTTCTACAAAGTCTGATTGTCTCCAGGGATTTTAGACCAAACTTTCTGTTTGTTAAACTATTTTCATTAATACTGCGATGAATTTGACTAAATATACCAGTAAGATATTACAACAAGCTGTACAATGTCTCTGCTCAAATACTGATGGGGTTGAAACATTATTGAGTTAAACTTTATTTTGATAATAGATCTGAATGGCAGACAATCATTTCTGAATTTGTACAAAGTGTGTCAAACCCCAGTTTCTGATAGATGTAGGCATGTCATTTCAACATAAGCATGACATCAGAAAAATGTTGAAGCTTACAGGAAATAACATACAGACCCGGTTTCTAAAACAAGGCTTAGCTTAAGCCAGACTAGACCTTAGATACATTAGTATATTTAAGTCGCTTTTATAAAAAATGCATTAGAAAAAATAATACTGGTGTTCATAATGGGACAAAACAATAACACTGACATATCTTAAGATATTTCAGGGCATGTTATTTTATTTTACTTTCATTAAAGTACATTTTAGTATTTTATTTTCATTTAAGGCAGCTCAAACATTCATTTTAGTCAGTAACTTCCCTTAAGCCTTTTTCTGTCAAATCTGCCTGTATTGTTGCATTTTAAAACGTTGTTTTTGTTCAACATTGAATGCTTTGAATTGTATAAATCAATTCTGGCTTGATGTAACGCATACAAGTAACTGACATATATGCACTGTAAACATGACTAAACAAAGTATGTTCTTAATATTTGCTCAGTAAATGCTTTGAAAAGGCAATAAGTGTATGTGCAAGTCATTTTGTGTATTGCTGTCAGAATGTTGTTATTCCACAAGTAACACTAGCGATTAGCCTTGAAAACATATGGTGCAAACTACATGATATAATATAAAGTAAAAGATAGATATAAAGTAAAAAGTAAACTTCTGTTAGAATTCACCAAACTATGGAGTCTATATTAAATATATAATTTGTTTTACATTTATCTATTAATTAAATATAAATGTATATTCTAGAGAAATTAACTTCTGGAAAATATACATCAACTGATATTTAAAGATTTTTTTAAGTTAATATAGCTGTTTATTTTTGTGATATTTACTAAGCCACTGAATTATTTGAGAGTGAACTGTACAAACACAACACTACCACCAGATGTCAGCATTTCATTCATGATTCAGCGAACCTGTTACGACAGTAGTTATTATCGCCAAGATCCCTTCTAACACACTAGTAAACTATTTTTTAATACATCTTGAGTCTTCTCAGAGTGTACAGCATACAACAATAAAGAAATACTCGTACGCCACAGTCCAGATGATGCTTGAAATGTTTGACTTTTTGTTATAGTTGTCGTTACAAAGTCAAAAGTCAAGTCAAAGTCTGCTTCATTGTCAATTCTGACACATATACAGTACAAACATATAGAGGATTGAAATTGAGTTACTCTCAGATCCACGGTGCAACACAGAATACAAATATAAATATAAAAATACAGATAAATACAGATTATTATGTGTATATATGTAAAATGCAATTTTACAAGCAGGGGTATTTAAAAAAAGAAAAAGAGGATGGCAGATAGAGTGCAAACCAGTGATGTGAATATACAACAGTGCAGATGTGAGGTAGTGCAAAGAGCTTATCAGTGTGAAAAAAAACGCACTTCATCTGTGCGTTTCATAAATTTAGACCTAATTGTTATTATATGAGGAACTAAGGACGTCATCGAAATATTCCAGTAATTAAAAAAACATGCACATATTATTTAAATCCAAGAAGGGTGACATACACAAATAGTTAGTGTTATTGGGAAAAAATACAAATGTTGATTTTGTTTTGGATACGTGTTTTTGAAACCAAGCAATTGACTCAGTGGACAACGTGAAACGGGCAAACAGTGCAGCCAAGGAATCTGTTGTGATAAAGCCCTCATAGAACATTACAGTCTGTATAGCCTTTATCTGACATGTGAAAGTAAGAATTAACTTTTAGAGACGTTTAACTTTTCTTGGCATAGACAGATATACAGATATTTCAACAAGGGCCAAGAATTGGATATGGTTTGCATGTGGTTGAATCGGCTATCCAAAGTTAATAAGACTTTAGTTCTCTATAATTAGGTTATAATTTATATTTGGACGGTTTAATTGAAGTCTCAACGGATAAACAAAGGACTATGGACTTAAATTGCTAAATGGTCCAAGGTCTAAAAAGTTATAGACAATTATTCAAATAGACTAAGTCTAAGTCTTACTGTCTGCAAGGTCTTACTGTCTTCCTCTCATTTGTGTCTGGTGTTTTGGTTAATACACCGTGATTTATTTCTATTCGGTCGATTGGGACCCCATGTATAAATTGGTGGCGTATAGGTAATGCGTATTAAAGCCATATCCATGAGTTAACAAATGTTTACTCCACTTGACATTTCATGAACCACAATACAAGTCAAGACACATTTAGTCGGGTCTGGTTTGGCAAAATGTAAAACTATTATTTTGTTTATTTACATTACACTAAATACATTCGTTGTATTCATTTTTCATTATTTTAAGTCTAGCTGACATTTCAAATGTTCTTGTGCGTAATTCATTTAAAACATATGGAGATAAATATTCTTCGTGCATGTCGTGCATGTAGATATGCACGTTTGTGCTCGTGCTTCTAGACTTGTGGCTCAAGAGGTGGTCGTGGCAAACAGAAGAGGTCGCACGTGCACCCCCATCGCAGCGAGAGAGGGCTTCGCAGTCTCGCTTGTCTCGCTTCTATGGAAATGAATGTTGGTCAGTCTGCCTCGCGCCACCGCCGTACGGAAATTGAATCGGATATAAATTCTGATCCCCGATGAAAACCGCAAACCCTCTTCTAATAATAGTATTTTTCGCTTTCATTCCCTAATCCACGGTCTTCTTTTGCAGATCATCTTTCAACAGGAACATTGTTTTAAATGAACACCATCTATACTCATAATCAGACCTGCACATCTAGAAAGTTGTGACATTTCAAATGTGGGCTTTTCTCCCTTTCTAGGGAAGATTTGTGCTGAATACACTGGCTACTCGTATTCTGTTGTAGCTATTCTTAGAGGGACTTTATCTCATCATGCACCCACCAATAAAATGAACCCTTTGGTCAATATCGGTGCATCGAATACTAGGACTGACTGTCACGTGACTGCCTTAAATACATATCTGATCATTTGCAGTGGCTATATAATGGATGATATTACTTGTTGTGTATTGGAATAGCCATAACAACATGTTTGTGCGCATAAAAGTGGGATATCAGGAAGGTACGATCCCGTACACCTTCATCCTTCTCGGTCACTCCCCAACACAAACGTCCTTTACATGTATAAGTAATTGTGATAGTTGAATGTCGCCTGCCATTATTCACCGGCAGGCAAAGCTCAGAAGTGATTTAAGGGCGAGAGAAAGTTTCAAGCAGCTATGTCACCTGATTTGGATTGAAAGAACTTAGAAAAAGTCTTTCTCCCCACCCCCACAGAGAGGAAGACCGCCCACACCACAGACAGTCGGCCCGAGACCCCTTATACACTTAAAAAGAGGTGGCACTCTCAGAGCAGCATTCATTCAGCACTGCCCGAGTAAGAAGATTACTTTTGCGCTGCTCGTCCCGACACTCTTTCTCTCTTTAAACATGATAAGGATGCTAAAGCCGAAGCGTCACCAGCTCGACACGGGAATGATTTTATTACTCTTGTGGCTCTGTTGTTTTATTGAAGAACAAAAAGTGCAAGGTAAGTGCGCCTTTATTATCTCTTTTTGTTTTATTATTTCGTCCAAACATTACTCTTACTGTTCTTTGGGAATTTGAAAAAAGAGAGTGTTGAAATGAACCGAGGCTCTTATTTATGGCAAGACTGTAAAGTTTTGTTCTGGTTCGCGAGTGTCATCGAGACAGGTGCGTCCTTCCACGCACCTCAATGCGCGTATCCGTTATTAAAATGAAAAACTGCCAGATTTGGTCGCGCACAAGACCTTAAAATGAGCAGATCGTGTAGTTGTCGAATTGAAATGGCTCAGGTTGTCAAAAGTAAGCAAACAGCCTTCATGTAAAAGATCAATTTCACTGTCTAAGGTAAACGCGTTCGCTTCTGCGTTCGTTTATTGAGTTGCCACGATAATAATGCATTAAAATGTTTCAATATAGTGTCACGTACGTCTGCGTTGAGCGGAACAATGAGCGTCTTGTACAAATAGAAATTTGGCACAATCTTAAGGGAACCCGCAGTTCAATGACCCAGACATTCGACTGGGTTTTACTCAGAGTAGGTAGTGAAATTGGACACTACCTACCTCGTCTGGCTTTCCCAAATTCAAGTCAGCAGACGCGAAGAAACAAATGTGCATCGTTTTATGCATTTAATTGCACGGCGGTGCTGATCGTTCTTCGCATGTGTCATCCAACGGCGCGATGATGTTTTTGCAACAAAGTTTGATGAGCATTGCGTGACCGTGCGATTTAATTGGATTGTCTGGCGCACGGTTTCCCCGGCGCGAACGCCTAATTTAATGAATAAACACGACTCGTTCCCCTCAGAGTTGACCCCCAACAGTTAAATATACGGACTGCTCTATCTGAACTATATTATAAGCGCTGGTTTAATGCGTGAAAAAAGCAGCATTGGAGTCTGTGGGTCTTGTTGAAACGTGATGAGCGCAGACAGTTGGCACAGAGCGCTCGAGGAACTGGAGTCTAGACTGCCATGCACATTGTTTAAATAGGTACGAGTCTGTCAATCTGGCACTTACTTTAAGCCAGTAAATCTCTGCACGGCCGAAATGTAATCGACGACAGAAATCCCGTATCCCGACCAGACAGAGGTCCCTTGAGTTGTCTGGGTGAAGGCATGCAAGTGTAAAACAGTCGCATTACGTTGGGAAAAATCAGACAAAATACAGCGGGGGAGGGGGAGCACGAGAGCTCCGGCTAATACAGACTGCACGTGTTGTGTCTGGGTCATTGGCTTCAGACTTTAATACGACAGGCATTTTCCTTTTTTTTCTTTACAGCTGGTAACTGCTGGCTACAGCAAGGGAAGAACGGGAGATGTCAGGTTCTCTACATGCCTGGGATGAGTCGGGAGGAATGTTGCCGAAGTGGGAGGCTCGGTACATCTTGGACTGAGGAAGATGTGCCAAACAGCACATTATTCAGGTGGATGATCTTCAATGGCGGTGCTCCCAACTGCATACCTTGTAAAGGTACAATCCCATGTTTGCCCCTTCTGATGCAACCGTGTAACATACTGTATTTATTACGTGCACATATATATTATCATTTCAAACAATTTCCAGATAATTGATTTAGGGTTGAGAACAGACAATTTGATAACTAAACATCGATAACTAAACATCGATTTATGACGAGATCAATTATCTTGGGTATCTGGGTTATTAAAATCAAAGCAAATACACGATCAAATATATTGCAAACGCATGCACTACATATATATCATAGCTTATATATTTGAGTAATTCGTGAAATATAATTTTCTGTGACCTCTTTTACTGGGTTTTAGAGACGTGCGATAATGTTGACTGCGGCCCCGGAAAGAGATGTAAAATGAACAGGAGGAGCAAGCCGCGCTGCGTCTGCGCCCCAGACTGCTCCAACATCACCTGGAAGGGGCCGGTGTGCGGCTCGGATGGAAAAACATACAGAGACGAATGTGCCCTTTTAAAATCGAAGTGCAAAGGGCATCCTGACCTGGGGGTGCAGTATCAAGGCAAATGCAAAAGTATGTAGCACACACATTTCATACTAGCATAAACTCTTTACTTTGTTCGGAGTTTTACGTTTAACTGTGAGAATGACTGGAGCAGTTGCGCATGCAGTATTATATAGAAATAAAACGGGAGTGTAGACCAAATAAATGTTACACATTGCAATACAGAAAATGACCAAGTGAATCGGAAGTAAAGGACTTTTGGGGAAACTAGGTCAGGACGGACTAGAAAAAAACAGATATGTAAAATTGCTCTCTGCTTCTCTTCCTCGCAGAGACGTGCCGTGACGTCCTGTGTCCTGGCAGTTCAACTTGTGTCGTGGACCAGACCAACAACGCATACTGCGTGACATGCAACCGTATCTGCCCAGAGGTTACGTCTCCCGAGCAGTACCTTTGTGGCAACGATGGGATTGTCTATGCCAGTGCGTGCCATTTAAGAAGAGCCACGTGTTTGCTTGGAAGATCCATCGGAGTGGCATACGAAGGGAAATGTGTCAGTAAGTATCCACAGAAAAAAATAAAACAGTATTTCTAGACATTTAAATGTATCTTAAAGTTCCCCGAACTTTATTTTTAGTAAGCTGTCTGGGTTCATAAAGGCTTTTCTGTAAATGTGCAGTTAATATCAGATCAGGGTGCATATGCAACAATGGCACAATCCCAAATACATTCTGTTCTCCTTTACAGTCTCTCGTGACAATCCTGTTGTGATTATATTTTGCAAATGAAAGTCATTGGTGTCTAATTGTTGCCTGATGTTGGCAACATCGTCTTGTCTCTTATAACAAACTGAGCATAACTAGCCAACGGCTCTTTGTGCATGCAACATCCACCTCCCAGGCTCTCAACAACAACAACCACATTTATTCTCGTCTGCATATGAAACCCCATTTTCTTCGTCAGTAGAAATCGAATCTGCTAACGTTCCCGTCTTGTGTTTCCTTTTAGAGGCCAAGTCATGTGACGACATCCATTGTAGCGCAGGAAAGAAGTGTCTGTGGGACGCCAAGATGGGTCGCGGGCGCTGTGCGGTTTGCGCGGACTCGTGCCCAGAAAGTCGCTCGGAGGAGGCGGTGTGCGCCAGCGACAACACCACGTATCCCAGCGAGTGTGCCATGAAGCAGGCCGCTTGCTCTTTGGGGGTTCTCCTGGAGGTTAAGCATTCAGGATCTTGCAACTGTAAGTAATACATATTAAAAGACAATCCAATGCTGCCCCCAGCAACCTCCCCCCAAACCCCCACCCTCTCCAAATAACGCCTCTTCATTACCTTCCTGCTGCTAAGATTTAATCTACAGAAAGGACTAAAGATTGGAAGTTCTTTGCATGTCCTCTTTGGCTGGCTTCATTAATTTTGCATTTTGGGGAAAAAAATACGGCGTGATTCAAAAAAAGAGAAATCAAATGAAGATCGGTGTAAACAAATGTTTCAAAGAACTCTCTCTAGGAGTCCTTTTATACTAATTTTCATCATTTAACTAACAAGAAAATATGTGCAGACTAACTTTTGCAGTTAGTGGAAGACGTCACACTTGAATTCTAGATCGGTTTGTAAGTGACCCGTTGAGGTTGCTGTTCGAGTTCATTTTCCAATTTGTTCTAGTGTAAATGTAGAGATATATATACAATCATATCAGCGTGTTGATTCCATTGTCACATAGCTATGTAAGTGTTTTTATTCATTGTTTTTTGTTTGATTTCTGCTTTTGGGTGTAATCAATGATTTCAAATGCACTATGACATAAATAGCTCTGCCGATCCGTCCGAGGGTTTGAAAAGAGACGAATTCTTACGCTTACATAAGGTGATTGTAACATTGGTGCCATTGTTTTTCGATTCAAAGAGAACTTTATAGCTCAACTTGTAGACTACCTATTTTGACAGGGCTAGCGGTGCTGGAAACGTGAAAGCAGCAATGAGGAAACATTCCAATTCGTGCTAGCAAATCGATCGAAAGATCAATGTGAAGAAATCCTCATTTCTTATCTTGACTGCTTACCTTGATGTTATTGTGCCTTAAGGTACAGACATCATTTCAAGGGACCAACTTTACGATCACCTCATGTTTTGAATGACTACAGCATTTTACAGTTTGCAGGACAAAAATACGTTGTTTGTAGAGCAATGCTTTCTCGATTCTTCTCTGCTGTTAGACGGCTAACAATAGCAAGGTGAATTTGTGTATGCAGTGATTTTGTGTTGTCCTATGAATTGTTCATTTTTTTGTGAGGGACTTGTTTCATTGCTTTGCCTGTGTCGTTTTTTCAATGTAGAAAAATATATATTATATATACCTCAGACCTGTGCCATTGACCATGTAGCTACGGTCAGCGGATGCACAGGGTGTCGCCCTGCCCGGTAACAAATGTGCATCCAAAATAATGGATTTTGTCACAAAACCAGAAAAAAAGCAGCCAGTCGTGGAATGCAAGAGCACTTTTTTTTGTCTCAATTCACGCCAAACAGACCTGAGCCTTTAAAGCCTCCCATCAGACTGCTTCAGTCGCAGAACTGACTGTTTTGATTATGTAAATCTCGTTGCATAATTTTGGTCAGACGCCAAGTAGCCTAAGCACACATAAACACGCAAAGCTAGAGTATGGCTTTCTCAGAGGCGTTGGGATAAAGACTATTTCTCAAACATAAATTCTACGCTGTTGTGGTCCATATTCATACAACAGCTACCATGTATTCTCCCATATAGCCATTACTGAAGACCAGGAGGATGATGACGATGAGGAAGACCAGGACTACATGGCTTATGTCCATTTATCACCAGTACTGGATGGATAAAGCATCATCCGGTGGAACAGACCTAGGGCAAGGAATCATGTCCACACTGTACATATGTGTATGCTTATTTATTTTTCAGAGGAAAAAATAGAGGTATACATGTAGTTCAGTCTGCTCGATGTTTATTTATACATTGTTTTATAATTTATACATTTACAGTGTCTGGCTTACTGTCTTATCATGTTGATTTGTTCTCCCTTTTCTTCTTCTTTTTTTATTATGATCGAGAAATATATTTGTCCAAAGAGAAGCAGTGTTATTTATTGTGAGGTAAAACGCTACCATGTAAAGTGTGAGTCATCTGCAAGCTGTAAATTGCATTTTCCCGAGCTGTATAAACGCTTATCAATGTCAATTCTGTATCACAGATGTTTATTTCACACATACTTGCATGTTAGCTTGTGTTTATTTATTGGAAAAAATGGAAACACGTAGGAAAAAATTTCACTCTTTAATGTACATGTATATTTCTGGTTTTGTTTACAGTTTAGTGTAACTGACCAAAGGGATTTTAAAGTTTTGTGGTACGACGCAGCAGGTAAACATTTAATGAGCCGTTTCTCATATAGGAAACCCCTGACAATTTGCTAAAGCGTCATCATTGAACAGCAGCAACAGCTCAACCTTTTGTCGAAAGTCGCAGCGGGTGATACTTTGAGAAAAGTGTGCCATTAAGCTTTTTTGTGTTGTTTGCCAATATTCTGCTCAACATTGTGCTCCATATTGCTCTTGCAGAGCTAACAAAAGGAAAAGATAGAGAACTGAGTCTCAGTATATATAACGTTCACTTTTTCACTGTTTTCACTTTGTCAAAATGCATTTTTATTTTCAGACATCTCAAGATAAAAATACAATTCAGTTATAAATATATAGTTTTGTATTTTTTATGTAAATGTCATGTATGTATATACAAAGTTTGATGGTATTTGTACAGATATTAAGACTGAACTCAATAAAAAAAATGCTGATCAGCTGGTAACTTGTTTTGATTTTGTCTGGCTTTAGTCAAAAACTATGTACCAATTCACAGAGACATTCATTACATAACAAAATGTCTAGATTACAATAACATTTTGTATAAACGTCATCAAGTTGGAATTACATAATATACAATATGACGTTTAATAGTTATTGAGCTTTGCTGTCAGTGGTCATTTCAACATGAAATAAGTAAATTTTATCTTTATATATATACTTTATAATATAATATATATATATATATATATAAGTTATATGGTGATACTTTTGTCAAAAACAATCTGGAACATTTTCTGGTAAGTACTAAACTTTTAACATTAAAGGGATAGTTGACCTAAAAGTGAAAATTCTGTCATGGATTACTCAGTCTCTAGTTATTCCAAACCTATATACATTTCTTTGGTTGAACACAGAGAAAGATATTTGAACAAATACTTGTAACCAAACAGTTATGGACCCCATTGTCTACCATAGTAGAAGTAATTACAAAGGTAGTCAAAAGTTCCCCAGAAATGTTTGCTGTCCTACATTCTTTAAAATATCTCCTTTTGTGTTCAACAGAACAAGAAAAAGGCTCCTACTATGATAGTCAATGGGGTCCAAGAACTGTTAGCAATCCGCTAATATACTAACTGTAGCTATGGAACGTTTTAAAGTCTGGGCAGTGCAAGTTCTGAAATGACACTGAATTCTGTCTGAAAGGGTCTACCCTGACCAGACAATGTCACATCACAATTCTGAAGCTCATTCAAAATGATCACTCGAGTGGGCCTGGCTTCTCTACTCACAGTGACTGACCCAGTCTGAGATATCCAAACATTATTTTGCAAGTCAATGCCTTATTAGGTTTATAAAAAATAAAAAACATTGTCTAACATCAATATCATGCCAAAAGATTTCTTTTTTGGACTTTTAATACGTACAGGAAAGCAAAAACACTAACAATATGTGTCGTATCAGAGGTTGTGTTGAAATGACAAGGTGAAACGGCACTGCTTTTCTAATTTTACTTCATTGTGAGCAGGCAGGTGGTTTGCTCATCTCAGCTCTGCTCATCCCTGGAGAAGGATGGGAGTAAACATAACTAGCCGCATTCAGTCTTTTGAAGTTTGACATCTACCTCATCCTCCTGTTTGAGAAACATTAACAGCCCTAAACTGTCTCCAAGAGAGTCGGATGGAGGAAAAGAATTACATTCTGAGGATATAGAGATCGGCGTATTTTAACGCACGTCAGTTCCACAAACACAATTTAGTACTCACAAATGGTTAAATACTCATGAAATAATTCACTGTCAATTTGCATAAATGTGTCATTTTCATTCATAATGAGTAAAATAAGATCCAGATATCATTTAAGAAGCACAAACGTTGTGTTAAAAGCTTTAAAGAAAGAGTTCTTTATTAGATACATATGTCATTTTTACAGGTCTGTTAAACAGAAAAGACAGGGTTTGCTATTTGGCCGATCTTCTAGTCCTTTTATCCCAGGAAAAGTTTGAACCATATGACTTCACTCGGGGCTTCTTCTCCCTCTTCTCTGTTATATCATAACTCCAACCTGTAAAAATAAACAGGCACAGAGCAATGCTCAGCCAAGTATATCTTACAGATAAGAGTTTGGGTGATGTCCGCTGTGGCTGATATGTAGTGTAAACATCAGGCTAGAGATGTCACATCGAGGATAAATGCAAACCTTTATGACAAAAATATGTTGAGTTCTAGAATCCCAAATCATTCTGATAGCAAATCTTAGCATTTTAATAGAGTTTATTTGCAAAAAACAAATCATTTTTTTAATTGTGTTCGTTAGATGTATTTTTAAGTAATTATTACATCATCAAAACAACCCAACTGCAGTTTGATTGACTTTTCTTGGAATGCACAAAAAAGAAATCTGTTATCCGGTTTTGCAAACTCTTAAAATATAGATATGGTGTTAGATAGATGTTTAAATAGATTACCGTTCTTCTCTGCGAAAGCAATAGCCTCCTCCTGGGTGCTAAACATAAGAACCATGTTGGACAGAGGGTCTCCCCTAAAATTGGTGGGAGGAAAATGACTTTAAACACTTAATTGTTTTACTGATCTGATGGTTGGTGATGGTAAGACAATGAAGACTTCTGCTTACGTGGAGGACCAACCCATCAGTGAGTTTTCCCAGCGTTCCCTGGTGTCAAAATCCATCTTCCACTTCTGTGTGTTTTTGATGCCCGACTGCATGGCATTGCGGGCAGGCACAAAGATACGGACCTTGCGGGTCTTGATGTGCTCCTCGGGAACGCCAGTGATAGTGGTGATGTCCTGAGAAAATGGAGAAATGTGATCATTAAATAAGACAAACGTGGTCATGTATATTCAAGAAAACGTACGCGTTTGTATAATTTGCATCTCAAATGTGTGCTTTTAACTGTTCCTATATGAGCACAATTCCCTAAAGGGCATGAAAGACTAAATTTGCTTTTTTAATGTAGAAGCATACTTGTCTAGACAGGCTAATTTCTCACACTCTCAAAATGCCTCGAGACAGTCTATTGTGATCTTCACCGCACGTCTCGAGTCACAGGCCAGAAACCTGGGCTTTCAGGTGTGAAGGCAAAAAGAACACCTCAAACTTGCTCACAAGCTGAATAGTACATTAATTCTAAGGCGTTGTATATTCTTCAATAGAATACATAACTTTGAGCAGGTGAACTATTCGGGGATCAGTCTGTCTTCATTGCAGGATTAAACTGGTTTTTCCAATGACAACAATTTGATTTAGGACGTAGGAAAGACTAATTGATAAAAAAATATACAGGAAACTAAATCATTTAACTGTGCTGATAGCTTTAGGACAAAAATAGCTTAATCTAAAAATCCTAGCAGAATCTCCAAAAACAAATTGTTTTAAGAATGTTATGTGCATAAAAGGAATAGACTGGTGAGCTGGAGGAGGCTACTGAAAGCAAAGAGACTCCAATTCCTTTGAGAATTAGCGAGCAGCAATGGGAAGTCGGCAACAACACACAGACAAACCTCCCAGCAAGCAGCCACCCAAGGTTGTGAATCCTACAAGCAGCTCTCCTTTCAATGCAGGAACTTCACACATTTCAATGGCCATTACAACTTCAAAGAATCAAATTTTCATCATTGTCTGTCATCTGCCACTTCATTCAGAGAAAAAAAAGAGGTTCTTTAGCATGAACTGCGAGCAAAAGGCTGCCAACCCAACAGACTTGCACAAAGTTTCATGTGAGAAAATCAATATGGAGGAAAAGCTGTAAGCTTGGAATTAAGGCACATTTTGTGTTGTCTTGAACTTTTTGCCAAATGTCTCCAGTTTACCAAGACTTATGACAGTGCATCTAAAACAATTATCAAAATACTGAATACTTTCCATTGTCCTTAAAAATATGTGCAAAACATAGAAAAAACTAGTCTAGACTTAGACTTGCCTGCATACATTATGACAACAAAAACTACGAGGGTGATCGAAGCAACAGACGAATGCACAATGGCCCACAGACAAAGCAAGAGACTGTGCCTTAAATATGGTGCTTGATGAAAAAAATTTGGGCAAAGAGTGGGGACCACAAAGAGACGAACTGCACTTTTCTTTTTGCATGTACAGGAAGCAAAATGAGAACTATCAAGTTTGACACTATTCACGGAGCCTGTCAATACCTGTATGTCCAGACAAAATGCCAGGCTTAAGTCTGGGACAGAAAAGCATGGCAAAGTCTTCATCACGTGAAAGCGTGTCTATATTTCTGACACCCCTGGCTCTTCGGTGAATAAACAGCATGGGAGCCCTTTCACAGCGGCAGACTGTGGGGCCGACTGCTTTAATGAGCTCTGCATGCAGCTCGGTAGAGCCAAGCGTGGCCAACGGGTTTCATATCCAAGTGTAAACAAGAAAGAATTCGCTATGCTCCGCGGCTACAGGAAAACGGTGATCCTGAGGTGAGCTAGTGCCACTTTAAGGTAAAAACAGGAGCGTACATATTTAAATTCTTCATTTAAAATATGAACTTCTAGACGCTCAATAATTTGAAGACTGGTCTCAAGATCATTTTTGGATGGTATTTGCCTCGGTATTTGTACCTAGCCTGGTCTCAGATTAAGACTCTCAGGATTTTATTTCAAGACCACAATCGCAAGGAAACCACTTTGAGGCGTTGTGTCATTTTTATTATTCATGTGGTTGGATGAAGAACTTCCTGCTACTGTTGTGATGGGTCAGAAATGCAGGAATGTAAACTGTCAAAAAAGTTTTTCTTTTCCTCGCCTTTTAAAGCTTTATTTGGATAACCGGGTTGCTCAAAGTGATACTGCGCAACATGTTGGCACACAGTTCACTAGACCCAATACAGAAAAATGAATAATTAATTTGTACACGTTATTGGCAATCAAAACATTAAAAAAGATTTCTGAGTAATGCCAATGTACATATGGGTAGTTGACGGACTAATATGCAAATTTGCCTTACAGTGTGACGCCAAAAAACAAGACAAGACAAATCCCTTTTAAGCTATTTATATGATAAATATGAATAATATAAAACAATGTAATTTTAATATTTGTTTTCCAAATTTTGCTGTCACACCACAGGACACATGTAGGATTTATCCGTCCAGTACCCATGCACACATCATGCATACAAATCCAGCGGCTTTCAGCATATGGACTTCAGATTCTTATGATGCTCTTTTACTGCACACATTCTTCAGCATCTCTCTGCTTGAATTCACTTGGTAATAAATAACTAGAAAACACGATCAAGAGAATCATCAAGAAAATAATCTGCTCAGACACATCTGAAATAGCACGGACATAAAAATGACTTTGAAAGTCATTACAGGCTTGTCTGTAAGGCCACCTGCATACAGATTCACTGTCTGGGTAAACTCATTTGGAGATCAATGACTGATGATCCAAACACTGAACCCACCAGACTAGAAACATAAACATATTCAGTGTGGCTTCTAAATGAATTCTTTAATGAAAACTTCAGTCAGTCAGTTAATTAATATCTTGAGACATTTAAATGAGCGGAAATCAGACCTCCCAGTAATAACTATTTCCTTAAACTCAAAGAGACTTGTTGGTCGCTCTGTCATTGCGTAACACCTTTCATGTGCTGGCTGAAAAGACTAGGCTAAATTCAGATGGAAAGCACAACTCACTGACAGAAATAAACGTGCTAAGGGGTGTGAAAGAGTCAAGGGTACAGATTATAGGGGTCAACACTCACATTACAGTTAGTAGTAAAGTGGGTAAAGGAGTGTGTTTTTAGGGTTGCTTGAAGGATCAGTCGACCAAGACACCTTGCAAAAGATGACGCAACCCTCACCGGATGCCTTGTTAAGGGGGCATTCACATAGTACACATTTAAAATGTGACATTTTATTACATTTATTTGCCTGAGCCATTTTATTACAAAGACAGTACTATGACAGGCAAAAGATTCCTAGCTATACACAAATGATAAGTTAAAAAAATAAAACGTTGGCAGTGAGACAGTGCAAAACATGTCAGTACGTGAGGCTACAACAAAATAAAGCAAACTAAACAAACAGACACCCATCTAAAGACCATCCAAATCATGAGAGTATTCTCTTTTCACTTATCCAGAACCCTTGTAGCACGGTAAAAATCACACAAAAAAAACCTTAGGCCCTAGAAAGCAAACAGAACACCCTAGCAACAACACATCAATCAGGGCCCAATGAAATATGTTTTATTTATTCCCAAATTCCGTTTTTTACTTCCGTCTTACCATCTAGTTTCTCAAGGTAAAGCCCAGACCTCCGGTTTGGTAAGATGTCTTGCCCCTTCCTTTGCTTGCAATCCTTGCATAGACTGTCACTCTTTCACTTGTCTTGTGTGTCATCAGCCTAGTTTCTACTCATGTCCCCAAGCGTAACACTTTTCACAAGCGAGTGACCACACCAAAACATAACTATGAGAATCTGACAACATCTCACAACTGCCGATTCAGAGACTCACTGGTTCATGCACCTGTGGTTTCAAGGAATGGTGATTTCTAAATATCTTCACGTTATAATCTATAACATAACACACCAGTTATAACCCGCTCTTGACTACTTACCATTTTTTTTATTAAAGTTTGAAAGAGTTGTAAACATCAAACCTGTTAATCACAGATCTTATTTTTTGCGATCTCTCATAAATTTATGGGAATAATCCACAGGCTTTTTGACAAGGGAACCAGTGCGGCTCTAACTTCCAGGTTAAAATACGCCATCTCTGCGGTGCTCTATAACTTAGCACGTTTCTTTTAAAAGTAGGTTCCACAAAACTCTAGATCAACAACAGCTGCCATTATATTTATCATATTTATTTAATATGTCCTCCAGCTCTTACTGTTAAACTTAAGGCCATTTCACTCCACACAGACAAATTCCAACAGATTGATGGATCAGTGCGATACCCCTGTCTGTGTCTGTTGTTGGTCAAATTCTGTTTTCAACTGACTGAACATGTTCAATTGGGGTTTGTTGGGTCGTGGATTGTCTGAGCAGTGTGGTATCCTTTTCCGACAAACGCAAACAAAATTTGGTGTAATCTGCTAAACGTTGCCAATGCAGATTTGGCGAGTTACTTGCTAAGACTGCTAGTAAGTTTTTTAAATATGTATTTTGTAGCAAAATCTTTAGATTTATCTGTGGTTACCATGTTGTACTGAAGCTATTATAACACTATACAGCGCCTCAGCACCACCGGACCGTGCAGATGGTGCACATACTTCACTTAAAACGAAAAGAACAGAACGGACAGAGACATGTTTTTTGAATAAGTTAGATAATTATATACAGAAATATTAAACATAAAAAAGTAAGAATTGGAATGCCTACCTAAAGATGTCTTTCTTTGAGAACCTGATGTTTTGGAAATAAGCTTAAAGTTTAGCATCTGATGCTAAAAGTGGGAAAAAAAAAATATTTTGCATATTGTATATTGTATAGGCCTAGCTATCAGGCCGGAGTGTGCAAAATAATATGATTCGGAACATTTACAGTCTTTGAGCCACAGGCAAAAGTAAAAAGTGTTGACTCTGGACGAATTTGAGGTTTCATAAAAATAACTATATGAAACCCTTGTCTATCGCACTCTGAAAAGTGTTTTAAACATCTAAAATTATCCTTATACACTCACCTAAAGGATTATTAGGAACACCATACCAATACTGTGTTTGACCCCCTTTCGCCTTCAGAAATGTCTTAATTCTACGTGGCATTGATTCAACAAGGTGCTGAAAGCATTCTTTAGAAATGTTGGCCGATATTGACAGGATAGCATCTTGCCGTTGATGGAGACTTGTGGGATGCACATCCAGGGCACGAAGCTCCTGTTCCACCACATCCCAAAGATGCTCTATTGGGTTGAGATCTGGTGACTCTGGGGGCCATTTTAGTACAGTGAACTCATTGTCATGTTCAAGAAACCAATTTGAAATGATTCAAGCTTTCTGACATGGTGCATTATCCTGCTGGAAGTAGCCCTCAGAAGATAAAGGGATGGTCAGAAACAATGCTCAGGTAGGCCATGGCATTTAAACGATGCCCAATTGGCACTAAGGGGCCTAAAGTGTTCCAAGAAAACATCCCCCACACCATTACACCACCACCACCACCATACTGCACAGTGGTAACAAGGCATGATGGATCCATGTTCTCATTCTGTTTATGCCAAATTCTGACTCCATCTGAATGTCTCAACAGAAATCGAGACTCATCAGACCAGGCAAAATTTTTCCAGTCTTCAACTGTCCAATTTTGGTGAGCTCCTGCAAATTGTAGCCCCTTTTTCCAATTTGTAGTGGAGATGAGTGGTACCCGGTGGGGTCTTCTGCTGTTGTAGCCCATCCGCCTCAAGGTTGTGCGTGTTGTGGCTTTGCTGCATACCCTGGTTGTAACGAGTGGATATTTCAGTCAAAGTTGCTCTTCTATCAGCTGGAATCAGGCCCATTCTCCTCTGACCTCATACCATTCTGACATTCAGTTTGGAGTTCAGGAAGTTGACTTGACCAGGACCACACTCCTAAATGCATTTAAGGAACTGCCTTGTGATTGGTTGATTAGATAATTGCATTAATGAGAAATTGAACAGGTGTTCCTACTAATCCTTTAGGTGAGTGTAGGGCTACCTAAAAAAGTGCCACTTAATGCGTGTCCATCGGAAGCAATTGCGGTTTAAAAACGTTCAGGAATGAGAAAATAATGTGCGGGACCTGCGTAATGTTATTATAATTATTAAGAGTAATCTGACATGAATAGGCTACGATAGGCCTATTACTTGAGCAGACAGACATCCGAAGCATGCAATCCCGATATAGGCAATATACTGCTGCCTATACAAAAAATGACAGTATTTAAAATCACCTGTTTCAACAAGATTTCACGCAGACATAATCTGTTGTGTGGGTGTTTTAATGGCTGTTGGGGAAAAATATCTGATGCTTAACATTATTTTATATCCTTGCAATGCACTACAGTATGTCAATCACGTTGTCGGTGTCTGTCGGGGCAATGTGAACACGACGGTTATTTTTCATACAATTCTAAACCCAACTGCTAACTAGTTTGTTGGTGTTTGATGGCATTTGTCTGTGCGGTGTGATTTGGCCTTTACTCTAACTGTGTGACAATTCATAGAAACATTTACAATTATTATTCTCAAGTTCTGTAATATAATTCTGGGCAAACTGCAAAGATCCTCTTAAAAGAGCCATATCCTTTGACTTAGTTGCCGGCCTTGTTTTTTTTTCTCCTGGACAAGCACCTGGTACGAGAGGACACCTAGACAAAACAGACACTTGAGATGCACACTGAAGGGAAAAGGGGGAAGGGGAGGAAGATCATGGCTGGATCCTGCTTTCAGCCCACATCGGACTTTACTGACTCCTCACTTCCATACAAGGATACGAGCTTGACGGCAACTTTAACATGTTAATTCGTTCAGTCTAACCAATTGGTGCTATAGAAAACTTAAACATTAAAAATGAACAGGAAATGAATTAGGAAATATGAATGCATGTTCTTAAATTGAAGATCTGACACAAAATGATTGTTTCTAAATATGCCACTTGCAGTACAAAACTGCAACTTTATTAACTCTTATAAACATAAGAAGCTTAATAAAGGAGCATCTCAATTCTTCTTTCAGAAACACTCTAGGTTACAAGAGATCCGTGTGAAGCTCTGTTTCGCTGGGCAGCTATGCAGGCTTTCTCATGGCCCAGCATGCTTAATCAAACTGTAATTAACAAAAGCAAGTCAGTGCAGGCACCAGAGTGAGAAAGCGCCAAAACTCAGCCACAATCACGCAGGCCTTTAATTACCATCAATTGCAATGCTACACATTCAACTACACTGTAAAGTGGGACATTTGCAAACACTTTCACTAGAGCTCGAGGGGCTCAAGGCTTTCCTTTTTTCTCCTTTTCAAAATTAGATATACAAAAATAAGTTTGAAAGTGATGCTATTATAGATTCATGTTCAAAGGCACTTGAGATTTTAGATTAACTAGGTTCAAAATAAGTTACGCAAACAGTTTCCTAAAAAGAACACAAAACAGGCCAAAGTTACTTTAAATGCAATATTTCCTCAAAACAGAATGCTGCTTATAATAGTTGACAACTTTGAACTTTATGACTTTGTATTTACTGAGACTACACTTGTATATTTTACCCAAGTTATATATTTTTCCATTAATGTATTTTGCAGAAGGTATTACACAAAACTGCAACGCATTTTATCCTTACATGCATTCCCTGGAAATGGAAGCACTCTGCCCTACCAAGTGAGCAACGGGAACACTATTTTGCCACCGTCACTTAGGTGATAAAAGAATTTAAAAAATATAAATGCACAGCCAAACCCACATACGCTTAGGTTTGCTGACACATAACTCAATTAAAAAAAGTACAAATATGTGATGATGGTAAAATCATTATAAAAATCTATATTATTTAACGCTCTAGTGAGTTCCTGCAATTAACCTTTCCAATCACTTTCTTTAAATTAATTATTGTAAAATTGGGTTTGAAGCGAAAGCTAAAATATCTCAAAGCGCTGGTTGTGCTAAAATCTGATGCTCCCCTCCCTGCCCTTTAATCCCGGTCAACGTGTCTCCATCTTTCGGTGATAAATCTCAGGGTAAAGCATGAAAATCTGAGATCCAAAGAAATGTCTTCTAGAATTTATATAAGGTCTTCTGAACGTGTTTTCCTGTTTGACCCTGAATAAATTCTACAAGACATTCAACGACCTCAGAGCACTGACCATCTTAAGAAGGCAGCAGCTTTTGTTATGCAGGAAAATTGTGAAAAAGGCAAAAAACACCTATATTAAGTCCTTTTTTTTCAAAAAACTGTTTACTTAAATAATCATTTTAAATGCAAAAGTTGCATAGCCCCTACTATTATGTGAACCAAAATACTAACTTGAATTATTCCTAAGCACAGTGAACTACTTATTGAAACAGTAATTCAGAGAGACCAAGCAGGATACCAACATAACATTATTTAGGTCTTTAAAGGAAGAATGAAATAATTATATAATTGGTAGAAACTTAAGTAGGTTTAAAATCTGTTTTCGAATAAAACAGGTAGTCAGAACCTTACACAACCAAAGTTCTTGCTCAAAGGGCGAAGCTCGCCTTTACTGACATATCAACAATAAAAGCTCTGTGGCCAATTATAAAAGGACAGCCATCGTCTTCCTGTGTGTCTGCTACTGTCAGACAGCTTTTCCCCCTCTTTCTTTCAACCTCCTCTTTTTGGGGCCCTCTTTTTGCAGCTTTACTTAAGAGTGGCCCCTACTATTAAGGCGGGGTGTACTTGCCCGCTCAGACACAATCAGATAGTCAGAGTCCACCCAAACACCCCACTCTGCCAAACTCTGCCAAACTCATCCCACACATTTAAGCCCGCTGAAAGTCTCAAGTCTAATAGGTAAACAAGGTCATTATTGTCTTAACAATGACATGAAAATTTGGAAGATCTAACTTCGGAATAGATTTCTTTTATAAAAGATTATGTATAACGATTTGAGAATATTAACAAGTTAATTTATCACCCAAAGCAGCAGTCTTTGAAGCATACCAGTTTCTCATCCACAGTGATGAGCTGGGATCCCTGTCCTTGTTGATCTACCAGCCTCCATCCAGACGTGCTTATTGACCTGCAAAACAGCAAGAATATATTTTTTTAAATAGAGGTAACAAGTAGACAAAAACAACCCCAGAGTAGACAGCTCTCATCTTGGGCCCTATTAATTCTGCCTGCTGAGTTTCTGGCAAGCTCCAATACAAGCCAGCTAGCAACAAACAGCCATTCGAGCCACTCAATCTACGCTCACCGCCTCTATAAATGGAATGTGAACATTAATGTTCGGAGACAACAATTAGATCACAGAATTAAAATACTTTCAGACAAACGCAAAAAGAAAACCTAGGCATACAAGCACTTTGATGGCATTTAATTGTCTTTGTATGGTGAACAGAATAGTATGCATAGGCATAACCGTCATAGACATTAGTATGGGGCTTTTGGTGGTGGATCAATGTGCTATGATTTAAATCAGATTATTAAACCTTAAATTTGGTTAAAACTGTCTGCAAGAATGCCACGTAAAAGTTAGGTTTGCTGATAAAGGCTTATTAAATAAATATCTATCTGAACCCTATTATGAGATAATCATTGTGACTAATAGACATGTACAAATAGGATGTGACCACAGATAATAATAATCTGAATTTAAAGTTGAGAGAAAATACAAAAACAACAGTAAAAGATAGGCAGGCAACTTAAAAATGCTGTTGGGTTTTAATGGAAGTAGTGTAAATAACAGAGTGTAAACCGTCATGCGCACCTAAACCAGTCGAAAACAATTGCCGAAATAACAAACACGTACGAAATTGTCAACGTCAGGACTAATAGACTTGAACCACAATACTGCCATGACACACGAGTGACCCTGTGTGAAACGAACTGCATAATATTCGCTTTACCATTAAACAAACAGAACATCTGTAGCCTCCATAACAAACGGTAACTTACATATGAAAATGACACTCTGACGAGCATCTGAATATAAATCAATTCACATACACAAATGGTTCATAATGCTATTTATGACTTTTATAACGTGAATTCAGTCTCTCTGTTATTGATTGCAAGTATCCTTAATAACAGCAGGACATTGCATGTTCTTAAGACATGTTTGTTAGTATGCTAACATAAAACGTTACATTAGTAACCTCTAAAACGTTTTTCGTACCTCTAAAACAGAAGCACTTTATTATGTTAAGTTAGCTAACCGGCTAACTGTGGCATTCAGACGTACTAAAAAGACACGTAACAAACGTCGACTTGCATTTCTTTCCTACACAAATACAAAACAATTGTTTGAGTTGTTAGTCATTACCTTGCAGGGTTTACAAATGTTTTTGTGACTGATGTCAGAGAGATAAATCGGCTTAAACCAAAGAGTGACATTGAGGACGCCATGTTGACATCGTATGTGAGCTGTACGGCGAGCAACGAGTCCAAACTTACGCGATTCGTATTTCACACAGTGCAGGTTTTTCCATTGCTAACATCCCTTTGAGCAATCTGTAGTCACATTCTCAAAAGCCTAAACACACTCCGTCTGTTGTGACCATACCGTAAACACAATACAAAATCACAGATCTTTGTTATCTTTTTAGAAATGCTTAAAGTCGGCATGACAGAAATGAAGAGCTAATGTTCCAAACACTAAATATAATATAAAACCTTGTCTTCTGCAACAATAGCAGCTTACAGTAAAAATGCTGATAAGAAATTTATAATTAGTGATAAATGAAGAACAACTGATCTCAATCTGAGACATAGCCAGATGTTTTGAGACTAAGTTTTTTCATATTTTGTCTGTTATTTTGTTTTATTTTGCTATCTTTGAACCAAAGGGCATGTATTTTTATAAATGACAGCGTTTACAAATAGTTAAACTGTAAAGCCATTACAGTAATGCAGCAGTAAAGTACTGCGGATTCCTTGACAATGTTGTACAAATACTAAGGGTGAGCGAGGCACAAAGTAAAACACAGTTAATTGTGACATGGATGTCTTGCATATTTATTTGGGTCCAGCAATTTCTGCTTTTGGTATTTTTCTGTCATTGTCAGCTGGCAGCCTTCTTTAAGCTTTTGGAAAGTTTTGATGTGTTTTCACAGAGATATTAGACGAAGAGTGTTAATATTTTCATCATATATGTTTTTGTATTTCTCAGTTCAGTGTATAAGTCACCAAAAACTAACATTACATCATCTAACATAGCACCATATTGAAATATGGCATAACTGAAATTACAATCCTCTCAATAATGAATCGGGTCTGCTGTGTTTTGATGGAGTAAGTATATGTAGAAAAATGCATTCAGTATATGTAGAGTTTGTATTTATTTAACAAAATGTGGTTTTGTCCAAAGTTGTGTTTGTTTGTAGTTATATTATATTTATGTATAACAAAACAATATGAAAATCCAATACACTGGGTGGCTTTACAGCAATAACTGAAGTCATTTAAAATCTTTAAAAAATATTAGTTAAATAACTCTTGAATCATGTAATATTGAATAACATATCAAATGAAAACAAAATGTCTTTCCCCTGTTTGTCAAATAAAAAAGTTTAATTGAATTCTTTGACCAATATATAGGCTAGCCCCCACCAATAGTAAAAGGCTCTTACAAAAAGGAAAAAAGAAACAGAAGAAAGAATCCATGGCATGTCTCTTAATTTGAGTTCAGGTCTCTTCAAAGGCTCATTTTAGATGGGTCGATTTCTTTTTCAGTTCTCATGACTAGACTGAAGCAAAGGAGCCCTCTCTTGGGACTTGAGGCATGCCACAGCAGAACCCACTAATTTTCCGCTACTTATCACTTCCTGTGATGCTTCTTTTACTTTTATTTCACCATTCATTGTCATTAGGTTATATATGAGGCTGGGGAATCTTCTTTAAGATCAAAGAACCAACTGATCAGCAAAAGAAGGGAGGGTCTAAGGACCATCCTCACATTTCAGTGCTGGAATCTCAATTTTGCCTTAATGGGACCCTTTCATCATTTGCCACAGAGTAGTTGTGGTTGAGGCTGTCCTGGGCTGTTTTGGAAATAAACAACTTTCATTTCCACTTTTTCCAGTGTGAAATTTATAATAATGAAATTAACAATATCACGGTGTGTGTTTTATCTATAAAATTGTGGTTTTCTATAATTACATCCTTTCAATGAAAATCTGTAAAACAAATGTGCAAAAATTATGTAGCAAATAATTGATTACAGTTAATTTTGTAATGTTTCAGAATATTATCTTCTGACATTTTAACTGCATAGTGATAAAAAGCATTCAGAGCAAACTTTTCAAAGCAGACATCTAACCAGTTAAGAAACTGATCAGCATTACTCTTTAAGAGGTAATCTATGGGAAAGAAAAATAAGAAAAACAGAGTGGATTCTCTCCATTTCCCTCCCTCTCCCTCTCTCCTGTCCCATTTGAAGGAGATGCGAGTTGGCAGCACAGGAGAAGCTTGAAGATTAATGGTGTAAAGGGGGGCTCTGACAGCCTTTCCGCTGGTTGCAGTTCTCCTGGGTGGCCCGATTGGTCTTGGATGTCACTTTTGCTACTTAATCTTGTGTATGCGAAACAGCCTGACATGCTTGAAGAATTCAGTCTGTCCATGTCTGTATAGACATCAACCTGTGAGACAGTTAGGTGGAATCCTTGATAGCAGTGTCCCTTTGCCCCAGCTCTAATATTAATTACATAAAACACTTTCTGATTTTGAAAAAACAAATTAAGATCATATAATTATCAATTATAGACATCAATAATAGTTTTATGACATTGGACTAAATTTTGTTGCCTTAACCTCACGTGTAAAATTGTCCTATGCAAATATTGTAATCATAAGTGCTGTTGTTTTTTCCTATTTTTTATTTGAAGGTGCTATCAGGTCTTCATTTAACACATTTCTACCTGTGTCATTACTTAACTGTGTGTGTAGATGACAATGTAAAAGTAATAAAGCACATATTGTAAGGCAGGTGAGTTTGATGATGTATTGAAGGCTTGCCACACAGAAATATAACTTTTGAAGATATCAAACTATTTTCGTTTTGTACATATTTAAAGCTACTGTAAAAAAACGTAAATGTACAGAATTTTTCTGGAATTTCTTTTACAGATTTTTCACGCATAATGTCCAAAAATAAAATAAATTAGTGTAATTTAGTGTAATTTTGAAACGGCTGCAAATTTATACGAAAAACTGAAAAAAAACGTTATTTTTACGGAACATTTTTTTTTGCTGGAATATTCCCATTTCTTAATCCATTTTTCCAGAAACCATCAAATTACAGAAAAAGAAAAAATTCTGTTTAAATATATTTTTCTACAAATTCGTTAATGTCTTAGACATCTTTTCCCATGCCTTCACTCAGTATTTTAGGCATCAGAAGAGTGGGTGTGAACTGGTTTCTTATTTGATCTTTTCTGACTCTTAACCCTAATCTTATCCCCCTTAAGACCCCCTTCTGTCTATCACCCTGGGCCTTTTTTCATTATCTATCAGCTCTCTCTAGAAAGTGAATATAAACCTTCTGTAGGTTTTAGTGAATGTACCTCATCCTCTATCACATGCTTCAAAACACTAAATTTATTTTAACCTACTTTTACGAACACCTGCTGTGTCCTCAGAATCCTTCTTTTCAAAACATGTTTTGAGAACTTCCTGACTGCCAGTTGAGTAACCAATCTGACCTGCTATATCACTAATATATTTTGATCATCCTCGAAGCCTTGGTTTAATTTGTAAAGCACAGGTGTCTCCTGTCCCTGGACTTTGCGTGTTTACTAGATTGCGATGAAGATTAAGAAGTCGCTTTTTCTTTAAAACACATGCTTCATTGGTATTTGTGAGCTGTAAGCTGCCCACATAGTGTCGTTAGTGAGGCTGCAGCCTGGTGTAAACTGTTTGGATAAAATGAAATGATCCACCTACGGTGCTTGGAACAGAGCCTTGGAGGACATCAAACGGACAATTTGAATCGGGGTAATCAAATATTTACAACATGATAAATTGAGTGTCCCGTGGTAAGATTCACATTCTGTGCTTTATTGCCTGGCGGTCTCTCTGTCCATGTAATTGCTGGTTTCATGCAATTGTCTAAATTGTTGTAATATTGATTTAACGATTAAGTCATTAGGGCTAATAATCACTTAAACACGTACTAAAATAAGACAAATAAACAGAAGATTCTGTAAATAACAGCAGTTAACCTCCATCTGGCTACATAATATATCAAAATATATCAAATATGTTTTTTGGAAAAGAAACATGTTCTTAGAGAAACTAAATATTTAGACGTGTTGCTCATACTCATTAGGCAGTCACATCTTCTGAAGAACTCCAGGCCTCTGAACTTTGTCGCACGAACAATTGCAGTGTTGCGTCTGGACGTCTAAATCTTCCTCTCAGTATACATCTAAAAGGGGAGTTTGTCCAAAGTGAGGTCAGTTGGACACATCGGATTGTCTCTTCCATTCACGATAGAAGCACAATGGCTGAAGTGACCACCACTGGATGACCTTTTCAACAGACCTCATGCCCTCGTTTGATTGACATTTCTCTTTGACGGCAGGGGGCGGAGACGGCTTTTGGTGGGCAATGGGGAGGGCAGATTCTCTTGGGTAAATCCTCATCCACGTCTTTTCCTTTGGGCAACAAAGAGTTTGATGTTTTTGTCTGAAATAAGGAGCCAGATCCCTTGTTGTTTTGATGAGTGGGCCACCTGGGACACACATCTCCATCATAGTGTCAAAAGATAAGAGGGAGAAAAGATGGTAAGAGAGGAGTACGGAGGAGAAAGAAATCCTCTAAAGCAGCACAAACAGATTGAATGACAAGCTCAATGGAGAATGTTTAGCGAACTGACCAAACCTCTTGTCCGTGTCATTAGACACAGAATCGTGCGAACCAGCCCAAAAGAGCAGACATTTAGACTCAAACTGTGGTTCATGGATCACTAGTGGTCTGTGAAATATTTTAGATAATATAAAAACATTTTAATGTGTGTACTTTTTTAATTGGGGAAAAAGCACACATATTAGCTACTCATAACAATGATTGTGTCAATTTTCATTCATTAAATAACTTAATTTGAATCAGAATTCTATTGTTGACTTAATTCAATTATGTTATAAATGTGTAAAATTTTGAATAAAAGTGTTCAAATAAACTTCTCATGAAACTCTTTTTGGTTCAAAAGTTTTAAAAGTGGCACTTAAATTTCAATAAAAAATGTAAAGTGAAAAATATTAAGATACTGTTGATTACCGTTTAGGTTGTTTGCAATTTTCCTTTACTGTTGCAATTGCCCACCACCTAAAAGTTTTTACAAGGATTAGAATTAAGTTTTTCTTTGTAAAGTTTACTTTGTGATGATAACCCACCCACTTACAATGTGCATCTGCAATGGCACGGTATCCGAAATGAAGGCTATTTTCGAAATGCACTGAACGCTGTAACAAAGTGGCGAATTAGATTTAAAGCTGAGGAGGAAGACAGGTTATTTACCTATGCAGAGTAATATTTTGCTCTTATCTGGGTTTCCCACTGCAGCTGATTTCATTGATAGCTCACACATGTTGTTTGCTTTACAGAGAATGTGTGTGGTGCCATGCTGAGAACCCTGACATGTATAGGAAAACATCTTTAAATTAACCGGTCGAATGTCACTTTCCTGCCCTCTTCAAAACATAAATAGTGGAACACAAACAAAAACCCGCTGGCTGGCTTTTGTTCCCAGTCCCGTTGTCAAGACTAACACTGGGTGAGAGAGACTACTATGTTTATTTTGAATCCTGGAACGTTGAGAAAACCCACCGGTGGCACAGTGTCCCGGTCATGCATAAAGCATAGGAGATTGGCCCCCTGACTGGGGACAAGCTAAAACTGTTAAGAAAAAGAATAGCATTTCACAGTGTGCCACAGTATTGGATCACCAGGACCAGATGGATGTCGAGGGAACATCTGTTGCATTTCTACAGGGGCAAGCCCCTTCAACAGGTTGTGAAAGCTTGAGATTGTTTGGCAGTTTGAACAGAGGGAGACCAAAACAAACAAAAAAAGGTTCCCTGACGAGTCATGCATTACAATTATAGATTCAGGATCTACCGAGGGGACTTTAATGATGAGGCAAACTTTGGTGAGTGAACACAACTGGGAAAATATTTTAAAGAGAATATCAAACCCACCCCCTTTTCAGAAGTCATTATAACAAAGATCACTACACTGTGTTCCAAGTCTTTGTCTGTAGCTGGTGAATTCCTGCGAAGGAACTAAAAATAATCTCTGTCTAGACACCAGCAAGTGTGAAACGGAGCCAAGCGAGAAAAATGATATGCAAATGGAGTTAAGGCTGGTATTATAAAAGACATCCCATGTGGGAGGGTTTTCAAAATGCTCAGCGGACTTACAGCCAAAAATCTGCAACGCCAACCATTCAAAACTAAAAGCGACCCCAACTCAGACAGTTTCTGTATATCTCATGTTAATCTTGAGAATTGAGAACAGAATAGTATCGCACCATCCAAATGTCTGCAGTCTTTAGTTTGATCACATTTATAAAACACAGACAGATAAAGCTGTCAAATGGACGATTATTTCCGAAAACATGCAACGCATGTGGGGGGAGGGGCGGAACTAAAGCATGTGCGCAAACATTGCGAGGAAAAATGTTTCAGTTATCAAGTGCGGTTGATGTCCAGAGTCTTTTACCGCTAGGACCGCCGCTCCATCTATCAGTTTCAAACGGTCCAGCGTTACCTTTATATAACATCCATCACCCAAATGCAGTGAACAAACAACACAGCTGAACTTCGCAAACATAGTGCTCGCTCTTCTGCTGAAAGTGACTTTCTGCGCATTCTCCTTCTCCCGCTCTCCATGGTTGATGGGGGTTGCCCGGGAGAATTGTCCAATAAGGGACTAAGTAAAGTTGTTAGCTAACGATTTTTCATGTTTGAAAAAACTTTCCGAAACCTGTAGGAACACTGGGGGAGTGTATCGAGCACAGAAATACTACGTAATGCGTCCAACTCGTTTTTAGTCCAGTTGACCATGTTAAGCATAAGAAGACAGCATGTTTAACACAGTAAAGAAGTCAGAATGCATGATACACCGTTGCACCACCCCTTTAAAGCTTGGATGCGTTTGTCCCAACACATGTAATGCGGCTTGTATCTATTTACATTAGATTAGGTTTAGATAATGTCACGTGACACACAGGAATGGGCCATCTAATAAGTTGGTGGCCCTAGGGTCCTATGGAATCACTGTGTAGGCCTCTCTGGAGTGGAGACAGATGCTCAACTCACAATTCCAAAAGGCCAAACTGGTTTTCCGGCAGCGTTTCTGCATTGAGGGTGGGCTCCATTGGCGTGACCAAAGGGAAGCAGAGCGACCCAGAAAGAAGGGGCAAAGGGCTTTCTCTGAGAGCGGCTAGACAAGAGGGCAGCAGACTAGAGCGTCAGCCTCAGACAGAGGAAGACCAGATCAAAGAATCGCAGGGGCAACCTGCGTGACAGACAATGCATTAAAGCGACGTGGGTAGTTTAAAAGGATGAGAAGAAAAAAAGAAACCTGGCTGAGACATGATACATCAGGAACCCTGTCTGAGAAACGTTGACTTCCTCTTTTTATCTACATCAGATGGTGAGCGCATGAAATTTGTGTTGGAGACAGAGATTAGATGGGGAAGCAATGATACGATGGACAGTTTGATAATTTTACTGTGTAGCCGTGAAGAGGTGCAACTTAGAAACTACTGGCTTGAAAATAACCCCATATATTAGATTCATAGGTGTCTACAATCAGATTGATATTCAAAATAATTTGCAAATATTTATATTTACAGTGACAATAGCAACATGATTCATACAGTATATAAATATGGGATAAGGTTGGGGTACACCAAGCATAAGACGATACATCTGTCTGGAACATGGAAACAAATCGACAGTCGTACAAATACGTTTTTCAAAAATAAAATGTCAAGTGCAATTGGCGGGCAAAATATAAAGCAGTTTAAACTATAAATACACAGAACAGCATGTGTGTCTCAAATGAAGGACCTAAATTACTCGGTTAGTTTGGAGACACCTGTGAGAAATAAAATATCAAACATCAGAGAGGTGCGCAGTCAGGAATCTAAATTTGTGGATAGGAATTTTGATAATACCAGCAGGAAGCAGTGGGTGAGACTGTAGAGAGTGACTGAGAGAGTGAGGTGGCAGACAGGGAGAGTCTTCGCAGACAGTTGGAGGGCTTAAGACTGGCGGACAGGGACTTGTCAAATGCAGCTGTTGTGGACACTGATTGATAGAGTTGGTATTTCAGCCCGAACCTGAAACAGCTCACGTAATGCCATGCAAAAAGGGGTGCGTCCTTTACAAACAACACAGTTAACAACCTAACCTGAAAATAGAAGAGTAAAACAAAACTCAAACGATTTGTTTTGGAAAACAGTCCAGTCACATATCAACTATGATGTGGGTACGAAAGAAATTTGACTAATAAATGGCCTTTTAAACAAATGGCTTCATAATCAGAAAGCATTTTATCATTAAAATTGAATATTACGTTAAGCTTTTGGTTTGTTATTATTTGTTCTTGAAATGTCTTTTTCATTATTTAAATTGTATTATTTGTCATGATTTTTGATAATTGGAAATTGCTAAATGTTTTACATTTTCAGGATTTTGTGTGAACTTTGTCCTATTTATATGTGCATTTGTGTGCGACTCTTTATAAATCTGTAAATTCACCATTGATATTCATATTCTGAGCCATAATAACAAATGTCACACATAAAAGCTTGTAAGATCATTAATATACAGTACATACATTTCACATGCACACCACATTGAAAAACAGTCCCAAAAGCGTATTACTATTACAAACAACGGTAAAAATCTGATATGCTTAAAGGACTGTGGTTTACCTGCTCCCAAGGTAGCATATGTGTGGCCCTTAACCTAAGGGTAACAAATACATCTGTTGAGTCATCAAAACATGCGTATATGTCTCCAGTGGGTTATAAAACATCTACGAGTGAGAGGTCCCAAAAAATTCCTTAGCAAACAACACTTCAAACCCACTTTCCACTTTGAAGTTTGATTGAATCATATCCTGCTAGGTTGCACCTCCTCTTCCAAAAGGCGGATGAGTTGACTGAAACTCTCCTTCACTGCCTCCATGTTGTTTGTTGTGCTGCCGTTGAGTATCCATCTCCTCCCTCGTGTTAGAGGCTGCAATTCAAAGTACTTCTGTAACTGGAAAAAAGGAATGATTATTTCATTATTGTTCTCTAAATTTGGAAATTAAAATAAAAACTGCTAGCAATAAAGGGATAGTTCACCCGAAAATTAAAACTCTGCCATTGTTTAAGTTTTACTCTTATCATTTCAAACCTGTATACTTTCTTTTACAGAACACAAAAGAAGATATTTTGAGGAATGTTGGTAACCGAACAACGGCAGTTCCCAATCACTTCTATTGTATCGACACTAAACCAATTTAAGTCAATAGGTACAGACATTGTTTGGTTACCAACAGTCTTCAAAATATGTTCTTTTGTATTCTGCAGAAGAAATAAAATCATTCAGATTTGAAATGACAAGAGGGCGAGTAAATGATGGCGGAATTGTCATTTTTAGGTGAAAATGCCCTTAAAATGTTTATAGATGCAAGGTTTTATGTAGAAGAGTATACACACATGCATATTTAAATACTGTACATAAGTACGTTATATAATAAAAAAAAATATTATAGAATAAAATAACTGATAATGCTTTCCGACTCATACAGAATTTCCATATATTAATTTAAGCTTGAAAGTCAACCTTTACTCTATTGCAGCATGAATCCAAATGGACTCTATAGACACATGGCCAGTAATAGACTTACTTATATGTTTAAAGACTTGTTATGGAAATTAAAATATAAATCATGGCCAAGCCACTGCTGCTTCTGTTGGTATTCTTCTTCTTCTTCTTCCCCAAAGGGAGACTATGGCAGCCTTTTGAACCATACGAAGGATAATCATGAAATTTGGCACACTTGTAGTGATGGTCCTCAGTAGTCATTTGACCAAGGATGGGGTCTCTAGCTCTCACTCTATAGCACCACCAGCAGTTTAAAAAAAACTTTTTTAACGGCTGTAACTTTTGATCCAATTATTTTAAAGAAATTCTACTTGCCACACTCCGCCCATTAAAGTAGCGGCCATCTTGAAAAGTACAGTGTTGCATTTTTTCGCTACATGTCCTAGAAATTGTGACCGATTGTCATGAAAAATGGTTCAGATAATCTTTGGACTGACACATTTAGAATTTTAATGCATTCTGGCATTTAGAATTTAGTCATAAATTGTAATATCTTTTGAATAGTGTAATATATCTGCACCAGTAAGCGCCATTGAATTACAGTCCCGGACATACATGTGAAGATCCAAGACAGCGCCACCTAGTGTTCATGAGATATTACGCTTTTTATATAAGTGCCTATAACTCTTCAACGTTTTGTCTGGAATTCGTTTTTTGACGGTAATTATTTCTCCTGGTCCATGACGATTCCATTGATGCCTCATTTGTCATTTTCTAACATTTGGTTCATAACTTATTTTAAAGAATATGAAAAACTTATTTTCCCACTGCTCATTTGACAAATGAGCCCTATTATTTCAAGCTCCACTTGTATGATCTTTGGACCGAGCCGCACAGAAATGGTCCAATTGGGGTTTTTATGGGCAAATTTTGAGAGAAATACCTCTGCAAAGTTTACTGTGCCTGTGACATTGTCTCTTTCCCGTATTAAAGTTTTGACTGTATGTAACCTGTTCTGCATTACTATACAAAATGATATTCTTGCGTTCATTGTCACTTCTGATATCTGTTTCTCTTGTACATTGTATTTCTGTTATTTTTGCTCTAGGCTCTCATTTCAGCCCCTTCAGGAATTGGCTCATGTCAATGTTTGAAGCTCTGAAAGCTCTCCTCGGGATCCTAGATCAAGCACGTCAACTTAGTTGCACAACCAGATAAACCCCAAGCGTCTGGTCCAAGAAGTTCTGGATTTGAATCTCGTGTTGTGTATTTCCATACAAAATTATATTCTTGATTTCATTGTCACTTCTGACATCTGTTTGGCCTGTACACTGTATTTCTGCTACTTTTGCTCCACTGTCTAATTTCAGCCCCATCGGGGATTGGCCTATATCGATGCTTAAAGCTCTGAAACCTGTCCTTGACAGGCAGGGTGAACTAAGTCAACTGAGTGGCTCAACCTAATATGAGCACGCCTCAAGACCGCGAGATTGCTGGTTTGAATCCCAAGAGGCATGTTTGTTGCTTGTATATATAAAGTGTGCATTGTGATTTCATTCTTGGCTGTTTTTCAACTATCCATTTTTCATGTACATATTGTTCTTGTGGTTTTGCACTGTCATAGCTGCAACTTTGGTTGTTGTTACATACTTACTACACTACTTAACTGTAGTGTTAAAGTGATTAAATCTTTCAATTGGCAGCCCTAATTATGTGACAATAAAGACTCTTTATTTAAAAACAGTTTGGCCTTAATAGTTTTTTATGTTCACCAAGAGTCAACGGTTTGTTATCTGCTCATTAAGCCACAATGTTTCTCACAGAACGGCAGAGTAATGTTAGTGTCTGTTGATCTGTAATGTGAGGTCCATGTGCGGCAGGGAAACTATGCAGATTTCGTTAACATGTTCTTGGCATCCTCAAAACCGTTAGTAACGGACGATTAAGAAGATCGTATGTCAAAGCCTTGTACTCTGTGGTTGATTACACTGTTTTGTCAGCACCTCATTATTACCACAAGGAGATTAGAACCATCTGTTAGATTGAATCTATTGGAGCAATTTCATACACTTCGGCTCAGCAGACAATACAAATCTGTGATGAGTTTTAATTCCTCAAGTCAATTTTTGAGTCTTAGTGATGAGGACACAAGAACACAGATAATTAGGAAAATAGTTTTGGCATGTGACCAAAAATGACAATTGCAGTTAAAGAGTAACTACATACAGTAGTAAAATACATTCTGATCTTTAGATAATTCACTTAAGAAACCCAAGTACGAAAAACATCACATTAGTTTTCTCCTGATGGATAACATATGATCTGAGATATGAATCCACCGTATCCACATCCACATAGATAGTCATCGAACATCGACCGATTACCTTCCTCAAAGCAGAATAAATAGAGCATCATGTCTATAACCAAATGAGATTATCTGCCCTTGTTCATTGATAATGGCAAAGAACAACAGTCAGAGCCAGATAATGACAGAACAAATATTCTGTTGCTATGAAACCGATGAAACTACATTGTGTCAAAATCTGTAAGCATAATTGACACTCACTGATAATCAAATTGATAATAACACGTCTAGCAACACCAAAATGTTCCAAAATCGAATGAAACTCTTTAATATGATTAGTATTTTGGCCATTGGAGTCATGCCACAATAACAGTCACAGTTTAAAGATGAGCTATTGCAGTGTAAAGCAGGAATGTAACTGTGCCATGTTGGGATTTATTGGTGTCTGATGTTACTTGACGGCCTACTTTACTGAGTCAAAAGATTGTGTCTCGTCTTTCCTCCTGCCGAGTCTTTAGGGGGCATTGAGCTGTGGCTCGATCGTAGTGTAAGGAGTTTAATGACAGATTAGGTCACTTCAGCGGGCGTTAGCCCTGAGGCCTGACCGACCCAAACAGTGTTAACAAATCCATCTTGGTAAACGGAGCTGCCCCAGGCCTGCACTGAGACAGTCTGCCTTCTGCCTCGCCAGTCTGTCAGTCTGTCTGAGGCAGGCCCCCTTCTGGAGAATACCAGGTTTGCAGTTCTTGCGTGAGAAATCTCAATGGTGTACCTTCTAGGTCACAAACAACAGTGCAATGAAGCACAATGCCATCTTCCTTCTTCTTTTACATTTTTCTTCTGTGCAAGGCAGCTTTTTATAAAAAATTCATTTAATTGAATAAACAAATGACATTACATGACTGCTGGTACACTAGCCTACAGGAAGATGCTCTTAGTTTTAGATTATGCTTTTCTTAGTACGATAAATATTAGTGTACATTTTCCCAAAACACGTCTTTGCATGTCAAAACGTGAGATGCCTCAAGATGCACGTTTGAGACAATGCAATAACAGAAGTAATATAAATTGTAAACAAAAGCAACACTACCCTCACATCCAATGGTTTTTATTTGGTCAACTGAACCGACATTGATGAGCACGGTTGTGTCTAAACGATACGTCTAAGAAATTATTTTAACTTGACATATATAGGATCTTATAGGGATACTTCACACAAAAATGAAAATTCTGTCCTCATCCACTCACCCTCAAGCTGTTCAAAACCTGTTTACATTTCTTTTTACTGATGAACACAAAGAAAGATATTTGGAAATATGTTAGCAACTGGGACATCATTGACTACCATGGTAGGAAAAATGTGTTTGGTTGAACACAAAATACGACATTTTGAAGAATTAAGGAAAGCAAATATTTCAAGGGCACCTTTGACTACCATTTAAATATTTCCTACTATCGTAATCAATAGTACATTTTTCCAAAAAAAATTGTTTTTTTTGTGTTCATCAGAAAAAAGATATGTATACAGGTTTGGATCTTGGGGGGGGGGTAATTCATGACAGAATTAACAGTGAGAAAGAACAACAGTTATTAACATTTTAGCTGGGCTTGTTGTCTTAACAGCCAGCTAATGCAACAAAATGCTAATTTGTCAAAATGCTAATGTGCAGGTGATTTTAAAATGGCTTGTTCTAGGCTGGTGACTACATACAGTATGGGGTGAGAAGTCAGCAGGGGTGAAAAAGTATCTGTTTTCTCCTCAGGAAACATAACAGTAATGTGAAACACCAAAAAATGCACAAATAAACAGCATTGTTGAAGCTGTGAGTTTCTTGAGTTGAAAAGCATACAGGCTTACACAAGCTTGAACTTTCTGTCCCATCTATAGGGTGATATGACACAATCGGTGGTCATGTGAGCGCAGCGCATTGATTGGCTGTCTGGGGGGGCAGACATGGCATGAGCTGAATGGGGCGGCTGGGCTGCACAAATGGGCTTATGGCCAGCAGCCGAACTATAATTCCCCATGTTGCTACCGAGCCAGGGGGAGCCGCACTGGATGCACATGAACACGAATTGCATTCTCACCATTATTTATGAATTTAACAGTCAGCTGCGGATATGAATGTCGTTTCATATCCATTCTTGAAGTTGGGGCTTTACCAAGGCAATTCAGGTTACAAGGCATTCTCTTGGGCGCAATGGATAAATTCCACGTGGGTTTTGCAGACCACAAAACTCTCTGGTTACTCGCCCAAGCAAACAGCCACTAGACCATTTCATAGCATCAGTCAGAGTTAAATGAACACAAATGGGTTCATATGTTGTGCTGTGTTTGGATAGGACGGCACGGTATTGTAGATTAGAATAAAACGACTGGGGCCACAAAACTGCCAGAGGAAAATGTATATCTGATAAATATCACACCCGGAAAATGAATAATGGATATGTCAGCTCAAAAAATGAAATGTTAAATTAAATGATCAATTCAAATTCTCACACATATTAGTCAGTTTCTCGAATTCATTGAAGGACCATAAAGGGCTTAAAAACTGCCATTGAAAACAAGTGTTTGTACTGCGTCTGTGTGGTTAGACAGCACTCTGCGATTGTAACATTAGACAGAAAGTCCCCATTGAAGAACATCACCAGGGATCACCTCGGGCGTATAAGGGCGTGCTCAGATATCAGAAAAAGCCAATTACTCTGGATGACAAGTTTTCCCCTGCAGATATCAGTCAGTTGTGGAGAACACACTTGAAAGAAATGTCTAGATATCTCCAGATGCACTTACCATGAAATTGAGCCGGTCTCACTTGTTTTTTCAATGTCTAAAGAGCCTCCAGTTCTGTACTTGGCAATGCACGCACCTTTCAAAAAGGTCCCACAATTAAAGACAATATCAAATGCATTTGGTGCATATAAAACAAAACAAATACCTGAAACTTGGAGGAAGATCTTCTATATTATGGTCTATTCTTTTTTCAAGGTTAACATGTAAAAACATTTTACACAGAATGTATACACATTGTCTGTGGGTAGCTCATACACTGACCCTGAATATGCTGTTGCGTTTACTAACATCCTGCTTACAAATAAGGCCTACATAAACATACTTGCTCGGGACAGTTGCTCATGCAAAGTGATACAAAAAAGGCGACCCGAATTTTGTTTGCACTTCCTTGTTAATGAGTCTTCTCATTTTGCGCATTTCAAAACTCACAATGAGCCCACCAGACAGAGAAGAGCAGTTCAAACAGGTCCTGTTTACACTTAATATACAAATCTCCTTCAGATGATCCGATCACAAGTGGGCAGGCCAGAAGGTTACAATTTACACCTGGTATCAAACGTGTCTCTTGCAACCACTTGTGATTTTAAGGGGTCTCTCAGACTTTGTTCACATTGACTGCAATAATGCAATTCTTTCGAATGATAAGAGTAAGGACTTAATCGCAGTAACATGTTTACCTGACCAAACCTCTTTACTTTTTACTGTTCAATACTGTTTACTGTTTATGAATGTTTTATTAGTCTAATTGTTCTTTTCAAAATTTGCAGCAGAAACCACAATCTCAGATACAGGTGTGTTTATGTTATCGTTTCAATGTATTCATGTTAAATGCAAAACACTGTTAAGTGGATATTATTTATGGTTATTGAGCGCCATTAGGAATATAGAAATATGAAGGTAAAAGTGGACCTGTCTGTCACTACTTTATTTGAGAAAGTAGTCCAGCTCTGTAACTATGTGTCGTCATTTTGTAAAACAACACAGCAAACTCCTTCATGTTGTTTTTAGAGTAGACCAACCAATGCAACGTCATCGCCATTCCAACCAACACAGGTATTCCTGAAAATGACAGTGCCACGAGACAAGTCTAATCTAAACTGTTGCTATACACAGTGTGGAGAGAGTCAGTCGATGAGATTCCACCGATTCCACAAATAATCAGACAGTGAGAACAATGTCTATTTTTATACATGCAACATACATACATGACTCAGACAACATGCATTAGTCAGGATGTTAATAACATAATAACATGTTATTGCTTGTTACTATGTAAAGCTGTACTATAATGTTGGCAAAAAGGCATATGCGACCTTGGACCACAAAACCAGTCACGAGGGTCAAAATTGAGATATACATCATATCATCTGAAAGCTAAATAACTAAGCCTCCGTTGATATGGTTAGGATAGTACAATATTTGTAAGAGATACAACGAAAATCGAGTTTAAAGTTGTCCATTAGAGATGCCCTTACTTAGACAAAAACAGGTTTATTTTAACGCTCTCTATTGGATTACCGCTGCAATGACATTGTAGAGAGTAGATGAAACCAAAAGAAGAAATTCTAAGCTTTACATGGATGCCAAACTTGAGTGGGTAATTCTCTAAGGTCGGTCAGCAGCGGGCAAAGTTTGTAGGCATGTTTCCCGCCATTTTGCTGCATACACTCACAAAAATTACTTTTTTATAAATTTACGGTAGGAAATTTACAAAATATCTCCATGGAACATGATTTTTACTTAATATCCTAATGATTGTGAGTATAACCCCCCCCCATACATTGTTTTCTAGGCTATTGCTACAAATATACCCGTGCTACTTATGACTGAATGGTTTTATGGTCCAGGGTCAAATATGTCCATCAGTTTTTTTTTTACGCTGTCTTCATGCATTTGTCTATCGCACTTTTTAATGTTCATTTTTTGACGGTTCTCCATCAAACACAACACCCCAAATGCATGGGAATTGGATGCAGCTTAAAAATTTGGTGGGATGCCTAGGTATGTCCCAAAATCCCAGTAAGAGGAGAGTAAGCAGCCCCAGCCAAGATCAATAAGCCCCAAAGCTGCATTGGAATACCGCCAGGGTCTTGCTGGGCAACAAATGAAGACCTTAAGCAGCGCTGTGCCGTCCTGGCTGGAGATTTACTGTCTTGTGCCGCTCAGACGGGAGAGCAGATTCCCAAAAAGCACAGCCCTGTCAAAGAGTTCAAAGGAGACCGATTCTCCCCTCACTCTCTTCTGAAAGCCAACTGACCAGTGCCAGATCAGAGCGTCCTCCTGAGCATCATAAATCCACACGGCACAGGGACACTCACCGCGGTCCTTTCCAAGCCTTCAGAACAATGCTATTGCACTTAAAACCCAGGGACTGTGATAATGTACTTTCCATATAGGCAGGAACTACAAATGCATATAAAAGATGTCTCCGATATATTCCCACTTGGACAGAGAAAAGCTTGACCTCTCTTTCTTTATTTTTACAACCCTTAATGTTTTTATTTATCTCTCCAGCTTTATTTTCAGTGGGACCGAATTGAAGCCGTTGGCTGCTGTTTTAGTGAGCTAACAGATTTCACTTGTTTCAAAGACATTGGTGGAACCACTATAAGCTGTACATAAAAACTAAAAACGTTAACCACTACATCCAGGGCAATGTGTTCTTTTCCAATGATGGACATCCACATCAGTCTGCTTTCGCAACTAAACCATTATAAAGGTGAAATAATGCTGGGCAAACACGCTCTGTGTGTATAAGCGGAAACCCTCTCAGACTGGATTAGCAAATAATTGGCAGGGCCAATGAATGGGCCTCAACCCCAGCAACATTTATGAACACCCAGAAGGGAAACGCAGGGTACAAATGTGTGTGTATGGACTTACTACAGCTTTACAGTAACTCAATTCATTAAGGGCTGGGAAAAGCTCCCCAATAGCTAACATCTGGATCGAGCGGTCTGAACGGGCAAGCTGTCAGCCTCCCTAAGCCATCACATCCAGAATCAATGTGCGTGCACCATCCACAAACCAGCCCTCTCCCTCGGAGGCTGGAGGAGATCTGGTGCTGTGGCACAGCAGACCACACAGTGGGGCTCAGGGGCCTGTTAAGGGAGTGAAACACCTCCCACCGAGAATCTCCCCATTCCGTTTTCTAGGCCACAAATTTCTACTTTCCAAGATCTGACAGGTGAACCACAAGAGAGGAACACCAGAGTGCCTCTCAACACACACAGCATCTAGAGAATCAAAGAGACCCCTCTCAAAATGATTTAAAACACACTCTGAGATCAGGCCCCCACCCTTTTCCTGTACCTAGCATCCTGGGACCTCAATCTCAAATCAGTGCTTACATGCATTTTTTAAGGGGGGGTGAAATGTTTTGCTCCTTGTATGTCCATTCTGTAGTCCATGCCATGACAATGTCAAGAGAGAGACATAAGAAGAAGCAGAGATTGGGGGTGTGGATGGGTAAACTGAAAACATAAGTAGTGAGTACATGGATCTTAAATAAGAAAACAAAAAACAAAACTCCTTTTCTCTCAATAATTCACATCAGATCTAATTGTGGATTTCTTATATGATTATGTTCCAGAAACAGCTGAGGATTTCACGTGAGGGACATTCACAACCTGTTTATATTGTTTTCCAGAACATATTAAGTCACTTCATCTACACTTAAGCCCTGAAGCCAAATATAAGCATCTCATCTTCCATCTATGCTTCTGAGGTCTGTTTCTGGTTTGTAAATTTGTCATATCTGTGCACTGGGTCAAAACACAAGTTGTCAACACATACCAAGTTATTGAAACCATACCACATGACATAAATATACTTCGGTCACAAAGAAGCAGACCGACAACGCAACTCACACAGTTTACATTTATTCATTTAGCAGACACTTTAATCCAAAGCAATTTACAAATGAGGAAGCGTTTAACATTTTGCCTCAAAACCTTACAATAAGCACAGCATACAGTTTTTCTGTGGAACATTGCATTAGCAGTGCAAAATGTGTTGAGAGTTTGATCCCCATCAAACACATACTGATCAAATGTACTGCTTGAAGTTGCTTGCCATAAAGATACATACATATCATGTTTGTTTTTGTTTAGTTTTACTTTAGATTTGACTGACGAAACAACCTGGTTACAACTTTTAATTAAAAATTGTATTATGTGATCCTAATTTAATGAATTTGCTCCAAAATATTTATATTAATGTTCACCCAGAAATAAACATTCAGTCTTCATACTCACCCATGAGTTGCTTCAAATCTGTATACATTTCTTTGTCCTCATGGAAACAGAGAAATATATTTGGAAGAATGCTTTCAACCAAACCGTTGTTGGCCATTGACTACCATAGTAGGGAAGAAATGCTTTGGAAATTTCTTTGTTTTACTGAACACAAAAGAAGATATTTCGAAGACTGTAGGAAAACAAACTGTTCTGGGGCACATTTGTATCTACTATGTTCAATGGTGACCAAGAGCTCTGTGTTCATCAGAACAAGGACATTTATACAGATTTAGAACTAATCTGACATAATTTAAACTGTGTTTTACGCTTATGAAGTAACAGCCTGTGTTGGCTATCTTTAAATCATTTGCGTCCTTGTATAATACCTGCAAATCAAAGTTTAAGCTCAGACATGCTACTACAAGGGTTAAATTAACCCTAAAGCCATTAATGTGCACTTAAAAGGGGTGATTTAAATCAGTTTACAACAGGGATGTTGCAGTGATGGAATTTTCCCACCGGAAAAACACCTGTTGTACCAGTGACACTGGAGGTGGGGGGTTTGCAGTGGGGTGGTCGAAGATGCGGCACTATGCATGATGCATTCTACATGCAGTTTTAAAATAGCGGCAATTGCTTGAATAAATGGTGGGTTCAATATCTTAATAAAAACTCACAAAACTACAAAAATGTACAATGATTTGCTCACATTAAACACAGACCATACAAAACGAATAATCACATGCTGAATGGAGCAGTATTTTGGTCTTTGACTAAACTAAGTGACTTTAAAATTCAAAATGACGGTTGGGGCCGCAGTAGGTAGTGACACCGACTATTGCAACAAGCCTAGTTTATACCTCACAAACAGCCACTGAAATTATCCCTAATATCCTCTTCAACCTTATTCACTCCAATTCAGCCATTTAGCAGTAAAAGCCACGGCGATGCCTTTTGAAACCTTCAACTATTCAGACTCACAAAAAAGCATTTGCATTTTAAGCACCCCCATGCCCAACAGAAACAAATGCTTCCCTTAAAAATATAATTTGTCACTTTGGTTGCTCTTCAAACAGAAAATAACCAATAGAAAATCTGGGATAGAGCCCAGATTCCCAGCTTTGATCCCCATGTCTCAGCAGTGAACTGGGGGTCAGGTCAGATGTGAATGGGCTTCCGGAAGTCTTGACATACCCTGCAGCAACCAGTCTTCTGACCTCGCCTGCCGGCTGGACAATGAAGAGGCGTTGACCACAATGTGAGTCCGGCTTTTAAATACAGGCGCGGCACTGAAAAGAAATCGTTGACTGAATGGAGTCTCTACCCGCCATGGTGAGGACCTTGAGGGGTCAAGGTTCATCCACGTCCAACGTTGACGTGTGGGAAAAGCAAGTCGAGATGCCCACACAGCTTGCCGGGTGCCCCTCGTGACAAGACCTAACCCAGAGGTGGGCTGACCAGTAACCAAATATGACAAAAGGTTGACAAAAGGATGGCTGGCAGAAAACCCCCAAAAGAAAAACAAAGCTATATCAGACCTTAATATTTGTAGAAAGCAATAATGAAAGATGCCACACACCTTTCTATACAGAATTAAGCTATCAAACCATGAAAAGGTGTTGCAGTGGGCCAGAGATGAATATGCAACTAAAATTTTTATTTAATTTAGTGTTTTAGGGTAAAGGTGAAAAAAAGTGTTGTAATACAATGTCTACTGCATATGCTGTAGTGTTCAAAAGTGATGTCCAATTTGAGGTCTTCTCTGTTTATTCTAAATATGATTAAGGATGCATAGTTGTATTTGGAGTGTAAACTGAAGCACAGGTTGGAGAAAATAAGGAGGCATGGCAGTAAACACACAGCACATGTACAAAGCTTACAGAGTCAAGGCCCAGGATTACGACTACAAGGGTGTATCAACAAATATTAATGACGAAGTCAATTAATGCTTTTTTTTATTTTGGAAAAAATATAGTTTTGCCTTTTGCCAAATAACATTTCCAGTTGCTGTATTTTAATGGAATATTGCCATATTTTTTATGAATTGTTTATTAGTGTGGGTCATTGCATTTTTATTATGTGCCCTCAATCTGTATTCTAAATCAGAAAATCGACTTCCACCCCGATCCTTCTCCGATGACATCATTTTGCTTGGGCTGAACCAAGTCCATTGAAAGAGAGAATCACTTCAACTCTGTTGACTCCAATGAAAACTTTTTCTTTTTTCACAGCAATGGCAGTAAATGAAGCCCCTCAAAAGTTCGAGGAAGTTACTAGTAAGTCAACGAGCTTCAGCTCAACAAACTAATTGGGGTAAACTTTTAACACATTTAAAGTGGTAAACAGGGGTATTTTCAGACAAAAAATCCTGAGCCTGGATTATTATAAAATCCATAAGCGGGGATATTTTCAGACAAGAAAAGAACGTTATTAGAAAATTATTTAACTTGAAACTAACCTGTTACATGCAGTTTTTGAGCTTCTCAGACAGACATTTCTTAAACTTTGATTTTGTGCCATGTGTGTATGGATCACAGAATGACTCAAAAGAAGTGGGGGGGGGGATAATTCTAATCCACAAAACCAGTTTTATGCTATATTTAAAATTTAGATTAACAAATCAAATTCAACCAAATTGATCATAATAAGAAAAACTTGTTTTGTCCTATTGTGTGTGGCATTTTGAGAGCAAAATAAAGTGACAACCTATGATGAATTTTGTGCTCTATTAGTAATGTAATCATTCGTTGGTGATCATAGAGCACAATTCACATCCAAAACACATCAGAGTTGGTCAAAACAGGTAGCATAAACAAGCCCCTAAAAAAGCAAAACTGATAACCTTTTTGAGCTCGTTTATTTTTTATAATAATTGATGGATGCAGATTTATAATCAATTAAAAACATCTCTCATTCTTCTCAGTTCTAACCATCTCTGCCTGTCTGCCTTGGGGAGGCAAATTCACATGTATGTAATAATAACGTTATATCCTGACCATACAAAATATGAAAACTAATGTTATACACAAACTTATTTGGGTATTTGCTGGGGGGGCCCTGGTTTACTGGGGCCCTAAGCGGCTGCTTACTTATTGGTTAAGTCTGTTAGTTTGCTTGGTTGAGAGGGATAGCTGTGTTCCTCTCATACCATTGGTAGGTGAACTTGGTAGGCGAGAGCTTTTTCAAATGTAATCATTTTCTAAGTGAATCTTTTTTTCCACAGCCAAACGCCTTAAGACGGAGATCCGTCATGGTGCCGGACAACTTTAAGCTCTGCGTTAGTCGTTTAATGAAAAACAACTATTAAGAAATAAAGAATTAAAGGTGTCCTGAACTGGCCATTTTTATTATTTTATGTTGTATGGTCTACTTATGACGTTTGTGTGTTTTTTACAATCGAAAACATCAAAATCAATAAGTAATAGGCTTTTTCTACCCAGGTTTTGAGGGCGTCTCGAGAAACGCTCTGTAATATGGTCGGTCTGCATTGAAGACATTGAAGTAAACGCGCACTGCCATGACTGGATAGCAGTTTGCGTAGTAAACTTAGTTGGAGCCTCCTGTGAATTTTGTTAGACACGTAACGTAAGGTTACACATTATCAGGACATATCCAGCGATCTCTAACAAAGCAATAGTGACGCATAGTACAAATATGTTTTACACACATAAGATTGCTGAGCCATTCCAGTCGGATCCAATATTGACTGCACAGCACTGCTTTTTAATTGTAGTCTCTCCGCAATTCCAGCGCTGAAATTGAACAAACAGATGCTCAATGTTTCACCCACGTGAGCAGGAACGTACTTAAAAATTTACTTCAACCACGCATTCCTAAAATCTGAATCCGAAAGGAAGCAACTGTGTTCATTCAAAACCAGGCACTGCACAATGTTGCATGTTTTTTACTTGGTCACTCTTAAAAAATGAACAGTGAAAGAAGTCCTTACTTTTGCACACTAAATTGATAGGGTTGCCAGATCTTTACAGAAAAAATAAGCAAACAAAGACAAGACAAAAACAAACCTTAAATGCTACTTGTTTATATATTTAATGAGAACAAATAGTCTTAAAATACAGACCATTTATTTAGACCAAGGTGCAGAGGCTTTTTGATCTAAGACCAAACAACAAGTGTTAAAGCGCTAATTAATAACAAATATGGCAACACAGCAAAAGAGCGACACAACACAGCGCATATCAGCAGTTTAGTTTAAACTGACGGACAAAACGAATCTTTAACCAAAAAATATGTTGCTTTGGTTACCCGTTTCTCAATCATCACAAATGTAGTTGTGTCATTTTAGTAACAAGGGCGTTTTCAGTTCTGACACTTACAGGATGTTCGCTTGAATACAGCTACCTCTTATATAACAAAAGCTCGGGTTAAAATTGAGGTCTTAATTCATCACCCATTTAAAAGAAACGCATAACTTCATGGAACTCTTTGAAGACTCCATGAATCACGTAATGGTCAAAACATTTGAAATTCCGTTGTGGCGACTCTCTCTCAACGGTCGTTAATTACACCCCCAGTGTGAAACACAAGCCACACCCTCTATTTTCGTCATTCATTATTCTCTTTCACTCAGTGTTCAGTGTTTTGTCCATTTTGTTCCATATACCTCAAGTCTTTGTTTCCTATGCCTTAAAACTCATATTTGATGTTTGTAACCTGAAGGGCCATGAAAGCCACTAATTTACATAGTCAATAATAAATATTTGGATTCAAGTAGAATCTGATAAACTTGTCTCACTACTGCTTCACTGCAAGTTAAATAGAGTTTACAACTCTATTGTTGGGTGGTTGCTACTGTATATGCCTATAAGTTGGAAAGATAGTCTACAGCTAACTCGTCTTAAGTTATCAATGTAAGAAATATACCTTATCCCAAGGATTTGCATTAGTGTCTCCTCCTGCTGTTGACTGTGAAGCACATGACTCAATGGTTTTCTGGGTGTCCCACTTCCAAACACGATTGCAATAGCTAGACAAAAGCCAAACCTGTCAGTCTACACGCAAAACGTTTATTCTCTCGCCCATCATGGCCTTTTGTCAGTCTTCTGTAAGACTTTATTGTATTCCAGGTGAGCAAATGGTGTTTAATAGGCTCTTGACTTTGAGCATGAATTGAGGGTGTGCATGATCATATTATGTGTATGTCATCATACACTATATTTGTATCTACTGTACAGTAAAGCTGTTATCCTGTATTTAAAGGAAGTGTCTGCTGTATACGTGTCAGTCTAGGGGGTATGCACACTTGCCAGAACCTGCCTGTTGACTCGCTTTGTTCTTATGGGCACAACATTTATATACCTTTAAATGAATGTGTTAAGACACCTCTTAAAACCACTACTTCCGCTCAGACAGGTAATGCTTTAGATGCAACCGACGCTCGAGCTGTAGCATTTAATGAACAAACAGCAGGGACCTGGACGTGGACGCACCAGCGTTCTGGACTCTGTGTCTTTAATCTCATCACCTTGTTTGACCGTTGGCAAAAATATAGCTTAATAGGCCAATCCATCGAGCCATCTGTGGGTGAAGAGGCTTTGTTGAGTCCGACATGAGTTTTAATTATCTGGGAAATCTCACAAACACAACTTCATGTTGAATGAACGTGCGGCAGTGGAGCGAGAGCCAGAATAAGTTCTGTGGAACTGCCACAATCGTCCCTATAAAACACATCAAACAAAAAGCAGTTCTGCGGTACATGCTTAAAGCACCCTGACAGCAAAACTGCGGTCATGTTGGTAATAGAGCTCACTCATTTAAGAGTCTAACACCTTATTAAAAGATGCAAACATCCGAGACCACTAAAACAGCCAAACAGTCTGGCTACGTTCTTGTGTGTATAATGTGTGTTTTCAAAACAAACAAAACCATTAAGGGGTACAAATATAATCTCTTTACATTTGACTTTAATTAATTCTTTAAAAATATGTGACTCAACTGGTAGAGTCAAGATCATGGGTTTCATTCCCAAACAACACGAAATGTTGAAAAAAAATATACTGTAATGTATACACGTTTTTTACATAGATTTGTCTGCCAAATGCATGATTTAATGTTCAAAATTATTTTAATTATTTAACGTGATAAAATTATTTTGTATTTTTTCTGCCCCCCAGCAACTGCGTCTTTACTCTTTTTTTTACAGTGTAGATACATTATTTGATGTAAAATATTGTCTCCTGACTGATCAAACATGATCTAAATGTATCTATTTTAAGTGGTATTTTAAAGTGCCAATGATGTACACAGAAAGAGCAACAGTGAAGCCCCACCCCTAAACTTGAAAGCAGATACAAATTAGACACCTTGTAAAAAAGGTATGAATCGCCATGACATTGTGTTGAAATGTGACACACAGCTACAATGGACAAATAACACTTTGATTTGCAATGTTGTAGCCATTTTGGCAATGGTAGCAAATAGAATTTAATGTGGCTTTTAATGTGGGTGTGGTGTAGGCCTACTTGGTAATGGTATGATAGGCATGATTGACTGGATTACCTAATGCACTCTTTCCCGTATTTCCATTGGCTGAGGCCCGACCTATTTGAGAGTGTTTTGTTATTGAACAATGACCTCATTCAAAAATGGCTGCCAAAATACCTTTTTGGAAAATATCTTAATTACAGAGAGAGATCAACTTGGCTAAGCGCTCATCTTAGAGCACGTCCCGCTGCAGTCTCGCAGAGAAACGCTCCGCGCAAGAGTGTACTGACATCTGCTGAATTACTTTGTACAATTACAATAACTTCAATTTGGCAGCCCGCTCCAACAGTTTGAAGCCGCTGACTAAATTCTGTCGATTCAGCCCTCATAAAAATCCCAACACACTTCTCACTGCTCCATCACGTTGCAGACAGAACTCACCAAGTTGTCGTTGGTGTTAAACAACATTGGTGCTTTGCACGATCTCAGTGTTTACAGAGAATCAAAGTTGGCCAACCTCTTTTCCCAGGACACGAAAAAAATCACGGCACTTTCCTTCCATGAAAACAGTCTGTACAAACAAAACAATCTGGAGAGGATAACGACTGTAGCCCACCATGCTGCGGACCATCTCTGAGACACTTGCAGAACCAGGTAGTCCTTAGAGAACTGATTTGTTTAATGTCTTGTTTTCTTTTTTCATACCCCTGTCTTTCTAGTAAAAACACACATAATGAACAACCCACACTATGATACTCATCCACCAAACATATTTACTCTTGGTGCTAATAGCACAAAGAGACGGTCTAAAAAGAGCCATGGAATAAGGGGAAGAATTTTCAATGTTTAGTTTCTGTTTGTTTGCAAATGGCTTCATCAGTCAGCGTACGAAGAAGGAGCCATTAGTCAGCTTCACACACATGGCCCTGGTTCCGAGTGATCGCCATAAATTCTGTGAAGAGTCTATTTAAAAAAACACCTCGAAGCTCTTCTGTCAATAAGCAGGAGAGGGAAGAAAGAAACAGAGAGCCAAATTATTTTTTAACTTGTTGAAGTGAAACCATTAGGGACTAATCCACAGAAACATTATCACAATGTTAATTTTGCTCCGAAACACATAACACTTCCTATATAATAAATAATGATTTTATCCAAATTCCTAATCTTTTTGTATTAAATAAAATGTAATCTAATAATAATTTAATTAAATACTGTAATGCATATAGTGCTATTTATGTCTTCTTGGGTGTCGGAGAAAAACTAATTAAACAGCACAAATTATTTCAAATTTAATTTAATGCATTCATATTTTATAGAGATTCTACAGACCACTTCAGATGGCGTAAACAATGCTGGTTTAACGCTGGTCCAGAAGAACTTCCTGTTAGACTACACAAACGTTTGTACGAAAATTCAACCAACAGAATATCAACCATTTGAAAAGTTTAACAAATATCTTTACTATGTAGGATTTAAATTACAAAAAACAATAAATACATTTTAAAAAATGAATCCGGAAGTTCTTCTGGACCAGTGTTCACATCTTGCAAAGTGGTCAATAAGTAAAAAACGAAATAAAACGATAGTTAGCATTCACTGCGCCATTTAGACTGGTTTCTTTAAACAATCCATGAATAAATGACAAAAACTGAGAATTAGAAAATGTTATTCATTTACGGGTCACTACCTGCCTCATGTCCAACACGTCCCTCCCACCCAAAGAGTGAGTGAGGACCACTAGCGTCACATCTCACACTGACACACGCAACGTGCGAGACGACTGACGGAACTTTATTGGCTTTTTTCAAATCTGTGTGTATGATGAGTAAGTGAGTACAATCACCTCACACGCTACAAGAAAGTGTGCAGAACGGAAACAAATCACTAAATGACAATCACTCCATGATTCAACACGTTGCCCCCGCAATGATAATAGTTAAGCTATTATAGGCTACATCTGTCTACATAAAACTGATACTGCTAGATTACATTATACAAATATGTATACTTTAATAACGACATATTGTCCGAAATTTCATAGAATTGTGTAATTTACTAAATTTTTCCGTTGCTAAAAAATGTAGGTGCACTTTGTACAGTTTGCTGGGATTGAATCTGACCTGAACATTTCCCAATCCTGTTCCCCTTCCCCAATTTTCTATTACAGTATGACCGTACTGTCAAATAAAACACTTTCATTGTTTTTATGAAGCAACATTATTACATGTATCATAATCCCTTTCATTATTTTTAATAACTTGAAAAACTAAAAACATTGGTGCACGAATATTGAATGTAAACGCATAGATATACATTAAGCCGCACTTTATAGTTTCAAGCGTGGCTCAACCAATCAGAATCAACAGTCTGAATGGTCTCTTAGTCTTCATCATCTTGAGAGAACTCTTGAGAGAAAGGAAAGCCTATTAGTGCAACGCAACATGCGAGAACTCTGAATCATGCTGTGAACACTAAAGATGCCTGCCACTCAACCCCACTCTAAATGGCTCTGACAAAAGGGCCTGTTTACGCAGGCCTGGGATGAGAAAACGATAACCTGGAGAGCTGGAGGCCAGGGCGACACAGACTAAACAAAGCCACTCGATTTGGGGGCATTCAACTCAAAAAGGTCTTTTCCTTCCCTGAAGATGATCATTGAGACTTGAAAAAGGAACACCTTGGTCGTCGGAAAAGAGAAAAACCCTGAGGCCCGGATGCACGTCGCTCTGAATATTCCCTACTGAGTGCATATGAATGTGTTAAGAGCTGGGGAAACAGGATTTAACCCACTTGTTGTAAAACCCACAAAGTTCTCTTTAGACGTTTAAGCCAGTATGTTTAGAGCATGAGAAACAGTTCAATTGAAAACGAGAGCATCCCAAGCAAACTTGTGACTGGTTCGCTCTAAAATGACAATTTCCTCTTTAAAAAGATTTAAAAATGTGCCCATGACTTGTGTGTGGTATACAGTATATACAGCCACGGACGAAATAAGAGACCATTACACATTTTTATTTATTCAGCATCTCTGGATGTATTGTGGTCATTCCAGTCCAGTGTCTTAAACCTCAGGAGCAACATAAAGTCGTCCAACAGCAATGTGAAAGACTGCAATCATGAAAAGACACATAAAAACTAAAGGTTATATCAGAAATAAATGTATACAAATATTACTGTTGTGTTACTTAAAACTGGATATGAGCTTGCTTTCTTTGCGGTATTTGAGGTCGGAAAAATTGCATCTTTTCTAATTGTTTTTACCTGTTTCTCCCAGTATTCATATTTAAATTGTATTTAAGGTTAATTTTACCTAAACACATATCAATAAATAGTAAATTCAGAAAAACTGAAAATAATTTCTTCATTTTGTCCAAGGCTGTGTATATAGTCATTTCAAGATACGCATGTATTCAATACAATACTGAAGCATATAAGAAAAACATCTGTCTGTAATATCATCTGTGGTTGTTAAAGTGATTTTTTTCTCTCGGACAAAAAAATGAACATTATATGTGCCGCAGAGAAAAGGCGATTCTAATTACAGGTAATTCTACACTAAAGTGAATGGCGATCAACAAAAAACCAACAGGATAAATGAGCAAACGCTCAGTTCAAGAACAATCATTTCTGGTACTTAGTTGCGGCACATGCTAAGGGAGCCTGTTTATGTTGTCTAAGGGTACATAAAGCATAAAATCAAACACAAGGTGGCTGAAGGAAAAGGCTTTGTCGAGAATCTGCTCTTACCCTAGCAAAGACTTCATTAGACATATGTTTGGATTTGATGATTTCGACTGGGCGATAAAGATACACACACCGTCCTGTGGCCTAGTTACAGTTAGCACAACAAAACAGAAGACGGAGACGATACTCACGTCAATAGCACGCTCACTCTGAAACGCGGCCTCCAAAGGTGTAGCTGACTGATATGTTGCTTTTTTATCAAATAATTGGCCTGCAGGGTACAATGTCAGAACATCCTTTATTGCACAATAGCAGCCTTCATCCTCCTTGTATTGCTTGCACTGTGCCTGAATTACACGCGGTCATAACATCTTAAATTTTCTGCAAAACAGACAATTGCCAGGATGTATAATATTACCAGAACTATTGTGGAAAGGAAACTCAACTTTCCTTTGAGTGAAAGCACCTGGAAGTACACATGCTCGGTCCCAGAAAGCGCATGTTCCGACCAGCCTTTGCAAAACACGAAGAAGCTCACATTAAACAAAGCGCAAATAGTTTAAGACACTAAATATTTAAAAATGTACACATTATATTTCAACAGCCCCTTGGCTCTCAGAGAAATATTATCATACCTCAGCCTTTCTGCGTGTCAGTAACAAAGCAAACTTTTTGTCGTGAGTAATACACTGTGAACTTTAACAGCTGCTTTCAAGCACCGAGTGATTGAATACACTTACTCGAATCTGGAGAGATCAACGAAACACACAGTTCTTTGGGTGCATGTCTCAATTGTGTCTGGGTGGCCGGTCGCACACATTGCCGTACGGACGTTGAGTTTAGATCAAGTTCAATCATTCAGGGTCCTCGCTAGGAATGTCAAATCCATTGGGAGAGAGACAAGTGACCCAGAAAAAGCTTTTGTAAGTTTGATCTATTGAAAAACAGAGAATATTTCTAAAGGAGGGATTAGAGCTCTAAATGCAATAGTCTTAGACGGCAGGTAAATGATATCACCATTTAACAACAGCACTACCTCTCTCTTAAACACGGCCTCTTGTGGAATAGAAGTACACATTTCAACATTCCACAACCCCTTCTGTGTGAGGACAGAAACACTCCATGAGTCAGCAGAAGACCATCATCATCATCACAAAGGACGGGATGTGAAACAATGTGTCACGAGACAAACCGCCTCCCCTACAGTCAGCTCGACTCCTGCTGCCCAACCCCTCTGCACCTAAAATTATTATAAGGAACACTTAAACCTCGATCAATGTGTAAATGTTGAGTTTGAAACATTTACATGGATCGGAATTGCTCGCTGTTTTAACAGTGATTGGATATTTTACCTTTGTGAGGCAGGAATGGAGAACCGAATCAACCTAGACAGGTGTGAACCAAGATAACCCATTAAAACACACGTCAAAAACTCCCAAAGAACACAAAAGCGTTGAAAAGTAAAACACTTTTTGAGAGTCTTTTTTGAGCATTTAGCAAGCTGTAATGCTGTGGGTACTGCTGGTAGGCCTATTCCGTTAAGCAATTTTCTTTCTTGCTTTTTAAAAATAATGAGTAAATTGTCAGTCATTATCAAATCACTATCCATCATACCTGATTTTATAATGACTGTACTATTTGTGGAAAGAGTACTTAAATTCACTAAAGTGATCCAACTAATGGCATGCTGAGCAAACCCAAACAAACACAACTGAGAACCGGATGAATAAAAATCACAATGGAAAGCCAGATCTCACTGCAAAATGAATAAATCTCAGAAAAGCCTGAATGAATCGTACATTTGTCAATAGAGATATCGATTCACACTTTGCTCAGTAACATCTGTGCTGACAATACATGTATCAACACTGCTTCTATAGTATTACTTCTAGAAATCTCATAATATGTATTACATGTACAGTAAATGTATCTGTTCTATTCAGGTTCTGTTTTCAATTGACCCTTCGCGTGGAGTTCGACGGACGGATGACCTGACCCCTGTTGCTAATCGGTGAATCAAACCACTGAGTTTCACTGGCTGTGTATTATGCGGTTCTAAAAAGTTATTTGCGATTGTTGCTGGCCATCACAGTGTACCAACATGATCGCAGCTAAAAGTCACGTCACTGTGGAATCTTAGTCATCATAATGCACAACAATAAAGACTTCTTAAAACAGACTTATACAAGAAGACTTGTTCTGAGTTTTACCCCATAGACTGACTGTCATATGACAGTGCTGAAGGACTGCATCTCCTCAACACTGCCAGAATTTTATCGGAGGTCAAATTTGATCTTTATGGTCGTAATCATAGTTTCACCCCTTGCCTAAATGTGTCAGAATCCAATGGCGCTATCCAGACATTATGGCGTTACAGCAAGCACAGTACGTTAGGCCAGAGCTTCAATCTTTATTTTGTTTACTTTACGAGTCACTTGCACATCCTCAATATATACTTCAAATGCATATTGCAGACTTTCTTATTGCTTTTGGCTGAAAGTACATATCTGTTTTTTCCCAGAAATGATTATTTCACGATGAATATTCCTTAGTGCAGTGGGAGTGTTTGGGCTGATGTTGGACATAGCAAAAGGGAGCAGGGTTTTGCGAAGTAACATTAACGGTAAGACTGCAATCTCTTCACCAAAACAAACTCAGAGGTTTAATGTGAATGTTGACATTCAATTCAAATCCGGTGTGATGTTCTTCTTCTGCAGCATTTAAAGGGATAGTTCACACAAAAATTTAAATTCTGTCATCGTCAAGTGGTTCTGAATCCGTATAAACGTCTTTGTTCTGTTGAACACAAAAAAAGATATTTGGAAGAATGTTAGCAACTGACAGTTCTGGGACATCACCAAAAAAGATATTTAGAAAAATGTAGGAAAGCAAACCGTTCTGGGCTGCCTTTGAATAGCATTTTCATTTTTCCTACAATGGTAGTCAACAATGTCCTAGAATTGTCAGTTACTAACATTCTTCCAAACTTCATTATCTGTGTTGAAACGAACAAAGAAATGTATATAGGTTTGGAACATCTTGTTGGTGAGTAAATAATGACAGAATTCTCTCCCTTTAAATGGAAACAAGTTTTGTGTTCCATCAACCCAACTCATTGGATTAAAAATCATTTAAGCTTCTCCAAAACACAAATTTAAAAACTAATATATTAAAGTCATCAGTCAAGGAGGACTGCTTTCAAACAGTTATTTTTATAATTACCCCGGCAGATGTAAGAATCATCTCCAACATGAGATTTCCAGATGTTCATGCATGAATTGAAAAATAGACCTCAATGTTTGGGTTCATCAACTTGGAAGAGTTTTAGTGGGACTTCCAAATGTTTGCTCTAAATAACATCTCTCCTCTGATGTGTGGATGTGTTTGTGTAAGGCATTATACAGGGATTCAGGTGTGGGCCCCCAGGCATCTATTTATCTCGCTAAAGAACTCGTCGCATTCAACCATGTAATCAGGCATGCGCCCAGAGCCAGGCTTACTGATACTGACTGTTTACCGGCATCTGCTTTGGATACCTGGCATTGACGTAACCGCACAAGGTCTTGGAGAGGTGGGGCAGCGTGGGCTGACATCGTAGCCTGTCAACCAATAGTCTGTTAGAGAGAAACAAAATGATAATGAAATCCTTGACTTGATAGATTAGTGGTATTTACAGGAGAAAGGGTTTTAAGATACAATTACTTGAAAAGGGATGCGGTTAAATCATTTGAGAGTGCTGATGGCCTGAAGGAACAGACCATGTATTTCCACTGCTTAACGGATGGATTTCCCTTTAGGCCGCTTACAGTGTGTTAGTGTACTGGAGATAATAGATGGAGTGATATACAAAGGTTACAAACCATAATGGGTTTCACAGACATTTAATCCATCTGTTTAACACAAATTAGTGTTCATTTGCAGGTGTTGATTTTTCAAGACAGATCTATTTAGATCCGGCTAATGGGTGGGATTAAATCAAAAGATGTGTCTGCACATTATCACACACTGTCATTTGAACTGCTTTAGCTGTTGTAAAAACTGGTCTTGCTGACGTTATAAAGGAGCCACTTTTGTATGACACCTGAAACACAACCTGGTTTGCTTGATAATATCTTCAATATTCATGGTCAAGGTCGACTGGATAAAAATGTCTAAAACATTTTGATCCAGTAGTTTACTTTAAGGTTGAATTTCAGACCTTAGTTTACAGTCTTGCGTTCATAAAAACATTTAACACAAGGTCTACTTAGTTCCACCGAATTGAAGATTAATTAAATTGAGAATAACAAGCAGAGTGAGCATGATGTTTTAAATCTATTTTTACATTGAATGTGTCCCACACACCTGGTCACAACATTCCAGGTGTGTGATTCATTTGGTTAATAAACTGAAAAATGCAATGAAATAAAGCACTACAAACATTTAATATCGTTAAACATGACAGCTTCAAAAAAATGTGAAAAATGCCCCTGATATTTAAAACAAGGGGGCAAAATAATGATTTTGTATTTAACTTAATTTTTTATCAGCTACCTTAGATTTCATATGCCGTTATGTTAGATATAATAGGTCTAGATATGGGTTTAATGTAATTTATTATACTTTTAATACTAAGAGGTTATTGTTGGGGAAAAAACTGTGAAAATAGTGTGGTCAAAACAACAACAACAAAAGCCTTTCCGAAAATTACGTTTAATAATGCAATATTTGCATATACACTCTTAAAATGGATGTGTTCGTTTTATTCGTTAACTGAACACAAAATGTCTTGTTTTTAACACAACTGTTTTCAGAGTGTATGATCATCTGCCATTTGTTCCCATATAATTCTTCCTTTCTACTTCTTAAACTGGAATAAACGCCAAACTGAACAAATGACATGCCCACTTTTCATTCAGTCAGCAGATCCTGCTGTTGTAAACACGATGTCACACCATTATTAACTGACAGTTTGTTAAGAAACAAGTTGACCCAGTTCATTCATGAACACAACCAAGAACATTCACACCACTACAATACATAGTTTAAACTGACCAGCTGAAAAGTTAAGTATATATGACTACAGTATACATAAAAAATAGGCATAAGAAATTCTTCCGATATATCAATATTTGTCCAAATTTGTCCAATATGTTGTCTCATTGTAAAGTTGCATTGCATCTCAAATAAAAATATCGAAACAACTTGGGAAAAACAACAGAATAAAAAAGGCCTAGATCTGTTGATGACATTCTTATTTTACCCATAGCAGTGAAGACGGTGATCAGATAATGCATAACACTTAACTATTCAAATAATTTATATATATCATTTATCAATCAAAATTATTCTTACTATTGCTAAAGCAGTTAATTATATTCATTTCTAATGAATATAATTTCGTCACCTGAACCTACGACACGCCTGCGTCATTTGCCGGAACGCCATACACTTGTGCACGCCCAGCCGAGGGATAAGGGAAGTTAGACATTAGTTTATAAAGTTTATAAAGAAATATGGATATTTCTTTCAAACAAAACGAATTGCTTCAGCAGACCTTTATTAACCCCATGGAGCCATGTCAAGGAGTTCTTTGATCAATGGATGCCGTTTATAAAGCTTTAAAATGTCATCCATAATTCACTCCCATTCTAAAGCTTGGAAGAAAAAGGATAAATGGTTTATAACTGACTGTATTCGTCTGAAAGAAGAAAGTCATAAACACCTAGGATGCATCGAGGGTGAGTTAAACATGATGTAATTTAGTTTTGCCTCCGGTATATCCATTTAACTTTAGGCCAGAGCTTCAATCTCCAACTCTGTCTTACTGTCGTGATCATTCATTTACTGATATTAGCAAAACAGTTTTGATGTCGGTACAGTATGTAGATAACTTATTTATAAATGTGTAAATTATAGGAACAAAAGCATATTGTTTGTCAAACTGTTGTATGAATGCTTTCTGGCTTGAGACATGTTGGTCATGTGACTATAAGAATGTTTATCTGGGTTGCTCTGGAAGAACATCTATTATTTGTTTATTAAATAAAAAATATGCCAGAAAAGTTTGAAGGTAAAGTAGGCTTGGTACATGATTTTCAGGGGAAAAAAGAGAACTAATGATTACCTTGTTTTCTGCAGGCAATGTCTTCAAATAATAGCAGTTGTCTACTTTTTGTCTTAGATCGGGCAAATAAAAAATGTACATATCGGTGCATCTCTAATTTAATTTAATTAATATTTTGTTGAATATGAATTATATAAAATTAATTTAAAACTAGTCATAATTTATTGATTTATTGTGGAGGTCTACTGGAATTTAAGTATGGGCCACATAACATTTGTTTATGTTGTTGCTATCCATAGCGGCACAGCCGGCATCCAATTGATCATAAACATTACATGATTGATCATCTGTTTCAAACTTCCTTCTATCCCTGAACAAATAATACAAAAGTATACCAGAATGTCTTAAAGGTCAAATCGGGCTCGAGACAGCGTCTGACTTCCCACGAGAAGTCTAGCCATCCAGACAAGTCCAGACATATCTCCTGGGCAATGCCACTCCAGAACACTGTGGCGTAATTCTGAGAGTGAAGTGCTCTGATCAAAACGTCAGTCCTTCTCAATGTTTACTCGCTGACATGAGCGGGAACTTAAAGAGTAACTGAGAGGATGACAGACTGCCTTGCTTGGACAACACTTGAGAAAGAGGCCAAGCCATTACCAGGGTGTATTACATTGGTCTTGTACCGATGACAACTTCAAGAGGTCGGGGGTGTTGAGGGGGAAGGATTTGCCTTCCTGTTTAGTTTCAGTGGATCAAACTTGTCTGTAATCATTATACAAAGCCATTAAAAAACTAAATTCTAAGAAAATAGGATATAAGAAATTCAGAGAAAAACAAAGCTCCGAGCAAACAACAACTATTTAAAAGATATTCTCATCTATATATTCTTAAAACACTTAGCTAAAAGGTTAGTGCAAAAGGTTAGAATTTCAATATTGATCAAAATCACTTGAGTACAATAGAGATTAATGTTTGTGCATTGGAATCCTTCATTACAGTTTCGTGTTAGCATTTCTGTCAAGCTGTCATATGTTAAAGGCATACTCGTAGGAGATTCTTAAAATAATGTGTTATATTTGATTTTATAAAAAGGTGTGTATACGCCTGAAGAAAACAATCAGAAACACAAGTCAATTGTCAAAATGTAGCAAAACCCTGAGGGTTTCCAAGAATGAACAGGAGTTTTTGAAGCCAAAAGTGTCATTCGAGATTCAAGAGGAAGCCAAGTAGATTTCACAAAAACTGTTATTATCTACGCATCCAAAACAGGCAAATAAATAAATGTCTAAGGTAAATCCTCTATAATTCATTTTATATGGCTCAAAGTCGACTCAAAACATTTAGGCTTTTACTAAATGAGTCCAAACACTTCAAAGACACTGAATATAATGGTTCAAAGTTCTTCACTAGACATGCGTGAACCCATTTAAGTGAAGCAGACACCCTCATAAGCATGTAATTACTTCATCACCTTAACATATAAGACAGAAGTCAGAAAGTTCAAGACGTCTACATAAGCACACTATGGCCATTGGTGAGAAGAAACCAAAACCAGAGGTGACGAAAGTGAATATACGAGAACAGGAGTGGATCATATCGGCCTTTGGTGTCCCTGAGGGCAGAGTGCATTCTGTGTACCCCCAGACTCCCATGGGGCTTATTCAGAGGTAATGCACCAGACAACAAGGACATATGCTTTTTAAATGCCATACTTCCCATACAAGCTCTGTGCACCTTGGCTTAGCATTACCAGCTAGGGTCCATATACTTTTATACTTTCACAGTTGTGTCTCCGACCAAGGAAATTTTGTTTGTTTATATCGAGTATGGTTATTGATTGAAGACTTTGGTCAGGTGCACATCTGTAAAATTGCTGAAATCTCTTCTAAAAATCTTTGAAGAAAGGATTTTTCAATTACTACTTTTTTTGCTCAGGGGAAAATGTGAGAAGCAGAAACAAACCTTCATCGTTAGAGCATTGCTGTCTAGGTGAAAAAACAAAGATATATTTGATGACTCGCACAGTAAAGTTATGCAAAAATAGTACCACAAAAGACAAAAAGATGCATTTGCATATAACCTGACATATCATTGGCTTCTATAAATCAATATGCAAGGATTTAGAAAGCTTAACTGAGTCTTTCACGAGCCACAACTCTTCACACATCTTTACTCTTTCAATTTACCGGAGGAAAGAGAGATGTCCTGTGAAATGAGCCGTTGACAGCAAATACACAGACTGTTTGACTTCATTGAACCACCAAACTCTCACAATACACACATTACCCATCACCGCTCATGAGAAACACATTATGAAAATGAGCGTTAAAGGCATGTGATGTGCCCTTAACAAGAGGTCAATTCAGAGAGGTTTCTAATTCCCTCTGAACAGCAGTTAAGGGTTCTCCATGTCTCCTCTCTCCCGCACGAGAGACGAGAGTATGGACTGCAGTCTTTCATCAAAGCCTAAAACACATTACTCCCCGGCGGAGACAAAGAGGACATGAAGGGTGTAAGGTGACAAAAGAGCCAAAGACAACAAATAAACAGAAGCTAATGCAAGCTTGTTCGAGCCTTTTAAACAGGCCGCTGCTTCCCCTTTATCCAGTTAACTTTGTTGATTTTTCTTGCCACTGATAATCTCCAACCCAGTCATGTCCTCTCACACAAGTTTTGAATTCCATGACAGAACCCTGGTCGAGAGTTTTGTTGAGTTTAGTAGCTTTAGAGGTCGCGTTTACAGAAAATACGTTTTACCAGTGAGAGAAAAATCTGAAGGCAGTCCGTCATTTTAACGGATTACAATGAGGGCAATTTGTAATACCCCTTTATGTCAAGTTGGTAGCATCCAATCATTTCCTTTCATCAGAACGTGATCGTAAGTGACCGGAGGACCGAAGTGATAAACCTTAACTTCAAGTTACTTAAAGTGGAAAAAGTCTCTCTGCGTCTTTTCCGTTCAGTGAGTGACATAAGTAGCACATTCATAACCAAACAGCAGCTCAAAGTCATTGTTAATCACTGGACATATGATTATTAACATTTGTCAGTAATTATTATTTTATGTCTGACAAACAGAAAAATTCAATATGTAAACATAACATCACCTTGCACCATAGTGTATGACAGATTTTTTACGAGCCGTCAAATGACGGTCAATGAAAACGTCTAGCGCAACCTCTGCGCGGCACTAGCAACGCCAAGGTCATGGGTTTAATCCCAGGGATTGCACATACTCAGAAACAAATGTATAGTATAATGCAATGATAAAAGCAAATGTTGAGTGAGCCGGGAACATCGCACTGATGCAGATAGCTGAGATGTGAAATCTGTAGACATACATGTTGGTTTAGTATAAATCACCTGTGCTAATAGTAGGTGGCAGTAAGTGCACTATTTGGTGTAAATCTTCATTTAAAACCATTAAAAATGACGCAGTCACAATGGATACATTTTTATGTTCTCATTAGTAGCCAAATCTTTCAATAAACACACAATGTGCTTGAAAATGTGCAAATTGAGCATGTAGGCTGTCAATCATGGAAGTGGGTGGTTACACTGAAGTCTAATACACACAAAAACTAACAGATTATGCGAGAGAATAAGAAACATCATAAAAACGATAATAAATTACTCAATTCTATATTTTTGGGGGGCAAAAACACTTAGCAATACTAGAATTAGTATTTATGACCCCTTTAAGATCACACGAAGATCTACTTCAGGCAACAAACCGAAGTTAACAGCATGAACTGCATCATCACATACAATATGAATAAGTAGGACATTTAGTAAAGGAGCCATGTAATAATATAACTCCTATGAATTACATTAATTTATATGCATGACCATTACTTTGGCAGACTTTGGCAGTGGCTGTTTTGAAGGGGTCAAATAGAACCAAATTTGCACTGATGCACTGATGGGAATAAAACATAACTACAACTGAAGACAAAGTGGAGCAAAGCTTTCTACAGGCAAGCACCATAAACTTTGAACCATATGCGCCTATACATAGAATTGTGTACTTTGAGTTTTTGTCCAACACTGTGTCCTCAACCAGACATGGTGAGATTTTAGAGGAGCAAGTTGTCTGTTTACACTGAACAAAATCACAAAACACACCCAATCAGAACAGGTTTTCACAGTTCTTTTTTCTCATGAGTTCCGAGATGCCACACCAGACGGTCTGCTTTTCATAGATTTCTTAGCGGAACTTCAGTGAATTTAGATATAATTTCTAATTCAATTCGTCCATCTCATGCATGTTTGGTGAATACTTCCATCGAATGAAATCTCTGGGCGGAGCAGAAATACAAAAGGTTTCTAAAAAAAGCCATTGTGGATGGTTAGAAGAAAAACTTTTTCACATGGATAAGATACCTTTTATCACATGTGGTTCAATTACGGCACATCTGGTTAGGACACAGTGTTACAGTTTCTTTTCGTAGTGTCTGCAGGTAGCAGTGTCAATAGACTGCTTTGCAAGACATCCTGTTTCAGTTTCTGAACACCACACAAATGCGAGAACAAAATACAGAACAATCAAAACCGAATCAAAATGTTAAACAAACATGTTTAGGACTTAATATACTGTATGTGAAATTTGAAGGATTTGGACTGGTCTTGTTTACGTCCAGCAAAATGATGTAAACAACAGCAATGGAACACATGCCAAACGCCAAAAGGTAAAAAGTTGACCTGATTAGCCCCAACACAAAATGTATCTTATTCCACTGACAGCCATTCAAAATGATCTGTGTGTTGGTTAAAGCGATTAAATTAAACATGATGTTATGCATCTGAACTGCACACCAAAAACCACCAAAAATATTTGTATATATGTATATTCCTGCTAATCCTGCTGGATTGCTACTTAGTAACATTGACATCTTATTAAAGAGCAATTAAATAAATGGTAAATGTAAGTAATATCAAGGTGTGGGTTCCAAAATTAACACATAAAAAACGATTCTCTAGCGTTTTAATACAAATATCCCACTACCCATCATTGTCTTTTCAAATCTCTTAACCTAAGTGATCACTAAAATATACCCCCTCCCCTTAACAACATGTGTACCGTGTTTGTAAATTCCTGTGAGCAGGGATTCAGGGAAACAAATGTTTATTTATTTCAGAGACCTGCACAGTCCCACACATGGTGAACAGCAACAAAACATAGGTGGGTTCTTGAAAGCGGTGGAGGAAATAGTGATCCATCATGAGCAAATACAGTACCACCCTCCTACAGTGCAGCAGCTGCCATTACCTTTGTTTGTATAACAAGCTTGGGCCAGTTCATGATGTGCATACAGCTGAAATTTTAATAAACTTTAACCCATGGCTTGGTAAATAATTAGCTCAATCCGAGTGAACGACTCCTATTTCTGAAATAGTGAATACATTATAATTAAATAAATAAAAATATTAAACAAGATTATTAAATTATTATGCAAAATTATTATTGGAATTACCTTAAATATTTTATTGATCAGTTGAAATTTACCAACTAATTTGATTCTATTTGCACTCTAATGTGGAGTAAGCATAATGTAATCTTAATGTGGATTACTCTGTTTTGATTTGTTACAACAAACAAACGCGTTACCAACCAGGGTCTCATGTTTGTTTGTTTTGTTTTGTTTCTGGTGAAAACTCACCACACCTTTTTGTAGTTTTATGAATGGGTCCTATTGAATCTACAAATCGTTCAGTGTAAGCAAGGCAACTGTTCATAAAGCACAAAATCCATGCAGTCAGTTTGGGCATTTTCCAGAAATCATATTGTTTATACTACAAGCCTGCGTTTTGTGAAGTGATTACCTTCTCCATCCCACACATCGCATACCTATTTCCACCTGGAAGCCCTTCAAATATGTGACAGTCTGAATATCACAGCACCTCTATATCCTCTGAATGACAGTGTAATTCCTCCTGCCCTGCGGCCATGTCTACAAAACTCAGACAGTTTACATGTTCATGTAGCTACACCTACAAAAAAGGGCTTTGCCAAGAATTTGGGCATTCATTACACTTTCACACTCGCAGTTAACCCTTTTAAATCCCCCTAATGCTTCTAAATTCAACCCCAGCCCTCCTCAACAATCCATGATAGTAAAATTCTTGCTAATAGTGTCGGAAATAGCAACAACGTGACAAATTGTCTGTCCGTGACGGAATCAGATCAAACTGGACAGTTATGAGGAGTGAGATTTGAAACCATGATATCAATGAGATTTCACAGATATGAAAACCAAGCTTTTAAACGTATTAACTTTAGAAAAAAGTTAAATTCCCTTGGAATTCAAATTAAAAAACATATTCTGCTGTTGGCTATAACGTTAATAACAAGTTTTGGTATCATACCTTGGCAGACAGGTTGGTAATACTATTGGCACACCAGCGATACGCAATGGGCTTATTGTGCATAAGCCACACTAGGGCAAGTGAGACTTACGCAGGTGCTACAGTAAGTCCCAGAACAAGCCAACTTCAAGTGACGGACGTAATCTCATACATGAAAGTACCTCGACTTTACCAACAAATCTGGGTCGTGTTGTTAAAACCTTTCATGAATGTCCTCTCACAAGTGCTGAATGTAGGTGAGCTGGCAACTGGTTGCCGTGCACACTAGTTTGAATTATTTCCCACGTGATGGTTGTGTGAGACAGGAGAGATTTAAGTATGACACAGCTCAAGGGATTCTTAAAACCTCCTGACGTTTCATTAAGCCCTTAAAGACAGAAAGGTTTTCAGAAAGAATTTGATATTCTGTGACTTCTTTACTCAATGAATTTCCTCTCCAAGTTTTGATTGTTTTAAGAGTTGCCTGCACATATCGTAGTAACCGTCACAAAACGTGTTGACTGACAAGTTCACGTAATGTCTATGGAAAAAGTAAAGACAGTCAATGACCTAAACTAAAAAAATGTTTTTACGTAAATTTTACAGAACCTTACCGCTTTATTTTACAACATTTTTCACACATTCTTGAAATACGGTTAAACATTTTAAATTTCAGAAATTGACAGCAATACTAACCAGTTAGGTGTAATATAACAAAAAACATTTTACACATAATTTATATATTTTACTGTAATTTCTGGCACCCCATTTACAGTGATAAATGGGATCATGTTTTTTCTGTATTTTTATAATATCATATTAAATTAAGACTGCATGGAATCTGTTTTTTTATATTCGTCAAACTGCAGAAATGTTTAAAATATAAAGACACAAAGTTGAATGTAAAGTTCCTTTGAATTATACAGCAAAAAATGCTGATCAGCTTAAAGATCTTTACCTTTCTGCTTCTTTAATTTATAAAACTTAATCATCTAAAGAAATGAGCAAACCAATATTAGCTCCCATACTTATTAACTCAAACGGAGGTAGGTCTTTGTAAAGGACGCAGTGTACGCCTAAAGTCTCTGTAGCGGGACATCAGTGGTTCAGGTCTGCTACAGCCTCGCCCCGGGTCACCGGACGTCACCCGATTACCAAGCGGCCCTTGACACAGCAAAGCCAAGCGCTTTCATCTGCGCTGGTGGCTCTTCCCCAAAGCTCTGTTATAGGATTCACGTTTGCAATTAGTGCAGATCAAAGTCAATTAGCTTTTGGCAAGCTGCCCTGATATGTCACATGGAACCTGCATTACCTTGATGATACCTGACAGCATGGCATGATCAATGATGACCAAGCAGGAAACCTGGCAGAGAAACACAAGCTTCAACAATGTGAAAATGAAACGTTCAATAGTGATGAATCACAGACCAATACATTTGTAAACAAGCCAAACCTAAAGATATACTGTAGTGATTACTTATAATTCAGTAAGCACCCTTACATAGTCATTTTAATGATTTCAGCCTGTCAGATTTTTGCTAGAAATGCAACTCAAACCCGTTTTTGGATTCAAGTCTTTACACAGAACATGCAATTACACAAGCACATTAAAACCTGCAAACACGTTGAAGCCTGAAAACATTTTTGTGGTAACAAAATTACATTAAAATTACTTTTGAGTGGGCTGTTTGGTGTCAACATAAATATTTTGGATGTATTCTATGATAATATTTACCCAGGTTTAGCAAATTTATCTTTGTCAATGCCTTTATACTGCATATACCTGAAAGATATGCGAAGAATACAGAAGAATTTATTTTAAGCAAGGCCAAGCAGCAAGTAGAGTAAAGGAGTGTACTTACTAAGCATTTTTTCTCAATAATCTAATTCACTTTATTAAATATAATTAATTATCTTTCAGTTATTTTATTTATAAAAAGTTGTGTGAAAATTGTTTTAAACTGTTAAACTTTATAAACAGTCAAAACTCAAATATCAATGCCTGCTTCATTATATCTCTCTGACAATGGTGTCTCAGGGTGCAATGTACGTTTGTGTGCGCATGAGTATGTGCATGGCAGAATACCAGTTTAAACATTCCAGAGTGACAAACTGCATGTATCCCTGGTTCCCTATAGCGATCAGAAAAAAGTCCCAGCTTTGTTTATGCGAGGCACGCAATTGTTTGGTTACTACTGCGTCTAGACGTAGCTGTCGTGGAACAGGCATGTTCTGGCGGCACACCTCATCTAACAAAGTATTTTGCATCTGGATGACTCGTGGAAAGTGGTACAAACAGAGAATGTAATTATGAATGGCAAATGAGAAAGCACTTCAAGGTGGATCTCAAATTTTTCCTCTTCCTGTGGTACCTGCATTATAAGAGCACCACATCCTGAACTTGAAAGAATTAAAATGGGATGCGGATGGAATATCCTTTCAGCACTTTAATTACTATTGAAAAGAGCCTCTTAAAAAAATCTAGTGAGGTGGAGACCAAGGGCCAGATTCAGGAAACATTTCTTAATCCAAAATATAAGATCATGCTTAAAATAAATAATAGGAAGCTTCAAAATGACATATGCTTTAAGATACATTATTGAGAAATCACTTTTTTCAGGAATACAAAACATTCCACATTTATTTCATAAATTAGGAATTATGAAAAAATGTCATAAAAAGATTTTCTAATTTGTTTTGAGAAACCGCCCCCTGAAATTGAGAAGTTCAAAACAAGTAAAATATTCTAATCCTAATCTGTGATTTTCCTTAGCTCTCCCAACGCCAATGCAGAAACTATTAAGGCAATATTCCACAAACCCCTAAATGTATACAACAAGTTTAAAGTGAGGCACTAAAATTAACTAAAGTTAACCTAAAAAAAAACACTTCTGTGACTAATCATATTAACTATGGCAGCTTCTCATTGTGTGTTTTCCCTCTAAACCTGAATGCTTAAAGTAATTCAATAGATTACAGTGTAAACATTTTCTTTAAAAAATGATAATGGATCAAATATTTTGAGTTATTGAGATTTAGAAGAGTTTTTTGGTTACTATTGTTCAGAAGAGTTGTGGTTGTGCTTAGGTTGGTGTTTACATGAGAATCACGATGTTGCAAGAGCTTTAACTGTGCTAATACTGAGATAATCAGGGTTTAATGTGATTAGAAAAACAGTATTGTGAAATAATACAAAAAATAGTTTTTACATCTTTACTTTTTTAGTTCTGATCAAATTAAGCCATGGGAAAGATGGATATGTTTAAAGTAAGATTAACTCCAATATTCGAGTTGCATTACTCAGTATTTGGTTCAACTTACTTAACCCAGGGGAATTGCAAAACTTAAAACACAAAAAACTTTTTGGAGGATAAAAAGCTGAATGACCCAGCTTCAATTCCCTATTATAATTTGTACTGTATTGACATATTATTCCAAAGTGCCTGAACAATGTATAAAATTCGTGGCACACTTAAAACCACTGAATCACTGATCCAGACGTAGAAACCTCTTAGTCCCTGATGGAGTCATATCCATCTAATCAAACATAACTTCCTAGTCAATCTTAATAACAGCACTTGAAATATTTATCGCCTCGGAACACCTCTACAACCACTTCCGGTAAGATACACAATTTTACAGAAAAAGTAATTGCCATTGATTTGTGACATTGTCCGTCTTCTAAAAGGGGAACAAATCATCATAAGAACAGCTTAGCAAAACAATGAAACCATGAAGAAACACTGGATATGAACAGGTTTGCGTCACTGATCGCAAATAGCCACTTTTCAGAGGACCACACCTGATGATGCATTCAGTAAATGCTGGTTCAGTCAATGCAATCAAATCACAAAAAATTTTGCCCCCGTGTATCGACACTTATCTAAATACCGCAAAGGTTTTTGAAGTACGTTGCTGAAAAGGCACACGAAGACCAAAACATGCAGATGCTACGGAATAAATAATATACAGGAAAGAAAACTATAAAAAATTATGACAATATTCTAAATGTAATAAATAAATGTAACAACTTCATTACATTACATATGTAATGTAATTGTAACAACATATAAAAAGTGCCTTTTGTATAGGATGTCTGCTCGCGTCAGCAGGTTAAAATTCGGCATGGATCTATTTGAATAGGTGTTAACAACCTCTTTGAGCTCCATAATAGGAGACAGATTATCTTCTTACTGTTAAAGAGAATAGGGTTTGACCTGTGACTTCATTTCATGGCACGTGAAGGAAGTCCTTTTTTTGCTTCTAAACAAAACCATCGTATATCTCATTGAGCAAATTGAAATTTAGGTGTGAAAAATGTCTTAAGACACTTTTTCTTTATTCATACGTAAGACAATTATGTCCAGCATCTCATCTGGAAATATATAAAGTTTTAATATATAAAATGTGTCTAATGTAACAAATTTAATGTTTTTAATTAAGAAAATAAAAGAAAGAAAATAGACATGTTAACAACCTGCTAAAGAGTTATTTCCAGCTCACTGGGGATGTTGCAAACATGATATTGCTCTTGTCTAGACCACCTCATTAGATGGGTCAACTAGTTAATATGTAGTCAAGCAGACCCCCATTAAAGCCTAACCTTTTCTCAATTCATGCGGAAAACCAGTGAGTTCCGCCTGGTGTATCCCACTGCCAAATCTGTTCAGGTCAACTGAGAGATTAAGACAAAAATCCTAAACAGGGTCAAAAGATTAAGGATCAAAAGAGGAGAAAGTCCTTGTGTTAAATTGGCAGTAAATGGGGAATGAGATCTGTTTGGTTACTGACATTCTTCCAAATATCTTCCTTTGTGTTCAGCAGAAAAAAAACACATTTATACTGATATATAAGTAAATGATGGCACAATGTTCATTTTTGGGTGAACTCTCCATTTCTAATGATTTATAACAGCCTAATAGATTGTTTACGTGCCTTCCTCATGATCTTGGAAACATTCTAAATCATTATTGACTTCCACAATGTCAAATCTGCTCCACATGTGAAACAGGTGGACCATCAAAAATTGCAATTGAATCATCAGAAGAGAAGATAATGGCAACAAACCTCAAAAAAAAAATCCTCCACTGCAAACAACAAATCGTGCAGGAACACATTGGTGGAGTTTAGTCATAATGACTTAGTCATGGTGACATAATCACCATTTGTTAGAAGGTCTCTAGACAAGTCAAGAAGTTACACTGGGAGCTTTAGGGATTTAAGTATTTACAGAAACACCCTCAGGGGTATTTTACATTGCTTAAGCACATGAGAGCAAAACCACAGGAAGTTGTAAGAAAGAAAAGTGAAAGGGAAGTCTATGAAATTATAGTTAGGGTTACTGTAAAAAGAAAGTAATGCTGTGCAAAGGCCATGGGAATTTGACTGCTCTCTATTTCTACCCTGTAACAGCAGGTATTTACATAAACACCACTTGACATTCTCAAATATGCTAAAGTTACAGCATTGTTTAACTTTCCCATAAAGGTGAAGTGTGTAAATTCAGTAGTTTGAACCGAACAAAATTGCATTCTGTATGTTTGAGTGCCCTGACTGGGACTGGGAACAGCAAAAGTAAAGAAAGTTTTTGCAATTGGGTTTCATGCCATTAGTTTTACCTCCCCTCTGAGCACTCAGCCAACACATTTACAGATGCCGGCAGATGATTTTATCCAAAGAAACTTACAGAGAATTCAAGAAACACATTTTCTCTTGGGCTTTCATTTCAAATGCAGTTTATGAGTTGGAAAAATCCAAATACTTTGGGAAGAAATTTCACTCAATCTCGGTTAAAAAAAAGGAACTGCAGATGTAAACGCATGAAAACGCAGATGTGATGTAATATGAGTATAAGTAGTCAATAGCATGCAATGTCAAAGATGGTTTGATATACAGTATGTTTCCTCTCAGCCTCACTCATAAAGTCACTTGTCTGTGACAAACCGTTTAAAGAGCTCACCAGAGATATACAGTATTTTTCATCGTTACCGTTAATAACAGTAAATATTTTTTCCTGCAAAGAATCAAAAAGAAGACAAAAGCACGCACATCAACATCAAGTGTGTGCTCGACCAAAAAACGAATAAAGAATTGTATATCGTATATGTAGGTCGGCACACCAAAGCTCCCAAAAAATCTAAGTTCATGTGAAAGTCTTTAAATTAATAAATTTTTTATATTTTTGGAGCTTTGGTCTGCCGACTTTATGTACAATTCTTACCGCAAAGAATGCAAAGGTGGGTTGAGATCTGGTGACTCTGGGGGCCATTTTAGTACAGTGAACTCATTGTCATGTTCAAGAAACCAATTTGAAATGATTTGAGCTTTGTGACATGGTGCATTATCTTGCTGGAAGTAGCCATCAGAGGATGGGTACATGGTGGTCATAAAGGGATGGACATGGTCAGAAACAATGCTCAGGTTGGCCGTGGCATTTAAACGATGCCCAATTGGTATTAAGGGGCCTAAAGTGTGCCAAGAAAACAATCCACCACACCATTACACCACCACCAGACTGCATAGTGGTAACAAGGCATGATGGATCCATGTTCTCATTCTGTTCACGCCAAATTACGCCAGAGTCTCAACAGAAATCGAGACTTATCAGACCAGGCAACATTTTTCCAGTCTTCAACTGTCCGATTTTGGTGAGCTCGTGCAGATCGTAGCCTCTTTTTCCTTTTTGTAATGGAGATGAGTGGTACCCGGTGGGGTCTTCTACTGTTGTAGCCCATCCGCCTCAAGGTTGTGCGTGCTGTGGCTTCACAAATGCTTTGCTGCATACCTCGGTTGTAACGAGTGGATATTTCAGTCAAAGTTTCTCTTCTATCAGCTTGAATCAGTCGGCCCATTCTCCTCTGACCTCTAGCATTAACAAGGCATTTTCGCCCACAGGACTGCCGCATACTGGATGTTTTCCCTTTTCACACTATTCTTTGTAAACCCTAGAAATGGTTGTGCATGAAAATCCCAGTAACTGAGCAGATTGTGAAATACTCATAACAATGCCACGCTCAAAATTGCTTAAATCACCTTTCTTTCCCATTCTGACATTCAATTTGGAGTTCACGAGATTGTCTTGACCAGGACCACACCCCTAAATGCATTGAAGCAACTGACATGTGATTGGTTGATTAGATAATTGCATTAATGAGAAATTAAACAGGTGTTCCTAATAATCCTTTAGGTGAGTGTATATTTGAACATCTGTCATATTAAATAATTTGTTAAAAACAAACCAAAACTTTCAGAATTTCTCTTATTCTTCTTCAATTTTGAGGGTGTAGGTACTGTAAAGTTATGACCACGACTCTATCTCAGCCATGATACAGGCCTCATTCAGTAGTAACAGTTGATTGGTATCACTTCACTTTTCATTTCCTAACCAGTGAACCCCAAGTAACACGAACAATGAGAGCCAGAAATAATGCTGGGCTGCACCATCCTTTTAAAAACTTTTCATTTTAGCACAAGCCCCCTGCCCAAAATAGCTGCTTGGTCTGTTGGAGACCTGACAGATGAACGTCTTGCCTTATCATCTACATCCCAAAGTTTAATTCCTCTGGACGCAATGTAATGTCTGTGGTTTAGAGTGCAGGAAAACATGTTCATCATGCGCCAAATCATGTACTTATCCACATCTGATTGACAAATGAAGGGATGTTTCAGACTTGGAATGTAATCCTACCTTCACCAATCAACAATTTCTCAAACAAAAACAAAGACATTTCTGGCCTGAATTTTAAGAGTTACGTTTCCAGATCGCAGAGTTAACACACAATGCTTTTCGTCAGGAAAAGAGAAAACAAATGACCACTCGCCTCGGTTCTTCAGCGAAAATGAACGTCACAGCAGATCTTTATGATTAATTACATGTTTCAGGCAGTGGGTACACAAATTGGAAGAGAATTAGGGTGCATAAACGGAATGGTCATGTTGTGGGGTCTTTGCTGGAATGATTAAATTTGGTATAACAAAAAGTAGACAACACATAAACAGACACATATTTTGGCTGAGAGCTAAAACACAAAAAGATTCCAAAAACTGGTCCTTGAATGCAGCCCGAACGCACAATTGCATGCGTAGCTTTGCTTTGTCGTAATTTCAATCGGTAAGCAACATCAGTTGTACGTTTGGTACACTGAAACCAGATGTAAACCAACTGATTCAGTTCTCACAGAGCATGAAAAGATGCTGAACAACTTCAGCAACTGTTTGTTCTGAATCATATATGCTTTGTACAGTCATCTGCAGGCTTATATAGTGATGTCAAGATACACCTCGAAAACATAAAACACAGAGTGGAAATATGCTTCGAATCCTCAAATACGTTATCCTACACAAGTTGCTCAACTCTACAATTGAGTATTCATGCAAAGACGTTTCATAAAACAAGAAACAGCACATCAGGGTAAAACATTCACAAACCCTGCTTTGTTGAGGTGTTATATCAACATAGGGGTGCACTCTCTCTTCTTGTTTCCTCTTTGGGCCCCGACAGCAGGTTGGGGTCAACACTGAATTCTGTCCCATGAACATTTCCCTCCAGAGAACAAGTCACACACAAGACCCTGGTGAGGCGTTTACAAGTCCAATGAGTCTTTTAAACTTCAATGCGAAAACAAATCACCAACATTAAGCCATAAAATAATACAGGGCTTTGCTAACTAGCCCTTGACAACAAAACTGAATTTGTCCTATTTACAAAACGTCTTAACAGTTGGCCCAAAAACTGAAAAGGACCAATTTGTAAACATCATGCAGTGTGATGTGAATCAACACACCATTGTCCAGAAAAGTTTGTCAATGGCATGCGTCATAGTTTAGTTTTTAGACTATGAATAAGAATCTGGTCAATTGTGACAGATGGCAATGGTACTTGCGAGGAGAAATTAGAGTCAGTTGTGGAGCTGCTCAGTGGGCAGCGATGACCTGGCTGATTATACATCATGACTCAGAGGTTGGAGGATGTTTAGTCTTTGCAGTTGTCTGGGCAGGTGACTGAGCCTTTGGGGTAAACTGAATTAGTCCTAGATCATGTTCTTTTAACCACAATTGTACAGCAACACCTGCCATTCAATAAAGAAAGTGAATCCTATAAGGTCGAATATTTATAGATTTTAATTATTAAAAGTAACCACAGGTATAGAGAGATGTTTGGCTTAATACGTTGTAATATCCTTCCACTACTAGCATTTGTCTTTAGAAACTAATCAAATATTTTAATTTCCTTAGAAAAAACTTAAATGTAAAGCTCATTTTAACTTAGAGAGACCGTCATTTTCACAATGACGTCATCTGGTTGCACGCACAGGCAGCCAAGCTGAACACAGACACACTAATAATTTTTCTGGTTGCCTTTTTTTTTAAGTTGATTCAATCTTTTAATTAAGCTTTTAATAATCTTGCATCCAAATTTCTCAGCCATGCTGTAAAGTAAATGCTGTAAACCATGCTATAAAAACAATACAAAAGACTATGCCATCATTACAGAAAATATTTATTAATAATTGGTGAGAATTGCACACTGAGGACCCATACTATTAAAGTGCCATTACAGCACAACATATTTTTAAAGTGCTGGAGTAACAAAGTGCAAGTGCAACAGTATTAAAGTGCTGTATCAATGAAGACTTCAGAATTCTACAAATAGCAATGTGTTTGAGCAATCCAGTTTCACAACAGCATTCAAGATAGATTACATAAAAACTGAAAAGATTTCCTCTTTTGAAATATGTTGAACTTTTACAAAAATGTCAGCTGGAGGAACAACAGGAACAGCATAGTGCTTGCTTTTATCCGAATGCTTATATGTTTCGAGCTATTGAGACATTAACAGTTTATTTTTGAAGGACTGGACTCTTGCTGAGCACTGGGGGTCAAGACCAATAAACACCTTTTGAATCATTTCAAAGGTGTACTTGAGTTCTTTAGGATAGTTCATGTTCAGGGCATAAATCAAGCCAAAGAGAAGAGCCACAAAACCTAAGGCTATGCCATGACTCCGCTGCAAGACCAAGAATAAGCATGACATGATAGCGGAATCATGACCTAAGCCTCCCCTTAAATGAACACCTCCAGGTGTTCATCAAGGGGTAGACTGACAAGACAAGGCAGACTGGGACAGCGACAAGACAAGGCAAAACATAGTAAACAAGATTAGGGGCAGACAAGAATAAATTACAAAAGGGACCACCGGACACAGGCTGCAGCACCGTCTGGGCTTGCTTCTGTGCCCTCCTCTTTTGCCTCTTCCTTCTCAGTCTCGCCACCCGTCCGGTAGCCGGCAGAAGGAAGGAGACGAAGGGCAGGTCCGGCTCCGGATTGGAGGCCTCCGAAGAGGACCCCCAGGATTCCCGTCTCCCCCGCTTGCCAGTGAGACTGGGCGGTTTTGGAGAGGCTGCAGAGGCTGGAGAGTGGTGCGTGGCGATGCCCACAACACCGATCTGCAGAGGACCACTCTCGGGTATCGCAACCAGCTGAGATGAGTCAAAGGTGTTCAATGAGGTCGCGGACTCCGAACGAGCTGCGGCAGTTAGCCACACGGCGTCGAAGTCCAACGGCCCTCCTCTCCGAGCGAGAGAGTTGCTCTCTGAGACCAGTGTTGAACAGCACTGCCAGCTCCTCCTCCCCGAAGACGCCTTGCTCAGCAATGTCAAGGAACCTCTCCACATACTCATCCACAGTCTCACTTCCCTGGCGAAGGCTGCAGAGGCGATGGACCAGACTTGTGCGTGCATGCATGTCTTTGGCTCGTTCGTTCTGTCACGGTTTGGTTAAAGGGAGAACCCAAGTGCAGGCAGACACAGGGATGAAGGGGTTAACACGGGGACTTTAATATATATACAAACAGAAAACAAACACCCACGATGGGGTAGCAAAACAAGAAAAGGGGATACAAAAAACTGACAAGAACACTAACTACAAAATACCAAGACTAAACAGAACACTCACAAAAACTAGAAAATACTTAAAGGCTTTTCAGGACAATGCATCTATACAGGAAACAACTACAATGACCAAGCACAGGACAATGAACACGAGGATGTTTTAAAGGGGAACAAACACAGGATAATTAACAAGAGCTGGACAGAGCTGTTACCCCCGATCTGGAGATGGATTTGAATTATAAATGTATGTAGCTCAGTGGTTATAGCATGGAGCTAGCAACACGGAGGTCGTGGGTTCGATCCGAGGGGATTCCACATACTTACACAAATGTATAGTATAATGCAATGTAAGTTGCTTTGGATAAAAGCGTCTCCCAAAAACGCAAAGGTAAATTATAAATCATCTTACCAGGCTTTCTTCAAGAAATTGTCAGACTTTTCCTTCAAAAACAAAGGTAGACCTTTGTAAGCTGTAGCTTTTCTATGTGTGCACAATCCACAAATAGGTGGACTCCGCCCATTATCTACTCAAGCCAATTAGGTAATTTAAGTAGACCAATAGGGTACGTTCTAACTTCAGCCAAGCACGTTTTGCTCTGCAGTAAGATTCAGGGAGCAAGCATTGCGCACTGGTCCACAAATGCGTGTAGCGATTTACAAATGCGCAGAAAGCAATCCACAAATGTGCAGAAAGCGCACATAAAATAAATGTGTAAATATTTCTCATTGTATTTATATGTGAATGCCATTTCATTTTGTGGAACGTCTAACATTTATTTATGTTAATACGCTTTTTGTGCATGAGTGGATTTAAAAAAAAAATTTGAAACTCTCTACATTTATTTGTGGATCGTAGTTTATATATTCAGAATAATGCAACAATTCTGACCCCATAGATGACTGACAAATATCTTTAAAATCACATAACTGGCAAGTAAAACTGAAGTGATCTGTCACTGCACCAGTCTGTTTGTGTGCCCTTGTAAAATGTGATTTTAACGCACCTATAGTTTTGTTTAGTGTAGATGCAGTCAGTATAGAGTCAAGGCTGCAGAGAGGATCGCCCTTGATAAAACCTGTAGTGTTTCAGGAGGACCTCTCTGCTACTGCAAGCAAATTTGCAAAGATTACACTGCATTCCAAAACCTATAAAAACAGTAAAAATATGTTAATTAAAAAAAAGGTAACAATGCACACAAAATAGAAAAATAAAATTAACAAGTAGACTTCAGAAATTAAATAATTGGGTGTCTGAAAAATACTGAGACTGTTTCAGTTTTTTATCATTCATTACCATTTGTTACGTCTTAATGCATTTGTATGGGCTTGGTGAATGGTAGGCCTACATGGTGAATTATATGTGGATTAAATAGATTTAAGGCGTTGCGGAGTTGTTTATTCTGCTGTGTGCATTAACTCGTCACTGGATCTTTAATATAAACTATATTTTTTTACCATTAAACTCGCAACCCTATTATGCTTGAACCAGAATACTACGTAGACAAAATAAAGTGAACCTTAATGAACCAAATTGACACGTCTACAACATAGTCCACCCACATTTGATTGTTTTAAATACCAGTCTAACCGTGTATGTTATTTTGATGCACATATTTGAAATGTTATCAGATCGCTAACTCGCTGTCTGAGCTCGTTTTAAAATATAACTAATTGCTTCAGACGTAGTTTTGACTTTAAGAAACATATCATTACACTTTACAATCCATGTGTGCAGTTTACGTTCAATAATAATCCAAAAAGAAAGCTTACCTGAACCAGGTGAAATCCTGTATTTTGATGGCGTGGCTGGTAGAGGAAAGCCCGTGCAAGATGCCGCAATGACAGACCACGCATGCGCAATAACAGGAGGTTTAACCACGAAATCGAAATGTTATGGCTTCTCAACTTATGAACTTACATCAACTTTGAACATTGTTTATGTACTTGCTAAATATGTTTATTTGTCATTTTTACCAGAAAATTAGGGATTGAAGCTTTAGATTGAAACTAAATGTCAGTTGTACAACAGTTCCCTTATATGTGTTCATAGGAAAAAGTGTTTTATGAAATAGGAAAAATGAAATGAAATTACATGCACTAGAAACATTTATCTTTATTGAACATAAATCTTAAATCTCAAAATGAATTCCATAATCTCAAATAACAGTTCACCGATTCATACTTTTAGACCCATTAATGTGTATATAGGGATTGCTTGTGTACTGTAACCACTTAACTAGGACTGTAAAAGGAGACCACCCCCATTTCCAAATGAAGTAAGGCTATATCCTATATATGTTCCATATTATAAGACACAAAGCATTACAGAGACAGGAACTGAGACCAAATAAAAGACCTCTGGCAAAACTCAAAGCCTCTTCAAAGCAAACTCACGTGGCTCTGGAAGTGTTTGCAAACAGCTAAAAGAGGTCAGTCGCTCTCTGTGACTTCCATTGCTAATAATAGTCCAACACATGGCGAACTCCCTAGTAATGTGGTTTGTGCTGATCAGATACAACTGACCATATTTACGAAGTTCAACAAAAGAGGGGTCTGTGTTGTCTAACTCAGATGTCCACCAAGTGAAGGAAATTAACACAGGATGTAATATTTTCCACGGCATGCAAACGTCACACACAATTTCATGAACAGCTCAGCATCATATTACGATCATGTGTAGCCTTCTCTATGGGTCGTACACAACCCTAGACATGCAGACTATGGAAGTAAATGGAAAAGGGGGAGTGTGTTGACGCTGAAGTTTTTTTTTGTAACACACGTTTCAAAAGAAATATCTGCTTGTAAACAGAGTCAAAATGAATATTTTAAATATTTTTTACATGCATCTGTAACATAATACATTGTTTAAATCAAATTGCAAAATTGATGCAAGTCAACAAAACATCACATAACAATACTTACTATGTGAGTGTGTAATAAAAATGCCTATTATCAAGAACTGACAAAAAGGTTGGCAAGAGACTTGAATTTTTTGAGTTTCTCCACCCACCAATTTTCTTCTCACTATACAACCACAATACACGTCTCTTCAGGAGAATCTAGCAGTGAAACATAAGTAAGTGGAGGTGGCTAGCCAAAACATCCCACACTGAAGATCTCTATACTGTTCACAACCAACCGCACTGGAGAAAAGGAGACCACAACACCCAAATGCTCTTCAATTTCTTATTTTTCCATCTGTGAATCACATTTGCAACAGATAGATGACATAGATATGTCAGTTGTATTTTCTTGCATTACACCTTTTGAAACACAAATTTGTAATATGAATCAAACATGTTTAACTATTTGAAGCGTATATATGTTATAAGAACGAAACTGCTGGTATGAAGGTTGTAACTTCGTCCTGACCAGAAAATAGACGTCAAGAGGTTCTCCCAGTCAACATTGGATTAACTTGGTGTAATGTCCTCAGATCAATCTGTGGTCTACATCTGATCAGAGGCTTGGACCTTCCATCTTCACCCACTTGGTCATCATCAGCAATGTGTCCTTAAACATTGTTTCTCACATTTATTACCTTTAACGGTGTTGACATACATCAATCAAAAGCATCATTTTTACATGTTCGTATATCACTTTTAAATCATGGATGGTTTGATTAAAATAATACAAATTTAAGGGGGGGTGGTTTGTGCATAAAACGTATTCCCTTCATAAAATTAAGGTTGAAATTAAGGTAGTCATATGGACTATATTGACAATGTCTTTGCAATCTTTCTGGGCTTTGAAAGTTGCATTTCTTGTCTATAGTGGATCAGAATGCTCTCAGAATTAAGGTTTTACGGTTGTGGACCGACATGAGGGCGAGAAACTTATTTTAAAGTAATAAAAAAGATTATTGTACTTTAACCACCAATGACATTGTAGTCATCTTAGTGACTGATCGATTTAGTTTTATTCATTAGATGGCAGTGCATGTAGTTTAAATGGTCGCTATGTAATACCTCAAAATATAAAACTAAAACAAAACGGTGCAATGGTGTCTCAAATATGCTAATTAGAATATGATGTCATCAGCCAACATTTAGCTGCTTTCCGTTTAAAACAGTTGGCAACACTGGATATCGCAAAAATATCACATGTGGAACACATCAAAACTCACAATCCAAAGACTTGTCACCCTTTGAAGCAATGCATGCATAGTGTGTGTGCATAGATATTTTCCAGTCCTAGATGCATAACTCCAGTACCAGACTGTCACACTTTCATCCGCCTCTAGATTTAATACACGCTTAGAAAACTTCAAGTGTTTAGAAGTCATTCTTCCTGTGTCTCAAACAGAAGAACCGCTACCGGGTTGTCACAGTAAGCGGAAAGAGACTATTTGTCAGCCGGCCCACGTCACAGCATGTTTACATCGACTACTCTGGCTCAGTATAGAGGTGGAGCTATCCACAACATCCTATTCCTTCAACGTCGATGCCCTGGTCAGTCCGAGACTGACCCGTAAACAACGGCTCTTATTGCGTGGTAACAGGACACCCTCCAAAACGCACACTTCCTATCTTTCAGTCCAAACACTTCAGAGAGTGTGTAAATACAGAGGCTCTCAACAACAGAGGATCACATAAAAGATGGTGTTGTGGGCCAAGCACTTCATTTAGAGCTATATTTGGTGTGGAAAGTAACCATACCTCCGGTACAGAGCGGGCAGCTGGTGAATCCTGATGGTTGGCGAGAATGAGGAACGGAAGGGTGCAAAGCTGAGGATGCTGCAGGGCTAGGTGGAGCTCAGTTCGGGACACCTTCATCTCGTCCTCGGATGCAGCGCTGTTGAGGACAAAAACCACACCTTGGGAACCTTGGTAATATCGACTCCAGTACTTCTTGATGGTTTCTGCTCCTACGTATAGGGACATTAAACAAAAAACATGTGACCATCTGGTTCTTGTATATACTGTACATGAGCATTTGTGATGGTATCTCCACATCATATATTTAGTCTCGCAAATTCATCTTGCACAAATTTAAAATACTCATGGGGACTCCCATGGAGGTCTAAAGACAGATCGCATGTAATGCACTGTATTACTCAATGTTATTTTCTCAGAGCAGCAGTCTATGATGTAAAGCACATTATTCCTTTACTACTGATCAAACTGAATTTTATTTTTAATTCAAATGCTTCAAAACTAATTCGTTTTACTTGGGAGTAGACTAGTATGCTTGGCGTCTAGTCATTTAACATAAATCAAATAAAACAAAAAGTAAAGTAAAATAAATCATCAGGCATTACTTCTGTCACAGCGATCATCAGATCACAAGATACATATCTGTTGACAAATCACGATGACGTAAGTTTGTAGAGCTCTTCAAGTCTCAAAGGAAACAAAAGGAAAATCATTTTTTAAGAAATCATTTCAGAACAAGCAGAAAAAGGAGCATTTAGTTGGACTTGCCAGGCTAAACTAGTGCAAAACTACAGCGAACAAATTTCCTCGGGGAGATATCAAATGGCAGTGTGGTCTTTCGATAAATGTTTTCTAACACAGCTAGCTCAGAGTTGCCAGTTTATTTCAAATTCCTCACTTGTTTTACTTGTGCTTGTAATTCAGCGAGAAAATTTGAGTACCATAAATGAAATAGGAAAATGTGTTTACATTATTTGGTCAGGTAACTTTTGTGTCGTCATAAGAAAATGACAAACGTGTTCAGTTCAATGGTGTTACCCTAAACAATCTGCTTAATATTTACTAAATCCCTTTACTGAACACTCCTGTGTAAAGAAAATGAAATGAGTAGAACATGAGAGAGTGAGTGAAAAAGACAGCACAGTAAATAAAAAAAGAGGAAGCGAAGGTTCACAGATATCCCCCTTGCGTGTCATCCACAGCTGCTGTTGCAACAGCTCGTGAGTATCCAGATTCACTAACCATGTTCGGCCTTTTCAGGAAGTATCTGGGCTAGCTCCAAGACTCAAATGTTTAGCTCAAGCGATGCTGGGTTTAAATTCAACATAAGGTTTTAGTTACACATTTGGAATGCATTGAATTGATGAACATATCTTCTATTTGCAGTCATTTTATTTGAATAACTTTTCTAGAATAATTGACACTAATTGGTCAATCGCAGTTTGTGATTGAATACTTTTGTATATTGACTGTTAAACTGTGTAATTCAATGTTTTATCCTGTTTTATATATATTTCTGGCACATAATGTAATGGCATACAAAATACAAGATCATCCGTGAGGGCATATTTTTGTGACAATGACTGTGGTTGTATACATTTTGCCTTAAGTTATCTGTGACTGAGACCTACGCTACAAAGCGAGTCATCCACCAGTGTCTCTTGTCTTCATTTTGCTCAAGCTCACAGGGAAAAGTCCTCCACCATCCAAGTTTTATAGTCCAAACGTGCCATGTAGTGTTTCCCAAAACCTTATCACATCCAAAAATGTTATTTTCCTGTAGGCCTACTTCACAATGAGACAGAACAGAAACATTTTTCTTCTGAACCTGTGCAATTCTAAGAAATTTTTGCTAAGAAAACAAATGCGTGTATCTGGGGCTAAAATCATAATCAGATTAATGGATGTCCAAAACTTTATGAATGACGTGTGTTGTAAAGTCTGAAATGCTTCCTTTGGATTCTGATTATCTGCTGGGAACACGTGACCATCTATCATCATATTGACATCTTCTGCCACCTGTTGGTCAATGGCCTTGTCAGTAGGTAAAAGTTAATTTGCTGGTTACACAATAATAAAAGAATGTCTGAAGAACCACACATACAGCATCGTGAAACTTAAAACGTGTGACTAAAATGAATCTCTGCAAAATAATCCAATAACCAAAAAACTGTTTTCTTTGCTCGCAAAGATGTTGAAACTGTCTTGGCTGCTTTGTCTGTCCACATCTCCAGAGTACAGTGTTTCATTTTAACTCATTAAATGTCCATCAATTCAGCCTGGATCTAATCAGGCAACTTAAGTCTAGAATTGCCTTTCCGTAGCTCAGATCCAGGTCATGGTATCCTGCTCTTACCCATCTAACCTCAAGAAGTAAACCGTTGAAACAACCAAACCTAAAAGATCTTTATATTCTTCTATCTGTAAAAGTCAGTTGGTAGGCTACACTTTAGAAATACAACTTTGCATATTTCCACTTTAAATGTGTTCAATTATATACGAAGTCCAAAATGCAGGTGCAGTTATATTGAGTTAGTATTACTATTATATTAACATGTTATTACCAGTATACAGTAGAGAATATATACAGTAACTTAATTGGATATTTGACACACCAGCACGATTGCAAGTGTGTTGCTTTCATACAGAACTCACTGTTTATATAGAAAGTCGATTATAATGAAGTAGCCTTTCAAGTCTGATCTGGACACTCGGTTCATATTTGTATTCTCTGGCAACGCAAAAAAAGCAATCAAAATATCAGTGGCGTCAAGTAAAGCATCGTTGCGATAGTCTGTATGAAACAGAGCAAAGAGTTGTAGAATTACTCCGTTCCGATTCCATTCCAATTAAATACTTTTAATGTTTCCATGCTACTAAATCATTACCAACATTCGTTTCAGATCTAAGGTCTTGAAAGCGGCATTAAACACACAGACCTCCTTTTAGTGTACTTACCACTTGAATAGCATTTAAGTCTGACTTATGAAGTTGGTACAGATCGTTCAAACCCGACCCAGACCTTAACATAAACATCTGAATGGACCAGGAATATTAAAACAAATACATTTAACTGACTTTGAGGTTCTCGGTATTATCTCCGACATCAGGTTATGAACTGAACTAGGATACCTGTTGCGTTGTATAATTTGGGAATTGCATAAAATATTGCATGATAGTGTAATTGCGTGGTTGGCACCCTATCAATGGGACGAGATGAAATCAATCCATGACTAAAAATCTAAAACTAAGAAGCTATCAAAGCCTTCCAGAGATGGATAAGATTTGAATCTTTAATAAAAATCTATTCCGTTATTATCCCTCCTGCTCATCTAGTTACCACTTTTCATCTGTTTTTCAGCTGGTTAAAAATCCTGTAGCCGTTCCATTAAAAAAGTGATGACATCAGAGATGTTTGATTTGAATACAACATCTTGTGGGAGTCACTCAAGTTTATTTAATAAAATAAGATTCATTGTGAGTATCCCGTATTTAGCTGCTTGAGTTGCATTAATGTGATCACAGGAAAACATGAGAGCAGTGGGTGTCATTGTAAACTACAATCACTCGCATTCAATATTCAAGAATGATGGAGACAAAACCACTGAATAAACAGGCAGAACTCATTTGGTTTGGTTGGGTTTGTCATAGTAAACTTCACTGGGAGGACAATCCAAAAGAAAATGTACAGTGAAGTCCGAATATCACAAACCACATTGACTGAAAACTTGCTAAATTTAAGCATTTAGACCAATCGAATACAAAAAGAGTTTTGTGAGGAAGAAATATTTCAAATGCTGCACCAATGTAAGCAGGTTTATAATGTTCAATGTTAACTTTCGCTAAAGTACTTTTTAATATATTTTTAAATAATACAATAGCCTACATTACACACATCAACCGGTTGATGCCAGCTAAAGTCCATGTTATCATTCAAAAAAAAGGGAGACGAGCTAAATATAAGAGACCCTATTTTTCATCTTATAATGTCTCAAAACATCTTGCTTAGATCCAACAGACAGTACATTATTGGAAAGCTTCTATTTAGTCTGAATAAAAGAACGATCTTTAAGTTTTTATAAGGCACCTATGATGTGTTCCATTACTCTTTATAATGAAGCAAGACCTTATTATTGTCCCTTTCATTTTAGTCTTGGTCTGCTTGAAAGACTAATTTCCGACCACAGATCTTTGTTGGTGTGCATGCTATATTTGCATACCTTCAGAAGAACACAAACATATTATTAATCCGAGTTGAACTTAACTCCGGTCAGTGCGGCAGTCTTTGAAGTGCCCTAACAGAAGCCAGACTCCACAAACTAAACCAAGAGACCTGGTACAACAATAAACATGGATTATGAAAATATTTTACAGTAAGTATGTTCTACGAAAATATGACAGTAGGTATGTCCTATGAACCGAAGAAAACTGTTTGTTTTCATGTTTTTGAAAACAAGTTTTTTTCGTGTTTTTCAAGTTAGTAAGCAGAAATAGTGAGCACAAAACACGTTTCTGTAGTGCACTGTAAAAACAGGGTCCTGTAAATTACTTTTATGGGGGAATTATTACCTTTGTGGGGACTTGCAGAAAGACTACAAACCTACATTATAGTCAAACAATGTGGAAAAAATATTTAACACAGAAGATTAATAAATATACGTATACAAAAACATAAAAATAACATCTATTTATAACAAACAGAGACTTACATGGTACTGCAGCGGCTTTTGTCAAAACTAAATCGCAACGGTGCGCTTCATTGATTTAACCTTGAGTAAATAGAATTATCACTTTACAGCAAAAACCACAGCTTTAAACAGCGGCTCAAGTGCAGAAATACATTAGAAACTTAATTTGCACACAGCTAGTCGGAAGAGAGAGAGTGAGGGAGTCTGTCTGCCCCTGCTCTGTGTTTGAGCTGGCTCTTACCCGCCTGAGTTACATCGACCAATGATAAGTAATTATTTGAGTAACAACTATTTGCACATAAGCCAAGATGTATTCCATATTTATCAATCATGTTTTAAACATTTAACATTTTATTTAAAACACAGATGTAAATACATATTTTGAGTTTTCTGTTGTGTCACGTACCACCGGGGTCTCTTCAAGTACCACTAGTGGAACCACTATTCTAGAAAGTTCATATTTAAGAAGTTTAATGTTGAAAAATATTGACGATAGAGCAACCACATCTCAACAGTCTTATGGATATAGTTTTCTTTGACATATGTGCACAGTATATTCTTGAGGAAACAAAACATTCCTGGACATTATGCTGGGTTGATATGTAGCTTTGGATGAAGACATTTTTTTTGGCTATATTTATTCTGATGATGTCGAAAGTATAACCTTTCCAAACCTACAGCAGATTCGTGGCGAGATTGTCTCGCAAATAATGCAACCTGGCCGTTATCACAGATGCTTGTTATTACTACTCACATATTCAAATGTGAATAATGATTCATCAATTTGACATTAAGAGATTAGGGGGAAAACATTATCTGTGTAGTTTAGTATGTGGCTAAAAATGAAATGGTAAGGAAATGAATAACATTGTCTGACATTCACAGCAAGGGCTATCTTCACACGTAAAGTCACGTCTAATCTTCTTTGACGTCATTGTCACTGAAGAGGGCAAATTCGCAGACACCATTAACAGATGCCTCCTCACTGTGCCAGTCATGCCTCACACCTAACGGACAGACTGCTAACACAAACGGGCATTGCTGGCCTTTGTGTCAAAGGGGTAACAGAAGCGGATTGCCTCTTGCTATCAGGGTGGATTATAACATGGATAAGGGATGCGGTTTGTTAGCCTTAGCAGGACAACGCAGGCTTCGCACCGCAAGCTGTGTGACAAACTGCCGATATGTCACTATGGCAAATGCTCACAGTTCACATTCTGAACTTTCTCGCAGTCAGATTCATCCATCCTGTCGAGGTTTGTGCCACAGTTTATACGGCACCATTTTTTTAACAGGAGGCTTGTTCATTCTACTGCTTCCTTCCAGTCATGTTGGAATTATCATATTCACAAGATGAAGGTGTGAAGGACAACATGATGTTGTCATTTTCATTCATGCCCAAAATTTAAGCAAAAGTTTTGAGTCTGAGAAAGTTAATAAAATCAAATTCGTGGCCATTTTAAAATGATTTTTGATGAATAATAGTGATAAACGTTTCCAGAAAATAGCAATTAAACCAAATATATGTGACAGGTTTATGCATTTTACATTTACAAATATGCAAAAAAGCTAAGTAAACTTTTGACCTTACTGGACACATAGCAATGCTCAGACGTAGTACTGTTGGTTCGCTGAAATTTGAGCATTTTCGTAACTAAACACAGCGTTATCGCTTGGTGTAAAATTACCTCAGCACTATGAGAGGGGAGGCTGACATTTTAGAGGAGGGACGTCATCGCCCCATTTGTATATATCCCCCATTATCCCCCTTATATAATACTTACAAATTTCCTTGAGATTGAGCCGAAACTTTCTTGGATAAAGATGATAAATTATAGCTCCTGGTCTTCCCACACAAGGTACGGATTTAGCAATTGTGTATTTCGCGTGACAGCAAAATGCTAGCTAATAAATGGACAGCAGTCAAGAAGAGAATAGAGATTGTTTCATCTGTATTTACTGTGCTCCTGGAATATACATTATGACACGAGTGCCTGTGAGATGCTGTATTTTTACTACAATGACAGGGTGCGAGAGCCTGGTGCACATCAATTATTGAGTAAAAATATAGTTCTCACCGCTCTTCAAAGAGCAGGGGAGGGCTTGACAGTTGTAAGCTTTGAGGACGCACGGGAGAAGGTGGTAACACATGCATTATTCAATTTAGCAGCGGAAACACACATAGTCATGCTAGTGAGTCAGACTCCTCCAAACTTTCAATTTCTTTTTTCGCTCCTCAAGCATTAAGTTTGGCCTTCAGTAGTAGTTTTGGGGAAATCTCTAGCTAGAAGGAATATTTTATATTTTACATTACTACTGCACTTTTTTCAAATAAAATCAAACTACTGTCCTGTAAATATTTAAATTCAATGTAGATTCTTTCCAAAGCTTGCATATTAATTAAAAATATGTTACGATGTGAATTAAATATCTGTGCCTGTCCTAGCAAGGTTCAGACCAACGGATGACATTTATCAGGGCCCTTGAGTTGTCAAAGTAGCCACTTAGTCACTATAGTTGCTAAAGTGTTTGAAGTGCATAATGACAAGCACAAAAAATGCTCTACAATTCATAAAGAAGGTAATATTTATTATTCAAATAAACATTTGTGTGTATGTTTGGTGCATTGGCCTTCAACTACACAGCCCAGTATTACCTCAGCATGCAAGACTTTTCCAAATACTGTGATAGTTCTGGGCATCTTGAATATGTTACCAATACTCCTGTATTACTTCACCAAGATGAATGTAGTCAGAGTGGAAACATCTCGAGAGATTATATGTGTCAGTTACCAAAGGAAGGCAGTTCACGGGGCAGGCATTAAAATTCATGCACAGGACATCATTTACAGCTCTATTCTAGTCAGGCACTATACGTGAACTTTCAGTCAGAGCACATGTGTCCTACTTCAGGTGATACATCAGCTTCTGAAACAACCCTAGAGGCCTCAATCCGTTAAAAACAACTCTGGAGACTCTGACCTCACCTGCTGGAGAAGCTTAATTTCATTGCCCACCATATGCATTTCAGATTTAGTCAGGCCTCCCCTTGGTTTACTGTGTTGCCGCTCTCTGTTGTTGTTGTCTTTAAGTGGACTCTAGATTCTGTTGCGTTAGTAGGGCCACTTGTCATGATACAGACTGCACCTGTAATGTCCCCCGGGTCCCCACAAACACATAAATCACTTCAAAGCGGCTCCCATAAAATTCTCATAAACAGAGTCGGGCTCAGCGTGAAGATTTATTTCACCCACTACAGGCCTCTCTTCAGCAAGCCTATAACAACAAGCATCTTCCAGCATCGTACCTGTGGTCTCATATCTGGCCCAAAGGAACAGTGCTCTCAAAATTGTCCTTCAGAGGGTTTGTTTGCTACAGGTGTGGAGACAAAAGATAGAAAACGGGCAGTTTGCCTCAAATGTCTGCTTGTCTAGTGCTGAACTCAACAATATGCATGCAGATTTAGCACGAAGTCAAGGAGCTCTTTTTACAGACTCTCGAAGGTCCGAAAAAAGCAAATGAACGATGCAATTTGCTGAAACAAATGGAATACTGAAACATGGATGTTTGCTAGCCATATCAAACTCAGGTAAGTTGTTTTTGTTGAACAATATCTGCTTTCTACACCTTTATATTTTGTCTAATTGTAAAGTTTTCACGGCGCTTTGTAACCTTGGATCAATATAAACATAGCGTTGAGAGAAAACCATATAAAAAATTCACCAATTTCAGCAGCCTTACATTTTTCAGCAAAATAAAATTAGATTTATGAGTCAATTTAACTTTATTATATTGAAAGTCAGATCAATATAATTTAAGTGTAATTGTCAAATTTAATTTAAGCTGTTTAACTTAAGTTTTTAAGTCATTGTTTAGTTGTACTTTTAGTGTTATTTTCTCACCTGAACACCCGGCTGGCATGAGTTTCCCAGGTTCACATGAAGGCAGCATTAACTGAATAAAACATGCAGATTGGCTAGTGATTTGATAGCGTTAGGTTGGATGGGTGTTCATTTCAAACCATCGTAATAAACTAAAACAGTGGTCACTTCATAAATGTCACATAGTTAAGTATACTGTATAACTGATTGAAAATGAGTGTATTCAGACATTAATAGATGTGGTTTTAGATATATTTGCTGTCCAGGCTACTAAAAATTAGATTTTTGCTGCTTGTCTGAACAAAGAATGAGATAAAATCAGTTAAAATCCAATAACCGAACTTGACCTACAAGCAAAGCAAAGAACTCTGATCTTGCTTTACAATTCTATGCTCCAAAAACCATAGACGTCAATGAGTTCTGTATCAGCTTTCCCTGTTTACAAGCGCTTCTACCAAGGGTACACAGCCTGCCAAAAGAGACGCAATATTTATTTGCTTAGCAAACACCTCCTAAACTTGACTGACCTGTAATGCCTTACTCTTTAAAGTCACTGTGCAGCTGTGGTTTTACTGGGAAGTATGAGACACTGATGTAAGTGTCCATTCTTAGAATTCAGGTGGCTAAACTAGGAGATCTGTCCTAGAGACCACTGGATTAGCCTGGCAACAGTCCCTCTCTCCACGTCTTGAAGAAGAAATTATTCTGATTTGTTCTCATTACCTCCTAGCTCCTTAACATTCAGTATTGCGTTTTGGAATCCCACTGCCTTGATGCTGAAACCTGTGAAAGAAAACACAGCTGTGTAAAGCCCTTTTCACACAGATATCCTGGAAGTGATCTTCTGGAATCTTTATTTTTTTTATTCTGTAGCATATATTGTTGCCTTGCAAATGACAAAGACAAAGACAATTGTAAAACAAACTTCTTTTGTTTGTATTTTTTATTAGTAAATCCAGAACCAGGAATGAGGCACAGGGTAGAGGCCATAGCCCAAGAAGATAAAGCTAAATATACGATACATATAACATGTCATTTGAAAACAAATAAAAGCAAATTGTTCAGGCTTGTTCCGTGCAAATTTACACAGATTTAAGCAAAAAATATAACGGAATGCTGCAAAGTAAAAATTAGCCAGTATTTTAGCAATGCAAAAGGCACGGTATAATTTTTTTTCAGTTATATGATGTACAGAAATGTAAGTTAAGGGTTGGTAACCGATCAAGTTTATTGAAGCGCTGTGTATTTTTGTGTTAATAGCTTTGATAAAAGTCTTTAAGTTTAGCAGACAACGCTATTCTCGCATCTGACCTTAAGTTTGGTGATTAGGACTCTTGGATTCATCCATGAATTAGCATAAGACAAATAGTAGACCCAATTTTTGGTTTTCAATTTACTCATTTAACGATATTTGTTTTCATAGCCATATTGTTTACGATTTATTATAGATGTGTCATCACTACACAGCTTTTACAGCCTTTTGTTCACAAAGGGCGCTTTCCGGGACTGATCACATTAATGTTACTAGGTCCTCTTTCCGGAATCACTTTTTGGATCAATCCGGGATGCGTTTTCGTTCACACAGAAGGCACTCTGGGATCAGCGGTCTGTATGAATGGGGGTTTAGAAGTAAGAATAAAATAAATTAACTGAACATATACAACAGGGCATGTAAAGGGAAGGAGGGCAACATTTTGGAATCGAATAATGCAATGCACATTTTGCAAGTTTCATCAAATGTTCATCAGATGAGAGTAAATATGCCATCAAGAGGTGAGAAGCTCAGTCTAAGAGCGCCTCTGACAACTTAATCTGACCATATTTCCATGAGGGCTGCCAAACAACTCTTCGCTATAGTAAACATGTCTATTTTCACAATAACTGCTTCACTAGATGGCTTAGAACAGGTGTTCACTCCATAGACGAGTCATTGGACGCACATTCAGAGTTTGTGTACTGTCTAGCACGCTGTGTACATCACACTCAGATCATTAAGATGTACGTCACACACAACTGCGTCTTCTCTTGTGAAAAGAACCACTTGTCTTATTTGCAAAAAAGGGAAGTGATGTTGTCCATCTGAAGGAAGCAAGGGACGATGATTCATGAAAACACCAGTCTGTCGCCAAGGGCTCTAATGAAATCAACACTCTTGTCATAAGAAAGAAAGTCCATATGAAAAAACCCAGATGTTCTGAAACGCAGGCATGTATACGCACATGATATTATGCAAGTGCAGTCTTCTTTCTTTGGTGAAGGAGTGGACTGTTCAAAGGGTAGCTCTGAGGTAACCGACCAGAGAGATGCAGCAATAACGTTAAACAGCTTCAGTGATCCAAGAGGCTGAGGAGCAGTGACAGGGGCAGATATTTTGCAGACGTTCTAGAGTGCTGGGAAAGTGTAGAACTGAGCAAGTTTGAAGGCTTGGACAAAAAACGATGAAATCGAAGTCTATTTAGTCAGTTTGTTCTGATGATTCGTAGCATTTGTTTGAAAAACAGAAGCTGAGGTCTGTATTCATTTGCAGTTTGTACCATTAATTTTTAATGACTAAGTGGAGTCCAGACGAGACTGTCAGCCTTTCAGTGTATGGGTGTTTTTTACTATATGGACGTTTATGACAGAAGAGTAGAAAGTCAAATAACAGATTATTTATTAGGTTTGTTATAAGAAGTGGTCACATTAAACCATTCTTCATTCATCCAATATTTTGACAAGAACATCACAAAAGATGATTATTAGATGATAGATGATCATGAGCTGTTTTGTCATTGAAAGAAATCTTTCCACAGAACACCAACGAATATATTTTGAAGAATGTTGGTTACCAAACAACATTACATCCCATTGACTTCCATCGATGGACACAAGACCATGAACTATGGGACTATGGTGGTAGTCAATGTCGGCCAAGAACTGGTTGGTAAGCACAAAGACATCTGTACAGATTTGGAACAATATGAGAGCGAGTCAATGATCAAATATTAATTTTTCAGGTGAACTGTTCTTTTGAATCCAGGCTAAAATCGCATGATTCCTAAAAATATTAAAAACAGTTTTTTACTGTGTCTAAGTTCTGGTGTCATTAATTTGCCATCATCAGGTTAATGTACCTAGAGACAAAATGCAAGAGAAAACATGGGACATGGAATGTGTAAAACAGGGCTTTTTGTTCTCAATGTAATGACCAATACTCCTGTAAGCATATAAATACAAAGTCGGACAGTGGTAGTCAAATAAACTAGAGTTAGCGAAGAATGTTTTCATTATAAAAGGCCCAAAGGTCCCCTACATTTTTTGTTTTTAAAACGCAGCAGCAAACAACGTCAGAGGAATGTTCTATTACCTGCGGTTGGTACGGTGCCATCACTGATCTCATTACATAAGCGAGATAGCAGACTGGTCTTGCCTGCGCCGCTCAGTCCAATGCATACAACATCATACTCTGTTCTAGGTGGAGGGGCTTCCTTACAACACAACGTCTGGAGACACTAATAATAGAAAAAAAGAGAAAAGAAAAACACGTTAGTGCTTATGAGTGGTGCGGTTTTTACTGACATACTGATGGTGCTAAAATATACAATATATTATTTGTCAGGGAAGAAAGAAAATAAACTAAGGAAGTTCCAGAAAGTGTCTCTCGTGAACTGACAAATGCTAATGAAGTAACAGAGAAAGACGTTTGCTGATCCAACAAACTAATGTGGTGATTTGAAAGCGACACATCTGGTGGACACTTCCTGAACTCAAAACAAAATGACGTCATTGACAGAGCGGACATCACAGAGATCTCGCATTCCCTGTTGTGAGGTTTACTGACGTTTTTACATAAGCGTACCTGAGATCTCCTTTCCTACAGCAGTTTGTAGCTTGATATCCATGCAGGCTTTAGTGTATTTGCTTGCCCTAACATGCAAAATAGACTGTTACCAGACAGAATCTAACGCAGTCTGTGTCTGTTTAAGGGGGAGGGTGTGGAGAGAGAGAGAGGCAGGGAGGATTCTGCGTGCTTGTGTCCTTATGATAGCAGACAGACCTGTCACTTTATGAATCACTGTCTTTGACTTGGGCCCTGCTGGGAAACATTAGGAGGCAAATGCAGTGTGAACCGTGAATGGGATTGTTAAAGCTGGTGTGGAGAGAGCAGTATACAGAACTAAAAAGAGATGTCATTTATTACCAGGACAGAACTAGTCTGTGCCAAGCGGGCTTGATTCTGCCTTCACCATCAGCATTGAGTGTACTAAATGAGACACTACGAGTTGTTTTCATTTCTAAGTAAAAAAGGACAAATCCTGCAATGTCTTAAACAAAATCTGCCTATAACGCCTTTTGGCTTTCATGCAGCTCCTCTGGTACAGAAGCTGCTATAACAAAGTTGATGGGTTTGATATACTTATGAAATGAAAAGCCTGAGTTAAATTTTAAGTTCTTTGGAAGTAGAAGATTTTGCCAAATGCATAAATGGGCAATTCCACCGTTATGGATGTGACATATGTGAAATGTAAATCGAGAATGTATTTATTACCAATGTATTGATTCAATTGTTTATGATGAAATCCAGATGAAAGAAAAATATCAGTATATGCAGCAGTTTTCTATTTTAAAGGAAAGAAAAATGAATGCGTTATGGATTATTTGAGAGATCTGTGAATTAAAATGGACTGTGTGACAATTCTGTTATGGATGTGATGTTTCACTTACCTGACTATGGAAAACTATGCTTTAAAAACCCTAACAGCTTTAAAGACCCTAAGAGAGACTTCACATGGGAATTAAAACCCCTAAATATTGACATCCGACCTATGGTGAAAACAAACAAAGTTATTCAACTCCGCTTTATGTAAATGCAAAATCTATAAAGTAAAACCTAGTTCTGACACAGAGACCTGTCTTCTATCCATAAACTACTTTTGTGGGTTATGTAATACTTTCTGAATCCCGATCTTAGGCCAAAAGAGGCATGCCGGTAAACATGTCTTCGTATCTGGTACTCTTCCATTACAAAAAGCCTAAACGTCTTTCACAGGCCTTCTCTACCACAGAGGAGCCTTCGTACTTAGTCGGCCAGGTCTGCAACACGTGCTTCTGCTTTGTCACACAGCAACCCGGACATCTGCTTCTATCCACCTTTTTCGCAATGCGCGAAATTACCCATTATGCCTTGCATATGCTTAAGACTTCCGGCTCGCCGCTTGATCCCATCAGTTAGGCATTACAAAGTTAGCTTCAAAGCTTTTAAATGGACTTAATAATACTTTTATGTAATTTAAAACACCATAATGACAAATAGCAGTGTCTAAATTATCTCACACGGGCCGAACAGGCATGAGTTTTTAACCTAGACCGTAAAAAGCAACTTTGTTTCTCACCACGAGAAGTTATTGGGATGGTGACATTATACTTCAGCCAGCAGGCACATTTGATATATCGTCTTTTGTATGTAGACGGCCAAGAGCTTTACATTTATAAAAACACTTTACGCAGCGTTAACATTGGATGAATTCTTTGCCATAACCATCATCAGTTCACATTTCTAAAGCGGAAGTTGCTGAGTCCAGTGTTCTTAACAGGGAGTCATAATCTAACGGGAAGATTTTGATACCCACACCAGATATAAGTAAACCTGATCACATCGCGTCGGATCTTTTATAAAATAACGCAGTATTGGAGTCATCTGGATGCTTCAGTTTGACTGGTTCTGGCATGTTTTGTAGCGATACAGCTGCTGTGTTGATAAACGTGCCTTTATTCATAGAGCTACAATGCTGACTTGGCCAAACATACACTTAAATACATACATTACATACAAAATACTTTTAAATAGTGTGTATTTCCTGTGTCATCCAAAGTGAATACATTTGTTTGAATACAGTGCAACTGTAATATTTTACTACATAATTAATAAACTATTATAATGTCACTCGTATGCTTCATGTTTAGTGATGTAATATGCAATAACGATAATGTAAATAACGAAGTATACAATATATTGAGGTGTTTTTGAGAGAGGCAGAATGCAGTAGTCAGAGCTATTGTTGTGACAGCCTTTTAGCGCAAAAATTTTTCGAGAAATTAAATTTTTTAACCATTAACAGAAATGTCCTCTAACACAGTAAAAAAATGCAAAACGGAAGTGCGGAGCATCAAACAAGAAGTTACTCGCGGTAATGGCGCCCTCCATGGACACATCAAGACAAAGGTGCATTAGAGGAAGCTGATGAATTTTCCCTATTCACCCCACCTTCACTCACAGTGCTCAGATGATAAATTTGCATCAGTTGCTAAAGGCAAGTCCTTCAGCTTTGACCCGTGGCCCGACAGGGTTCCCACAGGAGCACACGGCCACACACTACAGCGGCATATCAGAACAAAGTAAAGGATTTCCCAGCTGTCCAAGTAGTCACACTTCAAACAACCGCTCGGTAAGTATTTGTTTCTATGCCCGTGAAGAACACAAAACACAACGGGGCTTTGAGAGAGAGGCTTTGCACGCTCCTGCCAAGAAAGATTTTCTATAAGTCGACAAACTCTAACTATTGATTGATTCTGCTGGCTCTCATTACAGTATATTAATTGTTTTCTCCAACAGAAGCCCGAGACATTACCTCACTGATGTAAGCGAAGTTGTAAAAGCTGATTTACTGCTTTTTATGTAAATGAAGATATTTCAGGGTATTAATATTCCAGACTATTCCAGCGTTTTAAGATGAAATGTTTCACTAAAAGGTGCACAATAAAATCTCTCCGCCCCCCTCACAGCACCCAGCCTCCTATTTAAAGAAGATGTCAAGACATCAAACGGCTGATGTAATTAAAAGGCCTGGCTAGGATCCAGGCCCTGGCACCAAAACAAAGCTATAACAGCATTACAATCCACCACGGCAGACAGTGGAACACAGCTGGGCCAAATCCGCTCAGCATTGCCACAATATTGAATCTTCAGCCCTTATGGAATCGACACGGAACAAAAACAACTCCCCGCCTGCCAACTTCTCCTCAATGGGTCCATGGCTGGCTGAAAGATGCCCTGTCTGCCCCACGCAATAAAGAATGCCAGACTTCCATCATGAGAAATGTAACGCGGCTCGACGGCAGCGTCTGCAGCGAGCGCTCGGCAGGGTTATTGGCATTGCATGAGCAAGGGGTTAATTCCTTACAGTCTAGAAAACACACATACTACCAAGCGAGGGGGACACGGACATGCGATGGCCAGCCGATTGCTCACTTGTCTGCTCTATTTTAAATGACAGCTTTGTATTTTTAGAGCCAATAAATGTGGGGGTGCGAGAGAGGGAAGCACCGCACAGACAGACGGAGATCACGTTTCACTCATTTGCCCTCTGAGAGTGTGGAAACACAGCAGACGTCTGCCATTGGAGCGTCAAACAGGGATGCCACCGTGTGTTCCCCATTTCGCCGCCAAAACAGCGCCGTCTCTACAGTCTATAGGCCTGTGTCTCTTTCACACCAACACGGTTTGGCACCTTTAATATTTCTCAAGCAACAACATCCAGGCATTACTTTCAATTCCAACTGTGGGAAAGAAAAATGACAACACTCAAAATAACAAATCTCAGTTGTTTCTCCTAGACGGCAATGAAGTTCAATGATGAGCAAATGCAGACTATTGCTTAAGTCCGATGTTCCCCTTCAGCAACATCTTCAGAAGACATCTCAATCGGATCGGATACCAAAGTCTGCTGTTAAATGTCAAAACAAGAGCTGAACTCTCTGTTCGTCCAAGAACAGCTAATCAGAGTTATGCTTGCAATATAAATTTTACAGCGCCACGTTAACTGCATGGAAATAGTCTCATTTGTGCCTAATTCTTCATTGGTTAAAAAAATGACATTTTGAGCTTCAACTATGTTTCTGGAGACCATGTCAGTAACTAATACTACCAGAAAACCCAAAAGAAATTTGGATTGCAATTCTGAATTCGTCATATAGCTGATCTCCACTTCAAACCAACAAAGCATCAGGTTCATCTTTCAGGATTTTAGGAGGGTGTGTTTCTGGAACGGAACGAATGAATATAGATCATCTCCCTGCATTGAGGTGCAAACGTCTTTGCCTCATCAGCGTTTTCCAGCTATAAATTTGGGGTGTGCCTGTGCGTAATCAATCAAAGTGGAGAGCAGAACAGCCTTAGGTCATGCCAAAACAAGTCCGTAATGAAGTGCATCTGATAAAAATAGCACTGCGGAGTGGAAAATATTGTAGTAAAATTAGAGCAGGTCCAGACTCACTTCAGAACATCATATTTCACTCAGTTGTGTTGACAATGCCATCCACATGCTGCCATATTGAGCAAAATCCAATAGAATCAGCACAATGTGCTACATGCAATATAGGGAGGACTTGAGAAGAAACTTGTCTCTGTTTGGGGTCGTAGAAATCCCAGTGATGTGTGTATAATAATAATGATGGGCAATTCCATGCAAATGTCAACCTTAAGATGAAAAATTTCATTTTTACCATACATGTAGGTCAGATCTCAAAATATGCATAAACAAATATTACTGTGCATTCGCACTTTTGAGACCCCACCTTAACTTCCGGTACACATTCACAAACAATAGAGTGCCTGTCGATTATTTTTTATAACCATAAAAAGAAACTGAGAAGAACTGTTACTTTGCTAAACTTGTCTCTCCAATATTTTGAATTTAGGCTGCGATACCAATGTATGTACCATACTGTTTCTTTAAATGCAACCAAATATAGGGCCCCATCAACAAATTGTAAACAAACAAAATGTAATTGCTTATTTAGCACATTTTATATTATTACAATAAAATAATAATATAAATTGATAGTGAATAAAATAAAATAAAATATAAATAGTTATATTATTGGACACTAGCCAAACACAAACCGGAAGTTAAATGGGGGTCAGGCGATTGCACGTCCAATGAAACAGTCTGTAAAGAGCAATCCATTCTCCATTTGTTAGGTATTTTTCTACTGCTTTGTACATTTAAAATTTAAGAAATCCTACATCCTTGTCTCTCAAAAACGTGCGCCTTTTTTGTCACATCCGGAACATTCACACATTCATTTTTCTTTTTTAAAGAAGAACATGTATGCATAGAGGAGTATAAGTATAAGTATAAGAGGATTAACAGATGATTCAGTATGTTGGTAATAAATACATTCTGTTTTGAATTACAATGCTAGAATTGCCCTCATAGTTTAAACAATTTGTTCAATCCTCTGCGATATGACACGACATGTATATCTCAGATGATATATCTTTTTGGAGTTTGACCCCAGCAAAACAAGAAAACTGGTAAATGTGTCAATGATTCTCAAACAGAAGCCATCCATTTGATGTTACATTTATTTTAAAGCCGAGTAGTGTTGTTATTAGGGTTTAGGTTTATATTAAATTCTTACAAAATTAAGAAAAGTCATGGAGTACCAACACAACGCTTCAATGCTAAATGTGTTTGGGATCAATTAACAGACGTCTGGGGACTCTTGAACTGACAATGTAATCAAAAGCAATACCAGCATCAGCTTTTACTGCGTTAATGACAACAACGATGCCTTTCTGGGCGTTTCGGGGTCACTTAGATTTGTTTTTGTTGTGTCCGAAGCGGAATACAGTAAGGGCCAATGAGAACGCGACGGGGGGAAGGGAGGCTGAGCGCGACACCAGAGGCACAGACAGCTATGAGGACTCAGGCAGACCGGTCTGAGCTTGGCATTCCCAAACAAACCTCACTATCCTCCCAGCCTTCCCTGCCCAGACACCCGCCAGCAACACTTGTCTGCAGGGCTCAGAGGTGACCTTTGAATTGACAGCGCTTTATATGGACGTCCAGATGGAGCGGCAGCGGCTCTCACTGATATGTGTGTAACACACACCAGTCATAACACGGCTCAGACTACTCTCCAGCTCATAGTGAGAGTATGCGGCCGTCTGAGGTGGCGGGGGGTTACTTTCATTCATCTTTTTTCTCTTCGTGTTGATGTTTAGGGATTAAAGAGGGTTGTCAGGCATGGGTGATGGGGGGTGGCAGTTAGATGGGCCGCGGCGGAGCGAAGATTGTGCCAGTGTAGCGGCATGCCACGTTTGGGGGAGGCAGGGGGATGGGAGGTGGTAAATGCCAGCGAGACTGTTGTGTCCACACCATACCTTGCTGTCGCCATACCAACCACAGGCTGCTGCCCGGCATGTTGGGTAAGCTCGGAGGGAAACGACTATTAATAAAGTACTATTTCGAATGCAAGTAAATGTAATTTTACACACATTACAGATTTTTGTGTATTAGGTTACAAACGCTGAAAACACCATGCCATAATTTCGTAATTTTTAATGCGCGACATGTTGTGATATTGCTTGCTCTTCAACAAATTCAGCTCTAAATAAAGCATATAAGAACTTTTTTTTAAATAAATCATCTAAATGATTTATCTCGTAGAGTTTAAGTCACCTGCCATTATAAAGATGCAGTTTTTAAAGATTCACAATGTTTGATGGATTTTCTTTTAGCATTGCTCTGCAACATGTTGTTTAGTCTGGCAGTGCATATGTCATACCTGCAATGTGTGCCAGTGAAGGTCTACACTTCAAATGCCATTACACACTGATGCACACGATTCTTCACTATGTAGGGCTACAACTCCCCCTAGCTATCATTCTGTGTACTTATCTCTGTCCAGCATTGCTGCTGTCACTTACAAACATATCTACAGGTATGCATATATGTTCTCTATTAACTACAACTTAACCTAACTCATCGATTTATTGTTGTCCAGAATTTATATTATACGTACTGTAGAGTTTCATGAAACTTTTAAACAACTGATCCACATTGAAGATAATTCCTGCCCAATCTCAGTGTTTTTTTTTACAAAACCTGTATAACTTTCTTTGTTCTGCTGAACGCAAAGAGAGATATTTGGAAAAATGTTAGCAAAATACACTTTTGTGATATCCTTGGCTACCATAGTAGGAAAGATTCAAATGGTATTCAAGGGTGTCATAGAAGCAAAATCCAAAATTCTTCAAAATATCTAATTTTGCGTTCAACAGACCAACAACAATTATTTAAAAAAAATTATATAGTCTATATACTATATAGTCAATGATGCTAGTTGCTAACATGTTTCCAACTTCTTTGTCAACTGAACAAATAAATGTATACAGGTTTGGAACAACTTGAGGGAAAGTAAATGTTGCATTATTCAAGTGTGCATTCAAAATGTTTTGTGCTTAATGCATCGGTGTGTTTGGACTATAAACTGATTCTCAGCTTTGAGATACATTTATGGAGGTTTGGCAAAATAATTACACACCACACACATGGTTTATAAATACAGACAACTGACTACAAAATATTACCATAAAAGAGAACAAATATTAGTGACACATACAATTTTTGTTTATGTATGTTCTATTTTTCTGTGAGCTTTTCGATTTTCTATCCATTTGAATGAAACCATGTTCCCTGATATGTTTAAGTTTGCCTTTTTGCAAAATACATTTGTCCAATATATTAATTCAACACCTCATATGTTGATGCCGTGATTAAACCTAGGGGGCATTAAAAGCAACTATTGTCCAAAATTGCCCCTATAGACATTATTTTTGGCCACTACTGTACGATTAAAGAACAAGTTTTTCCACTTGGACTACAAAGTACTTTAACTACAACAAAGTAAAGACATGTATTTATTATTTCATAATGGTGTTTTGCAGTATTGACTCTGGAAACGTAATGTTCTTGCACAAACCTATCATTAAAGGGAAAGTTCACCAAAAATAAAAAGCAATTTTACATTTACATTTACCTTCGAGTTGTTCCAAATCCGTATAAATCTCTTTGCTCTGATGAACACAGAGAAAGATATTTGGAAGAATGCTTATAACCAAACAGTTCTTGGACCACATTGACCAATAACTTCATTCTTTTTTTGTTCTGTTGAACACAAAAGAAGATATTTTGAAGAATGTAGGACAGCAAACAGTTCTGCGGCACTTTCCACTACCATTGTCATTTTTCCTACCATGGTAGTCAATGGGTTCCAAGAACTGTTTGGTCACAAGCATTCGTCCAAATATATTTCTCTGTGTTCATCAGAACAAAGACAATTACACAGATTGGAACAATTTGAGGTTGAGTAACAGAGTGACAGAATTTAATTTTTTTGTTGAACTGTCCTTTAAAAGGACATGTGATTGATTGATGTTAAACTACTGAGTAAATCAACATGTGCATTTCCAATTAATTCCCCCCAAAACAAAAAAGCATCTGCCTTAAGCAAACAAACAGAAAAACAGACGGGTCTCCAGTTCAGAGGTCCTGGCCCTATGAGGAGATGATTGAGAACTACAGATATTCTACACTCAAACAAAAAATGCTGGGTTGTTTTCAACTCATGGCTGGGTGAAATCACCCGTTGGGTTATAAATTAACATGCTGGATGGGTTTTGTCCATATTTCCGGTCCCCAACCATGGGTTGAAAACAACCCAGTGCTTTTTGGAATAATATACTACCAATATACAATACCTCTACAAAGTTCAGGCGAAGACTAAAAAAAAAAGATGTGAAACCTTTCATAAGGTGATTGTCACTGAGTCCTCATGTCAGGTTACTTCTGGCTGGCCACATGAAAGAGCCCCAGTAACCTACATACATGGTCGCCTTCAGTTCCCCCTCACTTAGCCCCCATGCCCCTTTATCCAAAACAGGAGAAACACTCAGACAATGGAGCGGTATACTCTACTGTCATTGCCCACGACAGCCACCCCCCCCAAGCTTCTCTCCCTACCCACCACAAACACTTCAACCTCATCACAGGGGATTATCAAACCCTGTGTAGCTATTGTTCTGACCTACCTTGGGTGGCTCAGCTTCACCAGAAAGCTCTCTTTTACTGGGCCATTTCTTTGGGCTGCAGCCCCCTATGTCTGCAGAAGACCAATGTGTAGGGAGGTGACAAACCCCCAGAAAGGGGGAATACAGAGGAGGGGGGGGCACGCAGCTGTAAATCTTGATGCCACCAACGAGAAGGCTTTTGCGGACCATTACCATAAATCTGACAAACGCTAATTTGATGGGAGGCTGTATCTGTCTGGGCTCTGGATGGTCTAGACGGCCTATTGAGAGATCCTATGGCAGAGTGAACGTTTTGTTCCCCCACAAGGACCGTCTGGATATAGCAATGAGCGACGAGCGGCATAGTCCACACATTGCTCAAAGTTAACTTTTTCTTTAGCAAATGCACATATTTTTGAATCCACATTTATGGTTGAATACTAAGAGTTTTCCAGGACAGGAATTTGTGGCAAGGTACAAGATAGATCTGCAAGCACAGCTGATCCAGAAAGAATCAGATGCTGCTCTCCCCATTGAAAAAACAGCTTATGCTAGTTATGTATGTTTTGATGCAAGCTATCTTGTTTGAGCTGGTTTAAGATGGTCATGTGTTGGTCCTAAGCTGGTCATTTGCTGCTCCTAAGATGGTCCCATGCAGCTAGTTCCTAGCTCTGGACCAGCTCATAACCAGCTAAGGACAAGCTTGAACCAACTCATGACCAGCGTAAACCAGCTAAGGACCAGCACATGACCAGCTGAAACCAACTACCATGCTTCAAAACATATAGCATTTGCTCGTTTTTTCAACAGTGGGGCTGAAGTTTGTGGTTCCCAAAGCCCTAAAGAATTTTAGCTTTCCAAAAGCGTTCCTGTGAGTCTGTGATGCTTCCAAGGATGCTTGGAAGCACCCCCAGACACCACATGGCCTCTCTGCACACACTAACTCAAGTCACTGAAGGCAACTTTTCATAACATTAACATCATCTCCTGTCTATCCTTGCTCTCTTTTTATATGTCGAAATACATCACAACCCAAATAAATAACAGATGTGTCATTATAATTATAAATTATTTAGCAAAACTTTGTGAAGATGGTTCTTCTTGTATAATTAAGACGAATAAAATGTACTGTATGTGCCACAGGCAAACAGATGAAATGAGAGCAGCATCAATCTAAGAAAGAACAAATAACATTCAATGACACATACATTTATAAAATGTTTTCATGATCGTTTTCTTCACAACTCATGGCGGCATTCATGCACAGTCGGGACATTCCCAACACGAGCTGAGAGAGAGCAATGCGAGGGGGCGGGTATTGAGGAAGCATTCGAGCATATACATTTTGTAATTGGAAAGGGTGATTAGCATGGCTGTATAGCATAAGGCGGTGAAAACTTTGGTTTCCACCACACAATCTACGCAAAAAGATGTTTTCCGCACTGATCTAGAGGATCAAAGCCAGAGGGCCCCCTTTTCAATATGCTGCAACTAATGTGTGAGGGCCAAGGGGGTTGTGAGGGACCCCAAAACACGGTTGTGGAGGAGGGTCTGTGCCAGTTGTAACATCAATAATCACACATTTAAAAAAAACATCAATTTATCAGAGGGGAGCTCAATTGTTTGTTTAATTTTTAGCCTAGTGTGGGAAAATTTCCCTTCATACATGTGTTGGCATCAGACTGGGAAACCTCCTATGCATCTCTAGGCCTCTAGCTTTAGAAACAAAACACTGGGAATGCCTGAACAATAAATCTGTTTTCATACATTGTGGGGCATTGGAGAATTAGGTTAACATGACAGAATGCACTCAAGTCCATTCACTACAAAGTCTGTCTGGTATGCTTGCTTTTCATTCCTGTCAGTTTAAGCTTATAGGCAAGTATTTTTTGTATTATGTAAAAAAAGTTGATTTTTTTTAAAGAAATATTTACTTTTGGCTTCATGTTTATGTGTTTGCTTTTAATTTAGCATTTAACCAGTTAAAAGTAAATAGTAAAAAATCTGCATTTACAGAGCAGTAATAGTCTCAGTGTATCATACACAACATTAAACCTTGCAGCTTTGTTGCTTACTGATAATTTGATCCGATCAAGCAATGATATCTGCAGCTGTGAAAACTGGAATCCATCCACAGTTAAGCAGGAAACTGGTAACACAAACCTTATCACATTTGCATTTGAAAGCCATATTCCACCAAACTGTTGTCTGATTGTCCTACATCAAGTTCAAACAGGTTATTAACTCTTCCAAAATCATTTATAATAGGCAGCAGAAATCCTCTTTCCCATTACAACAGGTTTCCGGTTTACCTAGTCCAGGATAGAATATAAGCATACTTTATGCTTTAAAGTATGATCTAAAATAAGTTGAATTATAGTCTCTGTTATAATTTAACAAGAACAATTAGACAAAAACTCTTGTGGATGCCAATGAAAATCCAAAATGGTGTAATAAACTAATATTTATAATATATATGTCTATGAAAAGACAAAATTAACTTTTTTTAGAAACTATAACATTATTACATAACATACAACATAACAATAATTGATGTCAATAGGTTATGTTGTCTGTTATGAATAACGGAATTAAATAAACTTTATTCTCTCAGGAAAGCAAGTATTTATTTATGATGTAATGTTCAATGTTGTAGAGAGTACTGCTGTTGTTCAGCAAGCCAAAGCCTTCCCTTTCCAATCTTTCCTCAGATGACCCAGAATTTGAATGCAAAATAAGAAAGAAAATATTTTGCCCCTAGGGCACATTATCTTGAAAATACATCGGGTAAAGCAGATGCCAATATCTAATTTAATATTAAAATTTAACACCCATGCCCATCTTTAAATTCACTTCAAAAGAAAAAGCTATTTCATTTTAGTGTAAATCTAGCGTAAATACAAGTTGTTATTCCAGTGTAGAGTGCCAAATTCACATCTAGCCAAAGGTTGGTCTGCAAACTTCAAGCAACACCATAACTTTGGATGGCATGCCTACATTTATAACCGAATGACAGTTTCAGGCCTACCATTTAACCTTTGCAACACAAGTGCATGCTCATTCCCATGGACTTCATTGTGCAGGGGTCGGCAACTTGAATGGGACTTCATTAAGACGAGTTTGCATCAACAGTTAATTATGCAAATTAGCATAACCCCTTCATGCACCGATAGGTTCCGGGTATCCCTCTTCCCCCTTTATTGCTATCCTATAAAAACAGCAAAAACACTGTACTCCAGGGATATTTAACATACACCCCCATACAAATCTTGGTTATTCCAACTCCAAATGCCAAATCGACTCTTGGGGAGAAATATCACTGAATGGTAGCCATTCTGTGCTCAAAACAGCTTTTTTTCATCAAAGAACCTTCGGAAAGACTCTTGCTGGGTGCAGTTGAATGCCCTCCTCTTTGAGAACTGATGGTCTGAACCCATCTGAGGGACCACAATTATGAAGGTTAATCAGTAGCAAAACTTGAGAGCGTGTCGATTTTAATTTGTGAACTTGTAAAGTAAGAATTTGTACCTGTACACAAAAATGTACACTCACAGCCCCAAGGTGAAAACTTGTCAAATTAAAAAATTAAATTGAATGTTGAGATTTGTACCCGTGGACAAAACTCACAAAACTGAATTTGAAGATGAACAAAAATGTTCACAAATGTGTTAGCTGGCACTCACAAAATACATTGGCAGATACAAATGCATAACACATATTTACACGTTTTCCTAGAATCAGATTTGAATTGCAACCACAAATAGGCGTCTACAACCTCTCAAACCTGTCAATGCAGTTTCAAATCTTCCCGCCTTGACTTTTGCTATCTCTTTCGCGATAAACCCGTTGCAAATACTTGAAAGCTCAAAGGCGAAGGGGTGGCATTTCATGACGACATGCGGCTGAGCCACACTGCCACCTAATGGAAAATAGTTTTTTTAATGACTAATACAGTATTTTTTCAATTACGGTGAAACTATAAATCAATAAATACATTTTCCTTTACTAAAATACCACTCACTGCCACTTTTTTACTAACAATTTACTTTTCTATTTATTCTCTTTTACATTTACTGTGGAATATCTTTGTTCTTAGTTTTGTCTTATATTTTATTGCTTTTCTACCCCTTCCGCAAAATATAATTTCAGGTATATATGACAATAAGGATCTTGATTCTGATAAGGGTGATGTAAAAAATAGCAACCTAATTAACAATCTAATTTAGCTGTAGCAAGTTTGCTGATGATAATGATAATATTAAATAACAGAAAACAGTCAGCCTGTCATTGTCTAAGGCTCCTATATCTACATTTACAATTACATTTAGTCATTTAGCAGACGCTTTTATCCAAAGCGACTTACAGATGACGAAACATTGGAAGCAATCATAACAACATATCTGTATGATTAGAATCAGTTCTTGTATCACACTGAAGGGGTTTATTCTGCTATAACAGCCAACTGAGTGCATTATCTTGCAGCAAGTCATTACCACATGAGTAAATAATTGTACACTAAATATTGATAAAATATTTTTAAGCTCATCTGTAAAAAATCCAAACCTTCCATTAGAAAAAACTTCCAGTTAAACCCACAACCCCAATAGTGTTTATGGTGGCATTGAACTCAGCCTGGCATTATATGTCATGGTTCTGCCCTCTTTGTCTTGATTTTCTGGTCTGGGGCAGAATCATGACAGACCCACGTGTTTTGTGTGGAGAGAAACATATTATCATCAGTCAGGATATAATATGCGTTCTCTCCAGTGTCGTCTTTGGCCCCGCCCCTCTTGTTCCTAGTCTTTCTAGCTTTCCACCTGTGTCTCATTACCCACACCTGCCCATTGTTATCTCCTTTGTTATTCTCCCAATTTAATGCCCTTTTATCTATTGTCCTGTGCTTGCATGTACTTTGCTGTTCCCTTCAGTATGTTCCCCTTGCCCTGCCCTGCCCATTGCATACCTGATCTTGTTTGTCTGACATTATGTCGTATTAGTTATTTAGTTATGCTCCCCTTGTAGTAAGTGTTTAGTTTTAGATTCTTGTTTTGTCAGTGTTCTAATTCGTGTTTTTGTTGTTATCCCCATCTATTAAATATCTGTTAACCCTCAATGCTGACTGCACTTAGGTTCTTCCCCACCACATCTCAGACATTATATTTAAAAAAACATAGTACACAACGGAATATGAATAATAGGCCTATACAGAGTGATGTCATTAAAATACATAAAAAAAATTATCTATACAATTTGGATCTGATTGCCGCCCCTTCTCTCGCCTCTGAGCTTTCAAGTGCACAAGTTAGTTTTCCAACGGGGTTTATCGCCAAAGAAGTAGCAAAAGTCAAGGCGGGAAGATTTGAGAATGCATTGACAGGTTTGAGAGGTTGTTGATGCCTATTTGTGGTTGCAATTGAAATCTGAATCTAGGAAAATTTGTTAATATGTGCTATGCATTTGTATCTTGCAATGTAATTTGTAAATGCCAGTTTAGACATTTGTGACTATTTTTCTGCAACTTCAAATTCAGAAGACTTGGGAGATTGTTGAGTTTTGTCCACGAGTGCAAATCTCAACATTCAACTTCATTGATTCAATTGATTTTTATTTGACAAGTTTTCACATTGGGGCTGTGAGTGTAAATGTATGTGTACAGGTACAAATACTTACTTTACAAGGTCACAAATTAAAATCTACACGCTTCCAAGTTTTGCTACTTATTTTCCTTCATACAAAATAGTCAATTAGACAGAAATGCTTGACAACCAATTTTGTCATTGTTTCGGTGATGGTGCTGACAGATTTCAGACCCTTTTTTTTAAAATTCCGGAGAGTTAATGAGAATTCAAAGTTACACAGCCCTGACATTATTCTTTAAAACACCTTTCTAGCTTTCTTTCATCACCTGTCAAAGTTTGTCTAAAAAGATGTTACTAGTACTCAATGACTGTCACATTTAGGTTAAACTTTTGGCTAACACTGCTAAACTGAATGAAATCATAAATTTGGATTTTTACAATTTATGGAGAATAAAATTCAAATACCTTTCCAGCACATTTGAGGTAATAAATATCAGCACTGAAAATGTATTTTCTTCCTAAAAATGGGCCTATATGCGGAAATATCGCCGCAGTCCTTCTGAAATCTTCAATGTCTAAATTTGCTGTTTTTCAGGAGATGGAAAAAAGACTGAGCATTTTCATACTTAGAAAAGTACATTCTACATATTATGTAGAAAAGGTCACTCATTTATTCATTGAGGCCACAAAAACAACAACTGAATCATTAAATGTTAAATAAATGTTCCAGTTCAACACTAGATGAAGGAAAAGGCATTTCCAGGAACACATTTCAAATTCAAGAACATATCTGCAATAGCATAACAGTTGAAAACAAGCATTTTGCAAACTTTCCAAACTCTGCGTGAACCTTGCATCATCACCTAAGAGACGAAATACTGCCAAGTCAAAAGTCAAATCAGAATGTCTTTTGTGTGTTGACAGCTTCTAAAAGGCAACTAGGTTATATGTTCCTGTCAAAATGCCTTTTAACCTACTCTTGGGCCATTCAATTTGAAAAACAAATGCTTGTATTCTGGAGTTAGACTGCAATATGGTAGCCAATTCAGACTGTAACAAAGGACAGCTTGTTTGGCTCCCCTGTTCTTGGTTTGTTTGTTTCTTGTTGTTTTTTTCTGTGATTGTTACTTCATGTATAGACACCATAGGCCTATTTAAAGAAATTGTGAGAGAATTTGTACGACCATCAGGTCTTAGGACACATCTAACATGCCTCATTCCAGGGGCATAGCACAGAATATGGGGCCCTGTGCAAAGACAATGTGTGGGGCCCCTCCACGCTATATATCAAGTACATTTTTACATTTATTTATAAAACAGCGCTGAATCTAATTTCTGTATGAATTGCGATACTTCAATATTAATAAATTACCTCAGTCTCCCTTTAAACATGAATTGACAGTTGAATTATATTTTATTTGAATTATATTTCATTAATAGAGACACTGTGCAGTGTACTCCAAAACATTACACATTTAACATTGAACAGTAAAAATTTATTCTATGTTACCCACAGTAACGTGTGTAGTGTAAGAATAGGCTAGTACTGCATGCCACTTCATGACTGTAACTGAGAAAATTAACAATTTATATACTCAAGAGAAATGGTTCCCCTCTTATCAATTTTTATTAAAAATAAAAAGGAATAAACACACTAGCACAGGGGTCTTCAACGTTTTTCAGGGGAAGGACCCCTTAAATGAGAGATGCATGGAGCAGGGACCGCCTTATCCTAAATGTGTAAACAGAGCTATTTCAATAGAAACAACCCATATTGCCAAGGCATTATTATGTTAAGACATTACATTAGCAGTAGTGTGCATGTTATTGTTGCACATACACACTTTTTGGTGCATTATTTTTATTATTAATATAGTTTATTTGATTATTTTAAGGGATTTGAGCATCATAGATTTTCATTTTACTGTGAGATGGACAATTTTCTTGTCCTGTACCTGAGTCTTCAATGCGATGACTGACCCTGGTTAATGGCACAAAGACTAGTGGAGGTAGATGTTGTCTCTGGATGCGAAAGGAATCAGTGCAGATGTTATGCATTCTGTTGTAAAAGCAGGATGTGTTATTAAGTGTAATTCAGTTTTTTCTTCCGCTTCTCTGTGTGTTGCAGAACACACCTGAGCTCTGTTGTCTTTGTCAGTATGGCGCACACTTGTAAAATAATAATAATAATCATAATTTCAGGAACTTCAAGGCCCCTCACATGCTAAGGCCCTATGTACTCAGTCACCATTTTCTCCACACTTGTGAGATGCTCCGGCTCATTCACATACAATAAAAAAAACATTTAATAGTTGCCAAACAAATTAGTGTCATTAATGTGATGTTATGTAGGCATCAAACCCATGACAATTTTGTATCAAGATGTTTTTGCTGTTATTTTCATGATCTGCATTAAATCGTGTAATGTCCACCTATCATAGGATTTTCACATAAAAAAAATAATAAGTTACTTTCTATCCTGATTTGACGTTCTTTAAAAGGGAGTGTCACATCCAAAACTTCAAAGATAATGCATGTCTATATCTAGGGCAATTATATCATTTGTGTGTAACCTCGCCAAAATGGGCCAGAAAAATATGTAAAAACAGTGGTCTTTCAATCCACTATGATGTCATACTGAGACAAAAACTGTTTAGACAGATGTATCTCAAATCAATACAATCTGTTTTTGGACAAACAGGAACGTTTTGAGTTCTGAAACTCACAGATTGTTGTTATAGTACAATGACCTGAAAAGATGAAGAAAATATGATTTTGCAATTAATGACCCCTTTAAATTGCTATTTTGGACTTTTGAGGGAAAAACGCATATGCTTACGGTAGGCACCTGTCACGGTGTGCTCAAAATGTACATCTATTCAATGTTACCATAGAAACGGCCGATGGTTTGGGACATAATTACTAGTCTATCTCTAATATTCTTAAACAACCTGTATTTCTTCTGACCCGCTCATCGTCTGCTGAGAACTCCTGGTCCACAAAGAGACCAATCGCAAGTCGTGTGTTGTTTGCACACCACATTTGTTTTTGGAGCCCCTTTGTTTGTTATTTTATTTTCTTGATTTTTTTGGACCCCTCAACACTTATGCAATAGTAAACTCAAACCAGATTCAGGGTCCCCACTGCCAAGCCCACCCATCTCTAGCGTGAATTCATGCCTTTGGCTTAACACACGCATTCAGACATTGAAGTTTGTGTGAAGCAGAGCAGAAACAGCTGTTCTCAGTGCATGTGTTACGGTACAAACAGTAGATTTCTGTGGATGGCACTTTCTAAATGGTTCTGTAAAGTACCTTTAACATCAGAAGAACCTTTCTGTTTCACAAAAGGTTCTTTGTGTGGAAAATGAGTTCATCAGATGATCAAAAGGTTAGAATAAGAATGTTCTTTAAAGAACCTTTAACTGTGTATGAATGGTTCTTTGTGGAACGAAAAATGGTTCTTCTATGAACTTTTAAGCCCCTTTATTTCTTTAGTGTATGGCACACAGTGTGATATTATTGCTTTATCTCAACTGATTAATTCTCTTAACACTTTTTGAGGCAATGATAAAGAAATCTGGATTAAAGAAACAACCATGAGTCACTGAAAATACATGATATTGAAAGATTTCAGATCTGCATGCGGTACAAAGAACATGTTCAAAAAACAGTCGTGCAGTATAGTAAGTTCTGCATCTTTAAATGACATCTTTTGTGTTCCACATCTGCATTGCAGTGCCTGCAATTACACTTGGGAAAACAGATTTTATGGAGGGCTTCACAAAGTTATGAAAGGTTAAGAAACACTGAGCGCTTTCAAGTGAGGTTCAAATTAAAGAGAACTAGAATGTTCTAGTTTTTACTAGAGAATACTTTAAATTCTCCCTCAACACATTTGTAATCTTTTCAAAGTCAGTTCTTCAGTTTTAGGGGCTTTAAGTTTTTTTTCCAAGATCTCATAAAAAGCCAATTTAAATGAATCTTTGATCGTTACGAAGAAATATTTTGTCAAATTCTCCACGAGTAGTTTGTATGGCTGTTTGACTTTAAAGAAACCTCTGATATTAGGTTTTTCCTCACGCAACAAGTATCCTAGTCATATAAAAACAGTAGACAAACCCTTTGCATTAGTCATTTTTTTATTTGTCTTTGAATCGAAGTCCAAAAGATAAGAGTCTCTGCTGTTTTATTTATCAATCTAGAAATCTCGTGCCAAACTCAAATACAACAATATAACCGCTGCCTTCATTGTAGACACTGGTGTTATAACTGATAGTTTCATTGAATCTTGCTTTAGTATTTAATGCTTTTGTCCTTATTTATATTAATAACATAACAGCAGATGCTTGGAAGGTGATACAACTGTCCACATTCATCAGAAATGTGATGCTCTTGTTAGCAGGATATTCCATTGTAAAAATAAATATTTTCTCCTCTCTTGCATCCTTTCCTTTCAGCTTATGAGAGGGAAGCTAGAGCCAAACCCTCAAATAATTGATTTTATGTTGAATAAATGTAGAAAAGAACCAGATTTAACTTTAATTTTCAAACAATATACAATCAACTTTCTTTGCTATGTGGGAAGACACGATGAAAGGTATATAAATGAATGGAAATAACAAGTGACATGGAACACTTCAAAATAAAAGTCCAGAGGACTCTTAACGGCCAAAATAGGCATTGCATTAAGAAATAACAAATGCAATAGTATCCATTCTCGTATGCTGAGCTTGAAATCGGAGTTGACATAACAATTTAAATGTGTCCTCTTGGGGGAACCCAGAACAAAAAAATATTGTCAACTTATATTAAACTTGCAGACAAATCTACTCCCGACACAATAAGTATGTCTGCTGCAACCCGCAAGAAGTTATGTTGTAAAACTTCCTATGTCAAAAGGATCAATCATCTGAGAAGTTCTGGTTGCGCAATAAAATTAAATAAAATAAAATAGCTTACAGCTATTAAAGGCTATTTTATATATTCTTCTGTGTTAACTAGAAATACCATCTTTTTGACACTTACTCTGATAGATAACTAAATAAATAAACCGGAATAGGATGATTGATAATCATATGGTTTGTATATGAAACAGAGTGACATCACATGGTTTTTATTATTATTCTGGGGTCAAAGTTAGTAAATGGCACCATCAAGTGGTTCTCAACTAGAAGTGTTTGTGGTTCAGTTTCCGACCATAATTTAATTTCAGCAATACCACCAGTCAGTCGACCACTCATTTTGTATGGTGAAAAACCCAGTCAAAGATCTGTTGAAATTTTAGCATACTTCAGGAATGACAAAGTCACCTAACAGCAATATAAAAGACTGAGAGAATGCAAACACACATGAAAGTTGGAAATTGATTGAATCCATCATATATTTGTTTTCAACAGATCCTAAAGTACATGTAAAACATTAGCATTGTATCATTCAAACATGAATATGTTATCTCCAAACTATTTCACATTTCTATGGCTCTTCTGATAGTCTTCCTTGGTAACAGTTTGAGTCACTATGGTATATGAATAAATGGCCTGCAAATATTTACATTGAAACCTAAACACATGTTGCTGATACAGGGTGGTCTAAATGTACAAGCTAAGCATTGTTTAATGAGACAAGGGATATGTAATCACAATCACATGAAATATTTCACACATTGAACAGATCTACAATAACGAAAACATCTGCCAAACCTGTAAATATACGCCATCCTATAAGTATAGCTTTATACATGTTGATGACAGCATTTCAGCATGTTAATACCCTGATTTGTATATAATTTATCTGACCAAACATGAAAAACATGTGCATGTTATTCACCTTTCGGTATTAGTGAAAGTGACCTATTTGTCAGATATGTTGACCCATACCCGAAATGTGACCTCTGCATTTAACCCATCCAGTGAGTTTGACTGTATAAGTATTACTGTTTACTTTGAAATGGGTTTCATGCCTGTCAAATAATCAAACTACAAGCACAAAGGCCACCTGAAGAAGCCAGTTTAAGCATCTCATTGATATTCTGTAAAATCAAAACTACGCTTCTAACAAAAGAATACTTGGATTAGCAGAACAAGAGTTTTTGTAGTTTGTTCAGGAATACGTCGGTGTAAAAAGTTCACATAATTTGACATTAGAATTGATTATGTGCACATGCAGTAACACGACTCAAATACACATGAAATTACACAGAGAGGAAGGGGTGCATGTAATGAGACTTGACAACGGTTAGGCACGTGCCACCGTGGACAAAAATAGAGGCATGCGATTTTCCTCTCCATTGGCATCTTAATGGGGTGCAACCAAAACCTTCAACCTCGGTCGTTGTTTCGGTAGGCTTCGTTAAGCTGTTTCCTTATAGCGGACTTTAATGGGGAAGAAACGCGTAACGCGTAATTTATTACTTTTTTGGTTTAATAATGACTCGTTCTTTTAACAACAGTTAGTGTTTATGACAAGGCTTGACAGAAACGTGGACTTCCCTATTTGTTGTTTAGGTACATCTGTGCTGTAGTTTACGTGATACGCTGCATACCCACTTAAAAAGCGCGAGGCTACGCAACAACGTCGTTTTGTGTTGGAAAAGTGCGACGTACTGACTTCTGGATCATTGGTGCAACCGGGAGATATGAAACAAAAGGAGATCCTGAAAGGCAAGCATGCACCGTTTGATTGCAAGCAAGCACATGAAGCTACTGCGAGAAGGGTCTGGCTGCAGAATTGCACTTGCACTCTCTGACACCTTTGCTTCCCCTCTTAGTGACGTCACTTGCATTCGACACCTGCACCCTTCGCGCACTGCTTGCGAGCGACGACATTTTCAATAGACACGACAAGCACGACAACATCTTGCGGGCACTGCCGTTTAAATATAAATGCTTTGTCTATGTATGACGGTATATAAATTCAGATTAAAGGCCAGTGAGTGGTTTTTGGAGCAGTCGAGTTTGCTGCTTGGTTTTGTTCAGCTGGCCAAAGTGCTCTGCGTGGAGGACCAAGATGTTTTAGAGGCCATGGACACAATTGGACAAAATTGCAGCTCTAGGAACCCTCCAGTTTGTCTTCACTGAAATCGATGACATGCACGTATTCCTTGAACACGTTGTTGAACCTAAAGAAACTGCATAATGTAGTATTGAAAGTAATGAAAATTAGTAGATTGTAAATTGACGCATTTAAAATAAACACTCGGTTTGGATAAGCTTAAAGGTTTTTTATTTAGATGTAGTGGAAATGTTCTGTTAAGGATCCTATTGTCTCTCAAAACGTGTTTTGTCGTCAGATCCATATTCTTTCACTGGAAAGCTCGTGCATAGATGTCTGGACTCTATCATCAGGGGTTTGGTCAAATATAAACAGATAATTCAATATATTGATTATATAGACATTCTATGAGAATTCAATAAAATGTCACATCATAACATTGGAATTGCCGATCCTGGTAATTAGACTTTGCTGTTATAAATATAACAGTCATATCTTTTTTAAATGCTATAACACTTTGCATTTCTTGTGATTTTTATCTTTAAAGCGTTTTGTCTCCTGGCAACGTGGAAAAAACGTTAGGAAAGTAATTTCCGGTTTATTTGTTCGATTGCACAGGAAGCGAAGGTGTCTGAGAATGCAAGAGCAGTTCAGCAGCCAGATGCTATGGCTACTGCTGCTTCGGGTGACGCTGCAGCAAGTGTCACAGAAAATGAGCCCGATTTTTAATAAAATTAGCATATTTGTTAATTGACATAACTGTAAGCTGATTGTTGGCATATTAATACAATTTGATGCTAACATAAAACACAAAAACATTTCCCACCTTTTATGTCCATCACACTTCTCAAACCAAAGTTACACCCTTGTTGAGCCCGAAAACTCGGCGTATGCTCAAACTAAACGCGAATATACCTGGGTGAAAACCCTAACCAGCTTCGTGATACAGGCCACAGGCATTGATTCATAATCCTTATAAAAGACAAGACTAAGAATGAAAGATTGACATAAAAGCACTGAGGTCAGTGCTTTCATGTGGTGCTGCATGGTGATGAGAAATATTGGGAAGAGGTGGGCTGATGGCTGATGGGTGAAGAGGTCACTGTCGAGTCCAGCTGCATGGAATTTCAGCAAATAATTGTTTAAAAAGTGCTTTAGTCCTAGTTTCCTATTGAAAGCCATCATTTTGCTGAGTGTTTCACCACCCAAGCCATCATGTCCCAGGTGACACGCTCACTTGAAAATACGATTTCATATACTTGATGACACAATATGCTAAATTCCACCTAACAATCCCAATCACATTTCTTACAATCATACACAAAGCCCTAAGATGGTCAACCTACATATTTTGGTTAGATCTAAGCCTACATTTTTCCATAACAATCTAAGACAAAATCCCCAAGCACTTTAAATCAACAATTTTAAATTAAATATACAAACATCACAAAAACATTAAGAATGTAATTATTGGGACTCTGAGCACCACTTGTTTAAACTCACAGAATATGCAGCTCGGTCCGAAAAGGCAAAGTGTAACAACACAATCCGGATGTTTAAGTGGATGCGTAATGTCTGTGTGTTTATGGAATAACTGTTTGTATTTTGTGAATCTGTTTCACTAAAACCAAAGACTGTAATGTAATCAGAATTCATCTTGAGCTGATTTGTTTTTATTCTGTTATTTTATTCTCAAAACAATCATTTGGCTATTGACCAGAATCTTAACATCACAAATAACCCTAAACTCACTAAATCTGTAGTACACATCAAAAGTAGTTTCAGAATCAAAGCGAAAGACAATACGCAACAAGATCAAACTCACTCTAGTCAAGCTCATGTTTTTGTTTGAGCCTTGGGGTGAATTAAAGCACAAGACAAAAACAGATTATCAACACAATCCAAAACCTTCCTGAAGATGTTTATTTTCATGTTTTTTTGCATTTGATCTCTAATAGGACATCAAAAACAGCATTATTTCTCGAAAACAAAAGCAAACTACGTTTCTCGTGTCTGGGTCTGTTTGTGTGAAGAAAAGCATCACAAGTATCTCATAATAATCCTGTTTCTACACCCTTTAATGTTTTTATCCTTTAATGTTTACAACAGGAAGCTTAATACACCTTAATACACGTAATCCAACAGAGGATTTTGCTTGACAAGTATAGTGAAACAAGCCAACATGCTGTGCTTGCATGCAAAGACTAAACTGATGCTGAATACTACAACTCAGCAAAAGAAAACATTACAAATGGTTTGTTTTTGAGTTTGCTCATAGCTAGTGCACAGAGGTTATCCTGGGAGTTACCTGTCAACAACACCTGTGCTGTCCCAAGGTATAAAGTAAAACTGTTTATTAAGTCAAAGTGCATTCAGTTGATGCCAAGTATGGAGCAACATCCAAATAACTAACCCGTGATTTCCATTATGTAAGCTTAAACCTTTAATAAAATCACAAAAATCAAAGCGTTTAAAACTCATCAGCAGGTACGGCATGAAAACAAGACAAAAAGCATGAAATCAGACAACTGGCTGATATGAAGATATTGGATTGCTTGGCTTACCGTGTAAAAGCCAATCCTACACAGCGCTATTGAGAGCTGAATGTGTTCTGACATCGTCCCCAGCAACAGCGTTACCCCAGACAACAAACAAACCGAGCCAGAGAAAGTGAATGAGTCTTAAAGACAGAAGATTTCAAAGATGCAATGTGTTTTGAAGCTCAGAAAGATTAGAACAAATCAATGGTCCTCAACTAAGAGCGTAGACCAAAGAGGAAACAGTTTTCTTCGTTTCCCATTCATAACGAGGGAGAGAGAGAGAGAGAGAGAGAGAGAGAGAGAGAGAGAGAGAGAGAGAGAGAGAGAGAGAGAGAGAGAGAGAGAGAGAGGTGATTAGTTGCAGTGCTGCCTCAAGAGATTATCAGCTCAGTGACTCTGTAGGCCTACACACAGAAAAAAAAAGGTTCTTCGCCGGTTCTTCACCGGTTCTTCGGGATGATTGAGGTGCTATATAGCACCGCTACTGTATAAAGAACCAGTTAAGCACCTGTATGGTTCTTCAGCGGTTCTTCATTGGTTCTTTGGGGTTGTTAAGGTGCTATATAGCACCACTGCCGTACAAGTAAACCGTTAACCCCTCAGTATATAGTTATTTAGGATCTCAACTCTCTCTTAGTCTCTTTAGTTGGGGAAAGGATTGAAAACAACATAAACAACAAGATAATTCTGGGATGTGAGAGCTGTTAGTTGTAGCTTAAATTATGTGGAAGGAGAAAGGAGGATGAGAGAAAGCTAAAACATGGTGAACGGCTGTAGTCTTTGAATGAATGTAAATGGATAAGAGACTTCACATGGGTGTGCGAAGTCACAGAAATTATATCACAAACTCAATTTTTGGGCTATTGCCTTTTTCTCATATATTAACTTTGCTTTGTGTTATTTAGTGAAATATTATATATTAATGTTTTGTGATTTAAGCTTATATAATGACATTTTCAATCATTTACTATGATCTCAATGCCCTGACCTTTCTGTTGGAAACTGCATTCAAGTAGACTACTAATTTCCAATGTCTTCAGTGTGTCACATACTGGGTGAAAAGCAAAATATAATAAATTATAAATAGGCAATATTCAGATAGATTATCAAAAGCATTCTCAATATTCTCAATTACTGTAGTCTTGATATTAGACATAATACAACAATGGTTATGTGTCCTGCCCACAAAAATGAGTTGGAAGTGTTTTTTATCACACCATTGTTTTAAATTATATCTTACGTATATAGTTACATTTCATTTATAAAAGGTTTAGACCGTACCATCTTTAATCTTATTTACATAGATTATAAAATCCCACCATGAACAAGAATTTAAATCGCTAAAAACCTGAGCTGGACCTGCTCAGAACTACCTTTGACCAGAGCACGTCACGTAACCTAGCAACCATTCGCCAATCAGGTGGACGCACCATGCAAGCGCGAGTTCAAAGCTTCCTGAGGAGAAAACTTCATCGTTGGACGCGGATTCAGACGGAAAAGAATCAAATATATATCGAGGTGAGTAACAGTGCCACAGAAATAGGCTCTTTACTAAATGTATTCTACAGGCGACATTTTTCATTTGTATTTGCAAACCTAACTTTAACTTATAGCGTTTTGTGACAGAGCCAAACCAACCGCGTAAGGTAACGCTAAATTGCAGATTTAGTTTTCTTTAATATGCGATTACCATCCCATTCACGCTCAAAAAACACCAACAAAGTCGAACCAGCTGCAATTGCTAGTTTTAAACAAAAAAAACGAACCAACCGACAAAGCTCGAGACACATAACGTTAACGTTAACCTCGAGACTAAAAAAACAGGGTTCATTTAACGTAACAGAGATAAGTTTACAAACAGTAAAGTGTAACGAAATATCCTTGGTTTCATAATTACGTGTATATTTTGTGTATCTGTATTTACAGTAAGCGATTCATTGCAAGTGTTAATGAATTGGATTTAAGACATTTAATGGCCTTGTGGTCATTTAACTGATTTACAGTAACTGTTCAGTTTAAATTGTGTTAAACTACTGTTCTAGCAGATATGAGTAATTCAGGTTTTCATGTAGGCATAATAGCAGATAATGTTATAGGCTAACATTCACATTTATTTTATCTTTCTCTTTAGATTATGACAGACCTTATGAGATGGACTTCTGTTCAAGTTTGCCAGCGGCTAAAAGATATCGAATTGGGGGAATTCTGTGAAACTTTTTTGGGTAAGGTTCACATATTCTGCAATTGATGTACCAGTGCCCTAACTGCCATGTAAGAACATTCACTTACAACAAATACCTCAGACACCTGCAGTATTTCCATGAAAGTGAGCCACATTTCTTTGTTGTATGTGGACACAGTGGCTGCCTAAAAAGGTACAAAAGAGTAAGTTCTTTACGTATACATGTTTTTCGGACTCATAAAATCCCAAAGTGTGCCAAGAAAATATCCCCCACATCATTACACCACCACCAGCCTGAACCGTTGATACTAGGCAGGATGGATCCATGCTTTCATGATGTTGACGCCAAATTCTGACCCTACCATCCGAATGTCACAGCAGAAATCGAGAATCATCAGACCAGGCAACGTTTTTCCAATCTTCTACTGTCCAATATTGGTGAGCCTGTGCGAATTGTAGCCTCCGTTTCCTGTTCTTAGCTGTCAGGAGTGGCACCCGGTGTGGTCTTCTGCTGCTGTAGCCCATCCGCCTCAAGGTTCGACGTGTTGTGCATTCAGAGATGCTCTTCTGCATACCTCGGTTGTAACGAGTGGTTATTTCAGTTACTGTTGCCTTTCTATCAGCTCGAACCAGTCTGGCCATTCTCCTCTGACCTCTGGAATCAACAAGGCATTTTCTCCCACAGAACTGACGCTCACTGGATATTTTCTCTTTTTCGGACCCTTCTCTGTAAACCCTAGAGATGGTTGTGTGTGAAAATCCCAGTAGATCAGCAGTTTCTGAAATACTCAGACCAGCCCGTCTGGCACCAACAACCATGCCACGTTCAAAGTCACTTAAATCACCTTTCTGCCTGATTCTGACGCTCGGTTTGAACTGCAGCAGATCGTCTTAACCATGTCTACATGCCTAAATGCATTAAGTTGCTGCCATGTGATTGGCTGATTAGAAATGTGCGTTTACGAGCAGTTGGACAGGTCTACATAATAAAGTGGCCGGTGAGTTTAGTATTGTGCCTTATTTAAACATAACATGGCATAGTTGACTGGAACAGGTTATAATGTCATTGATCACTTTAGTATTGACACTTATTTGTTACATTTTATTGGCAACCCTCATTTATGACAATTTAACTTCCCTTAATAGGTAGATGCCGGAGAAGATGAACGAAGCATCAAGGAACATCTGTGAGCAATGAAGGTGGAAACTGAGAAGCTTCGACCAAATATAGAGCTCAGAAAAGAAAAGTTGGCACTGATTAAATGCTACCAAAGAAATTTTGTGTCCAACCACAGCACAGAGGAGGCTCTCTCTGAGTTCACGTGTTTTAGACTGGCCAAAATAGTAAGTACAGTAGTATATTAATTGGCTCCTTTAATTGAGTTATGGCTATATTTTAATACGTGTCTTTTTTACTTAATCGGAAGCTACTTTGGATTTTGAGAGACCACACATCTGTTGATGTGGACCAACAACTTCTTGCGCAGCTGTCTGTCATGGCACCTCGAGTCCTTGAAGAGTCCCCTGAAAGAGAGATTCAGGCGCAAAATTGAGGACTGTGTAAATGGCAGACTAAAAAAGGTAATTCAATCTGCACTGCTTAGATAGTCTCCCTGCATGTTTCTGTCTGCACAGTAATGAATGTTTAAAAAACTAAACAAGTATTTGGTGAAAGCATCCACCATGTTATGTCAACCTAATGAGGTTATTGTATTTACCTGCACTGTTCAAGGAGGACCCAGGGTTGCTGTTTGAGGTTGAGGTAAGCCATGAACATTTGATTACAGTTTGAAGAACTTATTGCACATTTTTTACATTGAAAACACTGAAATGGAACATTTACACAAGTAGTAAACTTAGTTAGTTATTTACATTCACACTCCACAGAAGTCATCTGCATTGGTTTGGTTCCGATCGGTCGAAAAACCAAGGACTAGTTCGCAAAAGTAGGTTTTTTACATCATCAGCGATAACTCGCAAACCGTTTGCTGGACAGAAGTGGTTCCAGAGGCAAGTTTCCTGTAGCTCAGTGGTAAGAAATAAATTGTATCCTGTATTTATTCTAACTGTATATCCTGCACCTGCTAATTGCACTTCTGGTTAGACCTAAACTACATTTTGTTACACTGTACTTGTATATGTGTAATGACAATAAAGTTGAATCTAATCTAATTTTGTATTGCCTCTGTTTATTCCCTTTATTTAAGCATAGATTTTATTTGCTGCTTAAATGCATAAATTTAAAGGTTTTTAAATCTATGGTGTTTTGATACGATTAAAAAATGTTTTTTAATAAGTGTCATTTATTAAAGCATTTCAACTTGTCTATGGTAGTATCTGGCATTAAAATGAGCCCTATTAGAAAAATTAAAACAATATACGACACCTGTTATGGTTCTACCTAGCACCTTTTGATAAATGCTATAACGCTTCTTTATAAGTAGGTGCCATATAGAAGTTCTCCTTTGATTATGATCCAGAGAACCATTGTTGGTTCTGTTGAGCACCATTAAGCATAAAGTGTTATATGGCACCTTTAATGGTTCTACATAGCACCATTTGATAAAGGTGCCATATAGCACCATTTAAAATAGGTGCTATATAGCACTAAAAATGGTTCCCCTATGATTACGAGCCAAAGAACCACTTTTAGTGCTATATAGCACCATTTGTTTTTTGTGTGTACTGCAAAATAAAACTGAGAATTGGATTAGTTACTTTTACACATACAACGAATTAAACAGAAAATAACTACTACAATATGTTATAGGCACATAACATAGTGTCACATTTTTAAAAAAAAGACTCGCAATTGCAAGATTTTGGTCTCCAATACTTCATGAGAGAGAATAAAAAATCTAAATCAAAATGTAGGTCATTTATAGATCTGCTACTTTTTTCCTTAAAACTCAGTTATTCTTGGTCTAGGAGGTTATCTGTTTACTTAACGTGCACAGTTTGTGTATTTGGCATATTTCATTAAACAATCTACAGAGGGAAAATACGTGGCTGTATTCTGTCAAAGAAGTATTCATTTATTCAGAAAACTAAACAAATGCATTACTAAATACAGTAAAACACGATAAGGTTTATAGGCCTATTTGTAATTCAAAGCATGATGTATCTTAATTATAATATTAAGAATTATGATACAGAGATTAAGATAAAATACTTAATAATAGTGAAAAATATTCAATTGTTACCAAAATCCCGTATTCATCATACCATACTTTTCCACCAGGCGGCAGCAAAATCCCTCATCCGTCTACTTTATATTGTCATACTTATTCAGGTAGAACTACACACTTTAATATAGGAGTTATTAATTATATAAGGATAAATAATGTTTCTAGTTACTTAAAATGTTGCAATCTTCCCAATCCTATTATCAGCATGATCTATTTCAAGACAATTGCTCATCAAATCCAATTCAATTTGGTGGATTACTGCAGACATTCTGAAATTGTGTTGGAGTAAAGAGCACCAACAGAGCTTTAAAAACATCTTACATTAACAGGGAACAGAAAATGGCCCGGTCTGTTTGAGTAGGCTAATCATAACGTACTTTAATGTAAGAGGTCACATGAAGATCTTAAGTGCAAATAACTTTAATGTATTCATTTAAAGTACAACAGTTTTAGTTAGTTCCTTTGACTTCATTCATGGCAAAGAGCATTCGTGACCATTTCTTAATGGTCTAAATGGTTATTATGTTTATATGCTGATAGTAGTCATTAGACTAAATTGAATGCAGATTTAGTTACAAATAACTTTGTTATATACAAATGACATGTATTTGCAGTCATGTGATTTAGCTATTCTGTGAGGGAAATATATTTAAATATGTCTTATTCTTAGCAATACGTCATAAAAACGTACATGTTGAATACAATGGTCTTTAAAGTTGTAGTTCACCCAAAAATAAGAATGAATTTATTCATCCTCATGTCAATCAAATCCTGTATATGAGTGTTTCTTCTGTGGGGGAGTCGTTGGGAGCCAATGTTGTTTAACAACATTCTTTACACTACAAAAGAAAGTTATACAGGATTGTATCAGGCTGAGAACATAATGTTTTTTTTTTCATTTTAAAATGAACCCTTTACATGAGCATAATCAAGCGTTGTTTTGCCTACTGTAAAAATAGTCCATCTTTTCACACGACCCAGAAATATAAACTGAGGCCAGTCTTTTATTAGCTCAGGGTTGGTGTTACTAACCTCATGCTTTATCGCTACTCATAGAGCAACGTGTAACTCAGCCCTCAGTGTCATGGCAGGAGAGGGAATCACTATTTCCCACTGGATTTCATTCCCAGTGCGCTACCAGGAGCATTTCAAAACCAGAAAACTTCAGGAATGCACTGTTGATCATCGACTGTTTGCTCTGCCAGGACCAGAATGCCTGCCGGTTAAAGTACTGGACACTGTACAAGCCGACAGTGAAGACGAGGACTCGGGAGAGCCACAGTTTCAAATCCTGCTGGACGTGACTCAGTTTAAACCAGAGGATATCCTCATACAAGTGTTTGAGGGGTGGCTGCTCATCAGATGTCGGCACGGGGCGAGGATGGACGAGCATGGTTTTGTGTCACGGAGTTTCACCAGACAGTATCCACTGCCTGACCAACAGCTCCAGGCCGGAGACCTCAAAGGCATACTGTGTCATGATGGGATACTGGTGGTGGAAACTAAGGACCGATGGTGGTCAGCGTGTGATTAAACGATACAAGACCCGATCAAAGATGACCTTTGTTCAGTTGACGTGCTTGTGTTTCAGAAACTTTAACAACATCACGCTTGATTGATCTTTTGAAGATAATGTAATTATTTCAAAGGTTATTTCTTTGAACAAAACAAACCTTTCTCTCATGTTTATGTTTTGACAGACATGTGACACTAGACTGATATATTTTTATTTCTACATACCGTATGATATGAAGTACTCACACGAAGTCATGTTTTATTCGAATTGACGTTAAAGCCAGTCACCCAAAAATAAATATTCTGTCATCTTTTTACTCGCCCTCTTCTCATTTCAATCCTGTGTGATTTTTTCTTCTTCTGCAGGACACAGAAGAAGATATTTTGAAGAATGTTGTTAACTGGCCCCCATTTACTTGCATTGGATTGGACCCCATAAATAGAAGTGAATGGGGGCGGTGCTGTTAGGTTAGCAGCTTTTGGTTTGGCCATCACCTTGCAGGGATGCGGTTACGATGCAACTCAATTCTCATTATTCGTCTAGACACTGTACGAACAAGTTGGGTTCATAGATAGTATCTTCGTATCATAATACCTTTAAACAGCTAAACACATCTTTTGAAAAATATAATACTGAATAAGATATTTACATTGATGGGACTTGTGGAGTAAACGCATGCTACATTATTAACGTGTTATTACAAATTATGATTCGATTAATAATAGCAAGAACAATATGACGAATATAGAGAAATAACAGCGTAATAAACAGCAATGTTTACCTAATAAGAGACCGCGCCCACATCATGCCGATACATTTGATTGGTGCTGTCAGTGTGCGCTGCGTTAAGCTCCGCCCTCGACGTGACGTGCTGTTTTGTCTCAGTGCGTTCGGTGTTGAGTGAGTGTTCACTGCGGCTGCTGTGGGACGGGCGCACGGCAACGGGGCTCAGAAAGGCAAACTCTGCGGATGGCTACAATGACTTCTTGTCTCAGGTTTGCTCGTTTCTAGTAATCAAAATCTGATGACTAAATGATATCATCCTTCATCGTAGAAGCGAACCTGGATATTCGCGCGAGTTGTCAGTTCAGTGACTGAGTTTGGGTTCGAGTCTGCGTGCTGTGCGGCTTCATCGCAGCTTGGATATATTTTCGCGTCATGGCTCTGCGAGCGAGAGCTCTGTATGACTTTAATTCAGAAAACCCTGGGGAGATATCGCTGAAGGAGCAAGAGATTGTGGGTCTGTGCAGCGAGCAGGACATTGAGGGGTGGCTTGAGGGGACGAACAGCAGTGGGGATAGGGGGCTCTTCCCTACCTCCTACGTTGAGATATTGAGGAATGACAACGTGTCGTCTTTTAACAACAACAGCTCTCGATATTCCAATATTCCCGGTGGAGGTTGTGAGACGGGCAACCCACCACCACCCAGCTTTGCCCCCTATCCGGCACTACCTCAGACACATGCAGGTATCTCAGCCAGTGATGACGACTGGGATGATGAATGGGACGATCACTCATCTGTGACCGACGAGCCAGGAGGTGGTGGACATTACACGAACTATGAAGGAAACGGACCCTCTGCCTACAGTATCTCCACAGCATCAATGCCCAGAGGCGCGCAGAACGCCAAGTGTTCAGCCACAGTCAGCAGAAATCTGAACAGGTTCTCGACTTTTGTGAAGTCGGGAGGGGAGGCTTTTGTGTTGGGGGAAGCGTCTGGATTTGTGAAGGATGGAGATAAAATCATTGTTGTCATGGGTCAGTACGGTCCGGAGTGGCAGGAAAACCCCTACCCGTTTTCTTGCACGATTGATGACCCGACCAAACAAACGAAATTCAAAGGCATGAAAAGTTACATTTCCTACAAACTGACACCCACCCACATGCAGAACCAGGTCAACAGAAGATACAAGCATTTCGATTGGCTCTACGCCCGATTGGTGGAAAAATTCCCGGTCATCTCTGTGCCACACATCCCAGAAAAACAAGCCAAGGGTCGTTTCGAAGAAGACTTCATATCCAAGAGAAGAAGAGGGTTGATATGGTGGATGAACCATATGACCAGCCACCCGGTGCTTGCCAGGTGTGATGTTTTCCAGCACTTCCTCACCTGCCCCTCTACAGACGAAAAGCTTTGGAAGCAGGGTAAGCGGAAGGCTGAGAAGGACGAGATGGTCGGTGCCAATTTTTTCCTCACCATCGGCACCCCGCCGGCCCCTCTGGATTTGCAGGAGGTCGAAAGCAAAATCGATGGTTTCAAGACCTTTTCCAGAAAAATGGACGACAGCGTGGTGCAAGTCAATGCCACGGTCAGTGAGTTTGCGAGGAAACAGATCGCTGGGTTCAAGAAAGAATATCAGAGAGTGGGACAGTCTTTTAAATATCTAAGTCAATCGTTTGACCTCGACCAACAGTCTTTCTCGGCTGGTTTGAACCATGCGATTGCATACACGGGAGAAGCCTATGAAACTATTGGAGACTATTTTGCAGAGCAGCCTAAACAAGATGTGGACCCGGTGATGGATTTGTTAGCCCTCTACCAAGGACACCTTGCGAACTACCCTGATATCATCCATGTACAGAAAGGTAATCATTTACTAGTGTATTTGTATTTTTATTATCTTTCAATTGTGAATGTTTGTGTAGCTCAGCTGGTGGAGCAAAGGTCGTAGATTTGATACCCAGGGAACATGCATATCGAAAAAAAGTATACCCTTGAACAAAAAGTCAAACTCTTTGGATTAAAGTGTCACCAAGATGTAGGCTAAATGTGTTGGCAAGACGAGTGCATCAGTTTTACGAATGATCTTTTGCTCGCATGAAAAGGAAGTTGCCAGGTCTTTAAGCGCCTCATGTTCTCTCTTTACTCAAAAAAGTAATGGTCTTCGCTTGACTGATTTTTTTGAATTGAAGTGTCGCTGGTGAGCTCACTGGTCCTCCTAGTTTCATCTGACTGCTGAGTCACATACGGTGAGCCGAGCTGTCGCTGACGTGCTTAATGTGTTTTTCCAGTGGTTGGTCAATCACCAGGATGATGATATAGACTGAAACTATTGACGTAGTGCACTGTTCAAGTCAAGAAAAGGTTGCTTGAGAGTTTCAGCACACATACAGTCATTTAGTCAATAGCATTGATTAAAGGATGGCTTTTTAGTGCTGTTGTAAATTCTACCTTTATTACCCACACATATGGAGCGAAAATGTCTTTAATAGTATGAAAAGAAACACTTAAAAAGAATGTAGGGCGACGTGTTTTGTTTCTCTTATTGTTCTTGGTGAAGCTGCAGAATGTAAAGAAGTCCCTCGGTGTACAGGAAATGTTACAAATCACACCCTCAAATGTTTGAGTAACACAAATGTATGACGCATGCTTGGTTCATATTAACATAAAGACGTGCAGTTCTCTAGCCATCTAGAGATGGTCAAGTAATTGATTCTTCCTTTTTCTCAAAGGTTTTTAAGAGAATCATCTTCTTCTTTAGGAAGGACGTTTTTCTTTTCTTTTTAAAGATGAATCTATTGAAATTGAATGTGTAAATAGCTTGAAAGTGAATACTTTCCATCACTTTACATGAATTTTAAATTCCAGATGTTCACAAATGATTAGTTTAGACTGCCCGATGTGACTTAGTGTTTATTTTTAAGTCGGTTTTCCGTAAATCGACCGCATAGAATCAACATAATTTAACTCCTTTTTAAATGACCAATCCCAAAGCCACATTATTAATCATGAAACCATTTACGTCTGCTAGTTTAAGAGCTCTCAAATGCACTTTAAAGTGCATTTAATCTAACTTCATTCATTTCTTGAAGACTTTTCGAAGTCTTTAAGTGTGCCGCGTCGAATTAGATTTTACTGTTCCAGTTTTAATGATGTTAAACTTGTCGTCTTGTTTCAAGGATGCTGTCTCGACATACAGGCAACACTTCGTTTTACAAGCTGTTTCAACAGCCCACATCTATGTGGCTCTTTATAACCACAACATGAACAAACCATGTGACTTTGTCTAAGCCAACAGAGGTTGTCTGTGAGCTACGTGGAAGCTCTGTGAATTAAAACACAGAGTGAATTAGACCAACACTTAAATTCCCAGAAGCATAATGTGTTTTTAAAATTGGCCTAAATTTAGCGGCATTCATGTCGTTAAATGTGTTAAGCAGATGTTTAATGAAGTAGAGGCTGGTGCTAAAGAGACCGCTGTCACTCTATTGTGGGTACACAATGCTTTGGATAAATTGAAATGCTGTGTTGTACGTCCAGCAGAGAGGCCTGAATTGACCCTATTGCAAACGGATCCACCTATTCACAGTCTGAATGTCTGAGGTCACCTGCAACTCACTAACCAAACCCGAACTTCTATGCCTGAGCATTTGCTATGTCCTTTTAAGCAACTGCCATGTATCCAATCTCAGTATTTTTACCATATTTAGGAAGAAACTTTAAGATGTTATAGGTCTGCAGATTCTATGAGACATTTAGCTTTGCTGTTGTTTGTTTGAACCCAAATTTCACAGTTGACTAAAGCAAATTATGCCACTGAACACAAAGGAAAACCCAACCACAGAGAAACAGTCATCGAGACCTTAAATGAGTCATTAGAAAACTATCAGAAAAGCTGTTCTTTTCCCACACTGTCCTCCAAACTGGACATCATGCTTCGAATAGAAGCTATTAAAGGAACAGTTTACCCCAAAATAAATATTCTGTCATCATCATCTGTATAAATATCTTTGTTTTGATGAACACAGAGAAATATATTTGGTAGAATGCTTGTAACCAAACAGTTCTTGACCACCATTGACTACCATAGTAAGAAAACTTTAAATAGTTGTCAAAAGTGTCCCAGAACGCTTTGCTTTCCCACATTCTTAAAAATATCTTCTTTTGTGTTCAACAGAACAAGTATTTATTTCTACTATGGTAGTCAATGGTGGCCAAGAACGGGTTGGTTACAAGCATTCTTCCAAATATCTTTCTCTGTGTTCATTAGAACAACTGGAAGTTTCATTTTTGGGTGAACCTTTGATATTGTATACTATAGTAGCTTGTTGAAAAAACAGACCTCCTTTATAAGGAAATTCAGTTTGTGACCCAGTCTGTAAAAACCCAACTAAAGTCATCTTTGGTCATTTACAGTTTTTCAAAATCATCCTACAAAATGTAAAGAACATACTATGAAAATATAACCAACCTTGATATCTTTAATATCGCTCGAATGAGTAAGATCATGTCAAAGATTGAAATCATAGTTAAATTAATGATTGATATGAAACTTTGATGCGTGTTTTCATCGTTAGATTATGATTTAAGATTATTTTAGAAATTCCTCCAAAATGAAGCCTCAATCTGAAGTTTTCATTTTGCATGAAAACAATGTTGTTCGCCATCATTTTTTTGTCCTCTGATGAATTCACGAAGCAGTTGGAGTTGCATCTAAATAATACTTTGTGACCACTTTAAAATAACAAAATTGCTTAGTAAAACTGCAACAAGTTATTCAGATGTAGCATCACCCGTAGAGTCCAGTAAGTTCAATTGTTGTTAACGGGTTTGTCTGTAACATTATTTTATTCAAGGCTATTATATAATATCCCCAAGGAAGAATGAAAGCTCTGCTGTTTTTAAATAACATACACATGAGCAAAGTGTGCATTGATTTGTGTTACTATAGAAAGTCCATTAACAATGAAAGTGAGGGCCATTATTGAACATTATTGATGCCATTTATGGGCCGCTTTTCTTTGGTTCTCAATGATGTTCAGTGGAAAATGTTCTATGTGGTTTTTATGACAATGGGGGGAAATTGTGACTCAGGTCATAATAGCAGAGGAAGTTAAGATTGTGTGTAGAGGCCTAACCACCTGCAAAATGATTGGCTGAAGGCGGTTGGATGTTTGAGACATTTTTAATGTTCAATGCGATTGCATCAAATCTACAGTCTAGTCATTACAAAAGGTATAATGTAAACTCTGAAAAGCCACTTTAAAGGACTAAAAGCTTGTAAAAATAGAGGAATTGCGTCAGTCATTTCTGCCGGTTAAATTCTGTCACAGTTCCCTCAAGTCATCTGCTTTAAATAATAAATAATAAGCTGTGACATAGAATTTCATGTTCTTAGAATTTCATCCTTATATAAGTATAAGTTAACATCCAGTTGTTTCAGGTTTTACTACAGAAGCAAAAACTAATTTCAAAAGCATCTTTTGGATTTAATTGCTTGTTGTATAGGAAAGTATCAGTAAAAATCTGTTGTATTTACAGCTAATGGCTTTTGTAATATCCTTAATTCCCACGAATCCAAAACAAATTGAACGTGTGATCACATTTGCTTTGGTAGTCATGTTCATTTGCCTTCTCGTTTGTTTGAAATAACCAAGAAAAATGCTTGTTTGTCAGGCAACAATCCCACATCTGGGTTTCCAGAGTAAAGTCAGTCACACAAGATAAGGTGCGTGACTGCTCTGTCTGGTCACGGGAGGTGAATAAGGGAGTCGCTGTTCTCCAGTTCCCCATGCAGACGGGAGAAGTGTCCTGTGTAATAGCGCATTACATAATGGAGAGGTCTGCAACAGCACATGCTATCGCGACTCAGTCGAGCCTCAGTTTCCCACGTGAGTTTTCTTTCCTCTTCTCGAGGAAGTTGCACACGTCTGTTTTGTGCGTCAGACCTTTCTCAAGCCATGCGCAATTTATTTTTGAGTTGACCCTTTAGGTGTGATATTCTATGTGCTAAAGTTCATATAAAAATTTGCTTGATAATTGCAGGGAACATTTACTTGATAGTCCAGGGAACAGAATCTGTTCTGGTGGCTTAAAGGGATCGTTCACCCAGAAATGAAAAGTCATTGATTATTTATTCATGTCCTCGTGTCATTCCCATATGGCTATTTTTGCCCAAAGCATGGACATTTTACATGGAAGATGGAAATGTTTCCCTTTTGTGGACCACGCAAGATAGTCCCATCATATATACTGTGTATATATTATTGTGTAATATGTTTATTGTTGTAAATTGTCAAACTGCGCTTTGATAAGTATAAGCCACTCTAGATATCTAGGCAGCTATATGGACTTGAATTCCTCTTGCTGAATTCTATTGTGTGTGAAATGCGTCTCACATGTCAGGTCTATCTCCTTGACCTGTACTATATTGCCTTTCTTTATATTTATCTGTCTGTAACTGAGTTTGAGGCCGTTTACACGAGACCGATTTAAACAAAAACCGGAAAACATTGTATGCTGCTGCTGATCTTTACTGCGACACTCGTTCCGCTTACGCTAAATTGAGAAGACGCGTTTTTGGAGCTTTATTGTAGTAACTGAATTACTTTAAAACGACAGTGGGGAGGCAAGTTATGCAACAGGTGGGCAAGTGATGCAACCGGTAGGTGGGTTAAACATGTATTAAATGTAAATGTATTTGGTATGAAATTGAAGTGCATGTTTGGCAAAGTCAGCATTGTAGCTCTATAAATAAAGGCACATTTAACAACACAGCAGCTGTATCGCTACACGACATACCAGAAACAGCCACACTGAAGCATCCAGATGTCTCCAATACGGTGTTAATTTTTAAAAGATCCCACGCGATGTGTTCACTTATATTTATAGCTGGTGTGGTATCTCTTTCTATTAACGCACTTTAAAGGCAAAAACTGCATACAATCACTCAAAATATCAATATCACATAGTTGGCAATTTAGTACATTAATGCATAGTCACACACACTCAATAAAATGGTAAAAATGTGTAATCGGAGGAGCACCCCAATCCAGCAGTGTGACAGATGCTATATCAAAATAGTAAAAGTGTGATCAAATTGTACATGTTAATTCATTACAAATATTACAAAAGTACTCATTACAAGTACTCAGAAGAACTCATTGTTCTTTATTCAAGAATCGATTTGCTACGTTGTACTTCCAGGTGTTTATTAATACATTAACTAACAAACATGTACTAACATGTAGTTAACCTGGGCAGTATTAACACATGAATCCTCATGACTCCAGTATTAGCTAAGCTTAGCCCTTTATTCATTCTTGAGTAGTCCATTTCTTCATTCGTCATCAGTTCATTTGGAAATAAGTATTAATTCAGATATTAGTACATGACTATCATGAATCAGAAGTCTTGAGCATCAGCCATACGCGCATATGCAAAGCATAATGGGTAATTTCGCGCATTGAAAAGGTGGATAGTGAGATACAGACAAATCCTCGAGTGTCACACTTGTGAGATGTTAAAGTGTGCAGCTCATTCACATGTACACACGCAGATTACATATTTAAATACTACAATTACGCTTACGGTATTCCTTCCATGTTTTCCCACATTGCGCAGTTCAGCTCTAGTTAAATGGACTCAATGCAGCCGGAAAACAAGTTTTAATCGCAAAAAAATAAATATTAACGAAAATAAATAGTGGTGGGGCATTAGTTAACCTCACATGAACAAGCACAAAGACTAAAGCACTGAACACACACAAGCGGCTCTGTCTACCGCACGTTCAAAACTGTATCCCACGTGTGCTACACTATTATATTTATTCTTAGCACAGGCCGATTTTTTTAAAATGCCGCACTGTACAACCCTTGTTTTGGCTGTTCATTTACACGAAAACCGTGTTTTGGGGCACTGAAAACACAAAAGTTTGAAGAGTTTTTAAAACGAAGGCATTAACGTGTCAGTGTAAACACTGAAGGCTGGCATTTTCCAAAAACGATGACGTCATACACATGCGTATTACACGTTCAGTCTGTAAGACTTGAACCATTGTAACACCATTCCAGAGACACCCGTAGCCTTGAGGGTCGACAGGAGGATGTGGTGGTTAACGGTGTCAAAGGCGGCAGATAGATCCAGTAAAATAAGTACAGAAGAGTCAGAGGCTGTTCTTGCCAGTCTCATGGCTTCAATGATAGAGAGCAGCGCAGTCTCAGTGAAACCAGTCTGGTTGCTGTCAAGAAGGTTGTTCTGCGTGAGAAAGGAGGAGAGCTGGTTACATACAACACGCTCAAGAGTTTTAGCAATGAAGACGAGGAGAGATAACGGTCTGTAGTTATCTAGTAGTCAGATAACTGACTGCTTGTGGTGGTCGTTTTCTTTACGAAGAAAGATGCAAAATCATCAGCTGTTAAGTCCGATGGAGGTGACGGGGCAGGCATGTAAAGAAGAGCAGAGAAGGTTTTAAAGAGAGTACAAGAGTCATGCAAGTTGTTGATTTTAGCGTACTGAGTTTTCACAGAGGAGACATAAGCAGAGAAAGAAGAGAGGAGAGACTGATAGAGACAGAGGTCAGTAGGAGCCATTGACTGGTCTCGTGAATGCATAGTACATTATTTTTTATTTGTTTTTCCGGATCCGAGTAAATGCAGATTGTTTTTATAACGCTGTTGTGTGTACATTCAATTTTTGAAAAAACGCAAAGGAAAAACCTTTCAGTTGTATCATGTAAACGTACTTTTAAATGTGAGTTTGCATGTTTGACTAGGGGGAGGAATTGTATGGATCTGGGTTCCTCTCAGCCAAAGGCTTCTATTGCCAGAAGGCAGAATGTAGAGTTTTGGGGGGATGGGGGGTTTCGGAATGTCTTATATGTTTTTCCTCACTGGACAGGGAAGTCAGCCATCTGCACAACACATAAACACAAACCTTTTTGTAAAGTAAATTATTATATCATGATGCCATTAGATTTACACTAATAAGCCTCCATTTATAACCTCTATAAGATTACAGACTACATTTGACACAGGCTTTAACTTGGGTGGTTTGGAGAACTGGGATTGTTGATTCTAGACTTGGGCAGTGCGATATTGAGGGAAAACGCTAAATAATGCGATGTTCGATATGCAATACGATATTTGTTTTTCTAAAATCTATTTAAATGTAGAAATTTGTGCGATATTTCGATATATTGCACAGCACTACCCAAGACATTGCATACCTTCATAATTGCAACATCAAAAGTGTGTCAATGCCAGGATCTGTTGCTATACCACAAAATCACTTTGTCACTTGTCAGTAACAGAATATGACCGACATGAGTAAACCAGAGAAACTGATTGTACATGTGAGGGTGACATTTGCTCAAACATGTTTCATCATTGCCAAAGAAATTCGATTAATGTGACAGCTCACACAGTATTTCACCAATATAGCTGCAAGTGATTTTCAACAACACTTGTGTCAGAGCTGGTTGAGGTCAGTAAAAAACTGACCTGACTTTCACAATGAGGTCCTTTCCTTTGGCGGTGGAAGAACCTGTTTATTAACTTATGATTAGTATGTCAAATTATGGGATGTTCCACTTGACCAAGTTCATTCTGGTTTCCTGTCATTGTAATGTGAACTTGGTTGCTGGGAAAAGATACATTTTTGACACTGCTGACATTGTGTCAGACGTTTAATCACAGAATTACATACAGTAGTCTGACACCCTGTGTATAGTGCACCCGAGTGGCGTGACTCAACAAAAAACAATAGAAGTCGTTATAATTATACATTTTGTCCACACTGGATACAGCATGATGTGACAAATGCATTGTTCTTAATGGATTTGTCGCGTGTGGTGTAGCCAGACTAAACTACACTAATCCAGATACATTTTTGAAACTCATCGTCTACACTAAAGATCCTGTCTAGAGCTCATATGTAGCAGTTATGTACATTAATATTATTACATGGCTCTTTAAAGGACCCCTACTCTATCCCGTTTACAAAATGTAATATAAATCTTAGGAAGTTTCAGTTTCAAAGCGGCTGGTCTCCGCCCCTTTCCAGCAGAAATGAAAGGGCTGTGTGAGCCTGTGCTTCCAGAAACAATAAAACTGAATATAGTGGTCATTAAGTGAAATAGAAACACTGTCTCAAAAACTTAGTGAATGCGTTACGTCTTTAAATCGGGCGAATTTTAGGTTACCATGATAAACGCATCATATCTATAAAAACTGAAAATATGTTCTCTATGAGTAAATGCACAAACGCGTTATGTCTTCACAACAGGCCCATTGTTTTTATACCTGACAGTACACGGGACAAACGCTTCATATGTTTAAAACTGAAAACATAACCTATTATGAATCCAGCATTTTACTAACATTCGTTTGTGAAGCATCCGGTGTAAAGTGACTTCACCTGCCAATTCCGTTGAGAAATAAATCTAATCCACAGTGTCTACAGAGGCTCAGATTTTGGGAGTAAATGAAGACTTATGTTCACTCTTGCAACACGTTGTTTGTTTACAAAACATTCTGGTAGCTCACTGTAAGTAGTCCAGCGTGAAAACAATGGCAGACAGTGTACAACTCGATGAGGGCGGAGACAGCAGTCATAGGGAGGGCTGAATCAATGTGATGTCACATTTCTGAAAGAAGGCCAAGCTTGTTCAAGAGGTCAGCTGAGGTTTATTGGGTGGATTTTTATCATTCTAAGATAGTTCTGTTCACACACTCCTGACACACAGATATGTTCAGACAACATTTAAAAGTGCATTTTGGGGGCGTTTAAAACACAGAAGGACTTATCTGGTAAATTTACGAATGTGCTGTTTAAGCATTCCGGTAAGATACCCTTTACACATCAATACCAACATTACAGTAATTTCTGTGAGGTCATCAAGCAGAACTGTCCTCTAAACAGCAATGCCAGTAAAACATTAATGGTCATTTACCAGCAAAGACTGTATGTGTGAAAGGGGCTAATATCAATCTTTTTTTATTTAAGTGAAGTCCTCGGGGAAAACATGGAGAGACACAGTGGGAAACCGTGACAGACATGATTTGAGCTAACTAATTGGTACATTATTTTATAGGCTTTTCTATCAATTTTACAGGGCTTTGTATCCATTTGTTCATAGAGCACCTCTTACAGGATTTACATCTGGCATATATCTGCTAAGTCATTTACACATGAACAACCTTTTATTTGCTGATAAGGCTGATGAAAGTTTCCTGACACAGTCCTTGGAAACATGTGATTGTACTGTGCTTGATGTAACTTCCATGTTCTCGGAGGTTGCAAGACAGTCTTGCGTAACAACGGCGGTGCTGAATGCAGCTGCTGCAGATCTCATTACACACTCAGTGTGCTTCCTCTTCTAGACAAAAGATCTGTAACAATAGATATTAAACCAGGATTCTTGAATCAATTTCCCTCTGTGTGTTTGATTTAGTTTGAGCAACAAACAAATCAATAAACACCACCTGCACATCTGTGTGGTATGGGTAGGTGTGTATATCACTGCCAATACAATGAATAAGTCAATATGCTGTGAAGCTATATGTTTGTAATCTTTAATGAGTTCACCCAAAAATGAAAAATCTGTCATCATTTACTCACCCTCGAGTTGTTACAAATCTGTATAAATGTCTTTGTTCTGATGAACACAAGATATTTGGTAGAATGCATAAAGTTCTTGGCCACCATAGTAGGAAAAATGACAAATGCTTCCCCAGAACAGTTTGTACAATACAAAAACTCTAAATTGACTTAAAGTCTCATCCGGGTTCTTTTCTCCACAGGAGCTCTCACAAAGGTCAAAGACAGTAAGAAGCACGTAGAGGAAGGAAAGATGGAGAGTCAGCAAGCTGACGGAGTCCGGGAACGCTGCAACATCATCTCTTTCGCCACGATGGCTGAGATCCAGCACTTCCACCAGACTCGAGTGCGGGACTTTAAGGGTCAGATGCAGCACTTTCTACAACAGCAGATCAGCTTCTTCCAGAAGATCACTGGCAAACTAGAGGAAGCCCTGCAGAAGTACGACAACGCCTAAATGGGTTAGACGGACAGAGCCCCATCTTGCTCAGCAGAGAGACAGACGAACCTCAGCCAGACGGAGAACGTTCCCGTCGATAACTCTGTCCCCACATATGGAATGTTAGTTATAAGGGTTTGAGGATATAATGAGACTATGATATTACTCGATTTTCAATGGTTTGGACTTTATTATATACTCTGTGAAACTAGTAAGGATTACAGCGACGTGCAGGAATACAAGTCAAAGACAGATATTATTCTAATATAATCACCGAGAGCATGTCATGCTAATATTTAATATTTTGAGTGTCACACAGTCTTCACATGGTTGGGTGATATATCGATATGACTGCCAGTTTCAAACAGTTCTTAGCCATTCTTTCTAAAGTTTACAGACCCGGTGACATCCCTGTTGTGCCTTTAATTCTGTCTCGTTGGTATTTTTAGAAGTTGTTAAAAAGATATATACATATTATTTTAATTCTAAATTTGATTTTATTATCTTATAGAACGTACTGTAGAACACTCCATGAGCTTCAAGCGTAGGAGTTGCTGGTTACAATGCCGTAATTTTTTATAATTTTTTTATAGTGATGTTTTGAACCAATACAGAACACAAGATACAGATTATGTCATTACACAAAAACTTGTAATACTCGGACAGACACCTGAACATGTTGAAATGTGAACAGAAAGCACACTCAGGATTCCAAGACTTTTCCGTCTACAAAACGAATGTGCTCAGACAATTGAGTTAAATTTCTACTCCAAATGTGTGCTTTTCACACGGACACTCATACCAAGCTGTGCTGAAATTTCCTAAATAAATAATTCACATAACTTTGCGTAGTGCGTTGAATGTATTTTTAAGTTCTTTACATTTTGGGTAGACATACAGTACCTTAAATGTTAACATGATGTGTGTTTTTGCAGGCAGATTGGGAGATTAATCTGTGGTTTTCATTTCTGGTCTGGGGACCCACAGCACGACCATTATCCAGTCTGACAGCACAGATTTGTGTATTCATTCTTCCTGCTTTTGTCTATATCAGAGTTCTCTGTTGGAGGACAGTGACATGAACAGTTTCAGATTATACCACAGGTAGGATATTTTTATTTATGAGGAGATACTAACACAAGATACACAGTAACTAGCTTTTTCCTTATAAAGGACCTTGAACCCTGTAAGAAGTCCTACATAATATGTTTTATGTGTCAGTCAGTCTGTAACCATGTTAGGTCATTCTTGTCAAAGTTACCACTGCGCCATTTTCTGTACCCTTGATACGGGTAATGAGAGGAGTGCTCACTGTGAATGCCAACAAATGCCTTTTCAGGGCCATGCCGTGGGAGCGCAGCCTGTTTGCCAGACCTGACTGCTCTTCTGGTTGGCTCTGGCACAGCTGCTCTCCTCAGCACTGCCTGTTAACACAGAAGCATGCTTTACTCTCATCAGGAAGGGTCTCTGGGAGAGGTGCCAAGCAACCCTCCTGCTGCCAGAAATGGACAGTCCTGTCTTGAAGCTGTCACTTTACTGGAGAATGTTGCTTTCAGTTGTATATAGTGTTTGCAGAAAAGGTCACATTGGAAATCACTATATATTCAAGTTAAAATGTCAGTAGTCTCTTAAGCATTGCTTATTTGCCATTAATACTTTACCAAAAATCGCAACCATGTAAACAAGGTGCATGTAAATGCACTGTAACTTTGGATGAAAGCATCTGCTTAGGTTATGCTGTTCTGTCAGCTTTTTAAGAACAAGGGTGTGATGCTTGCAGGGAGATGATAATAAAAACAGTGGCTAATCTGTGGCCGTGGGTGTTGGAATGCTAAACACTGGCTTTAGACTGTTTGATAGGAAATGCTTTCCAGATGTTGTGAAGATGAGTTCCTCCTAAAGCATCTGACGGAAAAAAAGCTCATTACAATATCGCAATATATGGTATCAGTAGATCTGAAGAACAGGCATTAATTCATCACATTCACATTCTCTTTCTAATGTACAGGACAGGTAAAATGACACTGTTTCAATTATCAGGCAATTATTGTTTTGTATGTACAATGCTTAAAGGTCAAATGTGTGGGATCTATTGACAGAAATGCAATAAAATATATATAACTATCTCTTCAGACTATAAAGATCTTACAAAATGAAGCGTTATGTTTTCATTACCTTAGAATGAGCTATTTCTATCTACATACACCGCAGGTCACCTTACATGGAATTCACCATGTTGTTTCTACGGTAGCCCTAAACAGACAAACTGCTCTACAAAGTTCATTCGGTAAATCTCCTTCGGCAAAGAAGTGAAAATGTGTCGACATCTTAGTTCTGTTAGCCAGAGTAGTGCTTCGAAAGGGAGGGGTGGAGTGAGCCCAGCTCTACAAATGCTGCTAAATTTCACACACTGGACCTTTAACAAATGTATTAGACCGCCTGTCATAATAAAGAGCAAACACATTTCAGGAATCTTTTGAAAAAAGATTTTGACCTTGATAACAGCTTGCATTCTTGCTGGCATTGTTTTTATGTACCTTGCCACAGTCTCTGTTGTTAATACAAAAAATAATTATATTTTAGCATTAGAAATACTACTGTGACTAATTAATTGACGTTAAAAATGAACCTGATGTTACAAGTTCATGTTTTGATTTAACTGAATTGGATTTGTTGTAAACGCTATTTCAGTTCCACCCATGTGGAATGTTGTTCTCATGAGCCAAAAGGAAAACACATTTTAAAACTAAATTCCAATTCCTTCCAAATAAATGTAGAATGTTACAGTCAATGCAACCTGTGATATCTCATACCAGCTCACTGAGTACATCTTAAAATGCCTTTCTATATTGTTTATGAGGAATTCAAACCTTGTGAAAAATGCTGTGAATGTAGATCCTTGTCACAAAGCTGATCTGTTTGTTATATTGCCATGAATGTGTGTTAATACACAGCTCAGAGGTTGACGGCCTTATAAATAAAATAAAATAACTCCAAATGTATGGAAATCGTGCGGAATATGGGATTACATACACATTCAATCAAGCCTCTTTTATAAATTGCTGCTGTATTTATTGATCAGTCCCATGCAGCGCTACAGTTTCCCAGAATACCTGCACAGTGCCAGGAACCTGCTGCCCGGAGTTCTGTTTTCAATTACAAGGCTTTGATGTGCATTTGATCCTGCTGTGAGGATCTTAAACGTTCTTATAGCCTGAAGTCTGGACATTACTGGCGGACACTTTGCAATTTCTTCTGAGGAGATCTTAACCCCTCCCCACTGTATAACTGCATGACTTTAAATCATAGAATTTTGAGTTCATCACATCCTTTGGGTTTTACCGTAGAAATTCCCAGAACACAACCGCGTGCTGATGGAATTTTGAGGCCACAAAAATGTGTTGTTAGTCACTAATGGGACCAGGAAATGCTGTGGCGTCCTTTACATACAATACAACATATTAGAGATTGTTCAAAACTGGTTTTGGGAGCACCAGCAGTTTAAGTAAAAATTATTTCCTGGCAATGATCATTTACATAAAGTCATTGAGTCATTTAGCAGACGCTTTTATCCAAAGCGACGTACAGAGAGTTCAGGGAGCAATAAGCGATATGTTATACAGGAGCAATAATACAATAGATGCTAATATAAAGTTACTAGTTTCAACAAAAGCTAGAACACCACCTGCTGACCTGACTTGTCTGTTTTAAAAAAAGTTAAAGTCACAAGAGTGTAAACATTTGTCTCCAAATATATGGGCTGACAGAAAGTATTTTTGTGTTTGAGCTATATTCCCTCTGGTAAGATTCTTCGTCTTATATATTTGACATTTACATACGCAACTACAATGCACCACAGCATGTAAGTAAACACAAAATGTCATTAATCTAATACTGCAATGTTAGGAGCTATTCCAAACGCTCTGGGGTCTAGACACCCAGGGTTATTAATGCTCTTACTGTAAATAGACGCCATAATATGCATCAAAGTTTATCTCCCTAAAACATGTTCAGTTAAAGCGCTTTGTTTATCTAATCTTTGCTGCAAAGATAGAGTCAGTGTTGACTGTTGCAATGACCAGCCCTTAAGGATAACAAGCAATAATATCCCATGAGCTCATCGGTTCATTACCTCGACCTGCCCACTCTCGAGTGAATAAGAAACACGCTGCCTGGACCACCACCAGGCTTCGTGAAAAATGCGATCCTGACATCTAAATTCTCAAAAAAACATTGTAATAGCTGATATCATTAAATCAATGGTACTAATAAAACACACTTTCAGACGTTTTGCCCGTTTACTAAACAGTGTTAATGGAATGCATGTGAATGTAATAGCTGATAAAACCGGCAGCTGGTTTGGACGGCATTCTGTACCTGGAATGTGGGAGCAGTGAGCGTTCTTCAGCGTTTTGTTTTTATAGTCCCGCACAGGAAGCCACTCCAGCAGGGCCTCATTCATGTTGTCTGAAAAAACGCTGACGGCTTCCTCCAGCCTCTGGCAGCTTGCCAAGAGCCCCGGATACACATATACACACACATGGTGCTCTCGCTGTTGTTACTGTGGTGAACCTGTACCAACAATGAATTTGATTACAATAAACTATAAGTACAGATGTGAATTAAATTGTGAAGCATTCATGGTATTGTGTGGTCAGAGCGGTAGCACAGCGATTCGCTCTCTAGACATATATACATGAGCTGTTGGCTCACAGGGACTCAGGTTCACGTCCGACCTGGGTCATGTCCCGATTCCACACCCTGTCTCTTATCCTCATGTTCCTGTCCTATGGATGAAAGTAAAAAGCCCCCCCAAAGTAAAGTATTCACGTAATTGTTAAAACAGACTTACTTCTTTTTAGAGCTCTACGATGGTCGATCCTGACAGAATTGGACAGCTGATAGATAAGGTTATGGTATAACATTGTGCCTTTATAATTCCTAATGTTAAAGGAATAGTTCAAAATGAAAATTCTGTCATCATTTGCTCGCCCTATTGTCATTTTTAACCTATGTGAACACAAAAGAAAATATTTAGAAAAATGTTGGTAACCAAAATCCGTTTGTCCTCGTTGACTAAAGATGTATGGACACAAAACCAATGCAAGTCAATGGAGACCAACAGTTTTTCTGTTACCAACATTTTTCAAATGATCTTCGTTTGTGTTCTGCAGAAGAAAGTCATACAGGTTTGAAATGACAAGAATGCGTGTAAATAATGACAGAATTTTCATTTTGAAGGTGAACTATCCCTTTAAGTGTCCAATAAATTCAATTATGAACTGCAGTTTTGTGGCCTAGATCTAAATTGCTGAACTTATTTGAATTCTGCTGATGTCAACCATGAGCTGCCGATGAAAAATGCATGATGCATGATGCATGACCACACTTGTTGATTCAGCACTTTTATAAAAATCCATTGCGGTAAAGTCTTGCTGTATATACTGGACCAACGGTAATCTGAAATGCTGTGAATGAAGACTTCTGACCACATTCATGCAATCCAGTACCAAATCTGAACATCTTGAATAACATTTATTGTTACTATTTTAGTTTATTTTGTGTATATTTGCAAGAATTTTTCATTTTAAATGTTTTTTTAAAGGTAAATTATGTGAAATGTGGGATTGGTGATCTGATAGCATTTTCCATCACAAACAAGTCAATTTTATCACGAACATATTTTTCCCATCCAAGTTGTCTAATGTGATGATGTCTGATTTGTTGGTCTGGACATTCAAAATAAATTCAATGATTCAATTTCAGTGATTCACAGCATCAGAATGGCACTCTAGAATAAGACACTCTTTATCAAGATTTAAATAACACTCAAAACTGAAGCTTGTGCATCTTTGAGTCGCTCTTTTAAAAGGAATAAGTATGAGTCTTAGTCCTTTAGGCTTTCAGATGTTGATGCTTATTTTACCCCATAACTGATCAAAACCACAAACCCATTTACTGTAAGCACATTTTAAGGAACTTTAAAGATAACCTCACCCTCAAATGTGTGACATTCTGTCTGTAAATGTTACATTTCACATTTGTACTACATTTTTCAGTTGACCAAGGCTATGCTTGAGATTCAGTTTGGAATATGAGAATTTAGTTCAAAACATGCTTCAGTGTTAACCCTCGTATGGTATACGCCCTTGTTACACTGCCAATGTTGAGTATGATGATATTCATGATATTCATTTTTTATATACTGTATATTTTTTATTCCAGTAACATTTCTAAAAATGTGCTAAGAAAAAAATGTTATGGGTAAAAATATATTTATCTTGAATAAATATATATGTCTCTGGTTTACAAAACCATTTTGACACAAACACCACGTAAATGTTATAGTACACGGATGAAGAATGGAAGGAGATGGTCGATGGATAGAAGATTAATACATAGATGCAAGCCAATATGTTTGGAACAATAAAAATGAGTTAATGATGTTAAATCTGACTGTGCGGGTTTTTTGGCATACAACATGTGATTTTGCTTCTGTACTGTATATATCGCACATGGGCATGTGTACTTACTGTTGAAACAGAACATCAGCCTCCAGTGGTTTATCTTTAAATCAATATCTGTGAATCAGATGTTAGGCCCCAAAATCTTCCTCTAGACACAGTTTGCAATGATTCAACAAACAGAATGACAGAAAATTGAATTAAGACTTCCGATCAGATCTAGGAGATAATTCCTCTGTTGCTGGGCAGCATGTCTTTGTGTGTAGAGCCAGATAAAGCTCATTATGTTTCAGTCTCTTAAGGGACCCTCTTTAACAAATCATATCTCAGTTCTTTAGTCGCTAGAGGCAAGTATTAACATGCTAAACCAATATGCAGAAAAGTTTTACAGTGATTATCTTCAACTATGAGGAAAATTTAAAAGAGACAATGAGAACAGATAATGTGCACTCAACTACAGACCTTGAATGGAATTAGTCCTTTTCACTTCCACGTGAAACATAAATAGATCCTTTCAGATACCTATATAGCACTTATGTTGTCACAGCTTTTCAATGATACAGTGATGCATAGTTCTACAAGATTTTGATTTAGTATTTGTGTTTCTTCTTATTCATTGACATTATACATTTTTTCGCTCAGCTAAATTGCAGAATGGATTAAACCTTAAGGAAAATGAATCATTTATTTTGTATTATTCTGACACAGATTTGAGAGGGTTTTACAGCGTCATATATGTAAGATCAGTTATCACTTGGCAGAATAAAAGGACAGTTCACCTAAAAGTGAAAGATTCTGTCATGAATTATTAACTCTATCTGTATACATTTCTTTGTTTGGTTGAACACAGAGAAAGATATTTGAACGAATGCTTGTAGCCAAAAGAACTGCTGTCCTACATTCTTCAAAATATAATCTTTTGTGTTGAACATTGAACAATTTTCAATGTTAGTCAATGGTGACCCAAAACTATTTGCTTATACGCATTCTTCCAAATATCTTTCTGTGTTCGTAAGAACAAGGAAATGTATACATTTGGAACAAAGATTAAATGATGATCGAATTTTTTCGCGGGGTGAACTCTCCCCATTTAAGTTTTCAGTCATCAGCTTTCATTCTTAAAAACAAAAAGTATCAATTATTTCATCTCATGTTGCATCTGACAACAGATAATGGGATTATTTACTTTTTTACAAAAACATAATACTAAAATATCTTTCTTAATAAAGTAATAGCACTTGCAGTATCTGCCCTAAGACGGTGTATATTTGTATTTCCTGTCTAGAAAAATCAACTTCCCCAAATAAAATGAACCTCTGTAAATTCCATCTCACTTAAATATAACAACAACCTCCTCTTTACGAAAGCTGTTTCGACAAAATGAACTATTCATTACATGAACTAAGCAGGGCTCACAGCCTGTATCCTGGAAGAGGCTGAGAAGCCACTTTCAGCACCTATTATAACTGACATCACAGTAATTAAATACAAGGAATGGAGAATCACAGCAATTACGTCTTTAGAAGAAAATATTTTTTGTCTTCCATTATCGTCCCAACAGAAGAGGCTTTATTATATAAAGCAAGAACACTGCCATAAAAAAAATCATAAACAAAGGTTTTACATTCTGACACGTCATAACATGTAAAATCTCAAAATGTATGAGTCAAGATGGTTGTGCAGTAGTACACGCTGTTTATTTATCATATAAATACATGAGCAAAATTATACTATAACATAAATCAGAAATACCGGAACGTGCTCTAAATGTCTAGTGTGTGCGCCGACCTTTGAAATGATATCCCTATTCTGTAAAGTGTGGCTTTCAGGTTTTTTGAAATCCACATTTCTGTACAGAGGTCACAGTGAGCATACAAATGTTCTAACGCTACATACAGAACCATGTGCCTAAATCCAGTAAAATGCGATGATAACGCACAGCTGCTAGATTTAGCTACACTTTATGTAGTTTACTTCCAGTAATACAGTGTTTGATTGACCATACAAGGAAATAAGTGCCAGGAATCCAGTGGTTTCAACATATTGCATCATTATATTAAGTGTTTTGCCTCCATGGAAAGGGAATTTCCTGAGAGTATAAAAACATTTATATAAAGAATTGAATTATTACACACATACCCAAAACATACACCTTGTTGTGCCATTACGATGCGCACACCACACATTTCTACCTCTAGGATGTTGTCTCAGTGCCAGAATAAATGCCGATATACAAATAATGTAATAAATAAACGTCCTTACGGCTTTAAATATGTTTAGTCTACAAATGTACCGCGAAATGTTAACTGAATGAAAATAATTCATAATAGCTTCAGAAGCAATGCTTGCATTTTCAACTGGCTGTTCTTTCCCTGACAAATTAGTTCCGGGGGAAACATTTGTTGTGTAAACATTTGCAAAACATCGTGGATTTATGTAACTGGATCCTTAAAGTGTGCCTATACACAGTGAAGCATCCGTAGGGTGTGCACATATTTAGGAAGTTTAACTTTTATAAATCCCAATATGTGCATGAAAAACTGTGTACGCACATTTTTGTGTCTATTTTGTTTGTATGCATCAGGCCCCAATGCTGTTACTAATATGCAAATTCATGTGCAGTACTGTATATGACTGCTGTCCTTCTGAATCCTTGTATCTCCGTATTTTGTATTTTTTGCCATAAATCATTAAACTCTTTATGTTTGTCATTCGGTTTTGCAAATATATAAGCAATAAAAAGTAATAAAAAGTGAAGGTCAACTTCAACCACAGTATTTACGCATTTAAAAAGTACAGTGCTTTTTCCATTTCCTGACAAACAGCAAATGTGGACATACAAGGTTTTGGAAAGACAGCGTCGTTTGCAAATGCACTGTGGCACCACCTTATTTGCATTTTTTCTTGAACAAATACAAATTCCCTCTGTAAAACCCCATGCTCATTCCTTACCTTGACAATACAGTGATGGATCTTAAGTTTAAATAGGTCTGTACAGACTGAGGGCACAGGTCACACCCAATACTGATTATTTCGCAGGGTGGGGTTAGTTGTCCTACAATGTTGAGAAACTTCAGGCTCTATGTCTCCTACAGAACACAGAGACATTGACTGGTCATACGGGTTTTCACATCTGGTTTGCAGTCTAGTTATGGTAGAACATCCGGATTTGCTTGGATTAAGAGGCGTCACAGTCACAACAGGAACAGATGAACTCCACTTGGGCAGATCCTGATTGGATAGATCATCTGGCTGAAATGAAGGAAGTGATTTACCCTTTTGCTTCTCAGGATTCTGCTTGTTTCTCCATTTCCGCCTAAAGAGCAGCATCAACACAACCACAATGATGACCAGAAGAAGAAGAGCAAGTAGAGGCAACAGGATGATCATTGAATTTGAGGAGTCTGTCTGGGTTACAGATTCCACTTTCACTGGGGTGTTATTAATTGGATAAATCTCCTCGACCCCCTGTGTTGGTTTAAGCATAGTGGTATGTAAGTCATTGCTGTTTGAGCTACCCCAGCGGTTGCGACTTTTGAATCTTGATGTAGATTTGGTCACCCATTGCGTTGGCTGCACAACAGAATATGTAGGAGACAGAGTAGGGCCTTTTGCCGTGGTCTGGTTATAAAAAACAGGTCTCATTGTAGACATCTCAAGTATGGGAACATAGGGTACGATGCTGAAGGTGAAAATCCCTCTGGCAGGTTGGACATTATTAGCTTTAAGCACAAATCCAAAGGAATCATTTAATTCCTGGACACCTGTAAGGTTTGCCATCAACTCAATGGCCAGTTTCATCTGTTGAAGTTCGCTGAAAGTGAAAGACCCCACAGATTCGGCTTTCCTTCCCTGGTTGCTGGTTGTCCTGACAACCCTTCCATTTTCAGGAGGTGAAGTAATTTCAAACAATGGGTCACTACTGCTCAACAAAGCCAGTTCTGTCACGTTCAGAAACTGTGGTTTGAGCTTATTTTGAATTTCATTTTGAAACTTTGCCCCTTTTATGTACTTAATGAGGGGTTTCACTGTGATATTAACTACTTGATTGCTTAGGTTTGCTTCTGATGTAAAGGCAGTAAACTCAAAACTATCATGGGAAAATGTGAGGTTGACCATGTGGTAACTTAGCTTTTGCTCCTGGAGATCATTCTGACTGAAGACAGTGACCTCCTCATTGTCCAGGAGAAGTTTACCATATTGTGGAGGTATTGCAATTGTATAATGGACAGTAGTGTTCTTACCATTTGTGACCGCAGCTAAGTGTGACCGTGTGAGTGCCACAGAGGTACGTCCTTGGTCCATTAACACTTCTGTGTTGTTTGCAAGTGAAACCGTAATCTTGATTACTTCCAGATTGAAGAGTTTATATAAAGGACGATGCTGGCTATCGGTCACGCTGAAGTAGAACGCACCAGATGCTGGGCTGCCATCGTGGACAAAGAATAGTTCTCCGTTATTGATCTGCTCTTGCGAGAAGGCATCCACCGACTCATTCAAGTGCCCCGCCAGAGCAAGAAAACCATTGCTAGGTTTGCTAATCACGGTGTACTGGATTTCACTGGGTAGATTATCAGAGTCCACAACATTTAAATTGTCGGGTCCAATAGGCACGGTGTCCCCCTGAACAACTTTAAGGCTGGGAGCTTTGGTCTTCAGAACCGGTGGCTGATCATTTACAGGGGTAATAGTGATATTGAAAGATTCAGACACCACATCAGAGTCATCTAGGGGGCGGTTTGGTGGCTTGCTCTTCAGGTTGAGAAAGGCGTCAAAGTCAAAATGGTCGCTTGTGGTCTCAGAGTTATCATGATGATATGTGATTCCATACTTGTTAAGAATGAACTGAGAGAAATTGGGTTTTTCTTGGGTGAGATTTCGTTCCCCAACAATGATGACACCGTGTTGGGGTAGAGATGTGACCTGGTACCAAACCTCATAAGAGCTGTGTTTAGATTCAGGCAGTTTAGTCATGAGATTGGATGCATCCAGCAGCGATTTGTCGATTAGCACCTTGTCTCCCTCAGTTACTTGCACAGCTAGTTGAAGTAAACAAAAACAACATATAACGATGAAAATGTTTTTCAAAAAGGTATTGACACAATGACAAAATAAGGACTTTAGTTCATTCTGTTTGACAGAGAAACATCTTTCCTGTAAGATTATGACAGCAGTGTTTTGTAAATATTCTCCTGTTTTCATAAATGTAGCATTTGCAAGACCAGACATGATGTGTTGTTTCTGTCAGATTCTCAAGCTGTACCTTTGTTTTTGAGGAGCACAGAACTTCGCTCAGATCCCACATGTTCGTAAGAAATGTCAATGTCAAATGTCTGGGTTTCAAGTGTAGCAGGAGGGGACGACACTGTAAACGTGAACTTGTCAAGTGCCGCCCATCCCAGAGAGGTCACATGACTTTGTTCATAGGCCACTTCTCCCTCATCTACCTGTAAAAATTACAGTTCCATGAGTCAAATAAATTTTCTTCAAAACTCAAAGCATAAGTATATGCTATTTTCCTTCCCCCGTCCGACACACCCAATCCCGGAATAAATCTTAGCCGTAGCAGTAAAATGTGATATCTTGGTGTGGCTCATTTATTTACTGGTGTTACTTACTTTTACAAACCCACATTCAAATCACATTCTGTGTAACTTCTCTCATCACAACTATATAAAACACGTAACATGTAAATACATACTGTATCAATAAAAGCACAACAGTCTCTAAATTAAAGATCATATAAACTCATAATTTATTGACCTGCGCTCTATGCATGATGTAGATCTGAACGGGGCTTACCATTTGCTGTGTAAAGGATAAGATATCTGTTGTGGACTGTGCTTGCACTTTGACCAGTTTTCCAAATTTTGGTGGATTGACTATAGTGAAATAAATGGTTCGGTTTGAGACACTCTTATCGTCATTGGTTACTGCATGAAGAACCTCTTTTGAGATCAAGGATAAAGAGCCTAGATGGAGAAAACAAAATAATTACCATTAACTACTGAAAACTTCTAACAACACCAACTGTCTGATGCATTCCAACAAAACCACATTGTTGATGCACAGCAGCTTATATGTTTTCAATTAAAATGCTAAGTATTTTTATAGCAACTTTTTGCAGAAGTGTTTCTAGGTTTGAAAGGAAGGACTGACAAAGCGGAAGATACTTATAAATCTGCCTTAAAAGAGTAAAACCATGTTGCTTGAACGCAGGAAGGATATTTCAGGATTCTGTTTCACATCACTTTTAGATTGAAAATTGCCTTTAAAGTCTTAAATTCCATTGAATTTAAGTCCAGTTGAAATGGTTGTGACTTCCGTATTGTACATTTATGTACAAAAACAATTATTTCACTGCACATTGCAAATTTCCACAGGATCTAAAAAAAAATTCTGAAATACCACGTACGGCAGACTGTATGGTTTTCTTTGAGACATATTAAAGCTCACCTCACTAGTTTTACCAATTGAATGAGACCATGAAAACTTACTGCAAAAGGCCACAAGAAAAGCTTGACAGGAAGTGGTATTGAAAAAACAAATGTCACGCACGGACATCGAACATAAATATGAAAATAAAATCAACAGTTAAACGCAGCTAGCGGATAACATTTCACGGAAAGGTAAAACTCAATTCCGTTTATTAACAGCTGAGCAATTTTTCTGAAACATCAAGATGCTGTGTTAGACACTTTTTAGTTGACTTTTGCTACAGTCAGTCAATTCTAAAGTTAAAATCACATGCAGCAGCTGTTTCTAAACTCAGACAAAGCAAAGTTGGGAAATCTTTTCAAGGTACCAATAATAAATGTGGCATATGACGAAGTGTTTCTAATTTAAGGAAATGACTCTAGTATAATAACTTTAGGGACTTTTAACTGTGATCTGTCGGCATGCTTTCCACTGAGCTATTTATAGCCTGATAATTAAAATAGTCCTGTTATTGCATGGATTGGTTGCACTGCAGGATTAGGAAACACTGCGTTGATGTTTGAAGGAATTCTTAACTTAAAGTACAATTGGGTGGTGACTACAAGTTTGTTGATTTTATCCCGAGCGGAAAGGAGTTGTCAATCTGGTGCACTCATTTGGCATGCCAGTACACCAGATGCTAAACTAACTGTTGTGTTATTGTAGTTTTAACCTAGCTGCTTTCTAACTGCCTCACTACCTAAGATCGTGTGATGTATGTTTGCAGGAGTCACCTGGAAACACATGAAGGGGTCCAGCTTTCTCAAGTTTAAGAACAAGGGCACGAGCCATAATACTGAATATTTGCCTGGGAGCAAAATTCACACCATCATTCACTTGGAAGTTGAAGCCTCCTGCCATAGGACCTGAAAGCAGAATAAAGTATACATCACTAACACCATGGAACAACAACCAAATACCTCGTCAATTCATTTAATGACTTGGTATTAGTCATTACACCTTTAGAACACCGGATGTTCAAGATAAAACTTAATACAATTGTGTTTCCTAAAAAAGACAAGAGATGGAGAAAACTGTGGGATGATTTACCACAAAACACTGCCATCTAGTGGTTAAAGCTGTCATTACAGAGATCTTGACCAAACATGTTTATGACATCTCACCATTGTGCCGAAAAAGCAGCTGCCTCTGAGCAATGTGAGCTTGAGTAAAGTTCATAATTGGTCTGTTAGGAGCACTCTTGAGAGCCAGGTGACCATTGCTGGGTTGGGTAATGATGAACTCCAGCTGTTCGGGGGGCGTGTCTTCATCTTCAGCGTTCAGATCCTCAGGGATGATCTCTGTAGTTGAGTTAACCCACACCTGAGTGAACCAATTACACAAATAACAAGACATACTTAACAAATGGAAAGCTTTCTAGTTTATTTATTCAGACGAATGAGCAACCAAAGTAAAAATAGTACTAGAGTAAAAAAACTTTATTAAAAAGGTTCTTCAGTTCCAGTAAAAAAATCATGTTTTGTGATGTGTGCAAATTGTGGAAAAAACTCACCGCAGAAGATTTTTCTTTCTTTTTTTATTTTGTTATCCTGTTTTATTGTATTAGTTATAGCTGTATTTTTGTGTTATTTTAGCTTAAATCAAAACAAACCAACTGCAGTTTGATTGATTTTAATTGAAATGCACAATAGAAAAAAAAATTAAGAATTAAAAAAACGGAATTGTCTCTTTTTGGAAATATCTGCATTTTAAAGTCACTTATTAAACTGTATACTAATAGAAATACTATGATGAAAATAAACTTGTATAATTAGATCAACAGCAAATATTGCATGATGTTCAAAATAATAAATATAAAGTGATATACATGTTTTTATTTGGGATCATGTTCCTGTAATTGAAACTTATTTAAAATTGTAAATAAAACACCTTCAATTTGACTTGAGAAAAAAACTGTTAACCACAGTGTTACAAATCTGCACACTCATTTATAAAATGTATTAAAATGTGTTTAAAGTGTATGGGTTTATTTAAAAAAGATTTAAAAATCAAAAATCCAGGCTGCCATTTCTGAATGATGGTAAAAGTCATATTTAGGGGACAAACATTAACAGAAAAGTTAAAATATTTTGAAGGAACTGAAACATTTCTCAAAATATCTTCTTTAGTAAGTCATAAATGCACTGAACAACATCGGGGTGAATAAATTAAGTCAGAATTTGACTTACTATCCCTTTACTGCAGACAGAGATCATATCGGTTTTAGGGCTCGAATATTTAATATAAAATACTTTAATATTATTATATTACTATTATTTGCTCTCTCTATATATATATATAAACCTTTTATAGGAATGTAATGCTGAAATCTGACTGTCAACATTTCCAAATAAAGGGGAATGCCTGCTATTTAAAAGTTGACATGGTGAGCCCCCTTGTGGGCATTATTAGTATTTGGACTATTGTGTTTAGAAATAACAAGTTAAAGCATTTACTTACAATATTAGGTAGATCAAAAAAGTTAATTCTAAGGTCATAAAAACGCTTCATTATGTAAGGTCTTTATACACCTCTGAAAACATAGTTATGTATATTATATTGCATTTCGGTGTATAGATCCTCCAAAAAATTTCACATTAGACTAGGGGTTCCCAAAGTAGGGGAGAACCTCAGGGAGGTCTCAATGCCACAAGGGCGGGGTCGCAAGATGATTTCCAGAAATATTTTTTTATTATTAGAAATAGCGTAATCAATAAGTGTAACAAAATATAGAAATATTAGTTAAGTTAAAAATAAAATCATGCAAATAAAAAGCCATCAGCCTTAGGAATTTCCTCCCCCTCGATCATGGCCCCTGAGGTGATTACGTCACATTAACGACATAAAGCATAAAGCAACCGCATTAAGTTAGTGTTAAAAGTCCTATGTGAATTCATATTATTGTTCCTATTGTAGGCTTTAACTTTAGGATATTCCTATTTGTCAAAATGAAACGTTGATTAATATCGACCAATGAAAACGCAGGGAGGCCAGCAGATAAGCTCCGCAGTCAGAGAGGCCATCGTCCTCAGGTACGTAAAGAGGCACATCCATCAGCACTCAAATCTGTAGTAATAGTTCATAGTTTATGTATAAAGACGATGAGTAAATAACTATAAAATTATATGTTAGACTGTGTTCTTTTGTGTTCTCATTAGGCACGTTTGGGCTTAAATAGGTGCATGTGTGCTTTTGCGCACAATGTTTGTATACTTTAACCACCTCCGAGGATAGTAGGGGTCTCGAGTCACTAGCACTGTTATCTTGGGGATCATGGGCTGAAAAGTTTGAGAACCCTTCAATAAGACCTTTAAAGTCTGGTAAAGATGTAGTGAATGGGTCAAATTACTAATGGAGATTTCTCATGTAACCAAAATAGACATTTACTTAGTACACAAACTTTAACCAACATATATTCTCTGGATCTACATAGTTAAATTAGACACTCAGCTGACCTCAGTATAAAATATAACAAGTGAGATTAATAAATAGTACCCTCTCACCCTGAGAACCTTGTTGGCAGTAACAACCGGAGACTCATCGTTGATGGCTATGACCTGCACATACACGGTCCATGGTGCGCTGTGTTTTCTCAGATCTGTGTCATTTGCAGTGACAGTAAAACTATCTTCCAAAGTTTCTGTGTTGTCATGGACATAATATATAAACTCCTGCTCCACCTGATTCAATGCCATGTAAGAAATAAGAAGGCAAAATTGTAGAAGCAGAAGAGGCATCATAAAGATTAAAAGCTAAAGTGTATTCTTTCAGCTCCATTGGTGCCAAATGGTATTGCTAAAAACAGTACCTGTTTCCTTGTAAAGTATGTTGTGGGCATCCCTGGAAAACGTGAATTCTCGATGCGGCCATGCTGGGGTCCCTCTGAGACGTAGTACACAAAGTTAAGCCCTGAGAAATGCGGGTTGGTGACTCTGATGATGTCCTCAGTGAGTGCTTTAGACGCCCCTTCCTTCAGGGTGATATTGGAAACCTCAATGGGTATGAAGCGTGGGATAATATCCACAGACACGATGATGCCACTGACCTCTGCGACCCCATTGCTGGCCTCTAGAGTGAAGGAATCATTCACTTGGCCAGGTGTCACCTGTACGTACTGAATGTTACCAGCATTAACATCCTGTTGGGAAAAAGTCATCAACTGATCTTCCACTGTCCCTTGGTACTGATCTTCACTTTCAAGAAACTGCCTCAGATATCCATAAGATGGAGGTCCTTTGACAGTGAAGGTTATTTCTGAGGGTGAACTAGCCTCATGAGTGACCTGAAGAGAATATGTTTTTTAAGCATCATATATAAACCAAAGAGAAAGACTAAAACAGAATAATTGATATATCAATACTAATATGACCAAGTTCTACACTTACCTTAAGTTTACTGCTCTCAATCTTGACTGGTTTTCCCTCCTCTACAAGTAACATCTTATTATGAAAGACAACTGGTGGTCTTTGATGACTTTCCAGATATACTTTCACAAATATTTTCGCATCACACTTCAGCCCCTTCACTTCCACTAGAAGCGTAAAATAGTCAGCCAGATGTCTACTGTTGTCATGATGATAAGACAAGTAAGCGTTCCTCAGGTCACGGTGGGTGAATGACTCAGTCTGGCTGTCATTTAAATACAGACGCCCATGTTTTGGAGCTTCTTTGATCTTATATATGATTTCGGCATCACTTCTGACGTCAAGGTTTGTATCCACACTAAAGTTAGCTTGACTGAGAGTCTTGTCTTGGCCTTTCTGAACCAATAGGCCTGTGTTGTTGGCAACTTTTAAATAAGCATCCTGTGCGCTAATATCCAACAGTGAGGAAACATAGTGTTTGCCATCTGACACGAAGAGGACAAAGCGACCAGAGGTCATCCCATGGTGAATAAACAACACTCGCTTCTGTTCCAAGTCTTCCTGGCGAAACTGGTACAACTTGTGTGAGGTGTCGTTTGCAAGAACCAAATCCCCCATTGGGATACCACGCCTGGTATAGACAAGTTGCCCATCACTGAAGTCTGAGTCGGCATCGTGGTAGCAGAGATCATCGAGTGTAAGTAATCTCTGTCCATTTCTGACAACGTGATAAATCTTGTCTATGACGCGAACTGGTTTTTCATCATTCACTAGCTGTATAGAGATGTTGAAGATGCCCTCCTTTGAGCCAATATCATCTATCACAGTCATCTTGGTAACTGGAGTTTTGGATGCTATGAAGGTAAAATGATCAAGGTTTGTTTCACTGTCATCGTGAACGTACATAATACGCTCCTCCAGAATGTCCTGATTGGTGAATGACAGAATATTGTCAAATTCTTTGGTAGAGTTGGACAGGTTGATTCGTGTTAGCTTGCCATGGAGTGGAGCCGTTGTCACAGTATAGTATATTTCTTTAGTGCTAAGAGTTTCAGCAAACAGTTCATCTTTTGTAATGAGTTTACTTTCACCTTCAAGAAGAGACAACCCTATGTTTTTCATGAAAACGCTGTTAGCGTCTGCTTTAAAGTTGACTTTGAATATGTGACTAGAAGAATGTGCGTGCTTTGAGAATATTTGGAAAATAAATTCATCACTGCTGTCCTCGTACAATCTATCTACCAGTCTGTATTCAACCTTCAGATCTGTTATGTCCCTTTGACAAAATGTGGAATTTTCCTGCAACTTTGTATTAGTCAATACAAGTATTCCTCTTTTTGGTGGAGACAACAATCTAAAACGAAGCTCATCCTCAGACAAAGTTACACCGCGTGCTGTCGCATACAAATGCTCAGAATCAATTACAGCACTTCTTCTTTTGTCCAGTTCTATCGCTTCATTCTTCTCTAACGTGTAGTTTATCCACTTCACTCTAATGGAAAACACCAACTCCTCTGAGGCTCTGGAAGCCACTGTGACTTTACACTTGAAGAGATCCGAGCTATTACTCATTTGAATGGACTGGTATGTGTTAAGGTATCTTAAGCGTGCCTTCTCAAGAACTCTTTGAGAAAATGAGCTGGTGATCTTCCACTCTCCATTCGAGTGCAGCCTCTGGAGTTCGCCGAATTGTGGTGGCTCGATCACATCAAAACGAATGTCAACCACCTGCTTCGCTGCGTTTGTCCAGATTGCCAGTTGGTTGGTGCTTATTAGAAACATCTCACCTTGAGTGACTTCCAGACCTGTGTTGTTGGAAATCTTATACTCCAGTCCCACGGCCATGATTCTGAGCACTACTGTGTTGCTCACTTTCTCTCCATCGCTGACTCTCAGCACGATTCGGGAGTTCATCACTCCCGTGTGGACATAATTTATTTTACCTTCTGCAAGAGCCATGTGAGAAAAAGAGGTTATGGCTGTACCAGGATTGACTTCATTTTCCAAATACCCAGCATCGGCATTAAGATTGCCCAAGACTGAGTAAACAAGATCTGTGTAATTGCTGTCAATGTCTATGGCCTTCAGAACATCCGTAGTCAGCTTTTTCCTAGAGTTCTCAAGAAGAACAAATAGATTCCCTTCAGGTAGACTCAATTCAGGGGCATCGTTGGTTGGCGTGACAGTTACATCATAGCGATACAACTTGTGTCCCTTTAAATAGCCTGGAACCTCCTTTCTGCTACTGGAAAACACAGAGAACATAAAAAAGTCCTGCTGATCTTCAGATCCTCCGTGGATGTACATCACTCTGCCATGCCACAAATCCAGCATGCTGAAGGTATGCTCCGCCTGGTCCTGGTCCACATCGAGCCTAAGCTGACCATGCACGGGCTGCTCTTCAATCCTAAAGATGATCTGTGACTGGCGGATACCAAGGTTCTTGAAATCAAGGTTTACTTTAATGTGCTTTGAATTCAATGATGCCCGACCACCTTCTGGGACAACAAGGTTCTTAAGATGAAGGAAATGATGTCCATACTTCTTGACAAGACCTTTAGCTAGGGTTGAGACATCGTTGGGAGGCAGTTGAGTGACAGTGCCAACAGAAGTCATGTGAAGGGTTGCCGTGCTGACTGTGGTGCTTATCTCCAGTTCCTTTTCAGGTTCACAGCCAACAGAGATGTCTTTAGTAACCACTGCATTGGGTAGACCCATTTTAACATTATTTACTCTAATGTTCCTGAAGCATCCTTTGAAGGAACCACCTCTAACACGCTTTCCCGCCACTGAAGAAAGGCCCACCTTTCTGACCTCAGATCGTGTGCTGTCATCAATTCCACCAAGGAAAAGCCAACCTTTCAGACGAAAGGTTTTTGATCTAGAGCTAATGCTGGACTTCAAGGTCTCTCCGTCTACTGTAAGTTGGAGGCTTTTTGAGGTGAAGTAAAGCTTGAGGTCATGCCATCTATTGTCATTGATGAATGCGAGAGAACGTAGTTCTGTTTTTGCTCCGTCTTTACCGACGACAGCAACAAGCAGACCTTTCTGGATCTCCAAGGCGATGAAATCTCCCTGTCGTGCAGAGTTGTACATAACAATCCCCTCTTCGGCTGAGGTGTGGACTGAGCTTTCAAAAACCCACTCGTGTTGTGCCGTCCACGGAGGAAGGGACACGTAAGCCCTCGAGCTGAAAAAACTCATAGGATCTTCCTCATTTGCGAAAAACTGGGGGCTGCATCCAAGAGAAACCTCATAGATGTTTTTAAATCCGGAATAGGGCCTCAGTGAAGAAAGAAGGTTGTGTTGATTAAATATTACTTCATCGAGGCAACCACGGAAGCCATTGAGATCACTGGCCAGGTAGGGCTGATCCAAACCTCCAGTACCACCCACATACAAACCAATGTTGATGTCCAGCTGCTGCTCTGGAGCTGGCATTCGCAAGCTGCTCTGAGAGTGGTTGTCCACAGTCAGTGTGACGTTGCGATACTCGTGGCGAAGCTCTGCCGTGTGCCAGGCCAAATCATTCAACTGGGTTCCACTGTCTGAGAGAAGGATGTGCTCTCCAGAGCCAATGTCCAACCGTACCTGTAAATGACAGGAGATAAATGTTCTTAAAAATTCCAAATACTTATTTTCTATATAGATCCACAAATAAAAGAACAATCTTAAGAGCGCTTTTCCGACATTGTGCGAAACCGCCACTGCGACGATTACAAACTGTTCTCAGCACAGGATTTTCAGCATGGTTGTCTAATCGTGATGAAAGAATGTGTTTAGTGATATCTACTACATTCCATACATAAATGTATTAAATGTACATTTTTAACATCTATGCTCTAAAAATGTTAAATATGTCTCCAACTGGAGTCCCTCCAATGAATCTTGGCCATTTCCACCACTGATTTTACTTTAAACTTGTCACCATGTGACAGCAAAAGCAAACTTGTCAAGGCTTGCAGAAAATGTGTAGTATTTTCTACACAGAAAAATATAATCTTTGATGTACTGGAAAAGAGTTTCAGCCAAAGGACGGCAAATTACATTGAAGTGATCATAAAATTTGTTGTTTACTCACCTCCATGTTGGATTGCCTAAGGGCGGGGGAATTTTCATTTTTAAGGGAGCTAGTGTATATCCCAAATCGAAGGTGTATTGTACATCTCAAGGTTGTGAAAACCGATGTAGCCCAGAGATAATATCTATGAATGTAGTCTAGTCGAACAATAGAAATATAAACACTAAAATCCACTGCAGATAATCCATGCGCGCCTTTTGAACTCTGTGGACTGTGGAAATTGATTTAATCTGCTCAAGCACATCCTCGAGTCATGCATTCGCTTCTCTCACATGTCATTTTAGCTCTCATTCTTTAGCCTCCAGGTCAGTGCAATTACAGGGTTTGTAATGTAAACCTTTAAAAGACCTGCCAAGACGCCAGAGTATGTGGTGAAGTCACAGTATCACAACTAGGCCATGTTTTTAAACTGGAACGCAACTATGCCCTGCATTTCAGCTGAACAGGAGGGTAATAGGCTACATATATTTTGGAACTGTGTTGTTTTATTGAAAAGCTTGAAAGGTCTGCACTAATTTAACAGCTCATTTTAGTCTTTATTTGTGCAACACATGACAAGTTTGTGCGTGTAGTCTTGTTGGGATAGCTCTGAGGCATTTCTGAGGCTAATGAAGATGACTGTTGTGAAGTATTGTTGTAAAGACCTACCTGCAGTCTGCCAGCATTCATCTCCAGCAGGATAAAATCAGTCTGCCCTGCAGCCAGGAAAAGCAGGCCGTGCTGACTGGAGGTGCGGAAGCGGACGTGCAGTGTGTTATGGCTAGACAACTCCGTTCCTTTTAACTGCACAAATCCATCACCATAGAAAGAAGCTGCAAATAGGAGAATTTTCCTCATGATGTTTTGTTCTTGCTCTGTATGTGTTAAAATTCTGTCATCATTAAATCACACTCTAGTCATTGCGAACCTTTATGACTTTCTTTCATCCACTGAACACAAAGGAAGATATTTGGAAAAATTTGGTAACTGAACAGCACTGGCCCCAATTCACTTCTAATGTATAGATGCAAAACCAATGCAAGTGAATGGGGGCCAGTAAACAATATTCTACTTCTGTTTCGTTCTGCAGAAGAAAGATAGTCATGACAAGAGGGTGAGTAAATGATGACAGAATTGTTATTATTGGGAGTACTATCACTTTAATTCATGTTAAACATTACAATGTGTTTTCTTTAAGCTGCTACATGCAAGCAAATACATTGTAATTATTTGACCCAAAAGAACATTTTTTAATAAAACTGTGACCTGAAATATAACGGATAAATCTAGACATATTTTCACACGGCCTGGCCATTGTCAATAAAACAGAAACACTGATGGCGCAGGGAAGTGCTGTGATATCCATGTGCTTGTGCTGGCATGCTTTGCCCTGACAGCACCCTACTCTCAACATAAAAGACTCTGACATGGCCACATTGTCTTAGCCTTTCTGTCCATAGATGGAGGCTTGGACGCAGCTGTTTCTCCACTCCATGTCACCCTCTAATCTGCACTCATGTGTTGTGCACTCTCATCTGCTCTTCTCCTCAAGTGTAACTTCAGCGTTTACCCCTTTAATTAACACAGAACACATATTTGCTTTTGAAAAGTTTAAAACCTTTTGAAATTATTTGTGGAACATTGGTAAATTGCTATCCGTAAGCCTTTTGATAAATAAAATCTCATTTATTTGAATGGCCTTTGTTAATGAATATAAGATATTTAGTTTGCATTGCCAAACTGTATCACAACTGTTAAAGATTCCAACTAGATTTAATGTGATAACACAGATTGTGACAGATTATATAATACTGATTCACTCATTTATGGCATTTCTACAGTAATGATGAACATAACAGATTGGAAATTCAATTGAAGAACCACTTTTGGTGAAACGACACAATTCTATCTCTAGTATATTATTATCACAGTAAAAAGTAGTTATGCATCTGACATCCTGGAGATTTTATAAGTCTGGACACTGCACTCCAAAACAAGCCCAAAGAAGACATCTGTATTCTTCAGCAGAGCGAGATCTTGAGAGTTCTGTGAAGCTGACATCGTAAAGCACAATTTCAATTTATCAGCAACTAATGCAACCTGAATAATAATGAACATTTGCGTTTGACAATCACGTTATGCATTTTATATCATGAAGAATACGTTTTTTAAAAGATACAAAAATATTGCCTCATTTTCCCATGACTGTTGCTTTTACTATGCAAATGTATGAATCATTCTTTATAGCGCAATGATACACTAACATTTTTCCTTTTCTTGGCCTTTATTTAACAAGCTGTGAAAATCTCTCACGGGGTACCTTAAAACCGAGTCACAATTCAATGCAATTTCAATGCACTGATATATCATACTGGATTACTTATTTGATGGCACAGGCAAAGACCATAAACACACCAACGGGTGAAATGCAAACATGTACATTTTAATGTATTTGTATCACCTTCTCCCGAACATCTGAAAAGAAAAACGTATACAATAATGAACCAGCATCAGCCATATGACATTCTAGGGCAGGCTATGGACACCCCCGTCCACTGGTGCATAAAAACGAAAGGTAATATATAGCCTAGAGCCAAAAAGATCATTCGCTGTCCTCCTTGAATCCCACAATTGAAATGTGTTAGACAACATTGAAAGCTGGATTGTGTCATTCCTTGCGGTTGCCTTACTTGAACGATCAAAAAACTTACCCCCGTGTGCGAGTCCGACAAAGAGCAAAAGCAGTCCGATTAAAAGGGTCGCCCTCATTTTAACATCAATGCAGTGTGTTTATTCCGCATGAAATGCCGAAAGGTTGTGTGGCAAATTCATGGCGTGAGCAAGTTCAATGCGGTTCGGTGAGTCCTTACTTAAAAATCTTTTCACAAACTTGTCTACTCGAGCAGGACAGAGAAACTCCGCCTTCTCAAGCTTTTCTCTCACTACAGATCCCCCCACCCCAGATATTCACCCTCCAACCTGACCACCTCTGAACACGCATTTAGGCAAAATTGAACTCCACTTTTTCTACTCGTATTATTATTTGTTAGTTTATTAACAGTGCGAGTTAGGCTATGACACTGTTTAACCAGTACCTTGCATTCTTTTACCTAGCCATAGCCGGCCTGTTACATTGATATAATGTGGTCTAAATAAACAGATACATGGGGACACATGTATGATGTTTTATTTTAGGAATTTCCAAACAAACTACCATCCATTGAGACATATTTTCTATGGGAATTACATTCGTAAATATTTTGTCACTCTTCGTTACACATTTATCCTTTTGCTACAACTCCCTATTTGAAATTACCTGGATAAAAACGTCTTCGAATAAATGAATAGAATATAGATGTTTTGTAAATCCTCTTAAATGGCTTAAATAAAAGAGAGATTGTTTAATGCTTTATTGAACAACATAAACATAGCCTAACATTGATTAAGTAAACGGTCAAATTAATAAAGAGAGAAAAGAAACACAAGAACAGTGTCATGGCTCAAAACAAACAAACAAACAAACAAGACAAAAGAACATTACAAAGGATAAATGAATAAAAACAGTAGAACGCATTACACAAAAATTAATCTGTGAATCAGTTAGGCCTATATTGAAAAGTGTATGGGCCGTGCTAATTGTACATGTTATTTGTGCTTTCGTGTTAAAGTAAAACATGATTTGATGTAAATACTGTTAAATGACGTTGCGCGTTCACATGCGTCTTGTCCCGCCCAATTGAGCCAACGAACCAATAGGAAAGGCAGCAGCCTGCTACAGGAAGCTGGGGCCGTGCACGCATGCAGTGCGCAGACAGAGATACAGGACACTGGTATGTCATCTGCAGGCGATCTCCCTTTACGTAATGTAGTCTTAGCATCACTGGTTTTTACTGAGTATTCATTTTGGTACGTAGATAAATCGAGAAACTGCTTTTCTTTAAATGCACATTTGCTTCCTTGTCAATCCTCGTAAACCTTTTATGTTTGACTTGAGTTTTAAAGGAAGACATCCGTGCTGCAGACACATTCAGAAGCTAACTTTCAGAAGACCTCATGTGTTTAGAAATATCACCCTCGACATAATCATATTTTATACATTTGAGTCAGTCGTATTGAAATATAACTGTTAAAATGGACTGTCCGCTTATAAAACGCGTAGTGAGAAAGCGTAGCTTTGTCTTAGGCGGCGACGTTGACATCATACGCAGTGTTCAAAGTCTATGTCGCCTGTAAACGAGATGAAGTCATCTTAATCCATGAATCGTTTTTAATGAAGAAATAGGTCATTATACAATTTTGACTATTGATTTGAAAAAAGGATTATGCTGTGGCTCCATGTGTATCTAATTGTGTAACACAAATGTCAGAAAAAGCAAGATTTTCTTGGTATTTAATAATCTATATCATTTTGCTACCCTAGGTATGAAATCTGATCACCAGCAACTGCCATAAAAACAATGTAAGTGTGATATTAAAATCATGACATATTTGTAACTATTAATTTGTCAATACTATTAATAATGTTTGCCCATTATATACAGCATGAGAGATACACTGTGTACTTCTAAAGAGCTTTTCTTTTCATTACAGGATTGGGTTGAAGTGCTTTTTCTCTCTTCCAGTGGTAGCAGGGGCCTTATTTGTGGGACTCCCTTATAGCATCTCTCTGGTTGCCCAGTGGCTTTATGGCTGGCCCAATAAACCTGGGTACCAAAAGTATACAGAGGCTCTCAAACCAAGGTGACTGCATGAATCGATTTAAAGTACTTTTATGGTTTTACTTGTGTTTTTTTTCTAATCTTATCACTTTCCTGCAGACGCATATACTGTTTGACAAGAGCCGTGCTAGAAATGCTGAAGTATCTGCAATATGGGAAACTGTACTTTCAGTGGAAATTGTGGTACAAAGATGACAAAAATAGCAAGCACTATGTGAAAGTAAATTTGTTTATTTATTTGTTGTTAATGTTAATAACAACATGTGGTTGGTGTTGTCAAAGATACATTTTCTTTAAATTGATCATTTTTAGACTAGACTTATTGAACAGAAATTTTAATATTCGAAGGTTATAAATTCAGTTACTAAATACATGGTATACCACCTTCCTTCTTAGGGTATCACCTTTGGTCGGCGAGGTAACAAACTAGATTTATACTATTCGCCAAGTCTGGACAATTCTGATGCCGCTCCTGTACCGGTGGTTATATTTGTGTATGGAGGTGCGTGGGGCTCAGGAGAAAGATCCATTTATTGTCTTTTAGCCCTACAAATGGCAAAAGAACTTAATGCCTCTGTAATTTGTCCGGATTATTCTATATATCCAAAGGTGAGCCATTTGTGATCTTTCTATATAGTATATATAGTGTTATAAAGATTATTTTTAAACTGACATAGTTGAAATGTGCAATACGTTTTGTGTTTTCAGGGAAATGTTCTAAATATGGTTCAAGACATTTGTGATAGTTTGCTGTGGGTGAGAGAAAGGGGCCAAACGTTCAATCTTGACAAAGTAAGTGTGTCAAGTCAAGTCTAGGAAAGTGTATGTAAATATTTTTAGCAGCAAAGTACTTTTAATTCTGATTGTTTTTTAAACAGGACAACATAGTATTAATGGGTCATTCTGCCGGGGCTCATCTGTGTGCCCTTACCACGTTGTTTCTTGTGAACAGTGCAGAAGAGCTATTCATTGAGGCCCATAAACAGAGAGAACTTGTATCTGCCATTAAAGGAAATATTGGTAAGCCACCATATTTTTGTTATTACACTGTATTTCCTGTGGCTCAGTGGTCACAGCATGGTGCTTACAACGCCAATGAAGTGGGTTCGATCCCAAGGGATTGCACATATTCAGAAACAAATGTATAGTGCAATGCAATGTTAGTCGCTTTTGATAAAAGCATCTGCCAAATGCATAAATGTAAACTTATTTCTTGTAGCATAGTGATTGCTGTGTGCCAGCTTGTGAATGAATTTCAGTCATTTTGTGATTATTGATTTTGTAACAGGTCTGAGTGGAGTATACAATATAATGGATCATTATAAACATGAGAAAATGCGGGGTGTTGAATACGTGTCAACAATGCACAAAGCTATGGGTGGTCTGGAGAACTTTGATTATTACTCGCCGACATCATTACTGAAGAAACTGAATGAGGATCAGTTAAAACGGTATGACATTCACATCATTGCTAATCTCTACACGGTCACTATATGTGTACAGTATATTGTTTATCTGAGTGGATGGTTATATCTGGTTAGTATTGTACTCTCATTGTTGGTCAGCAAGTAGAAGTTACAGCTTGTTTGCAAATTATTAATGCAGTTTTTAAGATTTCTTACAAAAAGATGCACAATGCAGCAAGGCTATTGGGTGAAGATGCTTTTTGATTAAAATTGAGCAAGTACGAAGGCCAGAACAATACACTGCTTTGACTGAAGAAAACACAGACGTGTACAATATACAATTGTACGGCTTGTAGTAAACACTTAACATCTGTGTTTGTTATGATTTTGTGCAGAGTTCCACCAGTGGCATTACTCCATGGAACCAGTGACATCATAGTACCGGTGGAGTCATCAGTGAGATTGTCTGACCTCCTCACATCTCTTTCTATCAGGATGTCTCTTAATCTCATACCTAAAATGAACCATACTGAGATGGTCACTGATCTTATGGCACCAGACAGGCACTTTTACCACACTGTTTTTGGCTGTATTAAACACGAGTACAGTAAATTTCAGGGTTATGTGGCATAATATTGTAGTCATCAAGTTATTTTAACATTGTAGTCATTTTAAATTTGCCAAACATTAATTATTATTTAGAGAACTTGTTTTTATTATTGTGGTATTGTAAGTTTACATTTAAATGTTTAATTTTCAGCCAGATGCAGTATTTACGCTTCATTTAAAACACATGCTCAATACTCCTTTGTAAAAGATGGTAAAACATATGTGCTTGTTATCTTCCAGATAATAAATTCAACTCAAAAACATTTAATGTTTAATTAATTGTAAAATAAGAGAACAGTAAGGATAAATATACTGTACTGAATATCCCAATGGAAACTGTAACATGAGTGAAACCGGTGTCTTACCTTGCTTTGTCTTACCTTACTCGTGTAGGAGTTAAAAAGTATGGTACTCCTAAAATACAGAATTTGTACATTGGTTTGGGCCCCAAGATACAGAATCAGTTATTGTCAATAATATGAGCTCACAGCTGTTTTATTTAGGGAATGTGGTTGACCACAACATTAACATTATTATTAATTAACCTTACATTAACTTTATTCAACATATAACCTATTCACTTTATAGGTATACTGTTACAGTGTCAGGATAAATGCTTTAATGTTATTTGGAGTTCAATTATTAAATTGTATAGCCTTTTCACTCTATAGGGGAAATGCTACAGTGTCATGGCATAGGCTTTATGGAATTTCGAGTTAAATTGACTGCAACATCACGAATAGCACAGTGAACTTCCATTCAAAGGTCAACCTTACCATGAAGAAACAATATTTTCACTGTACTGATAGATCAGATGTCTTTCTTAGTCTTAAGCGTTTTTATATTTTTTGAGTATGATTAACCATAGTCAGGCTGCTTTCAGATTTCTCACACGACGACCACATTCCTCATAATTCCTCCCCCCTTCTCCATTTGTTGGCTATTGTTGCTTCTGGTTTGTGTATATTTTAATTCACTAAAATCCAGCAAAGTAGTAAAGATCCTACAAAGTGCAGTCTCTCAAAAATGGTGTCTTGATTTCTATTTTGAAAAGGGGAAATAAATATGCGCAACTGACGTATTTCTGATGTGTAGACCCTATTAACACGGCTTTAGGAAAATATAAACAGACGGTTCGGTTTTCTGTATTGGTAAACAAATATTTCATATACGCATTGCCCCACACTGACTACATTGCTTCACTATTCTCGAGAAACGGACCCTTTTAAGCAGAAAGTATTTATGAGTAATACAAATAGTCAAATACTAAGCAATTTGTACCAGTGTAGTTGTTTTAGGTTATTTTAATAAAAACTGTCAAATTATTTTGCCTAATCGTCCTCTTTGCTTAATCGTTCCACTCCAGTTCGACCGCAGGGCTGATAAATGACATTTTTAGAATGTAAACACAGACTCGTCACGCGCTGCCTTGGTAACATAAGAGACTGAGCCGTAACGCCTCTGCGCGCATCCACTGGCACGATTCAGGACGGTCCGTGCCGTGAACAGTTTGTGATCGTGTCGTGTCGAACTAGGCTAGCGTGGAAACATGTAACCAGACTGTGCTTGAAACGGTTGTGAGCCCCAGTCCCCTGGATGTGAAACACAGGGATAAGCGGAATATAGATGATGAATGGATCGAATGTCACTTAAACTAACCCTTCTTAAATCGTCTTAGTACTGAGACATCGTCCTCCTGTTTTATCACCAGAATGGAAGAATAGTTCACCTTTAAACCGCACTGTACCAGTGCACGTGTATGGCCAGCAGGTGTCGACGTTTACTATACTTTTTAAGTATTTCGGCGAGCACCGTGAGGCAGCGTCTCCCACACCGCTGAGATGAAGTAGCGCTGGAGCAGGGACGAGCTCAAGCTTGTGTTGATTTGGGATGTCGGGGATTAAACATGGCCACTAGCTAGCGGGTCTAACAGAAACAGTGAGCGCTTCGGAAGGCACCCGTGAAACATGGACGGACATAGCGCGAGAGGGTCTCTATAAAGCGGTTCTCGCTGAAGCTGAACACACAGGCTGGTCTGGTGAGTTCTCATGGATATGCGGATACACAGGAGACATGCAAATCACGCATATACACACACTGCCCACTGGCGCTAGTCTCCTTGCTATTCAATACAGCTTCGTGTATGTACATTTATTTTAACACGTCAATATGTTGCTCAGCTAAAGTAAACGACGCTCCGTGCAGTCAGTGTCTGAAGATGAAACGCACAGTCGGACGTGTATAGTGTGTAGCCGGGCTAGCTGCTCTTGCTGCTGCGGCTAGGGTATGGAGACACCGCTAGCTTGTTAGCTGCAGGCAAATAATCCTTCATGCGGGGGGAAATACACACAGATGCCATCGTTAACACTACAGCCCTGGAGTTAGGTAATATTTGTTATGGAAATACATATTTTTGAGGTTAACTGGAGAGATATTTGTGTGCGAGCGATTACTGTCACTGGAGATGTCGCTTCACTCGCGACAGTGTTTATTGGTGATTTCTGTTCATGTAACTTGCGTAAAATCGTGAATTTTCTTATGTGGATTCGTGTATGTTAGTCTTCACCACGTTTTTGTTTTTGTGTGTGTGTGTGTGTGGTCATTTTTAATGCGGAACTGTGGTTTTAGCCTTTATCGATAATTCCCGAATAACATTACAACCGTTAACGACAAAGTCAGACTAAAACATTCCAGTAATGTCGTGTATGATGATATTGTAGTGATTGATAAGAACATTGTGTGATGGTGATGTGGTGGACAGCTGCTCCAGGTGAGAGGTCGAGGACTCGAGAACAGCTGTGTGTGGCCTCAGCACGCCCAGACTGCTTGCTTGTATGCCATTGCATATGTGTTTTGACTTTTTATAAGCATATACAGGCTACCTTTTGCAAAAATTAAAGACACAAACTACACTCGTGGCTTTATGGTATAAACAATAAATAACTGGTTGAATAATGCAAGTAATTGATTGAATTGATTGCATCTGGAGTGTCATTATGTGTCTGTATATAATCTTAAGACAGTGAGTCACGCCGGAACTAAGTCACACATTTCATGTGATGTTTTACACAATACAGGCTTTTAATTATCAGTGTTGACTGTGTGACATTTTTGACTCACATTTGTAAATAACTTAAGGTGAAGTATTTTCTTTCAGGGTTGAATGCTATTAGAGATGTGTCATGTGGTTAAATATTAGATCTCTGTTTCTCTTATTTGGAATCAATTGTGTCATTGCAGAGTATGCAGACTGGTTTTGATTTCATGTCTTCATTTTTTCTTGTCTTATTAAGTATTCTCTGTGATCCTTTTTATCCTTTGGTTTGCGCCATTGTTGTTTAACTGGCCTGTTTAATGCTTCCTGTACTTGGACAGGAAGACCCTTTATATATTTGTGTAAGGGATAGTTCACCCAAAAATAAAAGTTTGGTCATGAGTTACTCCCTTTCTAGTTGTTCCAAGCCTGTATACATTTCTGTGTTTGGTTGAACACAGAAAGATATTTAGATGAATGCTTGTAGCCAAACAGTTTTTGGACCCAATTTACTACCATAGTTGGAAAAATGACGATGGTAGTCAAGCGTCCCAGAACTGCTTGTTGTTCTAGATTCTTCTAAATATCTTCCTTTGTGTTCAACAGAACAAATAAATTTTTCCTACTATGGTAGTCAATGGGGTCCAAGAACAGTTTGGTTATCAGCAGTCTTCCAAATATCTTTCTCTGTTTTCAAATGAATAAATACATATCTACTGATTTAGAACTACTTGAAAGAGCAAATGATGATAGAATGTTTATTTCTGGGTGAACTATCCCTTTAAACATCGTATGTCAACTCTTAAGCATGAAAAATCGCTGTTGAGATCTTTATTCCTGATTTTCTTGTACATTTGTATTGCAGTGTAGATGGAATTGGATAGTCTGTGTTAAGTAGGCTTTTACCTTTTGTTCCAGACCACAGTTAGTAGAGACTGTATATATCCTGTAAATCAGATGACTTGCTTCCTCTTTTCAAAATGTCTCCGATGGAGATTAGAGAATGACTACTAGACCTGTTGATTTTTCATATTACTCTGTAATCGTTGTATAACCACCACCTGCTTGTTGAATGTTATCGATAAAGCCTCTCCCCCCACACTTCCAATATGGTATCTCCTGGTGTGACACTGGCCATCCCCCCATGGTGTAGCCAGCCACGTGGTAGAGCTGGTGACAGGGAGGATCAGCTGTGCCAGTCCCTGCAGGCTGCTTGGCTCTTTGGTGCACAGGTCTCCTGGCAGTGCCAGCGAGTAGTGTGAATTGAGCTCACTCCTACAGCATCCTATAAAGGGTTTGTCTTTTTTTCATGTCGAGCAGCACAGAATAGGAACGTTTATTTTCTCCACTATCTTTGGATCGAAATCGCGTTAGTAACAACAAGGGATGCTTGCGGAGCACAGAGAGAACAGCAGGTATGGAAAAAACATGATCATCGTGTCTCTATGGTGACAAGGCATTTGTTTACGGTTTGTAGCTTTGTGTCATGGGTTGATTTGCTGCAACGGTGGTCTTGAAATGACTTCTTGTCTTTTAACAGTGTCAGGCGGTGCATTGCTGAGAGTTTTTGCGAATTCGGCTGGCATGTGAGATTTTATGCAGGCTGATGGTTGTTTTGATGAAATTAAAGAACATTAAAGGTAGAGCAGATGAGTTTGCAAATGACAGATGGCAGAGCTACAGTGAAACGATGGCGCCGTTCCTCCTGATAAAGCGAAGCAACAAGAGATTGCTGTGAGAGTCATATGCAAAAATAAGGTTAGATATCTGGCCTCGCTCATTTCTAGAAATAATGGAAGTCTTGCGTCAGACACTGTAGGGGGAAATTATATCCTAGTCGTCATTTATCGGATTTTTTTGTCATTGTTGAAGACTTTAAGTGTATTATTTCTTGCTGTTGTTTGTAAATCAAGTTAGGACATGTTTGAACACAAGGTCTTCATTAAATGCTGACGCATTCGGCACAATGACCTGACAGAGGAAATTCTTTTGACTGATAGAGCATATTTTCACATGGTTTACCATTGTATAGTCATACATGATCATAAATCTTGTGTAATTGTATTGATATGCTTCCTGTATTGTGAACTGTCGTGGTACAGTTTGGGGGTTTGCTACTTTTAGTAGTGTTTGATTAATAAAGTTTAATTGCAAATCTGAAGGATTTACATTAAATTAATTACATTTTAAAGGCACAATGTGTAAAAAATCTCCATGTGCCTCTGGATGGTGAAACCGACGTCTCCTATCATTCCACTCCTGCATAACGTCATTAAGCGCTGCCTTTGTTGTTGTTGTTGTTTCGAAAGTTCATCATCTAGCGATCCAAATTTACATATGGTGCCTTTAATGAGTAAATAAAAATCTAAAGGTCTTCAATGAATCTACAATACATATTAAGGAGTGCATTTAGTTTCTTGTAAGCCATTTTGTATGCCTCTTCAAAAAATATGCCAAGGAAATATAAATGTGATCCTTAGTGGGTAAGGATTCACATCTATATTTTATAACTTAATATTATTTAGAGAAATTTATTTTCTAAGATTTCTATTTTATAAAACCTGGCACAAAACTATACTGTTCTTTACTGTTTGTTTTCTCAAATCAAATAGATATAGATTCAATGTAACAATTGTTTCTCATTTAGGAAATATGTATTAGAACTTATTTGCTTTATTATTTTCTTTAAACAAAGTTATGGATTTAATAAAACATGATTCCTATTAAGTGTCAGATCTTTTAATTCTGAGATCTGGCGAACATTGACCTTAGAAAACAACAGCCTTTATTGTCCCTCAAGTATGATGCCAATGTCTTTGGGTACAGCTTGTACATCTCTAATGATGACGATTGCCTTGGTTTCCTGCTGAAGAATGTTTTAGCATCTTCCTTCTCCAACACCTGAAAGAATTTCGGAAGGAGGAAACCTCGTGACCTCCAGTTTCACACAGGACAAGTGAAGCCTGAGACTTTACTCCGATGTACGGACTAGTTTCTCAGATATGATGACGAGGCAATACGTATAGTTTGTCTTTAAATAAGTTTGTTGTATGGTATAATGATATGACCGCACCTGTCAGCGTTTGAGACCAGTGAGCACGTTCCGAGGATCACCTCGGTCTGTTTCGATGCCGACTCTGTGTTCAGCGATATGGTAACATGGTGGGGGAATTTTTGCTTTTCAAATGACAGACATGGCCGATTCGCACGGGATTAAGATAATAGACAACCTTTGCAATTATTACAAATGAATAATCGTTTCCAGGTTAATACTAATCTGTTTATGATGGGAAAATTTGCCAGTTTCAGTCAGAGAGCGCGTTCACTAAACAAAACCCTTCGTTTCAGCAAATAACAAGTCAAAATTATAACAGATAACAAATAATTCACTAATAAAAAAGTGCAGGGAATATTAAACTATAACTTTTATTATTATAGTCTCGCCTCACTTAAGGTTGAGTAATGAACGGGAGAAGGAAATTGTCCCCCATATAGATGATATCTCTCACACATTTTCATCTAATGTTAGTGTTTGACACTTAAAGACAAAACGTCTACAAACAGATAACGTTAAAACATTAAGAATTTATATTTATTATCAACTGATTTAGAAAGTACTTAACTTTCCTTCAGAAACATATTCACGAGCGACTGGTGCGTGTATGGCGAGCCACTGAGCGTTGATTTGACGCGGTCTGTGGTGACTGGTCAAGCTTTGTGTTTAATGCAAATGCACTGGCTGGTATGTAACCTTGAAATTGTACATTCTTCCAAAAAAACATTTCCTAGTTGAGCAGAGCTTTTGAACTAAAAAAATTACTTTAAAAATAAAACAAAATATTGTTTACAATTCTCACATTTTTTTAATGTACATATATTTTGATATCAGGCAATGTTTTGTTAACAGATTTTAGTAAACAACATTTTAAATTTGCTATGTTTTATATTTGGGTACCTCAACAAAAGATGGGTACTCTGAAGTAAAGCTATTGGTGAACAATGTCAGATTATAAATCTGTTTAAAACAAAAAATAAACAGTTCATGTCAACAGGCAAAAATTTAGGTCAGGGAGACTTGAAGTTAATGAATATTTGAAGAGCTATGAAGTTCATGTCTGTCCTGGAGTCCAGTGGGCTGTTTCATATTGATGTAACTTACACTGCAGCCTCTTGTTAACTTGGGCAGTCAACAGTTCCGTCACCCACAACAGTGACAGAGATCTGAAGTTTTTGTCTTTACGTCACTCAGCATTCCTAAGAGACTTTGAAAAGCTTTGAGGAGGCTGAAGCTATGCTTTTTTCTCAAACAGGCCTTTGGAGCTTACTTTGCTTTCTCAGACAGTCATTGGAGTTGGCAGCTCTCTAAGAAATGCCATGAAAGACTTAAAGCGTAAAAAGCTTAGCCACATTTTACTGAAGATTTCTTGTTCCAGTGAGCTTACTCTCAATTTACATCAAATCTGCCTCTCTGTGTCCCAAGGATGATGCGTTCAGAAATGACAAATAGATCAGATTTACATTTTTGAAACAGATGTAAGATGTAAACTGTTTTGAAACAGTCTTTGTTTCAATCCTCAGGCTAGTAAGATGTAATCTAAATGGCCAAGGGGTAATTTACCTACAAATAAACATTTCAAAGAACTACAAAGTATATGAGTCTTTCTTCTGTGCAACACAACAGAAGATATTTAAGAAATGTCTCAGTGGTTTTGTGTCCATACAGTAGAAGTCTGTAGGGGTTTCGGGGGCAATGTTGTTTTTTCAAAATATATTTTGTTTTGTAGAATAAAATCATACAGGTTTGGAATGACATGAGGGTAAATCAATCTTAAAATAAAAAACAATTTTGTGTGACGAAAATAAACTATGTGAAATATGTGGCCTGTATTAACAAAACAAGTTATCATGGCACACACTGTGCAAAAAAACAAATAAGAAATTAATAAGAAAGGGAGTACGAAACGAACACCAGCTTTTTCAAAATAAGAAAAACAGGAAACTTAAATGTAGCCGGCTCTTGATGACAGTGCTTACATATTCTACTAGTTCTTTGACAGAAAGCCACCACCATCTGCACTTCAGTCAGCACTTCACTCTTCTCACATGATGAATAAAATCTAACTCCTGCTGCAGATCTTTGCTGCGACACTTGTTCCGCTTACGCTGAATGCAGCAGCCGCGTTCATGCACGCAACTGTAGTTTGGTCTTTAACTAAAAGTGATTTATTAGTTTGAAAATTCTAAATGAAGGTTGGGGACGGTGCCTCGGTGTACAAGTGATGTAATAAAATAATAAGGTTGCAAAATCACAATTCGCTGTAGGCCAAATAAAATAAATGCTGAGCCAATGTTTCCCTTTGGAATTTGTGGCGCCGGTGACGTCACAAACTAATTAGCATATTTGTGCCCTCATTTTTTGACAAGACGTTTGGTTACAAATAGCAGCCAAAACAAAGGCAACGTAAGGGAAGTGTATTGAAATTATAAACCGAGAGCGTCTTTGCAATAACTAATCACATATTTAAAAACTACAATATTAATTTCTAGGTTGAAATGTAATCAGAAGTTGTTGAAAGACTTACATTTATACAAAACTATCCTCCAACGGGTGTTTCGGCCGAGCTTTTTCAGCCTAAAGACACCTGCAGGCCCTGGTGTTTAAAAAAGCGCTAAGGACGTTTTTTGAAAACACTGTTAACTCCATCGGACTATAATGTCAAGTCTGAACATGGCTGTTTTTTACAATGGGATGCCATCAGTCCCTTAAACACTGCAAAAATTCTGATTTATAAATGCAACATCATCGGACAAACTCACAATACAGTACAATCTACATTAAAGAGCGCTATATGCCGTTTTCCCTTCTCGCTAATTTGTTGCTTTATTACAAACGCTTCTTTGATTTTAAATGCAAGTGATGATTAAATACGAGATTCCGAGGGCTCGCACACACGGCGCTCATTGGAAGAGAGAGTGCATGCGAACGCGGCCAGGCTCCACTCATATGGGGTCAGAATTGGTGCATTATTCTAAATAAATAAACTATGATTCGCAAATAAATGTAGAGAGTTTCACAAACATTTTTTAAATCCCCATATGCACAAAAAGCGAACCACAATTATATGTTATATCATGTACGGTCCACAGAAAGAAATGGAATCCACAAATAAATACAATTAGATTTGCAAATTAAAAATATATCCACCTGTGGTAAATTCAGCTGATTGGACACGATTTGGAAACCATCAGAACTCTTCCTAGAGCTATCGGGTGACAAGGGCCTTAGTCAGGGAGGTGACCAAGAACCTGGTGGTCACTCTGACAGAGCTCCAGCATTCATCTTCCAACAGGACAATGACCCTACGCACACAGCCAAGATAACAAAGGAGTGGCTACAGGACAACAATGTGAATGTCCTTGAGTGGCGCAGCCAGAGCCCAGACTTGAACCCGATTAAACATCTCTGGAGAGATCTGAAAATCGCTGTGCACCAACGCTCCCCATCCAACCTGATGGAGCTTGAGAGATCTTGCAAAGACGTGAGTTAGAACGTGCCCTATTGGTCAACTAAAGCGGATGTTACCCGATTGGCTTGCGTAGATAGTGGGCGGAGTCCACCTATTTGTGGATTGTGCGCACGCCTTGATGTTAAAAATATTTCCAAATGCACAAATGTAAAGAAAGCGTCTAACATATATTTATGGTTCCCTTTTTGTGCATATGTGGATTAAACTTTTTTTGGTGAAACTCTCTATATTTATTTGCGGATCATAGTTTATTTATTCCGAATAATGCAACAGTTCTTCTGACCCCATACACTCAAACAAGTCAGGAAGGAGAGAAGACGCGGAAGCGCTGTTTATCCACTATTTATTCAATCACAGATATTGTCATTAGTACGGATGGATAAAAAAAATGTGACGCCAAATGTACTTAGGCAGCCAGGATATACCTGGGCAGACCGCCCAAGTAAATGCATTGTATGGGAAATGCTGCTGTGCAGTTGTTTTGGTTATGCAGGCCATGTGTGGTGTCTCCACTTTAAGTTTTCTAGTGTATTATGTTTGGTCGAACAAACAATTTAGGATCATTGCAGCTATTTTTGGATTATTTAGATTTATAAATTTGCTTTAAGACTTGGCAGACATTTTGTGCTTATGCCGTGACTCAAAATTAAGTTACAGTTTGTTGAAATAATAATAAACCCAAAATTCAGGAACCTGGGTTCAACGCCGATATTTTTGGAAGGATGCAGTCTTGTGGTCATCTCTTGGTTCTCAAAGTGTTCCTGACATTCTCATTGGCTGTAGCTGTCTGCCGTTTGTTCTTGAGGAATCTCTTTCCACCCACAGATGTTGGGCTGTTTGCTGAAACATTCATTTTTGTAGCCCTGCACCAGCTCAAGTAAATGTCAATGAGATGTGTTGCCTTGTTTTGCCCATATGCTCAAAAGATTTTGTGTGCTTAAGATACTGTTATTCTGCCCAAAGTTTTGCACTTTGGAGTCATTACCTAGTCAGTTAAAATAAAGCACCTCTTTCAACATTTGAGCAGAACTGAAGGAAGCACTGTTTTTGTACAGTAATAATTTATTAACCATTCCAATTGTGGGGACAGTCATCTGGGTCACCCTGTTACCAAAGTCAGTATATGTTTGGTTTACTCTTAGCGCCACAAATTTTGTCTTGACAACTACTGTACTACTGGCTTATTCCTGTTTTCCTCTTTTTATTTTCTAAGACAACCTCCAACCTTGAAATCAAAAAGATTGAGATCCAGTGTAAATGTATTTCTCCTGCATAACCTGTGTCTAGAGAAGTAAATAGAAGACTTGCAATTATTACGTACAAACCCTGTAAAAGCTAATTGTTTGTGAAAATGTTTTAGTTTTATTTCCTTCGTACTCATTGTGACTTCATTGGCTCTCATTATGGCATCACCATTAACTCATTATGACATTAACAGTGGTGTTTATTATATTGTGTTTGTTTTGACATTACTCATTATAAAATCACTGCCAGTCAATATGACTGTAAATCATTATTCATTATGACATCACTTCTGGTCATTATGACATCACTGCATGGCCTTATGCCATGACATCATTACTCATTACAGATGATACCCTCACCTTCACAATGTCATAATGAGTGATTGTGTCATAATACATGATGATGTGATAATGAGTGTGGGCGATGACATCATTAAGAGTGATGTCATCACCCACACTCATTATGACATCATCATAATGTCATAATTATGGCATTGGCACCAATATCAGTGTCATTAAAAAGGACAATAAAGGTACAATAATGTTAAAATGGTTGTAACATGAATTAAAACAACCCACTAACAATTTTATTCGTTTATTAGCCCAAAAGGATAGTTCACCCAAAAATCTAAATTTTGTCATGATTACTACCCCTCCGGTTGTTCCAAACCTTTACAAATGTGTCTGTTCTGCTGAACACTAAGGCCCGGTTTCACATACACGGCTTAGCTTAAGTCAGGACTTAATTGAATTAAGATATTTATGTCACCTTTATGTAAAATACTTTAGAAGAATACATTACTGGTGTTCATCTCGAGACAAAACAATGGCACTGTTATATTATGATATTGCTGGGCTAATATAAGTTATATTCAGTTTGGACAGGTCACACATTCATTTTAGTCTGGGACTAACCTTAAGTCTTGTCTGTGAAACCGAGCCAAAGAAAGATGACCAAACAGAATGTCAGTAACCAACAGATCGTATCCCCCATTTACTGCCATAGTAGGGAAAATAACTACTATAGGAGTCAGTGGGGGATAAGATCTTCTTTAGTGTTTGGCTGAACATATCATATTTTTACAGGTTAGCAACAATATGAGGTTGAGTAAATGATGACATATTTGATGACCTAAACCATCCCTTTAACTAGCCAGATATATAAACAAGAATCAATTTAAAGAATAATGCTAACAGAATCATTTTCAAGAATTTACATTGGACAGGTAAGCAGTCCATTTTTAACAGTAAATAATATCTGTAATATACAGTAGTACAATAATATGGTCTAAAATCTGCTACAGATGAGAGACGAAATATGTCTCGAAATGCCACAAAGTATTTCAACGTTGTTTTACGTGTTTATCCAGCAGTATTTCTGTTTCTGCAGCAGAATTATCATGTGAAGAACACAAGGGCAGAAGCTGTGCACTCTGCAGTTTGAAAAAGAAACCGACTGAATTTGATCTGCAACTTGATGCTAGAATATCACGTCACATTAGAAGTGGACTTTCACTATCGACAATCAATTTCCCTGACATCTTGTTATTTCCCCCTCCCATTTTCATTTCCTTTCCTTCTCTCTGTATGTGTGATCTCGCAGGGCGGGCTTTGGCCTCAAGAAGCCTCTAAAGATGAATATGGTGAAGAGGATCATGGGCCGGCCACGACAGGAGGAGTGCAGCCCGCAGGACAATGCGCTGGGCCTCATGCACCTGCGCCGCCTCTTCTCCGAGCTCTGCCACCCACCACGCCATATGACACAGAAAGAGCAGGAAGAGAAACTCTACATGATGCTGCCTGTCTTCAACCGGGTGAGAGCGATAACGGATTACTTAAAGAAACAGCGTCATCGTTTAACCTGCATGATTAAAACAGAAGAATGTAGAAGGTGTTTTACAATAGCATTTCACACTTAGTTAGTAGACAATTAATGAACGATTGTGTGAACTAACATTACTAAAAAATACTAAATGGTGTAAAAATGTTTAATCTAATGCATTTATGTTAATGAGTGGAAGTTTAATGTAAAATGTTACAAAGAAGCATACATACATATGGGTGTTACTTAAACTATGGGTAGATTTGATTCTACAACATAAAAACCCCTGCGGAAATTACATTATTATTGCTAATATTGCAGCTATTTGGCAGCTAGCAATGTTTTCTACATTAGTTTTGACTCTTAGCATCTTAATGTACTTGAATTAAACTGTAATATATATTTATGTTTAAAATGTAGTTCAAAGTACACAATTACTAAGCCGTTTGATAAGGACACCTTATATTTTTGGGATCTTGTGAGTGAGGTAGAGAGGTGGCCTAATCTGCAATGTGCTCATGTTGTCATTTCTATAATAATAAAAGCAGCTTTTCATTGTTGCGACTCAAAAGTGTGGGACAGGCACATTTACTTGAAAAATCATAAAATGATCAGTAAATAATACAAAAAATGTAATGGCCGTTATGAATTCAAGGGTCTCTCACTGATTGGTGAAGTGCATGATGGTCATAATTATGCCACAAAAAAGATTGTAGAGGAAATCAGTAACAGCTCATCATGGTGTATGAGAGGCCACTGACCTTCTCTAGTCTGCATGCATTTGGCGAGGACTTGTTGAAATCGATTACCACACTCGGTGTGCAAAGCTTTATTATATGAATGGTGTAATAAAACCTTCTGAAATTGTTGCGTATTATAACATGATTGACACAGAATTTTGAACTGCTCAGACCCAAATTATTCCACAAGCACAAATAGGAGCAAGGGTTTAGTTATTGTCTAGCTGAATATTTGTTATGATTATTATTCTAAGATATGTTAGTAGTTGGTTTTAACCAATGGATATTCGTTCTGACCAGAAAACAATTATAGTAAATATTTATTTATATATATATATATATATATATATATATATATATATATATATATATATATATATATAAACAGTTAATGTTATCTATATATTAATTCAATGATTTATAAAGAATAAATATTACTGCAACCAGAAATCATGGTGCTAAGATTGGTTCAGTGTTTTTTCCGCTGAACTGACACAACACCAAAATTGAGCATAAGACTCTTCAGACATCAAGAGAGTGATGCTTGATTTAATCTCAGTATGAGTCCTACAGGTCCTTGTGTATGCAGAGGGGGAAAAGGTTTGCATGAAAGGGGTTTGTAGATATGTGTGTGTGTGTATAACAATGTCTCTGTCTGCCAGGTTTTTGGGAACGCCCCATCGAGTACGATGCACGAGAAGTTCTCAGACCTGCTGCAGTTCACCACGCAGGTGTCCAGACTGATGGTGACCGAGATCAGACGGAGAGCGTCCAATAAATCAACAGGTACTTTATCATATGCGCACTTATGCACCAGATATGCTCTTAACCGTAAGGCATTACAAAGACATGTTCCAGTCTGTATAATTGTGAGTTGAAGTAAAAGGTCAGAGGAATGTTTGCACAGTATTTCCCAGCTGTTTTGTATGTATCCTACAGTTCTTCACCAAAGAAAAACACAAATGTTTTATCACACTCAATGTGTTTTTACATTTTTACAGTTATTCATTTACCAAATATAAACTGTTGGTACCCCCAAAATGTCCGGCTCTCTTTAATGAGACACTTTGAGCTTGTTTGTTAGTCACAGAATTTTTATTGAAGCGCCATATGTTTATGAAATATTGCTAATTACATATATTAATATTTTGACTGCCTTATTATTTGTATGGTATAACTTCCTTGAATATCTGCTTAAGAACTCTGTCGTGTAGATGTAATCCTGATTGGGAAACACTGTGTTAGCATATTAAACAAAGGGTGTGTTCACACTTGGCCGTTTTGGTTCTATTTTAACTTACTGGTGCGATTGCTCTGCTAGTGTGATAAGCTTGTGGAAGACCTCAAAAATAAAGCTGTGGGATTAAAGGAGCAATACATAGATTTAAGTGGCAACTAGTGGTAATAGCAACAAACGGCTCGCTCCACCCCTCTACCTATATTTCGAAGCACTACGACAACTGACACAGGACAAACATGCCATCACGTTTTCGCTTTTTGTTAATACGTTATCTCCTTCGGCAGATTGTTAGGTTACAACTGCTGTAAAATACAACATGGTGAATTCCATGCAAGGGACCTGTGGTGTATGTAGATCGAAAACGCTCAGGATTAAATGCATTTTTCTATTTTGGTCGTGACCAATAAAAACAAGAGAAGTGTGAACACACCCTTAAGTGTGTTAACATTTTAAGTGTTCATGTTAAATTGCTCAGGTTTAGCCCGTGCTTGCTTATAAATATTACCATGATATATTCTTGTTTGCATAGCCGAGATGTCAACCAGGTTTTATTGTCCCCGTATTTTTCTGCTGTGGACACACTGAAGTGTGTTGGCAGCTTGTCTTGGCACATGATGTACAGTTATGTTTATTTTTGGTGATGAAAGCACCAGTACAGCATATGCTGAGAGACTTATAAACAACACACTGAGCATGTCACGATACAATAAACATGCGCTTCAGCCACATTAAACATATTCTATAGAATTACTTGTATTTGATATTGTTTTGGAGTAGAAAATTCGAAAATCCTTTCCCTTATGAATTCGCTGGAGTATCTCATCTCAAATTGATATAGCAATGGATAATAGAGATCTGTTACTGTCTACATTTCATCACCTCTAATTGACTCAGCGTCCTTCCCCAGATGAGGCCAGTCACACACGAGCTGACGTGTGAAAATGGATTTGATCCATACTGTCAAACATGTCAGTGATTGTGTTTATGTGTGTGCTCCTTCCACAGAGGCCGCCAGCAGAGCCATTGTGCAGTTTCTGGAGGTTAACCAGAGCGAAGAGGCGAGCCGAGGCTGGATGCTCCTGACCACCATCAACCTGCTGGCCTCCTCCGGACAGGTCTGTGTTGTTTAATGCACTCCAGATTCAACAAATAAAATGTAACACTTGATATAGGTACAGCAACTAAAAATAAGCAGAGAATAATTTCATCATTTTGATTTGCGCAAGGAACAAGATCTATAAATAGATTCATTGACTCAGCAGTAAAAGTCCTAGCCTCAGCACTTATCCACACTAAAAACGTACTGTCGTCTATGCTAGGTTTGCTCTGTCGACACCTGTCCACAGATTTGTTCCTTGAATATCAAGCAGCTGGTGTTGACGTGTGCCTTGTGTTTTTGCAGCTGAATAAGACCCCCTTATCTCTAGTCTGACCTGGACACTGCCCTATTCTTTTACTGGGGGATTGTTGAGCCAGGTGGACCGATACGATGACATTTCCATCACTGTGCTGTCAGGCATGACCATTGAGCTTTTGAGGCTTGACCTATGCCATCTATCTTCTTGTGAAAAATGGCTTCTCCAACAATAGTTTTAAAGATGCTTTCAGGCTAGACTTCACATAACCTTTTTCACTGTTTCTGGATAGCTTGGCGACCTTGATTGGTTGAATTTCTCTGGTTGTCCAATGTTCAAGCTTACAATGTGTTAAAGGACTATGGATCAAGTTTAGTTTTAAGTTTACTTTATTTATATAGCCACAGGGCTGACCAAAGTGCTTCACAAAAAGACATAGCAACATAGAGTAGACCAAAACAAAGAACTTCCACTATTCAGGGTCACTTTGGAGGTGTTGCCAACATTTGATGTGGTGGACCAGATTATCTTCTGTCAGTCTGGATAACTGATGTTTTAGGTCACTTGAACGGTTAAATTAAATAACAGACATGGTTACCTTTTGGATGGAGACAACTTGACTTTGCATTGGGTTGTAGGGTTGTAAATGGTTAACAATATCTTGGGTGATTGCTCTAATACAAGGGTATGATGTTGTCAAAGGCACTCCTAAAGGATGTTGGTGAATGTATAGATGGTTTCAAAGAAACTCCCTCCAGATTATTTCAGATAACAAGCGAAATAAATAACAAGTAAATTACATTAGCTAGCAAGTTAAACGTATGTATGGTCAGTATTATTTTCGATTACCAGTAGAGGAAGCGTTACTCGGCTAAACTTAAATGAGAAATGTAACAAATTAACATACAATAAAATTCAACAAATTGTTAATCTAATACTATATAAACAATTATATATAAATTCATTATACACTGTATAAATAATATAAATCAATACAAATTAATTAAAATACAAAAAGTTACAGTACATTATTGGCCACATGCCAGACCAATTAACAAATACAGACCGGAAGTTTACTTTGGGCCGGTTATGCGTGTCCGATGAAGCAGTTATATGTGTTATATGTACTGTTCCCATAAAAATGTATCTCGTTTTAGCAAAATGCTCCAAGGTAAAGAAAAATAACATGGTACCAAAAAGTAATATGGTGTAAATGAGTAAGTTGTTTATTTATTTGCATGTTTTCATAAAGGGGGTACGTCATTATTTAGTTGTTTTGCCAACAGACTTTAATCTCTCTGAAGTCTGTTGTTTCCCACAGGTCTAATACCGAGTGCAGAAGTGTAGATTTCCTGTGCCCTAATGAGTGTTCTTTCTCTCACAAACACTTAATCTCTGTTTTTATTTTCTCTCCTCCTGCATTTACTTAGAATATATAATCAAAACACTTTCATCTGATCATGCTGCTTTTCTTCATGCTGCTCTCGTCTTGAAACCAAGAGCACTGTAATAAACCAACACAGAAAGCTGACATCTTCAAATACATGCCCTGCAATTTATGAGAGTTTGCCGTAATCTGCAGGACGAGCTTGTATTACATGGACATGTACCACTATCATTTCAGGCAGGATACTTTTGAGTTTTTGAGGGGTAAAATATGTTTGTATTCTAAGCTGCGAGTTGGAGACAAAACGCAGTGCTCCTGGTAACACCCCCCGCCCCTCAGAATCAACAAAAGTCTTTTCTTTTCTCTTAATAAGAAGAACGCTCTTCATGCTCAACATTCCCACTGCACCCTCACGGACGCTCGTTCTCTTGTCTTAACATTTTTCCCACTGAAGAGACTTGCATTGCTGGTCTGTGAGAAGTCCTCCAGCTCTTATTCGCCAGTGGTCAGGTGGTATTTTCCTGCCTTTGACATTATCATGTAGCGGCTGTAGATGTCGTGTACACTTGACCCAGGACCATGTTTTCTGCTGGCATAACCTCATGCTATAGTTGGATGAGACACGCTTTCCTTGAGAAGGTCATACAAACTATGTCTCCCAAACATGCTAGAAATGTTTTGTCATGTTCTAAAGGATCTAAAAGCTCATGCAACTGGGTAAAAAAAAATCACTGAGCAAAATTAAGTTTAGAGGGATTCATTTAGGGTCGAAAAACTCCCTAGTGTTGCTCCCGGCATCCGAGAGATTTCCAGGCCAAAAGTACTAAAGACATTGTTAAATTGGTCCATCCACTCATAGTGGCTCAATTGAATATTTTTGAAGCCACGAGAATGCTTTAAAAATCTTTGACCTATATATTCTCCTCTGCGCGTTCACGAGAGCACCTTGACACATGCACATTCGGTGGGGGCAGATGCCGGCATTCTGACTGACAACTCGGAAGAGCAACTCCGTGTTCACGAGCTGATGCATGCTGTATATAAGCTGAACTTCGTGAAATATCGGATGATTTTGATTTTGAGGAAGACTTGTATTTTTTTGCCCAACCTAATGTGCATACGTCAACGTTTTCTTGTGAACGCCTACCATAGAATGACAGGACAGAGGAGAATATAACGATTAAAGTAGTTCTTTTGGATTGTTTGATTGCTTTAGCGTTCAGGCATACTACCACAGAACCTTTTCCAAGCCTTCAGGTTCTGCCATATCAGAGACTTTATCTCATGCATTGGGTCACACTGAGATTGCTATTTCTCACACATGGACCATAAAATACTGTGGTCGGAGGCTTTATCACTGTGACCTGCCTTTACCCAAACTCTCTAAAAATGCTCTTTTTATTTTTGTCAGTTTTATCCTGACAGAAGTGGTTTGAGACCCATACTGTGCTTCCTGAAATGAAACTGCAGATATGCTTCAGCTGTGTCATTTGTGTGAGAAAGTGAGCGTGACAGTGCTGTTATGCCTTTCAAACACTGCTGGGATTCTTTGGCTACATCTCAACGTCCACTTTGGGGTGATAATATTGGATTTGGCTGTTTTTGAGCCTTTGTGGCATGTTTTTGTGTTGCAGCCTGTGCATACGGATTCAGGGAGAGATAAGTGCGTGAGAGTGTATGTGTGTGTGAGAGAATAATTTGCCACCCTATCTTTTTCCTGACTCTTAAAACCAGTCGATTGGATTTTATCCTCTTACATCAGTGTTGCATTGGCATCAGTAGCAGGATGTGGTGTGATTAGTGTCTGAGCCGTGACGGCTGCATGTCACACAGTTGAGAGAGTGAAGATCTGACCCGCCTGCAGCATCACATCCACCTGAGCCCCTTTAGAGCCGAGCGATGACATCATCCCTCTCCCATATGTGGATGTATTTTGGCAGCAGCCGTTCAAATCTTTCATCGTTTAATGTTTGTATGGTTGCATACAGAGTGTTGATTTTAGGCAGATTAAAGAAATGACAGCTGATAAACAGAAAATTATTGTGCATTTGTACAGCTTGTATTGTCAATGGAAGTGTTCTGAGAAAACCTGCAATAATATAATGTATTCTACATATGTCATCATTTCTTTTTTTCCTGCCTCTACTATATGTACTAATATGTATTTTCTGTAAGCTTCTGTTCAACAATGCAAAATTGTGAATAGTGCTGTAGAAATTAATTTGAGTAGAATTGAATAAATGGGATTTTGAATGCCCAATATTAACTGATTATTCATATACAGCCTACTGTATACATCTATAAAATTTTCATGAACTGTATATTTATCACAATTTTCCTGTGAAATTGCAGTTTTACAGAAAATAATTAATAATAATTACATGTTTTTTCTGTTGTAAGGACAAGAATCAGTCAGGTATTCAAGTTCACATTGAGGCTTTGTTGTAATCCCTATTTCACCATTCTTTAAACTCACAGATACAATGATTTTCTCACAGGGTCTGAGTCACAGGATTGCAGGAATTTAATCCCATTTGACTCGTTGATTCTTCTATTTTTCTTCTCTTTACATAGTCTAGCTACCATAATTCTTAAATATTAAGCACTTTGAAGAGTCATTTAGCTAGATACAAAATTAATCTTTACACCGTGTCTTCGTTTCATGAATGTTTAAATATAACTGCTGGTTACCAGATTTTGAATTCCTTCTGATCTGTGCTTCTACAGAAAACAGTGGACTGTATGACCACCATGTCGGTGCCCTCCACGCTGGTGAAATGTCTGTACTTGTTTTTCGACCTCCCTCACATGCCTGAAGTTCCTGCTGCCACCCAGACTGAGCTTCCTCTGGCTGACCGCAGAGCCCTGCTACAGAAAGTCTTTGTGCAGGTCTGTCTGTTCATTTTTATATTTTCCTCACAATTATAAATGTAGATTTCATTGTCCTGTTAGAATAAGATTTAACTGTCACCATATGATTATAGGAACATCATTTTAAAGTATTTCTCCATTCATTCCCGATTTTCCGTTCAGATCCTGGTGAAGCTGGGCAGTTTCGTTTCTCCGGCAGAGGAACTTGCTCAGAAAGATGATCTACAGCTGCTCTTCAGTGCCATCACCTCCTGGTGTCCCCCCCACAACCTGCCCTGGAGGAAGAGCGCTGGAGAAGTTCTCACCACCCTATCCCGGCACGGCCTCAGTGTCAATGTCGTCAAATATATCCATGGTGAGCTCTGGCGATAGTTCTCTCTTTAAGCCCTATTGAATTTTCTTCTAGATACTGATGTGCATTGATGTGTAATGCTGGGACGGATTTGCTGTTCGAATCCTGTAAACCCAAGTAGCATTTAAACCTTACATAACCATAAACACAAACGACAATTGTGCCTTTAGGTTTTTTAAAAGGTCAGTTTAATATGTGCTGCCTAATTTATAAGATGGTGCACTATCATCATGACAAAAAGTGTTCTGGCTCTCTTTTACAGAGAAAGAGTGTTTGTCAACATGCATCCAGAACATGCAGCAGTCAGATGACCTCTCGCCTCTGGAGATTGTGGAGATGTTCGCTGGGCTCTCGTGCTTCTTGAAGGACTCAAGCGATGTCTCGCAGACGCTACTGGACGACTTTCGCATGTGTCAGGGCTACTCCTTCCTGATAGATCTTATGATCAGGTGCCTGAGCTGTGATTTCTGATGGGTTTTATCGTTTTTTATCGACACTTTAATGCAAAGTCACATGTGCAGTCAAGCTTACATTTACGAGAATGTGCATAAATTCATCCGTTCAGAAAGTTATTAAAAAGAATGCTTGTAACCAAACAGTTTTTGGCCTCCATTGTCTACCATGGTTAGAAGAATGACAACGGTAGACAAAAGTGCCCCAGAACTGTTTGCTTTCCTACAATGTATTCTTCAAAATATATTATTTGATGTTTATCAGAACAAATACATTTTTAAAGCAATGTTTCCTACCATGCTAGTAAATGAAGACAGAATTTTCATTTTTGTGCGAACTCAAGAATAGTTTTATATTTATTATTTATATACTCTATTCTTTTGGATGTAAACAGAAAAACTATTTTAAAGCATCAATACAAAAGGTTTTTGCACATACAGTCCGAAATGTTCTTATACGTTTTTTGTATTTGTTATGCAAAAGATTTGTCACGCACAGAAACCTTGCAAACTGAGCCCGTTGGGTAATAGCAAAAGACCCTGACCCTGCGTTTCCCTCTGCCTCTCCCCTATTCTCTCTATTGACAGTACCGATAGGCTGTCCTCACTCTGCCTGCATTTTCTTGCATACCTGTCAACACTCCCGTTTTTCACACCTATCTGCCGCCATCCATCCATTTTGTTATTTCTCCCGTGAAACAGTATTTCAGTTAAGTGAACGGACCTTCGGAGACCACGAACAGCCCCTGGAACCCCAAAACCCCCAAGTCTCCCAGTCCGGATTTTGGTAATGTTGCCCAAATGTTGAGTTATTGTCGTCTTGCATTTTGCACCGTGGCTAGAAAATCAGTACATACTATATTGTTACCAAGCTGTTCCGCAGTCTTCTGCTCATCTTCCACATTCTCTCTTTATATTCTGTCTTTGTGAAACGCACTTTGTTTCTCATACAGTACTTTGTGCTGCGAGACAAAGTGCACTGACGCCATCCTGGATTTTGGTGCTTTGGTGCTGATTGTCAAAACACCTGACAAAATGCTTGCTAGGGATGCGAAAAACCCCCCCAGAAAAACGAACCCAGTCTGATTTTTTTTAATGACGGACGAAAGATTACGAGGCATCTGTGTAAATGTGATTGACACAGCGTGAGGTCGTATGAATCTTTTTTCATGCGAAAATTTCAGACTCTATGTGCAATTCCCTTTAGAGTAGTTCTGGATTGTTCAGCATTGTTGCTTGTAGTTTTTTTTTTAGCCTTTGCCTTAAAAATGCATTGGATGTTAGTAATTTTGATATAATAATAGGCATCATAATTCTTGACAGTTGATTTTGATGATTCTGTTCTTACTGTGCCTTTTAGGTTGGAACAGGCCAAAGAGGATGAATCCAAAGATGCTCTGAAGGACCTGGTGAACCTGGTGACTGCTCTGACCACATACGGTGTCAGTGACCTGAAGACAGCTTGTCTCACCACCGGTGCGCCCTTCCTGCTTCCAGGTTTTGTGGTTCCCCAGTCTGCCGGGAAAGGTCAGTGCTCCATGAAATGACAATTAGCATGTTGACATGTTATTCACAGCACAGCTGGCTGTGAAAGCTGGTGAAGAGAAATTCCGGGTATGTTGAACTTTAGCCAGGAAACATTGAGATATGTTCATATGGCTTGTTTGCTATGTAAAGATTTACAGTTCTTCGCTGCTAAAAAACTGTTAATAAAAGGGATGTCAAAGCGGTAGCCCAGTCGTAAGGACTCCAGACACATATACATGAGCTGTTGGCTCACGGGGACCTGCGTTCGAGTCATGTCCCGATTCCACATTCTGTCTCCTACCCTCATGTTCCTGTCTGCCTCCACTGTCCTATGGATAAAAGTAAAAATCCAAAGAAATACTCTAGGATTTGGAATTTGTATTAGTGGTTCTATATTTGCAGTCATTCACATATTTTAAGTGAATATACTTTCTCTTCTTGGTGAAAATATCTAGATTTTTCTTATTTATATAATATTTACGTATATATTGTTGTTTATTGCTTTAAACAATGCACATTGTTACAAAACAGCGTGAATACTTAAATAAATACTTGCTTGTTAGAATTGTGTATAAAACATGAAATGTATCATTCTTTTATCAGTTTTATTTATCCAACTGTAAAAATATTTGTTTAAATATAGGTAAGCAACTTTATGTTTGCGATACCCATTACAATAAATATTTAAACAACAAAGTAGTTTGAAATAAAACACAATTTCAGCAATATACAGTCATATTCATCTCAGCATTGTAATTTATGTGATGTACCGTAGTATTGTATTTATTTGTGTATTATATTAAAATTTGACAAACATTATGGAAATTATACACATGAAAGACTCCTTATTACAAACTGGCAGAATGATTTAACCTCTCTGTCTAACCCACTGAGTGAGATGAGCAGTATTCTTCCTCCCTGCATCCTCATTTGATTTATCAACCTCCTCATCTGCGTCTGCTGCCTCTCATGGCCGCCAGACTAGATTACACTGTTAATCACACAGGAGGGGAAAGGCCTGTGCTTTTGGAGGAAGAATTAAACCATTAGTGTTCACTGGCTTTAAATGGCATTAATTGGACAGGAGGAGGCAAACAGCAGACACCTACTGTGTAATCTGGTTAGGTTATTTGTTTGGCCTGTTTGACGCTTCGCTAAGAGCCATTAAATGCTGTAATTAAAATAACGCCGGCAGATAATGTTATTTATGCACCCCGTCACATCAAGACTTCCTCTTTTCCAACAAGCCAATCAAAACCAGTTTATTCCCTGCGTGTCTTATTTTAAAGCTGACATAAGCACTGTGTTGAGAATGTGTTTTTAATGTGCAGGGTAAAGTGCTTGCTTATGTTGCTGATCAATCATGTGATCGGCTGACATTTTAATTAATATTTATACTGTGTACGATAATAAACTCATGTTAAAGAGCATGTGACTGTTCAAAAGGACCATATGACGGTGTTAAAGGGATAGGTTACTCAAAAATGAAATATTCTGTCATTATTTACTCACCCTCATGTCATTTCAAACCTCAATTACTTTTTTCTTCCGCAGAACACAAAATATATTTTAAAGAATGTTGGTAACCGAACAACGGTGGCACCCTTTGACTTGCATTGGTTTTGTGTCCATACACTAGAAGTTGTTTCTTGATTACCAACATTCTTCAAAATATTTTCTTTTATGTTCTGCAGAAGAAAGAAAGCAATACAGGTTTGAAATGACAAGAGGGTTAGTAAATGGTGACACAAGTTTCATTTTTTGGTGAAGTATCCCTTTAAAGTGCTGTCTATAGGGCTGTAGCATCACAGTGGCGTTATAAAGTTGGCTAATTGCTCAATATTTTTAATTTCTCCTCTCAGGCCACACGGTAAGAAACATCCAGGCCTTCTCTGTCCTTCAGAACGCCTTCTTGAAGGCCAAAAGCGGTCGGCTGGCTCGCATGATCCTCGAAGCCATCGCCAACATCTACGCTGCCGACTATGCCAACTATTTCATATTAGAGGCGCAACACACGCTGTCGCAGTTCGCCGAGAGGGTGGCAAAGCTCCCGGAGGTGCAGTCCAAGTACTTCGAGTTGTTGGAGTTTGTGGTCTTCGCGCTCAATTACGTACCGTGCAAAGAGCTTTTCAGCGTTAGCGTGATGTTGAAGTCGAGCACGTCTTACGGGTGCAGCATCACAGCCACTCGAACTCTCCTCAAGCTGGTACGCCACCACCCCGTCTTCAGTGATGTCTTTCGTGAGTTTGGACTGCTTGAAGTGCTGGTTAACCTGCTTCACAAGTATGCAGCGCTGATGAAAGACCCAACTCAGGCACACAGCGAGCAGGGTAAGATTGAGCTCTTGTGAACTCCTATTTTGAATAAAATGTGCACAGAGTAATAATGGAAATAATGTTTGTTTTTTTACAAAATCTATGTCAATTGTAAAGTAACTTTAACTGCAACATTTAAACACGTACATAAGCACCAAGGTATGTATATGACACATAAAATATTGAAGATTGCATGACTAAACCTTAACATCCTGCAGGCTGTTGCAGTTATTATCCCGTTTTCCAAATATGTATCAAAGTGACATGATAATATCATCTAAATCCGTTACTATACCGAGGTTAAGGAGGAGTTATGCTATATTTGTGTATCTGTTGCGTTTTCCGTGTTAACTAAATGCTTTTTCACTCTTTTCTCTCTCTCTCTGGTCAGACGATTCCAAGAACAATGTGGCAGAAGAACAAAAGCAACTTGCCTGGCTTGTCATGGAGACACTCACAGTTCTCCTGCAAGGCTCAAACACCAATGCAGGTACAAACTGTCACAATATCAGATGCTCACTACACAATTATTGTGGCCTGAAGAATTTACAATAACGATTTCAACACAATATGTCACAAAATCTGGTCTAGTAAGTGGCCTTGTTACGTGTTGTTTTAGGAAATTGTCTATTAATGAAAGAATTCTGTAAATTGACGTTTGATTGTTTTTTGGTGCATCAATGTTGCGCTGCACTTTGCGCTGTTCCCTTGTTAACCACCTGGTGTCTTCCCCACATGCACGCGCACACACACATACACATGTCCGACTCGACTCTGTTGACTATAGGAAAGACATGAAAATTCTGATTCGACTTTTTAAATCCTTAGTCGAGGACACCCCAGCGGTGATGTGCAAGAAGAACACAATGAAAGTGATCCGTTTACAAGCTCCGCCCACAACACTTGCAGTACATCAATAATTCTCTTTAATGTCTTAAGCAAGTTTATCCACCTTGAATAGAAGTCTGCCCTCAACAGGCCAATTTAAACTTCTGTATAGATACAAATACTAAACATGAATAATTTATTCAAGTGCTCTCATAAAAATATGACCTTCACATGTCTGCTTTAAAACCTTCTCTTATACAGTAATATTTAGTATAAACTTAAGTACTTAAGCTTGAGTTACATTGCATGCTTGTATTCATATTGGTCTCGTTTTTACAAACAAACTGTTTTTGCAGTTATTGATGGAATGTAATCGATGAGAAAGCTGATGATGTATTGAAGCTGGATTATTCCTTTAAATCTCTCTCAGGCCCTGCAGTAGTCTCACTTGTAATGCTGAGTCAGGCTTGTGGAAATGCTCTTAACTTCATTTCTCTTCTCTATCACCACACTGACTCTCACAGATGCTCTCATGCTTTATTCATTATTAGACGGTCTGAATGTTACTAGCATAAAAAATTATTTGAGTCACTCCAAATGTTCATACTGCGCTGCTGCTGAGTTAATCATCAATCATTTCATTTCAGTGTGACAAAGTACCACATTGATTTATGTGACATTCTCTTATAAGTTTTAAACAGGGAAAAGTATAGCTCTTGTTCTGAGCAAGTTGCAGTTAAATAATGTTTTTCTCGCAATGTCTCAGGTCTGTTCCGTGAGTTTGGTGGCGCGCGGTGCGTGCACAACATCGTGAAGTACCGTCAGTGTCGGGAGCACGCTCTGATGATCATTCAACAGTTGGTGCTGTCACCATCTGGAGACGATGACATGGGCACACTGCTGGGCCTTATGCACTCTGCACCGTCAACAGAACTGCAACTCAAAACTGACATATTGAGGGTGAGAATGCGCATTTCTAACTTGATATTCATGTTCTGTTGAGATTGACTTCACTTCTTTTCTCAACGTTTGTCTTTGTATATTATGATCCTAGTGTCCAGTTTGTGAAACTATGTGCCCAGTTTGTAAAAAAAGTTGCAATTCATTGAATTTATTATATTTGGATTTATATGCTATTGAGACCTAAGCCAAACCCAAAGTAGATACTACTTTCTAGTGTAGTTCCAAAATCATGTTTTTTATTATTGTTATCATATTTTATTTTGTAGTTCTTATGGCTTAAATCAAAACAAACCAACTGCTTATCTCATTTTGGAACCAAACTCTTCAAATATCATTTATAACCTTTTATTCGTGTTCTATTTGAAACCAACAAAAACACTGAAACTAAGAATAATAATACATTTAATTAAAAAATATGTGATAAATAAAAAAAATATTGCTAACAAAATAAATATATAATATATATATGCTAATAATAAAATAATAATAATAATAATAATTATAAATTACTTGCATGAGTGAATTGATGAACAGTAAATGCTTAAAAAAAACTTTAAGATTAATTAAGTTGTATTAATGTTTTATTGTTGGGGTCTCTAACCATAAACCGAAGTCATGTACCAATTTTTTTAAATGTGGGAAAATTATTATTAATTAATTACGAGATTTATTGGACATTTTGTTTATTTTCAGTTCTCACAAGATTTGATCGTCATTACATATCAATCAAAATGTTTCCTAAGCTAGCTAATGGGTTTTGGGCTTTGTCTCTCAAAGCACAACAGGACTACTGTGAATCGAGAACACAGAGATTTTACCTTACAGTCTTCATCTTTCATGTTCTTCATGTTAATTTCTTCTCTTCAAATTCAGGCTTTGCTAGCGGTGCTGCGGGAGAGCCATCGCACACGTACCGTCTTCCGCAAGGTGGGCGGCTTCGTGTACGTCACCTCGCTGCTGGTTGCCATGGAGCGTTCTCTGTGCGTACCACCTGTCAGTGGCTGGGAGAAAGTCAACCAGAACAAAGTCTTTGAACTTCTGCACACCGTATTCTCCACGCTGACGGCAGCCATGCGCTACGAACCCGCCAACTCGCACTTCTTCCGCACCGAGATCCAATACGAGAAGCTGGCTGACGCTGTGCGACTGTTGGGTTGCTTTTCCGATGCTAAGAAAGTGGGCCCAGCGACCGTGTTTCCCTCAAACTCCCAACCATTCCAGCGGTTACTGGAGGACGAGATGGTACCGGCAGAAAACGTGTGTCCCACACTCAAGCACTGCAGCAAGCTGTTCATCTACCTGTACAAGATGGCCACAGACTCATTCGACAGGTGTGGATTAATAAAAGCTTTCTGTTTCTTGATGGATAGAGAGTCGATGGTCATGTGTTCATGTTTCTCTGTGGGTAAATCAAGTCTTTTCTAAGAGAGAGGTTGAGTAGAACTGTGTAAACACAGTCCAAAAGCAATTCGTTTTAATTAAATATTATAGTTATTTCTTCAATCTTACATATATTAATTAAATCTTCAAAGAAATGTTTTAACATTTTGATTCGGTTGTTCATTCATGTTATTTTTGTTGTATTTTGTTCAAACGTTTGTTAAAACAAACTGAAACAGGAAGTTCTTCTGAACCAGCACTGCTAACGTCTTCTGAATTGGTTTATACACCCATTAGTAACGAAGAGTTTAGACATACTTTTTTGTTAAATTTTTCATAAGATCATTTTGTGTTCACACCTTCGCTCTTTATTACTTGCGGGAATAGTTTGTTTCACGCGAAAAAACATTGCACGGCAGGGAGTGGCTTCATGCGTTCGGACGTGTAAAAAAGCCTGTAGTTGTCAATGAGCTCTTTGCGTACATTTCTTGCACGAGTTGAGTTTGGAGCAACAAGTGAAAAATAATGAAAGAATTTTCATTTTTGGGTCAACTCTCCCTTTAAAGACATGTAATACAAAATCTAAAACTCAAGCATCTCTCGGTTTAAGCTCCAAAAACCACAAGATCATTATGAAAGCGTTATCACACATCCTCACTTTATATAAACTGATGCAAATGCCTTTTCATACCATCTGAGTAGCAGTGCTTCAAGCTTGTGTCTGTTAGATTTGCATGACGTGTAGTTCCTGTAAATGTGCTCTGCTGTGAGCTATATTTTCAACAGGAACTAACTGCCTCCCTCTCTTGCTCTTTCTCATTTCTGTGTCTCTCGTAACCTCTGGCATTGCCTGGCTGCACACGCTGGGTGTGTGTGGTATGGACCTGCTGTTTGTTTGTGTTTGGACGGCTGTGGGAATGTTTGCGCTGTCTTTATGCTGATCGGTGGTGCGTGTTTGTGTGGTTGAACCGCTGTAGTCGTGCCGAGCAGGTGCCTCCCTGCTTGACTCACGAGACCTCGCTGCCCTCTCCATGGGGCACGCCAGCAATCGCCAGGAAGAGGTACTGCTTTCTGCCACCTCTTCCCTGTTCCTTCTCCTTCACTTCCTTTTTTCATTTCCTATTATCTGCTGTCCAGAGATCAGATCCTTTGGTTTCCATTTTCCTCCCACTTCCTTCATTCACCTTTTGCTTTCTTGGTCACTGTCTTTGTTTACTGATAACCTCGATCTGTCTAACGCATTAGTCTGGAGTCATTTTGGTTTTGTCCTATGATTGTAAATGCCAAGAATCACATATTATGTGACAGATCCCTCAAGTACATCTATAACGTAAGAAAAGCACATTTTGTCTGTGAAATCGTGTCGCATCTGGTTAGGATACAGAATATCTAGATAACAGAGACAAGCCAAGATGTATAAATGAGTATAAATGTGCATACCAGTATTGTGCTGACAATGATTGAGTGATATCGTCTTTTTTTAATAGACATGGATACCACGGCTCATCCAATTCTGCTCCCAGTAAACCGTTAGCGGACCTAAAACTGCACTTGGGGAATCCCACTCCGCTCTCTTCAGACCCTGTAGTCATTCATCCAGGAGCAGTTTTGGCAATGCTTGACCTTCTACCTTCTGTTTCTACTGACACGCAGCCTGAGGTACAGTATGAGCTGCTTGCTTGGAAGTGTCAAGCTTTCAAATACTTTTTTATTCCAAATTCTCTGAGGCCTGAAGCTCACTTCACTCTCAATTTGCTTGTCAGCACGCTCTGGATCTTCAGTTAGCGGTCGCTAACATCCTGCAGCTGCTGGTGCATTCGGAGAGGAACCAGCAGATCCTTTGCGAAGCCAGTCTGCACTCACGTCTTCTTCAGCGCTCCAGCTGTGCTTTGGGAGATGAAGATCACCCGCTCCACCCACCCCTGCAGAGGATGTTTGAGCGACTGGCCTCACAGGCCCTGGAGCCAATGGTGCTTAGGTGAGTCTACAATTCATTTTGTAGTGGATATTTCATGTTATATATCAAACATATTTAGGAGATTACCATTTATGAAGCTACATTTTAAGATATGGTTTTCTACCCCAGCCTCCCACATCTGAGCTGTTTATACACTTTCGATATTATTTATTCCAAGACCAGATGAGTCAGTTGAAATTTGTTTTGCTCCTGGGGATCTTGCGTGATTTGGTCTTTTTAGATTATCATCTCCTCGCAGCTGCATGTTTGCGTAAAAGGACAACATTATTCAAAGCTCTCCATGGTTAGTCTCGAAGTAAAAGGGATTCGAGGTTTTCAATTTTCTACATGGCTGGTCTAAAATGATGCAGACTTTGCTATAAAAAACCCTAAAACAACTAGTCACCTTAGTTCATTTGAGGAATCAAACATGGACGTTGAGCCTCAGTCACCTGTGGAAAATTCTGCATTGATGTCGCTTTCCTCATTTTCACCTCTCTGTTGTGAAAAATGTATTCTCAAAAATGTTTTTAATGTCTGTTCTGCAGGGAATTTCTCCGACTAGGGAATCCTTTGAATTGCGGCGCATGGGACAAAAAGCTCCTGAAGCAGTACCGCGTCCACAAACCAAGCTCCCTCAGCTATGAGGCTGAAATGCGAAGTAAGAAAGTAAAACCGCATGCGTGTGGACTGCTAGAACTGTCACTCTGCTTTTGTATCGTCATTGTTGTGTGCTCTTGTCTCTGTCGCTTCTCTGTGGGCCAGTGAACGGAGAGAGATTACTTCAGGCTTCAGTGACTGTGATCTAGGGAGAATTGCCATCAATCAACATCAGAATCAAACAAAACAAATTCCCTTCTTCTCTTTATCTCCTCCAGCAAAGACTGGTTCAGTTGAACGGAAGTTTACTGGAGATGAGTTCCCAGCTTCCCTAATTACCAGTGAAATGACTTTTCTTCAAGCTTGCACTGTGTGTTCAGCTAGTCCATGCGATCTTGTCCATTTAAAGGTTTTCTGTTTGCTTACTGGAATGTGAGATGGGGAAGTAGTTATTTTAGTTGGATATATTTACAACAGATGAGCTCTGTTCCACTGCCTGAGTTGGCGCTCTTTCCACTTTGAGTTGCAAGAGTTTAACTTAATTTACATTATACTCAAGTAAGCTTAACAATTTATAGCACATGGTTTGGGACATTCATTTCAATTTAAAAATGCTGGATATTCTAAAGTACTGATTCGTTTTCTAAATGCTCTTGGTAATGCTGGTCTGCTTAGTTAAGAAGATAACAAAATGGCAATGCAGTTAATTGGTGATTCGCAGTGTTATTTAAATAACAGTTATTACTGCAGTGTAAGAGAATTAACGCTTTACCAAGTTATCTTATATATCGCCGTGGACAAAAAGAATGTTTTCTGAATTATAGGTATTTGTTTAGGTAAAGTTTTGTTTTATTCTGTGAGCTCCTGACAACATTTCTGCCAAATTCGAAATAAAAATAAAAATAAATGTTTCTAATTTGCAGAATTTTGAAAAGGGTAAAACTGAGAAATAACGGAAATATGCAATGTTTTCAGATTGTCTTAAAATGTATTTAAAGAACATGATACTAATGTTTTTACATGTACATGTTCATTCAAAAGTTGAGGATAATTTATTCATTCCTTATTTACATTTACCCTAGATTGTAAAATATAAAAAAACTCGTCAAAGCAATAATGTATTGATGAGAATTGTGTTGTGACTAAAGAAAACTAAAACAAATCAAAGCTATGTTAGATTGTGGCTACTGTTGCCTTGAATTTGCAGTTTCTTCAGATTTCACCCAGAGATGCCTTTCCTGATTATTTAGTCCAAATGGTCCTTTTTAAAAAAAAGTTTTTCTAATGAAAGAAGCTGTTTGTCTACAAAAAGCAAATGCCTTTAGATAATTGTATAAGATCATCTTGATCATGATTTTTAAGAACACAACATACATTTTTACAGTCAATTGATACTAAACGTTTGAACGGTTGTGTATATTAGAAACATTTCAAACATGATTGTTTAATCACAGATTTCCTGCTTTTTGGCATTCTCTCAGACTTTCACATTGCTGTTGAGTGACAAACCTGAGGTTTGCTTCTGTTAGAATACATCAGACAACAGCCTGAAAATGTTTGAAATGCTGTGGAATACCCGATTATAAACGAAACAAGTGTCCTCTTTTTATTTCTGTTTCCTTATAAGAGCATTAAGATGACAAGTCTGTTGCACAGAGTTACATGTATGGTGTGTATGTATGTTAACCCTACCACCGCTTTATCTTTTGCATCTCCAGACAGCTTGACTTTATCCATGGAGGGTTTTGGGCCGGATAGCGTGTTCACAATTAATGAGGACAACAGCCAGTATCGGATCAGCCGAAGTCTGGTGCGATCGGCCGAGGACAGCACTGTGCCCCTCACCCGAGTCAAGTGCCTGGTCTCCATGACAACGCCCCATGACATTCGCCTCCACGGCTCCTCTGTCACGCCTGCTTTCGTAGAGTTTGACACATCATTAGAGGGCTTTGGGTAAGGCTATGAGTACTCGTCTGTATTACATTTGAAAGATCAATCACGATTTTTTTACATAGTCACTGTTTGTAAACAACCTAGGGATTTCATTGGCTTCAGTTTAGAATTGATTTCCCAAATGTATACAGTACATTGAACGAAAAAGAATTGCATGTTGTGATTCTCCAGGATTGACCTAGTTTTTGAAGCCCCCCAAAAACAGGCTTGAAATACACTTAAATCTCTCAATTGATCACAGTTCAAAGCGCAACATAGAATCCGCACTGCGCCTCCATCTGTTTGTGTTTAAAATAATCCCACCAGGATACATTGTAAACTGAAATAACACGTCTTTAGTGTTTCAGCTATTTCATTTCTTATGATCATAGTTTGTCTCCTTTCCAAATTATTAAAAGCTCAGATGGGAGGTTTTTGTTTTATGAAATAGGGCAATTTTTGCAACCAACATACGTAACAAGACCTATGCGCATCAAATAAGATCAGTTTTTATAATAGAGTCTCAGGTATTATGCAGTAGTTTATCGCCACATATTCCATTAAACCTGTGCATATTGCACAGATGAACTGATGTATCATTTATATCTCTGTCACCAGAATTCTCCCGTGTATATTTCCTTCTAGATCCCTAAATAGATCACGCACTTTAGAATAGTATATGTAAAAATCAGTTGTATCAGCCCGCATTTCATCTCATAAATGCTGAGAAAAAGACGCACACACACACACAGTGCGCTCCCCATCTGCCTTCATGAAATATTCATGTAAACACGTTCTGTATTGGGACACGTGGACCAGCCTAATGGTGCTGCCACAGCTGGGCTTAGAGCTTTTTGGGTTATGAACGAGCGCTCAGGAAAGGGGGGAGAACATTAAACCCTTTCCGCACAAACACATTTACTTAACTGATGATAGACCTGAAGATAGACTTTTTTGTTTAAATATGAAGCTTCTTATAATGAACAAAACCATAATCCTACCTTTGAGAGAAAGGGTTTGCATTTTTTAAATACTTATTTTAAACAAGAACATCCTTTGAATGTCCCCAAAGGGAGGCTTTGTATGATTTAGGTAACGGCTGGTGCCAAATTAACTAAGTGAACCCAAATAAACATCTGGTGGGAGATGTTAATGCCTAGCTCTTTCTGGGCGGATGCTTTTATTGTTCTTTTCAAAAAAATCCTAAACCCTCAAACATCATGTATGTAGTCTGGTTGTCAGGTGTTTAAATACATTTATCAGAGGGTTTTATAATCTGCTGTAAACCGTATTCGGATGCTGTTATGATGAGCAGAATGTGTCTGCGTTATATAAGGCACGACTGCCACTAATAGAAATCACATAAATCTCCTCAACACAATAAGCCCCCAATGTGAAATCTTCTCACATTTTATGACTGTTTATCACCGAGAGGCGAGAATAAAATGTGCAAAATGCCTGGCCTCCGGGAATTCCGGAGATTCATTTTTATTTGTTGTCCTCTCATTCTTCTTTCCTCTCCAGCTGCTTGTTTTTGCCCAGCCTGGCTCCGCACAACGCACCATCCAGCAATGCCAACACATCTGGAGTCAGTGACGGAGCGGTGGTCAGCGGCATGGGAAATGGTCTGTACACACATACACGCTGCACATAATCCCTTATTATTATAGCACTCAGTGTATTTTCCTTCTGGGAAATGCACATTTTTATGAAGATAAAGCCTAATATGTGAAAAATATCAAATGTTTTTATTACGTTGATAAAGATCCTCTCATAGTGTATTTACCCTCATACCAGGCATGATGTATATGACTTCCTTTTTTCAGTTTAACAAACATTTTGTAATATAGAAATATAGAAATATAAATTGCTTACACACACGTTATTCTGAAAACATTCATTAATACACTTGGAGTCTTCGGATTGCTTTTATGATGTGTTTTATAGCCTCAACAAGTTGGGACTTAGTGACAGTTATTTTGATCTATTTATACCATTCAACTAAAAAAGGAGGTCATGTTTGTACATCCGAGATGGCATGAGGGTGAGTAAATTATGAGAGACTTTATTCATTATGCCACATATTACATCCCATCTTATCAAATACGGTAAATATATTCATGGATATGAAGTATTGATATCGGTGGAAATGATCTCATTTTAGATATTTCTTATTCTAAGCGTTCAAGTAATGAATATGTTGCACTTTGTTCTTTGAATTGCTTGTACATAATAATACATGACAGTAGCACAGATGCTGTATGTTACATTGGATAGCGATGAAATATACAGTTGGTCATATAAAGATATTAGCAGTGCTGCCATTGACCGATCAGAATGGAGTATTCCAGAGAGCCAATAGCTCAGCAAAAATGTTATTTTGGAAAGAAAGTAGTTTGTTTTCAGGATGTCGGAGTTTATGAAGGTGAGATGGTAGGAGGACGTAGCAGCTTGACAGATTTCGGATGGAGTATGTGTGCTAGACAGACGAGAGCGATGGAGAGCACAGGAGTGTGACTGAATCTGGTTCAGTCTGGAGACCAGGAAGAAAGTGTGCTGAAACTTGACAGAGCTTGACAGAATTAGTGTGTGTGTGTGTGTGTTTCACTCCTGTGTGAGAGTCACCAGAAGCCTTGAGTAGGTGATGTACAAGTGCCTATGTAGTATTAATGAGGTGATTCAAGGCTCGCTGCTTCCTTCTCTCTCTCACTCTCTCTCTCTTCCTGTCTTCCTTCATTTTACAGTTCATCCTCCCATTCCTCCCCTTCTCTCTCTCGCACACTCTCTCTGTCTTGAAAGTAAATGGATGATTCAAGTATTTATAGATAGACTCCTGCATCATGTCTTCTGACCTATTTTTGTCGATGACATCATCATTCCTGCATGGAGAGTTTCATTCAGATCTCTTGCAGTCGGGTTTATTGTTCTTGTCTTTTTGGCAGGGGTTTCCTGGGTTGAAGACGGTGCAAGCCAAAGTCTTATGGGGCTTGAAAAATGTTAAACATGTTCGCTAGATGTAAAGGTTTATTATGAAAGATTTTTAGAAATGAATAGGCTTTGAAAATGGGACTTTGTTTCAGTTATTAAATGCCATTTGTGCTGTATGTGCAGTTGACATCGGTCTGACAGCAAAAGTTTAGAAAACAGATAATACTATATTCATTGTATTACTAATATTAGTAATAATTCGTTTTCAGTTTTGTCACAACACAAGACACATTTGCCGTTTATTTGTCAAGTTACAGTTATGCGTTGGCCAGATTATTCTATCCAAATTGACTAACAGGGCATTCAGGTTTACATTGTAGTTTGTGTGCGTGCTCATTCTGGGAATGGAACCTATGATATGGTCATTGCTAGTGTCATGCTGTCTGCTATAGGAAATCAGCGTTTGACCATTATGTTTTAATGGCTAATTCAATACTCTTGGAAAGCATTGGGTGGTTGATATCTAATATATGATGCAATATGATGGCACAAATTTGCTGAATTTGAATAAATCATAGCTTTTTACTCAAAAGATATTTAAAAAATGTGCACTATTAAGTGGACCGGTTTATCTGTATATTTTAAAACAGATCTTTGGTAGAATTACAATTTTTGTTGATAAATCAGACTATTGACCAGTTCAGATAATGGCAAAAAATATACATATAAAGATGAATTGAGCTGACTGCTGTTGTATAAGAGTGTATATAATCGTATAAATCAATAGTTGTATAGTATTAAATGTGTATTTAAGGTTTTGTTGTTCCTGTAAAAACACACCGCTAAATAAATGTCAAATTTTGTTCTGTCCAGGCGAGCACTTCTTTCCACCCCCATCTGGCCTCAGCTACTCGACGTGGTTTTGCGTGGAACGCTTCAGCACGGGCCCACAGAGCCACGCGGTTCGTCTGCTTACTGTTGTGCGGAGGGCAACCTCATCCGAACAGCACTACGTCTGCCTGGCCATCGTGCTTTCCGCTAAGGACCGATCTCTCATTGTGTCCACCAAAGAAGACCTGCTTCAGTCCTACAGCAAGTGTTCTTTTTTAACTACATTTTGCACGCCGCTTTCACTTCCTTTTTAACCAAAAGTTCAATGTTCCAAAGTTTCAGTGTCGTTCAGTTGTTATGGGATAGATTATAAGCCTATAGAGCAAAATACAACATGATTTAGAAGACTTCAAAGTACACTGTGTTTTGTAAGCTCAAATTAATAATTGACGACAAATGTTAAAAAAGCTGTTTCATATGGAGCCCAGAGGAAGCGTTCTTTCGTCTGTGGTTAGTGACATGACATCATTTCCTCTCTTCCCTCACAGTGGATGACTTCAGCGAGGAGTCGTCCTTCTATGAGATCCTGCCCTGCTGTGCTCGCTTCCGTTGTGCTGACCTCATCACCGAGGGACAGTGGCACCACCTGGTGTTGGTTATGAGCAAAGGAATGCTGAAGAACAGCATGGCAACCCTCTACATCGACGGCCAGATGGTCAACACAGTCAAGGTGTGGCTCAGCTCCTGATTTGAACATGCTAATTTAGTTTTGACTGAAATCACAGGATAAATGGCAGTGTGATGGTATGTTTTCCACTGTCTGCAGTTTCTGTAATAATGTAGGTTTTATTTATCAAAACCAAAGGTTTTAGGAGCGATTTCATAGCAGGCAACAATTTCTCAGATAAACACAGAACTTCTCACATGTAATCTAAGACTCACTGCGGTGAACCTCTGCTTCCTATTGAGGTTTTCTTTGATGCTCTCTTTCGACACCAACACCTCTTTTACTATTGCTGTCATAAATCAGAGGTTATTTCCTGCCTCAGGAAACCATGAGGTCACGCTCTGCTCTTTTGTTGTTTACTTGTCATTGTAGCTGCACTATGTTCACAACGCACCCGGCGGATCGGCCTCCGCGAACCCGCCCGTGTTGAGCACGGTGTACAGCTACATCGGCACGCCGCCAGCACAGCGCCAGCTCTCCGCTCTGGTCTGGCGACTGGGTCCCACACATTTTCTGGAGGAGGTGCTGCCTGCTGCCAGTGTGGCTGCCATCTATGAGCTGGGACCCAATTATGAAGGCAGTTTCCAAGCTGTTTACCTGCCATGTGAGTGCATAACTATGTACAAAGTTTGAAATGATTTTTTTTGTATGGTTTTATGGTTAAGGATGGATTTGCTATGAATATATTTTAACTTATGATAGTGTTGTTAAAATGTCTAGCAACATAGTTTGCTAGAAATTATGCAAATAAGATAATGGCACACATGTTTCAAATGTGCTTTGCATAGTGCAATTCTTGCGATTGAGATCTGAGTGATATAGTACTATATTGCTATAGTGATCTAAGGGCATCTAGGTTTAGGGCATCTAGTGATCTACTGTATGCAAAAGTGGTGCGGCTGACTTTGAATTTGACTCTGAATGTTTTATCACAGGTTATATCCAGTGGTTTTTGTTTGTGGCTTATCACTAATAATTTTCTTCTGGGTTTGACAGGTAAAGACTCAAAGACAGAGGCTGTACCGCCCTGCCCTGTTGCTTTGGTCCCTGAGGAGAAAGTCTCTTTCAGTCTCTATGCATACTCTGTATCTACCCTCACCGTGGCCAAAATCAGAAAGGTCTACAATAAACTAGACAGCAAAGCCATTGCCAAACAGGTCAACAGTCTTTTTCAACATCAATACACATACACGGCGACAATCTTGTTCAACATTTTTATTTATAGACTCATACACACACATTTCAACAGTCTTTTTCAACATTCGTATTTATAAACACATACACATGTATTCATATATAGGAAATGTTTACGTTTTTTTTTATTTACACTGCATTTCAATTAAATGTTGAATGTTAATTAATTTTTATAGTTGAAATATTTCTGAAATATATGCATTTGTGTGTAGGTGTTTATAAATCCAAACTTGATATGCACAGTACACAGAAAACAAAAGTTGTGTTTACATTATATATGTCTATGCGATTAATCATTTATTTACTTCACACACTTTACTTTTTTGTGTCTAACACAGAAAAATAACATTGTTTAAATAAAAAACACTATCAACAGTTGTTCAAATGCCGGTCAGGTCTGCTTTCACAGTACAGCCAGATGACCTATTGTGCAGTCGAGGGAAATTAAACCGCATTTAATTCACAATGTTTTCCCCTTCACTTGTGAAAAGCTTGTCTGATGAATCATTCTATCTTATTTTATTTCAGTTGGGGGTTTCCTCTCATGAAAGTGCCACACCGGTCAAGCTCGTCCACAACGCAGCGGGCCATCTCAACGGACCTGCCAGGACTATAGGAGCGGCAGTCATTGGTTACCTAGGTCAGTTCATCATGCTGTTTCAATGCAGAATGGATAAATTACAAAAAAACAAACCCATCCGTTAAACCATCATCTTCTTCCATCTAGGTGTGCGCGCCTTCGTAACCAAACCTGTGGCCACTAACCTTCAGTACATTGGAGGAGCAGCAGCCATTCTGGGTCTGGTTGCCATGGCGTCGGACGTGGAGGGTCTCTATGCTGCAGTTAAAGCCTTAGTGTGTGTTGTCAAAAGCAACCCTCTGGCTAGCAAGGAGATGGAGCGTATCAAAGGCTACCAGGTGGGCTACAATAACATTTACTCTGTAAGCCGATGGTGTTCTTGATTCCCTCGGCTCGAGCTGTTGGCTGTTATGAGCCAATGAGGGGGCAATTAAATAAAAACAGCAAGCTCGGACTGCTGTGTTCTCTGCAATTCAACTGATGTGATAAGTGGGGTTTGTAGGGGTGGGGCATGCTGGGACATGCTGTTTTGAAGATAACAGATGGTGCGCTGTTTTAATCCCCTGCTGCTTTAATTAGGTCTCTAGAAAAATGCAATGTTTCATCGTGAAGCTAATGTTGATTGTTGTTTACTGTTTACTATGTAAACAGTCATGAGTTGTGTTATTCAGTTTTGGGAGTGAATCTTAAAATGAGACCGAGTTTCATCTGATCTTTAATGGAGCTTCTTGTGTTATAGCTGCTGGCCATGTTGCTGAAAAAGAAACGGCCTTTGTTGAACAGCCATATTCTGCACTTGACTTTCTCTCTGGTTGGGACTGTGGATAGTGGCCACGAGACCTCTATCATCCCAAACTCCACGGCTTTCCAGGATCTGCTCTGCGATTTTGAGGTGGGATGCTCACATGGGGAGTTTTGGGGGTGTGCTGTGTTACTGTTCAAGATATGCATCAAATAATTGTTTTGTTCTTTTAGGTTTGGCTTCACGCTCCTTATGAACTGCACCTTTCTCTCTTTGAGCACTTCATTGAACTTCTGACTGAATCCAGGTAATCCATCTCTATTCCGGCACTGCTTATTCAATCTGATTTCGTCTGCCTATAGTCCTCAATCCTACTGTAATCCACCACATTATGAATTTGTATTTTTATGGCAGTATTAATATTAATATGACAAGTGCATATGACAGCGAGAGAGAGGCTGTTTCTTTAATAGTATGTGAGAGACTGCTGCAGACCTGCAGATTTATTAGTACTGGTGTTACTTAGGCAAAGTCCAAATGTTTTTGTTTTCAGTGAAGCTGCTAAGAATGCCAAACTGTTGCGGGAGTTTCAGCTGATCCCCAAACTGTTGCTCACACTGAGGGATCAGTCTCTGTCTCAGCCCACGATTGCTGCCATCGGCAATGTCCTCAGTCTGCTGCTACAGGGCTTTCCCAACTCCTATGACCTGCTCAGGTAAGCCGAGATACACAACCATTTTAACATGCCTTTACCCAAACCGCAATGCATGCCGTTTTCCCCTCCTCTAGCCTCCTCCACTACTTTAAAATAAAGCTCTTTTGCTATTGTAACGTATAGAGCTCCCGCTGTTTTGAAAACGCCACCTACTTTGCTCTGTCCCACTTAGCGCAAATTGAAGGGCAACACTGAACCCAGCGGCCAGCACAGCGCATTCCGCGTCCTATGTGAAAGGACATAACACCGTATCCTATCCAAACGCGGTGGGATGAGATTCCTGCCATAAGCAATTTGTCTGTCAATACTGAATGCGAAAATAATTCACAAAACACAGTTTTCTCAGTCCGCGCACCCTCTCACGCTGCAGCTGTGTAGTGTACAAATTGATATAGATGAGTCCTGTTCTCGTGACTTCAGTAATGCCTTACTGGACGCTATGCCATCATTTCAGAATCTAAACGTATGTAATCAATGTATATAGCCTGTCATCATCCATGTTTGCCGATTAATATTCACGAGGTGCAGAACTTGCATCGAATGAGATCATAGAGTGGGCGGAGCTGTCAGCCGTGATGTCGCAGAAATAGAAACGGCTGTTGCTAGTCACACAGAGCTGTTGCGGCTGGTTAGGACAAAGCGTCATGGAAACATGGAAAAGATTTTTATTGCATGTCCCGGTGTCACATCACGATGAGAGAAAACGTCTTAAAGCATTAAAGGCACAAGAATAAACAAACAAAAATATTGCATATGTTGAGGCAGGATGAAACAGATGTCATTACACAGAACAATCACTACTGCTTTAAGATATTAAAATGTTTACTATATGCAATATATTGATATCCAATGATATCCAATATATGCAATATATAGATCGTTCCACATCAACCCAGAGAGTTGTGTCATAAAAAGTTTATTTTGGAAAACATGGTTTCCTTTATTTATGTTTACAATTTGTGCGCATGCTTGAACTGCCTTGAAAAATCTTGCTATACTCCCGTGCAATGCCACGGTACATTTTCTTTGACTGATGCCACTAAACTCTGTTTTTTGAAGGTTTGGACAGTTTATCTCCTCAACATTACCAACCTTTGCAGTCTGTGAGAAGTTTGTGGTTATGGAGAACACAAATGAAGAAAAGATTGACAGAGGTAAGCACACATGTATTGAAACACTGCATTATCAAGTCAAAAAGGGGCCAAAAGCATAATTTCACACTTTGTGGTGTTTCCAGGAGCGGATGATGAGTTTGGAGGCCTCCTTTCATCTAACCTGATTCTTCTACGGAACAGACTGCTGGACATCCTGCTCAAGCTGCTTTTTACCTGCAAAGAGAAGAACACGGTTAATGCACAGTGAGTGATGCTTCTTATTTAATCTCAGATTCTCTCAGAGTGCTGCACTGCATTTCACTGCATCTATAACATTGTTACCTAAGCTCAGGCTTTATATTTAAATATCTTTATCGCATTGTTCTTCATAAAGTTTGTCGTTTTCATAATTGTTATTCTTCTTGCTCTAAAATGTTCTCTCTGCTGCCTACCACAGGGCATGTGAAGAGCTTGTACGCACCTTGGGTTTTGATTGGCTGCTGATGTTTATGGAAGAGCACGTTCACTCCAGCACGGTGACGGCAGCTCTCATGATCTTGGTGGTGTTGCTGAGTAACCAATCCATTCTGAGCCGGTTTAAAGAGGGCCTGACGGGAGGAGGCTGGCTGGACCACACAGACTCTGTGCTTACTAATAAGATCGGCACTGTTCTGGGTGAGTTAGAGGCCCAACAGAGCCCTAAGATTAAAGTTCCCGTGACAGAAAAAAATTGTTACGCTCAATTTATACTCGTATGTTGGACTTATGCCATAGGCTACGTGTCGGTTTTCATTTATACCTTGGCGTCGTTGTCCACATTGACAGGCAACAAACAGGCATCAGTGTCCATGTGAGTGTTGCTTGTGTAACCAAGACAAGAGCTTGAAGAAGAAGCAGCTCATTTGAGAAGCATTAGCATTGATAGCGGCTAGTAAACAGTCACTATTGTTGCAGCTTGAGATGTTAAAAACAGAATAAAAAATAATTTATTTTGATAATTCATTCGGAAACGCGCTTGAGTCATGACACTATTGCACCCGACGGCGGGTGTAGTGAGGTAGGCTGGACGAGAGCCCGGAGTCGAGGCACACCGGTCGCGTATCACAGAGGAGATCGGGAGCATAAGAGGACGTGTGACCGGACCGTCAGTGATACGAGAACCCCGGCTCTCGTCGCGCCTACCTCACTACAGAGGGGTTCAAACAGACCAATCACTACGCTTAAGTTGACTCATTGTTACATTTTTGGAGAGGTGCGCATCAGGCTATGGTGTAGGGTATGCGGCTCTGCGTAAGATACTGCGTTGGTCCTACACACGAGTATAAACTGAGCTTTAGTACCACTTTACAATAAGGTTGTATTTGTTAGCATTAATTATTAAACGCATTACTGTAAGTATCATGAACTAATAATGAGCAATATAGGTTATCAACATTTATTCATTTTTGTGTAGGGCTAGTTAATGTTCATTGTGCATTAACTAGTTTTAGCAGTTACAACTTTTGATTTTAAAGATGTATAGTAAATGCTGAAATGAACATGAACGAAGATAAATAATTGCTGTAGAAGTATTTTTCATAGTTCATGTTAGCTAATGCATTAACTAATGTTAACAAATACAACCTTATTGTAAAGTGTTACAGATTTGCTGCTAGTTTGTGAGAAATTCATATGCATGGCTATCAAAGAGTCCAAAATACGTTTATTTAAGGGCCCTTCCACCAATTTTTGTGTATATATATACATACAACATTTTATTATGCAGTTATTAGTTATCGAATGTTGCCGTGCATGTTTGTGATGGTGTTAAACATTGTATTTTCTCTCCTCCTATCCTCTCAGGTTTTAATGTGGGTCGCAGTGCAGGGGGCAGGTCAACGGTGCGTGAAATCAACAGAGATGCCTGCCATTTCCCAGGATTCCCCGTGTTGCAAACACTGCTGCCCAAACACACCAACGTCCCGGAGATTTACTTCCTGCTCATGGCCCTCTTCCTGCAGCAGCCAATCACAGACCTGCCTGACAGCCTCCAGGTACATGTCAGTATTCAAACCCTTTTTACTCTGCTAATCAATGTTTATTAAGATGACATGTTAACTTTACCACTAAAATCAATTGTTATTTCCAGTCATTCGGTCATACATGTGTTATATGTATAAACAGAAAAGTGGTTTCTTAGAAAACAGGCAAAAACACGTTGTAGTCTGCACAAATGATTTTGTCCTGCATGTACTGTCGTTGCATGTCTTTTCTTTTCACTTTCTGTAGTGTTCCAACCGTAGTTTCTGTTTCATCTGTGTGAGAGCATTTCAGTTTCAAAACTCCCTTAACTTTTGAACTACATGAATCATTTCTGAGTGTTCTCTCTCTCCTCATACAGTTTGACTTGGACTCTATCTGGACGTTTATATTTGGTGTGCCAGCCTCCAGTGCTACAGTGATGGGCTCCATTCACAACATGTGCACTGATGCAGCGTTCCTTCTTCTAGCAATGCTGCGCAGCATGCTCAACCTGGTTAGTCTCCAGCCTGTCTGACGAGAACAAATGATTTCCAGCAACAACTCTTATTGTTATGGCTGCTTAGTAGTTTATCAGAAGTCAGTTTACTCTGCATTTACTATTGGACTGTTTTGTATTGGATCAGAATCAGATAGCACTTAATATAACAGATCTTTAAAATGTCATTAGCGCATAAAACATCATTTTTTTGCCCTGTTCTGCATACTACATTACGTACTGTGTAACTGTAAATATGAGGAAACCAACCCTGAGCTTGACCCGAATCCATATTAAGTACATGCGGCAATCCCTTTACCCAGAAATAAAAAATCATGTAATTTAAAACCTGTATATAAGTCTGTGGAAGAAAAAACAAGATATTTTTAGAAATGTCTCCATAGTTTTGAGTCAATAAAATGGAAGTCAATGGAGGCGAGTGTTGTCTCGGTGAGAACATTCTGTGAAATTTCTTCTTTTATGTAGTTCGAAGAAAGTTCTACAGGTTTGACATCAGGATAAGAAAACAATGAAATAATTTGGGATGCACTGATATTTACTACATGTACATTTTGGCCAATAATTCGTTAACCTTGGAAGACGATATCCGATATATTGGCCAATATACAGTATTTAAATATTAATATAAAATTTTCTGAGACTGAAACAAAAGGCAGAAAGTGGGCAACTGCTTTTATTTGAAAACATTCACTGCAGAAAACAAAGTAACCATTAGTTCTCTTTTTTCCTCCTGAAAATCATACACCAAGCCTACTTTATACTAGTTAACAGTTTTTTAAACTTCAAACTTTTCTGGTTTAATGGTTCTTTAATAAACAAATATAGATGATCTTCCATAGCAACCCCGAAAAGTATTCTTATAAAAGTCTAACAGGTTTCAAGACAGAAAGCATTCAGACAGCAATCAGCTTTAAACCATATGGTTTTGTTCCTGTAATGTGCACATTCGTAAATACTCTATCTACATATTGTACCTAGGTCAATGATGTCTTGCTAATAGCAGAAGGTGACCGGAAGACACTGCTGTACTAACTGTGAGCAGCGTGCAACTGAAATAGTTTAACCAGAGAAAATGATCCATACATTTTATTCATAATTTAAATTGTATTATCAGCCGATACAGATAACATAAAAATGACCATTTATCGGCCAAGACCGATATGGACGATAATTTACCGTGCATTCCTACTCTATTTGACAGTACATGCCCTTACCATGTATTTAAAGTCCAATGCGATTAATGTCCTCCTGGAGACGCATTGCAGTTGCACTATTCAGAATATTACACGTTTTTGGGGGACAAATTTTTTTTTTTATTTGTTTCAGCCATGGCAGTCAGAAGAAGAAGGGTCCTGGTTGAGAGAATATCCCATCACTCTCATGCAGTTTTTCCGTTACCTCTACCACAACATCCCAGACCTGGCACCCATGTGGCACAGCCCGGACTTCCTGTGTACACTCGCTGCTGCAGTTTTCCCTTTCAATATTCGGCCCTATTCTGAGATGGTACGCAAAGTTGCTTTATTCCTAACTGCTTGGCAGCCCTTGGATAATTAGTTTATATGACAGAATATTGAGATTTGTTTTCAGAAAGTTGGCGTGTTTAACTGTGATGGGTCTTGTTTTCTCAGGTGAGTGATTTGGATGATGAAGCAGGCTCACCTACAGAAGAGTTCAAGGCCTTCGTGACAGATTCAGGAATGAATCGCAGCCAGTCAGAATACTGCAATGTGGGCACTAAAACATACCTGACCAATCACCCAGCCAAAAAGTATGTTTTTGACTTCATGAGGGTCCTTATCATGGACAACCTGTGCATGACACCTGCCAGCAAACAGACCCCCATCATTGATCTACTGCTAGAGGTGAGAAGCGTCCTTATCTGAGATATCTGCTCATTTACCAATGAATGTTTTTTTTTAGTTCCTTTCATGGTATATTTTGTATTGTTCTGTAACACCGGTAGAGATTTTGGAGCTTCTTATAAGAAGATGCCCGTCTTCTAGACAGAAACTCTAACTGTAGTCTATCCTCAGGCCTCACCGGAGCGCTCCACCAGAACCCAGCAGAAAGAGTTTCAGTCATATATCTTGGACAGTGTGATGGATCAGCTCCTCGCTGCAGATGTTTTATTGGGTTAGTTCTTCATCCCATTAATGAAAGCTCAGAAAAATCTTTAGTATAATAGGGAATTCTGTTATTTCCATTTTTTACAGTTTTTTACTTCATTATTTTACTTTCACGTCATTGAAAAGTGATATAAGATATATGTTATCATGTGTTATCAATTGGCTTCTATAAAAAGCGACCCTGGACATTCAGCAAATAATCTTTGTACTTCACATAAAAAGAAAAGAATATGCCTTTGAAAAGGCATCAATTATAGAAATTAAATAATAGCCTGACCCCTAATGTGCCTCTTGACCATCAATACATTGTCAACTCGTTATGATTTACAGTATTTCTTATTATAAATCTTCCCTGGCCATGTGTCTGTCGTCCAACAGGTGAGGAGGCTTCATTGCCAATAACAACTGGAGGAAGTTATAACATTCTGGTCAACAATGTATTCTACTTCACCCAGCGTGTTGTGGATAAGCTGTGGCAGGGCATGTTCAACAAAGAGTCCAAGCTAGTGGTGGAATTCATAGTTCAACTCATTACCCAGGTGAGAGTTCTGTGAACTTACAGTTTGGTTTTCACATAACTGTGACTGTAAAAAACAAGCACACTAAACTTTTTTTTGTTATACAAAAGCAAAGTTGGGCTGCCTTATACTTCTTCTACCACTAGAAATATATTTTTTGTAGTTCATCATAATAAAAATCCCTCCTCCATACTATATATGTATGAATATTCAATTGAAAGTACGTTACATACAAAAGTAATGCTTTTATTGAATTTCAATTCTAGTGTTGCAAACTATAAATGCCACATTTCAACCATGATTCTTAATTCAAAGTTTTTCCTAGCGCATTCGAATTTAAGTAAATAGGTGACAAATATTTTTTTCGCTGTTCTATTCATCAGTGCATATTTTGTCAACCACTTAATCGTTTCGAAAGGCCACACATTCTCTAACTCTCAATCCTTTTCATTAGTTTTCAAAACCCATGTAAACTCTCTCTTGTTCCCAGGACTTACATAAGATTTAAAGTTGTGTGCCCATGTGACTTGTGCGAGTGTTGGTACTCCGTTCTGTTTCTCTCTGTTCCCACAACAGTCCAAACGGCGATCGCAGGGTTTGTCTCTGGACTCTATCTACCACTGTCTGAACCGAACCATCCTCTACCAGCTGTCCCGTCCACACAAGACTGTCCCGCAGCAGGTCACCCTGCTGGACTCGCTACGTGTGCTGACAGTAAACCGAAACCTCGTGCTGGGACCCGGAAACCACGACCAGGAGTTTGTGGCCTGTCTGGCTCACTGCTTAATTAACCTGCACACGGGGAGGTGAGAGAGAAAATCTCAAATGTTTTTTAAACACTCAAAATCAAACGGTTTGGATTTCAGAGGATAGATAGATAGATATGGGATCATTAAAGCAGAAATGTAGATAGTAAGCTGGATAGAAGCCATTTTTCTCTTTGCGTTGGGAGAGTCTGTGCACTGTAGTGTGGTGCTGTTCTGGGTGAGAGAGTCTTGCATTGTCATGGCTCTGTATTTAGACTCGCTCAGAGCTTCTGAGAGACATGAGATCAGTGCAGAGACAGTCAACAGAACTGCTTTAGTGCTGCTGAAAGATCAATAGAGAAACTGATTTCATTTTAAGTGCCTGGTAATGTGCTGGCAAGATACTTTATTATTATTGCTGTGATTTGGAATTCAGACTTTATCATTTTAACGGATTAAATGAATATGGACATGTTGGGGATGCTAACACATAATTGATTATCGATGAATCGCTACCATTAAATCCATAAGCATATAGATATAGTTTAACACAAATGCATTTAGTTAAAATATATCTGGAAATCCCTACTTCACTTACAGTTTTATAGTTTTGCCATGGGACATACACCACAAAATCTCATGAAAAGAACCCGTCATGTATTAAGGGGTTGCAGGCTAATGACATCATCATGATTTTCTTTTACAGCAGTGTGGAGGGCTTTGGTCTGGAGGCGGAGGCCAGAATGACCACATGGCATGTAGCTGTACCTTCCGAGAACGAGTCAAATAGTGTTCAGAGCCAGGATGTTAGCGAAGGTTGCTCTTTGGCTTTTCTCATAATGATTTGTGGTTGGAATAGTGTGTGCCACATTAAAGGGATACTCCACCCCAAAAATAAAATTGTCATAAATGACTCGCCCTCAAGTTGATCCAAACCTGTATAAATAACTTTGTTCTGAGGAACACAGAGAAACATATTAAGATTTCTGGGACATCATTGACTACCACAGTAAGACAAATTTGTGTGTCACTTTTTTCTTCTGTTGAACACAAAATTAGATATTTTGAAGAATTTAGTTGAGCAAATACTTCTAGGGCACCTTTGACTGCCATTTTAATGATTCCTACTATGGTAAATCAAGGATGTCCCAGAAATGTCAGTTGCTAAAATTCCTCCAAATATTTTTCTTCGTGGTTAATAGAACAAAGAAATGTATACAGGTTTGGAACAACTTGAGGTTGAGCTACTTATATTATAGACTTTTGGGGTGGGCCGTGACCGTTTTCAATGTCATTTAGTCGTAACTTGTGTGGTTTGTGTGTCAGGTCGTCAGTTGCTGCTTAAGGCGGTGAATCGAGTGTGGACGGAGCTCATGCATAGCAAAAGACAAATGCTGGAGGACATTTTTAAAGTGTCTCTACCCATCAATGACAGAGGACATGTGGACATCGCCACCGCTAGACCTGGGCTTGAGGAACCTGCGGCCAAAAGCTGGCAAAACCACCTGAGTAAGAAAAATATCCAATCATACGCACTTAAATATTCACCACAATATATATGGTGCTTTGCACTGCATATACTAACACCCTGTTTATGCAATGGGTTATTTTTCTTGTAGAAAGAGGATATATGATGTTAATACTTAAGTGTCGGGAATATTTTTGAGTTGCATTTATTTTGTAATTGGATTATAAAGTTTTTTATTTTTATAATAAAGATTATAGTGAATGACCAAAACACACATTTTGCATGCAAGTCTGTTACCATTAGTTTTAAACGCATCAAATATCAGCTGATTGTTAATAAATACAAATTTTCGTGTTAGATCAAACTTTGTTATTTATCAATATGCAGGCATGTCCCAAAAAATATAAAACTTGGCCTCTAATCATGAAAATACAACCTATTCATAGAAAGTGACAAATCCGTCACATTCTCCCACATATAACACATATATTATTTTAGCAGCTTGTTATTTTATCAGCTCACTGCTGTTCTCATATTGGTTTTGTCTGTTTTCCCTTTTAGTCCATGAGAAGAAATCCATCAGCAGGGGTGAGACAGTCGCCCCGGCAAATCAGTCCAAACTCTCTCGGGTCAGCAGCGGCTTCGGGCTGTCCAAACTGACCGGATCCCGTCGGAGCAAGAAGGAAAGCGGAATAAACAAAAACAATCTTTCCGCTCAGGTAGGAAAAAAACGACAGCTGATGTAATCGCTTTGGCATGCAGCTTGTTTCACGTTCATTCTAAAAAGAGTTTTGTCCGGTCACAGGAAACGTTCCAGTGGATGTTTACACACATCGCTGTGGTTCGAGACTTGGTGGCAATGCAGTACAAGGAGTATCAAGAGGTAACGTAGAGATTCTTAGATATTTTATATTCATTCTTATTTACAGTCCATGATTCAATTTGATCAAAGACTATACTTTCATTCATTGCATTGGTGTGACAAATTTTATATTTGTTTTCTCACAGAGGCAGCAAAATGCATTGAAATATGTCATGGATGAGTGGGCAGGGATTGAGTACGAGCTGCTTCGGGAGAGAGGACTCTGGGGGCCTCCCATTGGTTCCTACTTGGACAAATTTCAATTGGACATGACTGAGGGTCCCTGTAGAATGAGGAAGAATATGGTTCGGAACGACATGTTTTACATCCATTATCCTTACGTGCCTGATCCTGAGCCCAACGCAAGCACTCAGGTTAGTCTGCTCTGCTTTCCAAAAACTATTCAACAGTTGCGCAAAGACCTCCGTCACCATAACTTAATTGAAAGGGCATTGCAGGTATACAGAACTGCTTTATTTTCCCAAGCATCCTTATATCTCTCTGGAGAACAACGCTTGTTTTTTATAGTTTGTCCACTTTTACTCTCAGGTGCCATTGCTGGGGGGAGTGGTAAGTGTAACGGTTCAGGTACAATCTAAAGAGTGCCAAAACTTGAGCTCTGCTGTGCTGTGGAATAACCGCATTGCTGAACTGTGTAACATACAATGTCTCTATCCAAAAGCTTCTGATAAAAAAATAAGATTTACTTTTGAACGCTGTTTGAAGTTGTCTCTCTGCACTTGTTCCTTTCGAAAATATTGCATACATGAGGAACAATAGATTTACATGTTTACATATTTCAAATCTCTTATAATCCACATCCGTTGTGTGAAATTGAACGATATTCAAATCTAAATATGTTTGCATATCCTTTGTAAATCATTCAGCGTGTTTATGACGGGAATATCAGCACGGCACTTGTAGTTTTGTCAAGCTTGTCAAGTGTTTGCATGGCTCATGGTTTCTCTATCTCTGCTTGTCACTTATAAGATTTCATAGTACAGCTAGATGCTTTCCTCTGAATTGAATGAATGATTTGCAAGTAAACAGAAGTTAAGTTGTACTTTTATTTGAATACTTGCAGAAACCAGCGCGGTACCGGCGAGCGATCAGCTATGACAGTAAGGAGTATTATATGAGACTGCTATCAGGGAACCCGGGCATGTACCAACACTCTATAGAACAAAACACTGAGGGAGAGACGACACAGCAGGAACCTGAACACGGGGAGGACACCATCGCAAGGGTCAAAGGTCATTGTAAAGTTTTACTGTCCCTGATGACATATTACACATCGAAATCAGAAAGGAAAGTTAGTTAATGTAATTCCAATTCGGCTGTGCTCCCAAAATGAGTGGAAGGTGAATAAAGTCATTTTTACATTTTTAGATAGTTGTGTCAAATCGATACGATTTATCAATTCCAAAATAGATGTTTATGTAATATATTCGTGTGCGTGTTGTGTATATTTATCCGTATATATAAATACACAAACATACATGTATATATTTACGAACTATGTGTATACACAACACACACACGCATTTTATATAAAAACAGATGTTTATTTTGGCGATAAACCGATTTGACTACCCTCAGGTTTACAGTCAACATGTTTAGCCTTATTCCTAAAAATACCCTTATATTAAAAATATGATTGTGTACTTTAGGTCTGGTGAAGGCCCCTTTAAAGCGCTCCCGCTCCACAGCAGATGGAGGAGAGGAGGACAGTCAGGACCAGCTGCAGGAGTTGCTGGAGTCAGGAGCTATGGACGAAGAACAGAAAACGGACAACACCACGCTGCTCCGCCTGCTGGAGGAGGGAGAAAAGGTCAGACGGTTCCACGTCTTCCTCCACAACACCATATTCACACTTAATTCAGATTAACATACTCATAGCAGTCAGTTATTCATCGTGTTAATTTGCTGAGGTTAAATGGTTATATTTAGTTTACTTCATGGAGAAGACCGTGTGAATTCCTAAGTGACAGTCCTAAGTGTTTTGTCATGTGTTTATTGACAGATCCAGCACATGTACCGCTGTGCACGAGTTCAGGGTCTGGACACCAGTGAAGGACTTCTCTTATTTGGCAAAGAACATTTCTACGTGATCGACGGCTTCACCATGACTGTGACCAGAGAGATTAGAGACATCGAGACACTCCCCGCAAAGTAAAGTATTTTAGCTTTTTTAAATAGAGCTTTTAGGCATGAAGTCTTTTGGCAGTATTACTTGTTTTTATCTTCGTTTCCTAATTAAAGACATGCTTGTACTTGATCCTGTTAAATTACACTTAATACACATTCATTCCTATTGGACCAAAATCCTCGTTTGTATTTTCCTTTTTGATGTATTTGAGAAAAATGTGCTTTTCTACTGTTCCGTTTTTAAAGTCGTCTGATTCATAACACTTTACCACAACGTTTAATTTGTTAGCTTTAGTTATAATAGCTTATTAAAATAGCATGAAATAACATTGAACAATACAGAATTGACTGCATTTATTAATTTATGTGAATGTCAATTTGTTGGAATATTGTTTTTTTATAGATGTATTAAAAAACTGATAAAAAATGTATTAAAGGTCCAGTGAATGAAACTTAGCATCATCTAGCGGTGAGATTGCGATTTGCAGCCACAGTGGCTGACACAGAACTAAGATGTCGTCACGTTTTCACTTCTTTGCCGGTGGAGCGTATGTAGGAAACGCGCTCTTTACAGGAGTTTGTCTGTTTAGGGCTACTGTAGAAACAACAGGCCACAAGTTGTTGGTGTAAATCGAGCCTCAGTGTGAAGTGTTTGTGACAGTGATTGTCTCTGATCCACTAGTGAATTGACTGGCTTTATACGCTGCTTGTTTCTGTGATGTGTGCAGTATGCATGAGCCCATCATCCCTCGAGGGGCGCGGCAGGGTAAGAGTCAGCTGAAACGCTCCTGCAGCATCTTTGCTTATGAAGACATCAGAGAGGTGCACAAACGTCGCTACCTGCTTCAGGTGTGTAAATGAATCGGCTTTGATCATCGCAAAACTGTACAAAATGACCATCAAGTAACAGTGAGCCTGTACTGTCTTCTTTCATATAGCCAATTGCAGTAGAAGTGTTTTCAGGTGACGGGAGAAATTATCTACTGGCTTTCCAAAAAGGAGTCCGGAACAAAGTCTATCAAAGGTAAAATAAAGTCACGCTTATGCCTATTTGCATAACATATTTTGAGAATTTTAATCAAAAAATTCAAGCTTTTGTACTGTTAAAAAGCTAGTTTTGTATTTCAAGGTTTCTGGCCGTGGTTCCCTCTCTGGCTGACAGCTCAGAATCTGTCTCTGGACAGCGTCCCAACACAAGTGTGGAACAGGGGTGAGTTTCCCAAATATGATAAGCTCTGCTGCTTACTGGATCATGAAATATATTGGGTTTATTTATAAAATGTTTTCTCAACAGGTCCGGCCTTCTTATTACGCTGGTCGGCGAGAAGTCAGTGACCCAGAGATGGGAGGTACAGTAACTTTTCATTTAAAGTGGATTGTTTGTTGTGTTGTTTGTGAAGTTGCTCATGAAAGACTTGGTTTATCTGCAGAGAGGCGAAATCAGTAACTTCCAGTACCTGATGCATCTCAATACGTTGGCGGGCAGGTCGTACAATGATCTGATGCAGTATCCAGTCTTTCCATGGATCCTGGCAGACTTTGACTCTGAGGTAAAAACCTCTCTCTGTTTCTCCCCTGTCTTCTGTCAGTATATTAATTGTTTTGTTAATAATGGTGAACTATTCCACAGGAACTGGACCTTAACAATCCAAAGACATTCCGCAATCTATCCAAACCCATGGGTGCTCAGACAGATGACAGATTGATTCAGTACAAGAAACGATTTAAAGACTGGGAGGATCCTACTGGTCAGTCAAAGGCCAGTTTGTGTTAAACTTTGCTTATGGTTGCAGATACATTGTAAGCATGTTTTTCCTGACAGGTGAGACTCCAGCGTATCATTACGGCACTCATTACTCCTCTGCAATGATTGTGGCCTCATATCTGCTCAGAATGGAGCCGTTCACTCAGATCTTCCTCAGGCTTCAGGTTAGTTCCACCGGATGTACAATACATGTGCATGCTGTGTCTTTATTGTGTTTCCTTTGTTAGTTCTTCCTTTAGCTTGGTTTTTAAGTTGTTGTAGATGAAATGTTTATAAAGCACAAAATACTTATTTCACATTAATGCCAACTTTTAAAAGTAGATGAGAATATGCACTACCGGTCAGACGTTTTTAGATTACTTGTTTGTATTTGATGTGTGTTTAAAAATTGCAGTGTAGACTTAAAGTGGGACATGACTTTTACAAGAAAGTTGTTTATCTGAATGCCACAAAAGCGGAGGCTGTAACTTTTGACCTTCAACATAGAGAGAGAGAGAGAAAGCCTGAGATCTTTACTTGGGGAAAGAAAGGTCCAGTCTTGTTGAGACCAGAAAGGCCCAGTCTTGTCCCTTCTGCAGTACTGTAGTACATTAGTACTGAAATAGAAAATATATTTCTTCAATGTACCCTCAGGGTGGGCATTTCGATTTGGCCGACAGAATGTTTCACAGTGTGCGGGAGGCATGGCTCTCCGCTTCCAAACACAACATGGCTGATGTTAAAGAACTTATCCCCGAGTTTTTCTATCTCCCGGAGTTCCTGCTCAATTCCAACAACTTTGACCTTGGTGGGTAAAATCGTGACCACATCTGGAACCTGAATACACGCTGTTTTTTTTTCATACTTCAAGTATGCTTGCTTTTTCTTAAAGGGAGTAAACAAAATGGCATCAAGCTTGGAGATGTGATTCTGCCTCCGTGGGCTAAAGGAGATCCAAAAGAGTTCATCAGAGTTCACAGAGAGGCAAGTGTTGCATTCTTCAAAAGGGGAACTTTTGGTATTGCTGACATTTCTCAATTATTGTTTGCTGTCAAATTAAACTTGTGTGTGATGTGTTTTCAGGCGTTGGAGTGTGACTATGTCAGCGCTCATCTGCATGAATGGATCGACCTGATCTTTGGTTATAAGCAGCAGGGTCCTCCAGCAGTGGAGGCAGTGAATGTCTTTCACCATCTCTTCTATGAGGGACAGGTGGACATCTACAATATTAATGACCCGCTTAAAGAAACTGCGACCATTGGATTCATCAACAACTTTGGACAGATCCCCAAACAGGTTCTCTTTTATTTTCATGATGATGAATGAATCTTTAGCTTTCTAGATGTCTTCAGAAGTCACAGTGTAATGGCTGTCAAGGTTTGGATGTTCTAAGTTTATCGTGACCCCGTAAATGTGTTTGACCACTTTGTTGTACGTGCCTAGCATCTATTAACACTGTTCATTTTTTATCATTACAGCTGTTCAAGAAGCCACATCCTCCGAAGCGGGTACGTAGTAAGTCAAATGGAGAAGTCCCTGGTGTTCCCGTTACACTGAACTCCACCTTAGACAAGATCTTCTTCCATCATTTGGACAACTTAAGACCTTCACTCACCCCTGTCAAAGGTACGAACGTATCAACAGTGCCTTACAATGACAAAACAGACATAAAACTGAATCAATTTAGATTTAAATAAGACATGGCCAAGTACTCTGAATTTCATTTTCATGTAAGAAAAATGTGAATGTAATAAATTGAAAAACCGTAAACAACATATTCGGAAGAATGTGTGTTCTGCATAAATGTTGTGAAATATTCTTAACTGACCAAAGTAAAGAGCTTTTAAATGAGCCGCGTGTGTGTCATTTCTGTCTCACAGAGCTAAAGGAGCCAGTGGGTCAGATAGTGTGCACTGACAAGGGCATTCTGGCTGTCGAGCAGAACAAAGTGTTTGTTCCCCCTGCCTGGAATAAGACCTTCGCCTGGGGCTACGCAGACCTCAGCTGCAGACTCGCTAACTATGAGTCTGACAAGGTCATCGACAACATTAATGTTTTTCTGTTTGTTTACAGCTAATTTTGTGGCATCTTGTGTGTTCTGCTGTCAAATTCTTAACAGCAAAAAGCATCCAAAAGATGTTAAATATTCATACAATGTATTTCTCAGTATGTTTGATTTTTCTTGGCTAGATTTGTACTCTTGGTTTACGTTAATTTCATCTGCAATTGTGTGCTTTCGTCCACCTTGTAATTAAACATGAGCAAAATCTATAAAGTAAAATGACCACCCTAGTGTATGAAGTAGTTGTGTGGAATTGTTTTTGGGGGTTACCTGTAAACTTTGCTCATATGGTGTATTTGTTTGGGGATTTTTGTCTCGCAGGCAGTGGTAGTATACGAGTGTTTGTCCGAGTGGGGGCAGATCCTGTGTTCTATCTGTCCAAACCCCAAACTGGTCATTACTGGAGGACTCACTACAGCCATCTGTGTGTGGGAGAATGGGACCTCTAAAGAAAAAGCCAAGTCCCTTACACTCAAACAGGTAACTGTTGTCATCAGATATATGTTAGGAGTAATGTACAGCCAGCCCCTTACATAATGTACATCGCAGAAACAACCCTGACAGGATGATCATAACAACTGGCTGAATGAACCGTATTCACTTATTACACACCTACTTGCCACATGAGTGAGTTACTGTACACACAATATTAATTTGAAATATGATATATAATGCTACAATTGCAAACTAATCACAAGGGAACAAATGTCCTATTGTTTTTAAGCCAAGACAAGACTAGTGTGTAGTTTGGTTTAATCGTTTGTAAATTTAACCTCATATGTTGTCAATTAGGCATTTATTTGTAAGTAAATTATTTGTAAATTATCTGTCTCACAGAGCTAAAGGAGCCAGTGGGTCAGATAGTGTGCACTGACAAGGGCTCCGAGGACTCCGAGTACCTGAATGACATGGTGTTATGTTTCAGTGGTTGTTAATGAGGACTAACACACTGTACCTTGGAATGTCGTAATTAGCCAATCAGATTCAAGTATTCTAGAGTGCGTTGTAATGATACTTACTGTTTGTGTTCGTGTTACTTTGCCTTTGTAGCTCCTTTTTTGTAAAAAATTATATTTGGTATCAACCAAAAATGTATTCGTGAAAGACGGATGATGGTGGGTCTTTAAACCGCTATGGTGAACTCGATGTAATTATTTGTTTGGTGTCCATGTATTCTGTTGCTGGAAGAAGTATGTAACCTCTGAAAATCTAAGTTTTTTTAACTAAATCAAAACACTGAACAAACACGGTCTGCTTAAACGGATAAAAACAAACAACGACCTGGCCTGTGGCACCAAAACAGACCCAAACAATGATGCCCCCCATCGATACAGTATTGTACAGTAGAAGTGAGGTTCTCATGTTGATGTTCTGTGCCGCCTTTTTTACAAACGTTTCATGTTTTCAAAGACAATTTTGCCCGTTATTAAAACCTTTTGAGAAGCTTTGACTTGCAGCACATGGTTTACATCAGGCAGTGTGTTATGTGAATGGCAAATTCAAATGAAGGGTTTTTATTGTTTTACTATGCAAGGCTCCGATCTCACTGAATTAGATTTGTTTCGAAGTTAAAGATGTCATTTATATTTAGAAATATCAAAAAAGTGTCCCCAAAGAAATCACACATAAGTTTCACGTACTATTTTCGGCAGCTGTTTGTAATGAGGTACGTGTCATGTTTGCAGGCTCTTCTGGGACACACAGATGCAGTAACGTGTCTCACAGCATCATCAACTTACCACATCATCGTGAGTGGCTCCCGAGACCGAACCTGCATCATCTGGGACCTGAATAAACTATCTTTCGTAACCCAGCTGAGGGGCCACCGGGCTCCTGTGTCAGCGCTCTGCATCAACGAGCTGACCGTATGTAAACATTAACGCTTTCTGTATACGTGTATTTTTTGTTTTTGGCTGTTAAGATGCCACAAAGTGTCATAAAAAATAACAATACGGATTTGAAAAGCAAGTGTTTGTGTGTGTGTGAATGTAGGGTGATATAGTATCCTGTGCTGGAACATATATTCATGTGTGGAGCATCAATGGAAATCCCATCGCCAGCGCAAACACGTTCACCGGCCGCAGCCAACAGATTCTCTGTTGCTGTGTGTCTGAGATGAATGAGTGGGACACACAGAACGTTATCGTCACGGGACACTCTGATGGTGTTGTCAGGGTAACAGTCTATTGCCTCCTCCTTTCCATTATTTGTCTTTAAAGCATTACAACAGATATGGTAAAACAAGATCCTTGACACATGACATTGTCTTGTAGTTCTGGAGAATTGAGTTCCTGCAAGTTCCAGAAACACCGGCTCCAGAGCCTATAGAGCCCCCTGATATGCCAGAGTGTTGTGGAGAGATGGGTAATTCTATTATATTGTATTCAATGTTTAATTTACTTTAACTATACTGTAGATGATTCAAGGATTTTGACTTTCTAACCCCACCTCATGTTTCTACAGAGCGTCGTGACGCTCCAGAAGATGATAGCAGTGAATCAGAGGGAGAGGAGACCAGTCTCAGTCAGGACACCAAACCTCAAACTTCAAACAGACAGCCCAGCAGTACCGTCCACAGGCCCAAACCCCGCACAGGAGCCTCCTGGTCGGTTGACAGTGGCTCAGAAGACTCCCGCCGCTGGTCGGACACAATCAGCATTGATGAAAAGGAGGGCTTTGTTTTCGTAAACTACTCGGAGGGCCAGATGAGACGAGGAATTCAATCGCAGCTGCATTCTCAACCTAACTCAGTGGCCCCACATGGGCCAGTACCACAACCCCTTCAGCCCAGTAGTATGGAGGCACGTTCATACAACAAACTCAAACCAGGTACTGTAGATAAACCAGCTTGAGTTTCTACGTTTTTAAATTGTACGTTTGAAGGTCCAGTCGGTAAAATCTAGCTGCAAGGTTGCGAATTGCAACCAACCCCTCCCCTCCCTTTCGAAACACTAGGACGGCTCATAGAACCTGGTGAATTATATGCAAGGGGTGGATGGAGATAGAATTCTAAGGTAATAAAAACATAACGCTTCATTGTGTAAGCTGTTAATACACCACTGAATGGTTATGTATATATTGCATTTCTGTCAAAAAAAAACCACACTGGACCTTTAAAAACACAATTAGTAAGTCCAATGTGTAATTTTGGAGGATGTATTGACAGAAATGCAATAAATTATACATAACTATGTCTTCAGAGGTGCATAAAGACCTTACATAATGAAGCTTTATGTTTTAATTGCCTTCGAAAGTGCCTATTTCTATGTCAATTCACCACGGGTCCCCTTACATGTAATTCGCCATGTTGTTTCTACAGTAGCCCTAAATGGACAAACTGCTCTATGGAGAATTCTTCATAAATAAATGATCTATTTCAGCAAAGAAGCGAAAACATTGTCATATTAAGGATGTCGCAGACCGGAAGAGCTGGACAGCGTAGCGCCATTGTTTGTTAAAATGAACATATTGTTTTCTATGTGTGTACACACCAGCGCTGCCATTCTGCGCCTGTCTGCAGCGCTCCTCTACAACTCATGACGCTGTTCTGAGTCCTGCAGTGCCACAACGTGCCACTCGCATCATTTTGCATTAAAGATGAGTTCAGTCAAATAACATCTAATTGAATGTACACAATGACTTAACCATAAGCTGCAAGATGCATTATCTGTTTGGGAATAATGGAAAAACATTGCATAGTTAATAACAGAGTTGTCCTAGATGCGACACTGTGCGGCTCAGCAATTCTGCATCCTGTGTGCGACCCCCTTACTTACCTTACTGTGTGCGACCCCTTTACTTACCTTACTGTGTGCGACCCCCTTACTTACCTTACTGTGTGGGACCCCCTTACGTACAACCTCACCACTAGATGCCGCTTAATCTCACACACTGGACCTTTAAATGAACAAAAATATTCGTTTTCATTACAAACGTATTATGTCAATATATTATTATGTAAATAAAATTGTCAATGGCAGAAAAGTTATTAATAAGGACTAACTTTTGTATTGTTTTAATTAAGATTAGATCAAAGATTTAAAAGATGATTTCCTTTTCACCGTAGCCAAATCATCATTAGCCAAATGAAAGATTTTGCACATTGTTTTAAATGTGATCAAATGGCACATCGTTGCCGAACTCTTTGTTTCCTGAACAGGCTACAGATGGGAGAGACAGCTGGTGTTCCGGAGCAAACTCACCATGCACACAGCGTTTGACCGCAAGGACAACGCTCATCCTGCGGAAATCACAGCGCTCGCCATTTCAAAGTACGTGCACTGTGTGTTTGGTGGAATGAGACAAAAGGGAAGAAAACTGAACGTGATCTAAGATACTCATGGATTGTCTGTAAATGAGCTGTAATCTGTACGCAGAGACCACAGTAAGATTCTGGTGGGTGACGGCCGGGGCCGAGTGTTCAGCTGGTCTGTCAGCGATCAGCCAGGACGCTCCACTGCAGACCACTGGGTGAAGGACGAACAGGTGGACAGCTGCTCTGGATGCACCGTACGCTTCTCGCTCACTGAAAGACGCCACCACTGCAGAAACTGCGGCCAGGTCTTCTGCCAGAAGTAAGACGCATGAACTAAAAATGAAAATTCCCGATTTGTGACTCTGTTTAGTTTAAGTGTTTAAATGAGTTCTTTTCAATCTGCTGGTTTTCAGTGTTCAGAAATGTTGTTGGTTGTTTCCTCAGGTGCAGTCGCTTCCAATCGGAGATCAAGCGGCTGAAGATCTCCTCTCCAGTGCGAGTGTGTCAGAACTGTTACTACAACCTGCAGCATGAGCGGAGCTCTGAAGAGAGCCCGAGAAACTAGACCCCCCGCACCACAGCTCACACCCCTAAAAAGAAAAATATCTCACTGCTCCCTGTGCAAAAACCCCATTTGTAAAGCACTGACGTAGACCAAAACAGGATCACTAATACTCATTTCGTATATTGCGGAGGTGTCACCATTAAAGAGAGACGATCTTTTCCATTTATGCATTTTTCTGTTGCAGTATGCTCAGTCATCTCAGGATTGGCATCATTGCACTAATACTGCAATGATCCGATAATAGGAAAAGCAATGCGTGTAAAACACGTCCTCCTGGAACGAGATGACATATTGTTTATATTGTAAATACTTACAATGGCCTTTTTAACTCGAAACAGTGAAACAAAAAGTAATTATTAAAAGATAAACAAACACGACACGTTGCTTGTAATATAGTATTATGTTAAAAATCACTTCTGGCTTTAAAAAACAAAACGCGAGTGCGTGTAGTTGATGTCACGAGTCACAGCATCTAAGTCAGAATATTATCGGGGACAATGAATGTTGATCATGTCTGTGGGTTGACATTACTAGCGTGTCTAGTTATGCAAATGCTTATTTTGTTTGTTCGTATGTTTTGTTAAAGTGTTGCCCGCAGTATCAGCGTGTTGCCAATAGAAGCAAACAATTTAATTTAGTTTTTGTCGCCAAACTGCCTTGATCATGTTTTTCTGAAGTGTAGGACGACGATAATATGTACATTTTGAATATAGATGAAAGGCTGTTGATTTTTATCACAAAGTCATTTTTATTGATGGGACAGTTATATCAGGAAAGGTTTCGCAAGCCTTCAGATGATTTCACATCCGTTTTTATTATTATTGTTATTATTATTATGCATTTCAAAGACAGGAGTATTTATGGTCACAAGAAAGATTAGAATACGAGAGATGTTTCTGAAAGTGAGATCTCTGATGATTATTGGATGTTATTTCTCTGTACATTTTTGTGTAGGGTCAGACTTCTCTCGTTCTCTTAACAAGATTTGTTGTCCCTTATTTATAACTAAATTAGAACCAGATCATGTCGAAATGGGTTCATTAAAACCTCAATTTCTTTCCTATTTTTAAAATATCAATTTTAACCGTTTGCAGAGTTGCACCAGTGTAAATGTTTGTTTGTATATTATTAAAGCAATAGTTACTTATATTTTCACTCCATTTACATTGCATGAAAGACTGTAGCTTGAACGTTTTTGGGTAAGATGAAAAAGGGATTTAACACGTTTCAATGTATAAAAAGAAGACTGGAAGCCTAGTAATACCTTACAAGACTATGAAAGAGTAAGTTCGTTGTTTTCATCTGTCCATTTGTCTTTGATACTGTGGGCAATACAATATTGAAAATGCTGCTTTGATATAATGGAGAAAATTCCTTTTATCCTTCTTTTCTGACACTTGCATCCTTAAAAAAAGATGAACATTTTGTTACAAATGCATTTGTTGTTTTTCGTTATTGTACGATTTCTGTCTTTTGCTATCCAGCCTAATATGCACTCTTTAGAGTTTATTATACATTAATGTACTGTAATTCAGTGTGCAATCTTAACATCAGGCTGTCGGATTTTGCTGTCGACAAGCAGCTTAAAGATCAAATGGCTATATCAATCTGAAATTATTTTTGCACCTTGACATGTAGACAAAAAGACATTGAGTAATCATTGTTTTATCAAATGCATTTTATGTTGTGGGCTGTTATTTTTTTAAGGGTGCATTTCATTACAGCGAAATGAACTGTACAAAGTATTTATGCAATTACAAGTTTTTCTTTTTTATGAGTTTTGAAAATTTTCAGCAAGTTTTGTTACTTGTTGCATGTTTAACACAGCTGAGTTTATGTGTCAGTGTATTGTACGTGTTTTGGCATTACGTTTTACTTCATTTTGTCTTTTTTGGCTTATCATTATGGCATTATCTAACAACTAGATCCTGAAGCCCTGAACTTTTCGTGTACAGTTTAGGCAGTATACTGAAGATATATCCCTCCACTCATGAGTTGACTTTTCTACTCTTATATATGGATGTTAAGGACCGATCCCAGGACTGATGAAATACACACGGATTGTCCCTTTTATGGTGGTCTTGTGATAGACTGCATTACTACAAAATCTAGTGTGCAAAACTGTGGTAGCTGAATGTTCATTGTATATTTGTGTTGGAAAAACGATTACATGAAACCCTCTCCCCATAAAGTAACCCTATACCTGTTATTATGATGCAATAGATATGGTACTCATACTTTTTAATTTAATTTCAATTAAATACTTGCTGTTTACCAACGACATTGTATTGTGTTTACATGAGTCCTTTTTCAGCTTCACTTGCACAGTAGTTTTTACATATGTGTAAGATAGTATTATACCAGTAATGATAAAAAATGTGTTTATATCTGAAAGTGATAGTTCATCCAAAAATACACAATTCTGTTATCATTTTTCTCACCCTCTTGTCATTTCAAACCTGCATGACATTCTTCTGCATAGCACAAAATAAGACGTTTTTGAGATTTTTGTTAACATGGCACCCATTCACTTGCACTTGTTTTGTGTCCATACAGTAGGAGTGAATGAGGCCCAGTGCTTTTCTGTTCCCAACTTTCTTCTAAATATCTTCTTTCGTGTTCTGCAGAAGAAAGTCATAAAGGATTGAAATGACAAGAGGGTGAGTAAATGATGACAGAATTCAGATAATTTTTTGGGTGAACTATCACGAACAACAAAGAACAAAAGGAAGTCTCCAGATGAACCACGCCTGTGTTTGATGACTGGTTTCTTAGACACTGCCGAACAGTCATTTGTTTGAGCGATTCATTCTTGTGGAACATGACTCTTAAGCGTTCATGCAACAGTGGTTTACTGGAAACCCACATTAAAACAAGCCAGAGTCGTCTCGAGAAAGCAATCGAAAAATGATTCAAGCGAAATGATGTATTGTGTTTTGGGCTTTATTAAAGTAGGACTCAATGGTGTACAATTGGTTCTCATCCCCCAGGAAAACCATTAAAAACCTACCATTCCTATTATACCCCTCATCACCCTTAAATCCCCAAAATTTTGCAACTTAACATCTTGCAGCTGAGCATTACTGTGTATGCAGTCGTTTGTGAATGTTTGAATCAGTGTTATAACCCCGAGAAGACCACTAGGGGGCCTCAAGATGACGTGCGATATTTAAGACGAGGCTATAAGAATCATTCAAATCCGCAATCCGGTAACTTTGTTTTAGGTCTTTAAACATCGATGTTAACAATGAAATTGCTCTCCACTGATTTAAATGAGTATGTAAATCATGAAGAATTGCTTTCCGCAACGCGACCACGTCGCCATTCACGGACTTCACTGTGCTCTTGTACATTACACACTGTGCAAACATTTGAGTTTACGTGTATAAAAACAGCTGATAACAGTCACGCTTGGGCTGGTGTCGTCGATTGAATGAGCAGGCAGGGCTCCATAGAGAAGTGCTTCCTCGTGTTGATTCAGAGAGAGAGAGAGAGAGATTGTTTCTTATATAGGATACTCTTATTTTATTTTATACAGAATGTTTATATTTAATCTTCCTGCTTTGGCAATGTAAAACACTTTTTTATCATGCCAATAAAGCTTTTTTGAATCTTTTGAATCTTGAATCTTGCGGGAGAGAGAGGGAGAGAGGGGGAGAGAGGGGGAGAGGGAGAGGGAGAGAGGGAGAGAGAGAGAGAGAGAGAGGGAGGGAGGGAGAGAGAGAGAGAGAGAGAGAGAGAGAGAGAGAGAGAGAGAGAGAGAGAGAGAGAGAGAGAGGGAGGGGGGAGTCGTCTTACGAACGAACACAGCAGCGAGCGAGCGAGCGCACAGGGCAGATCTGCGGGCACAAACAAGCGCGCGGTACCTGTGCGGATCTCTGTACCTGCCGCTGAAGATACTTTAACGGTCGCTGTTGGTTAAATCAACCGGATTAACTACACTAACCCCGCGCTGGCTCTGCTTGTATTTGACGCGGACCTCCGACGATATCTATGCATTATTTAAACTGAACTAAGCCAACATGACGGAGCTAAGAAGGCGAGGTGGAGGAGCAGACCCAGACAGCACAGAAAACATCAGCGACAAGGTAATTCATGCAGTAAACTGTGTATTAAACGTTACTCGCGAGGCTGTGTTTACAGTAACAGTGTTATTCCCCTCAGTCGCCTGCGGATGACCTTTCTAGCTAAGCAGCTAACGAGCAACCAGTCAGACCACTTCAGCCCGAGTAGATATTTAGCAAACACCGCTGTCACGGGTTGACTTTAGGATTAAGTGAGTTTTTGAGTTGTGGCATTGCTTTAAAGGGCCGTTTTGAGGCTTTGTTAGCCTGTCTGACATGACAATACGCTGCAAAGACGAGAGCCAGTGATGTGATCCAGTGAGCAGAAGTTGTGTCCAAATGCATTATGGTTGGTATGAAATGTAACATTTAGTGTTTCTTATAAGGCTTGACAGACACGTGTGATTCCCTGCTCGTGGTTTAGGGACATTAAACCTCGTACAGCATTTTAGAAAGACATCAGGCTCGACTCCTTCCGACTGCAGATTCAGGTTTACCATGTTTGCCCCCGTTCTCAGTCAATACTCGCATTGTGCCCCTCAATGAACATCAACTTTTGCTACACAATAAAACACCTTTTGATTTCATGCTTTAATAATTATAAGCAACGCAAAACAGGTATTTTGAGTGTGTGATAAAAAAAACCTTTTCCTCCATTTTGTGTCCCCCCCTAACCAAAGTTACACCCTTGCTAGACACAGTTGAATTTGGTCATGTTGTAATACCAGAGTAATTACAGAGTAATAAACTATTTACTTCTGAGAGAGATGTTTGGACGTTTTGTTGAAGCAAGGAAAGTTCTGGATTGACATTGTGTAATATTATTGTTCTTATCAGTGAAGAAATGATTGAATAACATGCAACAGAAATGTAATGTCATATCGGCTGTGTTTGCACATTGCTGTGTTCTGTGCTCTTATATCGTGTTGTTTTGTGTAGTATAGTCGACGTTTTATGGCTGAGAGAAACGACGCTGTGTTTAGGATCTTTTGAACAAACAGTCTTTAGTCTGACTTTGGCTGAGATCCCAAAACATGTGAGATTATCAACAAATCACTTGGTCACAGTAGCCATCCTTTAAATGGATGTGTTGAATGCATAAGCACATGGCAAGTACAGTTTCACATTTTTATGCTGAGGAATACGCTGTGTATTAACACTACTGAAGCACTGAAACTATAATAAAGTCTCCAAGATATCACACTTTACCTCTATGAAAATATTTGAGTCGTATCTTGTTTGGTACACGAGGGGACCAGCATTTATCTGCATACACATTATGTAGCTGCTGGTCGAAATGAGAAAGACAACATCCATTGGTTCCAAACCCAAGAATTTGCATGATCAAGTCAAATTCTTGACGTGGTGTGATATCCAGAGCACTTGCTTTGTATACTATGTAGGTTTGTCAAATGATTCATCTTGATAAATCACATCAAGAATTTAAGTTTGTGTTCATAATATATGTCTGTTATCTGAATATTCATTTCGTATGTATAAACACCAAAACATAAATACATGTATATATATTTAAGGAAATTTTAAGATGTATCACATATAAACATTTATTAATTTTTTTACTTGATATTTTTCTAATGCTATGTGTGTAGGTGTTAATAAAAACAAATTCATATGCACAGTACACAGACATATATTAGATAAACACAAACTTTAATTCTGGATGCGATTAATCACGATTAATCGCTTGACAGCCCTTATACTCAATGTCAACAAGTCTATATAAAAAACAATTAGTTGTGACTATTAAGAGTAATTTGACTGGTTAAACTTTATTTTAAAGGCCCAATTCTCGCTATTAACAAACCATTAATGATGGCGTATCACATGCAGTTTGTGCCAATCTCATACTATTCTTGAGTGCCTATACAGTAGTATTGCATATGTCGTATCTTCGAAGAGTATTTAGTTTGATCAAATTTATAAAACACGCCAGTTGCCAACAAAACGCAGACGTATGACTTAGTTTGACTTAGTTTGACTTACTAACTTGCTTAATAAGCCAAATTTTTAGCAACCCTCAGAGTTCAATAGACCGTCCTAACTTCGGTGCAGGCCAGTCCTTTAACCCGCTCTCAATGATAGATTCTCTCTGACCTTCTTCCTGTGGTCATGGCCTACTTCTGCAATTCCCCACAGCAAGATGGTTACTCAGCACCCTGTTGTAATGACACAATTCTGTGAAGGCCTAGCAGTGTAGACATGATCATATACTGTAAACACTGTTGGCAATTTGCAGTTAATTTCAGTTATAGATGTTATTACCTTGGTCTAGCTGGTAGAAGTTATTGTAATTACCTTCAAGGCTTAGCTGGTTGACCAGATGCTGTTTTTAAGGATGCACCGAATGTTCGGCAAACCAAATATATTCGTCCGAAAATAGCAGAAAAGGCAAGAATAAGTGAAATGGCGGAATACATTTTTACCGAACATGACGTGTGATCAAGCAGCAACCAGTGCAGAGAGAGAGAGATGCTTTATTAATGCAGCAGACGTGTCGCCAGTGTGTAACGCATTTTTTAAGTGTCAGAGAAAGAAACAGCACGGAACTTACCGGCCAGAGTACATTTCTGAAACATCGGGTATCATGCTATGTCATGCATTCTGATTTTACACTGTTGAACATGCTGTTTTCTCATACTTAACATGGTCAACTTGTTACAAAACCAGTTGGACGTAAGATGTAGTATTTGTGTACTTGATACTCTCCCTCAGCACTCCAACTTGTTTCGGAAATGTATTTATAATTCTGGATCCCTTTGTCGTCGTCACTTGGATTCCTATTCCTTTTATTAGCCATTTTCCCGGAAAATCACGGCAAGGCATAAGAAAGCGCAGTTTTCGTTTATTCATATTTTTAACTTATTATGTTGAATGCCACTTTTTAATGAAGTGTTTTGTTGTAGGGGTACAGAGTACAGTAGGCCTACATTCTTTCAACAGTTTTGGCCTAATATAGGCTATTCAAGAAGGAAGAGGGCTCAGTTTTTTTATTTATTTAGCCCACTTGTTTTGCTCTATTTTTATTATATTGTATTGTATTGAAAAGCAAGACAAAATATAAAAGCACATTTTGACCATTCGGTTAATGCAATGAAAATAAATTCGGAGAAATACGTGAAGCCATGTTTGGTATTTTTTCATTTCGGTGCATTCCTAGCTGTTTTTGCCATTTTTGCATTGCTAGCCATTTAAAAAGATATTTTGGGTCTGCCCCCCCCCCCCCCAAAAAAACATTGGTTATTGTGCAAACAGCTTATTGCAACCTATGATTATGTTTAGCACACCGACCTAAGCTCATGTAAAAAAAAGGAACTGACCCCTGCTACCAATCAAAATCCGGATACGTTTATACGTAATGAATGACTTTTTACATAGTCCCTTTCCAACCAGCAAATTTATCTTTTAAAGGGTGTGCGTTTTTGCTTTTTTCATTCACTTGTGTGATACTATTATGTATGAATACAAATCCAATGCCAAAGTCAATGGATTGTTTGATCACCAACATTCTTCAAAATATCTTCTTTTGTGTTCTGCGGAAGAAAGTCATGCAGGTTTTGGGTGAATTATCCCTTTAAGTTTTGCCTTACTATTTTTTCCCATAAGGCAACAGTTTTTGACAGTATACAGCAGCACACAGCAGCTGTGTTTGAAATGTTGCTGCTATCGCTCTAAGCCCATTGCTTTTAACTAAAGCAGTGAGTGTTCATTTCAGTATTTGCTGCAACAGTATGAATTCCTTCATTCCTTCAATTCTTCCACCCCGTAAAGCATTTAAAGAGACAGGAAAAAAACAAGTCTAGCTGTCATTCATTCCCCCAAAAAACCCTGCAATAGACTCACAGTCTCATTTTTGTATTAAAACTTTATTTCTTTCTCCTGTGGCAATTTAAAGGGGATTCAGTACTTTGTTAATTCCTAAAGTAATGATTTGGAAAGGTGTTTTGCCACCACAGTTCATCGGTTATATGATCTCTGTCAGTTCAACACATTCGGTTACAGACACACGCTGTGCCAGTAGAAACTGAATGAGAGGTATGGTGACAAAGTCATTATGCCTTTTTGTTGTGGTGTCCCTCTCCCTCTCTCTCTCTCTCTCTCTCTCTCTCTCTGCCTCTCTCTGCCTCAATCTCAATCTCTCTCTCTCTCTCTCTCTCTCTCTCTCTCTCTCTCTCTCTCTCTCTCTCTCTCTCTCTCTCTCTCTCTCTCTCTCTCTCTCTCTGCCTCTCTCTGCCTCTCTCTGCCTCTCTCTGCCTCAATCTCAATCTCTCTCTCTCTCCCCCTTTCGGATTAGTGTAGTCTCATTTATGGAACAGCTAATCAGCTAGCTAGTCTGCTTATGTCCGTGTTTGGATCAGATGGTTATAAAGGGTAAGTTAGTTACGTCGGAAATATGTACCATCATGCAGTAAATTTAGCTAGGATGCTTAAAGATGTTTTTGTTTCTTCAGAGCGAAACATATGTGGAATATTCCTTTCATTGAGTTAAAATAATAAGACTAAATCACTGGGGAACTTCAGATGTTTGTGAAAGATGCAGTGCACAGAGACCGTGTTCTGCTGCATGAAAACGCATTTCTTTTCTGCAAGAAAGAATATATAATTTCAATGTTATAGGGATAATATTTTCACTGCAAATTATTTGTGTATTACAGGCTGCTATTCAGTGAAACCCTTAGGCTAATAATAGAGCCACTCATCTGTAGAGTTAGAAAACTCTCTCCTCATCTATCTTTTGTACTGCTAGAACAGCAAGAGATAATGTTTCAGTTTATTGGTCCTCGTTGCCTTTAGCTTTCTTTTCAAACTTCCACTTTAATTTTTACAATGCACTAAATCAATTTACAAACTACATTGATGTAGGTAATAGTTGAGATGAGCAAATTTCAGACCTGTAAATTTGCACGAATATGTTCTGGGGGCCTTAATGTCCACTCATTAAAAAGTTAGCAGAAGGTTTCCTTTACAGGCTTTAATCTGAGTCTTTTTTCAGACATGAGATATCCTTCTACACACAACTTTTTAAGGAATGTCTGACCAATGTGTAAAGTATCTGACTAGGCTTCATTTTTTGAGTGAGTATTAAAGAATGTCTTCACAGGAATGAGATTTTATTAATGGCACAGTGTCTTTCCAAAAGGGTTGTCAAAACAACATACTTGTAGACTAAAGAACCTTGAGAAAACGAGTACATACCTATTTATGGAGTTTTTATCAATACCCGGCAACACTATTTCCTATACAAAGTTCTTCTTTAGCATCTGTCATGCAGAAGACTGTGATAGTTCACCCAAAAATTCAATTCTGTCATCAACCTCTTAAACCTGTTCTTTCTATTTTGAAACATGCTGTTAACTGGACCCCATTCACTTGCCTTGGTTTTGTTTCCATCCATTATTACAGTAGAAGTGAAGGGGTCCAGTGCTGATCGGTTACCGACTTTCTTCAAAATATATTTTTTTGTGTTCTGCAGAAAGAATGTCATACAGGTTTGAAGTTACAAGAGGATGAGTAAATGATAAAATGATGACAGAATTTTTATTGTTGGGTGAACTATCCCTTTAACATGTATACATATTGATCTATTATCAGAGTGAAGCTTGTTTTGCTGTCGTATCCGGGACACTATAGCAGATAAAACAGCTTCCACTTTTTGGCTGTTACTGTAGAGAAATTAGACAGTTTTTATGTACTTCGCGTTGTTGTTTATCAATCTAAAATCCAATTCAGCTACTTTATGAGCCAACGTGGTTGACTGTCTCTGGGTTAAATCCAGATTACAGATTTATTGCAGATTAATGAGACAATTACACTTCAAGCTTTCCAGGATGTGGCTTGATGCCCCAACCGCGTTCTAGAGGCTTTCAAATGAGCAATGACCTAACCTTCCCCTCAACAACATTTCCCTTTGATGATAAGTTATTTAGCACGTCATAGTCTGACTTTTCACACTTGAGCAGTTCGTGCTATAAATCATTAGCTTTCTACAATGCTTTATTCTGTTCTTTTGCTGATGGTTATAGAATACTGACCGTGACAGTAGTGACAGAGGAGAAACGGGTTTGAACTTCGACCTATTGGAAGCACTGACATCAGGTGCCATGCTCTCCAGCCAGATTGATTTTCCTCCCAGTCATTTGTCTAGAATTTGCCTAAATTATTCGGACTAATACTCAGTCCACCCTGTCGCTGTCTATTGCTTTGACTGGTAAATCTACAATTTCCATGAAGAGATTAACCACTGACATTTTGCTTTCGGTCTCTGTTTAGTACACAAGTTTTCTTTACTCTAGTGTGACAGTGAGACATGCACATTTTTCTTTTTCTGAATTGTAATGCAGTTTTATTGTGTGCCTTAAAGGAAATATTTACAATAAGAAAACAAAATATTGTGCAACGGTTGCTCTTTTCCATGCATGAATGTTTGTGAAGCTCTAGAGCACTGCATTGGCAGTGCAAAGTTCACAGGTTTGATTTCCATGGAGCACACATATTGACAAAACATGTATATCGTAAATGCACTTTGATTAGCAGTATTCAACTCGGTAGTAAAAGTAGACAATCGTCTGATGTCTGTTTGCTTTGTTAAGTGTGTATATCTGGAGTGAGCTCATTCATTATCTAGTTTGCCTTTCACGTCGTATATGTGTCTCTGCAGGAGGAAGATGGTGATGACAAGCTCTGTTTTCCCGGTGAGGCAGAAGGAGACACAGAGGGCGACTCAAAAGCGGACACACCAGATGTGCCACCTTCCACAGATAACACTCCACAGTGTCTGAACAAAGCCCTGGAGGGCTTGTCATCGAGGTGCTCGCAAACAACTCCCTAAACAATCTTCAGAATAAAGGCATTATATATGTCGATAATGCATGCGAGAAACATAAAAGAGGATAACTAAATTCACCTATAACATCGTTCTTCTTAACTGGTTTAACCTGTTTTACTCCTGAAAGATACACTTTTATGCTTTCCACAATACTTTTTTTGCTATATTGCTATCCACAAAAGGGAAGGTTTAATAAAATCCGTGCCTTGTGAAAATTGATCCAGGTATTCTTTGCAGACACATAACTTTACAGCAAGTATTGCTCACCTACACAGTTTGATTCTGATCAATAGGAGAGAGACTAGTGATATTTGATATGCAGATGAGGTTAGACAGGGCGGTTGACCCCTTGGGAGAATACAGTTGACTTTTTCTTTTAGCAGCCCACATCCTTGTCAGTTTTACGGTTCCGTTTTTCCTTCATTTACATTTTTTAATTCATTCTCCAGCATTCTCTTCAAACTGACCTGTACTGTTTAACAAATACAAAAGTTTGTTCAATAGAAAACTGGCTGCATTGAACCACAATAATAAGAAACCAGCCATGGTCTGTGGTTATGCTTTATTGTAAATGCTTATATGATTATATATTAAATCCAGTGGTCATTTCTGACCCAGATGAGACCCTGTCTGTTTATGTGATGCTCTGCTGTCTTCAAAAGGCTGCAGAGGCGCACTGGTTCAGCCCAGACAACATGCCTGAATGCCAAATACCGGCGCCTGGCTGAACACTTTGTGATGATGCTGACTTTTTCTTCTCTCTCCCTCATGATTTTCCTCCATTGACAAATCCCCCCTCCTTTCTGTTCAGCTGCATGTGTGAATGATAGCACCTGCTCCGTTCCTGCCTAGCAAACAGTTTATGACAATGAGGACAGAGAAAGAAGAGTTCATATTTGTGACTTATGGAGCATCATTTATAGTTACATTTATTCCATCTGCCCCATTGATCTAAGAATTGTGAAGAAAGGTGGCCTTCAAAACAAAGCAAAGATTGAATCAAAGTTATCATTGTTGTTTTCTTGTAAAGTTGTTCATTCTGCGTGTGCCGTTTAATTCAGATGAACACTGTAGCAGTGTGTAAACTAAATGCTGTTCAAAGTGAACCCTTTCATCTGTGCTGTCAGATCTATTTGTCCATTAATACTTAAATGTATGGATATTAAAAAACAGAGCATTAAATTGCATTAAAATGACTATCTTGTTCTCTACAGATGGAAGAACTGGTGGGTAAGAGGCATATTGTCATTGTCAATGATTATTGGCTTTTTGCTCATCATCTATTTGGGACCCATCATGCTCCTTTTAGTGGTAAGTATGAATACAAACCGTACATGTCACACAGACACATTTAATAGGGCAAACACACTTACCACAGTCTAGACAGCATTTAGGGTTCCAAACTGGATTAACAAAACCTGTCCTCCATAATGAATTACACTCATTTCATTTGTAACCTCACCAGACTATGCAAAATAAATTGTCGAAAAACCCAAAGTGCTGTGTCGTAACCAGACATGCAACAAATTATACGTGCTACCATGTATAGATGAGTTTGTGTGCAGCGTTGACCAGCCGCAATGGTGACAACAAGTTGCTTAATTCCTATTTGCGATTTATTCCACGGTTCGCCCCGCCCACTGTGAAATCTCATTGGCCCACAATTCTGTTCCACATAACTATACATTAAGATACTGTAATTTATATATACTTATATACATTACATTATAAAGTATATCAATTGTAAAAATGTCAAAAAAAATGATGCTCATGCATTATATTATATTTTATGATTGGTAATAGTTTGTTCGGGCAGATTGGTTAACACAATACAAACCATTGTTATTTTATTTCTAACTTGCATTTTATTGTTCATTTCATAGGTCATGGGTATTCAAATCAAGTGCTTTCAAGAAATTATAACCATTGGTTATAGAGTTTACCATTCCTATGAACTGCCGTGGTTTCGGACACTTAGTTGGTAAGTAAAGAATAGTTTAAAGCTTATCTTCCACCAAAACTGTCTCTCTTTCTCTATGTCTGTCTCTTTCCTGCTCTCTAATTTATGTATTTTACACTCATTTACTACAGCAAACAAACAAACACTCACTCTCTCACGTTTTTCAGTCAACTTTTGCAATATAATCTATGTGGCATAGATAAAGTAGTGATTTTCTGGACCTGAACAAAGTGCACTTCCATGTTGGAACCTATCATAAAGTACACCCATCTGCACGCTTTGTTTAAACAAAAGAGCTCTTGCATTAAATAAGTCACCCAAGCTAACATGGTAAAACCCCACAGAGTTGCCACAGTCTTTCACATAACTATTGACATAAATCTTTGCTGTTCTGTATTTCAGGTACTTCTTGATTTGTGTGAATTACTTCTTTTATGGCGAGACGGTTGCAGATTATTTTGGCGCTCTCGTCCAAAGGGAGGAACCTTTGCAGTTCCTCGTGCGTTATCATCGCTTTATTTCTTTTGCACTGTATTTGGCAGGTGAGTGTAAAACGTTTCATGAGGACAGCAGACTGTCAGATGTTTTTGACTGTAGGCCACTTTCCACAATTAGCTTGCTCCTATAGTTTATCACAGATCAAACCGAGTTCAAGCTTTGGTTGGTCACACCTACGACATACTTGTGTAAACATGTTGTATGCTCTGTGATGATGGCTGTTCAGTCATGATTCAGCTCATGAGAATTAGTTAAAGTTAGTGCCAACTGGAGGAATAAAGCGAAAGAAATAAAGAATAAGAATGATGTGCTGTCATGTAACTTGTACAGTAGGTGAAACTTGTTATGATTAAATTCAATTATAAAATCGAAAAATCTATCTTTTTTCCAAGGTAACTTTTGCCCAGATTATGTATATTACATAATGAGTTATAAAGGAGATGGTGTTTATGATGGCTATAGTTTCACAATATAGCAAAGCACTGAATGCTCTGATGCTTGAATTAAATAAGTACCAAATAAATAGAGAATGTCAAATATTACCAATACAAATTATTTTACCAGCTCAGGGACAAGACAAATACATTGCGGCATCTGTAGTAGAAGTGAGTGTAGATATACTGTAAATGCACTGTATGTTCACACATACAGGACCAGAAGCGCATGTGTTATTGCCATAGATGTACAGCAGCATGCCGGCAGCTGTTACAGATCTTCCATCACTGCAGTCAATAGACATTTACTGTCACTCCACCAGATTGCAATGCCTGTAATGTCTCTTATGATTAATATTGTGGTGGAGTTTCCTCTTTTTATATTAGCGAGAGCCTAAAGTATCATTTCTCATCTAGTGTTGTGCTTTTGTATAAAACAACGCCATAATGCTGTTGTAATGCCTACAGTAATAAGTGTAAAACAAATACACATTTAATTTATCTCTGATGTCTTGCAGATGTTTTAAATGTCGTGAATAAACAGTGATACTATATTTCAGACAACTAACTGCATGTTATTTGCTTTTTCCAGGTTTCTGCATGTTTGTGCTGAGTTTAGTGAAGAAACATTACCGCCTGCAGTTTTATATGGTGTGTATCAGTACTTAATGTGCCAGCTTTAACTAAACTGCTCATTTCATTCACAGTCATCACAAGAGTATTATGCCTCATGTAGATTCAATACAGATTTATAAAAGTGACAGCAGCTTTCATCTCTCCTCTTTGCTTTAAATGATAAATGAAATGACAAAATTGTTGCATGTCATACATTTTATTTACAGTATTGTTCGCTTGCAAGTTTTGCACAGACTCATAACTTGTGCTGTAGATTATTTTATTCTTTTATTTTATTTAAATTCTCAACATTTCCCATTTAGCCATTTTGAATTTATCCTAAATTTGATTGATTTGCGATAGTTCTTTTTTTTCACTTCCATTTAATCTTGCAAAAAAACAGTGTATAGCTGATAAAAACATCCAAACAACTTATATCTTATATGCAGAACTCAAACCTCAAACGTACACTTTGCTTATGATGCCTTGCAAGCTTTGTTTTTTCGTCAGGAACTGTAAACCTAGTCTTGATGTGCATTTCTGGCTACTTATTAACTAGAAACGATGGGTTAAAGAAGGGCTGTTGAGCAAAATAACTAATAGCATGAACAAACGTTAAATGATACGTCAACAGTTTTCTTTTGTGTGGTCACACCCATTCGAGATAAAGTTACCATACAGGAATACTGAACAGCAAAATAGTTTGCTTACACATTTTAAGCCATTTTCTAGTCTTAGTTTAATCTTTAAAATGTAATCACTCTTCAGCGGCAAGACAGGTACAAATTTCTGTCGTGCTGCCTCACCGCACAGTATTGCTTAGCGCTGTGATTGTGTGTTTGTAACTCACTATACATTATCATCAGTTTTCAGTGATGTATCAGCCGTTCACTCCGTGATTGTTTGCGTATGTCTGCGTGTGGGTGGTCACTGTGCGTGCGTGTTTGTTTGTTTGTGCTTGCCATTCCAGTTTGCTTGGACCCATGTGACCTTGTTGATAGTGGTGACTCAGTCACATCTGGTCATTCAGAACCTGTTTGATGGAATGATCTGGTAAGCCCACCTGACCTGATAGACCTGTCTTTCACATCACTACTTGACAACTGCATTGCTTGTGTTTGACGAGGTTTCACTTGATAGCAGTTTCTTGTATCCTGTACGATTTTAATAATACATCTCTATCGTATTTTTTTAGGTTCATACTTCCAATCTCTACAGTGATCTGTAATGACATCATGGCCTACCTGTTTGGCTTCTTTTTCGGAAGAACCCCATTGATTAAGGTGAACCTGTTTTGTGCAAATTTAGCAAAAAGCATTCTCATTCCTTGGTTTTATGAACTTTTCATAATTATAACTGGGAAAAGTGCACAAGGGCATAAACAAATCACTTTATATTCATACTTTATCCTTTATGTCCCCTCTCAGCTCTCCCCTAAGAAGACCTGGGAAGGTTTCATTGGAGGATTCTTTGCAACGGTGGTGTTCAGCTTCTTTGTGAGTAAATCATTAGACTTTTCAGGTTGTATTAATGTGAACCACTGACAACCACATTGTTAAATACTGACAGAAAGTTCCATGTCCTTTGATTTCAGTTTGCGTACCTGCTGTCCCAGTACCAGTACTTTGTGTGTCCGGTGGAATACAACAGCGAGACGAATCGTTTCACTGTGGAGTGTGACCCATCAAATCTGTTTGTGATGCAGGAATACACGCTGCCTGTTGTGGTGCAGAATGTGATAAGATGGGTGAGTATACGACAGGCCAAATCCTTGTGTTTAAAGCTCGGAGTAATATTGTCCGGTTTGAGTCCAATGATGATCTATTTTTTTTGTTTGTGTGTGTTGGTTTGGGAATGATGACTGTATGTTTATTTTTTCACAGAAAACCATCAACCTCTACCCATTTCAGATCCATAGTATTGCACTGTCTTCGTTCGCCTCTCTGATCGGACCTTTCGGTGGATTCTTTGCCAGTGGCTTCAAACGTGCTTTTAAAATCAAAGTCAGTCACCATTGAGATGTCATTTGTATTTTTACATTTACAGTTATGTGAAAAAGACTGTATACTTATAATTATATGGTTTTACATATCAGAACATAATACCAAATCATCTGGTACTTACAGTGTGTTTTGTAAAAATAAGTTGACTGTATATCTTTACATACGCTTTGCTTACTAGCAGTGACCGAATTCACTGTCATTCTGTTCTGTTTTATTATATAGGACTTTGCTGACACCATCCCTGGTCATGGAGGGATCATGGATCGCTTTGACTGTCAGTACTTGATGGCTACATTTGTTCATGTTTACATAGCAAGTTTCATCAGGTGAGGAATCTGCTCATATCTTCCTCATCCTTTCTCATTTGGGCAATTCCAACGTTATAGATGTGACATTTTCAGTTAAAACTAATACAAATAAGCAAAAATATCCAACAAATGGAGAATGGATGGCTCTTCATAGATTAGGTTTACAATTCAAGGTTAACATTTGCATTGAATTGCCCATTTGCTTATATATGGTCTGAAAAATATTACTCATGCCAGTTAAATGAAAACAGAAATATAACAATCATTTATTATATTTATATTATTGTTATATTAAGCTCCATGTCAGCTTGAGATGAGTGCTTCTGTGTTTGGTTTTCCTGGAATCCCAGATGTGCACACCCAGGAGTTTTAACACGTTTTCTCTCTTTCCTAGGGGACCGAATCCCAGTAAGGTCTTACAGCAGCTGCTGGTCCTGCAGCCAGAGCAGCAGCTCAGCATCTTCAACATACTGCGTAATCACCTGCAGGAAAATGGTTTGCTGCCTCCTGCTGTGATGGAGGGGCAATGACAAAAAACCCACTGCAGACAAACCCAGCTTATGTCTTGTTGACTATGATCACACGGGCACACTCCCATCTAACTGTAAACCAGCGGCTGCAGCTTCCATAGAAACATCTGAGAGTGACATGTGCTGCAAAACTAACTCTCACATTCAACCCATGAAATACTCAGTGAATAGAAATGGCCACAGGAGGGAGACATTGTTTGGAAAATCGGAGGTCTTCCAATCAACAAACATGCAAAACAAAAGAACTATGTACATGGTAAGTGAATGTATAGCACTGTACAATGGGGTGACATTGTTGCACTGATTCTGAGTGATTCTGTCCGTACGTATGAGTACTTTGTGACTGCAATAACTCATGGAGACTTTGGAGATTCATAATTGTCATGGTTAAATAAGCTTGATTTATAACAGGGTCCTAAACTCAAACCATTACAAAACAAGTTCAGAAACAAGAAGCATGTTTTAAGTCCTACTGTTACTGCTTAAAATAGCCATGTCCTTCTTTCCCTTCCACGATGAATGGGTTTGTGTGAGTGTCTTGTGTGTACATATCTCTTGTGTATTATGGTACACAGATAAGATCATATATAGAGAGAGAGAGATTATATGTTTATTGAAAAATATATGACTTAGGAAATTATACAATGGAACGTTATGAAATGATATGCAAAAAGACCTCACCCTGTCTTATTTTCCTCGATTAAACCTCTGTAGGGGTGGAGAATTACTTGAGCGGAAAAGATGATATGTGAATCTGCTGTGTTTACGCTACTCGACCATTCATTTTAGTTGCACTGTATCCAGAAGGGTGAACAAACTCTTTAACAAACATTGGTGCTTTGAATAGCTATGTGATATTTTAAAAGATTGAAACACAAGTAGTGAATTATTTTAGAAATAGACACTTGTGAACGTATATTTCTTGCATTGTCCTCCCTGCAATATTGTTTTTACCAAATAATATGTACCAAAGCTTTTGCTGTAACGCAGTTGGTTCATATGAATCTAAACGTTGTCAAATGGTACAACCTTACTTGAAGAAATATAGAATCCAACAGAGTTGAAGTATTTAGGAAATTAGGTTTCTACAAGGCACTTCATATCATCTTTACTCTTTGCCAAGCTTCTCGTGCAATAACTTGTGAATGGATGTGTAATGTCTGTGACTGTTGCCCAAATTACACATCAGTCGACCCACACAGAATCTTCTGATGAAAAGCTACTGTATGAAAATCAAAAGGCTGTACACAGAAAGTCAAATTCTGAAAATGGCTTGCATGTTTAAGATTTTGGTTACTACTTTTAATAAGCTTTCAGCTACCCACATATCGATCTCAGCCTGGATATTAAATCACGGTCGCACAAAGAAAAAAAACGTCAGTAGATTCTGCGTGGGATCCCAAATTGAGCACTGTGTTTATTTTAAAAGCTACATTTCTGTGACTTTGTGACCCGTCTTTATTAATTCCTCTGTAAGTTTACATATTCTCTTCCTGCATAAATGCTACCCTATAGACTGTATAGCTGTAGGTTTGGCTCAAGCAGCTTTAGACATGATGCATCCATGTGAGAATGTAGTATGTGTAGTAATTTAAACCCCATCAGACCAAAAAGAGTATGCACCTCATCTATCAGGTGTCTAGAGCTTGTTTTGTGGGTGTCACAATTTTACAAATTTTTAACTAGTTTGTTTTAGAGCCGCTGTATGATTTAAGTTATACGTTATCCAGTGTATGATGTTGTGCAAGCTTCTACTGTTACGATGTTTAACAGCGAATGGGTTTAACAGTTCATTTAATCATCGCAGTTTGTTTTTCATCGTTTTGAAAAAAATGAGAAGCTTTATTTATGTGTCTGTGTTTAATTTTCACAACTGTTTTCTAATTTAAATTGGAAGGTTTTTAATAGGATGAACTTGCAAGACATGAACAAAGTAACATTATTGGCACTTCTGGGAAAAATAAAGCTAAAGGTAATTTATTATTATGACTTGGTGAATAAACTCTTTACTTTTAACCCATTCTTATGCAAGTCTAATTCTTTACATTCTTTACAGAGTTACATCAAAGTACATCTGCAAGCCGCAATGAGTTTTTTAATTTATTTTTATTTGAACAGACAGAGATGATGTTATTTTCTTTACAAAAATGTGAGAACGCTTTTTGGACGAGTGCGTTTTACAGTGTCACATTGACAGTTAGAATGGTTACAACATTCAGATGAAACACAATCACACAACATAAAACACATCTTACAATGGCTTATGCATTTTGATGTTCAAAGTTGTTTTGTTACATGCTGAATCCAGTCATGTAAAGTGCGACAAAGACTTGTTTAAGGTGCTTTGGTGGTTCATTTACATGAAATCAACCACAGATATTTTCTGACAAAACTAAAAACATCAGGTTATGTATGTATTTCATAACCTGAAGCGTGTTACTTTGGAACTCCATGCATCTGTATGACCATTTTCTGCCACCAGAACTTCACAGCTTCCTCAGCCTTAAAGTATGTATATGTAGTCAAATGTCCTTTACATAAGGTTAAGAGTGCATCATTTAAAAAAAGATAATGATTAAAAATTGTAGAAACAACATAACTGATCATGAACTCTAGCTGTGGTTAATGTGAACTAAACTGACCTTACGTATGAACATTACAAATTATATACAAGAACATTGAAACAACAAAACTTTCAGCATGCTAGTAAAACAAAAGTAGGCATTTTATGATGGCTTTGTGCATATCTAAGACAAAAAATGATTTCGCTTCAACATTCCAAATGATCACTGTCCTGAGATCAGTAAAGACCCTGAAGCTCTCACACATCCTTATCTGTTCCACAGTCCATAACACAAAGTGACTCGATCAGTTTGCATGACATAACCGTAAACATCACAAAGCTGTCAGTAGCACAATTCATTTAGATAGGGTTGGGAAGCGAGCCTAACCTTTAAAATGATAAGTAAAGCGGACGGACCTAAAACCCTTCTCTGCTAAGTTCATATGTCATTAATTGGAAGCTGTAGATCATCTTCCTCTACAGGAATTCTGGCCACATCCGGTCTTGCAGGACAGAAGAGCCACCTCAGCAGCGCCAGAGCTGCACGCACCAGCAGCCTCAGTAACAGAAAGGCGAACGGCACGCCTATCTCCATCATGTGAAAGATCGGGGCGCTGAATCGACTAAGAACGCAAGTTAAGAGAAACGTTCCGAGTGCCACACAGGGGTAGAGAGAGAGCTTGGCCAGCATGAAAGCGTGCTCTTGGCCGCCGTACCGCACGTACGGGTGTAACGTCTCGCGCTCGTTGAAGAGCGCCACTATAAACATGGCCAGCTGGAAAAGGCCGGCGAAGAAGATGATGACGCAGCTGATCTGCACCGCCTCCAGCTCGTTGCGTGAACCTCTTGGAAACTCGTTGGTGAGCTGGTATGCGAGTGGCAGGCCGCCCACAAAGGCCAGGGAGAAGGTGTTGAAAAGACCCATGAGGCGCGTGGCCTTCGTCACATGCAGGAACAGAGAGTGGTGTGTGAACCAAAGCAGCCCGACAGTGGCAAAGGAACCAAAGTAGGCAAGGTACTCCGGACCATAACTCAGAAGTGCACTGAGCAGACTGCCGTTAAACTCCTTCTTCACAACAAACGGATCAGGCACGTTGTCTTCACTGTATATAGAAGACAGAAAAGATTTATTCAAGTTCTTCAACTTTCCAAAAAGTTTAAGGTTGGGCTGTCGATCGATTAATCGTGATTAATCGCACTCATTTACATTTATGCATTTGGCAGACGCTTTTATCCAAAGCCATTGCTTTATAGCCATTGCTTTTTTTACTTGTTTCTGTGTATTCATCCAGAATAAAAGTTTGTGTTTACATATTATATGTCCCTGTACTGTGCATATGCATTTAGTATTTATTAATTTATAAAAAATATATAAACTTTGGATTAAATGATTGGTAATTATAAATAAATGCATGTATATATTTCTTAAATGTGTATACATAAATGTGAATGCGTTTATAACTATTATCCACAGTACACAGACATTATGTAAACATAAATGTTTATTCTGGATGTGTAATCGATTGAGATAACAATTTAAAGATAACATTTAAATGCTGAACGAACATTGATTTACCCATTAACAAAAGTGTGTGACTTAACTAATATAGCAAACATTAAAATAATACAGCCAAAATAAATAGCCTTAGTTTAATATACAGTAAAATATTGTGCGGTCCAGAGAAATACAAACCAAATGTCTAAGATGAGCAACGTGGCGACGATAGCATAAACTCCATCACTGAACGCCTCCACACGCTCTTTACTTAAGGGCTCACTGGGGACGTAGTTGTATAAAAGCACATGATCTGTATCTTCCACCTGACCTGAATTTATAGAACCAGTGACAAGACAAGAGTTCGGTCAGATTACAATTGTCTATACCATTGTAGGGCTGTGCAACTATTTGTTAATAATCGTAATCAACAAGTTTGGCATTCAAAAAATAAAAACAAAATAGCTGAAGCGATAATTGTGCCGCATTCTATTTTGCAATAATCTACAGCTGTGCGGTTGGTTTTTACATGATAATTTTTATTGTTCATCATTTGAATTCAAGGTCTTTATTTTTAAAGGGAAAGTTCACCCAAAAATGAAAATTCTGTCATGAATTACTCTCTCTTTAGTTGTTCCAAACCTGTATTGATTTCATTGTTTGGTTGAACACAGAGAAAGATATTTGCACGAATGCTTGTAACCAAACAGTTCTTGGACCCCATTGACTACCATGGTAGGAGAAATGACAAAGGTAGTCAAAGTGCCCCAGAACAGTTTTCTGACCTACATTCTTCAAAATATTTTATTTTGTATTTAACAGAACAAATACATTTATACGGATCGAAGGTGGGTTAATGACGACAGGTGAACTATCCCTTTAATGTTTTAAAAGTCATGGAGTAATCATGTTAGATAAACATACCTTAATATTGACCAAAATAATCGTGATTATGATTTGTGTCGGCCCATATACCGTTGTTTGTATAAATCTTTTAAAAGACAGGAGAATTTTTATGTTTTGTTCTCACCACCAACGGCTTTATTCCAGATCCACTTGAAAGACTGAGATATGTAGGGCAGGAATATTACAATAGCCAGAAAGACATATGACTATGGGGGACAACAGAAATGTGTTAATATTTGTTGTATATACTAACACACTTTATAACATTTCAGCATGAATTGTGTATAGTATCAAATGTAATATCTAAATACAATTTAAAATTTCCCTACCAGTTGGAAAAAGATGAATGAAAAGATGATGGCAAAGAAGCACATGATGGGAACCTTCATGATGACTTTGAGAATGTGGTGCTTGTAATAAGTTGGATTCTCTGACATCTGGATGTGGTCATTCAGAAGGAAGGGACGGCTAAATCCATACAAGACAATCAAAGCCTAGTGGCACAAAGAAACACGTCACCAAAGTTGACATCATGATATCAATGACCTTGCTTAAATGTAAATGAATGAGCACTGTTAATGGTTTTATTGGTTGAATGTTCCACGTTATGATTTCCTCACCTGAATTAAGCCAATCACAATGACACAGGCACAAAAGAAAGTAAGGCCCAGAACACTGCCAGGAAATGCTGCCATAAGGGAGAACTATAAATAACAAATACGTTCAATAAAATGACACCATTTTTGCATTTGTTCATATTATTATATTTATAATATTTGATTACCGTCATAAAAACAGTGTAAGATTTGCAAATTTTGCAACATCAGTGCACGCTTTGTCACATGAATAGATTAACTCACTGTGTATGGAAGGAAGGTTATGAGCATCATACAAGCCTGAAATACAATAAAAAGGAAAAGTTGAACATCTCTACACACTTAACAAACAACAAAACAACGTCAGCTTTCTTTATGCTCTCACCAGGTTAAGAAGTGCAAGGGTATCATCAATGCGCTCAATGACCTGAAACAACCTAATAAAAACGTGTAAAGGAAATCTCGAACCGACTGAATGTAATGTAAGGCAGTGGATGAAGGGAATAGTTTATATGAAGTTAATATTTGAATTCTGCCGTGCTAATGTTTACATGCTCTCACCTGATATGTGCAGCCCAAGCAACAGTTACAATCAAGAACGTCATCAAGTAGACGGAAACCTTCGTAGTGAGCAAAGACTGAATACTCTCCTTCAGTTCCTGAATATGGAGATATTACATCACTTTATGTATAAAGTACATCAAGTAAAGCATAACACGCTTCATTTCAAATGCAGCCATTTAAAAGATTAGGGTCACTTATTCTTTAACAATATGTTTTTCACTTTTTAGAATAATAGCAAACTCGCATCTATATATATGGAATAACACTGACGTTAATGTAGCTATGGGAATGAGGTTATAAACCTAAAAAACTTTCATATGACTGACAAAATTTGATCAGCTTGCATTCCTTCAATCAGGCAAATTATTTATTCATAATGCATTTATTAGAAACCTTTATTTACAGTAAGTGACCCTGCACTCTTAAAGGGTTCTGTCTATTTAGACAAAATAACTTGTTTCACCTCATTATCCTGCAATTTTGTATGTGCAACAGGTAAAATCTGTGAAAATAAATTCATAAGAGATGTAGTTGCCTTTTTCACATGCACACATTATAGTCTGGTTTAATAGAACTGAAACGAAGTGCTGTTTCTCACCATTACAGTAGCGATGATGGCCAAGAGCGCATCACTGTACGCGAGCAGGCGGTGTGAGGATTGCGTGCTGCTGTGAACGTCTTTCTCTAACGACGTAACGCTCTCCAGAAATAAATGCGATGGATTTCTCGGCGTTCCTCTTTTCTCCATTTCCTCGTCATCGTGATGCTCGATTATTTCGTTTTCATCGTTGTCTGCCATGACAGCAGCGGTAAACGGCGTCAGCGGACGGCGCAGGCATGAACGCTGTTTGCAAACACTGATGACGCAACGTCAGCTGACCGGAAGTCCATCTCCCCGCACGCGCATGACGGCGCTCACTGGTCACGTGCATAGACAGCGTACACTCACACATGTATACAGGACGATTGTCCTCGCTAGACTCATTTTGGTTAAATGTTTATTTTTCTTGCTTTTTAGTACATTTGTATTAATATGCATTGCTATGCGCGTGGTTTACAAGCTGTACTTAACTGTATATATACAGCATCATGTGTAGATGGTCTGCGAAATAGAATAGAATAAACAAGCAAGGCATATAAATAAAGTTGAGTTGAACTTTTAATATTTAACGCTAGGTTGCGCTGTTGTTCTAGATTTGTTTCATATTTTGTCATTACCCTTAAAACGAGGCTGAAACCAGCTTCTTATTCGCAGTTTCTTATTGACGCTATCCGTTCCACCTTAAAAACGCGAAGCAATCCGCTTTTCCAGTTTCTTATTCGCGCTTAGTTTAGGGATCATCTTGCGTTTCTCTTCTTTTACTTTTTTAAAATAAAAACGTTTTTGCGCGCGTGTGTGTGTGTTTGAGAGAGTGCACAGAGGATGGGATGCTGCTTGCTGTCTAAGTCATGACGTGCTGAATGCCCCTTGGATGAACGTGAACTTCACGTGGAACCTCCATCACCCACTCCCCCTACCATTCTCTATATTACTTTGATAGGACCGTTTTTAGGCAGCCTCAGAATATTAATCATATCCAAAAGTACCTACATGTTTGTAAGTGCAATATTCTAGTGCAGAGCCTGCAATACGGTTTATGCATAATTAAGTAAATTACGTGTATATTTGTAAAAAAGCATAGTATACACCGTTTTGTAATACTTTGCATATCTATAATGTAAATTAATTATTTTCATCATTGATGTATTTTATTGTTATTCTATATATATATATATATATATATATATATATATATATTTCCATTTCCTGTGTTTTTCTATACTGTATTTTTTCTTTCTGAGCTCCTGAAAGCACAACACGTTGCTTGTCTGTGTGTGCACAATTGGAAAATAAAGCTTATTCGAATTTTCTTCTGATCCACTGCTCTTATACAATTTATTATACTCTTGTTGGTCTTAGCCAGTGCGTATATTACTGCTATGGAGTTACATGTATTTAGATTTATGTAAACTTTGTCACTTGTTGTATGTACAGAATATGTGTTTTTGTACAAGTATGTCTTTGAGGGTGCGTTAAAAGTTCCACAGGTGGGTTACACCTTGTCTTGATGTCTACCGCATGGGGTGCCATATCTCGACTTTCTTTGAGGGTGCGTTAGAAGTTCTACATTGGAGTTATACCCAGCATTTGCGACTAACATCTAGCCAAAAAGCAGATCTTTTTACTGTAGCATTTTGGAGTTATTGACCCCTGAAGTTGGCATATTTCACAGTACTCTTCAATGGGCCGTTGCACTTATGGGACATTTTGAGGTGCTACATCTCGAAAACCTGTAAGGGTGCGTTAAAAGTTCCACATAGTGGTTATACCCAGTATCCTTGACTACCACCTGGCCAGAAAACAGACAATTTTACTGTAGAATTTTTGAGTTATTGACCCCTGAAGTTGGCATATTTCACAGTACTCTTCAATGGGCCGTTGCACTTATGGGACATTTTAGGTGCTACATCTCGAAAACCTTTAAGGATGCGTCAAAAGTTCCACATAAGGGTTATACCCAGTATACTTGACTTCCACTTGGCCAAAAAGCAGACAATTTTACTGTTGCATTTTGGAGTTAATGACCCCTGAAGTTGGCATATTTCACAGTACTCTTCAATGGGCCGCTGCACTTATGGGACATTTTGAGGTGCTACATCTCGAAAACATTTAAGGGTGCGTTAAAAGTTCTACATATAGGTTATACCCAGTATCCTTGACTACCACCTGGACAAAAAAACAGACATTTTTACTGTAGCATTTTGGATTTATGGACCCCTGAAGTTGGCATATTTCATGTAGCATTTTGGAGTTATTGACCCCTGAAGTTGGCATATTTCACAGTACTCTTCAATGGGCCGTTGCACTTTTTTGAGGTGCTACATCTCAAAAATCATTAAGGGTGCGTTAAAAGTTCCACATAGGGGTTATACCCAGTATCCTTGACTACCACTTGGCCAAAAAACAGACAATTTTACTGTAGCATTTTTGAGTTATTGACCCCTGAATTTGGCATATTTCACAGTACTCTTTAATGGGCCGCTGCACTTATGGGACATTTTGAGGTGCTACATCTCGAAAATCTTTAAGGGTGCGTTAAAAGTTCCACATAGTGGTTATACCCAGTATCCTTGACTACCACCTGGCCAGAAAACAGACAATTTTACTGTAGAATTTTTGAGTTATTGACCCCTGAAGTTGGCATATTTCACAGTACTCTTCAATGGGCCGTTGCACTTATGGGACATTTTAGGTGCTACATCTCGAAAACCTTTAAGGATGCATCAAAAGTTCCACATAAGGGTTATACCCAGTATACTTGACTTCCACTTGGCCAAAAAGCAGACAATTTTACTGTAGCGTTTTGGAGTTAATGACCCCTGAAGTTGGCATAGTTCACAGTTCTTTTCAATGGGCCGTTGCACTTATGGGACATTTTAGGTGCTACATCTCGAAAACCTTTAAGGATGCATCAAAAGTTCCACATAAGGGTTATACCCAGTATACTTGACTTCCACTTGGCCAAAAAGCAGACAATTTTACTGTAGCATTTTGGAGTTATTGACCCCTGAAGTTGGCATATTTCACAGTACTCTTCAATGGGCCGCTGCACTTATGGGACATTTTGAGGTGCTACATCTCGAAAACATTTAAGGGTGCGTTAAAAGTTCTACATATAGGTTATACCCAGTATCCTTGACTACCACCTGGACAAAAAACAGACATTTTTACTGTAGCATTTTGGATTTATGGACCCCTGAAGTTGGCATATTTCACAGTACTCTTCAATGGGCCGCTGCACTTATGGGACATTTTGAGGTGCTACATCTCGAAAACCTTTAAGAGTGCGTTAAAAGTTCCACATAGGGGTTATACCCAGTATCCTTGACTACCACCTGGCCAGAAAACAGACAATTTTACTGTAGCATTTTTGAGTTATTGACCCCTGAAGTTGGCATATTTCACAGTACTCTTCAATGGGCCGTTGCACTTATGGGACATTTTGAGGTGCTACATCTCGAAAACCTTTAAGGGTGCGTTTAAAGTTCTATATATAGGTTATACCCAGTATCCTTGACTACCACCTGGACAAAAAACTGACATTTTTACTGTAATCAGTTTCTAGAAAGGGGTGCACAAGCGGTCTCTTGCACGAGTAGTATGTTTAAGAAGGTGTTATGCGCATATATCTATATATATGCATGTGCGCGGATTACTTTTCTCACGCATTACAAAGATTTAACGGCTCTAACACAACATCCGTTTTTTCTGTAATCATTGTCAAGCGCTACATTATACAAGGTTTACTGTAGCTCAGTGGTAAGATCATCGCGTTAACAACGCAAGGTTGTGGGTTGGAACCCAGGGGGATTGCACATACCTATGTATATAGGATAAAGCAAGTTAAGACACTTTGGAAAAAAGTGTCTGCCAAGTACATACATTTTAATGTAATCACGCATTTATTCATATAAAGGTCTTTAAACTATTAAGGCGAGATTGAAAAATGGTTGCATTGACACGTCCAGTATGTTGACAGTTTCTGGCTGTGGGTAGCAGTTCCGTCTGGTAAACTAAAGGCTGCGTCAGAATCTTTCAGACAGGGCACCAGTATTAACTTCTCTTTCATCCTTGAATGAACAAAACAGGCAAGATTATACCAGAAAGCACATTTTGTATTCTGAAGTATTAAATGAATACAAAGAGTTATGAAAATAGGAAGCACATTAGACCTGCTTAGGGCGGCAGTTCTTAAAGGGGCCATATTGTTAAACCTACTGTTAAGTCACTAATGTTAAAATAAAAAAAGGGAATCAATGTGATTTAGATGCTTAAAGAGTATTCTACCACCTTTCTATATATTTAGAAATAAAGACTGTAAAGTGTTTAAGAACTTAATTGTGACCCTTGACAACAAAACCAGTCTTATGGGTAAATGTCTTGTTTTACAAATTACGCCTTGAATTAATGTATGGTTGTTAGGATAGGACAATATCTGGCTGAGAAACTTTATTTGTGATTAATGATATTACCAGAATAAATGTAATTGATATTGCATTTTTAAGGCATTCTAATTCTTAATAGGCATTTCAGCACCTTAGGCATTGATAGAATTCACCATATCCCCTGTACACTGAACACTAAAACTAAAAGTCTGCTTTCTGGCATGTTGGTAGACAAAGAGACATGGTATAACACAGCTCTTTAACATTTAACATTTATCCTCAAAGACAGTTGAGATATGGCACCCCAAAATGTGCTAAAAGTGCAACCACCATTGTACCGTTTTGTGAGATATGCCAACTTCAGGGGTCCATAACCTTAAAATGCTAGAGTAAAAATGTCTGTTTTTTGGCCAGGTGGTAGTCAAGGATACTGGGTATAGCCCCTATGTTGACATTTCAACGCACCCTTAAAGGTTTAAGAGATGTAGCACCTAAAATGTCCCATAGGTGCAACAGCCCATTGAAGAGTACTGTGAAATATGCCAACTTCAGGGGTCAATAACTCAAAAATGCTACAGTAAAATTGTCTGTTTTCTGACCAGGTGGTAGTCAAGGATACTGGGTATAACCCCTAGGTGGAACTTTTAACGCACCCTTACAGGTTTTCGAGATGTAGCACCTCAAAATGTCCCATAGGTGCAACGGCCCATTGAAGAGTACTGTGAAATATGCCAACTTCAGGGGTCCATAACTCCAAAATACTACATTAAAATTGTCTATTTCTTGGCCAGGTGGTAGTCAAGGATACTGGGTATAACCTATATGTAGTCACCCTTAAAGGTTTTTGAGATGTAGCACCTCAAAAAAGTGCAACGGCCCATTGAAGAGTACTGTGAAATATGCCAACTTCAGGGGTCCATAAAATTGTCTATTTCTTGGCCAGGTGGTAGTCAAGGATACTGGGTATAACCTATATGTAGAACTTTTAACGCACCCTTAAAGGTTTTTGAGATGTAGCACCTCAAAAAAGTGCAACGGCCCATTGAAGAGTACTGTGAAATATGCCAAATTCAGGGGTCAATAACTCAAAAATGCTACAGTAAAATTGTCTGTTTTTTGGCCAAGTGGTAGTCAAGGATACTGGGTATAACCCCTATGTGGAACTTTTAACGCACCCTTAAAGGTTTTCGAGATGTAGCACCTCAAAATGTCCCATAAGTGCAACGGCCCATTGAAGAGTACTGTGAAACATGCCAACTTCAGGGGTCCATAACTCCAACATTCTACAGTAAAATTGTCTATTTCTTGGCCAGGTGGTAGTCAAGGATACTGGGTATAACCTATATGTAGAACTTTTAACGCACCCTTAAAGGTTTTTGAGATGTAGCACCTCAAAAAAGTGCAACGGCCCATTGAAGAGAACTGTGAACTATGCCAACTTCAGGGGTCAATAACTCCAAAATGCTACAGTAAAAAGATCTGCTTTTTGGCTAGATGTTAGTCGCAAATGCTTGGTTGCCTAAAAACGGTCCTATCAAAGTAATATAGAGAATGGTAGGGGGAGTGGGTGATGGAGGTTCCACGTGAAGTTCACGTTCATCCAAGGGGCATTCAGCACGTCATGACTTAGACAGCAAGCAGCATCCCATCCTCTGTGCACTCTCTCAAACACACACACACGCGCGCAAAAACGTTTTTATTTTAAAAAAGTAAAAGAAGAGAAACGCAAGATGATCCCTAAACTAAGCGCGAATAAGAAACTGGAAAAGCGGATTGCTTCGCGTTTTTAAGGTGGAACGGATAGGGTCAATAAGAAACTGCGAATAAGAAGCTGGATTCAGCCTCGTACCCTTAAATGTGAACATCAATAACGCCTGTTTGACTGATGTGCATTATTGTTGTTTTACCCTCGTGCAGTGCTCGAATTGAAGGGGGGCTGGGGGATCCGGGCATTAAGGACCCCCCATAAGAAGTAAAAAATAGACTAGATATTTTTATTCGAGTAGTAATGATAATAACAAATGTGATTCAATTCATGCAATGGATTTGGTAAATTTCGTGGATTCATTATTTACATAATTTACATAATTTATATTAAGTTTGTTTATGGGCTAGTTGTCATGTCACTTTAAATTTCAAACGCTTCGGACTTCAGCTAAAAAATGGAGAATAAACCTCCACTCGCAGTCGGGAAGAGGAAGCTTCTACTTTTTAGAGGGGTAATTTCTTTCCACTATATTTATCAACTCCATGTCGGGGCTTTTGTATTCCTTGCGTAAATTATTATTAGGCCTGGTTCTGGGGTGCTAGAGATCTCGCTGAAGCTCGTTGTGTGGTTTCTGTTCTATATATAATCCATTCAGAATGTGATCAAACAAATTTTGTATTAATTGTATATTGCGAGACTAACCCCCACCCCCACCAAAACAAGTCTTATGGTGGGGACTTGAATTCGAGCACTGCCCTCGTGTATAAATAGCTACACCTTTTACACGAGACAGAAAATGACATGTTGTTATGACACACACCGTAAAGGATGGAGACAAATCTTCAATCTTCAAAACTGGTAGAGCCTTGATCCTACAAGATGATAAAAGTATTACAAGATAATGTCAAATTTATTTCCATTGTGTTATTTACTATAATATGCTGTCCAATATAAATCTACGTTCAATACGTAAAGATCTGTTTTAAACTTAATTTTGTCTAACTTTGTTTCACATTGTTGACATTCTTTGCTGCCTGTACCCTGTCATAGAAATGTTTTGTGATATCCCTTATGATGAACTATAACAGAATATTTATCGATAATTTCAGCGGTGCTAATAGTACAATTTTATTTAATTTAAAATAAAATGTATTTTAAAGATTGATTAAAGACTTGTGCTTTTTAGGACTGAGAAATGTCACCAGCATCCGTTTCTTGTATCTCTGACCATGCATTCGTCGACGTTGTGGTTATAAATTCAATATTTTGTGTGCCATTGTTTCAACAAAGCACCAGTTATTCACATTCAGACAGACCCCTCTTTTGCTTTCATGTTTGCTTGACACACTTGGCTGCTTTCAAGACGCCTGGTTTGATGGTGCGTTTTACACATACACCCAAACTCAAACACACTCTTATTCACCTGCTTAACATCACACCCAAACTCAAACACACTAACACACCCGTTTAACGTCACACACAAATTCAAACACATAAATACGTCAATCAATTTAATTTTTAATTCATTTAATTAAAAAAATTGCATAATACTAATAAACCAAATGATAAACAAAATTAAATATAAATACTTAATAATCCAACTCCATGCTGAAGTGTGATAATTTTACAGTAGGTTCCTAGTCCATGATGATCCTACTACACTGCTACCTAAAAAGTTGTTATGATGTTTTGAAAACAGCTGAGCTAGTCACACTACTTTCTGTAAAATGGAGTTCAAGTGTCATCACTATAACTGTAGTTATTTCCCATCATGGGAGGATAAGATAAGCTGCTGTGTGTGTAAACACAGGCTCTGTCCTATCACTGTTTTCTACAGAAAACCATTGTTTGCACATAATGTTATAGCTTAGACGACGATACTGTAAATATTGATATAGCAAACTGCGTGTAAACTTTACATAGACTCCAAAAGTCTATAAACTTTGGTTATTGAAGGTAGAGGATTTGCTGTTGTCCAACAATGATGGCTCCTAAAGGTTCAATCCATCAAATGCAAGGTTTAGATCCAGTTCAATATAGTTTCACAGTAGGTTTAGATCTCACTCAAACTCTATTATATTTTAAACCAAGAGGCAGAAACAGAGATGTCGGTGAAGAGCAGCAGGAATATCACAGTGATGACAGAATAACATGAGAATAGTTTATTGAATAATAGTTGCATTCTTAATCCTCAATTTTGATTTATTAATTCAACAGGTATTATAATAAGGGATGTCAAATGAATAATCGGATCCAGAATAAAAGTTTGTGTTAACATAATATTAGTCTGTGCACTCTGCATATCAATTTACCTTAAATATACTACACATACACTGTTAATATTATTAAGTGTCTATTTTAAATTATTCAGTAACTTTCAAAATGTGTTTTGGGCTCTCTGATCACAAAACACGAACACCATGGATTAATTCAGTGTTTCTCAAAGTGTGGGGCGCGCCCCACTTGTGGGGAATAGAGACATGACAAGTGGGGCGCGACAAATGGGTGTACATTTTGTCATTTTTGTGCCTAACTCTATTAATTACTTTATTTTTTGACCATACACTCAAAACAAAGACGTTTAAATGTAAGCCTTACTTAAAACAACATCAGATTGCAAATAAATGGCAAGAATGATTTGGTTTGTGACATGAAATGAAAAGAAAACTGGAGATTCGGCACCAGCAGAGAAAACCAAGACAGGCAGTGGACCTAAAGTGTATTACCCTTTTGTTTTTGGTTATTGGTCACAGGCGGGGCTCGCACATCCAAATTTGGGAATGGCAGAAAAAGTTTGAGAAACACTGGATTAATTGGTTTTAGACTTGTGACGTACGTTTGATTTGAAATCCTATGGCTCACTAGGTTCGGGTTAGGTTGCTCCGTGTGGAACCTAAACGGTTGAAAAAAGAGGCATTGTAACTTTCAATTTCACAGGGACTTTGACTGTTTGGATCACTATGTTGTGTCGTTTTTTATTGACAAATGTATTGCTATAAGTAAATGCAATTTTTTGTCAATAGCTATAGGCCTATATAAAAGTGTAGCTATAATGTTTAAGGATAAATGCTATCAAATGTTGCACAGTTTATGTACATATTTGGCATTAAATCTGCACATTGTTATTTAAAAATACTCATATTTAAAAAAACTGTCCAATGTGAACGAATGTCTGATTAATTTCAAATCCATGTAGAACATTTAACAATCTTTGTATGGTCTAATTTTATTGTCGTTATAATGTGTGAAATATAATCAATGATCATTGAGACTCCACACTCGAGACTAACACCGTTTAGGATGGACTGCTGCAGGGTGCATACAACAGCTTTATTATTTAGGATTTTAGTATACGTCTATAAAACATATTAGGAGAATTTCTGCTAATTTAAGATCTGTCTTAAAAATACTGTCATCTGTATTTATTCTAACTGTATATCCTACACTTGCTAATTGCACTTCTGGTTCGACCTAAACTACATTTCGTTACACTGTACTTGTATATGTGTAATGACAATAAAGTTGAATCTAATCTAATCTAAATAAAAAAGCCACATTAAAGCATGTTAACATCACAAACAGGATTTATTGTTTTGATTAAGTGACCGCCCTAAAATAGAAATAATCTACCACGATCTCCGCATGTAGATACGATGAACACTTTTACCAGGGTGGTGCCGAAAAATGACTCCTGCCAAATGATGACCCCCATTCCCCACCAACAATAGGTGTCATGATTAGGTGTGGGGGAGGGGTTAGGATTAACTAATCCCCCGGCAATTTCAATGAGGAGAGTCGTAATCTGCCAGGAAATCCTGACTGAGCCACATCGAGGAGAACACGTAAGACTGTGTGCAAGTAGTCAATAAAAGTGTACACATAGCTTCCTGCAGCTCAGCAAATAGAAGAGATTATGATTTACCAAGGGCTGTCCCATTTTACGAGCAATAGGGTCTGTTGCTCAAGGCTATTTGAGTGTTTGAGTGCTTTTTGTTTAATGTTTAAAACACGGATGAAACCACAGTTTAGTTTCCTCAAAGATGTGATAATATCAGAAACCAGTTCTCTGCTTCAGATCTGTTATAGACTTTGACCTTGTAGAGGTTTCCTCAAAATGCCTTTAGTAAAATATACCGAAGAAGATAATCTTCAATTTTCTCCTCACTGACATTTGAATATAACAATAGAATAAAACGACACAATTGACAACAACTAGCTTTCCTGTAGCTCAGTTGTTAGAGCACCAATGCCAAGGTCATGTGTTCGATCCCAGGGAGTCCACATACTGACAAATGCATTAAATTAAATGATTACTTAGAAAATCAATATATATCAGTGTTATTTTAAAAAGCTTTGAACGTTTCCTCTGAAAGACTTGTTTTCAGGTTTGGTAATGTGATGTTTCGAAAAATACTCTATAGCTGTGCTTTTCACAATAAAGCACAGCTATTACCGTTGCACCTCCAGATTCTGTGTTATCACTGCACTGTACCCTTGATGATTTTACTTTATGCATTGATACATACAGTATCTTTATTTGAGGTAACCGTGCCTTCAACAATGCACCTCAGACATGATTTATACAGCACTCTCTCGTACATTATTGCTTACATTTAAGTTAGTTAGCATATGCTTATTCAAAAATAAAATGATTAAGGAAAAAATATATGAAAAGATTTTATTAGATTATTATTTAGATTCTGTATTTGTTAATGGTGATTTGTATTATATTTCTGACTTTTATTTTAAAATTATACGTTTTTGTCCTTTAACATCCAAAGTCTGCGTCCGAAAACTTAGGCAGCTGACTTGTTTCGTCACTGCACAATTAGGCAATGATTTCAGATGCAGTGTTTGTGCATTAATCCATCTCCCGACAGGCTTCACATGAAGGCAGCGTAATGGAATATTTTTATTTTTAAATAAAGAGTGTATTTGCAACCACCAATAACATATTTGGAAACTACAGTATTAATTTCTACTACTAGAGATATAAACAAAAGTAACATTTATATTAGATGTGCATAAAATGTGCATCCTGTCTGATAACAGGAATTAAAGTATAAGTATTTAAAAACCAAAGTATTTTTTATCTTTCAACTTTTATTATAGTTGGCACTTAAGCAGTAAACCACCACAGGCCCAACATATGCTTAAATAAACACATGGATGTCTCATAGTAGAAGGTTTGCCTCTAATAAGACCAAAAACAGAAAATGACAGAGCTAATATAAGATGATACTTAAAGTTATTAAGTAAACTAAATATGAAGAATAAATCAAATGTAGAAAATGGTCAATTATCGACTTATTCATGGACAGTTGCTGATATACATGAACGTTGATTGATGAAATTTAAAACCTTAATTTACAATTTAATCATACTGTTATGATTCCTGTGATTCATTGTAAAACAAAATGCCATAACTGAATCATTATGCAGTTTAACATATTAGAGAATATCTTTGCTCTACATTTTGTAAATGTTATAATAATTACTGTTAAGTGTACTGAAGTAAGAGCTTGGTAAAAAATCTTCTTCACATCCTGTTGGGAATAAAAAAAACACAAATGTTAGCATTAACATACTGTTAAATAACCAAATATATTCTGTCATAACCATCACTTACAGCATCCAGCCAGCTGCTTCCACTCCGGAGATACGTCAGCGTTTGTCAGAGCACATGAGGACGCATAATTATTGAGAGCACGGCAAAAGGCTTTTTGGTTTCCATCATTGAGACACAGTTGATAAAGGCAGTCAGAAGCAAATTGGCGCTTGGATATTATTTTCTGACACTGGCTGAAAGGGCCATTTGCATCCTCTATCAAGCCGCAGTAGTTTTGACCCCTGTACAGCGACTTTTTCTCATCGGTGCAGGGAGGAAAGTGCCAGCAGGTGCCGCTGGTCTCAGGGACGCTCCAAGATTTTGCCCATTCTGTTATATCTGTCATCATGTTACCGCTTTGCATGACAAAGTCATCCTCCAGGTCATCATTGTAGGTTCCACACATTCCTTCTATGTTGTTGTAGTAGCTGCTGGAAAGTACCACCGTGAGAGTATCTGTCCAGGTAAATATGACCTCCAAGCCAAAATCTGTCAGAAGAATCCCTTTAGTCCCTGACAACGTTATGTTGATGCCTTCGGAATTCAAACTCACAGGAAGGTTTAAAATGGAGCCATCAATCTGTATGGGACAAGAGGAGAAGAAGCAGCACAGACATAAATGAGAAATGCATTAAAATGCATTACTGACTTGATAGCAAGAAATTAACTCTGGATGTGGGAAATCTTTATGCGCTTAATGCTCTGTCCTGACTTACTGTCACACGGTTGCGTTTGTCTTTACTGAAAGTGATGTCATGTCCTTTGACTTTTATGCTGGCTGACTTGACGTATGACCCATAGTAGCCTGTGAGCATTTCGTTCTTGTTGACGATGCTGAATGGTGTGAGTGTTGTGTCTTTGCCTGATGTTTCAACTAAAGTATAGGTGCAAATACCCTGAAAGGAAAAGTGGTTGCCGTCAAAGGTTCTGTAATGAGGATCTCCTGTGGCCATGCAGGAGGCCTTTGACTTTGCGACACACACTGCATTGTTGTCCTTTACAGTACAGTACTCTTTCTCACGGCAATTATGATCACTGCAAAGATCTGGAAAAGACGTGTATATGTGTTTTTTAGGTGTAGCAACAACAGTACAAATACTTTATGTTGTTTATTAGAGAAAGAGTTACCCTTGGTGTAACACCCAACGGCACCATCTTTTTTGCCACAGAACTGATCTGAAGCACATTTGACGGGTTCACATGTGATCTCTCCAGCTTTGCATTGGCATTTTCCCTTACAGTCTCCCTGAACGACTACTTCACCAGACTGCAGAACATATAAAGGGTAGACATAATTTGCTGTGTTTTTCAGTGGCTGGATTATTGCAAGCCAAAAAACAATCAAGCAACATTCTCACCTTGTAATACTTTCCATCTGCATAACAACCACAATCCTTTAAAGCTTTACATTCACCTCCATCAAACACCAAGCCATCATCACACTGACATCCTTCATGACATGGTGGGCATTTCTTTGATTCAGTAAGGCTAGCACAGGTGGAGGAGCAGGTGTCAGCACACAGCTCATAGTGACTGTTCTCAAAACACTTCAAAGCTGTAAAAGTACAAGACGTTTTAGAGACAGACGGCTTAAGCAAATCTTATGACCCAACAGATGTAAAAGTATTTTTGGTTGTAGGCACTCACGACAGAAGGTGTTATTCCTCCAGATGTCAATTGATGTTCCAGTCTCCTGACAGCTGGCCACATATCGTTGTATGTGACTACATAGAACGTTCTGATCCTTTGGCTGTGCTGCCACATCTTTGACACATTCATCAAAGAATGTCTGGGGTGGAACTTTGTCGTAACAGTTAGAAAATGGACCCTTCTCTGATATTAGAATAGTGCAAGCATTCTTTGCCTGTATTTGGGTGTCTTTGTCAGGATTTACACATTTGGATCCACAAGCTGTTTTGCACTTCAATTTATCTGACGGGGAAACCCAGCTCTCAGCAAAGTATACCACAGAAGATGTCTGAATGCCATCAGGCAGGAGAAAATCGTCTGCTTTGTTTCCATTGTAGTTTCCGCAGAGACCAGTCACTGCACTTTTAAAAGTGGATGGGATCTCAACAGTGGCAATGGAGACTGTGTCATATATTACTTTCAATCCTTTTGTTTCCACAACAATGAAAAGACCGCTCTGATAAACTTGAATCAGTCCGTCATTTAAAGAAACAGGGAGATTTGTTTTAGTGTTATCCACCTGCAAAGAAAAAACAGCAATAAAAATGAAACTTTTATGAACGTTTTTGATCTCTAAAAACTTTGGTCATTTTTATTTGTTACCTGTATATCCCAGACCTGTCCGGGCAGCAAAGAAATTGTGTATTGGTCTATTTGTATTGTGACTCTTCGCGTGATGCCTGCCTCTTCAGCAGACAGCTGTTTCACTAACACACTGAACAAGCTTATTTTATTCTTTGTCTGAATCGTCTCTACCAATCTGTACTCACAGTCACCTTCAACACTAAAGGATTTTCCATCAAATGACTGGAAGAGTCCAAAGCCTGCCACTGAGCACACAGCTTTGCTCTCAGGAAAACAGCCTTGAACTCCATTCTGGACTTGGCACTTCTCACCTGGTCTGCAGGTAAACCCGTCCTCACACTGAACTTTTCCGTTTTCTTTGCAGTCGCACCTCTGATTGCATTTGCCTTCGGTAAAGAACTCTTGGCCCAGCTGATAGTACAGACCCATGTGAGTACAGCCACACTGTGCCATGGGCACACACTCACCATTGCTCAAAACAAAGCCCTTGTCACATATACATCCTTCAGTACAAGGGGACCCCTTACAGCCCTTAGGTTCAGAGAGACCAAGGCAGGTCTGGGGACATCCTGCTCCACACACCTCATAGTGGCTATTTGCCTTGCAGGATGCAGCTGTGGATAGATCATAATGTTACTAAATGTTGTTTCAATCAGCAATCTTGAGTTGAATTGTTTAAAATTTCAAAGAGAAATAACAAGACTGAACACTAACGGCAAAAACTGTTGGTTCTCCAAGATTCCACTTTTGCAAGAGCATTTTGACAAGAAGCTGTGTATGCAGTGAGCACACTACAGAGTGCTGATGGATGTCCACCATACATGCACATATCATACAAACAATCCTCATAAAACTGAGTGGGATTCACTTTGTCATGGCAGCCTTTAAATGGACCTGTTTTGTCTGTGATGATGCTACAGGGCTTGGTAAAAGTCACTTTGTTTTTCTCAATGTTGTCACATTTGGGACAGATTTTAGCCTTACATTCATCTGAGCATCCAGGGTCATCTTTGACTTTCCAGCTGGTTCCAAAGAGTGTTGGGGTAGCTGCAGGGGTGTTGTCAGGAGTACGGAATTCATCGTTAAGGTTTCCATTCCAGTTGCCACAAAGTCCTCCCACTTCATTGGAATAAGTGCTGGGTAGAGTGAGTGATACATGGCTTTCCCAGTTGAATTTTAAATTCAGACCAAAGTCGGTGGTTACCACGCCGAAATATCCAGCGGTGAAAATACTGATTCGACTATCTTTTTCAAATGGCAAATTCACATATAGATCATTGACCTTCAAGACACAAATGTATTTTAGTTAAAAACATTGGCCATTTTTCCTCCGTGTATATGCAGTTATTCACTGTAATATGTGTAAAAGTATTAAACTGGACTGACCTTCACTTTTCTAGGACTTTCCTTACTTAAGACAATCGTATATCCATAGACACTTATTGTTACAGCCTTGGTAAATGCAACTGCCTTGTTACTTCCTCTGTTCTCATTCTTGACAAGTACCTCAAAGGGTATCAATGAGGGGTCAGCTGTATTGAGTAGCTTGGAGAAATAATAAGTACAGGTGCCTTGGAAGTCAAAGGTTTTACCATCAAATGTGCGGTAGTGTGGATCACCTGCACCCTGGCAAGTACTATAGGATAATGGATAACAATCTCTCACTCCATTCTGTGTACTGCACACTTCAGAACTCTTACACTTTGCTGGTGTGCATTGAACCTTTCCAGTTTGAGGATTGCACACACATTTGTCTGTGCATTTTGAGTCCCCCCAAAATGTTTGATCAGCTGCATAATACCGACCCTGGTAGGTGCAGCCACACTTTTTCACAGATATGCATTCGTCTCCACTGCGAACAAAACCTGAACTGCACTGACACCCTTCCACACATGGCAATGAGCAGTTGTCTGGGACATCTCGATTTGCACAAGTGGCAAAACATGCTGTTCCACATGCTTCATATTTACTATTGGCTTGACAGTACGTTTCTTGGAGGATTATAAAGAGAACAGATGAACTTTAACAACTTTGTAAGACCTTTCCTACATTTAGTCACAGCATTACTTTACAGTCGCATTCAGTTGGTTTACTTGGTGGAAAATTTTGACTATGGGATCTATATGATGATGAAATGTTTCTCTTTCAATGAGATAGAATATAGGTGTGGATGTGTTTGGGCAAACATGGTGTTCACATTACCTGGTACCACAGCTTGTCAAAACTTGTGGTCCACTATGTGATTTAAGGGCTGTAGTCAATTTGCAATGAGTTTATCCTACTGTATGTGTGATTTCTATTGCAATATTATGCATGTGAACCACTTATGGAGCAAAGACCCAAGTTATCTGCCTAAGTAAACCCAAACGTTTTTTTTTTGTTCTGAGAAACTTGAGCTGAGGATTTACTTGTCATTGCCAAGAATAGACCTATAGTCAATTAATGAAGAGATAACTTCAGTTTGTATGCAAACACACAATATTCCATAGTCCACGTGTCAATCAAAGTAAACTGACTGAATGTGAAAATGTTTTTCATAGAATGCATCATAAGATGTATTATGGTTACATTACCTGTTTTGTAGCACCTAATGACGCCATTTGTTTTGGCACATACTTCATTTTCCTCACATTGGTAAGGCCGACAAGAGAACACTCCTGCATTGCAGCTGCATTGTTCTTCACAGTCTTCTAGAACCACTTCCTCACCAGTCTATAAATCATGTTAGAAATTTAATTTAAACTAGTGGCAAATGCACTCTGTCATTTTGGGGCTGATGTAATATTTGATCAGTGCAAGAAAATTATAAAAACTGTACGTGTTTTCACCTTGTAATACTTTCCATCTGCATAACAACCACAATCCTTTAAAGCTTTACATTCACCTCCATCAAACACCAAGCCATCATCACACTGACATCCTTCATGACATGGTGGGCATTTCTTTGATTCAGTAAGGCTAGCACAGGTGGAGGAGCAGGTGTCAGCACACAGCTCATAGTGACTTTTCTCAAAGCACTTGAAAGCTGTGAAAGTGCAAGACCATTTTTAGAGACTGGTTCATGTATCAGTTTTAGATGCTTGAACTTCAGGTGTTTTGACAATATTTTTTGTACACTCTATCTTTAGCACATGAAAGCATAAAAAAGAGCAAGAACAAGGTTATTTAATTGTACAAGCCACTCACGACAGAATGTGTTATTCCTCCAGCTCTTCATTGATGTTCCAGTCTCCTGACAGCTGGCCACATATCGTTGTATGTGACGACAGATAACTGTCTTGTCCTTTGGCTGTGCTGCAACATCTTTGACACATTCATCAAAGAATGTCTGGGGTGGAACTTTGTCGTAACAGTTAGAAAATGGACCCTTCTCTAATATTAGAATAGTGCAAGCATTCTCTGCCTGTGTCTGTTTGTCTTTGTCAGGATTTACACACTTGGACCCACACCCTGTTTGGCACATCCCTCTGTCTGATGGTAAAACCCAACCATCTGCAAAATCTTCTACGGAAGATGTCTGAATACCATTTGGCAGGAGAAAATCGTCTGCTTTGTTTCCATTGTAGTTTCCGCAGAGACCAGTCACTGCGCTTTTAAAAGTGGATGGGATCTCAATTGTGGCTGTGGAAACTGTGTCATATGTCAGTTTCAATCCAAAGTCTGTTTCCACAACAATGAGAAGACCGCTCTGATAAACTTGAATCAGTCCTTCATCCACAGTTACAGGAAGGTTTGTTTTAGCATTATCCACCTGGAAAGAAAAAAAAACATTATACACTTTTGAGTTCTTGACTTCTTACAATTATGATCATTGTATGGCCACGTCCTACAAAGTTTGGCTCCCAAGCATATAAGACATTTTTAGAATATATTTAGAATTACTTTAAAAAATAAGGTATAAAAGATGAGTTGGTTCCAAACTCTTTAGGATAGTCTCTTTTTAAGAACACAATTAAATATTCCAATCCTACCTGTATTTCCCAGATGCGGCCTGGCATTAAAGTAACTGTGTATTCGTCCACTTGTATTTTAACCCTCCAAGTGATGATTCCATCAGCAGACAGCTGTTTCACTAACACACTGAACAAGCTTATTTTATCCTTTGTCTGAATCGTCTCTACCAATCTGTACTCACAGTCACCTTCAACACTAAAGGATTTTCCATCAAATGACTGGAAGAGTCCAAAGCCTGCCACTGAGCACACAGCTTTGCTCTCAGGAAAACAGCCTTGAACTCCATTCTGGACTTGGCACTTCTCACCTGGTCTGCAGGTAAACCCGTCCTCACACTGAACTTTTCCGTTTTCTTTGCAGTCGCACCTCTGATTACATTTGCCTTCGGTAAAGAACTCTTGGCCCAGCTGATAGTACAGACCCATGTGAGTACAGCCGCACTGTGCCATGGGCACACACTCACCATTGCTCAAAACAAAGCCATTGTCACATGCACAGCCTTCTACACAAAGAGTATCCATACAGCCCTTAGGTTCAGTGAGACCAAGGCAGGTCTGGGGACATCCTGCTCCACACACCTCATAGTGGCTATTTGCCTTGCAGGATGCAGCTGTGGATAGATCATGTTACTAAATGTTGTTTCAATCAGGAATTTTGAGTTAAATTTTTCGAAGAAAAATAACAAGAATGAACACTAACGGCATAAAGTGTCGGTTCTCCAAGATTCCACTTTTGCAAGAGCATTTTGACAAGAAGCTGTGTATGCAGTGAGCACACTACAGAGTGCTGATGGATGTCCACCATACATGCACATATCATACAAACAATCCTCATAAAACTGAGTGGGATTCACTTTGTCATGGCAGCCTTTAAATGGACCTGTTTTGTCTGTGATGATGCTACAGGGCTTGGTAAAAGTCACTTTGTTTTTCTCAATGTTGTCACATTTGGGACAGATTTTAGCTTTACATTCATCTGAGCATCCAGGGTCATCTTTGACTTTCCAGCTGGTTCCAAAGAGTGTTGGGGTAGCTGCAGGGGTGTTGTCAGGAGTACGGAATTCATCGTTAAGGTTTCCATTCCAGTTGCCACAAAGTCCTCCCACTTCATTGGAATAAGTGCTGGGTAGAGTGAGTGATACATGGCTTTCCCAGTTATATTTTAAATTCAGACCAAAGTTGGTGGTTACCACGCCGAAATATCCAGCAGTGAATATGTTGATCTGACCATTTTTTTCAAATGGCAAATTCACATATAGATCATTGACCTTCAAGACACAAATGTATTTTAGTTAAAAACATTGGCCATTTTGCCTCCGTGTATATGCAGTTATTCACTGTAATATGTTTAAAAGTATTAAACTGGACTGACCTTCACTTTTCTAGGACTTTCCTTACTTAAGACAATCGTATATCCATAGACACTTATTGTTACAGCCTTGGTAAATGCAACTGCCTTGTTACTTCCTCTGTTCTCATTCTTGACAAGTACCTCAAAGGGTATCAATGAGGGGTCAGCTGTATTGAGTAGCTTGGAGAAATAATAAGTACAGGTACCTTGGAAGTCAAAGGTTTTTCCATCAAATGTGCGGTAGTGTGGATCACCTGCACCCTGGCAGTAACCATACGACATTGGATAACAATCTCTCACTCCATATCTTGTGTCACACATTTCTGACTTCTTACAGCTTGTCACTTTGCACTCAACTTTTCCAGTTGCAGGATTGCAGACACATTTCTCTGTGCATTTTGTGTTCCCCCAAAACATTTGGTCGGCTGGATAATATCGGTCTTTGTAGCTACAGCCACACTTTTTTACAGGAATGCATTCATCTCCACTGTGTATGTAACCTGTGTTGCACTGGCAGCCCTCCACACATGGTAACGTGCACTTTTCTGGGGCATCACGATCTGCACAAGAGGCAGCACAGGCTGTGCCACAGGGCTCATAATGACTGTTGGCTGGACAGTTTATTGCTTTGAGGAAATAAAGAAGATAATTAAATATATATACAGAAAACACAATGTAACTAAATAAATCTTTACTTTTGTATGCAATAAATATACTTACGGCAATTGGAGAGCGTCCTCCAGTTTCCAGTGATCTTGATTCCAGCTGACATGCAAGCACCAACATAGCTCTGAATGTCATTACAGAGGAATAGTCTTGCGCCGTTGTTAATACACACATCGTATACACAATTATTCACATATATGTTGGGCTCTATGGTTGCGTGACAGCTAGCAAATGGACCATCACTTTTAGCCATAATACCACAGTTTGACTCTTCCTTGTACTGATCTTGAAGGGTTAAAGGGCAACTTGGGCACTGCCCATTACAGTCATCATTGCAAAACAGATCTTTATCTGGAACTTTCCAGCTCTTGGCAAACTCAATGACGCTGGAGAGCACAGTGCCTTTGGGATCACTGTATTCATCTCTGCGGTCACCGTTATAATTCCCGCATAGTCCACCTATAGTCTGGTAATAGCTGCTGGGAACTGTGATATACAGCATCATATTCCAGTCATATTTCACTTGTAAGCCAAAATCTGTTGATATAATGACATCGCAGCCTCTTTGCTCAACTTTGATTTTTCCACCCTCGATAGTCAATGGCAAGTAGGTGTTTTCACCATTGAACTTGTGAGAAACGGAAACAAAGAATAAAGAGAGTTAGTTGTTATTATTATACAAAGTGGTTGTAAATATAAATGTTCAAAGTGTAACTATATTTGATGTCAATATTGACATTCATATATTAAAGTTGACAGGCACTTTTACCTCTACTACTCCCTTCTGGCTGCTTGCCACGACTGTGTGACCATACACAAGGACGGAAACCACCCTCACGTAAGCCACCCTATTGTTTCCCCTGTGGTTGTTTTTTATCAATACGTTGAAGGGTGTGAGGCCTTTTTGAGGTTTTGTATTGTTCACCATTACATAAGAACAAGTTCCCTGAAAGTCAAATAGCTTCCCATCAAAAGTTTTGAAATGCGGATCGCCAACCGCATGGCATGTGGCAGAGGAAACGGGAACACAGACACCCTTTCTACACTCCTCCCGTTCACGGCACTTGACAGTATCACAGGGGTCTATTGGAGGAACTGGAATTGACGTGGAACCTTAGGAAACACCAAAAGGAAGTCTTTGATCAGTTTTACAGCTGAGACAATAACTGAATATGTGATTTTGCAACATGGCCACTTACCGGTGTTACACACTCCTGTTGTGCCATATCCCCACCTTACTTTTCCACCATGAACATACACTGCCATCAGTGAATTTCCAGATATGGTTATGGGACCTTTCTGTGAGCCTATCGGCATGATAGTCCATACATATTTGTTGTCCCCGGGGAATTGTTTCCATTTCAGTGACTTGCTAAAAGTGCGTTGTGCTGCTGCTTCAGCAACAATTACAACATTGTTATCATAACCAAGTTGGGGATAAATGGTCCATGATGTTGACATCTCAGAATTGGGAATAACATTGGTTAAATATTCATCGTAGGGAAAATTGCTACTAAAATACATAACCATTATATTGTTGTTACTTTGAATGATTGTACCCTCTCTTTTCAAATTTACTTCATAAACATCTCCAGAATTCATTTTTATTATTTTGGGTTTTTTGTGCTTAAAGATGGTCACAACTGTGTTGTCCTCTGGAGCAACCACATGGGCGGTGTCCTTGCTGCGACTATAATGCATCGGGGGAACCAGGTAAGTGTTGGAGAGAGCCTCAATCGGGATCAGCTGCTCGTAGACATGCTCGCAGGTGCCCACGATCGCAGTACACTCATGTCCGGCCAGGACAGCCACCGGAAGTGTGGATGTGATTTTTGTTCCAGACAAAGTTTTCTGACTCTGAAACTCATAGACCTCATATGCATTCAAATTAATGGTTTTTGGCTTAATTCCCGGAGAATTGTAAACGATGGTGACTGTGTTCATCTCCTTGCCATTGATGATGGCAGCTTCCTTTTTTAATGGACCCGTGTTTGGCGTGAAAACTATGTAGCTTCTGCCAAGTTGGTTTATGGGGAAAATTACACTGCTGTCTCCGGTGTATTCTTTTATGTGAGAGGACACCACGGAGATATCGGCATCAGAGGAGATCGAAACAGCTTTTCGAAAGACTCCTTCACCTTCAAGCTCGGTGTTAGCGGGAAGTGTTATCCATTTGGTGTCTCCTTGTGCTATTTTCACCGTTTCACTATGACCTAGACCCTTCACTTCCACTTTTACAGTTGCAGGGGAATTTTGTGCTGTAATGGAGAGGGTTGGACTGCCTTTTTGGGTATACTCGTAATTTGTCATAAAAGCAGTGATGAATTCACGCCCTGTTGAGCATGCTTTGACTGCTGTAGTAAAACAAAAGCACAGTATTGGTAGTTAACCTGCATATGTTGACAATCAAAATACCCTACAGACCTAAACATTTCAAGGTCTTTCAAATTAACACAGCGATCAAGTACTTTCTTTATATGTGAGGTGACTTTTTGCGCAATGTAATCTTTCTTTACAAAAACGTTATACCACACTGACTTTGATCCGGTGGATCAAATAATAATATTATATTATAATAATATTTTCATTTAATTGTCATTTTAATATAAACGTTTTACTATACATAGTTTTTATATTTGCATATTTTTATTAGGATGTTTACATTTTTTTTTTCTCTGGACAGTTACAAAATTAGATAATAGTGACTTTACGACAGACATTTGTGTATTACATTTTGCAATGTACTTAAAATCCTCCAACAATACTAGGCCTGCATGTAATGTAGGTAACCTCCTATTTCCACATTTTGTGATTAAAATGTTTTGCCATAAATAATAATTATTTAGTCAACCTTTGTATTTGTCACTGGGTTTTGCAAATATCTTACCAATAAAAAGTATTAAAAAGTGCTTATCAACACAGTATTTAATCCTTTAAAAAGTACAGTTTATTTCCATATTCTGAAATAAAATTTGACATTCAAGGTTTAAAATAATATATATATATAATTGTATTTACAAAATAAATATCAATATGTACATGCACATTACATCAAAACTCTTCTTACCGGTTACTGTTACCACTATGCAGAGAAGAAATGACCGCATCTCCATGGCTGTAAGAGAGAAACTATCATGTTTTTCTTTCTGGTGAATTTAATTCAAGTTTTAGAGTTTAACTTTAATAAACAAAAGTCATTATAATGTAATGATGCGTACATACCTGGAGTTATGGTCTCTTTGAACTGAACCTTTCCAAAACAGGTGAAGGCTTATATAGTATTGCTAGGAATGAAAAAAAAATGTAATGTATTCTGGAAACAGGATCTTAATTATTTAAGTACACAAAAATTGTGTAAGTTTGGGTTAACTCACATGACAATATTGATAGATATTACGGTAAATACTGTTCCACATCACACCTAAAGCAAACAGAAAGCTGTAGGTAGAAAAACAGAAATAATAATGTTCAACACATCTGTGAATTTTGAGAACAAATATACTTAGAGGAGAGAAGTTTTCTGCTGGCTTTACACTGTGTCATGTGTGTAATCAACAATGTTAACGCACTACTGTGTACGTTTACTCCCTTTACAAGCATCACACCAAACTTTATGTGTATGTGTTTACTGAATACACTTGAACATTTATTATCTTTGATGGACAAATGCATAAAATACTGGTGGCATCTTTGTGGTGTTTACAGTTAATAAATCAACCAAGGCTGATTTATAGGACAGTATAATGTTACTGAAGTGTTGTAAAAGCTTTGTTTGTCACTGTGTACACGCATTTACCATACAGTAGGCAAATTACTTCATGTACTGTTTACCCAACTTGTTCAAATAGATGACAGGATCAACATGACTGTTTATTCAGATATTTATGTTTTAATCAGCTGTTTGCACAACATGTTTGCCTAGATAGTATCACTTAACTTTGACATCACAAGTGTTTGGACCTAGCTAAATCACCACTTAAAGACATCAAACTTTTAACAGCTGCTGTAATTCCCTTAAGCTAAGGCAAAACAAGCCCTCCATAAAAGGTAATGCGTTCATTGTCTCTTGAACATCTGTTCTGTGTTGGAAGTTAACAGGGGGTTAGGCGCGTGCTTGTCCAATGAATAGGTCTGTATATTTTCCACTTGACACACTGTTTGACTCTTTGAAGGTGATAAAAGGCGGGAATAATGTCAATTTGGAGAACAAAGGAGGATACTGCAACCATAAATAGTCAAACTAGTTATCTTATTTCGAAAGACCTCAGTACAGAACCTATATTTTAATTATGATAATATGATAATTATGAAAATGTGTGGCTGCAAAAAATTGTTGGTTCAGCTTAAAGAATAAAACGTTACCTGGTTGCTTTAAAAATATTAGTCAACTTAACACGTTTTTTGCTATTCCAATTCAGTGACTGTTAAATTACAACAAAATCAAGCCTCAAGAGTGACAAAGTCACCCAACAGCAATGAGAAACACTTTAAAAGTATATGTTTACAGGGCTCTGAAATGTTTAAAAGTATTGAAACATTTTATAACTTAAAACTTATTATAACAAATATTAAATTATTGTAAAACAAGATGTGCCATATCTTTCTCAAATAGCATCTCTAATTTGACGCACATTGGCAGTCTGTGCTGATAGTTATATCTATATTTACATGTAGTCTTTTTTTTCAAAATGACTCACAAACTGTTATCACAGTCATTCTCTCAAGGAGGCAACACTACTGCCCTCTGGAGCCCAGGAAACGTTGTAAAAAACAGACTTAAAACACTTCTAGGGAAATGTACAATCTAATGTTTAGAGATCTACACTCTTCTAGAACATGTATCTCACAAGATTGAAGGTGAATGCAACATTGCACTTTTGTAAATGGATCTTTTAAGATATGGTGTTGCTTGAAGAGCACCCAACCACTTCTAATTCTAGTTCTATATTCACACAGAGCGATGACGTTCTTCCGCTAAAATCTCGGCCAGCTCTGTTACATCCTGTGCAAGGGTCCATAGGGAACAATGCCATTCTTTACTCGGTCGCTTCAGGATGCACAAAGGATTATGGTCAACATTTTGAGTCAAATTATTCAAACATTACGTCATGCATCGACAACCAAAAAGGAGAAGCACTTCAGACAATCAAGCTACATTCACAAATGTGAAAAAAGTTAACTTTTTTACTTACTCGTGGCATTAGAGAGACGAATTAGAATACAAACGAATGAAATGCATACTTAAGCCACAATGGTCATTTGGACAAGAACAAACTAATTAAAAGCGTTGTTAATCAGAGTCACATTGGTGACAAATGAAATTGGTCAGGCCTGGAGTGCATGCCTGGTGGGCCGAAAAGCTACATAAAACACACTTGACCCACACTTCTTTGGATTTTGAATTTTGACTGGTTCCATGCAGACGACACAGAAATCTTCCTCTTCTGAAGAGGAGTAGTCAGCCTCACCCTTTTCGCGGCAGGTTTTTTTACCTTATTGTTTTTTCTTTTCTCACTCCCCAAGATTTTTTTTCTGATGTTTTTCCCTTTTCGACGCTCCTCCTCTTCCAATGCCAGCTTCACTGGTGTGTCAGTGAGGATTTCCGAGCGCCTCTTCTTCCTACCCCTACCAGTCACTTTCCTTGGGCCTGCTTTTGGAAATGGCCTAATGAGTGATGGACTGGTGCTCGGCATCTCATCAGAGTGCAGGTGGACAGCAGGGATTTTTCCACTGCCCTAACAGACTCCTGTCCTACTCCTAACCTCCTCTGCTGCTCTTTTTAAAAGACTGGCATCGACTCCACGATCTGTTTTTCTCACCCAAGTTCTAGGCATTCTGTACAATTATTAAAATCTCCAAAAAAAATCTTAGTTGTATGTAAGGGGATGGTTGTAACACTTTCAAAACACGTGTTACCACCTACCCTGCCACTGTCACCCATTGTTTAGCTAGCTGTATTAGCATGGTGCTTTGAAATTGGCAGGAGGTTGATACACCATTCTTTACTAGAGAAACTACAGTTTGACCTGATATAACTCATACAACATTATCTACAACTGTCAGGGCCCTGTCTCGAACTCGGGTCTCCGGCGTGAGAAGTAGTCAATATGCAGACTGAGCCACAAGGAGTTGTTTGAACCCAAAACGGTGAGGCAGACGCAACAGTGCTTGAAATAAAGTTTTAATTGGAAAAGAACAAAAAGATAATCCTCCACGCAAAAATATAAATCCACAGTTGGGTAATGGCACAAAATATATTACAAAAACAAAATCAATCTATGACCTCACAGAAACATGTGAAGGGCTACAACATACAAACTTAGAGCAAGGGACTACGGAAAAACTAGGGGTATAAATACTCAAATTAAACAAGGCACAGGTGCAAACAATGATCAAAATCAAACGTGAAGAACTCTCTGGGGACCTCTGGTGGCCAAGAACCGGCCAAATGGTGACAGAATCCTCCCCCTAGGAACGGCTCCTGACGTTCCTGCCAGCTTTATTTGGATGGCGGGCCCTGAAATGTCGGATGAGGTCAGGATCCAGTATGTCCTTGGCAGGAACCCAGGAGCGTTCCTCGGGACCGTAGCCTTCCCAATCCACCAGATACTGCCAAGACCGCTGTACTCTGCGGGAGTTCAGTATCCGGCGGACGGTATATGCAGGCTGGCCCCCGATGACACGAGGCGGAGGGGGAGGTCTGCCTGCGGGAACAAGGGGAGAAAAGACAACAGGTTTTAACAATGAGACGTGGAATGTGGGATTAATTTTGAGTGACCTGGGTAACTGCAGACGGTAGGTAACTGGGTTAATTTTCCTGACAATCTTGAATGGACCGATGAATCTTTGGGACAGCTTACGGGACTCCACTCTAAGAGGTAGGTTTTTAGTGGAAAGCCACACCCTCTGGCCTGGGCGCAAGGTGGGACCCTGACGGCGACGTCTATTGGCCTGCTGCTGGTACTGTTGCGAGGAGCGTAGGAGGTTGATCCGGGCTCTCTTCCACGTGAGACGGCAGCGTCTAATGAACCTCCGTGCTGAAGGTACACCGACCTCCGCTTCCTGATCCGGGAACAATGGGGGAGCATAACCAAGCTGACACTCATGCGGAGACATACCAGTTGCAGAGGAGCGTAGTGTATTGTGCGCATATTCAGCCCAGACAATGAATGAAGACCAGGTGGATGGGTTATTGGAGACCATACACCTGAGGGCAGTTTCCAGCTCCTGATTCATCCTCTCGGTTTGGCCATTGGACTCTAGATGATACCCCGAAGACAGGCTGGTAGAGGCGCCTATGAGCTGGCCGAAGGCCTTCCAGAATTTAGAGGAAAACTGGGGACCTCGGTCGGACACCATATCCTGGGGGATACCGAAGACTCGAAAGACGTGGTCGATTATCAATTCAGCAGTCTCTTTGGCAGAGGGGAGCTTGGGCAGGGGTATGAATCTGGCTGCTTTGGAGAACCTATCGATGATGACTAGGATGACTGTGTTACCAAGTGAAGGGGGAAGACCAGAAATGAAGTCGAGTGAGATGTGTGACCAGGGTCGGCGGGGAATAGGTAATGGATGGAGGAGTCCTTGGGGGCGGAGGTGGGATGACTTGCCCTGACTGCACACGGAGCAGGCCTTGACGAAGGTGTTAACATCGTTCTCGATATTGGGCCACCAGAACCTCCGGCGGATGAACTCCAGCGTGCGGCCAGCGCCGGGATGGCACGTGAGGCGAGAGGAGTGCCCCCACAGAAGGACCTGAGACCGCACTGCCTTGGGGACAAAAAGCCGATTGGTAGGTCCTCCGTTCGGGCCCGGCTCGGTGGCTTGAGCTCGTCTCACGGTATCCTCCACTTGCCATGAAACTGGGGCCACGATCCTAGGACTGGGAAGAATGGGCATGTCGGCATCCTCTCGAACTGTAGGAGCGTATACTCGAGACAAGGCGTCCGGTTTCAGATTCTTAGACCCAGGTCGATAAGTAAGGATGAACTGGAAACGATTAAAGAATAATGACCATCTAGCTTGTCTGGTATTCAACCGCTTAGCCTGCTTCATGTATTCCAGGTTTTTGTGGTCCGTGAGCACCTGAAATGGTTGAGAAGCCCCCTCGAGCCAATGTCTCCACTCTTGCAGCGCCAGCTTGACTGCCAGAAGTTCCCGATCCCCCACATCGTAGTTCCTCTCAGCTTGTGTGAGTCGGTGTGAAAAGAAAGCACACGGGTGAAGCCTCTTGTCCTCTCCTCTCTGGGACAGGATAGCCCCAACCCCGACTTCGGAGGCATCGACCTCCACCACGAATGGCTTGTCCGTTGTGGGAAGTGTCAGGATGGGGGCGGAGAGGATGCACTGTTTGAGCTTCTGGAAAGCAGTCTGCGCAGATGTGTTCCACTGAAATCTTGTGCTGTTGCCTTTGGTCACCGCTGAGAGAGGTGCTGCCACTGAGCTGAAGTTCTTAATGAACTTACGGTAGAAGTTAGTGAACTCGAGAAAGCGTTGAACCTCTTTAACACTCTTAGGGGTAGGCCAGTTTGCTACCGCTTCAACTTTCTTGGGGTCCATTTGGATGCGACCAGGTTCCACTATGAATCCCAGAAATTGCACTTGGTTGGAATGGAACTCACATTTCTCTGGTTTCACATATAGGTGGCTATCCAGAAGCCTTTTAAGCACCTTTCTGACATGCTCCGTGTGTTCCTGGGGGCAGCTCGAGAAGATGAAGATATCGTCCAAGTAGACGAATACAAAAAGGTTTAGCATGTCTCGGAGCACATCGTTGATGAGCGCTTGAAAAACAGCCGGGGTGTTGGTCAGGCCGAAGGGCATCACTAGATATTCGTAGTGGCCAGTAGGTGTATTGAAGGCTGTCTTCCATTCGTCGCCGTGTCTGATCCGCACAAGGTGGTAAGCGATCCGTAGATCAAGCTTAGTAAAAATGGTTGCTCGCTGTAACAGCTCAAATGCCGTGGCCATAAGGGGTAGAGGGTAGCGGTTCCGGACAGTGATTGCATTGAGCCCCCGGTAGTCTATGCACGGACGTAGGCCCCCATCTTTCTTGGCCACAAAGAAAAAACCTGCTCCTGCAGGTGAAGTAGAGGGTCGGATGATGCCTGCTGCCAGTGCGTCCTTGATGTAAGTGTCCATGACCATACGTTCAGGGGAGGACAGGGAGAATATCCGGCCCCTGGGGGGACAGGTGCCCGGAAGCAGATCAATGGAGCAGTCGTACGGCCTATGGGGTGGTAGCATGGCAGCCCTCTGTTTACTAAACACCTGCTTGAGATCATGGTAGCAATCGGGAACGCGGGACAGATCAATGGGCTCTGAAGGCTCGGAAGGGGAACTAGGGGAACTCGGGAAAACACAGGTGGCCTGACATGTAGGGCCCCACTGCCTGATTGACCCCACGGACCAGTCAATGTGAGGGTTGTGATCCCGTAGCCAGGGGTAGCCTAGTACAAGGGGAAACTCTGAACACGGAATAAGGTGGAAGGTTGTTGTTTCCTGGTGTTGTGCAACTGAAAGTCGCAAAGGGGCAGTAGCACGAGTAACTAGTCCAGAACCCAGGGGTCTCCCATCCAACGTGTTAACTCTGACGGGATCTGTGAGAAGACCCGAGGGAACGCCATTTTCCTTCGCCCAGTTGCCGTCCATGAAACTCCCTGCGGCTCCAGAATCTACCAAAGCTCGAAGCGAGAGTTCCCGGTTGTCCCAGGAAAGGGTGACTGGGAGGAGCATACGGGTGTTGGATGGATGGGAGGAAGTTGAGTCTCTCGTTACAGGCCCTCCCGGCCTGTACGAGACCGTGCGTTTCCCTGGATCTCAGGGCATGTAGTGCGGAAATGGCCTGGTTTGCCGCAGTACAGACAACATCGTTCTCTCATCCGGCGGTCTCTCTCGGCCTGGGAAATGCGCCCGATCTGCATAGGCTCCGTAGGACTCGGCACAGGTAGTAGTAGAGGCTCGGAACTGTGATGGGCGGGTGCTGGTATGACGAATCTCCGGCCTTGCTCTCTCTCTCTTAGACGGTGGTCTATGCGGGAGGCCAGTTTGATGAGAGTCTCGAGATTATCCGGTGGTTCCCGAGTAGCCAATTCATCCTGGACTGTGTCTGAAAGACCCTTCAGGAAGCACACCGTAAGTGCCTCGTCATTCCAGCCACTTGCTGCTGCTACCGTGCGAAACTGTATGGCATAGTCCGTTACGCTGCGCCGACCTTGCCGGAGAGTGAGAAGCTGCTTTGTCGTCTCAGGACCACTGACAGCATCCTGAAACACTCGCTTGAACTCTTCGGAGAATGCTTCATAAGAGGCACAACAAGGACCTTGGGCTTCCCAAACAGCAGTAGCCCAGGCCAGGGCTTTATCTGACAGCAGGGTGATGATGTAAGCAACCTTGGAACGGTCGGTGGGAAATGAGGAAGGTTGTAGCTCGAAAGAGAGAGAGCATTGGGTAAGGAAGCCTTTGCAGGCACTTGGATCACCTGAGAACCGCTGCGGGGATGGTAGACGAGGTTCAGCCATGGGATTAATCACCACAGGTACTTGGATTGATGAATTTCAGCCATGGAGTGATATGTTTCTGCTGTTTCAGAAACACTGCTGATTGCGTTAATGCGCAAGTTAAAAGACTATATAGTACACACATTTACTGTAGTGCTGTAGGGCAAACAGGATCCGCGGGGTCCTCGGTGGAACTACAAGGGGTCCATGTCCTTGCGGGCAACTTTTTTTATGTAAGGCACGGGTACAGAAATATTACAACAATGTTCATTGAAGCTCCCGCATATTGCAATTTTAACCTGCGTGCGGACAAAAAAAATCCATTCAGGCAGCAGAAGCAAGAAAGTTAACCTTACATCTGCTTAATCATTTCCCTTCCGAGTACACATGAGAGGAGTTGCGTGCAAATAAAGTTCATTCACATATATTTCTGAACTTCTGTACAAATGTGTTAAAGCTGTAAACGGCTAATTTGACAGGCAAATGACACGCACCGCTTCTGCATTGTAAACTCTGACATCTTACGTGTTTAAAATCAATGAATGCACCGTGTACTGATGGTTCATGTCGAACAAGTTGCCCCCAAAATAATGCGGACTGGTTGCATGTTGGTCTCCTTTTAGTTCAATTCAATTCAATTTTATTTATATAGCGCCTTTCACAATTTGCATTGTTCCAAAGCAGCTTTACAGGGGAAAAACGAAGAACCCAAGAAAGGGTAAAACACACTACATGGTGTGTTATATAATAAATCCAATTATTCTAGTAAATAATATCTAATGTCAGCATCTCCTGGTGGTTTATTTAGCATATTTGCTTTAAGTGAATGCTTGGCTGAAAAGATGCGTCTTTAATCTAGATTTAAATTGGGCGAGTGTGTCTGATCCTCGAATAATATCAGGAAGGCTATTCCAGAGTTTATGTGCTACGTATGAGAAAGCTCGACCCCCTCTGGTGGATTTAGATATTCTAGGTATTATCAAAAGTCCTGCATTTTGAGATCTTAGAGAGCGTGATGGGTTGTAGTGTGATAGAAGCTCTGTTAGGTAGGTAGGGGCTAAACCCTTTAAGGCTTTATAAGTGATTAAAAGAACTTTAAAGTCAATGCGATACTTAATGGGTAGCCAGTGAAGGGTTGATAAAATTGGGGTTATGTGATCGTATTTTCTGGACCTGGTTAGAAGTCTGGTAGCTGCATTCTGAACTAACTGTAGTTTGCTTATTGATGATGCAGGACAACCACTAAGTAGCGGATTACAGTAGTCAAGTCTTGAGGTCACAAATGCATGAATAAGCTTCTCTGCGTCAGCAACACATAGAATATTTCGTAACTTGGCAACATTTCTTAGGTGGAAAAAGGCTGTTTTTGTGACATTTGAGATGTGATTTCGAAAAGACCGGTTGCTGTCTAATATAACACCTAGATCTTTTACAGTATTTGTTGGAGTAACAGTACATCCTTCAACTTGCAGTTTATAATCAGAAATATTTGTTTTGCGTGTCTATGGTCCGATAAGTAATATTTCTGTTTTATTAGAATTTAAAAGAAGGAAATTACAGGTCATCCAATGTTGTATATCTTTAATGCACTCTGCCAATTTGGATAGCTGGGAGGAATCATCTGGTCTTGATGAGATATATAGCTGAGTATCATCTGCATAGCAATGGAAGCTAATTCCATGTTTTTTAATAATGTTTCCGAGGGGAAGCATGTATATGGAGAACAGCACGGGTCCCAGAACCGATCCCTGAGGTAATCCATAATTTACTTGCGTTAGATTTGATGATTCCCCATTTAAATGGACAAATTGATGTCTGTCTGACCAGTAAGATCTAAACCACTGTAGTGCCTGTCCCTCAATACAGGTATAATTGAACAAGTGTTCTAGAAGTATGTTATGGTCTACGGTATCGAACGCAGCACTAAGGTCAAGCAGGACCAGGAGTGAGATGTTACCTTTATCTGATGCTAGTCTGATATGATGCTCTGCAGAAAACAAACTATTAAATTTTTTTGCAGAAAGACAACGGAGCTCAGAATTATAAAATAGCGGTGTGTTCTGCAACACAGAGAAGCGGAAGAAAATATAAGAATTACACTTAATAAAACGGCCTGCTTTTACAACAGAATGCATAAGCCTCTACCTTTAATAGACTAGTCTTTGCGCCATTAACCAGGGTCAGTCATTTCATTGAAGCCTTAATAAAAACTACGGTTCAGGACAAGGAAAAATGTCCTAATACAGTGAAACTGAAAGTGTTCCTAGATGTTCAGCACCACAGACAAGAATGTAAAAAATGCAATGCAAATACACGTGATACAATAAAAGTGGAATATAAGTAAGTAAATTGAATTTCATGTGAGTGTAAGGGAAAGCCAGCAAATCTGTAAAATCAGATTTTACCTCTATAGTAAACAATATTTAATTTTATATTTATAATATATATTTATATATTTTTATATTAGTATTTTTATTTTATTAAACAGTATAAAAAATAACTAGCCGTTCTAACACGCACTGTGAGTCAGTTACGTCACCTATATGTTTCTTTGCTCACAGCTGATTGGTCAAACTTCAGTCTGAGATCTCGCATCCAGAACATAGCCTGCCCCGGAGCAGGTTAGCCGTGCAGCGTAAGATACCATGGCAACGAACACTGAATAAAGCCGAGCTACTTTCATGGTACCTTAAACCCAGGGTCGGCACAAACTAAACTGAAACATAGCTGGCTAGCCACCTAAACCAGCTTTATGGTACAGCCCCCCGGTCTCCCCTATTTAATAAAAATACAACAATAAAATAGTAGCCTATGCTAAATCTACTTTAACTGAAACTTTATAATAAAACCTTTTTTGGATAACATACACGTATAAAAGATCTTTGGAATTTGCGCTTTACATTTGTTTTTATTAACAAACATTCTTTTACCCTCTTGTCTCTGTCATCCTGCTTTGATTCATCGCACTTTTTTCACAAATCTCACGGTGAAGACGCATCTGCTCATGTTGTATGAAGAACACAGGCCTGACATTCAAACTGCACACCTCGCATTCTGACGTTTAATGAAGAGCCCGACAAAGCTTATATGCGTGATAGTGGAGCTTAAACAACCTTCAGCGCCTCAGGATGTTTCCTTGCTTGATCCGTTTGGTGATGTGACTGTCACAGAGCGAGTGGTTGACAAAATCAAATGTTTGATTAAATAAAAAATACTTGTTGAACTTTTTAAAGTGCTAGACAAAGGTAAAACTGAAACGTTTAAAATAATTTTCGTTCTATTTTTGCGCCACTGAAACTTGCTCACAAACATTTTACGCACGCCACCAGCCACAGTCCCACCCCCCCCATCACTAGGCTCATCAAGACAAGACAGAACTAAACCCACCAAAACACCTAAACTGGGGGCGTGAAATACAAGCAGTGTTTTTCCACATTTTGTCAGGTAGCCTACTCCCATTTAGTTTGTTGGTACTGTACAGATTTGACCTAAAACGAGTAGAAAGTCTAAAATGTTATAAACTCTTATACACTTTTACATCAGTCTCTTGGACAAGCATGTGAGAAGTGTCAGGCCATCTTGGAGTGACTATTACAAATGTAAACCACAGCAGCTCTTCTTCACCACAACGCACCTGCATAGCCACAGCTCTATTTCAGATGATACAAGACGCCTGTTTACACCATTGCCATCATTGTTTAACAACCTAAAGCCTAGTTCACAGATCACAGGTTGAACTTCACATCTTTTTCAAAGGGTGTTATATTACATTTCAGAGTATATATATATAAACAAGGCCGTTGATTTGGGTAGAGACGTGTACCAATATCCAGGGAACCTGAATTTGTCTTTACCAATCATTTCGACCAAACAATTAATCTACGTTTATATATAACCACTGAAGTGCATCTGTGTCTTGAATCTTATTCAACATTTATTTTTTTTCAAAAATCATTTCATAAAAAAAGTGAAACATATTTTACAACCGCTGTGTGTGTGCGTGCGATAATTTAATTTATTGAAGTGAGGCTGAGGACGGAAGCAAGGAAAAAGAAAAGTAAACATTCAGAGCTGTTTAAAAACAACCAAAGCCAAGCCCAGAACATTTTCTCAATTGCCAATGTTAATTGATGGGATTTAAAATAATGTAATAATTTAAGTAGCCTAATCTATACATCTAATCTAAGACATGTTCTCCTCCGTGTTCATTAAAATAAGTCAAGTAAACTGCACTAAACTTTTGTGATAATGCGGCTCTGCAGACCAATTTTATTTATGTCTCCACCAATGTCAAAATCAAATTTTGCCCTTGTTTCTAAAAAATATTAAATTATGGATTTTTTAATCAAAGTTACAAAAGGTAGCAATGTTAAAGGCACAATATATATTTTCCCCCACCAGAGATCGCAAAAAATATGCAGTACAGCACAGATCAATCAAAAACCCAAAACTGATGACAACGCAGACATCTTTGTCATGTGTTCTCCTTTTTGCAGCATTAATTGATGTTGCCTAGGTTAGAACTGCAGATTTCTCTTGATATTAAATATTGTTGAAAACAATTGACAAATACAAATTGGCAAAAAATATTTGATCTAATCCTTTAAGTGAACATTCAGAACTGCCCTCTACATCAATATTGATGTTTAACAGACTCTAAAATGAAATTGTTGATGCAATATTTATACATGCTGTATCTAAAAATATGTATTTTCACATGTGAACATGCTGATCTTCTTATACAGACTCCTCTTTTCTCTCTTGATGTTGTAGCTGTGATATTGACATTGAGTCCATTCTTAATCTCTTGACTCCTCTTTCATTCACTGCAGCATATAAAACCGTTTCTGAGTTCAGATTCTCAGATGAAGATGTGGTGGAGCTATTCTTATCAACCACAAGAGCTGACGGGAAAAAGGAAGACAGATCATGAGATACATTTCTCATAAAACACACATGGGCTCCTTATGTTCATAAAAAAACATATTTGGAAGTATGGAAGAATTTATTGTGCAATTACCATTTCTGTCATTGTGTGGCTTATAAACAACTGATGCATAGGTTATGTCATCTTTTTTCCCGACTGTTTGTCCTGAAAGCACAGACAAATATTGGTAATAAATATGAGTTACAATTATAATTGTCACGTTATGTTTTTGTTTTGCTCTGTGTTCATGTTTACCTTGTTCATCTGTTCTCTTGGTTGTTAACTGCCCCACACCGGTTTCTGTTCTCCCTAATTGTGTTTTCCCTGTGTATTTAAAACCTGTTTGCTCTTGTTTAATGTTCAATGAATTCTACTCTGCGCTGAAAAAAATTCAACTTCAAATTGGTCTACCAACAAAGGAAATAAAGTAACTTGAACACATTTTTTTTAGTAGAAGATAAATAATGTATTATTTTGAGTGATTGTCTAAGTGATTGTCCAAAGTGCATCAAGAAGTGTAATCTAAAAAAACAATACTAGTGTTTTAAAGTTCATAGCATGCATTGCAAAATGTTCAATTGACAGGTTAAAATAATTCTTATGATTGCTATTTAAGTGTTTGCTGGCTATATTTTATGTTTTTGTTGTCATTGTAAGTATTAAGAGTTCCTTTTTTAAATTGTTACCATGATTGAGGCTCATGTGCTCAAGTTTTGAGGTCTGAAGTACATGACAAACTGAAGTTATTACAAAAATGTTTAAAACACAAACAACTTAAGCAGTTTCTTAGTAAGAGTGTCTATATACTAGAACTAATAAGCAGATTGAGTATATAATAGTAGAACAATTATATATTTACATTATATAAAACTTAATATGTTGAGTTGACTAAGTCCATAGTTGAGTGAACTCAGAATTTGATTGTTGCATATTTATTGAAGTTGGTTCAACTATTTGTTTTCAATTGACAGTCGTGTGACATGACTCAGATAATTGAGTTAAGGCAAACTCTGGTGGAACATTTTTCCTAACGCGGTCCGGTCAACCACATCTCTCACAGCCTTCAAAAAACTATTTTAACCCCATCTCTTCTGTTAAAACTTGACAGACAAATGAAAAAAAAGTACACTAACCCTCTCTCTTTCTCTCAACAGGTAGTGCTCTAGCTTTTCTTGAAACTAGTAACTTTGTATTAGGACCTATTGTACTATTGCTCTTTTATGACATATCACTTATTGCTCCCCGAACTCTTTGTGAGTCGCTTTGGATAAAAGCGTCTGCTAAATGATTAAATGTAAATGTATATACTTGGCCAAAAGCTGAGTAAACTCAAAAAAACTGTGCAGCAAGTTGTCTTGAAATTAACTTTTCATTTTTACAGTGTAATACGCTACATGTGACAATAATAAAGCATATTTAAATAATACAGACTTACAATTGTATTTTATATAGTTATTTTGAAGCTTTTCAACATACCGGTTTATTTGTGTTTGGACTTGTAATGGAAATTTTCTAGTCTAGCTTCTTGATGTGTCTGTCTATATGTTTACGAAGTGTTTATCTATGTTTTCTTTAATTTTATCATCATGTTTTTCTCTATACACGTCATACCACTCTGCCTTTGCCCTCGAGCAGAGGCCAAGATGTTCTGTTTGGAATAACGCCTTTTCTCTGCACCAGCTCATTGCATATGATGCAGATTAAACGACAATAAAATACTTTGCAAAGTACCTGATGTCTGTGTGTTGCGTTTGTCAAAAGTTGACTCACCTAGATTAAGGAATAAGAAAATTCCACAACAGACTAATGAGGCTGATGTACAAGTTAACAGCAAGATTACTGCAATAGAGACAATACTGAGAATAGATTTTACCATCATTCGCAGGGTAGTTGTGTGCACAAGGAACTGTTTGTCCTGAAAGAATTGAGAAGAAAAAAGTGTAAATGTAAATTTCTATATACAGTGGCCCCCAAAATATATTTGGACAAATTAGCGACACAAAAATGTACTGTATGATTTTCATAGAAACTTAATATTAAACCATGCTGCACATTTCGTATAATTTCCCATTTTTTGCCATTCTTGCTTTCTGGCTCATCCGCTTTTAAATGAATTGACCCCAGTCATACGATAGTAAGTCAAGCTTTTCACAACAGTGTTATGTAAAGGTATTTGTGGTGTTAATATGCAGATTCATTACTTCAGCGTTTTCAATCCATTTTAAGGCATGACGAAATTATCACAGGAAAACAAATCTTTTTATGTTTGAAGATTTAGAAGAAGTTTTAAGTGACATTGTTGAATGCAGTGTATAATTATTGATTTACCTTTTCAGACACCAAAATGTTACATTTTGTAGTTTCACTTGTATATCAAGTTTATCTGGTGTTTTGTATAAAAAGATTTAAATTGATATGCTTTGTCATTCATTTCTAAGACAATGTAGAATCATTAAAAAGTGTAGTGATAAAACCATTGTGTGTTAAATCAGACTTACTCTTTGTCCATGTGTAGCAACCACATGCTGTTATTAGACAGAGCAGCAGAAAACCTCCTCCTATCAGAAGCAGCCAGTTATTTAACGGTGAGGCAAGACCTACATCTTAAAAAAAGTGAAGTATACAATAATATTTCCTTTTTAACATCAACATTTTTGCATAAAATGTTTCCATTTGATTTGGAGATCTGTATGCTATTGGACACTGTAACTCAGGGGAAGATTTGAAAATAATACAAATATGAAATAAAAGTTTATTATTATTTTAACTTTTTATTAAATAAAGTTTATAAATACAGACAGGTTGTCGCTGCCATATTATGTTTTGTTTTATTACATTTTTTATTTTATCATTGATCATTTAATTGGGCTTCCGCCTACATTTCGAAAACATAAAGGCAATGACTAGTTATTTTAAAATGTCCAAATAAAGAAAAGTGATCTGGAGCGGCGGATGTTTCAGGAGAAATGGAAGGAGACGGAGTGGTATGTTAAATCTGCTCACAAGCCGTGTCTGTACAAAACGAGTACAATATTAAACGCCACTGTGAGATGCACGCAGAGAAATATGATAAATACACTGGACAGCTTCGAAAAGTCAATAATTTAACTTTAGCCTCGGAAAAAAATCAATCAATGTTCACAAAAAGAACAGAGACTGATGAAGCTGTAAAGCTATTTCATTGCCAACGAAATCGCAGCGGGATCAAAGCCGTTTTCAGAGGGAGAATTCATCAAGAATCGGTAATGAACATTAACAAGTCCAACCTGCGCTCTCGACTCACAAACAGACAGCTAAATGACATCATGAGATTGATGTGGTTGAAGAAAAGAGATGTCAGGAATTAAAATCATAATGCAGATGCGATCTAGATCTTTTGTTGTTAAAGGAAATTTCTAGTAAATATTTAATGTTCATATCCAAAGTAAAGTTGTACTACTGTACTAGTTGTTAAATATGTTAAGGCAGTTTTTCCTATTAGTGAATTATATTGTATAGCTTGTATGGTTCATATTTAATGTGACCGTCTGTACACAAGTAGAGTCTGTTGCATTTTTGTCATTACCAGTTTAAAAAGTATCTGACCAAAAATATTCATATTCAAAGGAAAGGAAAACAAAATAGTTTTTCAAAGAGGAATAAGAGTGTTATTGAACCGTTCTGAGGATTTATTAAATGCACCTTTTACAGAACAGTATGTCTTTCTAGTTTTTTGCTAATTCATTTGTCATTTGGTGCAATATGGTTTAAAAAAGGTGATTCGACACATCGTCACTTTTCCCTCCATCCGGCCCTTACCCTAAAATGAGTTTGACACCCCTGCTGTAACTAGTCACTGTCCGTTAAATCAGAATTGTGGTATTATTAAGAGTATAAAAATTAATTCTTATCTATCACAAAATTTACCCTTTTAATAAAGTACCATAAATTAAATAACATTTTAATAAGTCAAATACAAAATAACATACAGCTACCCAAATTGATATTCGTAAGCATGTAATAAATCCAAATATGGTTGTCATTCTCACGAGCTGTAATTGAAATACTCACTAATCTCATTGTAGAGCAGAGAACAGTTGAACTCTTGAAATAGTTCACAGCGGTAGAGACCAAGATCAGACTCCTGCACATTATGAATGAGGATGGAGAAGTTACCAGAGCCTGAGATGTAAGAGAATGCCTTAAATCTGCCTTTTCTGTTATCCCAGAACGCTGGATCAGCATTTACTTTGATGTCTACAATGTAACCTCTTGTAGTATTAATGTGACTCCACACCACACCTGTTTCTTGATTCTGGATTGATTTAATGAAGGCTGAATCAAAGTAACATGGCAGCAGGATTTCAGACTTCAGCTCAGTGGTTAAGTCTATTGTATCAGTAGAATTCCTTGTACACGGAGCATACCCTGTGTGAAAATTATGCACATGAAACATTAAATCCATGTAAGAAATGAATCACTGAAGGCATAGCGAAACGAACTTACCCTTGACATGCATTACACCGCAGCACCAAAGCAATAAAATAGCTGATATATTCTGTTCAAACATCTTCATCGTGATCTGATCTATCGTCAACTGAAGCAGCAGCTTTAAATGAATTTTTAAGTGCTGAGATGTGACAAGCTATGCATGTGACTTCCTGAAAAGCTAAAAACAGAAAGTGTCCAAGCAACTCTACAAAAACTTGAAACGTTAAACAAAGAAATTTGATGTAAACCAACCCTTTTTACATGTATTTAAAAAAACATTCTATATTAATTACATATGAAGATGTATAAATAAATATACTATACAAATATATGAAGTATTAATTATATAAATGTGGCCAGGAAGGCCTCCACGAGGAGGAGAGTAATTGAGTTTTACAACTACGTTACCCAGTATAACTACCTGGGATATAAAATAACGGGACACAACGGTTCAGATCTTCGTCACAAGTTAACAAAGACCATGAGACGTGGATATCTTGCGAAATATAATACACTTTTTATTAAATAATCATAAAATAGTTTGGAGACAGCCAGTAATCCTATATATGCTCAGAACAGTTGTAACGGAAGGGGCAACGCGCACAAGTTCAACCCAAAAGAAAATATTCTAAAACACTTAAAGGGAACTGAGGCTCACCAGCGGTGGGACAAGCTAGGTGACGGGCCTCCAACTGAACAACACGTGCAAAAAGAACCCCAAAATAATACACACAAGTGAAATCCACTACAGAGGCAAAAATCTACGTCAAGGAAAAAATCACAATCAGTTGGAGAAATCCCAGCACTCAGGACGACTAGCCAGCCCCCCTCTGGTCCTCCCCAGTTCCTGAAAACAAACAAAGAAATAATTCAACAGAATAGAAACTTATAAAGCAACATACACGAATAACAGTTCCAAAGTAAAAGAAAATAATAAGAAACAAGGAAACCCAACCCTCAAACCTGGACCAATCCCACCCAAACAAACGCCAGCTTAATATTATCCGCTTGGTTTTCCAAATCAGTCCTAAGGATGCATAGCATCAATGGGGATGAAAGGGACACAGTGCTTTGATCGCCCTAAACACAAGGAGCAAAATGAAGGAAACTTGGCCAAGCCACCCCTGCGAGCTGGAAAGCATTTGGCAGACCGCACTCAACACTACGCAGAGATAAGAAAACAGATTGATATGCATATATACTCGGCGTACGACAGGGGTTTTCAACTACTTTTCCTCGAGGGCCAGATTTATTTACCATATCCTCATTTCTTCTGTCATTTTGTATTTCTGTTATTTATTGCATTTAGTTCCTTTTATGCTGTTTTTGTTGCTGTTATACTTTGATATCATACATTAAAACATGCAGTCAGATATTGCAAGTGCCTTTTTATGATATTTAATTAAAAGGGATATTGCCTTTTTAATTGTATTTTATATTCCTTGATGCATTAGTGTACCCAAAGATACAATTGCTGTCAATTTACTCTCCCCAAGTGCATCCAAGATGTGGGTGGCATTGTTTTTTCCAAGAAGATCTTTATGAATATATTTGGTTGAATTAATAAAACTCGAATCTATGAACCGCTAATATTGTCAGCAGGAAAGTAATCCCAGCCCCTTGTGACGTTAAACTGAAGTCTTATATAAATACTCAGTTGATCTGTGCAAAAAACGATACTATTTTCGCATCTTCAGGTGAATGTCAATCGCTCTCATGTGCCCCATGCACTTAAAGGTTAGATCCTATGTAGTGCGAGTTCTGAAGGGAGATGAACAGCTGTTTTCGTCAATTTGGCCATTTAAATCATACATTGGTAATGAATGCTGCAATAAAAACAACACAGTTTTCATTTATCTGAGACAACCAAACTACCCTTCTGCAGTAACTTTCTGGGGCACAAGACGCGTTTTGGAACGCAAACCTGCCCGTGGATGTGGATTGCAGATTATAACATTGCAAATAAGATACGTTTTCAGGACAGACAGATCAAATCGCTATACAAGACGTCAGTATTGTTATGAATATTACTTTTGTATTGAATGTAGCAGGGTTCTGGAGTTCAGAGATGTGGCCTCGCAGGGCGTGCATTTCTTAAAGCACATCGCTCTTATTTGAAATGAGAAGGCGGGCCAGGCAAAGATGTTTGGCGGGCCGCCAGTTGACTAGCCCTGGCATATGACATTCAAAAAAAGAAATTTGTTTACCTACCAAAACAGACAGCAGCCATAAAATGATACATCTTCCTATTTAATCTATTTGGATATAGAGGCATCCAACAGTTTTAAGCACCAAATGACATGCTGGATACAGGGCGTACCACTTTCTCCAGTTGCAGCTTTTGTGATGGTAGCCTACTGTATACAACACATTCATTCACACCTGACAGTTGAGACACGTAACAGGTGCTTTAGTGTCTTGAACCGTGTTCAAAGTCATTTCTGTCTTTTTGAGCACAAACAAATTAAAATGAAGTTGAGATGTGTAGTCTAACAAAGTTATTAAGAGTTTTAGAAATCATTTCAATCTCCCAAAGGTCACGCTGCAGTTGATTGACTTGTACGATTGTAAATATAAACCCACCATGGCTGTTTTGATATTTACTTTAGATCAGATCACGATGAACATGTATGAACTGTAGTCACTGAAGCAGCTGTTTAAAATGAATGTTAAAGTGCTAAAAGGTATGCATGTGACTTCCCGAAAAAATAAAAACAGAAAGTGTCCAAGCAACTCTACCAACCTTTTGTACATGTGTTCAATGCAGATTAATAATATAAATATTACCTTTAATGATATATAAATAAATTACACAGTATATATATATATATATATATATATGTGTGTGTGTGTGTGTGTGTGTGTGAAAAATTATAAAAATATTTGAAGCATTGCTGAACATTTATAGACAACTGACCTTAAGGTCACTATCTACCTTACATTTAGTCATTTAGCAGACGCTTTTATCCAAAGCGACTTAACAAAAGAGTTAAGGGAGCAATGAGCGATATGTCATACAAGAGCAATAGTACGATAGGTGCGAATACAAAACTACTAGTTTCAACAAAAGCTAGACCACCACCTGTTGAGAGAAAGAGAGAAGGTTAGTGTACTTTTTTCAACAATGTGATCTGACATTGAGAAACCACAGGCTGTAAATTAAACCGCAGCTGCAGCAGCCTTCACATTCTGAAAGCAACCAGTTATTTATCAGTGAGAACCCAACAGTAGCAAGACCTGATCAAAACAATACATTTATCTGTGGTGATTCAAGATCTAGTACTAAAGAACACTAGTAACTCAAGAATGTTCTCAGATCAGACTGCTGCACATCATGAATGACGATGGAGAAGTTTCCAGAGCCAATAGATGGACAGTTACAATACAGCTAGTTTTCAAGAACTCAAGACTTTAACCCTTGCTTCAAAATTGAGCGCACTATAAATTCAGCTTTACCAGTGATATCAGTTTAGCTTATCAGGAGTAAGGATCTTCATGTCATTTTTCAATTAGCTGATAGCAAAAAAGCAATGAGGCTCAAGTAAGAAAGTCTCTTTTCAGAGATGTGGAGCGCTGTTGTATTTTATTGATTGGTCTGAACATTTCTCATCCACTACTTAAGAGATAGAGTCAGTAAAGCAAACATTGGGTACAACATCGGAGTAACTTTTTCAAGTCTTGATTCAAAAACCATGACAAAAGTTGCCCCTGCAAAGCTGGACTGTGAAACAGACTGATGCGATGAGCAATTTTAATTCTTAAAGATTCAAGTTTTACCATTTTTGTCAACGCCACTGTAAACACTTGACATCCCACGAAAGCAGGATGAACATTACATTGATGCTGAATATTAAAGAGAAAAAGTGAACAAAAAAAACAACATGAACTTACTTTCAAAGCAAATGGAACCATCATATTACAATAATGAGCAGAATGGTGGTGTAACTTGAAGCAAAAGTACATCAACTTGGAAATATCGGAATCAAGAGATGCCTTCAGATATCAGGAACTTCATTACGGCTTTCGTCACTTTAAACTTTATTTCTGCAGCGAACTAAAACTGTTTTTTTTATTTTCAGACATTTTGATCTCTAAACAAATGTCTCCATAACTCAGCAACAGCTTAGATAATGGTACCTCTCTTAAACAGTAAGAAAAGGTTGGAAAGACAACAAGATGATCAAACTTTCCAAGAGGTGGCGAAACCAATGGAGCATGAAGTGAGTAAAACATGAATATATCTGAAAGCATTCCAGACCTCTGCATTATACTGAATAACTTAGATAACAGGTAGTATGATTAATGTTTTTCAAAAATGACTAAGGAGAAAAGTGCAACAATGGTGCAGAGATGTATCAAGCTTGGTACTTCCTCATTTTTCACGGCAATTTTAGCTTTGTAACCACATATTTTGACACGTTATACGTGCTCCTTTATGATTATTAAAACGTTTTACAAGTATATTCCATCCAGAAACACGTTTACTGGGGCAGGATGACAGACTTTGCAGAGCCTTTGAGGAAAGCCTACTGAGAACATGTTAGCAACCACAGAATTAAGATGGCGAGTCATCTCGGACTGTCCGACATTCAACCGCAGGTCCATACACCTTGAACAGTTCTACAACAGGCCATTGCTGAAGTCAAAAACAGAAGCAACATTCATCTAATGTCCAATGTTTCACTGTGAATCAGCCATCATTCACAAAGAACTGATGTCTTTATTTTGTCCTGTTCGCTTACAATTTTTTACCATCAGCGGAAAAAAGGGCAGAAATCACTACCAGCAAAAAAAAAAACAATGCGATCTGTATTTGAGGGCCGCAGAAAATGAAATATTTGTTTAGCTTTGAGTCGTTTTGATTAAACATTACTTTCAGATCTGGGAAGCTCAATGCTCTTCTGACCAAATATTCTCCACAGATTCATGTTCGACCAGCTGGGTTGAATTTAACAAGCGATGTTAAAATGCTTGAAAAAAAGGAGTTAAAGGAAAAACACTGCAAAACGTTACTCTATTTACATACATTGATTTTTTTCGTTTTCAAAGACAAAAAAACAATTTCTCTACAGAAATAAATTTTCAGCAAATAAGTCTCTTTACAAATTCTTCATCCTTTCTTTCCACATTTCAATCGATTTGGGATTTGCTGTAGTTCTCATCCCCGAACAGGCCACAAATCCAAGCTTCTGCAGGTTCAAGCCTGAAAACCAGCGGCCCTTGGCGATACTCTTTCCTGACCACCAAAGGGCACAAAAGTAGCACCTAAAGGACGTCCTCCTTCCCAGTTAAACCTCACTCGAGTGGCAGTGAGTGGTATTCATTAAAACAGAGAGAGAAGGGCAATGGTAATGGATGTGGACAGTTGCGGGGTCCTTCAGATGAGGAAAGCTGGTAACCTGGCTCAGTCGTCGCTGTCTGAGAGGGTTTCGTACTGCTCCGACAGCAGCGGTGGCTCTCTCTCCCACGCACGGGTTGGAGCCATAGGGCCGGGTGTGCCACCCTGTGTCTGCTGCTGGGACTGCATGGAGGGAGACGGGCAAGCCATGGATGTGGGAGGGGTACTACTGAGCATGCGCATTGTCAGGGGGTTGTATGGAAACTGCATGGAACCTGGAGGCAGAAAAAGGAGAAAAGATATTTTGTTAATATTATATCTCCACTCAATCCTGCAATAGTGCAGTCAGGGTTTTAACAGGTTTTCACAGATGACGAATTTAATGAATGAATGCAAGATTGCTGGTTTAAACACTGGCCCCAAAAACACAGCTAAGACGAAGAAGCTCACCAGTGGATGACGGGCGGTCTTCCCAAGCCCAGGTGGGAGTCTGTCTGTGATAATCTCCCTCTGAATGAACGGATGACACCGAAGACGGCCGCTCTACGGCAAAGTACGGCTGGCTTGGGTTAGGGGACTTTGATTTCCTACTGCTAGCTTTGCTCTGCAGTTTCTGTTTGCCTGTATCAAGATGGAGAGAGATGTTAGTAGTGTTATTTCGCATATAGACACAGCTGAATGCTATTGATGGTAGTACTACTTTCTTTCACATCTCATTTCAAGCATCTGTTAAAGTGAACAGACTCGGAGGCTTGAGCCACTGCGGGTATGTGGTTTGTGTTTGAGCGTGTGAGAGACACACCTGCATGTTTGCAGAAATGTGACAGAAAAGATATTCTTCGTATTGTTTGTATCACAGCAGTAAAAAAAAACATGCTTTTCCTGTTTTCAGCAGAATATGTATTAGTTATAAGTTTACCAGCGTTAGGGGAAGGATTGGCCTCCTGTCGGCCTTCTGAAATGCTGCCTGAGGTGTTTCCTGTCTGTGCACCCTGCGGTTGCTGTTCCTCCGGCCTCTCTTCCATGTTTCCCATCAGAGCCTTCCTGATGATGTCCTCCAAACCCAGATTACTGGCTGGATCACTGAACGAGTGGGTTCTGGGGTTTACGCTGTCTGTATTCAATAAAACACACCATCAGCGTTTAAATGTAGACACAAAATAAAATATGTTCAATTCGTACAAATGAAATTTATTTCTAACTGACTCATCTCGATACAATTTGTGTACTTACTTGATATTTTTACTGCTGGTAAATTAAAGATCTCTGTGCCCGGCTGAGCGTTACCTTAAACACAAAGGGTATGTAATTAAGTGGTGATAAGTGACAAATGTTGAATAGTACCTTTAAAAGCTAACTGCATGTCAGAGCCAGGGACTTCTTTTCATCATCTAAGCTTTAATGCAAGTATTATTCGGGCTCTTAAGGATGAAGTTTTGTCCTTTGGGCTGTCACTTACCGACTTCAGCCTTGCGGAAGATCTCCTGCTTTTTGGACATAACCATAGGAGACGTGCTCTCCAGTTTGGTGAAGAACGAGGGCAGGTATCCGCCGCTGCCTGGTGAGCGAGAGTCAGTCCTGCAACCAGAGAAAGGTCAGAATGAGGCAAGGGATTGGTAGTTGAGAACCTGTTCTGATGTACTGAACAGCATGTACTGAAAAATGTAAACAAATGTGAAGTGGCCCAAACAAAAATTCTAATTACACCTAAAATTCACTTTTGATGGTGTCTGTCATGTCAAATTAGGCCTTCTTACAAGCCGATTTCAGACAAGCAGATTCATTTGAATGCATGGAGAGTAAATTTAACAAAAAGTTAATTTACCAATAAAACAAACTCGTACACAACGACTCAATTTCTACCTCTGCTCGGGGAGCTCCTGCTCTCGTCTTTGACTCTGTAGGACACTGTTCTCTTGTTTATCCAACCCTGAGTAACCCTGAGGGGGAGAGATTGGTTCATAGTTCTCCAGTCCTCGACCTCGATCAGGAGATCTTCCTGGCCTGAAAGACAGAGAAACAATGATGAGAATCTTTGACATGGCTCTCCGGGTACCAGAGCATTTTGTTGAGTAAACGGGGTACATATATATATATATATACCTGGCTCGTGATTTGTCAGTTGAGTTCTCAGGAGATACTCTGCTTTGTGGTCTCTGGTTGTGTGTAGCAGGTGGTGGGTTTTCTGGGCTATAGCGGTTAGGAGGTTTGACTCGGCCTGCAGCAGAGCTCTGGAATGTGGAGGAGGAGGAAGATGGGGGAGGGTCCTGACTCTTAGCAAAGTCCTGTGTTATGATGTGCTGCAAGTGAGAGAAAATGAGATTGATGACGTTGGTGTGAAAACGTGAAACATATCAGGGTGAGGGTGAGAATGACTTACTGATATGTGATCAGCAAGGGTCATGATGCGGTGCGTTTTTGGAACGGGCCCATAGCTGTCTGCTTGCGAGGAGGGGTGCTGCTGGTGTGCAGATAGACCTGACTCTACCGATGGTCTGTACCGATTAATGTCAAACCTCAGTCCACCTATAGAATATGAGAAACAGAATCAACATTTATCCTTATGTTTCAAAATATATAACACCCCAAAACAAAATACAACTTTTAGAGTTATATAGTTATATTTTAAAGTTGTACAGTTTTATGTTTCCCATTAACAATTTTATCACTGCCATGATATTTGCATTGTGGTATTTTTATTAACACAATTCTCATTACCGTAATCTATTGTTTTTCTTTCAATTGCCGTCCATTTTCTTTATATTATTTCTTTCTGTGTACCCACATCATTTTAGGATGACTACAGTATAACCTGCAAATGATGTCATTGGTTGCGGTCTCACCTGAAGCTGGCTGAGAGCTCTTTTCTGATGGGAATGCTCCCTCATTCTTCTCTTCTCTATGGGCTGGAGAGCTGGCTGGGCTGATGGCCTCAATCCCACCTTGTGGCTCATAACGGTTTGATGACACTTGAGGACATGAAGATGGATACATCATTATAGCTTCACAGGTATCAGTATATAAAATAAGATTTTTGGTGTTTCAGGAAACCACTTTTTCTATGATTACATTTTAATACTTTTATTTGGTTAAATATGTACAAAACCCAGGACTGTCCCAGTGATAAAACAAACCTCAAGTCAGTCACTTTGGAAAGAAAGGAAAGGTCAGTGCCAGGATTACAGCTACACCCTCATAATGGAATTAACCTCGTCAGGGTGTTTGTGTTTACTGTTGTCAATATCTCTGGTCCAACTGAGTCACAAAACTGTGCTTTAAGGATTATTGGGTTTTATGTCCTCACTGACATAAATCATCCCATTAGGCCTTATGTGACATATATCCCTAAATCCCTAAGCACTCTCTAATTGTTAACATTTATCTTAGTCGGTTTAACAAAGCCAGAACATAGAAAGAGACTTTGTCAAGTCACTGATTTCCTGTAACTGATGTTATGTAAATGCACTGCTATCAACATAATGGTACAACCATTTAATATAATAAAAATGGGTCTCATTCACAACTAATTGTTGTAAATAATTCTCTTTGTGATGACACTCACTGCTGCTTGAAGAGTCTGAGCTCTGTGAGGCTCTCTCACGAGTGTCCTTATCTGGGGCGATCTGGCGCTTGATGATGACATCAATGAAGTTTGCAGCAGTTATGGTGGTCTTCCCGTGTGTACGTAGCTCTTCCTCTATTTGTGATTTAGTGGGTGGGGCTTTTTCTTTGCTCCCTACAGCTCCTCCCCCCTCAGAATACACAGGATGGCAAGGTTTCCCACCGGGAAGCGACACGTCCCCATAGGGTGACTGTATGGAACGACGTTCTGGCTCTTGTGACTCTTGTGCTGGCCGCCTTGATGACATCACGTCATCATCACGTGAGCTGCCGCTGTTATGCTTTCCATCCTTGACCTTAGTAACATCCATCTGCGGGGCGGAGGCAGCGGCATCCACCAGCGCAGCGAGCGCGTCAGCTGCATTGTTGTATCGGGAATTGACCTGAGCTGCAGCTGCTTGTGATGGCATTTGCCTGGATGACAAAAATAGCCCGAAAATAGCCTTAATTTATGCATATTTTTTTATTTAATAAACTGTTCAACAAAACGATTTATTTATTTACAAGACAGCAAAAGTGTATTGCTTACATGAGTGGGGTGATGACGCTCTTGTTAGTGCCCTGGAAGATGCTCGGCCGCTGGTGGAGTACGCCCTCCTGTGACCTCACAGAGGGTGACGGGGAACGCAGGAAACCACGGCTGACTGGTCGCACAGGCTGCTCAGAACCTGAAACGTTCGCGGCATAAAAACCCTGAGCACTCTGACCAACAAAAACTATTTCAAAAAGATGAACTAATAAAAGGACTATTTTTAAAATACACAACTGCAAGAAAATATATGCGGATTGACATTTGTTTTTGGGCAGCCTACCTGCACGTATATATTCCACTGCTGTACGTTCTCTTTCCCTCTCCCGCTCTCTTTCTCGTTCCTTCTCTCGTTGGCTTTCTCTCTCCACAATGGCTGCTGTGGCACTATGATGGGCAGGATGTCCTGTGAGGAGGAAAGAACAGACACACAAAAAACAAACTGTGGGATTACACTTGCTAAAATTTGACCAGTGCAATTCTACTGCATTTCTGTTAGGAGCAGCTAAATGAGTCGGGATAATGCTGTGCGGACGTAATGTGAATAATGAATTCAATTTGAAAGGGTAATATTGTATATTTCAAATAATTTAACTGATGTATAATATAAGTCTTTGCGATGGCATGCTCAATCATACACATTAGCAGGTCTTTAAAAGCAACACAAAGTTTTACTGTAGAGTGGATTCAAGCTTGAAGAAATTCACCCAAAATTCTTATTTCCTGCACCACAAACTAACATGAATAATTGTATTGACAAAAATATGATTAAATACAGAAAAAGGATATAGCTCATTATCAGTTCTAATGTAAAACAAATATAACCTAATTGTAAAGTGCTACCAATATTTCTTGAAAAGAAGAATACATTTACATGCGGTGTGTATGTTCTTTCATATTTTCAAGGATCAAACTGTATTTGAAAAATGTTTCAGACACTAGGCACATGATGGGTGTGCGATTTAAAAATAGAGACAGACTTGTACTAAAGAAGGCAAAACTTCACACAGAGAGCAAATGCTTGTTGTAACTAAACTCGTTGCATTTCACTAGAATATACTCTCGGGTTTGAACACGCCTACAGATGTCCATAGGGTTAGTCACCTCCAAACCACCTGCATTCGCAAGAAAAACCATAAACAGAAGAACACTGACCCTAACCCAACAAGTGGCCTTTAGCACACTGTCTCAGTTAGACAGCATTCTGCTTGCTTCAGATTCACAAACATGCAGACAGGAGTTCAGGAAACAACAGCAGGTGGAAGTCGATAGGTAGCTAAACAACTGAACAGCCAAACTCTTCAATTGGTGCATGTAATAAAGACTTATATCCCACACACCACATACAGATTACCAGATTCTTATATCGTACTACACTGTTTGAATACAGCCAACAAAGATGGATCGACCGTTATTATTGCATTAACACAGACATTTTAAAATAACATTTTGAAAACACATTTCGCTTTAGCATGTAGATTCAGTGCATCATACATTTAAATGCTAAAATGGCAGCAAAGGGAGAGTTCTAAAGCACCACCACCAGGACTGGAGGGGGAGGTTAAGGTGTTGGATAGGAGAGGAGAGGTGGGATCCTCACCTGGAGATATGGAGGCAGGGTTGAATGCCCTAGGAGGGAAAGGGGTCTGAGGTCCAGGGATGTAGGTGATGCGGTCCAGGGAGGGGGAACCTGAGCCCCCAGGGTGAGTTAACAGGATGGTAGGCATCGGGGCTAGATCAATTATTCCTTTTACAGACAGAAGCAAAGGGCCACAGAGGTTGAGCAACCACGACTAATCAGCTTAAACTTTTATTTTGAGCCAACACCCTCTACTCGTTTTCTAGAAACATTTTTTTAAGAAATAAAAAAAAACTGGGCTAGTCAGTAAGTCAGGGCTGAAGCTGACCACACTGAAGCACTGCATGGTGCTATATGAATGGAAGTACAGACATCAGGACCTGCCGAGTAGTCAAAATTCAACAGGATGAGTCTGTACTCCTTATAGAAAACAAAATTTTATATAATAATTAGGGCTGTCAACGTTAACACGTGAACGCATGAGATACATTTTTCAGATTAACGTGTACAAATATTTAACAACATTAACACAACATCTGTTTTTTATCTTTATTGTCTAGTGTTACATTATATAATCACGCTATTATTCTTATATAGGCCTTTTAACCATTTAGGCATGATTTGAAATGGTCGTATTGACACGTCCAGTATAGATTAACAGTTTCTGGCTGTGGAACACGGCTCTATGCAACGCCACAGCGGTCCCGTCTGGTGTACACATGGGCTAAAGGCTGCATCAGAATCTCGCAGACAGCGCATCAGTATTAACTTCTCTTTCGAGCTTGAATGATCAAAAACACAAGATTATGCGCCAGAAAGCACATTTTATCTAGTATTTTCGCAAGCACAGTCTTCAACAAGTTACATAAAGTCTTAAATAAATGCAATGAGTAGTGAAAATAGGAAGCGCATTAGACCTGCTTCACATCGATAAGGCACTGAGCTTCGCTCCCTATCTGCATGTCTACATTTAAAATAACTAACTTGCGCGCTAAAGGTGCGAAATGTGAATCGGCCCTTAGAGTGGCAGCTCTTTTAAGGGGGCGCGTTCTTAAACGTTTGATTTTGTTGCTTTAATGAGGATTCTTCTGTATTTCTTTCTAAAGACTGTAAAGTGTTTGAGAACTTTATTTATTTTTTGTATATTTCCTACCTGCTTTCATTCATAAAATTATCCTGTTAAATTACTTTGCTTGTACATTAATTTGGAGATAAAATGTGAAATTATTAGATTGTAAAAGTATATTTAAAAACATAAAAGTTGTGTGATTAGTTAGTTAATGTTTTTAACCGATTAACATCACTAAAATAAACATTTTAAACAAAATAAATAGTGTATGTTTAATGTCACTATAGGTGTTTTAATCTATTGACAGCCCTAGTATTAATGTTACTAAACAAACCCAGGACAGGTTTATTTTACATTCCTGTAGGGTTAAACTTACTTTTAACAACCAGTTAGTACTGTCACACCCGTCTATCAGAACAGCCTCAGCCCTTAAATTCATCATTTTTTGATGAACAAATTTAATAAGTGCAAATAGAATTTGCTTAAAGGTCATTTGCTTCTGAAGGTCTGGAAAAGGTTGCCACAAGTACACACAAACTCAACAGACTACATTCCTTGAACAGTCATTCACTCACTCACACACAAACATTTATAATGATAATCATGTCCCTTACCTCTCGGTGGGTAAGGGATGGTGATGGTCTGTTCGCGTGGCGAGAGTCCCCTCGTGACATCAGGCCGCGGTATGACCTGCATCTGCTGCGAGGTGATGTAATCGTTCAGAATGGTCTGCCGAGTGTTCTCCATAGTGTAGAGCTGGTAAGTGTTGGGATAACCGGTTGGCGATGGTTGCCGTGGGAACATGTACGCTGATGAGGGATAAAGTGGCATACGTGAGACGGCTGTATACGCTTTGACGTCAGTGGGGATGATTTTCCGCAGTAGCAGGAAATGAATTTATAATGCATGAGAGCAGGCTTAAAACCCAACATGATGTTTAGCAATGAGGTAGTACTGATTTTGAAAGCATTCATTCAAAAATACATTTGGCGGGTGACGCATGAACCTACTGAACATGGTGTTCTTTGTCTGATAAACCAGTTGAATACTTCATACGCTACCTGGGTCCAGGACTCTGTGAAAGGCGAGGCTAGGGTCCATATGAGGAGCCAGGTGAGTTCGGTACATCTCACCAGTTACCACAGGTCTGTGATGCGGGTCAAACGGGCTGTGAGAAGCCATAGGGTCACCACCTGACACGGGTGACTTGGCAGGAACACTGTCCCTCTGCGTCGGAGTCAATGTGCTCTTCCTCTCATGAGAAACTTGTTTACCCGATGTTATACTTCCTGTTTGAAAGAAAGTTCACATGGCTTACCTGACAAGAACCTGACATTGATAAGACTATGCAGAGAGAGTTTAAATCTTTGGCGTGTGGGGTCCGTTAAAGATCTATGCCAGTTCTTTCAAACAGGGGCACAATGAGGCATCTATACCTTCCTGTTGACGCAGTAGAGGAGATCCTCTGGATAAAGAGGTGTTGGAGTAGGTTGGGGTTCTCCGTGCATTGCTGTCCTCATACATGCCTGGGCTATGCTGAGATTTTCCTGCCTCTGTATGTGTGGAGCGCAGGACAGAAGTGGAGTTTACTACGGATGTGTGGCGGACGCGCTCTGATGCCTTCATGTCCTCGTACTTTGCTCTTTCAGCCTCAAAAGCAGACATCTTCCCTGGGCTTGTGATCAGAGATTTAACATTGTGCTTAATGGCCGATAGGTTCACAGTACTGCCGTCATACTTCAGAGGAATACCCTGAACGATAAAATATAAAAGATCGCATCATCTTAAGGCAGGGCTGGTCTCAATACCGTTTCAAACAGACATTTCAAATCTACCTGAGTAGTGGATCCGTCCATTACGGGTGTTTTGCGGCTATCCTGTGTCTCCTTTCGGGGGATCTCGTGAATCACCATCTCCTTGATAGTGTTTACCCCCTCGTATGGTTTACCCTTGCTGATGCCTCCCTCAAAAGAACGGATGGGTGGACTCTCCATCTTGATCTGTTTACCGTATTTGGAGGTCTCATCAAAGACTTCAGCAGAAGCTCTTGGTGTTCCTAAAAAAAGTGATTGGTCAGGAAATGTTGTGTAAATCATTCTCTGACACTTGTGGTGGGAGTCCCTGTTACCCTGCATGATGGATCCAGCGAGTATAGCTCGGTCCTTGGACTCATGTGGACTTTCTCTCGGCAATGCTCTGCTGATCAAGCCTGTCAGGAAAATTAAATGTCTATTTCACATCTTCAGCAGTAAATATTTCTCAGATTAAGTTTTGAAAGTCAATCCTGTATAGACCCAGAGCTAAAAGTCTAAGCCACAAAAAACTACTCCCAAGGTAAAAATAAATTGTTGAAACAATGTTCAAACATTTTTTATTTAATTTAGTTTCCAAGATATAACCCTGTGTACAACTAGCCCCAGTAACTCCTGTACACACTTCAACATTTTCTCTCTTCTTCTCAGACAAAACCAAAAATGCACACTGACCCTCATAAGGTGCAGTGTCCCGCACCGGATGTCCACGGGAGCCCTCCATAATGTCATATGAGCGTTTGAGGTCATGACCCATCCTTGGGCTTCTGTTGGCTTCTCTTGGATTCTTAATGGCTATGAAAACACAAAGCAAAAGATGAAGTGCCTTATTGCGGCAAATAACACTGAGGTCACAAATAAACATCACAGGAAGCGGTTTTAGCTTTTACCATCATAAGAGAGGATGTGCCCGCTTTTTCCTTCATAGATGACGTGAGCTTTGGAGTGAGCTTCGGCTCGACTCTTCTCAGGACCACTTAGGTCCTCAGTTGCCAGTTTAGCTATAGTGCCTTTTAACAGATCTGCTGCTACATTGGGCTGAGTCAAGGCAGGGGTGCCCTAAGAAGAAAAGGAGAATTAAACATTTATAAGAAACAAATATGAAGCTCAGATCTTGAGTGAAAGTACCTGTGTTATTGATCCTCCTCGGAAAGTCATTCCCTCTAGGCCTTTTCCAGGGAGACCTCTCATGTCCTGAATCTGTATAGGTCCACCTGTAACCGAAGAAGGGGTAAAACTGTTTAAGGGTCTATAGTCAATCATAAGCAGCACTTTTGAAATATGGGATTCCATTACTTTTGAGGACGGTTTTGTGAAAAGGAGTATTTTTTTTTAACATACCTCTTACCACACCCTCATATTGAGCTCTGGATAAGAGTCCCTCCGCCTGAGCACTCTGTCCCCGTGGAGAGCATTCCTCCTGCTTAATATACGACACTGACAAACACGGATAAGAGTGTGGTTTTATCATTCAAACGTCATTACAAAATAAACATCGTAAAACAAAGAAACATTGAATATATTCAATTTTATGTCGGTAGCTAAGCTTGACAAAATGAAAATAAATTTGTACCGAGAGTCAGTTCTTACCAGGTTTAACAGGGTCCTGCTGTCTTGGTAAGCCGAGCGAAATCGACCCTCCTGCAGTCTTCACTACCTCTGGTACGTACACAGCGTGCGTCTGAGAAGGCAGGTATGTCCCTGGTGTTCCCTAAATAGCACATGGGGCAGTCTTGAATCCGAGTGGAATACCAAGAAAACCCATGATCCCTGCCCTAATCCCATTACGTGTTTAAATTTAGCAGATGTAGGCGAGTTTTAAATAAGAATCAGCAGCCCAAAGAAGCTGAACAGACTATCTGGATCATACATATGCAACTGGGGTCAAAAAAAACATGTCTCTCAATCTTCATCTCTCTCACCTGTGAAATGGAGCCCCCCTGAATGAAGGAGGGTTTGTCTGAGGGCTTTGAGGTGGGTATGAGGGGTGGAGGAGATGGAATGTTGGCCGGCCTGTGACGCGAGAACGTCATGCGCACATCTGAAGGGGTTTGAATCGTCTGGTTTGGTGCTGGCTGAAGAACTGAAAAATAGGAAGAGTTCAAAATTATCCTTCTCCATCTTCTCGACTTCTGATTACTGCTCAAAGCCATAATATGAAAAAAAAGTTGCAGTGGTAGAAACTGACTAGTCAATAAATATTTCAATAAAGCCACACTCATTAAGAGAAAAAAATCATCAAATGCAAAGAAACCTGACACAAATGCAGATACCCTTCTATGCAACTCTCAATCAAGCTTGACAAAGTAGCACGGATCTGCGTCTAATCTGAACCTGTAAGCGCACCCGTGACTCATAACGCAACAAAAAGCTCTTCTTCCCTTCTTCTCTTCCCAGACAGCCTGACCTCTCACTCATCTCTTCTGAAAAATTAAGTTTTACACTCTGCTGTGTCTCTGAGCAAGAGATGAGATCAGGGTATCAAGGTTTCATTTTTCAAAGCTGCGGAGGCTTTTCTGTTCTAGCCATGCTGGGTGTGAATTCATCATGCACCAAAGTCGGACTGAAGGCCGTTCACACACAGCACGCAGCAGCAAGTAATCGATCAAACGTGATCGTTTTCAAAGAGAGTTGATTTCGAGTGCAATGTCATAAAACTACTAAAAGTGTGAACGCTCGAAATACTGCAGAAGTCTGACTAGATGATTCAATCATGACTTGAATAGCTATGTAATGTCTGTATAAAAACTGAAACATCAATTATTCCAGTTAGCCTGGATCCAAAAAATATATAAAATTTCGCTCCAAAGTTCAATGTGAAACCTGATGACTATCAGCAAGCATTTAATCACAGATCAAACAAGAGCTATGCGGTTCTGCCAGAACATTTTGTTTGCTTAAATGTACATTTTCTTTCTTATCTGCCTGACAGAAACGGTCTGTGTTTGTCTCCATGCGAGCGGTTTCCAGGTAGTAAATGCAGAACTGATAAGGGAGTCACATGTGCCCAACCTTGTGAAGCGACAAGGTTTCCATCAGGAAGAAACTCAGTGACCGGACTAATAAAAGCCATGTTACTTATAAAGAGACATGCGGGAAAGCTCCGGTCAAATAAGTAATGTTGCCTGGTTCTTTATCAGCTGACCAGTCAAGTGCTCTCATACTCTAAATGAACTAGTGTAGAGTCCATCGCAAGACTTGTTTTTCGTCACCTGGGACACAAGGCATAAAAATGTCATACAAAGAATAATTTGGTTTGGAGTGGTTTCCAAATACATACACAGATGAGTCTCACTTTCTTTAATGCAACGCAAAGTTCCTCATTTATTCACCCGCATGTCATTTCAAACCTCTATGACATTCTTCTGCACAACACAAAAGATGATAAAAAGAAGAATGTTGGTAACCAAACAACAGTGGTACCCATTGGTTTTGTGTCTGTACAATAGAAGTGAATGGATGCCGTCGCTGTTCAGTTACCAACATTCTTCAAAATATATACAGTTTTGTTCTGCAGCACAAAGAAAGTCATAGAGAGGGTAGGAAAATGATGATCAGAATTTTTGGGTGAACTATTGCTTTAAGAGTTCAGCATAGAAGTTTTCCATCCTCAGGTCTTGTGAGAGAAAGTCTTCCGGCCTCACGCAGAAGCTCATACCATTACCATAGCAACAAATGGAGATCCACGGCTAATTGACCATACTGTGATTGTGCAAGTGATCTGTATTAGACAGCATCGAGGCAATCCTAAACATTGTATTAAAAACCATTATAACAGATGCTATTGTATATAGAAAAACACATCCAGTTTGAGGCTCAAATGAGAGCGATGACCACCTGAAGCATTCAGTCATTACTTATCATTACTTACTCATCTACAATGAATGATAAAGGAGAGCTATTAGACATAGTATTTAGGAAAACGACTGCAGGTTTGCCCTAACTAACCTTAGTATAAACCGGTGAACAGGGCACATGTGAAAGCTGCTTACCCGGAGGCACACTGTAGCGGTTGGGGTTACTGGTATCAGGCTGGGGTGAAGCTTTGCTGGACTCCCGAGGAGAGAGTCTATACGGAGAGCCAGGTCTGACAGCTGCACCATGATAATCTTGTTCAATCAACTTCAGGTCAAACGGCATGTAAGCAAACAGCTTACCTGCGGACAAACAGAGAGCAAGATCAGATACTTTGAGACAACAAACCGGGCACGGAGAAGTGCACACATACACAGCAGGAATTTTTCAACCGAATAAAAAAAAATCAACAATCAATTCATTTTAACAATCTCTATGGCAACACAAAGAAATGCAAAAATGCCATGTGATGATCTCAAAACAGCTCTGTGAATATCTAACCCAAACCGCATTCATGTCACGTCATGAACTAATCAAACATATATATGCAGAAAGATGAATTCAGTGCTACACTGTAACCGTGGCAAACAAAGCTGCAATACAAGTGAAATGTCCGAGAAGGTTTTGAGAGGTACAATCTGCTCTTCTGTAAAGAAGAGGTCAAGCAAAACTTGATGTCTCTAATGGATATCAGTACAAGAGAATGACCCAATGTTCCTTTTGGTTCGCTGCTTCTGTCTGGCTCTATAAAAAACAAGCACTGCGATTCTTAGCTGGGAAGAGCAAAGTCGACGGTTTTAATGTCTCTCTCTTTTTCGACACCCTTCAGAAATCTGGTTTAATGCCCATTAGAAGGGTTAGAGAGGGAGGAAAAAGCCAAATGGCTGTCTTTTCTCAATCCTCCAAGTGTATAAAAGTGAGAAAGAGAGAGAGGGGAGATGGTAAGAGCATTGGAGGATGGGACAAAAGGACATTGCAATTTAGAGGGTCATGAAGTTTCAGTTAATAATTCTGACAAAAAACGGAACCAAACAATTCAATTGTTTTTTATGTTCATATAATAATTTTCCATAAGATATTTGCAGACTGGCATCACACAAAATGCACAGAAACATCTTATAAATATTACAAAATATTTTTACACTGCTTGCTTTTTCGAAACAAAGTCAACCTTAATTGTATAACTTTATTAACAAGTATAAAACAAAGTGAACACAGAACAGGTTGCATATACAAAGTACATACTAACAAGGACAGGGAAAACCTGTAATATGTCAATTTAAATTAATTTCAATATGTGATTAAATTGAGTATTAGCAGATGACTAATCGATATAGTAAATACAAATGACAATGTATTAGTTTAGCAGCAGAGCATCTGCTTGTCTTCACGTGAGTCTGTATCTGTCTGTTCTAGAAGTGATTCTGTTACCTCACATTTTATAGTTCAACATTCTCCTAAGGGACCTGCTCTTCTGTTCATGAATTTCTCAAACAAAAAGTGACAGACAAAGGAAAGGGAAAAATGTCTGAGAACTCTCACAATCTCTGACTCACCTTCTCTGTCCAGCACAGCAGGACTGTGGGACGTGACTCTGGGTCTGCGGTCCGGTTCGTTCTGGTCCAGTCTCTGCGTGTCCTCCTGATGCGCGGACTCGTGCACAGCTTTGATTTGGTGCTGAAACATGGCAAAACCGCTCAACGGAGCCCCGACAGGAACGCCACTGTGACCAAACTGAGCTGAAACCTAAAACATCGTTTGAAAAGAGGTGCAGATTGAATAGTTGGCCTATTTGTCCATCTAATGTAATGGAGTAAAATCAAATTTACACTTTTATATATAATATACATGTTCAAATCTGAACAGCCAATCAGGGCCTCAGTTTGAGTGGAGAGTCAATCTATTTCACAGCCACACCAAAATTGCCACAACAGCCTCCGAACAAAGCTCCCAAACTAAACAAACTTTCACTCTTCATGTTTAACACCACGATTTCACGTGGAAAATCAATTGACATCTGCTGACTCTTTTGCTGACTGCCGCAGAATCGAATCACAGCATATGATCTGCGGAGGTGGAGGCGGGACTCACGTGGCGGGGTGGCTGGGCCCTGTTTCTGTCCACAGAGGCATAGCTGAATGATAAGTGGGGGTAGGGGCTGTGGGGACTGACCATGGTAGGAATGGTGGCGGCCCGCTGCTGCAACTGCTGCATGTTGAGCATTTTGGCTGAGGACACAACCACTGAGCTCGAAGTGCCAAGCAAAGACGGCTTCTCAAGAGAGAAAAGTCTGGAAGTGGAAAGACGGGACGACAAAACAAATCAATATAACTGTTCACATTCATATATTTCACATTTCCCGAGCTTTGAATGAACCATTCAAATTTGAAATGAATATGTGATTTCTCACCTCTGTCGCTCAGGTTCAGCCTCCACGTCCTCATCTGCACTGCAGGTAGCGCTGGAGTCATTATCGGAATGGTGCTGCTCTTCCTGTTTCTCCTCTTTATCCTTAATCTCCGGCTCGGTCTTCACCTGCACCTGTCCTCTTTCCGCTGGAGCCATCATCTCCTCATCCAACGGTTCGCTCTTTGGATGGATCGGAGTTTCGTACGCCATCCGCGCCCGGTCTTCCTGAAGCAGCCCATCTCCCGCTCCTCCTTCCGGACTCTTCTCCACCTTGACTCGCGTCTCACAGTACGGAGCTTCCTGGCCCTTGGTATCTACGGTGTGGCCTTTCATGGTAGCGGCGTCCTGTTCTGCAGTGCTGTCCGCAGCAGAGCTGGTAAGAGTTAGCGAGTCAGAAAATTTGGTGGGATCGGTTTGAGAGGGAGATGGTGCGCTCTCTGTGTCCGAACTATTATCCGGCCCTGAGGAAAGAGTAAGATTAAGATGAGATTTCATTTATCAACCCGAGTCATTATATCTTCAACCACTGCTACGGAAACACAAAGGCAGAGAAGCAGCAAACCCAAACAATCCTGCCATGACAACAGAGGTGGCATTTAAGGTCCTTGCGCATGGCATCATGTAATCAGGCTAATGCACTTCTGGACAGCGCCGTCATTTGGCTAAATGCTATCTCTCCACCTGACGGATCTTCCAGGGCCGCAGCAATCGCTACATATAAAACACATGCAAGCAACATTGCTTAAACCTCCATATCTGTATATCCAAGGCAGCACTGATTCCAAATCAGGACTTATTTGGATGTGCACAGGCATCAACAGGTTTACTATCACCAGAACGTCGGCAGCATAAGCGTACGCATCATTGCATGCGAACAAAAACTCATAATGCAATACACCTGCCTGCATCAGGTTCCAAACGGTGGAGCTGCCCATATCCAACAACTAGAAATCAACTATCCTTCTTTTTCTCTTACTATTCTGTCGGTCTTTCTCAGAGAGCAATGAAGGCTAACCCCCTTTGCTTCCGTAGTGCATCAGGCACTATTCCAAATAGCAGATGGGGAAAGGAGAGAGATTTGAGGAAAGGAAAGAGGGGAAAAGAAACGCATCAACCAATAGATAAGTAACCAAGCAAAGCAGACCTGGGCAGAAACCTTAAGGGTTCATTTTTCTTTTCAAAACTCATGTGAATATTCAAAGACCCATAATACAATAGGGCTGGGAATCACAGGATAGAGTGGGTGCAATTAAAACAAAAGGAGGACAGATCAGAGGTGAAGCAAGTAAACGGGCAAATTAAGGGAGGAGAAAGGGGGTATTGAGTAGTTGACCGATATGGGTTTGTCAATGGCCTTTGCCGATATTGAGAATGTGATATAAGGCTGATAAAAGAAATTTAATTATAGTAAATAAGAAACACAAAAACAATGTGTGAAACTTAATTAACATATACAGTATTTTGCTTAATATTTATGCAATATTCTCTTTATTTTACATCATTGCATGAGGTAACACTTCAATATTGACAATTAGTGCAGCTTTTTCACCGCTTCCTTAATCCAACAGAAGATTATAGATAAATAATAATAAATGTATCTATAATATAGATAAATCTGCCTCTGCAATATATCAATATATATTAATTGATCAGACATTCCAAGAGTACTGATATTTCTGGAACAGTTCCCTGTTTGCATCACTTCACTTGTCTGCGTTTTCGACTGGCGATTATGTCTGTGTTGCTCGGCAACACTCAACATTTCATTCTGCTTTGGCTTGTTTAGCTATCCATTTAGATAGAAAAACAAACAACAAAAGAATCTGTGTTGTGAGCCCCAAAATTACTTTAAGTTGGGGTTCAATGCGTTTCATGCATTCTGACTTCTTTACACTGTTAGATGAGCTGGATTGTCATGATAAACATGGGCATTTTTTCTGTACCCGATACAATTCGTCAGGGTTTATACACATTTTAGAAAGTTTTTTTCAAGTTTGGACCTCCCTAACATAACAGGCCTAGAGGAATTCTTTTTATGGGCATTTCTCCTAGAACAGAGCAAAAGAAAGGGCACGCCCATCAATGTGCATAATTCAGGTTATGGAAGGCATAGGCAGCGCTGCACAGGACTTGCTCAAGAAAAGATGTCATTTTGTTCTTAGACCACGTCACTCAAAAGGTGCGTTTTCGGTTGTGAGGGAAAGATAACCTTGTTCAGCTTTCCAAATAACCCAGCGTTAAGGGAACAGTGGATGGAGTTTGTTATTTTTGGGCAGAAACAGAGTTGTGCAAGTTTGTTCCCATTTTTTTGGTGACGAATGTTTTATAAACAAGGCCATACAGGATTTACGGATTGTTTAAACTAAAATTTGCAGCGGCCCCCGGAGATAAAGGATCCCGGTAATGAGTCAGAACAGGAGGCGTTGAAAGAAACTGCATGTGTTTTGTTGGCAATCGGTGTGTGAGTGCATATAATGTAAACACATTAGTGAATCAACAGTTATCCAGGGGTCTCCGGCAATAGATAATGTGCGTCCATTGTCCATTGATGCGCTTCCTTATCTTCTTATCTTCATAAAACCCAAAATGTTTCCAAATCTTAAAGGCATTATGTGAGTTTATTTAGCCTCCTGCTCTCACTTCCGCCTATAGGTACTTCAGAAGTACCACTTACTTTTAAATGGTCACATTTGATCAAATCTAGTCTTTTGTTCTATGTATTGATGCAGATTAGTTTTACATCTGCATAGCGATCCATTGATAAAAACTATTATTACCCACAGCTCTATACATGAATGAATAAATAGTTTTTATTTTTGGATGAACTTTGATGAACTATCCCTTTAACTGCATGTCAACAGAGCTAGTGATGCTGGTTAATTGGTACAACGGTAAACAAAATGCAGTTGAAAAGAAAAAAGTATAAAGAGGGCTCAGAATAGGGGCGATCACGACGGATCAAACGCATTGAAGCTCTTTATTTTCTGGGGGTTTTAAAGCCAGAGAACGCTTACATAAGAACCAGCCTGGCAGTCAGAATTAGTCCTTCTCAATATTCCCTCTTCATTCCAGTCTCGGCTTTGTGTTTCTGTCTTATTCACTCTCTACCTCTTCTCTTCATCCGTCTCTCCACAGCCCTCCCTGTTCTTCCCTCATTTGCTTCTGATTCTCACTCATTAAGAGAACAGACAGAAGTAGAGAGAGGATGTTGACCTCTGTGGCAGGGCTTTTGCTGTCAGATCTAATCAAACGCACTGCCGTCAGACAGGTCAGCACACTGCATTATACTGCCCTGCAAAGTGCAGTAACTACACATTTGGTCAAAATTAAGATAAAGTCTGAAATGGGCTTTGCAACATCTGTTGCGTCTTTCGAACTGCCTCCTGGTTACATTTTGTCCCATTTCAGAGAAACAAGAGTGTCTAAAATAAAATCCACGGCTTCACGGATCAGAGAGAAAGAAACTGGCAGTGGCTTTCAGAGTGCTTGGGTGCCCATTAGAGCTAATGTTGAAACCAGCCAGCTGTTTAAACAGAATATCACAAAGAGAAATCTCACCATCGCTCTCCTCGTCATCTTCTGGCATGGGGTCGTTCTGTGACGGGTCTCGATTTCCACGCAGCCGACCGGATCCCTGCACAAGACGACGTGAGAAGTACCAAAATCAAGAATCTGATATTTCGTGAGATGCACTCAAGTTAAAATGTATGTAAAAAGTTGTTTTACAGTGTACATGCACTGTATTTACACAACAAAACACAACTACATAGTTAAATACAGAAAGTACTTATTACATACAAGCAGAACAAGACTATAAAATAAAGTGTTACAGATAAGTCCCACAAGATGAAAAATATGTTTTTAGCACAGGAGATTAACAACATTCAGACATCTTTTGTAAATGTAATGTTGAAATGAAACTATATCTGTACCTTGTGTTGCTGCAGTAGATTGTCTAGGTTGTGTCGTCTCTTATAATTAAAGTAGAAGTTCTTACACTGAGCTTCACTCTTGGAGCCCACCATCTTAGCGATGGCTGACCAGTTCCTACCATGTTCAACAAGACCTATTACGTAGACAAAGAGAAAACATAGAGAGAGCTATTAGAGATTAAAGAAAATATCAGCAACCACAGTTAAAATAACTTGACAAATATTACTGGGAAATCTTTATAAAATCTTGGTTTTCAAGATGTCACACACATTTTTTTTAAATACTTGAATTTACGAAGGTCTAACATGTTTCACTTTAACCTTAATTTCCACCTTTTTTCAACGTCTTTACCGTAACGGTGTAAACATGTCAATACCATAGCCTGTTTTTCTGAAAAGAAAAGCGAATCCATGATGCTTAATCGTATAATAATTAGACATTAATGAAACATATTTTTATAGAAAACGATAAACGTAACTTCTTAAACATGCAAAACAACCTGTATTGGTTATGATCATCAATATTGTTTTGTACACAGTACAACACGGGATTATTCAGCTTTTAACAAGAGAAATATGAGAAATGTGAAACGTGTAAACCTGGTAGCCATGTAGCCTGGTAGTGATATTTGTTCTCTTACAACACACCGAAGAAGGCATTAGCTGAATCGTTTGTGTCTTTGGTTACTTTGACAGAAAGTAATTGACTCAAAGGCCTACTTTGCAACTAGGCAATTTCAGCTGAGAGAATCTGTTACCACAGTTAGTTTACATTGTAACTAATGCTCCATAAGCATGAACCTTGCCCTGTCCTCAACCTGTGACATCTGCTATCTCCATTTAATTGATGGCATGTCATCTTATTCAGCCAACCCAAGGTTACATTAGCCCTTAACTGCTCAAAGCTTCTAGACGTCCAACTCAGAACCAGGGCTCCAGACTTACTTTTTTTACAAGTAGCACTGCAGCCCCGACCGAAGATTTTAGGGGGCACACCTTAAATGACCTTTTTTATCATTATCAGTAATGATCAGGGAGAAATGTGAACAATTGCATTTCAGGTTAATTTATGACAGGAGATTTGAAAAGAGGCAGAGTCTACAGAGGAGCTTTGTTATTGATTTGTGGTAAATAGAGAGACTGTAATCTGAATTTATTTGTATCAACAGAAATTGCGCTAGCCAAAAGGTATATATTTAATTGTTGACAGTGTAACACATTAAAGCAAAATGAAAGACCTCTTGTAATGTTCTCACTATGATGATATTGTGTATTAAGGACACTTCTCCTCATGTTCACACAACACATGTAAACATAACGATAAAAAAAACTTGTTTGCTGTGAAAGGATTTGAAATGATCTAGCGCTTTCTCAAGTAATCCACTGATAAATTACGTTTCCTGAACTCCTCTGCGGTTAGTTTAGTTTTAAACGTCTCATTTAGCAAACCAATCGTCCTCGGTCTGTACAGATATCTGTAACAGCAAACAGCGAGTCGTAGTAATGCGCTCACGTTGTGTGTGTAAACTTGTCAATGACGACACAGATTGTGCGCTTCAGCGGGAAACATCAGTGACACGTGAGTGACCCGGGCACTGGCACGCAGTAGACTATCACACAAAGCCTGCACTTGTGGCGGGCTCGTGTTCTACTAGTCTTTCCACATGAAATAACAACTAGAAGAAATTCCAAATTTGCAGGTCGCACAGACTGCATTTTTTACAAGTACTCGCGTGGTCTCGAAAACTGGTCGCATTCTAGTCGCAGTCTGGCGCCCTGAGAAAAAAATGTCAATGAGATTTTAAAGTTCACATTAGCAGCCTTTCCAAATGCTAAAATGACAACAGAGTGATATCTTATTCTGAAAGTGACTACAGGTCATCAATCAGAGATGTGCTGAAAGGCTAGCCACAACTAAAAGAATGGGGCATAATGACAGTGGGTATGTGGTGGAGTGAATGGATTAACGGCAGAAAACATTACAGTCCATCTGGAGTTAAAGCAGTTCAGGTCTATGTAAAGTGGTTCTCGTGTTCTCCTGTCCTTGTGTGGCAGAGTCAAACCTGGATTATGTTTGATGGTCCGAGGGACTAAAAGTGACTTCATCTCTGCACTTGCAACTCTCGAAACCACAGCCATGAGGCTTCACACATCACAATTTTCATCAGGAGCCGTAAGGCTTTAATCCTATTGCCCAGTTTTGAGTGAAGTTTTGCTGAGCAGATGCACAAGCATACTACATACTTTCAGGCAAAGAACTGAAGAAGTAAAATACAAGTCGAACAGTGTTTAGAACCACATACACTCCGCCAGTCAGATACCAGATCTAATGTGTTGATGTTTCCTCTACATATTGTATGACTACCTTTATTTTGAAAGGTAAATGTCAGGCTTATAAGTCTCTTTCAACTTTGTTCAGCTGATATTTTCTCCTCACTGGCACCTGTTGTTTTGGAGAACAATGCAATGGGGAGTATAAATGCCTCTGCATTGGTTTACACTTGAAATAAAGCATAAACAAGGCTCGCATTCTTCAAACAATTACTGAAGAACAGTGTGGTGTTGTCGATCTGATGCTTTGAAAAAATCTTAATTCTTGATTATACTGTTTTTTATTATGAGGTTCTATCTGCGGTCTGAGTCGTTTTGAGATAAATCAGCGTATAGTAATGTGTACAAAATGACTTATTTCATATTTTAGAATGCCTTTCTTCTTTGTATCGATGTTTTAGCCACAGAAGATGGGATGGATCAAATTACTTTTTAGAGAAGAGTATGGCTGAAAAAACATAGTAATGTTTATTGTTGTAATGAAGACTCTTGACATTGTTGACTACTTGGCATTAACTGCATTATCAGAGTCTATGGAAACACAGGTATTAGGAAGCTAGCGCTGCTGGCTAGTGATGTGTCTATAAATAGAAAAAATAATCTCCTCAACAAAACCTAAAACAAAACAAAAAATACTGTGATTTGAGCTGCTCTCGTTGACAAGAGTATCAATAAAACAGTCAACAAAGAAAGCCGATCCTGATTGGTCCTATTGTGTGCATTCAAAGTGAGAGAGAACCTTATAGCACCAAATTATAATTTGATTTTGTAGATGGGACCTTTTTCTTTTCTTAAAAAAAGTCCCAAAAATGCACACTTAACTTATTAACATAATGCAATGTTTTTTTTTGTCACATAATAAGAATTATTGACCAAAATGTCAGATAGAACCTTATAATTCTAAGGTAACGATATAGTGGCCATCACAACAATCAGCTAAATCAAAGTTGATTAGTGACAGTAAGATACTAAATTATTGTACTGCACATACATATATACATTAATTCTCAATATAAGAATGCAATATATATATTTTTAGCTACAGACTCTGGTGACTGTGTTGTCCTTGTGCTTCTTAATTTAACTGCTGCATTTGATACAGTGGACCATGAAATCCGTATTTTTCGTTTGGAGCAGTGGGCATCAAGGGCATAGCGCTCGAATGGTATAGGTCCTTTTTGACAGATCAAACTTTTTGTGTTAGCTGTGGCGACTCAGTGTCTTCCTCTGCTCCTCTCTCTTGTGGGGTGCCTCAAGGCTCAATGATAGGTACTTTTCTCTTCTCTCTTTATTTGCTTTCGCTTGGATCAATAATTAAGCATGGCTTGTCTTTTCACTGTTAGGCAGATTTGTGTGCCTCTAAAAAAAGTGACACTGTTCGATCACTTTTCGACTGTCTCGATGATGTAAAAGGCCTGGATGGCTCTTAATTTTCTAAGTTTTAACGGAAAAAAAAGACGGAAGTTGATTTAAGTTCCCTGGCTCACTACATCAAGCCAACCATCACAAGGTTGGAGTTCATTTTGATTCCCAAGTTAAAGTTCAAAAGCGAGATCAACGCAGTTGTTAAATCAAGCTTTTTCCAACTAAGCCAGCTTCTTTTAAGAGATCTACTTGAGACAGTTATCCACGCCTTCGTTACCACTCAGCTGGATTACTGTAATGCGTTGTATGCAGGTGTTAGTGGGTCTTTAATAATGCAGTGCATCTTTTAACTGGAACTCGGAAATACAAGCACATCTATCCCATTTTAGCCTCACTTCATTGGCTGACTGTACACTATAGGATAAATGTTTTAACTATTTTATTTGTTTTTAAAGCCCGAAAAGGTCTTGCCCCACTCTACATTTCTGAGCAGCTACATCCTCATATGCCTACACATTCTCTCAGGTCAGCTAATAAACGGTTAGAGTGTGTCTAAACTACAACATATGCAGAGTGGGGGCCATACCTTTGCTATGGCAGCTCCTAAATTGTGGAACGATTTGCCACCATCGATTTTGTTCAAATCACTTTTGAAAATTCATCTCTTCTCCTTGGCTTTAAAACTATAATAATGTCAACATCAGGTTTTAAGTGTATGTGATGTATTTATATCTCATGTTTGTATACATATTTATTCATTTTTCTGCACAGCACTGGACACTTTGGTCCACTTAAGTGGTTGTAAAGTGCTTTATTACTGAAAATCACTACTGAGAATAATGGGAATCAAAAACTGAAAAAGGCAAGTTCAGACAAATGACAATCTTTTCATGGGAAAAAAAAGATTGCCCATCCATATCCATTAGGGATTAAACGATTCATTCAGCTGTGATGTGATTCACAATACTGATCTCACGATAGGATTTATTCACAAATTTTTGTTGAGACAAATTAGAAATTAACTGCCGCCCTTGTATTGTTTCTCAAATGCTGCACATTTCTTTTTAAAACAAAAAATACATACATATATCAAATAATAAAACTAAACTGCAATTTTAAAACAAATTCCAAATCAAATAAAAAAGAATACAAGTCTCTTTAATGTAAACAAATCATTAATTTGTCTACATTTAAGAAATATCAGCATAAACATATCGGCCTCAGCTGTTTAAAAAAAGTATTGCCATTCATTTAACATCTTAACAGACTTGCATCTCTACATATGTTGATGGGTTTTAAACTAACTCAAGGTGAATAGTTACATCCCTAATATCCATATTTTACTACACTTAAGATCTACAATAGCGTTTCATGGTGCTACGGTCTTAAATGCTAAATCTTAAAAATTGTCTAAACCGTAGAATCGTAGTACCGTAAGTAATGTTGAATATGCGCATTGACATTTACGTTTAACTTTTTGCTGTGTTTCACTTGCTTTGTTCTTGAATAAATCACCCGTTTTGAATGAAATGTTCGATTCACTGACACAGTAAAAAAATAGTTGCCACCTACTGGCCAATTTAATTTAGTACTTATAGCAAGACTAACAATTCGGTTTTTAAACATTGCTGTATAAATTAAATTTGTCGCACATTTTAATTAGTTTGCCCGTAAAAAAATAAAGAGTAAGTAAAAGAACTTTACAAAAATTCCTAGGCACTAGTGTTTTTGAGTCTTTTGAGAAGTAAATATTGAAGTATACTACAGAATTATTGAAGTATACTACAGAATTTGCTACAATTTACCCATGATGTAAACATAAATTTTAAAATTAAAGAATATTTTTGAAGTTTATGGGTGAATTGTAATCTGTACATTGTTTCATGAGTCTTAAACTTATGTCTTGCAGTGGGCGTCGTTTTAGTTACTCTACACTAGTCCTGTATTCTTTCACAATGTTACCAAGTCAATGGTTTTTAATCAGAACAGTTCACTACAAAGATGATGCTCCCTAACCCATACAATTGCAATCCAACCAACTTCCCTAATGACAGTGCAGTATGTAAAACAACAAATGCCACAAAAAGTAGGGTAAAAAGTGAGGTGGCACGTACGTGTGACAATGAGCTCAGACACAGCCAATGAAAACCAGAGGAGCAAAGGGGGAGTGGAAAGAGAGCGTGCAAATATGAAGTAAAAGTCAAGCAGTACCTTTTTTGGCGATCTCCATCTCCTCCTCCGTCCAGCGAGACGTCTCTCCAGCTTCAACTGCGCCTGCACCGACACATACAGTCAGCGTTAGCAAAAGAGAACTCAAACACAGCTCTACACGACACGGCTCATCGCACACCCGGACTCTCAATTCGTTTGCGCTTGGGATCTGCCGAGACCTCCCCCCCTCGAGACCTTCCTTCGTTCTGCCTCTCTCAAAAGTGAGCGTGATTTCTGTTCCAAGCCTCGCTTACTGTTCTTCCTCCCTTGTGCTCGCTGAACACAGCTAACAGCCTCACCTCACTCTCCCTCTCTCAGTCAGCTGATCTCAACCAGACAGTGGAGGAGTACAGAAGCACCACCCTTCTGGGTCTAAGACCAACACATACTCACTCACCCATATCATTAGGCAGTCGGTCTCATAACAGTAGCCGAGCTGTACGGAGCGGCGCAACAACCCCTCCCTGTGTAATTTCCACTCAAACTACAGTGTGAGAGAGAGAGAGAGAGAGAGAGAGGGGAAGACTTGGACGGAAAGAGAGACGGAGCAAGCGGAGGAGAGAAAAACTGAGCTTTCCCCTCCCGCCCTTCTGAGGGTCTCCTTGAGATTGACTAAACACCGAGACAGATTTAGCACAGCGTGAACCCCTGACATTTACGCGAGAGTGCTAGCATGTCCGTGCAGTGTTTAGATGTCTTGCGCTCCGTGTCTCGCTAAAACTCTTCCAAAAAATGTGTCTTCGGTGACCCACTAGACACCGTTTACATTACCCCCTTACCTGTAAGTTCATACAATTGATCATGGTTTAGAGATGGAATCAGTGCAGTCCAAAACTGCTTTAGGAAAACTTAGAGAAAATCTATCATGGGCTCAAACTTTTAAATACAGCTTCTAGAGAAGGGCATTACACAGCGATCTCATACACGCTGGAGGATTAATAGCATTACTGCTCCATCAGATCGCAATACATCCAGCAGAAGAGAGCCGTAAAGTTCAAAGCACAGTAATCGACTTCTGTTGAAATGGATGCAGACTGCGTTTGGCAGAAAAACGTCATTTAAAAGAAACAGTGCAAGGTAAACACACTTAAAGTGGCACCAAAACTCGCATGAAACAATCAGGCCGGTCTTACACTCCCCATTTCGCTCTAATCAAACTCCTCCTGAGACTCTGCGCATTTACCTGCCTCGCATTATTGTCTCCATGGTGATTCCTCCACCCGCTGTCACCGCAACCACGGCAACATAAACTCGGAGACCTTGAGCATGCCAATGTGTGGCGGGAAGAAGGGAGGGATTCGGAGATAGGAAGGAATGGACAAACAATCTCACCGAGTGAGGAAGAGATGAAGCGAAAGAGCAACATGAAAAAAAGATGGATAAAGAAAGCAGAAGGGAGGGGACGAGAGTGCAAAAAGAATAAACACTGAAAGCAAGAGAAAAGCTCTGGATGTCATAACAGTGAGAACGGAAGAAAAATAGTGGAGAGGGGCTGCTGTTTTGTTCCTCCAGAGATAGCGGCCTCAGTTACTCAAAGTAACCCAATCTTTTCCTCCAGAACTTTATGACCCAACAAGTTCAATATTCCTCACATCAAGCCACTAAAACAAACAAAATCACAACACTTCTTCCACAGGTGGTATTCATGAAAGAAAAGCACCTGTTCAATATGAGCAATGCCTGACAGTTTCCAGGGTCTATTTTCTGACTGTCAGTCACCATAATGAGGTTTGTTTGTTTTATTCATTCTTAATGTCATTCCAGCATCTCCGGCTATATTCATGGTGAGAACCAGTCGATCATCATAATGAGGTCATTCTTAGCGCTGGGTGGTTCTTTTTCGGTATTTTTGTGGACTTGACGGTTTCCAGTATTTTCAAGGCTTTTTCCTGACTCTAAACAAGTTTTGAGTTGTACTCATTAGGCATGTGCGGTGAGGAATTTCCCCCACCATTTATTTGAACAAAAAGTATGATTAACATTATTAAGAAAATAATTTGCATAACAAATGTACCCGCTAACCAGCACTTTTAATGTACGTTTCATGCTTTTCCAGTGTACATACTTATCACAAGTGATGATATTGTGCTAAAAAAGATCCTAAAATAACATTCCCAAATTAAATAGGTCTACATTTTACATTCTTCTCAAAAATGTACTATTATTTGCAAGAGCTGGTCTGAAAACAAGGCGTGTTCTGGTGCATTGACACTGGCCAACTGAAACCTGGTCTTAAGTCAGGCGCAATATTTGTTTAGTTGTTTAAAAAGCTTGTTAGCAGAATGCACCTATAGGTGGGTGCGCAGCGCAAATACATTCTGCTTATTACACACAGAAGGACGTGCAGCAGCACACAATAATGGCAAATATTACAAATAAATGGATTACAATGTAAAAGATTATTGTGTACATGGGATAAAAAAATTTGACTTGTCCTGTAGATGGTCTGCTCGCGGGTATTAACCTCACGCACAAGCAGACACGTTTCCCCTCTGGAGAATCATTCAGTAGCTCCTGCAATTGTGTAAATACCATTGTGTAAACAGCGAATCCGCCATTGTGCGACTGGCTCTTAAAGAGAATGAGAGATTAGACTCTGATTGGTTTACTGCACGTTATGCCGTAATTAAACACAACCATGACTCATTAAGAGGATATGGATAACCCTTTTAGATCATGCACCAGCAGCGGCAACCATTTCGTCCATCATTTAACTAGCAAAAATGGGTTCAGACACCCTAAGTACACTTGCGCCGTGCGCTTTAGACCATGAACTTCGAGCGTTAAAATAGGGCCCGATGAGATGATCCATTGGGCTTCATCGGCTTGAGTTTATCTCACACACACACCATAACAGCAAACAGCTTTAATGTATGAATATGATAAAAATAATATCATTTGGAACTCGAGAATTTCTTTACAATCAGTTCAGTTCATCAACTGGACTAAAAGCCCAGTGCTGCATCGTGTCTATAATTCACAGGATCGGAAGCATACATTTTGCATGCACAATCTCAAATTCAAAGTCCACTTCTGATGCAGGATGGGTCAAGTAACTAAGCTTATTTTTATTCAGTTTGGTAAAACGTTTTCTTGAAGCTAATATTTCCAGTAAAATCGAATAAAAAATGTAAAATTTAACAAAACGTCAAATCAATGGAAAAACAATACTTTAATAACAAAAATATGAATATAATAACTCTGTGGGAATAGGCTATTTAGCACAGTGGGCGAGTAAATGCCCTTCAGGTCCTACAGACCACAACTGATTAACAAATAAGTCTAAAAATAAATGATGCTTCTAAAGACATGTACCAACTTCCCAAATGCTAGAAATACTGTACTGTAATTTAGTAAACCTTTTAATAAGAAGTGTTCCAGTGCTGAATGTTAGTTTGTATATAATTTAGATTGCATTTTAGGAGACGGAATATTTAATAATTCGTAGTTATTGTTTGACAGCGAAGTGCAAGGATAGTTTCACTTTTGCCTTGGAAATGTTATTGTATTGTGTTACCCGCAACAGCATCGCTGTGTCATTAAGTCTCTAGTGGGGTCGAAGACCGTTTCAAAGGGATACATATGGAATGGATAAGGTCTCACCTACGAATTTTGTGGCGGCATTCGACAATGTGAGGTGCTTCATTAGATTAGAATAACTTTCCACCGACGTGAAATATCTTTCTTCCTGGGCATAAGTTGCATGTTAAATACACATTACTTGTGTTTCACCATAACGAGGGAAAAGTAGTGCTTATATTTCAAGTTTAACCAACATTTGAACTTGTTGCTCTTGCCATCGCTTTCTGACTCCAGGCATTGATGTACTCTGTGCAACTGTGTTTGTGTGTGAAAACCTGTCCTACTCTGCCTCTGGTTGGCAAAAGATGAAAATGTACTTAACCGCAACTGATGATGATTGGCTTGGGTAATCTCCCACCTCACTCACACAGACACCGATATAAAATTAGTTGTGTCCCACCCCCAAACACACAAAGCAGAGACAATTTCAAGCAGTTTCAAGCCATTTATCCCCAAATCCAAGCATATTTAACCCATGAGCGCCATTTTGGATATTCAGATTTTCATTTTATGAGGGTTTATTGAATTCCTTTTGAAAATCAGACACTGCTCAAAAAATATTATTGTAATAAAAATCATGTTGTTGTTAATTATTAACCCATCCAAGACTATAACCTATAAAAACAATCGGATTCACATTTAGTATTTTTATCATAAAAACAACAGGGTGTACATGCAAACAAACTGGTATTTAAAGGGTTAAAATTCTAAAAATTAATGAATGTTTGATATTTATGATAAGAACTGATTCTAGTGAAAAAAATTACGTCATTGAAAATATGAATATATATTATTTTAATGACCGTTTTTGGACATGGACATATTTGTGCATTTTCAGCCTTAGTGTGAGTTTTTTTTAATTGATGCACAAGGATTAAATCTTGAAACCCCCGCAAGTCTAGCGCAACATCTGTTCCGACTGCGTGCATAATTCAAACCATTGTACCGTACAATTGCTATTCCACAAACCAAGCGCAGAGCCAACAGACACATGAACACAAACAAACCCAAAGCAGACACAACTTTCGGAGAGGTAAACAGAGTGTGCGTGAATGCATAAAAAGTAGGGTTGTAACGGTTGTAACGGTTCGGCACGCGCTTGGACTGCGGCTCATCTTAAATCTGACCAAACATTTATAGTATGGTTCGTTTAAAATTATAATGCGTAAAACAGACTGACAAAGTTCAGCTAATGTATGTTTTACACATTTAATACCTACAACAAATCAAATAACGTTGACAGGTTTCAATAGGATTGACATATGCTGTAATATGACGAGTCATTTGCTGTCATCACCCGGGTGATGTGAGCGTGCGAGTGCAGGTGAGACCTGAACAAGCACATGTTGCTGTTTAAACTTTAATATTTAAATTAGCAAGACTTGAATGAGTTTAGAGCAAGATGATGCACAAGGAAAGTCGAGTCTCAGAAATGGCGCAAATATTGAGTAGTCTTTGAAGTCTTGCGCTTAAACTGACAAATTCACACACAAAGTAGGTTAACATGCCCCTCTTGTCAAGTATCTTAGCAAACATAAAGGTTATGTCTTCAGTAAACGGACGAAACAGACGAAAAACAACACATGTGTACAATATGTACTGGACTGAGTGTACTGGATCTGTTGCATTCCTCTTAAAACAAGAGCAGAATATTCCTGCTGTTTGTTAAAAGTCAAGTAAATTGCTCACTGCTTGTGACTCAATAGCTTCTGTAACATTTATTATAATTAATCTTTATTTAATTAGTACATATGCAATGTTATGCTATATTTTTGATTACTTTAATCCATTTCTATACCTTAAAAGGCATCTTATTTTATTTGGTGTTGTTACCTATAGCTTGATTATTTGATCTTATTTTTTATTTGTCAGTAATCCCTTTTCCCTGAACATAGCACATTCGGAACCAAACCCTTGACCCTAAAACAGTAACACAAACCGACCGGTGAGTAACACTGTTACAACCCTATGAAAAGCAAAAGTATTAACCTCGTGCATCTGTGCTGGGTACAGGAGTGGGCTTCGCAGACTCTCGTAGAGGTTTCTGCACTGGCTCAGGTTTAGCTGGAGGTGTCGGCTCTGGCAGAACTATGGCACACAAACAAACGGAGTTAGTTAAACTGTACCATGATGCCACTTCAACATTCACTTCAAAACTAGCTAAATGTCCTTTGCATTATTTTATGATTCCTTTTTTGTCAAACATCAAAAATGTATACTCTTTACAAATATCTTAAATGCACTTGGTTTTACAATTCATAAATGTGAATCAGTTAATCAGTCAATTGTATATGTTGACATTATTACCTGACAACTCAGATAAAATTTGGTAGTCTTTATTGTCAGAACTTGTCAGTGGTGACGCAAAAAACATCTCAGCATACCCTAATTTACCCGTTTCATCCCCCTCAAAATCACCTAACAAATCCCTAAATAGAATTGATGACAAAATGGACATCATTCATGAACATGTTTGCACGTATGTCACCTGGTTCAGGTGGAGGTTGTTCCTCAGCCACAGCTGATGCAGCCTCATTATTGGCCATGGAGCGAGTGGTGATGCGGCCCTTGCGGCGACCCTGGCTGTTGGCGGTCTTGCGTCCACGTGGCGTATTCTGCTCCTTACCCTCCTCCTCCTCTCCCTCACACTTCTCTTTATCTTTGCTGATGTCCCTGTCAAGATAAACACGAAGAACAGAGTCAATTCAAAGTAATCTGTTCAGACTTTAGGGCAGGCAGCATCCAGACTATGTATACGCAAGGCCTTAACCCTTTGATGCATTAGCTCAACGATTGGAGTTTTCATAACATGAGCACAGCCCAAATCACATGACAACCACAATGCTTATTCAAAAATGTCTATTTAAGTTTAAACCATGAATAATTGCACAACTTCTGAATTCCTAGCAGCTGCGTGAAAGAAACTGAGCCGGTTCCTTAGGTTAATGAGGTTAAACTTAAGCTTCCATTGCAATAAAAGTCACCTTACAGAAAACCCTGCACACAGAAGCTATTGAGAAAGCAGGTCTGCTGTAGACCCCACAGGACCCTTTTGTTATAGATCAGATCAAATACTTTGTGAAGCTTCAAGTGTAGTTGCAGATCTACAGACTGCTCTTTACTGACTACAAGAGCTGTTAGATCACTGATGGAGCAGTGGAGAGAGACACATTGTGAGCCATTTACATTGTTTTTTTAAACAGTAGCGCTACACTCCACACACACAATCATCTGTTTCAGCGCTGATTGAATTGGGTCATCTGACTGGCTGGAGTAAAAAGGTTCTTTCTGATTTGAGGTGCAAAACTTTCTCTTTTCCAAATGCTGACTGAGCAGAGGATGTTTGGGAAGGCCTGAACTCTGCTAGGACCATTTAGGGTCTGCTAGGCTTCTAAACTATCTAGAACTGAAGTTGTCACGGTAAAGGTCTTCATTTAAAATTAGGCATTAACAAACAATTTGGTTGTAAAGTGGTGACGTAAGGAATACCTTTTTGGGTCCAAGCATCTATCCATTTCAGGCGGGGCTACAGCTTAAACAGCTGTTTAATTATATTACATATTTAAGCAAAACATGTATTAACTCAAGGTATACACTACAGTCACCAGGCTCACAGTATCTCTGACATTAATATTTGAATAAATTATGAAAAATAAATCGCTGACTGGCCATGTGGGATTTCATTATGATGATAAAGGTTAGGATTTTGGTTTTCCGAGAGTTGTATAGCTTGCCATTAACTTATAATGTTAATAGTATAAGCAAGTATAAGCATATTTTGTTGTTTGCCTATAGCATCTTATTGAGCGTTTGGACCCAGAAGCGGAACATGACCTTCCATATATGGTGGTATGTGTCGTCAGGCTTAACAAGCGGAGAGGCACATTATATTGGTCGCTCTGCTTTAGAGGACTACATTTAATTCAATTCTATAACAACAACATTACATTGGAGAAATTCAGGTATAGAAAAAGAACCAAATTTAACAACCAGCCATTAATGCCAGATGTCCCCTCCTGTTCTCACATGAACCTTAGAAAACGGAGACAGAGCTTACTTGGTGTCCTCTTTTTCATCTTTCTCTTCCTCTTCCTTCTTCTCTTCGTCCTCTTTCTTCTCAAATTTCTCTGCTTTGTCTTCTTCGTTCTTGTCGTCCACCTTCTCTTCCTGTGAGGGTCGCGTTATCTGCTTTAAAGAACAAGAACCACAATAAGAACATTGATTAGACAGATGACCCTTTCTAAGAGTGTGGCCAGGTTCAGGAAAAAACATAGTTAACCTTAAAATGTGTTGCACTTCATCCCTGCTATCAACGAAAGAATTTATGGATTTATAGTATGTATCCATTAAAGGGATAATTCACCCAAAACAGAAAATTCTGTCATCATTTCCTCACCCTCGCATTGTTCCAAACCTGTATACGTTTCTTGGTTCTCTTTCATCATCTCGTGTTCGAGATTCACCTATGGGAAGGGCATCTGTACCTGGCCTCTGCAGAAGCATCCAATTGCACAAAGTCTGGCTCTGACAGACAGGAGAGCGTGCCCTATGCCAGGTGAGGGCAAGCCCCCTTACCTAATGCATAAAGGCACCGGCACGCGCTACCTTTCCTCGGGGTGACATCCGCTTGTATCGACCTCTGGTTTGTTTCTCACAGCTCGTTGGTTGGACTTCACTGATATCTACAGAAGGACATATAAGCCTCCAGGAGACTTGATTGTTCTTTACGCCAGGTTAGCTTTGTTTTCTGCGAGCCACCCACGCTCACATTTTTCTTTAGGCTGCCTGCCTACCTTTGTCTTTCCCCCCTTTCTCTCATGTAGATGTCTATATCGGCACCGGCCACTCCCGGGATAACCAGTCTCATGCCTGCCCGGCCGCTTGTGGTGTCCTCATTGCTGCTAGGAATTGAGGTCAGTGACCAAAAAGATCTCATCACCCATTTACTTGCACAGTATTCATTTTCCCTACAATGGTAGTAAATAGGGGATAATATTGTTCCAAACAGCTTTCATTGTGTTCATCAGAACAAATAAATGTATACACAGATTCTTTGTGGCAAAAAACAGTTTATACTGATTATAAAAAGATACGAACGCGAAGGTTATTTAAAGAACTCTTAACTACATGGTTACTAATGGAACCAAACTTGGATCTTCTATAGCATCGCTGTGAAGAACCTTTTAAACACCTTCATTTTTAAGAGTGTGAGTGTGAATTAATAATGACAGAATGTTTATTTTTGGGCGAACTGTCCCTTTAAACATCATATGGACAACAAATACCATACCAAATTATAGGCAAAGAGATGAAGCATTTTCCTGACTGCACAACTGAATTATGTGCTTGACCGGTTAAGTTCCTTATTTTTTGGACAAATACATTTGCAGAGAAACATGATTATATGTCTGTGTATAAGCTCATGATTAATTAAGACAATCATGGAGAAAAACAGGTAGGAGATTGGCAAGAGCCAAAATCCACATGAACAGCCATATGAAAATAAAGACGTACAATAAAGATTGTTTGAAAAACACATTCTATTAAAAATATCATTGCAACAAATCTGTTTTGTCCACATGTAGGCTCTGAGCTATCTTTAGCTTGGAAATGCAGCTAGGGACTCAGGAGCTTTTTAAATTTCAACATCTGTCTATGTGACAGAAACCACAGAATGGATCTCGCTACAGTTTTTAGCCAGACAGCACTGAAACACAATCCCACATATTCCTGCTCTGCTCTGGATCAGACCTGTCTGGTTATTCGATCATTATCTATCACAATCTTATTTTTTCCCATGCTCTCTACACACAATCCACTCAGGTCAACTTTTCTAATAATGCCAGTGAACATCTGTGTGTTTCTTTTTTTATGCATAAATGAAAATTTTTATGTGGATGATTTTTTTATAGAGGATACATTTACATGACTGACAGCACATACAAGCATACAATAATGCTAGGAATACAATGTTTACCACCAGTAAACAGAAGTTTAAAAAGAGTAATAATGAGAAATTTAAGTCAGCATTTGAGTCCCTTAATTCTGAATCCAGTATAAACCAAATTTCTTCCACGGAAGCACTATCTGTGTTTAATAAGCATGCAGAAACACAGACACGTGACACACATTTGAGCAGTAAAACGTGAATTGGACTTGATCCTGCATCTGATACAATACAAATCCAATCTGCAGGTGCAGCTTGCTGTAGTCATAACACAGCGCCAGTGGGGACTTACTTGGAAAATAAAATCTAGGAAAACCAGAGGCCAGCACAGTCAATACAGAAACCGTGAGAAACATTAAAATTTTATGGTGTAAGCAAATGGACTTTTAAATCAATGTAAACCAATTCACGGTGTAAGATAAAGATACAGATACACACATACATATACACACTTATACAGATACAAACACACAAACTTGTACAGATACAGATACAAACACACTAATGCACACAAACATTTACACTCGCAAAGATACAAATACACACACACTCATACCCACAAACATACACGCCCACAAAGATACAGATATATATATATCTTTAAGATTAACACTGGCCGCTTACAGCAGTTCTTTGTTTACAGTTCATCAACATTCCAGAAAAATGACCTTTTTGAAGAGGTTTAGCGCAACGGTGTATTTAAAATAACATAATGGAAACTTGCGATTGCTGTAATGTTAGTAAACAGAACTGCAAACACTACCGCTCAATGGGCAAGGCCAAAGATAATAGATATCAACAAGACGCGCCACTGCCATTACTATAAATGGGGAGAAATGCAATGCTCAAAGTGGATGCTTAAAAAAAGGGTGATTTAAGCGCAATTTAAAATTAAAGCAAAGTTAAGGTACAATTCTTGTCGGGTTTAATTATTGATAGGAAATATACTAATTAATTCTGATTTATTGCCAGTGATTTTGAAAATATCTACCTGTTGTCTTGCTATGACGTAAATAGCTGCCCGAAAGGCGGCCCAGTGACATAACTTTCGCTAAAGGACTTTGGCACGGTGCTGTACATGCTCTCTCTGCATGTGCTGGGATAATAACGCGAACATGTTGCCTCCGTATAAAGTGTAAAACGGATGAAATTACATTCTTGAGTCAGTCCGTATTAAAACAGTTATAAAATACACAGAAATTACCAAACAAAACCCGCAATATGCAACCGTGGAGGTCGTACCGAACAGTTCAATATTATATTAAGAATAATGGCAACGCTAACATTTAGTGAACCAATCTTGTGCATCATGGACGATTCCTGTGAACCAATGTTACAGTAGTGGATAGTCTGCTTTAGACTAATATTAGACTAAGTGCAGTGCACGGCATCAGTCAAAAGATGTTTTTCTCCTGTTTGGAGAGAAAGAGGGCTAATGGCCTGAGGTTCTTTATCATGGCTGCTGGCTCAGACAGAGTGACCAAAATCCCAACCTTCTTTCTCTTTCCTGGTCTGTTCCACGAAAGAGAAGCAAAGCATTGGAACAAGCCAAACTCAGCCAACAAAAACAAGGCATGCAGTTACCATATGGGAGCAAAACAAATCTGAACCTCTGCCACAGAGACGTGTGAAGCAAGGATCAATGATTAAAGGACAGCATCAAGAATGTGCTCTCGTGCATTTAAACTACAACGATGCACCATAATAAACATATCATTCTGCTGTGTTTAGAGCTCTACTTTCTGTTAACTTTATGGTCCGTCTGAAGAAGCTTTACAAAAAAAAGAGCTTAATTTACTGTTATGCATCATATAATCGATCTCCGCCAGTAATTAAATCTTGAATTATTTTGGCATAGATTATTTTTGTCATATATTACATTATAATCTATGCCTAGGTTATAAGTAACACTGTGTCTACACCGGACGAGACACGACACATGGCTTGTTTTAATGGGATCTAATATGGTTTTCAATTCCAAATATGTTTAATGATAGAAAATGAAAGTTCACATGCTAAAATTGATAGGGAGAATGAATTTTAAACCCAACTTTATTGGCTGAGCAATGAATGCAATACAAACCAAATAGCCCATTTAGTTACACTAATGCATTTTCACAGCCAGCACAGCCCAAAAAAACTTTAATGACGAATACTTGATGATTATCTTGGAATCATCCACATTCTAAACTCAATGGAAAGGCTCTGTATAAAAAAGCCAGAGCAGCTGTATGCTGTTTTAAGGAAAACTAGGGGTCAGTGAGTGTAATAATATCCTTGGATCATAAGACTTGAGAAGGTCAGAATGCTGCTATACTGTAAACGGTTAAATAAGCATGCTAAAATTGTAGCCTTCTGACATAGTGGGCAGGGGTTCAAAATGTCAAATTATGCTGTAGGCTTATTTTTGGCAGTTGCCAAAGCAAAATCTAGACTGTGGAATCACATGTAATACTATTTCATGCCATGTTTCAGCCAAGATGACAGTTTACTCATCTCATGTTCTGCTTCATACGGGAAGCAATAAGTATGGTTGCCTAACTTAACTGCACCACAAAACCTGGATGACCTTGGTTTTGTGGAACCATGGAATTTTGGTACAGAGATGACGACTAGGCTGGGCAAAAAAACCCCGAAAAATCTATTCGTCGTATTTTTTAATTCAGTCGCTTCAATATCGATTCTCAAAAGCCTTGAATCGATTTATCTTCTTTCATTTTCACCATCTTTTTTTTTTAAATTTCTATAGGATTTGTATTAAATCTATAATCATTGACTCGAATCGAGAGCTTGTGAATCGGAATCGAACTGGAACATCAGAATCGATACCAGAAAAAGGGAGACCAGAATTAAATATTAAACTACTATAAACAATCGGAAATCACAGTGTTCCTCGTTCCTTGTTTCACGGGGGCCACATGCCGTACACTGAATTTAAATTTGTAAGTAAATCCTTTAAATTTACATTCCATGCATGAAAGGAATACAAGGGGTAGACATCTGACAAGAGAAGTGCATAGAAACAGCTGATCATGTAATTTCTTTATCCTTCATATAAAATGATTGTAATGCCAAGCAAACAAGAGAGAGATCTCAAGCTCCTGCAACAGCTCACTTAAACCAATCAGAAGCGAGAAGGCAAGAGGAGGAAAGGAGTCAGGGCAAAGAGAAAGGGAACTTTGAAAGAACATTTTGTGGCAACAGTGTTAGCATATTACAGAGAGTAATGTTACACCAGTGAATCATAAGTCTTCTTTTTAAACATACCAATATAATACAAAATTTGGGTGGGAACTTTTCACTAAATTATTTGTAGTGCACCTGTCATGCAAACCTCATGTGGCAGACCGACCCAGTCACTGCCTTTACAAGGAAATCTAATCCGTGCACTCCACATGTCTACTGCAGCATTCTGCGGTCAAATGTTGTTGTGAAATGTCAGTATATTAACGCGGACACAAATCACTTTCTTTAAAAATGAAATTTAACTGTCTCTTTAAATGTCTCATGCACCTTAACATAGAATAATTAATCACAACCAACTCTTAAAACAACATTACAAAACACTCGGCAAAAGGCATCGCATACATTACCTTCATCTATGTTTATCTGCCCCTTAAAAACCTCCCATTCACCCCATGGTATATCCCAGAATGCTGTGCAGCATGAACAGGCTGACCAAATTAGCGAGGCTGCCGGATCAGATCTTCAGCAGACGGGCTGCGGGAATCCAGCTAGGCAGATCAATTGCGGATATTCCAAGAAAGCATGTCATAGGTTTGTTTGAGCTGGCTAAAACAGCAGTGGCATCTCTATCTAACCTGCGCACGCACAGACAAAAATGTGCGTGTGCGTTAGCTTATCCATGTGACGGGGTCAGTCCAGGTAATCCCTGCAGAGTGAAGGGGAGGGGAGACTGACCGATCTTAACCCGGTCTAGTCTGGATTTTGATTGGCACAGCAGGCTGCTCCACAACTTTCTCACTGGTGTCAGTACAAATAGGCTCATACCACCACGCAGCTAAAGAGGGGTGTCTTGCAAATATTCTCTGGCTCTCCCTCTTTTTCTGAAAAGCACAACACATGAGCTGCCACTACTGGTTAAGAAAAAAACGACTTTTCTCTGTCTGCACATGCATATTTTCTGCCTTGTGTTTTCTCTTTTTCTCAGCAACATTCTCTGGGGACTCTGGGAGGAGTAAGAACTGTATTCAGATCACCACGTGAGCTGAACTCAACTGACACAAACACTTTTATGGGTCTCTAATGTGGAGCAGGGTCATACACCCAACCCACACACAAACTCTTAAACGGCCCTATTCCACACACACACACGCAATTGAAAACACATGAAACGTTTAAAAGATTAGATAAAAAATGATCCTCTTTTTAATCAGCATGTGAACATTGTAATCACTACAGGTGGTAAAGGAAACTATGAGTTCAGTAATGCAGATCACCAGGTAGCTGAAGAAATACGATAGCTGATCGGAACGCACATGCAAGCGAAACAGCTACACATATGCATGCTTGCTAAAACCGCATGGGGCTACCGGAGGTTGCCGGATCAAAAAGTGCATGCGTGTGTGTGCGCAGCACTTAAGATCATCCCATTAATGCAGCTCAACTCCTGACTCGGAGACACATGCTTTCAATGACCCACTGCCTCCGCTTGTGATCTATATGTCAGTGGTGCTCACAGAACAACTCTGTTGTTCGTGCTCTTGTCCGCCGCTGTTTAGATAGCCTGAAATATAGCTGTAATTAGTGTTAAGCCCGAACACCAGCTGCTTACACACACGCTGACGACAGAGGGCTAAATTCAGTTAGACAGGCTGGGTAGCCGAAGTGATGTATCCAGTATATCATACACAAGACTGAGAGTAGTGTCCATGGACCAAAGATTTTGAAGCAAAACACATGACTGCTAATTATGCATGTTGTCTTAAAGGTGCTGTGTGTAGTTTTTTGGAGAATCTATTGACAGAAATGCAGTGGTGTAAAGTAACGAATTACAAATACTCAAATTACTGTAATTGAGTAGTTTTTTTTGCAGAAAATGTACTTGAAGTAGTTTAAAAACTGTAATTTTATTTTATTTGAGTTCATTTTTTTTGCAGTATCGGTACTTTTACTGTGCTATTTTTCCTCACATTATCGTCTCTACTTTATATGTTTAATTGTCATGTGACATGGGCAGTGGCGTAGCAGACGGACATACACTGTGTCGCCAAAAATATTATTTTAGAAGAAATGGGACATTTTTAGGGTAAGGTACCGAAACCCCCGGCGCATTTGAGTGTGAGGATCTCATCTCTCTAGACCAGTAACGCGTACTTAAACCGAACTTTGCGTTGCATTAGAGCATTTGTCGAAATGAAACGTTGGTTAATATTGACCAAAGACAAAGCAGGGAGACCAGCGGAGGAGGGCGGAGACGCGCCGCAGACAGAAAGGCCATCGTCCTCTGGTACGAAAAGACGCCGGCGTTTTCATATAGAGGACATCCATCTGCACTCGAATCAGTTTGATGAAATTTAACCATCTGTAGTAATAGTTCATGCTTTATGTATGAAATAATGATGTAAAAATTATGTCAAATAATGACGTTAGACTGCATTCTTTTGTGTTGTCATTATGCGCAATGTTTGTATACTTAAGCCACCTCCGAGGATAGTGGGGGTCTAGAGTCCCTGGCACTGTTATTTTGGGGGTTGCGGACTAAAAGGTTTGGGAACCCCTGCCCTAATATGTATTTGGCATCTGGTTAACCATTCAACCCACCCAAGTCCTTCGATTTTGATGGAGAAACACTGATAAACATGATCTTGATGACCTTAACATCCAAGCTGACTTTAAAACAAAGTCCATATTGCATTCAAACCACCATTTGGTTTGAGTCACATTAACATTCCTCCCTCCCGAAACATGGGGTTTGCTCAAGTATGTGCGTTGAAGTGAGAAGTAGTAGCTACTGCACTCAAGCGTCTTTTAAGAGTCTGAAACTCTCAAGTTCCTCTCCTTTCTTTTTGTAGTCCCTGACAGCAGCATGGAGCCTCTCGGCTGTGCCAAACAGATAAACCCGATTCCTGGAAAGCTGCGCAGCTATCCATAAATCAGAAAGAGCAAAAGAGAAACGGCCTCTCAAAGCACATATGCATTTTTGTCCGATAACCTATGCATACAGAGTCTTGATTCGTATAAAATGACTTCAACAGTGTGCCAAGCACCCACATAACACACCCCCTTAATAAAAAAACACAACTTCATCATGATTTGAACACACCCTATAATAAAAACAACAATCGAAACACCGAGCTATTTGAAAACATGATGTGATGTGGAAAGTGCAATGGTACATACTTGACTATAGGGGGATTCATGAGTACTAAAACCGCACGTCAAGAGAACCCCCTCTGACACAATATGCATTTTACCTAGAAGATATCCCACATTGGGCCTGTTGAGTGACTATTACTGATAAGGTTTTTATAAATACCTGATTTCTTCGTCGCCGATTCCCAAAGTTCCGTCGAACAAGTGTTTTATAGTTCTGACTCTTCTTAGTCAAATAATAGTACAGCACACAGTCCGACACACACTGGAGAGAGAGAGAGAGAGAGAGAGAGAGAGAGAGCATTACATATACAGCTGTGTCATATGTAGTTTGAAAAGAAAACACAATCCATGTTATGAAAAACACAGTCCGTGGGTGGTAGGTGTGATGTGAGCCTGTAAAGCTGTTACAGCGGTTCAGTTCAAACATCTAGCGGTGAACATTCAGGGGAGCTCTGTGTGCGAATGCAGTCAACCAAACTCAAGAGAAAATCAGAACACACACTGACCTTTCTCTCCAAAAACGAAGCAATCAGCCCGAAGTTCTTTGGATGCTGCACAAACCTGTCTCCCAGAAAACAGAAAAGTTCAGAAACACACAAACACAATTACATCAATGTGACCACAGTTACTCACTTCTCCTTAAAGAGTGCTTTCTCGTGTTCAGTCCAGACGTTCATGAAATGGCGAGATTTGTAGACCTTCATGGGGTCATCCATCAGACCATTCATGTTGATAAACTTCACTCGTCGCTGCTCCAAATCGTACATCATGGGAGGAATGACAGACATCTGCCTCATCTGCTTTTCATTGTTCTGCGAGAGACACAAAGGTTTTTTGATGTCCAGGATGGTTCTGCAGCACTTGTTGACATTACTCTAGTCTGAGCCTCTGATGACACACCCAGAGCCCACTGTGTGGTCACTTACTATCTTGATGCATCTTGCACTCAAAATTGGTAAGCACTTGTGAATCACAAGCTCCTATCAGACTGCCAATAGACTCAAAGACAATTTCCGGGAGCCATTGGTTTGTCGGAACGTCAAGTAAAAGCATAATTATTTTCAATACAATGTATAACTTTGGCACAAACATTTTAAATGGCACATAGAAAATGAACCTAATGGTGGTTGGCTGGTCACCATGCGTGTCAGTTTTTCTTGTCTAAATGGGCAATAGAAGAACGACAATTGGTGTCTTTTGGCTTACGGATCAGATATTAAAAGCCACTGGTTTACCTCCTGCTCCGAAAGGCCGTCAATGATCTCTGATATCTCATGTTCGCTTCTTGCAATGGTGGCAGACAGACCTGTTCCTCTCTGGCCCACCCTAAAGAAGAGAAGGATGAAGCACGGTTAGAAAAAGAGTTTTCTGTTACTGGCTTTGTTGTCTCCGATCCATGAAACAGCGCTTTCCCAGCGAGCTACCAGACCAGAGTCCCACCCTGTTTCTTCTCCCACAAAAAGCCTTTGAAGCAGCGGTTACAGCTATTGGCCGGATTCCTCTAGGTCTATTCATGAGCTCTGAAGTTCTACGGTTTAGAGACGGGCTCCAGCAACAATAGCTACACATACTGGCTTTTCTAAACAATCCCAACCGGCAAACATCACTGAATTTGGACGGTTAGTTGTGAATTAAAGGAACTCCTATGACCTTAAAACTAAAGAAACAGAACTTTCTTATTCAAAACTGATGCCGTGTTTTTAACTACTGGAATCAAAGTAATTTTTTTTAGACATTTGTTTCTGGCATTCTTCTGCAAATGTGGAAGGGACACCAAACTTACAACCGGCAGGGTTTCCTGTATCCTTACTTTTTTACTAACACTACGGAATAAACAGCTCCACAAAAACTGTTTTTCTTTGTTTGTTTCTCTTTAATATGATTCGAGTAAAAGTAATAATTCATATTATTAAAAATAATTCATAGACTATAAATAGATAGCATCGTCTATTCAAGAACAAATATGCATCACCTCTGTAGTCCCTGTAACACTATTTCTAGCTCTATTAATGGAATATCAATTGGACAAACACCTCTACACAGTATGACAATCTGCAATAAACTACAACAGCAACACATTTTTGTTTTATCAGCAAAAAGTGTATATGTATTTTACGCAGAATCAAGGTCAATGGTTAAAGGAATAGTTCACACAAATATGACATTTCTGCCACCATTTCCTCGCCCTCAAGTTGTTCCCAGAACTGAAAATTGTAAACATCCTTTCAAATATCTTCCTTTGTGTTCAGCAGAACAAAGTAATTTATACAGGTTTGGAACAACTTGAGGGTGTGTAAATTATGACCGAATTTTAGTTTTTTGGGTGAACTATCAATTTAATGTTCCTCTGTTTTGCCTTGGTAGTGTTCCAGAGAGGGAGAGATATCCCTATAATTCAGGGAAGCCCAGCAACCTGTATACCAGGTACTATTACAGACTGACGTCTGACCCAATCACCCACAGGATCCTCAATGCTGATTGGCCAACTGCTGAATCACACTGAACAATATGAGTGTTTACACAAGATGTTACGTCACAACTGTGTCGACAAAAAGCAATACTGGTGAATGTGGGAGAGCACTGAGTCATAAGGTAAACTTGAAGGCCTGGCTGACCTCTGGAAACGTTCATGTTGCTCGCGCTGCTTGCGGATCTCTGGAAACTGCCTCTCGTAGTATTCGCGTGTGCGACTATCTTTGGCTTTACGACGAGGGTTGTTCTCCATTCGTTCGACTTTCTTCTCCCACTCCGTCATCAGCTCGTCGTAACGTTGGCAAATTTTCTGCTCCTAAAAAAGAAATCAGTCGATTGACATGTTTGCTTTGAACGAAATTTGACAATGTCCCATTTGCATTACGTTGTGTCAATCATTCCATCTAATCAACAGTTATAGAGTGAATTCACCCTAAACGAGTGTGTAGATCAAATCTATTTTAAATATCTTAAGCTCCTGAATGTTATTTAATTCTAAGAACCAAGTTAGGCTGACAGCTTTTATTCAAAACCTTATTTTACTAATATAGTCATTATTGTGATGTTATACATCTTACAACATTTTGAATATGTTTAAATAATTAGAAATGTAATTATATCAAAAACTCACTGTGTATAACACCTTTGTCAAAGTCAAAAGATACGATATGTATTGCAGTATTTACAAAGACAAATGGTGACTTGGAAATATGCCCTCAGTGTTTATTAAACAATCATTGAACATTACAACTTAACCACGTCATTTCCTGTCCTTTTTTCTTTGTCCTCTCATCACAACTGTGGCTTCGAGGTATGAAATGGGTCACATAACCTAAAAATCTCTAATATAAAATTAAATAATTGCACCAGATGGACCTTGACATCTATTATTTTTCTAACATTCTCTATGTTAGGCCCAGAAGACCTATAATATATGACCAAAATAATATTCAGACAATTTTGCTTTTGTGATACCACGATATCAGTAATATTGTTACGTCCCTATAACAAAATGCACAAGAAAAAATTTGAGAAACTGATAAATACACATTTTTATTTACTTGTTTTTTTATTTTTTTGTTTACATTTTTTTGTTTTTAACAATGATTTATTTTTCTTGTTACAAATATACCTTACCCTTAAAAAAACAAACACAAAATCAAAGTCCTGTTAATTTAACCAAAAAATGTCTCATAACACCTTCATATTCTCAGTAGTGCTGGCGAGCAGTGTGTTACATGATACTAAAGCTACAGGATTAACAAAGAAACAAGTATACAGAGAATACAAGAGTGCTAAGGAGAGAGAGAGAGTGAGAGAGAACAAAGACATTTAATAAGAAGGGGTTGCCATCTGTGCAGATTCGGTTTGTGTGTCTGCACTACAGTACACGGAGAACAAAAACAGCTTGTTTTTCCCTCTCTGAACAGTTAACCTTCCTCTTGGCTTTTGGCCATTTCCAACGCTGACTGTTCTTGGTCCAAAAGGTCTAACTGACTCGGTCTATTAACAAGCAATTGCACTGAACTATACCTTCCTGAGAACCTATTTAAAAATGTAGTCAAAATGCTTCCGTGTGGCTGGAATAGTGTATATTTAGAATAGGCTTTAAAGAAAACATCCTCATTCACCATATATGTCGGCTGTGGGAAGAGGTCAGGAGACTTGTTCCTAGTCACAGGTGATATTAAAGGGATAGTTCATCCAAAAATAAATATTCTGTCATCATTTACTCACACTCATGTTATTTCATAGATGTGTAAATTAAGTTGTTCCGATGAACACATAGAAAGACATTTGGAAGAATGTTAGTCATTTTCAGATCCGGGACATCATTGACTACCATAGAAGGAAGAAATAAATTAGTCAAATGTGCCTGAGAACTCTTAGTTTTCCTAAATTCTTCGAAATATCTCATTTTGTGTTCAACAAAAAAATCCTACTATGGTAGTGAATGATGTTCCAGAACTGAAATTGCGAACATTCTTCCAAATATCTTTCTCTGTGTTCATTGGAACAAATACATGTAAACAGGTTTAAAATAACCTGAAGGTGAGTAAATGATGAGATTTGTCATCTTTGGATGAACTATCCCTATAAAAATGTTGCTTCACCTCGGGATAGCCTTAACCAGAGATGGAGCAAAGTGCTGAGCAGTAAAAAGCCTAGCGCACATCTTCGTTTTTCAGAATGCCAATTTAAAAAGAAAAACTCCAAACAATAATGGACAGCAACACTTTAACAATGCGTCTTAAATGATTTTCATTTTAATCGCATTTTAGTTTCTCAGCAACTTGATGGAGGAGCACTAACACTGTAATCTAATGTTTACAGTCACAGTGTCGCTTACCCTCTGCTTGCGAGCGTGGTTCCTCCTCTTGAAAAACAGAATCAGCTTCTTCCTCATCACTTGATTCCTGAAGCAATAAAAACCTGCATGTTTACATTCAACCAGATGAAACCAAACACCAATGCACACAACCGTGAACTGATACACATACAAACTTGACAAACAGCTTTTGGTCTTCTCAACCCCATCAAGGAAACTTGAATCCAGGTCAACCTTACAAACAACTAAAGACATGTACCTGTCTCTGTTGTCTTAGTGTCTCGCCTATATCTTTATTGAAATGTGTATCGTTCCACTTACGTTAGTTTCCTTAGGATGAAGTAATGTTATTGTAATATTCCTTGTTTGTAAGTTGCTCTTAAAGGAATAGTTCACCTTCAAAATGTCATTTTAAACCTGTGTGATTTTCTTTCTACTGCAAAACATAAAAGATATTTTTGAAAAATGCTGGTAACCAAAAACGTTTGTCCCCATTGAATTCAATCGTATGGACACAAAACCAATGCAAGTGAATCAGAAGCAAATGTTTTCTGTTACCAAGATTTTTCAAAATAACTTTTTTTTGTTATGCAGAAGAAAGAAAGGCATACACATTTGAGAACCAGGCTTTGAACAAAAGGCACTATTTCTGGTTAAAAAAAATTCAATTGGCGATTCAAAGCACTTCAAAACCCTCACGTTCCGCGTGGAGAACTGTCTGAATCAACAGGATACACGCAATACAGGCAGACTGACCTTGACCTCCACACACATCACTTTAACCTACCAACACAGACAGGATTTCCTTTAGCGATAACCACAAACACACTTTCACCTAGTAAAAACATTCCTTTCTGACACACGCTTAACGCTGTCTTATACTTCCGTGTAAAACCCATGCTTTTGACTAACATGGTGGTCAAAAGGGTTTTTGGCACTTATGGCTTCACTGATCACAATGCCAAAGATGTTCAAGGTAAATGAATAATGTCCAATTGGCCTTTTTACCATTTGGTGAAATATGTTTGGGTTTCTTTATGGAACAATTCAATCTGATACATACATCACTTTTGAATACATTTAAAGGGGTCATATGACACCGCTAAAACAAATATTATTGTTTGTTTTGGATGTAATGCAATGTGTATACAGGATTTAAGGTTCAAAAACACTGTATTTTCCAACCGTGCATGTTTGTGTCTCCTCTTTGCCCTGCCTCTCTGAAATGAGATGTTTTGCAAAGTGCATCGTTCTGAAAAGCGAGGTCTGCGATGATTGGCCGGTTAACCAGTGCGTAGTGATTCGTCGATTACTGCTAGCGTGTGATGGAAATGTAACACCTCTTACCATATTTGCAACATCAGGATCCAAAGCAATTGTACTGACATGTACCCCCACTTAATTGCAAATCTTTTTTTTATGCAGTCAAATCGTGTTAAGAACTGACGCAGATTTGTGGGGGTGTGGTTACACGAGGCATTTCAGGCAGGTCTGGGTGAGCATTCGCTTTTAGATAGAATGCATCTTTTGTTCCGACACTTAAATTTTTGCAATTCTACGTGTCTAAATCATGCATGGGCAACTTATAACAAACCAAAGAATAACAGAAATACAGGTTTAATGCCATATGACACCTTTAAGTTAAAGACTAAAACTCTACCAAACTTTAAAAAGAGCAAACATGTTCACAAGAGAGTGTGTTCAAGTTATTCTCTCTTTCTCCACAAAAACAGCTCTGATCTCTGAGAGGATCTCTAGTTACAAAGCAGAGCGATCACAGCTGTTGTGGTCTGCATGTATACGGAAACGTCGGAGTCCATGTATATAGCTGAAATGTTAAATTCAGTAGAATATATAAAGTACACGACTTCAATAAAGGTCACAATGTGATTAAACTTGCGCACAGCATTATATTACTGGAGCTGAGAGAGACAGATACTCACGTTTTGATGTTGTCATGGTAGACTTTAGTATCAGATGGCTGGTTGTACAGAGGCTGCAAAGAAATGAATAAAGGGTGGCAAGATCAGCTAGATTACCACAGACTCACAAAATAATCATATCAGACAATTTTAAACTCACCAGTTCGACTTTAGGCCCCAGCCCTTCCAGTACCTTATGGGCTTCTTCTGCCTTTTTCTGTGACAGAGAACATTGGAGAGACAGATGCACAATATGACCTTGTGGTTAAATAGTCTGACTGCCGACACACTGAGCAAAATGAACAAACTGTGCTCTCATTTGTTGACTGCAGCTTTGATAGAGTGTGTGTGAGGTTGTGTGTGTCTGTGTGGTGTCTCAAAAGCTCCTACAGAAATAGTTCATGCAAAATGATGATTTATCACTTGTTTGCAAAAAATCTACTCCTCCAGGGTGAAAGGCAATAAAAATAAACATCCCAAAAATCACAATTTCCTGAGCTGCGACATTCTACAACATTCTTAATTCAGCGATGCAAGTTAGGAGATGGAACTCCCTCACTGTATCTGTATTTCTTTCTTCCACCTTGTATTCTGGCAATATTTGCTTCAATTACAATAAACTGTCACTACAGTTTAGTACACTGAAGTTTTTCAAGTGCACCACATGACACCTCTGGATCAGCAGCTAATCACAAGACGTATGACCTAAGTGAAGCTAATACATAAATGAGACCCGTGCTGCTGACATAATGAGTCAGAATGCTCACCGTCTAATTTTGAGCTACAGGAAAAAGAAGATTTTCATCTCAATCGAAAAAAATGTACGTCTAGCGATCCCAATGCTCCAAGTAGTAATTAAACCGAATTAATCCAAAATGATCTCTATTTGTCTATGTTTTCTGAGAGGTGCACCTCCCCAAGTCTTTCCTAATACAAAGGATGCAAAATAAAACATTCTGAAAAAACTAGGTTTCTGTGCACAAGCAGAGAGAATCAACGTATCTGTGCTCATGCAAATTAATTAAAAGGTTAAGAAATGTGCCAAAGTACCCGGTTCTCATCATAAATGATCTGGACGATGCTGCGATGTTTGTGTTCCACAGGGGGCGGCGTCACTGGCTTTTCTGGCTCTACTGGCTTGGCTGCTTCCTCCTCCAATTGTTGCTAAGAGACAACACACATGACAATGCACTTTAAACCTGAAGCCTGAAACAAATCAGCATATTGCATACTTGAAATATGATAAGTTTTTCTGAAAAAAACCTGCCCCAATCCCACATCAAAGTCTGATGTTTTATAGTCTCTGATACAAAAGTAAATGTACTTTTATTTCCACCAGACTAGGAGTATCTTTCATTGCGTACCTAATTTAAGATGCTTTTAATGCAATGTCTAATTATAGAGGTTTGATCAAATTTCTAACCTAACAATATTAGCAATGCTTGTAATTGTAACAGTGATTTTCATGATGCAATCCTGAAGTATTTGTGATCAGCATCTAACAGCACAGGAATAGCTCATACAAGCGGGAGGAACTGTGACATGCCCGTCTCAGAGGGACAACATAAGTATTAAAGATAAAAGGCACAATGTGGAGTTTAAGAACATGCTAAGTGAGGCTACACACCTGTTTCTTTTTGAGTTTGAAAATCTGCTGCTCGACCTTTGCGATTTCACGGTCCACCCGGTCCATGCTCTGAATCAACTCCTCCTTGGAAAGTTTGGAGGGTGATGTGTCTGCATCTTCAACCACCTTACGAACACCACCCGGGGATGAGGCCTCCACCTTCACACTGAACTGATTTTCCTGCACCAGAGGAAAAGAGGTTAAAAGGCAGAACACAAGAGCGACAAACCAGATATTTCAAATCCAATGAAAATGTACCATTCATAACATCCAACATTCTGCTTGCAGTAATGTAGCTATATGTAAACATGTCTTGGTAAATCTTTATTTCTAATATAAAACTGGTTTATTGAAAAGGGTAATGCGTGTAGCTGTGCCTGTATTTCACCTTCTTAACCTCTCCGGAAGTCCTGATGTTGTCCGGTATGGTATGTGAAGGGGGAAGAACAATGTTGGTGGGCTGAGCTCGCGAAAAGTGTGTTTCGGTTAAGTTCTCCATGCGAGGACGTTTGGTCTCCAGAGTCTCCTGCTCCTGGTGAGCTGAGGTGGCATGAAACTGTTGCTCATAGCCGTGCCTGCGCTCCGGGGGCCTGCAAGAGATGACAGAGAAGCTTACATATATTTTGTAGTCGCAGTTTTGTACTAAAGCTTTTAAAAACAAAACACATCCAATTCTAAACCACATTGCAATATTGTGACACAAGAATACAAAATATAATCTGGACTTGATCGTATTGTGAAAGTGTGAAACATTGACACACTGTTACACTATGACACAAAGGGCCACTGCTTTTTCCAACCTGTATGGCCTTGGTCATTTCAGAAGAACAAAAATATTAAAGGATAAAAGGTTAAAATAAGAAACAGGATCTAATTGTATTGTGAAAAAATGAAGAAGCATATTATTTTGCGAAATGGCGGTGAGATGGGAGATGAGTCACCTTTCTGTGCCGGGATGGAATTCTGATAGCAGTGAAGGTCTGCGACGCTGCAGGTCCTGCAGGGGTGCACGGTACTCTGGAACGGTGAACTCCTTAACACACAAAGACAAAGATCAGATAGAAAGAACTGGTCAAAACAAAAACAAAATGGCCTCACAGATGAGGGCTGAGAAGCTTTAAAGTAAAGACATGTGGGCAAAAAGACAGCAAGTATGTACATGAGGGAGAAAGAGATTAGACAAAAGATTTGTTTATGATAGTCAGAGCAACTAAAAATAATATGCAGGTATTATCATCTCCACACTAGGCTATCCCCCTGGCTGATTATCAACGTAAATATAAAGCATTTTTTTGATTATGGATTTTTGAAAGGATTGCACTCTCGCACTGAAAGCATTTGCTAGCTCGAGCTGCGTCAGTGATCGCACATCAGTTGACAGAATAGTCAATTGCACATTATTTTAAGTCTTAAATGTATTTAACTGTAAAGTGTTGGATGGATGCAACGCACTATGTGTTAAACATGTAACATATCTCTCGTCTTCTCTTCTAACTGTTATTAGCAAAATGATCCCCGCAACTTCAGAAGGTGAAGGTGCTTTAAGTGCATCATTGTGCGTCTGTTATGCGCATAACTGTAGTAACGAAGCAAATGCATAAATCCAGTATGCGCATGCCCACGTAATGCCACTCTGCATTGGAGTCTTATATACATTGATAGTTTTGTGCAAAAAACAAGAGATGATAGATAGTAGTATTCTTACTTTAACTCAATTACATTATGAGACTAAAAATAACAGTCCAATATGACTTGGAGGAAAAATTACAGAGCATATATCATAATTTTTTTTGCCTTTAATACAGTACATAAGTACATTAATAAAAAAATTTACTTTTAAAATTACTTATTTAAAAGAAAATGGTGATTTTAATGTAATCAAGGATTACAATTTTAATTTTAAAACAATAACATTTATTTGAAATGTAGTTGAGTAAAAAGTATGATATGCTTTGTAATGTAAGAAAATACTATAACTTATTATTTCTTGGAAAGTTTGCCAAAGGATTAATAAAGTAAAAATAAAAAAGAATCGTTGGATTAGTCGACTAATCTGAAAAAAGAATCGTTATATTAGTTGACTAGTCCGAAAAATAATCGTTACTTGCAGCCCTAGTCTTAACAAGTCTTTTTTTTTATTATAGAAAGACTTAAATACTCCAGTAATTTTGGTTATACAAAGAAGACAAATAAAACTGTGATGGGTCTACTTTTATTTGTGTGAATTCATTATCTACAAAATGTTTTGCTTTTGTAAAAGAATGAAAATATACAGGCTGTGCTTTCAGCCGTCTCTCTCTCCGCTTGCAACTTTCTGAAACGTGGCATCAACTGCTAAAGTGAAGCTGATGTTGTTACTTTTTATTGCTAAAAGCCAAACTTGATGAACACACGTGCACTGAGAGGGGCACCGACCAATTACAACAGCCTGAGAAGCGGAAGCTTGCTTATATGGTTATTTATATGGCGGCATTTCATTTCTAGACGGCCACACTTTTACAAATCTCCTCTGCTCTTTGTATAGAGCTCCGACCCGATGCGCACACACACACAGACACGTGCGCGCACATACACAGATAAGTACAGTTTCACCAGCGGACGGAGAGCGTGTGTGGGAAAATATGTTGCATGAACCACCTGAAAAGCAGATTAAAATTACTCCCAGACAAAGCAACAGTCCAGTTACCACCTGATGACAGGCTTTCCCCCAGCTTATCCTGTGTTCCATCCGGACCGAAAGACATAATGAACCATTAAAAAAAATCTTACAACTTCTGTAGTTTAAATTAAGCAGCGGGTCTACATAACTGAGATGTACACATCACTCACACTCATGGACATTTATGTTGATTATATGTTTCCGCTATATCTTCGAATATCTTTATTTAGCACCAAACGTGCTTCATTTGAACACATTCCACTCCGTGAGCAATGCTTCTCCCGCCAAAGACACGTCGCATATAAATACCTGCAGACACCATGAGCTGGTAAATAAATGGACACTTTTTCTGTAACGCTTAAGTTTGCAAAAATGCAGCAGTAATAAAGTATTTTTAGCTGTCAGTCAATTTGCTATATACTGTAGGTTTGAGACAGATTATAAACCATGACGTCGTGCATCTACATACAGTGGGTACGGAAAGTATTCAGACCCCCTTACATTTTTCACTCTTTGTTATATTGCAGCCATTTGCAAAAATCATTTAAGTTCATTTTTTTCTCATTAATGTACACACAGCACCACATATTGACAGAAAAACACAGAATTGTTGACATTTTTGCTGATTTATTAAAAAAGAAAAACTTAAATATCACATGGTCCTAAGTATTCAAACCCTTTGCTGTAACACTCATATATTTAACTCGGGTGCTGTCCATTTCTTCTGATCCTCCTTGAGATGGTTCTACACCTTCATTTGAGTCCAGCTGTGTTTGATTATACTGATTGGACTTGATTAGGAAAGCCACACACACCTGTCTATATAAGACCTTGGAGCTCACAGTGCATGTCAGAGCAAATGAGAATCATGAGGTCAAAGGAACGGCCTGAAGAGCTCAGAGACAGATCTGGCCAAGGTTACAAAAACATTTCTGCGGCACTTAAGGTTCCCAAGAGCACAGTGGCCTCCAAAATCCTTAAATGGAAGACGTTTGGGACAATCAGAACCCTTCCTGGAGCTGGCTGTCCGGCAAAACTGAGCTATCGGGGGAGAAGAGCCTTGGTGAGAGAGTTAAAGAAGAACCCAAAGATCACTGTGGCTGAGCTCCAGAGATGCAGTTGGGAGATGGGAGAAAGTTGTAGAAAGTCAACAATCACTGCAGCCCTCCACCAGTCGGGGCTTTATGGCAGACTGGTGGAAGTCTCTCCTTAGTGCAAGACACATGAAAGCCCGCATGGAGTTTGCTAAAAAACACCTGAAGGACTCCGAGATGGTGAGAAATAAGATTCTCTGGTCTGATGAGACCTTAGGCCTTAATTCTAAGCGGTATGTGTGGAGAAAACCATGCACTGCTCATCACCTGTCCAATACAGTCCCAACAGTGAAGCATGGTGGTGGCAGCATCATGCTGTGGGGGTGTTTTTCAGATGCAGGGACAAGACGACTGGTTGCAATCGAGGGAAAGATGAATGCGGCCTTCTCCAGAGTGCTCAAGACCTCAGACTGGGTCGAAGGTTCACCTTCCAACAAGACAATGACCATAAGCACACAGCTAAAATAATGGAGCGGCTTCACAACAACTCTGTGATTGTTCTTGAATGGCCCAGCCAGAGCCCTGACTTAAACCCAATTGAGCATCTCTGGAGAGAGCTGAAAATGGCTGTCCACCAACGTTTACCATCCAACCTGACAGAACTAGAGAGGATCTGCGAGGAGGAATAGCAGAGGATCCCCAAAAAGACTCATGGCTGTATTATATCAAAAGGGTGCTTCTACTAAATACTGAGCAAAGGGTCTGAATACTTAGGACCATGTGATATTTCAGTTTTTCTTTTTATATAAATCAGAAAAAAATGAATTGTTTAAATTTTTGCAGTCAATATGGGGTGCTGTGTGTACATTAATAAAATGAAAAATGAACTTAAATGATTTTTGCAAATGGCTGCAACATAACAAAGAGTGAAAAATATAAGGGGGTCTGAATACTTTCCGTACCCACTGTATCGCATTTATGATATTAATAGCATGAATAACCAGCATGTTAAGAGCATGTTTTCATTGGAAAGAATATCTAGAATCAGTTCTCATGGAAAGTCTGCAAGTAACCTTGTAAGTACTCCTGCTCATGATCGATATATTTATTTCAGTTCTCAGTTTTTATGGCAGGTCACATGGCACGAAAAGGTGTTTTTCTGTGTCTTTGGTGTGTAATAAGTTGCCTATGCATGTATTAGACACTTAAAACTCCCAAAATTAAAGTGTCAGAACAAAATGTGCATTCTATATAAAAGCGAATGTTCACCCAGACCTGTCTGAAAAGCCCTGTGTAACCACATCCCCACAAATTTACGTCAGTTTGTGGTATAATTTCAATAAGACTGCTCCAAATGTATATGCAAGTAAGGTGTGTGTACCTGTCAGTACAATTGCTTTGGAACCTGATGTTCCTAATATGGTAAGAGGTGTTACATAAGCAGACAATGGAGCGTGATTGAACCATGAATTGTGTATACACATTGCATTACATCTAAAACAAACAATAATATTCGTTTTAAGATTATACATTTGAACTGCTAAGAATTACACAACAAACAATATTTTCTGCTATTTGTTGCGATTCCGGTGTATGTTCATTAACCTGCTTATTGACTGGTTTTGTGTATATAAACACACAACACCATGATTTTTCTGATTTATTACAATTTGTTTTACCATAGTTCCATTACATCATGGTTAAGCTGTAGTTACTATTACAAAACTATGGTTAATTTGTGAGTCCTGTAAGCATGGTTTAACTATAGTAAAAATATAGTTAATTTCACAAGGGTTTTAAAGAGAAATCAGCAGATCACGCAACACGTATACTATTCTTAAAACATGCCCACAGGAATCGATAAGAGGAATTCTAATTTGAATTAAGTTACTGATTCCCTTTCCTTTCGATTTCGATCCGATTCCTAGTCTTTCGATTTCTATTCTATATTGAAATTGATTTTCGATTCCCAACCCCTAGCAATGACGCAATGCTGCAAATGAAATAAAAAATGAAATAAAATACAATAAAACAGAGACTGAAGTTGAGTATCAGCATGATGGAGAAATCATATTTATTGTGATTTCTGTTCTGTATGATTTGTTTCTGCCCACGTGCAGGAACATGATTTTTTTGTGGAAAACATGAGAGTTTTGTGGAAAACAACATCGTGAGTTTTACTCATAATAAACATGACTGTTGATGAATACATATGATATACACAAAATTTACATAAATTTATCATGTATAATAAAATTTCGAAATTCATCAGTAACTCATAAATACCTTAGATAACCCAACAGTCGTAATGGCCATTATGACCAATGATATAGCCACAGTACTGTATGTGTGAACGCCCCATGACAAAGCACTGAGATAGGTATGGCTCTTAGATGAGAGAAGGAAAAATGTTCTTATTGACCACTTACAGTGTGTAGCACAAGTCACATGTCTTAGGGCCTACAATTCCCAACAACAAGTCCCAGTTAAAGCTACAAAAGTAACTTTTTTGGGTTACAAATAAAATGAGATGAATTATTGAGCCAACATAAACGGATCATATTTTGTAAAATTTTCATGAATAGGGACATTTTTGCAAAACCAATTAGTTAGCGCTTTTGTTTTCTTTTAGTCAGAACAGATAATCACATTACTTTTTAATATGACTTGTAGGTCATAAGGTATGCTATCTTTTCCACAAGATGTGATGAACGACAAGCTACATTTGAGTCTATATATTAGTAACTTTTCTTAAACGTTGCACATCACCTCTGGTATAGTTATTATATATTATTTTCACACCCTCCTACATTCCTACACCCTATCAAGAACCCTGCGCTCAGCAAACGAGTAGCTTCTTGTATTGCCGTCTCAAAAGGGCTCTCAAAAAGGGTACACATTTTTTGCCGTTGATGGTGTAGAACTGTAAACATGGAGGGACGGGAAATGGAATATTTTATCACCAACAAATTTACAAAGCTCCCTTTTGTGTAGCAGCTGAAAATAAAAAAAACAAAGGTAGACCCACACCTAAGCTGGACATTAAATAACCATTAGATGGTAAAACATGCAGTTTTAGAGCAGAATTATATGGTAAAAACGTGTGGGTAAAAGGCTCTGTGAGCCTGAACAAACTTTTCTGCTGGCCATGTCTTCTATTTGAGGAAACACCTGGAGGATTCAATCCATGGACTACAACAGGATTTAACGATATGAACATTTTTGCAAGAGCTAAGGAAAGAGATTCGAAGTCTAACAACCATATTTCTTCTGCTCTTAAATTAAAGCAATTTGGACAGACAGACACATTTGCAGCCAAAAAGGACAGTAGGGTGGATTTTTTTCTTCAAATAATAGGACAGTTAAATTCTAAGTAAATTATACTTTTGTATATGTAATATCATTCATTAACGTAGTACACGTGACGAAAAGAAGGCCTTTTTAAGGCAGTTAACTTAAGCAAAAAATCGTCAGGGAGGGGACCGCTGTAATTAAATGTGCCTCCATTTTAATATCCACAAGCCACCAATCTATATTTTAACTAGGGATGGGTATCGTTAAGGTTTTAACGGTATTACTACTTTTATCTATACCACTTATCGATCCGGCACTTTAACGGTACTCTTATCGGTACTTTTTGTTGTGTTTTTTATGAAAGATAAAACTAAAGCTGGAGTTGTTTTCACCATTTTAAACATTCTTTACTGACCTAACATATCTTATTTCATCACTACAAATTCATTTTTAGGTAATTGCACTGCTTTATAATTTCTTAAGCATAATTTATTATTATTCATCCATTTTAAATGCAGTACTGTGAAAGCATTTTTAATGTTTAAGATTTATTAAGGCTACTGCTAATTTATATGTAGGCTATTTTTTTATGTGATGTGTGATTATTAAATGATTACATACTAATTTAAAGAAACCTTATGCAATGTTTATGTCGGTGTTATTTAGGAAGACTGCTAGGCTAGCATACGTACCTGAGGACGTGGATGATGAACTATTAGCTAGGCAGTCGAAAACTTAGCATTTTTCTGTCTGCACATAAGAAAGATGTTTTGCCAGATTGCTTGTGTTTCCGCTCTTAAAAGCAAAAATCTTTTTGCACTTGTTGCAACGAGCATTGTCTGCATCTACTCGAGTGAAATGTAACCAGACTTTAGACCTTTTTATTCTCTCCGCCATCGTCACTCTATTGCTTTCGTGTTATGTGCTTGCACGTGTTGTGTGCGCGCGAGCTCTGAGTTGTGTGGGACAGACGGACATTTCGCGTGCGAGATTGCGAATAACGATAATGCAGGTAAATGTCTTTAATATTAATGTCTTTAATATTATCGCAAATTAGAAATGGTTTGTCAGTGAAAATATGCTAGGTAACATTTATTTAGCAATAATAAATCGGAAATGTTTTTCTTAATTTCTCCAGTACCGACAGCAGAACCGTTAACGTCAGAGCTTAGATACTTCGGTCTTTCACAATTTAGCCCCGGAACCGATAAAGTACCGGGTTTCGGTACCCATCCCTAATTTTAACTGTGGCAAGTTACGATAGTGTCGAGTTCCACCTTCAACTTTAAATCTAAATTATTGTTCTGCCACACTGCCATCAACTACTTAATTTGCTATTAGCGGATTACTGCGTATGACGCCACAGCATAAACGCATGCAGTGTTATTTTAAGCAGCCAAAGGAGCACTAGCACTACCGCATTAACACTACCGTGGAGTACAGTATTAACACTACGGTGATGTACAGTATTACTGAACACTGGCACAAGCCTACATTTAAAATGATGATGGTATTTTTATACCCAATGTATGTAATGTTAACAAATTCTGTGGCTCACCAGTTCTGAAACATTTTAATATGGTGATGTGAGCCAAACATAACCCGCGATCCCGGCATCCGGTGTGTAAACTTAATATATTTAAACTAGCTTGCTAGCTGGTAAACCACAATTAAGGAATACATACAAATGATTTTTATATTATAAAATCATTACAGATGAAGTGAAGAAGATAACTCTGTAGTAGGCATGATACCTCTGTCTTCTGTAGCGGTAACCCAGTTTTTATTCTTATGAAAAATATGAATATTCAAATAGCATTTTTAATTTTCGAAAAGGTATTGCGGATCGAATATTTGTGCACATACCTAAGCACAACCCACGTAAAGAAAACAATTCAGCATATAACTCCAATTAAAAAACTGAAATTGATAAAGAGGCAATACATCCATAATAAATCTTTTATTAAACCTTTCTAATATTACCGCTTACAAGAGGATGTACCAACCCATGTACCAGCCTGTTTATAACCTTACTAATATACTTTTGCTGTTAAAGAGCACAGTAAAAGAAGAATTAAGGACCACTCTTGGCTACAGACATTAAAAGGGGTGCTAGTCAGAATTTGGAATGCAAAAAATAAGCAAGCAGGTCTGAAGTAGAAGCAAAACCAGAAAAGGTTCGTTTTTGAGACAGAATTTTCGTATTCAACAACCAGCCAAGATCGAGATCTACGGTAGAAGTCTGCACAAAATCATGCATTATAATGGGGAAGTGCAAGGTGTGCTTGGTACTGACCGGTTGGTGGCGTGTGGCATATTGCACGGAGTGTGGTGGATATCGACTTTGATCGCTGCTGAAGGACCCCTGGCTGGGGGAGAAGCCTGAACTAGACATCCTGTGGCTGTCTGGTGGGGTGCTGGAGGCTCAGACGGGGCCTGAACCACTGCTACTCAATCACGGCTTGATGTCGGCATGGCCGTGCTTCCAAACCACCTGAGAGACAAAGAGAGAGGGGGGAACAAAAACATTGTTAAGAGCCAAGGATTCTGCAGGATTGCGTACCAACTCTTTCCATGACAGAGCAAAATTCTAAAGGTCTAGGCTCACTAGACGCAAACAAATGGCAGCTACCTGTTAATGAAAAATGCTTTGTTTCACTGCATTGGTATGCAAATGTTCTCTTTGGTTTTCTGCAAAAGTACTGGTGTAAATGAGTAGAAATGATTTAAATTCTCTAAGATTTCTAAGGATGCAATATGTCAGCACAAAGTGCATCAAGAGGTTTTCATATATACAACACTAAATTGCCTTGCCTTTACTGGGAGAGATTGGTGGTTCACTGTTGACCTGAGAAGTTAGCTGGATGATTAATCTTAGATAACTTTCCAAAAGGGATGCTCATATTGATCGTTTACCTGTTAACCCATAGCAGAGATTTTGAGCGATACATCTGTTAAATAATTTAAAAGGTTAACTTATATTAACAATATTTTTAAGTGATAATAATAACAGTTTAATAATGCCTAAAACAGATTAAAATCTGGTCACACAAACCACTTGACGAAACTGGACAAGTGTAATTCATCTGATTGTTGAGGCCACATTTGTCAGGGCTTTACTCCTCCTAAAATAGTGCACTGGCAGCCTTGCTCAAACTCAAGTTCGTTGTGTTGAATTTAAACGCGCGACAATCGCGATCACAACGTCTCACAGAAGCTTTGCATCTGCAGCCTCTTGTGAGCTTTGGAGAGGAGAAAACTGCCACGCTTTAACCACTGGGCCACTGATAGTAACTGATGTAACAACACTATATCTGATCATTCATTCATTCATTGCTTAATCAACATGTCGGACCAAAAAAATATGTTGCGTTTTGTTCAGACGAAGCGCACATACCATGCGCCTTTTTGGATAAACCCTGACTTTCATTCAGTGGGGAAATGTTGCCAGTACTGCCCCGCGAGGCAGGTGTGAGGTCTCGCTTTGGTTTGGTCTCACTCGCAGCCTGACTATGCAGTGAGAAAAAGGGAGAAGCAGCACATTTAATTTACCATACGGCAGCCGATTCGCGAATAAAAGAATACAAAACAGTGTTCCAAACACCTGTCAATGACTCACTGTTATGTTGACTGTTTGTATATACATGAGCACAATTCACCTGTAAATCAGTGCTGGATAACATATATAGAGGCTACGTGTTGTGTTGTAAACAATATCACTTCTCTTTCACATGTGTATGGTGATTTTGTCAGATGATGACAGAAACAGAATCAGAAAGTATGTTCAGAGAATAGCGAAATTAGCCTGAAATTGCAACTCAAAAACCAAGAATGACGATGACGTCACAAATATGTTAATTAGCGTGACATCACCAAACGCCACAGTTCCCAAGATTCCTAGCGGAAACACTGCACGTTTGTGGCTTTTCATTTCTTGCTATTAATTCACCATTGTAATCTGATGTTTACAGTCTTTTTTTAAGAAATATCTACATGATTTCTAACTGTATGCAAGCATTGAACAATCGAGAATCGAATAGAGTTTGGGAATCGAAATCGAATCGTAACATTTGAATCGATACTCAGCCCTACTGTTTAGCTCAGACACATTTAAGCATAATGCTGTCTGTGATATCTACACATGGTCTGACACATACCAGTCTAAGGTTTACTGTATAGTTAGATTGAATCAAAAAGTTAAGTGAATTTGTTTGACAGAAGACACGCTTGAAGACCTCTGTACCATGATCTAGCAGCACAGGAGTCTGTTTGCATATCAAACAGCAGGAATCCCCAGCACTAGAGCCTGCATGGGTGTACTTTAGGGCACAAAAAAGATTTTCCATACACACTTCCAAAATCTGTCTTGGACAAAACTAGCAAAGTTGGAAGCATACACAACCAAACTATTGTTTGGTATGGCCAAACTTTTACAACAAACTATTGTTTGGTATGGCCAAACTTTTACAACAAACTATTGTTTGGTATGGCCAAACTTTTACAACAAACTATTGTTTGGTATGGCCAAACTTTTACAACAAACTATTGTTTGGTATGGCCAAACTTTTACAACAAACTATTGTTTGGTATGGCCAAACTTTTACAACCAAACAATTGTTTGGTATGGCCAAACTTTTACAACCAAACAATTGTTTGGTATGGCCAAACTTTTACAACCAAACTATTGTTTGGTATGGCCAAACTTTTACAACCAAACTATTGTTTGGTATGGCCAAACTTTTACAACCAAACTATTGTTTGGTATGGCCAAACTTTTACAACAAACTATTGTTTGGTATGGCCAAACTTTTACAACAAACTATTGTTTGGTATGGCCAAACTTTTACAACCAAACTATTGTTTGGTATGGCCAAACTTTTACAACCAAACTATTGTTTGGTATGGCCAAACTTTTACAACAAACTATTGTTTGGTATGGCCAAACTTTTACAACAAACTATTGTTTGGTATGGCCAAACTTTTACAACCAAACTATTGTTTGGTATGGCCAAACTTTTACAACCAAACTATTGTTTGGTATGGCCAAACTTTTACAACCAAACAATTGTTTGGTATGGCCAAACTTTTACAAACAAACTATTGTTTGGTATGGCCAAACTTTTACAACAAACTATTGTTTGGTATGGACAAACTTTTACAACAAACTATTGTTTGGTATGGCCAAACTTTTACAACCAAACTATTGTTTGGTATGGCCAAACTTTTACAACCAAACTATTGTTTGGTATGGCCAAACTTTTACAACTAGGGATGCTCCTATCCGATATTCGTATCGGGTATCGGCGTCGATACGTAATAAAATTCTAGATCGTGTATCGGTGCAATTTGTCACCGATACCCGGTCTGACACAAAATTTGTGCTAGACGATGTAAAAGTTCATGGAGACACCGGCGCTTAAACTCTCTCGTGGGCGGCTGTGCATTGCGCAACGTGCGACATCATACGCTAGCAACGTGCGACATCATACGCTAGCAACGTGCGACATCATACGCTAGCAACGTGCTCTGTACGTAGTGCACGTGAACAAGTGAACATATAGCAGCGAACAGCATGGAGCGAGCCAAAATATCTGTCATTTGGAGTTATTTTACAACAGCTACGCCAATAAGTTCCACCGCTTTCATTGTTATGGATGGGCAACCACTGTCCGTCGTTGCGAATAATGGCTTCAGACTCCTTATAAACCACCTGGAGCCGCAGTACGCCAAGCCGAAGCGTAAATATTTATCTGATATTTATCTCTACCTTGAACTGTACCGAAAAGTCTGCAAACACATATCCGAAAAAATTAAAGATGTCAATGCGGTGAGTTTTACAACAGATATCTGGAGCTGCGACGTGTCCCCCGTGTCGCTTTTAAGTTTAACCGCACACTGGTTGGATGAGAATTTTGTGCCACAAAATGCCACGTTAAATGCAACAAACATGTGCAGTTTTACTAAGCTAGGGAAGCTAGCGTTTTATTCATCTGTTTCTGTGTTGGATGTTAAATTTTATTTTCACTAAACTTTAGTTTAGTTAAGTGGACTTTGCTTTAGTGACTAAAGCATTAAAAAGATCTGATTCATGTTATTTTAAATATATCTAAAGCAGTAAAGTTATTACTTTTTTTGCTCAATTTCAGCTGCTTTATTGCGAATTGATTTTTTAAATATTTTTGCACTTTCTTAAAAATTATTAAGAGATTTTGTTTCCATTTATTTATACCCGTTTATCAAGCTAGTGAAGCTGTTGTTTTATTCAGCTGCTTAATTTGCACCTTAATTTTGAATGTCTTTTGTCCAAAGATAGTGAAAAGTTTTGTTTTATTTTTCATTTGTTTTGCACCGGTGCTGGTTTAATAAACTATTTACTAAGTTTTTGAATCATTAGTTTGTTATTTTGTTTTACGGGGTCAGGAAATTTATGTTAAGTCGAGCCTGATGTCTTGTACTGCAATGCACATAGTTTATTAAGTAATTGTGCACTTTACATTTTTTACCTTAGTATCGGATCGGTACTCGGTGATTCCTTGCAGCTATCCAAATTAGCAGACTGCATCAAGGATATAAAACATTGCTTGTAATTTCCTTCTTTTAAATTCTAATTAAACAGAAATATTACTCATCGGACCAAAGACACGTAAACTGAATATATCTGATTATAACCTGCAAGTTGAAGGATGTACGATATAGGGCGATATATAGGACAGCAACCTGTCATTTCGAAATCACATCTCAAATGTCACAAAAACAGCCTTTTTCCACCTAAGAAATGTTCCCAAATTACAAAATATTCTGTGTGTTGCTGACGCGGAGAAGTTTATTCATGCATTTATGACCTCAAGTCTTGACTACTGTAATGAACTACTTAGTGGTTGTCCTGAATCATCAATAAACAAACTACAGTTAGTTCAGAATGCAGCTGCCAGACTTCTAACCCGGTCCAGAAAACACCACTAAATAGCCCCAATGTTATCAACCCTTCACTGGCTACCCATCAAGTATCATATTGACTTTAAAGTTCTTTTAATCATTTATAAAGTCTTAAAAGGTTAAGCTCCTACCTACATAAGAGAGCTTCTATCACCCTACAACCCATCAAGCATTCACTTAATGCAAAATAAACCACTGGGAGACCACATTTATTAGATATTATTTACTAGAATAATTTAACTTATAATAAACACCATGTACTGTGTTTTACCTTTTTTGTGTTTTTCGGTTTTCTTATTCTCCCCTATAAAGCTATTTTGGATCAATCCACATTGTGAAAAGTTCTATATAAAATAAATTGAATTAGAAGATATTTATGAATATATTTGGTTGAAGTCATAAAACTCAAATCAATGAAAGTCAAAAAAGTAACCCCAGCCCCCTGTGACGTTAAACCGGCGTCTTCTAAAACCAGTTGATCTGTGCAAAAAACGATACTATTTTCACATCTTCAGGTGAATTCCAATCGCACTTCTGTGCCTAATGCACTTAAAGGTTAGATCCTATGTAGTGCGAGTTCTGAAGGGAGATAAACAGCTGTTTTACCAATCATACATTGGTAATGTTTCCCGTAATTTAAAAAACAGTTTCCTTTATCTGAGACAACTGTTCACTTGGTGTACCCTTCCCTGCAGTAACTTTTAAGGGCACAAGACGCGTTTTGGTGTGCGCAAACCTGCCCATGGCTGTGGATTGCAGATTTTAACATTGCAAATAAGATACGTTTTCTGGACAGACCGATTAAATTGCTATACAAGACGTCAGTATTGTTATGAATATTACTTTTGTATTGAATGTAGCAGGGTTTTGGAGTTGACTAGCCTTGGATTATCATAAAGGGGATTAGTAATTCCCGTCATGTGTACATTTACAGTCAGAGTATTTTGCATACCACTGCGCACTGGGTTCACGCAAACATACGTCATCAGCCCGCTCATGTGCGATCTGCAGGCAGTGGGACAATGGCGGACAGAGTGCAGGTACCTGGTGATGTTCGTTATTGTAGTAATGTAATTTACTTTGTTCTGTAATCTTTCCTCAACGGTGAATGTGACATGACTTCACTGGAACCGATTGAACAGCTTCTGGTCGGTGTGCACGCTTGTGTGTTTTGGAGGTGGCGTGGCTTTGGATGGTGTTTCGCGAGAGGGAGGGATCGTATGATTGCACTGTAGGCAGGCAAACGTAAGCATTTTCCAAACGATCTTCTCTGCTAGGGCTGAACGATTAATTGAAATTAATCGAAAATTTGCTAATCGCATGAGGCTGTGATGTGAAAGTTATGAAACACGTATTTTCAAGCCTGCTTTCAGTCCCATTCATGCTAACAAACTGAGTAAGCGCACCTGGTTATGCCCAATCAGCACTGCCGTAGCAAACTACGTACACTAGTCATTAAAAAAGCAAACAAACAGAAAGCGAGAGAGAGAGAGAGAGAGAGAGAGAGAGAGAGAGAGACAGGGATTATGGCATCTGCAGAGTCAGATCGATCAAATAAGGCAGATAAATACTAAAGAAAATTCTAATTCAGAAGACCGCACACATTGCCTGTCCCGTGTCATACTCGCGAGTCTCTGTTAATGAAGTCTAAACTTTGCAGTTGTTATAGGGGATCCTGTCACTGTCACCATGGAAGTATAAAAGGGTATTTTAAGTCAATCAACAACACTATTTCCTCTCTCAATCAGTAGAAAATGTGATTAGTAACAGAAACATTAAATATATAAATTAAAAGTCTAAAATGAAAGTCTAGCGCAACCGTTTCAAAAGCATCAACCCTACAGCAAGGACAGAAAGAAGCATAAAGAAATATCAGATCAAATAATGGAATACATTTGGTTTGATCATCAGCCACTATATATTGTGGAAGACGAAGGGTTTCTGCGACTCATGTCACAGGCTGCTATGTTTTATGTAAATATGTTACTTGCCAATATTCAAATGTCAATTCATGAGACTTTCTCTTCTCTTAATTTGAATACTTGATATTAGGGTTCGGCGATGTCAACCAAATTGGCAAATGATGGCTACAGTAAAACATTGGGAGGCGGGGCGGGGCTTGTGTCCACAGTTTGCAGAACAGCTCCTGCTCACTAGGAACAATTTTAAGCAGCCACCAGAGAACTGAAAAATGATTAAATTATTATTATGCTATATATATATATATAAATAATCAATATAATAAAGGCTAAGTGTTACCCTACACCCACGACCAACCGTCATGTTGTTTTTTACACAGAACCAATGTAAATAACATTATCAAATTTATACAAATTAGGGATGGGCAAGGTCTATCAAATTGGTATAAAGTGGAACATCGCCATGGACGATGACATTACTATGCGCGTTATAAAGTGAGGCCCGTCTTTATGCGATGCGAGCTGCACAGACACACGTACGTCTTTATACCGTGCGGGATGTGCAGACACAGGCTTCTTTATAAAATGCGGGATTCGCAGACGGCCGTCTTACAGTTGTAAAATCAGGCAGGTCTGCGCAAACTGTGCTCCCTCATTATATAGCGCGATCTCCACACTTAAGTCAGGCCAGTCTGTACAGCGCGAGCATAAATGCCCCTTAGCCTTGTTCATATTTGTTCACGAAGTGACTTGCAGTGAGAGTCACGTGACGAAAGTGAAACATTTGTTGGAATCACGATGCCGGCTCACCATCGTGATGCCTGTCAGCCATCGACGATGGCATTGTCTATCAGGCCAACCCAACTTGATATAAATTGTTGTTAAATATATTTGAATAAATAATGCTATGGAAAAGCTTCAAATAGCCCCTATAATCGGTGATCGTATCGGGCGATACAACTTTCAGTGAACAACGATCGGTCCCAAAAATGATCGGAGCACCCCTATTAAACAGTGATACAGTGCATAGAAAGATGCAGTAAATGAAGGGCATGTGTGCCCGTTTTGCTTCCAGGGAAGCTTACGGTTTCACAACAACAATGATCCAAGATCAGTTCAGTGGTTTAGCATAAAATGGCACCCTCTCCACAGATGGAATCTCTTCGCTGACAAACTCTCTAGCATCTACGCACCTTGCTTAAAGGGGAAGTTCATACAAAAATCAACTTTGTGTGATTGTTTTACTCACCCACATATGACGTTAAACATGTTTAGAGAACTTCTGCGCATAGTGGCAAAGGTTGAATTGTTTTGAAGCAACGAGAATGCTTTATGTGCGAAAAACTAAACTAAATAATAGATATATTGTCCTCTCTCTTTCAGCGAGGGCAAGCTCTCCTATCTCTATATCAATAGATGAATATATCAATCAAAGCAGCTATTTTGGTTTGTTTTTCTCAAATGAAGCGTTCTCGTCGCATCAAAAAAATGCAACAGAGCCACTATGCGCAGATGGCCCCATTTAACAATGTCTTTAGTACTTTTCTGGACCTTGGCAAAAACTGACACCATCATGTCTATGAGGACGCCTGGAAATCTCTCGGATGTCACCTAAATATCTTTATTTGTGCTCGGCAGACGCCAGAAGTTCTCTAAACATGGTAAACGTCATGTGGGTGAGTTAAAAAAAAAAAATCACACAAAGTTGCTTTTTGAGTGAACTTCCCCTTTAATGTTTGAACGCATCGACAAACAATGTTTTAAGCAACCAAGTAAACTGAACAAGACAGCAAATCACAATCGGTTTGTTTGTACATACATTCTCATTACAGCTCATCTACTATACATTCTTGTGATGAGAGAACGGACATTACAATGTCACCCTGAAATCAAAACCCCAGAAAGCAGAGCGTCAACGTGGCAGCTTGCCCCCAAGTGTTTTCCAGCGCTTGCCTGCTCGCTAACATTACTGTACCATGCTTGGCTGCAGACACAGGAGCACAACAATTACACGTCCTGTGTTCCACTTTACTGTCCGCCAGCCAGCACATTAGCAAACTATTATAAAAACCAACAGCGATGAGAAATGGAAAAAAGGAAAAAAACAAGCCTGGCATGCTATAAAAGCACATTATATCTTTCCTGATGGCATGCCTAATTGAACTGCAAGTGGTGCTGCATACGGAGTTGAGTTTTTTGGTGCAGGGTCAAAAGAGAGAGAGGCCTTTCATAACCAACAGATATCCCGGCATTGCTTGTTACAAGATAAAACAAACTAACATGTGTCCATTTGTGATATTAAGCAACATGTGATCTGTAAGTGTGGGGGACAAGTCCTTGTTTGCCCTGTCCTAAAACACAGTAACAACTTTTCCCATATTAACATTATGCAGACATTAGGATGTAAACCCAGCAAAGGATGCAAAACAAACTCTGCATTCTAGCACAAACCTAAATGTGTTTTCTGTGTGCAAATCCTCTGGACATGCAAGAAGTCACTCACAATTAATATTGAAATGCTACAAAAAGAAAACATGCACCTTTTACCAACAAGACTTTAGCCTCTGTACACTGTAATCCTTAAGGTTGTTTGTATATAATCTTATATCCTAACAGAAATATCTTGTAAAAGGCAAATCGTTAAGTTTTTAAAACGTACTAAGTCCAAACATTACGTAATTTACAGGCAGATAAACATTAGTGAATAGCACACAATGTCTTCAGCACGTTTCATATTTATAAATTGGTGCATGACTTTACAAGATCACCAAGGCTTTTACATGTATAACAGGCTAACCCATTAGTGCGAGTCATCATCATATACTTCAAGTAAAAAACACAAACGACTAGTGTCTCTATATGAACACAGAGACTTTAAATCGATTTCTGCAGTAACGTTCAACATGGTGTGGTAAAAACAGGCTCTCGTATAATCTCTAATGGCGTTACGTTAGCCAGGAGGCTACTAACTTAGTAGTTCAACGAGGAAATACCGTTTTGTCGAAATCGAAGACAAAGGCCTGCGTGTCGCTGCTCCGCTGAGACACGAATAAATACTTTAAAAATATAATGCAAACAAATATACTGGGTAAAGGTGCAAAAGTTTAACTTGGTCTAAGAGAAATAGCCTTCAGTTCAATGTTTCACCTTTGCATTCAAACCCGCGTCGCCATCTTGAACACAAGCGCTCAGCTCTGACTAACCTGCTTGTAATACACAAGAACCCGATAAAATATACATTTTGATGAGCAGACTCACCTCATTTCCACACAGATAACCCAATACGTGTCGACGGGTGATTTTGTACGGTGAGGATGCGAGATACTGTAATCCGTAGGCAGAGACAGTGCTACTGCGCGAGTGTTGCAGTCACAAACAAACACTTCAAACACAAGGCTATCGGTAGATATTTGTCATCACTAAGCCGTGGATATATAAAAGGTTACGCTAGTAATTACTACACGGTAGAAACGTATCGGTTTCTGTTTGTTAAACGCCAGGTTGCTTACATTTTGTGCAGCTCTGATGCACCTGAGTAGACGAAGCGAAAGAGTTTTTCTCAAGCTAACAGGATGAAACGGTGTGACGCTCAAACTCTCCCCACACAGGCGGCCGTCACCCCACCCAAACCCAAACGTCCGTACAATATCATCCATTAGACATACAGGAACCAAATATTTTATTTGAAATTCTCCTGTTATAAACAAATTAATTTATACTAATGGTCTCCCTTACGATGTCTAGCAAATGTGTTTAAGATCATTTTATGACTTCCATCATGCAACTTTGTTTTTAGTAGATTATATAATATGGTGATTAGATGCTGAATGTTAAAACAATATTAAAGTCCTGACAAATAACCAAAGGATTTGGTCTAAACTGCTCTGCGGGTGTATAGGAACCTATCTTCCGTAAATGTGTGTTCCACACGGACTGTTTTAAGACACGGTCGAGATGTTTGTTTTCGTTACGGTCATATGTGTCTTTGTGGCTTACATCGTTTCTATAAAGTTTGTGTATTGCAGATATAGACAGCTATGGCCACACATGCGGGATAAAATATTCTACACGTTACACACTGGTGGAAATAAACAATTTTGTCCAACACAAGAGAGATCCGATGTACACTTACGTAATTCTGAGGAAAAGGGTCGCATGAGATCCACCAGGAGCCGAGCTCTGTTAGTCACCGCGCATCCAGATGATGAATGCATGTTCTTTGCACCCACAGTCTTGAATCTTGTCGAATCAAAAGTAGACGTACATTTGTTGTGTTTGTCAACAGGTAGGTTTTGTTTAAGATTGAAGATTCTGTTTCAGTTGCAATTATTATTATTTTTGCAAAAATAACGTAAACGTGTTTAATCATATTGTTTTCTTACATTACAGTATTAATAATACTACTCACTGTGTTTTGCATTAATGAAATCAAACAAAGACTATTTCAAAGGTGTTTGCTGTAGAGTTATTTAAGAGCACTTACAAAATAAAATAGGAATATCTTAAAATATTTTTCCAATGCTCAGGCAACTACAACAATCAAGGACCACTACGCAAAATGGAACTGCTTGACAGCTGTAAAGTTCTGGGCATCCCATCCCACAATGTCACCATCACAGATAACAAGTAAGGGCAGCGCACTGGACACACAAATTAGGCTACTTCACACATTTTCACTGTGCAAAGACTTCTTAAATGAATATCCAACTCATTATCCTACAATAACTAAAGCATAGAATAAAGATTGCATGTAACATACTGCACAGACACTTGACATTACGTGCTATCCTAATCTTGTCCAGCTCTAGTAATGTAATAAAGATGCTATCCATCTATAAGCTAATAAGATGAGTAAACCCATCTCCCCTCTTTGTGGATTTTTTTATTTCGGGCTCATTAAATAAACAGTTTTATCCAGTGTGGTTGTCCCCCCGGGGTGTCAGCTGCAGTCAACACGCCCATTGAGGGTCTACCATGCTGAGCCTTTCCCCTCCTCTTCTCCCCTGGTTGCCCTCTGAGCAAACACTGGCTCTGATACAAATAAAACCCCCTCCATTCTTTCACGACACAGGCACAGTCAGTTTAGGCTGATGAATGAGAGCTCCCTCTGTCACTTGAGGACATAAATGACCAGGATGGGGGTTCTAAAAGAGAGCCGTTCTCCACCCCCCTAAGAGCTCCATTCTGATATGCCCAGTCATGGGGCAGAGTCACCTGACGAACCAATTGTGACGCCACTATGAAAGATTACAGCCTTCATATTTCATCGTTTTGGTTTTCATCGTGTGAACATCTGTGAAGTTTCTTCGCTTTCGTGTGCTTGCACACTGCTTTTCTGAATCTTTATTTGTTTCCTCATTCACTGAGATAACGCATAATAACCATATTCCAGATTTCCAAATCAAATCACGGCGGTACAGAAAAATGTTCTTTCCACCCACATATTCTGTCATTGCTTAGCCTGCAATAGTTTCAAGGGCACTAAGGAACTAGAGACAAAAAGCCATGTGTATCAGCAATACATTAGTAACAGAGTTGACTACCCTGCTACAAGTAAAAAGTTTGGATACGCCTACATATTCTACTGTCTCATATTTTAGCGTCTTTAGAGTAGCCAATCTCTGCCAGGATTACAGCTCTGCAGACTTCTCAACCAACTTTACAAGATATCCATCTGGCACTTGTGTTGGCTGCTTTCTCTTCACTGTCTGGTCCAACTCTACCATTCCATTATTTATTATTTTAGTTTTAGTTTAGTGAAGAAAATCATTTGTAAACACAGTTTGTATTGAGACCTCGAAATGAATTTGAAAGTCAATAAAATGTAATTAATGAATTAGATCAGTATACATTTAGTTAGGTGTATCCAAACATTTAACTTAAATAACAGTATAAACCTTTATAAGTCTGCATAAGTGCACTCACTTCAGAAATGAACACAAGGGCCCTGGTGTGTTTGTAGTGAGTTCTGTAACAACAGATCTATATACATGTAAATACGTTTTGCAACCAGAAAACTCATAAGAGTGTGGTAACAAAGGGCACTCAAATCGTGGTGAAATTTACTCAAGCCAGTAAGTTTATTAAGTAGTGGCATGCGCTATCTAAAGTGACCGCAATTTACTCTGTCTTTGCATTTATACAAACCAGCTGTGTGTGTGTGAGAGCAAGATTCTTTTAGACAAGATTATAAGATGTTGCTTATTCTTAATGATAATACAACATTCAGAAGCAACATCAAACTTGTTTTCGGAGATAATTTTTTTATGATGTGCAAACTAAAACAAAATCTTTCCGTTCCTACATTTAGAAGAAGCTTTTATTCAAAGCTAATTGCAAATATAGAACATTACAAGAAATACCTAGTGGTAGTAACCTCACATTTAAAACCTATGTATCAATCATTAAAAAGAATGATATTAGCATGTCAGATACCACATTGCTCCTGCGTACTTCATTCTGAGTTGTTGCAGCCGCAATAACAGTCCATCCCAGCCAAACCGCCATGTTGGTAGCCTTGTCTTTTACTTACTTATTAAACTTTTTTTAACAGTTCAAAAGTGAAGAAGTCAACAGAAATGTGTAAAAGCATCATGAAAATAAAACTTTTTTAAATGAGGTTTTGTTAAATAACATGTAAAAAACATAAGGCGATCTGAGTTTTCTCATCCACGAAGAGAACAAAATTGTTATACTCCATTTGTCAAAAATTTACTTAGTGATTGTATATGTTTTCCTGGCTATTTTCCAAGTACTTCTTTGACCCAGCCTGTAGTTCTTCACTCCATGATTTAGCTTTTTTGGTAAACGTGTCCTCTTGGCATTGGTGTTATCACGCATAAAAACTGCAGGAACTCAGAGGTCTAAAACTCTTCTCAACATTTGAAGGTTGTTAATTTTTTGTTAGGAAGGAAAAACTAAAGCATTATTGCCTGACTAGCTGTCCCCTGGGTGTGTGTGCGCTTGGCTGATTGTTTAACAGATTATACTTGGGCTGACATCTAAGTGCTTCCAAATTTAACAAAACAAGATTAGACACTACGATACGCCCTAGTTGAATATGTTTTGACTGCTTTGGACTCAAAACGTTTTAAAACAAAAAAATGTGTCTCTATTTTGATTGTTTCAGGTATTTAGACATACACCTCTGACAAATTATATTATGTACAAACAAACTGTGTGTGTACTGTATGCATAGGTTCCAGTCAATGCTAAAACAACAACTTTTCAGCTGACTATATGTACTGTATGTGTGAGGTCAATGACCAGAAGAGCATTCTAGTGGCAGTAAGAAGAATCAAGGTGTTTTCTGAGAAGCCTGGAAGTACTTGTGTGTGTCTGTTGACTTGGTCATAAGTATCATGTAAACACATACAACCATCCGTAACTTTTCTAATCACCTGGCATGGTGCCCGGTTCCTTGCTTTATTTTTTAATATAGACAGTCTGTCTATCTCTCTGTCTTTCTGTATCCTTTTCCCACTCCCCTTTCAGTCTTTACCCAGCAGCTGACAATGTAATCTTTATAGTCCTATCCCCTAGTAACACAGACAGACATGCAAAAACACACGTGCACACAGGGATTTTATCTCTACCCACATTTTCCAAAACCCAGATTGTGAATCGCTAGTGTGTTTTTATAAAACAAAGAGGATTTGATTTTAAATAGCATTTTACTTTTTAGTCACCGGGATCTTTTGTATTTATGCGTGTTCATATTTATAGAATCTGGCTTGCAGATTCAGAGCAGCTAAAATGAACTTTTGTGTCTTTCATTTGTTTCATAGGCATAGCATGATCTCACCAGACTGTGGTAATCTCATGGGAACGTTTAAGCCCGTGTGTGTGTCTAAACCAGGTCATCTGGGCTCAATGCTGGTCAGGAAAGGTCGCTATGTAGTTGAGTGATCAGGGATTTTGTGTGTGTGTTGTGAACCAATTTTGCTGTCAGCAGCTTTTACCACTGTCACACAGAAACTTCTGAACAAACACTTCTCCGTTGAGTAGAATTCTTTTTTGAGCTTTTACACTTCAAGTACCACGCAACATCAATATAACGTATACATCTTTTATAATATATTTGAATTCAAGGCAAAGATGTTTTTTTCCACAAGTACACATCGCTTGCACTCGTTCACAGTGTGTAGTTCATAACATTGAATCTTAAAGAATTCTTGAAGTAAATACTTAATATGAAGTAAACATAATATTCTTGAAATTATATTCCCCTCAGTCTCAAAATGTGTTTGATTTGTTGCCAGTAGTGAGGAGCTTTTTCATTTATTTCAGTTAACAGCTCATTGAATGTAATGTCAAGGTAAATTCACACAATTATTGTTAAAGTCCCTGTGAACCGGAAGTTGCAATAATTTTTACTACCGTATTTTGACGAGTTTCTGACTGAAATGGAATTTCTAATGATAAAAATAGTGGCCATGGCTTTCGTCTTCCTCTTCGATTTGAGAATCTGGATGCATGAAACAGCCTTTGTATTTTGAAATGGAACTGGCAGCAGACTGACAGTTAAAGGGGAGGAGTTAACGGATGCTCTGAGAAACTATTTACTAAACTATTTACAATAAATACTGCAATATTTCATGAAAAAATAGGCATTGTCATTTTTTATTTCCGTGGGACTGTTTCTCTGTTGCATCTTAAAGGGATACTCCACCCAAAAATACTGTCATAGTTTACTCAACCTCAGATTGTTTCAAACCTGTATACATATTTTTTTTCCGAAGAACACAGAGAAAGATATTTGGAAGATTGTCATCAATTTTCAGTTCTGGAACATCATTCACTACCATAGTAGGAAAAAAAGCTTGTCTTTTATAACAGAAAGACTATGGTAGTCAATGATGTCCCGGAACTGAAAATTGATGACAATCTTCCAAATATCTTTCTCTGTGTTGATCAGAACAAAGCCATTTATACAGGAATGAAATTACATGAGGATGAGTCAATGATGAGAGAATTTTCAATTTGAGGTGAACTATCCCTTTAACTTGGAGTGTGTGTCCTCACGGGCTCTGAATGGGTCGCGTGATCCCTCTCCGCCTCACAGCTGTGTTGACCGCCTACACTCTGACCGAGTCAATGCATCATGGGAGTGCATTTGTGATAAGAGCACATCTGAACACGCTCCTCTGAACCTGTACTAAGTCGACCCAAGCACTCATTCTCTCTCTTTCTTTCTGTATTATGCATTGAGGCAGAAAGATGTACTTTCTGTCACTCTAAAACACAGACAACACAGTCCACCTGCCTAACAGATTAACATCAGGTTGAGTGCCTGTCCTCTTTTACTTCCTCTAATAGTTCTCTCTTTTTTGTTTTACTTTTTATTCATTTGGCAGACGCTTTTTTATACTTGAACTGGTCTGATAAAAGGGTTTCTTGGAGAGTGCTTGACTTAGCTTTACATTTCTTTAAGGAATAATTAAACTAAAAATGAAAATTGTCTTATATGGCTTAGCTTCGTCTGTTTACATGGTCAAATCATTGTCTTATGCTTGTTTTGGCTGTATGTTACAGTAAGCAAAATTTTAACTCATGAACAATTTAGGGAATGAGTCATTTTTACCATGTTTTTACCTTCTCAAGCTGGTTTACAGCAGTTTAAACTGAGAATGTATCCCAACTTATCTCACCCATAAAATACAATGAAAATATGCCTCCTGTTTTATGTGATAAATATAACTAAGGCCTTAAATAGCATATTTAAGGGATAGTTTACCCAAAAAGGAAATTTCTATCATCATAAACTAACCGTCTTGTCATTTCAAACCTGTATGACTACGTATATTAAAGTAAAATATACAATATATTTAAATACATATATTTAAAACAAATACAAAATTAATATGCACAGTACACAGACATATTATGTCAAAAACAAATTTTTATTTTATTCTGGATGCAATTAATCGCGATTAATCTTTTGACAGCCCTAATAAAAACACAACACAACAAATATTTATATTCAGTTGCGGCAGACAGTACAGAGGACAACAGTAGTGTGAGGAGCATTCTTACTCTCTCCAGCCACCAGCACCCTCCATTTTAATTATACACAGATTCTGCGAGGAAACTAAACCCTGTGATTTATCGACTGGAGAAAGAGGACAGAAAGTCAGGCCTGGTGGGTGTTGGGACCGATGGCAGGTCAAGACCCACAGAGAGATGAGCCCTGTTAACAGTATTGCCAGACAGCACTCCACACGCACTCCCCGCCAAGAGCGTGTCTTAGAAAAACACTATCCTTCTTTTTCTCATGAACATTTGGGACTTCCATCTCTTCCAAGGCAGAAACAGTAAGCCTTGCATTCTCTGCCCTTTTTCTTGATTTTCCTCATTTTTTCTTTCATCATAAAGCAGTGTATTATATGTCTGGAAGCTGCAGGGCTTTTCTGTGCCAAGTATTACAGAATGTGATTTTATTTTAGAGGGTGTTCTATGTATGGCTGGGATAGGCTTTTTGGCTGCTCCTGAAAATCTAAATGAATAATGAAAGTACACTCCAGCTTTCAGCAGAGCTACTAACTGATATGTTCACATCTCATACTCTATAAATCTCCACAGGCATGACTGCAAACTCTTTTCAGTCAACTTTTAGTGCTGGAAGGGTTAACTGTTGTTCAGCAATCGCTTTTTCCCAGCGTGCACTTGGGCCTTGAAACGGAAAAGCAGCCAGGGCCCCATGTGACTAGACTAAACAAATGCTGCCAGTCCCCCGCCCCACTTTGCTCACACACACACCGCCTCCTCAGTAGGCCAAAGTTCATCTGCTACATTCAGATGCCTGCAAGCAATTACACATGTAGTGAGCGAGAGAGAGAGAAAGGGAGGGAGGGAGGGAGAGAAGAGGTTACTATGGGGCATTTGACACTGTTGCTATAGCGAGGCCAACATTCTCCCTCGATCCATTTAGAAAAAGGTCAGATAGATTATGTTGTGTTTTTCCCCTTTTTTTACTATTCTCTAAATTTCGTGTTTTTTTGTTTCTGAAAGTTAAAAATGTGTAATGTCGGGGTTTTTTGCCAAGCAACATTAAATGTTTTTGTTTAAGCAGCTAAACTATGCTAGACGTAATAACATGGGCTTAAAGGGAAAGTTCACCCAAAAACTGAAATTATTGTATCATTTACTCAGCTTAATGTCATTACAAACCTTTTTGACCTTCTTTCTTCAGCACAACGCAAAAACGGATATTATATATTATAGTCAATAGAGTCCAAGAACTGTTTGGTAACAAGCATTTATCTTAATGTACTTCTCTGTGTTCACCCAAACAAAGAAATGTATACAGATTTTGAAGTGAGTAAATGATGACCGAATTTTTGGGTGAACTGTTAATGAAGGTATTCATTAAATATAACATGACTGTCGAATATTTCACACTATCTTTATACCAGACCATAATTTACCCTGTAAACTGAAGGTGTAAACTGGGCTTTTGTAAATAAGATGCTACATCACTCTCAGCCTTTTAATCATTGACTCTTCCTTTTCTTTAACCTTCACGTCACCTCGCATGAACCTCTCCTCTAATATGGTATCTTTCGAAGACGACCCCCGTGACCCTGACCGCCATTTGATTTGTGTGCAAATCCATCACAACAGAACTGAAACAACTGTCAAGCTCCATTGTGAAAAGAGGAGGGGGGTGGCCTCATTTCACACAACGGATGATCTGTCCATCCCTTTCCCTAACATTCACCCCCTGTCTTACTCCTAACCTTGAGCTGGGATTTTGCTTTTGGCTGTTTTTAACACATTCAGGGCCAACTGGTGTGTGCTGCCAGCACAGTAGACAGGAGACTCCAATAGTTTGGTATTAGCATGCTTCTAAATTACTAGTGGCATACTGTTATTGGGATAAATCCCACAAAAACGTATGTAAATATGTCAATTTCAATTATAAAAGTATACAATTTCAATACAAATGTCATAATCAACAGTCTTGTTTCATACACCATGATGGATATCATCAGCTTAGTTGATTCAACACATCTGAACATTTTCTGTATGCAATTAACCCAATAGTTGGGTTTGACCCTTTTTGACCCACCCATGTGGTCCTATAACCCAGCATTTGTTAAGAGTGAAGGCATTATGGGTAGTGGTGAACCGAAATGAAAATTCTCAGCGGAAACCGATACCGAAAATTCAGGATGCACTTGGCCAAAAATGGAAAATGACTTTAAAAAACGTTTTAAAATTTCATTGTATAATAACAACCACAAAATTGGAAGAGAACATCATTTAAAAACAATACTGATTTTATACTGTAACAAGCAAGGCGCGACGTGCCTAGTGCCAGTGTCAGCTGCGCGTTACACCGGTCTCGCATCTCTCACGGAGGAGCTCCGGGTCGAGCGACAGGAGGGTACGACGAGAGAGGACCAGGCCTGGACTTTTTGTTGTTTTAATGTGTTTGAATGGTCGGAAGTCGTCCGTGAGGGACCTGCCGGCTTTCGGTTTGTTGTTTGTTTATTTAATACAATTTTGTGTTACGTTCGCCGGTTCCCGCCTCCTTCCTTTCTTTTATTGAACTGTGTCACATATACATAGACCTACTTATAAATGCATATAAACGCCTCTCTTTCTGTCATTTTGCCATGACTGGAGCCTTAAGCCAGGGGTTTGTGTCATCGGATGGTTACCAATGATCCTGAAGTGTTTCGACCCCCCAACCATATCACTCTCCTGTTGACGGGTCAGCAGTGGTGGCCAGCCACTACTCACTTCCTTCTGGCTGCCACCTCAACTCCTCCCTCCTGCTCCAAATCCAGCAAGGGGCTCTCTCTGCTGCCTCCCCCAGTCTTCGCACTGCCCTCTTTCTCTCAGTCTCCCTCAGGCCAATATCTGTCATCCGCTTCCCGGCTGATTGAGCTGGGAAACCCCTGCATCCCACCTTGACTGGTTAATGCCATGTCTGCCAGCCCTCGTTCCCTACAGTCCCACACCCGATCTTTATAGCGTTCAGACTTCCTTTAAAATGCCTCCTCCCACCGCTCCTCCCATATCACTGTAAACTCCACTAGGATTATCTTCTTTCCTTCTGTGGAGAACAGAAAAGGACTGCATCGGGTCTTAAGGTAGTATGGACAACATCTGGGAACTTTAAGGTGCTTTGGAAGATATCTTAGAATAGAATAGAATAGACTAGAGTAGAATAGAATAGAATAGAATAGAATAGAATAGAATAGAATAGAATAGAATAGAATAGAATGAGCTTTATTGCAAGGTATGTTCACACATATAAGGAATTTGTTTTCGTGACAGAAGTTCCACAGTGCAACAGAATGACAGCGACAGAACAAGAAACAATGTATGGCAGGTATATTACAATGAGCAGTTATTGGAATTAAACATATTTTTCTTCATTGGTCGTTCCAGCACAATAAAATATAACTTTTTTTTACCGATCATCTAAACATTCTAGTTCTAGAAATATTATATATATAATTTATATATGGTGCACAATCATTTTAATGAAAACAACTGAGGGGCAGCAAGTCTGTACGTACAAACAGGCTTAAAATTTGTTTCAGTGATATCAGCACCTGCCGGATGACCTGCAGTTACTGACTGATCATTCACATCTATATGTGAAGAGTCTGTTGTGTTTAAAGCCCGGCTTTAAAACGTGCACGAGTCAATGTGCGTGATCTCCGACAATAAAGAAACATAAAAGCAGTCACATGCCGTCGCACATCACTCAGAGTTAATTTTTTCTCAACTGGTTTTGAGCTTTTCTTGTTTTATTTATCAGTTTTAACCTTTGTTATGGCAGGTTTAAGAGATCACCCTTTGAAGACAGCTTGAGTGGGTTGCTAGGCTGGATATTTCGGCCAATTTTTTCTGTTCGGCTGAAAATGTAACTAATTATGGGATTTATTTTCTTTTTTTCTGAATTTTCAATGTTTGATAAGTTCTCTAGGAGTAAAAAGGCAAAAAACACACAATACAGGCCACAGAGGAAGAAGCTTTATTTGACCCCGATACATTACTCAGCAGCTATGTGGTGTGTAAAAATGAAAGAAAGGAAGAAAATTGTGTGTGAGAAAGAGAGAGAATGATGCATAGCCCATGTTTTCCCAAAGCTGCAGTTCTAGTTGAATGGAAGGGAAAAGCCCGGATGACCTTTGATCCCAAACTTAAGAGAGGACTGTGAGGTGCATTCCAGCTGAACTGTGTGAGACTGTGGCAGTAAATCAGAGACTCTCACTCACTACTGCAGATCTTAAGCCAAACCCGGCCCTTCCATGACCTTGCTGTTTTGTTGTAGCACTCAGTCTGTGTTTGTTGTTTGTGTGTGTGCATGCACACGTGCGTGTGTGTATGTTTGTTTGTTTATGTCGGTTTATAAAGGTCAACCACTCAGGCAAAATTACACAAAGACCATACACAAAAGTAATTTGTATTTGTGCAGTTGTAAATACTGTCACTCTTCAAATATGTCTTCAGATGTGTATAAAGACCTTACATAATGAAGCATTATGTTTTTATTGCCATTCTGTTTCTATCTACATACAGCGTGGGTCCCCTTACATGAAATGTTGTTTCTATGGTAGCCCTAAACGGACAAATTGCTTTACAGAGTGCACTTCATAAATACGTTATCTCTTTTGGCAAAGAAGCATAAACGTGACGACATCTTAGTTCTGGAGTGAGCCATTGGTTTTCACTAATGTTCATACACTGGGCCTTTAATATTTTGGCACAGTTATATTTTTTGTCTACAAAAGTATATTCAAACACTGAAACATACACCATAAGACTTTCAAAGATTTGTAAGATCATGAGAAACATTTTCGTCACATGGTCCTAAACCAAAACACCCTAATAAATCGATATAGGGTCTTTCATCCTGAGACTGTCAAACACAAATGTAGTATATTTTTTTTATCTTCCACCTGCAGAGAGCTTCCAGATGACCCGACGGTCCAGTGGAGCACTGCTTTGATCTCCTCTCTGATCCACAAACATATCAGAAACTACACCATCAGCCTGGTAGGAAACCTCTAAATAGTTTTTGTACAAAATGGCATCACCCCAACTCTGATGTATTTCTATGACCTAAATCTTCAAAAACTTCTTTAGAACACCTTTGCAGGTTGAAAGACCTGTCAAAACAGTCCGACATGACGTCGGTACATAGTTTTGCAGTTAAGGCCAATGAGAGACCATTTTTAAATCTACAAAAAAGGTTGAGTGCACAAACCAGTCTTGTCAGTGTGTTATTTTATTCCCAAACAAAATGTTCCTGAAATCTGCCTAAACTCTTTAATAATCGAGTATAAAACCACATTTAGCCACAGACAGATAGAGGAGCACATGGTTGCAGAAGATGCGTTTACATGTCAGTCTAGAATGTTCAGTCTAATTCATGTCTCAAGTCTTTCAAAGCCAAATCTACTCAAGTCATTTGTTTAATAGTCTGAGTAGAAGACTCAAATATCCATCTCTGGGCTGTAGATGAAGATTAGGGATGGTCAAAAAATAAATATACAATAATCCTCAGGAGAGGTTGAAAGTGAGTGGTTCACTGACTGAAGAGCCATAGTCTTTTACTTATCTCCAAATGAAAATTCAGAAATATGTCTTGGAGTCTTTATATACTGTATACACAATAGTAACATCTGTAGAGAAGGCCCTTCAAGCACACTTTTGTATAAAGTACATTTTAGCTTTCACTTCATCAAAACCTTTTCTTGACAATCAAGAAAGCATGTGACTTTCTCATACAGTTGCCTTAGTGAGAACATATCTGAATGCTTAATTTACTCAGACCAACCTGTCATTGGCCCTCTCTATTTAGCCATAATTACACATGCCGTAATGTCCCATAATACCGCTGAACCCGGCTAAAGCAGACTCATGTGGTTCCCCAGGGTCATTGTTGGCAAGCCCAAGTAGAGATATTTATCAGCCTACACTAAGGGGCTTCCAGAAAATATCCCTAAAAGAATTTGAAATCAAGATTAGAACTAACTTTTATTTTCTGAAATGTACTGTTTATTGTTCTTCTCACTGTCTCTACCGCACATGCCATTACAATTCATAGGGAAGCCAAGCAAAGAAGACTGGCATAACCAAGCCAAATAAAACTATTTTTTCTCATGCAACGTAGCTTGATTTACCTCGATTGTTTCAATGTTCTTGTCAACTATTATCAATAGATGTATGATCAAAGAGCCGTCAGTTTCCCTTCTACCCGACGGCCAGACTGCATACAAGTCTGACTTCGACCACAAGATAACTAATACATACTAAAGCCAATGGTTCTGCACAGTCTCGCTAAACCCTTAATTTTATGTTAAAACCCTGGCAGTGGCCATGGAAATATTGATATTATTATATTAAATTACACTCTAATTTGACTTTGGCTTTCAAACGGCTGGGAGAAAAGAGGTAGCCATCTTGTATGCGTCACCATTCTCTCATAACCTTCAATCACATAAGCCTCAACACCTCGAACACAATCCGGTCAAATGCGTCTTTGACTACCTTTTGGAGGTGTTCGAAAGTGGACAAGCTCAAAATGTTCCACACCCTGTTTACACCTGTTTTTCCCGTCGTCCACTTTTGCTCCTATTGACCACGACACTAAAACAGGGCTACAAAGAGCGAAGGATTATGGGATGATTTGTGGACAAATATGCTCCTTTGGTTTATACAGATGTGTATATTACTGTGTGTTTGTGTGAAAGAGTAAATTTTGATTTAAATAATAAAAGCTGCATTTCTTTTGCATCTCTATCGCCATCTCTGTTTAAATCACAGAATTACAGGTTGGGCAAAAACAATACAATCACAGTTTTTAATCATTTTTTACATTTTCTCAATTTCTTTGTGTGCAGTCAGTTTAATTGTGTTATTTTGTAAAACAGAAGTTTATGTTTTATTGTTTTAGCCTTTTTTATCTCAATTCAATTATTCTTTGTTGAAAATGATTAAAGGAATAGTTCACATTATAACCAAATGTCATTGGACCAATGATTTTCTGTTACCAACATTCTTCAAAATATTTTCTTTACAGATCTTTATGTTTAAGTCATACAGGTTTGAAATGATAAAAGGGCGTGTAAATAATTACATAATTTTCATTTTAAGATGAACTGTTCTTTTAAGTGCATTGATTCTTTTTAAATTGCAAGTAATTTAATATTGAGTTTAATAAAGTTAATGGAATGTTTTCATTGTAGAGTGATAAAAGTGTTCAAGCATGTTTTTCCATAGGTCTTCTTATAGACAAATAAATGTCTTTCCTTCTTTCTTTCTTTCTTTCTTTCTTTCTTTCTTTCTTTCTTTCTTTCTTTCTTTCTTTCTTTATTTGTGAATGTTTGGAGTTCCTATTCAATGATGTGCTGATGTGCTCCTCTAAGCTGACTCATTCACCTCATTGTCTTTGGCAACAATCTACATACCTGCCACAACATATTATTTTGTCAACCATATTTTCTCCACCCTTGGCACTTTTGAGCTGCAGCGTTCAGGGTTTCCGCGTGGTCTTAAGTCTAAAAAAGTCTTAAATTCCATAATCAAAATTTTAAGTCTTAAAAAGTCTTGAATTCCCAGAGGTATTGTGTTCTAGGTCTTAATTCATTTTAAACAGGGCTAAATTTCCCATAGCCATGTAATGCTATCACTACCTCTAATGCTCATTGACATGTTTCCATTTGATTCTATGGTGTTGTAGTTTTTTTTTTACAAACAGTTACTTTTCAATGAGCATTAGCTGCGACTACAAATGAGACCAACATGCAACGTAATATGAGAGACAATACGCAATCAGATGTTTCCACAAAGTCCTGGCAATGCCTGCCACCATCTAAACTGCTGAGTCCTCAAATGACTAGTTCTGTTCTTTTGTTTATGGTCTTTTTTCAATCTTTTCACCCTCTTCATCGGTGGGTAGAAACTAGAAATAATGTAGGGAAAAAGACAAAGGGAAATTTTTGCATACTAGATTCTGTTCTGCGGGATACAGTAAACAAAATGTAAACATAGTCACGGTTAAAGTGATAGTTCAAACTAAAATTAAGATTCTGTAATTTCACCTTTAAATTGTTCCAAACCTGTAAACATTTCTTTGTTTGTTTGAACACAAAGAAAGATATTTGGAAGAATGTTAGCAACGGAGATTTCTGGGGCATCATTGACTGCCATAGTATGAAAAATAATTGTATATTTTTTGTTCTGTTTAACACATAAGGAAAGCAAACTGTTCTGGGATACCTTATTTTCGTATATGGTAGTCAATGATGTCCCAGAAATGTCAGGTGCTAGCATTTTTCAAAATTTCTTTCTTTGCATTGAACCAAACAAAGAAAATAGGATTAGAGAGTGAGTAATTCATGACAGAATTGTGTGTTAATTTTTGAGTGAACTATCCCTTTAAAGCGGTAATAGAAAGCCATTATTACCATTTTTAAACAATTTATGAAATGCTATTCTTCCTATTGCACTAAATTGTTGTACTAAATTGTTGTAGAATGGCTGATGCATTGTGTTATTTATAGCTACTTGATAGCTTGACTTCAGAGGTCTCATGTTGACTGTGTATTTATCTACCTCTGGTTTATGGTGTGTCCGCAGGTCTTAACATTTGATGGAAGAGGTGTAAGTGGTCATGCCAATCATACTGTCATCTACGAAGCCCTGAGGTACCTTCATAATGATGTCATATAATGCAAAAATGAACTTCCCAACAACAGGGTACTAATAGATTTGTGACTTAAAGGGATATTTCACAGGCAAATCAAAATTCTTCTCTATTAACGTTGATGTCTAGCTTCTGTTATCCCATGGATGTGTGTGAATCTGAGGCTTGTTTTTCTGGCAAATAACGCAGGCATGTCTGAGGCGTGTTTTGCTCCATAAGGATGCCATCTCTGCTGTGTGGGACCATTGTCACCGTCTTTTGGCGGAAAAACAAGCCTCTGGTTCACGCGCATCAGAGGGATAACGGAATATAGACATCATCATTAATAGCGCTCCCATTCTACCGCTTGGAAGTAAAATGATACGTGGTATTATAACTTCGCCGGTATTATTCTTCAAGAAGAAAGTCATATTCGGTTAGGATGCCTTGAGGGTGAGTAAAACATGGGGACACTTTGATTTGCCTGTGAAATATCTCTTTAAAGGGATGAACATTCTGTCATAAATTACTCACCTTCATATTGTCCCAAACCTCTATAACTTTCTTCGTTCTTCTGTTGAACACGAAATGTGATATTTTGAAGAATTCAAGAAGGAAAACAAACAGTTCTTGGGCACCTTGGACTACCATTTTAATTTTTTATACTGTGGTGCCTCAGAAATAGTTGGCAACATTTTTCTAAATATCTTTCTTTGTGTTTATCAGAAAAATCATACTGGTCAAATTCAAACATGTTTAGACAAGCTTACTAATTTCTTGCTGAGTTGGCATCACTGTATGTGGTAATGTATTCCTGTGTTGTTGCTTAACTCATGCAGTTGTTTACCTCTCTTACCTCTGACTTTTATAATATAAAGGCACAGACTTCTGACTGGGTTTTAATTCAAACGATTAAATCAGTCAAAGAAAAGTATTGCCTAATGATCTTCTTCGCTAGCATAGCATTTACGGAGCAAAAACATATGCTATAACTGTACATCAAGAACCTTTAATTATCCTTAAGCACACTTGTCCATTTTTACACAGTATATTGACCAACATTAACATAAACAAGAAAGACATTCAGATACAGTATGCTGTACATACTCTTTGAGACAAATTCTATTTTTACATCACAGAACACTAGATGTACCACTGCTACACAAACACTTTCTCACATTACACAGATTCCAACAGACCAAAACACAAAATCATTTTAGGAGGGAAAACCCAGCTTTGGATCAGAGATATTGTTATTCAGGTCATATTCAAGTCCACCGAGTGTGTGGCTATAGGAATGTTTACCATTTCTTTGAAAAAGTTTCAATCAATACTAATGATGGAAGAAATGCAAACAACGGCTGATAATGAAATATGTCCGCTGATGTGAGAGAATGTGCTACATGAAGGCTATGTTTGGGTATTGAGAAATGAATGGTTGTAAGAAACTGAGCCAGTCTTAAACCATATTTTAATGCAATGATGTTTTAAGCTGGTTAACATTTAACCAAATTTCATAAATAAGCCTAATCATATTTCGCTTTGAGTCTGCAGCTGTCCACAGCTGTTTATAGGTGTTATGGTAAGGATTAGGGAGAAATATATTACTGTGTGTTATGGAAATAATCTAACAAATTAAAGATTGTTGGGCTCATAAATTTGCAGAATAGCTTTAAATTGAATATAAGCAGGTTTGTGTAAGAATTGGGTTTAGGAGTATTGTAAATAGCTTTATTTTGTTATTAAAATAACTGTGATTTTCTGATCCGTGTGAAAGAAAGGGGGAAGAGAAAGAGGGAGGCAGACAGTGTTTGTTAAGTTGGCGCTGGGACTGGGTCATCTCAGGCTGAGCTGGGCCTGCACAGGTGGTGTGACCGGGAGAGCCAGGACATGATAGAGAATTCCAGGAACTGGATATGGATTTAGAGTTCTAATCTGAGAAAAACCCCAGACCTCAGGATGTGTGTGTGTGTGTGTGTGTTTAAAAGACAGACAATGGAGGAGAAAGAGAGCAAAACCCAAGACAAATAAATCTTTGTCATGTAAAAATCACATCAGGTTTATTGATCTAGAAGGCTATTTCTTGCTAGAAATTGGACATTGTAGTTTGCTTACTTAACTATTGTTAACGTGCCATATTTTTGGTACTTATGAAATAACATACAATACACAGTTCATGCATAAAGTAATTAAAGGTGTCACAATAAACATGATATCTTAAACCGTATAATTCATTACTAGTTTAAAGATTTGCCCTCAAGAGCCACAATGGTTACAAACTCTCTTTCTCTGCCTCCCAACGTTCATAATGAGTGTCATTAAATGACCAAAAAAAGAGAAAACACAAAATGAACTAAATAGAAGATAAATTTGACTGCATCATTTATTTCTTTAAAACCTTTCTGTTTAATATTATTGATAATATTGTAATTGTGAATCCTTTTGGACACAGGAAAACAGTAGTGAAAATCTGATATTGTGACAGCCCTAATACAATAACACAATACAGTTAACATAAAGATCTGTAATGCTGTGCACTCAAGAATGCCGTTTTAATGCTCAAACTGCGATTCATTTTTGCATTTTTTGATCATAATTAGCTCATGTGAGTAATAAGAATATTACATTCATCATACTTTGTTGTTATTTCCTTTATGTCTTTGGCAACAGTCATCTGGCTTCTTCTGGAAGACTACCTTTAGGTAAATCTCATTACATTATGTTAAATATTAATTCAATGATCTGAAATAATGTGTTTTCTAGGCCAAATGCGCCATCTACTGGTTTGCTTAATGAAGTGCATCAACGTGAACACCTAAGATTTTGTATTTCAATTATGCACGTGCAATTTGTTTTGGTACTGTATGGTTACAAACAAGAACCATTACTTTGCAATTTATTATACAGACACAAGTGAGAGCACCCCAAGCGAGACCTGTTTTTATGGGCATAGAGGCACATTAATGATGGTGGTTTAAGAACAATTACAGAGATCACATCTCCATGTGTGTAAAAGCAATGCACAATATGACAAAACCCCATCTGACTAATTACAAAGCTATAAACTGTAATTGAAGTAGTCAATTTGACATGCAGACCCCTAGGGGCTTGTGTTATCTAAGGGGATCTCTTTGTCAACACGTTCTTTAATAAATCTGACAAGAAAATGTAACATGACATTGTTACCCAGAACTGTGGTACAGGAATGTGGAAGTTGTGCATCTCATTGTCATTCGTACTAAGCAGGTAAGCCCCAGGTTAATCCGGTGTTTTCCCATCTGTTTCTAGATCTTTACGTAACACAGTTGCTAAATCTTCAGACAAGCTCTTTCTTAAATGTTCTCTTTCTTTCTCTCTTTAAACAATGTTTCTCTTTGTTAGTCCCTTTGGATTAAATAGTATTAAAAATAATAATAATAATAAAGTAATTATTAATGAATAATACATTTTAATGACATGTCCAAATCTAAAATAAAAAGCTACAGAAGTATTCAAATGTACTGTTTTTATGGAAAAACATTGATAGTAGGACTACAACCAGTCACACAGATTTGTATTAGGCTATTTAAATCATAAATTGTATTACTTCTCTTTCAATGCAAGTATTGTTGAAATCAACTAGCCAAGAACTTTTATCTTACTAACCCACAGGTTGCCAGGTCTTTTCTCTTCACACCATCAGCCGCTTCAGGAAGTACCTGTCAGTCTTCGAGCTGCCAGTCAGCTGGCTCCTCCCCTCTGATTTGTGCTGCATCATTGGATGGCAGCAGTATAAACGTGCCAAGGTGTGTGCTTTTAAAGAAAACAGATCAAATCAGATGGAATTATAGTAAGAATTAGCCTAACTCTAAAATGAGAATTACATTTTCAAAATATTTGTTTTGCCTGACTCGAATTTTCGATTATTTTATTAGTAAAGTACATGGTTTCTGTTGAACAGTCAAATCTCCATTTCAAAAATGATTGTGTACTTTGAACCTTAATAAGCACAGTGCACTGTAAACATGAACTAATCCTCCTGGTGAGAATGCTGTAAGTGACGCTCTACTCAAGCCTGAACAGGCCCTACCAGTCCAGCACCAGAAGAAAAAGAATACAGCTGGTGACATATTAAGCCCTGTTGTGTGTCTGTAATCTTATGTCCTATGTATTATGAGGACCACTCTATTGTACATTCACCCGAACAGAAATAGCTGTATACTGTCATCTACTTAAACGTCAATTGAAAATATTTTCTCCATCTTCCTTCTTTAGAAAGCCATGCGGTGCCATCACTCTCAGCTGCTGTGGTTCCGCCGGCTCTACATACTGTTCTCACGCTACATGTTTATAAACACATTCAAGGCTGTCGCCGTGGAAACAAATAGTGTAAAAATGTATTAGTTTAGATATTCTTGTTTTGCACTGTTCCTGCTTACGTGGGACTAAATTCAAGCACTGATATTTTAATGTTTTATTTACAGTTTTTACACCTACATACTACATACTCTATTTTTGTCTATAAAACATTCTAAAAATATAGGGGGATCAAAATAACATTTAGCACATGAGAGCATTGGAATGTGTCTGTTAATGATAAACTGCTGACTGAAATTATTTTATAGCTACTTCCCCAGACTGGTTCCTTCTAGTTCAACACAATAAATTCCAAAAATGAATAATCCTGTATATACTTGTGCCTTGTAATATGAAGACCAAGTTTGAGTCTACATATTGTTTACATTTTCTGTTAGTCTTGTTACTGTACTTTGTTACAATGTTTTGTTAAAGCACTGTTCGAAACTGATCACTAAACACTGTACCAAAACTAGTTCGGTATGGCTTCAAAGCTGACTAAACGTATTTGTATGAATCTGTTAAATGACACGTTTATGCCTGTTAAACACCAGGAATATGTAACAAATACTGTTTGAATAATAAAAGATGACAAGAATGTAGAATTACAAGTCTGTTTTCATTCATTTATGTTATGAAACACATGACCACAATTGCTGCGCAATACGTTTTCGTGTTTTATTAAAAAGTAGGAGTTCACATTCTAGGTTACCCGGCTGAAATGACCGTATGAAAATGTCACAAAATAACTCAAATGAAGTATAAACTGTTATTATGTTGGTTTCGACAAGCTCCTAATAGTTTGATGCTTCTCTATGCTCTCCTCCCAATTTTCTCCACAGAACTCCTCCACTGTTACACTTCTCACTGTTCCAGGATCCAAACAATGGGGTGCCACACCTGTATCACCAAACATTAAAGAATACACAATGTCTAAAACAAAACAAACCAACATTAAAAGGGAAAGGAAATGCTTCAGAAATTAAAAATAAAACATCCCAGATCTGACTTTCCATTTAACTCACCAAATCCATCAGGGTTAGATCGTGGCGTATAGAAACTTTGGACACCACATGTTTTGCAGAATGTGTGCTTGGCCACATGTGTGTTAAATGTATATGTGGTTAGGTTATCGGATCCCTGTGACACAAGACAGAATATTTAACTTTCTCACAGTACGATTAAGACCTTGCTGTAAAACGAATGAATTATTATAGATCTCTATATTCTATATATGTATCATTTTATAATACATACCTGCAGCAAGGTAAACTGGCGTTTTGGCACTATGAAGTGTGTGTTCTGTTTCTTTGTGCAAATACTGCAACTGAGACAAACGAAATAGAAACAATTGCCATTTAATAAATCACTAAGGAAAGTGAGAGACAAAATGACTCAGCACAGCAGATCATTGACAGTAATCCACGTGATCACACGTTTTGACAACAGTACTGCGAGTTTCATTCACACATACAGGAAATTGTGAAAGGGACTCATGTTTATGTCGTGGATGTGTTGATCGACCCTTACTTGCAATTGAACACATGTAGATCTGTGGCGCTGTAAACCTCGAAGCGCACCGCCCCGCAGTGACAACCCCCGGTGTGTTTCACGAGATCAGCGCGTTCCCTGGAATTGCATCATTTACATACCGAGAGCACAAAAACACACATCAACAACCAACTTACGTTTGAATGTAGTCATGTGATACTGTTTTTATGTTCAGATGGGAGGCGAGGTAGACCAATGGCTTTTTATTATTCGACGCTTTATAAGCTTAGTGTGAGGGTTCATATCTTCAGTGAGGGTTATATCTTACCTTTCGTCTTTTGTTAAGGAAGCCATAGCACATCTTATACGTTTATGAGCGGTGGCGCTGTGGTTTTATTTAACCTTAAAACCAAGTCACTCGGTGTAGAACATTCTTGACTGTTGGTAATGATCGGCAGTAGTTGCAAAACAACTCAAACACTCCTGACTTGCCGGGTCACATGTTTCTGCCAGCTCATGTGGTTCCACCCCGGCTGTTGCAAGAAGGTAATCCTAGACAAAGTCCAGAGAGATAGATGTTAACGGACATAGTGACCCAGTCTGTGAAATCAGGCTGAAGTGTCAAATATGAGTAATAAGTGAGTATCAAAGTTTGATGTCAATTTTGCTATCTTCATAATCATTAAATTCACTATAATTAAATTTTCATTTTAAAGATACTGAGGTTACATTTTCAAAGAATGCTCTTAACATTATGTTGGATGATCTTAACTTTATGTAGAGACCGTAAATCAGTTTTCTCAGACTGGGTTAAGCTGGTGTTGACAATATAATAAAAGTTGCTTGTTGAATAGAGAAAGATAAAACATAATATAAATGTAATTTATATAAAACACACTTTTATATAAATAAATTATACAAATGAAATAAAATTTCTTACATCCATTGTTTATGTTGTATAATGATGATATCTCAAGTTAAAGGAACAGGAATTTGACAGCCTGAGGTTTTAAACTCACGTGTGTGTGTTTCTGAAAAAGCATGGTACACAAATATGATTCTGACAATCACTCTTTTGAGCTCTGATGTGGCAGCTCGGGTCAAAAGCAGATAATTCACAGAAAGCAACGATAAGAAATAGAACCTATAATATATGTTGAATATTACATTGTCCCTTTATGAGAGCAATGGGCTAAAGTCTTCAATTTATAACATGGGCGTAGATTCCGACAAACCCCATTATTAGGGCATATTCAGTGTTTGACTTTAAATGTAACAAACAAGGCCATAGCTATCGGTCAAAAAACGAATCGCTGATTGGTCCTGATAAACCTCAGTCAATGGATTACATAATTACACTTGATACAGTAATGATTAGTATATTATATCATGAAAAGCTTATTTCAAATAGAACATTATCCCAACCATTTTGCTTAAAAAACTTGCTCAGAAGGGTGATCTGGATAGTCTTTTAGAAGCTAATCAAGCCGACCGAAAAAACATCAGGGACCTTATTCCACTGTGATATCCACAAAGTGAATGACTGTCCAGATAACAAAGCTCAAAGAGCAACTCTATGTTAAACAAGTCAGTTACGTTTTAACTGTTTCATATTACTATTTAAAGGCATTTTTTTAAACTTACAGTGCTGGTAGTTCTGGTTAAAAAAAGGCATGCTCATCATTGGCAGTAAGACATTAACCTCAATGCAGAACTGGTTTATCTTGTTTTAAGTTTCATTGTGTACATGCAGGCATGTTATCTGTCATGACAACAAAATAGAATAAGGTAAGGTTGAACACCTTATCAACCAAATACTGTACAGGATATACACAAACTACATTGAAAACTTAGAAATGAACTTTTATGTGTTATTTGACATGAGAGGTTACTTTACTTCTTGTGGATTCGGTAAAATCATAATGATCAAAATAACAAAAATGTATATTTGCAAGTCAGCCCAAGATGTCCAGCTGTGAATGAACTGCTAAATGGTTGTGCTATAGTCAGCCTGACCAAAGAGAATGACCTACTGGTCTGAGGTCAACATGTTTGAGAGCAAGAACGTTTGTGTCACACTGCGTTCTATATAAAGTGTACTGGTTTACAAAACTCTCTGAAAGCCAGTCTAAAATACTAAATAATTAATTTAATGGAAACAGCTTTACAGACACAGTGAACATGTTGCAACATGCTGTTTGTGTTATGGTCTTAGTTTGGGACTAACTTTCTCGACATACCTACAGCTTTTCAATTAAGATTAGATTAAAAATAATAAAAGAATACATATTTTATCAATCAAATGTTCTAATGGTCACACACACATAGCATTAAGCGGGGAGCAGGTTTTGGGATTGAAAGAATTGTCAGAAAGGTATTTCATTATATTATTTACATAAGAATAACAAGACTCCCAGTGTATTCCAGTAGTAGCTGTATATATATATAACTAAATGAATGGCATAGCACCATACTGTGCCCTGACTGGCCCAGATTCCAAAAATCTGAATCACCAATAGCAAAGCAAACAAACAACTTAACCAGCCAATCCCAGCCGGGGAGGTGTACAATTTTCTAGCATTTTCTAGAGATCGCCTTTGTTAATTTTTTACTGACAATTATAATTTTTAATTATAATTAGGGGTTAAAAACGATCGCTATACATTGCCCATACATCAATTTTAGTTTAAAGTATATTTGAATGTTTTCAAAAAATGTTTTCAAAAAAAAGGGTTGGAACTGCGGATGGGTCTCGTCATGTGACGTTTCCTAAACGTCACGATCCTGCGTTCGTATAAAAACAGTAGCACTGAGCTTCTTCCTCAGTTTTCCGCAAACAAGAAGAGATATTCAGTTCAGAAGAATCGCTACAGTCGTCAAGCAAACTTAAAAGGTAAGAATATATTTCTGTTTGAATTGGTTCGTTAAGGTTAAATACGTTTTGTAATATTCGGAATGTGATTTTGGGGTTAACATTAACGTCATATTCAGTAATCGCTAGACAGAAACCGTTTAATCGTTTTTAAAATGTTACTTTATGTATGTTGATATGTTGTAGTTATCTGGTAAAGTTATTTTGTTCGCTTACGAATTGCTATTTTACCAAATTTATTTTTGCTGATTCACAGTAATGTTACGGCTTGAACAAAGAACCCGGATGCAACTGTAAAACCGCCATGTTAGAGAAATGGTGTTGCGCAGTAAAAAAACTCTTCTGTAATGGGTTTCGGTTATTCCCCAAATCGTATATTTTACGAAAACCAGTGGTTTAAAAAACCTGAATATAACTTATTACTCATTTGAAACGGATACAGATGCAATTTCGTATAGAGCATTTTTTTACATTTTTACCTTAACTTGTACTTTAGCCGCGATTGGGAAAATACTAAAACAACTATGTTTGAATGAAATGTTTACATCGAACTGAACCTAAAAATTTGAATATAATGGTTTTACAGTAACAGGTTTATGCGCCTCTAGTGGTAGCAAGTGTAACTGCAACATGCCAAAATGGCGTTTGCAAGCAGGTCTTCAATGTGCCCATAATTACTACATCTGATATATATTTTACATGTTTTTGTGGTTTTCATGTTTTGTAAGAGTGCATACACATGACAATTACCTCTTATGATCAGTCACTTACTTTGTTTTTATTTTCTGACAGATGCAGATCTTCGTCAAGACCCTGACGGGCAAAACCATCACCCTTGAGGTTGAGCCAAGCGACACTATTGAGAATGTGAAGGCTAAGATCCAGGACAAAGAGGGCATTCCCCCTGACCAGCAGAGGTTGATCTTTGCCGGCAAACAGCTGGAAGATGGCCGCACCCTGTCAGACTACAACATCCAAAAAGAGTCCACCCTTCATCTTGTGCTGCGTCTCAGGGGAGGCATGCAGATCTTCGTCAAGACCCTCACCGGCAAAACCATCACCCTCGAGGTTGAGCCAAGCGACACCATCGAGAACGTCAAAGCCAAGATCCAGGACAAAGAGGGCATTCCCCCTGACCAGCAGAGGTTGATCTTTGCTGGCAAACAGCTGGAAGATGGCCGCACCCTGTCAGACTACAACATCCAGAAAGAGTCCACCCTTCATCTTGTGCTGCGTCTCAGGGGAGGCATGCAGATCTTCGTCAAGACCCTCACCGGCAAAACCATCACCCTCGAGGTTGAGCCAAGTGACACAATTGAGAACGTCAAAGCCAAGATCCAGGACAAAGAGGGCATTCCCCCTGACCAGCAGAGGTTGATCTTTGCTGGCAAACAGCTGGAAGATGGCCGCACCCTGTCAGACTACAACATCCAGAAAGAGTCCACCCTTCATCTTGTGCTGCGTCTCAGGGGAGGCATGCAGATCTTCGTCAAGACCCTCACCGGCAAAACCATCACCCTCGAGGTTGAGCCAAGCGACACCATTGAGAACGTCAAAGCCAAGATCCAGGACAAAGAGGGCATTCCCCCTGACCAGCAGAGGTTGATCTTTGCCGGCAAACAGCTGGAAGATGGCCGCACCCTGTCAGACTACAACATCCAGAAAGAGTCCACCCTTCATCTTGTGCTACGTCTCAGGGGAGGCATGCAGATCTTCGTCAAGACCCTCACCGGCAAAACCATCACCCTCGAGGTTGAGCCAAGCGACACAATCGAGAACGTCAAAGCCAAGATCCAGGACAAAGAGGGCATTCCCCCTGACCAGCAGAGGTTGATCTTTGCTGGCAAACAGCTGGAAGATGGCCGCACCCTGTCAGACTACAACATCCAGAAAGAGTCCACCCTTCATCTTGTGCTGCGTCTCAGGGGAGGCATGCAGATCTTCGTCAAGACCCTCACCGGCAAAACCATCACCCTCGAGGTTGAGCCAAGCGACACCATCGAGAACGTCAAAGCCAAGATCCAGGACAAAGAGGGCATTCCCCCTGACCAGCAGAGGTTGATCTTTGCTGGCAAACAGCTGGAAGATGGCCGCACCCTGTCAGACTACAACATCCAGAAAGAGTCCACCCTTCATCTTGTGCTGCGTCTCAGGGGAGGCATGCAGATCTTCGTCAAGACCCTCACCGGCAAAACCATCACCCTCGAGGTTGAGCCAAGTGACACAATTGAGAACGTCAAAGCCAAGATCCAGGACAAAGAGGGCATTCCCCCTGACCAGCAGAGGTTGATCTTTGCCGGCAAACAGCTGGAAGATGGCCGCACCCTGTCAGACTACAACATCCAGAAAGAGTCCACCCTCCATCTTGTGCTGCGTCTCAGGGGAGGCATGCAAATCTTCGTCAAGACCCTCACCGGCAAAACCATCACCCTCGAGGTTGAGCCAAGCGACACCATCGAGAACGTCAAAGCCAAGATCCAGGACAAAGAGGGCATTCCCCCTGACCAGCAGAGGTTGATCTTTGCCGGCAAACAGTTGGAAGATGGCCGCACCCTGTCAGACTACAACATCCAGAAAGAGTCCACCCTTCATCTTGTGCTACGTCTCAGGGGAGGCATGCAGATCTTCGTCAAGACCCTCACCGGCAAAACCATCACCCTCGAGGTTGAGCCAAGCGACACAATCGAGAACGTCAAAGCCAAGATCCAGGACAAAGAGGGCATTCCCCCTGACCAGCAGAGGTTGATCTTTGCTGGCAAACAGCTGGAAGATGGCCGCACCCTGTCAGACTACAACATCCAGAAAGAGTCCACCCTTCATCTTGTGCTGCGTCTCAGGGGAGGCATGCAGATCTTCGTCAAGACCCTCACCGGCAAAACCATCACCCTCGAGGTTGAGCCAAGCGACACCATCGAGAACGTCAAAGCCAAGATCCAGGACAAAGAGGGCATTCCCCCTGACCAGCAGAGGTTGATCTTTGCCGGCAAACAGCTGGAAGATGGCCGCACCCTGTCAGACTACAACATCCAGAAAGAGTCCACCCTCCATCTTGTGCTGCGTCTCAGGGGAGGCATGCAAATCTTCGTCAAGACCCTCACCGGCAAAACCATCACCCTCGAGGTTGAGCCAAGCGACACCATCGAGAACGTCAAAGCCAAGATCCAGGACAAAGAGGGCATTCCCCCTGACCAGCAGAGGTTGATCTTTGCTGGCAAACAGCTGGAAGATGGCCGCACCCTGTCAGACTACAACATCCAGAAAGAGTCCACCCTTCATCTTGTGCTGCGTCTCAGGGGAGGCATGCAGATCTTTGTCAAGACCCTCACCGGCAAAACCATCACCCTCGAGGTTGAGCCAAGCGACACCATCGAGAACGTCAAAGCCAAGATCCAGGACAAAGAGGGCATTCCCCCTGACCAGCAGAGGTTGATCTTTGCCGGCAAACAGCTGGAAGATGGCCGCACCCTGTCAGACTACAACATCCAGAAAGAGTCCACCCTTCATCTTGTGCTGCGTCTGAGAGGCGGCAGCTAGTGACAATATTGAAGTCATCTGTTTATTATTATTATTATAATGAATGCCATGTAATGGTTTTTCAGTCTAACCTGTTCACATGCACTCCCCACTTTTTTTAACCATACTATTTCCATATCCCACTTTTTTTTAACTATTGCTGAATCCCACTACTTTTCCACTTTTTTAATTTGTAGTCTTGAAAAAGAATGGCAAATAAAAGCTCTGATGTTCTAAATTGTGTTTCTTTATTTTGATGCGACTAACTTTATCAAGTCATTAAAAAAACAAAGTTTTTAACATTAAAACTTCAAAACCTATGCTAAAGGTAGTATGTAAACCGTACGAAAATTTGAAAATGTTGTAGTTACACAATTTGAAATATTTTGGTTAATTAGTATGAAATTAAGTCAAGTTTGTGCCACTAGACATGGCTACACTTCAAGTGTGCTGAATGAAAGTTTCTGTATAACAGTCTAATACCTTAATCTTTTTTAATTGTAATTGCAAACAATGGTTCGTGTTGTCCAGCTAAACAGCTGTTGGACTTAAAGTAACCAATGTAAATTCCGCAAAACCAGATAGCAATTGCATACATTTTAATGAACCGAAATCAATACTATAAATTGAATTGGTCAATATAATGTAAAGCTTACGTTTAAGGTGTCAATGGTACGGTGTTATGATTAAATTAATATACTTACTATAGGGTCAAGATTACGGTGTGGTGTAGGGTAAGTAACATGAAATTATAATTTATAGTAGATACTACAATATACATAGCATATGCCAAGGTTATATATTAGCGTAAAATAAAGTGTCCCCAACTTAATTCGTTTTGTTAACCTTGAAGTTCTCCACTGTATCACGACCTATTCACTCATTGTCAGCTGCTTTATCAGTGATACTGTTATTGATTAAATATTTCCTATAGAAGGAAGGATACATTGAAAATGGCTCTATACGAAATACAAAAAGCGCTTTTAAAACCTAGCTTTAATCCCCAATTTGCGTATCCCAAATGATCGCATTCATTTCAACATTACAATTTCTGTGTAAATAGATGTATTTTATCCACATGAAATTCGTTTAAATAAGAACGACAACAGTTTTGAGCAAATGTTCGCAGTAAATAAGAAGGAAGAAGCGGCTGCACGACAGTCGGAGCAGAGCAGCGACAGCTGCACCGGGGCTGTCATTGACACGCACGAGCATGGCTCAAACCTGGGCTAACGTTTTCTTATCTTTATTCGATTACAAAACAGAGAAATTTGTCATCGCTAAAAACAAAAAGGTCGGTGTGCTGTTCAGACTCCTTCAGCTGGGGGTTATTGGATATCTGATCGGGTAGGTGCCTTTTGCTTCCTTATTAATGCACAGGCAGGGTGAACGAGCGGGGTCATTCGGTTGACAGAAAGTTTTAATTTTCAAAATAGTCAGCTGTTTATTTAACAAATCCAATAATTGTACTATTACAGTTGCACCAAAACCAATGTACGCCGACAGTTGAAGCTTCATGTCTTGATCAGATGTTATTTATGGGAAGGGAAAGACTGAATGCACTGTATTGTCACCGTCTTAATGGTCGTTCTGCAAGTTTTGTGCTGTGTTGAGAGAGATTTCTTTCGAGCCAAGCAACACGATTTCAAAGATTTCTTTTATCTTTTGTATGGATTATGCAACCAAAATATAATGTGGTTTACCCTTCATGGTGTTTTATCCATACTGTATATAGTAGAAGTCTCTATCTCGCTTCGTCTCTCCCTCACTCCCTGTGAAATCTCTTCTCAAGGTGGGTTTTTCTTTGGAAGAAAGGATATCAGGAGAATGAGGAAGCCATCCAGAGCTCTGTGTTTACCAAACTCAAGGGCGTAGATCTTACCAACAGCAGTGCACACGGTCTTCAACTGTGGGGTGCAGAGGATTATGTCATCCCTTCGCAAGTAAAATTACCTATGTTCATATTAGAACATTTACACTATTAAATAGTGTCAAATATATATGAAGGCTGACATAAGAAAAAAAACAATGATGTAATCGCGCATAACTTACTGAAAATGTCTAGTTTGTGATTTCATATGTGTTGTTTTTAAGGGGGACAGGGTCTTCTTTATTGTAACAAATTACCTAGTGACATCAAACCAAAAATTGGGTTTCTGTTCTGAGGTAAGAGACAAGGTTTGTTATTCCCCCAAAAAACACCAGAAACATACTTTTGCACTTCTTAAGCTTCTCTAGCTAAAAACAATGTTTTCATTAATCAGAGGAAACTAAGTCAAGATTTGTGCTGATATGGGTTTGTTGATTTTACTGCATTTGTTTGGTTTATTCCATTTACTTCACTTCAGAATCCAAAGGTGCCAGATGGCTTTTGTACTAGTGATGATGACTGTTTGGAAGGGGAAAGTGTCATAGCAGGCCACGGTAAACACACAAAACCTACATTAAACACTGTGGGGCAGTTTCCAGGACAAGGTCTAAGACTAGTCCGAGACTAAAGTAAATGTTAGAGCTGTCAAAACGGAATATATCTTGCAGTGAAATATTTTAAAAATCATAAGTGCCCCTGTCTAATGCACACCAGTAAAGCTTTTTTGTTAGGCATGTTTGTAAAAACGTCTTAATTGAACTAAGGCCTAGTCCTGTTTTAAATTAATCCCTGTCCGCGAAACTGACCCTGAATCTTATAAGACCAGTTGGCAGGTTTAAATGTACCCCCTTGAATTTGACTGTTGTTTATTCAGGAGTGAAGACAGGCCTCTGTCTGAACAACACAGGGACATGTGAGATTCATGCCTGGTGCCCTGTTGAGCAAGGCCATACACCACAGTAAGAAAAGTTGTATAATCAAAAAACATTTAAAATAAATAATAAATTCATTCATAGTGATTCAACTTCAATGTCTGACACTTTTATCCCTGTATGAAACTGTTCCAAGAAAAATGCCATATTGGTTTGAACCTGTGTCAAATGTTACAACAGGGAGCCCATGCTTGCGAAGGCAGAACATTTCACAATCTATGTAAAGAACTTCATCAAGTTTCCCAAATTTGCCTTCTCCAAGTAAGTCCAAAGTAAAGGAGTGCTGCCAGCTTGTTTATGTTTGCTTGAGAGCCCGGAAAATAAATGTTTCTTGAAATAAACAGGTATGCTCAGAAAGGATCTCTGTACATTAAGCACAGTCTTTACTATGATGTTCCGAACGCACTAAGGCTATAAACTGAATTTATTTTGGATCTTGATATCTCTTATTCCTACAGTGTGTTCCCCAAGCTAAATATTTTGCATGTTATTTCCTTTGCAAAACACCATCAGAGTCGGATGTGCAGGTACAATCAGCAGCATAAATCTCCTCAACATCCGGCTAAATACAAGGCACTGGATTTAACATTTCGCATAACTTCCTGTCTCCTAGAAATTAAAGACACCTAAAAGGGGAAAGTATACACACAGTGAAGTACAATTTACAATGTTTCCATAATTAGTTAAATAGCTAGTGTTGGTAATATGAAATTAACATAACAGTAATTTAATAATCACAAAGTCATAAGCTCAAACTAGATTTGTGAGGGAAAGTAAATCAACTTAAAGGGATAGTTAAACCAAATATAATCAATTCTGTTTGGAATGACATACGTGTGACTACATGATGAAGTAATTTTTCATTTAATACATTTTCATTTTTGTTGAATCTATCGCTTCTAGATTTGCGTTATGCAATGTGCATGTGTCTTACATCCTGTAGCCAAGTGAAAGAGCAGACTTGACTGGGCACAGTAATATGTTATGTTTGGATACTGATGGCACAGCACAAGCTGCTATAAATATCTGGCGCTTGTTCATCTCTATTTATACCAACACAACGCGTGTTGCATCTGCTGAGACTGGCTGTCTTTATATCCTTTGCCGTGACAACAACAAGCCCTGCACATTTCAAGTTAGGTGACAGGGTGACACCCGTTCCTCAGTTCTTAGACTGCACTCACATCACCTGTTCTGCGTAATACACGGAATTCATGCACACACACGTCTTTCACAATAGAAGTTAGACTATAGTTAAGCTGTTTCAGAGAACATCATTTTGGGCATATCTGAACTTCTTTTACAATAAGGTTCCAATTGTTAGGGTGAATTCAATGTATTAGTTAACATAAACTAACAACAAACATTACTTCTACAGCATGTATTAATCGTTTTACATGTTAATGCATATTAATGTTTACTTATACATTTAAAAAAATCAAATGTTGTATTTGGGAACAAAGTTAATTCCCAGTAAACTAACAGGAAAGAACAGTAAACTACTGCATGCATTTGTATTAACATTACGGCATTTGTATAAACATGTAGAAACTTTTTTTTATGGTAAAACTAAACATTTGACCAAATGTTTTTATGTTGTCAAGGCCAATAACAGTTGTTTGAAATGCTTTGGAAAATGAAAACAAACTTTAAGGTTTTAAAAACTGTTATTTTGATTCCTATTATGTTTCTTTTAAAGGTCAAACGTCCTACCGACCCGCAACAGCACATATTTGAAGACATGCAAATATGATAGAAAGTATCACCCCTACTGTCCTATCTTTCGGGTGGGAGATGTGATACAGTGGACTGGCTACAGTTTCCAGGATTTGGCAACAAAGGCAAGTGCTTTAAATGAATGAATAATGACATGTCTCAATATTTCTTTGTTAAATTTTAATCTGGTTTACTTCTAAATGAATATTTGAAGATGTTGATTGGAGTTGCTTGTTATAAAGCTGTTTCAGAGATGGAGGCAAAAACATCATATGTGAATGGATGCAAGGTATTGTGTTTCGTGTTAGTTATGTTGCTTTTTTCTTCTCACTTATACACATATACAGGGTGGAGCTATTGGAGTTGGAATTGAGTGGAATTGTGATTTGGATAAGGATGAATCCCATTGTATCCCGGAATATAGCTTCACACGTTTGGATGCCTCTGAAAATTTAAATTCAAACATCTCGTACGCTTCAGGTTACAATTTTAGGTAGTGTTCTAATTTACTGACTTCAGCTACACCAACATTCAGAAAGTTTCGGTTAGTTACCCACCCTATAAAGACATGTCAGTAAATCTGATGCACAAATAGTCAGTGGATTGTTTTCCAGTTGACTCCCTTGACCTTTTTTTTGTTGCTGTGTACAGAACCTATAACTGTACACAGAGACTGTTAAGATTTCTGTTTAGATATAGCCGTTTGTTAAAAATCTAAAAAACAGCTTACAGCACCTTTAAACAGTTTTTCCTTTAAACTATATATCTAGTTTTGTTTGAAATATGTTATAACATTATTAAAAGTGCTTCTTTCTTCTAAGGTTTGCTCGTTATTTCAAAGATGCAGGAGGGGAGACCTTCCGAAATCTATATAAAGTATATGGGATTCGCTTTGATATACTCGTGAGCGGAAAGGTAAAGAAAGAAATACTAAAATCCATTTTCTAGTCACTAAAAAGTGACTGAAATGTAGCCACTATGTGAACTTTTCTGTTTTCTAGGCTGGGAAATTCAACATTATTCCTACAATGGTCAATATAGGCTCTGGGCTTGCCTTAATGGGTGCTGTAAGTATATGGACCAGTCACAAATGTTCACAAAAAAATGTATATTCTGTCATCATTTCTGTCGCCCTGTTGTCATTTTAAACCTGTATGACTTATTTTCTTCCGCAGAACACAAAAGATGATATTTTTTTAAATATTGATAACCGAACAATGGAAGGACCCATTCACTTCTATTGTACAGACACAAAACCAATGCAAGTCATTGGGTACCGCCGTTATTCAGTTACCAACATTTTTCTAAATATATATTTAGTTTTTCTGCAGAAACTATCCCTGTAACTTCTATTGCTGTTCATCTTTGTCTGTCCGGACTGGTGAACGGTGTGATTCAGTGTGTACAGTTTGAGACGCAATTTGTGTTCATCTCATTCTGTAGGCAGTTTTCGCCTGTGACATGATTCTTCTCTACATGATGAGCAAAAGTTCCTTCTACCGAGAGACAAAATTCGAGGCGATCACAAAGTAAGATTCTACTCTGGAGTTTGTGTGTTGGAGGTGCCATTAGTTTACCATTTCATCTGAATATATGTTGCTTTGTGCCTGTTTAACCTGAAAATGTAATGTTTTAACCAACTTCTATTTAACAATGTTTGCACCTGTAGAAAACAACCTGGGAAGCACAGGGAAAAAAAACATGCAAGACATCATGGTCACCATCGCCAAGAAAGACGACAAAAGCAGGAGGAGAAACCGGCAGCAGAGATGCAGCTGCTGACATCAGAATCATCTCAGCCAAATAGTAACCCAGAAAGAGAGATCCGACCATCAGCACTCAAAACTCACAGTCCTGAGAGAAAGCCAATGGGTTCTGTATCATTCAGGACTGAACAGGGTACAGAAAAACAGATGATTTTTCCTGTTTCGTCCTTGAGACCACGCAACCAGTAGAGGATTTGTCTGAAACTGAAATCCTGCTGGATTTACTGTGGAAGTACAACAGAAGCGATGACAACGGATGAATGCGCCATACCAAAATGAAACATTTCAGTCCTTTTTAAACTGTTTTAGGTGGCGCTGGAAGTTTTTATTACGAAGAAACTACATACCAGAACTTTATTAATTAATTGATTAAAGTACATTATTCAATTTATTAAATATGTTTTGGGTGGGCACAAACCAAAAATTGTAGATGTAATAATGTATGTGAAATGGAAAAAACAAAGGAATCCTGGCAAGTGCTTATTGTTTACATCTTGCAAAATGGTCTATATCCTAACATTGTACTGTATTAAGTAGTCTTGGTCTGTTTAGGTTTCTGCCTAAATGCTTAAAATGTTTTGGAGACAAATACAAACATGCCCACCATACACAGAAAGTCTTTCAATTCTGTTTACAGTAAATATAAAATATTTCCAATACCTCAAAAGTGAGTGTCTTAAGTTAAAATATAAAATTTCAGAGAATACAAGGACAACTAACAATTTTTGGATCACTACAAAATGTAGTGTAAATATGATTTTTCTTAAAATGGGGCAAATGCTAATCAGTGGGAGTGTCTAAAACTTTGACTCAGTGTCTATAAATAACAAACACTCTTAGAGGGGTATACAGTGTTACAAATAAAAATGGGAAAAGTATTGTCTGTTAAAATGCATAGTCAAGAGAAAATGAAATGGAATCAAATTGTAAAATTAGTAGGCCTATCTAATCTATCAAAACTAATACATGACAGCTAATAGTTACAAATGCTTTTAACAGAAGATTATTAATTTACACTACAATGACTACAATTAAATCTGAGAAATTAATTAGATCAAATGACTTTTCAATTAGGTAAAATAACTTGAAATATTAGTACGTATTGTCCACAGAGTTTATATAGTACATTTTCTTATCATGACAAGGCACGGAATCCTTTACAAATCAACATCAAGAAATCCATAGGGTTAAAGATTTATTTTCGTCAAAATGGCTGTGAAAAAATTATGTGGGCAATACAATTAATAGTTTGTATTGTTTAACATTGTTCTTGATAAAGGCTTTAGTTCAGAGGTGTAACACTCCAAACCGAGCAGTGACTCACTAACCATCTGTGCTCTGAAAGCAAGTAGTAGAAACGTATCTAGCAGTAGGAACGTGTCAAATTACAGAAGAAAATCAGACAATGATTAGATTTCTAAGTTTCAGTGCGATCAATAATTACAGAAAAGAAAATATTTTAAGATCTAATAGTTTAACATATTAAATAACGGACATGATCTACGGTACATCAATCTGCACTTAATCTCGAGATTAGCATCTCTATCTTGTTACTTTTCTATTTTCTGGTTTAAGAATATGTTCAGTACACATGTACCATTCCATAAAGGAAAGTCCAAAAGAGCACGTAGGTAAACAGGCCACCGACGAGCCCTCCGGTGAAGAGCAGCCGCCTAGATTTGAAGCACTTGTTCCATCGACGTCCGGCTTTGAGAATTAGGAGTAAAGACAACAAGAAAGAAGCGAGGAAATAAAACACAAAGCCGTATAGTCCCGTTAAACCGAGAATGCCTGCCGTGGCCCCGGACAGAGCAGACACGGACGTGCGGCAGTAATCGAGCACAGCGGCGTTTCCTCTGACTGCCATCTCGCTGATGAACTGCGGTCCCTCGCGTTTAGCTGCTACCGTGGCCATATTGGGATGTTAAACAGCCTAGAAGTCAACACATCGGAGACACGTGAAACACGGATAGTGGAAGAAAGCATGATTGAATATCGCACTGCAGGTTCACGATAACACCCATTTACCTACCGTTAGGATCAAGATGACAATAAAACACAAAATACGAAGAGTCTGCCTCCGTAATTTAAGAACGCATACTTTGCGAAACACTCTCAATTATTATGCGACATTTCTCTTATACTATGCTTTACCAGGGAATGTATTGTTTAGGAAAAATGACTTGTTACAAATGAAACGCAGCGTGTGTCATCCTCGGTCAGCCATTTTCTCGCGAAGCATCTTGGGACTTTTTAGAGAAAATTATTTAAAATTATTAGTATTTCAGCTAAAGGATAAACTTGTACTTAATTTCAAACAACACTAATAATAGTTTGCAAATATTTATAAAAAACGGTTTAGTCTGAAATAAAGGCTGATTTTCAGTTACCTTTCACCCCTTCTACGGAACTACCGAAGGGTCAAAAAGTACGCAACGCGTTATGAAACGGAACGGACTCTGGACGGATTGAAACTCAGCAGAGATATTAGCACAGTCAAAAGTTAATATCAATGAAATAAATGTCATTGACGGCACATCGATCCCTCGATTAATTAAGATCTAAATGGCGACGTCTTTTGGTCGTAATGCTGGGTTTGTTCTCGGCATTGATCTGGGCACAACATCAGTTAAAGTCGTGCTGCTGGATGAGCATTCCAAGACTGTAACAGACTGCACGAGTTTCCACACAAACTCCGACATCAGTTGCACCCCAGACAAACATGTAAGTATCAGAAGTGTAAAAACACGAAATTCAAAGACAAAACAACATTTGACTAACAATTTAAAGTATACTTAATTTACACGCTTGTTGTTTTGTGGTTGCTCATAGGCTAAAGAGCAGGACCCTGCACTAATAACCACGGCTCTGAACCGATGCATGGATGCTTTACCCAAAGACAAGATGCAAAAAGTGAAAAGCATTGGAATATGTGGACAAATGCATGGTCTTTTGCTGTGGAAATCAAAAACAGGTTAACATTTTTCCAAAAATAACAGCACAATGCATGGTTAATGCCCATTAATGCCTAAATAACACTATGAATGTAGAATGGATTAACATTGCACGACATGCATTAATTCAAGGTATGATCCTGTGCTCTAACAAATAAATCAGGTTGCGAATGGCTGAAGGAAGATGCTGTCACTAGATACATTCCCAAAGATGTAAGTCAGCTGATCAGCTGGCAGGATGGCAGATGCAGCACTGCTTTCCTTTCTTCTCTACCTAAACCAGACTCTCACCTGAGTGTGGCCACTGGCTTTGGTTGTGCAACCATCTTCTGGTACATGAAACACAGGTAGAATCACAGTCACACATTTCCCTGCAATCACAGAATCAACAATACAGGCTTCCATATATATTTTAAATGGTGTTCACATTCACAGCTAAAGTAAAACTGTATCATGCTGATAATACTGACATTTAAGTTTTCTTTACTCAGGCCTGAGTTCCTGTCAGACTTCACTGTGACAGGGACCATCCAAGACTATGTGGTGTCCATGCTGTGTAGCCTTGAAAACTGTGTCATGACTGGGCAAAATGCTGCCAGCTGGGGCTACTTCAACACAAGCACAAACCAATGGAACAAACAAATGTAAGTGAAATTAAGTTATATTTGTTTTACTTCTGAAACGGCCTGAATTGGCCTTTTTTATATCCTGCAGTCTAAAGGAGGCTGGTTTTCCTGTGCATCTCTTGCCTGTAGTGGTGGAGTCAGGCGCTGTCGCTGGTCACACATCATTTGAATGGTATGGCATCCCTGCTCACACACCTGTAAGTGCAGCGCTGGGAGACTTCCAGTGTAGTGTATACTCCTGCATGGCTGACAGTGGAGACGCAGGTACAATCTCTTATAGGATGCTTTCTTTACAAGTTATACAGATTTTTGTGTTGGTGAAGAAAAGCATAGGCATAATATTACTCTGAAAATTGTGTGCTTACTTTTATGCTTGTAATATTTTTTGAGCTGTTAGTATTTTACTCATCTGTCTGAGCCATAATAGCTCAACTATAAACGGCATTTAAACGGGATAGTTCACCCCAAAATAAAAATTCTGTCATAATTTCCTCCCCTTCGATTTGCTCCAAATGTCTAAATGTATAAATGTCTTTGCTCTGATGAACACACAGAAGAATATTTGGAAGAATGCTTATAACCAAACAGTTCTTGCACCCCATTGAATACCATAATATTTTTTTTATTACACGGTGGTCTGCATGATGAATATTAACTCTATAACAATAGATATCATTTTGTCCGACCCCTGTACATGCGCAAATAAATAATGAATTGTTGTGTTAAATCACTAGTACTAAACATGAGCACTTCAGCCCAGTTGACATTCGCCATGCCTGCAGAGTTCTGCCCTCCGAGCTCTCCAGACCCCCTCTCCCCCATTGCCTATTTCCCGTACTTCCACGGCTCTTATCTGGCAGTGGCTGCATCGCTTAATGGAGGCAATGTCATGGCAACCTTTGTCAGAATGCTTGGATCATGGATGAAAGAATTTGGTAAATCAGCAATATTTCAATCATTATTTGTTTTAATGAGCATGTTTATTATTTCTGACACTGTTTCAACTTTTACATTAGATTAAATTTTACATTTTTAAATGAAAGCGATACTAAAAACGTGAATCTTAAGTCTCTTCTGTTTCTAACTGCATGTATTTGTTGTTTAATCTCATAGGATTAGAAGTGAGTGAGTCTGGAATCTACTCCCAATTGATCCAGTCTGGCCTGACACATCCCAACACTGATCTAACAGTGACCCCAACGCTCTTGGGAGAACGGCACGACCCCTCCGCCCTCGCCAGCGTCTGCCAGATCTCACCCACTAACCTCTCTCTGGGTTACGTGGCCCGGGCTGTGTGCAGGGGCATTATTCAGAACATGGCCACTATGATGCCCCCTGAAAACCTACAGTCTGCAGGGGTGAAAAGGATTATAGGTAGTGGCAGTGCTCTGTCATGCAACCCAGTTCTGAAACAGGAAGTGGAGGCAGTATTTCCATTTCCTATAGTCTATGGTAAAGATGTTGACTCTGCTTTTGGAGTTGCCATGGTGTTTAATGATCAAATGTACGAAGATACAAAATGACGTATTCTGATGTGAAATCAAAATTTGTTGTGGAGAGACGTTTGGCCTTTTATGGATAAAGAGATGGTTGAAGACATTTGTTTTGATTACATTTACATTTAGTCATTTAGCTGACGTTTTTATCCAAAGTGACTTTGGATAATAATTTTTTGTAGAATGTTATAGGATGCATTGTATGTGCACTCAAACAGTAACGCGCGTGTGAATGTTTTGGCACCTCATTCTGCATACAGGAAACCATGCGAGCTAAGAAAGCACAATTGCTCAATAGTACCACCTCAGTCTCGCTTTCATGTGTCAGATGTAGCTCTTAACAAAACAGAAAAAGGATATGTATTCCAGCACATCATTTAGGTGGCAGTTGTTTAACATAGTTGACATCACGGAAAAATTATCTCACCGGATGAAAGTGAAATGTATTTCTAAAAGGCGCATTAAGACTTGTGGAACTTAAATGGGCACTCAGGCTGTTGACTGATGTAAATGGGGGAGTTGTTTACTGATTGTAAACATGGAATGGACAGGCGGAGGCATATCAAAACATGTAATAGCACTCTCTAAAAATCAATACAACCCGCCTTTTTCGAAGACATTGAGTGATCTCAAAATATCTTGCTTTCTCTTCCTCTTGGAGAGAGAGAGAGAGAGAGAGAGAGAGAGAGAGAGAGAGAGAGAGAGAGAGAGAGAGCACGCTATCGTTCATATCATACATGTGTTCAGCCTCTCAAGCTCCTGATCTGAATCAACAAAATTGGATACTACCAAAATTGTTCCAAAAATTTATTGGTGAGTAGATCTGATCATTTTGATGTGTATTTCTGAAATGTAAGGCTTTAAAATAAAAATGCTATATTTATAAACGGTGCATTTTAGTGCAGAGAATCAATACTTTATGATGGCAGACAAAAAGACAGTTTTGTTTCTTAACATTTATTTAGAATATTGAGTTACCAAATACTTTCAGTTCTTTTTTTTTAGTGTACGTATTTGTGAGATCTGGTAAATATTTCCTCAGATCGTTTTTAAAATCTGACGATGATGATTTAAAATATGCTGGATCTGTACATCTCCTGTGTAATGTCGCATTATGTGTGATGTAATGGCATCTCATTTTACAGAGAGCCAACGCCACAATATTCAACAAAAGTCTCCAATGCATTAGAAAGCAGCATCTTTACAGACAAAATTGTATGATAATGGATGTTCTGATGAGACTTTTGCAAAGCTTTAATTGGATGGGACCACATAGCTTGAAAGTGATATTGATCATTCGGTCGGCAAAGATTTGTAAAATCCTGCCACACCTAGCTTAGTCTTTTATATCACTTGCACACTTGATATATTTGCTTTTACCATACCATATCAAATTAGTATCGCATCTCCTAGATGAGGTATTGAGATGTTTTTTATGAGGTTTAATTACTGGTTTATTATGGCTGTGAGATAAACCTTGCATAAAGAACCTGAAACTAGATTTGCTTATTCTTTGGTACTGTCACTTCCTGTTACTGAGTCACAAGACCATTGTTATGATTCATTTCAGCAGAGAACTTATATGCACAAAATGAATATGAATAAAAAATGTATAAAATAAATGCAGTGTAAATTCGTCAAATGTCAAGTTGGCTTATAAAGTATTTTGTCCCTTTTTTTGTGCAAACTAATTGTTTCATTGTGAACAAATTGTAAAATAAACCTTTTAAAACACAGAGCCGGCCTTGTAAGAGATATGTGACAAAATGTCACAAGATAATCACGTGTGTGTTTCTAAATAGAGCTTAGTGTTAGTGGATTGTTCACATTTTCCTACAAAACCAAAGAAAATTTTAACTTACAGTTTCTCTTGAAACACCAGTCACAAGTCTTGCACGCTTTGTGCCTTATCCTGCATTATTGCCCAGATAATTCAGTCTGTAATGCGAGATGAGTGTCTGTTTCCACTCAGTGTAATCTTATATGAGCCATTTACAGAGAGTCCGGGTTATAATATTCTAAAACTGAGAATATCCAGTACATCAACCCTGCAATATGACAGACATGCACATGGTTTTCTTGCGATAATAGTAATCCATTGTCAGGAGGGGGTCAAATAGCAAGAAAGAGCTTGAAGAAATTTAAATAATTTAGTTAGTAAAGGGCTTTTAGAGCTGTGATGTGTGCTGTGTTATGGACAATTCAACATACAGACTAAACAAAAATGGTTTTAAATTCTTCATTATGAATGTTCTGTTTTTGAAGACCTCAGTACTTTTACTACCTTAAACAATAATGTTTTCACAGTGTATGTTCAGATTAGATGCAATTATAAACATTACTGCATATAAAATCACACTATAATTATTCGTCCCATTTTATAAATAGTTCAGCAGCATACAGCTTTAACTACAGCTGTGGGACGACAAAGACGTCACTATGAGTAAATCAAGAGACAACAGTCCCACATCTTTCCACCTGGAGACAGATGACCGGTCACAAGAGGAGAGGGCGAGGGCCAAACACACAAAAAAAAGTCCTGGTAAAGACAAAATGCCCATGGACTCCAACTACCTGGAAGACGTAGTGGATGCCACACCCAGAATCAAATTCAACTTGCATTTTGACAAGTGAGTATATCTCTTTAGTAGTCTTTAGAACAACAAACACAGGGAAAAATGCTGAAATAAGTTGTCATAATTCATGCATGGAAGGGTTTAAACACGACGGGTGTGTCTCGTGAATCTGATTTGTCAGCATGCTCTCAAAAGATCTTATGGAAATAGATTCTGAACATTAGTGGTTCCATTCTGCACACAGGGGAATCAGAAATGTGAAAGAGGAACCGTCTCACAAAGACAGTGATGCCTTTACCATCAAGACGCTGTTTGAGGCCGTTTCCCGTGGTGACGTCTCTAAACTGCAGGGTTTACATAAGTACCTGCACAAAAACATGAAACACCTCACTGACTCTCAATGTAAAAATATCTCAATTGTATTAATCAACAAACTAAAATATAAGAAGAGACTTTAATCCGATATTCACCCCCCCTTCTTTAGATAAGTCCAATGGAAAGACAGTCTTGCACAAAGCTCTTTTAAACTTAAAGGACGGTGAAAATGACACCATTGAATATCTGCTTGACATCGCAGAGAAAATGGGAGATGTAAAGAAGTTTGTCAATGCTGCATACACAGACAGTGTCTACAAAGGTCAGACCCATAGCATCATTTCTCAAAATCAACAGTATCAGATGTAAAATGTTATCAAATCCATTTATGCAATAACCTCTCGCCACAGGTCAGACTGCTGTCCATGTTGCCATTGAAAGGAGAAGTGCAAAGTTTGTACAGATGCTTGTTAGGAAAGGGGCTGATGTCCACGCTAAGGCCTGTGGGAAATTCTTTCAGCCCAATGAAGGGATGTGTTTCTATTTTGGTAGGTCCTGGTTCTTTTGTAAGCATACACTGTAAAAAAGCGGTAATATCCCGACAGCTTGGGTGCCAGGAAAAATCATTAAAAACATATTTTGAAAAGTTAAATTACACGTTTTTCATGTTATTTCACACCCTTGTAACCTTGTACATTTATGTTAAGTTATTTTTTCCAGTTTATTTCATTAATCCAATTCTGTCAAATAAAACAGTAAAAGTCTTATCTTAAACTGTTATTGTTCAATTTATTGCTGCACAATGCATAAAATGCCTAGTCTAAATGAAATGTTTCAATATCCTCTGCAACTCTTTGTTATCCTCACAGGTGAGTTGCCGTTGTCTCTGGCAGCTTGTACGAATCAACCAGACATCGTAAATTTCCTGATGGAAAACCAATACCAGCCAGTGGATGTCCGGCAGAGGGATTCTCATGGAAACATGGTGCTCCACGCTTTAGTAGCAATAGCAGATAACAGCCCTGAGAACACAGAGTTTGTCATCGCCATGTATGATCACATCCTAAAGAAATCCGCTCAACTCCATCCAAAACTAAAACTGGAGGAAACTGAGAATAACCAGGGACTCACACCGATCAAACTCGCAGCCAAAACTGGAAAAGTTGGGGTAAGGGACTATTGCTGTTTTAGAAATGAAAAACCATATGTAATTTGCATGAAAAACCTCTTTCCGGATCATTTTGACTGTTCTAGAGATATACAGTTAGGACCATTATTTTTTTATTTTAGCTATGTATCAAAGTGTATTCGAGTTACATATTCATAATGAATATTGTCTTAAAGTGGACACTGAAGGCTTAGAAATTACAGCTCTTTAATATGAAGCTCCCCCCTTTTTCAAGAGACCAAAAGTAATTGGACAGTTGAATCAAAAGCTTTTTAATTTCCTTAAATCATTTCTTCATAAAACACACCTCTATGCTCAGCAACACATATATCCTGGGCGTCCATATGAGATAAAAGTGTCGTATGATGACATCATCCTCTATATGTTAAAGAAAAACACATTCACAACTTCCAACTTTGATACACAGCTAAAATAACACAAATGTGCTTCTGTCCAAATATTTAAAATGTATGGACCTAACTGTATTTAACACTGTGATTCATTGGTGCTCTTTTAAAATACAAGCGGTTTTGTGTTTTGTTTTTGGATGTTCCTGATTTTGAATAGATGACTCTTTCTCACATGACTTCAGATGTTATTTGCCTTCAAGGGATTATCCAAGACATCGTATCAGACAGCTGTGCAACAGTCACAGACATGTCTTTTTTAGGTTCTGGGAAGAACTGTACTTTTACAAATTCACCTCACACAAAAGCATTACATTTTTTCAAGCATTATGATATTATTTTCTTTTGTTCACCAGGTGTTTAAGCACATTGTCCAGAGGGAGTTCAAAGACTGCAGACAGCTGTCTCGGAAGATCACAGAGTGGGCATATGGTCCGGTGTGCTCCTCACTGTATGATCTCGCCTCACTCGACAGCTATGAGAAGAACTCTGTGCTGAATATAGTTGTTTATGGCAGCGAGATTCCTGTAAGACGACAAATTACTCTAGCTGAAAATCTAATATTTGAAAATAATTGCATAATTCGATTTGATCATTTTATTGACACAAAAGGTTTATATGAAGAGTGATGAAAGCAACTTTTACGGTTACTATTTCAGAACCGTCTTGAGATGCTCCATATTGAGCCGCTTAATAAACTGCTTGAAGAGAAGTGGGATAGATTTGCTCAACGGATTTTCTTTTTCAACTTTATCGTTTACCTTGTCTACCTTTGCATCTTCACAACAGTATCTTATTACCGACAAGAAGGACAGGTACAGCCAATGCAACATTTTTTCTTTAAGCTTTTTTCTAAACCTTTCATACATTTATATTTAGTCATTTAGCAGACGCTTTTATCCAAAGCGACTTACAGATGAGGAAACATTGGAAGCAATTATAACAACATAAGACATAAGTGCATCAAAATTATAAGTATGTCCAATCCATGGAATCATACCCATGACCTTGGTGTTGCTAACCCCATTCTCTAACCAATGAGCTAAATAGAAACACAGGAAGTTCCCTAAGCGTTAGTTTTGGTTCCCCTTTGGTTCTTTTTTGGGTACCAAAACGGATTCAGACCAGAAAATAATGTTTCCAAAACATTGGAGGCTGCTTTTATAATATTCCCAGAAATATTTTAGACAGAAAGTTCCCGGATGGTTCCCAAAAGGTTCTTTAAGGTTTGTTTTTGTCAGAAATAAATTGTTATAACGTTAGGGGAACAACCCAGCTAACCTTTTTTGGTTCCCAGAACGTTAGGATTTTCTTGGAACCCAAAATAACTTTTCCCAATTTCCTTAAGGAGAACTTTCCTGGATAACCAAAAACATAACAAAAAAACGTACAAATAACATTCTGGGAACCAAAAACTAACATTCCCCTTACGTTCTGGGAACCAAGAATTGTTAGCTGGGTTGTAGTTTATCCCTCATAGTGAAGGTCAAGCTAGTACACATAAACATGTTTATTTCACTACATTAGTGAGTAGTTTTGTGTCAAAATGTATCACGTTTGGCCTATTAAAATTAGGTGGAAATATTTTGTGCCATTAAACATACATCACAAAATGTAAATGTGAAATTAAATATGATGTCTGATTGATATATTTGACTTTTTCTTTCTTTCTGTCGCTTGCCACTGAATAAAGCCTCCATTTTACTATACAAATGAAAGAGAGCGCAAGCTGTTTTTAGCAGGACACATTATAACCACCATTGGAGCCGTTTACTTCTTTTTTAGAGGGGTAAGTTTTCCACTTAATGCTTTTGTTTAAGAGTTCACCACCGAGATCATACATACATTCACATACATTTTTTAAAACTAAACCTCCCACAGAAACTAATGACTGCTTTTGTTTTTTAAGTTAGTAGATTTGATTAGGAAGCGTCCAAGATTTCAGTCCCTGGTGATAGACGGATACACTGATCACCTATTGTGAGTTTCTTGACACTCCTCTGTGTAAACAACTTCAGAGCTTTTATGTCTTAGTCCTTTGAACTAAACAGATGTTGTGTGGCCTTAGTTTACTGCAGGCCGTGCTCTTCATGGTGTGTGCTGTACTGTACCTTTGTCGTCAAGATGAATACCTGGCATTTCTAGTTTTGAGTCTTGCTTTGAGCTGGGTGAATCTGCTTTACTTCTCCAGAGGATCCAAATTTATGGGAATCTACAGTGTCATGATACAAAAGGTAATTTTCTCTCTGTCTGTCCAATCCTCTCTCATTCTATGCATTTCAAGTATGTTTGGTTTACCCAAAGCATCGCTTAAAATGTTTAGTAAAGTTATTAAACCTTTTGATCGTTGCCAGATGATTCTTGGAGAAATTCGGAGATTCCTTGTCGTGTACATGGTCTTTCTCATTGGATTTTCTGCAGGTATCGCCCTTGCTTGCCACACCTTATAATGTACACTAAAAAAAAGAAAGAATCTCATATGGAATCATATCTTGTATAGAACCGCTGAAGAACTATACAGCACCACTGAAGCACCAAGATATGGTTCTATATAGCACTAAAAGTGGTTCCCCTATAATAATGAGCCAAGAACCACTTTTAGTACTATTTATTTTTAGAGCATACTTCCTCATTTTTTCTATTCATTTTTCTGTATGGTGCAGAACAATTTTCTGAAAGGATAAATACATTTATATCATATCATATTCATTCAGTATTTTTTAATGTGCAACACTTTTTCAATTATATTAATGAACTGTTTATGTTACTCAACAGCTGTGGTGACTCTTCTTGATGGTAAACCTAGACCGGCGAGCCGTTCCTTATTCAAACCTCTTTCTAAAAATTCAACTGGAGACTGCGTGAAACCAGAATATGATAACATCTACCGCACCACTCTGGAGTTGTTTAAGTTTGCCATTGGCATGGGAGATCTGGAGTTCACAGACCAGTATAAATATCAGACAGTGTTTTACGTGCTGATGATCCTGTATATAGTGTTGACATACATTCTGCTGCTAAACATGCTGATCGCTCTGATGAATAAAAGCGTGGAGGACACACACAAAGAGAGCACCAGTATCTGGAAACTACAGGTAAGAACGATACATGCGATGCTGTAACTTTGACAGCACATTTATTGTTCATTTCTGCATTTGCTAATAAATTCAGATTTGAGGTATATATGATTATATATATAAGTTATTACGAGCATGAATTTATGAACAAATGGGGTCACCAGGACGAGATTTGGCATGATTTTAATTTTTTGTTGTTTAATATGGCATTTAATAAGATCGTTGTTCTTGTGTTGTGTCATAGCGTGCAATGACCATCTTGGACTTGGAATGGTTTCTTCCTTGCTGTCTGAAAGAAAGGCTGCGCTGTGGGGACGAGAAAGATCTGGGTGATGGACACGAACCGGATCAACGCCGGTGTTTCAGGTGATAGTTACTATATAGATAGTGAACAAGATCTGAATAAACTAGAAGTCTTGTAAACTTTCTTGTAAGTGTCCACTCGCCTTTTATTAGATAGGTACACTCTTAGCCTGTGATCTGTGTTACTGTCAGGCAGATAAGAGTGAAACAGTAGCAATAATTGGTTCATTTCTCCTCTCTGTATCTTTCAGTGTGGAGGAAGTTAACTGGAACCAGTGGAACCGAAACCTGGGTGTAATCAATGAGGATCCTGGGAATTTAGCCACGCGTGTACAGTCCCCATCTAAACCCCAAAGAGGTAGAGTCAGCAGTGAACATATATTTCAGTTATTTAATGATTCAGTAGAAAAAAATAAGCTTATAACCATCTGTCTAACATTGCACAGATTGCTTTTTATTTAAATTTGTTATGTATAATGCTGTCACAGAGTTCAGCCGGCTTGGACTCCTCCCATCTTTCAGTAAGCGGTGGACACAAAGACAAACGCAACGCAGTGACGCACACGAGCTCAGTCCTCTAGCTGAAGTCTCTAGCGCCCCCTGATGGACTCATCGTGACCAACACCACCACTGTGTCGAATAACCTGTGACTGTGTGAAATATATGGTACGGCCGCCAGGGTGCTTTAAAAGTATTAAACAAGCTGTTTGAAAGTGTTCAACCTAAGGAATTCATGTGGAATCAGGTTATATGACTTATAACGGATAATAACAGGGTCTACCTTCACTTTTCTATATTGCGTAAACTTTCTTATATGAACACGAAATAAACCATATAGTAACTATAGCCGTTTTTTTCTAGAAAGGATACACTGGGCATGCGCACTACAATACCGCGTCATTTTTGTCACGCTGAAAACAGTCGATTCATCATTTTTTATCAATTTAAGATTAGGTTTAGGGTAGGTGTGGTCGTTGGCTAATGTAACTTACTGTAATTATATGGCGAGATTTACTAGATAAAATCTACGGTGCTAAATCTCGGTGTTTATCAATCTGCCGGCATTTTTTCTCAACTAAAACCACGGTTCATTTCCCACCTACGTTTTGAAGATCAGTAACTCTGTTAAAATGAAATATGACTAACAATGCAATTATATATCGTATCTATAACACGAGCCACCAGTATATCATTAGGTAGATGTTTGTATGGGGCATTGTGACAAACGTTTGCATATGTCGCCCTCTTGTGGTGTTTCTCACGACTAATGAGGAACCCAGAACTGACCGAAGGATCGAAGGATTTCACAATGCATCTGACATCCATTATAACAGCATTGCGTCTCTGTCAAACTAGTACAGCGACTGTGTGCTTTCTGTCCCTCACAGCCATTTCATTTACAAGTGTCCTCGCCAGGCCGCCTTTACAACATTTACTGGCCATTAAAGTTCAATGCTCTTTATTTCAGTGATGGGTCACGTCCCCTGTCGCCATCATTTTACTGCGCCCCGCCGAGATAAGACGCTGTAACTCCAGATCGCGTCTGTCCTGCTGTGCTGCTCTTTATGGCACTTAGATTTCCATACGCGCTAGACACCTCAAATCCCCGACAAACTGCCAGGTCTGCGTCACTTCCTGGCTCTGCGTCGCTTTGATAAAATAGATGCAATCATGCATTTGTGCGACAGCTGTTAAACAGAGACACAGGATGGGGACCGGTGGACTCACACTGAGAGGGAATAGCTGTCCCTCAGAATATAGACTTTTTAGATTTGAATACAATGTTGGCGTGCTTATGCCCTTTATAACTGTCTCTCAGGGATAATAACAGCTTTATGACACAAACATTTAGCATGTTATCAAAATATGTATTAGACTCTGACACACACACACACACTGTGGATCATTTTCATAAACAAATAGATGGACGTATAGCTGCTTTTAAACAATTTTTATTGTGAAAGGTGATATATAAATAAAAATGAAATGCAATGCAATACTCAAAGTTGAAGCTTCCTTATTTTTGTTACATTAGATTTTATAGACTGTGTAGGCCACTGATATACAGCCGCAAAAAGAATGAACTGTTTCAAAATCAGTTTTCCTATTTATATGTGCGTGTTGGGGTAAAATGATCATTTTGTGAACTACTAAAAATATTTCTATAAAATTTTAACAAACAATATAAAATTTGAAAACTGGAGAAACACGTCAAAGATGCTCTGTATTTTTCAGACCTCAAATACTGCAAAGAAAACAAGTTCATATTCACTTTTAAACAATACAGCAGTAATTTTTGTACATGTATTTAAGAAAATGTAAAAAATTACTTTTTATGTAATAACCTGGATTTGTTCTAGACACGGTTTTCATGTGTCTTGTCATGCTGTCAGTCCTTCACATTGCTGTTGGATGTCACTCCTGAGGTTTGTTTTTGTTGAAATTCAACAGACACTGGACTGGCCACAATACATCTAGAAATGCTTTCTTAATTTTTTCTGTGGCTGTATATACTTTTTGCCATGATATTCCACTAAACTGCAAGGTGCTTTAGACAACATCTGCAAATTCATTTTTGTAAATGTCTGCAATTTCCTGAACCAGCTTCCAGTAAGTTCATATATGATGAGAAGAGAAGGCACTGATATGTTCATTACACCAGATCACTGACAAAAATGTACATTCACAAATTATGTTTTAAGGTACTTAAAAGCTGGACAAAAGTATTTTCCATAGAGGAATGTTTATGACTGGTTTATGAGTCAAAATTCCAGCTGTTCACAGCAATCAGTATACAACAGAGTCCGATTTGAAAGCATAAATTAGAACTTTATTTTATTACAATATTACAAAAAATGAGTAGCACAACTCTTACACTCATCAGATTCTTGCCACACATTCAATCGACAGCCACAGAGTGACATATATGAGAAAGACTTCTAAAAGCTTCCTCCATTTCACAGAAATTGCCAAAAAAAGATTTAAATAATGAGGAAAAAATCAAAAATCTTGTTCAGAATTATAAATAGCACAAATTGTAAAACTGAAGCTTTGAAACTTGGAATAAAAAGATTTTGTTACAGCCCAGTACTACGCACAGCTATAAAACATAACAATAAAATATTCTTTATTTCTTTGTTTACATTTATAAAGTAATTCTAAAGAATTGCTTTTCTATTCAACAAAAGCTTGAGTTAATAAAAATAAACAAGGAAAAATGCTGTTCCTTTATAGTCTATTTTTCAAAATCAGAATCATTATACCTTTATTATAATCATGCTTGTTTTCAAAGGAAAGTCCAAGGACTGAATACTTAAGGCTTCATGAGGGCTGTTAAGGAGGGGCAAACAGACAGCGAGTCTAAACAAACGGACTCACCGGCACACACACCCCTTCCACCTTAACACACACACACACACAAGTCTGTGAACCCACATCCACACGCAGCCACATTCATACATAATTATTACACTTCTTTAAAGTTACAGCATTACAGTAGATTAGCCAGTGTACAATAAAATATGCAATTCATCTGCTGTTTCACCTTTTTGACTTTCTTAAGAAAAGTCCACAAATGATCTTGCAAGTGATCAATTTGGTCAATTCAAGCACACTTAACAAAAGATTCAGTAGCAACTTTTACTTTGTTATTCTAAAGTATGAATTTAACAGGATCATACATCCTTGATTTGGTTCATAGTTAGTTTCTACACAATATTAGTAACAAGCCTACAGACACTTTCTTCAGTAGTATGTTTAGTCCTGCAAACCCACGTCCAGCTCCACCACATGTGGCCCACCTGAAGCGACAACGTTCATCTATAAAATTCAAGTAATAGTTTCTCCTATGTTAAGAAGAGTATAATGATTAGGTTAAAATGGCACAGCTTAAACATCCTATAACAGAGAAAATAATCTTTCACAATCATTGAACAAAACTTCACTCGCATTGGTCACTGAGAACGACCATAGCGTAAGCAGGATGTATATATTACTGTTACTCTCTTGTCTTGAAAGTTTCAATGTTTTTGTCTGAAGAAATAGGCTTTTTGAACCCTTTACAACCCAACAACAGCTCACAGGTTGAGACTACATAGATTTGAGACACTAATATATACATTTCCAATGCGGACAGTGTGATAAATAGGGTTCCTTTTGAATAGGAACACATGCTAGGAGCTTTTAGCTACAGTCCCAAAATATCAAAGGACTAACTGACATATTCCCCCACTGCAAAAAAAAGACATAAGTGCTTACTTGCCATCTGGACGTTATAGGTCAGGACTAAATTAAAGATGGCTCAAATGAAAGGAGGTTGCATGAAACGGAAATATGTTCATAAATAACACCTCAGATCCAGGTACTAGGATTTCGACACTAGGAGAATGATAATAACTGATAAAACAATTTCCTCCAGTAAAAGCACTCGCAAAATAAACAAAACAAAAATTGATCACTTGCAAGATCGATAACACAGAATATCTCAGAAACACTGTTCTTCTGTATTTGTAGGTTTGTATAGTTTCTTTTTGTTGAATTAGCGATCATCCTTGAGATTTTCATTCCATCGTTAAGAGCTCATTTAATTTCTTCAGTTCTATTGTTAAGACTAACAGAAGATTACACGCGTGTGTTGGCTGACTTCACTGAGGAGAGAAACTGTTTCTGAGGCTTGTGGGCTGAAGCTTATCTGTACCCTGGGTGCTGGCCTTGCAACTCGGAGGGGGGGACCACTACCCGACCCATAGGGGGTGGCCTGTGCATCTTCCCCATCAGGATGAGATTCTGATCTCGGAAGCAGGGCGTCTGGAAATCCCCTCCCATGCAATCTGCTGGTTGCATCAGATTCGTCTGCCCTATTAAGGCACCCCCTACTAATCGGTAATGGGCTGCTCCTCCTGTGGGGGCGTAGTCCATCCCTGGGGTGGGGTTGGTATTGCCCGTGCCTGCAGGACAATGGAAGGGCACGGGGAGGTCCTGTGAGTTGGAACTGTCGCTGTTGGGCGTGGGAAGAATACTACCCCACACCGACGGCTGGTGGTAGTACTGGCCGTTGGTGTAGTGCGTCACTGCGCCTGGGAGCATTGCATTGTTGCTGTTATTGTTGGCAAGTGGGGGGGAAGGAGTGGAGGGCTTCATGGCATAACGCTGTCCCATGCTGATCTCTAAGGGGTAGTTAATGCCCTTACAGGGGAGGCCAGTGTCATGAGGTGGGGGTTTGCAGGGGTGTCCGCCCCCCTCAGGGATGTGCTGGAGGTGAGCTAGCTGATGCTGATTCCATGACCTCATCTGAGGATTACACTGTGGCTGATGTTGGTGATGTTGTAGATGTTGTTGATGCTGTTGTTTCATATCGTTGTGATACATGCGGTTCATTACCCCCATGTTATGTGGTGGCATCGCACTCACTGGTGCAGACGCAGTCGCATTATCTGGAGGGCCGAGAGCACAGGATGGGTGCATGCGACTGGTATGAGGTGTGCTAGGGTTACCCCCGTGCACCAAGACTCGCGTACTGGCGTTGATGAGTAGATTTCGACCAATGGGACTGGGGTTCGCGATCTGCCCTTCACACATTGACGTACCACCAGGGCCCTGAGCTCTAGACTGGCAGAATTGGTTTATCTGGTGCACTATGCTGTTCAAATCAGCCTGGCGAACCTGGTGGACGCCTCCGGCCATGGACAACGGAATGGTTGAGGTAGAAACAGTCACATTAGGAGGGGCATCTGCAATTAGCAGCTTCCTAGCGCCTACCTGCAGGCTTGGAGGTGGGTTTTGGAGGTGCTGCTGAGGAAGTAGAATGGCTGAAGGAGGGTGGGGGCCTGAATGGCCTAAAGAAGCGGCATGGGAAAGAGTCTGGGGCCTCGGAAGACCCTGGGGTTGATGCGGCATGGAGGCGGCAGGTGGGTGTCTTAGTCCTTGGTGTGGATGTCCAGATTGCTGCTGCTGTTGTAAAGTCTGGAGATTCTGAGGGTGTGGAGGAAGCCCCTGGGTATTCTGGGATCCCCTGGGAGGACCCTGCGACGGGTGGTGCAAATTTAAAGTGCTGGCCGAGGTCGCTGCATATGGGGCGCCTGTGGCATTCATAATCACCTCCGGGTGTAAACGTGCCCGCGTGCCGTCAAAGTCCTTGATGATGCCCTTGACCAGGGGCACTTTAACGATGGCAAGGAGGCCGCTCTTGGTAGGGGCCTGAGAGGAGGGGTAGGGGCTGTATCTGGGACCAGCGGTGTCCAGTCCGTTGACAGTACGGCGAACGTGGTTCCGCTGAGGGACCTTGACGCTGTTGGGGAATATCTTGATGGTGAGTGGATCGTTGGCAACTTTTTTAGCATAAGCATCCAATTCCGCAGGGGTTGGATACTGAGCAGATCTCATCCTTTGTGTAGTGTCCCCTATAAGGAAAAAGGGACAAAAAGTAGAAGAAAATACATTATGCTTTGAAAAAAGTGACTATGACTAAGTATGACCTGCCTATTCAGCATAGAGAGCAAAGCTCTGACGAAGCAGATTTTCTCTCATTACAAACCAGAGCTCCATTACACAGTCAGAAGACCAGAGACCTTAGCACATTGTGAAAATGTTTGAATGTAGTGTGATTTGTGTGGCTATCAAACCAATGCAAACTGTTTCATTTCAATGGGTAAACTGGTTAATGGTAAATGCAAATATCAATTCTGTCAGTATATTTTTCTTACACAAAACTTTAAATCTTTGAGCATTCCACATGGAGGAAAGTATTGGGATTCATAAACAAAATCTTAATATGATAAACCAAAGTAAAAAAGGTATTTCCCGCATTATGGACGTGACATTTACAATCAAAACCTGAAATGTAGACTGTACCAGTATATAGAACCATCTGTTTATATTTTCCTAAGGCTTAGATGTCAGGAAAATATCAGTCTTCAGACATTTTCTATTTGTAAGATTTAAGACACATTTATTTTTCTGGAGAACAAATGCACCAATGGATTGCTCTTCACAGAACATATAATAACCATTATATTTATGAGGAATACGGATCGTTATGAACATGACACTTAACTGCCTATGAAAAATCATGCTGACAACACATCTGACAACTATCATTATGTTAAAAACCTTTGGTAAAAATAATGAATTTTCAAATTGTTTTAAGGTAAATTTAACATTTCTAAGAAAGAATCACTAGCAGATGTTAGATACTTCCTGTATGCCAAGGTGTAACCTGTCATGGCAGGGGCTGTGCACGCAAGACACACGCACACACAGCACTCCGAGTCTTAACAGACTGTCAGACACCATCAATTTCTGTTAAGTGTCTCTTCTTATATTTAACAGCACCTTTGTGATTCCACACTGTGTGAGTCAGTTTAATTCTCATCTGCATTGTCTGTCTGCGAGTGTGAATTGAAACATGTTTTGCCCTGCTCCCATCACTGCTTAAAGACCCCCGTGGGACTTTCAGCAACAGCACATACCATAAAAAAAGATGAAGTAACAGTGCATATGGTAAGCATCTAAGTGAGTTTCTTTCTTGTACTCTACTCATACAACTGCAACCTTCCATTCTTTAAACAAAGACAAAATCTGACCAATGTGCACACACACTGCCATTATTTTCCCAATCACTCTAATGCTTTTAATGGCGAGCATAAATCCGGCCAAATAATTCATTTCAAGAACAAGCTGCCTTTTATGTTTTAGAGGTGTACAGATCTCCGCTCGCGACATAAACTCGCTCTCAGGCAGAGCAGTGGCGCACTAAAGAAAAACATTCCCACCTGACATGACACCTCTGATGTGATGGGATGAGAAGAAAGGTGAGCGGGTGAGAGACAGACAGAAAAACAAAGGAAGAGAGAGCTAGAGAGAAAGACATTGAGGATGATAAGTGCTCTCTGTGAGGCTGCTGTCTGCCTGCTGAAAGGGGGTCTTTGTATAAAACAAGCTTTCATCACTCGAGGGGAGAAAAGCAGGAGGGAGACTTCTGATGTACCCACCTGCACTTCCCTCACACTGATATGACACACACACACACACACACACAGTATTAGCATGCGTTCCTGGCCCCTTCTTCCCCAGTGAGAGGATAGAAAGCCTGTGCACTGTGACTGAGCTCTTTCATCCAGTTTGAGCCGATTCCGTCACTGCTCACGGCTCACACTGCCCCTGACAAACACTGAACAGATACCCAACACTTCCCACCACACTCTCCATAACACATAACCCAACTAACACCCAAAAGAACCATTCACACAAATGGAACAAAGCCACTTTGATAAGTGTTTCTGTAGCTGGAAAAGCATATTGCAACACCCAGTTCACTTTTAAGCAATACAAAAATAATATTTGTACATGCATTTAGGAAAAGTTTAAAGATTATTTTTTTATGTGACAACCTTTTTATCAAACTTTTCATGTCTTGCCGTCAATCTTTCACGTTGCTGTTAGATGACTGTCACTCCTGAGGTTTGGTTTAGTTGAAACAGACACTGGACTGGAATGGCCACAATACATCTAGAAATGCTTTTTAAAAGAAACATTATTTTCTAATTGTCAACTAGATATTTTTGGAGAGGCCTAAGGAAAATCTAGGGGGGAAATCCACCTGGTCCCAGCTCTAGGGTGTAGTATTTATTTAAAACCTCGCAACAGCGTCATTGGGACTACGAAGTCTTATTGGTTGCCAACAAATTATCATACTGTATATTATAAGCTAAAGCACTGAATAAATTAACATGAAGGGGACTGTATACATGGTAGTAAACAAGGGCCACTGAATTTCTAAGGAAAGTGCTAAGCTTTGTACACAATTCTGTAACCACAGATTCTGCGCCGAACAACTAATACAACAAAGAATTGTCTACTATGTTCATCTTGATTAAGCCAATCTTGTTATTAACGTCTCTGGTGAAATGAATGCTTGTTTGGAGCCACAGCAGGCCGCCTAATCATCAACTGCATCCTCCAACACCTCGCACACATCCAACTGTCATGCTGTTCACTCATCTCTCAACTGTCTTTCTCTGCCCTCTATGTGGGCTGTTGACTAAACAAAATGGCCCCTGACATTTCTTTGCTAAATAGCTTTCCTGCCAATCTCAGGGCACGTCAGCTGCCTTCACCAGCCGCCTACATTCGCTCACCTCTTTAAAAGAGAGAGAGAGGAAATAGAAGGGAAATCAGAGGAAGAGCCACGCTGGGCCCAATAAATGAACCACCACAGGACTAGATAAAGGATTCAGGAAGAGGAGACACATTTTCCTAATAAGTCACAAGGGATTCTATCCTTGTTTTCACTGTTTATTCCCTGCATCTCTCTTTGTGTGTCAGCAACAAGCTCCCCTGTGAAGTGACATCCAGGGGAAGGCTGGCTTTTGGTAATGAGGAGTCAATCGAGTTCGGATTAGTCCACAACACAATCTCAACGCTGCCATGCATACACTGCAAAACACAGGGGACAGAGGCAGAGGATGGAGCAGGTCAGCTCTGGGGAGTAACTTCCTAAAAATAGTGACGCAACTAACTCAACCACATCATCAACTGTAATGTCATGTTCGGCCATGCAGCTTTACTGAGGAGTGTGTTGGGAAGTGTTGGGTTAATCAAATAAACACAGACGAAAACTAAGGCAGATGTCCGTTTTCGAAAGCAAGTTCTGAAAAACGTGTTTCTCAAGATTAAATTGTGTTTTTACCAACTTCTACGTACAGGTTGTTTTTAATACGTCAAAGGGCATGGGTCAGTGGGTCACATAACAATAAAAAAAAGTCAGAAGCACCATGTCTGAAATGTATCATAAATGTTTGATTTCTATTTCTATTTCACAATTGTACATTTGTCCACAAATATATATATATATATATATAAGCATTTATTTGATTTTTTAGCAAACTGCCTTTTCAAAAGCGACCTTGGTAGGCTACAGTCTCGAAGGATCAGTGCATCAGGTGGCATGTAAGCATGCACATATAATTGTATGCATCTCACTGAAGGACATCTCTAGAGCTTTTCTTCACGGTCAGGCTTGATACCAGTTCTGACTCGCTTCTCTGGGATTTATCATTAAAACAGTGTTTTTCACTAACCTCTCTCTCGCTCTCATCAGCAGTGATTTGAGGATCACAGTAATCAGGCAAACCCCAGGAGACCTATTACACACACACACGGGGCTGTTACACAGCTATTGCCAACTCTTTCTTTCCAAGTACACCATACACATCTCCTAAATGCCTCTTAACCTCTGAACACACCCACTCACACACTTTAAAATCCTCTCAGCAGATCTGAGTGGGTGTCCGTATATCGTTTATAGGGTTATTCCTCAAGAAGACAAATCTTCCTTGTTTTATTCATCTCTTTGTGTTCCTATAGCTCATCTTGGTAAAATACAGCACTAACAACACCAAGGTCAAAGCTTTGATTCGGGAACACACAGCCCGGTCAAGGCATACCATGAATGCACAGTAAGTTTGCATAAAGTGTCTTCCAAATGCATGAAAGTCATATGTAAATGTATTTGTCTACATTCAAAACCATCCCTTCTTCCAACTTATCCCTCTGAAAGAGACAAAAAGAAAAACTAGATAAAGTATTTTGCCCTAATCTACTTCCATGGCTGGTGTTCCTTCATTCCAAGGTATACTCTGGCTCTTCCTGATCCTGCTCATCTGCTTCCTGTGTCTCCTGAGGGAACGTGTGCTCTTGCCAGATGCGCTTCGGTAACATCTGGACCCCAGTAGGGAACAGATGAATTTGAAGGGGCAGTTAATGACATGCCACGGGAGGTTTAAAACAGCACTTGCATCATCACATTAGTTAATGCCGTGGGCTTTAAACAGATGAGCCTGTGCTTCATCCCAGAACTTTTCAGATGATGGGCACATAATATTTCTATGAGACATTTCCAAATCACATTCTGAGATCAGTAGCAGACATGCTTATGCCATGTTATTATTTTGCATTGTTGGACCTACATTGCAATGTTAATTTCGTTGACGAAAACTTGTCGAAGATGATTCGTCAGTGACATGTTTTCACTGACGAAAACAAGATGATCACGAAAACTGTAATACAAATATACTGTCATTTTCTTCAACTAATAAAAACGAGACAAAAGTTTGACTAAAGTTGGAGTTTGTCTCCACACAGTTTACAAAGCATCTTATTTTCCTTCACAATCGGGGGAAAAACACAAATGCTTTATATGCCAACGTTAACTTATTCGCAAAACTCCAAAATCAAAATTACAAATCTGAAAACGCAATATCGTCTTTGAATGAAAATGAATACACTCTTTATCATTGCATAATTTCCTTATAGTATTGGGAATTCTTCCAGAATATCTTGATTGACATTAGTTTCGTCCAAATAGCAAACATTTCTGCACTCTCTTTTTGTATGGTTGTGTTTTCTGACTTACTTTGTTTCCAGAATTATTGCTGTGTATTTTTAAGATTTTTTTCAGATGTGTTATTCTGATTTTGTTTGATTTATTTCAATTAGCATCATTAGGTTTGCAATTTGGTGTCTGGTTTTGCACTTCAAGACCACAGTATTGGACTTATATATTCAATATTCAAACATTTAAAGTTTGAGTCTAAAGCCGCAGGTGTTGTCCGTCCAGGGCCGCTGCTAGCCATTTTGGTGCCCTAAGCATAATTCCATTATGATGCCCCCCCCCTTAAAGGTGCAAACTTTTCTTCAGTAAACAGAATAGCAAAACAAAAAACTATCAATGTTTAACAGTAAAATCTCAATTCAGATTGCAAGCTGCACCGAAATTAAAGTTACTCGCCCCGCTCGACACAGGCTTCGAACCGACGTCGGTCCGAATGGGAGACGAGCGCTCTAACGAGGAGGCTAAAGCACATTTCCTGAATTTAATTTGATTAAACATGGACTTACCTGCAAGTGATGCACGGGCATCATCTCGCAGTTTCTTCTTCTTTTTTTCTCTGATCCTGACTCCTGCTGTCTTTTCGGGGCCATTTCCAAATAAGTTGCCTAGGCTACCGTCTATCAAACTGCGTCAGGCGCACGCGCGATCAACAGACATTGCCGCGCGGACCGTACATGGGCGGGTGGTGGTGTGGATGGGGTGATATGGGATTGTTCGGCCGTTTTTTTTTACATATACATGGCTAAAATATGCCTGCCTAATTATTTTTCTATAGCCTAATGAAATAATATTAGATTAAAATTCATCAGGCTATTTTTGGTGCCCCCTCAGCACTTGGTGCCCTACGCACAGTGCGTGATGCGTGTGGTGGGAGCGGCGGCGCTGAGTCCCTCCGTCCACATGCCGTCCCATGACGCAATTTACGTCTGCATACCCTGTCCGCGCGCAGGAAGCTGTGCGGACGCATTTGTGCGAGAGACGTACATGGACGTGGAAAATCAAGCATACCCTCAGATTAAAGGCAAATGTTTTGGCTTTGTGTATAGCACTGTTGCCTTACGGCAAGAAGGTTCCTGTTTCTCTGCTGAACCCAGAGCCCATTCTTTCTGATTTCTGTATGTTCTTTCTGTGTCAGCGTTGGACCATGTTCCCCCGAATACTCTGGTCTTCTCCGCAGTCTAAAGAAATGCAGATTAGATTAATTGGAGCCACTAAATTTCCCTTATGAGTGTGTTGTGAATTCTAAACATCTATCCAAAGAATATACAACCCGAGATGCTTGGACTGGCTCCAGTCCTTCTGCGACCTTACAGAGAACAAGCGTTTGTTATTTTTGTTTACTTTTGCTTGACAAGCAATTCTGGCACCACATTGGGCCACCACTTGTTCAAAATATGTCTGATATAAAATCTAAGTGCTTGAAGCGAAATGGAAGTCAAGGGCATGACTCCAGTGTATTCTGCTTTGTATGCGAATCTCTCAAACCAAGGCGTGAGCAGAGATATGGGACCAGTTTCTCACTCCAACCAGTTCTCTCGCAGCACCTTCTGTAGTTAGTAATATGCCTCTGTCACTTTTCATATCCAACAGTTAGGAATCAGACTCTGGTCTATCTGTGATTTCGGTTCTCTCCTGCAGTAAAAGACGTGTCTGCAGTCTCTCAGTAATTGCTGCCTGATGAGGGTCTTCCTGAGGCGATAGGAGACTCATCACTCTCCAGGCCATCGGCACTCCCCCGGCCGTGCGTCTCCATGGCATAATTTGTCATCCTGATGGAGAGCTAATCTGACAGGATGTCTGACCACTGATGGAAAAGGCAAGATTCTCTGTCTGCATGTATCCTTTTTTTCCTGCACTGACTCAGTTTTTTTGTTTGTCTGACTCTCAATTTCTCATAGTCTCTGTATGCCACTTATCAGCCTCAATCTATCTGTGTGCGAGCGCTGAGGTTCAGCAGGTGTCCGCCCCTTGTAAACCGCCCAGATAAAAATCCAGGGGTTTGACAATCTGTTACTGGAAAAATGTTTTTGCGTACAAATGACTGCGCTCTCTCCCTCCGTGTCTCAATGTCTCTCTCTTTCTCTCTCTCTCTGTTATAACCAATCGTCAGTCATTTATCGCCTTTTACAGATCTCTGTTTTCATCTTGTCATTTATTAAAAGCACTTAAATGTCACGGTTGACAATGGGTGTTTGAATTTGCTGTATTAAAACCGACACACCCCATACACACATAGAACATGACAGAATACTTTTATGTGGTTCACTTCAGACTACTGTGAGTCAGGAAAACGGGTGCATTAGGGTGGTTCAATCCAAATAACCATTGTGTTCAATGCATTCACTCTCATTTTAAGCCTGTGTGGGTTTGTTTCCTTCTGTAGACCTCAAAACTTGTTAGGGAGGATGTTCATGGTGCTCTTTTCAATTATGATAAAACAGCTAAGAGACCAGAAGATGTTAAGCAAGCCAAAATGTCATAAATGTAGTCAGTGACACATCTTTTTCATGTCATATTATTGCAAATATATGCAAATACGGATGACAATTTACAGCTATGGCACAAGAAGATTATCTGCGATATGAATAATTACCTACAGTAAATTTCATTATTCTCGTCCACAAAAAGTTATTGCATGAGCCATATCAATGAAATTTTCCCTTGTAGTGTTCTGAAGAATAGAAAATCTTAAAGGTTTAAAATTACATTTTGAATTACTCGCTGAAAAATGTATTTTTATGTTTGTACTTACATTTCTGAAGTCCAGTGTTCATCTGCGAGTGGGGTTGGAGCTGAAGGGAGAGATCACCTGGCCCTGGCAGACAGGCCAGCATCTCACACACGCACTCTCACGCACACACACACACACTCACGCACACACACACACATGCACACACGCTCCTAGAGCAACATGGGCCATACACTCCTCCTTACACTACAAAGGAAAAGAAAAAAATAGAAATTAGACCTTACCTTAGTCCTCAGAACTAAATGCAACTAAATCAGGTGTGAACATTTTTCTCATCCATCTGCTTTGTGTTCCCACAGTAAAGTGTTATTAATCCAAAAGTTTTAGTTTCACTATTGATGTTTACATTTATTTATGTTAAACATCAGTTTTGTTTAGATTAGCTGTTGGTTTTTGCTGCAATAGTGCATCGTGCCTGGTTAGGAGTAGTAGTTTTCATAAAAAAGTGTGTGTAAAAACAGCGTCAAGAATTGCATTAAAAATGAGTGATGGAAATGACAAAAAACAATTGTTGCTTGCTTGAGTTGCTTTTTGACTACGAAAAAGGAGTTCATGCAAATTATGGGAGATGGAACAACATTTGTGGAAAAAACTCTGACATAGATCCACGTGACTAAGTTGCTGTTTCACTGTTTATTACAAGGTCACCAATACCACCATCATCCGCTCAAAAAAACGATTTTGCAGTTGTTCTTTTTTGCACATTTTGAGAAGATTCTCTTCATGGTTGGTTGGAAACCGAGCTAGTGTTAGTGTTTAGTTTACAATTTACACTTGTAAAATGAATATAATCTATCATGATAAACCCAGAAGAGGACACAATCCAATATACAACATTAGAGACTGAGATAAACGATACAATGGACATAATACAATTCATACAAAGAAACAATAAAATAATATAAATACAATCACGCACATATATATATATATATATATATAGCAAGAATCATATATATCAAATGTAACAGATAAAAACACATATTCTTCTGAAATCTGTTGTTTTCATCCAGTTCAAGTAACACACCTGGGCTGTGTGCTTTCAATGGTTAAGCAAAACGAATTGACTCTGAATTTCTTGCCTCATTGTGTTTAATCACTATTTGTATGCTTTTCAAAAGCACTATCCACTACCCGCTATCCAAAAACAGACCAATTTCTCTCACTTACCCCGTAGAAGAAAATCTGGCATATTTTCTAAACAAATCAATTAAAATGTCGCCTCTGCTACAAACAAGTTTGACCATTTTTGCTGTATATTACAAGCTTACTGTAAGAAGAGCTGCAAATGTGACTCCATCACATTTTGGATCCTTTCCTAACATAACAGGAGCAACAAGATATTTACCATCTGTCACTCTGACACACATTTTCACTGAACTCATTAAAACTCAACCAGTCTTTTAATCAAGCGTGTCATCCAAACCTTATCTCAAATGTGCGTTTTACTCGATTTCACACATATATGAGACTCTTTCTTACGGCAGACCCAATTAAAAGAGACCCAGCAATAATAGGGCTGCAAGACATGGATTTATGTTATTTGAAATATCCTTTAACCTACCACATAATATACAACAGCTCTGTCTTCTGTCACCAGAGATCAGCGCATGTACCTTTTCATTCCAAACCACTCCTACAGCAGCAGTCATAACACACTTAATATAAACTTCAAGCGAACAGCAAACATACCAGTCAGAGTGTTCCCACCGTGCCGCAGGCATTTTGACTCTTCCCTCCCCACCTCCGCATAACCCGCCAGCTCTCTCAGATGGGTGCTGTGATCTAAGGTGACCTTTGCAAAATTCCTTTTCATTTTAATATATTTGAGTTTAGCCGGGGGATAATCAGATCACAGACAACATTCCCCAATCCTAACCCATCAGTTATTAATCACAGTAAATGTGTGTGAAAAACGTGATCCATAATTCAAACTACCTCACCTGCTTATAACGTGAGAACCATAAACAGTAATGTATACATTTTATCCATGTACTTCAGCAGTTGTTTACAAAGTTACCGCTGCTGTTTTTCTGGTTGCGAGTGTCAATCTTGACCTCTTTGTGCGAGTTTGCATGTGTCAAGAGTGTATGTGAGCAAATCCACAAACACAAACCGTGAGGAATGAGTTTCATTGTGCAAAGTTTGGCGACCCGGGTCATTCCACCCTCTCATACACAAACAGCACAAGCAGCAACAGCGGTGCATAATGGCTGGTCATTTGTGGAGAACAACAGCGTGTTTAACTCGCCTTCAACATAGCGCGAATTACACCCTCTCGCTGCACATGGACGCGACACAAAACTGCTGTATTAAAACATGCATAAGTAGACAAACAGTTCAGACAAGAGGCAATTATCCACCGAACAACCTTGGCAGGGCAGAACATGACCACCAGTATAGTGAAAGGTCATGACGGCAGCTCATTAAAAACCTGCCAGTGCGCTAACAAAGCAGCAAAGCATGATAAAACATTCTCTTGCTTTATCAGATAGACCTGAGGTTAGGGGTGGTGGAGACCTTATATGTGCATTTTCAACCCCCAGCTTTCTTACTCTCTTACTTTCCACGAATGATGGCCATTCTCACAGTTCTTTATCCAGACACTTTGATTTTTCCATATTTCTGACAAAGATTGTTCGACGATAAGCGTGCCGAGTCTCTAACTAGTTTTTGTAGAGGTTATGTTGCAAACTATTAATTTTACAAATGAGTTCAACTGCCAGTGAAGCATAAAAACCATGTGAGCTTGCTGACTGCCCCCATATAGACAGCAATGTTCATTTAAAAAGCAGAAGTTTAGTAAAGACATTGTTCAAATAGTACATAGTGTAGCATACGTGTGGTGCAGATGTACCCTGCATCAGCACCACACACATGCATCACATGCTCTCGTGGATGCGCGTTATCGGAGATAAGAAAGTTGTTGAATAAAGTCATTATTTTTGTTTTATTGCACACAAAAACTTTTTCAGTCACTTCGTAAAATTCGCCAAGGGATGCAAGTCAAGTATGATAATCTTTCCCTCATCATCAAACATGCGTCAAGTTCACTTCAAAGGGATGCAAAATATAAAATCTACATTAAAACAATATTGGCTCAAACTATCAGCGTCTAACATTCGTGTGCTCCTGCCATGTTATTAAGCTTACAAAGCTTGTTTGATCAAAAGGTTACATCACCGGAGCTTACAAAGGTTGAATCACTGGAGTCACATGGACTATTTTAACAATGTCTTTCTTTACTAACTTTCTGCGCCTTGTTTCAGTGGAAAGACTTGAGACTAATTCATGACAGAATTTTCATTCTTGGCTGAATTATCACTTTAAAGGGACAGTCCACCCAAAAATGAAAATTCTGTCATCATTTACTCGGCCTCATTATTCCAAACGTGTATATATATATATATATATATATATAACAGTTTCTTTATTCAGATGGACACAGAGAAAGATATTTGGAAGAATGTCAGTAACAAAACATATCTTGTCCCCCATTGACTGCCATAGTAGGTAAAATAAATACTATGGGAGTCAATGGGGGATGAGATTTGTTTGGTTACTGACATTTTTCCTGTTACAGGTTTGGAACAACTTGAGGATGAGTAAATGAGTACAAACTTTTTTTCATTTTTGGGTGAACTACCCCTTTAAGTGTGCTCCAACTTTCCATTAAAAACTTGGCAATACATTTTTATCAACAAAGAGTTCTAAACATTGCTGCAATTACAGACACGCCAATGATATTTATGTATTTACTTCCAACATAAAATATTAGATTTTCTTGACTAAATTGTGCTAATATAAATGTGAACAAGGTCAAATTATCAAGCTGGCCGAAACTTATAAACAAATCAGTCATGTTTCCAAGGAAAACAGGCTATAAACTTTATAGCTGACATGATGGAGATTTATTATGGTTATCCAAGTCCCACGTATATTACACATTAAAATCACCCCTGCTATAATAAAGCTACCTCAAAAGCAGCTAGAAAGAAAGAGAGGAAGAGAGAAAGTGAGTTTGGATTTGAAACCGCTGAGGATGTTTGGGTCAAACCACATCTGACAAAAGACTCTTTTCTCCTCTGCGTTTTTATCTTTCTTTGTGTGCATGGGAGGAGAGAGGGAGGGAGTATGCGAGAGAAGAAAGGACAGAGGGAGGAAAGTGGAGATGGAAGTGAGCTATTTAGAAAATGACTAGGGTAAGCTGTAATCAGGCGCTGGTGGGTCTGTTCTTTGGAGCTTAGACAATCTGCCTGTGCTGGCCCTTACGCACAGGACAAACACAGGCTAATTACACTAAAATATACACACGCAATAGAGGAAAAGACAAAACCAATGTAGGCTTACGTGGAGATTTTGCCAGCAACACAAAAAGCTATTGAGTGAAATGACTTTTCAGGAGATGAGTGGAGAGATTGTGATTATCATTTATGAGGGACTATAGAAGACTGAGTGGGTGTTGGGAGGGGAGGTGATGATTTCTTTCTTTTGCCAAATGAGACAAGCTTATCCTTGAATCCAAGAGTGGAGAGAGAAAGACGCTGGTTGTAAATAAACGCTCACACCGGTGCATTTGTTCATTCAGAGCATCAATTTATAGCTCCAAGCCTGAATACATTTTGCTGTAGTTGCACGATGAGGATGCGCGGGCATGTCGCTGACAGCGCGCTAGTGATGACTTAAGCACATCCTGAAGCATTATGTTCTGGCAGGCTTTTTTAAATCTTTGCTTCAGCCACACAGACCTCGTCATCCTGTCAGTGTTTTGTTATTCTAACAGACACAGTGTGATCTGAAAGAGCGTGTGAGAATGTGTGTGACACACTGCAAGAAAAATTCGCTTCTATTAAGTTATCAGTGTGAGAAAATGAAGCAACAGAAATGCCAATAGGCTGTGTGTGATTGTGAGTGAAAAAAACATGACACAGACAGGACAAAGTACTGAAAAACCACAGCACGGAATCTGACAAAGACATTACATGAATAAGGTTGGAATTATGTCGGACAGATGAAACGGACAAAAGTGAATGAAACACTGAACAAACAAATGAACATAAATGCAACTACAAGTATGAAATTGTGAAAGAGAAGAGATAGAAGATGAACGCATGTTTTGATAAAATGTATACATTACACATGAAACCACTATGGATAAAAGCGTCTGCCAAAGGCAAATCATCACTATCACACTGAATTTCTTTTTGTTTTTCAAATTAAACACTGTATTGTCAAGCTATTTTAAGACATTTTATTCGTTAACCATTTGATAACTCGCAAACATGAAGGGTGCACCATGGTCATGATCTAAAAAAATATATAAAACATGAAAAACTGAGATATAAGGTTTCTGCCCAACAGCAACGGAATGTAAATGGAGACATGAACAAGTAAAACCCATCATTAAACAAAGAAATACATAGGGAGAACTTAAGCAAACAAAAACAAGCTTAATGTAACACAGGTACTAAAACCATCAAATGTATTGCTTCAACATCTTTCATTCACTCATTTACAAGTAGTCCATCTCCTCCTTTGATAATATCTCCCTTACCGCAGACACTTCACTACGGCATCTCGAAAGAGGGTCAAAGCGAATGACATCTGGTGGCTGTATTAAGTTGTATGTGTGTGAATGTCCCTCTCAGAGACAGACTGTGTGAGAGCCTCTGACATTTCTACTGATGGTGGTTCAGCCGCAGAACATACGGTGCGAGTACAGAGAAAGCGAGAGTGCGAACAAACGTGTCGAAAGATCAGCCCAGTGAATATGAGTAAGCGTGAGAGTGCTTTAATGCATGAAAGAGAGACTGAGAGAGCGACTATCGAAGCTTCAAGGAATGTGTATGTGTTTCTAAATCATCAATATAAATCCTGAATAATTATTTTGTGATGTATGAGGCAAACAGCTCATCATATACAGGGTGGATGTGTGTGTTTACCACATAATATGAGGTGAGGTGTGAACCATGGCATACTGTGACCAAATCAAAAGGTGTGTAATTCAGGGGGTCCAGGGGGTCACAGATTTTGTGGCATTTTATAAAATATAGAATTTTATAAAATCTTATGCAATGAAACATAACAAAAACAGGACCACCGTGCAAAATAATTGATGTTCCAGCATTGTATAACTGAATATGTTTTTTGTTTAATTTAAATTCTAAGTGAAAGATTACACGTCTTTATTTTGGGGGGGCCACAAAGCGATGCACCCCACACAAAGGGACCCTTACTACGAAAACGTTTGAGAACCCCTGAACGAACAATTAGATTCACTCCAAAAATTGAGGAGATCACGAATGCATTTTCATAAAATCTAATCAACTAACAATTTGTTGCTAATGAGGGATTTAACATTTCCCAGAGATATTTTCTCAAGTATTTTCTCTTCTTGTGTTGTGGTGCAAATCTGTTGAAATATATCATGATTTGTCTTTGGTGTGTTATAAGTTGCCCATGCATGTATTAGACAAGTAATATTGCCAAAAGTAAGTGTCGGGACAAAAGATGTATTTTATCTAGAAGCGAATGCTCACCCAGACCTGCCTGAAACGCCTCTTGTAACCACAACCCGGCAAATCTACGTCAGTTCTTAACACGATTTGACTAAGACCGCCCAAATGTAAACGCAAGTAAGGTGGGCAGTCTTGTAAATCTCATTGTACCGTCGCAGGCGCAGCCATGTCGCGGAGATGATGTGTGTTTCGTTGTGAAAAAAAATCCTCATTGTTTGACCCGCCAGAAGACGATACAACAAAAAACTAAAGGTTACACTTCATTTTCAACACTGTTCCAGAGAAGTCCAATCGATAACACTTTACAATAACAGTACATAAATGATCGTGTACTAATGTTCAAACTATGAGTTACTTTATTATGAACTAATGATTATTTAAGGCATGTACTGATCAAGAATTAACCTTAACTACAACATCAGTCCCACAAATTCATGTGTGAATAATGGCTACCTTAACTACATGATAGTACATGTTTGTTTATTCATGTATTAATTAACACTGGGCTAAGTTAAATGTAACACACACATCCACCCTGTATATGATGAGCTGTTTGCCTCATACATCACAATGTAAAAAACTACATACAAGACTACATGAACCGCTCTGCACAAGCGCAAAAATATATAAAACGTCCAGGAGTTTCTGGAAGCATCTAATACACTATTACACTGTCAAGCGTGAGGTAGAGTTTCTCACTGGATACTGGAAAGATAAGGAACCAGAAGTGAATCATTTTTTGAACACCCTGAAGGTTTGATCATTTTTTACCTCAGTATGATGACAAGCCCAGCTGATGTAAGACTACCGGGGAGTGTGACAGAATCCTCACACACATTCTTCATACAGAAAATGTGTTTATGTCCTGCATGCGACAGAACCTTAAAGCAGAAGATGTTACATAGTACCCAACTGCACCCAATAGACCTATTTCACAGCGTGACGTGTACAAACCGGAAGAAGGGTAAACGCTTGTCCAGTCGAAGCTCCGTTCACTTCACAGAACAGTTGTGGAGACTAGAAGCAGTTATGCATGTAGGGCTCTCTTTATGACGATTTGTCTAACATATATCAGACTTTGATAATAAATAAATTGCTCGAAAAACTAAATCTTTGTAATGTTTTTTTCCCCTATTTTTAAATCTCCCAGTAAACCCTGAACAAATCTGAAAACATATGCTACAGAATGCTAGCAGAACATGGTAACATACTAACTCAGTTCACAAACATACAGCACAAGTCATGTAGTCCAATTTAAAACTGCTTTTGTTGTAACCCTTAAGAACCTGAAGCAAGATTTCACACATTTAGTGTCAGATTCTAACACAATGTGCCAAAATCATGTGCAAGGTATCATTTTTTTCAGGAAACTAATGTCTTGAAATAAATTAAGGTTGTTGACCATTATTGTGTGTTGTGCGTTTGTAAATATAATTGAAATAGACAAAAATAAAAAATGAAATAATTTTTCCCGCTTTTTATTTAGAAATTCTCACAAAACGAAACGATCTAGAACTTCAGACTTGACAAATTTAGTCATTTAAAAAAAAGTATTTTAAGTGTCACTCATGTACATAGTTTTCATTCATGAGCCTTTTTTACCCCAGTTCTCCGGGTGTATGTTTTAGCACTATTCACTCAAATGTGAATAGTGGTGTCTGAAGCAGTTCCTGTCTTATTGCAAGCACAGGCCCACATCACACACGTTTCATTGTCAAAAATCATCCCAACCGTCTCTTCTGTTGTGTATCTCCTCTTTGCCATGTTTTGTTTGCTAATTTTATTAGAGCGCTCCACAAATAAGCATCTCCGTAACTACCTGTTCGTATTCGCCCCTGCCGCTCTCCACAAAACCAGCAGCGATTTGGTGACAAAATGCAAGGCATTAACGTAATATAGCATATATGTTCAAAAAGCACAGTTTGCCTCCTTTTAGGAGCGATTGGATTTTTTGATAGCACAAATAGTTGCAGAGTAATGGTAAAATGAATACTGCTTGGTAGAATGTGTTGGCGACGACACGTCCGGTTTATAAGGGTTAATAAATCACACTTATTCAGAGTTGTTCTGAATCCTGCTGATAAATCCTTCTGTCAAACAGTTATAGCCCTATAGCTAACAATAGAAACCCAGACTAAATTACTGAATGTGCTTACTGAAGTGTTTACAGTCATGTCAGAATTTTTTTTATTTACACCATTTTCGTCCTCCCACTTAAAAACACATTCTCTAGCGAACACTGCTGTGCTGTATAACATGAGAAGAGCTCACAAACCGTGGTGTAGAAATGAAGACAGAGCGAGACAATGTCATTTATGAACAGATTCATCCGTTTGCCTGGGCCGTCTGCTGCTCATCTGAAATTGGACACCCTGGTGATAAATTGCAGCAAAAAGGAAAAATGAAGGGAAAAATAGGAATGATTTTTGAAAGGACATGGGGAAATGCTGCCTGGGGTGGGAGGCTCTATCTCGCTCTCTCTCACTGGGATTGAAACAGCTGCTGTCTCATCCCAAAGTGCACTAGAACACTGATTCCACACTAGGAATTGGAAAGAATTTGACGTTGCTATGCGAAACCTGAAACAGAAATAAAAAATTGATTCAATTATCCTAGAGCGGCGTGATTCTTAATCATCCTTTAACACGAGTAAGACACCTTACAGCCATATATACGGCCAGCATCCTCCACCTAATTCCTCATCCATCATAAGGCACCAGAAAGCTGATCTCAGATCATGTGGGCAACCCAATTCCTCCAGCACCTCTAAAATGCACCATCCACACAAACGCTCTCTGGTTTGAGCCGGTTATTGAGGGTCTCACAGTCATGTGATTCTGGGAGCAGGATGAGCTTTGTGGAAACAGCTCTGAGAGCAAAAGCAAAGTTACATGAACTGAAGAAATTTAACATACAAGCATCAGGCGGAGATGCAAAAACCACAAAGAACTAGAGTTCTTAGATGCTGAGGCTAATAGGAATATGAAATCCTGACTTGAAATAAAAACAATTCTCACTCTTAAAAACAAACAAAGGAATATGATCCCAAAGACCTTAAAAAAGCTGAAATGTTGTTTTATTTTTCATATTAGGGTGCTGGGGGGAATGACGTTCTCATTCTAGAGAGCCCCTTATAGAGATCCTCAGAGACGATGTATGTTTGTAGGAAGTTAGCGCTGCGCTGGTTCCCTCGACCGAGAGCCAATGCATTTTACAGAGAGACTTCAGAAGATTGCAAAAATTAAATCTTCACAATTTGTACACGTTTTGTCTATCAAGATAATCTTTACAGTTTAACACAGCATTTGCTATTTTTGAAGCCTAAATAAAACCAGCAGAAGTAAAAAGATGCACGGTGACGTGTTTTATCTAAAGGGTGTGTTTTATCTAATAGATTAAAACGTTTTGTTAACCACAGACCTTTATTTTTACCAAAACCCATAAAAAAACCCCATAGACTTTAGGGATGATGGAACCGGAAGTGCTAAAATGCTAAATCACTCCTGGGGTTTACATAAAAAACTACATACAAGGACAAAAATCTGCACAGTTCATGTTGAGTATCCGAAAAGTAAGCTTTGTTTAACAAAGACTGTAAATTTGAAATGAATATCATGCACTTAAAGTTGACCTTTTTAACATGTAGGAGAACCCATAAAATAAACAAACTTAAGGTATCATGTTTGTTCATCATGTTTTGTATAGTGAAAAAGAGAGATGCAACTCTTATAAAGAGGAGAATAAACGTCAAGGCTCTCTGATCTACTACTCTTCACTTTGTTCCACATACACACAGTTCTCTGACAGATGCAGCGCACCACAATCATTTGCTGGTGTCCGGTGGACCTCGCTTTAAAGGGGAGATGGTCAAACAGACAGCTTGGCTTTGTGACCGCAAACATTTCACAAGGGCATGTGGCCATGGGAACAGACACATCAAACACGAGCAAATCAGCACAACTGAACTTTCCAGATTCCTGGTAATAGATCTTGTTATGAAACTTGCTCACTGAGAATCTGCTTTAGCTCTGGATTCTGATTAAACTGTCAGGCAATCTTACAACATACGTGTGCACACGCACACATGCTGGCAGGAGATTGTGACATACTGGATGTATATGGATCAGGGTTCCCATATCTTATCAACAATACATTTCCGTGACATGGATTCAGTTTTTTTCTTCTATTCAGACTGCAGGAACAATTTCACGCCAATTAATTATTTAAGAGCTTCGAATTACATTGAATAATTATTTGATTTCCTTGCTTTCCTTAAGGTTTCATGGTTTTATTTTCCCGTTCTGGGTCTGAAAAATGACTTCAAAATTCCCAGATATCCGACCGTGAGAATCCTTCTTAACATGGCTGTAGACAGGGTTTGATAATGAGTTAGGTCGGAGGAATTTCCTTCAATAAATATCATGAAAAGTGAAGTTAACAAATGATACATTTATGGGAAATTATTTGACTTAAATTGACAATTGCATTCTGCGAGATCATGTGTTGAGCTTCACATTTTATTTCTCAATATACCTCATAGCTGGCTACGGCCATGCTTAGCAGTATGAAGCATTGAATTAAACAAGTGAACAATAATACAAAGTTGCTGCTTTATATGTGTGTGGGTATTCTATAGTCTTCACCAGCATTTATGCTTGTGTTTGACAGGTATCAAAGCGTTCCCTTCCCATATGCCCGTCATCAGTACATCGCCTCATCATGACAAACACAAATTTTGTTCCCATCTCGCCGACCTACACAGCAATTGTGCATTCAAATGTGTTTCCGAGAGCTGCTTAGGCCTGCAGCAGATTTCCAAGTTCAGATCGCTCGCTCTCATTCTCAATAAGCCCTCTAACATCCGTCACTACAGATACGGCACTGTTGACACAAAGGATGTGGAAAGACAGAGGCCACTGCAAATTCCCAAAGTAACAAAGACTATGAAGCACATCTGACAGCCCTGATAAGCTTTTAACAGGCTGGTGAAAAGTGACCGAGTCATTTGAGTGGTGTCAGAGGGGCGAATGATTTCTAATCTTTTCGAGAGAACAGCTTGTGCAAGCTTTAGCGCTGACTCACATGAAACTGGGCACTGATGCATAAGCGGTAATGTTGCTAACAATGTGCGAGCGAGTGAGAAATGAGTCTTTTGGCCGCTCCGATTGACTTGATCAGCACCCTGGTGCTCATCTGCAGTTCACGGCAGGGATAAATATCTGCTCTTTACTTTACTTTAGGGATGTTGGGTACCAAGAAGATGATACTCTAATATTGGAGTACAGGTGGCTCAATTTTGTACGCTGTAATAAAATAGATGAATTTTATTGAAATGTACGGTTTTATTTTAAAGAATGATACATATTGCGGTAAGTATTTCATATTACAATAAATAGATCGAAAATGTACAAGTTGGGTAAATTTGTTTTTATAAAATATGACTACGATGTTTTTTTTAACAGTGTACTCTGAAATAACCTTAATTCAGATATACATCATGTTTAAAGGCCTGTCAAACGAATAAAGAATAAACGTTTGCGCTTACATAATGTATTGCATGTATGTATTGTGTACTGTGCATATGAATGTATTCATATTTAGGAAAGTTTTGCATGTATTCATATTTAACAATCACTTAAATTTAATTATATATAAATGTTTAATCATTTGCATAGTATTTTTAAATATATGCATGTATGTGTATGTTTATAAACGCAAAATTAATATGCAAATATGCACAGAAGCCATATATTATGTAAACACAAACTTCTGGACGCGATAAATCATTTGTGAGCCCTAATTTTTTAATAACATTTAAATTAAAAATAAAGGATTTAATTTAATAGCATGAGAGCTTTTTCTGTCGTCCTGTAAAAAAGATTTTGGTTTGACGGTCACTTATCCTAGCGCTGCAGCTTGATAAATGTATTTTTACAGGTTTAACCTGATTATGCAGGGGGAAATGTGTTCTCATGGCTCATGTGAGCTCTCACACAGGGAAGTCTTTAATAAATCTGGCCTCAGTGATTGTGAAGTGTTCTGCTCTGTAGTGTTTCACAGTAATCAGAGATAGCTGTACATAATCATCTGAACTCCCTGACCCGTTTCTGCCTTCAAACGCACTCATCGCATGTTTGTTACAGTACTTAGCATTTGCTCATTTAAAACACTGCGTTCACAGTGTAGTGTGTACCTCCTTATGTCACATGAAACATTGTAAGATTCTGTAATATACATTTAAGCCCAAACGTGGCCATTCATGCCTGAATACTGTTTTATTTAAGGAATACCACTGTTGTCAAGAGCAGAAAAGAAAAGTTATAACAAAGTTTTAACTTTCCCATCTTAATAATACGCAAGACAAGTCATACATTTTTGGGCTAGGACAGTCACAACATCAGACTTTCACTAAACTGATATCAACGCAAAAGGATTTAAAATTACTGCAATATCCATTGAATTAAAAAAAAAGATGAATTCATAATATTCTGAATATAAATGTTATCATGATTAACTGGGAAAACAATAAAATTGTATGCAGTTTTACAGTTTATATTATAGAATTTTCACATATTTTTGAATGAGGTTAAAAAAAAGTTTAATAACAAAAACAAAACGCAAATTTAGGTGGGTGTTGGGTGTAAAATATGTTTTACTCTGAAGCAGATATATTACCTTTTTATGAATAGTATTAACACAATATCAGTAATCTAGGTTAATAATATCATGATTATTGTCAATAATGGTGTTTTGTGACTCCCCTATTTTGGGCCAATTCCATGAAAAGGGTAAATAATTGTACTTTCAACATTGCAACATTGTTTATGTAAGCATATTGACCTTCCAAACCCATCAAAACAGACAACCAGCACTGCAAGTTGTGGGGCAGATATATCTGTTTGCCCAGCCAATGGAAGACAGAGGGAGTGAATGGGAAACTTATGCCAAATTCCATTTGGCACTCCTCCTCAGTCGTTACTCACCCAACGCTTCACAAGTTCTTCTCAGAGGGTTATGACCCATGTCAATGGGATACTGTGACCTGGAAGTGTAACATTCCTTGAGCTCAATAACCATAAGCCCACCCAGCAACTAACCATAACTCTTGGTATGTCATGGGAGGTAATACAGTGGTAAGCCAGGCATGCAGAAAACAGCAGCACATCTGATATAGAAACACCAGCACGTTCCTCCCCTGGTCAGAATGATTTCGGGAGATCGGTTCTTCTTCTGATCAAACAGTAACTGGGTTGGATGCACTCAGCAGAAGTGCTGTTCCTAGATAACTACGATTCTCTCAGAGGAACAGGTCCAAAAATCAGATCAAGAGGGTTTTTTGCGGAGGCAGGGGCCATTGCCTTGTGTGGGTACGTTGTTGTGGAGAGTGGCGGTTTTGGAGGCATGTGGGTTGGTGAATCATCCAACAAAAGTGATTTGGAGATACTCATGCATGTGTGAGTACTCAGGTTTCTGAGAAAAGGTGTAATTAAACAGTCAGGATTTACATTTATACGTCACACTTTTACATCCGTAAAGTGAATGTAAACAGTACTTCTGTCACGAGTCAGAAAATCTTGCAGTGCAGCGCGTCAGACTAGAGGAAATGAATCCGGCAGCTTGGGTTTTAGTGTGGATTAGATTCTGGGTGGTGATGGTTGTTGACTGAGGCAGGTTCAATGGGTTTGGTCGAATCTCAGAATATCCGTCATGTTTTAAATAAGAGCTCTTGCCTGATTAAACCGAAAAACTAATTCATCACTCAACTCTTTCTCTGATTACACGAGTGGATGAATAAGTGGATGTGCCTGCTGACATTAATACAATCAGCATCATAGGCATATAATAAAGAAAGCAATGTTGTCAGAGCAGAAATGATGCCTAAGGGAAATATTCAAACACTTCACAATTCCTGTCATTTTCCAACAAAGACATGCCAGTAAACCTGATAGTCCCAAATAATGCACAGGCAAATATCGGCTCGCTCCACCCCTTCCTCCTCCCTTTAGAAGCACTTTGGTGTCTCTCAAAGAAGATGCTGTCACGAAATAAATAAGGTAAATAAAAACATAACGCTTCATTATGTACAGGCTTTATACACCTCTGAAGACATAGTTATGTATATTATATTACATTACAATTCTGTCAATAGATCCAGCAAAACAATTCACACGGAAACTTTAAAGTTAAGGACATTTTAAAAGTTAATAAACAAAAAATTGACAGCCAATCGAAATCTATTCAAAGTTTTTATTCACTGTCATTCTTGTTGTGACCTTTACATATGGTATTCTAAATAAATAAACACTTTAAGATCAGATCTTTTCCCAACATCGACCCTTTCTTTTCTTAAACCTCTGTTTTGTTAGATTTGGGCTTGTGTTTGAGATCTCGCTTCTGTTATTTCCCAGGCTTTCCTGAGACTGTCATTTTAATAAGACATTACACAGTCTACACCAGACGCGACACGACAAAAGACATTAGAAACGCATTAGAACCCATTATAATTTTTTATTTTGTCCACACTGGATGCGGCCTGTCGCGTCCGGTGTAGATTCGGTGTTACAATATTGTGAATTGCTACTGTTTTCCTATATTTTACACCTGCTAGACTTCCTTCTGTTTTAACAAGATGTTCTGCCCTGTTGACAGAAAACAGTATCACGGCATGTTGCATGATGCTTTCACCTCTGTTCACTGTAGGTGTTTACGGTGTGGGAAGTATAAGATTGGCATCACACATATTGCGTAGACATTACAGACTAAAAATAGGTTCTTCTTTGTGCATAACAACACTTTTATTTAATATAATGCATATCAGCAAATGTCACTTGAATTTCTGGGGGGTTTGTTTGATGCGCCTTAAATTTGTGGAGCGATTGAATCATCAGTGCCAAAAGCCACATCTAAACTCTCGGATATTGTTTCGCTTTGTACTTTTTTTGGACAAAGAATCTCTTTAGTCTTCATTTTCACATATGTCCTTGAATACTATTCCTTCACTACTTATTATACAGGAAATGTGATTCACAATTCAAACCATAAAATGGCAAACCAACGCAAACGTTTCAGTGATATTTTTATCTGCGTAAACTCTACTGAAGTCTTCATAACACAAGGTAATAGGAGTTTGAAAGTGAATATTTTTAAACAAGCAACGTCACATTATCTAATTTTAGGTTTCATCACTTAGAACTAAAAATAGCACTAATAACCACATTTCAATCTGTAAAGCTGAAAGAAGTGGATAAGTGGTCTGACAAATCGGAGAGCGACGGATTGACTGGATCCGAAAGATTGACAGTTGCTGTCATCAGCAATCAAAGGTCACTTCCTTTTTATTTCTCCAGAAAGAAGCAACAGATACAGAGTGTCAGCAACACCTTGAGTGTGAAGTGCATGCATATGCCCCAGTACACTTTGTGTGTGACATCGCTATGCTGTCTCGCTCCATCTCATCAGCCTCCAGGGCACAGAGTGGGAAATTGAGACACGTTCCGAAGGGTGCAGAGACACTTGCCAGAAAGATTAACCCGCCTTCCTTTAATAGCCTTTGACAAGAGGTTAAATCACACCTTACAGTTCCGCACACTAACCTCTCCCTGAATAATAAGATCATGAATATTACAGTGGCTGGTTCAGGCAGGCCACGGCTGATCAGTCCTGGCTGGAGAGGCTGAGGGCTCAGTTTGGCTAAGCAGCTCTATCACGGCATGTCAACCTTATATAGAACAGCTTTGATGAAACCCTGTTGAGGTCAACCAAAAGGAATGTCCGCTAAAGGCCTTTCGTTTATACATTATAAAAACAAAAAGAGTGAAAAAATATTGTATCAAATAAAATACACAGAAATACAAACAAAAACTAAGGAGCCGTTTATTACATGACCACGTTTTCAACTAAAAATGCTAGTTTTTATGCATTTTACGCATCTGTTTACATGAAGCGTTTGATGACCTGACACGGAAGAAGTTTAAATACAGGTTTCAAAGTGCAAGTGTATTACATGTTCATTTGCAAGGCGACCTACAGGACTGTGTTTGTGCTTCTCAACAACACACTTATTAGCATTACTCCAGCAACGTGTAGATTTACTCCATCACTATGACCAGCGAAGACATATTATTTACATATGGCAAATTCTAAACACACACTAATTCAACAACAAAAATGCTTCTGTGTTAAATTTGGATATGCGTGTGCCGGGATTCTTTACAAAGTCACATCTCCAACCAATGGCCTGGCATGCATAATGCAGTGTTTTTACTTGATCTGTGGGAATGTGGATTGTTTGTTGTGCAACACCAAAAAAATGCAAATGAAAAACTATTTAGTTTTTACTACATTGTTGTCATGTAAATATTGCGTGCCCTAAAAGCACAACAGTGTTCCACTTTTCCCTGTCACTCAGTGAGTGTGTGAATATACATTAAAATATTTATAACCTGACATGAGGGGAGGTCTGAGATATTTTACGAGGTGGCAAAGCTACCCCTTACCCGAACCCGAACCTTAATATCACAGGAACAAATGGCAAACTTTGCTCTAACACAAATTTTACAAAGAGGCAAAACAACGATAAAGGTGCATCCTAGCGCCGCCCCTAGCTCTAACATTACAGGGACAAAGTCAAATCATAAAGAAAACACACAAATGTAATCATATAAATTCAGATGAATGAGCCACCTTGTCAATTGGGTACGAAATCCCTTCGGATTGCATTGATATATTAAAGATAAGACATATGATGTAATAAACCACATTAGATTGAAAGTTGTGCCAAGTGATACAGAAAAACGTTGTGCTGAGTGATATGAAAAAAAGGAGGAAATTCATGCAGACGAATCAATAGATAAAATGTTATGACTATGTCACAAATTTGTGTGAAACTGTATTGGTGGTTGCTAACGTTTCATGGGGTTAGCGAATTGGCTAAAATCAAACCCTTAGGAAAATTTGCCATGGTTTTGAATTGTAATAGTAAAAGTGTAGTAACCAGGTCCTCAAGTCTCTATGATATTCTAGTCCTACACATGGCACCACACAGCAAGCACCACTAATAAGGGTTCTCGTTCCCTGTTATCACTGAACTAAACTTGATTTGTGGATGGAGGCCAGGCGTGTTCATTGATACGGGTGGATGAATTTTTGCTGGGTTAAAAAGATAACCCTTCTCGGCTTCACAAAAACACCTGCTCTCAGATGACTTGAAGCAGGGGCCCCTATTAATTACAGGAAGCCACGACAGAGGGACAGTCGGCGTGCAACGAGACCCTGGGACTTCAACTACAGGAAGACAAATGGCCCAACCGTGAGTGAATGCAGACACACGCATTTTCTCACACACCCGCAGTTCCCTCTTATCCTCTTCAATCAAGCTCGCTGCCTTGCCCGTGTAGGTCCTACATGCCCGCAAAGCTACACTTCAGAATGTAGGTCATATGGAGGCCTTTTCTTCTCCACATTCTTTGCCTCGAGCTGACTTTAAAAACTAAACCCTACTTCAAATAAGCTTTCATAGGCATGCGTGCACAAAACAAACACGCTGGCATAAACACAAACACCCTATGCACGCACACACACACACACACACACACACACACACACACGCACACACACACACACACACACACACACACACAAAGGAATCTCTGGTAATGGACTGTTGCTTCATGTACCCCAGCGTTCCAGTCTGTGCTACAAAAGAGGGAAACAGCTAAAGGTATATCTGTCATTGATCGCACGGAGACGGCTGACAAAAGTTCTCTGCCTGCCCCCCATAGCTACTCATACACTCATTCACCAGCCACTACACTTCTCAAGCAAGATCTTTGTGTGCGTGCACGCATGCCTGCGAAGTTTTTGTATCCCTTTTATATGCATTTATAGCACGCAGGAGGTTACAAAGCTTACCGGATCGACTTGTTTCTTTGAAAGATCTGAGGCAGGACGCATGCAGCCTAGAAGGGAGCTTTCGTCTTTTGACAAGATATTAAGCTACCCTCATACCTGTCGGCACACCTCCGTGCACCTGTTTCTGGAACCAACCCTCTCTTTCTGTTTCTCACACACGGGCGCTAACCGTCCACAACGACAGCCCTGTGTCTAATCCCACGTGAGACCGAAAAACGCATTGATAAATCAGATAAATCAACAAGAAGCACGAAGGCAACAGTGGCTCTCCACCTCCTGTCACGCCACCTCCAGAAAACAACTGATTTATTGATTTGGCATATTCACATCTACCTCAAATGGGAAAACTGCTTGTGAAGGGCGTCTTCGACGTGCTGAGACCCACACACACTTTTTGGGAAAACTTTCAAGATTTTTTCGTATAGAACTGAAAAGAAATGTGTTTTTGACATTCATGTCTCCTTTAGTTAATGTTTACAGTCTAAGTCATGTGCTAGACTCATAACTAATTTATAAAGTTTTGCTTACAGTTGAACCAACATTTTGAAGCAGTTGGTTCTTCATATTCTGCCCTTCCCTCTGGCTACATTGTTTCAGAGTAGATACACTCAGCAAACCATCGCCACTGATCCCAAACTAACTGTCAGCAGCGTTTGACTCAGCCAAAGGCAGTAAGTTCCGTGTAACACCAGCCTCACTGTTCACACGGCTGTCCACTTCAACACTCTTCAACTCTGACCTGTCATTACAGGGCAATGTGATCCCTCCAGCTGAGCTCACCCAGCGTGGAGACACATTCCTGGATTAGATAGCCCAAGAGAGACCTTGTGTTGTGGACAGGAAATGAACAGGGACTGCATCATGAAATAACCCCTCATCCTGGCAGTTTATTTGGACTAACGGTTGTTATAACGGATGCTTAGAAAGGTTGACAGGGGTTAAACAACCGAAACAATCTCACAGGAACTCGTAACTATTTTACAAGGTGGCTAAGTCGTATGAGTACGTATAATGTTATTTGTATGTTTCAGTACGATTGGCTTTTGTGTCAGTGACTGAAAGGTTTAGGGGTGGGATCTGGGGAGGGGCTTCAGTATTGCTTTTTCTATGATCGTACATTTTTGTATGACTCTTATCGTACAAATAGTGACCTCATAAAATAGTTACGAATTCCTGCGAGATAAGGTTTGAATAATATAAATTAACTTTGTAATTTCTTAATCAAATGTAATTCATGTTTTTTATGTGCAAAAGTTTTACAAAAACATTCCCCATTCTACTTGTCAGACAAAAAGCCCCAAACTATCACCACTCATTGAGCAATGGTTGCTTTATAGGTCTGGTCGGGATATAGAACATAGAACTGATCAGAGAAATATTTTAATAGGACTCACAAACAACAGTGTTTAAACCTTTTAAATTTTGTCTTGCTTTTCAATATAATGCAATATCACTTAAAAATATAATAATAAAATTGAGCAGAACAAGTAGGCTAAATTAAAACAAAAAACTTGATATTAGGCCTATGACTGACCGCTGAAAGAATGCACTGTTGGAAAACGGTTGGATTATTTAAAGAAACAAAGGATCTAATCAAGGAATTATGACTGACAACCATTTCAGTTCACGTCTCTCCTTCAAACTCCGCCCGCAAAAGCTGACTGTCACTGTCATCGGAGTAATGAGTTATATCAAATAAATGCTGTTGTAAGCTTTGCATGTCATGACCCATCAAGTCACTTGGCTAATACACTGCATTAGACAAAAAGTTTATTCCAAAAGTAACAATGACATTTATTGCGCTTTCACGGATTTGACACCAGCCCATGTTCATTGTTTTAACTGTAATGCACCACAACAGCCAAAGACACTTTATTACTTTTAAAATAGCGCAGACATGCATGACTGCGGATAAGATCACAGAAATACCTCCTTGTGTATCATTTCAGGAATTGCAGTCGAGATTACCAAATCAATAAACCCAAGCCTGTGGTCAAAGTAATAACTTTCAATTATTACTTTGCCAGAGACACACAAAATAAAACAAGAAACACAGGCAATATCAGCCCGCGATGAGTCCCCACCCCGCTTTCAATCTCACAATCATACGTGAAAGATATGAAACCATCTCAAATGTCCAAAGGTGCTAAAGTTAATCTACCGTGACAGAAGCCACTCTCAAAATGAACACGCAGCACACGTTGACTTCAGATCTGAACACAAATGTCCATTCAGAATTCATTTGGATTTCTTTCATTCGGACCCAGTGAAGGTCAACGCTCACCCTTCACCCCCACTCTTGCTTTAAAATACAAGCTCTTTTCACAAAATAAAAAATAAACATTCTGGTCAAACCTATTCCTTCCGTTTCGCTCTACCACACGAATAATGTCATCTAGCCAATTCACCCTGTGTAGAGATAGCATTCAACATACAGCATTGAGCATTCAGTGGTCCCAACAATGGACCTTAACAAGAGCACTGATTTAGAGGCCGCATAAAGGGCCCCTATTCTCCCCTCTGGATCTCTCACACTAAAATAACACACACACTAAACAAACACAAATACACACTGGTGGGACTCTTGTGCCGCTGCACAATAAAACGCTTTTACAGGATGTCCAGGTCACTACTCTTTTGACTATTACATTCACTTTTCCATCGAAACAAAGATAAAATAAGCACACACACACACACACACATTAAATACAGCCACAGAAAAGGATTTAGTCAGAAATTCTATTGCTATTTTGCAGGGAAGTGTATATATATATATATATATATATATATATATATATATATATATAAGCAGCACTAGCATCATTATATCACTACTAGACGGTCAACTTTCTAGTGAAACTTGCTTTAAATTAAATAAATCAAGTGAGCAATGTGACAACACTAACACCCTCATCCTATTATAAACAACTTAGCTGTCAGTGCAAGAGCACAGTCTCACGTGCCTGTTTGGGCCCTGCTGATCCATGCACAGTGTTGGCTGAATGGCATTACACATTTACACATTTACATTTAATCATTTAGCAGACGCTTTTATCCAAAGCGACTTACAAAGAGTTCGGCGAGCAATAAGCGATATGTCATAAAACAGCCACTACCTGTTGAGAGAAGAGGGTTAGTGTACCTTACTGCAAATTCAAAATGACCATTGATGCTTTTAATTTAGGTACAAACGCCTTTTTTGAATGTTAAATGAGTTTCTCGATCCGTGGATCTGATCGATTAGGACCAGCTGCCGTTTTTTACAACTTGACTACCATTACGGTCATAATGCTAATCTCAGTTTTTCACATTACTCTAATGTTCAGCAGTATCAGATGCAAAGCCATCATGAGAATATAGAGTGTGTGTGTGGTGTCTTCTAAAATGCCTTTATCACAAATAAGCCAGAAATAGAAATAAGACAGAAGGGGAACTATACTACTGGCTACATTAGTTTGGAGGGCTCTCTTTGTTTTAGTAGCTTCAAATAACTTCTCAAAACAGATGTTGGCCTGACTGGGGTGACAGCCTCATGTTTGACCTGGAGAAGCTTAAGAACTGTAACAGCCAATGGGGGACAGCCACTGATAAAAAGCCTGTGGCAAAGAACATTCATCAAAGAGCTTTTATGAGTGCGGGAGTAGAGTCTGGCATGATCAAATTTAACATACATGCCAGACATTCACAAATTATCATAACATGCCTCCTTCTCACCTTCCATTCTTTCTCTCTCTATCAAGTGCCTGTTGACTCGAACTCTTGCACCGTGGAACTTTGGCTTCATCCCAGTCATACCAATTAAATTGAATCTTCATGATGTTATTGAATCTTTAATATTAACAACATATTATGAAAGTTTGTTATAAAAAACAAAGAACAGAAAATGTAAGAATAAACGCTCTTGGAAGACCAACACTGCTTTCACTCTGTAGCATTGTGCTGAATGAGGATACAATTCCCAAAAGTGGCCATGAAAATGCTCTTTAACAGCCAGTTTTATCAGACTCACAATCACACAAACAAACAAACAAAAAATCCACTTCAAAAAACAAGGACTGATTTCCATAATGTGGAAAAAGTAACACAGTCTTACTGCATATCGTCACTATTTTACAAGGTGCCTATCGCAAATCAGCCTATGGCAAATATATATCATTGGACATGTTTTAAGAAAAGATAAAAGGCTACACCAGATCTGTGCACAATCAGGCAAGGTGACGTGCCTTTTATTACCTACTCTATTCTTTTTAAGGTTCTATAGCGTAAAAACCTGCAATGTTAACTAAGATGTCACGGGTGTATATATACAGAAAGAAAATCTTACAATACACATGTCAAATCCTTATTCAGCCATTGTCAAAGCATCTTTCAACACACATGCACACAGTTTACACAGCAGAAGAAATCCACTACAAAGACTCAAAAAGGGAGATGTCTAGGTGGCCTTCACATGGGGACATTACACATAAAGTTCTTTCTCCATAGAATAAAACCTTACACTTTTCATTGTTTAAAGGGGTGGTGCAACGGTGTGTCATGCATTCTGATTCATGTTAAACGTGTTGTCTTCTCATGCTTAACGTGGTCAACTTGTCTAAAAACGAGTTGGACGTAATACGTAGTATTTCTGTGCTCGATACACTCCTCCAGTGTTCATACAGTTTTTGGAAAGTTTTTTCGAACATGAAAAAACGTTACGTAACAACTTTTCTTCGTCCCTCATTGGACAATTCTCCTGGAAAAGCATGCGGCAGAAGGAGCATGTGCAGAGTCACTTTCACTTGTGTGCAGGAGAGAGAACTACGTTCACAAAGTTCAGCTGTGTTGTTTGTTTGCTGCATTTGGGTGATGGATGTTATATAAACGGTGGATATAACGCTGGATTTGGAGATCGTTTGAAACTGATAGATGGAGCGGCGATCCCAGCGCTAAAAGACTCTGAACCAGATATCAACCACACGTGGTAAGTGATACTGTTTTCTGGGCAGTGTGTGCGCACGTGCTTTTGTTCCGCCCCTCCTCCTCCCGCACACGCTGCATATTTTCGAAAATAATCGTACAGTCTTTTATAAATGTGATCAAACTAAAGACTCTGCAGAAATTTGAAGGGTGCGATACTATTCTGCAAGTTCTCAAGATTAACATTAGATATACAGAAACCATCTGAGTTAGGGCCGCTTTAAAACTGACTTCTCACAAGATTCTCACAGTTTCGTATCTTTAGGATTACAGCTCAGTGTCACATGACCACCAAGGTCCCATCACACAGCAGGCTCCCCTTTCACCCGAGCAGAAGATGAGATGCTTCCCATCTTTTCAGATTACACTGGACAGATATGCAATTTGCCAAGCAAACCCTCATTATGAAGCAGGGCAGAGACAGAAGGGAGGGTCACATATCCAGTTCCAGAGGTCTTATCTGCAGTCATAAACAGATAAGAACAGATGACTGCTGCTGCCCTTAACTTCACTGTCCTACAGACAGACTGAGATAAACACGTTCCTAAAAAACAGGTCTTTTCTTATCCTTTCTTAAAGAAGGTGACACCTTGCCACAAGAAAATCAGTAGTTATAGTTGTTTATACTTCTGGATGATCAGAAGTAGAAAATTACTGCATATCATACAGGTGTGATTTTGGCTGAACTGGCCTGCTGGTCTCAATCTGCGTGTAATACATATAATATGCTTTTATACTGGTTTCGGTCAGCATTTTCAATAAAAAATAAAAAAATACCCGTGGCTGACTTCTGTTTGTTTGTTTTATGTCATTGAGGAAGGGGATGGGTTTAGGGTAGCTGTGCATTTAGGTGCTCTAAAATATTTACTAAAGTATGAATAATACGTATTTATAAAATCATTCAGTTTTAGAAATGCAAAGAAACGAACTGATAGGCATATCATACGCAGACAAAATTGGACTTTGGCGTATGTATTACACGCAATCGGAAAGTGTAAACTCATGTTATTAATACACAGATCGAGGAGATCGTTTTGTAACTGGACCAAAGCGGGGGTTCTCAAAACAGCCCTTCCAAATCTCTTTCACACATACAATCTCATATCGTAGGTATGGGAAAAATTCTAAGAGATACAACTAGCTAGATAACATTCAGAATTCACAAGAAAACAAGACTGAAAACCAAACATACCTATCCCTGTCGCCCCATAAGCCCACCCAGGGGTGTCCCATTTAGCTGTCATCTAACAGGCTTATCTAAGGGGTCTTTCTCAGCTGATCTCTTTCAGTGTACCCCCACACAAAAGGGATTTTATGAGTCAGGCCAGTTACTTGCTTTGGGCTGAACTCCGTGAGGAGAGATTTGGTCTGTTTAAAGCGATAGACAGCAGTAAGCGTTTATGGCCCTTGTGTAACTGAAGAAGATGTTGAGAATTAGAAAAAGAGCGTGTGTGTGGCCTGATTTAACAGCTGGGTGTTTAACTCTCACTCCCTCAATAGGTGGGGAAAGAGAAGAGACACAGAACCTGTGTACATGCATTTTTCTCTAACTGGCATGCAGTGGGAAACAGCTGTGCAAATGTGCATGCACACCACAAACACACGCAGGCTGGAAATGCGAGCTGTGCGCACACAAAGCTTGATCTGAATTTCTTGCGAGCCAAATAAAATATGTTTTATAGCCTAATCCAAATGGGGAGGGTAACGTTAAGAGGGATTGAGAGGGCAACCTTTTTATTTGGCTTATAAATGGAAACCACTTTAGCAGTAATTTATTTTTCACTAAAAGTAAAATCAAGGCTTTTAAATAAGCATATAAACAAGGTCAGACTATTTGTAAAGAGATACAAGGTTACTAAGGATGATTTTATGTTAATGATCACCAATAACAGCATTATAACAAATTGTTAAAATGAGCAACTTAACACATCCAGTTTAGATAAACTAACTAACCTTTACTTCTGCCTCTCAAATTCCTCTCCATCTCTTACAGCGTAAATCGTCATCTATTGACTCGTAAACTGTGACTGCTCGTCCTTCAGCTAAGAAATCGGTCCACCTGGACCTCACTCAGCTGATCTCCCAAATAAGATCGCCTGTGCGTATCTCTGTCAGTAATAATTGCAAACAGTATTTACAACATGCCTCTGGGCTTGACATGATCCCAAATATAAAATTACAAGTGTTGTCGTTTTTCCTCACACACAAGTTACAGCTTCAAAACATATGATCAGTGACAATTACACAGTCAAAACGAAGTTCCCTACCTCTTTTTACTCTTAAAAACGTCACAGACAAACACACAAAATTAAGCCTGCTTCATTTAGTCCGTGCTTAGCCTTGGCAGGACAATTAAACATAAACCACTTAAGAGGAGAAGGCTGCCACAAGTGCTCCATGCACACACATAGAGGAATGTGTTAATTATCAAATGCATTAGCAGGGTTGCCATGCGTTACAAAACTAAGCACCTGGAGAGATTTCTTTTCACAGTGACCACACTGGTTTTCCACTTGAAGAAACTACATTGAAAACAAAATTGTTACTGACATGACAACACTGCAGTTTAATAAAACAGACGAAACGTTTTTCAAAGGGGTATGAGTGGATCAGCCTCTGGATTAAGGCAAAAAGAATCACAGCACATGTAAACAGGTTACTCTTGCAAAGAAAATCCATTAAACAAGCTCTGGTTATTCTTAGCCTGGAGAAAGGACAGATGCATGAGCGAAAATGTATTTTCTTCAATGAGTAGGCATGCATATTTGAAACCACTGCCCCCGTGATCCATTCAAAAAGGCAAATCACATAATAGCTCCTCATAGAAGAAGGGAAACGTTACACCCAGATGTCAAAATGATCCTTCACCACGCTCGATAATTGTACTGAGAATAGGAGACCGTGTTTCTCTGGAAATAGGAGTCTGAAATTTAATTATCCAGCCTTTGGAAAATGTAGGGCAGACTGAAGAAAGCGCAACGATATAAAACTGCACTCTGTGGGTAACTAATGTCAAGCTCTGGTTTTAACTGAGTGAGCACAAGATACCGGAGACGTAAATCAAATAAACTCTCTCACAGTGTTAGGTAATTGAGCTTTTAAGGATGGTTAAAGTACAAGACCAAAAATAAAAAAATAGTTGTTAAAACCACACAAACCTCTAGAAACCAGCATTAACAGATCAGCCATCTGAATGATGCTTGAGGCTCCGTTAAAGGTATTTTCACCGGACACATAATCGCTTTCATTTAATCTTCAAATGTTTCTGAAAGATAAACTTTTTCAGACGACAAGATCTGAACACGCAAGACTTTTTACACCTTTTACAAACATAGGAAAAGCTCGAGCTGCCAAGACTCGTTTAACTGCACGAAATCCTCTGATGAAAGCACGCGACGCGCTCGGAGATCACAACATATGGTCAACAATAATAAAATACGGCAGGTCTCTGTGCCACACACAAGCTTTATTCTTACCCCGGGATCCAGTATTTTACGGATGACATTCGTTGAAGTGGTACGCATTTAACAGCAATCCTCAAGACCGAAATGCATGTTTAACTCCTCCGGAGCGCGATAGAAAGTGGCCAATTCAACACAGACAGCCGCCGAGCAACCTTCACTAGATCCGTCGGCGTCGCAGTTCAAGCCGTAGCGTCTATCGCACAGCTTTGCCCACAAACTAGCCACGCCTACTCTTTAACATAAACACGGAAGCCTCCCTCCGAAAACGCTCCCATTGGTCTGCGGTCAGACTTAGGAAGCGTCGAGAAGCGCGTCTGACCAATCAAAGCGATTTCTTAAAGAAAAAACGGATGGGATTTAGAGTTGGAAGTCATGCGGGCGGATGAGATGCATGACGTCAACCCTTTGTTACCTTGCCGACCCCTTTCATGTGAAACTGCATTCATCTGCGAGTATGAAACATACAGCGTATTTATTCGTGAACATATGCATAGATTAAGATGGCGAATCATCTCACTTTCTCACTTTGCGATGCGAACACTAGAAGCGATACAATATAAAGAAGCAGGTGCAATCATATGTTGTCAGTCAAACAATCCACACATAAACTGTATATGAGTAAAGCCTGCATGGGAGAAATGTGTCACGTGCAATTGTCTGTTTTATATATTTTGCTGTGCGCTCAGTCGCTTCAAAGCGACTCCATCTGGCTATGGACTGAGATTTATGACAGAGCAACTGTACATTTCACAACGTCCTGCATATAGTGGATCGCAGTCAATTCTCACCAAACCAATAAAGCCTCTAATGATATGTGACTTCATAACTTTCAACCCACCGACCGATCTGCTGTCGGCTGTCAAAACCCCCAGCTTCAAACACCGCACTGCTTCGGCGGAGAAATCCCCCGTGACATTTCGAGACAACGCCTTTGATATTCTGCAAAGGTCACGGCCATGAATTTATATCTTTTTTTTCTAGAGGATCAAATGCGAATTCTGCATTGCATGCGCTCAGTCTGCCTGCTTAAGTCTCCACAGGCCTGCTACCACCTAGCCTTAAAATGTACCTTACTTCGTGAAAATAGAAATAATACACGGACTAATAAAACACTGCAAAATGTATGGCAGCTTTACAAACATTTATGGTAAATCGATAGTCCACAGCCAACATCACGTGTATTTCACATAAGCAGAGTTTCCATAAAATCGGCATTTTTACACTTTTATAAGTCTTGCTAATGCTGTGTATGACTGGTCTAAAGTGTGAAGCCGGCTTTTTAATTAGCCTGAATTATATAGAGCTGACTCCTTGTTGCTCCACAAAGCATCATGGCTAGAATAGTGAACCATCGAGCACAGAATCATTACAATGGTATAAGTCAAACGATATACTTACTCTCTGAGGATCGTGTGAATATACATTGCTCAAAACATCATAATGGTTTAGTATTAATTGGAGACTGTGTTTTGATTTTTTTTCTAGTGTTGCTGCTCTGCGTTGTCGAATCAGTGTCGCTGTCTGCGGCAGCAACTTCCGGCGCATGCGCGACATCGTTGCAGACGATGGCTGCAGTCCAATCGTTTTTTATTTACATATACAAAATGTAATGAAATACAAAAATTACAAAGGGGAAGATTTAGACACTCTTCTCAATTGAAAGCAATAATAATATATTTACGAACATGTTGCCTTCTGCAGAAATATAATTAACAGAAAATATGGCCGAAACGTTTTATAGGAAAAAAAACTATTGGAGACGTTCTCATTTTCCATTCAGGTAAATTGTTGATAATGACAAATAATAACTTTATGACCTTTACAATAAGCTTTTACAAAAAATAGTTTGGACAACAACATATAAAAGACTTATCCAGCAGAAAGGTAGACGAAGTCAATTAAAGTGAATTAAATCATTTAATCACCCTCTTGTCATCCTGTGTGACTTTCTTTGGGCAGAACACAAAAGACTATATTTTAAAGAAAGTTGGTGACTGAAAAGCACTGGACACGAAACCAATGCAAGCAAATGGGTGCGTTAACAACATTTTTCAAAACATCTTCGTGTTCTGCAGAAGTGAGAAAGTCATACAGATTTGAAATGACTATAGGGTGAGTAAATGATGACAGAATGTTATATTTGGGTGAACGATCACTTTAAGTGTACAATTTAAACGGTGACAGTTATCGATCAATTGTCAATCATTTATAAAACATGTACCATATTCCACAGCACGCTTGGTAGACCGAATATAAAAAGTCTACTACTTTATACATTCAAATTAAATAAATCTTACACCACTTACATTGAAGTCAGTATTTGACGTATAACATTAAAGTGAATGTGTAAGATCTCTCCTGCATAGTTGGAAAAGTCCAAATCCACACAATGAAAATAAAAACGTATATACTTTACATGATAACACAAAACATGTTAATTATCCATACAAAAATAATGACACCATAAGCACTATACTTTCAAAATATAGAAAACATTGATAAAACAGGACTAAGTGCAGATGACACAGACAAGTGCCGTTTAGAGAGAGATTCAATGAACCTAAGAGCAGAAAACGAGGACGATATTTTAGCATAACGCTCTGCTGTGTTCTCTAACGATCTTGCGAGTTGAACCTTTTGAGTTTGGTCGATTTTTATACCCTAAAAGGTACCAATTGTATGACTATTTTAAAGAAGGCATACTTATTTTTTTAACTCAGATAAATAATCGTGCTTAGCCCCGATGGCCCATTATGAGATCACTAGCAGAAACAACGCAGATGACCAAGGCACAAGGAGTTTTCCTATTTTTAGTCCGAGAAAAGATGATCATTGTGTTTAAAGACGGGTCTGTCTGTCTTTATTGCTAAACTTTATAAATATGAATGTAAAGGAGCGCAGGGAACTAAATGAAGTTCGAAATGTATGACAACTCCGAGAATAAACGCCCGACACGATATTTTGTAAGCTTTCTTGTTCGTTTGTTCATTTCCAGCGGCCCGTAGAGGAGCGTATACTGACACCTACCGGCGGACTGATGTACGGTCAGTATTTATGTACATTTGGCGAGAACTCGATCAGTATAAAGCAAATCGTTATTATTTAGTATTTTAGACAACATGTCAAAATAAATGTCGAGGACTAAATGTCTAATAAGTCAAAGTTGCAGGGGCTGTACAGATCGGGCTGAAATATGTCTAAATGTTGTGCCTGACAATAAACAATGAAATGAACCATCAAGAAAATTTATAATAGATTTTAATTGTATAAATCCACCATATCAGGTCTTTCTTTCTCATAGGCTACATTTTGGAGCATACATTTTTCCAAAGTCCATAAGGACACACTTGGAGTCTGTTGTGGAAGAACTGTACAGGATTGCACAAAGAAACTCCATCCAACACTAAACTAAATGAAGGACCAACTATCCATGGGTGGATTTGTAATTAAATGATTACGATGATAATGATTGTGAGGTGGTGTTTTGATGTACTATTCACACATTATTCTTGATGGATTTTATATCAAACATAGGCCTAAGTCTTCATTTAATTTCAAGATTCAAGATTTTATTTGTCACATACACAGTTATATGGAGAACATACAGTTATATGGAGATACAACCAGTAGTGAAATGTAGGTCAGGTCAGCTCCAAAGACACAACTCATTTTATACATGTTCTAAAAACCAAACAGTGGTGACATTCATTTTGTATTTAGGCTCCCTAAATGTTCATTTTTATATGCCAGTGAAACACTGAGGGATGCATCTGTAAATTCATACCATAATTTCATGCAGCACAATCTTTATGCTAATACTATGATTCTTCAAGAGACCATGATTGGGCATATTTGAACCATATAATCCTTAAAAACTCCCAAATCTATCTCAGTACTCGTTGTATTGCTACTATATTTCCATAGTCCAAGAAATGTTTTTCACCACTAACATTGTTCTGTTGGAGAAGACTGATGGCTGCACCACAGTGACATTACAGCGTGTAACTCAAGCCCACACAAACCCTGTCAAAATATTTCCCCCTTCATTTCTATTCCCACTTGCCTCCACACACAAAACTTTCCGCCACCCGTATATTTTTGTACATCCTAGCTTTCAATTGTACTTGACATGCTCCATACGCTGCACTATGGAAACCTCCACAGTTACAATAGCAGAGCCCATCAGTCACTTGACATTTATAATGCTCCAATTCACATCGCATTTTGCACATCTCATTTTCAATCTGCACACTGCTGCTCCATGTCCTGTGATACCTAAAATACATTAGCATGAGGGAACAAATTCACAGCATGGAAAAATACATTTACATTTACGCATCTTGGCAGATTCACTCATAATCCAAAGCGATTTACATTGCATTATACTATACATTGGTTTCTAAGTACGTGCAATCCCATGGGAATCGAACCCACGACATTGGCATTGCTAGTGCCATGCTCTTATATACATTATATACATCGCATATACATTTCTGAGCTATCAGACTTGTTATCTTGACTTTTCATGAAAGCCACTCATATTTTTCTCATCCAAACATCGCAAGTGAATTTTGAAGTCTAGTAGTTTACAGTTAAATCCAATGAAATGTCATGTTTTAAACATTCTTTGCAACACTATCAGCCATTAACATTTTTGTTATATAACACAAGGAATCATTATTACAATATGCAGCAGCAGTTTTTCAAAATTTTCTATTAATAGGTACGTGTTTAGATACAATTATCAACAAAGTTTCTCCCAAATTTCAAATAAATAAAAATTATAAATGTTGTTTCTTTTTGTATTTATTTTCAGAAAATGAAAACTGGAGAAACAGGTCAAAATAACAGAATTGTTTTTCAGACCTCAAATGCGAAGAAAGCCACTTTTAAGCAACAGCAATATTTATACATATACTGTATGTAGGGAAAATGTACAACATTTGATAACCTGGATTTTTCTCAGTTTTTGTGTCTTGGACATTACTTTTGGATGACTTTATGTCACTCCTGAGGTTTGATTTTGTTGAAATTCAACAAACACATGAATGGAATGAACACAATACATCTAGAAATGCTGATTAAATGAAATTTGGTAAAAGTCTCTTATTTTGTTCTGTGGCCGTACATACCTGTCTTTTAAAATGTTTTATATAAGCACATAGCCTAACAAAGCTTTGAGAATACTATGAATGTCAATCCAATAAATTGAACTGACAAAAGCTTTCAAACTGATGGTAGGCCATTCGTCGACATTATGTGATTCATAGTAAGTGTGGGAATCAAGACTAATGCATCTAATCCCTGTCATTGAGAAATAAGAAAATGGTTGAAACCAGACATTTTGACCTGCCCCGAAATCGTGTCAGGGTCACAAGACTTAGAAATGGTTTTAAAGTCTCAGGCCCTACACCTTGCTTTTAATCTGTGGCTTGAGATACTTTACTTAGAATTGTCAAGGTTGAGGCAGCTGATCGTAGAACGGTAGAAAAACTCATTTTGCACCCATCGAGCCTCAGGCAGCTGAGGGGAAGTGCTCAGCAGTGGGCTTCATCACACAATAATACAACGTTAATGACGCAGAACGCCGTCTTTCTTTGGCCCTGAAAGACGTCAAGGGTGAATGTTTAGGAACGGTGGTCCTAATTGCACTTTTTATACTCAACTCTGACACGATTGACGATTTCAAAAGAGATGCATTATTGATCTCCTTCACAGACAAGCTGTATTGATTGCATAATCTTGATAGAATATGAACCCCTCCCCTCAATCTCGCTCCAATCAGACAGAGAACTCAAAATCAGGACCGGAAAATATGACCTCTGGGTGCTTTTAAAATGATTCCCCGAAAGTATTTTGATGAGGATGTGACATAGGATGCCCCAGCTGCGTGGCTTTGTGTGGTGCGCTGCAATCATGTGTAATGGCTGTGCAAGTAGGAGCTGCATCTAAGCCTGAGTAACATCCACCCAGCATGGCTCAGCGAGCTCCTGTCACACAACTGTCTTACACTTAACATCTCCTCAGCTTTTTTATTCCCCCTTGCCTGCAGAAAGGTCGAAATGCTGTGCTGTAACTGCGGGACATTTCTAAATGTGTGTGAATCTGTCTCTCGTTGCACAAGACAAGCAGAATATTTGACACGACAGCAGCTATTCGGCACCCACAGCTCCTAAACAATAAAGACACAGCTGCAAAAAAAACAAAAATACACGGGATGAGATTGTCATTTTTATGCTGATCTGCATGGATGATCTGCCCTATGCTAATTAAAGCTAACAGCTGAGCCAAGATCATCTGAACTGTACAAGGTTGGATATTTTACTCAGCTTTTGTAAAGTCTGTAAAATATTTGTTGCAACGTTGCAAATAAGCTCTTTCACTGAACGAAAACACAAAGTTAATGGTTCAATGATGATGCTGTAAATCTGAAGGGCCTCTCTTAAATACAAAAGAACATTCTCATAATTTAGTGCCAGTATTCAATTTCCAGAAAGTGGAAAACCATAAAATCCCTTCCCAGAAAAGGTAATCTTACAAAGCTGATGCAAGAAGGAGACATGGGTGAGGACGCAAAGAGGTTAACAAGTTATAAGACCTAACAAAACAGACAGCAATACCAAGAGTTCTGCATAACACCCGTCTGTAGCATTAAAAACGTCTGTTCGTAATGTTCTTAATCATCTGCCAAGTGAGACGAGCGAGTGTTTTACAAAAGTAGCAGTGCTCTGCAAAATGGGCCAATATGTGACAAGTGTAAAGCGTACATTTACCATTGCATGAATAAACAACTACATTTAAATGTAGCTTTGAGATTAAGTAAATAGAAATGTGCATATTTTTATAATAATTTATATGTTAATGTGTGACTATGCCTGTGAAAACCTGTCATATTCTTTTGTGATTTACTGTTCTCTACATAAAGAACATTGAAAATATAACATTGATATCTTTATTGAACTAGTAAGGTATTTTTTTAAAGATTTAAATCAATCTTTATGAAGCCAACTTTCAGTATATATCGCGCAAAATAATAAACGTTGTGTCAATAAAATCATTAAATGTATTATTTAAATGAAGTATTATACAAAACTTTGAATACTGTATTTCAAACTCAATCATATAATAATTTCCCTGCTGTCCTTCTGAAACCTTGTATCTCCATTAGTCGTGATTTTTTTGGCCATAAATCATTATTATTAGTCAACCTACATTTTTATCTCCAGGTTTAGCAAATATATAACCAATAAAAAGTATTAAATGTGCTTGTCAACTTTAACAAACACATTATTTAATAATTCCATTTTTAACGAATTTGGACATCCAATGTTTCAGAAGAACAGAGATGATTTAAAGTGATAAACACCAATTTTTTTAAATCAATTTTGGCTATTACTACTTTAATGCTCCTCTCATGAATGGATTTTGAACATTTAGCCTTTATGTCACACAGGGTCACATAAAATTTAGAGGTCTTGTGAGGGCACTATTTATGTTTGCTCATTGAACATAAGGGGCAACTTCATTTAAAAGCACTATTTCCTTGCATCCTGAATGTGTTGCCTTTTGTTAAAGCACTGAGTCTGCCTCTGAGCTATTAGCGACAGATTGTAAGCCAACTGATATCCTTCCTTTTCCCCAGTGGAAGTGTTTTTCCGTTCTGTGCTACTCCTGGTGGACCACCTTTTGATGGGAGATGGAAAAACACATCTGTTCCCACTGATACCTGAGCAGATAAAAACAACACACACAACCTCAATGGCACCAGTTAGTGATATTACGGTCAGCTCTCTGGTCCTGAACCCCTCTTATTACCACAAAACTGCCTAATGTAACAATGAATCAGTACACCTGTCTGTTCCACATTACCCTGTAAATAATACAAATAATGATATACTGAATTACTCGGTTAATGCTGTAGGCCTGTTATTTACAGAACCATCATTTGCAAAACAGATGCATGAATAGATGCGTGTTTTTTCTCCCTTTTTGGCAGTCTAAACGCATATTTTTTAAACTAGGCTATACAACAAAATTGAGGAAAACAAAGCAATTAAAGTTAACATTGTAGACATAGTGGCGCCGGAGCAGTAGATGGCAGTAATGTGCTTGAGCACTACTCCACGAGGAAAGCAACATGTCTGCGCCCTTAACACATGCGTAAACAAACATGGAGAGTGTGATAACCTTGTCCATAGAATACCGTTAGCAGAAGTCTAAACCCGATCTCTCGTAAACAGAAAAATATTTCAGCAATGAGCTTACGAATCTGCCAGATCTTTTTAAGAAGGTCGTTGCGATTTTCGACGACCCGATCACTGACGGCAGCACGAGAACACGCGTCACTGCGTTTGCGAACAGGTGCGTTAACCAGAAGAAAAGCACGTACTTAAAAGCAATACAGACTTTAAACCGTTTACTGTCTTTCTACATCTGATATTTGTAAAGTGCCATTTGAAGGTAGAACGGCTGTGTACTGTCACCAGAAATGAAACGAACTGATTGTTACCTTGTTTCTCGTTACAGGCGCGGTTGTTGATCCACACGTAGTGAGGAAATGTCTCTTTCAAGATGTTTCGGTCCGTTTGGTGTCTTCAGATGCGTTTTTGGAGAGATTACAGAAGGGGAGAGATGATGTGTCCGGCAAGGGTCATAATCAACAGCAGCCCGTCCCGTCAGACTGCGGTCAGAATGCTGTTATAAGATGCGATAAGATGTTGAAACCGAATCTTATCTTCACAGACATGCATTATTATAGGTTGGTTGTTAAAATATGCGGGTTTTCTACACGTAGGTCATCAATTTTCCTTATTGCTAAAGGATCCTGATCAACCTGAGAACCCCAGATCTCTTAAAGTGGCCGTAGTGGGCGCCCCGAATGCTGGCAAATCCACACTGACCAACCAGCTGCTGGGCAGAAAGGTGTGATTATGTGAAGCGCAATAAACTTCACATTGTTTTTAATGTATACACAATACATAGAGTCTTATGCACCATCATATTTTTTGCAGTTGTTCGCAGTGTCAGAGAAAGTGCACACAACAAGGTCGCGTGCTGTTGGGGTTCTGACTGAGGAGGACACACAAATTGTAAATAGTCGATCTTGCTCTCATGCTATATATTTTAAAATGATATATTTTGGGAGTGTTTACAAAAACGTATCTTATTTAGGTTTTGTTGGATACCCCTGGTCTCACCACACAGATAAAGGCTAAAAGGTGGGTTCTTCACTATTGTAGTCTTCTGAAGTGAATTGTGTTTTGGGGGGATTTTAATATACTTTCCTAGTTTAATGTTTAGTGCTTGACGTGATTAATGCATAGGTCTTGCAATGGGACAAACATTTGCTTAACATTTTCCTTAAATGGCATGAGTTTGGCCCAGGACTGTCGGTTTGTTTAACTAATGGCAGATGGTGGGAGTGTCATGTAAATAATAATGGACTGTAATAATGCAAATCATTTTTCATTTGGTGATGAGTAGTGTTGAACTAGTGTTGAGTAGTTTTTTGTACTTGACAAGAGCAGTTATGTTCCCAACCCCATATACCCTTTGAAAAAATGCAGATGTTTTGAAATACTTGTTTTACAAGACACCAGCTGGAAGAATCGCTGTTGCTGGATCCTTTTGAGTCTTTGCAGGAAGCGGATCTAGGTAAATAAATATTTTATTTTGAAATGTTCTTATTGTTTATTACTCTTAATCTTAAAAATCACGCAGAAAACATTCACTTTTGACTTTTATTGGGTGCTGCATCTTGCTCTTTTCTCTTGTATATTTGCAGTTGTTGTGTTAGTTGATGTGTCTGATAAATGGACCCGTAACAAGCTGCACTTTGAAGTACTGAAGTGTCTGGCCCTAAATCCAGATGTACCTGCCATCCTTGTCCTGAATAAGGTAGTAGCTTTGTCGTTGTTTATTTTAATCTCTCCTAGTTCAATTAAACCTTCGCAAAGCCCGCCCCCTTTTGCTATGTACGACATCAGCCAAAGCGCTCCCACTGCACTAAAGAATATCTATAGTGGAATAATAAGGATTTTCCTTATAGTTTGATTGTCTGACAAAATTGCCAATAGCCACAGGGGGCACATGATATCGACGCTATGATTGGTCCGGTCAATTGTAGGAATAGTTTCCATAGGAAAAAATATTACTTTAAAGTGATTCTGTCATCATTTATACTCACACTCTTGTCTTTTCAAACCTTTATGACATGCTTTCTTCCACAGAACACAAAAAAAGATATTTCGAAAAAGACGGTTACTGGACAGCAATGGACCCATTCACTATGGACACAAAACCAATACATGTGATTGGGGGCCAGTTAACCTCATTCTTAAAAATATCTTCTTTTGTGTTCTGCGGAAGAAAGAACGTCATACAGGTTTGAAATGAAAGGGGGCTAAATAAATGATGAAAGAATTTTAATTTTTGGGTGAACTTTCACTTTAAGAGAGAGAATGTGTTGGAGTGTGTATAATTGGGGTGTGCTACTTCATGCACAGCTGTAATGTCAGCATTACATTCTAAAAACTTTAGAGGTGCTGTAAAGAAATTTTGGACATGAGAGATTTTAAAACATATCATTCATCACACACAGGTGGACCTACTGAAGAGCAAAATGTTGCTGCTAGACATCACGCCACAGCTGACTGAGGGGGTGGTGAATGGAAAAAAGATGAGGATTGGTGGTATAGCAAAGTCAAATCAAAGACTAGCAGCCAAAGCCCAAAGCAGACATGCAGAAGAAGCGAATTCTGAGAGCACGGAGAAAGAGTCATCAGATCAAGAGAGTCAGAACAAAAACAGACTGAGCAGAGAGGAACTGAAGGATCTGAAGAGCCGCAGCGGATGGCCACATTTTAAAGATGTATTCATGCTAAGTGCTGTTGACAGAGAAGATGTAGAAACAATAAAGGTTAGTCACCATGTTGTGGAATTTTATGATTTGAACAAAGCTGGGCAGGTTGTGTCTGTACATTCGAACAGCAAGAATTCTTCAGCACATTCTAATATTCCTAAACAATGCTCTGTTGTTTTACACATCACAGCGTATCTTGCAACTCATAATGACACTGTTTGATTTCAGAATATATACAGTTGTGGTCAAAAGTTTACATACACCTTGTAAAAATGTTAACGCATGATGTTGAAAGTGTTCTCATGAAGAGCAGGTGTAAACAAAACCTAAGATGACACTGATATATTTTTTTAAGCATGTTCTATTTTAAATGGCATCAATAAATGAGAAACTACATGGCACCGGTTGTATATGAATATACGATTATATTGTATATCACTATAAAAGTCCTAACCATATTTGAACTTATAATACTGGATACTGTTACATCTTATGTGCCATAGAGTTACCTATTACAAGTGGCAAAGCCTCGCGAGTGGCAGTATCACAGTGAAGTACTGACAGATCAAGGTCCCGAGGATGTCTGCATCAACACTATCAGAGAGAAACTTCTACAACATTTCCCTAAGGAGGTGCCATATACAATGACCCTGGTAAGTTACAATCATGCTGGCAACAGAAATATTTAGCAGTCAATTCAATCCCACAGGTATTCACAATACTATCTTTCTTACACCCAGTGTGTTATATTTGTTCTATAGCTGTACTGTGCTATATCTGTGTATGATGAATTTCTCCCCAAAACGTAAAACCTTTATCCATCCATCAAAAATCAACTATAACTCAAAATATGGAATGTGACCTTTATAATTTATTTCATTGTTACTTTGTTCTCTTGCAGCAAATTGAAATGTGGAAGGAGTCTGAGGATGGTGTGCTCGATATATCAGTCAAACTGTATGTGATAAAAGACAGTCATATGGTGAGCTCTGGGATTCCTTTTGTATTGTCCCAAATAATTTACATTTACGTTCACTCACTTAGAAAATTGGACTTACATTTAGCTGTTTTTAAGTAAACAAAATATAGAGTGCTGTTTTTGTTGTATCATTAGTCTCAGGAACAAATAGGCTACTTAAGGTTTTATGCTTTTTTGTGACAATAATACAATGATAATTAGGCTTGTACAAAAATATTGACTATTAAATGTAACTATCGCAATATTTAACACGTAAGTGGAAGCGAGCATGGCGAAAAATATAAGAACGCTTCGAGCTCTCAGAGCTGATATGTCGGTGTGCTTTGGTTTTAAAAGTAAGTCATTGGAGTAATGAGTTATATCAAATAAATGCTGTTTGTAAGCTTCGCAAGTCATGACCCATCAAGTCACTTGGCTAATACACTGCATTAGACAAAAAGTTTATTCCAAAAGTAACAATGACATTTATTGTGCTTTCACGGATGTGACACCAGCGCATTTACAGCATGGATGAACCAGTGATTTAATACTGCCCATGTTCGTTGTTTTAACTGTAATGCACCACAACTGCCAAGTGACTTGCGTGACCCACCTTATTGACCTGTGTTGCCCACTTGAGGGGCGCAATCCACAGTTTGGGTACCCAAACCTCTGCTCTAAAGGTCCATGCATCACACATCATGGCCACTCTGCAGAGGTAAGGGATGTTTTTACACTTAGCCTTACAGAAACCCCCAGGTGGGGCACAGCATGTTGTATTTCTAGCTTTACTGTTTTTATTTTCTATTTAAAGTATTTCTATATGTCGCAAATGTGTATCGTTACCGAAGTAGGTAGCAATATATTGTTTCGTGACGTGACCCATGTATCGTGATATGTATCGTATCGGGAGGGAGTTGCTAAAACACAGCCCTAATGATAATGGTGTTGAATGTTAATTCTTGTAACTGTTAACATAAGACAAAAACTGTTCCATGTCTCACTGTGACCTTTTAATTCTTTCCTTCTTGCAGAAAATGGTTATTGGTCCAGGAGGCCAGATGATAACCAGAATAACCCAGGAAGCTGGAAATGACCTCATGAACATTTTCTTGCGGGAAATACGCTTAAAGATCTCTGCAAAGTTGAAGAAGTGAAGTTCAGTTATGAGTTATGAGAACCTATAACCAATGCAAAGAGATGCAGAAGTAAAGATGAAAGTGTAAATTGGAATTCAGACGCACAATAAATAGTTTTTCCATAAATATTCAGTAACATGTTGTCAATCTTACTAACAATACTTTGTTAATTGATAATGGTTATCTTATAATTACTTCTATAAATGATCTGCTTCTGCAATCATAAACACATGGACCACTTTTCGCAGGAAATGACTTTGGACGTTTGCTCATGGTCAGGCTGCAGGTATATGTGGTTTTACTGTTATATAGAATATCTTTGTTATTGCAATGTAGCTGTAATTTACTCACTGTCGCTCAGTGGAGATATTTTAAAAATACCAATTTCTTCAACCGAGTGTTTTCGCCCCATAATGTGAATTGATCACACAGTTCACACGAGTTTCACTATAATGGAGGTTTTTCAGATTTCTGTTGTTGGAATCGTAATGTCACGTTATCTTCAGACTCCAGAAGACAGTGCTTTGGCACACATATATGCAAAATTGCAAAAGGAGCTGGCAGAATCTGCTTATTTAGTCAACAGTTACATGCCGTGCAAATATCATGTGCTTGTATTATTGATAAATCTTTTTTGTTTTGTTTGAATTATGTGACCGTTATTTGCTTGAATAAAAATGTCAATTATACAATCAATGTTTTTTTCCCATGAATTTGGTAGACGTGAAGAATAAGCTTTGTTGATAATGTCGATAAGCTTTTTAATGAAATTCTCTTTTTCTCTTTTTTGGAGGGTTCACTTACTCTCACCATTATTTTGTTGGATACATAAATTAAGGTCTTTGAAATGAAAGAGCCTGTAGCTCCTAAACTCATTGTCAGAGGGGTTTCCCGTCGAATAAAATAGACAATAAAACAAAACAAGCTAAATGTTTCCGATACAATTATATTTATTTAATTGCAAAAAACAGTGTCAGTCTTGTTTAAAAGAAAATTACATTAATGTTATCCATTTTCTGAAGTTGTCTCCTCCGTTTGACACTCGCGTTGTTCTCTTTCGTCCAGATGATGTTTGAAAAAGGCAGAAGAACCCTTACCATTACTGAACTCAGTAATGGTAACGGTTTTACCGCCACTCTCAGATTCTGTTGGCGCACGAGAGGTATAACTGAGGCATATTGACCCCCTAGATAGTACATCATCTATACTGTAGTGTCTTTATAATGAACTTACAGTATACGATGATATCCTGTCCAGAGTTCAAGAATCATGTTATACTTTCAAATCATGAAATGCAATAACACAGTTTAGCCTAATTTTACAAAAAGTCTACTAAAACTATTGAGTTTCTTCAGTTTCAATCTATTTATTATTATTATTGAAAACATTGTCACGTCAAGAAAATTACAATTCTTTATCAGTTATAGAAACAACACTACAGGAAACCAGGTCCAATTTGTTAGAACAATTCACAAAAATTGCTAAAATATTCCCCGGTGGAAAGTCTTTTCCAAATACTCTGATGATCACACCTGTCGAAGATCCATCACACTAGAGACTATCTAAAAGGAAGAGCAGCTGCCGTCCTGTATTTTGTAGTCACCGTGCAAAACACTTACCTTTAGATCTGCATCCTCATTACTCCTGAAGGAGGTGTTGAAAAGCACTTTAATTGCTTTCATTTGTTACCTTTTCCTCTCTCCTTCCACTTTTGTTTTCACAAGTCTGTTGTCTCAATGCTGTTGAGAAGGTCATAAACGTTGCCTCCTCGCTTCTGAGTTTTAATGCTCACTGCTAATTTGCATATGATGATGACACAGAGTTCCATCCTTATCATGTTTCTGCCTTTTAGTCGGTTGACCAATCACAAGCATTTCCTATATCAGACCCTGAACAGTTACTTAGCACCAGGAGTCTCTCTCACGCAAGTGTGCGAGCACACACCCAAACTATCTCACCCTTAGAATAAACTTGAAATTGGACCAAGATAGTTGGTAGAAAACACGCGGTGTCAAACAAATTATTTAAAATGACGTTTTTTCTTTTATATAAACAAAAGAGAATATTACCAGCTCTTATTGTGAAGTAAAATCTTTACACAAAACGTACGTCTTGTTTGATAGTGTAAAAATCTGTCCTATAAAAGGGTTTGAAAACACTTCGTTTATGCGTGTTTCTATTACTCGTGGGTAGTTATGAGCACTCATGCCATTTTACCCAATACCTCAAACCCAAAAGGATTGGATTTTGTATCAATAAAAATATTTATCGACATTAAAACATTGCCATTCCACAAAAGATTTTTGGTTTGAGATGGGAAATATCCTATATCTGAAGTTTTGGAGCGCAGCATTATATCTGAATCCCTAAGAATACATTTAAAAGAGAAGGTAGGCATTCATGAATAGGTCACTTTCACCTTCAGGTGTTTATTTCCATACGCATGTGTGAGCTGTAACAAATTAAACAGATATGTGTAGTTTTCCTCAGCATCCAGATGTCAAAGGTCTATCGGCTACTATGGGAAAGGCCCCCCGTGGTTACTGTGGAGACAGACTCTTGGTTAGGGTGGGGCTGGGGGTGTTTGTGACTATCTGTGCCACGTTAACAGATAAAAACAAGGTGGTGGCCTATCTATCTTGCACCAGCGCGCGGCATGGCTCTGACACCTTATCTATCACTCAAATAAATGGCCAATTCTGAGAATTTGCAATTAGCTCCCAGAAAAGAGATTGCTGACCAGATGATGCTGAAAACTGCCTCTTACAGCTCTTATGAAAGAGAGCTCTTCACCTGATCTAACTGGGATGATTGAAACTTTATGGTTTCATACATTCATTCATTTTAAAATATAGTCTGCAGATTCAGTTCATGGAAAGTATATCAATCCAGATATCCAGTTCTTTTCAATGTCCTTTACTGGAAAGTCCTTTCAATCAGTTTATACTAAATGACCTTGAATGAAAAATGCTATGTGATATTACCTTATAGAGAAGGTAAATGGGTTTAGTGTTGGCTACTTTATGTATATTTTATGACATGCATTATGTCCATTGGCCTCATTTCAACAGGTTCACATTTTTTGTGTGTTTGCCATATAGTACTTACAAGCTCTGCAGAAAATATGTTTAAAACATTTTACAATATATTTTTTAACATTATTTGACACATGAGTAAAAAACAAACTGACGAGGAGAATTTCTATACAATATTTACAAGTCAAATTAAAATTTTGTTAATTTTATTAATACTTCAGCATTTACTCAAACTTTTTTTTTAAATCTAAGGTTGTAACATTAGTGAATACCCATCTAACATGAACAATTGTATATTGACATTAACATTGACAGATATTAATAGATTATGGAAAACTATATTGCTTCTTGTTGGTTCATGTTAGCTAATGTATTACTGTACTAACGTTACAAATACAACAAGTGTTGCCCAAACATTTCACCGAATCAGTGAATTGAAATAATTTACAGCCTTCTGTGCCTCGTGTTGGTAATAATTGGCTTTTTTTTACCCCTGACAACCACTACACAATTTCTGTCTGTTATTAATGTAAAACTCAGTGTGGTAACTAAGAAATCATATTATTTTCATGTAAAGAAAGACAATGTGAGCTTGCTGTTGTGCTGCAGTTTTACAGCTTCTCTTTACTCCTCATGCTCGTAGTCTGAAACAGGCCTTACTCTAAACAAGTTTCTGCTCATATCAGATGATTAATCTGCTTGTTGTTTTAGATCAAGACTGTTTCAAACCTGCATGACTTTCTTATTTCTGCCGCACCCATTAGAAGATATTTTGAAGAATGCTGGTAAGCACACAACATTGCCCCCCATTGACTTGCATTTTGTATTTTGTATTTGTATTTTGTTCCACACACAAAAGAGTCAAATACAATTTTTAAACAATATGAGGGTGAATTAATAATGACAGATTTTTTACTTTTGGGTGAACTATACCTTTAAAGTCAGGATTTATCAGCGAATGGTGAATCTAGATCAGTCCAAAAAAGGCTAGTATTAGCAAGAACCAATAAACAGTGGTGACGACTGAGCTTCCTGAAGTAATAAGGTGACAAACTGCCGGGGTGATTAACACCTATATGAGTTTGCAGGAAGTGTTGGGGAACCCTTGGCCTTTAAAATAAAATGCTCCCTCCTTTTCTCCCAGATCGAGGGAATGTTGTTCTAAACACCTCTGTGGGGAGACTGGGGGACAAACTGGCAACTAAGAGAGACAAAGAGACAGATCAAAGACAAACGTGATGTTTTGACAGAAACACGTACACACCTTCGTCCTCTTTGAAGTGATGGAAAGGTAGTCACCTATGCAGACTCCTACTAGATCATTGGTTCGAGAGCTACCAACCTCTGGACAAGTCTGTTTCTTGTTCCAGTCTCCTCATCATGTATCTCCCAGAGGAAAGGCCTGTGTTGGACTTACCTTACCAAATGAATCCTTTGGCTACTAACTATGGATATTATTCACAAGGTAAGACTGCCTTTTCATCCCTCATGGCCATTTATCATTTTTCAAGTTTTACAGTTGGGCAGGGCAAGGCTTGATAGAGGAAGAACTTTGAAGCATCTGTTAGATGGGTTTCTGTAGTACATAATTATTTCGTGGAGTAGTGCTATAAATATTTAAGAATGGTGAATGAAAACTGAAATTGTTTTAATATTGATTAGACCGTAAAGAACCTTTTTGCCGAAGTCAGCACGGGACCAACGACAGAACAAACAGTGTTGAAGCAGAGCTAACCTCGCTGCCAGTTCATGTATCACTGCAATGTCGTGAGCTTTGGGACCAATTCAGCATTATCGGCACAGAGATGCTCATCACTAAATCTGGCAGGTAAGCACCAAGCTTGAAAAATCAACACGAGAACAGTTAAAAGGATAGTGCAACCAAAAATGAAAATTCTGTCATGATTTATTCACCATCAGGTTGTTTCAAACCTGTATACATTTCTTTGTTCTGTTGAACACAATGGAAGATATTTGGTAGAATCCAAACAGATCTCCTCCCCCATTGGCTCCAATGGTATTTATTATTCCAACTATGGCAGTAAATGGGGTATGATATCTGTTTTGTTACTGACATTATTCCAAATATCTTCCTGTGTGTTGTGCAGAACAAATGTATACAGGTTTGGAACAACCTGAGGATAATTCATGACAGAATTTGTATTTTTTGGGTGAACAATCCCTTTAATTCAACAGAATTACCCCTCAAAATGCAAGATTCTCTAGTGTAGTGTAATGACTAATTGTTGTGGTTTGTTTCCGATCTAACTTTTATCAGGCGGATGTTTCCCAGCTGCAAAGTAACAGTGACGGGCCTGAATCCTAAAGTGAAGTATATGGTGATAATGGACATGGTGCCGTTTGATAACCACAAGTACAAGGTAACTCCCCTGCACCCCTCCCTTTAGTCACATGCATACATCCCCATACAATCTCTATGACATACACACCAAAGAACAGTTTAGTCAGCCAATAAACAATAATACGCTTCCATTCTCCATGATCTCGGTTAAGTGAATTGATTTGTTCTCTGTTCTGTGAATTCATTTATGTATGAGTTATACCAGATCTGTTCCACACATTATTAGCTGGAGATGAACAACGGTTATGGTGTTCTAAATACATAAAATTTTACATTTAAACATTTTGATATATATGTAACAAGTGCCTAAGGCATGTTTCTTTAGCATTGCATTACAAGGATCATATGTTACATCCCATGTACAAAATTGAATATACTCCCTACAGACAAAAGTGATATAAATATTTACTTTTAATGCTACCTCAGGTTTGATTAAACCATCAAAATTAAGTGTATGGTACAAAATGGACAAAACTCTAAACTTTACAGGATTTATTGCACTTAATGATTAGTAAAAAAAGCAAACTACAGCATATGAAATATGGGTTTTATTCTAATATAAAAAAAGCTTGCAGGAAATAAAGCAAACATATACTACAAGTGTATCTGGTAGTAATATTTGTTGATCCTCTTGTGCATTTTGTGGCCGTTCAGTTTACATGAAATACAACCATGCATTATATATATATATATAGTTTTAAATTTAAACTCTTGAATAATACATTTTAATAAAATAAGCAATGACGTCAATTGACCAAAATTAAACATCACCTTGACCAGATACACAATACATGATAAATCTTGCATATATAAATGAATTATTATATACACTATAAGGACTAAAGTAATAGAACTGGATTTACTACTTTAGTCATTTCTGTGAGCACGAATCTTAATGCTGCAGGATATAATAATATATTAGAGAATACAGTGTTTCTAATTTAATGGCAACAGTTTGTCGGTGGCCTTTCTAAGCAAGGTTGAAAACACAATGGTTGATTCAGTCTATTGTGGAAGGACTTGACTGATCTGTATGAAGCCTAAACACCTTTGAGTAAAACACTCCTCACCAAAACCCATAAATGACTTTTAAACTAAAAAAGATGGAACCAAATTTATTTGATATTGTATTGTATGGTACAGCATCAATATTAGTTTTGATTAATTCAATAGTTTCTATAGTTTAGTATAAGGGGGCATCCTAATACGATTGTCCATTTCTAACAGTTTTATTTGACTGTACTTTAATACAGTCTTGTATTATTGCAGTGGAATAAGGATCAGTGGGAAGTAAATGGTTCAGGTGATCCACACCTGCCCAACCGCTTCTTCATCCACCCAGACTCTCCTGCTTCTGGAGAGAAATGGATGCAGTATCCAATCTCCTTTCACAAACTCAAACTGACCAACAACACACTCAACTCCAGTGGCTTGGTGAGGATGACTTCTGTTTCACACAAGGTTCTTTGTTGCGAAAAAAAGGTTCTTCAGAATATAAAAAGTAGGAAACATATGTTTCTTTAAAGAACCTTTGACAGAATGGTTCTTTGTGGAACCAAATACGGTTCTTCTATGGCATAGCTGTGAAGAACCATTAAAGCGCAGGGATACTTCACCCAAAAATGAAAATTCTGTCATCATTTAGTCACCTTCTGTATCTGTATACATTTCTTTGTTCTGATTAATACAGAGAAAGATATTTGGAAGAATGCGTGTAGCCAGTCATATTTTGCCCCCCTTTCACTACCATAGTATGAAAAACATCAAAAGTGCCCCAGAACTGTTTGCTGTCCTACATTCTCTAAATGCATTCTTTTGTGTACAGTACAAAAGAAAATGATAAAGTATTTTTCCTACTATGGGAGTGAATTGGGGGGCGTATAAGATCTGTTTGGGCATTCTTCCAAATATCTTACACCGTGTTCATCAGAACAGATACATTTATGCAGATTTGGAACAACTTGAAGGTGAGTAAAAAGTGACAGAACGTTTGTTTTCGAGTCCCTTTAAGAGTGTACTTGCATTATGATAACATTCCTCTCTATGTTCATCAGGTGGTTCTTCACTCCATGCACAAATACCAGCCCCGTCTACATATAGTCCAGTCTCCAGATCCCAGTAACCCATACATGCATGGTGGTTACCTGCGTTTTACCTTTCCTGAAGCTGCCTTTATAGCCGTCACAGCTTACCAGAACCAAGAGGTAAAACATTATGTAAAACACATACAAAATGTAGTTTGGATATGAGTGATCCTGTCTGTTTGCTGTAAAATTTTTACAACAAATAAATAAAACATTGTACAATATTTGATAATCGATGTGATTCTAGCATGAGTGTACAATGTATCAAAGATCATCTTGTGTGAATCAAAAGAAGCACAGAATTCTGACCTTTTCTGAGTGTACAGATCACTGCAATGAAATGTCTAATCTAAGCCTGTCTATATCAGTCTAATACGTGTCAGACACGTATTATAGTGTCAAATGTTGCTCATTTGGTTTGTTCATATTTGCCAGTCCATTTCAGTGAAGGCTGATGCTTTATGATGTGATGACGAGGATGTTTCTTTTGCTGAAGGGAATTTTAATCCCTTTTAATCTTCCACAATACAGATCACAAAACTCAAGATTGACAACAACCCCTTTGCTAAAGGCTTTCGAGACAGTGGACTGAACAGGAAAAGGTGAAAGGATTGAAACTATGTCATCATCTCATCATCTATCTGATACAGAACTGTTTCATTTATTTATTATATTCTGCTAAACTGTGGCCAATGTGATTTATCTTTTATTTTGAACTATTCAATTCAATTCGCTGAATTCTAATGTATTACAAACTACCCTTTAAACTTAAATGTGGTTTACAAAAGAGCACTTTTTTATTACATATGAAATGAGATCAGCTCTATATAAACAGAATGTTAGTTTTATGTTCACAGAACATCCAAGAACACTCCCCTAATGTTCTAAGAAACAAAAAACAAAGTTTTGTTTATTTGCATAAAACTGTCCTTGATAGCCCAACCTTAAAAATAACAATCTTGCAAACCAAAAACTAATGTTACAAGAATGTTCTGTGCTTGCTCGGGTTCTTACTCAATTTTTTTATCCTTCAGGTTTAGAGACAAAGAGACCTATGATTCAGACCAACAGGTCAAACAGAATTTGACACAGAATGAGCAAGGTATGATTTGTGAAATGCTTCGAGGGGAGTTTTATGTTTCTTTATGTCATATAGTAAACATTCTAACATTTTCTCCATGTCTTTTGTCCACTAACAGTGGGACGACAGCAGGAAGATGAACATGCGGATGGGACTGTGTCCAGTTCTGTGGACCACAGCAGTTCAGCGAATTCTACAGACAGCGTTGCTTCTGCTAACATGACCAATCCGTTTATATCTGCATTCACAAACCCGGGCGCTGCTGGAGAGCCTTCACCCCATCAAACGCACACCATTCTCAATCTCAGTAACATAAACCTGAACAGGTGAGAATAGCTAAATGCTGGTTGTAAATATCAATGACAATGACCAAGTTACTCTGGATTCTAATGCCGCTTTTATTCCCCCAGTCCCAATGAAGTCAGACCCTCCATTCTCCACAATCTCTGTACAGCTTCACCCATGTCTCAAAATTCCCCTACAATAGAGATGAACCTCCTCAACAGACTGCCATCTCACATCAGCAGCCCTCTGGTCCCTCAGCATCATCACCACAGTCCAATCTCTCAAACCTCATGCCGATCCATGATCCATCCCAACCAAACCAAGAATCCACAGCCTTATTTCGGGACCCCTCCCCATCAATACCGGCAATGTCCTGACATGGACCTTCACCTCTCGCTACCTCCCAAACTCAGCCGGATGCAACTACCTGAAAGTGCTCTCAAGAACCTGGAGATGACAACGTCTTCCAACTTTGTTAATTTGAGGCCTTTTACCAACATTCTCAACAGGATCCAGGCACGAGCATTGTCCTCAGGAACCTCTGAGAAGGTCTTGCAAAATCTCTCCCAACACGAGCAATACCTCAGGGAGACAGAAAGAGAGCCCCATCCACAGATTTATCCAGACGTTCAGGAGTATATCGGTCAACAGTTTGCATTAAACAGCATACTGGTACAGCAAGCAAGAAACGGTCAGAATGAGTACAGATCACAGGTTGACTATCCTAATGCAAGACCATTTGTTGACTACTACTGTAAACAAAATACTGCCAAATGAAGGTTTTTCTTATTTCATAACAGACTGTTGAGATTTTGACCAGACAACCAAAACCTATTAAGCTTGTGAAACGGATGTAAATATAATTGTTTTTCATCTAGGGTTGTTGTTGTTTGCTTTAACTAAAGTGAATATTTATAGTAAGCTTTCTGTGTTCGGAGCAGTCACTAAACGTAACACGAGACATTTTGCACAAATGAGAATATCATTTTATATTTACGTCAAGATTGCTGGTCTTATTCGTTGTCAACAGTTTTCATTTTAAAGTTGTAGAACGGTGCAGTCCACAACAACAGCAATACTCATAATGTTTTTTATGTTTATAAAACAAACAAAGATGCATTAAATCAAGAAACATTTATTGAATGTGATCAGACTTCTGAATAGATATGCATAAATTGTATATTCATTCAATAGCAAAGAGAGTTGTATTAAGAAAGAGGCATTGAATACAGTATACGCATTGCTATGTAACACATTCATTACATGTGATTGTTAGTGGTGCAAACGATACAAACTCTAAAACAAACACACTCAGGTCAGAAAGAACAATATTATTTAGTTTAGGTTAAGCATAGAAAAGTTTCTTTTGAAGTTAAATGTGTGCAGCATCTTATAAACAACTGCTGCATTATAGATGACAGTTCCCTTTTTTCTGCAGTTCAGAAACAATAACAAAAAAATTTGCTTTTAAGAACCTTCACAAATACTTCTGCCAAATTGTTCCGATTAAAAAAGGCCCAAGATTGCATTTGGCATGCGAGTACATTGTCGCATCTACTGATGTTGAATGTTTGGCAAACTGCTTTATATTTAATGGCAAGAACCTCTACAAAACAAAAAATGCTCCCAGTTACCCACGACGGCAAACATGTGGCAGAGTAAAAAAAGTACGATAACATTCTAAATGATGAAATTCACATAAACAGCAAATACCTGACAGAGTGCATACATTACCTGAAGATTTTCAACACACTTCTAGAACAACGTACTACCAAGGAGATATGAAATATAACCACGAATTACAAGGTTAAAAGAATGTCAACAAAAAGAGGAAGCTCCTGTGTACGGTTACGGATGAGATCTAAGAAAATACAAAACTTGAAGATTCTTTTTACAACAGTTAATAAAGCATTAACACAGCCAATAGAAGACTAAAGCTTTGAACATCTGCATAAACACTAGGCGAGGTATTTGTTTGTGATTTCTGTGAAAAAATAAAAACAACATTGATAAACTCTGCTGATTCAAGTTTTGGCCTATGCTAAGATCACTTAAAATCCACTAAAAAGACAAAAAATTCTGAAAAGCATTAAAGAGTAAATACGGCTGAAGGCAGACAGATGGAAAAAGTAAAACCTAACCGTATACTATTATTATCTGTATATACTTCCATAACAAAAATAGTATTAAGTTCACCCAAAGATAATATGGGATGGAATTCATGTAGTTATTGGATCGTAACGCAATTACAATTGATCATAATGTATCCCAGTTTAATTTGCTTCACATAACAGACTAAATATGAAATGAGTGACCGACAGACCAATTAAAGTGAGACTGATTGTCCACATAAAAAAATCCCTTCCAGCCACAGAAATATAAAATGACTAAAAGACTATGCTCTATATATCTGAACTGTATACAGACATGGTTATGATTCAACGTACGTTTAAATGGTCTCTGGTTATATGTAAAGACTAGAATGAAAAAGTAGATCAAGCGCTCATTTGACCTGAACAAAACTAAAATGACTAAACATGCTCTAACAAATCTAACAGCTCTTCTATAGTTACTAAATACTTTCTATTTAACTTCATACATTGCATAAATGTAACCGTGACAATCCCACAACTACCAGGATCATTTCACATAACAAAAAGCTGTAGCTGCTCACTTTTGACCTTTTTTCTACCAACTCTGCATTTAAAAGAAGAATAGGGATGAGGTATGTTTTTAAACGAAACCGACAATAAAGGCAAACAGTAATTTAACAATAGCAAAAAGTTCACCGGGTCTAGAAAATGTAATTCCTAATTTCTGTAGAAATAAAATGGCTTTCAAGTGTTTTTTCAAGGCAATCCACAGGTACGTGCGTGTGGCTGAAGTGTTGGAAAGGCAGCTGAGTGCAGGAGGGAGAGTGTTTAAGCCTGAGGGTTGGTCATTTTCTGCAGCAATGGTATCTGTAGAGGATCAACAAGTTCATTTATATAACAAATAACAAAATATTTACATTGTAGACAAGTTAAAGGTTATCCTGTTCTATTTCTGAGAAATACGTATGTTTAAGAAGTACCAGCAAAAATTAAGCAAGTTTGAAGGTTCACAGTTTAAAAAATAATCAAACAAACAAAAAAGATGCTCGCTTTGACAAACTTAAAATTTGACCAACTACAATAAAGATCACCTAAAGTAAAAATAAAAGGTGAAATATCTTAAGGAACAAATTGCTGAAGGGCAGGATCTAAAACCTCAAATAATTTAAATGCAACAAAGATGTTAAATGGTCAATTAATTTGTAATTTTAAGTAATCAAAAGTGTTTAAAAAATGAAGCATCACATGCATTAGATGCAATGAGATTAGGATTACATTTATAGGACAAATATGAAGATTTTACTATAAATTGTCCTGCTAATGTTTGTAGTCACAAATGCAACATTTTGAAAACAACACCCAAGGCAGCGTTTTTATAAAATAACTAACTCTATATATTAAAGCCTTAAATATTATGGAAAGTTGTACATTCATTTTATGTATTTATATGTGTATTTTACTTAGTTTTTCTTTGATTCTCTGTTGTATTATGTTGTAATAATTGTATCTTAGTCTACAAGTATCTTGTATCTTAGATTTTTACTAATTTTAGCCTGTAATGCTTCTAAAGATTGTAAAATGCAACTGCACCAAATGCATGAAAATAAAATGTGTATGTAGTGCCTCCCAGTGGACATTCTACAAAAAATACAGAAGTATATATTCTACCAGATATTCTACCAGAGAGTTTTATCGTCTCACATTTCCCCATTTACACTGTACGTTAAAATAAAAAAATCAGTCCAATAAAAATTTGACTCAGAATCGCACAGTGCATGCCCGCCTTACTGCATATACAGTAGGTCCTACCCCATATAGTAGGTATAGGTATAGTATAAGTCACATTTGCCCATGAGATGAGGTTAGCATAACACAACAAATTGACGCAGCGATTTAAACCTTAAAGGTAATACATATTTTCAATGTCCAACATGATATTACAAAGTCCTTCCAATGCTGTGCAATACACCTCATTTACCTTGGACAGATCCACCCCTGTGAGAGCGTTCACAGAAACAGGAAGTTCAGCTAACAGGCGATTCACTTCCCCAGTGACGCGGCCACCCTCACCAGTCAGGATCACAATCTCACTGGTACGGGCCAAAGGTGCTGCCACCTTCTTAGCAATCTGTGGAGATAAGAGTGTCAGGTGTTGATTAGTTAACAAATGTTAATATGTTGCGATTTATTCTAGTCACACTTAATTATAAAAAGAAAATAATTGGAAAAACGCTTGAAACAAAAAAGAAAAAAAAGTGCAGTGGATTTTCCAGAATTCCACACACCTTCGGCAGAGCCTCCAGGACGAGGGCGGTTTTGGCAGCCTCCCCATACTGCTGATAGGCGTCAGCTTTAAGTCTCATCCTTTCAGCTTCAGCTTTACCCACAGCTTCAATAGAACCAGCCTCTGCCTCTCCAATACGCTTGATCTTCTCCGCTTCAGCCTGTGCCGTCAACACCGTCTTTATCCTGACATAGAAGAGCAGAGAATCAAATAGATTTCTAAATAGCATCTGTGGCGAGCAGGGTGGGAGGAGAGCCATATCATTTTAATAAGATCCAGTTTTAGGGCCAACATCATCAGTCTCTTAACATGGAAACAAAGGTGAGAGTCCTTTCTCATTTGGATTAACAGAATTATATGGATGGAAATGGAGTTTAAAGGGGGGATGCAACAGTGTTTCATGCTTCTCATGCTTGACATGGTCAACTTGTCAAAAAGGAGTTGGACGTATGACGCAGTATTTCTGTGCTTAATACACTCCCCCAGGGTTCACATAGGTTTCGGAAAGTTTTTTTCTAACATGAAAATCAGTTTCGTAACAACTTTTCTTAGTTCTTTATTGGAGAATTCTCCCGGAAGAGCACGCCTACGGCAAGGCAAAAGAAATAGCCCGCCCATGCCTGAAATAATCGTACAGTTATATCTGTCTTTTATAAATGTCATCATACTAAAGACTCTAGGGGTATTTGAGTTACGGCCACTTTAATCTAGATGTTATCTTTGAAAGCAGATGGGAGTAAAAGCATTCAAAGTTTTAGACTTAAATAATGTAAGAACGCCTTGTGTGCATGTTTATTTGAAGTCAGTGAATCTAATATCTCGCCCCTTTGACGTCACTCACTTCTGTGCCTCAGCGAGCTGCTCCATCTTGTAGGCTTCGGCCTCAGCTGGTCTCTTCACAGTGGCGATCAGCTCCTTATCCGTCCTTGCAATCTCCTTTTCCTCAATGGAGATCTGTTTCTTCCTCTGGACCACCTCAATCTCAATCTCCTCCAGTCTGATTTTCTGCTGCTCCTTGGCTGCCTGGAGCTCGTAGGCCAACTGTGCCTCAGCTTTCTGAAGGGAGAAAGCAAAAAACCATTGTGAAGAGACACAAACAAAGGAAAAGGTGAGAACATGAGAGTGTGAGAGGGAAAAAAGCTTTTTACCTTCGTGTTCACTTCCTGATTGAAAGCGGCTTTCTGCATCTCCAGCTCTCGCTTCGAATCTGCCATTTTTGTATCAGCTTGGAATTTCACGTCCATCATTTCCTTCTTACATTCTGCTTCCTGTAGCATGAGAACATCAAATGTGAGGAAACAGAAAAGGCACTCGTTCTTACCCAGAATTCACACAAACAAACAGAGATCGGCGTCTGATTCTTTTGCTCACCCTGATTCCAGCGTCTCTTTCGGCCTCGGCCACTCCAATGTCAGCATCTCTCTGAACAGCAGCAGTCTGAGATTTTCCTAAAGAGCTCAGATAGTCTACTTTATCATAGACATCCTGTTGAGAGAGTACACACACAATTCAGACACTTTTATGACCCTGATGTGAATTGGGCTGGTACGACCGGAAGTAGTAAACTAAATAAAAATTTAAAGCAAACTATATTTACACTGTTTATAATTTATATAATTTTGAATGAGTCAATTATATACGGTACCTTACAAACTTTAAGAAATAATACAAATTAGTATTTGCGCATGCAAATATTGATACATTTTTAATGTTCTGCCGCCTCTAACAGAAACGCTTGTCATTTTGATGAATGCATACCTTAATAGTAAAGCTTAGAATCTCAATACCCATCCTGCCCACATCAGGGGACGCCACCTCTCTCACCAGCTTAGCAAACTGATCCCTGTCCTGGTAGATCTGCTCTACCGTCAGGGTCCCTGTGAACACAAGTATGAAGTGAGGAAATATGAGACATGATGTAGAAAACCAACCTGTGGCGTCATCTGGTCTACAATAAAACGACTACACAACATCCAGCTTGAGTTGAAGGACACAAGAATCTCTCATTAGTAAGCGTGCTAAAACAGGAAGTATACAAGTAAAAAGCAGCTTCACCCCGCCACTGAAATATATGTGAATAAACATGCAGTCACTGTACTGTATGAATAATGTACGTTTGTAGGATTGCTGTAGATTTTCCAGATCTGGGTACAGACTCGAGTGTCCAGCATCACTCACCCAAAATAGAGCGTAGGTGACCTTCCAGCGTCTGCAGAATGACACTTTTAATTTCTGCCACTGTCTTGCCCAGGAACTGTTCGCAGGCATAACCCAGCAACTCATTGTCCGTCATGACCTTCACCTGATAGCCGAACACACATATATGTCAGTCATATTCCAACAGAGTCTTGCTTTGAAACACAGTACTGCCATATACTACAGCTGGCTATTACTCGAACAGTATAGGGACAAGGCAGCTAACGTGTATATATTTATCGTATATTTAAATATCTCAATGGAAAAGAGCTTTAATACACTGAAAATATTTTAAAAACAGATTCAATTTTACAGCCTCATTAAAACTACACTGTAAACGCTTGCACTTTTACATGTATTGGAATAGCTGTTTTCAGGAACTGCAATCTCATGTGTGCTGGAAGGTATTTTAATGAGATTTATTACACATCATAAGGCAGACATGAGCCTTTAAGCACAACCAAACTTGCAGAATGTTTAATGTAAAACTAAGCTCGTGACTGGTGAAGGGACATGCTGCAATCATCATTCATGCCATTCTGAGGTTACGTGCAAAAGCGTTAAGTACATACAAGTATGTTAAATAAAATAAAAAAATATGAAATAGAAAGTTTAAAATACGCATTACATTCAAGCAGTTAGGCTGGGTGATTTATAAAATATTTACAATATATTCCCAAAGAAAATGAATTAATATTTATAAAAATCTGTTGTGTTTTAATCAGTTCAATGAGCCTTTTAAAAAAACAAGTATTCATGTAAATTATTAAATATAATTTGTTGTGTTTTTAGTTCAAGTCCTGTTTTAGCAAATATATAGATAGTGAAAACTTGAAACGTCTTTAAATATCAAAACACCCAAACCTAGTGTGCTTCAATGTTACTTACAATTTGTGTTAAGAGTGATTTGGTGATTATGAAAATAATCATATGGAGTTATGTAATATTTCAAATGTTTAAATTAATATCTGTTCACATGCATCTGCAAAAATAAAGAAATAAAAAACAAAACATATCAGAAGAACGGTATATGGCTCCTTTTCCCTAAAACTTAATTGGAACATTAATAAAAAAAAAACATTTTCAAACTTGCAGAAGTGATATACAGTATAGTTTGTGCGGTTCTTCAAGTTATCAAGTAGAGGCTCCACTCATCTAAAACCAGCTCCTTCACACACAAACCATTGCATAAATATTTATTAAGCCTTTTTTTAGGCTCAACATATCGTAAAGAAGTATTTGATTCTGAAGAAAGCCAAACTTTAACAAACACGTTTAGAGAGGGTGTGCAACTCCCCCATAGTTGTACGGTACAGCAGTGCAGTACAAAGCTGTATGAAGCTACTGTGCGTCTTTTGTTTGTCTACATCCAGTCAGAATCTCAAAAGATGACATGAGTAATGCACTCTGTAATGCAGGACATCAGATAATGGCTGGTCTAGACACTCTCTTATGCTTAAAAAACAATCCACTCAGTTGCTTGGACCTGATGCCATCTTTCCACTTATACATCATAACATTATTAAAGGAATTAGACTGCTACACCAGTAGAACAAAGTCAAAATGATGTGCTTGTGGAGTGTTTTCAGAATCGGATGATTGAACCGACTTTAAAAATGCAAATGAATAATGAAGTGTTATACCATTAACAGCCAACAGAGGGAGCAGTGTCTCGACATTCAAATGAAATATAACCGCATTATACCTCCAACCCACACTAGAACAGAAAGTCTCATATTGTGCTCACGGAAACCACAACATTAATTTGAAAAAAAGGAAATGAGATAAACAATAAAAAAGAAAGTAGAATTAGTTTTTCTTTAGAAAATTTCCAGATGTGTTTTTCTTCTTATGAAACAACGTTATCTTTACTCTGGATAAAGAAACTGCAATCCAAGTATTATCCGGGTAAATATCTGTATCTGCCGGTGAAAATACACTGGGATTGATTTACTAAAGAAAACATGCCAAAGGAAGAGAACACTGAAGCAGGCTGAGTTGTTAACAGATAAGTGGCTCCATTAGTTCAACATCTGCTAGACCTGCATTTACAAATCACATGAGACAGGCGTCTTATAAGTGCTCCAAAACTGGTGGTTTTTTTTTTTTACGTCAACATAATCCTTCCTTTCACGTTATAGAACAGCCATCTCTGTGTTGATACGCAAAAAAAAAAAATTCTTGAGGGTAAGTAAATACCACCCATTTAAATCAGTAAAATTTTAATTTAATATATTAGGTAGCAATGTAAACCATATGCAAACTTGCTGAATCTACTTGCTGAGGTAACAATTTGCACTCTATTAGATTGAGTAGATTTTATTCTATATTTTTAAAGGCGTGGTGCAACGGTGTGTCATGCATTCTGACTTCTTCACAGTGTTAAACGTCCTGTCTTCTCATGCTTAACATGGTCAACTCTTCAAAAAACGACGTGGACATATTATGTAGTATTTCTGTGCTCCATACAAATTTGTTACGTAACAACTTTCTTTAGTCCCTTATTGGACAATTCTCTCGGAAAAGCATGCAAGATATACGGCATAACGCTGGATTTGGAGATCGTTTGAAATTGATAGAAGGAGCGGCGGTCCCAGCGCTAAAAGATACCGGACATGAACTGCATGCGGTAAGTGAAACTGTTTTCTTGGGAATGTGTGCGCAAATGCTTTAGTATTCAGTAAGTTTGCATATGGTTTACTTTGCTACCTAATATATTCAAGTAAAATTGAACTGATTTGCATGGGTAATATTAATATTATAATATACTAACCCTCAAGCATCATCTTTGTATGGAGACACTTAGTGCCCTATAGTCTCTATGGAAACAGATTTTTGGAATGTCTTGTTTAAGTTCCCTATCCGATCAAACGTGGCGACCAGAGATAAATGGCCTGCAATAGCAGAACTGCCACTCTCAGTTACAATGCTCTTATTGTAATTTGCCATCAGACTAAAAAAAATTCTAAATAAAATCTTGTATAATTTTTTATTCAATTCATTACAAGTGTCAGCACTTGTCAGTAGAATTTTAAACAAACTGGTTTCCTTGAAGGTAAACATGTGACCCTAGTTAAACAATTAAGCTTTTGGCACAATGACAACAGAGGTACCAAATGTGCAAAACGTCAAGCAATCTTTAATAATAAATAAAAAACCAGCATATAATTGCATCCAGATTGATTTTATCTGTTAGGGAAGAGCCATTTTAAACAAATAACTACAAACATCCATAATATCAACACAACACAAACATGAAGGTCACAAACCATAAATTCACACAGTGTTTATAGTTTCAAGTTTTTATATAGGTTTTCTGAAAGGCACAGTTTACCCAAAATTCAAGTCATCATTTGCTCACTTTCCAGTTGTTCTAAATCTATAGAAATTTCTTTGGTGTGATGAACACAGAGAACGATATTTGGAAAAATGTTTGTACCCAAACAAACAATAAAAAAATTACAGCTTTCCTGTACAGTGGTTAAAGCACGGAGCTAACAACGCCAAGGTCATGGGTTCGGTCCCAGGGATTGCACATCCTCAAAAACAATTGTATAGTATCATGAAATGTAAGTCCCTTTGGATAAAAGCGTCTGCAAAATGCATAAATAAATATAGGTTATTACAAACTGTTCTTGGACACCACTGACTACCATAGTAGGACACATTTCAATAGTAGTCAAAAGTGCCACGGAACTCTTTGCTTTTTTACATTCTTCAAAATAACTTATTTTGTGTTCAACAGATCAAAGAAATGTATGAAGCAATTTTTCCTACTATGGTGGTCAAGAACTGTTTGAACTGTTCTTCTAAATATCTTTCTTTAAAAGGACTTTATAAATGAAGACTGAAGATTTTTTGGGTGAACTGTTCCTTTAACAACCATTTCGGTAGAATGAATTTACAACATTATACGGCAGATTTCCCCAGGCAATTTGAAAGACTAAGAAACTAATAAATTCTGTTCAGTCTTTCCATATCTGTACAACATTTCATTCAGGTCAGTGACCTTCAGTCTGCTGATACACACTAAGATTGGCACATCTCAGCCCTGAGGGTCAAGGGAGCTGGGAAGGGAGCACAATGAGAGGAAATAAAAAGGGTGGTACAGAAAGAAGCTGTTGGGTCCTGGAAAACCTGAAAGAGGCATTTGGAGGTTAGGTGAGGTATGGTGGTTTACCTGTGCCACACCTGTGACAGTAATAGCTACCCCCTCGGCTGTCTCTACATCCTCACACTTGGGTTGCAGGGTCATAATCTCAAGGGTTATCCTGTGGAAAACGCAAAAAAGGGAAACAAACCAAAAAACGTTGGCTATGAACTATGGGAAGAGTGTAAAGAAAAGCGGAGCCGAAACGGAAAGAAAGTGGGAATAAAGAAACATGTGAAAGTAAAGACACAAAGTGAAGGGAGAAAATACGAACACAAGCACTCGTGGTCCACACATGTCAGGTGTTTTGACCACTGGCTGTTACGGAATGCTCTGAATTCAGATTCCAAGACTCGCTTTTACACAGTCATTTAACCTCGACCGCATTTTAATTCATCTTAAAATAAAAGAAAATTTTCCCAAAATGCCAATTATCTGATCCATTCATCATCCATTACAGAAACCCAGCGGTCAGAGCACACCGACGTGAGCCCTTAGTAATATGAACCATGAGCGCGCTGAGCAGCCAAGCACCAGACAAGGAAAGCGAACAATCGCTTGCTCTCTCTCGCCATCTCTGCAGAGAAAAAGGCAACACAAGATTGTGGACCAGAGCGTGAGAACGTGTGTGTGTGTGTGTGGGTAATGCAGAAAAGGAACCAGGTCACCGTCTTTCACATCCTGAGCGCCTGAATTGTACTCTACTTTTTTTCCCTCGTTTGGTTGGCTTTTGTCATTAAATGTGATTACCTGAGCGACCCCTGTCACATCCAAGGGGACACCCTCCGAAGTTTCGATATTCTCACAGCGACACAGGATGGTCATTATCTCCAGAGACAGTCTATGCAGGGAAATGGGGGAGGGAGGGGGTGAGGTGGGGAGGCAGGACAGCACAATATTGTCAGCGTGTTAACATTTGTGAAGGGGAGATCAGGGGTCGGGGTGGACTGGCGCTGTTGTTGACCGCAGTTGTATCCGGAGCATCAGGGAGTCGTCGCCTGCTGCAGATGAAGAGATCTTCTATCATATCATTTCCCTTTGAAATGTCATGTCACGCCATCTAAATTACTTTCTTTTATAAAAACTTGTATTGTGGATGCCTTTGCACTACCTGTTAAGTAAGTCTCGACTTGTTACTGTTCGTTTCTTTAAACAAACGAAAAAGCAATTTCTATCTGTGAATACGTTTTCATATGGCATGTACTTCTTGAATTTATATAGTGACATGGAAACGTCTACAAAAAAAAAAACACTGGTAAAATGCTATTTTCGTTTCATAATGTTTTTGTAGCTTTTCTTATTAGCACAACAATTGGAGTGAAATGGACCCCGCAAGTTCAAAACCTGATGATCCATTTCTCCTGGATGGTTGGAAAATATTCCAAAGAGCATCTTGCATGCTTAAGCGGAAGCAAAAAAATCTGTTACACTTTAGAGGCCATCCACACGGAGATGCGTTTTGCTGTATACATAAAAATGTTGAATCGTATCTGCAATTCGTCCAGACGGATCTGGTATTTGGGAGCCTGACACGAGCTATTTTTTTCAAACCGGGTGAATAATTCTGAAAACGCCACCCTTGCGTTTCGTGTGTATAGCAGATTGGTTTATTTTCTTAAACAATGATGTCCTCACCCCAGCGAGCAAAGTTTATGCGCATTCTCCTACTCCGTTTTTAGTGCATCTCTGTGTGGCAGAATTACAGCGCCACATACTGTTTGGCTACATCATTTTGAGTCTAGCGGTTTCGTGTGTACGCAGATATTTCTTGAGACGATGCCGTGAAAAGGAAAAAAAAGATCGGGTAGGGAAAGCTCTGGCTTCGTGTGAATGTGGCCTAGGGACCAATTCTCAATATTAACTAGTTGCTTATTAGCATGCATATTATTGCACATATTCTGCATAAGCATATTCTACATCCCTAATTCGCTAGCCACTGCCTAAACCTAGCAACTATCATACTTTACTATAAATAAGCACCCGATTAGGAGTTCATCGAGGCAAAAGTCGTAGTTAATGGTTGTTAATAGTGAGAATTGGACCTTCAAATAAAGTGTGACCAAAAAAATTCTATGTTATTTGGTCTGAACATACATTCTTAACAAGGAATGTACAGAATGTTCAGCAGCCGAAATTAATCGACTAATAAATTGTACCGAACAATTACGCGATGATGCGATCAAGTAACACCCAGCATAGAAAGGGATGCACACTATTTTTAAAACATGTTCACAGTGTGGAAGCATTTTAAAGTGTCGGAGAAAGAACATTTCTGAACGATAGGCGGTAGCGCAGTCGGTAACCCTGTTCATAATCAGCCTTTAGGGGTCGTTTACACCAGACCTCTTTCAAGTGAAAGCGCAAAACAATTTATGCGGTTTGGCTGTCCGTTTACACGGAAACGGCGTTTTAGGGGACTGATAACGCAAAATTTTGAAAATGGGTTTCAAAGTGCAAGTTTTTGAAAACCACAGCGTTCTCATTTACGTGTAAACCCCGAAGTACGCAAGAATGAGAAGATGACATCGTGCGCATGTGTATTAGGTGTGGGGGTGTGGTATGCGTGTGTACACCCAAACACAACGAAGAAGAAGAAACAAATACAACAATGGTGGATTACATGGGTTTTTTGTGCTGCGTAATAGTTTGTTCATGCTTCTCCAGCAAAGTGTAGATTTACTACACCAGTTCTAGAACCACCAGCGGAGACCTACAGCAAAATCTTAACACTCATTCAAGGCGATGAAGGGTTTTTAAACAGCGATTTTGGATCAGATCCGGGAGGACGAGTAGATGGAAGGAAAACTTTTGAATGTCCAAACTTTGCGCCATTTTGTTTGTATATGTGCGCACGCTTCTCTTAACTATAAATGAGGAGAAATGCAGCGCTCTGTATTGTATGGTCTCTTTAGCGACGGAAGTCCGCCTTCCAATAAACCGTCAAGCAATCATCAGGGACTCTGGTATTTTTTCTTTACAAAGTGATGTCGCCAACTACTGGCGTGGCATGCGTAATAGTGTTTTAGTTATTTTTGCGGATCTGTGTAAACGCGGATTGTTTTGATAACGTTGTCGTGTGTACGTGAAACTTTTCAAAAACGCAAAAGAAAAACTTTTCCGTTTTTCATCGTAAACGTGGTCTTAGACTGAAAGTTTAATTTCAGTGCATCCCTATTACACCCTAATAGTGGTGCTAATGCTGAAACAAAAACTAATGCTACCTCGAACAACACAAGACTATGTCAAAATTCCAAAAATAACTTTTGAGCGGGGAAATCATAGAGTCGTATTCATGAAACATTTACAATTACTAACTGTGTAGTTTCATGACATATGTACGTATTCTTTTTTTATATGTGCCTTAACAAATTGAAAATAGCATGTCAAGATTTTTGGGTGGAATATTATTTCCAGTGGATTTTAGAAGTATGGATCTGTGCATTGTTTTTAACCTCAACCCTTTGATTTTATACAAAAAATTCCCAATATTAACCTTCCTAAAACTATACACTTTAGAAGCACCATGCAAACTAAAATTCAACCTGCATCTACCAAAGTTCACCTAAAAATAAAATATTTTCTCACCCTCATGTCATTCCAAACCTGTATGACGTTCTTTCTTTTGCGAAACAGAAGAAGATAAATAATGTTGGTAACCAAATAACACTTTCATTGTATAGACACAGTACCATTTTTCAAAATATATTCAGTATTCCACGGAAGAAAAAGCCATATACAGGTTTATACATGAGGATGAATAAAATACAGACTTTCATTTTTGTGTGAACTATACATTCAAGGTAGCTCCAAACGTAAATAAAATGTCTAAATCTCTGGTTAAAACGGACTAATCCTGTACATGCATTTCTGTTTTCTGAACATGTATTATCCTGAAAATAAAACCCACAACATGTCTAAATGGTCAGTATCCTTAAGGGTCTGCAATAAGGATCCTTCAGCTTAATGTTGTATTTAAACTCATGTTCTGCAGTGCGCCTCTCTCTGAAATCTTTTCTAATTCGATCAATGCAAGCTCTTAGTGCTGCCAGTAAAGCAGATTACTACATTCTTTATCAGAAAATGGGGGAGGGGAGGAGATATCCAGCCCCACCCAGTTCTGCTTTATTCCTAAACACTGCACTGGGCAAACCAACTGCTGGAACCACACCAAACAGAGAAGTATATTTCATGTCTAAATGGTAATCTGTATGTTTCAGATTATGAGGTCTTAATGTTTACTCTACGCAACTGAAACTCATAAAGATGCATTTCGCAAATGATCCTGGGCTTCGTAGAGTTGTTTTATTTTAACAATCTTACGATCCCCAGTAGGAAGTTTCCTGGAAGAATTGTAGGCGGCAGACAGCATGTAAAGGTGGGTTAGCTTGGCAAACACTTAAAAATGAGCAGGAGAGAAAAACATCAGAGAAAAAAAAACAGGCAGAATCTTTCATACTGCACATGCACAAATTTCTCATAGCATCAGGTCGATAACATAATAAAGGAAGAAAAACAGAGAGCACAGAGATAAAATATACATTTCCAAAATAAATCACATCATATATACTCACTACAATCTCTAAATTAATGTGTTGACATTTTACAGTTTTACGAATGACTAGACTCCTACATATTCTATGTTTTTATCAAAAGATGCTTTATTCACTTTTTAGCCAATGAAGCTGAACTTTGTGTTTACCCGGTATTGTTTACTCTGTTGACTTTTCCAAACACTGGCCCTGGATGTCAGTCATCACTGAACTGAATGCTGAAATGTTATTCGTTAGAAAAGGGGTTGGGCTGTAATATATTGGAAGTAATATTTGTTCATAAAGTGCGTAGGTGTAAACAACCCCACATAAATGACATCACACAGCCTCCCCTATTTTAAACATAATTCCATAATGCAGGGTACAGCAATATACCTTTACTGAAACCAGATTGATCTTAAAGTGATAGTTCACCCAAAAATGAAAATTCCTCAAACCTCATGTCATTTCATACCTGTATGAATTAAACATATTTGAAAGAATGTTAGCAATTTTCAATTCTGTGACATTATTGACTGGTTCCCCAGAGTTGTTTGTTTTCTGAAATTCTTCAAAATATCTCACTTTGTGTTCAACAGAACAAAGAAATGTATACAGGTTTGAAACAACCCGAGGGTGAGTAAATGATGAGAGAATTTTCTTTTTTGAGTGAACTAGCCCTTTCATTCTTTTTAAGTTTAACACTTTTTCATTTACATGCATGCCCTACCATGTTAGATAGCAAATTAGAGCCACAATAAAATGAACTAGCAACGGAAGAACGTTCAAAATAAGGTTTTAACTACACAATAGAACATGTGAATTTGAGGGAACGTCAAGAATGGACATGCTTACTTCTGAATGTCGGTGAGAAACCACCATGCCCAGGCCCAGCCTCCCACTGTATAGCCTTTCTCATCTGAGCCACAGCAGCCACCTAAAACAAACACAAGACAACATTAAGTACACATTCACATTCCACACTTAAATTCACTTTCAAACTCAAAATTGTTTGCGTCAGGTGAAACATGCTGCATTCATATCATTTATTTCAATCAAACTGCATTCTGGATTTATACAATTCTTTACCCCACTGTACGAGAGGAACAGATATGTAGTGGTACAGTATGGCTACCACTCACCACTTACAGAAAACCCCATATTTACCAAACTGGTTTATGACATGAACAACAACCGGTTTAGTACCACAAGCACTGAAAATCAGCGGAAAACCCCATGCAGGTCGCAAGGCAGTTCAGGTCAATAATTAACCAGAACTGCCGCTCTAAACAAAACATGCTTGTGCTGAAATCCACTGAATGCTTTACTAAAAGCACAAAAACAGATTTACCATCCTGCTACTGAAGTGTGACTAGTGTATGGATACCATTTACATCAAAACCATCATTTATACTGTGGTTAACAAATCTGGTTACAACAGCAGGGTAAACAGACACAACTAAAACCGGGTAAAATGACGAACAAAAATATTTACAAACAACACAACTTGGACAAGTATATGATTTTGTAAACATCTAGCCCCAAGGCAAACACATGCTATGCGCAGAATTCTTTTTCGATCGGTTGGAGCTTTGGCTGTGATTTGGTAAACAAATCTGTCTGCTACAGGTTATGCAAGCAGTATTGTAGAAAGGGACAAGTAAAAAATACCCTAAAAATGTTTTTACAACATATTGATGATTCAGAAATGTTTCTCATATTCTTAACAACTGTTTTAATGTGAAGTATGCTCAAATGTTTAAAATTAGTTTTATAGAAAAACATAATTGTGTTAACATATTTCTCTTTTATTACTAAGATGTAAGTTCAACAAAAAACACATTACAAATAGATCAAATATAGAAAATATTTAGCAATAAAACATCAGAATAGATGGTTCTCTAATGCCGTTTAAAAAAGCATCTTAGGGTGACACCTCAAGAAGCTGGATCATAAAATGAGAACATTCCTACAAAGTCTACGCAAAGGATGAATACACAGAAAATAAAATATAACATGGTTTTGATATTCTTTTTTTAGGCAAGTGGTCACAAATGTTTAAATCTAGGTCACGTGGATATAATCTAGGATCTCATACAAGCAGCTGCCAATGTTATAAAATTAGTCTGGATTCCTAGAGTGTTTACCATGCTATGTTTTATAAACAGAGGCCCACTGTAACCTTTATCAGAGGTATGTAAAGTATGACAGGAACCTCCTCCTAAAATGTTACTATATAGGTCTGTCCCCTGACTAGTCAAGAGCGTATCTCTGTGTAGTCGTGGTAAATCATTCCTGTCTCCGAGCAACGCGCCAACATTCAAGAAACGAAACATATTAGAAGTTTACATTTAGCAGACGCTTTTATCCAAAGCGACTTACAGATGAGGAAGCAATTATAACAACATAGGCAACAAAATACATAAGTGCATCAAAAACTAGTCCATTAAAGCCTAGCACAGTATACAAAGCTAGAAATACACATGAATATGACATTTAATCCAGGACATGTATTTGAGCATGTCAGGTCTGCTGAAATGAGAGTTTATCTACTGTCAGATATCAGCACACTCACTGCACTGGAAATCTGTGACATTATGAACAGCATTAGCAGAGAGGTTACGTATAATAATCAAGTTCTAATCAACCATGGATTATATAGACCTTCACAAGTCTAAGTCTCTAAATATAGCTAAACTTGATGTGCACTTGATAGTCTTATTTAATTAACTCTGCATATAGGAATTTATTGTGTGTCTGATATTTGACCTGTGTTTTGACTTCCATAACCTTTTATGCTTTACTTATGGTCAATGTTTTCTTGTACAGCTGCTTTGTAACAATGAAAATTGTAAAAAGCGCTATATAAATAAAGCTGACTTGACTTATGCAGGGGACTTATTTTCTGTCTTCAGCTGTTGCTTTAATAATTTGCACAGTTGGTGCTAGTTCAATAACGTGAAAGACAGATGAATTAAGTCACGTGACTTTAATTGACAGAAATGGGACCAACGTGAGCGCAACAGGAACCGCAGCATTGTGGGTAATCTAGTTTGAAGGGTCTTGTCACGTCACACACTTCAAATCTGTTTATTCATAAAGTGGCGACATTTAAATGCTCTGCCAATATGTGTTATATAAAATGTAAGTGTTTTTTTTTCTCTTTCACATTGACTTGGTACCATTATTCGTTTATAGTTATTTCTATACATCGTACCACACTTAACCCTAATAACGTCGAATCAAACGAATCATAACATAGACATGGATTTCAAACCCGGTTTAAAATAAAACAAGTTTTAATATTACAATCTAAACAGATCATACATTGTTTTACGATGAAGTGCTAGACTAACGCACGCCACAGGCAATGTCTACTACACGATCCTCGTCGAATAAAAAGCACGCAACGTTACGGTCAGCAAAAACATTTTACAGACGCTACATTTCAGATTGTGAAAGGTTGTTTTGAGGTTAAAAGAAGGCTGTTGATAGGTTACCTGACACCACTAAGGCTTCGTTCGGTCCCACCGTGTGGCAGTTCCCCATGTTTTTCTCGCCCGATGCCTTTATAAGTTTTCAAAATGTGAAATTCGCCTTTTCTGGGCGTAAATTACGACAAAACGCGTTTAATAAAAGTGTAAGGAAGGCACTTAATGGAGTACAATGTAGACCATAATAACGACTGGCTGCTTGCTTGCTTTCGTGCACAAATAGTCACCGCCCTTTCAACAATATGACGTCTTTACTATTGTACACTGACTTCCGTCGTTCCAGTAGAGGGCGGCATAATGTCAATGATATGCTTCATTGCTACAAGATATTCAGATCTATATCCCTCTCTTGTTTCCTCTCTCTCAGTCCATTCAAATAAATACATTTAGATTAATACGTTTTATATTACGTGTAAAAATCGGTTAAATACACACCGGAATACAACACAAGTTTCTGAACGTCACCAGGGCTGTAAATCTCAGTAGTATTCTATAAAAAAACACTTCCACGTTCACAGCAGTATTTGCAGATAATATCAAAAAATCGTCAATTATATTCTAACGACGAGATTTATTTTTTACAATATTAAATTGAGCCATATTGTAGACAGACGAACTGTTCGGCATTTTAAAGAGCAAGAAACGTTTGACCTGTAGAGGGCACTGGTGCAGCGCAGTGAGTCCAAAACTCCTTAAAAACAAAGCGGGTCACTGTACGTTACATTCTCATGACTGGAAGCTCAGAGACATGACCAAGAAAAGTGACAGTAGCTTTATTTTGAATAAGAGACAAAGACAAAAACGTTCCTACTTTTGGTTAACCCTAGTAATATACAAAATCATTTTGGTAAATATTTTCTTTGTTTTTCAGTCTGTTTTGCCATTGGTTGCTGATTTAACTGTAGATTAAACGCTAGAAGTTGCATACATTTTCAAAGTGGATACAAACATGCACATATTCATTTAAATATTACAATTCATACCTATTGTTTAATTAATTTTGACTGCGTACATGGTCTGCCCTGCCCAACGATTTACATCACAAATGCAAAAAGTATTGTTTTTAAGATTGTAAATAGTATGACATGTTGTTGTAACACATTTACGATAAATTGTTTAAACTAAATAACTGATACTTTTATTGATAGTGAAATTGTATAACAACATTAAGAAACTGCATTGAAAAGCTGTTATGTAATAAGCAGGTTAAACTCTTGAGGGTATGAAGATAGAAGGATGGTTAGATGCTGATTGCATGGTGCTTTTGGTGTTCTTCAGGAAAATATCTAGATTCATAGGCTGTTCCTTTCACTGGATCCTGAAAAATAAACAATAGTTTTTTAATTTAACATATTAATAAGTGTTGAGAAGTAATTTATACTGAAGTCTTTTACTATCCCCTCTATTCAAAACACGTAAAACATCCACCTATATCAATATGTCCTCCATCAATACAGCTGACAAACCCTGTACATTACATTACAAACAGAAGAAGTCATAAGATAAAACAAACCTTTTTTCAAGCAATTTCCTGATGTAATACTGAGAGAATTTAGATTCTGGATTCAGGCATTTCTGTTCGGAATCATTCTTTACAGTTACACTGCACAATAAATAGTTGAACAATTATGGACAAATTTATTTTATACATTTATATTATTTTTTATTGTTTATTAGGATATATTCATGTTAAAACCTACACAATCTCCAGTTTTTCACAAGAAGGACTTGGTGGTACGATTTCAACTTTTGCAATCTTTCTGGGAAGAATCATGTTTACACCTTTGCCAACACAAAAACACCTGCCCTTTGGAGCTCCAGCCTGACCTGGAAGAGGAATACCGTATACAGTATATAAAAAAGCTGTAGCACAGAGTAGTGTTGCTTTCGGATTACAAAAATCAGATTGTAAAATTCAGAAATCAAACTCACCTTTCACTTCTGACACAAGGCAGAGGCAGGCTAAAGCAATAAAAGCAACAGCCTTCATTGTGTAGGAGTATTGCTTTTGATCTTCTGTTTTCTCCTTCCGAATACTTGTTTAATGAAGTGTTGCATTGTTGGGTTCACTTGCTGCATTTTATACTCTAATATGGGATTTTACCTCCCTGACTGTTTTTTAGTTTTAGTTTCAAAATAGTCCAGCACCTGAATTTGCCTTGTTTCTGAGAAACACGTTCTGTTCAAAATATTGCAGTCAATGATGACCTTTCAAAGAATGAGGAAGGAATTATTACACTGGTGTTTTCATGCACTAATATTAGAGATGTCAGAGTTTCACACACAATTCAATTATTGTGGTCAAAACAATTTACAATATATCGATATAATTGCAATATGTTGATACATATATAAAGGATACATTTATTATATCCATTATTTATAAAATAAGTAATGTAATTAGACAAGTGTTAAACAATTAATCTTTTACTTTGTTTATTTTGTGAGTGCATATTCACTCTTAAAGAAGGTGCTTTAAATGTTTTTCACAGTGATGCCATAGAAGAACCATTTTTGGTTCCACAAAGGACCGTTCAGGGGACATTACTTACTGTTTATAATATGAGGAACTTTTTTATGGGACCAAAACGTTCTTCTATGGCATCAAAGGAACTTTTTAAGAGTGTTAGAGGGTCAATCAGATAATGGTCCTGAAGTATTCATGATATTATCATCTGTGTTATATTAACACAATATCAATAACAGTTAATAATGTTATATTATGATTATTGTAACTACTTATATACAACACCCCTAATATACAATTATGTTTTTTATTTTTGTAATTAAATTATTGACTGATTTGTCAGCTTAGAAAGGTCTAGGCAGTTACTCTTGATTTTCTAAGATGTAAGATGTATGGAAAACATGTATTAAATAGACACCTTTTTATTGTGAAGTTAATAGAATATTATGATAATCAAAACCTGTCACATTGTCAATAAGAGCAGTGGGTAAGTTTTACAAACCACAGCCTGATACACATGTCAGAACTGGGTCCTTTCAGGAATATTAGTAGTTCTTACTTCCCCTTAATTTAAAATTTTCACATTAAGAATTTGCAGTTATTATTTGGAGTCATTTGAAAATGCTGACAGGCACAAACAATGTTGGAATACAGGAAGGAATAAAAGGAAGAATATGGCTAGTCAAATTAGCTTTTAATCATTCTCAGGATACAAATTATTGACATCCACAATCAAATTTTTCTTGATATCAAGAATATCATACTAGTAACAATTGCTATTTTGATATCCGTAATTACATTTTCACTTGTAAAAATGTGAATTCTTGATATCAACAATCACATCATCACTCAGAAATGTAGGGCAATATGGCAAGCCGAATTAGCTTTTAATCATTCTCAGGATATCAACAATTACATTTTTACAAGTGAAAACTACAATTCTTGATATCAAGAATACAATTTCTACTGGTAACAATTGATATTTTTGATATCAGTAATTACATTTTCACTTGTAAAAATGTGAATTCTTGATATCAACAATCACGCAATCACTTGCAGAAATGTGTATTCTTGATATAAAAAAATTAATTTCAAATAGTAAATAATGTAATACTTGATATCTGTAATTGCATTTTTACTATTTAAATATCACAGATATCTATTTTAGATATCTACAATTAGTCTCAGATTTATTGATATCTGAAATCTATTTCCTGATATCAGAAATACCAAATGCTACATTTGAAAATGAATGTACAGATATCAAGAATGAGCATTTCAACTAGTGAAAATGTAGGAATTAACATTTTTACTAGTAACAAGTTAATTGTTGATATAAAAAATTATGTTTCTTTCTAGAAAGAATTGCATTTCTGATATCTGAAATAAGATTTTTAACATGTAAGAAATGTATTATTGATATCTGAAATTTAATTCGAATGGCAGTCTTTTGTGATAGTTAACTAGTAAAAATGCAATTACAGATATCAAGAATTCAGTTTTTTTACTAGTTGAAATTAAATTTTTGATATCAAGAATACACATTACTGCGAGTGATGACGTCATTGTTGATATCAAGAATTCACATTTTTACTAGTGCAAATGTAATTGTTGATATCAAAAATTAATATCCTGAGAATGATTAAAAGCTAATTTGCAGAATGCAGAATAATAATGTATTATATATGTAAGACACCTTTGGAACAATGACATTAAGATGCTGACATTACGAACACAATCTCTCACAACATGCATGATTAATGTTCCCTCAAGAAATTCTCATTAATGTTTTGTTTCATTTTTCCTCTTGACCTTAATTGAAAAAGTCTAAATAAAGTCCCACTTGTTAGAGACAAATGAAGAATTGAGAAATGTAAGAGATTTTGCAGAGGTCAAGCAAATGTCAAAGGTGATGTTCCCACAGCTTTATTAAAACTTGCTTTGTCTGCAGTTTGGTGGTAAATTGTTGACTGAGAGAATAATGGTTTTTCTGTGTATATAATTCACACTAGGCTAAAATGTCCAACGCATTAGTGTTATATTCTTAATAAGCTATAGTTTTCTGTGCAGGAATTACATTTCTGGCATCGATTTGCTCCAAGATGAAATGTAACTGACTTAACAGCCTTAAAGATAATTATTAAAATAAAATAAATCATAATCACAAATTGAATCATAATTGCCCACCTGTGGTAAATTATACAAATCATAACAGAAAGGTAAGCATTTCGATTAAAAGCTTTATTTAGCAGTTCTTTGTTCATCATAGGGGCAAAAAAAAGTAGACACAACTACAAGTAAACAAATGATAAAAAGACTGTACATATGACACATTGTTCAGTGGTTTTTTAAAAGTTTCGTACAAAATAATACAAGTTAAATAATTAATAAGACAAGGCTAAGAATAAATTAATGAACTTAATAAGTATTTTAGTATGGAGAGTTAAGACAGTTTATGAGCATTCTGAAGTAGTTTATGTTGAGAGTCTCCTACTGTTTGTCCCTGTGAAGACAGGAAACATTTCATTAAATATTTCTCCCGTATTTAATCTTTGCATTTATGTAAAGCATAAGTACTTGTAAATCAGGTGTGTGCCTACTTTTTTTCAAGAGCCCTCAAGATGAAATTTTTTGTGAATCTTGACTCTGGATTCAGGCATTTCCGTCCTGCGCCGTTATTCAGAGTGACACTATAATGGAACAAAAGAAGCAATGAGTTAAATGTGTTACTAAAATGTATTCATTAAAGTTAATTATTGTTTAATAACACAAACATTCATGTAGAAAATGTTTGGCTATGTAAATTGTTTACTTACATAATCTCTTGTCTTTTACAAGATGCACTCGGAGGTATGATTTCAACCTTCTCAATGTTCTTTACTAAAACCATGTTTGCTCCTTTATCAGCACAAAGACATCTGCCCCTGGACCTGTCCTGCCCTGCAAAACAGATGTCATACATCACTGTCAGTCATAACTGCATATTTCATAGTTTTACTATGAGTTGTCAGATCATAAACAAATAAAAAGAATGAAGGTATTTTGATTATCATGCTATCTTCAAACTTACCGTTCACTCCTAAAGCAACCAGACAGGCTAGAAGAACAAAAGCTGCAACAGTCCTCATTGTCTTTTTGGTTTTGATGTCCTTTCTTTGCTTCTGTTATGTGGATCAGTGAGATTATGAATGAAGGAGTTTACAAGCTCATTTATATACTCTAGATCTGGGGTTTCCCCTTACTGAGCCTTACTGAAGTTTCATACTAGCTTCTGTTTTTTGTTATTATTTCTCGGAAATGCTTTCTCCTACATTTAGTGAGCAAAAGCTTTAGCAGGATACTCATTTGGATGGAAGTGTTAGATGTCAAGCCATTTGGACATAAAAAAAGCACATACTAATTATTAAAGTTAACATTATTTTAGGTGTGGTAAGTGTGGATCTGGAAGGAGTGGCAGGCAGAACCCAGATGCAGACAATGATTTGTCCGATTTAATTAAATAAAGAAACAGGAAAAACTAAACGCAAGAGGGGGTAAATCAACATGGAGCTTGACAAAACGCACATTAACAGACTAGAGTGGACTGGACTAAAACAATAAACTAGATTGAAACTAGACTAGAAAAGACTTGACTGATAAGACTTCACAGGAACCTTCTGAATACGAAGTGATACAAATTCATACAAACAAACAGGGACGAGTAGGGGAGTAGGAGAAAAATCAGAAGGGCAACTGGTGAGGGGCATGAACCAATGACAAGATAATTAGTTCTGGATTGGAAGAACTTGTCTGATGAGTCCTGTTTCCTTTAACATCCGAAGACGGTATGTTTGTGATGCTCTGTCTACCTGGCAAAGTAATTGCACCCAGATGCATTGTGTGGTGTGATGTTCTGGGCAACGCTCTGCTGCATGGGAAACCCAGGGACGAACATTTAAAGTTTGACCCGTGATACCTGTCTAACCATTGATGCAGACCAGGTAGTCATGACAATGGGGCAACCTGGTGGAAGTGGACTCCTTCAGTAATATAACAAATTACAAATCAGGGCATGCGACAAAACTTCACAGACTTTATTAAAACATATTTTTTTATTTCATCCACTAATGACTGAAGTTTGCAGGTTGTGATGTATTTTCACTTCCTCTTTACTTTATGCAGTATCTGTTGTTATGAAAATGAATCTGAAACAAAAAAATCTGAAGGGGAAATGTTCTTGAGAAGTCTGAAAATGCCGATGCTTAAAAGTGAAACTATGTGCAGAATTAGCAATGTAATATACACATTACATGCAATAAACTATAATAAAAGAAAGAGACGTTGTAGAGCAAGATTGTCTGAAAACCGCCCTCGTGGTTGCTTTGAATCATTTATTTTGTGTGGTCTCAGGCCTAATGAAGACATGCCCATTTCATGCCTATGTAGCACATTCTTATTAAGAGAGCGGAGAAATGCAGGGAAGGTTATTTTTGGCTCACTCCTGAGTCCTGAAGTCCACTTCTGTGTGCCTGAACAAATTCCCTAGAATGTGCAGACTCAACAAAAAAGTTTACGCAACAGTTTGCATCAATATTTTTTAGTTGTGACATCTAACTAAATTAAGTTCATCCAACAAACTACATTGGGTCAGACAGATTACTTTATTTTCCCATAGGTAAATTTTCTTTTTAAATTTAAAAATTTTAAGTAACACCAACTTTAAAAATTGATGCTCATTATTGAAATTAAGTTGTGCCAAATGTTTTAAATACTGATTTAATCAAGACACTGGTTCCAAATATACTCAATTTAGAAATATTTAAATAACAATTACAAGTAAGAGCTGATTTACCCCATAACATCTCCAATGAGACACCTTATGAGTAAAACTGTATTTATGCTAATTTACTTTGAAACTAACCATACACTATAGCTCTATCCTTCAGGACAATTGCAATCTCTTAAAACCACTAACATAACCAAAACCCCTTTAAATGCCAAGAGAACTGAATATTAAACATTATTAAAGCCCCACAGCAATGCTCTGGAACACGCAGCATTATTTGATATGTTGACGTAATTTTAACTGAGAGCATGAGACATATCGACTGACCCTGTCCCCTTTTTACAATAACCAATAGTTTCATTTATGGCAAACAGTCAACCTGTGTTTAACAGCGTAATAGCCACATTGGTGTAAAATCTATTTAAAAGAATCTGAAGATCATGTTACCAGTGATGTGTTATTTGAAGCTTGTTATTTATGTTGGTGTGTGACACTGGTGTTTGTATTCTTCTTTACTCACTAACGCTACCATGTACGATCTCTTCCATATATCCTTAATTTTCAATATTCTGTGTAGATTTGAAACGGATCAGATATGTTGTGTTTCTCAGCGGATTTTGCAGTGGTGTAAAGTATTGGAGTAAATGTAATTAGTTATTATTCTTAAGTATATTTTCGCCTACTTTGTAGCTTCAGAAGAAACCGTATTGCCATTCACAGGGCATTGAAGGTACTATATCTTGTGCATTTTTGCCCTTACTTACTGAAATTTGTCAACACGGCTACTTTATGCAAAATGCGGGTGCATTATCAGGTAATTGACTTTGCAGGTGTTTTATTTGGGAAGAGGACATGACTCTTGTTTCATGGGTTGTAGGAGTGTGTGAAAGTATGCCTGTGCAGATCCAGTCATAGTCCTGTAGGCACGCATTAGTGACTTGAATCAGATCAGGCTTCAACTGACAGGCAGTGGAGAGAAAAGGGGTGTCACATGGAAGATGAGGCATGCTGCTGCATTCTGAGCCAGCTGGAGTGGTTTGATAGCCTTTATACAGGACCACCAGCATACAAGGGCTTGGACAAGGATTTGTGTTGCATGATCATTAAATCTAAACCATCTCATGTGAAATAAGGCATATCGGCATGTTTGCGTTGTCTTTGCAATGTGATCAATGAAGGAAAGCTGTTTATCAAATATGACGGTTTCGGAAGGAGTTATTGTACACCTCTGAAGACAAAGTAATGCATATTTCTGTTAATAGATCCTCCAAAAAATGACACACAGCACCTTTAAATGATTTTTGCTTTAATGCATTTATTCCAAATCACTTCACAGTCACTACACACATACAGTACATGCACAGATCTCAACTGAAGCATTCGCATTTAAATAAAAAGCTTTATTTAGCAGTTCTTTGTACATGGCAATAAAAAAAAATAGAATTAACTACTATTGTAACAAATTGTAAAAAGACAGTACATATGACACATTGTTCAGTGGTCTAATAAAAAATTGTTTTATAAATCCAATTAGTAATCATTTTTACAGAAAAAGAAATGAATGAGGTTAGATTCAGCTGAAATTCAGACAGTGTATGAGTTTTCTGGAGCAGTTTATGTTGAGTGTCCTACCGGTGGCCCCTGTGAAGACAAGACATTTTTTTATTTAATATTTCCCCCCCATATTTAATCATTGTATTTATGTAAAGCATAAATACTTATAAAGCAGATGTGTTCTTACTGTTTTTCGAGTGTCCTCAGGATGACATTTTTAGTGAATTTCGACTCTGGATTCAAACATTTCTGTCCTGCGCCGTTATTCAGAGTGACACTATGATGAAACAAAAGCAATAAGTTGAATGTTTCACTCAGATTTATTCAATAGAGTTACAGTTATAGCTGAATAACACAAACATTCATGCAGAAAATGTTTTTTTTGCTTACATAATCTCCTGTCTTTCACAAGATGCACTTGGAGGTATGATTTCAACCTTCTCAATGTTCTTTACTAAAACCATGTTCACTCCTTTATCAGCACAAAGACATCTGCCCCTTGACCTGTCCTGCCCTGCAAGAGAGATGACATCAGTTATAGTTCATACCAGTTTAGTTGTCAAATCATCAACAAATCTGCTGATATGAAGGTTTGATTATCTTGGTTTCTTCAAGATCAAACTTACCGTTCACTCCTAAAGCAACCAGACTGGCCAGAAGAACAAAAGCTGCAACAGTCCTCATTGTATTTTTGGTTTTGATGTCCTTTCTTTGCTTCTGTTATGTGGATCAGTGAGATTACGATTGAATGAAAGACCCTAAAGGCTCATTTAAATACTCTAGATCTGGGGTTTCCCCTTACTGAGCCATTTCTCAGTTTTGGTTTCAAACTTTGGCTTCTGTTTTTTATTGTTGTTTCTTGGAAATCCTAAACTCACTGAGGAAAAGCTTGCACACATGCCACTCAATGCTGTTTGAATTGGGGGGGTATTAGATATCAGGTTATTATGATATAAAAAATCCCTAATTTAATTTAGTTAGAAAAGCATGTTTCACATTATTTCACTGTAGTGAACAACTGTAAGCAATTATTAATAAATAGAGCAATTATTATTTGATCTTTTGAACAACTTATTGTGCCTACAATTAATGGTGCCTACAATGGGCATGCTGGAGTGGAAAAAGGTCACATGTTTCGTTGGCACTATGTGAATGGCATGTATTTGATGATCAGTCTTCTCATCTTTGGTTGTCTATAACATGAGTCTGAAGTAAAATGGTCACTGTCCAGGATCACGGATCGTGTTCAACTCTTGAACTCAACATATCTGTTGAACAAAAATGACAGACTTTTTTGTTCTTTGCCTATAATCTTCCCACTTAAGAGTAACTATTTCGTGTAAAGCATTTTTATGTTTCACACCAAGATCACCAATAGAAGACACTTCCGGCTCGATATACTGTCACGGTGTGTGGACAGAACCCAAACGCAGGCAGCAGAGTTAAATAACAAAAACTTTATTTAAACAAAAGACCCTCGATGGGGAGAACATGATCTAAAACAAGACAAAAGTGTAAACTAAAACTTCCCACAAGGGGAACAAAACAAACAAAGTCCTTTGAATAGTAAATCAACAAAATCCACAAACTTAGAACAGGAACAAACACGATAATCCATAGACAGGAATAATCCAACAAGGTGACGTGAGGAGGTACGATAATGACGAAATGACAATGAACCGACCAGGGACAGAGGGAAACTGGGGCTTGATAAAGGGAAACACTAACAAGGACAGATGACACAGGGAGAGTGGCCACAGGTGACATGGATGAAACACTAAGGGAAAGCTAACAGGAGGATTGCACGAGGCAGGTGAGGGGACTGAAACACTAAGGGAAAGATGGATCAGGGCTGGAGACAAGACTAACACTAATGGACTGCAAACAGGGAAACAAGGGGGCGGGGCTAAAGGACGTGACACCGGAGAGAGAGCATGGCTTCTCAAACCAAAACAATGCTTTTTCTCCACACAAAACACATGGGACTGACATGATCCTGCCACAAGACTCGAAAACCAAGACAAGGAGAGGCAGGATCATGACAGAGCGCCCGCCTTAAAGAACTCCTCCAGGAGTTCTTCAAGATCACACTAAACATGACAAGACTGACAGACAGGAGGACAGACACCATAAACACAGAACAGAACACACTAGGGGCAGGGCTGACATGACTAGAAAGGGATTGGGGTTGGACAATAAAATAAACATCAATGGGAAGGGGGGAGGCGGAATTGGTGGGAAAAACTTGGGAACATAACTGGGTGGGGACTTAGGAGGGACAGGACCCTGCTTCCTAGAGCTGGGTGGAGGGATGGGATAGGAAGGCCTGGGCATGGTGGGGATACCTTTCACGGAGTGGGAGGAACTAGAAGGGGTAGGGCATGACAGGACGGCCGTAGTAGGGAACGGCTGGGGCAAGGCTGACTGGGTTGTAGGTTGGAGGGCCGGCTGTGACGCCGGCTGAGAAGGACTGGGTGCAGGACGCACCACCGGACTTGACGGGACCACCGGACTTGACGGGACCACCGGACTTGACGGGACCACCGGACTTGACGGGACCACCGGACTTGACGGGACCACCGGACTTGACGGGACCACCGGACTTGACGGGACCACCGGACTTGACGCCTGGGCAGGGCTGAATACCGGCTGCTGGGCAGGACAGGATGGTTCCACTCTCCTCTGCCTCTTCCTCTTTGACCGGCTCACAGGACGTGTGGCCGGCTGCAGAGTAGCGGTGGGGGACCCCACTATCTCCGTGCTGGAAGAGTCGGACGGGGAGTCCCACGACTCCCTCCGTCCACGCCTACCACGGAGGCTAGCTGGTGGTGGAGCAGAGGCTGGTGGCGCGGCGGTTGTCAACACCCCGAGCTTCAGGGCAAGACCCTCAGGGATGGGGCCCAACGGAGATGCAAAACATGGAGCAGTTGAGACCCTGGGCTCCGGTCGGCTCATGACAAACCTGAGCACACCCTCGAAGTCCAGCGGTCTCAGCCTCCTCGTCTCCGCTGGAGATAGGGGAACCCTGAGGCCGTGGATGAATGCTGCGGTCACCTCCTCCTCTCCGAGGACCACCTCTCCTGCAGCTTCCAGAAACCTATCCAGGTAGTCCACCAGGTCTGAGTTATCCTGGCGAACGCTGCAGAGGGGACGAGGCTGGCAGGACCTTGCAGCAAACACTGCTGCCTGCTGGGTTCTTCTTGGTCGGTTCATTCTGTCACGGTGTGTGGACAGAACCCAAACGCAGGCAGCAGAGTTAAATAACAAAAACTTTATTTAAACAAAAGACCCTCGATGGGGAGAACATGATCTAAAACAAGACAAAAGTGTAAACTAAAACTTCCCACATGGGGAACAAAACAAACAAAGTCCTTTGAATAGTAAATCAACAAAATCCACAAACTTAGAACAGGAACAAACACGATAATCCATAGACAGGAATAATCCAACAAGGTGACGTGAGGAGGTACGATAATGACGAAATGACAATGAACCGACCAGGGACAGAGGGAAACTGGGGCTTGATAAAGGGAAACACTAACAAGGACAGATGACACAGGGAGAGTGGCCACAGGTGACATGGATGAAACACTAAGGGAAAGCTAACAGGAGGATTGCACGAGGCAGGTGAGGGGACTGAAACACTAAGGGAAAGATGGATCAGGGCTGGAGACAAGACTAACACTAATGGACTGCAAACAGGGAAACAAGGGGGCGGGGCTAAAGGACGTGACACCGGAGAGAGAGCATGGCTTCTCAAACCAAAACAATGCTCTTTCTCCACACAAAACACATGGGACTGACATGATCCTGCCACAAGACTCGAAAACCAAGACAAGGAGAGGCAGGATCATGACATATACGACTAATAAAACAATTCCATCAATGTCCTGTCTAATTTGAACGATCTTAGTTTTAGCAAATTAGGTGTTGCTGTCCCATTTTACATAGAACTCCGTGTTTATATCAAAACAATGTATTCACCTTGTCATTAGCAAACTAAAAATATATATATATATATATATATACCAGAGGTGTCTGCCTGGATCTTGTGACGGCATATGGTTCTCTGGAGGTGGTGATGAGTCCCAGACCCTCTCGCTCTCATGGAACCAGTGGTTGATGTTGGGTACCTCTGACGGTTTCCCTATCCAAGAAATCAGGGGTGGTTGGTAACAGGGTACACATTGGAAGGGCGTGAGTCCAGTGGCGGATTGACAAATGGAGTTCTGGGCATACTCTGCCTAACTGAGGTACAGGCTCCAGTTCTCCTGGTCGTTATGGAAGAACGTTCGCAGAATTATTCCCATCTCCTGGATTTGCGTTCTGTTTGCCAGTTGGATTGTGGATGATACCCTGAGGACAGGCTGACGGTCACACCAAGGAGAGTCAGGAATGCCTTCCACACCCTGTAGACAAACTGCGGCCCCCTTTCCGAGACAACATCTTCGGGGAAGTCAAAGTAGCGGAACACGCGTTGGAATAGCTGTTCCGTGGTCTCCAGAGCAGTGGGTAAGCCTTTAAGGGGTATCAGACGACATTACTTAGAGAAACGATCTACCACAACAAATATGTATGTTTTACCAGCTGATGGAGGTAGATCTGTTATGTAGTCCATCACAACGTGTGACCAGGGTCGGTTGGGCACATGCAGTGGTAGAAGTTTTCCTTCTCGAAGCTTCTGAGCACTCTTGATGATGGCACACTCCCTGGAGCCCATGATGACCGTCTCACGTCCGCTGCCATTGCTGACCTCCAGAAGCGTTGTCTCACGAGTGCCCAGCGAACTGTGAACAGATTGGATGGTGTCATTACGTTGAGGAAGTGGTAAATATGAATTGGGTCGCCCAGGCGGGACAGAAGATATCTTGGAATTCCTGATAGAACTTGGGAACTTTCACTCATAATTTACAGTGGGGCTCTCGATGCTGGTGGTGTAGACATGTGCTGGTGTGATAAATCGTTGAGCGGGCAGTGACGGAAAGTACGTAGGAATGCACTGATTTCGGCGGTCTCCAATGGATGTCCGGTTGGTGCTCAATTTGCCACAGGTGACCCAAGATGATTTTTGTGGTTGACTGCTCCAGGACGAGCAGCATGAGCTGATGGCAGAGGGCGCCGGAGATTAATTTACCGGCTGACCCAGAGTCGATGAGGGCTTTGAGAACAAACAGAATCAGAAGTGAACATGGGTGCTGGGTGTCGGTAAGTCTAGCGGATAGGTAATTTTTTTACTGGTACTTTCATTCGGTATTCATGAGAGACCAGACAGTGAATGAGAGTGAGTCTTTTGTAGTGCCTTTGATGAGAACTTGGGAGACGCGGCGATCTTGGGAGACGCGGCGATCTTGGGAGACGCGGCGATCTTGGGAGACGCGGCGATCTTGGGAGACGCGGCGATCTTGGGAGACGCGGCGATCTTGGGAGACGCGGCGATCTTGGGAGACGCGGCGATCTTGGGAGACGCGGCGATCTTGGGAGACGCGGCGATCTTGGGAGACGCTGAGACGCTGAGACGCTGAGACGCTGAGACGCTGAGACGCTGAGACGCTGAGACGCTGAGACGCTGAGACGCTGAGACGCTGAGACGCTGAGACGCTGAGACGCTGAGACGCTGAGACGCTCCGCTGGAGAAACGGTAAGTCTAGCGGGTAGGTAATACTTTGATTCGGTATTCATGCGAGACCAGACAATGACTAAGAGTTTTTCTTTTGTAGTGCCGTTGATGAGGGCGATAATGAGGAGCAGGTGGCGGTGATTAAAACTCGGGTGAGCATGAGCAGGGTGTGGACATGGTGTGAGAGCATGGTGAAGCCGTAACAACTGCTGATTCATCAAAGAAGTTATAATAATCACGAACACAATTTCTATTTGATGTCATGAATTCTGTTAAAAACCCGTTTGCACACCCCTTAAAACATTGTTGCACACCCCTTCGTGATAATGGGGATGCCTGGTAAAAGTTGCCTCTTTTAGCAAGATTATTACAAACTGCTTAAACAAACCCCAAATCATAACATTAGGCAAAACGTAATCCGCTTTTAGCTTTTGTTTGAATTTCAATGATTAATTGATTAAATTTCCATATTATTTATACTTCTGATGTATAATTGAGAACTGAGCATGCAATCTGTAATCTTCAAATGAAGACTTGAGTCAAAACTTCTCATTTCATTGAAACAGTGTGACAGTTTTCACTACCTCTTTACTCCATACAGTCTTTGTGTTCAATTTTTACGGAAAATGAATCTGAAACAAAAACGATTATGAAATGTAAATATTCATAAGGAGTCTGAAAATGATGCTACTTAGCAGTGAAACTTTATACAGAGTAAGCAATATAACATTCAACATAAACTACATTTTAATATAGAGGGGATTTTTGTACACTTTCAATACCACCATAATAAAGGTTTCAGTCTGTAACACAGTTCAATGCAGGGAAGGAAGGAGGCGGGAACCTATATAATTTATAATATAACAAACAAAACGAGGTAAAACCACACAAACATAATAAAACATAACATAAAGTCCAGAGGCCTATTGCACACAACTAGGATAAGGGATTAAGCCGGGATATCTTGGTGATCCTGGCTTAAGTTATCCATGATCTGGTTGCACTAAAACTGGATAGGGGGCTAGCCTGCTCCTGACCAGGCTAAATTCCAGGATAACCTTATGTTAGTCAGCAGTCACCACAAACGGAAACCAATAGTTATTCCACTGCCCACTATGCATTGTTATCACATATAACTAGACCCACTGTCATTATTTAAACGTTTGTGATCATTAATTTAAATCATTTTGGGTAAATTATGGTTTTTAGATGATGTTGCTATCATTAGATAATTAACAGTTTCCCATAGACCAGAGGGGTATTGCACAAAAGTAGAATTAAGAAAGCTAGGATAATAGAACAGTCGCGGCTTGACCTAGTTTAATCAGTGCATCCTGGCTTAATCCGTTGCCCATTTGCTGAGCCAGGATGAGAACGCGTGGATATGTCAAGCCAGGTGTATATAGTTTGGATAAATGCACGTTCACGGCATTCTTAAAAAGATCATGAAATCGTTTAAAGAATCACTGATGCAGAAATGGACAAAACCTGTGCGGCACACTTTTCGCCTAATGAGCAACAGCTTCTTATGGAAACGTATGAAGAAGTGAAACATATAATATGTAAAAAAGGCAATACAGCTGCTGTGATAAAACAAAGAGAGAATGCATGGAAAACAATAGCGGACCGATTGAATGCGTAAGTAGTCCAAATAACCAGTGCTCCACTGAAACCCTCATAATTACAATTCAAGGAGTTACTTGTCATTTTCAAAAATAATTGTATACTTTGCCTTAAATGTGACCAGTGGACATGCATTTAACATAAAGAATAATTGCAAACACTTACCCACTATGTGCATCTATTTAGTTTATTTTATGTCTATAATCGTTTTACTCTTATCTATTTGTAATCTTTTTTTTGCTCTTTTTATCCATCTAATCTATTTTATAATTTGTATCTATCCATTCCTCTTAAAGAACAAACATGTCTGGCCAAAAAAGGACTTGGCAGCAAGTCAAGATTAAATACAAGAATATTTTGCAGGCTGGTAAGTGACTTGTTTGCAAAGAACATAGGTGACATGTTGGCTGACATTTTATTGTCTGATTTTAGCAATAAAAAAAAGTAATATATCTGGTACGGGGGGTGGCCCTCCAACCCAAAACTTCACCACAGCAGAGGAGCTGGCCCTGGACTTAAATAATAGGAAGCCAGTGATTGAAGGAATCCAGGGAGGGACAGCCACTGACTCTGGCCCAGCAAGGGATACTGACCTCTTCATACAAGGTACATTATTGCCATACTACTGCACATGGAAAATATTGAAATCCATATATATTTATGTGGACTGTGCGACTTTGCCTTACCTTGCAGTGGCTGGTAACACCTTTACACTTTTGGAGCCACCAGATTTGCCGGTGAGTACTCTTCATTGAATCATAGGCTTTGCATCTCCTGTCAAAAATATCATTACAAGTATTGAATATGGCAGAGGGAAGCCACATCTACAGCAGTGGAGTGCACTTCTGCCGACGATGAGACCGTGTCGCTGGACTCCAGAAGGCTCGAGGTATCATGTCAAATTTGTGGCAATAGACACATTTTTTCATAAGTTCATAATAGATAAAAAGTCAGGGAAGTGGTACTAATAGAAAATATAATTTGTTACAGGATCCTAACATTGGGCAGCCTGATAAGCAGCCTGGAAACATAGTGAGTGTTGCCTAAAGTAAATTTACATTATACAAAAATTCTGCTATGCTAACTAAAAGGTGTTCACAGAATTCACAAACTGTCAGATATCTCTACACAACGCATCTTAAGAAACAGATCGAGCTGACAGAAGTCAAGATTGATGTGAACAAAAGAAAGCTGCAGGACATGGACCTTGAGATGCAAATTAAACGCAAGACACTGAGGAGACTAGAACTGGAAATCCAGAAACTAGAAAGAGAAGTAAGTGACTTCAGTTCATACTGTAACCATGACTGTAACACAATGTATTAATAATCATAATTTTTTTCTCTCCAAAGCTCCAAGCTGACAAGTGATGACACCAAAATAATAAAAGAAAGATATTCCAAAACCATTGTGGTCTTGTAACTTTTTTATGAATGTCAAGTACACTTTAGTTATTGATCCAGTGAAGTGGAACTAGAATTTGGGAAGATGACCACAGTGTGTGCTACCGATGCCAAATAAAATGCATGTACACATGAAAAATGTATATAGCCTACATTATCCTTTATTAATGGATGGGCTAAATCAAAACTAAATTAACTGAAATAATTTGCAATGTATTGTTCTCTAACAAGTCTACCATTTCTGTTATCTGGGAATATGGCACCATTGTCCCAATCAACATCCAAAGCAACTCTGGGAGCCCTTTCTTTTCTTAGGCTTGCAATATTGTGCAGCACTGTGCAGGCAACAGTCACGTCACATGCTCTGTCTGGGGAGACCCTCAGGTGGTGCAGGCACTGAAATCGTGATTTCAGGAGGCCGAAGGTCATTTCAATTCGAGCCCTGGTTTTGGCATGGGCATGGTTGTAAGCTTGCTGTGCTGGGGTTTGGGGGTCTGTAAGGGCAGTCATCAGAAATGTCTCACAGGCATAGCCTTTGTCCCCCAGCAGCACACCAGAGAACTCCCCTGCGAATGCAAAACATAATTCTTACATGTACTGTACTCTAGATGTTCAAGGTGCTTAAAAAATGGGGTGGCTTACCTAGAGAGAGTCTCTGGTAAATTCTACTGGCCCGAAAGATTCTGGAGTCATGGACTGAGCCAGGCCACTTTGCCTCTAAATTTGTGATAAGGCAGTCAGCATCACAGATCATCTGTAAAAATATATAGCCTATTAAGGTCATTTAATGCACAGAATAATTAGGTAGCTGACAGTAACCATAACTCATTCTTACCTGAACATTGATACTGTGGAAGGATTTCCTGTAAACATAATCTCCCTCATGTGCCCCTGAGGGGCGTAGGATACAAATATGGGTGCAATCCACTGTCCCAATTACATTAGGAAAAGCTGTAACACAAAATAATGAGTGTCATACTGTGACTGTGCTAATGTAACAGTTTGTAGTAATGTTATTATTCGTGTTACCTGCAATCTTGTAGAAATCCTCCTTGATGTGGATGAATCTTCTGTGACCAGGGAAGGTGATAAATATGTTCACAAGAGATTTCAATGCCAGACTTACCTTTCTTATTGTGCGGAAAATAGTGGCTTTATTGAGGTTTTCTGCATCACCGACAGAATACAGAAACATGCCACTTGCAAAGAATCGCAGTGCTACGCAGACCATCTGTGGGACAGTGAGAGCATGGCTCCGTGCTGTCCTGTGCAGTATGTTTGGACCCAGCAGCCTACACAAATATCTGATGCCATCGCCTGAGAATCTGTACCTCTCCGTCAGATATTGGTCTGAAAAGGCCAATGGGTCTGCCCTATCTCGGAAGACTCTTTCATGCCTGAATGCTCGTCTGAGTATTAAAACTTTCTCATCAACTACATCATTCAACAAAGGGCAAGCCATTGTGAATCGGAGAAACACAAAACTTTAGTCTATATATACTACATATTGACCTTGTTACGGACTTAATTTAAACCACATTTGCAACTTCATGAGCCATTTCTTATTATCTCATCAACTGCTATAATATATTGATATTTTTTCACATTCATTTACATTTACATTTACATTTAGTCATTTAGCAGACGCTTTTATCCAAAGCGACTTACAGATGAGGAAACATTGGAAGCAATTATAACAACATAGGCAACGAAAATACATAAGTGCATCAAACTAGTCCATTAAAGCCTAGCACAGTATAAAAGCTAAGAATAGTGAGGTTAGTACTGTTTTTTTTTTTTTTTGTTTTTTTTTTTAAAGGAAAGGGAAGAGAATTAGGAAAAACTCAATCAGCAACGTGTTGACGGAAGAGATGCGATTTTAGGTGTTTTTTAAAGATGGCAACCGAGTCTGCTGATCTTGTAGCAGCTGGTAGATCATTCCACCAATGTGGAACAGATCCAGTGAAGGTACGGGAGAGTGACTTTTTTCCTTTTTGGGATGGTACCACTAGTCGTTGTTCCTTTGCAGACCGCAGTGATCTGGCAGGAACATAGATCTGCATTAGCGAGTGGAGATACGATGGTGCAGATCCGGTGTTGGTCTTGTAGGCCAGGAGCAAAGCCTTGAACTTTATGCGGGCGGCAACAGGGAGCCAGTGTAACCTGATGAAGAGCGGAGTTACATGCGCTCTCTTCGGTTCATTGAAGACCACTCTTGCCGCCGCATTCTGGATCATCTGGAGAGGTTTGATTGTGCAAGCAGGAAGTCCAGCCAGAAGCGCATTGCAATAATCCAGTTTGGACAGGACAAGAGCCTGGACTAGGACTTGCGTAGAGTGCTCCGATAGGAATGGTCTAATTTTCCTAATGTTGTAGAGGATGAATCTACAGGACCGGGTGGTGCTGGCAACATGACTTGTGAGGTTAAGCCGATCATCGATTACCACTCCCAGGTTTCTGGCTGTGCTGGACGGTGTAATCGTTGATGAGCCTAGTTGAATGGCAAGGTTGTGGTGAATCTTTGGGTTGCCCGGGATCACAAGCAGTTCCGTTTTTGCAAGGTTTAGCTGCAGGTGATGATCCTTCATCCAAAGCGAGATGTCACTAAGGCATGCCGCGATGCGAGCAGCGACCGTCGGATCGTCCGGTTGAAATGACAAGTAGAGTTGTGTTCATTCAATGTACATTCAACAGTACATTTCTACTCTATACTTGCATATACATAGTCTCTTTTCTATTTCTCATATAGTATAGTTAAAAAAATAACTTTATCCTTTATAGTAAAAAAACAAAGCAGGTAAACCATCAGCTCCTTCCGAAACTGAAGTCACACAGTGACTCTACAAGATGGAAAGCATATTATACAACAAAAGGATAAGAACACATTCAAAGGTCTGTATATAACACACCCCTCATGTCTGCACACTGAAATAAATGCATGACAAATCCATACACATCAACTGAACAGACAAATGAATGGATGCAGTAGCCCTTCCTTGTTGTCTCTCCTCTCTTATGCTTCTGGAGTTCCTCTGTGAGAGATGCAAGACCGGTGCACGGGCAGCTGATGCTTGGTATCACTCCCGTCACCGGCCTCATGCCATTCTCTCACTGCTCTCGTCCTGCCCTGCTATGTAAAAATAATGTACATATTGCACACATTTACAAGAACATAACATTGCATAGACAAACCTTTTAGGACATATCCATCTGGTCTGTAAATAGTCAACATTTGTTTCTTTTGTTTTTCATTACATTGAAGGTTTTATATAGACTGCACTGAGAGGATGGGTCAGTTAAGGAGACCAATAAGTTCCTGTGCTTGTCTGGTACTGTACATTTAAGTACTCTACTTAAGTAACTATGACAAAAGCTTGCATTTCCTTGAATTAGAATTGAAAATAAGGTTTATTTAAAAAATGTTGTAAGTTTAAGTAATCTAATGTTAATATCTTAATTCAGTAGTTCTTCATTTATCGTTTCATTTTCAAATTACATTTTGAGATATCTTTTTACTTTTTATGAATCATTGCATAGTCATATTAGGTGCTATTAAAAGGTGACTACATCCAAACAATGTTGTCATGCATAGTATTTAGTTATATAATATATATTGACATAATGTTATTACAGTCAATTTAAGAACACAAATATTTAGTTGACAAAACTGTACAATAGACATAAACAGATCCAGACTTACAAATTACAAATGGAGCACAACACAGCAGTGATTTTTTTACACAGCGTTAAAACCTATTGCATAACCAATAAAACAATTATAACATAATGTCTATCTAGAAATATTAAATGCTTAGTGGTTGGACACATAAGTTATTAAACTAGACTAAATGGTTCTCTAAAGATATTCCTCTCAAATCAGTTACTTTGTAGTATATGCAAGCAGTTGGTGCTGATACCAGGGCATTTTGTTATGGCAAGATGATTTTAATTTATCTCGGGCCCTGTAGAGTACAGAAACATTGCTTACTCATAATTTATTCATTAAGGAAATAATAAAATATTGCCCTTGTCATCCCATTGGTGAACACCAAAGTACAAACAATACTAACCTCTTTTTAAGAATCCCACCTGAATAAATTCTGTGTGAATTTAGGCTCTGGATTTAAAAACGTTCACAGTGATACTGGATATGAGAAGGTAAGGTAAGTTATTAAAGAGCACATCTTAACTTCATGATCATTAATGTGCAACATTAATATTTATGCATAAATCTTTGTGTTCTTACATAATTTCCAAGATGTGCTTGAGTTGAAAATTTCAACCTTCTAAATCATCTTTCGGGAAACCACATCTACACCTTTGTCAGTACAGAGGCATCTGCCTTGGGAACCTTGTTGTTGCCTAAAAACAGATAAGGTTAACCACAGCAAGATGACAGACTTATTGTTAGAGCAATTAAATGAGAATGTTTTATATAAAACATCCACCTTTTACATTTGCAGCAAGCAAACAGACTAGCAAAACAAAAACAGCAATAGTCTTCATTGTGCTTTCAATGTTTTGATGGTTTTATTTTGAAAACTTCTCCATATCAGCTGCTTATACTGTACTTATACTCCCCACCCGTCTCCTCCAGGCCATCTCTCCAACGGTTGTGCCTGCTCTGACCCACATCATCAACTCCTCGCTCACCACTGGGACATTTCCAACAGCGTTCAAAGAGGCCCGCATCACACCGCTTCTAAAGAAACCCACCCTGGACCCTGCACTTCTAGAAAACTACAGGCCTGTCTCCCTTCTTCCCTTCATCGCCAAAGCCCTGGAGCGAGTTGTGTTCAATCAGCTCTCCTCCTTTCTCATGCAAAACAACCTCCTGGACAGCAATCAGTCTGGGTTCAAGACCGGTCATTCCACAGAGACTGCACTGCTCTCAGTCATCGAAGCCCTGAGACTGGCAAAAGCAGCATCCATGTCATCTGTGCTCATCCTACTGGATCTGTCTGCTGCCTTTGACACTGTCAATCATCACATCCTCCTGGCTTCCCTCAGTGCTATGGGTGTCTCTGGAATGGCGTTGCAATGGTTTGAGTCCTACCTCTCGGGTAGGTCATTCAGAGTATCCTGGAGAGATGAGGTCTCCGCGTCCCAACAGCTCAACAGGGGGGTGCCACAGGGCTCAGTGCTTGGACCGCTACTCTTCTCCATTTACATGACATCCCTCGGCTCGGTCATTCAGAAGCATGGCTTCTCCTATCACTGCTATGCCGACGACACACAACTCTACTTGTCATTTCAACCGGACAATCCGACGGTCGCTGCTCGCATCACGGCATGCCTGAGTGACATCTCGCTTTGGATGAAGGATCATCATCTGCAGCTAAACCTTGCAAAAACGGAACTGCTTGTGATCCCGGCCAACCCAAAGATTCACCACAACCTTACCATTCAACTAGGCTCATCAACAATTACACCGTCCAGCACAGCCAGAAACCTGGGAGTGGTAATCGATGATCGGCTTAACCTCACAAGTCATGTTGCCAGCACCACCCGGTCCTGTAGATTCATCCTCTACAACATTAGGAAAATTAGACCTTTCCTATCGGAGCACTCTACGCAAGTCCTAGTCCAGGCTCTTGTCCTGTCCAGATGATCCAGAATGTGGCGGCAAGAGTGGTCTTCAATGAACCGAAGAGAGCGCATGTAATTCCGCTCTTCATCAGGTTACACTGGCTCCCTGTTGCCGCCCGCATAGAGTTCAAAGCTTTGCTCCTGGCCTACAAGACCAACACCGGATCTGCACCATCGTACCTCCACTCGCTAATGCAGATCTATGTTCCTGCCAGATCACTGCGGTCTGCAAATGAACAACGACTAGTGGTACCATCCCAAAAAGGAAAAAAGTCACTCTCCCGTACCTTCTCTGGATCTGTTCCACATTGGTGGAACGATCTACCAGCTGCTACAAGATCAGCAGACTCGGTTGCCATCTTTAAAAAACGCCTAAAAACGCATCTCTTCCGTCAACACGTCGCTGATTGATTTTTTCCTAATTCTCTTCCCTTTCCTTCTTTAAAAAAAAAAAAAACCACTTACTAACCTCACTATTCTTAGCTTTTTATACTGTGCTAGGCTTTAATGGACTAGTTTGATGCACTTATGTATTTTGTTGCCTATGTTGTTTTAATTGCTTCCAATGTTTCCTCATCTGTAAGTCGCTTTGGATAAAACATCTGCTAAATGACTAAATGTAAATGTAAATGTCCAACATAGGATCAGGTGTTTCCCCTCTTTGGCATCTAATGTACAATATTTACCTCTTTATTTTAAAGACTGAAGATCTTTAATGCGGTATCAGAGAAAAAAGCATTTTGAAATCTCATGCTTATATTAATCTCCATACCTACAGATATGGTAAAGCTCTTTTTAGAAATAATATAAAAATATATGCAAATTAAAATACACGTGTATGCCTAACAACAAATTGCAGAAGTTAAATGTACTAATTTCTCTCTGTACCAAAATGTTTCAGCCTGTTAATATAGGAGAGCCCTTCTAAATTCCACAAAGAACCTTTTTAAGCTCTTTAGAAAACCATGCATGGTTTGATGCTTTAAAGCAGGGCATGCCAAACTTTTTCATTCCGGGACCCACCTAGACAAGTAGGCTACAATCTCAAGACCCACCATAATCTTTTCAAATGGAAAAAAATGCATCCTGATTTACAAGAGAGCAGTTTTTATTTTCTTTTTCATATGAATAAAATATATCCACACACTTTTCCCACTGTAAACCCTAGGCCGTTATGTATTCAAGTGGTCAAAAATGTCCGAAAATCTTAATATAATCTTAACCGCATCGACAAAAAAAAACAGGTCGGATGATTTAATAATGCAAAATACCATGTGAGATAGTTCCACCATCTTAAAATAAACACATAAAATAAATTTACATCGTAAATACTCAGAAAAATACAGATTATTCGACCAGCAAAAAATAAACATGTAGGATTTATTGACAGCGCAATACCCTTTCATATTGTACTACCAGTATTAAATAAACATGCAGAATGATTTAACAATGAAAATATACAATCAGATTACCGTTGCAGTATAATAAAACAGATTTGATGATTTTATGGCGCAAAAAAATTATAACGTCACGTTGATGTGCGCATGCCCAAAATCTGACGAGTAGGATGAGAATGGCCTTTTGGATTTGTGATTCGATATGCAGAATGTTTTTGGCGCTGCTTGATTGCTAGGTTGTTCCCCACTCTACCATTTACTTACAGTGCTTTGGAAATTATATACTGTTATTTTATGTATTTTTATTAATTCAATTATTTATTAATAAAGTAGTATAACACACGGTATACGTTTGTTTTTAATGATTACACACCCTGCAATCAATGCTTCTTGAATATTTCAAGATGTTAACCAACATCCTGTTTCACAACCCGTTTTCAACCAATGGTGTGTTTTCCAAAATTGTATTCAGATTTTCTGTATTTGTTAGCTGTTTTTCTTATGTTTTTGTATTGAAAAACACAGAGAGAAAATAAAGATACCTCATCTCAGCAATGCAAGCTTTATAAGGTCAGAGATTTCCTCTAAGGTCGAAGTGACAAGGATGTGCTCCTGCTTCCCTCTTAAGTCTCTCTTCTTTGGCATATGTTGAAAAAAACATAATTTAAGGAGCATTTCTCATATGGATACCAAATATATTAAGTCAATCAAAATGTTTATATGGATACCAAATATATTAAGTCAATCAAAATGTTTGTGATTCCATTATTTCTTTTTTTAAATGTTTATTTCGGAATTTGTTTCCTCCTATGTAAGGTTCTAATATACCAAGTACACAAAGATGGGTAAGACTAAAGGAAAGGCAATGGCGCCCCCTGCTGTTGCTTGGGACTATCTGCATACACGTAACAAATAACTAAAGTAAATTCTGGAGATTGTCTAAATAAAAAAAATGTGCTTTGTTCATTTTCACCCTCAAGAAAACAACTGAAGTAAACCAGTAATAATGTGGCACAGATTTTAAAACCTATACAGGTGTCATCTGCACCTCCCCAAGACCATCAAACGTTGGCAGTGATTTTGTGGGAACTTCTCTCTATACGTAATAAACATCAAGGCTTAGTCAATGTGTTTCAACTCTATATGAAAATGATGGATCGTCCATCATATAATTAAAACAATCGATCAAATAAAAAGTGAATGCTGTAACGGTTGTTTCATTTGAATTTAATTTGTACAACGACAAACGACATCTTTTTCTATTCGGGTCAATGAAACTGAACTGCTGTTCCTTTAAATCGCGCTCGATCAGCTGAGGTACGACGTCACAGCAAATGACCTGTTTTTGAATCGCATTTTTATTTCTTCCTTTTCTTGGGCAGGAATATAAACACGCGACAGATGATTACTATGTAAAAAAGCCTCACAGAATACGCGGTGATGTTGTGTATAAGAGATCAGTGTTAAACTGCTGAGCACACAGTTGTGTTGACGCAGAGCGGTCACATGAATTTGAACTGAAGATGGCGGATCGGAGCTCACCAGCATCGGAGCACCAGAGCACTGAAGTTGCTCAAACTTTAATTTCATCTAATGAATTCCTTAAACCCCACATGAAGGAACACGATGGACATATAGCCAACAGTCCGGAGGAGTCGCTTTCTCCGGCCTCGGTCATTTTCTTTAAGGAGGCGCTAACTTATAACTCAAGTATACAGTTTTCAAAGACGAGCTCTTCTGCCGCACCAGTGCGTTATGATTTCCAAATTGAGAAGACCAAGAAAACGAGAAGTGAGTATGTGATATGATCGTTTGTTTAAAGCGTCATTTAACACACTGTGGTAGTGTTTGTTTCACATGAGCTTTCAGCAGCAGTATTTGATACGTCCAGCATTTCTCCCTCTTGTCTTTTTTCAATGTCAACAACATTGCAGCATGACAGCTACTACAGGGTCTATGCACGTTTGCAGTGTGCGGCTCTTTTTAAGCCTATTTTTCTGCAATTTATTTATTTATTTATCATTCATAAAGCAGCCACAGTGTCCTCTGTGGCCGAGCTCATGCTTACAGTACTGTGAGGTAACGTTACTTCCGTTTTGGCTTTAGTGTGGTGATGTAAAATACACTGGCAGTGATGTAAACCTAGTTAGCTGCCTACACGAACCGCATACTGCGCATTATAAACACAGGCACTTAGTCAAAGAAGGCAGACCATAAGATTTAATCCCATAAGACAACCCTGTAATGTTTTTATTTGATTATTATAGTATAAGTCACAAATAAATTGTTTTCTTATGTCAAACAAATGAACTTGAAGGTTTTGCAAACTGTTTTATATTTATTGCACATGCATCATTTGTCTTTTTCTGCATTGCGGTGCACCAAAATATTTTTACAGTGCATTAACTTCATAGAGTTGAATTGGTAGATGGTGTGATTTGTGTAGTATGTGGGTCAATGATGTATAACGACCACTTATCATGTGTTGGGACCAATAATATATGTTATTTGACAGGGCTCTAGAGTCTAGGATAACATTTGAGACAAGTGGCACTGGTGCTACCAAGTTATCCAGTTGGTGGCTCCAGCTCTTAATTTGGTAGCACCAGAGTCATGGGGTGAGGTAAGAAAACGAATTGTTAAAACTTAATTCAAATGTGTTTAAAACATTCATAAATCTATTAGAAATTAAGCAAACCGTTATTTATGGTTTAATTGTTTTTATTGTATATGTAAACTCTCTTTCAACACTTTACCATGTTGGAGGCACTGAATAGAAATCGCACATTTTGATTTTGAAAACATGACTCTTCTTTAGAAATAAGGCTCTTTAATGCAAGTCAATAATACCCGAGAATCGCTATAGCCATATGTTGTAGCATAACGTGCACTTCAATTAATTATTTTCTACTCTGAACTTCACGCACGAGTCAGCAGGATTTACATTGTTTGTAGTTTATTTAAATCTATTCTACATGGATGTAGACACACACACATTTATGGGGAAAGAAGCACGGTAACACAGTAAATAGGCACGCTTTTTTATTAAGAAGAGATAATTTAGTTAAAAGGGACAAGACTTGCCAGAAGAGATAATTTAGTTAAAAGGGACCAGACTTGCCAGAAGAGATAATTTAGTTAAAAGGGACCAGACTTGCCAGTGTGTGTATGTGCGTGATTATATTTAGATTTAAAAAAAATTAAATCTGCCAAAAGTTTTCTATGTGGATAAGGGTTAGGGCATGATTGGTGAACAAAATAAGTGGTTCACTATGTTGGGATGAGAAATATATGGAAATTGGGTAATCAGTCCAAAATGGGCAGTTTCCATTGGGTTCAGTAACAGTGTTTACGTTCAATGCCTCCAATATGGCCGACTTCTGGATTGAGGATGCGTTGTGAAAACCCTCTATTTAAAGCACATCTTTCTTTACGCTACTTTCTTCCTTTTATTGTTGTGAACAACTCTTATAAGAGGACACAATTCCTTTAATATCAGTGTGCGTTTTTGGGCCTGTCCTTTGTTGTTTTATTAACATTAAGCTGACGCTATTGGGGTTATCCTCCAATCACTAGCCTCCTGAAGCCTTATTGCACAACACCAGTACATTTCAAACTGTCCTGGGCCAATGGTGCTCAAGACGGTCCTGAGGAGCGGAGCCACCTCTGTTATAATAAGCGCTGTCCGAGCGGCATTACTCAGATTATTTTCCATCACAAGTATTTTCACAAGGAATCCAGCGACACTGTGATTTAAAAAAAAGAAGGTCTTCCACCTTGGCGGTCCAGATGTTGTGGATGTGCGTGGTTTGTGAGGGGCCCATCAACCCCACCAACATGCACTGTATTCTCTGCTTGGGCCTCACTCATGCAGAGACAGCTATTGGCAGGTCGGCCGGCCTAGACGGTGAAGACCTTACACTGCGGGCACTCAGATCCAGGCGCAACGTATCGCTTGGTGTGTTCGATAAACAGCACCCCACCCCAATGAGCGGATGGTGGGTGCCCAGCCGGATAGGGAGAGAGGGCGCGAGCCAGAAATCTCCTACTCCCCGCTCACCAGTGCAGAGAGCCTGGGACTGCGTCAGGGGCTTCTGAATCGATCCTCTTCAGGGAATTTGAGGGCCCTGCGCCCTTTTATGAGCAGCTTGCCTGGATATTGACCAAGGCTGTGCAGGACAGCCCGAAGGAGCCCCACAGGAGCAAACTTGACATGTGGTTCCTTAACCACACTGCTGCTCCGAGAAAGAGAGCCTCTTTTTTCTCCAACCTGCATAAAGAGTTATGCAAAGCGCGTCCGCGCTGGTGGATCAGTGATTTTCTCCAAAATCGGCTACATTGTGGTGTAATAAAAATTGTAGACCCTTAATTTCTTTGTAAGCAGGCAAACCCACAAAATCAGCAGTGTATCAAATAATTATTTCCCTCACTGTACATAAGTGTGTTTCAAGTTTAATATACAGATTTGTGGCTTTTCATAAAAAAATTACCATTGTAATCTGATATTTACTGATCTTTTTTTAGAAATATTTATTGGTTTTGTATTAAATTTATAATCATCGAATTAAATCGGAAACATAAGAATCGATACCCAGCCCTAATTTGGTCGCAGTCTAGAGTCTATGGCTGAAATATTAATCACTGATATAGTATATGCTTAGTTGTACGTGTATGTGATTTTTCAGGAAAAAATTTGCCTGTTAACTACATTTCAGAAGACAACTCGGAAATTATATAACAAAACATTATTTACCAAAAATCAAAGAAATGCAAATACTTTTACACTTTAAATATTGCGAAACTCAGAAAAAAATGTTAAGCATGTTAAGGAAATGAATTAATTTTAAAATAAATTAGTTACGACACATTACATGTTTTAAAGGGGTGGTTCAACGGTGTGTCATTCATTCTGACTTCTTAAAGTGTTAAACCTCCTGTATTCTCATGCTTGACAATTTGTCAAAAAATTTGTTGGACGTATTACGTAGTATTTCTGTGCTCCATACACTCCCCCAGTCTTCGTACAGGTTTCAGAAAGTTTTTTTAGAATATGAAAAATCGTTACATAACATCTTTTCTTAGTCCCTTATTGGACAATTCTCCCGGAAAATCACGCGGCATGCCCATGCATCGACCAAAGAGAGCTGGAGAAGGAGCATGCGCACACGTCACTTTCAGCAGGAGATATAGAGCGAGCACTATGTTTGCGAAGTTCAGCTGTGTTGTTTGTTTGCTGCATTTGGGTGATGAATGTTATATAAACTCTGGCTAAAACGCTGGATTTGGAGATCATTTGAAACTGATAAATGGAGCGGCGGTCCCAGCGCTAAAACATAATGGACATGAACCACATGCTGTAAGTAAAACTAATGTATTTTTTTTCATGGCAATGCGAGGTCACATGCTTTAGTTCTGCCCCCACACGCGTCGCATGTTTTCAGAAAATAATCATACAGCTTTATTTGTCTTTTATAAATGTGATCAAACTAAAGACTCTGCAGATATTGTAGGGTGCGAGACTATTCTGTAAGTACTCAAGATTAGCATGAGATGTACAGAAACTGTTTGAGTTAGGGCTGCTTTAAGGCTATGGCCAATTCATCTAGATGGAAATCACTAAAATCAATGTAAAATTTTATTCTGAATTTATGGTTACATCCCATTCATAATGTTTGAATATTTGCAATATAATTGTTTTTTTTTTAGAAGTGGCCTGTTGAAAATCCTTATACGTTGAGCCATGTTTTAATTTTACAGATCTAATAATGGAGCTGTTTTACAAAATGTGTGGTTTATGAGGATTAAAATAAAATGAATATGGTTTGAATAGTGGGTCTATGAATATAAAATAATAGAGCATAATAATATACCTAACAATCAATCGGTAATAAAATGTATGACCAGTTTTACTGGTTTCCCAAATAATTTCTTGCATCGCTTGAGACGCTGTGCATAGGTTAGTTCAATGTGACAGGACCGTGTCATGTTTATCTGCACCTTATGCGCCTTGCTTCTTGAAAACAGTTTGTCTGTCTAATAAACTGCAGCTTTATCAGCAAGAATCTAAATCTAGTCTTGATTACTAAGGCCTTCATGTTTCTCTTGCCGATCAATAACACCAACTCCCCCGCCTCCGACAGGCCCCTCGGGTGCTGTGCCCCCTTCACTGTCTCCATCTGCTCACGTGACTCCCATGATCCTCCTCAGCATCACAGTAGCCATCTTGGTCAACACCCTCCCATTTGCAGTGTGCTCAGCCAATCCAATTAATGCTAGCAGGGGCTGAGAGGGAGGGAGTTGGAGAGAAAGAGACATCTCTGAGTGTAGCTCGACTCACACAGCATCTCAATCCCCTGGCTTTGCCGAGCCAGAGCAGAATCGGGGAAGCCTTTATTCACACGCTGGAATTCAGCTTTTGTTGCTCGTTCTTGCTGCGAGGCTGTTGAGCACCAGGAGAAGAATAGCATCCTTTCTGTCAGATTTGCTTTGGACTGCTGTTTGATATTTAGTGCGTTTTCCTTGCCACCTCCTTTGTTTTTCTTCCTCGCTTCTACTGGAGAAGACTGTTGGTTGGACTTGATTTTTTATTGTTTTGCTTGTGTTTTGCACTGCATCTGTCTCCCTGCTGAGGGCCGCCATCGTGATTGTTATTGTCGACGCAGCAGCTATCAGCTGAGTCACCATGTCTGATCTGACGGCCCATAGCGAGGCCCCCACCCCCACTACTGACAAAATCACACAGGCTGCCAGGGAGACCATCTACCTATGCAACTTCCGTGTGTCGGTGGATGGGGAATGGCTGTGCCTGCGGGAGCTTAACGACATCTCGCTCACGCCCGATCCCGAGCCGGCTCATGAAGGTAGGCAACACTAGTAGGCCTCTGTTGCTCTTACTGTACTGGGCGGTGCTGGCCTAGCCTTCCACCATCATGCTCCCAGCATTCCTGCGGGGCATGCTTGGAAATGTAGTTTTTATGGAGTGTGTATTAGTTTATTTTCTTGTGGATGATTTGAGAAGCCATTTATAAACTATAAATAAGCTGTCAGTTTTAAAGTTTTAATCTGATTAAACAGATATTTTAACAGAAAATTATTTACTTGTAACAGATTATAGCTCCATTTAAGTTATTAATATCATTGTACAAATGTTTTCAGTGAGCATCGATTTTTAGATGCAGAAAATATAATTCTAATGTGCGGTAGTTTGTTTTGTGCTACTAGTTTTTATATGTTTTAATACCAAATAAAAGGCATTTGACAAATTTATATCATTAGTTCTTTTATTTATTTCCTAATTTTGAAGAATCATTTTTTTGAATAGTGTTCGGAGCTCACAATATATTGTTGTTTTATGTTCTACTCATCCAGTCCATTACTGTAGAGCCAGGGTTTACCTTGCTAATTGTTATAATGCGCCATTGAGAAACACAATTGTATGGAAACAGTACTGTTGCTCAGGAGATGGCCTAAAATGGCTTTGAAAGGATTGATCAATTGGCAAGAGTGAGATGTGAGCAGAGGCCACATGGAGAACAAGCGGCATCTCCGTTTACAATATTTCCTCTGCAATAAAAGACCAAGACAGCCATGTACTAAGATAGGAAATTGACAAAACAATCTGATATGGTGTCTGCACAGCTTGCATGTTTTTGATTATTGATTATTTTTTTGTTTATGCCTTTTCAGACACTTCCTCGTATTCAAGCTTTAAAAACATTTAGTCTCCTTACATTGGCATAGAACTGACTTAAGATACCCCCACAAACTTATTAATTCCCTATATTTACTCTGGAAATATTTAAGACTAGTCCTTTTCTCATTTCTAATTTTATCATTAGTTGTCTGTCATGTTGACATTTACACCGATGGAATATGTGAAGAATGCTTGTTTTACTGCATGCCGATGTTTGCTTATAATGCATTTTAGTTGAGTTTGGCCTCATCGAATGTCATTTATGGTTTGATTTGTTTGTTCCTCACAGGCAAGCCACGTAAAAACCTAGAGGCTGTTTACACGAAACGTTTTGGGGGGCTGAAAACGCAAACGTTTGAAACATGTCTCAAAGTTTTTGAAAACGACGGCATTATCGTTTCCATGTAAACTTTGAAGGCGGGGTTTTCCTAATAAAATACGCATGCGTATTACGTGTTCAGTCTATAGGCTTGTGCTAGTATTCCCCAAACAATAATGGCGGCCTCCATGCTGCTTGATTGTGCTACGTGACATACCCATTATCATTTCTCCAGCAAAAAGTATATTTACTGGACCACTACAACCAGCAAAGACATAGTATTTCAATACACAAACTATAAACTCACATGCATGCCGAAAAAGTAGCTTCTACTTCTAGCTTAAAATAGGGTATGCGTATGTCCGCAGGCACGTAGGGTTTATTTGTGGTGCAACTGCGCCATACCCTGGCCTGGCATGCCTAATACAGCATTTTTACTCGTTTTCCCAGATCCATGTAAATGCAGAACATTGTCGTGTGAACGTGAAACTTTTCAAAAACGCAAGGCAAACATATTCTTAAAGCTTGGAAGCATATTAAGAATGAATACAAAAACGGACTATTATTGCTGGGATTGGAAAATCTCTTCCTTGAGGTTTTTTGTTTGACAGATTGTTTTTTGATAAATTGCCAATAGAGTCTTACAGGACAAGTAGAGCATTTTTATTAATACCACATTGTCTAGTGTAGTCTGAATTGTGAATGTTTTGCTTTCCAAATATTACTCAAAGCATTTAGTTTGATTCAGAATTGTTGACACACATGGATGGCTGTAATGACTATCAACACTCCTGTAGCTATTATTCGTTTCAGACACAGGGTCTTATTCTCCAAACATTCAGCCTGAAAGTATTTCTGCAGTGCAGAATGGCAGTAAGAGAAAAAGAGCATTAGCTTGAACAGACCTTTAATGCTTTTTACACCAAAAATTGGAATTCCCTTTTAAAGTTTCTTTGGTTTACTCCCACGATGTGCATGACCCAATCCTCTTCTGCTTTGTTTTCTGTTTTCCATTGCCTTTTGCAAAGACTCATGGGAGGATTTCACAGATTTGATGGAGCAAATGCAAATGCTTGATGAGTTTAAAGGTGCGTATGGTGGCTTCATCCTCCCCAGTCCACCTCATCCCAGTCGCGGGCACCATCCTAAAACTAGAGCAGGCGTGGCCGTGCTGCCCTGTCTGTACTGAAGAACGGCTTCCCTGAATGGCACATTGGCACCACAGTCTTGGCACCTTTAGCCCTATGATTGTTTTCCTTCTTTGCATCTGTCTATCCCTTTCTGTTTCAGTCAATGGTTTTGTTTTTATTTTCCTTGATAGCAAAATATCTGGCTATTCATTTGGCTGAATTGCTGTTGTATGGCCTGCTTTGTCTCACCCTTCATGTTTGTCTTTGCTGTATGACTACTGCACCCTGTTTTCTGGCTGATTTGGCTTTTCACTTGCATGGTGTTACCAGCATTTCATGCTAGCAGTTTATAGTTCTTCAGATTTATCGACTGCAAACTGTCTGAGAGACTTTGATTGTCATAAGACAGTTTCAATTTCAATGTATCTTTTCCTTATAATTCTTAAACAATCCGTCTTTTGTGATGTGTAGATCATTCAACATGCATCTCACTGGAATTTGTAACTATTTTGCAACGTGGCTAACTCATGAATTCATACAATCATATTTGTGCGTTTTAGTTATATTTGGTTTTGGCCCAGTTAAGGGTGGGGTTAGGGGAGGGGCCTAAATATAGCTTTTTTCTCATGATCCTAACGTTTTGTACGAATTACCTGAGATCATGTTGGTAGTTTTGCGTAGCAATAATAAATTAGTTCTCAAAATTAGCATGCTCGGTGTAAAACCACATCGCATACCTGTTAAAGATGGTCTCTGAGCATTACTATGCTACGTTCCTGTATGAGTAATGGCTGTTGAAAATGAACTGGTTAAATGACAAGATTTGCACTATTAGCCTCTCTTGTGACATCATTTAGATTTTCACACACTGTCCTGAATGTTTAAATGCCTTTTCCTGAATTATTTTCCTTGCCTTACCTAAGAAATGAATGAAAAGTTGTTTTGTGCATTGAATATTCACTGAGAAGATGAGCTTATTTGGCATTGAGTCAAGCCTCTGTGCTTTTGTTAAATACACCCATGCCTTTTCAAAGAGAAGACTGAACTTATTTAGGTTATTCTGCAGGGTTATCACTAGATAGACAGTCACCGCTGTTGACTAATGCAGACAAGGATTAAAGAAATCGTTCACCCTAAAATGAAAATTCTGTAACAATTTGGTTGTTCTAGAACTGTATACATTTTGTTGTTCTGCTGAACGCAATAAAGTTACTTGAAAGAATGTTTGTAACCAAACCATTCTGGGGCACCATTGACTACAATAGTAGGAAAGACGTCTACTTTGGTAGTCGTGGTGTCCCAGAACAGTTTCCCACATTGTTCAAAAAAATATTTTTTATTTTTCAAGATTTCATTTTTGGTCAAACTGTTCCTGTAACTGGTGGCAAGGTGAGGTTTGAGAACAGAAACTGGAAATTTAATTCAGTAGAATGAGTGTCCTTTGGTTTAAAAAACTGATTTGTTGTAGGTTTGAGTGAGATTTGTAACTCTGAAAAGAATGCTTTTTGTGGGGGAACCTGTGCTGTTTGAAATGAAGCTGAGGAACATTTTACCAGTTATTTCCAGTTAAAGGAGAAACCATGTAGCTACAGGCAATATGAAGTTCTCTTGTAGTTTTTTGTAGACCCTCATACACTGCTTTCTTCATGTCGCAGACCTGTTAAATACATTGTTTAGTCAAAGTGATAGAATTTCATCATACCTTGTCCAATGTTTTAATGCATCCCTCCCTGGATTTCTGTTTAACTCTAGATCCGAAGGACCCTATTGCCATCGAGAGGCTTAACCTGATGAACATGGCCAAGCTGAGCATCAAGGGTTTGATTGAGTCTGCATTGAACCTGGGACGCACGCTGGACTCAGACTATGCCCCACTGCAGCAGTTTTTCGTGGTCATGGAGCACTGCCTGAAACACGGACTTAAAAGTGAGCAAAAGAATTCCTCAAGCTAAAGGGTCTATCCACAGATAGGAACCCCTGGTCCAAATTTTTGTCCTTTAGTGTTTTGATTATGCATAAAAAGATGACATGTTAGTTGTGAGTTTTAATGTACAGTAAATCTGAATCTTTATTTAATTTCTTCTCATCTACATTATGTATTATTTTCTGAATATTTTGTTTTGAAGGTAAGAAGACATTCCTTGGTCAAAATAAGTCTTTCTGGGGTCCTTTGGAGCTGGTGGAAAAGTTAACTCCAGAAGCAGGGGAGATCACAGCCAGTGTCAAAGACCTTCCTGGGCTCAAGTAAGAAAAATGACTTTTAACCCAAACATGGTGTCTCCTTCAGTTAAGTCTTTGTTTATGACTCTGAAGTTATTCTTTTCCCCAGAACTCCATTAGGAAGAGGCAGAGCATGGCTTCGCTTGGCATTAATGCAGAAGAAGCTCTCAGATTATATGAAGACCATCATCAACCGAAAAGATTTGCTCAGGTACGGATCATGTTGGTTAACCATTTGTTGCAGTTGTAGTCTTGCTTCCACACGTTCTCATATTTGGAACTGTTGTGTTCTTCAGTGAATTCTATGAGCCCAACGCTCTAATGATGGAGGAGGAAGGAGCCGTGATCGCTGGGCTGTTGGTGGGCCTGAATGTCATTGATGCTAACTTGTGCATGAAAGGAGAAGATTTAGACTCACAGGTATCTGTTACTTACAGTTTAGTGTACAGTGAGACAATGAAGGACCACAACTAATGAAATACAGCTGTATCTTGATGCACTTTAGATTCTTTGGATACATTTTTATAAAACGTAATTGCCAACAGGTGAATGCCTTTGTACTTGTGATGGGAGAAGTTTTTCTTTTGTACTTTCTTTAGGTCGGAGTCATAGATTTTTCCATGTATCTGAAAGATGGAGCTCACAGCAGCAAAAGCACAGAGGGGTGAGTTCACATTTAACTTTCAGTTTAGGCCAGATGTGTTTATCTCATACGGTTTTGTAGATCTGGTTTGAAAAGCTCTAAAGTTGTTCTTTGATTGCAGTGATGGACAGATCACAGCTATTCTTGACCAGAAGAACTACGTTGAAGAGCTGAACAGACATTTAAGGTGCAGTCAACTTTACCTAACATCAGCTCTTAAAGTGATAATTCACCGAAACATTTAAGTTCTTACATCATTTACTTAACCTCTTGTCATTTCAAACCTGTATGGCTTTCTTTCTTCATGGGGAAGACAATAGAAGATATTTTAAAGAATGTTGGTAGCCGAACAACGGCGTAGCGGTACCCATTCACTTCTATAGTACAGACACAAAGCCATTGCAAGTGAATGTTCAGCATACTGACGTTGTTCAGTAACCGACATTCTTCAAAATATCTTCTTTTGTCTTCTGCAAAAAAAGACAAGTCATACAGGTTTGAAATGACAAGAGGACACAACGAATAAGATAATGATTTAACAAATGGGGTGTGGTCTTGTCTAGATGCATGAATAATCTCAAATCTTAATTCCCGTTTCACAGTGCATCAGTGAATAACCTGCAAGCCAAAGTAGACGCATTGGAAAAATCCAACACAAAACTTACGGAGGAAGTGGGTAATATTCATAACTTGTGCAGTACAAGATTATTAACAGAATTGATATATTGTTGTGCACTCTGTCCACATGTGTTTAAGTGCTGTTCTGGGTTTGTGAGATTTGTTTCCCTGAGTTAAAATGTGATAATAGCTCAGCTAACCTTTTATTCAGCTTGCTGTTGCAAACAACAGGATCATCACTCTGCAGGAGGAACTGGAGAGAGTGAAGGAGGAAAGCACTTATATAGTGGAATCTAGCCGCAAGGTAAATTTTTTGTTTTTACCCACACTAATGGTGTTGAAGTATGGATTGTCAACAGTTATTAACTTGCATAGCAATCTATCTGTTTTTGTTGCTCATTCCTTAGCGAACCCACAAGCTTACTTTTAAACTGTAAATGTACACAGTTACACGGTATGAGTGGTTATATTCTCTGGTCTGAAATTTTGACCTGTATTCCACTTAAAGGCATCAAGAGCAGAGGGTACTGCTAATGGTCAAGTACTTGGAGACGCTCGCAAACAACTCAAAGAGGAGACTCAGCTCAGACTGGTGGGTAAAACATTAATGCCTGTGTGGGGCATGGGGTATAAGTGGCAGTCCTATGCCACCGTTAAACATGTCAAAAAGTGAAAAAAACCCAGAAAAACAATCAATAAAAACTGTACTGTACAGTACATTGTAATGACTTACATGTTGTGAAAGTGTAAGCCAGGCTGGTCTTACTGTATTTGTTAAGCTTGTGCCTATGCTGTTTTTAATCAAGCAAAATTGATCACCATGAACTTTCAATGTATAGAAAAAAATTTGTCTGGGGAAAAAAAACTCGATAATCAAGTACATTAATATTCAAATATACAATTGGTGCTTTTTGAAAGATAAAGCAATAGTTCACCCCAAAATAAATATTGTGTCATCATTTACTCATCTTTGAGTTCCAGAAATGTGGTAGTCAATGGGGTCAAATATCTTTCTCTGTGTTCAACCAAACAAAGAAATGTATACGGGTGTGGAACAACGAGAGGGAGTAATTCATGATTTTTGGGGGGTAAACTATCGCTTTAAATTTGAAATCTACAAAAAATGAAAGAGCATGATGCTTCTGTCTGTGTGTACAGCGCATGTGAAATTATTTTATCTGTCATTGGGGATGTTAAAATATTTACTGTTCTCTATAAGGAAAATTCTTGATCAGCTAAATCCTTCTTAAATTCATTTCGTTTAGGATGTTGAGAAGGAGCTAGAGCTGCAGATAGGGATGAAGCAGGAGATGGAGTTGTCTATGAAGATGTTGGAGAAAGACATCTGTGAAAAACACGACGCTTTGGTGGAACTCCGACAGCAGTTAGATGACATGCGTACACTCAACCATGAGCTTTCTGTCAAGTCACAGGTATGAGAGACATTCATAAATAAGCCTCCTTCCTTTATAACAGCATGAAACCTCTTTCCCCTGTCCCAGCACAACATGCCTGCTATTAGAAGATTACTTTATGTATATACAAGCCAAATACACATTAAGTTTAGTCAGATTAAAAACATTCAAATTTGAAAGCACCGGGGTGAAGCCATCCGACATGTGAACGCACTTGCTCAAAAAATGTAACGGATGAATTTCATTTGATTAAATGTGTCCCCTGTGTATTGTATGTCCATGCTTATAACCACGATTATGTCATTGATGTGAACTGTCATATATTATTGATGTGTATTTGAATTGTAGAGTTCTGATGCAAGTACAAAACAAAAGAGCGACATCATCGGCCGCTTGGAGGAGAAAACAAACCAGATGGCAAATGCCATTAAACAGCTGGAGAGCAGGTGAGAATATCTTACTGACTCTTCACAGGAGCAAATTTAAACTAAGCATTCATGGATTGAGGAAATTACTATTTACAATGAGATCCAACAGTTTGAGACTACTAATGGAAACTATTTGATCTATTAAATTATGTATTGTTTCCACTTTATCCTATAATAAATTATTGAATCAAAGTCAAAGTTGTTTTAAAAAAATCTAATGAATTTCATAGTTTTGCTTAGATATTCTTTGTGACCTTTTATTTTGCATTAATTACAACCTGACTAGGCATTGTTCAAACCTGATGATAAATAACAGGTTTGATCCAGTGGTAAATTTCGAGATTTGATGTGGTCTCAGGCTTTAGGACCCCACGGTAAATACTGTAACACGTCTTTGCTAGGAATGTGATTATTATTTGGGATAGGCATATTATCTTTGCTTAGTTATACAGTAGGTAACGTTCATAATATCATTGCTGTCCTTCTGAAATGTCAAAATCTTCGGGGTTTTTTTGGAAATAGAAAAGACACTGTATTTTTTTAAATAATGTGTCGTCAAAGTTGACAAGCACTTTATATTGGTGAGATGTTTACAGAACCCATTGACAAACATAAAGGGTGACTAATAATCACGAAAAATCACGAAATATGGAGATACAAGGTTTCAGAAGTACAGCAACACAACAACAAAATTCCCAGACAGGTTATTCTTTCTCACAAATGTGTATGCCTCCCAAAGGATGGCAATAATCTTGACCTACAGTAATTTCTCTCCTCATCTCTGTCTTCTGTGAATCATTTCTTTGGTATTTCTTCTTAATTTGGTCTTTCTCCCATGCTTGTTTTCTTGTGTTTCTACTCATTGTTCCCTGAGCAGCGAAAAAGACATGGCCAAACAGGCACGGAACTTGAACACAACCGCCGAAAAACTCCTGCAAAGGCAGCAATAAACATATTGCACCCGGATAGTTTCCAAATAGGCCAACATAAAAAAACAGATCTTCAGTTTGATTTTGCATAACATAGATGACTTAGGGTATTTATTTTATTACTGGGTTTCAGATCCATTGTCGTTATTTTGTTATGGACTGAAAACTACGGACGTTGCTTCTGTGTCCCCCGCATCATCTCTCAATATTGTACAGTTAATTCAGTGCTCCTGTCTCTAGTCTCTCTATGTGTGTTTTAACAGAAGTAAAAGGCAACCGTTTCGGCCAATCTTACAAATGGCCTGTTTCCAAATCCACATGGCTTGGGGTCAGTTATGTTTATTTCAAGTCATGGAAATGCATATCTATTAAACGGTTTCTCTACTTCTCAATACTGTAAGAGGCTGGCAGAATGTTGGTTCCTTAATAAAAAAAACATAACTCAGTTCAAAACAGCATGGGGATACAGTCCTAAGAAAAACATACAATCGTTGTACAGATAAAAGTATGCAACACCATATTATTAGCTTCATTTGTTAACACACATTAACCGTGTTCCAACCCTTGTTTAAAAACCTTGGACCTGAATATTTGACCATCTTGCCTAAGTTTCACAATGTTGGGTGCTTTGATAGATGCACAAGCCAAACATACTAACTGAATAGGATTCTTCAAGGTATATTCAGCAGGTTATGTTAGCTTTTTTGCAAGAAATTATGCGAGTGCAAGAATGCGTGCCTGAATGATTTCAAAGCTTAATGTTAAAGCTTTGGAACACACTGGAAGTTGATGCCAAATGATAAAAATTGACACCCGGCTTTATCAAATCTACCAACATCTGGATGATAATCTTCTAAATTGTGAATGGACTGAAGTGTATGTAAACAAAACGTAGATGTGAACTGTAGTACAAATATAGCTTAATAAAAAAAACAGACCCTTGTCAGACTGCTTTGATTTCTTTAGCGTTTACGGTTTCTGCAGTAGCCGTAAGCATCCTCCCGTTTTCCAACTGTCCTTTACAATCCTCATTTAGCCCTTCCATATGCTTTTATGATTTCATTCATCTTCCTTTTCAATGGCTTTTAGTTTTCATTTCACCTCATTAAGTTAATGTGGCCCAACTTCAGATGTAAGAAGGCGGAACGAGAGCGAGGTCTGGCGGACGAGGCGAATCGATTGTTCAAACAGGAGTTTGGGGACAAGATTGAAAGTCTGCAGCAAGAGGTGGAACAGTTACGAAAACAGAGGTACAGAGATTGATGTTAGTGGGGTTTCCTAGACATTAAAACTGATGGTTGACCGGTGTTAAAGCTGGCCAGTGCCGGTATCTAAAGAAACTGACAAATGGCAGATATTATGCAGATAAGTTATTATACTGTACAATGAAATTGTATGTGCAATAGATCAGGTTTGGAGCAGGAGCTCAGGAAATCGAGAGAGCATCACGGCAGCCATGGTTCTGATTCTCTGTTAGGAAAAACGCCACCACAGGGAGATATGAAACAACATGTGGAGGAGATCAGAAAGGTGAGAGTTGCTTTGTGATTTCTCAGTCATTCTGATCTGCAACTTTCTCTCATGTTTATTGTTCTAGATGTACAACATACTGTTTCCTGAAATGTACTATTCCTGGTTTATTTAGGAGTTAGAAAGCGTCAGAAAAGAAAATGACACACTACGCACTGTGCTTGAGGAAAAGTCGAGCCTTGGATCTAGTTTGTAAGTCTTTATAAATGCTGAAACAGACACTAAACTGTATACCTTTATCTTGTCCATTATTATTAAAAGGAAACTAAAACTTTCCTTTTCTTAGGACACCGTCACATGACGGCGAACAGGTGCTCCATTTAACTGTCAGTTATCCTTGTCATTTTTTTTCTTAGATTATTTGAAATTCCTTTTAATGTTGTTTTAACTCTTATTTGGTAGGATCAGTCTGAAGACATAGTCCCTTCAATCTGTCCTATGTGTGAAAACCAGACCTCACTGACCTCACCTAAGGTACCAACGCAATCTGTACCTTAGCAAATGTAAATGTGTATGAATTGTTTCAACCTAATGACTAAAACAGAATGTAAATGTTTATGTATATATGTAATATTTTAAATCCCAGAATCCAACGTGGTCTTGGACTTGGGAACCCTACTGTGTATTTTACAAAATATTTACAACACACTATTGATGGTCATATTTCTTATAGCGGTTTTGTGCATTAGAGATACATTCTGCTTTTTTAAACAATTTCAGAAGCAATGTAAGAACTGCAGTGGGATTTTTTGTGAGGACTGCATGGCTAAAGAACTTCCTCTGCCTTCCTCCATCAACCCTGAACAGGTGTGTGATGTCTGCTATTCGCAGTTACTGCAACAGTACGCCTCCACACCATCCTGAGACTCCTCCTCCTCCTGAGAGCATTGTTCTATCAGCACCAGTAACGGGTTATTAATCGATTAAGTGCAATTTAGATTTGTAAATATTCTGGTTATCAATCAGTACCAGACATCTCATTTATTTTTACCCAGTGTTTGCCAAAAAGGGATGATGTATGATATAAGCTGTTAAAAATGCTTTAAGATTGTTTAATGCGAGTATATCAACATGTAATTCTTGAGGTGACTGAAGCTGTCCACCAAGTGGATTAATGCAGGTCTTTTACTTGAAAAACAAATGGCATGGGGATAATTCAAGTGTTGATAAACAACATAATAAAAAAAATCTAAATAAGGGGATGTATACAAAATAGTATATTTAGCTTGTTAAACACTTGAAAAGCAAAGCACATGTACAAGTTTGTCATTCATGAGTTTATAATACATATTGGGTGTGTACACAAGAAACTTGTTAATGTTCTTTCAAAGCTCATAACTTGATTTGGGAAGCTGAGCTAAGTTAAGATCATAATTATAAAATAAGAGAAAAGGGTAGGCCTGCTTGTAACAATACAGTTTTATTATATTGTCGATCACTCAGTCTGTCTATTTTTTATATAGGTAGTTGATCATGTGGTGACATAAGAACATGCTAAATTACATTATAGAAATAATAATTGTGCATGCAGTTTTTATAATATTGTTGTCTAAATCTACAAATGCTTTTAAAATCCTTCTTTAACAAAGGAAAGACTTTCCTGGACACGTTTATATGAATTTTAAAAATTATATTGATTAAAGTGTCTGGTTACATGCCTAACCTACCCAATGCGAACTACTGATATGAATCAAATGCTTGACAAGAAAATATTTTTTTCAGAAGCTAGAACTTATTTCAAATTTGCATAAACTACATGACTCCGTGGTCTTATTATTACTGTCCGAAAAATAAATTCAAGGCAATTCAATAACAATATCTTTTAATGTTGAGTCATCACATAAAATGTTACAGGACGGTTTAAATCAAGTTCACTTCGGTCTTATTCTTCCTTCGTTGATGGTGAATTCAGGAACAACTCAATGTATCGCTCCACTGGATGACACACAAAACAAAAATATAAGAAAACATGGTTAACTTATGTTTGTAATTACAGAATTTTTACAATGTTTTTTTACAAGTGCTACTTTTAGGCAACAATGACACTAATATAAATTCAACATAAATTGACTATTTTGTATCACTTACTTATGTACTCTCTGTCTTTGGACATGGCTGCTACTGCATCCTGATGTGTTGTAAAATAGGCCTCAGCCTCACCAGTGGGTCGTCCTCCAGGACCATACTCTATAAGAACTCTGTCCAGTCTGATGGGAGAGAAAAACTGCAACAGAAATACCACTTTGGTCACTTGTATAAAACGTTATGCACATTAAATGGGGTAAATAAAATCTAATTATCATTGGTGAATAAAAAAAATTAATATATGTAACAGTTATGAGAAGCAAAAAACGAGAGATGAGAATGCACTAAATTAAAGTTGATATAGTTTCAATGGCATAAAATCAAGAACCTAACCTTACTTACATTTACAATGTCATCTGCTGTACATCCATAAGGTAAACCTCTCATGTGAATCAGGTTATCAGGCTTAGAGGAACTCTGATGGTTTGTTGACACTTGGTTTGCTGAGCATTGAAATAAACACAGTGATCTTACACTTGGCATAACACAATCAATACTTCCAAGTTTGGTTGTAAAGGGACAGGACATATAGTAATTCACTCAATTAAGCTCTCACCAGTTCTCGACTTGTGCAACGTGGATGTGTGCAAGACACTCGCTGTGTTTTCTGATGTCACATTTCGCCCTCTTCCATTCTGTGCCTGGATCTCACTTTTTCTGCTGGGGAAGATCTCAATGTACCTGTACATATCATAAAAATGAATATAATAATCAAAAATATATAATCATCAGTATGTCAAACTTAATCCGCACATTTTCAACTACAGCATTAAAGGTTAAAGGTATTTGCCAAATTCATAAACGTAAGTCTCTCATTCGGCGACAACTGTACAAAAATTACAACAGGAAAGCATATCGCATATACATAAATAATGAACATTTTGCATTATGAATTAATTCATGATTTACCCACCTGTTTCCCATGACCTCTCTGTCTCTCTCAAGGGCTTTGTCTGCCATTTCCTTTGTGGCAAACTGCACAAAAGCGTCCCCTGAGTTTTTGCCTCTCCTATATACTATTGTAACTCCATCTTCTACAATCTGTAACCCTGTTTTGAAAATGTCAAAACGCACAAATTAAACATCATCAGCAAAACAATATTTATCTAACGTGTTTTAAGGGATTTTACCTGAGAAAAACTGAATGACATCCTTTTCTGTGCAGCTGAAGGGAAGACCTCGGAGTCGGATCACCCCATCCGACGCTGAACTTTCTTCTGTAGCCTTTAATATGGCATCAGCTTCACTGTTTGTGACCTCATACACTGAAAGATGACATTTATAACGGAGCACAGTGAACAATTCATCTCACAAACGCACTGTATTTATCATTTTTACACCAAACCGAGAACTGTAGCTGGGTACGCCTCCAAATTCCCTTCACCTTCAATATAGCGCTGCCCTAGGTAATGTTTGTGCTGGTCTAATGCTTTGCCAACATCCTCCTCGTGCTCTAACTCGATGAAGGCCTGTCCAGACGGCCTGCCATTCCTATTGTTTAAAATATGGATTCCTTGAACTCCACCACGGATCCTACAATCTATTAAAGGAATTACATAGAAATCATATAATCAATCATATAAATAGGGATTTACATATGTAAATCAAATCTGTTGCAAATAATCTTGAAGGTACCAGAAAAGAAGCTCATGATGTCTTCTGGAGTACATGACCAAGGAAGACCCTTGGCACGGATGATGAACACTTCTTTAGTCTGGGTCTCTTCAAGGGGAGTGTATTCTGGTAAAGGTGGGTACTCATCTTGTTTAGGTGGTGACTAAAAACATCGAAAGTGTCAGACTCGAGAGAAAAATGTCAACAAGAATCATGCTTGAAAAAATGCATAACGTTACATAAATGGTACCTCAGAAGACAGATTTCGTTGGTATGATGTCCAGATATGTTTGGTGTTATAGTTTGCTAAGCACCTCGCTGCCCAGGAATGACTACATCGAGTTCGTGCTGCTGCGGATGGCGCAGCTCTAATATAATCCAAAGACTCCAAGCAGGAAAACTGCTGTCTCCTAACACAGCGGAAGAAAGACAACACAATCGAGCTCCTGCTGAATACAGACATTGTACGGTCGAAATCTTTCTAATTCAACTTTAAACTTCAAAAGGAGCTGCGTTCATTCAACCCACGTTGACCTTTGGCATCAGAGGACAACATGACGTACAGAGCACGTGCGCACATCGACATGACTGTGCTTTCAAAATAATAGTCCTGAACCCATTAAACATAAATGTGAACTTTTTTACATGAATGTGAACTAGACATTATTATAGTTATAAATATATAAAAAAATTAAATTAAATGTATGGTTTTGTGCCAACTACATGAACGCAAATGTGAATTTTGCTTATCCACAATTTATGAGGTCAAATTGCTGAATTAAAATCGTGTTATCTTTATAATAAATGAATGTTATGAGTGTTCTAAAGTCACGGACAAAACTAAACCAGACCATCATTTTTTAAGTCAAGACTCTTGTGGATGAGGGATGCGCAGTTCGTATGATCGCGAGATTTGGCTTCTGTTGAGACTTTGGATAGGAAGGAGAACTTTTGCACAGACAGGATCAGTGTTGTCGGATTGTTAAGGACATTGATCCTGAAATATCTGGCTTTTACATCCTCTGACGGTCAAAATAACGGATCGATATCGATTTCTGAAGCCCAACGCGTTTCTTCAAAGAGAGATGAGCTTTTTATTGTGAGTATGATTGGCTTCTGTACATGGAAACATTGATAGCTAGTTAGCAAGCAAGCGAATATAATACTGCTTGTGTACAGAACCTGTATGTACATGATCACTCGTGACTCACAGCCTTGATATGTTAAAACTGCGCCTTCATAACTTCATAGAAACACCCTGCTTAATATTGTCGCAGGTCGGTGATGGTAACGTTAGTGCGTAGCCGTCATATGTGACACTGTATTCTAGCCATTGAACAATACTTCAAGTACTTGACCCTTAACGTTACATGACGCCAAGAAACAGCTGCGTAAAGCATAATTTGTTTACGCGTTGTTTACTCCGATTTCTGTGATCTGGCTGTCATGTGCGTAAATCTGAAATCTCAATGAAGTGATCAAATGAATTGGGTGATACTAGCCAAAACATTGTCTGTTGGTGTAATGTCTTCAGAAGCAAAAATGTAACGCGTCAGCAGTTTAAATTGTACAAATCTCTTCTGCTTTCCATAGAAATCAGAAGTAGGCTATGTTTTAACTTATGCTGTGCCATTCATAAACCATTAGATTTGATAGAAGTCATTTTTAATATTGTTCAATTTGCATCACTTGCATTACAGGACCCACATACAGCACAAGGGAAGATAATTCAATTGATATGCTCAATTTATCTTAATGAACATGTGCTAGAGGTTTCTTACCACTTTTCTTGCTTACTAGAACATAGGACAAGTTTTTGCTCAGAGAAGGTCTTTAAGTTTGTTTAGCTATTTTGTGCCTGGAAATTTGACATCTGCTTGGTGCTTTAAAGCCTCTGCTGTGCTCTGATGAAATTTCATTGGGGCTATAAGATTTGGCTATACATTCAGTCGATACAGCCTCTTTATTTGTGACTTCGTTATTATGGCTTGATATGAATGATCAAATCGTGATTAGTTTGAATCATTGATCATATAGCAGAGTCAACGTGTTTTTTACACTAGTCCAGCCTAATAGAATTCCATTTGTTTTATTATGGCACGCAGGCACTGTGCAGGGCATTAAAGGCTTCATTTGCGCCTCTTTCATCACTTGCTGTGCAAACTCTGCCCTGTGTTTTTCTCTCTGAACAGGTGGACGAACTAAACAGCAGCTGTTTACCCGGTGAAGACAAAGCTCTGTGGTGTTGATAGAAAAACAAAAGCACATAGGCCAGACATCATGGGGCAGTTTCCCAGACAGTGCTTAAGGCCCAAGCATACTTGACTTTCCGCGTCCGTGTCGGGCACAAACGTGTCCGCACAGCTTCCTGCGCATACTCATCACGTCCGAATGAACACATGCACAATACAAATGAGTATGTGCGCTCTACTAGACCGTCAGAGGGCAATGCTGAGTCGTGTCATTTACAGACCGACTCCGAATTAATCATTGAGGAAGTGTTTTCGTGTTTCCAAACAAACAGTATGGAGAAGGATATGCTTCTAAGCTTACTGTTCTTGGTTTCGGCTTGTTGGTTTTGTATCATTCTTCTTCGACAATAGCAAACTGCACACTTTCTGTGTGTGTATTGACGACTAGTGGACCCGTGCACTTTTTTTGGGCATACGCTGTTGTACACGGCACGTCAGCACGGTCTCAAAATGGGCTGCATGTGGACGGACGGACCATACTTCCGCCTTTAAGCCTAGTCTCAGACTAACTTAAATGTTAGAGATGTCTTGATCGAAAACAAGTTAAACTGGTATAAATGCAATTGTTTTGTCTCAAGATGCACACCAGTAATGTTTCTTTGTAAAGTATGTCTTTAAAAAACGATTTACATATCCTAATTTAACTAAGGCCTAGTCCTGGTTTTAGATAATCCCTGTCCGGGAAACTGCCCCCATGTGTGATACATGTTGAGTCAGTTTATGAAGAGCAGTATCTCGGCTACAGTTAATACATTGTTCATCACATTACACAATTTATCAAGCTGCTTTTAGACTTGAATCTGTATGTTCAGCAGTGTTAATGCAAAGGGCCTGTTGACGATCTCCGTGTAGCTTTCTACTCTCCCCTGAGGATTTTGTTTGTTGAAAGAGCTGTGAATTTTGCAACGATAAAAGCTTTTGTGAATCTTGTCATCTGAGAGTGAAAAGTCGATACTTTTTGGTAGCCGTTTTTTAACACAATAAGAAAATGCTGTATATGAACTAACCAAATAAGTTTTTGCATTTTTTAAGTTATCTGTTCTCTGTTATGCCATTTTATTATTTTACATCATGTGAAAAATTTGTTCTTTTTTTGCTGATTCAGGAGTTTTGCTTGCAGTGCTGTAATATACCTCCGCTATTTTTTAACTAATAATCCAGACAAAATCTTGCATGAGAGCCAAACTGACCAAATTTCAATAGTCTAAAAAATGAATTTTAGCCTTTGTAATTAACCATAAAGAGGGCAACTGAATTGGTATTTGGAAGTATTTTCTAGAAAAATATAACCATTGTCATAACAACGGTAAACCGATTCAAGTTCATTAGTTCTAGGATATCATTTGTCTTCCAAGCTCATACCCCACGTTACACCTAAAACTGCTGCTTTCAAACTTTTCTGTCATTCCACAGTGGAAGCCGCTCGTCGAAGACGTTCAAGCCGAAGAAAAACATTCCAGAGGGCTCGCACCAGTACGAGCTACTGAAGCATGCAGAGGCCACGCTGGGCAGCGGAAACCTTCGCATGGCTGTCATGCTGCCCGATGGAGAAGATCTTAATGAATGGGTGGCAGTAAACAGTAAGCATGTGACTTTCATCAGTGTTACACGCTAGCCGAATCTGGAAGCTTCTCAAAATAGCGCTTTCAGTTTAGAAGAAAGGTCTGTCTTGTTTTTGATTAGTTGTACCAGTTGAGTGTAGTTGTACGTTTTGTGTTGCACTTCTTTTGGTCGTGGTTTGATGTCCTGTTTAGCTTTGGCAAAGAAACCAAGGAATATGAGCTGATGTTCATTCTGCATACCTGAGATTGGAGTAAAAATCACTGACCCACTTTATATCAGGTTCCTTTAAAAACTATGTTACTGCATAACAACAGTGTACTTATTTGATACAAATGCATTGTATGCATTATAATAATATTTTTGCATGCAGTATTTTAAGATGCATAATACAAAGTGGGACCAAAATCTGAAATGTATTTATGTTGAAGCAAGCTTTGCTACCTTAACTTCAGAGCTTGAGGCTTCTTCTATTTATAACAATAGAGATGTACTGTAGAGTGGATCTCTATTCATTAGCCTCAGGGACAGTAGGCTAAATACAGACTCCGGCAGAGTTGATGTTGCCAGGGTTTCTGGTTTCATGTAATTACTGAGGCTCATGTAAAGGTGGGTGTTTCCCAGAATATCCTATATAATATACAGGGTGTCCCAGATGGGTTTTTCTCAACCCGCCTTTCGTGTGTAGATACTGCAGGGAGTTTGTAGAAGATGAACAAATGGTGCGCTTATAAATATCTTGAGATGTCATCTTGGCTTGAAATGATGCGCCACTTGCGTTTGGGATTGATGCACAAAAAACAATACCCTAAAGTTCATATAATGTATTTAAAAAATAAATGTACCAAGTATGATCTTAATGAATGAAAAGACCAGCAGACACCTGCTGGGGACTAGCAGTTCAAACTTAACATTCGAAACCGAATTATGAAGTATGATGGCTTTTGGCCCTGTGTGTGTATATACATTTACAGATGTGCAGTTGTTGTGTGAGGAAAAAATATATAAGGGTAAAGTTGATCCTGTATGTTCATACTGTAATGCTGCACGTGTCTACTGCCCATAGCTGTTGACTTCTTCAACCAGATCAACATGCTGTATGGGACCATCACAGACTTCTGCACTGAGGAAAGCTGCCCATTAATGTCTGCTGGACCCAAGTAAGTATTATCACAATAAATAATTGCAAACCTTTTGTTTGTGTCTACGTTTGTAAATTAAATGTGATTCTTGTTTGTTATCTGCAGGTATGAATATCATTGGGCGGATGGCACCAACATAAAAAAGCCAATCAAATGTTCCGCTCCGAAATACATTGATTACCTGATGACTTGGGTCCAAGATCAGCTTGACGATGAAACACTTTTTCCTTCAAAAATAGGTATTATACAAATTTCACAACTAGCAACATTGATTTTCTTTTTTGAAAAGCAAATGACCAAACAAAAGCCAACAGCCAATCACATTTTAATAGCTATTATGCCAGTAAATATATAAGCATGAAACTCATAATCCATGCCAAAAAAGAAACTGTGGCTGTATATATAGTAAAGGCACGTTCAAGGAACTGTTTACTAAATTAGAAGTGAATTGGACACAAGGTGGAGCTTTAAGTGTTTTTTTTACTCTCTGACTCTCACAGGGGTTCCTTTCCCAAAGAACTTCATGTCAGTGGCCAAGACAATATTGAAGAGACTGTTTCGTGTTTACGCTCACATCTACCACCAGCACTTTGATTCTGTAATCCAGCTGCAGGAGGAGGCGCACCTCAACACCTCTTTCAAGCACTTTATCTTCTTTGTTCAGGTGTGTCATGACTCATGAGTGAAGCATTGGCTGCATGCTTTTGTTCATTTTGGGATTGGTCTTTTGCAGTGTTAGACCAAACAACTGAATATTCATTTATATGTTTAGGATTAGGATAAATAATATTTTACATTTTAAACAATTAGTAAAGTCTTGCAATTGATTTATGTCGTTAATGCTAAACCTTGTATTTTTACTTGTGGTCATATTATAATTACTACTGATTTATTTTCTCTTTTTAGGAGTTTAATTTGATTGACAGGAAAGAACTTGCACCCCTTCAGGAGCTGATTGAGAAGCTCACATCCAAGGATAGATAAATCTGCTCCTGTCAGCACATCTTTTCCCATTTCTGTATACAGACAGCCTGGCTTTACTCTCTGTTTTTGACTGGTGCGTGGGAATGTTTCCTCAGAGTTGGAAATAGGCTGACTCAAAAAATCCCTTGACAAGCTACAACTCAACCATAGGTCAAGGTCACAATGGAATGATACTAAAGTCTTTTTGAAGTTGTCTCGAACACTATCTAAGTGCCTGATATGTCCACTTGCAAATGTTAACATTTGTACGATAACACCACTTATTATGCTTTTGACTTTTTAGGAGTACATGCATATTGATGATAAATAGTGTCATGTTGTTTTCTCTTGATGGATTTATTTAGAAGTTTATAGATAAAAATACTGAATGAAGCATACACTAATTTTCACAAATACGAAGATTAAAAATCTTGGATGTGTTTTAACTACTACATGTGTCTCATTAGGTATTTGGAAATTTTGTTTCAGTTTCTGTCGTGGAACGGCTTTGTTTGCTTCCTATTTTATCTAGCCCCCAGTGAATGGCCCCTTGCTTGTTGTGACACCATTCACTGAAGAAATGTACCTTTGGGTCTGCTGTTATGTGAAAATGCTTTTATACTGTTATGTTACTTCTGGAAAGTACTTATATTGATGAGCCAGACTCCCAGTGTTTCAAGGATTGTCTGATACATGCTGGGATAAAATGAGCTGACTATGCAAGATTGGTATTTCCTGTTATTTATTTACTTTTTTGTAGATACCCTCTTATATACCAGGCATTTAAATTATTTTCAAAAAACGTTCCTCCTACTCCATACACAGGCCCACAATAAACCTAATGAGATGATGCATTTCTCTTGCTTTTTGCCCTGCTGTTCTGTTCAGTCTTTCACACATCCATAATGAAATCTTTAACAAAAATTCCATGAGGTGAATGAAAATTCAACCCATTTTATGTCATTTGAAATGAGTAAATTTAACAACCTGCTATAATTTAAATTTTCTATATGTTTGGTCTTTATGCAGTTTTACCCCGTGAATTTTGATTTATCTGAATGTTACTGAAAATGTCATTATTCTGAATTAATGGCTAAAACGATTTTTACATCACTCCGTTTTAAAACAGTTCAAGATTTATCATAGACAACTGTACTACACATTTTTGATCGCAAGATGTATATAATGTCAACAGAAAGGTATGCAATTGGAATAACGTGAAATGCTTCACTTGCTGAATTTTTGTGGTACAATGCTGAATGCTGTTTATAGAATAATAAACCTTGTTAAAAAGATTTGCCTTTTACATTTTTTTCATTCAGGTATTTATGCTATATAAAATTACTATTACTTTTATATAAAGGTAAATTTGAATTTGTGCATATTATTTTAGTTTAAAATGCAAAAATCTGTTGTATACAGTGTCATATGGAAAGGAAAGAAATACAGTATTCCAATACGCACCATATTGTACAAATCCTTTTAGGCTACTCCACAAACATTAAAAAAGTCACAACAGCCAGGTATTGTAAATGTTATTTGCCCCAGATAGCTACTTATTTCCTGAAAACAAGCATTCGTTTATCAACAAGCAAGCATTGAGTAAAATTAAGTTTCTATATTGCATAACAGTTCCTGTAAGTATACTTGTCTAGCCTTTCCCATATTTCCCATAACTCTACCTAAAGAAAACACCTGAAGACAAAGAGCACGTGGCCTGTTTTGGGTAGTGCCTGCCTTACTCCAGAAATGCCTGGAAGACTATTTAGCCACTCCCAGAATATTTTTTAAAGCTTTTTATGAGTTTATTTGATGCGTTGTAATTCCATTTAGATGTCCATGATTTTTATGGTATTGACGTCTCGGATAATATTTGTTTAAATGATTTGAAATGATTCATTACTGTACTTGTTGCATTTACAGGATGCATTTATTTAAGTTTCATTTTTTGTTGCGCTGTTTATATGGTGCAGCTTTCTGTCTGTGTTTGAGGATATTTCGGGGCATCATGCAGAGGACTCCAGTTTGTGCACTCCTGATCATGTTATTAATTCCCTTCCATGGGCTGACACTAATCCTCTTGAATCCAATTGCTTGGTCTGCGCATTTACTGTTGTTATGAATGTTTGCGGTGCAGACATTATTATTATTAAAATGAAGAAATGTTTGCCTTTTTACCTCTATTGCTCAATCCAAATAAACATTTTCAATTGCACACATAAAGGTACCCAGAAGAGGGAGACTGAACATCTATGATTGAAATTTGCCTCACTGTAGCCTACTTACCTTACGACTGGCCTAAAGAAATGGAATTCCAAATCTCATATACAAGTAGTGATCAAAATGTAAAATTAATTTTGAATAAATTTGACAAAATAATTTGTTTAAAAACAGTGGTTCAGACTTTAGACTCAGACAATGGTTTAGCTGCATAATGCTATTAAGAATTAATCCAGTCACATATTGAGCTGACATGTAATAGAGTTGAATTGTGATCAGCCCAAAACTCCTTAACAAATATTTAGTTCAGCATAGAATCATCATACAGTTGATATATTTCTGTTTTTTAACATATGTCTCGAAATCGCTTTTCTGTACTGCATGTTCTGTGTTCTTTAAAGCATGCATTTCAACTCGATCTTCTAGTGATTTGATAAAACCACACAAAGCTCGTCCTCCTCCAAGAGACATTTTGGCAAGAGATTTATTTTCCCCTTTGGTTAGTTTATTGCCTGAAGGTTTAGTTTCATAACAGATTTCTACTTGTATCAGGACTTATTCAACACATTCTTCTGACTGCTACCTCATAAAGATTTGATCTTTCTTTTTGTCTTAAGTTACTAGACAGTTCCTGAATAATTTATTGTTCCCTAAAACTTTGTATTGCTTGTGTATGTTTACATTGTTTCCAAGAATGGTGCTCAAATTCTTTACACAATCCTATTTGAATTTTTACAATCCTTGTTGATGGAGCCAAGTAAAATAGAATGTGTCGAAGATATTTTCTGTTTCAAATGCCGTTGTGCATATGAGCACACTTGTGATAAGGTACAACCATGTGGTCAAATGGCAGCTGTGATAATATTCAGTACAACATCACCCTTGTGATATTGCCTCGTTCTGATAACAAGCTGATTTTGTTTGAATTTAAGGGATCTGTTGTGATGAATGGGATCTAACACGAACACAATGGGCCCTTTTTTATCAGCTGCACTATGAATACACTGTGTCTGAGTTTAGTAATCGTGCAATGTTCTCAATAGGCAATTCAAACAATCGAAACATCTCCTGACGTATCTTTGAACATGACAGTTAGATCCTCCTTAAGTCTCTGAGCCAGGTTTTACTAATGTTCATAGAGACTGCCCCTCTTTCCAAGAATTGGACTTGTTTGACAGGAGTGAACTGGCATCATTCCAGGTGCTTATCAAGAATCTCATTTGCAAAGACAAAAAAATACATTCTTTTCAGTTGATACTGTGCTAACTCATGTGCAAAGGTGGCTTAATTTTCATTCTCAGAGCGATATGAAGAACACGTAAGATTGTTTAGTCATAGGGTCATAGTTCAAATTGACATATGTCTACCAGTAATGGTATTTTGTTATATATCTGAACAGTTCTCCGTTGCAATTTACTTATTTTTAGTTTATGTTTGAAGTGTAATCTGTTAAATGCTATTGACTGCCAAATGTCAGGAGTAGACGCCATGAATCAGTACATAGCAGCCTATACTTTTAGTTTACCAAAAATACCTTGCATATTAGTCAAAGGTATATATTAAACACGTAAATCTTGAAAGGGGTTCAGTACATGGACAGGAAATATGACCCATTTTAGAATGAACATTATTTATTTCTGTGCTGGAACTACGTTACTTTTGAGGCATCCCTATGCCATCAGTGCTAGAATACACCTTGTGTATGATTTTGAGGTTTTTATGTAAATACTATGCATGTAGGGACAAATACCTCTGCCCTAGAAATGACATTTGTTATAGTGTGCATTAAAATAGTATGTATGTATATATTGGCTTCAAGTAAGTCTGCACATGTCAAGTCAAGTCAAGTCAGCTTTATTTATATAGCGCTTTTTACAATTTTCATTGTTACAAAGCAGCTGTACAAGAAAAAATGACTATAAGTAAAACATAAAAGGTTATGGAATTCAAAACACAGGTCAAATATCAGACACACAATAAATTCCTATATGCAGTGTTAATTAAATAAGACTACCAAATTCTAGCACACAAACACATGTATTTTTCCTTGGATTTAAAGATATGCACCAGCCAAATACCTCAAATCATCTCTTCCAATGTTATTATTTGACTGTTGAATCTCCATGGTAATAAAGCCAAGATGATTGATTGTTCTTCCCTCTTCAATAGGAAAGTCTACAGGTGAACACTTTTATGACTCCTTTTGTCTTTGAAATCCCCACAAATCATTTCATTTCTAGAAAACAGCAATGAACAGATTTTTCTGAGCCTGCCAGAGGATAAAAGTATACAAGAGATCAAAATAGCTTTCTTTTTTGTTATTGGGTTTTTATTTAAGATCCCGGTAGTTCATTTTGGCTCACCTTTTTTAAATAACACACAAATAGTTTTTCAAATGAAGAGGCTAGAGTTGCAAGATCAAATAAATTCTGGGCCTAACATTTACCAACGGCCTACATCTGGATCTTTGTAAAAGCTGCTGACGCATGATCCACTGCAATAATGAGCTAAAAAAGGCACTAAACAGAAGCTGAGTTTGAGTCCTTAGGCTGAACACATGAACTAACAGCCAGCATGAGCTATCAAGTAAGGGAAAATGTACAGGCTGCCGATTGTATCGCAAAAATAAGCCTCAACAGTGTGATCAGGAGGGTCTTGTATTACCGAATGCTGACATTCTTTGTGGAAAAGCCATTTCATTTTGGCTGTAAAGTAAGAAACGATGTTCAAACGCCACGAACAGGCAAATTGGTTTAATCATTTGTAAATATAATGTCATATACTGTATGTTATTAAAAGACATATTTATAAATAATTTTAGTATTAAACTGCCCCTCTCGAAATGATTTGCAGCATCTGGGTTACAGGGTGTTAATAGTTTTGAGCGGTTTGTATTTGAAAATAATAACCTTTGGAATGTCGCGACTGGCCAATCAGAATCAAACATACAAATGAGCCGTGTAATAAGATGAGTTTATTGATAGGGTTCAAGGAAGAGTTTAAAACCACATCTGTGCACTTAGCACACTATAAGAACGCTATAGAACAAGAATAAACATTTTTGTGCCTTGTTTTGTATCAGTTTTGCAATGCTTGAACATCAGCTAAGCTCCCTGGTTACATGTATATATATTGGAACCATACTCTTCATATAATATATATGAAGAGTTTGGTTCCAAAATGAGATAACGAAGTTTTTGAAATTAATTTCATTTCATTTGAAATTCCTATTTAAAATAATGGCCCGTCCCTTATCCCTTGTATTGGTTGCATATCAGTGACTTAATATCTGGTGTTCCGCAGTACCCTTAGTTTCCGATTGGAGTAACAACGGCAACACGCAAATGCGGAAGTGTAAACAGCATACGTCGCATTGCATTCCACGTTTCTTGCATGCTAAATCATTACGATGACATAAAATAAAATTCATTCATTACCTCATCCGTGAACATGATGGGCGACCTCCATACAACTTTGGATGGTGAAAACAACATGCCCCATAATTCCACTCTCCTACATAGGCTAACGTCATTTAGCTTTGCTTTTTGTTGTTGTTTTGAAAGTGCGCCATCTAGCAGTCCAAATTTACATATTGTGGCTTTAAATTAACAAGTGTTCCCCTGTCGGTCTCTCAATGTTGTGTCGAGACTGACAGAATGGGGTTTGACTTGGGAACCTATCATCTCCGATTATACTTTTGAAAAGGCCAATGGCACGCCAGTGCCCATTCATTCACCTTTTTGTTCTTCGGAAAATGCAAGACTTATGCTGAGCGATCTTCGATTTCTCCTACTGGATTTAAGATGCAGAGCAGCGAAACTCAGAACTTTTCCGTAGCTGTCAGAAGTGTCTTCAAAGAGCAGATTTCTAAAAGAGCAGATTGTCCTACAGCGTGCACATGTCGCCAGGCCTTCGGGTGTTCACGTTAGACGAGCTCGGTTGCCCTGGCTTCCTTCGTCTCTGGAGCAGCTAAGGGCTAAGCCGGTACCCCAGCTGGATTGTACTGTCGCAGTACACTTGTGCCCAAAGAGGGCCGCCACCTGGGGAGACAGGCTAAGGCTCCTTTCCGAAGCTTGCAAACTCTCATCATCGCTAATGCCGGGAGCTTGCACTGCCTCGGATCCAGCTGTTTCCCTTCACACCATGGCCATCCTGCCACAAGGCGAAGGCATTGAAGTAGTTTGTCAGGGGTAAGCACGACCCCTTGGTCGGGCAGGGACGGCATCCTGTCACTGCGTGCCCCCTGGGTGACCAAGGTGACACCATGCATGCTGGGTCGGACGATGTCCACTTTGGTGGTCCGAGAAAGAATCCTTTGGCTCTGTCTGCGCAGAGACTACCAGACTGGGTTCTCGGAAGTGAGCACTTTTGATGATCACTCCCCCTCTGGCGGATTCCCCCTGACAAAGTAGTTCCCGGGGAAAGGGCACGGCCTGGTACCCGTGACCAGACCTCTGAAACCTCGACGTCTGGCCCCTGGATGGAACGAGGAGATCCTGAGTGACCTGTCTCCCGTAGTTGTGAGCACGGTCATTCAGGCAAGAGCTAACCACTTAGCGACCTTACGCTTAAGTGGCGCCTCTTCTAATCCTGGTGTGTTTCCCACTGGGAAGACCCACAGAGTGTGTGGTCAGGGTTGTGCTGACCCCTCAGGTAAATGTTTTGGATGGCACGACCCGACCAGCGAGTCCTAAGGGGCATGGTGGGGGGCTAATCCTGCCGGCCACCCTGCACCCTCATGCTTTAAGTGGTCCTGGTGGGCCTGCGTAAAGGCCCCGTTGAGCCTCCCTACTTCTTCCACTCGACGAAGTATAGGCATTTCATCCATCATTACATACTGTGTGGCAGCAGGGTGAGCGGAGCAGCCTGCCTCCTTAGGCCGGGTACTACCTGAGCACTTGGTGTTTAGCTCTAACCGGACCTAGTGCTCCACATGTAGTAAAACCCCACAGGGCGGTTCCGTCTGATGTATCCTCATGATCCGGCTCCCGTGTGGCAGCCCATGACCTCCCCGAGGTGGGCCTCCACCTCTTCTGGTAAAACCGCACATTGTTCCTGTCACAGAAACAGTTGCTTTTGCTATTTAATTTGTTGTTAAACTCTTCCTCTGTTAATGGTTGCTGTTTAACTTGTTTGAAAGGTTTAAGTGTTGTTTTGAGTATCTAAATTATTTAATTTGATGATTTCAAACTAAATTGTTTGTAGATTGATTTGGTTTGCTCTATAGGAGGGGCTTCAGCCTATAAATAGGCTTGCTGGCCGAAAGGCTGGCAGTTCTAATGGTGGACTCTAAGACTGAGCAGTGTTGCAAACTTGGGCCATTTGGTTTAGCCAAAATTAGCACATTGTTGCTGTTTTCTTTTCCTTTTTTACAGTTTTTATTTATTTTTTGTTTTCTCCTGCACTGTAAATATTTATCACCTTCCAATAAAACACCATTTTTGGATTTTGCATACATTTTTTGTACAGCACGTCATTTCCCTTTTCCACTCCAACTGGTTGGCCTCGCTACAGTTCCCATGAGTTCTCCCCTACGGGCGAGACCATGTAGGTGTCTCCACTAAAACTCCTTACTGCGGTAGGAAGTGCTCTGTAGCACGTTTCCTCAGTGAGGGAATTCCCAAGCGATTCCCGATGCTCCTTACGGTGTCAGGCGGCCATCTCGCCTCTAGAGTAACAATGCCACCGCCTGTACGGCCAATAATAAGAGCCTCTCGTCGTGACCACATTAATTGATGCCTTACCACACCACTGGATGGTTACAGTTCACGGGGACGCTCATTTTGATGCGCCTAGGCTGGTCATTGTCATTCCGCTGAAAATCGTGACACGGCGCAGCACAGCGGCATTTTAAATATGAACCCCATTCTATCAGTCTCGGCAGAATGTCAAGAGACCGACAGAAAGGGAACGTCTCGGTTTCGTAGGTAACCTTGGTTCCCTGATGGAGGGAATGAGACGCCGGCTCACTTTCCTCAGCCTAAAAAGGTGAATGAACGTATCATCCCATTCACCAAGTTAATTGGCCTTTTCAAACGTATAATTGGAGATGATAGGTTCTCAAGTCAAACCCCATTCTGTCAGTCTCGTTACAACGTCTCGTTCCCTCCATCAGGGAACCGAGGTTACATACATAACCAAGACGTTAATATTACAGACCCATGGAGGCTTCTGAAGGGAAGTAAAACTAAGACCTTTTTTTACTGTGAGGTTAGACTGAAATCCTCATTAAACCATAATTAACATGAGAAACTGTGGAAGAAAACACATGGGGACAGTTCACTCAAAATAACAATTCCGCCTTCATTCACATTTACATTTATTCATTTGGCAGACACTTTTATCCAAAGCAACTTACAAGTAGTTTTTTACAGTGGCACATTCCTGCAGAGCAATCAGGGGTAAGGTGCCTTGCTCAAGGGCCCTTCAGCCATGACCTGCTGGCACTGAGATTAGAACCGGCAACCTTCTGATCACAAGCCCAACACTCTAACCATTAGGCCACAGCCTAATGATAGGAGACCGGCACAACGTGCAGCTGACACAAAATATCACTCGTGTCACCGGCCGCACGTTACCTCACGGCTATCGTCCCGGCTTTCACTCTACAATCTTCTTTTTTAACAGAACAAAGAAATATATAAAGCATTTTTCCTACCATAGTAGTCAATGGATGCCAAGAACAGTTGCAAGCTTTTCCAAATATCTTTCTCTGTGTTCATCAGAATAAAGACACTTCTACAGAGTTGGAACAACTTCAGGGTGAGTAAATGAAAACAGAATTTTCATTTTTGGGTGAAATGTTCCTTTGAGAGCCAGCACCACAACGGCTTTCTCTTTCTCCCTGTGCTTATATTCTGAGTGTGATTCTTTGGCCAAAAAAGACAACATCGATATTGTAAATTATTTTGGCTAAAATAATCATGCAGTGAAAAACGTATTTTTGATTCTTCTCTGACAGAACAATGTATAGCGCTAAGTTTTTCCTTTGTTTTGATAAATATATGTAGTCTCTCAGTGAGCATAAGTGATAGTAGAAAGAAACCTTACCTGATGATTGTTTTCCTAATAATGAAACCAGACGGTCTGGATTACTCAGGGGTGTTTAACAAATAAATGTTTCACATGTCACAAGATAAGAAGGACAAACTGATATTGTGCTTTACTACGTTTTCTGATGAATTACTCCTAGGCCTTTAGTGCAACAGACAAGTGATTAAAAGATCAGCTTTACTCAAATTGAAGAAGATGAAAAACCCCCTGCCTGCTCATACACTCAGAATGACATCTGCTTTTCGTTATGTTTTTTTTTGTGAGTCTGTAAACATGCACACCTGTGAGTGAGTTTGCTGTTTCTGAATTAAAATTGGACTGTGTTTTTGTAATATGCTGTCATAATTATGCCTCGCCTTAGTAAAGAAAAAACAAAAAAAACGTTCTGAAAGGGGTGTGATAAGAGATGAGAGTAAATGTCTCTTCCTTTCAAACGTCAGTATACTAAACACATTTGTTTTAGAGGTTTTTACCTTGTGACAATAGTTTTCAGGCAACCCTCTGAGTGTCTAATTCATTGATGTAATAATTGTAAGGAAAGTTTTTTTTTGGAGTTAAATAAACCTGAAAAAGACGTTTAAGTCAGTGGTTGACACCAAAGGTTAGCTTTGGACAAAAGCATATGCTACATGACTAAATGTAGTTGTCACAGGACATTGTCAATATGTATGTCAGTAACTGTGGTTTTAAGTCATACAGGATGTTATTACACAAAGATGATGTCATTGTGACTTCTAATCTCCAAAGTAAAATTGGGACCCAAAGAGTACTGCTGCATGTCCATATTATACACATTGCATGTTAGAAAAATAAAACAGACCTTATAAAAACAATGTGTAAGTTGCTCCAGGAAATAATTATACATAATGTACAAATTCTATAGTCATAACTTACTCCTATATAATTATAAAATATTGTCAAAATAATAAAAAATGAGAAGATAAATAGTAAGGTAGGGCATGATTATAAACAAAAACACCTTAGATCAATAACTGTAAGGATGAAATTAAAGATTACAAATCAATAGAAATTATACTACACCCCCTTTTCGGTTTGTTAGATAAAAAAGGGAACAAAGAAAAGTAATTGAATTACTTTGCACTACATATAGAATGAGTTGTCACCACTAGCATGTCACCACGAGTCAGTCATGTTTCTGTAAAACACAGGTCTTTATGTCTTTGGTTTGAGCGTGTTGCTTCATGTGTCATCTCCTTTCTAAGAAGAAAGGGAGTTTTCTTGGAGCTTCAAACATCCTGTATTTAATTATCAGGCGTACACAAAATGAGTTTGAGTGCATTAAGTTCATGAAGATGAAAGCAAAATTGTGAATACATATTACAAGTAGAAAGACATTTTTACATCTTTTCCAAACTCAAATGTAATAACATAAAACGACCCATTCTTATGGATCTGCATGTAAATAACACGCAAGCAGTTGCAATTGTGTAATATGTACGGCAAAGTTCAATTGTGCGTGCATAGGATACGCCAGTGTTTGCTTCTAGCTTGGGGGAGAGCAGCCATTTAGAAATGTACATGAAAAGGAAACACTGAAATAATTAAAATAATACCGTCAGGTTTAGGGTTTTGGTAGAGGTTATAATATGCACGCACATAAGGTTTAGGGTTTGGGCAGGTTCATACAACAAATAGGCCTATTGTATGAATTGAACTTTGGTGGACGTTTTACACTATATTGCAACATTTGTAACGTCTCGCAGAGTTTGATGGTTGCCCAGATGAAAAATAGAAGACAGTACAACCGGACTGTTGGTTTCACGGATCGTTTATATTATGGTTTCATTAGTTAAACCCACTCTTCACACACATGTTAATGGGTGAGTATTAACAAGGGAATACACTGCGAAACGCGTTACAAATCAAATAAACGAAAAAAACATATCAACATAAAGCAAGTCAGCAGTAGAGCGGTCACCTCTGCCCGTTGCGCGAACACTCTCTCCGCGCATGCGCTCCCAAGAACAGCGCGCATATATTAACATACGTCTTAAAGGGACATCAACCTCCAACATTATGAATACTTAAACACTAGGTGGCCGTTACACAGTGCGTGTTATTTATACGCAATTGATGATAATGGATTGACATTAAAATATACGCATGTTGATCTGTGGGTAAAAAATGTGAAAATTAAACAAGTGAAATGTTAGGAACATAATTTGGAACATTAGAATCAGTTGTTGAACACGTTTTTTGCATTCACTTGGAAACATTGTGCTGACCTGTTGTTTTATGAACCAACTTCAGGTATCTTCTCTGAAAACATTTTCCAGGAACACATATTTGAATCTTGACTTCAGTGACAGAATGTTGGAACATTCCTCAGAGACTGAAAGAAAATTTATGTAATCTTTGCCGTTACACAAAACAGCTGTTCACTTTAGCATTACATTTGTAACCTAACAGATTAGGTTGTGACATAGTCACAAGGCCCACCCCTGATCACATCCACATCACGGGGAAAGATGTATCATACTAAAACGTACAAATGAGTTTGTATATTGCCAATTTCCAGCAACAACGTTAATTATTATTGTACCTAATTGTAATTGCAGAAATAATTGCTTAGATAATAATTTTATGAAAAGTTTTCACATTTCAAAACAATTACATTCAATTTATTTATATAGCGCTTTTTTTTACAACGTGCAATGTTCCAAAGCAGCAGGAGAAAATAAGAAAAACACTAAAACACAGAAAAGATAAACACAGTACACTACATGGTCTTTATAGAACAAGCAAGATCGTTCTAATAAATAATATCTAATACAAGCACTCTCCCGGTGAGGAACCCAAACTCTAACGATAAATAAATGGAGAAAAAAAGCATGTTAGAAACCAGTCTCAACCGGGAGGGCCACCTTAAGTGTAATTTTCCCTTTAGTTCGCCCTTAAGTTTCCCTTAAACTTTAGAGTGTTGCAGAAAAAACCCTTAAGGGTTACTTAAGATGTTTTTTAAGTGAAACATAACAAACCCTTAGAATTTCCTGTGAGTACATAATTTTCACTTAAGTAAGTGATGTATAAAGCCCCTTAACTGTAATTTCCCTTAGTATAATAACGTAGGGAAAACTTTACCTTAAGAGTTTCACGAACACAAATTTGATGGCATGACTGAGTTTATGGATCCTGTTAATGAAATTTATTTTGTGAGGGGTGAATTTTTCGTGATCGGGAGAACCCGCTGGACCATCTTAAGGACATAAAACTGTTGCAAGAATATAGTTTTGATCATCTCGCAATCTTATTCAAACTGATTTTTTTCGGAAAGCAGGGTTTACTCGAATAAGTAATTGATGGCACACATGTCAGAATTCAGGCGCCCTGCATGCACAAAGTGTCACGATCCTGCCTTCTCATGTTTTGATTTCCTGGTCTAGTGGCAGGATCGTGACAGGGCCAAGTGTTTTGTGTGGAGAGAAACATATTATTGTCAGTCATGACATAATATGTGTTCTCTCCGTGTGTTCACATGCCTTATTGCTGTATCATGTCCTGTTTTGCTGTGGACTACCTTGACCCTTGTTTGGATGTTTTTGTAGTGAGTCATGTCCTAGTCTTTTTAGCTTTAAGCATTTGACTTTTGTTTTATGCCCCCTCGTGGGAAGTCATTGTTTTTGTACCTTGCCTTAGTTCAGCCCCCCCCCCCCATCATGGGTGTTTGTTTTGTGTTGTTATTAAAGTATTTTGTTTAAACCCTTCATCGTCGCTGCCTGCATTGGGGTTCTTCCATCCGACACCATTCCTGACACAAAGATCAATATGTGAACAGAAAAAAAATACAGTTAATGTGCAGTTAGTTTGTGATAATCTGTACAGAATAAGAAATGTCATTGCATCGTGGCCAGGGAGTACACGTGACTCCCAGATTTTGTCAGAGAGCAAGATCGGGAGAGATTTCGAGACTGAAATCTACAGTGGCCTCTTGCTTGGGGCAGTGATTACCCATGCCGACAATGGCTCATGACGCCCTTCGTGAATCCTCTCAATGCTGCACAGGCATGTAATCATTTCAACAGTTTTCTTAGATGTTTTATGACTTAAATGACATAAGCTATATATATATATATATATATATATATATATATATATATATAACCCCAACATTATACAGGATTCAATTTTTTTTGTCAGCTTATGTCTTATGTATACATATATATTTATATATATACATATTTTTATATTTGGAGACCTTTTATTTTGAAAAGTGATCTGATTTTGCACATGTAAATTCCTGCAGTGTCGTGTCCGAGAATGTTTTATTTTACGGAAGAGTTTTGAAGCTTAAATCGTGGCTGCCCCCACAAAACCAGGGGACATAACAGTGAAGAATGGTGTTTCATCAATGAAATTCCTGCCGGGTACCGGCAGAAGACCACCTAGAGTTAGTAAAGCAGCATCACAAAGATGAAACCAAAGCAACTGTGAGGTTCATGCTGGGTGACAAGGAAGGTTCTGCAGAAAACATCTTTAAAGTCCTTCTGGAGACATACAGAGATAAAATGCCAATCGGAACCAGACTTAAAGACTTAGAGACTGAGTAAAGTTTAGCGCAGCGAGCCAAACTGAGTACCCGATGTTGAAAGTGTGTTAAAGGAACAACTTGTTTTCTGTCTTCGGGATGATTTTCTCAGGCGTGAGATGAAGAGGCGAGTTAAAGCTGACACAAATCTAACGTTTGTTCAGGTAATGCAAGCTGCAATCACATGGTCTGAAGAAAAGGAGACACAATTGCCCAAGCAATTTGAAACCCAGTACCTGTGTCTGAGTAGTAAACGCTGATGCAGAACATGGTTCATCTACATTGACTCTTAAAAAGCTGCATGAGGCCAAAGAAAGAATTGCTGTCTGTTAAGAAGAGCTTTATCAGGCAGTTCATGGCAACAGTAGGGTTAAGGCTGAGCAGAGCTGCCCAAAAAGACAACCTGTGAAAGACAGTGATGGACATGTCATAATTCTTTTTGGCCCTTATGGCTTGCCATACACTCTCTCTGGTCTCATCCAGTATGCCGGCAATCCAATTGATGTTAAAATGGTGTAAAGAAAGACTGCTCACTTGAAACAGGTTCAGAAGTCTCCATAAATACAGAGTCACACTTCAGAAGGCACTTCAGGGAGCAAGAACTGAAGCTGGGTCATACTAAAAGCAGCAAATGGGCTCGATAGTCCTGTCCTAGGGTGTTTGCAAGCTGATGAGGAATGCATGGGGAAATTTTCCCAGGGAATTGCATCTTTGTGCTGATAGACAACAGCCCAGAGGCCAAAGAGATAAGAGGGCTTTCCAAGATCATTGGAATGAATTTCAGCAGTCAGCTGAAGTCATGGTTCATAACAGGAGAGGGTGTATAGGAGATCAACAAGAATAGACAACAGCCAGACGCAAAGATTAGGAGAGTGCTTGCCAGTGTTGAGAAAGCAGAACCTTTGAGTCCAGATGCCAAGATTGGGTTCGTCAAAGTTGGTGGAAAGCAGGCCATCACCATCACAAAAGAGTATTTGAAGGCTGCTGTAGAGTACCGCCTAAAGTGAAGTGCCAAGTACTGGTTGAGCCCACAGTGGAAGCAAGTCTACCCAAGGGCCTACTAGGGGCCAACATGTTTACAAGAACAGAGGGTAGTAAAGTTCCTTTCCCTGTAATGAACTCAAGTGAGAGACTTACCCCAAGATGCAGAGTGCTAGTCTTGTCTAAACCATGTGAGTTGTTACCTAAAGAGATGCTGGAGTTGGAAGAGGAGGAGGGAATGGAACATGTCAAACAGTTGACGTACACCCAAGCTGATGAAGTCTGAAGAATTTCCAGTACCTGTCCAGGTAAACTACGAAGGGCTCACACCCACACAGCACACACACATTAAAGAGGTTATTTACAAAATACAAAGATATATTTTGAAAGAGTGACAATGATTAACAAAGTGACCTATTTGTCAGATTTGGTGAACCAAACCTGAAATGACACCTCTGCATTTAAACCATCCAGAGAGTAGTGAGCACAGCAAGTCGTGAACACGTAAACCCAGAGCAGTGGGCGGCTATCACTGCTGAGCCCAGGGAGCAAGTAGGGGTAAGGTGCCTTGCTCAAGGGCACCTCAGTCGTTACCCTCCGGCCCTGAGAATCAAACTTGCAATCGTCTAGTTACTAGTCCGACTCTATGGGTAGACACAAGCAGTGACGCATGACATCCCCACTGGTGATGCTCCACTGAATAAACAGAGACAGGATATTAACTGACTACAGGATATTAAACCTTGTCACGTGCAAAGATGCATACCCACTTCCAAGAGAAGAAGAATCACTGGACGCCCTAGGCAATGCTCAACCCTTATCCACCCTAGATCTGACAGGAGGTGATTTCTGGGTAGCTGAATGTGAAAAAGATCAAGTGAAGACAGCCCTCACTACTCCGTTTAGACTGTATGAGTGGACACGCATGCCATTCGGGCTGTGCAATACACCATCCACATTGCAGCGCCATATGGGGGTGGTGCTTGGTGACCTGACATTTGATGTGCTCTTGATTTACCTCGATGATGTCATTGTGTTTTCCTGGACATCCAGAGCCACTGTGAAAGACTAGAGCTCATCCTCAGTTAACTACGATAGCATGGTTTAAAGTTGAAACCAAGCAAATGCTTCCTCCTAAGATCCGACGTGAAATTTATGGGTCATTTAATCTTCTCAGAAGGAATCAAGGTGTCATGATTATGCAAGACAGAACCCATGTGAAAACGGGATGAAATACTTTATTATGATAAACAGAAACAAAAACCCACGATGGGGAAAAACTTCTCTGCACAAGATGAAAAACAAATACTTCCTGCTGGGGGAAAGGGGGCAAAACAAGGAAGTCCCAAAACGATAAATAATAAGTCCAAAAGGCAGGCAAGACAAGACAGGAACCTTGACGATGTGCTACGGGGTGGCACAAGCACAGGCACAAAGCACCAAGATACAATTAACGAACCGACACGTGTCAAAGTGAACTGGGGTTAGATATAGGGAAAACTAAGAAGGGACAATACCAAAGGGAACGGTGAAGGGCAGGTGACAGGAATGAAACACTGATGGGATGCTCACAGAGAAAGACCCGTCCCCAAGAAGTGAGACAGTTACAGGCAGTTCTTACCAAATAGCTAAACCATTGCATACACTTATGGGCTCCACTGAGCAAGAGAAAGGCAAGTGAACCCTTCATCCGGATTAATGAGTGCCAAGCTTCGGATATCAAGCTGAAACAATGTCGGATGTCCCCACCTGTCCTTGCTTACCCCTAATTTTGTGTTCCCTTCATTCTCACGACTGATGCCAGTCACCAGGGCCTTGGAGCTGTGTTAAGCCAAAAGCAGGGGGATTTTGAGAGACTCATTGCATTTGCGATCAAAGGTCTAAGAGGGTCAGAGAGGAATGATAAGAATTACAGTGCATTCAAACTGCTGGCACTTAAATGGGCTGTAAAATAAAATTTCTCCTGTTGGTTCTCCGTTTTCAAAGTTCAATGTATTGAATGACCATTATCCTCTGCGCTATCTTGGGACAGGTCGAGCAGAGCTGGGTGGCACAGTTGGCAGAGTTTCATTTTGAAATATTGTATAAGTCTGGTCAACTGAACACAAATCCAGATGCCCTGTCAAGGTAACCTACTAAGGAAGAACCTGAACGAGATGACACAGAGAAGGATTTCAGACGAATCAGTTCTGAGGAAGTGCATGCATGTCTGTGGCCAGCTTGTGGAACAAAGCAGGAAGATATTGGTGTTCAGCTAGCTGTACAAGCATCCGTCATGAAAGTGGTGAATAGTTACACCTGGGCTGAAATTATGAAACTGCAAATAAGTGACCCTGTGCCCAGCCGAGCAATATTCTCAAACTTTTTAGAGATATTGGACATGTTCAGATGCATCGCTGAGTGTTGTTCAGATGTAATTATGCCAGCTGGTTGTTCCTGATCCCTTAAGGCATCCAGTGTACGTCAATCAGCATGAGCATGGTGGTCATTTTGGTGAATGAAGTACTCTAACATTAATGAGAAGTTTTAACTATTGGCCTAACATGTCCAAAGATGTCCAACGATGTAGACGATGTTCACTTCAGATTTGTTTTCGTGGTAGTGTTTGCTGTTGGAACTGTTGAATACTTAGATTTCTTAGTTGTGGCCTGGGGGTTAGAGTGTTGGGCTTGTGATCAGAAGGTTGCTGGTTCAAATCTCAGTGCCAGCAGGTCATGACTGAAGTGCCCTTGAGCAAGGCACCTTACCCCTGATTGCTCTGCAGTAATGTGCCACTGTAAAAAAATACTTGTAAGTCGCTTTGGATAAAAGCGTCTGCCAAATGAATAAATGTAAATGTTTTAAGGTGATTTGTTGAAACTTTTTGCACTCACCTTAAGTGGGTTAAAAGTTTACAGAATGCAGGTGTTTTGTTTGTTTTCATGGGACTTGTCATACTGTAAGTGAAGTTTTCCAGTTGTTGCATTGATAGTAACGTTAACTGTGTGAATATGAAAAGACGACTCAAAGACTGTAAATGATTTAATTTCATTTTCATTTAATTGATTCTTCAAACTGAGAAAATAGTTAATCACAAACAACAATATTAAATATATATTGTCTTTGTTTTCCAGGTGTTTTTTGTCTGTTTTTGCCCTATTGTGGATTATACCCTTCAGTCAACTGTTTTTTAACTTGGATTTAATAAACTGGTAAAACGTTTTCCAATCTGTCGTGCATCATATTTGTCTGGGGATTTGTGACACTGAATCACATTACCGTTGGAGTTGGTGTAGTATAGACACTTTTTATTTAATTTCAATTTTATATATTAATCTGTAGACGTCTTTCTTGCCTTCCAAGTTTCGTTCTTACATATCCTTGACTCCTTGCATGCATGGATTTGCCCATTTAGCATTCACTATGTTGCCAAATCTTGTTACCTGCCTACACATGATGTTGCCTGAAAATCTGTTTACAATCCCACAGACACTTATATTAACAGTTACTGCTGCTAATGTACATCTTTTGCATCTTGACATCCATAGAAATTCACATTCTACAGTCAACTTTTTATACACATTCTATTGCTAATGAACATTTTACATAAAATCTGACATGCGTATTTAACTGAGCAATGAATAATACATCTTTTTCAATCAGATGTTAATCCAAAAAGTGTTTTAAAGGTCCAATGTGTATTTTTTGCCTGAAATATTGATAGAAATGTAATAAAATATAAAAAAGATGTCCAAGGATGGATAGGACGATGTTGACTATGTTCACTTCAGATTGTTTTTCGTGGTAATGTGTTTGCTGTTGGAACTGTTGAATACTGTCAAAACTGTTGAAAGTGCTCATCTAGAAGTGAGATGTCTTTCTTGCCTTCCAAGTTTCGTTCTTACATATCCTTGACTCCTTGCATGCATGGATTTACCCATTTAGCATTCACTATTTACCATATCTTGTTACCTGCCTACACACGATGCTGCCTGAAAATCTGTTTACAATCCCACAGACACTTATATTAACAGTTACTACTGCTAATGTACATCTTTTGCATCTTGACATCCATAGAAATTCACATTCTACAGTCAACTTTTTATACACATTCTATTGCTAATGAACATTTTACATAAAATCTGACATGCGTATTTAACTGAGCAATGAATATAACATCTGATTGAAAAAGATGTATATCCAAAAAGTGTTTTAAAGGTCCAATGTGTATTTTTTGCCTGATATATTGATAGAAATGTAATAAAATATAAAAAAAGATGTCCAAGGATGGAAAGCACGATGTAGACGATGTTCACTTCAGATTGTTTTTCGTGGTAATGTGTTTGCTGTTGGAACTGTTGAATGTAATGTATGTAACATTACAATGTAATGTTGAATGTATTGATAGAAATGTAATAAAATATACATAACTATGTCTTCAGAGGTGTAAAAAGAATTTAACGAAGCGTTATGGTATAATTACTTTAGAATGAGCTATTTTTATCTACATACACCACAGGTTCCCTTGAAATTCCCTTGAATAAAAAATAGCTCTTAACCGACAAACTGCTCTTCAGACACTTCGCTTTTGGGAAAGAAGCGTATATGTGGCCCTGTTCGAGATGTGGCCCTGTTCCTGTCACGGCTCACGTGCCGGACGAGACAGACGAGAAGCCAGGTATCCAAAAACCGGTAATCTTTTAATAAACAAACACTGGTACACGTAACGCAAGACTTTACACGACAATCATTTACCGACCCGGGACTAACAGAAACACAGAGTATAAAAAGTCTTTGGTGATGGCAATGATGGCTGACAGGTGCGGGAAACGAGGTGATTACGGATGACGAACAGGTGCGGGATCGTGAGAAATGAAGTCCATATGGAAAAACAGGTAGGGAAACGGACGGGAGTGTTACAGTTCCCTGCCAATGTGATCTAAAGTTCTGTGTGGAGTGAGTGATAGGTTACAATAAAATCTGAAATTCTAACATATCAACTATTTTAATTAAATAATCAATATAATAAACTTGTAAAATATCTGTTTGAAACAATAAAAGATGTATTTGGAATAAAATATTTCACTAAAATTTCAATCTAGAGTCCTCAGAAAGTAAATGTGTTTGTAGATGTAATAAAGAGAACATCAGAGATACTGTATGTGTGCTAAAGTATGATAAAATAATTTTTCGGGAGAACAAATGTTACCCTGCCAGTTTTTAGGTTCAATGGAACAGCGAGAAACAAACATTACCAACTACAACAAGGAATTAATAATATAAACAGAAGCATGCGGATGAAAAAAACTAGGCAGGATGTAACCAACAAGATGCGTTAGATTCTACTTAACTACCGTGACAGACGTGGGAGTAAACTGAGCGAAACCATACTAGAATGAAAAACCTGAATTTCAGGTTTTGTTTGTGTCTCAAGGTCTAGTTTTAGTGTGTAAACATAACTGTAAAAGATTTGTTATATAAAAGTGACTTTGAATTGTGTTCTTTAGCATTACATCTGTTTTGTTGTTTTGTTTTTGTTATTAACCAATATTTCGATTATTTTCCTTTCTATAACGAACAAGTGCCCTTTAAAATGTAAGACTAAATGCTTATGTTGTCTTCCAATGTTAATGGACTACTGAGGCCATTAGTAAGTAAGCTTTGAAAAGTATGTGAATAGTGTGGACAGCAAACAAGGCATGAAAACAGAAGGAAAACAATGGAGTTACAGGAAAAGGAAAAGGAGAGGATAGGCACTTATGCTTAGAACTGGTTCAGACTTTGGTGTTGAGCCTCACACATTAACCCAATGCAGAATTATGTGTTCAAGCTTAAATCTCTTGTTCTTCCTGAACTTCCTGCCTTAGATTTCATTTCAGGGATAACTAAGGCTCATGGACAACAGCCAAGAAAACGGTGCACAATGTGTTTTAATAGGAATGTGGGCGAAATAATTAGAGAATGTCAGAAACAGATTGAGGACATTCACTGGGGCCTGTCTTTTTTATTGGCACCGTAAATCTTTTTTTTTGTTACTTAAACTTTGGACTCACATTACCTGTTCCCTAAGCGAGCGGTGACTCCTGCATCATCACACTTGTGGTTTCCAGGTTGACTGGTATTTCCTAAACCACAACTTAAAAGGTTGGAACATAACTGCAAAACATGCATTTTCTTCCGTTTAGTTAGCAAATACATGACTCTATGACTAAATGCATTCAACCTGATACTGTTGTGTCTGTGTTGTTTGTAACATTATGCAATATGTTTGTCACAGCTGAATTACTGGAATATTCCAAAGCAGCAAAGGGGTATCATCAAAAAGATGCATCTACAAGATGATGTTTATCCTCCGTATCCAGGTACTGGAGTTATTTAATCTTGTTATCAGTTTTCATCTCCCACACTCTATGCAGAAGAGTTTTGGTTTGTTGCATAACTGTCAAAGCCGCACCTGTCCCGTCTGACTTCACTACAGTTTGAATCTGTGTGAGCCCTGTTAAGACCTGTCCCTGCCGAAACCCATACCTTAAAACAGTAAACAACATCTCTCCTGAATTCCCCCATCAGAACTTTATAAGATTTTGGCTTTATAAGATAACTGAATGAGGTATTATACATTGCGAGGACCTCTGCTGTTCGTTTTGGAGTTGCCTACGAGAAGTAGCTCAAACTAGCAGTCAATGATGTGCACCTGTTGTGGTCGTCAAGCTCCTCTTAAAAGACCTTCCCTATGAGGCTTTGAAGACAGTCATTTGGGAGACATTCCTTTTGGGGAGGACATTCATTTGAAGTTCGGGGGCGGGTTTTTGTGTTGGACGGTTCTTTTGCATATACATTTTTATACACAACCTCCCATTACATTCTCAGCCATGCATCTAACACTACGCACTGACATTACTGATTGCTTCAGATATATTGTAGACTTTATTTGAATATTGTTTTGCTTTGCAATTTAATGTTAAACTTCAGCTTTTTCTGTTAATAATAAAGTTTTTTTTAGGCCAGATACTTGGTTTGCGTGTGTCCCTCGTATTGGTTGCGTCCGTTGAGCAATGGGTCGTAATGTTCATATATTTGCAACCTAGTGAAATATTTGGCTATAAATTCTACCAACAATAGTTTGAAGTAGCTTTGGTTAAAACCACACAAAAATGCACAAATGCAATTCATGTTTTATGTCACATGATCAGTGCAGTGCAAAAGAGTGGAATATGGAGAACTTGTGATGATTGACTGAGCATCAGAAACATTAGTAATAGCTGTTATTTGTAAATCTCAAAGTGACATCGAAAACTTGATGTTATTGCAACAATTGCATTTACATGTAATACTACTTTCTACGAACCTTGTTTAGTAACAACATCTGTTCCATTGTTTCTCAGAGTCATCTTATGAAATAGGATTAATGCAAGCCTGATAGCGACAGGTTACCTTTGACACAGGGCGTACTAAGCACTTTTAGTCATACTGTAGTGTTTCTTTATGCAATCTTCCTCTAAATTCAGCTTCCCCCAGCTTGTCAATGTACACTTGCGTTTGCAATTGGCTTGCAAAATGTAACTGCAGGAGTGCAGTGTAAGGTTCTTGTGACCATGCTATTTATCATGCATTAATCATCATCATCATCATTTATAAATATTGTAGGAGAGGAGGGGTCTACAGACTGAAGCTAAAAACCTCATCCTTCTTGTGATCAATGAATGAAATAAGAATTTAGTTGTACTAAAGTACAGATGGTTTAAATAAAGCTCTTCAATATTAAATATATTGGCACAATAATACAGTTATTTATCTAACTGTTTTGTATTGAACCTGTTGCTGGTTTTGTTTGAATAGGACTTACCTCCAATTCAAAAAAAAAGTTTTGGATAAACTGGTACCTGAGGCATTGGAATGGATTCTTGGAGGAATAGATACATGGTGCCTGTGTCTTCAATGTTAAGCCCCCAAATCTAGTGATCGACCTTATCATCAGTTCTCCTCTAGCCTGACCTTTTAAAAATGACACTTTATATTATAAATTGTTATATTCTCAAATATGTGAATAAATGACTTTAACATTTGCAAAGTACTTTTTGACATTTCTCTCAAACATCTGCACATATGTTGCATGTAAGTCATATGTATAGTGAACAACATTTAACTTTTATAAATGAAAAAATAGGCATATATCTGTATATTGTATTTTAAATTAGATTTTTTGTTGCATGATGGACCTCTGTTAAGAAATGATGAACAAAAATACTCAGCTAAGAACCAAAGCAAGGAAGCATATTAACAAACTAACAGGAAAGGGAATTATGCTTCTAACCATACGTTAGTCACGAAGTGTTGTAGTTCAAAATAAACAAGTTTGCCATGCAGTTGGCCAGTGTTAATTGGAACTATGGTTTCAGGAAACGCCTAATTGTGAACTATTAATGACAGCAGTTAAGACCATATGGCGAACAATGCATTTGGAAAACATAACCTTATCTGCTTTGAGATTTGGAAACACATTCTCCCTCACTAAAACAGATTTCACAAGGTGAAACACCTGAATAAAGGTGGCAAAAGTTAAACACAACTACAACAGATATCACCAATTACACTAAGACTGAGCCAATTGTACATAACATTATAAACAGGTATAGGTGGTGTATTCAATGTTAATTCCAACAATGGATGCAAACAATCTAAGAGGTCGAAGAGAGATGATGGATTGAGAGTAAGAGAATGAGAAAGAGCAAAACCCAATAGGCAATTGAATTGGTCTGCACTCTAAAGTCAACTGTGTTACTGACTCAACCTTGTGTTGCCCCATTAATTAATTTAACAAAAACGTTTTGTCTGTGTTTTTCATTATAGTGTTTGCTGATTGTGTGTATAATATGATGGTCTTAAAGGGATAGTTAGTTAGTTATCCCTTAGATAATTCTGTCTTCATTTTTTCACCCACAGGTTGTTTCAAACCTGTAAACATTTCTTCATTCTGTTGAACACAAAGAAAGATGTTTAGAAGAATGTGAGCATTTTCAGTTCTGGAACATCATCAATTTCCATAGTAGAAATTGTTTTAATATTTTTAATATTGAGTTTTTGGGTGAACTATGCATTTAAATGTGATAATTCAAATATATTTATTGGATAAACCTCTTGAGATGCACCATCTCGTTTTCAAAGGGGTCCTGATAGGTACAATAGACAAAGTACAATTAACAAATAACTAACAGACTAAGAAGACGGTAATTAGGTGTAAACTAACATTATATCATTTAAAACAGTTACAATGTGTTTTAAAATAAAGAAAAATGCTATTTTTAAACCTGTGAAGTGAAGTCAAAGAGCATATATGTAGTGGTAAATTATTCCAATCTAACTAGGGGAGTAGAAAAAAAATATAGAGTTGAATGTCTTAACTGGTATTGTGAGGTGTAAGGCATCATATACTGTTGTAGATAGCAGGGATAGTTAAGATGTTTGAATATTGTAACCAATGTAAGTGTCTTCTAATATTTAATGGAAACCATTTTAAAGTATCATACAGAACACCATGGTTTGTAATAAAAGGACATCCAAAAACAAATCTGCACACACTATTGTGAGCAGCAATAAGAGACAAAAGATTAAAGATTTAGATTCAATCTGATAAACTATATCTGCATTATAAAATGATGGAAATATCAATTGAAGAGCACGTTTTTTACGAACAGTGAATGTAAAAGAATGTATATAGTATATAAGTATATAGTCAATATGTGGTTTGAAAGTTAATTAAGGATCCAATCAAAATTCTTAATATTTAATTTGATCTACTCTGCCTGTGTGCTGTCATTACAAATTCAGATCATGAGATTTTAATATTATCATATTCCTTGTGCAAAAGACCATGAGATGTGATTTTGTTTTATTAAGTAAAAGTTTATTACACTCATGCCAGTTCTCCAAATTCGAATCTAGTTGGAAAATATTAAATACATGGCACAAGTCTCGTTATGATGTCATCAGCGTATAGAGGAACAAAAGAGTGTGACAAAGTCACAGAAAGATTATTAATAAAACTAGAAAACAGAACAGGGCCCAACGTAGAGCCCTTTGGTACACCTCTTTCTTGAATAAACCAATCAGAGTGATTCCCTTGAATAGACACACATTGTTTACTATTATGTAAATAAGAATTGAACCACCTTTGCGAGAAAACTCGACTGAATAAAGCTTATCTAATAATAAATAATTGTGGCAGTCCCCACGTGTTTTGTGTGAGACACATGGCATTGCTGGTTTTGACGTGCCATGTGTCCTCCTGTCTCGTCTTTGTCCCATCTTTGTTTCCTCATCATTGATTGTTAATGATTTCATGCCCCTCACCTGATCCCCTCTTGATTTGGTTCCCTATATATAATGCCCTTGTGTTTGCTGTCCTGTGGTGTTTCGTTTTGTTCATGCCTGTGTCTTGTTGGTTTGCCATACCTTGCTGGATTACCTTGCCAGTTTGGATTTCCTTGTCTTGATGCCATGAATGTTCTTTAGTCTTGTCTCCGCCGTTTACAAATTATTTTAGTTATCCTGTTCGCTCGTGTTTTGCCCCCTTGTGGGAAGTTTTTGATTCAAGTTTAAATATATGAGTTATGTTCGTTATGTTGTTTTGCTCCCTATCATGGGTTTTGTTTTTATTTAAATAAAGTTTTTCACGCACAGCTACCTTGCATTTGGCTTCTCTCCGGTGAACATTCATGACAGAGCAAAACCGCCAATTATGAACCCAGCAGACAACTTACCGGGTCCCTCTCGAGCGCCGAAGGCTGTCGGAGTCCCCTCTCCAGGGTGGAGGCCACCGGTTTCCCCACCAGAGTCTGTTCCTGTTTGTGGCCCTTCAGTGTGGGTTTCTGCCCATGGGTTACCATACCTGTTCCTGTTGTGTGGGTGTGCATTGACAGTGCATTGTTGTCTGGGGGACCTGTTTTTTGCTTTACATTGCCCCTAGGGGTCGCCAAGAGGCGATCATGGGGGAGGGGTACTGTCATGATCCTGTCCTCTTTGTAGTTGTTTTCCTAGTTCAGGCTGACAAGATCATGACAGCCCCATGTCTTGTGTCTAAGATCTGCCCCCTTGTTTCCTTATTCATTAGACCATTATTATTTCACCCCTACACCTGTCTTCCTCATTACCTTCTTAGTTGCTTTCCTATTTAATGCCCTTGTGTTTGCTGTCTTGTGTTGGATCGTTTGTCTTCCTCATCATCTTGTCTTGTAACCCCTGGTCTGTCGTCTAAGTTAAGTTTAAGTCAAGTAAAATTTTCTCATGTTTATTGTTTCTGTTTTTCCCCCTCGAGGGATTTTGAGTTGTGTCTTGTCCTTTGTAAATAAAGAGTCTTTTTGTAAAGCGCTGTCTGCACTTCTGTTCTGTTTCATGCGTACCATGACAAATAAAACAAATGCCTTCTTTCGGTCAATAAAAATTGCCCCAGTAACATCACCATTGTCAAATATGGAGAATATACGATTAGTCAATTTCAGGGGAGCACTTTGTTGTTGAATCATTTGGTCTAAACCCTGACTGGAAAGTAGATCAAATATAAAAAAAAAAATTAATATCTGTTTGTAAATTACTTTCTCAAATATTTTGACTAATTATTGAAATAGGTCTATAATTTTGTGGATCAAGAATATCCCCATCTTTATAAATTGGTATGATACGAGAGTATTTCCAAATAGCAGGCATTTCACTGGTTTGAGTAGACATATTAAAAAGTTCAGACAATGGGTACATGAGAATACGTGAGGCATTTTTGAGGAATCTGGGTTCAATCCCATCAGGTCCTGCGTTGCTGGTAGGGCTAATTTGATCAAGAATATTTAAAACATCTACAGGTGTAATTTTGAAAAAAGCAAAAATACTAGTTAGAGTAGTTTTGTTTAGGCCCTTAATAGAAAATGAGTCAGATTGGAAAATAAATTACCAAACACTTGAGCAATGCATAGGGAGTCAATATGTATAATATTTCCCTTTCTTATAGTGCATTTATCAGATGTTTTTTTGTTTGTTTTTATGCTACTCCCAAACTGTGATGGATGATAAGAACAAATGGTGCTTGACTGACTTTTTTTAATTAACATATTTTTATATACAGTGGGATATGGAGGGACTTGGTTAGAGTTAGGGTTAGAGTTTTTACCCCATGATGCTATTTTTTACCCCCATTATACTGTTCTTAACGCTGAGGTTTGCTGTAAAGAGGACACATCTAAATCAGAATAAAATAATAATACAGTCACGATTTTTCAATAGACGTGTAGTTAAAGCGAAATAGATATATAGTATGTACATTTTATTTCGCACATATTCACATCATTTGTGCATATACAGTATCAAGATGGAAATCGAGAAGTGGTCAAAAACAGTTCTGCTATTTTGCGGTATGAATTATTTTGTAACACATTTATGGATATAGAATTATAATTATTATTGAACGAGAACAATTAGATGATAGTTGTATTACGTTTCATTCCAGGCTTAATCAGCATAATTGTTTAACTCATTTGTTGTGAATCATATACTTAAGCAAGTGACCAAACCCATTCCTGATCCGTACTTAATGTGAACTTGAAACGATACTCTTCTCATACCATTAGACCTAAAGAGATAAGCCTAATCTTCTCCTGCAATTTCACACCCCATGTTTTCACTAAATGGTTTATTATTGGGTGATGAAGTTTCAGAGGTTTGCAAAAATACAATTCACAAAATGCAACGTGAAAGAAGGGTAGAAAATTGAGGAACCTGTTTTATAAAAGAGAAGAACAGCACAGGAATGCAGCATGAAGAAAGAGGAGTGAGGGTGTGTGTGTGTGTGGTTGTGTGAATAATACAGGGAGGGTTCAAGAGAGCTAATGTGGCGCATAGGTGTGTAAGTGTATGTGCGCGCGTGTGTGTATGTTTCTGTGTGCGTGAGATGGAGAAGTGTGTGAGTGGGCAGGCTTGAGCATGAAGGGTTGGTCCTTTCAGAACTTTCATGTCTATAAGAGGAGAAGACTGGCCATCAAATGAACATACTTTGAGGGACATACAGGTTTTTGCACACAGTCAAGAAAAGACATCAGTGCCGAAAAAATGGGAAGGCAGAAGGCCATTCTGGATAAGATTGTGCAGACTGTGCATATCCGCAACAAGCTGCTGCGTCAGGGATTGGCTGAATGCTTGGGAACTCTAATCCTGGTGGTACGTATTTTTCCCTAATCATGAATTACTCTTCTGGGATTTTAAATCAACATCAAAGCTGAGGTCCAATTTGCTCAGGTTTGTGGTATAGCTTTAAGATACATAAATGCAGGCTTACATCTCACATAATGTGTATTATACATATAATATATTAAATATTGAAATAGTATTATGTTGAAAGATGTTGAAGAATGTACTTCTCCAAATTTACTGATGAGATACTGTAGGTTAGTGGCAAGAGTATTGCGTTAACAACGTAAGGTTTGGTTTTGATCACAGGGGATTGCACAATACCAATGTATAAATGTATAGGATAATGCAATGTAAATCGCTTTGGATAATCGCTATGCCTCAAGGACATGTGTTTTAAATGCCGTCATGCACAGATGGCTGTGAACAAAGGGTAGATAAATATATGTTTCTAAATCTAAAAAAACATACATAACATAACACTCTGTGATTCCCTGCACCATTCAAGGCAGATCTGCTTGTTTCAACACAACAGGCACATTTCAAAGCAAATGCTTGTCATCACATACATTACTGCCACAATCTACACATTAAAAATGTATCTTATCTTGTAAAAAAGGTTTGACAACCATATTTGGTGTAAGATAGGGATATTATGGAGATATTAACGACACAAACATTCTAGATAGAACTGAATGCCTTTTAAACATGTTACACACGCAAGAGAGTAAAGAAGAAAAAAACTGGGTTGCAACATGTTAAGGGTGTGTTCCAGACAGTCCAGACAAAAGACTGCTACAAAACATGACTCTCATTAACGACCACACCAAGCCCCTTCTCCAAAATGCTCTATATGATTTTACAAGCACTTCAGCAAAACAATTTGTTTTAAGAAGCACTCTCATAGTTTGGTTTCGAGGTGTGTGGTTTATAAAAGATAATACTTGATAACAGAGTCATACACTAACAGGTGTGATGTTTGCTAAGTGGCATTCAATTTCCCTCAGAAAGAAACCACACAGAGCTCCCTTGAACACACAGTCTTTGACTGTTAAGGTCAGTGTGGTGATAGCCTGTTAACTGACTTCCCCGACCAGGAACCTGGAACAATATATAATAGCGCAAAGTGACAGACACTAGGTAACATAATCATGAGTAGTTGTCGTTGTTAAAAATAAATCAAATATTTATTTAAAATTGTCATGCAAAGTGACTACAAGGTGACATTTAGGTGATAAATTGTGAGTTAAGTGTAATGTGATTTCTCTGCTGGGATTTAGTGTCACAAAAATCTTGTAATTAAATGATTTTGGTGAAGCTGAACACTATTGCATAATGCCACTGGTATTTGGGTTCAGGTGCCGACGTGACCTTTAAATTGAAAACTTTAGCCGCAAGTCTGAACAGCACCTTGGTAGTTTCTCATGTCAGAAATGACCTATCTGCTGTGTTTCTGTGCCGTAAAAAAACACAAAATTTTCTTTTCAAATCATGCTGAAACAAATGTTATTCTTGAAACAATGAAGAAGAACGGTTCTTTCTAAACACACGTGAACCTGTTAGACTGAACACGATGTGGGGTTTTCAAAAAAGAATTAACGCCTTCTTTTCACAAACTTTACAGATGTTTGGTTGTGGTGCCGTAGCCCAGGTCACACTAAGTGAAGGATCGCATGGTCTCTTTCTCACTGTAAATCTCGCTTTTGGGTTTGCTGCTACTCTTGGAATCTTGATCTGCGGCCAGGTGTCAGGTAGACAAACTCCTCTAAAATTGCATCCTAAGCCATTATTGTGCATGGGTATGAAAACAGGATGTGCATTTCATAAAAGATTCTTTGTGGATGACTTTGTTTATTTCTTTGTCTTCAGGGGGTCATATAAATCCAGCTGTTACATTTGCTCTCTGCCTCTTGGGAAGAGAAAAATGGAGAAAGTTCCCAGTTTATTTCTTATTCCAAACATTGGGATCATTCCTGGGTGCTGCTATTATCTTTGCTGAATACCACGGTAATGCTATTTAGCAGAAATGTTCTTTATAAAACAAATATTCCTATCCTATCTTTTGTTGACACTCTTTTTGTGTGTTTTAGATGCCATGTATGATTATGCTGGTGAAACAAATGAGTTGCTGGTAATTGGGAATAAATCCACTGCAGGGATTTTTGCAACTTACCCCAGCAAGCATCTCACCATTTTAAATGGTTTTACTGACCAGGTCAGTATTGATGCAGTCATCTTGATGCTTATTCATTTCTTCTTATTAATCCATAAAACACTTTCACATTCTAAAAAAGTATATTCCAATTTGTTGTTGTATAGCTTTTAAGGATCACATTATGAGTTGCAATTTTTATTCACTGAGCAGGAGTGCCATATTGAACATACAGTATAAATCATTGAATAGGCTACAGAGAAACACACATATTACAATTATATTCATTTATTCACATATAGCTAATTTATTATACTATTATTATTGTATTATTTATATTATTAATGATATTATTATCATATCATCAGGTGATAGGCACATCGGCTCTGATTGTCTGCATCCTGGCTATTGTTGATCCGTTCAACAACCCGATCCCTCCAGGTCTCGAGGCTTTCACTGTTGGATTTAGCGTCCTTGTCATTGGCCTCTCCATGGGTTTCAATTCTGGTTATGCAGTGAACCCAGCCAGAGATCTAGGACCTCGTATTTTCACTGCCATGGCTGGATGGGGCCCTGAAGTTTTCACGTAAGTGCAAATTGAACTCCAATAACATAAACAAATTGGCTACATCATGCACCATTCTACAGCAATTTTGATGCACTAACTTAGAAATGATTCTTCTGGTTTGCAAATAGTGCCGGGGATTGTTGGTTTTTGGTGCCAATCTTTGCCCCTTTCCTGGGATCCTGCATTGGCGTAATTGTGTACCAGCTTATGGTGGGATGGCACATTGAGGGAGAATCTAGGGACAAGAAGATAAAAGGTACGGATGAGAATATCAAGCTCAATGATGTCACCAACAAGGATGGATTGGCGTGATCTCCATCAACCCTCCTGACACGCTCATTGTGCTTAAGAGTCTCTGGTTTCAACATCATTCCACAGAAGACTTTCCTTTTTTAAAAACTGAATTCTGATTGTCATGCCTCCTGTCACAAGGACTTCTGAAAACATTGCAAGCCTTTAGATTTCAAATCCTTTTGACTTTCTTTGAGTTTGACTTTCGCAGTTTTCTTGATCCACACATCCTACAGATTCCTCCATTAAAGGAAAAAGGTCTTTCTTCTGCAACACGAATTATATTAATTCACTGTTTTGAAAAGTTAAAATTGTAGTGTAGCATATATCAATATTTACAGTATTTTATGCTTTTATACAAATTCCATTATAATTCAAATGTTTTAATGTTCATGTTAGGTAAGGTGAGCAGTTCTTTGTAAATATTTTGTACTCTTGTTTTCATTTATGCAGTTTTTCACTTTGCTTTTTGGGAATGAACACTTGACATGTATGTTTTTCAGAAAACCATACTGCAGATAGTAATGTTGTTACAGTCTATAAATAGTATAATCTGTTTCTGAATAATTGTAATGTTGTGCCTGTGATATGAATCTTCTAATGCAATGGATTGTTTTCCTAATAAATGTTTTTGGGTTATTATGATTTGTTAACAATTTGATGTTTTTTTGTGATCTTAAGGATGTGCACATTCATGCACTCCTTTGGGCAATGGTGGTTCAAATATATTTACTTTGTCATGAAACTCGACGTATGCCAAAAGCTCAAGTGCCTGTCAAAAGCTGCACAAAACAAATGTAAACCGCTTTCATAAGGCCTTATGAAACAACAGGTGTGGACTGCTCTGAGAATATGAACCCGTACTCTCAGATACAGGTTCAAACGTATTACAGCTATACCTGAAGAAAATCTGGGTGTGTGCAGGGTATATATAATACTCTACAAATTTAAAACATGGAAGACAAGCTTTAACTGAGTATTGCAAATGTCTCTACCAAGCAAGAACATGTCAGTCCTTTTAAATAACTCATTTGTAACTATTATAACAGACGTCTCTCAAATCTATAAGACAACCAACATATGTACAATGCAGTTACATTGATAACTCATATTTGCAAAACAAATAATTTACAATACAAATAATGTCTGTGGATGATGACTGGAGGTAAATCTATGCTTGATTTGTTATTTTTATTCAGCACTTATCTAAGTTATTTTATTTTAAATTAATCCATGTACATGCATTACAAATCCCCTTCATCTAAGACTGTCACTCCATTACAGATATATCTGAAAATCTTCTCACCTTGCTCGTATTACACACCATTATAATGCCCTTTCTTTTCTGTAAATACGACCTTTGTGGCAATTGCCTCCTTCTCTCTTTGCAGTACATTACCGCTGCTTCTCTGTACCTTTGGCACTTTCAAAACCTGTTTTCGTTTCGGTTTAAATTCCCACTTTTTCCTTTACGTGAAAAAAGTTTAACAACTTACCTACACTTGTGTAGAGTCTATAAAGTTTACCCCTTATTTAACCCAAAGATGGCTTTTGGCCAACACACCTGCGTAAAACACCCATGTGTTTCCTCTTAGGTATTGGCCCATTAAAATGAAGCATGCCACTATTTATGAGATGTGAAATCTGAAGTTATTTCAGGATTTTTGAACAATTAGAACAGTTTAATGAATGTTTTGTTTGATAACAGAAGTTATCAAACCACAGATGATAGATAATAGCGTATTGTCTATGGGTGTGGGGTTTATTATATAAACAGGACTCTACAGAGTAATTGCAGCGAATGCCATCTTTCCACTTCAGTTTCCTGTTTACAGGATATGAGTGGCAAAGTCTGAAATCTTCATATCAGACCAAATGAATTTGGGGCCTAGTTTGGTGGAATCTCTACACACAGAAATGTCTAACCCTCAAAAATACATGGTTTATATTCGGGCAGATATGGCACAAGAAAAACATAACATATTTTTTATTGTAAAGTAAAAGGACATGTTTTTCATGTTATTTAACACCCCACTTGCAGTCTATTATTGTAATTTTGTCACTTTTTATGGTAAATTTGTGAATTCCTGAAATATTTTTACAGTGAAAAAATCCTGGTGTTTGGTGTAAACATGTGTAAACAAGCACTGGTTGACAATGTAAGAGATTGGGCAGTTTAGTATTCTGGTAAGACTGTGAATGGATTTAATAAAGCAGTCTTGGGCTCCTCTCTTGTTTTGGTATTTGCAGAAACATGTCAGAGACCATACCTGAAAGTTCTTTTCAAAAACCTCATGGGTGTAGCTGTAAATACTGCCCTTGGCATCACACGATTTTGATATATTATTGCTATTATGTTAAATCTCTTCAAAAGAACACCGTGTCTTCTTATTTCGTCTTTAAGTGAAGAAATATATGCTGTGCTTTCTTGGATTTATGACTGGAGATGGCTTGTATTATTCCTAAGCCAAACTTTACATGCTTTAGAGCCACTTTTATATTCAAGCAAACACGGTTCGTCTGGACAAAACACCAAGGTCATACTTTCACTCTTTGAGGTCCACAAATGACTTGTAAAGCACATTCCCAAGTTTACAAACCTATGTTGTTTCCTGTTTTGATGTAACAAATGTGCCTGGAGACATGCTTTTAAAGTCTCAGATGCTCTTGCTGAGAGCTATAAGACATCACAGAAGCCAGATAGCTTTAAGATGTTGCCAAACCATATGCTGCCCACATGTTTGATACACACCGCTGACACACTTTCAAAAGTTTGCTGTCAGACAGTAAAATCTGCACCTGACTATCATCTCTGATATTTTTCTTTTAACAGACATTCTTTAGATTTTTCCCCTTGTTTATTAATCCATCAATTCCTTACAAAGAAGAACATTACAAATAATCCTTCAATTATTTAACAATCTGTGTATGCTATTTCTTCAAGATCATTGTAAACATGACATTTACAAGCCATTTAGCTAAACAAACAACAGAAAAAAATATTTCCATGTAGATTAGTAATGCTTTTTCTTACAAAAAAGATCTTCTTTTCCGGCACATAAATTATAAATCAATAATATTTAGAAATTTTAAACTGATGTATTTGACCAGGACTCTAGTGACTTTAAAATTACCTTTTGCCTTGTTGTGACTTTAAATCTTGAAATGAAAACCATACAAGGAAACCTACAATGCCTACAATGTAATTATACAATCTGTCTCTCTTTCCACTTTCAAAATATAAATTATTTGTAACGAATTCTAAAAGATTGTGCAAATACCTTTGCGAGACTTTTTTGTCAACATACTTTTGATGTGACTGTCATTGTATTGCATTGGCTTTTCAGTTTCTCAACTTTGGCCTTTACTTTAAAATCGTGACAATGCGTTGCACAACGTAGTCTGTCTTTTATTTACAACCATTTGTGCTTATTCTCAAAGAACCCCTGTTGCATTCAAGACCTAAAGAGAAAACTCAATCTGTATATTTCTTACACAAATAGGCAGACTTTCTAGATTTTGGTTTGGGGACGTCCATTCAATCTCATTGAGCAGATATTACCTCAGGAATGATTTAAAGGGGTCATATTGGATGGCTAAAACGAACATTATTGTGTGTATTTGGTGTAATACAGTGTCTTTACCGTAAAAAAACATTATTTTACATTATATTGCTCCTCTGTGCACCGTCTTTCTGAAACGTCTCAATTTTTAACAAAGTTCTTCGTTGTGAAAAGCGCTGTGCTCTGATTGACAAGCTATTTTCAGACTTTGCCATCAGAGCATAACTGATCGGTAAGGTTTTATATGTAAAAACTATTAGGTTTAACAATTATCTAACTACAGATTACATCTTGAGCAGCCTTTGATGCTGTCTCTCGACAAAACGCGACAAAGTCAATGAAACGTTTTACAATGAGGCATTTGACGATCCGGTGGGGACATTGCTACTGAATATAATGACTTATATTGACTTTTTTTGTTGCATCACGTTGCAGGGGAAAACAACAAGAGAATAAGAATTATTCTCCATATGGTGGACTTCGATGGATTCCAAACAGTTGAAGGTCAAAATTACAGTTTCAGTGCAGCTTCAAAGGGCTTTAATGGATACCAGACAATGAATACGGATATTATCCAGCAAAACGATCGGACATTTAAAAAATATTTTTTTAAAGGTTAGGCTCTATAAACACAAATGCTCGCCTTGCTCTGTTATGCAAAGTGCGCTTACGACTTCACATAATACATAATTACATTGAAAAGGCCACGTAGGCGGAAGTATCGAGTCAGTGTTTACAAGATGAATGTGCAAATACTAAGTCGAATGCCGTTTACAAAAAATGGGATTTCAAAGGTAAAACAAAGATGTCGTATGATTTTGAACTGGATTTTTTCACCCTGCCCTACCAATGTCAAGTGTGACCTGTCCAACGTAATTATGTATTACGTGAAGTCATGAGCGCGCTTTGCAGAACAGAGCAAGGTGACCAATTGTGTTTATAAAGCATATACATTTTTATTTATGAAAACGTATTACAGGCTGTGAGTAAGAAGCGGCAGACTGTCCTTACAAAGTTGGATTTGCTCCTAAATTATCAGATCATTCCTAGTTTCTTTAGCTTCCGTGTGGATTTTTAGAAGCAAGATACTTGTAGATGCTGGACAGGACGATTACAACTAAACTGCATAACTGTATGCCTATGGGAGCTGAGAATAGATGGTGATTGGAGATATGAACACATACCAATAGAAACAGGGCCAAAGAAGCAGATATAGAGATATTCTTTTGGGTGGGGACATCCTCTATTATCTAGTTGAATATCCTTTGGGAGTGCACATCATCTGTTCTGTACCAAGCCAATTACAAGCAATTCATGTAGACCCTTCTCACATGTGTAAATTATATCTATATTGCATTATATAGTATAGTAGTATTATCTTGAACTCCATATTTGAATGTACAACATGTTTATCTACTGAATTGTTGGAAAAAATATACCAGTACATGTAGCCTACAGTAAGACTGTTCATGAATATCGTTGCTATTCCAGATACATATTCCAGTTATACAGCTATATATCAGTGACAAAATGTGTAGCATTTCAAAGTGATACAGATACAGTACATTCAGATATAACAGATACATTCAAGGGTATACAGTGGCAGTGTATTAGTTTTGTCTCTATGATTATGCTACAAAAACCACAAACGTGCTCAAATGTATTAGTACCCTTACAGCTCATTGAAATAATGCTTCATTCCTCCTGAAGAGTGATGCAATTAAAAGCTATTGTATCATGTATACATGCAGGCCTTTGGTATGTCAAAGAAAAAATAAAGCAAAGAAGCTGTGGAAAAAAGATTAATTATTGCCTATTCTACAACGATATTCTAAAAAGTAGTCACTTTACTGTTTGGAATCATACCAACACTGAACATGGACCAGAGAAAGCAAAGGATAGAGTTGTCTGAGGAGCTCAGAAGGAAAAAAATAGACAAGCGTGGTAAAGGTAAAGGCTACAAGACCATCTAAGTCAAATGCCACTTGATTTTCTTGTGACAACAGTTACAAATATTTGTAAGAAGTTTAAGGTCCATGGAATTGTAGCCAACCTCACTGGGCGCGGTTGCAAGAGGAAAATCGACCCCAGATTGAACAGAAAGAGATTGCAAATGGTAGAAAAAGAGATGAGTCAAAACTGAAGCTTTTTGGCAAGTTACATCAGCTCTATGTTCACAGACAAGAAAATTATAGAAGTGATAACCATACCTACAGTGAAACATGGAGGTTATGTTTTAGGGGTGCTTTGCTGCATGGCACAGGGTGCCTTGAATCTGTGCAGGGCAAATTAAATCTCAAGACTATCAAGTCATTCTTGAGTGAAACGTACTGCCCAGTGTCAGAAAGCTCTGTCTCAGTCGCAGGTCATGGGTCCTCCAACAGGATAATGACCCAGAACACACAGATAAATCACCCAAGAATGCATAAGATCAAAACATTGGACTATTTTGAAGTGGCCTTTTATGAGTCCTGATCTGAATCCTATTGAACATCTGTGGAAAGAGCTGAATCTTGCAGACTGGAGAAGGCACCCAGGAAACCAGGAAGAGTGGGCCAAACTACCTGTTCATCTCATTGAGAGCTACAGCAAACGTTGACTTGCAGTGATTGCCTCTAAAGGTTGTGCAACAAAATATTTCGTTGGGGGTCCCATCATTTTTGTACGTGACATTTTCATTCGTTTTATTATTTACAATATTATGTTGAATAAAATATCAAAAGCAAAGTCTGTTTTCTATTAAATATGGAATAAACAATGGTGGATGCCAATTACTTTTGTCAGTTTCAAGTTATTTCTGAGAAAATTGTGCATTCTTAGTTTTTTGGTGGAGATTCTTTCACACCCTCCTACACTTCACCTTTGTTCAGCAAACTAGCGGCGTCTTCTAAATCGCTTTCCCGCTCATTCTCCTTCACAACTCCTTCCTGGTGGAACATTCTTCCTAAATCAGTCCGGTTAACCACATCTCTCACAGCATTCAAAAAACGACTTAAAACACACCTCTTCTGTGAATACTTGACCGACAAATGAAAAAGAAAAAAATTACTTACCCTGTCTCTTTCTCTCAACAGGTATTGTTTTAGATTTTGTTGGAACTAGTAACTTGGTTTTAGCACCTATTGTATTATTGCTCCTGTATGACATATCGCTTATTGCTCCCTGAACTCTCTGTAAGTCGCTTTGGATAAAAGCGTCTGCTAAATGACTCAATTTACAATTACATTTAGTCATTTAGCAGACGCTTTTATCCAAAGCGACTTAAAAAGAATTCAGGCAATACGCGATATGTCATACAAGAGGAATAGTACGATAGGTGCTAATACAAAGTTACTGGTTTCAACAAAAGCTAGACCACTACCTATTGAGAGAAAGAGAGAGGGTTAGTGTACTTTTTTATTTTTATTTGTCTGTCAAGTATTCACAGAAGAGATGGGTTTTAAGTAGTTTTTTGAAGGTTCTGAGAGATGACCGGACCGAGTTAGGAAGAATGTTCCATCAGGAAGCATTTGTGAAGGAGAATGAGCGGGAAAGTGATTTAGTGCCCTTATGAGAAGGCAATACAAGGCGCCGCTCGTTTGCTAAACGCAGGGTTCTTGATGGCTGTAGGAGTGTAGGAGGGTGTGAAACTATGCTGATGCAGATCCAGTGATAGTACTGTAGGCAAGCATCAGTGAATTGAATCTGATACAGGCTTAAACCGGTAGCCAGTGGACAGAGAAGAAAAGGGGTGTCACACGAGCCCTATTGGGCTGTTGGAAGACGAGGCGTGCTGCTGTGTTTTGAACCAGCTGGAGTGGTTTGATAGCCTTTGCAGGAAGACCAGCAAGGAGAGCAGTAGTGCAACCTTGAGATTACCAGGGCCTGGACAAGGAGTTGTGCAGCATGCTCAGTTAGGTAGGGTCTAACCTTTTGAATGTTTAATGAGGCATATCGGCATAATCGCATTGTCTTTGCAATGTGATCATTGAATGACAGCTGTTTATCAAATATGACTCTGAGGTTCCTCTCTGTTTTGGAGGGAGTGATTATGGAATTGCCAAGTTGATTGTGAGATCATGTTGCAATGCGGGGTGTGCCGGAAACACGAGTAGTTCTGTCTTGACCGGGTTCAGCTGGAGGTGATGCTCTTTCATCCATGCTGAGATGTCATCTAGGCAGGCTGGTAGCAAACTGCTACAGTAGTATCGTCCAGGTGAAACGAGATGTAGATCTGGGTGTCGTCAGCAGTGATACGAGAACCTGTGTGCCCTTATGATGGGTCTCAAGGATGTCGTGTAGATGGAAAACAGCAGCGGTCCAAGCACCAACCCCTAAATGTGAATGTAAATATGCTATTTTACATAATCATGAAAATAATGACAAAATAAAACCATTTTGCTATGAAGCATGGTAAACTTGTGAATACACACCTGTTCAAAGACACCACTTCCAAAGAGTGATCACACCCTACTACAGTACTGGTGGTACATACATGTCTTCATCTGCATGGCTGTTACCTTGTCTACAAAAATGTGCCTATGAATGTTGCATATTTGCTTTTCAGTAAAGTGAACATGCAACTCTCATGATCACATAAACATCATTTTTGAAACCTTCAGGCATCAACCACGCGCATTGAAGTTACAAGTCAAAAGAATATTGCTATATTTTATACTTTGTCAGAATCATCTTATTATCTGTATGGTTTAGCCTACAAACTGTGAAGCAAAACAACATAACCACATATTTTTCAATGAATGAACGTGTTTAATCCACCAATTAGATTATCAGATTTGGCTTGCTATAATTTTTCATGCTTAACTGTCAACCCCTCATTAACATCCCTCTCCCACTCTAAACATGTCACAGTCTTTCCACCCTTCCAACGTGCCTGCACAGACATGTTTTCCATTTTTTCGCTTCTGTCCTTCACACCCTGATCTTTGTCAAGCAATATGTCAACAGAAACAGGTACAGTCAGCTTGATAATTATAAACCTGGCAAGACAGTTAAGGTGGTGCTCTGATGCACTTTGTATTTTAAACTTGTTTTTAGTTTGTCAACAAAAAGTTTATTTAGAAATGCAAAATGTAAAACATATGATTTCAAACTATATAATGGTATGTTTTCCACTATTTCTATAATAATTACCATTGTAAACACTATTCACCTTAAAGAAAAATAAGTGCTAGTAGGCATTTGTGCGATTTAAGAAAAATCAACATTAGTTTTAAACATATTCATGATGCTGGCTTTAAATTACAGAAATCTATCAAAAAGAATCTATTCGTTCAAACTCTATATCACCTGATGTTACCTTTAATCTTTTTGGCAAGCCACAGAATATTGTCTTTGATCACAGCCCAACCTCAGCTTTTCAAAATTCAACATTTGTTTCTGCAGAAGGATGTATTCTGTTTTCAAAAGCACAGCAGTCCCAACAGATGTCTGTGATATTTGTAAGATGTTGGATACATGAAATAAACCATTCATTTACATAATATCTTACATGTAATAACACATGTTAGTCCGTTAGGTATGTTTCAAACAGTGGGGTGACTGTTCCATCTTTCCACTCCACAAGGATCTCGCCTCTCTGGATAGAAGGTGACTGGGCTGGTTTCATGAGGTGTTGGGTTAGAGGGGCTCTCTCATTAGGTACAGGAGAACCTGGTTGACTGACTTCTCCTGTTGGAGTGTAAGATTTCAGCACCACAACAGTCCTCTTCCTCCTGGACACAGACAAAAACAAGGAAGAAACTTTCTTTGTTGAGAAACTGATTTATGTACGATAACACATGTGAAATAAAATGCTGACATTTTATATTACAATGTTCAGAAGTCTGAATCATGAAATTGCGTTAAAGCTTCCAAATGAGCTATATCTTACCTGTTTTGATATATGTTCAGAATGAGGATAACAAGTCCAAGTAACAGGGCCAAGGAACTCAAAAGCATCATTGTCATTTTCCAGCCCATCCCTGATAAGAAAGCCCATTATTATTTATGCAACATTGCCAAAAATATTTTTTATTTCACTGTTTAAAGGTCTTTTTAAGATTTTGCCAATCCATGTGCAAGTTTACGAGTATATAAACTCCATTCATACATGCCTTACGACTTGTTTCCCGTCCTCTGCTGCCCTCACGTGGACAAATAACAATACAACTATTTTGGTATCAACGGACTGTAGTGTAGATTGTTTGTCGTTTTCTTACCACACTGAACAGCAGGGGCGATTCTAGGATTTTCATTTTAGGGGGGCTCAGCCAATAAGGGTATGATTAAAAAAATATTATTTGACTATTAGGGTAGGTTTTTATACTACTAACCTTATTGCTATCCACTATTTCATTGTATTCGAGAAGTGTATGTATAAAAATATAGACAAAACATGTATTAATGTAATTGTCTATTGGAAATATGTTTAATCTGTTCTATATTTATTTCTATTTATTAAAAATAACAACATGAATTATCAATTTGCCACTTCTATAAATCAATTACTTAAAATAAAACACAAATCCCTTTACTCTACTCTTACTCTAATGTATCATGATACACTAATGATTAATTATTACTTAATACAAAAAAATTACAATACAAAATAACTCCACATGATGTTTCTCTCTCTGTGTCATTTGTTGCTTTCAGTCAATGATGTGTGTATTTAACCATTTCTGGGCATGGCTGCACAATGTAATGCCAAGATACACAATAATATGTTTTAAATAAATCATGATCGTTTTATAAAGTATGTTTTCATAGGTGTTAATCGCTTCATTTTTGTTGGAAGAAAAAACAACTACCACACTGTAGCGAAGACGTTCTGGTATGGAATGAGAAACCGAACCGTGTATTGGTCCAGTAACATTATGTAAACTGCAATTACAAGAACTGCACCGATGCAGATGTCATATCATAGCAATCTATCAATAAATACACACACCAGACACACACACACACACCAGACACACACACCAGACACACACACCAGACACACACACCAGACACACACACACACACACACACACACACACAGACACACACACACACACACACACACACACACACACACACACACACACACACACACACACACACACACACACACACACACACACACACACACACAACACACACACACACACACACACACACACAGACACACACAGACACAGACACAGACACACACACACAGATGTTCGCTCTGCTCGGCGCCCCTGCGGATTGAAAAACGCACTGCATCCATGCAGACTCAGAAAAGGGGAAGGAGCCGAAACTTGACGCAGCGCGCCGCCATTACAAATTTTTTTTTAAAGGGGACTGAAGCGATCACAAATTTAATAATCAAATAATTATTAGGGGGGCTGGGCAGAAGTTTAGGGGGGCTTCAAAGGGCCTAGTGACGCCCCTGCTGAACAGCACTGTAACCTGAAAAAATAATCTTTAAATTATAATTATTCAACTATAATAATCGTTTACGAACCCTTGCCTTACTCACCATAGTCTGCAGTAAATACATTAACAGAAGGTCCCTCGTGTTCTATGCTACTTTGTGGTTCAGGCATTGACGTCTGTGTTACTTCAGTGGTCTTAGGGGCAGTCATGTCAATACTCTCAGCTTATGCAAAGAAATACAAAGATTAAACAAAGTCACTACATTGATAGCATAATAATGATTAGAAGTCAAATATACAATATAGGTGTGAAAGACATATGACCCAGAGGATGGTTTTCCGTGACAACTGTGATGTTTTAAAGAAATCCATATGTTATAGTGAAGATGTGTATTTTATCCCATGGATTCCAATGATAGAATGATGTTATGCAAGAAACAAAGATCTATTAATTAATTAATCACTTTTTTACTAACTCCCTTACAATGCCAATAGCGAATGTTTGTGAGGATTCTGGGTCCGCTGAGTGTCTGCTGGGACTCTTGCAACACATTCGGGCCATTGTGTGTCCCATCTGCCTCCTCGCATATTGTTCGATTAGCTAACGTCTTCCACTTGCTGAATTTCCCACGACTTTTGGACAGGAAGAGCTTGGAGGAATCGTGGAGTGCACTTAGGTGCAGACCCTTGCCGTGTAATGTCAGGAGACCCTTTTTAGAGCAACTCCAGGTCTGGTACTCATAATCCTCTTCCTCGGACCTGCAAGCTTGTAACCAAACAATTTCAAGGTCCTGGATCTGGGGTGTAGTTAAACACCCTACTGTCTGTGGGTTGCTGAGGGTGCGGGTCACAGGGTTCCAGTGCCAGTGCTGAAGAGTGGAATCTTCTCTGCACTCCTCCAGGCTTAACCTACCGCTGATCTGGTCTTCATTTACCTGTACACACTTTCTCAGCTCTTCATTCCTGATCTGGAATCCTCTAGATTCTACAAGGAAATAGAAAGTGTGTAATTCCTTTGGTAAATTACGCAGACCACCAAAGCTACTACCAAACACTAGATAGATGCATAGATGCAGATAGATGCATTACTAATGAAACTTCCATATTACCTTGAGAAATGAGTGTTGTGAGAACCAAAGTCCACAATCCTTTCCAACTCCCATCCATCACCCCGGGAAATTTAGAGCAATTACAACACCACTAACAAAAGATAATAGAACCAGTTCCAAGCTATGATGTGTTCTGATCCGTCCGATACCGATTAAATGCTCATTCCCTCCACGCTTGATATGATCTCTAAAGCAGCCGTGAGCAAAAGGCTGCTGATCCCCAAAATACTGGCCACTGTAGCAAAACAGACTTTCACTTAGAAGACGACAGAAATTTATAGTGCACAGAGCTCAAAAGTCTTCAAAGAGTGAGTACAGAATACTAATGAACAAAAAGGGTGAAAGGCAAAATAAATGCCCTCCCACGCTGGAGATAAAGGACGAAAAACAGTAAAAGCAAGAAGAATAGAAACAGCTGAAAATTTTTGAAGGCTATTACAACAACCCCATTAATAGCTTAATGCGCATTAGGTTGAAATGTTCATGTAAATAAAGAGGTAAGCAAAGAACTGCCATTCTGAATGATAATATAAAGAGGTTTGATGTACAATGAGGATCCTTTTTATGATGCAGCAGCATTCAGCAGCTTGAAAGGCATTCCATTCATGACAAACTGAGATGACAGAGCTTCTGTTCCCGTTGCTATGTAGTCGCTAAGTTGGTGTCCATGAAACCAGGCCATATTTAACTGGCATGGGAACTCTGAAACCCTTCCAGTATGTTTTCAACTTGTTGTGTTGTTATGGTGCTGCAACTGTAAAACACTTACAGTACTGCAACAAAAACACAGAAACAAATAAACAAGCATAATAAACACCCTTAACGGACAAACTGCTCTACAAAGCGTGTTATATAAATATGTTATCTCCTTTGGCAAAGAAGCGAAACGTGACCACATCTTTAGTCCTCTGTCAGCCTCTGTAGAGCTTCGAAAGGGAGGAGGAGGGGTGGAGTGAGCCGTTGCTTGCTATTCGCAACCTCACCTCTAGATACCGCTAAATTTCATACACTGGACCTTTAAAGTGTAAAGCTTACTGATAATTGTTTTATTCGGGAATATTGTTGTTCTCTTTCTAACACTCGTTTGGTATCTCTCTATGGGAACGCCTCACTTCATGTTATCAGAGAACCAGGGTTACGTTAGTAACCTAAAGATTTTTTGCTTTGGAAAATAATGTGCCTTTCATTTGCAAGGCCTAAAACATTCAGATGAAAAGAGAACATTGTACCTCCTAGTACACTAACCATCAGATCTGAAGGATATTTTTGAAAGCCTAACTGTAGGATGTAAGTTGAAAGCTGTATGTAACTTTACAAGTGCCAATGGCGATTTCGCTCCATCAATCCCTAACAAAAAAATACGGACGCTGAGAGAGGACTAAGATGTCGTCACATTTTCACTTCTTTCCCGAATGAGAACATATTAATGAAACGCATTCTGTAGATCAACATGGCAACACGGCAACAACATACCACAACATACCACGCAAGCAGATCTGTGTTGTATGTATATAAAAATAGCTTGTTCATAAGCTTCATTATGTAAAGTCTCTATACACCTCTGAACACATAGTTATATTTATATTTGGCGATAGATCATCCTAAAAATTATACACAGCACATTTAAGGGTGTGTCTAGAATGCAGACTTTGTGTCATTTGTTTAATTGAACACTTGCATCTGCATTACTGTAAGTCTTGGCCCACTGTACATTTGGGTTTTTGTCAAAAAAGTATGATGGGCCTAAGATTGACATTTATCATCAATACTAAGTATCTGAATCAAGTACACAATATCAATGTAAAATGAAAATTTACATTGGAGGACAGATGGCTGCTTTCAAAAATGATGGAAAATATTTTTTCCAATGGAAAGATAATGTTAAAATCACAGGAAAAAGGGATTAAACAAGGACTACGAATTCTATAATTTCAGATGACTTTTAAGAGAAAACTATCTGTTTGCACAGACACACTCCACTATTAAAGGACAGTACACCACCTCAGTGTGTCACCTGTACAATATCAAGACTTTATAATGTGGAATTATTAAAGTACAGTCATCCAAAAATGCCTATAAGTATTTTTATTTCTATAATTTCAGATGACTATTAAGAGAAAACTATCTATTTGCACAGACTCATTCCACTATTAAATGACAGTACATCATCTCAGTGTGTCACCTGTACAATATCTATAGTTTTTTAATGGCATTGTTGATTCTTTTAGTTGGAGATTTTATTCCTCTTGTATGGATTCGCTTGCCGTTTACCACAGCCCTAGATTAAAAAGGTTGGCTGTTTTACATTTGGGCATCCAAGAAAAATCCCACTAGACCTAAACACTTTGTCACAATCCTTCCGCATCACGATATGTTTGTCATGCTTAAGAACAGCAGCAAATAAGTCGTGGAACTCTGTTTGTGTTTTATATACCGGTGGGGACCTAAATCGAAAACTTTACAGTACACTCCACCAATCTGTGTTAACGGTAGAGTGGCTAGACTGAAGCATCTTAGAATAAATAAAAACATGAAAATCACAACACAAACAAGGTAACAGAACCAACCACTTATTTAAATGATGAATATCAAAGCAAAAAATAAAACCAAAGTAACATTGATGTAGGATATTTATTTTAAGTTACATTTTTTATTCAAATGTATTACATTTTTTCACAGTTGAATGTTTTTGTGTGGCGTTTACAGATGTTAGGAGAAAATGACGGGTAAAACCACAGGAAGCAGAATGTTTGTAATAAAAAAATCAGTTGTTATCTAAAGCAACAAGGACAACATCAGGGATTTGTACAAAGCACAGATTTTTAGGCTTCAAAGTTATGAGGCATGAACAAGGAAAACAATATTAGAACGTAAAATTAAACTAAAAACATAAGCCAACACACACATATACAAATTAACATTTATTCATCTAGCAGAAGCTTTTAACCAAAGCGACTTACAAGTAATGTAGAGTGTGTAATGGAAATTTTCTAGTCTAGCTTCTTGATGTGTCTGTCTATATGTTTACGAAGTGTTTATCTATGTTTTCTTTCTATTGTTATCATGTTTTTCTCTATACACGTCATACCACTCTGCCTTTGCCCTCGAGCAGAGGCCAAGATGTTCTGTTTGGAATAACGGAACTTCTCGTGAACCAGCTCGGGATTCTTGTTAGGGGCAAAGGGAGGGCGTGTCACGTTTTTAATCATATATATACTATGGGTGCAGAAGGAAAGAGGGCCTTTGCTCTGCACCATGCTCATTGCTTATGATGCAGATTAAATGACAATAAAATACTTTGCAAAGTACCTGATGTCTCTGTGTGTTGCGTTTGTCAAAATTGACTCACCTTGATTAAGGAATAAGAAAATTCCACAACAATTTGGCGACGAGGATGGGATCACAAGGCTGACGGAGAACGGACTAGAGTTGACTGATCATCCTGGACACAGCAAATCCAGCTCTAACCCCATACAGGGATGAGAGAACTTTACTCCGGACTCCAAGCTGAAGTGATCCCAAAAGAACTCAGTGCAAGGCACAAAAGTGAAAAACGGTGAGTCAAAAAGATTCTAAACAGCCTGATTAAGGGGAGACTACTTAGCGCTAAACAGTCTGATTTAAGAAGGGGGGACTACTCTGAATCGTGTTAGATTCTAAACAGTCTGATTTAAGAAGGGGGGACTACTCTGAATCGTGTTAGATTCTAAACAGTCTGATTTAAGAAGGGGGGACTACTCTGAATCGTGTTAGATTCTAAACAGCCTGATTAGAGGGGGGACTACTCAGAATCGTGAATATGGATAAACCAACATACAGAGAAATGAGGAAAAGGTGGGGAACGGGAAGTTTACAAGGTGTACCCTATTTAATAGAAAAAGCTAACTTTCCAGAAAACGGTACATTTAGTACCACAAAATTAGGGAAAATAAGAGAACACATGGGGAAAAAAGACATATTTAAAATGTCTACAAAAGAAAGGGAAAAATATGACGAAGCGTGTAAATGTTTAGAATTATGGGAAAAGGAAGCAAATAGACGTGACTATGTTTTTAAAGAAATGGCATTGGAAGAACTGCCACCACCGGAAACTCCATTGTACCCTGTTTTGCCTGAATATAATGATATAACCCCTCTGTCTTCTTTACCCCCATCTATGACTTGTTACAAAAACCAACCGGAGGATGATTGTGTCCCTCCTCACCGACATCTGAACCCGATCGAGGCAGCTCCAGTGCCCCCACCAGTGTCTCCACCAGCACAAGTGCCGTCTCCACCGCAGCCCGTGGTGCGTCAAAAGCAAGAAAGAGCGCGTCCAGCACCGACAGACAAAGAACTTATGACATTTTGCAAAGAATTCTCACCCTCAATGAAAGAATTAGAGAGACTGTTGAAAGTCAAACTGAAACCATCTGACCTGAGAAAGTTACAGGGTAAATGGCCTGTGGAGGAAGTATTTAAAGAACATTCTGGACTTCAACCTGATGCAGACGGACCGGACATTGGTCCGTTCGAAGGACATCTCAGATCCACTTTTCTGCGAAACCTAAGGGGAGAGCTGAGACGAGAAGTGGAAAAATCATGCATCGAGCCAAATCACGCGAGAATGAGTGAGATCGTCCTTCATGCTGTACACGCCGAAAGACAAATAGGCAAGAAAGAGCTTCAGAAGAAAAACACACAAGATAAAGAACTCCACATGGCTCTAATGAATATCGGAGGAGAACACGGAAGAATAGGAAGATGGCGAGGGAGAGGAGGGTTTAAACCCTCTGGCATGTATGGAGAGAAGTGTTTCAATTGTGGAAGAACGGGGCACTGGCACAAAGATTGTCCTGAGCCTCGGAGATCGCGGAGGTCAAGAGAAAAGGTAGATGGAAGTGAGGAGGTGAGGCATCATTCCGAGGGTGGTGAGTATGATTTCCCTTAGCATATGCAATGAAGAAATGCTTTTTCCTACTGTATGCAATGAAGATCTGCTTAGCTCACATTCCATGATGAATGAAACCGCTTTCTGAACTTTACTAAAATGCACAATGCTTGTGTGCAACAAACCGCTTGAATTTTTGATAGATTCAGGGGCAACAAATAGCCTACTGTGATTCACAAGAAGTGTTTAAATTTGCCAGAGTCTAAACTAGCTGTGTTTTCCCTAAATGCTAGTGGCTCTAATGTAAAATAATTTATGTCAAAAGGGTGCAATGTGAGTTGGGGAGTGTCAAATTTCAACACAGGTTTCTCATGTCTGACTGCTGCCCGATTCATTGGCTGGGCAGAGTCAGAATGTGTATGATGACAGATTGAGCATGATACCAACACGACCCGAGTGCAGCGCTCGTACAGCTGTACGATGTAATATTGAATTACGTAAGTACGATGTAGAAAGTTTTGCCTCACAGAGCCTCATGACGTTGATTACAATGGTGTGGGGAGATGTGGGTGTTTTGCTGACAAATGTGCGCACGCCATAGAATGGGTTAAAAGGGATGATGTGCAATATTCAAATTTGTTGCACGCCCATCGTGAAAATCATGCCTGTCTGTCAGCAACAAGGGGACTTGAAGTGTTTTCACACACAAAAAGATTAATGAAGAAATTTTGGTAAAGGTGCCCGTACAACTGTTGATAACAGGAAAATATTATGTTTGGTTGTTTAGGAACTGTGAGCCTGTTGTGATAACGCCCAAGGGTAATTTTCATCCACGCAAACAGCAATGCCCCCTCAAAACAGAAGCCTCAAAACAGAAGCCTCAAACCATAAGGCCAATATTTAATGAGTTTAAAAAGATTAAAAAAATAAAAGCATAGTTGTGCCATGCCCAAATTCACCTGTGCGCACACCTTTTGTTTCCAATTTAAAAGACAAGAGAGAAGGACACAAAGTGAATATCTCCGAAGTCCAGCTGGCAAAACAATTTGTTCGGTTTTTGGGTCACGAAATTACTGACCGCGGCAGACAGCTGTCCGCAAAGCGTGTCTGCAATTACAGACATCGCAAGTCCAAAAGCAAAGAAGCAATTGATATCATTTTTAGGGACCATTTCCCTGCTCAGACAGCAGAGCACGTGCATGCGAATTAGCAAAGAATAAAAATTTAGACATTCACACAGATAGTAGATATGCATTTGGTGTAACTCATGATTTTGGCACACTCTGGAAACACAGAAACTTTTTAAAAGCTGATGGTAAAAACATTCTTAATCACACACAGGTTGCTGAAATGCTATCTGCCATTCTTATCCCATCAGCCATTGTTGTGTGTGACTGCCACACACACTTTTGTATCTGAAACTATTTTTTTGCAGGAAGCCGACAAGCTGACCTTGCAGCAAAGCAAGCAACATCAGAGACAGACAGATTTTCTCATGAAATCACTAACAAAACTCTTTCTCTTGCAGAGATGCAAACATTTTGCAGAACCAGCTGAGCGTGCACTCTGGAAGGAGTGCTCATGTAAATACACAGACAATGTGCTTGACCTGTTTGCCAAAACATTTTTTCTCTGCTTTTGCGATTTTGACGCATGGCCTAGACCACGCGTCAAAAGGGGGGATGTTACAAGCAACATGTTTTTGTGTTTTTGCTCTCAAAATGTTTGTGCAGGTCAAAGGAGCAGTAGCAAATGGAGCTGACAAATCATTACACAGCTTCCAGGAAGTGATCGGGAAAGACACACCTCCCACAGCAAAAAGGTGTCCAAGGAGGGGCAACTCCATCCACAATGGCTCTTCGCAATGGTCGTGCTGACAAAGGGAATCAACTGTTCCAGTCGGGGACGCATCGAACCCCGAGAAATTAGAGATTATAGAATTTTGTTTTTGTGCAACACTATATTCCAAGTTTAATAAAATGGTATGGGGAGTGACAGTGTTACCCCAATTCTGCTAGGTACTAGGGAACAAATATGTATTTGTGTAGAGGTACGTGTACCTCAGGTGATGTGATGAAAAAGGCAATCAATTTTGAAAATGTGGGCCGTTATGTCCCCCAGGGACGGCCAAATAAAAAGGCAAAGGAGAAAGTTTTAGACTAGCTCTAACTCAGAAAATTTTAATTATGAGGGAACGGGAGCAATTCCACAAATGAGAGTAAGAATATGGAAGGTGATGAAGGTTTAAGCAGGTCAGTATTGGTGGATGTGGTGGACGAAGGGGAAAGACACAGGTCAGAAGCTTCAGATATAATTTCAGCCAAGGAATTTTCAGGCCGCAGAGCAGGCAGAAAAAGAGGCAGGAGAAGCAGAGCTAGAAGGTAGACATGAGAATGGCAATATACCAATGCAAAGGCAATAAGGCATGTGCATTGGCACTGATGGAAAAGATAGGGGTTGGAGTGAATGACAGTTGTTGGTGGTGTATGCGACTCGAGCAGGCATGGAAAGTCAGTCCTCTGAGATTAGAGGACCGGAAAAGGCTGAAGGGTCACCCTGCAAAGTCACAACCCGGTTGACAGTTGCAAACAGCACCAACAAGGCCGAAGAAAAGACAGAGTGCAGAGAACCAGGTGGTAAGTAAAGTACAGAATTGAACAGTTTGGAAGTAGGGAATTAGGATTGCAGGGTAGGTTAGTTTTAGATGTGATCACCGCAGAGAAAAGCGTTGTGTGTGTAAAATGCTCAGGGTCAGTTGTTGTTTCTACATTCAGGAAGCTGGATGATATGACTGAACAGCCTAAAGTTGGGGAGTGGGGCTGAAGCAGGTGGTGTTACCAATTCTAGTGGGATTTTAAGAACTGTTTAGATAGAAGAATGAAACCTGTAAGAGAAAGGGCGTTGCTCATCTTACATGGTCAAAGTATAAAGATTTTGGTTATCATATATGATAAAAGGGGGGAATGTAATGGAAATTTTCTAGTCTAGCTTCTTGATGTGTCTGTCTATATGTTTACGAAGTGTTTATCTATGTTTTCTTTCTATTGTTATCATGTTTTTCTCTATACACGTCATACCACTCTGCCTTTGCCCTCGAGCAGAGGCCAAGATGTTCTGTTTGGAATAACGGAACTTCTCGTGAACCAGCTCGGGATTCTTGTTAGGGGCAAAGGGAGGGCGTGTCACGTTTTTAATCATATATATACTATGGGTGCAGAAGGAAAGAGGGCCTTTGCTCTGCACCATGCTCATTGCTTATGATGCAGATTAAATGACAATAAAATACTTTGCAAAGTACCTGATGTCTCTGTGTGTTGCGTTTGTCAAAATTGACTCACCTTGATTAAGGAATAAGAAAATTCCACAACAAGTGGCACATCACTGCAGAGCAATCTAAATGACTAAAAACACAGCATACATCCACAATTTTTATTTATTTTGTAAATCTATATCAGACTACATTGACTTTGAATAAGTGACAGTTCTGATATTCACTCTAAAAAATGTTGGGTTAAAAATTTGTGGCAACAAAAACTTTCTTGAAAGAGAATAAACAACAAAAATAATTGAATAAAGACTGGCTTTTTAGATGACTGTACTTTAATAATTCCACATTATAAAGTCTTGATATTGTACAGGTGACACACTGAGGTGGTGTACAGCGCAAATAGATAGTTTTCTCTTAATAGTCATCTTATATTATAGAAATAAAAATACTTATAGGCATTTTTGGATGACTGTACTTTAATAATTCCACATTATAAAGTCTTGATATTGTACAGGTGACACACTGAGGTGGTGTACTGTCATTTAATAGTGGAGTGAGTCTGTGCAAACAGACAGATTCTCTTAGTCATCTGAAATTAAAGAATTTGTAGTCCTTGTTTAATCCCTTTTTTCTATGATTTTAACATCATCTTTCCATAGGAAAAAATCCCTAGCAACCATCTGGAAAACCTCAGTTTCGGTCTTTTTTAAATAAATTTAAATCATATGTAATATTTACTGACTGTTAAACATTATGCCTACAGCGCTTGTCGCTTTTGTTCTGGTGAGGACGGTGAGGAAGCGACCACCATCTCGTCAGCAGCCGCCGCGGAAGTAGAAGCGTTCCTGACGAGGCGGACCCGGGGAGATCGAGATCGGGCCCGATCCCAGCCATTCCATCGCTGGCCGGTCGGAAAGGGATGGTCCCTGCCCCGTCCCAGCATCTGCTGGTCCCCTTTCGGAGCCTAGACCCACTTCCTCACAAAAAGAGCAGTCTCTCTCTGGGTCTTTCTTTCAGCCGCACTCACTCTCCACAGAACGGTGTTCGGCAACTCGACGTTGCGTCGTGGCGACACACAAAGCTGAGTAAAAAATTGTGCAGATCGTTCCTCTAGTGCCGCTGTCGCAGTCTTCGAGTGCCTGGTTAGCACTCACCAGACCGTCAAGGTATGTGGAGAACACGATTCGTCTCGGCTACTCGATCCAATTCGCCAGACCTGCGCCCAAGTTTCGGGGCATCCTCTTCACCTCAGTCAGAGGCGGGGATGCTGCGGTGCTACGGGAGGAGGTGGCCACCCTACTGGCAAAGGGAGCGATCGAGCCCGTCCCCTCAGCCGAGATGTCCAGCGGGTTTTACAGCCTGTACTTCATCGTCCCCAAGAAAGGCGTAGGGTGGCGCCCCATTCTAGATCTGCATACCCTGAACAAGCACCTTCAAAAGCTGCCGTTCAGGATGCTCACGCAGAGGCGCATCTTGACATCCATCAGGTGTCAGGATTGGTTTGTGGCTATCGACCTGAAGGACATGTACTTTCATGTCTCGATTGTCCTTCGTCAACGACCGTACCTACCGTATTTGTAAAACTGAGGTTTATTTGCAGCTATCATATGTCATGTCATGTATAATATGTAGTGTGGCCTTGAAACTTTAATATGTCTATGTTATTATGAATAAATGCTTGTTGAGACATACAGTGTTGCTTCTGTGCATGCATCAAACGAATTGTTTTTGGCTATATGCATCCATGCATTAGTTTGAGGGACAGTTAGGTGAAACGAAACTGCCCCAAAAGTACCTCAACCCAAGTTAAATACAGTTTTTCTAAGTCGCTTTGGTACATTTCTCAGATCGTAATTGACATTCTCAAAACCACCTGTTCAACCCTCACATCATGGTGTCACTTGTGCATTTAAAAAAAGCAGTTTCTCATTTCTTTGAACAAGTTGCAAATGCTTTGGTTCATCCATGCAAATGATTATATACAATTCTCTGCTGTTTCTGTCTCGGGTTACTTGGCTGTAACCCTGTTCCCTGAAAAAGCGGGAAAGAGATGCTGTGTTTCAAACGCTATGGGAGAACGTCTTTGTTCGAGCGGTTGTGAAGCACGTGTGTCAAACACGGTAATTTATTTTGCTTTAAATAACCTCGGCAAGTGATTTGGCTAATTACACCAACACCTGTGGCGCGAACGCGTCTTCAGGTTCCAACTTTGTCTGAAAGGACGTCCTACAGTGCGGCATTGAGGCGCAGCATCTCGTTCCCGCTTTTTCAGGGAACAGGGTTACAGCCAAGTAACCTGAGAAGTTCCCTATCAAAAGCTACTCTCGATGCTGCGTTTCAAACGCTATGGGAACGAGAATGCCAACGCTGCCGCTCTGGAGGTGTCTGGACCCCCCAAGGTTGTGTGGTATGTGTGCACAAGTCAGAGGAGGCATCAGACGTGACTCTGGGATGTTGACTCCAGGACATGTTAGCCTGGAGTAGCGTGGACATCCAGACTATAAAATCTAACAAATTTGTGCGGAGAGGACCAGCCCGCCGCATCACACACTTGCTGCAAGGGGACACCTCTTGCTAAGGCCATAGAAGATGAAAATCCCCCTTGTTGAATGAGCTCTGACACCTAGAGGTAAAGCTTGATGCGGGCCTCATAGGCCAGAGCGATAGCATCCCTTACCCAATGTGACATTGTTTGCCTGGTCGCAACAAAGCCCTTTGTTGCGGCTCCCCTAACATATGAAAAGCTGCTCGGCTTTACGCCACTGGCTAGTGCGGTGGATGTTATTCTGAAGAGCACGTACTGGACACAGTAGGTGTAAACGTTCCTGCTCCGACGTCGTGAACGGCGGAGGACAGAAGGCCTCTAGAACAACCAGGTGCACGGTGGAGAACGGAACTTTAGGCAGATAACTCGGGTGAGGATGCAGAATAGCTTTGACCATCTCAAGGGCAAAAATTAAATTGGACGGCGAGGTCGAGAGCACCTGCAAATCTCCAATTCTCTTAAGAGAGGTGCTTGGCATTAGAAAAAACATTTTAACGGTCAGAAGCCTGATATGTGCTGACTCCAAAGGTTCAAAATTGGATTGGATTCAATTTATTGTCATTACACACATACAAGTACAGTGCAACGAAATGTATTTTAGAAGAAGATATAGCATAACATGGGCAAGGTGAGGAGAAAAACATGTACACAATACACCATAGACAAGATTTGCAACAGGGATACGTAATCCAGTTCCGACAAGCAGCCATCTGATCCTGCAGCCATAATGGCGCTGTACACAGACCCGCTTGTCAGGCTGGCGGGTCAAAGCGATGGATCTGGGGATGGCAGACCGCCCTTGAGTGTGGCATATGTTTGTGTGTGATAGTTTGTCTGTGTGTAATAGTCTGTGCAGGTGTCAGTAGAATGGGGGAGGGACGCAAGAGCGTCTCTCCGTACTGCTCCACTCAGGGTTGAATTCCAGCAGCAGCCTTGGCCAAGGCTGATACGGGGGAGTCAAAAAAGATAAGATTGATTGTTTAGTCTTGAGGCGAGCAACCGCATTCCATTTCCATGTAATACCTTATCATGGTTCCGAATAGGTAGATATCTTCAATGTCCTCCACGGAAAGAGGAGCCAGACACACGATCCGCCATCTCTCCCACGCGTCCATCGTGTAGCCAGCTGCGAACGTTCCGTCAGGGCAGACAGGTTCCCCCAAACGCAAACTTCTCGTCGAGAAGATGGTGTCAATAGCGTTGAGAGACCAGTTGATCAGATCCATAATTTTCAGTTGCGGAGCAGTGCAGAGAGAGTCTCTCAATAGATGATACGAGACAGGAGATCAGCAGAAAAAAAGGGGAGGATGGGAGCAAGAAAAATGCGACTGCCTCCGTTGAGAGCCAAATGAGAAAAGGGGTGCTTATCAGACCCTCGAACACTATTGCTAAGTACCATGACGGAATAGTCCGTCTAGAAGGAGCCGCCTCGCTCCACGAAAAAAGTGGGCACCTAAGGGTTTTTTCCTATGAAATCCCCTTCAATCATGGTGTGGCCGAAATGGCTGCCACATAAACCCTGGGAGTACCGGGGCTTGTTCCTGAGGACAGTTTCTCTTGCAGAAACTCCAACACTGAAACAATCTGGCAGTGAATTGGGTCTGCATGGAGCGTTTTTGACAGATGGTGCATAGTTCACCATCTAAGAGGGTAGCTCTTTCTAGTGGAGGGAGCCCTAGCACTTAGAATAGTCTCTACCTCTTCGGGGGGAAGCCCAGCACATGGAGATTCCAAAGCTCTAGACAAGGGTGAAGTATCGCCCCGTGTTCTTGAGACAGGAGATCCCTCCTGACTTTGATCGTTCATGGTGAGTTGTTGAGGAGGGATACCAGGTCCAATAACCAGATGCTGGTTGGTCAACGGGGAGCTATCATTAAGAGGCGAGATCCCTGCTTTACAGACCCTCGCTGGGACTCCTTGGAGCAGAGCTATCAGAGGAATCGCGTCCAGACCCAGGGGAGCTGGATGACTCAGAGAGAAGTAAGGGGGACATGGTGCTGTCTCCTGTTTAGCAAAGAGGTCCACCTCTGCTTTGTAAAATCTTTCCCAGATTTGTCTGACTATCTCAGGGTGGAGTTTCCATTCCCCATTCTTCACAGCTTGTCTGGACAGCAAGTCTGCTCCCACATTCATATGCCCCAGGATGTGAATCGCACTGAGGGAAAGGAATTTGCCCTCTGCCCAGGGCAGGATCTTCTGGGCCAATTTGTTGAGGTGGCACGACCACAGCCCTCCCTGGGGATTTATGTACGAGACTATTGACACTTGTCCCCTTGCACTAGGACAGTGGTTCTCAAACTTTTTTGGTCATTCCCCACTTTAGACAAGGGGGAATTTTCAAGCCCCACATGCCCCCATCGCCCCAACACAATGCTGATGAAATGCGCAACAAGCTTAACATGTTCCAATTTATTGAACTAAAAAGTAGTATCAGAGTAACAAGTTGTATCTAAAATACAAACTATATACATCAAATAACAGAAAGTTCTAAAATAAAGAAAATAAAAGTGCAGCTGTGTCATAATAACTTTCATGAAATAAAAAAAATAGAGAAAATAAAAGTGCAGCAGTGCACTACTAATTTCAAAAATAGAAAAGATATAAAAGTGCCATTTTGAAATCTGTAAAAAAAACATATAAATATGGCCGCGAAAGTTTGTTCCGTTACAATTAATATGCCGATGTCATGTTATTTTGTTACTTCGGTTCCAGGTTATATTTTTCTCGGGGTCTCATATCTAATGTTCTTTTAATATAGACTGCATGTAGACTAGTAATGATTACCCCTTAATGTTTCCATGGCAACGCGTCATATTTGTCACGTGACACACCGCAGCCACACATTATGATAGATCGCCTTAATTTCCTTTTTTCTTTCAAAATATTCACAAACTTGCTTACCACGTCATCAACTATCTGATATTCCGATTCTCAAAAATGTGTAAGTGAGTGTGTTTGGTCATTTATAAATTATCTTGATCTACGTGAGACGGGTATACCAGCATGTTTCTTTACGACGCAGTTCAGAGAGTTTATTTGTCTGTCATCAGTTTCTCCCGAAATACATGCAAGAAAGTGGCCGGTGAACTCCGAGAACTTTAACTCTTGTAAACTTTATAGTTACTTCCACTATGTTTGTCTGATGTGAATAACACACGTCGTCAAATTATATTTGAATAGATTGTTATTGCTGCTTCCACAGACACGAGTTTGTATCTTACAAACTCCAAATGTATTGTTTTACTTGTGCTTATGTGTATGTAAATGGCTGAAACCTAAAATAAACATTATTAGGTTGAAAACACTGCATAGTTGTGATCTATGACAGCGCTGAGCTCGTCCGTCTCTGGCTCCGCGCAAACCAACGCGCGAAAGCACAATTTGAATCTGGCAGTCACGGAACATTCTTAATCTAATATCTGGGACCGTATTCTCAGGGGCACAGAAATAATATCCCATATATGGGACCAAACCGGATACCGCTCAAAAGGTTAAAATTTCTGTAGTGAGGTAGGCGGACGAGAGCCGGGATTCGAGGCCGTTGCGTAAATGATAGTGAGCGTCAGCTGTACGCGCACCGTACTATTGGGTTTCGGCACCAGTGTAAGTTCCACGAAGGGAAGGAAGGAGGCGGGAACCCGCGAACATTTAACATCTTTAATCAAATCAAATAAACAAGGACGTAAAAGTACAAAACACAAACACTATTTCCGGGCCCGGTCCTCTCTTACTGACGGTCCGGTCGCTCGTCCACTTATGCTTCATAATCTCCTCCGTGATACCAGACCGGTGCGCGTACAGCTGAGGCTCGTTATCATTCACGAACCGGCCTCCAATCTCGGCTCTCGCCCCGCCTACCTCACTACAATTTCATTTGTAACCATGAATACAAAATTCCGGAAGATTTGATCTCACGTTTCCATATAAGGCATAAAAATTAACGTTTCCTCACGTTTGGCGCGCCCCACCTGTCACGTCTCTATTCCCCACCAGTGGGGCGCGCCCCACAGTTTGAGAAACGCTGCACTAGGACATGGTAGCCTCGTAACTGACGTAGCATTTTAGGGCCAGAAATACAGCCATCATTCCGAGGCAATCGATGTGCCAATCGAGAAGATGACCTCTCCAGATCCCCTGGGATGGAACCAGAGCTACATCCATGCACTTTGTGTATTGCCATTGGAGGATTTTTATTGTGGTTTAAACGTGCTTTTACATTTAATATGCTTTATGATTTCATTATTGATCATTAACTGTGCATAATATGTTAAAAATATAACAAGTGTGTGAGTTAACCAAAGGACTTATTTGGAGTGAACTTTCTGTACCAAAATAATATGTGTGTGTGTGTAAAGATCAGATTACTCAGAGCTCGTCAGAATTTGGTGAGGCATGGAGTTAAGTGTGATGCTCCACAAATAGTCGGGACAAGCAGTGTGAGCTGGTTGGCTGAGGCAGAACAAAGGAGAGAAAGCGGATTGTGCCCAGGCTTCCCCAACCCCCCGGCTAAGAAAAGACACCAGTGCCATATTATAAATAGGCTGTAAAATTGTTTATCTGGGTCGTTTATTTGTGTGAGACGTGTGCGTCTGAGAACCCACCCAGCAGCTGTATTGTTTGAGACTTCTGATCAATAAACTTCAAGATTTTACTTTGACTGGCCTCTCTCCAATTCTGAACACGCAGAACATTGAAGAAATCACATGCATCAAACGAATTGTTTCTGGCTATATGCATCCATGCATCAGTTTGAGAGGGGTGGACCCCCAAAAGTACCCCCACCCACTTTAAATACATTTTTTTCTAAGTCAATTTGGTACATTTCTCCGATTTGAAATTCTCAAAACTTCTTGTTCAATCCTTACATCATTGTGTCACTTGTGCACATCAAAAAAGCATTTTCTCATTTCTTTGAACAATTTGCAAATGCTTTGGTACATCCATGCAAATGATTATGACACGATTCTCTGCAGTTTCCTACATTATCAATTGCTTATGTCATGTTGATCAAAATGCATTATAATGGGTCTCTGTTGAATAGTATAATCCCCCACGACATTTAAGCACTAGTTTTACAATATACAGTAAGTATACTTCAAGTAAACAGTGGCATTTTATTTTACTCAATTTAGTGTTTTGCATTACTATATTTTTCTCCACATAGGACTGCAAGACAACTTCACTGGGTTGCAGACGGTCCCTTTTTACATGTAACCCGGTTAAAAAAACATGTGGTGATATAAGTGATGCTTGTAGTTAGGCTTACTATTTAATTATCAGAGCATATAAATAGTGTGATTTAAAAGGTTGAAATTCATTTAAAAAGTTATGCTAAAAATGTTAAAAGCAGTTTAAAAGTTATTATATGTTTATTGTTTTATGGAAAAGCTAATGTATTTCTAAAAACTGTTTAAACCAGCATTTATGGGGTTAATAACGAGTGGGCGGAGAGTCCTTGGGGTTTTTTGTTTTGGGTTGGTCTGTGAACAAATACGACAGGAGGGAGAGTGAGTGAAAAAAAGAGTGAGCGTGAAAGAGATTTTCTGAGTTAATTTGTGAATTAGTGGTGCACAAACCAGTGTGTAAATTGTGTCTTATGATTGTTTCCACGACAACCAGAGTGACAAGTTGCTTATTGAAAAACGGGAGGAATTTCTACACGAAGTTCAGAGACTGTTTACTTTTGTGTTACTGCTAATGCTAAGTTATATTGACGTATAGGCTGGAGTCCATTCATTACAAGTGAACTACATTCTCTAGTTAAAGTTTGACTCCCGCAGTTGAACAGTTCGAGGGGTTTATCTGCTGTTTTCGACCTGAAGACAGGAAGAGACTCAGACAGAGCTTGGAGTAACCAGGATTTCTCTCGTGAGTTTTACTGAAACGTGAATGAGAAAGAGAAACATCGGAGTTCGTGTTGAAACGCGGCTCGAACACTGAACAGATTATTCTGGACAGAAACATACTCAAGGTATCCTTAATTTTGTTTGCTCGCTGACGAGTGAAACGGCCATGACATTTTGGGCCACAACGAACACAAGCACCGCATCAGGCCTGCTACGGTATTTTAGTTCTATAATAATTTTGTTTGCCGGCTTTAGATTGTATTAAGGAGTGTGTGGGCCCACAAAGTATGTTGGTTTAAGTGATTTTGAAGTTGGTACATTGAGGTTTTCTGAAATAATCCATTTGAAGGTTAATACGATTTAAATTGTTGTCTGTGCATTTATATGGTTCAGTATTGACAGCATTTTCTTTTAAAAAAAAGAGCACTACTTTTAGGTTTGAAGGTTTAAAACGGAACAATCATATCCTTATTTAATTTTCTTATTTTGTTGGAGATAATAATTTCTTTGAGTAAATATTTGAGATATATTTTTCTAAAACCTTGTGTGGTGTTATTTGATTACTTACCGGAAAAGAAGTTATCATTTTATTCTTAGAGAGACATACAGACCCATATGGTTAAAAATCTTTATTAAAACTATAACTTACGAAAGGTGAATTCATAGGTAGGTGTCAAGTTCTCAGGGGGTTTTGCTTTACTTCTGCCCAAACTTGAAAGAGGCCTTAGCCATAAACAGGGGTAGATGGAATCAACTCAAACAATTTCTTCTTCTTGTGATTTATTTAGGCAAATTATCAGAAGTTTTCCATTTAGTTAGTTATTTAGTTAGGTTGAAAACCTTTACAAGAAAAGAGAAACAAAATACAAAATACAACAATTACTTTAAACTGCCTAGTAACAAATATACAAACAAATATAAAGTTCTCCTTAACCTTACATTAACTTCAACAAACAACATTCACAGTGTTAGATGAACCAACATGAGTGCAAGGCATTTAGAAATTAACTACATTAACTCTAGCAATTTCACCATCAACATTTGCATTTAACATTAAACAGTTGACAAATATCAGCATCAAAACATTATCTTACCAGTAGCATCCCTGGAAATGCCCAGCAAGTAAAGTCCTTCCCCAATTCATCAATTTTCAACAGCAACTCACAACAAGTGCTTCACAGCCTCTCACTGCATGTGCTTCAAACAAAAACTCTTCACTTCCTGATTTCTGGTCTGAAGACTGGAAAGTCTCAACTCCCTTTTTCAAAATAAAAGTCTCTTTTTTAAAACAAAAGTCTCTGTCCATTTGCAATCTGACAGCACACCTCCCACTTGAGCTCCTGGTTCCAGAACCCGAGGAGGTCATGTCAAGCTTCTTTGGAGTGTACCGGATCTTCTCTTCATTGCTCCTCCACTGGAATCAATACAACAAGACGCCTAACGTCTCTGTGTAAGATCGTTGCAGGGATTTTGTTGGAAAGCTTCTTCTTTGCTGGCGTACTCCTGCTGTGTTCTTCATGGGATGGCTTCTTGATCATGACCGGATAGCTGGGAAACGTCCTGATTCTGACGTCTCTCACAACTCCTTTCTCGTCAGGACACACACTGATCACTCTGCCTAATTTGAACTGACCTCTTAAGGCATTCTGATCCGCAAGCCAAACAACATCTCCTACTGCAACATTCCTCTCCTTTGTGTGCCATTTGCTTCTCACGAAGAGGTTCGGGCCTGCCAATTGACACCATTTCTTCCAGAATTTATTCACCTCTGACTGGATCACTCTCAGCCTTTTGTAGGGGTAACCTCGAACTGGAAGTCTCCTGGGCCTCCTCTCAAGCTTGCTCGCCCCAGCAGGAGAGAGTTTGGAGTAATATACTCCACACAATCATCTTGGACTTGTGCTCTCGCATCTATAGGCCTCTCGTTGGCCAGGTTGGCTGCCATATATACAAAGGTCTGGAATTCTCCCCATGTGAAGACTCCATTGCCACCTACATTCTGGAGGGCTCTCTTTACAGTTCGCACTCCTGCCTCAGCCGCTCCATTTCTATGAGGCGAGTCAGCTGGATGGATCTTCCAGGACCACTTTGTGCCATGCTTGGCCACCTTTTTTTCCACTCCTGATCTTTCCAGGTGCTCCAGGAACTGATACAGGTCTTCGAGGGCAGGTTTGGCCCCGACAAAGTTGGTGCCTGGGTCAGACCATACCTTGCTGGGGTGTCCCCTCAATGACGTAAATCTCTGATAGGCCAGCAGAAATCCTTCTGCGGACATATCACTGACAATATCAGCATGAATGGCTCTGGATGCCATGCAACTGAACACAATACCCCACACTTTCAGCCTTGCTCTCTTCTTCACCTCATCTTTCACTTCATATGGGCCAAATAGGTCCACGGCAGTGAACTGATATGGAGCTGCTGGCGTGGTCCGCTCAGGCGGCAGGTCGCTCATTATTTGCTGGCATCTCTCTCCTCTCGCTTTCCTGCAGATGACACAACTGTCCACTACTTTTTTGGCTATCCTTCTTCCCTTAACCACCCAGGCTTTTCTCCTCATCCTCAACAGCGTCCCTGCTATACCCTCATGATTGACATTGTGTGCCTCTTGCGCAAGCAGTGTAGAAATCCACGTATCATGAGGGAGAATGGGTACAAACGATTTGTCTTCCCTGAAGGTCTGGATTCTGCCGCCGCAGAGAAGGAGTCCATCTTTGTCCTTAATCACCACTAGTCGGTTGAGCGTAGTATCAGGGAATGTTGTGCCTTCTTGAGCTGCCAAGGAGAGAGTTCTGAAGGCATAGTCGCAGTTTTCAACATTGAGAACGAGAACTTCTTCTTTTGAGGGTGATGCCTCCCACTTTGATTTCTTTTGGGCCTGATATTTCAGGCCTAGCCAGCTGTCAGCAGCCTGTCGTACCCAAGCAACGACATTCACCAACCTGGACAAGCAGCTAAACTTCTTCACCTCCAAAAGATTTTTGACAGCTGAACTGGAAAGTGTTTTCCTCATCGCGGCTTCATCCTGCTTCACTCCTGGATCAATGTCTGATGCATCAGGGCAGACAGTCGGGTGAGTTGTTTCAGCAATATTCCTTTCATTAGAGTCTTCAGCTTTGGTGTGCTCCTGGGAGGTAACCCCGCGGCGTCTCTTCACTTGACCTCTTGTCACTACTGCTGAAAAGGCCTTCCTCTGTAGCTTACCAATGCTGTCTCTGGCGTCAGTTACCACTTCCCCAGCTGACTTTATTGGCCAGTCTTCTAATGGCCTCCTCAAAAACTCCGGTCCACTTTGCCAAGTCTCTTTCAGATCCTTTAGAGCAGCTCCCCTAGTAATGATGTCTGCTATATTGAGGTTCCCTGGGATCCACCACCAGTCTTCAACCGACACAGACTTCTGGATTTCTCCTATCCTGTTGGCAAAAAATGTTTGGTAGCCATAGCTGTCTCGCTGAATGGCTCCCAATACTGTCTGGCTGTCAACTAGGTGAAACCAGCGCTCCATCTCCATTCGGCCATGCCTCTCCACGTATTTTCTCAATCTGGCTGCAAACACAGCGCCACAGACTTCGGCCTTCACGGCATCGCCCTTCTGATCCATTGGTGTCAGCTTGGCCTTGGATTCTAGCAACCTGATGTCAATACCTTCATCCGTCTCCCATCTAAGGTATAGAACCGCTCCGTAGGACTTATCACTGCCATCTGAGAAGGTAATGGCCCAGGGTTTTCCTTTCCAACCTAGTGGAGTAAGGCTTCTATGAAACTTTACTTGTCCCAGCTGTGCATACTCCTCAAACAGCTTGGTGGCCTCCTCCCTGAGGCCCTCAGAAAGTGGCTTGTCCCAGGTGTTTTGGGCCAGATTTCCACTCCCTGTTTCCTGGAATGCTTTCCTAACGAGGATGGCACCTTTCTGCTTTAGAGGTGTGACCAGTCCGATTGGGTCATAGAGCCCTGCAACCTGACTCAGCAGTAATCTTCTAGTGAGAGGATTAGGTGTTTTTGATCTCACCTCCTCCATCAGCAGGTCTTGGCCCGTCCTCATCTTCCCTCTTCTTCTGGAGAAGTTGACTGATGACATTATGTAGAGTTTGTCTTCCTCTGCTAGATACCCAATGCCTAATGCCTTGTTGTCCTCATCCTTCATCTGATTTGGCAAAACAAGCATTGTGTTCGTCTCAGAGGGCGTCCTCGCCGTGAGGTTTGTTTCTCCACTTTTCTGCCTGCTACTCTGTGCAGACTGGACCCATGGCTTCAGGGAAAATCCACCTGCTTGCAGAATCTCTTCAATCTCCTTCGTCATTTTGCTAAGTCTGTTTGCATCATTGTGGGATGTGAGGACATCATCCATGTAGCTGTCTTCCTCCAGCACTCTTCGCGCCTCCTCCAGGTGAGAGAACTTGGTGAGCCTTGCAGTTTCTCGCATAGCCAGCTGTGCTATGCATACAGCAGGTCTGTCCCCTATATTCACCCTTGTGATGACGTACTCCCCTATCTCTTCATCCTGCCGGTCCCTCCAAAGGAATCTGTGCAGATGCATTTCACGTTCCTCCAGCCACACAGAGTTATACATCTTCCTGATGTCTCCTAAGGCTGCATGCACTCCTTTCCTAAACCTTAGTAAGACAGCTCTGATGGGGTTTAAGACATCTGGCCCTTTGAGCAGCAGGTCGTTCATGCTCACTCCCCTGAACTTTTGACTGCTGTTCCATACAAGGCGCACTGGAGTAGTGACTGAGTGGGGATTTGGCGCAACTAGATGACTCACGTACCAAACTGGCCCTTTCCAATCCTCAGTCATCTTCTTTGTGAGTCTCTTTGCAGCTCCGCGCTCAACCATCTCGTGAACTTGAGCAGTGTAAGCAGCGAGCCACTCTGGTTCCTTCCTGAGCCTTTTCTCAGTTCTTAAAAAGGTGGCCTCAACTCCACTTCGGTTATTGGGAAGGCAGGCAGGATCCATTATCCAAGGATACCTTGCATCCCAGTGTGGAGACTTGCTGTGTTCATCTTCAATGATGTACGTAAGGCCATCTTTTATTATTTCAAGTTCCCTTTCCTCTGCTAAGGTCATCTCCTTTCCTCCAGGCTGACAATTCCCACAGCGGCATCCACCACATTTTGGCTCGCAGGCTGCACTGATACTGTCCCATCTCCACCACTCAAGGAAGTCGCGGTGAGTTGCGGCTGTATGCCTAGTTTCAGCGATGGTGTCTTGAATATGGAGTGTCTTCATCATGAAGGGGATCTCAGCAGGAATCTCCTCATATTTGATGGCAGCTGTTCTCATAGAACGGGCAAAGTGCGTCTTCGACTCATGTGCGGCCACGTTTACATGCTCAAACAGATCAGGGTGTGCTCCGCCCACCGTCTTTCCAAGAGGACTCTCCCACAAGACAAGATCTCCTACAACCTTCATCCTTTGCGGGGCAAGTCTCCCTTCTCTGTGACTTATGAGCAATTCAATCTTCTTCGGTCTCCTCAGCTCCTCAAGTTCAACTTCAGGGAAGAATCTCCTCAGCTCTTCAGGCCTAATGACTTGGTGAACTTTGGCGATCTCCTTCAGCCCATAACAGAGCAGTTCATGGGCCCTCTCAGTTCCCTTGGAGGTTTTGATTCGAACTCTGAGGAGGTATCTCCTCGTGGCTACTTTGGTAACCATTCCACCAACTCCATGCACAACGAGTGTGATGATCTCGCTCCTAAAATTCAACCTGTTGGCTGCTTTATGAGTGATATAATTGGTGTCTGAAGCCAGATCCACCAGGGCTCCGATTTTTTGACCTGCATTAGCGGTCACCTCCATCAACATCATAATGACGGGGAGTTCTCTCAATCCACCTTCTTTGAGGAGGCTCACCTGGCAGTTAGCTGGACAGCTAACCTTTGACACTGTATTGGTGAAGGCCTTCCTGCATTTCTCAGCTAACTCTGGTGTAAGTTCACCCAGGAATTTCTTCTGTTCCTCAGTTAAGCCCTTTTTGTCTCTGTCATCTGTTTGAGGTCTCTCAAGTTCACGCCTCTTGTTGTTTCCTCGTGGACAGAGAAAGAAGTGGTGATCTGAGGGGCCTCTCGTCCTGCAGTCTGCATTTCTGCACAGATAAGTGTCTCTGCAGCCGTCATCATACTTGTGGCATCCCAAACACTCCCTACATGCACCGATCCTTTTCACAGCAGCTTCCTTTTCTGATAGCTTCAGACCCTTGAATTTCTTGCAGAAGAAAATCCTGTCCTTATGTTTCTCATCTCCACAGATAATGCACCCTTCCTCAGAATCCTCTTTCTTCGTGGCTTTAGTCGAGGCATATTTCTTGTTGAACTTCCTTTCTGCTTGGTCTGGTTTCTCTGGCTTGTCTGTGATTCGTAGTTGGTCTAGCCTCTCGAAGATCTCCTCTTGCTTCTTTAGAAAAGCTAGGAGCACATCAAAATGGTTGTCTGGAGTAACACCGTTGCTAGGATCCACCATGAACGTTAGCCAGTCCTTCTTCACAAACTCCGGAAGCTTGCTCTCTAAAGACCTCACCACCAGAGGGTTTTTGATGGCGCCGGTACTTCCTAGATCTGTGAGATCAGCAAGCGCTTTCTCTATTGTCTGGATAAGGTCTACTACTTTTCTTGGCTGATTTCCTTTAACAGGCGGAATCTTCTCCAGCTCTTCAGCAATCTCTAGAGCAATGGCAGATTTATTTCCATACCTGTTAGCTAGCACTCTGAAAACATCATCCGCTGTGGTATAGGTTGACAGGCAAAGATCTTTCACAATTCTTTCTTCCACACTATCAAGAAGCTGAATCTTTTTGACCTCTGGCGAACCGGTTGGCTCTCCCTGCTTTTGAAGGATCTCCCAGTCAGACTTCCAGCGGTGGAAGTCTCTTTTACAGCCGTTAAACGTGGGCAGTTTGGTCGGCTTAATTTTCACTACTGGTATTCTCAGTCCAGTTGGCTCCTGATTCACGCCTATACCTTGCTTTTCCACAGCAATCCTCCGTGCTCTGGCAAACTCAGCTTTCCTCATGTCAAGCTCATTGTAAGACACTCTCAGGTCCTTGCTTCGCATCCGCAGCTCCTTGGTTATCAGGCAGCACAGTGATGGGTGCCAGGTGGCACAATGTCACTCAGCAAACAAAAAGGAAGGATCAATCCTCCAATCTTCAACTTTTTCCTTTTCTGTTTCCAACTGTGCCGTTGGTTTTCAACTGTCAAGTTCTCAGGGGGTTTTGCTTTACTTCTGCCCAAACTTGAAAGAGGCCTTAGCCATAAACAGGGGTAGATGGAATCAACTCAAACAATTTCTTCTTCTTGTGATTTATTTAGGCAAATTATCAGAAGTTTTCCATTTAGTTAGCCATTTAGTTAGGTTGAAAACCTTTACAAGAAAAGAGAAACAAAATACAAAATACAACAATTACTTTAAACTGCCTAGTAACAAATATACAAACAAATATAAAGTTCTCCTTAACCTTACATTAACTTCAACAAACAACATTCACAGTGTTAGATGAACCAACATGAGTGCAAGGCAATTAGAAATTATTATCTACATTAACTCTAGCAATTTCACCATCAACATTTGCATTTAACATTAAACAGTTGACAAATATCAGCATCAAAACATTATCTTACCAGTAGCATCCCTGGAAATGCCCAGCAAGTAAAGTCCTTCCCCAATTCATCAATTTTCAACAGCAACTCACAACAAGTGCTTCACAGCCTCTCACTGCATGTGCTTCAAACAAAAACTCTTCACTTCCTGATTTCTGGTCTGAAGACTGGAAAGTCTCAACTCCCTTTTTCAAAATAAAAGTCTCTTTTTTAAAACAAAAGTCTCTGTCCATTTGCAATCTGACAGCACAGTAGGTTAGACAAACATTTCCTGTGTGTACTTTAAAAGAGAGATCCAAGATTACATTTAAAATTGAGTTATTTAGGGTTAAATTACATTTGATAAAAACATTAAAAGAACCCAAAAGCCCTGCCCTCATCCATATGCATACTGAGGGGAGTGCTACATACACCTAAACACTCTCTACAGGGATCTCATCCCTGAACAAGAGAGGGGGCAGATTGGAGATGACCTGCCAAAGTACGTGTTAGTTTGGGACAATGTCAGTTTCCATCGCTCCAACATCATCAGGCAATTTGCTGCCCAGAGTTCCTCTCAACCTACTCAATCCCGTTGAGGAATTTTTTTAAGCATGAAGATTAAAAGTATATGATCGCCAGTTTTATTGTGATTTTTATTGTGGTTTAAACGTGATTTTACATTTAATATGCTTTAGGATTTCATTATAGATTACTAACTGTGCATAATATGTTGAAAATATAACCAAGTGTGTGAGTTGTGTTAGCCAAGAGTCCAGGACATTGAGTGTGATTTTGAGTGTATTTTTCCACAGGAAATGGTATGTATGTGTGTAAAGATTAGATTACACAAGGAGCCCCATGGAATGTGGTGGATTGTGGGGGCCTCTGTATAATGTATTGCAGATGATTCGAGAGCAAAGCAGTGTGACCTGGTTGGTTGAGACAGGACAAAGAAGAGAAAGCTGATTGGAGGAGTCCTAACCGGAGAAGAGACCCGTCGTGAAATATAAAAAGCTGTGAAACTGTTTTTCGTGGTCGGTTCTTTGTGTAAGACTTTACGTCTGAGAACTCACCCAGCAGCTGTATTGTTTGAGACTTCTGATCAATAAATTTCAACATTTTCTTAACTGGCCTCTCTCCAATTTTGAACACGCAGAACATTGTTTTAATGCGATTGGAGAAAAAGGCATCAAAAGAGAATTGTAAAACTCGGGGATGAACCGAAAATCTGGACGAGACAACTTTTAATTCAACACACTGTCGACAGAATAAGATAAGGTAAGCAGAGACCTGTTTAAACGAACTTCTGCAGATTGGATATTCCAAATTTATGTGTTGAGTTTGAAGTATATCCGTACCATTGATTAGATATTAAAAATCATTGATATTTGTTGATCAGAAATTATTGCTGGTAAATACTTTTAAAACGCCCCTGGGTAACCAGTCCCAAGGCACGCTAAAAGTTATAAAAATTCTTTTAAAACGCCCCTGGGTAACCAATCTCAAGGCACGCTAAAAGTTATAAAAATACTTTTAAAACGCCCCTGGGTAACCAGTCCCAAGGCACGCTAAAAGTTATAAAAATACTTTTAAAACGCCCCTGGGTAACCAGTCCCAAGGCACGCTAAAAGTTATAAAAATACTTTTAAAACGCCCCTGGGTAACCAGTCCCAAGGCACGCTAAAAGTTATAAAAATACTTTTAAAACGCCCCTGGGTAACCAGTCCCAAGGCACGCTAAAAGCAGGTGAAAAAGGTGATTAAATTGTGTATTAATTGTGTATTGTGTACTGAATATCAGTTTGAAGAATGTCTGAATTTGAGAGGAAGTGTGTGATTTATGGGTGTTCCCCGGTAATTATACAATGAGGAAAAATTAGTTGATATTAGCCGAAAAATCATAAAAAGGAAAGAAAGATTTGGGAAGGTAAATGGAGTCAGATATGTATGGAAAATGCATGGAAGGAATCAGAGAATGTGTTGATTAAGCAGGGAAATGGAGGAAAAAGCATGCAAGTTTAAACAGCGGCAGAAAGAGCTAAATGGATGCTGGTTAGCATTATGTGAAGATTGCGCATGACGGTATGTGTGTGTGTGTGTGTGTGTGTGTGTGTGTGTGTGTGTGTGTGTGTGTGTGTGTGACAGAGGGAGAGTGAGAGAGTGCCAGGGAGGGAGCGAAAGACAGAAAACAGCAACATTTAGGCATTTGTGTATGTGTTAATGGGAAACCAATGAGAGTTAGGTGTATGTTTAAAGTATAAAGCCAGTGGCTGGATGAAGAGGTAGAATGGGTGTTCGTGAGAGCATATATACAGTATACAGAGAGAGAAAGAGTTTTCTTAAACAAACACTTTGACTTCTGCAAAGATTAATTGTATTATATTTTATTATAGTTTGCTCATTCATCATGTGTTATAGGTCATGCAACTTAAAGTTCTCACCAAATTTTTTTTGGGTGATTTCCCTGAAATTCTTTAGGTGGAATAAAATTGACCCCAAGGAAAACATCAGAATCAAATTGCTCTGATAATTTTGTATTGGAAAAAGTGAATGTCAAAATCTATTTTTGTTATTACAGACTTTGTTATCCTGGCAAGACAGAAGGTGAAACAAATGTCCAAGCAGCCACCCCCACATACAGGCCCACCCTATGGTGCTTATCCCTATGAGGGGTTACCCATAAGCACTATAACCATACACAAACCTTAACCAATCATGGGGACAAAACAATAGGCAAAGGGGTAATTGAAGAGGGAACGGGTGAAGACAGGGAGACGGGCGGAGCAGGGATCAGTGTTATGCGTGTGGCAGATATGGACACTGGGCAAGAGATTGCCCACAACTGGCACAAGGTCAAGGTCAGCAAAACGGACTACCTGAGGGGGGATGGGGTCCCCAAAGAGGTAGGTCCAGTGGTCGTGGCAGGGGACCACACCCCAAAAAACCCGGGGGCAACATCTCTCGTCATTCTCCAACCTACAGGCGCCTATGCACCCTAACATAGGGCCGGGGGAATGGGGCGGAGCAGTGTTGAAAGGGCACACAGAGAAAGGTGTGATTAAAGATGGCCTTTGACTAAAACCATTACAAGTGAAAGTTACAGGTCAGTGTCTGTCGCATTAATTCCTGTAATGCCCAAATCCCTTTATTAGTGAAACATTTACTGATTAAATTGGGAGTTAGTATATTGTGCTCATCAGAAGGGGTAATAGTCACATTATCAGATGGAACCAAAGCAAATTGTTACCTTTCAGGTAACACACCTCATGTGGGAAAGAGAGGGACGTAGACATATATTGGGTACTATTAAACCATAGTGTAGCGCCAAACTATATAATGAATGGTCACTCCACTTAACAAATGGTTCACATGTATTGATTTGGCAAGCGCTTTTTCCTGTATATCGATTGCTGAAGAATGTAAACCCTGTGTGGCATTCACATACCGGGGGTGTCAATATTATTACAACAGACTAACCCAAGGATTTTTATAAACTGCAGATATGCAGACCTAATGTTACATTTCCAGGTTGGATGATCACCTCACAGGGCTTGACGCTTACTGTAACACAAAGGCAGGGTATTCTGAGTCATCCAAAAACCAACCACGGTGAAAGAAATGTTGTCATTTTTGGGTCTGACAGGGTACAGTAGACATTAAATCCAAAATATGTAGCTTTAACAGCCCCATTGCGACACCTCATCAAGCCACATGGCTTGAAGAATCTCAGGGTAGTGTTAAATTGAACATTTGAAAAAGAACGCACGTTTATAGACCTTGAGTCCCATTTGGCCCATGCAGCTAACTTGAACTGCCCAAATTAAAAAAATTGTCACAGCACTCATTAAATTATTCACAGACGGTTGTTGCTTGAGAGCAGAAGATGGTAGTTTGAAAGCGGCTTATGCAGTGGTAGAGCAGGAAGGACATGAGATGATTACGAGGGATGCAGCAAGGTTAGATGGGAAGCAGTCAGCACAGAGGGCAGAAATGGTAGCAGTGATCAAAGCCTTGTGACATGCTGGTAAACACCGTGTGAACATCTATTCTGACTCTGACTATGTTATCACAGCTGTAAATATTGAAATGCCCTTAAGGCGACGATGTGGCTTTATCACATCGTCTGGTCGACCAATTAAGCATGCGCATGCAGACAGAGACTTTTAGAGGCTCTGATGATCCCTAGGGAGGGGGCAGTAATTAAATGCACTGGCCACTCTAAGATTGAAGGTAACAATGCTGAAGATCTGGCAGCGAAAGCAGAAGAACCTTAATTTAAAACAAAAATTGGCTAAAATCTGTGCACAGACAAAACTTAATTGGCTATCAGCTGTCACTTTCGCACTGATGTTTATCAGCTCATCTGTAAATAGAATAACAGGTTTAACTCATTTTGAATTGCTTACAGGTCGACAGTTTCCAGCACATATGACAGCGCTGACGGAGGAACCTGTACACCCGTTATCTCACAATGTATATTTTAACAAACTAACTGTTCTGATTAAAACCTTTTGCCAACAGATCAATCATGTTAAAGCTGAACCGTTCACCCAAGTCAAAGCAGACTGGGTGAGGATTAGAACATTCCGAGGGAAATGGAATGCACCGTGCTGGTCACAGCCCGACCAAGTGACAGCACGTAACTCGCATTGTGTTCAACTCAAGGGAAAAGGAGGCATCTGGTTTCAGTTAACCTCTTGTGTGACTTGTGCACCCCCTTGTAGGAATTTTGCTGAAACACGGGTGGACCTGAGGAGTCAGGTCCAAGAGAGGGAAGGCGTTGAAGCTTTGAGACAGCAGGTACCGAACCATATTAAGAATAAGAACAAGAACACCCAACACAAAACAAAAAAAGAACGGGTGACATGTTTATATTCATTATTGCTATTGTGATTGTCATATTTATTAACGTATAACCATTTATTCCTTACAGTTAGGTACATTTTGTGTGATTTTAACTATATATTTTTCCTTAATCGCATATTCCCATTAAGTATACGGTGTGTTCGACCATTTAAAATTTTCAAGATTGTGTTTATTGTTCCTTTAAAGTCCAAGAGAGGGTAACGAGATGAAGCGGTGGGAAAACTGTAAGCTGTTGGGGATCCTATTAATAATCTTAGGAGTTGTAGTAGGAATCATTTTTAGCCTAACTGAGGGTCAGGAAAGCAACAACACCATATCGAGACTGAAATACAAAAGAGCAATAGCCGATACGAGGTTACCTTGTGAACAACTCGTAATTAACTATGTTTGGGGTAAGACCACATCATTTACTTTCGACCTTTGCGCTGTCATAAATTGTGGGGGAAAAATAGCTCATGGAGGGGGTACGAGGTATATGTATGTATGGACGGGAATATGGACAGTGTTTGTAAGGCGTACCAGTCTAGGCAAACCCATAGGGGCGAATGGTGTCCGTCATGGAATAAGGTAATAGCATATACCGGTGGTTGGACCCTGAAAGAACCCAGCCTTTGGACCCGTACCTCGGCAAAATTTGATTTTAAAATGCAAAGAGATAACAGTGCAAGCCAAAATCCACTCACCCTTTCAATATCGACCAGAACGGGATCAGCCAATTATACAGGGGAGTTTTTCCTTATAATGGGGGTGCACATGCAAGGAACAGATAGAAAAGCTGTAATAAAATTTGTTGTGGACAGTTCACCTGAGGAGGAAAGAAATGGGACAGTAGCTGAGCCATTATCGGTAGGACAAAAGAATGGGGTAGTAGAAATAGATTACACCATGTTAAAACCAGAAGATATGATAGAAAGAGCCACAGGATATGGGGAAAATAATTTGTGGCTGGAATGGATAATTACCACAGCCAGAGAACAGAGCTTAGATGATTGTGTAGGATGTGCTAATGCAAGACCCCATTTATATATTGAACCAGCCCCGTTGTACCAAAACGATACGTGGGGCTATGAGTGTATGTTGGCATTGACACGGATGGCCAGTCCAAAAAATTGTACCACACTAGCAGCAATATTTCCACCAATAACCAATCTTTCATGGGCAGGTCCATTTACACCAAAGAAAGCAAATTATACTTGCTATGATATTAAACATCTATCACCAACCAGCAACCTGGGGGAGATAAACAAGGAGTGGTGTGATCAGATAATAGTAGATAATGGGACTAAAATAGGTACGTGGGCTAGGGCAGGTTTGTATAATTATTGTGGAGATCAAAGATTGTTTACTAGGATACCTGAGCAGGCAAAGGGAGTGTGTGCTTTGGTAAAACTGGGAGCCCCAATAACCCTGATAGGAGATAGAGCAGTCAGAACGGAAACCGTGAATTCAGCAACATTGACTAGAAGACGTAGGAGACACATCATTACAAAAAGAGCAATAGGTTCAAGTGTAGATTTATCATTAAATAGTCCCACGTATATCGATTCCACAAGGTGTACCGGATGAATATAAACTAGCGAACCAAGTGGCAGCAGGTTTTGAGAATATACCAATAATAGCTGCTCTTTTTCCAGTCACCCCAAACAAGAATGTAGATAGGATTAATTATGTGCATTATAATGTGATGAGGTTAGCAAATATGACAAGGGATGCAGTAGATGGTTTAGCGGAACAGCTTGCACCAACTTCACTGATGGCTATACAGAACCGTATGGCTCTGGACATGCTGTTGGCAGAGAAGGGAGGAGTATGTGTTATGTTTGGTGATCTTTGCTGTACTTATATTTCTAATAATACTGCCCCAGACGGATCAGTGACGAGGGCATTGGAAGGTTTGAAAACTTTGTCTTGTCGATTGTGGTATCGATAGCTGTATTCGTAGGTATTTTGGTCTCATGTGGATGCTGTTGTATTCCCTGTATCAGATCACTATGTAACCGATTGATATTAGCGGCAATAAAAAAGACAGACCTAACCCCTCCCAATTATACCATGCCTCTATTGTCTGGCGACCACTTCCTAGATGAGGACGATAACGATGATTGTGATGATTTGTGACCACTTTCAGTGGTCAAGAGAGGGACTGTAGGACTTTTATTGTGATTTTTATTGTGGTTTAAACGTGATTTTACATTTAATATGATTTAGGATTTCATTATAGATTACTAACTGTGCATAATATGTTGAAAATATAACCAAGTGTGTGAGTGGTGTTAGCCAAGAGTCCAGGACATTGAGTGTGATTTTGAGTGTATTTTTCGACAGGAAATGGTATGTATGTGTGTAAAGATTAGATTACACAAGGAGCCCCATGGAATGTGGTGGATTGTGGGGGCCTCTGTATAATGTATAGCAGATGATTCGAGAGCAAAGCAGTGTGACCTGGTTGGTTGAGACAGGACAAAGAAGAGAAAGCTGATTGGATGAGTCCTAACCGGAGAAGAGACCCGTCGTGAAATATAAAAAGCTGTGAAACTGTTTTTCGTGGTCGGTTCTTTGTGTAAGACTTTACGTTTGAGAACTCACCCAGCAGCTGTATTGTTTGAGACTTCTGATCAATAAATTTCAACATTTTCTTAACTGGCCTCTCTCCAATTTTGAACACGCAGCACATTGTTTTAATGTTCATCACCAGCCGCATACACAGATGACCCTTCTGGCTGCCATGGATGTAACGTGTGATGACATCACAGCTGATGCTTGCAGAGGCTGGATTAGACACTCTGAAAGATGATTTTCACGCTGTATCGCAGGAGAAGATATTTGTTGTGATGTGGATGAGAATCCGTTGCCCAAAAGACAGGAACGTCAGGAGGTGTAGGAAGACTGCACTGTAATTCCACTGCACTGCATGTACAGTTTTCCCTAAGGAGATTGTCTTATGTTCAGATATCTACATTTGTTTGTGCTATGCAGTGCTGTCTTTTCCTGTCTGCATCACAATGACACTGTCTGTCAATAAATTATTGTACAAACAGTAAAAGCGTTAACGTGAATCATGACTGATCACTCTCAGGTCACTCCGCTGCACACGTCTGATCACTTCTTTGTCACCCCCGACCTCACCGCTCCAGACAACGCAGATGTCTTACCGCTGGTCACTTTCCGGCGCTACCTACGGTCCCTCCCTCCTGCTTTTCCTCTGCTGTCTTGTCTTCACTCTCCCCCTCTGAGGAGCTCTCTCTTTTGAATACCAACAGTGCCACAGACACTCTGTGTTCCACGCTTACATCCTGCTTGGACAACCTATGCCCTCTTACATCTGGACCAGCCCGTGCATCCCTGTCTGCGCCATGGTTATCGGATGTACCACGTGAGCATCGCGCTAGCCTCCGGTCAGCTGGGAGAAAATGGCAGAAGTCAAAAGACCAAACTGACCTCTCTCTCTACCAGTCTCTTCTCTCTAGTTTCTCCGTTGACGTCACCTCTGCAAAAACTGATTATAACCACTCGAAGATCAGCAACTCTCCTGACTCTCGCACACTCTTAAAAACCTTCTCTGCTTTCCTCTGTCCGCTTGCTCCCACACCTTCATCGGAGTTAACGGCTAATGATTTTGCATCGTTCTTCGTAAAGAAAACTACCGCCATCAACAGCCAGATTTCTACACCACCATCACCCGCATTTTCTCCTCTGTCTGAAAATGATGTTTCCAAGGTCATTGGTTCCAACCACCCTACCACCTGCCCACTGGATTTCATCCCCACCCATCTCCTCCATGCCATCTCTCCAGCAGTTGTGCCTGGTCTGACCCACATCATCAACTCTTTGCTCACCACTGGGACATTTCCCACTGCATTCAAAGAGGCCTGCATCACACCGCTACTGAAGAAACCCACTCTCAACCTTACACTGCTAGAACACTACAGGCCGGTGTAGTGTGTGAAAATGCATATCTTCCGTCAAAATGTAGATGACCGATTTTAACCTCTAATTCTTTTCTGTCTTCTTAATTTTTTTTACCTACCTCAGGATTCTTAGCTTTGTATACTGTGCTAGGCTTTAATGGACTGGATTTAATTAACTTATGCATTTTGTTGCCTATATTGCTATAATTGCTTCCAATGTTTCCTCGTCTGTAAGTCGCTTTGGATAAAAACGTCTGCTAAAGGACTAAATGTAAATTTAATGAAATGTGTAATGTCATGTGTAATGTGTAGTGTGTGGCCTTGAAATTTTAGCATGTCTACGTAATCATGAATAAATGCTTCTTGAGACACACAGTGTTGCTTCTTTGCATGCATCAAACGAATTGTTTCTGGCTATATGCATCCATGCATCAGTTTGAGAGGGGTGGAAATGGGACACTTGGGTGAAACAAAACTGCCCCAAAAGTACCCCCACCCACTTTAAATACAGTTTTTTCTAAGTCAATTTGGTACATTTCTCAGATCCGATTTGAAATTATCAAAACGTCTTGTCCAATCCTTACATCCTTGTGTCACTTCTGCACATCAAACAAGCATTTTCTCATTTCTTTGAACAAGTTGCAAAATGCTTTGGTACATCCATGCAAGTGAATATGACACAATTCTGTGCAGCTTCCTACATTATCAATTGCTTATGTCATGTTGATCAAAATGCATTATAATGGGTCTCTGTTGAATAGTATAATCTCCCATGACATTTAAGCACTAGTTTTACAATATACAGTAAGTATACTTCAAGTAAACAGTGGCATTTTATTTTACTCAATTTAGTGTTTTGCATTTCTATATTCTTTCCACATAGGATTGCAAGACAACTTCAATGTGTTGCAGACGGCCCCTTTTCACACCTAAACAGTCTTTTGGCACTCTCTACAGGGATCTCATCAGGATTCCCTCCCTCCTGCTTTTCCTCTGCTGTCTTGTCTGCACTCCCCCCCTCTGAGGAGCTCTCTCTTTTGAATACCAACAGTGCCACAGACACTCTGTGTTCCACGCTTACATCCTGCTTGGACAACCTATGCCCTCCTACATCTGGACCAGCCCGTGCATCCCTGTCTGCCCACTAGTTATCGGATGTACCACGTGAGCATCGCACCAGCTTTCAGTCAGCTGAGAGAAAATGGCCCAAGTCAAAAGACCATACTGACCTCTCTCTCTACCAGTCTCTTCTCTCTACTTTCTCCGTTGACGTCACCTCTGCAAAAACTGATTATAACCACTCTAGGTTCATCAACTCTCCTGACTCTCACACACTCTTAAAAACCTTCTCTGCTCTCCTCTGTCCGCTTGCTCCCACACCTTCATCGGAGTTAACGGCTAATCGTTCTTCGTAAAGAAAACTACCGCCATCAACAGCCAGATTTCTACACCACCATCACCCGCATTTTCTCCTCTGTCTGAAAATGATGTTTCCAAGGTCATTGGTTCCAACCACCCTACCACCTGCCCACTGGATTTCATCCCCACCCATCTCCTCCATGCCATCTCTCCAGCAGTTGTGCCTGGTCTGACCCACATCATCAACTCTTTGCTCACCACTGGGACATTTCCCACTGCGTTCAAAGAGGCCTGCATCACACCGCTACTGAAGAAACCCACTCTCAACCTTACACTGCTAGAACACTACAGGCCGGTGTAGTGTGTGAAAATGCATATCTTCCGTCAAAATGTAGATGACCGATTTTAACCTCTAATTCTTTTCTGTCTTCTTAATTTTTTTTTACCTACCTCACGATTCTTAGCTTTGTATACGGTGCTAGGCTTTAATGGACTGGATTTAATTAACTTATGCATTTTGTTGCCTATATTGCTATAATTGCTTCCAATGTTTCCTCGTCTGTAAGTCGCTTTGGATAAAAACGTCTGCTAAATGACTAAATGTAAATTTAATGAAATGTGTAATGTCATGTGTAATGTGTAGTGTGTGGCCTTGAAATTTTAGCATGTCTACGTAATCATGAATAAATGCTTCTTGAGACACACAGTGTTGCTTCTTTGCATGCATCAAACAAATTGTTTCTGGCTATATGCATCCATGCATCAGTTTGAGAGGGGTGGAAATGGGACACTTGGGTGAAACAAAACTGCCCCAAAAGTACCCCCACCCACTTTAAATACAGTTTTTTCTAAGTCAATTTGGTACATTTCTCAGATCCGATTTGATATAATCAAAATGTCTTCTTCAATCCTTACATCCTTGTGTCACTTGTGCACATCAAACAAGGATTTTCTCATTTCTTTGAACAAGTTGCAAATGCTTTGGTACATCCATGCAGGTGAATATGACACAATTCTGTGCAGCTTCCTACATTATTAATTGCTTATGTCATTGTGATGGAAATTTTCATGACGTGGGTTTCTTCATGCTAATCTCTGTAAAAATTGATTCAAGACTGTCTATCTTGTTGTTCTTAAATTTCTGAGAAATGTTGTGCTACGTGGCAAACCACTCAGCTCCTTTGCCCTTGAGCAAAGACCAAGAGGTTCTGGTGAAGATAAGAAATGGCGACACATTTTTGTTACCAAAGATACGTTCTTGCTCAAGGGAGGGGAGAAGAAGAGGGGGGGGGTCATGTATGGATGATATAAAAGCCCCTGTAAATGAACAGGTAGGGGCCTTCTGTCTGCACCATGCTTGTGATGCAGACTGAATGACAATAAAATATAAAATACCTTGCAAGGTAACTCATGCTCTCTGTGTGTTGCATTTGTCTAAAGTGTTTAAAAAAACTCACTTTGATTAAGGAATAAGAAAATTCCACAACAATTTGGCGACGAGGTATGGGATCACAAGGCTGACGGAGAACGGACTAGAGTTGACTGATCATCCTGGACATAGCAAATCCAGCTCTAACCCCATACAGGGATGAGAGAACTCTACTCCGGACTCCAAGCTGACGTGATCCCAAAAGAACTCAGTGCAAGGCACAAAAGTGAAAAACGGTGAGTTGAAAATATTCTGAACAGTCTAAAGGAAAGGGGAGACTACTTAGCGCTAAACAGTCTGGTTAAAGAGGGGAGACTACTCAGAATCAAGATAGATTCTAAACAGTCTGGAGGACTGCTTAAGACAGTTAAAGAGGGGAGACTACTCAGAATCAAGATAGATTCTAAACAGTCTGGTTAAAGAGGGGAGACTACTCAGAATCGAGATAGATTCTAAACAGTCTGGGAGACTATTCAGAATTATGGATAAACCAACATACAGAGAAATGAGGAAAAGGTGGGGAACGGGAAGTTTACAAGGTGTACCCTATTTAATAGAAAAAGCTAACTTTCCAGAAAACGGTACATTTAGTACCACAAAATTAGAGAAAATAAGAGAACACATGGGGAAAAAAGACATATTTAAAATGTCCAAAAGAGAAAGGGAAAAATATGATGAAGCGTGTAAATGTTTAGAGTTATGGGAGAGGGAAGCTAATAGACGTGACTATGTTTTTAAAGGAATGGCATTGGAAGAACTGCCACCACTGAAAACTCCATTGTACCCTGTTTTGCTTGAATATAATGATTTAACCCCTCTGTCTTCTTTACCCCATCTATGACTGAGTACAAACACCAACCGGAGGATGATTGTGTCCCTCCTCACCGACATCTGAACCCGATTGAGGCAGCTCCAGTGCCCCCACCAGTGTCTCCACCAGCACCAGTGCCACACATACCACAGCCCGTGGTGCGTCAAAAGCAGGAAAGAGCGCAACCAGCACCGACGTATAAAGAACTTTTGACATTTTGCAAAGAATTCTCACCCTCAATGAAAGAATTAGAGAGACTGTTGAAAGTCAAACTGAAACCATCTGACCTGAGAAAGTTACAGGGTAAATGGCCTGTGGAGGAAGTATTTAAAGAACATTCTGGACTTCAACCTGATGCAGATGGACCAGACATTGGTCCGTTCGAAGGACATCTCAGATCCGTTTTTCTGCGGAACCTCAGAGAAGAGCTGAGACGAGAAGTGGAAAAATCATGCATCGAGCCAGAGCGCGCGAGAATGAGCGAGATCATCCGTCATGCTGTACACGCCGAAAGACAAACAGGCAAGAAAGAGCTTCAGAAGAAAAACACACAAGATAAAGAACTCCACATGGCTCTAATGAATATCGGAGTAGAGCATGGAGGAAGAGGAAACGGGAGGAGAGGAGGTCAGTGGCGTGGACATGGAAGAGGGAGAGGAGGGTTTAAACCCTCTGGCATGTATGGAGAGAAGTGTTTCAATTGTGGAAGAACGGGGCACTGGCACAAAGATTGTCCTGAGCCTCGGAGATCGCGGAGGTCAAGAGAAAAGGTAGATGGAAGTGAGGAGGTGAGGCATCATTCCGAGGGTGGTGAGTATGATTTCCCTTAGCATATGCAATGAAGAAATGCTTTTTCCTACTGTATGCAATGAAGATCTGCTTAGCTCACATTCCATGATGAATGAAACCGCTTTCTGAACTTTGCTAAAATGCACAATGCTTGTGTGCAACAAACCGCTTGAATTTTTGATAGATTCAGGGGCAACAAATAGCCTACTGTGATTCACAAGAAGTGTTTAAATTTGCCAGAGTCTAAACTAGCTGTGTTTTGCCTAAATGCTAGTGGCTCTAATGTAAAATAATTTATGTCAAAAGGGTGCAATGTGAGTTGGGGAGTGTCAAATTTCAACACAGGTTTCTCATGTCTGACTGCTGCCCGATTCATTGGCTGGGCAGAGTCATAAAGTGACAGATTGAGCATGATACCAACACGACCCGAGTGCAGCGCTCGTACAGCTGTACGATGTAATATTGAATTACGTAAGTACGATGTAGAAAGTTTTGCCTCACAGAGCCTCATGACGTTGATTACAATGGTGTGGGGAGATGTGGGTGTTTTGCTGACAAATGTGCGCACGCCATAGAATGGGTTAAAAGGGATGACGTGCAATATTAAAATTTGTTGCACGCCCATCGTGAGAATCATGCCTGTCTGTCAGCAACAAGGGGACTTGAAGTGTTTTCACACACAAAACGATTAATGAAGAAATTTTGGTAAAGGTGCCCGTACAACTTTGGGTAACAGGAAAATATTATGTTGGGTTGATTAGGAACTGTGAGCCTGTTGTGATAACGCCCAAGGGTAATTTTCATCCACGCAAACTGCAATTCCCCCTCAAACCAGAAGCCCTCAATGGCATAAGGCCAATATTTAATGAGTTTAAAAAGATTAAAAATAAAGGCATATTTGTGCCATGCCCAAATTCACCTGTGCGCACACCTTTGTTTCCAGTTAAAAATATCAGAGAAAAGGGAGCACCCGTTGAATGGCGGTTCGTACAAGATTTGCAAGCAGTTAATGCCGCAGTACAGCCACGAGCACCAAACGTACCCAACCCGTATACCATTCTCAGCCAAATTCCGCCTGAGACGAAATGGTATACGGTGATTGATTTGTCAAACGCGTTTTTCAGGGTGCCAGTACACCCAGACTCACAATACTGGTTCGCCTTTTCATTTGATGGCAAGCCATATACATTCACACGTCTATGCCAAGGGTACTGCGAATCACCGACCATTTACAACGAGGCACTGCGACAATCACTGGAGCCATTCCATCTCCCGAAGGGGGTGGCATTGCTTCAGTATGTGGATGACATTCTTTTATGTGCACCCACCAAAGCGCAATGTGAAGAACACACTGTACGACTGTTAACTCATTTGGCACACGAAGGACACAAAGTGAATATCTCCAAAGTCCAGCTGGCAAAACAATTTGTTCGTTTTTTGGGTCACGAAATTACTGACCGTGGCAGACAGCTGTCCGCAAAGCGCGTGTCTGCAATTTCAGACATCGCACGCCCAAAAACAAAGAAGCAACTAATGACATTTTTAGGGATGACCTCTTACTGTAGGAATTTCATTTTGAGGTACACAGAGATGGAAAAACATCTCACGGTATTGATTCACGGGAAGCCCATGACTGCAAATGCGCAGATTGAATGGACTGATGCAGGGGTTGAGGCTTTTGGTGATCTCAAGCGAGCTCTGCAATCTGCGCCTGCGCTAGGTATCCCTAACCCAGACAAACCATTCACACAAATGGTAGACGGAAAAGACGGCACAATGCTCTCTGTGCTGCTCCAAAAACACGGAGACCAGCTGCGCCCCGTTGCTTATCTTTCATCCAGATTAGACAGTGTGGCACAAGGTCTCCCACCGTGCCTGCGCGCAGTAGCAGCGGCAGAGAAAGCAGTGCTGGCCTCTAGGGAGTTTGTTGGTTATTCTCCCCTTACTGTGTTTGTTCCCCATGCAGTGGCCATGATTCTGTTAGAACAACGAGTGTCACATTTATCTACAGCGAGGTGGCTGAGATATAATCTGACGTTGTTGGAATTGCCAAACATCACGGTAAAGAGATGTATCACACTAAACCCAGCCACGTTGCTGCCACTTCCTGACAATGGTGACCCACACAACTGTGTTGCCACTTTAGAGCAAGTCTGCTCGCCACGTGTTGATCTCAGAGACGAACCCCTCCTAAATGCAGACTTGACTTTCTATGTAGATGGCAGTGCACGAAAAGATGAGGCGGGAAAGAATCACGTGGGGTTTGCTGTTGTGTCTGATTTTGAAACAGTACAGTCAGGCCGCCTGCCTGACCATTTCTCTGCTCAAACAGCAGAGCTCATTGCACTCACACGCACATGCGAATTAGCAAAGAATAAAAATGTAGACATTCACACAGATAGTAGATATGCATTTGGTGTAACTCATGATTTTGGCACACTGTGGAAACACAGAAACTTTGTAAAAGATGATGGTAAAAACATTCTTAATCACACACAGGTTGCTGATATGCTATCTGCCATAATTCTCCCATCAGCCATTGTTGTGTGTGACTATGCCACACACACTTTTGTATCTGAAACTATTTTTTGCAGGAAGCCGACAAGCTGACCTTGCAGCAAAGCAAGCAACATCGGAGCCACAGACAGATTTTCTCCAGAAATCACTAACAAAATTCTTTCTCTTGCAGAGATGCAAACATTTTGCAGAACCAGCTGAGCGTGCACTCTGCAAGGAGTGCTCATGTAAATACACAGACAATGTTTGGGGGGCCCAAATGGCCTCACCTGTTTGCCAAAACATTTTTTCCCTGCTTTTGCGATTTTGACGCATGGCCTAGACCACGCGTCAAAAGGGGGGATGTTACAAGCAATGTGTTTTTGTGTTTTTGCTCTCAAAATATTTGTGCAGGTCAAAGGAGCAGTAGCAAACGGAGCTGACAAATCATTACACAGCTTCCAGGAAGTCGTAGGAAAGACATCCTCCCACTGCAAAAAGGTGTCTAAGGAGTGGCAACTCCAACCATAGGCCCATCGCAACTCCAACCGTATGGCTCTTCGCAATGGTCGTGCTGACTGAAGCGACAGGAGGGGCACTATTGGTGCTCGCAAAGGGAATCAACTGTCCGAGAAATTAGAGATTATAGAATTTTGTTTCAGTGCAACACTATATTCCAAGTTTAATAAAATGGTATGGGGAGGGACAGTGTTACCCTAATTCTGCTAGGTACTGGGGAACAAATATGTATTTGTGTAGAGGTACGTGTACCTCAGGTGATGTTGTGGATAAGGCAACAAAATTTAAAATGTGGGCCATTATGTCCCCTGGGACGGCCAAATAAAAAGGCAAAGGAGAAAGTTTTAGACTAGCTCTAACTCAGAAAATTTTAATTATGAGGGAACGGGAGCAATTTCACAAATGAGAGTAAGAATATGGAAAGTGACGAAGGTTGAGCAGGTGATGAAGGTTTAAGCAGGTCAATATTGGTGGATGTGGTGGACGAAGGGGAAAGACACAGGTCAGAAGCTTCAGATATAATTTCAGCCAAGTAATTTTCAGGCCGCAGAGCAGGCAGAAAAAGAGGCAGGAAAAGTCACGAGAAGCAGAGCTAGAAGGTAGATACGAGAATGGCAATATATCAATGCAAAGGCAATAAGGCATGTACATTGGCACTGATAGAAAAGAAAGAGGTTGGAGTGAATGACAGTTGTTGGTGGTGTATGCAACTCGAGCAGGCATGGAAAGTTAGTCTTCTGAAATTAGAGGACCGGAAGAGGCTAAAGGGTCAATTACCCTGCAAAGTCACAACCCTGTTGACAGTTGCAAACAGCACCAACAAGGCCGAAGAAAAGACAGAGTGCAGAGAACCAGGTGGTAAGTAAAGTACAAAATTGAACAGTTTGGAAGTAGGAAAGTAGGATTGCAGAGTAGGTTAGTTTTAGATGTGCTCACCGCAGAGAAAAGCTGTGTGTGTGCAAAATGCTCAGTTGTTGTTTCTACATTCTGGATTATGCTGATAATGTAATAGACATCATAACGCACAGGAAGAATGCTATCAGGGAGCCGGATGATATGACTAACAGTCTGTTGAAATGGTGGAATAGCCAAGGTTGAGGGGCGTGGGTGAGGCAGGTGGCATTGCCACTTCTAGTGGGATTGTTATTTCTTATAATTATGTTACCATGTTTAATTTACTGTTCTTAGAACTGTTTAAATAGAATGATGATAGGGAGCATGGCTACAGGCCATGAATCTCATGGAAGGAGAATTTATTGAGTACGATGACAACGGCCTATGAAATCTGTAGGAGAAAGGGCAGTGCTCATCTTACAGGTTGAGGCATAAAGATTTTGGTTATTAAAAGACCATACTGACCTCTCTCTCTACCAGTCTCTTCTCTCTACTTTCTCCGTTGACGTCACCTCTGCAAAAACTGATTATAACCACTCGAAGATCAGCAACTCTCCTGACTCTCACACACTCTTAAAAACCTTCTCTGCTCTCCTCTGTCCGCCTGCTCCCACACCTTCATCGGAGTTAACGGCTAATGATTTTGCATCGTTCTTTGTAAAGAAAACTACAGCCATCAACAGCCAGATTTCTACACCACCATCACCCGCCTTTTCTCCTCTGTCTGAAAATGATGTTTCCAAGGTCATTGGTTCCAACCACCCTCCCACCTGCCCACTGGATTCCATCCCCACCCATCTCCTCCATGCCATCTCTCCAGCAGTTGTGCCTGGTCTGACACACATCATCAACTCTTTGCTCACCACTGGGACATTTCCCACTGCGTTCAAAGAGGCCTGCGTCACACCGCTACTGAATAAACCCACTCTCAACCTTACACTGCTAGAACACTACAGGCCGGTGTAGTGTGTGAAAATGCATATCTTCCGTCAAAATGTAGATGACCGATTTTAACCACTAATTCTTTTCTGTCTTCTTAAAAAATGTTTTTTTTACTCACCTCACTATTCTTAGCTTTGTATACTGTGCTAGGCTTTAATGGACTGGATTTCAGCTGTGGCCTAATGGTTAGAGCGTTGGGCTTGTGATCAGAAGGTTGCTGGTTCTAATCTCAGTGCCAGCAGGTCATGACTGAAGGGCCCTTGAGCAAGGCACCTTACCCCTGATTGCTCTGCAGTAATGTGCCACTGTATAAAAAACTACTTGTAAGTCGCTTTGGATAAAAGCGTCTGCCAAATGAATAATACAAAAAAAAATTTAATTAACTTATGCATTTTGTTGCCTATATTGCTATAATTGCTTCCAATGTTTCCTCGTCTGTAAGTCGCTTTGGATAAAAACGTCTGCTAAATGACTAAATGTAAATTTAATGAAATGTGTAATGTCATGTGTAATGTGTAGTGTGTGGCCTTGAAATTTTAGCATGTCTACGTAATCATGAATAAATGCTTCTTGAGACACACAGTGTTGCTTCTTTGCATGCATCAAACAAATTGTTTCTGGCTATATGCATCCATGCATCAGTTTGAGAGGGGTGGAAATGGGACACTTGGGTGAAACAAAACTGCCCCAAAAGTACCCCCACCCACTTTAAATACAGTTTTTTCTAAGTCAATTTGGTACATTTCTCAGATCCGATTTGAAATTATCAAAACTTCTTGTTCAAATCTTACATCCTTGTGTCAATTGTGCACATCAAACAAGCATTTTCTCATTTCTTTGAACAAGTTGCAAATGCTTTGGTACATCCATGCAAGTGAATATGACACAATTCTGTGCAGATTCCTACATTATCAATTGCTTATGTCATGTTGATCAAAATGCATTATAATGGGTCTCTGTTGAATAGTATAATCCCCCATGACATTTAAGCACTAGTTTTGCAATATACAGTAAGTATACTTCAAGTAAACAGTGGCATTTTATTTCACTCAATTTAGTGTTTTGCATTACTATATTCTTTCCACATAGGATTGCAAGACAACTTCAATGTGTTGCAGACGGCCCCTTTTCACACCTAAACAGTCTTTTGGCACTCTCTACAGGGATCTCATCAGGATTCCCTCCCTCCTGCTTTTCCTCTGCTGTCTTGTCTGCACTCCCCCCCTCTGAGGAGCTCTCTCTTTTGAATACCAACAGTGCCACAGACACTCTGTGTTCCACGCTTACATCCTGCTTGGACAACCTATGCCCTCCTACATCTGGACCAGCCCGTGCATCCCTGTCTGCCCCCTGGTTATCGGATGTACCACGTGAGCATCGCACCAGCCTCCAGTCAGCTGAGAGAAAATGGCCCTAGTCAAAAGACCATACTGACCTCTCTCTCTACCAGTCTCTTCTCTCTACTTTCTCCGTTGACGTCACCTCTGCAAAAACTGATTATAACCTCTCGAAGATCAGCCACTCTCCTGACTCTCACACACTCTTAAAAACCTTCTCTGCTCTCCTCTGTCCGCCTGCTCCCACACCTTCATCGGAGTTAACGGCTAATGATTTTGCATCGTTCTTCGTAAAGAAAACTACCGCCATCAACCACCAGATTTCTACACCACCATCACCTGCCTTTTCTCCTCTGTCTGAAAATGATGTTTCCAAGGTCATTGGTTCCAACCACCCTCCCACCTGCCCACTGGATTCCATCCCCACCCATCTCCTCCATGCCATCTCTCCAGCAGTTGTGCCTGGTCTGACCCACATCATCAACTCTTTGCTCACCACTGGGACATTTCCCACTGCGTTCAAAGAGGCCTGCGTCACACCGCTACTGAAGAAACCCACTCTCAACCTTACACTGCTAGAACACTACAGGCCGGTGTAGTGTGTGAAAATGCATATCTTCCGTCAAAATGTAGATGACCGATTTTAACCACTAATTCTTTTCTGTCTTCTTAAAAAATGTTTTTTTTACTTACCTCACTATTCTTAGCTTTGTATACTGTGCTAGGCTTTAATGGACTGGATTTAATTAACTTATGCATTTTGTTGCCTATATTGCTATAATTGCTTCCAATGTTTCTTCGTCTGTAAGTCGCTTTGGATAAAAACGTCTGCTAAATGACTAAATGTAAATTTTATGAAATGTGTAATGTCATGTGTAATGTGTAGTGTGTGGCCTTGAAATTTTAGCATGTCTAAGTAATCATGAATAAATGCTTCTTGAGACACACAGTGTTGCTTCTTTGCATGCATCAAACGAATTGTTTCTGGCTATATGCATCCATGCATCAGTTTGAGAGGGGTGGAAATGGGACACTTGGGTGAAACAAAACTGCCCCAAAAGTACCCCCACCCACTTTAAATACAGTTTTTTCTAAGTCAATTTGGTACATTTCTCAGATCCGATTTGAAATTATCAAAACTTCTTGTTCAATCCTTACATCCTTGTGTCACTTGTGCACATCAAACAAGCATTTTCTCATTTCTTTGAAAAAGTTGCAAATGCTTTGGTACATCCATGCAAGTGAATATGACACAATTCTGTGCAGATTCCTACATTATCAATTGCTTATGTCATGTTGATCAAAATGCATTATAATGGGTCTCTGTTGAATAGTATAATCCCCCATGACATTTAAGCACTAGTTTTGCAATATACAGTAAGTATACTTCAAGTAAACAGTGGCATTTTATTTTACTCAATTTAGTGTTTTGCATTACTATATTCTTTCCACATAGGATTGCAAGACAACTTCAATGTGTTGCAGACGGCCCCTTTTCACACCTAAACAGTCTTTTGGCACTCTCTACAGGGATCTCATCAGGATTCCCTCCCTCCTGCTTTTCCTCTGCTGTCTTGTCTGCAATCCCCCCCTCTGAGGAGCTCTCTCTTTTGAATACCAACAGTGCCACAGACACTCTGTGTTCCACGCTTACATCCTGCTTGGACAACCTATGCCCTCCTACATCTGGACCAGCCCGTGCATCCCTGTCTGCCCCCTAGTTATCGGATGTACCACGTGAGCATCGCACCAGCCTCCAGTCAGCTGAGAGAAAATGGCCCCAGTCAAAAGACCATACTGACCTCTCTCTCTACCAGTCTCTTCTCTCTACTTTCTCCGTTGACGTCACCTCTGCAAAAACTGATTATAACCACTCGAAGATCAGCAACTCTCCTGACTCTCACACATTCTTAAAAACCTTCTCTGCTCTCCTCTGTCCGCCTGCTCCCACACCTTCATCGGAGTTAACGGCTAATGATTTTGCATCGTTCTTCGTAAAGAAAACTACAGCCATCAACAGCCAGATTTCTACACCACCATCACCCGCCTTTTCTCCTCTGTCTGAAAATGATGTTTCCAAGGTCATTGGTTCCAACCACCCTCCCACCTGCCCACTGGATTCCATCCCCACCCATCTCCTCCATGCCATCTCTCCAGCAGTTGTGCCTGGTCTGACCCACATCATCAACTCTTTGCTCACCACTGGGACATTTCCCACTGCGTTCAAAGAGGCCTGCGTCACACCGCTACTGAAGAAACCCACTCTCAACCTTACACTGCTAGAACACTACAGGCCGGTGTAGTGTGTGAAAATGCATATCTTCCGTTAAAATGTAGATGACCGATTTTAACCACTAATTCTTTTCTGTCTTCTTAAAAAATTTTTTTTTACTTACCTCACTATTCTTAGCTTTGTATACTGTGCTAGGCTTTAATGGACTGGATTTAATTAACTTATGCATTTTGTTGCCTATACTGTTATAATTGCTTCCAATGTTTCCTCGTCTGTAAGTCGCTTTGGATAAAAACGTCTGCTAAATGACTAAATGTAAATTTTATGAAATGTGTAATGTCATGTGTAATGTGTAGTGTGTGGCCTTGAAATTTTAGCATGTCTAAGTAATCATGAATAAATGCTTCTTGAGACACACAGTGTTGCTTCTTTGCATGCATCAAACGAATTGTTTCTGGCTATATGCATCCATGCATCAGTTTGAGAGGGGTGGAAATGGGACACTTGGGTGAAACAAAACTGCCCCAAAAGTACCCCCACCCACTTTAAATACAGTTTTTTCTAAGTCAATTTGGTACATTTCTCAGATCCGATTTGAAATTATGAAAACTTCTTGTTCAATCCTTACATCCTTGTGTCAATTGTGCACATCAAACAAGCATTTTCTCATTTCTTTGAACAAGTTGCAAATGCTTTGGTACATCCATGCAAGTGAATATGACACAATTCTGTGCAGATTCCTACATTATCAATTGCTTATGTCATGTTGATCAAAATGCATTATAATGGGTCTCTGTTGAATAGTATAATCCCCCATGACATTTAAGCACTAGTTTTGCAATATACAGTAAGTATACTTCAAGTAAACAGTGGCATTTTATTTTACTCAATTTAGTGTTTTGCATTACTATATTCTTTCCACATAGGATTGCAAGACAACTTCAATGTGTTGCAGACGGCCCCTTTTCACACCTAAACAGTCTTTTGGCACTCTCTACAGGGATCTCATCAGGATTCCCTCCCTCCTGCTTTTCCTCTGCTGTCTTGTCTGCAATCCCCCCCTCTGAGGAGCTCTCTCTTTTGAATACCAACAGTGCCACAGACACTCTGTGTTCCACGCTTACATCCTGCTTGGACAACCTATGCCCTCCTACATCTGGACCAGCCCGTGCATCCCTGTCTGCCCCCTAGTTATCGGATGTACCACGTGAGCATCGCACCAGCCTCCAGTCAGCTGAGAGAAAATGGCCCCAGTCAAAAGACCATACTGACCTCTCTCTCTACCAGTCTCTTCTCTCTACTTTCTCCGTTGACGTCACCTCTGCAAAAACTGATTATAACCACTCGAAGATCAGCAACTCTCCTGACTCTCACACATTCTTAAAAACCTTCTCTGCTCTCCTCTGTCCGCCTGCTCCCACACCTTCATCGGAGTTAACGGCTAATGATTTTGCATCGTTCTTCGTAAAGAAAACTACAGCCATCAACAGCCAGATTTCTACACCACCATCACCCGCCTTTTCTCCTCTGTCTGAAAATGATGTTTCCAAGGTCATTGGTTCCAACCACCCTCCCACCTGCCCACTGGATTCCATCCCCACCCATCTCCTCCATGCCATCTCTCCAGCAGTTGTGCCTGGTCTGACCCACATCATCAACTCTTTGCTCACCACTGGGACATTTCCCACTGCGTTCAAAGAGACCTGCGTCACACCGCTACTGAAGAAACCCACTCTCAACCTTACACTGCTAGAACACTACAGGCCGGTGTAGTGTGTGAAAATGCATATCTTCCGTCAAAATGTAGATGACCGATTTTAACCACTAATTCTTTTCTGTCTTCTTAAAAAATGTTTTTTTTACTTACCTCACTATTCTTAGCTTTGTATACTGTGCTAGGCTTTAATGGACTGGATTTAATTAACTTATGCATTTTGTTGCCTATATTGCTATAATTGCTTCCAATGTTTCCTCGTCTGTAAGTCGCTTTGGATAAAAACGTCTGCTAAATGACTAAATGTAAATTTAATGAAATGTGTAATGTCATGTGTAATGTGTAATGTGTGGCCTTGAAATTTTAGCATGTCTAAGTAATCATGAATAAATGCTTCTTGAGACACACAGTGTTGCTTCTTTGCATGCATCAAACGAATTGTTTCTGGCTATATGCATCCATGCATCAGTTTGAGAGGGGTGGAAATGGGACACTTGGGTGAAACAAAACTGCCCCAAAAGTACCCCCACCCACTTTAAATACAGTTTTTTCTAAGTCAATTTGGTACATTTCTCAGATCCGATTTGAAATTATGAAAACTTCTTGTTCAATCCTTACATCCTTGTGTCACTTGTGCACATCAAACAAGCATTTTCTCATTTCTTTGAACAAGTTGCAAATACTTTGGTACATCCATGCAAGTGAATATGACACAATTCTGTGCAGATTCCTACATTATCAATGGCTTATGTCATGTTGATCAAAATGAATTATAATGGGTCTCTGTTGAATAGTATAATCCCCCATGACATTTAAGCACTAGTTTTACAAAATACAGTAAGTATACTTCAAGTAAACAGTGGCATTTTATTTTACTCAATTTAGTGTTTTGCATTTCTATATTCTTTCCACATAGGATTGCAAGACAACTTCAATATGTTGCAGACGGCCCCTTTTCACACCTAAACAGTCTTTTGGCACTCTCTACAGGGATCTCATCAGGATTCCCTCCCTCCTGCTTTTCCTCTGCTGTCTTGTCTGCACTCCCCCCCTCTGAGGAGCTCTCTCTTTTGAATACCAACAGTGCCACAGACACTCTGTGTTCCACGCTTACATCCTGCTTGGACAACCTATGCCCTCCTACATCTGGACCAGCCCGTGCATCCCTGTCTGCCCCCTGGTTATCGGATGTACCACGTGAGCATCGCACCAGCCTCCAGTCAGCTGAGAGAAAATGGCCCTAGTCAAAAGACCATACTGACCTCTCTCTCTACCAGTCTCTTCTCTCTACTTTCTCCGTTGACGTCACCTCTGCAAAAACTGATTATAACCTCTCGAAGATCAGCAACTCTCCTGACTCTCACACACTCTTAAAAACCTTCTCTGCTCTCCTCTGTCCGCCTGCTCCCACACCTTGATCGGAGTTAACGGCTAATGATTTTGCATCGTTCTTCGTAAAGAAAACTACCGCCATCAACCACCAGATTTCTACACCACCATCACCTGCCTTTTCTCCTCTGTCTGAAAATGATGTTTCCAAGGTCATTGGTTCCAACCACCCTCCCACCTGCCCACTGGATTCCATCCCCACCCATCTCCTCCATGCCATCTCTCCAGCAGTTGTGCCTGGTCTGACCCACATCATCAACTCTTTGCTCACCACTGGGACATTTCCCACTGCGTTCAAAGAGGCCTGCGTCACACCGCTACTGAAGAAACCCACTCTCAACCTTACACTGCTAGAACACTACAGGCCGGTGTAGTGTGTGAAAATGCATATCTTCCGTTAAAATGTAGATGACCGATTTTAACCACTAATTCTTTTCTGTCTTCTTAAAAAATTTTTTTTACTTACCTCACTATTCTTAGCTTTGTATACTGTGCTAGGCTTTAATGGACTGGATTTAATTAACTTATGCATTTTGTTGCCTATACTGTTATAATTGCTTCCAATGTTTCCTCGTCTGTAAGTCGCTTTGGATAAAAACGTCTGCTAAATGACTAAATGTAAATTTTATGAAATGTGTAATGTCATGTGTAATGTGTAGTGTGTGGCCTTGAAATTTTAGCATGTCTAAGTAATCATGAATAAATGCTTCTTGAGACACACAGTGTTGCTTCTTTGCATGCATCAAACGAATTGTTTCTGGCTATATGCATCCATGCATCAGTTTGAGAGGGGTGGAAATGGGACACTTGGGTGAAACAAAACTGCCCCAAAAGTACCCCCACCCACTTTAAATACAGTTTTTTCTAAGTCAATTTGGTACATTTCTCAGATCCGATTTGAAATTATCAAAACTTCTTGTTCAATCCTTACATCCTTGTGTCAATTGTGCACATCAAACAAGCATTTTCTCATTTCTTTGAACAAGTTGCAAATGCTTTGGTACATCCATGCAAGTGAATATGACACAATTCTGTGCAGATTCCTACATTATCAATTGCTTATGTCATGTTGATCAAAATGCATTATAATGGGTCTCTGTTGAATAGTATAATCCCCCATGACATTTAAGCACTAGTTTTGCAATATACAGTAAGTATACTTCAAGTAAACAGTGGCATTTTATTTTACTCAATTTAGTGTTTTGCATTACTATATTCTTTCCACATAGGATTGCAAGACAACTTCAATGTGTTGCAGACGGCCCCTTTTCACACCTAAACAGTCTTTTGGCACTCTCTACAGGGATCTCATCAGGATTCCCTCCCTCCTGCTTTTCCTCTGCTGTCTTGTCTGCAATCCCCCCCTCTGAGGAGCTCTCTCTTTTGAATACCAACAGTGCCACAGACACTCTGTGTTCCACGCTTACATCCTGCTTGGACAACCTATGCCCTCCTACATCTGGACCAGCCCGTGCATCCCTGTCTGCCCCCTAGTTATCGGATGTACCACGTGAGCATCGCACCAGCCTCCAGTCAGCTGAGAGAAAATGGCCCCAGTCAAAAGACCATACTGACCTCTCTCTCTACCAGTCTCTTCTCTCTACTTTCTCCGTTGACGTCACCTCTGCAAAAACTGATTATAACCACTCGAAGATCAGCAACTCTCCTGGCTCTCACACATTCTTAAAAACCTTCTCTGCTCTCCTCTGTCCGCCTGCTCCCACACCTTCATCGGAGTTAACGGCTAATGATTTTGCATCGTTCTTCGTAAAGAAAACTACAGCCATCAACAGCCAGATTTCTACACCACCATCACCCGCCTTTTCTCCTCTGTCTGAAAATGATGTTTCCAAGGTCATTGGTTCCAACCACCCTCCCACCTGCCCACTGGATTCCATCCCCACCCATCTCCTCCATGCCATCTCTCCAGCAGTTGTGCCTGGTCTGACCCACATCATCAACTCTTTGCTCACCACTGGGACATTTCCCACTGCGTTCAAAGAGGCCTGCGTCACACCGCTACTGAAGAAACCCACTCTCAACCTTACACTGCTAGAACACTACAGGCCGGTGTAGTGTGTGAAAATGCATATCTTCCGTCAAAATGTAGATGACCGATTTTAACCACTAATTCTTTTCTGTCTTCTTAAAAAATGTTTTTTTTTACTTACCTCACTATTCTTAGCTTTGTATACTGTGCTAGGCTTTAATGGACTGGATTTAATTAACTTATGCATTTTGTTGCCTATATTGCTATAATTGCTTCCAATGTTTCCTCGTCTGTAAGTCGCTTTGGATAAAAACGTCTGCTAAATGACTAAATGTAAATTTAATGAAATGTGTAATGTCATGTGTAATGTGTAGTGTGTGGCCTTGAAATTTTAGCATGTCTACGTAATCATGAATAAATGCTTCTTGAGACACACAGTGTTGCTTCTTTGCATGCATCAAACAAATTGTTTCTGGCTATATGCATCCATGCATCAGTTTGAGAGGGGTGGAAATGGGACACTTGGGTGAAACAAAACTGCCCCAAAAGTACCCCCATCCACTTTAAATACAGTTTTTTCTAAGTCAATTTGGTACATTTCTCAGATCCGATTTGAAATTATCAAAACTTCTTGTTCAATCCTTACATCCTTGTGTCACTTGTGCACATCAAACAAGCATTTTCTCATTTCTTTGAACAAGTTGCAAATGCTTTGGTACATCCATGCAAGTGAATATGACACAATTCTGTGCAGATTCCTACATTATCAATTGCTTATGTCATGTTGATCAAAATGCATTATAATGGGTCTCTGTTGAATAGTATAATCCCCCATGACATTTAAGCACTAGTTTTACAATATACAGTAGGTATACTTCAAGTAAACAGTGGCATTTTATTTTACTCAATTTAGTGTTTTGCATTACCACATTCTTTCCACATAGGATTGCAAGACAACTTCAATGTGTTGCAGACGGCCCCTTTTCACACCTAAACAGTCTTTTGGCACTCTCTACAGGGATCTCATCAGGATTCCCTCCCTCCTGCTTTTCCTCTGCTGTCTTGTCTGCACTCCCCCCCTCTGAGGAGCTCTCTCTTTTGAATACCAACAGTGCCACAGACACTCTGTGTTCCACGCTTACATCCTGCTTGGACAACCTATGCCCTCCTACATCTGGACCAGCCCGTGCATCCCTGTCTGCCCCCTGGTTATCGGATGTACCACGTGAGCATCGCACCAGCCTCCAGTCAGCTGAGAGAAAAATGGCCCCAGTCAAAAGACCATACTGACCTCTCTCTCTACCAGTCTCTTCTCTCTACTCTCTCCGTTGACGTCACCTCTGCAAAAACTGATTATAACCACTCGAAGATCAGCAACTCTCCTGACTCTCACACACTCTTAAAAACCTTCTCTGCTCTCCTCTGTCCGCCTGCTCCCACACCTTAATCAGAGTTAACGGCTAATGATTTTGCATCGTTCTTCGTAAAGAAAACTACCGCCATCAACAGCCAGATTTCTACACCACCATCACCCGCCTTTTCTCCTCTGTCTGAAAATGATATTTCCAAGGTCATTGGTTCCAACCACCCTCCCACCTGCCCACTGGATTCCATCCCCACCCATCTCCTCCATGCCATCTCTCCAGCAGTTGTGCCTGGTCTGACCCACATCATCAACTCTTTGCTCACCACTGGGACATTTCCCACTGCGTTCAAAGAGGCCTGCGTCACACCGCTACTGAAGAAACCCACTCTCAACCTTACACTGCTAGAACACTACAGGCCGGTGTAGTGTGTGAAAAATGCATATCTTCCGTCAAAATGTAGATGACCGATTTTAACCACTAATTCTTTTCTGTCTTCTTAAAAAATGTTTTTTTTACTTACCTCACTATTCTTAGCTTTGTATACTGTGCTAGGCTTTAATGGACTGGATTTAATTAACTTATGCATTTTGTTGCCTATATTGCTATAATTGCTTCCAATGTTTCCTCGTCTGTAAGTCGCTTTGGATAAAAACGTCTGCTAAATGACTAAATGTAAATTTAATGAAATGTGTAATGTCATGTGTAATGTGTAGTGTGTGGCCTTGAAATTTTACCATGTCTACGTAATCATGAATAAATGCTTCTTGAGACACACAGTGTTGCTTCTTTGCATGCATCAAACAAATTGTTTCTGGCTATATGCATCCATGCATCAGTTTGAGAGGGGTGGAAATGGGACACTTGGGTGAAACAAAACTGCCCCAAAAGTACCCCCACCCACTTTAAATACAGTTTTTTCTAAGTCAATTTGGTACATTTCTCAGATCCGATTTGAAATTATCAAAACTTCTTGTTCAATCCTTACATCCTTGTGTCACTTGTGCACATCAAACAAGCATTTTCTCATTTCTTTGAACAAGTTGCAAATGCTTTGGTACATCCATGCATGTGAATATGACACAATTCTGTGCAGATTCCTACATTATCAATTACTTATGTCATGTTGATCAAAATGCATTATAATGGGTCTCTGTTGAATAGTATAATCCCCCATGACATTTAAGCACTAGTTTTACAATATACAGTAAGTATACTTCAAGTAAACAGTGGCATTTTATTTTACTCAATTTAGTGTTTTGCATTACTATATTCTTTCCACATAGGATTGCAAGACAACTTCAATGTGTTGCAGACGGCCCCTTTTCACACCTAAACAGTCTTTTGGCACTCTCTACAGGGATCTCATCAGGATTCCCTCCCTCCTGCTTTTCCTCTGCTGTCTTGTCTGCACTCCCCCCCTCTGAGGAGCTCTCTCTTTTGAATACCAACAGTGCCACAGACACTCTGTGTTCCACGCTTACATCCTGCTTGGACATCCTATGCCCCCCTACGTCTGGACAAGCCCGTGCATCCCTGTCTGCCCCCTGGTTATCGGATGTACCACGTGAGCATCGCACCAGCCTCCAGTCAGCTGAGAGAAAATGGCCCAAGTCAAAAGACCATACTGACCTCTCTCTCTACCAGTCTCTTCTCTCTACTTTCTCCGTTGACGTCACCTCTGCAAAAACTGATTATAACCACTCGAAGATCAGCAACTCTCCTGACTCTCACACACTCTTAAAAACCTTCTCTGCTCTCCTCTGTCCGCCTGCTCCCACACCTTCATCGGAGTTAACGGCTAATGATTTTGCATCGTTCTTCGTAAAGAAAACTACCGCCATCAACCGCCAGATTTCTACACCACAATCACCCGCCTTTTCTCCTCTGTCTGAAAATGATGTTTCCAAGGTCATTGGTTCCAACCACCCTACCACCTGCCCACTGGATTCCATCCCCACCCATCTCCTCCATGCCATCTCTCCAGCAGTTGTGCCTGGTCTGACCCCCATCATCAACTCTTTGCTCACCACTGGGACATTTCCCACTGCGTTCAAAGAGGCCTGCGTCACACCGCTACTGAAGAAACCCACTCTCAACCTTACACTGCTAGAACACTACAGGCCGGTGTAGTGTGTGAAAATGCATATCTTCCGTCAAAATGTAGATGACCGATTTTAACCACTAATTCTTTTCTGTCTTCTTAAAAAAATTTTTTTTACTTACCTCACTATTCTTAGCTTTGTATACTGTGCTAGGCTTTAATAGACTGGATTTAATTAACTTATGCATTTTGTTGCCTATATTGCTATAATTGCTTCCAATGTTTCCTCGTCTGTAAGTCGCTTTGGATAAAAACGTCTGCTAAATGACTAAATGTAAATTTAATGAAATGTGTAATGTCATGTGTAATGTGTAGTGTGTGGCCTTGAAATTTTAGCATGTCTACGTAATCATGAATAAATGCTTCTTGAGACACACAGTGTTGCTTCTTTGCATGCATCAAACGAATTGTTTCTGGCTATATGCATCCATGCATCAGTTTGAGAGGGGTGGAAATGGGACAATTGGGTGAAACAAAACTGCCCCAAAAGTACCCCCACCCACTTTAAATACAGTTTTTTCTAAGTCAATTTGGTACATTTCTCAGATCCGATTTGAAATTATCAAAACTTCTTGTTCAATCCTTACATCCTTGTGTCACTTGTGCACATCAAACAAGCATTTTCTTATTTCTTTGAACAAGTTGCAAATGCTTTGGTACATCCATGCAAGAGAATATGACACAATTCTGTGCAGATTCCTACATTATTAATTGCTCATGTCATGTTGATCAAAATGCATTATAATGGGTATCTGTTGAATAGTATAATCCCCCATGACATTTAAGCACTAGTTTTACAATATACAGTAAGTATACTTCAAGTAAACAGTGGCATTTTATTTTACTCAATTTAGTGTTTTGCATTACTATATTCTTTCCACATAGGATCGCAAGAAAACTTCAATGTGTTGCAGACGGCCCCTTTTCACACCTAAACAGTCTTTTGGCACTCTCTACAGGGATCTCATCAGGATTCCCTCCCTCCTGCTTTTCCTCTGCTGTCTTGTCTGCACTCCCCCCCTCTGAGGAGCTCTCTCTTTTGAATAACAACAGTGCCACAGACACTCTGTGTTCCACGCTTACATCCTGCTTGGACAACCTATGCCCCCCTACGTCTGGACCAGCCCGTGCATCCCTGTCTGCCCCCTGGTTATCGGATGTACCACGTGAGCATCGCACCAGCCTCCAGTCAGTTGAGAGAAAATGGCCCAAGTCAAAAGACCATACTGACCTCTCTCTCTACCAGTCTCTTCTCTCTACTTTCTCCGTTGACGTCACCTCTGCAAAAACTGATTATAACCACTCGAAGATCAGCAACTCTCCTGACTCTCACACACTCTTAAAAACCTTCTCTGCTCTCCTCTGTCCGCCTGCTCCCACACCTTCATCGGAGTTAACGGCTAATGATTTTGCATCGTTCTTCGTAAAGAAAACTACCGCCATCAACAGCCAGATTTCTACACCACCATCACCCGCCTTTTCTCCTCTGTCAGAAATTGATGTTTCCAAGGTCATTGGTTCCAACCACCCTATCACCTGCCCACTGGATTCCATCCCCACCCATCTCCTCCATGCCATCTCTCCAGCAGTTGTGCCTGGTCTGACCCACATCATCAACTCTTTGCTCACCACTGGGACATTTCCCACTGCGTTCAAAGAGGCCTGCATCACACCGCTACTGAAGAAACCCACTCTCAACCTTACACTGCTAGAACACTACAGGCCGGTGTAGTGTGTGAAAATGCATATCTTCCGTCAAAATGTAGATGACCGATTTTAACCTCTAATTCTTTTCTGTCTTCTTCATTTTTTTTTACCTACCTCACGATTCTTAGCTTTGTATACTGTGCTAGGCTTTAATGGACTGGATTTAATTAACTTATGCATTTTGTTGCCTATATTGCTATAATTGCTTCCAATGTTTCCTCGTCTGTAAGTCGCTTTGGATAAAAACGTCTGCTAAATGACTAAATGTAAATTTAATGAAATGTGTAATGTCATGTGTAATGTGTAGTGTGTGGCCTTGAAATTTTAGCATGTCTACGTACTCATGAATAAATGCTTCTTGAGACACACAGTGTTGCTTCTTTGCATGCATCAAACGAATTGTTTCTGGCTATATGCATCCATGCATCAGTTTGAAAGGGGTGGAAATGGGACACTTGGGTGAAACAAAACTGCCCCAAAAGAACCCCCACCCACTTTAAATACAGTTTTTTCTAAGTCAATTTGGTACATTTCTCAGATCCGATTTGAAATTATCAAAACTTCTTGTTCAATCCTTACATCCTTGTGTCACTTGTGCACATCATACAAGCATTTTCTCATTTCTTTGAACAAGTTGCAAATGCTTTGGTACATCCATGCAAGTGAATATGACACAATTCTGTGCAGATTCCTACATTATCAATTGCTTATGTCATGTTGATCAAAATGCATTATAATGGGTCTCTGTTGAATAGTATAATCCCCCATGACATTTAAGCACTAGTTTTACAATATACAGTAAGTATACTTCAAGTAAACAGTGGCATTTTATTTTACTCAATTTAGTGTTTTGCATTACCACATTCTTTCCACATAGGATTGCAAGACAACTTCAATGTGTTGCAGACGGCCCCTTTTCACACCTAAACAGTCTTTTGGCACTCTCTACAGGGATCTCATCAGGATTCCCTCCCTCCTGCTTTTCCTCTGCTGTCTTGTCTGCACTCCCCCCCTCTGAGGAGCTCTCTCTTTTGAATACCAACAGTGCCACAGACACTCTGTGTTCCACGCTTACATCCTGCTTGGACAACCTATGCCCTCCTACATCTGGACCAGCCCGTGCATCCCTGTCTGCCCCCTGGTTATCGGATGTACCACGTGAGCATCGCACCAGCCTCCAGTCAGCTGAGAGAAAAATGGCCCCAGTCAAAAGACCATACTGACCTCTCTCTCTACCAGTCTCTTCTCTCTACTTTCTCCGTTGACGTCACCTCTGCAAAAACTGATTATAACCACTCGAAGATCAGCAACTCTCCTGACTCTCACACACTCTTAAAAACCTTCTCTGCTCTCCTCTGTCCGCCTGCTCCCACACCTTCATCAGAGTTAACGGCTAATGATTTTGCATCGTTCTTCGTAAAGAAAACTACCGCCATCAACAGCCAGATTTCTAAACCACCATCACCCGCCTTTTCTCCTCTGTCAGAAATTGATGTTTCCAAGGTCATTGGTTCCAACCACCCTATCACCTGCCCACTGGATTCCATCCCCACCCATCTCCTCCATGCCATCTCTCCAGCAGTTGTGCCTGGTCTGACCCACATCATCAACTCTTTGCTCACCACTGGGACATTTCCCACTGCGTTCAAAGAGGCCTGCATCACACCGCTACTGAAGAAACCCACTCTCAACCTTACACTGCTAGAACACTACAGGCCAGTGTAGTGTGTGAAAATGCATATCTTCTGTCAAAATGTAGATGACTGATTTGAACCTCTAATTCTTTTCTGTCCTCTTAAAAAAAATGTTTTTACTTACCTCACTATTCTTAGCTTTGTATACTGTGCTAGGCTTTAATGCACTGGATTTAATTAACTTATGCATTTTGTTGCCCATATTGTTATAATTGCTTCCAATGTTTCCTCGTCTGTAAGTCGCTTTGGATAAAAACGTCTGCTAAATGACTAAATGTAAATTTTATGAAATGTGTAATGTCATGAGTAAAGTGTAGTGTGTGGCCTTGAAATTTTAGCATGTCTACGTAATCATGAATAAATGCTTCTTGAGACACACAGTGTTGCTTCTTTGCATGCATCAAACGAATTGTTTCTGGCTATATGCATCCATGCATCAGTTTGAGAGGGGTGGAAATGGGACACTTGGGTGAAACAAAACTGCCCCAAAAGTACCCCCACCCACTTTAAATACAGTTTTTTCTAAGTCAATTTGGTACATTTCTCAGATCCGATTTGAAATTATCAAAACTTCTTGTTCAATTCTTACACCCTTGTGTCACTTGTGCACATCAAACAAGCATTTTCTTATTTCTTTGAACAAGTTGCAAATGCTTTGGTACATCCATGCAAGAGAATATGACACAATTCTGTGCAGATTCCTACATTATTAATTGCTCATGTCATGTTGATCAAAATGCATTATAATGGGTATCTGTTGAATAGTATAATCCCCCATGACATTTAAGCACTAGTTTTACAATATACAGTAAGTATACTTCAAGTAAACAGTGGCATTTTATTTTACTCAATTTAGTGTTTTGCATTACTATATTCTTTCCACATAGGATTGCAAGACAACTTCAATTTGTTGCAGACGGCCCCTTTTCACACCTAAACAGTCTTTTGGCACTCTCTACAGGGATTTCATCAGGATTCCCTCCCTCCTGCTTTTCCTCTGCTGTCTTGTCTGCACCACCCCCCTCTGAGGAGCTCTCTCTTTTGAATACCAACAGTGCCACAGACACTCTGTGTTCCACGCTTACATCCTGCTTGGACAACCTATGCCCTCCTACATCTGGACCAGCCTGTGCATCCCTGTCTGCCCCCTGGTTATCGGATGTACCACGTGAGCATCGCACCAGCCTCCAGTCAGCTGAGAGAAAATGGCCCAAGTCAAAAGACCATACTGACCTCTCTCTCTAACAGTCTCTTCTCTCTACTTTCTCCGTTGACGTCACCTCTGCAAAAACTGATTATAACCACTCGAAGATCAGCAACTCTCCTGACTCTCACACACTCTTAAAAACCTTCTCTGCTCTCCTCTGTCCGCCTGCTCCCACACCTTCATCGGAGTTAACGGCTAATGATTTTGCATCGTTCTTCGTAAAGAAAACTACCGCCATTAACAGCCAGATTTCTACACCACCATCACCCGCCTTTTCTCATCTGTCTGAAAATGATGTTTCAAAGGTCATTGGTTCCAACCACCCTACCACCTGCCCACTGGATTCCATCCCCACCCATCTCCTCCATGCCATCTCTCCAGCAGTTGTGCCTGGTCTGACCCACATCATCAACTCTTTGCTCACCACTGGGACATTTCCCACTGCGTTCAAAGAGGCCTGCATCACACCGCTACTGAAGAAACCCACTCTCAACTTTACACTGCTAGAACACTACAGGCCGGTGTAGTGTGTGAAAATGCATATCTTCCGTAAAAATGTAGATGACCGATTTTAACCACTAATTCTTTTCTGTCTTCCTAATTTTTTTTTTACTTACCTCATGATTCTTAGCTTTGTATACTGTGCTAGGCTTTAATGGACTGGATTTAATTAACTTATGCATTTTGTTGCCTATATTGCTATAATTGCTTCCAATGTTTCCTCGTCTGTAAGTCGCTTTGGATAAAAACGTCTGCTAAATGACTAAATGTAAATTTAATGAAATATGTAATGTCATGTGTAATGTGTAGTGTGTGGCCTTGAAATTTTAGCATGTCTACGTAATCATGAATAAATGCTTCTTGAGACACACAGTGTTGCTTCTTTGCATGCATCAAAAAGATTGTTTCTGGCTATATGCATCCATGCATCAGTTTGAGAGGGGTGGAAATGGGACACTTGGGTGAAACAAAACTGCCCCAAAAGTACCCCCATCCACTTTAAATACAGTTTTTTCTAAGTCAATTTGGTACATTTCTCAGATCCGATTTGAAATTATCAAAACGTCTTGTTCAATCCTTACATCCTTGTGTCACTTGTGCACATCAAACAAGCATTTTCTCATTTCTTTGAACAAGTTGCAAATGCTTTGGTACATCCATGCAAGTGAATATGACACAATTCTGTGCAGCTTCCTACATGATCAATTGCTTATGTCATGTTCATCAAAATGCATTATAATGGGTCTCTAAAAATAGTATAATCCCCGATGACATTTAAGCACTTGTTTTACAATATACAGTAATTATACTTCAAGTAAACAGTGGCATTTTATTTTACTCAATTTAGTGTTTTGCATTACTATATTCTTTCCACATAGGATTGCAATACAACTTCAATGTGTTGCAGACGGCCCCTTTTTACACCTAAACTGTCTTTTGGCACTCTCTACAGGGATCTCATCAGGATTCCCTCCCTCCTGCTTTTCCTCTGCTGTCTTGTCTGCACTCCCCCCCTCTGAGGAGCTCTCTCTTTTGAATACCAACAGTGCCACAGACACTCTGTGTTCCACGCTTACATCCTGCTTGGACAACCTATGCCCTCCTACATCTGGACCAGCCCGTGCATCCCTGTCTGCCCCCTGGTTATCGGATGTACCACGTGAGCATCGCACCAGCCTCCAGTCAGCTGAGAGAAAATGGCCCAAGTCAAAAGACAATACTGACCTCTCTCTCTACCAGTCTCTTCTCTCTACTTTCTCCGTTGACGTCACCTCTGCAAAAACTGATTATAACCACTCGAAGATCAGCAACTCTCCTGACTCTCACACACTCTTAAAAACCTTCTCTGCTCTCCTTTTTCCGCCTGCTCCCACACCTTCATCGGAGTTAACGGCTAATGATTTTGCATCGTTCTTCGTAAAGAAAACTACCGCCATCAACAGCCAGATTTCTACACCACCATCACCCGCCTTTTCTCCTCTGTCTGAAAATGATGTTTCCAAGGTCATTGGTTCCAACCACCCTACCACCTGCCCACTGGATTCCATCCCCACCCATCTCCTCCATGCCATCTCTACAGCAGTTGTGCCTGGTCTGACCCACATCATCAACTCTTTGCTCACCACTGGGACATTTCCCACTGCGTTCAAAGAGGCCTGCATCACACCGCTACTGAAGAAACCCACTCTCAACCTTACACTGCTAGAACACTACAGGCCGGTGTAGTGTGTGAAAATGCATATCTTCCGTCAAAATGTAGATGACCGATTTTAACCTCTAATTCTTTTCTGTATTCTTAAAAAAAAAATTTTACTTACCTCACTATTCTTAGCTTTGTATACTGTGCTAGGCTTTAATGGACTGGATTTAATTAACTTATGCATTTTGTTGCCTATATTGCTATAATTGCTTCCAATGTTTCCTCGTCTGTAAGTCGCTTTGGATAAAAAACGTCGGCTAAATGACTAAATGTAAATTTAATGAAATATGTAATGTCATGTGTAATGTGTAGTGTGTGGCCTTGAAATTTTAGCATGTCTACGTAATCATGAATAAATGCTTCTTGAGACACACAGTGTTGCTTCTTTGCATGCATCAAACGAATTGTTTCTGGCTATATGCATCCATGCATCAGTTTGAGAGGGGTGGAAATGGGACACTTGGGTGAAACAAAACTGCCCCAAAAGTACCCCCACCCACTTTAAATACAGTTTTTTCTAAGTCAATTTGGTACATTTCTCAGATCCGATTTGAAATTATCAAAACTTCTTGTTCAAGCCTTACATCCTTGTGTCACTTGTGCACATCAAACAAGCATTTTCTCATTTCTTTGAACAAGTTGCAAATGCTTTGGTACATCCATGCAAGTGAATATGACACAATTCTGTGCAGATTCCTACATTATCAATTACTTATGTCATGTTGATCAAAATGCATTATAATGGGTCTCTGTTGAATAGTATAATCCCCCATGACATTTAAGCACTAGTTTTACAATATACAGTAAGTATACTTCAAGTAAACAGTGGCATTGTATTTTACTCAATTTAGTGTTTTGCATTTCTATATTCTTTCCACATAGGATTGCAAGACAACTTCAATGTGTTGCAGACGGCCCCTTTTCACACCTAAACAGTCTTTTGGCACTCTCTACAGGGATCTCATCAGGATTCCCTCCCTCCTGCTTTTCCTCTGCTGTCTTGTCTGCACTCCCCCCCTCTGAGGAGCTCTCTCTTTTGAATACCAACAGTGCCACAGACACTCTGTGTTCCACGCTTACATCCTGCTTGGACAACCTATGCCCTCCTACATCTGGACCAGCCCGTGCATCCCTGTCTGCCCCCTGGTTATCGGATGTACCACGTGAGCATCGCACCAGCCTCCAGTCAGCTGAGAGAAAATGGCCCAAGTCAAAAGACCATACTGACCTCTCTCTCTACCAGTCTCTACTTTCTCCGTTGACGTCACCTCTGCAAAAACTGATTATAACCACTCGAAGATCAGCAACTCTCCTGACTCTCACACACTCTTAAAAACCTTCTCTGCTCTCCTCTGTCCGCCTGCTCCCACACCTTCATCGGAGTTAACGGCTAATGATTTTGCATCGTTCTTCGTAAAGAAAACTACCGCAATCAACAGCCAGATTTCTACACCACCATAACCCCAGTTTTCTCCTCTGTCTGAAAATGATGTTTCCAAGCATTGGTTCCAACCACCCTACCACTGGATTCCATCCCCACCCATCTCCTCCATGCCATCTCTCCAGCAGTTGTGCCTGGTCTGACCCACATCATCAACTCTTTGCTCACCACTGGGACATTTCCCACTGCGTTCAAAGAGGCCTGCATCACACCGCTACTGAAGAAACCCACTCTCAACCTTACACTGCTAGAACACTACAGGCCGGTGTAGTGTGTGAAAATGCATATCTTCCGTCAAAATGTAGATGACCGATTTTAACCACTAATTCTTTTCTGTCTTCTTAAAAAAATTTTTTTTTACTTACCTCACTATTCTTAGCTTTGTATACTGTGCTAGGCTTTAATGGACTGGATTTAATTAACTTATGCATTTTCTTGCCTATATTGCTATAATTGCTTCCAATGTTTCCTCGTCTGTAAGTCGCTTTGGATAAAAACGTCTGCTAAATGACTAAATGTAAATTTAATGAAATGTGCAATGTCATGTGTAATGTGTAGTGTTTGGCCTTGAAATTTTAGCATGTCTACGTATTCATGAATAAATGCTTCTTGAGACACACAGTGTTGCTTCTTTGCATGCATCAAACGAATTGTTTCTGGCTATATGCATCCATGCATCAGTTTGAGAGGGGTGGAAATGGGACACTTGGGTGAAACAAAACTGCCCCAAAAGTACCCCCTCCCACTTTAAATACAGTTTTTTCTAAGTCAATTTGGTACATTTCTCAGATCCGATTTGAAATTATGAAAACTTCTTGTTCAATCCTTACATCCTTGTGTCACTTTTGCACATCAAACAAGCATTTTCTCATTTCTTTGAACAAGTTGCAAATGCTTTGGTACATCCATGCAAGTGAATATGACACAATTCTGTGCAGATTCCTACATTATCAATTGCTTATGTCATGTTGATCAAAATGAATTATAATGGGTCTCTGTTGAATAATATAATCCCCCATGACATTTAAGCACTAGTTTTACAATATACAGTAAGTATACTTCAAGTAAACAGTGGCATTTTATTTTACTCAATTTGGTGTTTTGCATTACTATATTCTTTCCACATAGGATTGCAAGACAACTTCAATGTGTTGCAGACGGCCCCTTTTCACACCTAAACAGTCTTTTGGCACTCTCTACAGGGATCTCATCAGGATTCCCTCCCTCCTGCTTTTCCTCTGCTGTCTTGTCTGCACTCCCCCCCTCTGAGGAGCTCTCTCTTTTGAATACCAAAAGTGCCACAGACACTCTGTGTTCCACGCTTACATCCTGCTTGGACAACCTATGCCCCCCTACGTCTGGACCAGCCCGTGCATCCCTGTCTGCCCCCTGGTTATCGAATGTACCACGTGAGCATCGCGCCAGCCTCCAGTCAGCTGAGAGAAAATGGCCCAAGTCAAAAGACCATACTGACCTCTCTCTCTACCAGTCTCTTCTCTCTACTTTCTCCGTTGACGTCACCTCTGCAAAAACTGATTATAACCACTCGAAGATCAGCAACTCTCCTGACTCTCACACACTCTTAAAAACCTTCTCTGCTCTCCTCTGTCCGCCTGCTCCCACACCTTCATCGGAGTTAACGGCTAATGATTTTGCATCGTTCTTCGTAAAGAAAACTACCGCCATCAACAGCCAGATTTCTACACCACCATCACCCGCCTTTTCTCCTCTGTCTGAAAATGATGTTTCCAAGGTCATTGGTTCCAACCACCCTAGCACCTGCCCACTGGATTCCATCCCCACCCATCTCCTCCATGCCATCTCTCCAGCAGTTGTGCCTGGTCTGACCCACATCATCAACTCTTTGCTCACCACTGGGACATTTCCCACTGCGTTCAAAGATGACTTCATCACACCGCTACTGAAGAAACCCACTCTCAACCTTACACTGCTAGAACACTACAGGCCAATGTAGTGTGTGAAAATGCATATCTTCCGTCAAAATGTAGATGAACGATTTTAACCTCTAATTCTTTTCTGTCTTCTTAAAAAAAAAATTCTTTTTAGTTACCTCACTATTCTTAGCTTTGCATACTGTGCTAGGCTTTAATGGACTGGATTTAATTAACTAATGCATTTTGTTGCCTATATTGCTATAATTGCTTCCAATGTTTCCTCGTCTGTAAGTCGCTTTGGATAAAAACGTCTGCTAAATGACTAAATGTAAATTTAATGAAATGTGTAATGTCATGTGTAATTTGTAGTGTGTGGCCTTGAAATTTTAGCATGTCTACGTAATCATGAATAAATGCTTCTTGAGACACACAGTGTTGCTTCTTTGCATGCATCAGACCGAAATTGTTTCTGGCTATATGCATCCATGCATCAGTTTGAGAGGGGTGGAAATGGGACACTTGGGTGAAACAAAACTGCCCCAAAAGTACCCCCACCCACTTTAAATACAGCTTTTTCTAAGTCAATTTGGTACATTTCTCAGATCCGATTTGAAATTATGAAAACTTCTTGTTCAATCCTTACATCCTTGTGTCACTTGTGCACATCAAACAAGCATTTTCTCATTTCTTTGAACAAGTTGCAAATGCTTTGGTACATCCATGCAAGTGAATATGACACAATTCTGTGCAGATTCCTACATTATCAATTGCTTATGTCATGTTGATCAAAATGAATTATAATGGGTCTCTGTTGAATAGTATAATCCCCCATGACATTTAAGCACTAGTTTTACAATATACAGTAAGTATACTTCAAGTAAACAGTGGCATTTTATTTTACTCAATTTAGTGTTTTGCATTACTATATTCTTTCCACATAGGATTGCAAGACAACTTCAATGTGTTGCAGACGGCCCCTTTTCACACCTAAACAGTCTTTTGGCACTCTCTACAGGGATCTCATCAGGATTCCCTCCCTCCTGCTTTTCCTCTGCTGTCTTGTCTGCACTCCCCCCCTCTGAGGAGCTCTCTCTTTTGAATACCAAAAGTGCCACAGACACTCTGTGTTCCACGCTTACATCCTGCTTGGACAACCTATGCCCCCCTACGTCTGGACCAGCCCGTGCATCCCTGTCTGCCCCCTGGTTATCGAATGTACCACGTGAGCATCGCGCCAGCCTCCAGTCAGCTGAGAGAAAATGGCCCAAGTCAAAAGACCATACTGACCTCTCTCTCTACCAGTCTCTTCTCTCTACTTTCTCCGTTGACGTCACCTCTGCAAAAACTGATTATAACCACTCGAAGATCAGCAACTCTCCTGACTCTCACACACTCTTAAAAACCTTCTCTGCTCTTCTCTGTCCGCCTGCTCCCACACCTTCATCGGAGTTAACGGCTAATGATTTTGCATCGTTCTTCGTAAAGAAAACTACCGCCATCAACAGCCAGATTTCTACACCACCATAACCACATTTTTCTCCTCTGTCTGAAAATGATGTTTCCAAGGTCATTGGTTCCAACCACCCTACCACTGGATTCCATCCCCACCCATCTCCTCCATGCCATCTCTCCAGCAGTTGTGCCTGGTCTGACCCACATCATCAACTCTTTGCTCACCACTGGGACATTTCCCACTGCGTTCAAAGAGGACTGCATCACACCGCTACTGAAGAAACCCACTCTCAACCTTACACTGCTAGAACACTACAGGCCGGTGTAGTGTGTGAAAATGCATATCTTCCGTCAAAATGTAGATGACCGATTTTAACCACTAATTCTTTTCTGTCTTCTTAAAAAAAAAATATTTTACTTATCTCACTATTCTTAGCTTTGTATACTGTGCTAGGCTTTAATGGACTGGATTTAATTAACTTATGCATTTTGTTGCCTATATTGCTATAATTGCTTCCAATGTTTCCTCGTCTGTAAGTCGCTTTGGATAAAAACGTCTGCTAAATGACTAAATGTAAATTTAATGAAATGTGTAATGTCATGTGTAATGTGTAGTGTGTGGCCTTGAAATTTTAGCATGTCTACGTAATCATGAATAAATGCTTCTTGAGACACACAGTGTTGCTTCTTTGCATGCATCAAACGAATTGTTTATGGCTATATGCATCCATGCATCAGTTTGAGAGGGGTGGAAATGGGACACTTGGGTGAAACAAAACTGCCCCAAAAGTACCCCCATCCACTTTAAATACAGTTTTTTCTAAGTCAATTTGGTACATTTCTCAGATCCGATTTGAAATTATCAAAACTTCTTGTTCAATCCTTACATCCTTGTGTCACTTGTGCACATCAAACAAGCATTTTCTCATTTCTTTGAACAAGTTGCAAATGCTTTGGTACATCCATGCAAGTGAATATGACACAATTCTGTGCAGATTCCTACATTATCAATTGCTTATGTCATGTTGATCAAAATGAATTATAATGGGTCTCTGTTGAATAGTATAATCCCCCATGACATTTAAGCACTAGTTTTACAATATACAGTAAGTATACTTCAAGTAAACAGTGGCATTTTATTTTACTCAATTTAGTGTTTTGCATTTCTAAATTCTTTCCACATAGGATTGCAAGACAACTTCAATGTGTTGCAGACGGCCCCTTTTCACACCTAAACAGTCTTTTGGCACTCTCTACAGGGATCTCATCAGGATTCCCTCCCTCCTGCTTTTCCTCTGCTGTCTTGTCTGCACTCCCCCCCTCTGAGGAGCTCTCTCTTTTGAATACCAACAGTGCCACAGACACTCTGTGTTCCACGCTTACATCCTGCTTGGACAACCTATGCCCTCCTACATCTGGACCAGCCCATGCATCCCTGTCTGCCCCCTGGTTATCGGATGTACCACGTGAGCATCGCACCAGCCTCCAGTCAGCTGAGAGAAAATGGCCCAAGTCAAAAGACCATACTGACCTCTCTCTCTACCAGTCTCTACTTTCTCCGTTGACGTCACCTCTGCAAAAACTGATTATAACCACTCGAAGACCAGCAACTCTCCTGACTCTCACACACTCTTAAAAACCTTCTCTGCTCTCCTCTGTCCGCCTGCTCCCACACCTTCATCGGAGTTAACGGCTAATGATTTTGCATCGTTCTTCGTAAAGAAAACTACCGCAATCAACAGCCAGATTTCTACACCACCATAACCCCATTTTTCTCCTCTGTCTGAAAATGATGTTTCCAAGGTCATTGGTTCCAACCACCCTACCACTGGATTCCATCCCCACCCATCTCCTCCATGCCATCTCTCCAGCAGTTGTGCCTGGTCTGACCCACATCATCAACTCTTTGCTCACCACTGGGACATTTCCCACTGCGTTCAAAGAGGACTGCATCACACCGCTACTGAAGAAACCCACTCTCAACCTTACACTGCTAGAACACTACAGGCCGGTGTAGTGTGTGAAAATGCATATCTTCCGTCAAAATGTAGATGACCGATTTTAACCACTAATTCTTTTCTGTCTTCTTAAAAAAAAATGTTTTACTTATCTCACTATTCTTAGCTTTGTATACTGTGCTAGGCTTTAATGGACTGGATTTAATTAACTTATGCATTTTCTTGCCTATATTGCTATAATTGCTTCCAATGTTTCCTCGTCTGTAAGTCGCTTTGGATAAAAACGTCTGCTAAATGACTAAATGTAAATTTAATGAAATGTGTAATGTCATGTGTAATTTGTAGTGTGTGGCCTTGAAATTTTAGCATGTCTACGTAATCATGAATAAATGCTTCTTGAGACACACCGTGTTGCTTCTTTGCATGCATCAGACCGAAATTGTTTCTGGCTATATGCATCCATGCATCAGTTTGAGAGGGGTGGAAATGGGACACTTGGGTGAAACAAAACTGCCCCAAAAGTACCCCCACCCACTTTAAATACAGTTTTTTCTAAGTCAATTTGGTACATTTCTCAGATCCGATTTGAAATTATGAAAACTTCTTGTTCAATCCTTACATCCTTGTGTCACTTGTGCACATCAAACAAGCATTTTCTCATTTCTTTGAACAAGTTGCAAATGCTTTGGTACATCCATGCAAGTGAATATGACACAATTCTGTGCAGATTCCTACATTATCAATTGCTTATGTCATGTTGATCAAAATGAATTATAATGGGTCTCTGTTGAATAGTATAATCCCCCATGACATTTAAGCACTAGTTTTACAATATACAGTGAGTATACTTCAAGTAAACAGTGGCATTTTATTTTACTCAATTTAGTGTTTTGCATTACTATATTCTTTCCACATAGGATTGCAAGACAACTTCAATGTGTTGCAGACGGCCCCTTTTCACACCTAAACAGTCTTTTGGCACTCTCTACAGGGATCTCATCAGGATTCCCTCCCTCCTGCTTTTCCTCTGCTGTCTTGTCTGCACTCCCCCCCTCTGAGGAGCTCTCTCTTTTGAATACCATAAGTGCCACAGACACTCTGTGTTCCACGCTTACATCCTGCTTGGACAACCTATGCCCCCCAACGTCTGGACCAGCCCGTGCATCCCTGTCTGCCCCCTGGTTATCGGATGTACCACGTGAGCATCGCACCAGCCTCCAGTCAGCTGAGAGAAAATGGCCCAAGTCAAAAGACCATACTGACCTCTCTCTCTACCAGTCTCTTCTCTCTACTTTCTCCGTTGACGTCACCTCTGCAAAAACTGATTATAACCACTCGAAGATCAGCAACTCTCCTGACTCTCACACACTCTTAAAAACCTTCTCTGCTCTCCTCTGTCCGCCTGCTCCCACACCTTCATCGGAGTTAACGGCTAATGATTTTGCATCGTTCTTCGTAAAGAAAACTACCGCAATCAACAGCCAGATTTCTACACCACCATAACCACATTTTTCTCCTCTGTCTGAAAATGATGTTTCCAAGGTCATTGGTTCCAACCACCCTACCACTGGATTCCATCCCCACCCATCTCCTCCATGCCATCTCTCCAGCAGTTGTGCCTGGTCTGACCCACATCATCAACTCTTTGCTCACCACTGGGACATTTCCCACTGCGTTCAAAGAGGACTGCATCACACCGCTACTGAAGAAACCCACTCTCAACCTTACACTGCTAGAACACTACAGGCCGGTGTAGTGTATGAAAATGCATATCTTCCGTCAAAATGTAGATGACCGATTTTAACCACTAATTCTTTTCTGTCTTCTTAAAAAAAAATATTTTACTTATCTCACTATTCTTAGCTTTGTATACTGTGCTAGGCTTTAATGGACTGGATTTAATTAACTTATGCATTTTGTTGCCTATATTGCTATAATTGCTTCCAATGTTTCCTCGTCTGTAAGTCGCTTTGGATAAAAACGTCTGCTAAATGACTAAATGTAAATTTAATGAAATGTGTAATGTCATGTGTAATGTGTAGTGTGTGGCCTTGAAATTTTAGCATGTCTACGTAATCATGAATAAATGCTTCTTGAGACACACAGTGTTGCTTCTTTGCATGCATCAAACGAATTGTTTATGGCTATATGCATCCATGCATCAGTTTGAGAGGGGTGGAAATGGGACACTTGGGTGAAACAAAACTGCCCCAAAAGTACCCCCATCCACTTTAAATACAGTTTTTTCTAAGTCAATTTGGTACATTTCTCAGATCCGATTTGAAATTATCAAAACTTCTTGTTCAATCCTTACATCCTTGTGTCACTTGTGCACATCAAACAAGCATTTTCTCATTTCTTTGAACAAGTTGCAAATGCTTTGGTACATCCATGCAAGTGAATATGACACAATTCTGTGCAGATTCCTACATTATCAATTGCTTATGTCATGTTGATCAAAATGAATTATAATGGGTCTCTGTTGAATAGTATAATCCCCCATGACATTTAAGCACTAGTTTTACAATATACAGTAAGTATACTTCAAGTAAACAGTGGCATTTTATTTTACTCAATTTAGTGTTTTGCATTTCTAAATTCTTTCCACATAGGATTGCAAGACAACTTCAATGTGTTGCAGACGGCCCCTTTTCACACCTAAACAGTCTTTTGGCACTCTCTACAGGGATCTCATCAGGATTCCCTCCCTCCTGCTTTTCCTCTGCTGTCTTGTCTGCACTCCCCCCCTCTGAGGAGCTCTCTCTTTTGAATACCAACAGTGCCACAGACACTCTGTGTTCCACGCTTACATCCTGCTTGGACAACCTATGCCCTCCTACATCTGGACCAGCCCATGCATCCCTGTCTGCCCCCTGGTTATCGGATGTACCACGTGAGCATCACACCAGCCTCCAGTCAGCTGAGAGAAAATGGCCCAAGTCAAAAGACCATACTGACCTCTCTCTCTACCAGTCTCTACTTTCTCCGTTGACGTCACCTCTGCAAAAACTGATTATAACCACTCGAAGACCAGCAACTCTCCTGACTCTCACACACTCTTAAAAACCTTCTCTGCTCTCCTCTGTCCGCCTGCTCCCACACCTTCATCGGAGTTAACGGCTAATGATTTTGCATCGTTCTTCGTAAAGAAAACTACCGCAATCAACAGCCAGATTTCTACACCACCATAACCCCATTTTTCTCCTCTGTCTGAAAATGATGTTTCCAAGGTCATTGGTTCCAACCACCCTACCACTGGATTCCATCCCCACCCATCTCCTCCATGCCATCTCTCCAGCAGTTGTGCCTGGTCTGACCCACATCATCAACTCTTTGCTCACCACTGGGACATTTCCCACTGCGTTCAAAGAGGACTGCATCACACCGCTACTGAAGAAACCCACTCTCAACCTTACACTGCTAGAACACTACAGGCCGGTGTAGTGTGTGAAAATGCATATCTTCCGTCAAAATGTAGATGACCGATTTTAACCACTAATTCTTTTCTGTCTTCTTAAAAAAAAATGTTTTACTTATCTCACTATTCTTAGCTTTGTATACTGTGCTAGGCTTTAATGGACTGGATTTAATTAACTTATGCATTTTCTTGCCTATATTGCTATAATTGCTTCCAATGTTTCCTCGTCTGTAAGTCGCTTTGGATAAAAACGTCTGCTAAATGACTAAATGTAAATTTAATGAAATGTGTAATGTCATGTGTAATGTGTAGTGTGTGGCCTTGAAATTTTAGCATGTCTACGTAATCATGAATAAATGCTTCTTGAGACACACAGTGTTGCTTCTTTGCATGCATCAAACGAATTGTTTCTGGCTATATGCATCCATGCATCAGTTTGAGAGGGGTGGAAATGGGACACTTGGGTGAAACAAAACTGCCCCAAAAGTACCCCCATCCACTTTAAATACAGTTTTTTCTAAGTCAATTTGGTACATTTCTCAGATCCGATTTGAAATTATCAAAACTTCTTGTTCAATCCTTACATCCTTGTGTCACTTGTGCACATCAAACAAGCATTTTCTCATTTCTTTGAACAAGTTGCAAATGCTTTGGTACATCCATGCAAGTGAATATGACACAATTCTGTGCAGATTCCTACATTATCAATTGCTTATGTCATGTTGATCAAAATGAATTATAATGGGTCTCTGTTGAATAGTATAATCCCCCATGACATTTAAGCACTAGTTTTACAATATACAGTAATTATACTTCAAGTAAACAGTGGCATTTTATTTTACTCAATTTAGTGTTTTGCATTTCTAAATTCTTTCCACATAGGATTGCAAGACAACTTCAATGTGTTGCAGACGGCCCCTTTTCACACCTAAACAGTCTTTTGGCACTCTCTACAGGGATCTCATCAGGATTCCCTCCCTCCTGCTTTTCCTCTGCTGTCTTGTCTGCACTCCCCCCCTCTGAGGAGCTCTCTCTTTTGAATACCAACAGTGCCACAGACACTCTGTGTTCCACGCTTACATCCTGCTTGGACAACCTATGCCCTCCTACATCTGGACCAGCCCATGCATCCCTGTCTGCCCCCTGGTTATCGGATGTACCACGTGAGCATCGCACCAGCCTCCAGTCAGCTGAGAGAAAATGGCCCAAGTCAAAAGACCATACTGACCTCTCTCTCTACCAGTCTCTACTTTCTCCGTCGACGTCACCTCTGCAAAAACTGATTATAACCACTCGAAGATCAGCAACTCTCCTGACTCTCACACACTCTTAAAAACCTTCTCTGCTCTCCTCTGTCCGCCTGCTCCCACACCTTCATCGGAGTTAACGGCTAATGATTTTGCATCGTTCTTCGTAAAGAAAACTACCGCAATCAACAGCCAGATTTCTACACCACCATAACCCCAGTTTTCTCCTCTGTCTGAAAATGATGTTTCCAAGGTCATTGGTTCCAACCACCCTACCACTGGATTCCATCCCCACCCATCTCCTCCATGCCATCTCTCCAGCAGTTGTGCCTGGTCTGACCCACATCATCAACTCTTTGCTCACCACTGAGACATTTCCCACTGCATTCAAAGAGGCCTGCATCACACCACTACTGAAGAAACCCACTCTCAACCTTACACTGCTAGAACACTACAGGCCGGTGTAGTGTGTGAAAATGCATATCTTCCGTCAAAATGTAGATGACCGATTTTAACCACTAATTATTTTCTGTCTTCTTAAAAAAATTTTTTTTTACTTACCTCACTATTCTTAGCTTTGTATACTGTGCTAGGCTTTAATGGACTGGATTTAATTAACTTATGCATTTTCTTGCCTATATTGCTATAATTGCTTCCAATGTTTCCTCGTCTGTAAGTCGCTTTGGATAAAAACGTCTGCTAAATGACTAAATGTAAATTTAATGAAATGTGCAATGTCATGTGTAATGTGTAGTGTGTGGCCTTGAAATTTTAGCATGTCTACGTAATCATGAATAAATGCTTCTTGAGACACACAGTGTTGCTTCTTTGCATGCATCAAACGAATTGTTTCTGGCTATATGCATCCATGCATCAGTTTGAGAGGGGTGGAAATGGGACACTTGGGTGAAACAAAACTGCCCCAAAAGTACCCCCACCCACTTTAAATACAGTTTTTTCTAAGTCAATTTGGTACATTTCTCAGATCCGATTTGAAATTATGAAAACTTCTTGTTCAATCCTTACATCCTTGTGTCACTTGTGCACATCAAACAAGCATTTTCTCATTTCTTTGAACAAGTTGCAAATGCTTTGGTACATCCATGCAAGTGAATATGACACAATTCTGTGCAGCTTCCTACATTATAAATTGCTTATGTCATGTTGATCAAAATGCATTATAATGGGTCTCTGTTGAATAGTATAATCCCCCATGACATTTAAGCACTAGTTTTACAATATACAGTAAGTATACTTCAAGTAAACAGTGGCATTTTATTTTACTCAATTTAGTGTTTTGCATTTCTATATTCTTTCCACATAGGATTGCAAGACAACTTCAATGTGTTGCAGACGGCCCCTTTTCACACCTAAACAGTCTTTTGGCACTCTCTACAGGGATCTCATCAGGATTCCCTCCCTCCTGCTTTTCCTCTGCTGTCTTGTCTGCACTCCCCCCCTCTGAGGAGCTCTCTCTTTTGAATACCAACAGTGCCACAGACACTGTGTTCCACGCTTACATCCTGCTTGGACAACCTATGCCCTCCTACATCTGGACCAGCCCGTGCATCCCTGTCTGCCCCCTGGTTATCGGATGTACCACGTGAGCATCGCACCAGCCTCCAGTCAGCTGAGAGAAAATGGCCCACGTCAAAAGACCATACTGACCTCTCTCTCTACCAGTCTCTTCTCTCTACTTTCTCCGTTGACGTCACCTCTGCAAAAACTGATTATAACCACTCGAAGATCAGCAACTCTCCTGACTCTGACACACTCTTAAAAACCTTCTCTGCTCTCCTTTGTCCGCCTGCTCCCACACCTTAATCGGAGTTAACGGCTAATGATTTTGCATCGTTCTTCGTAAAGAAAACTACCGCCATCAACAGCCAGATTTCTACACCACCATCCCCCGCCTTTTCTCCTCTGTCTGAAAATGATGTTTCCAAGGTCATTGGTTCCAACCACCCTACCACCTGCCCACTGGATTCCATCCCCACCCATCTCCTCCATGCCATCTCTCCAGCAGTTGTGCCTGGTCTGACCCATATCATCAACTCTTTGCTCACCACTGGGACATTTCCCACTGCGTTCAAAGAGGCCTGCATCACACCGCTACTGAAGAAACCCACTCTCAACCTTACACTGCTAGAACACTACAGGCCGGTGTAGTGTGTGAAAATGCATATCTTCCGTCAAAATGTAGATGACCGATTTTAACCTCTAATTCTTTTCTGTATTCTTAAAAAAAATGTTTTACTTACCTCACTATTCTTAGCTTTGTATACTGTGCTAGGCTTTAATGGACTGGATTTAATTAACTTATGCATTTTCTTGCCTATATTGCTATAATTGCTTCCAATGTTTCCTCGTCTGTAAGTCGCTTTGGATAAAAACGTCTGCTAAATGACTAAATGTAAATTTAATGAAAAGTGTAATGTCATGTGTAATGTGTAGTGTGTGGCCTTGAAATTTTAGCATGTCTACGTAATCATGAATAAATGCTTCTTGAGACACACAGTGTTGCTTCTTTGCATGCATCAAACGAATTGTTTCTGGCTATATACATCCATGCATCAGTTTGAGAGGGGTGGAAATGGGACACTTGGGTGAAACAAAACTGCCCCAAAAGTACCCCCATCCACTTTAAATACAGTTTTTTCTAAGTCAATTTGGTACATTTCTCAGATCCGATTTGAAATTATCAAAACGTCTTGTTCAATCCTTACATCCTTGTGTCACTTGTGCACATCAAACAAGCATTTTCTCATTTCTTTGAACAAGTTGCAAATGCTTTGGTACATCCATGCAAGTGAATATGACACAATTCTCTGCAGATTCCTACATTATCAATTGCTTATGTCATGTTGATCAAAATGCATTATAATGGGTCTCTGTTGAATAGTATAATCCCCCATGACATTTAAGCACTAGTTTTAAAATATACAGTAAGTATACTTCAAGTAAACAGTGGCATTTTATTTTACTCAATTTAGTGTTTTGCATTTCTATATTCTTTCCACATAGGATTGCAAGACAACTTCAATGTGTTGCAGACGGCCCCTTTTCACACCTAAACAGTCTTTTGGCACTCTCTACAGGGATCTCATCAGGATTCCCTCCCTCCTGCTTTTCCTCTGCTGTCTTGTCTGCACTCCCCCCCTCTGAGGAGCTCTCTCTTTTGAATACCAACAGTGCCACAGACACTCTGTGTTCCACGCTTACATCCTGCTTGGACAACCTATGCCCTCCTACATCTGGACCAGCCCGTGCATCCCTGTCTGCCCCCTGGTTATCGGATGTACCACGTGAGCCTCGCACCAGCCTCCAGTCAGCTGAGAGAAAATGGCCCAAGTCAAAAGACCATACTGACCTCTCTCTCTACCAGTCTCTTCTCTCTACTTTCTCCGTTGACGTCACCTCTGCAAAAACTGATTATAACCACTCGAAGATCAGCAACTCTCCTGACTCTCACACACTCTTAAAAACCTTCTCTGCTCTCCTCTGTCCGCCTGCTCCCACACCTTCATCGGAGATAACGGCTAATGATTTTGCATCGTTCTTCGTAAAGAAAACTACCGCCATCAACAGCCAGATTTCTACACCACCATCACCCGCCTTTCTCCTCTGTCTGAAAATGATGTTTCCAGGTCATTGGTTCCAACCACCCTACCACCTGCCCACTGGATTCCATCCCCACCCATCTCCTCCATGCCATCTCTCCAGCAGTTGTGCCTGGTCTGACCCACATGATCAACTCTTTGCTCACCACTGGGACATTTCCCACTGCGTTCAAAGAGGCCTGCGTCACACCGCTACTGAAGAAACCCACTCTCAACCTTACACTGCTAGAACACTACAGGCCGGTGTAGTGTGTGAAAATGCATATCTTCCGTCAAAATGTAGATGACCGATTTTAACCTCTAATTCTTTTCTGTCGTCTTAAAAAATTTTTTTTACTTTCCTCACTATTCTTAGCTTTGTATACTGTGCTAGGCTTTAATGGACTGGATTTCATTAACTTATGCATTTTGTTGCCTATATTGCTATAATTGCTTCCAATGTTTCCTCTTCACGAGTTCACCTGCGCAGATAACAGCGATGTTGATAGGGATAATAAAGCAAGAGCTTGGTTATGAAGGTTATGCGTATTTGGCGTGCTGTCCGGGAAGCGGGCTCCGAGCTCGCCAGATCTATCCGAACCCGAAACACTACACCTTGGTCAGGGTGAGTGCGCCGAGCTCGGAACCGGTTTGAGCCCAGAGCACACCCCCCGGGGCTCTTGCAAAAGAAAAGTGAGTTTGGGAGAGGAGCCGGGGTGGAGGAGGGATGCTTAATCTTAGGAGATCGAGCAGGTAAGATGGATTCTCTATTTATGAGCGAGCTTGCTATGGCTAATTGTGTATGTGCAGTGATTGCTGATTGTGGACCAGCCGGCTGATTATATGCTACGGCTCCTCCCGAACTTTGTTAATTAAACATCATTTCACGAGTTCACCTGCGCAGATAACAGCGATGTTGATAGGGATAATAAAGCAAGAGCTTGGTTATGAAGGTTATGCGTATTTGGCGTGCTGTCCGGGAAGCGGGCTCCGAGCTCGCCAGATCTATCCGAACCCGAAACACTACACCTTGGTCAGGGTGAGTGCGCCGAGCTCGGAACCGGTTTGAGCCCAGAGCACACCCCCCATAAAGCAAGAAGTTGGACAGCCGCCGGAATACGCATACCCCCCCAAAACGCGGTGCTGGACAGTATGGAGGCGTGGACTGCGTTCGGGTAAGGACAGGAGGATGGTGGCTCCTTAGAAGGTGTGGTTTGAGATGAGGCAAGACTGGGGCAGGGGTTCCTCCGAGGATGGTCGAGACTGATATGGAGAGAGGATGCCTGCTGTCTTCGTGGGTGTCCCTGGATGAGGACTGATACTGGGAGGGGGCTACTGAAGGAGGGATCCAGCTGAAGTAGAGCACCTGATGGAGGTTCCTGCTGGGGAGAGAGCTGCTGTTGTGCTTGATCCTTAGAAAGTTGTAGATGGCAGAACACGAGATGGAAGCACTGGCCTCTGCGGAGGCGATCGCTGCGGCGACGCAGGCTTCGACGTCTTAGATGGAAGCACTGGCCTCTGCGGAGGCGATCGCTGCGGCGACGCTGGCTTCGACGTCTTGGATGGAAGCACTGGCCTCTGCGGAGGCGATCGCTGCGGCGACGCTGGCTTCGATGACTTGGATGGAAGCACTGGCCTCTGCGGAGGCGATCGCTGCGGCGACGCAGGCTTCGACGTCTTAGATGGAAGCACTGGCCTCTGCGGAGGCGATCGCTGCGGCGACGCTGGCTTCGACGTCTTGGATGGAAGCACTGGCCTCTGCGGAGGCGATCGCTGCGGCGACGCTGGCTTCGACGTCTTGGATGGAGGCTTCTGCTGAAGAGTCTGCTGTGGCAGAGCCCGTGACTTGGGCGATGGCCCCTGCAGGCGGGGTCTGAATCCCTGGTGATTGCTGAGGCGGTTGCAGTGGCAGTGAGATCTCCCGCTAGGGAGATGAAGGCTGAATAGTGGAGGTTCGAGCCCATGTGGGTGAAGGATGGATTCTTAGATGATTCGGGAAATGAGGGTTCGATGGGCTTCCCTGATGATTGAGAGATCTGACCTGATGTAGCTCTTAAAAGCTTCCGATGTCCAGCGCCCTAGTGCTTGGATTTGAGACTGCGATAGGCCTTTTTGGGCGGCTGTAGTTGCTGCGCCTATGCGGAAGGAGTGGCCGGAAAAGTGGTCTGCGGGAATGCCAGACAAGAGCAATACGGCTTTGAGGTGTTTTTGGAACCAGAAGCGTGTGGCTGGGCGGCTTGATTCGTCCACGAAGAGAGGGTCTGATGTGGTTTTGGTCTGAGATTTCCTGAAGTGAAGGTAGGCTAGAAGGGTCTGATAAGGCTGAATCGGTGACTGGAGGTTGAAGATGTAGATGAAATGTCCCCTCCTGGTTTGGTCCGTCTTGCTTTGTTTAATTAAGAATGAGATCGTCTCTGAATCGAGTACTGATAGGTCAGATAACGTTGGATGTATTACGGGGTTGAAGATGGACGTGGTGGAAATTTCAGAACATCTTAGAAAGCCGAAAAAGGCTAGGACAAACATGGAGTCGAGCGTGCGATCGACGTGCTTGGAGTGATATCCTTTACGGAGGGTGGAAATGCATCTGGTCAGTATATCCAGGGTTATAGGTTGCCTGGCGTCTGGGCGAGCAGGCTGGGTTCTTTGAATGCCCTTGATGAGCATAGATGTTTGGGAGCTGGCTATGGCTGCGGATGGAGAGTTGAATATGAGTTTGTGGAAGAACTGGACCCCACTCATGTAACCTTTAATTGAGCTTGCTTGGAGGTTTTTTGACGAGTTTAGGAAGGAGATGAAGGAGGTGATGAAGATTACGGAAAATGAGGGAAAGGGAATGTTGAACGCGTGGTGAAACGCCTTGAAGCTTTTCCATGCAGTGAGATAAGATTGGAGGGTCCTAAGGGAGACGGCTTGGATGATGGAGTTTCGAGATGCATCGAGGAGGGTTTTTAGCGGGTGGTTTACAGGAATATCAGCTCCGAATAGGGAGGTATCGGTGTTGGCAAGGGGTCTGCTTCGGGCGCCAGCTGCCTGAATTTCTGGAAAGCGAAACGAGAAAGGGCATCAGCAGAGAAAGGGCTGAGATCCAGATGAGGCGTCTGAGGAACGGCATTAAAGCGGGGGAGTGAGAGCGGCCTTTGTTAATGCAATGAACCGTGGCCTCGTTATCGCAATGTACGATAATACTGGAAGCGGACCACTCTTTCCCCCATAGGGATGCTGCGACAACCAGTGGATACAGCTCGAAAAGTGCAGAGGATGCTAAGGCCTGCGGAATCTCTAAGAGCTGGGGGGGCCAAGAGGATGCAAACCAACGACCTTGGTAAAAGCCTCCGAAACCTACAGAAGGGGCGGCGTCAGTGAAAAGGTGAATATCGACGGGGGAGGAGGACATGTCACTGTAGAAAAATGACAAGCCATTCCATTGCTTGAGAAATTGTATCCATAAGCTCAGCTCGTCAAGGCAGGGGCTGGATATGGATAACATGCCCTCTAAAGCGTGCGCGGAGGACGCGAGAGAGAGGAGTTGTGAAACGAACGGGCGACCTTGCGGGATTATTCTCATCGCGAAATTCAGATGACCGAGAACGGACAGGAGCTCGCGTTTGGAGGAGCGGGGATTAGCTAACAGTGAGGAAGCGATGACGATTGTTCTGTCGATTTTCTCTTTTGGCAGTGAAGCCTGGAATTTAAGAGAGTCTAATTTTATTCCGAGAAATTCGATGGAAGTGCTCGGTCCTGAAGTTTTGTCTGGGGCAAGGGGGACGCCGAGATTTTCAAAAACCTGTTGGACTTTTGCTAGATGCGCAGCTGGAAACGAGTCGGGAGACGAGATGATTAAAAAATCGTCTAGTAGGTGGATTAGGTAGGGAATTGCATAATTGTTAGAGAGAATCCAGCAAATTGCCTCTGACAACATGTCGAAGATTTTGGGGCTGCTTCTGCAGCCGAAAGTAAGGCGGACAGAAAAGTAAAATTTATTGCGCCATTGAATGCCGAAAAGGTGCCAGAAGTCTGGGTGGATGGGCATGACTTTAAATGCGGATGTAATGTCGACTTTGGCTAGCCAAGCTCCACGACCTGCCTGTTTTATTAAAGTAATGGCTTGATCGATGTTGTGATAGTGCAGCGAAAATTCCTCAATTGGAATGAGGCTGTTGATGCTTGGAAAGGCCGAGCCGTGCGGTGACGAGAGATCGAAAATGAGGCGCTTTTTGCCAGAGAATTTACGCGTTGCTACGCCGATGGGGCTGATGCGAAATACGGAAAACGGGGGAGCTTCGAAAGGGCCGATAATGAATTTTGCGTCAATCTCCTTTTTAATAAGGAGATCGACTGACTCTGGTTCGGAAAGCGCGGACTGAAGGTTGGGGCAAATTAAGCTGCGTGATGGAAGACTGATAACGCCGGGGTCGAAGCCGTTCGAGAGACCGGTCAGAAGGTAGTCCGTGAACTGAATGTCGGGGTGCGAAGACAACTCGAAAGACAAACAAGAAACGTTCACGGGAGTCGAGAGGTAATTTTCTAGATTTTTATTTTGCATTTGGGACATCGGGCATACAATGCGAGCGTGCGCACCGCTGCAGAAAAGGCACACGTGCAGGAAGCGACAACGCTGCCTGGAACATCTGCCAGAATTGAAATTCCTGCATGCCTCCAGACTGCTGGGTTGCCCGTGAGCTTGGTTGGCTGGGCGGTTTGGCAGGCGCGGAACAGAGGAAGTGGATTTGGGAGGCGTAACTGGGCATGAGGGAAGAGAGGGGGTGACTAGGGGACAGTCGATTGTAGAATGCGCTACTGAGCGACATACCGCGCAGGAAATATTGCGAACGCCTAAGAAAACCCTGTTATGCAGCTCAGTGTCCAGTGCGCCCCAGTAGGGGCACTGGTTCCACTGAGCCACCCGAATGGCACATTTGGCGGAAAAAAGTTTGTGGTAAGTGTAAAAATGCGCGCCCCCGTAGGAGAGAGCGAGCTCTGCCACGATGGCGAGGTAATCGCCCAGCTCGCGTCTCCTATGAGGGAACGCAGTGCAGATCACGTCAGTGTAACGGGAAAAAGCAACGGTAAATTCGGGGAAAGACAGTGTGCGGGTGTGGTTGGGTGACTGATTTTTAAATGTGAGCGATAGATCACGGTAAGTGATCTGCCGCTCGGTTGACGGGGGTGATAATGGTGAGAGGAGGAAATAAAGGTCTGTGTCCGCACCTGTCAAGATCTGCGCTCTTATGTTCCCCGAAACTGGAGGCGGTTCCAGGGCTGGTGCGTTGATTGGCACTGGCATAGCTGTCGCCGAGGCCAATGAGAAGCTCGATCGAGCCTGCGGAAGAGAGAGAAGGGGGGGAATGGCGGCCGCCTGAGCGGCTAGCGGAGTCATGCTCGCGCTAGCAGCGACTACCAGGGTGGCTGGGAAATGGCTAGGGACCGGCGCCTGCATCGCTAGCTGAGGCAGCCTCGCGCTAGTGGTCGACGCAGGCGCCGTGGGCCAAGAGCCAGGGGCCGGAAATGGGCGGTAAAGCACCGGAGCTCCAGGTGCTGGTGAGCCAATGCTTCGAGGGCGGCTCGCTACTGCTGGCGGGGTGTTTGCAGGAGGCCGAAGCTGGCCAACGGCGAGAGGGACCGGTGGGTCCGTGGCGATACCTGCGCTCGCGGAAGCCCTGCTGTTCCGGCTTCCCCGCGGGCGGCCGCGACTAGCTGCGGAGGTGGATTGCCCGGGTCGGGAATACGGAGAACCGCGAGCCGTGCCCGGCTTGGTGGCGGAACCCCCCGTAGCGCCCTTCGGTGAGGCGGTGTCCGCCAGGGAAGAGGCGTAGAGGCCGTAAAGCTCCGCCTTGGTCATCCGCCTGTGGAAGTGGACGTCCGCGTTGGACAGAGCCAGGCGTAAGCCCAGGACGGTCCATTTCTGTATGGCGGGGATCGCGTTGTGAGCGGATGTGTAGGAAGAAGCCGGGGAAGGAGGTGGACGTCTCTTTGAGCCAGGAGACGATCTACCACCTGTGGATTTAGCCTTACGAGGTGTCGAACGGCGGAGCTGGCGGCCTCGTGATGAAGCCGGGGAATCGCTTGACGTATCCGATCCTGAGCTGGACTGATGAGCGCTCGGCGGCGCTGAAAGATTCTCGTCGATGACGGGGGTCTCAGACATCGCGTTGATGCTTAATCTTAGGAGATCGAGCAGGTAAGATGGATTCTCTATTTATGAGCGAGCTTGCTATGGCTAATTGTGTATGTGCAGTGATTGCTGATTGTGGACCAGCCGGCTGATTATATGCTACGGCTCCTCCCGAACTTTGTTAATTAAACATCATGTCTGTAAGTCGCTTTGATTAAAAACGTCTGCTAAATGACTAAATGTAAATTTAATGAAATGTGTAATGTCATGTGTAATGTGTAGTGTGTGGCCTTGAAATTTTAGCATGTCTACGTAATCATGAATAAATGCTTCTTGAGACACACAGTGTTGCTTCTTTGCATGCATCAAACGAATTGTTTCTGGCTATATGCATCCATGCATCAGTTTGAGAGGGGTGGAAATGGGACACTTGGGTGAAACAAAACTGCCCCAAAAGTTCTCAGATCCGATTTGAAATTATCAAAACGTCTTGTTCAATCCTTACATCCTTGTGTCACTTGTGCACATCAAACAAGCATTTTCTCATTTCTTTGAACAAGTTGCAAATGCTTTGGTACATCCATGCAAGTGAATATGACACAATTCTGTGCAGATTCCTACATTATCAATTGCTTATGTCATGTTGATCAAAATGCATTATAATGGGTCTCTAAAGAATAGTATAATCCCCGATGACATTTAAGCACTTGTATTACAATATACAGTAAGTATACTTCAAGTAAACTGTGGCATTTTATTTTACTCAATTTAGTGTTTTGCATTACTATATTCTTTCCACATAGGATTGCAATACAACTTCAATGTGTTGCAGACGGCCCCTTTTCACACCTAAACAGTCTTTTGGCACTCTCTACAGGGATCTCATCAGGATTCCCTCCCTCCTGCTTTTCCTCTGCTGTCTTGTCTGCACTCCCCCCCCCCTCTGAGGAGCTCTCTCTTTTGAATACCAACAGTGCCACAGACACTCTGTGTTCCACGCTTACATCCTGCTTGGACAACCTATGCCCTCCTACATCTGGACCAGCCCGTGCATCCCTGTCTGCCCCCTGGTTATCGGATGTACCACATGAATCTCGCACCAGCCTCCAGTCAGCTGAGAGAAAAAGGCCCAAGTCAAAAGACCATACTGACCTCTCTCTCTACCAGTCTCTTCTCTCTACTTTCTCCGTTGACGTCACCTCGTCAAAAACTGATTATAACCACTCGAAGATCAGCAACTCTCCTGACTCTCACACACTCTTAAAAACCTTCTCTGCTCTCCTTTGTCCGCCTGCTCCCACACCTTCATCGGAGTTAACGGCTAATGATTTTGCATCGTTCTTCGTAAAGAAAACTACCGCCATCAACAGCCAGATTTCTACACCACCATCACCCGCCTTTTCTCCTCTGTCTGAAAATGATGTTTCCAAGGTCATTGGTTCCAACCACCCAACCACCTGCCCACTGGATTCCATCCCCACCCATCTCCTCCATGCCATCTCTCCAGCAGTTGTGCCTGGTCTGACCCACATCATCAATTCTTTGCTCACCACTGGGACATTTCCCACTGCGTTCAAAGAGGACTGCGTCACACCGCTACTGAAGAAACCCACTCTCAACCTTACACTGCTAGAACACTACAGGCCGGTGTATTGTGTGAAAATGCATATCTTCCGTCAAAATGTAGATGACCGATTTTAACCTCTAATTCTTTTCTGTCTTCTTAAAAAAAAAATTTTTTAGATACCTCACTATTCTTAGCTTTGTATACTGTGCTAGGCTTTAATGGACTGGATTTAATTAACTTATGCATTTTGTTGCCTATATTGCTATAAATGCTTCCAATGTTTCCTCGTCTGTAAGTCGCTTTGGATAAAAACGTCTGCTAAATGACTAAATGTAAATTTAATGAAATATGTAATGTCATGTGTAATGTGTAGTGTGTGGCCTTGAAATTTTAGCATGTCTACGTAATCATGAATAAATGCTTCTTGAGACACACAGTGTTGCTTCTTTGCATGCATCAAACGAATTGTTTCTGGCTATATGCATCCATGCATCAGTTTGAGAGGGGTGGAAATGGGACACTTGGGTGAAACAAAACTGCCCCAAAAGTACCCCCACCGACTTTAAATACAGTTTTTTCTGAGTCAATTTGGTACATTTCTCAGATCCGATTTGAAATTATGAAAACTTCTTGTTCAATCCTTACATCCTTGTGTCACTTGTGCACATCAAACAAGCATTTTCTCATTTCTTTGAACAAGTTGCAAATGCTTTGGTACATCCATGCAAGTGAATATGACACAATTCTGTGCAGATTCCTACATTGTCAATTGCTTATGTCATGTTGATCAAAATGCATTATAATGGGTCTCTGTTGAATAGTATAATCCCCCATGACATTTAAGCACTAGTTTTACAATATACACTAAGTATACTTCAAGTAAACAGTGGCATTTTATTTTACTCAATTTAGTGTTTTGCATTTCTATATTCTTTCCACATAGGATTGGAAGACAACTTCAATGTGTTGCAGACGGCCCCTTTTCACACCTAAACAGTCTTTTGGCACTCTCTACAGGGATCTCATCAGGATTCCCTCCCTCCTGCTTTTCCTCTGCTGTCTTGTCTGCACTCCCCCCCCTCTGAGGAGCTCTCTCTTTTGAATACCAACAGTGCCACAGACACTCTGTGTTCCACGCTTACATCCTGCTTGGACAACCTATGCCCTCCTACATCTGGACCAGCCCGTGCATCCCTGTCTGCCCCCTGGTTATCGGATGTACCACGTGAGCATCGCACCAGCCTCCAGTCAGCTGAGAGAAAATGGCCCAAGTCAAAAGACCATACTGACCTCTCTCTCTACCAGTCTCTTCTCTCTACGTTCTCCATTGACGTCACCTCTGCAAAAACTGATTATAACCACTCGAAGATCAGCAACTCTCCTGACTCTCACACACTCTTAAAAACCTTCTCTGCTCTCCTCTGTCCGCCTGCTCCCACACCTTCATCGGAGTTAACGGCTAATGATTTTGCATCGTTCTTCGTAAAGAAAACTACCGCAATCAACAGCCAGATTTCTACACCACCATAACCCCATTTTTCTCCTCTGTCTGAAAATGATGTTTCCAAGGTCATTGGTTCCAACCACCCTACCACTGGATTCCATCCCCACCCATCTCCTCCATGCCATCTCTCCAGCAGTTGTGCCTGGTCTGACCCACATCATCAACTCTTTGCTCACCACTGGGACATTTCCCACTGCGTTCAAAGAGGACTGCATCACACCGCTACTGAAGAAACCCACTCTCAACCTTACACTGCTAGAACACTACAGGCCGGTGTAGTGTGTGAAAATGCATATCTTCCGTCAAAATGTAGATGACCGATTTTAACCTCTAATTCTTTTCTGTCTTCTTAAAAAAAATTTTTTTTGTTACCTCACTATTCTTAGCTTTGTATACTGTGCTAGGCTTTAATGGACTGGATTTAATTAACTTATGCATTTTCTTGCCTATATTGCTGTAATTGCTTCCAATGTTTCCTCGTCTGTAAGTCGCTTTGGATAAAAACGTCTGCTAAATGACTAAATGTAAATTTAATGAAATGTGTAATGTCATGTGTAATGTGTAGTGTGTGGCCTTGAAATTTTAGCATGTCTACGTAATCATGAATAAATGCTTCTTGAGACACACAGTGTTGCTTCTTTGCATGCATCAAACGAATTGTTTCTGGCTATATACATCCATGCATCAGTTTGAGAGGGGTGGAAATGGGACACTTGGGTGAAACAAAACTGCCCCAAAAGTACCCCCATCCACTTTAAATACAGTTTTTTCTAAGTCAATTTGGTACATTTCTCAGATCCGATTTGAAATTATCAAAACGTCTTGTTCAATCCTTACATCCTTGTGTCACTTGTGCACATCAAACAAGCATTTTCTCATTTCTTTAAACAAGTTGCAAATGCTTTGGTACATCCATGCAAGTGAATATGACACAATTCTCTGCAGATTCCTACATTATCAATTGCTTATGTCATGTTGATCAAAATGAATTATAATGGGTCTCTGTTGAATAGTATAATCCCCCATGACATTTAAGCACTAGTTTTAAAATATACAGTAAGTATACTTCAAGTAAACAGTGGCATTTTATTTTACTCAATTTAGTGTTTTGCATTTCTATATTCTTTCCACATAGGATTGCAAGACAACTTCAATGTGTTGCAGACGGCCCCTTTTCACACCTAAACAGTCTTTTGGCACTCTCTACAGGGATCTCATCAGGATTCCCTCCCTCCTGCTTTTCCTCTGCTGTCTTGTCTGCACTCCCCCCCTCTGAGGAGCTCTCTCTTTTGAATACCAACAGTGCCACAGACACTCTGTGTTCCACACTTACATCCTGCTTGGACAACCTATGCCCTCCTACATCTGGACCAGCCCGTGCATCCCTGTCTGCCCCCTGGTTATCGGATGTACCACGTGAGCCTCGCACCAGCCTCCAGTCAGCTGAGAGAAAATGGCCCAAGTCAAAAGACCATACTGACCTCTCTCTCTACCAGTCTCTTCTCTCTACTTTCTCCGTTGACGTCACCTCTGCAAAAACTGATTATAACCACTCGAAGATCAGCAACTCTCCTGACTCTCACACACTCTTAAAAACCTTCTCTGCTCTCCTCTGTTCGCCTGCTCCCACACCTTCATCGGAGTTAACGGCTAATGATTTTGCATCGTTCTTCGTAAAGAAAACTACCGCCATCAACCGCCAGATTTCTACACCACCATCACCCGCCTTTTCTCCTCTGTCTGAAAATGATGTTTCCAAGGTCATTGGTTCCAACCACCCTACCACCTGCCCACTGGATTCCATCCCCACCCATCTCCTCCACGCCATCTCTCCAGCAGTTGTGCCTGGTCTGACCCACATCATCAACTCTTTGCTCACCACTGGGACATTTCCCACTGCGTTCAAAGAGGCCTGCTTCACACTGCTACTGAAGAAACCCACTCTCAACCTTACACTGCTAGAACACTACAGGCCGGTGTAGTGTGTGAAAATGCATATCTTCCGTCAAAATGTAGATGACCGATTTTAACCACTAATTATTTTCTGTCTTCTTAAAAAAAATTGTTTTACTTACCTCACTATTCTTAGCTTTGTATACTGTGCTAGGCTTTAATGGACTGGATTTAATTAACTTATGCATTTTGTTGCCTATATTGCTATAATTGCTTCCAATGTTTCCTCGTCTGTATGTCGCTTTGGATAAAAACGTCTGCTAAATGACTAAATGTAAATTTAATGAAATGTGTAATGTCATGTGTAATGTGTAGTGTGTGGCCTTGAAATTTTAGCATGTCTACGTAATCATGAATAAATGCTTCTTGAGACACACAGTGTTGCTTCTTTGCATGCATCAAACGAATTGTTTCTGGCTATATGCATCCATGCATCAGTTTGAGAGGGGTGGAAATGGGACACTTGGGTGAAACAAAACTGCCCCAAAAGTACCCCCACCCACTTTAAATACAGTTTTTTCTAAGTCAATTTGGTACATTTCTCAGATCCGATTTGAAATTATCAAAACGTCTTGTTCAATCCTTACATCCTTGTGTCACTTGTGCACATCAAACAAGCATTTTCTCATTTCTTTGAACAAGTTGCAAATGCTTTGGTACATCCTTGCAAGTGAATATGACACAATTCTGTGCAGATTCCTACATTATCAATTGCTTATGTCATGTTGATCAAAATGCATTATAATGGGTCTCTAAAGAATAGTATAATCCCCGATGACATTTAAGCACTTGTTTTACAATATACAGTAAGTATACTTCAAGTAAACAGTGGCATTTTATTTTACTCAATTTAGTGTTTTGCATTACTATATTCTTTCCACATAGGATTGCAATACAACTTCAATGTGTTGCAGACGGCCCCTTTTCACACCTAAACAGTCTTTTGGCACTCTCTACAGGGATCTCATCAGGATTCCCTCCCTCCTGCTTTTCCTCTGCTGTCTTGTCTGCACTCCCCCCCCCCCTCTGAGGAGCTCTCTCTTTTGAATACCAACAGTGCCACAGACACTCTGTGTTCCACGCTTACATCCTGCTTGGACAACCTATGCCCTCCTACATCTGGACCAGCCCGTGCATCCCTGTCTGCCCCCTGGTTATCGGATGTACCACGTGAGCCTCGCACCAGCCTCCAGTCAGCTGAGAGAAAATGGCCCAAGTCAAAAGACCATACTGACCTCTCTCTCTACCAGTCTCTTCTCTCTACTTTCTCCGTTGACGTCACCTCTGCAAAAACGGATTATAACCACTCGAAGATCAGCAACTCTCCTGACTCTCACAAACTCTTAAAAACCTTCTCTGCTCTCCTTTTTCTGCCTGCTCCCACACCTTCATCGGAATTAACGGCTAATGATTTTGCATCGTTCTTCTTAAAGAAAACTACCGCCATCAACAGCCAGATTTCTACACCACCATCACCCGCCTTTTCTCCTCTGTCTGAAAATGATGTTTCCAAGGTCATTGGTTCCAACCACCCTACCACCTGCCCACTGGATTCCATCCCCACCCATCTCCTCCATGCCATCTCTCCAGCAGTTGTGCCTGGTCTGACCCACATCATCAACTCTTTGCTCACCACTGGGACATTTCCCACTGCGTTCAAAGAGGCCTGTGTCACACCGCTACTGAAGAAACCCACTCTCAACCTTACACTGCTAGAACACTACAGGCCGGTGTAGTGTGTGAAAATGCATATCTTCCGTCAAAATGTAGATGACCGATTTTAACCTCTAATTCTTTTCTGTCTTCTTTAAAAAAAATTTTTTACTTACCTCACTATTCTTAGCTTTGTATACTGTGCTAGGCTTCAATGGACTGGATTTAATTAACTTATGCATTTTGTTGCCTATATTGCTATAATTGCTTCCAATGTTTCCTCGTCTGTAAGTCGCTTTGGATAAAAACGTCTGCTAAATGACTAAATGTAAATTTAATGAAATGTGTAATGTCATGTGTAATGTGTAGTGTGTGGCCTTGAAATTTTAGCATGTCTACGTAATCATGAATAAATGCTTCTTGAGACACACAGTGTTGCTTCTTTGCATGCATCAAACGAATTGTTTCTGGCTATATGCATCCATGCATCAGTTTGAGAGGGGTGGAAATGGGACACTTGGGTGAAACAAAACTGCCCCAAAAGTACCCCCACCCACTTTAAATACAGTTTATTCTAAGTCAATTTGGTACATTTCTCAGATCCGATTTGAAATTATCAAAACGTCTTGTTCAATCATTACATCCTTGTGTCACTTTTGCACATCAAACAAGCATTTTCTCATTTCTTTGAACAAGTTGCAAATGCTTTGGTACATCCATGCAAGTGAATATGACACAATTCTGTGCAGATTCCTACATTATCAATTGCTTATGTCATGTTGATCAAAATGCATTATAATGGGTCTCTAAAGAATAGTAAAATCCCCGATGACATTTGAGCACTTGTTTTACAATATACAGTAAGTATACTTCAAGTAAACAGTGGCATTTTATTTTACTCAATTTAGTGTTTTGCATTACTATATTTTTTATACATAGGATTGCAATACAACTTCAATGTGTTGCAGACGGCCCCTTTTCACACCTAAACAGTCTTTTGGCACTCTCTACAGGGATCTCATCAGGATTCCCTCCCTCCTGCTTTTCCTCTGCTGTCTTGTCTGCACTCCCCCCCCCCTCTGAGGAGCTCTCTCTTTTGAATACCAACAGTGCCACAGACACTCTGTGTTCCACGCTTACATCCTGCTTGGACAACCTATGCCCTCCTACATCTGGACCAGCCCGTGCATCCCTGTCTGCCCCCTGGTTATCGGATGTACCACGTGAGCATCGCACCAGCCTCCAGTCAGCTGAGAGAAAATGGCCACAGTCAAAAGACCATACTGACCTCTCTCTCTACCAGTCTCTTCTCTCTACTTTCTCTGTTGACGTCACCTCTGCAAAAACTGATTATAACCACTCGAAGATCAGCAACTCTCCTGACTCTCACACACTCTTAAAAACCTTCTCTGCTCTCCTCTGTCCGCCTGCTCCCACACCTTCATCGGAGTTAACGGCTAATGATTTTGCATCGTTCTTCGTAAAGAAAACTACCGCCATCAACAGCCAGATTTCTACACCACCATCACCCGCCTTTTCTCCTCTGTCTGAAAATGATGTTTCCAAGGTCATTGGTTCCAACCACCCTACCACCTGCCCACTGGATTCCATCCCCACCCATCTCCTCCATGCCATCTCTCCAGCAGTTGTGCCTGGTCTGACCCACATCATCAACTCTTTGCTCACCACTGGGACATTTCCCACTGCGTTCAAAGAGGCCTGTGTCACACCGCTACTGAAGAAACCCACTCTCAACCTTACACTGCTAGAACACTACAGGCCGGTGTAGTGTGTGAAAATGCATATCTTCCGTCAAAATGTAGATGACCGATTTTAACCTCTAATTCTTTTCTGTCTTCTTTAAAAAAAATGTTTTACTTACCTCACTATTCTTAGCTTTGTATACTGTGCTAGGCTTCAATGGACTGGATTTAATTAACTTATGCATTTTGTTGCCTATATTGCTATAATTGCTTCCAATGTTTCCTCGTCTGTAAGTCGCTTTGGATAAAAACGTCTGCTAAATGACTAAATGTAAATTTAATGAAATGTGTAATGTCATGTGTAATGTGTAGTGTGTGGCCTTGAAATTTTAGCATGTCTACGTAATCATGAATAAATGCTTCTTGAGACACACAGTGTTGCTTCTTTGCATGCATCAAACGAATTGTTTCTGGCTATATGCATCCATGCATCAGTTTGAGAGGGGTGGAAATGGGACACTTGGGTGAAACAAAACTGCCCCAAAAGTACCCCCACCCACTTTAAATACAGTTTATTCTAAGTCAATTTGGTACATTTCTCAGATCCGATTTGAAATTATCAAAACGTCTTGTTCAATCATTACATCCTTGTGTCACTTTTGCACATCAAACAAGCATTTTCTCATTTCTTTGAACAAGTTGCAAATGCTTTGGTACATCCATGCAAGTGAATATGACACAATTCTGTGCAGATTCCTACATTATCAATTGCTTATGTCATGTTGATCAAAATGCATTATAATGGGTCTCTAAAGAATAGTAAAATCCCCGATGACATTTGAGCACTTGTTTTACAATATACAGTAAGTATACTTCAAGTAAACAGTGGCATTTTATTTTACTCAATTTAGTGTTTTGCATTACTATATTTTTTATACATAGGATTGCAATACAACTTCAATGTGTTGCAGACGGCCCCTTTTCACACCTAAACAGTCTTTTGGCACTCTCTACAGGGATCTCATCAGGATTCCCTCCCTCCTGCTTTTCCTCTGCTGTCTTGTCTGCACTCCCCCCCCCCTCTGAGGAGCTCTCTCTTTTGAATACCAACAGTGCCACAGACACTCTGTGTTCCACGCTTACATCCTGCTTGGACAACCTATGCCCTCCTACATCTGGACCAGCCCGTGCATCCCTGTCTGCCCCCTGGTTATCGGATGTACCACGTGAGCATCGCACCAGCCTCCAGTCAGCTGAGAGAAAATGGCCACAGTCAAAAGACCATACTGACCTCTCTCTCTACCAGTCTCTTCTCTCTACTTTCTCTGTTGACGTCACCTCTGCAAAAACTGATTATAACCACTCGAAGATCAGCAACTCTCCTGACTCTCACACACTCTTAAAAACCTTCTCTGCTCTCCTCTGTCCGCCTGCTCCCACACCTTCATCGGAGTTAACGGCTAATGATTTTGCATCGTTCTTCGTAAAGAAAACTACCGCCATCAACAGCCAGATTTCTACACCACCATCACCCGCCTTTTCTCCTCTGTCTGAAAATGATGTTTCCAAGGTCATTGGTTCCAACCACCCTACCACCTGCCCACTGGATTCCATCCCCACCCATCTCCTCCATGCCATCTCTCCAGCAGTTGTGCCTGGTCTGACCCACATCATCAACTCTTTGCTCACCACTGGGACATTTCCCACTGCGTTAAAAGAGGACTGCGTCACACCGCTACTGAAGAAACCCACTCTCAACCTTACACTGCTAGAACAGTACAGGCCGGTGTAGTGTCTGAAAATGCATATCTTCCGTCAAAATGTAGATGACCGATTTTAACCTCTAATTCTTTTCTGTCTTCTTAAAAATTTTTTTTTTTAGTTACCTCACTATTCTTAGCTTTGTATACTGTGCTAGGCTTTAATGGACTGGATTTAATTAACTTATGCATTTTGTTGTCTATATTGCTATAATTGCTTCCAATGTTTCCTCGTCTGTAAGTCGCTTTGGATAAAAACGTCTGCAAAATGACTAAATGTAAATTTAATGAAATGTCTAATGTCATGTGTAATGTGTAGTGTGTGGCCTTGAAATTTTAGCATGTCTACGTAATCATGAATAAATGCTTCTTGAGACACACAGTGTTGCTTCTTTGCATGCATCAAACGAATTGTTTCTGGCTATATGCATCCATGCATCAGTTTGAGAGGGGTGGAAATGGGACACTTGGGTGAAACAAAACTGCCCCAAAAGTACCCCCACCCACTTTAAATACAGTTTTTTCTAAGTCAATTTGGTACATTTCTCAGATCCGATTTGAAATTATCAAAACGTCTTGTTCAATCCTTACATCCTTGTGTCACTTGTGCACATCAAACAAGCATTTTCTCATTTCTTTGAACAAGTTGCAAATGCTTTGGTACATCCATGCAAGTGAATATGACACAATTCTGTGCAGATTCCTACATTATCAATTGCTTATGTCATGTTGATCAAAATGCATTATAATGGGTCTCTAAAGAATAGTATAATCCCTGATGACATTTAAGCACTTGTTTTACAATATACAGTAAGTATACTTCAAGTAAACAGTGGCATTTTATTTTACTCAATTTAGTGTTTTGCATTACTATATTTTTTATTCATAGGATTGCAATACAACTTCAATGTGTTGCACACGGCCCCTTTTCACACCTAAACAGTCTTTTGGCACTCTCTACAGGGATCTCATCAGGATTCCCTCCCTCCTGCTTTTCCTCTGCTGTCTTGTCTGCACTCCCCCCCCCCCTCTGAGGAGCTCTCTCTTTTGAATACCAACAGTGCCACAGACACTCTGTGTTCCACGCTTACATCCTGCTTGGACAACCTATGCCCTCCTACATCTGGACCAGCCCGTGCATCCCTGTCTGCCCCCTGGTTATCGGATGTACCACGTGAGCATCGCACCAGCCTCCAGTCAGCTGAGAGAAAATGGCCACAGTCAAAAGACCATACTGACCTCTCTCTCTACCAGTCTCTTCTCTCTACTTTCTCTGTTGACGTCACCTCTGCAAAAACTGATTATAACCACTCGAAGATCAGCAACTCTCCTGACTCTCACACACTCTTAAAAACCTTCTCTGCTCTCCTCTGTCCGCCTGCTCCCACACCTTCATCGGAGTTAACGGCTAATGATTTTGCATCGTTCTTCGTAAAGAAAACTACCGCCATCAACAGCCAGATTTTTACACCACCATTACCCGCCTTTTCTCCTCTGTCTGAAAATGATGTTTCCAAGGTCATTGGTTCCAACCACCCTACCACCTGCCCACTGGATTCCATCCCCACCCATCTCCTCAATGCCATCTCTCCAGCAGTTGTGCCTGGTCTGACCCACATCATCAACTCTTTGCTCACCACTGGGACATTTCCCACTGCGTTAAAAGAGGACTGCGTCACACCGCTACTGAAGAAACCCACTCTCAACCTTACACTGCTAGAACAGTACAGGCCGGTGTAGTGTCTGAAAATGCATATCTTCCGTCAAAATGTAGATGACCGATTTTAACCTCTAATTCTTTTCTGTCTTCTTAAAAAAAATTTTTTTTAGTTACCTCACTATTCTTAGCTTTGTATACTGTGCTAGGCTTTAATGGACTGGATTTAATTAACTTATGCATTTTGTTGCCTATATTGCTATAATTGCTTCCAATGTTTCCTCGTCTGTAAGTCGCTTTGGATAAAAACGTCTGCTAAATGACTAAATGTAAATTTAATGAAATGTGTAATGTCATGTGTAATGTGTAGTGTGTGGCCTTGAAATTTTAGCATGTCTACGTAATCATGAATAAATGCTTCTTGAGACACACAGTGTTGCTTCTTTGCATGCATCAAACGAATTGTTTCTGGCTATATGCATCCATGCATCAGTTTGAGAGGGGTGGAAATGGGACACTTGGGTGAAACAAAACTGCCCCAAAAGTACCCCCTCCCACTTTAAATACAGTTTTTTCTAAGTCAATTTGGTACATTTCTCAGATCCGATTTGAAATTATCAAAACGTCTTGTTCAATCCTTACATCCTTGTGTCACTTGTGCACATCAAACAAGCATTTTCTCATTTCTTTGAACAAGTTGCAAATGCTTTGGTACATCCATGCAAGTGAATATGACACAATTCTGTGCAGATTCCTACATTATCAATTGCTTATGTCATGTTGATCAAAATGCATTATAATGGGTCTCTAAAGAATAGTAAAATCCCCGATGACATTTAAGCACTTGTTTTACAATATACAGTAAGTATACTTCAAGTAAACAGTGGCATTTTATTTTACTCAATTTAGTGTTTTGCATTACTATATTTTTTATACATAGGATTGCAATACAACTTCAATGTGTTGCAGACGGCCCCTTTTCACACCTAAACAGTCTTTTGGCACTCTCTACAGGGATCTCATCAGGATTCCCTCCCTCCTGCTTTTCCTCTGCTGTCTTGTCTGCACTCCCCCCCCCCCTCTGAAGAGCTCTCTCTTTTGAATACCAACAGTGCCACAGACACTCTGTGTTCCACGCTTACATCCTGCTTGGACAACCTATGCCCTCCTACATCTGGACCAGCCCGTGCATCCCTGTCTGCCCCCTGGTTATCGGATGTACCACGTGAGCATCGCACCAGCCTCCAGTCAGCTGAGAGAAAATGGCCCAAGTCAAAAGACCATACTGACCTCTCTCTCTACCAGTCTCTTCTCTCTACTTTCTCCGTTGACGTCACCTCTGCAAAAACTGATTATAAACACTCGAAGATCAGCAACTCTCCTGACTCTCACACACTCTTAAAAACCTTCTCTGCTCTCCTCTGTCCGCCTGCTCCCACACCTTCATCGGAGTTAACGGCTAATGATTTTGCATCGTTCTTCGTAAAGAAAACTACCGCAATCAACAGCCAGATTTCTACACCACCATAACCCCATTTTTCTCCTCTGTCTGAAAATGATGTTTCCAAGGTCATTGGTTCCAACCACCCTACCACTGGATTCCATCCCCACCCATCTCCTCCATGCCATCTCTCCAGCAGTTGTGCCTGGTCTGACCCACATCATCAACTCTTTGCTCACCACTGGGACATTTCCCACTGCGTTCAAAGAGGACTGCATCACACAGCTACTGAAGAAACCCACTCTCAACCTTACACTGCTAGAACACTACAGGCCGGTGTAGTGTGTGAAAATGCATATCTTCCGTCAAAATGTAGATGACCGATTTTAACCTCTAATTCTTTTCTGTCTTCTTAAAATTTTTTTTTTTTACTTACCTCACTATTCTTAGCTTTGTATACTGTGCTAGGCTTTAATGGACTGGATTTAATTAACTTATGCATTTTCTTGCCTATATTGCTATAATTGCTTCCAATGTTTCCTCGTCTGTATGTCGCTTTGGATAAAAACGTCTGCTAAATGACTAAATGTAAATTTAATGAAATATGTAATGTCATGTGTAATGTGTAGTGTGTGGCCTTGAAATTTTAGCATGTCTACATAATCATGAATAAATGCTTCTTGAGACACACAGTGTTGCTTCTTTGCATGCATCAAACGAATTGTTTCTGGCTATATGCATCCATGCATCAGTTTGAGAGGGGTGGAAATGGGACACTTGGGTGAAACAAAACTGCCCCAAAAGTACCCCCATCCACTTTAAATACAGTTTTTTCTAAGTCAATTTGGTACATTTCTCAGATCCGATTTGAAATTATCAAAATTTCTTGTTGAATCCTTACATCCTTGTGTCACTTGTGCACATCAAACAAGCATTTTCTCATTTCTTTGAACAAGTTGCAAATGCTTTGGTACATCCATGCAAGTGAATATGACACAATTCTGTGCAGATTCCTACATTATCAATTGCTTATGTCATGTTGATCAAAATGCATTATAATGGGTCTCTGTTGAATAGTATAATCCCCCATGACATTTAAGCACTAGTTTTACAATATACAGTAAGTATACTTCAAGTAAACAGTGGCATTTTATTTTACTCAATTTAGTGTTTTGCATTACTATATTTTTTATACATAGGATTGCAATACAACTTCAATGTGTTGCAGACGGCCCCTTTTCACACCTAAACAGTCTTTTGGCACTCTCTACAGGGATCTCATCAGGATTCCCTCCCTCCTGCTTTTCCTCTGCTGTCTTGTCTGCACTCCCCCCCCCCTCTGAGGAGCTCTCTCTTTTGAATACCAACAGTGCCACAGACACTCTGTGTTCCACGCTTACATCCTGCTTGGACAACCTATGCCCTCCTACATCTGGACCAGCCCGTGCATCCCTGTCTGCCCCCTGGTTATCGGATGTACCACGTGAGCATCGCACCAGCCTCCAGTCAGCTGAGAGAAAATGGCCACAGTCAAAAGACCATACTGACCTCTCTCTCTACCAGTCTCTTCTCTCTACTTTCTCTGTTGACGTCACCTCTGCAAAAACTGATTATAACCACTCGAAGATCAGCAACTCTCCTGACTCTCACACACTCTTAAAAACCTTCTCTGCTCTCCTCTGTCCGCCTGCTCCCACACCTTCATCGGAGTTAACGGCTAATGATTTTGCATCGTTCTTCGTAAAGAAAACTACCGCCATCAACAGCCAGATTTCTACACCACCATCACCCGCCTTTTCTCCTCTGTCTGAAAATGATGTTTCCAAGGTCATTGGTTCCAACCACCCTACCACCTGCCCACTGGATTCCATCCCCACCCATCTCCTCCATGCCATCTCTCCAGCAGTTGTGCCTGGTCTGACCCACATCATCAACTCTTTGCTCACCACTGGGACATTTCCCACTGCGTTAAAAGAGGACTGCGTCACACCGCTACTGAAGAAACCCACTCTCAACCTTACACTGCTAGAACAGTACAGGCCGGTGTAGTGTCTGAAAATGCATATCTTCCGTCAAAATGTAGATGACCGATTTTAACCTCTAATTCTTTTCTGTCTTCTTAAAAATTTTTTTTTTTAGTTACCTCACTATTCTTAGCTTTGTATACTGTGCTAGGCTTTAATGGACTGGATTTAATTAACTTATGCATTTTGTTGCCTATATTGCTATAATTGCTTCCAATGTTTCCTCGTCTGTAAGTCGCTTTGGATAAAAACGTCTGCAAAATGACTAAATGTAAATTTAATGAAATGTCTAATGTCATGTGTAATGTGTAGTGTGTGGCCTTGAAATTTTAGCATGTCTACGTAATCATGAATAAATGCTTCTTGAGACACACAGTGTTGCTTCTTTGCATGCATCAAACGAATTGTTTCTGGCTATATGCATCCATGCATCAGTTTGAGAGGGGTGGAAATGGGACACTTGGGTGAAACAAAACTGCCCCAAAAGTACCCCCACCCACTTTAAATACAGTTTTTTCTAAGTCAATTTGGTAAATTTCTCAGATCCGATTTGAAATTATCAAAACGTCTTGTTCAATCCTTACATCCTTGTGTCACTTGTGCACATCAAACAAGCATTTTCTCATTTCTTTGAACAAGTTGCAAATGCTTTGGTACATCCATGCAAGTGAATATGACACAATTCTGTGCAGATTCCTACATTATCAATTGCTTATGTCATGTTGATCAAAATGCATTATAATGGGTCTCTAAAGAATAGTATAATCCCCGATGACATTTAAGCACTTGTTTTACAATATACAGTAAGTATACTTCAAGTAAACAGTGGCATTTTATTTTACTCAATTTAGTGTTTTGCATTACTATATTTTTTATACATAGGATTGCAATACAACTTCAATGTGTTGCACACGGCCCCTTTTCACACCTAAACAGTCTTTTGGCACTCTCTACAGGGATCTCATCAGGATTCCCTCCCTCCTGCTTTTCCTCTGCTGTCTTGTCTGCACTCCCCCCCCCCTCTGAGGAGCTCTCTCTTTTGAATACCAACAGTGCCACAGACACTCTGTGTTCCACGCTTACATCCTGCTTGGACAACCTATGCCCTCCTACATCTGGACCAGCCCGTGCATCCCTGTCTGCCCCCTGGTTATCGGATGTACCACGTGAGCATCGCACCAGCCTCCAGTCAGCTGAGAGAAAATGGCCACAGTCAAAAGACCATACTGACCTCTCTCTCTACCAGTCTCTTCTCTCTACTTTCTCTGTTGACGTCACCTCTGCAAAAACTGATTATAACCACTCGAAGATCAGCAACTCTCCTGACTCTCACACACTCTTAAAAACCTTCTCTGCTCTCCTCTGTCCGCCTGCTCCCACACCTTCATCGGAGTTAACGGCTAATGATTTTGCATCGTTCTTCGTAAAGAAAACTACCGCCATCAACAGCCAGATTTTTACACCACCATTACCCGCCTTTTCTCCTCTGTCTGAAAATGATGTTTCCAAGGTCATTGGTTCCAACCACCCTACCACCTGCCCACTGGATTCCATCCCCACCCATCTCCTCAATGCCATCTCTCCAGCAGTTGTGCCTGGTCTGACCCACATCATCAACTCTTTGCTCACCACTGGGACATTTCCCACTGCGTTAAAAGAGGACTGCGTCACACCGCTACTGAAGAAACCCACTCTCAACCTTACACTGCTAGAACAGTACAGGCCGGTGTAGTGTCTGAAAATGCATATCTTCCGTCAAAATGTAGATGACCGATTTTAACCTCTAATTCTTTTCTGTCTTCTTAAAAAATTTTTTTTTTAGTTACCTCACTATTCTTAGCTTTGTATACTGTGCTAGGCTTTAATGGACTGGATTTAATTAACTTATGCATTTTGTTGCCTATATTGCTATAATTGCTTCCAATGTTTCCTCGTCTGTAAGTCGCTTTGGATAAAAACGTCTGCTAAATGACTAAATGTAAATTTAATGAAATATGTAATGTCATGTGTAATGTGTAGTGTGTGGCCTTGAAATTTTAGCATGTCTACGTAATCATGAATAAATGCTTCTTGAGACACACAGTGTTGCTTCTTTGCATGCATCAAACGAATTGTTTCTGGCTATATGCATCCATGCATCAGTTTGAGAGGGGTGGAAATGGGACACTTGGGTGAAACAAAACTGCCCCAAAAGTACCCCCACCCACTTTAAATACAGTTTTTTCTAAGTCAATTTGGTACATTTCTCAGATCCGATTTGAAATTATCAAAATTTCTTGTTGAATCCTTACATCCTTGTGTCACTTGTGCACATCAAACAAGCATTTTCTCATTTCTTTGAACAAGTTGCAAATGCTTTGGTACATCCATGCAAGTGAATATGACACAATTCTGTGCAGATTCCTACATTATCAATTGCTTATGTCATGTTGATCAAAATGCATTATAATGGGTCTCTGTTGAATAGTATAATCCCCCATGACATTTAAGCACTAGTTTTACAATATACAGTAAGTATACTTCAAGTAAACAGTGGCATTTTATTTTACTCAATTTAGTGTTTTGCATTTCTATATTCTTTCCACATAGGATTGCAAGACAACTTCAATGTGTTGCAGACTGCCCCTTTTCACACCTAAACAGTCTTTTGGCACTCTCTACAGGGATCTCATCAGGATTCCCTCCCTCCTGCTTTTCCTCTGCTGTCTTGTCTGCACTCCCCCCCTCTGAGGAGCTCTCTCTTTTGAATACCAACAGTGCCACAGACACTCTGTGTTCCACGCTTACATCCTGCTTGGACAACCTATGCCCTCCTACATCTGGACCAGCCCGTGCATCCCTGTCTGCCCCCTGGTTATCGGATGTACCACGTGAGCATCGCACCAGCCTCCAGTCAGCTGAGAGAAAATGGCCCAAGTCAAAAGACCATACTGACCTCTCTCTCTAACAGTCTCTTCTCTCTACTTTCTCCGTTGACGTCACCTCTGCAAAAACTGATTATAACCACTCGAAGATCAGCAACTCTCCTGACTCTCACACACTATTAAAAACCTTCTCTGCTCTCCTCTGTCCGCCTGCTCCCACACCTTCATCGGAGTTAACGGCTAATGATTTTGCATCGTTCTTCGTAAAGAAAACTACCGCAATCAACAGCCAGATTTCTACACCACCATAACCCCATTTTTCTCCTCTGTCTGAAAATGATGTTTCCAAGGTCATTGGTTCCAACCACCCTACAAATGGATTCCATCCCCACCCATCTCCTCCATGCCATCTCTCCAGCAGTTGTGCCTGGTCTGACCCACATCATCAACTCTTTGCTCACCACTGGGACATTTCCCACTGCGTTCAAAGAGGACTTCATCACACCGCTACTGAAGAAACCCACTCTCAACCTTACACTGCTAGAACACTACAGGCCGGTTTAGTGTGTGAAAATGAATATCTTCCGTCAAAATGTAGATGACCGATTTTAACCACTAATTATTTTCTGTCTTCTTAAAAAAAAAATTTTTTACTTACCTCACTATTATTAGCTTTGTATACTGTTCTAGGCTTTAATGGACTGGATTTAATTAACTTATGCATTTTCTTGCCTATATTGCTATAATTGCTTCCAATGTTTCCTCGTCTGTAATTCGCTTTGGATAAAAACGTCTGCTAAATGACTAAATGACTAAATGTAAATTTAATGAAATATGTAATGTCATGTGTAATGTGTAGTGTGTGGCCTTGAAATTTTAGCATGTCTACATAATCATGAATAAATGCTTCTTGAGACACACAGTGTTGCTTCTTTGCATGCATCAAACGAATTGTTTCTGGCTATATACATCCATGCATCAGTTTGAGAGGGGTGGAAATGGGACACTTGGGTGAAACAAAACTGCCCCAAAAGTACCCCCATCCACTTTAAATACAGTTTTTTCTAAGTCAATTTGGTACATTTCTCAGATCCGATTTGAAATTATCAAAACTTCTTGTTCAATCCTTACATCCTTGTGTCACTTGTGCACATCAAACAAGCATTTTCTCATTTCTTTGAACAAGTTGCAAATGCTTTGGTACCTCCATGCAAGTGAATATGACACAATTCTGTGCAGATTCCTACATTATCAATTGCTTATGTCATGTTGATCAAAATGCATTATAATGGGTCTCTGTTGAATAGTATAATCCCCCATGACATTTAAGCACTAGTTTTACAATATACAGTAAGTATACTTCAAGTAAACAGTGGCATATTATTTTACTCAATTTAGTGTTTTGCATTTCTATATTCTTTCCACATAGGATTGCAAGACAACTTCAATGTGTTGCAGACGGCCCCTTTTCACACCTAAACAGTCTTTTGGCACTCTCTACAGGGATCTCATCAGGATTCCCTCCCTCCTGCTTTTCCTCTGCTGTCTTGTCCGCACTCCCCCCCTCTGAGGAGCTCTCTCTTTTGAATACCAACAGTGCCACAGACACTGTGTTCCACGCTTACATCCTGCATGGACAACCTATGCCCTCCTACATCTGGACCAGCCCGTGCATCCCTGTCTCCCCCCTGGTTATCGGATGTACCACGTGAGCATCGCACCAGCCTCCAGTCAGCTGAGAGAAAATGGCCCAAGTCAAAAGACCATACTGACCTCTCTGTCTACCAGTCTCTTCTCTCTACTTTCTCCGTTGACGTCACCTCTGCAAAAACTGATTATAACCACTCGAAGATCAGCAACTCTCCTGACTCTCACACACTCTTAAAAACCTTCTCTGCTCTCCTCTGTCCGCCTGCTCCCACACCTTCATCGGAGTTAACGGCTAATGATTTTGCATCGTTCTTCGTAAAGAAAACTACCGCCATCAACAGCCAGATTTCTACACCACCATCACCCGCCTTTTCTCCTCTGTCTGAAAATGATGTTTCCAAGGTCATTGGTTCCAACCACCCTACCACCTGCCCACTGGATTCCATCCCCACCCATCTCCTCCATGCCATCTCTCCAGCAGTTGTGCCTGGTCTGACCCACATGATCAACTCTTTGCTCACCACTGGGACATTTTCCACTGCGTTCAAAGAGGCCTGCGTCACACCGCTACTGAAGAAACTCACTCTCAACCTTACACTGCTAGAACACTACAGGCCGGTGTAGTGTGTGAAAATGCATATCTTCCGTCAAAATGTAGATGACCGATTTTAACCTCTAATTCTTTTCTGTCTTCTTAAAAATTTTTTTTTTACTTACCTCACTATTCTCAGCTTTGTATACTGTGATAGGCTTTAATGGACTGGATTTAATTAACTTATGCATTTTGTTGCCTATATTGCTATAATTGCTTCCAATGTTTCCTCGTCTGTAAGTCGCTTTGGATAAAAACGTCTGCTAAATGACTAAATGTAAATTTAATGAAATGTGTAATGTCATGTGTAATGTGTAGTGTGTGGCCTTGAAATTTTAGCATGTCTACGTAATCATGAATAAATGCTTCTTGAGACACACAGTGTTGCTTCTTTGCATGCATCAAACGAATTGTTTCTGGCTATATGCATCCATGCATCAGTTTGAGAGGGGTGGAAATGGGACACTTGGGTGAAACAAAACTGCCCCAAAAGTACCCCCACCCACTTTAAATACAGTTTTTTCTAAGTCAATTTGGTACATTTCTCAGATCCGATTTGAAATTATCAAAACGTCTTGTTCAATCCTTACATCCTTGTGTCACTTGTGCACATCAAACAAGCATTTTCTCATTTCTTTGAACAAGTTGCAAATGCTTTGGTACATCCATGCAAGTGAATATGACACAATTCTGTGCAGCTTCCTACATTATCAATTGCTTATGTCATGTTGATCAAAATGCATTATAATGGGTCTCTGTTGAATAGTATAATCCCCCATGACATTTAAGCACTAGTTTTACAATATACAGTAAGTATACTTCAAGTAAACAGTGGCATATTATTTTACTCAATTTAGTGTTTTGCATTTCTATATTCTTTCCACATAGGATTGCAAGACAACTTCAATGTGTTGCAGACGGCCCCTTTTCACACCTAAACAGTCTTTTGGCACTCTCTACAGGGATCTCATCAGGATTCCCTCCCTCCTGCTTTTCCTCTGCTGTCTTGTCCGCACTCCCCCCCTCTGAGGAGCTCTCTCTTTTGAATACCAACAGTGCCACAGACACTGTGTTCCACGCTTACATCCTGCATGGACAACCTATGCCCTCCTACATCTGGACCAGCCCGTGCATCCCTGTCTCCCCCCTGGTTATCGGATGTACCACGTGAGCATCGCACCAGCCTCCAGTCAGCTGAGAGAAAATGGCCCAAGTCAAAAGACCATACTGACCTCTCTGTCTACCAGTCTCTTCTCTCTACTTTCTCCGTTGACGTCACCTCTGCAAAAACTGATTATAACCACTCGAAGATCAGCAACTCTCCTGACTCTCACACACTCTTAAAAACCTTCTCTGCTCTCCTCTGTCCGCCTGCTCCCACACCTTCATCGGAGTTAACGGCTAATGATTTTGCATCGTTCTTCGTAAAGAAAACTACCGCCATCAACAGCCAGATTTCTACACCACCATCACCCGCCTTTTCTCCTCTGTCTGAAAATGATGTTTCCAAGGTCATTGGTTCCAACCACCCTACCACCTGCCCACTGGATTCCATCCCCACCCATCTCCTCCATGCCATCTCTCCAGCAGTTGTGCCTGGTCTGACCCACATGATCAACTCTTTGCTCACCACTGGGACATTTTCCACTGCGTTCAAAGAGGCCTGCGTCACACCGCTACTGAAGAAACTCACTCTCAACCTTACACTGCTAGAACACTACAGGCCGGTGTAGTGTGTGAAAATGCATATCTTCCGTCAAAATGTAGATGACCGATTTTAACCTCTAATTCTTTTCTGTCTTCTTAAAATTTTTTTTTTTACTTACCTCACTATTCTCAGCTTTGTATACTGTGATAGGCTTTAATGGACTGGATTTAATTAACTTATGCATTTTGTTGCCTATATTGCTATAATTGCTTCCAATGTTTCCTCGTCTGTAAGTCGCTTTGGATAAAAACGTCTGCTAAATGACTAAATGTAAATTTAATGAAATGTGTAATGTCATGTGTAATGTGTAGTGTGTGGCCTTGAAATTTTAGCATGTCTACGTAATCATGAATAAATGCTTCTTGAGACACACAGTGTTGCTTCTTTGCATGCATCAAACGAATTGTTTCTGGCTATATGCATCCATGCATCAGTTTGAGAGGGGTGGAAATGGGACACTTGGGTGAAACAAAACTGCCCCAAAAGTACCCCCACCCACTTTAAATACAGTTTTTTCTAAGTCAATTTGGTACATTTCTCAGATCCGATTTGAAATTATCAAAACGTCTTGTTCAATCCTTACATCCTTGTGTCACTTGTGCACATCAAACAAGCATTTTCTCATTTCTTTGAACAAGTTGCAAATGCTTTGGTACATCCATGCAAGTGAATATGACACAATTCTGTGCAGCTTCCTACATTATCAATTGCTTATGTCATGTTGATCAAAATGCATTATAATGGGTCTCTGTTGAATAGTATAATCCCCCATGACATTTAAGCACTAGTTTTACAATATACAGTAAGTATACTTCAAGTAAACAGTGGCATATTATTTTACTCAATTTAGTGTTTTGCATTTCTATATTCTTTCCACATAGGATTGCAAGACAACTTCAATGTGTTGCAGACGGCCCCTTTTCACACCTAAACAGTCTTTTGGCACTCTCTACAGGGATCTCATCAGGATTCCCTCCCTCCTGCTTTTCCTCTGCTGTCTTGTCTGCACTCCCCCCCTCTGAGGAGCTCTCTCTTTTGAATACCAACAGTGCCACAGACACTGTGTTCCACGCTTACATCCTGCATGGACAACCTATGCCCTCCTACATCTGGACCAGCCCGTGCATCCCTGTCTCCCCCCTGGTTATCGGATGTACCACGTGAGCATCGCACCAGCCTCCAGTCAGCTGAGAGAAAATGGCCCAAGTCAAAAGACCATACTGACCTCTCTGTCTACCAGTCTCTTCTCTCTACTTTCTCCGTTGACGTCACCTCTGCAAAAACTGATTATAACCACTCGAAGATCAGCAACTCTCCTGACTCTCACACACTCTTAAAAACCTTCTCTGCTCTCCTCTGTCCGCCTGCTCCCACACCTTCATCGGAGTTAACGGCTAATGATTTTGCATCGTTCTTCGTAAAGAAAACTACCGCCATCAACAGCCAGATTTCTACACCACCATCACCCGCCTTTTCTCCTCTGTCTGAAAATGATGTTTCCAAGGTCATTGGTTCCAACCACCCTACCACCTGCCCACTGGATTCCATCCCCACCCATCTCCTCCATGCCATCTCTCCAGCAGTTGTGCCTGGTCTGACCCACATGATCAACTCTTTGCTCACCACTGGGACATTTTCCACTGCGTTTAAAGAGGCCTGCGTCACACCGCTACTTAAGAAACCCACTCTCAACCTTACACTGCTAGAACACTACAGGCCGGTGTAGTGTGTGAAAATGCATATCTTCCGTCAAAATGTAGATGACCGATTTTAACCTCTAATTCTTTTCTGTCTTCTTAAAAATTTTTTTTACTTACCTCACTATTCTCAGCTTTGTATACTGTGCTAGGCTTTAATGGACTGGATTTAATTAACTTATGCATTTTGTTGCCTATATTGCTATAATTGCTTCCAATGTTTCCTCGTCTGTAAGTCGCTTTGGATAAAAACGTCTGCTAAATGACTAAATGTAAATTTAATGAAATGTGTAATGTCATGTGTAATGTGTAGTGTGTGGCCTTGAAATTTTAGCATGTCTACGTAATCATGAATAAATGCTTCTTGAGACACACAGTGTTGCTTCTTTGCATGCATCAAACGAATTGTTTCTGGCTATATGCATCCATGCATCAGTTTGAGAGGGGTGGAAATGGGACACTTGGGTGAAACAAAACTGCCCCAAAAGTACCCCCACCCACTTTAAATACAGTTTTTTCTAAGTCAATTTGGTACATTTCTCAGATCCGATTTGAAATTATCAAAACGTCTTGTTCAATCCTTACATCCTTGTGTCACTTGTGCACATCAAACAAGCATTTTCTCATTTCTTTGAACAAGTTGCAAATGCTTTGGTACATCCATGCAAGTGAATATGACACAATTCTGTGCAGCTTCCTACATTATCAATTGCTTATGTCATGTTGATCAAAATGCATTATAATGGGTCTCTGTTGAATAGTATAATCCCCCATGACATTTAAGCACTAGTTTTACAATATACAGTAAGTATACTTCAAGTAAACAGTGGCATATTAATTTACTCAATTTAGTGTTTTGCATTTCTATATTCTTTCCACATAGGATTGCAAGACAACTTCAATGTGTTGCAGACGGCCCCTTTTCACACCTAACTACAGGGATCTCATCAGGATTCCCTCCCTCCTGCTTTTCCTCTGCTGTCTTGTCTGCACTCCCCCCCTCTGAGGAGCTCTCTCTTTTGAATACCAACAGTGCCACAGACACTGTGTTCCACGCTTACATCCTGCATGGACAACCTATGCCCTCCTACATCTGGACCAGCCCGTGCATCCCTGTCTCCCCCCTGGTTATCGGATGTACCACGTGAGCATCGCACCAGCCTCCAGTCAGCTGAGAGAAAATGGCCCAAGTCAAAAGACCATACTGACCTCTCTGTCTACCAGTCTCTTCTCTCTACTTTCTCCGTTGACGTCACCTCTGCAAAAACTGATTATAACCACTCGAAGATCAGCAACTCTCCTGACTCTCACACACTCTTAAAAACCTTCTCTGCTCTCCTCTGTCCGCCTGCTCCCACACCTTCATCGGAGTTAACGGCTAATGATTTTGCATCGTTCTTCGTAAAGAAAACTACCGCCATCAACAGCCAGATTTCTACACCACCATCACCCGCCTTTTCTCCTCTGTCTGAAAATGATGTTTCCAAGGTCATTGGTTCCAACCACCCTACCACCTGCCCACTGGATTCCATCCCCACCCATCTCCTCCATGCCATCTCTCCAGCAGTTGTGCCTGGTCTGACCCACATGATCAACTCTTTGCTCACCACTGGGACATTTTCCACTGCGTTTAAAGAGGCCTGCGTCACACCGCTACTTAAGAAACCCACTCTCAACCTTACACTGCTAGAACACTACAGGCCGGTGTAGTGTGTGAAAATGCATATCTTCCGTCAAAATGTAGATGACCGATTTTAACCTCTAATTCTTTTCTGTCTTCTTAAAAATTTTTTTTTACTTACCTCACTATTCTCAGCTTTGTATACTGTGCTAGGCTTTAATGGACTGGATTTAATTAACTTATGCATTTTGTTGCCTATATTGCTATAATTGCTTCCAATGTTTCCTCGTCTGTAAGTCGCTTTGGATAAAAACGTCTGCTAAATGACTAAATGTAAATTTAATGAAATGTGTAATGTCATGTGTAATGTGTAGTGTGTGGCCTTGAAATTTTAGCATGTCTACGTAATCATGAATAAATGCTTCTTGAGACACACAGTGTTGCTTCTTTGCATGCATCAAACGAATTGTTTCTGGCTATATGCATCCATGCATCAGTTTGAGAGGGGTGGAAATGGGACACTTGGGTGAAACAAAACTGCCCCAAAAGTACCCCCACCCACTTTAAATACAGTTTTTTCTAAGTCAATTTGGTACATTTCTCAGATCCGATTTGAAATTATCAAAACGTCTTGTTCAATCCTTACATCCTTGTGTCACTTGTGCACATCAAACAAGCATTTTCTCATTTCTTTGAACAAGTTGCAAATGCTTTGGTACATCCATGCAAGTGAATATGACACAATTCTGTGCAGCTTCCTACATTATCAATTGCTTATGTCATGTTGATCAAAATGCATTATAATGGGTCTCTGTTGAATAGTATAATCCCCCATGACATTTAAGCACTAGTTTTACAATATACAGTATTTATACTTCAAGTAAACAGTGGCATTTTATTTTACTCAATTTAGTGTTTTGCATTTCTATATTCTTTCCACATAGGATTGCAAGACAACTTCAATGTGTTGCAGACGGCCCCTTTTCACACCTAAACAGTCTTTTGGCACTCTCTACAGGGATCTCATCAGGATTCCCTCCCTCCTGCTTTTCCTCTGCTGTCTTGTCTGCACTCCCCCCCTCTGAGGAGCTCTCTCTTTTGAATACCAACAGTGCCACAGACACTGTGTTCCACGCTTACATCCTGCTTGGACAACCTATGCCCTCCTACATCTGGACCAGCCCGTGCATCCCTGTCTGCCCCCTGGTTATCGGATGTACCACGTGAGCATCGCACCAGCCTCCAGTCAGCTGAGAGAAAATGGCCGAAGTCAAAAGACCATACTGACCTCTCTGTCTACCAGTCTCTTCTCTCTACTTTCTCCGTTGACGTCACCTCTGCAAAAACTGATTATAACCACTCGAAGATCAGCAACTCTCCTGACTCTCACACACTCTTAAAAACCTTCTCTGCTCTCCTCTGTCCGCCTGCTCCCACACCTTCATCGGAGTTAACGGCTAATGATTTTGCATCGTTCTTCGTAAAGAAAACTACCGCCATCAACAGCCAGATTTCTACACCACCATCACCCGCCTTTCTCCTCTGTCTGAAAATGATGTTTCCAGGTCATTGGTTCCAACCACCCTACCACCTGCCCACTGGATTCCATCCCCACCCATCTCCTCCATGCCATCTCTCCAGCAGTTGTGCCTGGTCTGACCCACATGATCAACTCTTTGCTCACCACTGGGACATTTTCCACTGCGTTCAAAGAGGCCTGCGTCACACCGCTACTGAAGAAACTCACTCTCAACCTTACACTGCTAGAACACTACAGGCCGGTGTAGTGTGTGAAAATGCATATCTTCCGTCAAAATGTAGATGACCGATTTTAACCTCTAATTCTTTTCTGTCTTCTTAAAATTTTTTTTTTTACTTACCTCACTATTCTCAGCTTTGTATACTGTGCTAGGCTTTAATGGACTGGATTTAATTAACTTATGCATTTTGTTGCCTATATTGCTATAATTGCTTCCAATGTTTCCTCGTCTGTAAGTCGCTTTGGATAAAAACGTCTGCTAAATGACTAAATGTAAATTTAATGAAATGTGTAATGTCATGTGTAATGTGTAGTGTGTGGCCTTGAAATTTTAGCATGTCTACGTAATCATGAATAAATGCTTCTTGAGACACACAGTGTTGCTTCTTTGCATGCATCAAACGAATTGTTTCTGGCTATATGCATCCATGCATCAGTTTGAGAGGGGTGGAAATGGGACACTTGGGTGAAACAAAACTGCCCCAAAAGTACCCCCACCCACTTTAAATACAGTTTTTTCTAAGTCAATTTGGTACATTTCTCAGATCCGATTTGAAATTATCAAAACGTCTTGTTCAATCCTTACATCCTTGTGTCACTTGTGCACATCAAACAAGCATTTTCTCATTTCTTTGAACAAGTTGCAAATGCTTTGGTACATCCATGCAAGTGAATATGACACAATTCTGTGCAGCTTCCTACATTATCAATTGCTTATGTCATGTTGATCAAAATGCATTATAATGGGTCTCTGTTGAATAGTATAATCCCCCATGACATTTAAGCACTAGTTTTACAATATACAGTAAGTATACTTCAAGTAAACAGTGGCATATTAATTTACTCAATTTAGTGTTTTGCATTTCTATATTCTTTCCACATAGGATTGCAAGACAACTTCAATGTGTTGCAGACGGCCCCTTTTCACACCTAAACAGTCTTTTGGCACTCTCTACAGGGATCTCATCAGGATTCCCTCCCTCCTGCTTTTCCTCTGCTGTCTTGTCTGCACTCCCCCCCTCTGAGGAGCTCTCTCTTTTGAATACCAACAGTGCCACAGACACTGTGTTCCACGCTTACATCCTGCATGGACAACCTATGCCCTCCTACATCTGGACCAGCCCGTGCATCCCTGTCTCCCCCCTGGTTATCGGATGTACCACGTGAGCATCGCACCAGCCTCCAGTCAGCTGAGAGAAAATGGCCCAAGTCAAAAGACCATACTGACCTCTCTGTCTACCAGTCTCTTCTCTCTACTTTCTCCGTTGACGTCACCTCTGCAAAAACTGATTATAACCACTCGAAGATCAGCAACTCTCCTGACTCTCACACACTCTTAAAAACCTTCTCTGCTCTCCTCTGTCCGCCTGCTCCCACACCTTCATCGGAGTTAACGGCTAATGATTTTGCATCGTTCTTCGTAAAGAAAACTACCGCCATCAACAGCCAGATTTCTACACCACCATCACCCGCCTTTTCTCCTCTGTCTGAAAATGATGTTTCCAAGGTCATTGGTTCCAACCACCCTACCACCTGCCCACTGGATTCCATCCCCACCCATCTCCTCCATGCCATCTCTCCAGCAGTTGTGCCTGGTCTGACCCACATGATCAACTCTTTGCTCACCACTGGGACATTTTCCACTGCGTTTAAAGAGGCCTGCGTCACACCGCTACTTAAGAAACCCACTCTCAACCTTACACTGCTAGAACACTACAGGCCGGTGTAGTGTGTGAAAATGCATATCTTCCGTCAAAATGTAGATGACCGATTTTAACCTCTAATTCTTTTCTGTCTTCTTAAAAATTTTTTTTTACTTACCTCACTATTCTCAGCTTTGTATACTGTGCTAGGCTTTAATGGACTGGATTTAATTAACTTATGCATTTTGTTGCCTATATTGCTATAATTGCTTCCAATGTTTCCTCGTCTGTAAGTCGCTTTGGATAAAAACGTCTGCTAAATGACTAAATGTAAATTTAATGAAATGTGTAATGTCATGTGTAATGTGTAGTGTGTGGCCTTGAAATTTTAGCATGTCTACGTAATCATGAATAAATGCTTCTTGAGACACACAGTGTTGCTTCTTTGCATGCATCAAACGAATTGTTTCTGGCTATATGCATCCATGCATCAGTTTGAGAGGGGTGGAAATGGGACACTTGGGTGAAACAAAACTGCCCCAAAAGTACCCCCACCCACTTTAAATACAGTTTTTTCTAAGTCAATTTGGTACATTTCTCAGATCCGATTTGAAATTATCAAAACGTCTTGTTCAATCCTTACATCCTTGTGTCACTTGTGCACATCAAACAAGCATTTTCTCATTTCTTTGAACAAGTTGCAAATGCTTTGGTACATCCATGCAAGTGAATATGACACAATTCTGTGCAGCTTCCTACATTATCAATTGCTTATGTCATGTTGATCAAAATGCATTATAATGGGTCTCTGTTGAATAGTATAATCCCCCATGACATTTAAGCACTAGTTTTACAATATACAGTATTTATACTTCAAGTAAACAGTGGCATTTTATTTTACTCAATTTAGTGTTTTGCATTTCTATATTCTTTCCACATAGGATTGCAAGACAACTTCAATGTGTTGCAGACGGCCCCTTTTCACACCTAAACAGTCTTTTGGCACTCTCTACAGGGATCTCATCAGGATTCCCTCCCTCCTGCTTTTCCTCTGCTGTCTTGTCTGCACTCCCCCCCTCTGAGGAGCTCTCTCTTTTGAATACCAACAGTGCCACAGACACTGTGTTCCACGCTTACATCCTGCTTGGACAACCTATGCCCTCCTACATCTGGACCAGCCCGTGCATCCCTGTCTGCCCCCTGGTTATCGGATGTACCACGTGAGCATCGCACCAGCCTCCAGTCAGCTGAGAGAAAATGGCCGAAGTCAAAAGACCATACTGACCTCTCTGTCTACCAGTCTCTTCTCTCTACTTTCTCCGTTGACGTCACCTCTGCAAAAACTGATTATAACCACTCGAAGATCAGCAACTCTCCTGACTCTCACACACTCTTAAAAACCTTCTCTGCTCTCCTCTGTCCGCCTGCTCCCACACCTTCATCGGAGTTAACGGCTAATGATTTTGCATCGTTCTTCGTAAAGAAAACTACCGCCATCAACAGCCAGATTTCTACACCACCATCACCCGCCTTTCTCCTCTGTCTGAAAATGATGTTTCCAGGTCATTGGTTCCAACCACCCTACCACCTGCCCACTGGATTCCATCCCCACCCATCTCCTCCATGCCATCTCTCCAGCAGTTGTGCCTGGTCTGACCCACATGATCAACTCTTTGCTCACCACTGGGACATTTCCCACTGCGTTCAAAGAGGCCTGCGTCACACCGCTACTGAAGAAACCCACTCTCAACCTTACACTGCTAGAACACTACAAGCCGGTGTAGTGTGTGAAAATGCATATCTTCCGTAAAAATGTAGATGACCGATTTTAACCTCTAATTCTTTTCTGTCTTCTTAAAAAAATTCTTTTTACTTACCTCACTATTCTTAGCTTTGTATACTGTGCTAGGCTTTAATGGACTGGATTTAATTAACTTATGCATTTTGTTGCCTATATTGCTATAATTGCTTCCAATGTTTCCTCGTCTGTAAGTCGCTTTGGATAAAAACGTCTGCTAAATGACTAAATGTAAATTTAATGAAATGTGTAATGTCATGTGTAATGTGTAGTGTGTGGCCTTGAAATTTTAGCATGTCTACGTAATCATGAATAAATGCTTCTTGAGACACACAGTGTTGCTTCTTTGCATGCAACAAACGAATTGTTTCTGGCTATATGCATCCATGAATCAGTTTGAGAGGGGTTGAAATGGGACACTTGGGTGAAACAAAACTGCCCCAAAAGTACCCCCACCCACTTTAAATACAGTTTTTTCTAAGTCAATTTGGTAAATTTCTCAGATCCGATTTGAAATTATCAAAACTTCTTGTTCAATCCTTACATCCTTGTGTCACTTGTGCACATCAAACAAGCATTTTCTCATTTCTTTGAACAAGTTGCAAATGCTTTGGTACATCCATGCAAGTGAATATGACACAATTCTGTGCAGATTCCTACATTATCAATTGCTTATGTCATGTTGATCAAAATGCATTATAATGGGTCTCTGTTGAATAGTATAATCCCCCATGACATTTAAGCACTAGTTTTACAATATACAGTAAGTATACTTCAAGTAAACAGTGGCATTTTATTTTACTCAATTTAGTGTTTTGCATTTCTATATTCTTTCCACATAGGATTGCAAGACAACTTCAATGTGTTGCAGACGGCCCCTTTTCACACCTAAACAGTCTTTTGGCACTCTCTACAGGGATCTCATCAGGATTCCCTCCCTCCTGCTTTTCCTCTGCTGTCTTGTCTGCACTCCCCCCCCCCTCTGAGGAGCTCTCTCTTTTGAATACCAACAGTGCCACAGACACTCTGTGTTCCACGCTTACATCCTGCTTGGACAACCTATGCCCTCCTACATCTGGACCAGCCCGTGCATCCCTGTCTGCCCCCTGGTTATCGGATGTACCACTTGAGAATCGCACCTGCCTCCAGTCAGCTGAGAGAAAATGGCCCAAGTCAAAAGACCATACTGACCTCTCTCTCTACCAGTCTCTTCTCTCTACTTTCTCCGTTGACGTCACCTCTGCAAAAACTGATTATAACCACTCGAAGATCAGCAACTCTCCTGACTCTAACATACTTAAAAAACCTTCTCTGCTCTCCTCTGTCCGCCTGCTCCCACACCTTCATCGGAGTTAACGGCTAATGATTTTGCATCGTTCTTCGTAAAGAAAACTACCGCCATCAACAGCCAGATTTCTACACCACCATCACCCGCCTTTTCTCCTCTGTCTGAAATTGATGTTTCCAAGGTCATTGGTTCCAACCACCCTACCACCTGCCCACTGGATTCCATCCCCACCCATCTCCTCCATGCCATCTCTCCAGCAGTTGTGCCTGGTCTGACCCTCATCATCAACTCTTTGCTCACCACTGGGACATTTCCCACTGCGTTCAAAGAGGACTGCGTCACACCGCTGCTGAAGAAACCCACTCTCAACCTTACACTGCTAGAACACTACAGGCCGGTGTAGTGTGTGAAAATGCATATCTTCCGTCAAAATGTAGATGACCGATTTTAACCTCTAATTCTTTTCTGTCTTCTTAAAAAAAAAATTTTTTTTAGTTACCTCACTATTCTTAGCTTTGTATACTGTGCTAGGCTTTAATGGACTGGATTTAATTAACTTATGCATTTTGTTGCCTATATTGCTATAATTGCTTCCAATGTTTCCTCGTCTGTAAGTCGCTTTGGATAAAAACGTCTGCTAAATGACTAAATGTAAATTTAATGAAATGTGTAATGTCATGTGTAATGTGTAGTGTGTGGCCTTGAAATTTTAGCATGTCTACGTAATCATGAATAAATGCTTCTTGAGACACACAGTGTTGCTTCTTTGCATGCATCAAACGAATTGTTTCTGGCTATATGCATCCATGCATCAGTTTGAGAGGGGTGGAAATGGGACACTTGGGTGAAACAAAACTGCCCCAAAAGTACCCCCACCCACTTTAAATACAGTTTTTTCTAAGTCAATTTGGTACATTTCTCAGATCCGATTTGAAATTATGAAAACTTCTTGTTCAATCCTTACATCCTTGTGTCACTTGTGCACATCAAACAAGCATTTTCTCATTTCTTTGAACAAGTTGCAAATGCTTTGGTACATCCATGCAAGTGAATATGACACAATTCTGTGCAGATTCCTACATTATCAATTGCTTATGTCATGTTGATCAAAATGCATTATAATGGGTCTCTGTTGAATAGTATAATCCCCCATGACATTTAAGCACTAGTTTTACAATATATAGTAAGTATACTTCAAGTAAACAGTGGCATTTTATTTTACTCAATTTAGTGTTTTGCATTTCTATATTCTTTCCACATAGGATTGCAAGACAACTTCAATGTGTTGCAGACGGCCCCTTTTCACACCTAAACAGTCTTTTGGCACTCTCTACAGGGATCTCATCAGGATTCCCTCCCTCCTGCTTTCCTCTGCTGTCTTGTCTGCACTCCCCCCCCTCTGAGGAGCTCTCTCTTTTGAATACCAACAGTGCCACAGACACTGTGTTCCACGCTTACATCCTGCTTGGACAACCTATGCCCTCCTACATCTGGACCAGCCCGTGCATCCCTGTCTGCCCCCTGGTTATCGGATGTACCACGTGAGCATCGCACCAGCCTCCAGTCAGCTGAGAGAAAATGGCCCAAGTCAAAAGACCATACTGACCTCTCTCTCTACCAGTCTCTTCTCTCTACTTTCTCTGTTGACGTCACCTCTGCAAAAACTGATTATAACCACTCGAAGATCAGCAACTCTCCTGACTCTCACACACTCTTAAAAACCTTCTCTGCTCTCCTCTGTCCGCCTGCTCCCACACCTTCATCGGAGTTAACGGCTAATGATTTTGCATCGTTCTTCGTAAAGAAAACTACCGCCATCAACAGCCAGATTTCTACACCACCATCACCCGCCTTTCTCCTCTGTCTGAAAATGATGTTTCCAGGTCATTGGTTCCAACCACCCTACCACCTGCCCACTGGATTCCATCCCCACCCATCTCCTCCATGCCATCTCTCCAGCAGTTGTGCCTGGTCTGACCCACATGATCAACTCTTTGCTCACCACTGGGACATTTCCCACTGCGTTCAAAGAGGCCTGCGTCACACCGCTACTGAAGAAACCCACTCTCAACCTTACACTGCTAGAACACTACAAGCCGGTGTAGTGTGTGAAAATGCATATCTTCCGTAAAAATGTAGATGACCGATTTTAACCTCTAATTCTTTTCTGTCTTCTTAAAAAAAAAATTTTTTTTAGTTACCTCACTATTCTTAGCTTTGTATACTGTGCTAGGCTTTAATGGACTGGATTTAATTAACTTATGCATTTTGTTGCCTATATTGCTATAATTGCTTCCAATGTTTCCTCGTCTGTAAGTCGCTTTGGATAAAAACGTCTGCTAAATGACTAAATGTAAATTTAATGAAATGTGTAATGTCATGTGTAATGTGTAGTGTGTGGCCTTGAAATTTTAGCATGTCTACGTAATCATGAATAAATGCTTCTTGAGACACACAGTGTTGCTTCTTTGCATGCATCAAACGAATTGTTTCTGGCTATATGCATCCATGCATCAGTTTGAGAGGGGTGGAAATGGGACACTTGGGTGAAACAAAACTGCCCCAAAAGTACCCCCACCCACTTTAAATACAGTTTTTTCTAAGTCAATTTGGTACATTTCTCAGATCCGATTTGAAATTATGAAAACTTCTTGTTCAATCCTTACATCCTTGTGTCACTTGTGCACATCAAACAAGCATTTTCTCATTTCTTTGAACAAGTTGCAAATGCTTTGGTACATCCATGCAAGTGAATATGACACAATTCTGTGCAGATTCCTACATTATCAATTGCTTATGTCATGTTGATCAAAATGCATTATAATGGGTCTCTGTTGAATAGTATAATCCCCCATGACATTTAAGCACTAGTTTTACAATATATAGTAAGTATACTTCAAGTAAACAGTGGCATTTTATTTTACTCAATTTAGTGTTTTGCATTTCTATATTCTTTCCACATAGGATTGCAAGACAACTTCAATGTGTTGCAGACGGCCCCTTTTCACACCTAAACAGTCTTTTGGCACTCTCTACAGGGATCTCATCAGGATTCCCTCCCTCCTGCTTTTCCTCTGCTGTCTTGTCTGCACTCCTCCCCCCCTCTGAGGAGCTCTCTCTTTTGAATACCAACAGTGCCACAGACACTCTGTGTTCCACGCTTACATCCTGCTTGGACAACCTATGCCCTCCTACATCTGGACCAGCCCGTGCATCCCTGTCTGCCCCCTGGTTATCGGATGTACCACTTGAGAATCGCACCTGCCTCCAGTCAGCTGAGAGAAAATGGCCCAAGTCAAAAGACCATACTGACCTCTCTCTCTACCAGTCTCTTCTCTCTACTTTCTCCGTTGACGTCACCTCTGCAAAAACTGATTATAACCACTCGAAGATCAGCAACTCTCCTGACTCTAACACTCTTAAAAACCTTCTCTGCTCTCCTCTGTCCGCCTGCTCCCACACCTTCATCGGAGTTAACGGCTAATGATTTTGCATCGTTCTTCGTAAAGAAAACTACCGCCATCAACAGCCAGATTTCTACACCACCATCACCCGCCTTTCTCCTCTGTCTGAAAATGATGTTTCCAGGTCATTGGTTCCAACCACCCTACCACCTGCCCACTGGATTCCATCCCCACCCATCTCCTCCATGCCATCTCTCCAGCAGTTGTGCCTGGTCTGACCCACATGATCAACTCTTTGCTCACCACTGGGACATTTCCCACTGCGTTCAAAGAGGCCTGCGTCACACCGCTACTGAAGAAACCCACTCTCAACCTTACACTGCTAGAACACTACAAGCCGGTGTAGTGTGTGAAAATGCATATCTTCCGTAAAAATGTAGATGACCGATTTTAACCTCTAATTCTTTTCTGTCTTCTTAAAAAAATTCTTTTTACTTACCTCACTATTCTTAGCTTTGTATACTGTGCTAGGCTTTAATGGACTGGATTTAATTAACTTATGCATTTTGTTGCCTATATTGCTATAATTGCTTCCAATGTTTCCTCGTCTGTAAGTCGCTTTGGATAAAAACGTCTGCTAAATGACTAAATGTAAATTTAATGAAATGTGTAATGTCATGTGTAATGTGTAGTGTGTGGCCTTGAAATTTTAGCATGTCTACGTAATCATGAATAAATGCTTCTTGAGACACACAGTGTTGCTTCTTTGCATGCATCAAACGAATTGTTTCTGGCTATATGCATCCATGCATCAGTTTGAGAGGGGTGGAAATGGGACACTTGGGTGAAACAAAACTGCCCCAAAAGTACCCCCACCCACTTTAAATACAGTTTTTTCTAAGTCAATTTGGTACATTTCTCAGATCCAATTTGAAATTATCAAAACTTCTTGTTCAATCCTTACATCCTTGTGTCACTTGTGCACATCAAACAAGCATTTTCTCATTTCTTTGAACAAGTTGCAAATGCTTTGGTACATCCATGCAAGTGAATATGACACAATTCTGTGCAGATTCCTACATTATCAATTGCTTATGTCATGTTGATCAAAATGCATTATAATGGGTCTCTGTTGAATAGTATAATCCCCCATGACATTTAAGCACTAGTTTTACAATATACAGTAAGTATACTTCAAGTAAACAGTGGCATTTTATTTTACTCAATTTAGTGTTTTGCATTTCTATATTCTTTCCGCATAGGATTGCAAGACAACTTCAATGTGTTGCAGACGGCCCCTTTTCACACCTAAACAGTCTTTTGGCACTCTCTACAGGGATCTCATCAGGATTCCCTCCCTCCTGCTTTTCCTCTGCTGTCTTGTCTGCACTCCCCCCCTCTGAGGAGCTCTCTCTTTTGAATACCAACAGTGCCACAGACACTCTGTGTTCCACGCTTACATCCTGCTTGGACAACCTATGCCCTCCTACATCTGGACCAGCCCGTGCATCCCTGTCTGCCCCCTGGTTATCGGATGTACCACGTGAGCATCGCACCAGCCTCCAGTAAGCTGAGAGAAAATGGCCCAAGTCAAAAGACCATACTGACCTCTCTCTCTACCAGTCTCTTCTCTCTACTTTCTCCGTTGACGTCACCTCTGCAAAAACTGATTATAACCACTCGAAGATCAGCAACTCTCCTGACTCTCACACACTCTTAAAAACCTTCTCTGCTCTCCTCTGTCCGCCTGCTCCCACACCTTCATCGGAGTTAACGGCTAATGATTTTGCATCGTTCTTCGTAAAGAAAACTACCGCAATCAACAGCCAGATTTCTACACCACCATAACCCCATTTTTCTCCTCTGTCTGAAAATGATGTTTCCAAGGTCATTGGTTCCAACCACCCTACCACTGGATTCCATCCCCACCCATCTCCTCCATGCCATCTCTCCAGCAGTTGTGCCTGGTCTGACCCACATCATCAACTCTTTGCTCACCACTGGGACATTTCCCACTGCGTTCAAAGAGGACTGCATCACACAGCTACTGAAGAAACCCACTCTCAACCTTACACTGCTAGAACACTACAGGCCGGTGTAGTGTGTGAAAATGCATATCTTCCGTCAAAATGTAGATGACCGATTTTAACCTCTAATTCTTTTCTGTCTTCTTAAAATTTTTTTTTTTACTTACCTCACTATTCTTAGCTTTGTATACTGTGCTAGGCTTTAATGGACTGGATTTAATTAACTTATGCATTTTCTTGCCTATATTGCTATAATTGCTTCCAATGTTTCCTCGTCTGTATGTCGCTTTGGATAAAAACGTCTGCTAAATGACTAAATGTAAATGTAATGAAATGTGTAATGTCATGTGTAATGTGTAGTGTGTGGCCTTGAAATTTTAGCATGTCTACGTAATCATGAATAAATGCTTCTTGAGACACACAGTGTTGCTTCTTTGCATGCATCAAACGAATTGTTTCTGGCTATATGCATCCATGCATCAGTTTGAGAGGGGTGGAAATGGGACACTTGGGTGAAACAAAACTGCCCCAAAAGTACCCCCACCCACTTTAAATACAGTTTTTTCTAAGTCAATTTGGTACATTTCTCAGATCCGATTTGAAATTATCAAAACTTCTTGTTCAATCCTTACATCCTTGTGTCACTTGTGCACATCAAACAAGCATTTTCTCATTTCTTTGAACAAGTTGCAAATGCTTTGGTACATCCATGCAAGTGAATATGACACAATTCTGTGCAGATTCCTACATTATCAATTGCTTATGTCATGTTGATCAAAATGCATTATAATGGGTCTCTGTTGAATAGTATAATCCCCCATGACATTTAAGCCCTAGTTTTACAATATACAGTAAGTATACTTCAAGTAAACAGTGGCATTTTATTTTACTCAATTTAGTGTTTTGCATTTCTATATTCTTTCCACATAGGATTGCAAGACAACTTCAATGTGTTGCAGACGGCCCCTTTTCACACCTAAACAGTCTTTTGGCACTCTCTACAGGGATCTCATCAGGATTCCCTCCCTCCTGCTTTTCCTCTGCTGTCTTGTCTGCACTCCCCCCCTCTGAGGAGCTCTCTCTATTGAATACCAACAGTGCCACAGACACTCTGTGTTCCACGCTTACATCCTGCTTGGACAACCTATGCCCTCCTACATCTGGACCAGCCCGTGCATCCCTGTCTGCCCCCTGGTTATCGGATGTACCACGTGAGCATCGCACCAGCCTCCAGTCAGCTGAGAGAAAATGGCCCAAGTCAAAAGACCATACTGACCTCTCTCTCTACCAGTCTCTTCTCTCTACTTTCTCCGTTGACGTCACCTCTGCAAAAACTGATTATAAACACTCGAAGATCAGCAACTCTCCTGACTCTCACACACTCTTAAAAACCTTCTCTGCTCTCCTCTGTCCGCCTGCTCCCACACCTTCATCGGAGTTAACGGCTAATGATTTTGCATCGTTCTTCGTAAAGAAAACTACCGCAATCAACAGCCAGATTTCTACACCACCATAACCCCATTTTTCTCCTCTGTCTGAAAATGATGTTTCCAAGGTCATTGGTTCCAACCACCCTACCACTGGATTCCATCCCCACCCATCTCCTCCATGCCATCTCTCCAGCAGTTGTGCCTGGTCTGACCCACATCATCAACTCTTTGCTCACCACTGGGACATTTCCCACTGCGTTCAAAGAGGACTGCATCACACAGCTACTGAAGAAACCCACTCTCAACCTTACACTGCTAGAACACTACAGGCCGGTGTAGTGTGTGAAAATGCATATCTTCCGTCAAAATGTAGATGACCGATTTTAACCTCTAATTCTTTTCTGTCTTCTTAAAATTTTTTTTTTTTACTTACCTCACTATTCTTAGCTTTGTATACTGTGCTAGGCTTTAATGGACTGGATTTAATTAACTTATGCATTTTCTTGCCTATATTGCTATAATTGCTTCCAATGTTTCCTCGTCTGTAAGTCGCTTTGGATAAAAACGTCTGCTAAATGACTAAATGTAAATTTAATGAAATGTGTAATGTCATGTGTAATGTGTAGTGTGTGGCCTTGAAATTTTAGCATGTCTACGTAATCATGAATAAATGCTTCTTGAGACACACAGTGTTGCTTCTTTGCATGCATCAAACGAATTGTTTCTGGCTATATGCATCCATGCATCAGTTTGAGAGGGGTGGAAATGGGACACTTGGGTGAAACAAAACTGCCCCAAAAGTACCCCCACCCACTTTAAATACAGTTTTTTCTAAGTCAATTTGGTACATTTCTCAGATCCGATTTGAAATTATCAAAACTTCTTGTTCAATCCTTACATCCTTGTGTCACTTGTGCACATCAAACAAGCATTTTCTCATTTCTTTGAACAAGTTGCAAATGCTTTGGTACATCCATGCAAGTGAATATGACACAATTCTGTGCAGATTCCTACATTATCAATTGCTTATGTCATGTTGATCAAAATGCATTATAATGGGTCTCTGTTGAATAGTATAATCCCCCATGACATTTAAGCCCTAGTTTTACAATATACAGTAAGTATACTTCAAGTAAACAGTGGCATTTTATTTTACTCAATTTAGTGTTTTGCATTTCTATATTCTTTCCACATAGGATTGCAAGACAACTTCAATGTGTTGCAGACGGCCCCTTTTCACACCTAAACAGTCTTTTGGCACTCTCTACAGGGATCTCATCAGGATTCCCTCCCTCCTGCTTTTCCTCTGCTGTCTTGTCTGCACTCCCCCCCTCTGAGGAGCTCTCTCTATTGAATACCAACAGTGCCACAGACACTCTGTGTTCCACGCTTACATCCTGCTTGGACAACCTATGCCCTCCTACATCTGGACCAGCCCGTGCATCCCTGTCTGCCCCCTGGTTATCGGATGTACCACGTGAGCATCGCACCAGCCTCCAGTCAGCTGAGAGAAAATGGCCCAAGTCAAAAGACCATACTGACCTCTCTCTCTACCAGTCTCTTCTCTCTACTTTCTCCGTTGACGTCACCTCTGCAAAAACTGATTATAAACACTCGAAGATCAGCAACTCTCCTGACTCTCACACACTCTTAAAAACCTTCTCTGCTCTCCTCTGTCCGCCTGCTCCCACACCTTCATCGGAGTTAACGGCTAATGATTTTGCATCGTTCTTCGTAAAGAAAACTACCGCAATCAACAGCCAGATTTCTACACCACCATAACCCCATTTTTCTCCTCTGTCTGAAAATGATGTTTCCAAGGTCATTGGTTCCAACCACCCTACCACTGGATTCCATCCCCACCCATCTCCTCCATGCCATCTCTCCAGCAGTTGTGCCTGGTCTGACCCACATCATCAACTCTTTGCTCACCACTGGGACATTTCCCACTGCGTTCAAAGAGGACTGCATCACACCGCTACTGAAGAAACCCACTCTCAACCTTACACTGCTAGAACACTACAGGCCGGTGTAGTGTGTGAAAATGCATATCTTCCGTCAAAATGTAGATGACCGATTTTAACCACTAATTCTTTTCTGTCTTCTTAAAAAAAATTTTTTTTACTTACCTCACTATTCTTAGCTTTGTATACTGTGCTAGGCTTTAATGGACTGGATTTAATTAACTTATGCATTTTGTTGCCTATATTGCTATAATTGCTTCCAATGTTTCCTCGTCTGTAAGTCGCTTTGGATAAAAACGTCTGCTAAATGACTAAATGTAAATTTAATGAAATGTGTAATGTCATGTGTAATGTGTAGTGTGTGGCCTTGAAATTTTAGCATGTCTACGTAATCATGAATAAATGCTTCTTGAGACACACAGTGTTGCTTCTTTGCATGCATCAAACGAATTGTTTCTGGCTATATACATCCATGCATCAGTTTGAGAGGGGTGGAAATGGGACACTTGGGTGAAACAAAACTGCCCCAAAAGTACCCCCATCCACTTTAAATACAGTTTTTTCAAAGTCAATTTGGTACATTTCTCAGATCCGATTTGAAATTATCAAAACTTCTTGTTCAATCCTTACATCCTTGTGTCACTTGTGCACATCAAACAAGCATTTTCTCATTTCTTTGAACAAGTTTCAAATGCTTTGGTACATCCATGCAAGTGAATATGACACAATTCTGTGCAGATTCCTACATTATCAATTGCTTATGTCATGTTGATCAAAATGCATTATAATGGGTCTCTGTTGAATAGTATAATCCCCCATGACATTTAAGCACTAGTTTTACAATATACAGTAAGTATACTTCAAGTAAACAGTGGCATTTTATTTTACTCAATTTAGTGTTTTGCATTTCTATATTCTTTTCACATAGGATTGCAAGACAACTTCAATGTGTTGCAGACGGCCCCTTTTCACACCTAACCAGTCTTTTGGCACTCTCTACAGGGATCTCATCAGGATTCCCTCCCTCCTGCTTTTCCTCTGCTGTCTTGTCTGCACTCCCCCCCCCCCTCTGAGGAGCTCTCTCTTTTGAATACCAACAGTGCCACAGACACTGTGTTCCACGCTTACATCCTGCTTGGACAACCTATGCCCTCCTACATCTGGACCAGCCCGTGCATCCCTGTCTGCCCCCTGGTTAACGGATGTACCACGTGAGCATCGCACCAGCCTCCAGGCAGCTGAGAGAAAATGGCCCAAGTCAAAAGACCATACTGACCTCTCTCTCTACCAGTCTCTTCTCTCTACTTTCTCCGTTGACGTCACCTCTGCAAAAACTGATTATAACCACTCGAAGATCAGCAACTCTCCTGACTCTAACACACTTAAAAAACCTTCTCTGCTCTCCTCTGTCCGCCTGCTCCCACACCTTCATCGGAGTTAACGGCTAATGATTTTGCATCGTTCTTCGTAAAGAAAACTACCGCCATCAACAGCCAGATTTCTACACCACCATCACCCGCCTTTTCTCCTCTGTCTGAAAATTATGTTTCCAAGGTCATTGGTTCCAACCACCCTACCACCTGCCCACTGGATTCCATCCCCACCCATCTCCTCCATGCCATCTCTCCAGCAGTTGTGCCTGGTCTGACCCTCATCATCAACTCTTTGCTCACCACTGGGACATTTCCCACTGCGTTCAAAGAGGACTGCGTCACACCGCTACTGAAGAAACCCACTCTCAACCTTACACTGCTAGAACACTACAGGCCGGTGTAGTGTGTGAAAATGCATATCTTCCGTCAAAATGTAGATGACCGATTTTAACCTCTAATTCTTTTCTGTCTTCTTAAAAAAACATTTTTTTTAGTTACCTCACTATTCTTAGCTTTGTATACTGTGCTAGGCTTTAATGGACTGGATTTGATTAACTTATGCATTCTGTTGCCTATATTGCTATAATTGCTTCCAATGTTTCCTCGTCTGTAAGTCGCTTTGGATAAAAACGTCTGCTAAATGACTAAATGTAAATTTAATGAAATGTGTAATGTCATGTGTAATGTGTAGTGTGTGGCCTTGAAATTTTAGCATGTCTACGTAATCATGAATAAATGCTTCTTGAGACACACAGTGTTGCTTCTTTGCATGCATCAAACGAATTGTTTCTGGCTATATGCATCCATGCATCAGTTTGAGAGGGGTGGAAATGGGACACTTGGGTGAAACAAAACTGCCCCAAAAGTACCCCCACCCACTTTAAATACAGTTTTTTCTAAGTCAATTTGGTACATTTCTCAGATCCGATTTGAAATTATCAAAACTTCTTGTTCAATCCTTACATCCTTGTGTCACTTGTGCACATCAAACAAGCATTTTCTCATTTCTTTGAACAAGTTGCAAATGCTTTGGTACATCCATGCAAGTGAATATGACACAATTCTGTGCAGATTCCTACATTATCAATTGCTTATGTCATGTTGATCAAAATGCATTATAATGGGTCTCTGTTGAATAGTATAATCCCCCATGACATTTAAGCACTAGTTTTACAATATACAGTAAGTATACTTCAAGTAAACAGTGGCATTTTATTTTACTCAATTTAGTGTTTTGCATTTCTATATTCTTTCCACATAGGATTGCAAGACAACTTCAATGTGTTGCAGACGGCCCCTTTTCACACCTAAACACTCTCTACAGGGATCTCATCAGGATTCCCTCCCTCCTGCTTTTCCTCTGCTGTCTTGTCTGCACTCCCCCCCTCTGAGGAGCTCTCTCTATTGAATACCAACAGTGCCACAGACACTCTGTGTTCCACGCTTACATCCTGCTTGGACAACCTATGCCCTCCTACATCTGGACCAGCCCGTGCATCCCTGTCTGCCCCCTGGTTATCGGATGTACCACGTGAGCATCGCACCAGCCTCCAGTCAGCTGAGAGAAAATGGCCCAAGTCAAAAGACCATACTGACCTCTCTCTCTACCAGTCTCTTCTCTCTACTTTCTCCGCTGACGTCACCTCTGCAAAAACTGATTATAAACACTCGAAGATCAGCAACTCTCCTGACTCTCACACACTCTTAAAAACCTTCTCTGCTCTCCTCTGTCCGCCTGCTCCCACACCTTCATCGGAGTTAACGGCTAATGATTTTGCATCGTTCTTCGTAAAGAAAACTACCGCAATCAACAGCCAGATTTCTACACCACCATAACCCCATTTTTCTCCTCTGTCTGAAAATGATGTTTCCAAGGTCATTGGTTCCAACCACCCTACCACTGGATTCCATCCCCACCCATCTCCTCCATGCCATCTCTCCAGCAGTTGTGCCTGGTCTGACCCACATCATCAACTCTTTGCTCACCACTGGGACATTTCCCACTGCGTTCAAAGAGGACTGCATCACACCGCTACTGAAGAAACCCACTCTCAACCTTACACTGCTAGAACACTACAGGCCGGTGTAGTGTGTGAAAATGCATATCTTCCGTCAAAATGTAGATGACCGATTTTAACCACTAATTCTTTTCTGTCTTCTTAAAAAAAATTTTTTTTACTTACCTCACTATTCTTAGCTTTGTATACTGTGCTAGGCTTTAATGGACTGGATTTAATTAACTTATGCATTTTGTTGCCTATATTGCTATAATTGCTTCCAATGTTTCCTCGTCTGTAAGTCGCTTTGGATAAAAACGTCTGCTAAATGACTAAATGTAAATTTAATGAAATGTGTAATGTCATGTGTAATGTGTAGTGTGTGGCCTTGAAATTTTAGCATGTCTACGTAATCATGAATAAATGCTTCTTGAGACACACAGTGTTGCTTCTTTGCATGCATCAAACGAATTGTTTCTGGCCATATACATCCATGCATCAGTTTGAGAGGGGTGGAAATGGGACACTTGGGTGAAACAAAACTGCCCCAAAAGTACCCCCATCCACTTTAAATACAGTTTTTTCAAAGTCAATTTGGTACATTTCTCAGATCCGATTTGAAATTATCAAAACTTCTTGTTCAATCCTTACATCCTTGTGTCACTTGTGCACATCAAACAAGCATTTTCTCATTTCTTTGAACAAGTTTCAAATGCTTTGGTACATCCATGCAAGTGAATATGACACAATTCTGTGCAGATTCCTACATTATCAATTGCTTATGTCATGTTGATCAAAATGCATTATAATGGGTCTCTGTTGAATAGTATAATCCCCCATGACATTTAAGCACTAGTTTTACAATATACAGTAAGTATACTTCAAGTAAACAGTGGCATTTTATTTTACTCAATTTAGTGTTTTGCATTTCTATATTCTTTCCACATAGGATTGCAAGACAACTTCAATGTGTTGCAGACGGCCCCTTTTCACACCTAAACAGTCTTTTGGCACTCTCTACAGGGATCTCATCAGGATTCCCTCCCTCCTGCTTTTCCTCTGCTGTCTTGTCTGCACTCCCCCCCCCCTCTGAGGAGCTCTCTCTTTTGAATACCAACAGTGCCACAGACACTCTGTGTTCCACGCTTACATCCTGAAGAGTGTGGGGATTTTAATGTGTTTTAGAAGTGCTATTACATTTAATATGTTTCATATGCATTATTACTTTTATTCATTTATATGTTTCCTATGCAGTATTATTCTATATGCATCATTACTTTTAGAAGTGTTTAATTATTCTATTACTTGCGTACAATAACCCTTAACCTCAAATAATGTGTTGAAGTTAACCATGAAAAGTTAAGGGCTGAAAGAGGAAGTGGGGCGTGGGTGTCAAGAGCATGCAAAAGAAAGAGGAAGTAGCAGGAGACAGCGGAAGTCTCAGAATACATGCATGCAACTGAAGAGATAAATGTAACGCCAAAAAAGGAGAAAATGTACACACACACATATTCCATTGTCTGACCTTTTAAACTATGTTGTTGCTGGGTAGAATTGGGCTGTGTAGGTTGTCATTTAATGTTTTGCAGACATTCTGAGAACGATGGGGTGAGAGCTGATTGGACTAATACCAGGCAACACGTCACCGGTCCACAGAGAAGATAGACGGCGTGAAATAACTATAAATATGATGCGGAACTGTTTTCCGGGGTTGTTTTTCTGTAAAGACACTTTGTCTAAGGCAACCCAACGGCTGTTGTATTTTTTGAATCTTCTGATCAATAAAACTTCAAGATTTACTTTGACTGGCCTCCCTCCAATTTTGAACACGCAGGGACACATTTAGAATGTCCTACAAGAGACTCTTTACCAGTCTCTACTCTCTACTTTCTCCGTTGACGTCACCTCTGCAAAAACTGATTATAACCACTCGAAGATCAGCAACTCTCCTGACTCTCACACACTCTTAAAAACCTTCTCTGCTCTCCTTTGTCCGCCTGCTCCCACACCTTCATCGGAGTTAACGTCTAACGGACTTTCGAAACCTGAGTCCTGCGTGTTCAAAAATTTGAAGAAAAGTCAAAGAGATCGTTTTTCCCAATAAGTTTAAGTAGAATTTATTATCAGATGTAAAAGCTTCTTCCAGCTGGGGCTGTTTTCTCAACATACATATGAGACGAACAACAGAATACACACTTTCGGGTTACAAGTATTTATAAAATATGTGACGTCGATTCTCTCTTCGGGCTCCTCCCCTTCATCGGGCGGGCGTTCAATCCTCCGGAACCAATCACCTCGGGACATGTTAATCTGACTCCATTCTCCCCCAACTATTGGTTCCTGCAAAACATTTTGAAAATAGCCGCTCCTGCCGAGAGATGCGATTGACGCACACACACATACACTCACACACTTGTTATCTGAGACCCTGCTTCTGCATACCTCAGAGCTCGTGTTACACACTTCTGCCAACTAGTTTTCAAGACAAAAACCCAGTACAGCATGGACATATATTTGACAGTAAACATGAATTTATAATACATAAAACATCATAATCCCAATAATCCCTCTCTTGACCTCGACAGAGGTCTAAATTCTTGGTCCTCCGTGTCGTCAGTATAGCTGGATAACAATGGCATATTAAATGGTTTGGGGCTTTCCGGTCTCTCAATAGCTGAAACTATTAAGCGATTACACAGTGATCTAAGGCAAGGAATGCAACAACAACCACACGTAATCAAAATTGCTACAAATACCCCTATGGACATCACAATAGACATTACTATTGCTTTCCATCTTCCCAATGTTTTGTCTAGCCAATCTCCAATAGGATTATTTACTCCTGAATGTTCCTTCATTTCTATAGACAAAGTTTTCAAACCTTCCAATGCCCTCGTCACTGATCCATCTGGGGCAGTATTATTGGGAATGTACGTACAACAAAGATCACCAAACATTACACATACTCCTCCCTTCTCTGCTTTTTTATCTGTTCCTGGGCTGTGCACCCCCATTATAAGGAAAAACTCCCCTGTATAATTGGCTGATCCCATTCTGGTGGATATTGAAAGGGTGAGTGGATTTTGGCTTGCACTATAATCTCTTTGTATTTTGAAATCAAATTTTGCCGAGGTACGGGTCCAAAGGCTTGGTTCTTTCGGGGTCCAACCACCGGTATACGCTATTACTTTATTCCACGATGGACACCATTCACCCCTATAGGTTTGCCTAGACTGGTACGCCTTACAAACACTATCCATATTCCCGTCCGTACATACATATACCTCGTACCCCCTCCATGAACTATTTTTTCCCCCACAATTTATGACAGCGCATAGGTCGAAAGTAAATGATGTAGTCTTACCCCAAACATAGTTAATTACGAGTTGTTCACACGGAAACCTCGTATCGGCTATGGCTTTTTTGTGTCTCGATTTTGATATGGTGTTGTTGCTTTCCTGACCCTTAGTTAGGCTAAAAATTATTCCTAGTATAACTCCTGAAATTATTAATAGGATCCCCGACAGTTTACAGTTTTCCCACAGCTTCATCTTGTTGCCCTCTCTTGGACTTTAAAGGAATAATAAACACACTCTTGGAAATTAAAATGGTTAAACACACAGTATACTTAATGGAAATATGCAATTAAGGAAAAATATATATGGTTAAAATCACACAAAATAAAATGGTAAGGAATGACAATATAAAAATCACAATAGTAATATAAAGATATAAAAAATAGTAAATATTAAAAAATATGAAAAACAATAGATATGAAAAGTAATAAATATGAAAATCACAATAAGAACAATATATAATATGGTTATAAAGAATATATGGTAATACGTATTTCCACCTCCGTGAGTATTCACTCAAAATTTATTGCACTGGAAAATGATTCTACTGCCTTCTCTTTGGTCACAGCACATTCATTTACATTTACATTTACATTTATTCATTTGGCAGACGCTTTTATCCAAAGCGACTTACAAGTAGTTTTTTACAGTGACACATTACTGCAGAGCAATCAGGGGTAAGGTGCCTTGCTCAAGGGCACTTCAGTCATGACCTGCTGGCACTGAGATTTGAACCTGCAACCTTCTGATCACAAGCCCAACGCTCTAACCCCCAGGCCACAACATTCACCTGGGACACCTGTCTTGTGAACGATTTGCAATTGTTATTGTACTGGTGGTGTTGTGATTTCACCTGTGGCTTCTTCAGCCTCTGGTTCTCCACCCACACTTTCCCTCTCTTGGACCTGTCTACGCAGGTCCACCCGTGTCTCTGCAAGATCCCTTGAGGGGGGGTCACAAGCTACACATGAGGTTAAATGAAACCAAGTGTCACCCTTGCCCTGCAATTGAACACAGTGTGATGTCCTCGCTGTCACCCTATGGGGTTTCGACCACCTCGGCTCATTCCACTTTCTCCTGAACGTCCTCAGCCTCACCCACTGTACCGTCGTTGGAGGGGGGTCTGCTGCTGGAGATGGATTGACCTGGCATGAAAAAGTCTTAATGAGAGCAGTCAGTTTATCAAAATAGACAGTGTGAGATAATGGTGTCACAATGGCATCCGACAGTGCATTCCGTGGCCCTGGAAACTGGCGACCTGTAAACAATTCAAAAGGGGTGAATCCTGTGATTCGGTTAACAGATGATCTTACTGACATTAAGGCCAATGGCAAAGCTGACAACCAATTTAGTTTTGTCTGTGCACAGATTTTAGCCAATTTGAGTTTTAGTGTGAGATTCATTCGTTCAACCTTACCTTGGCTGGAAGGATGCCAGACAGCACCAAATGCATGTTTTAGGCCTAGGGCCTTTTCGACGACTCGCAAATGTTCATTCTTAAAATGGCTGCCATTATCTGATCGTAAATGGCGGGCGAAACCATAGCGAGGAATATGATGGTTTATTAAACATTTTATCACCGCCGTACTGTCTTCTCTGCCGACAGGATAAGCTTCAGGCCATCCAGTGAAATAGTCTACGATTACCAGAAGATAACGCTTACCCTGTATCCTCGTGATCATGTCTGTGAAATCAATCACGATTTCGTCCCCCGGACCACCGGTCAAAGGAAACGAACCCCTTGTTGGTTTAATCGTGGGTTTAACGTTATATCCCTGACAAACTTCACACGTGCTCACATGTGCTGAGACCATAGCTTTTAAAAAAGGATGCAACCAATATTCAAGCGCTCTCATCATCTGTTTGTCCCCGACATGGCTCACTCCATGAACCTCTACCATGATGGAATGACACAGACTCGCTGGGAGCGCTGGACGTCCGTCCGGAGCTTGCCACAGTCCGTCAGAGGCACGAACAGCTCCATGTTGTGCCCACACAGAGACCTCTTCAGGGGTACAGCGCTGATGCTCTTTACAAAGGTATTCCCTTGTGAATCTCGGCAATAAATCATTAGATGTTCTTTCTGATGTGCACATCATCTGCGAGGACACATAACCAGCAGCAGCTTTTGCCGCCAAGTCTGCTGCGTCATTGCCTCCGCTCAAAGAGCTATCCACCTTAGAGTGACCAGCGCATTTAATCACTGCCACCTCTGAGGGGATCATCAGAGCCTCTAAAAGGTCTCTGGCTTCACATGCATGTGTTATTGGTCGACCTGACGAAGTGATAAAGCCACAACGTTTCACAACGGCATTTCTACGTGTACAGCTGTAACAACATAAGCAGAGTCAGTATAGATGTTTACACGGTGTCCACCAGTATGTCGCAAGGCTTTAATCACTGCTATCATTTCTGCCCTCTGTGCTGACTGCTTCCCATCTAACCTTGCTGCATCCCTCGTAATCATCTCATATCCTACCTGCTCTACCACTGTTTTCAAACAGTGGTAGAGCTTTCATAAGCCGTTTTCAAACTTCCGTCCTCCGCCCTGAAACAGCACCCGTCAGTGAACAAAGTCATGACTGGCTCAGGGCCAGTCAATGGTTTTGCAAACAAACCTGGTCTGACCACTGATGCCCTCTCTGTGATCGGTGCACAGTCGTGTGGTTCTCCCTCCTCCACCAAATCTGCCATATTAATGCCCTCATGTGTGTATATGATATGGTCGGCGAGCAAAATTGCTGCAATGCGTCGCTGTCGTAAAGGGGAAAATGTGAACGATTCAGAATTAACAAAAGATGCGATTGAATGCGTGGTTAAAACAATTAGGTGGTGGCCCATAACGATGTGAGACGTTTTCTTCACTATCTTTGCCAATCCTGCGACAAACCTGCTGCATGGTGGCTGTCTTTGTTCTACACTGTCCAACAAAATGCTAACATACATCAAAACTTTTCTGCCCCCCTGGTCTTTTTGATAAAGTACCCCATGTGCACTTGACCCTGTCTCAGAGACGTCTAAGTGAAATGGTGATCTGTAATCGGCACTGCTGAGATTAGCTGCATGTGCCATCTGTTGTTTCAGGTTAATGAACGTCCGTTCAGCTTCCTGTGTCCACTCAATGTCTGCTCTCAAATTCTTCATACCCTGTTGTTTTACAAGATCTCTCAAAGGGGCTGTTAATGAAACATACATTGGAATATAATGTCTACTATACCCTGTTAGGCCTAGAAATGACAACATCTCTTTAACCGTGGTTGGTTTTGGATGACTCAGAATTCCTCGTCTATGGGCTACAGTTAGCGTGGAGCCCTCTGGGGTGATCATGCGACCTAGAAATGTAACACAAGGTCTGCAAAATTGCAGCTTTTCCTTGCTTACCTTGAAGCCACTTTTGTGTAATTGTCTTAACACAGCTTCGCTCCCCTCCAGGCATCCTTGCTCTGTTTTGGCTGCCAAAAGGAGGTCATCAACATACATGATCAACACACAGTCTCCAGGCAAACTACAGTCCTGTAATTGTTGTTTTAATGCATGGTTAAAAATTCCTGGTGATAAAACAAACCCCTGGGGTAATCTGTTGTAAGAATATTGACAACCTTTGTATGTAAAAGCCACACACGCCTTGCATTCCTCTGCTAAAGGGATACAGAAAAATGCGTTAGCCAAATCAATACATGTAAACCACTTGTGGTCAGGTGTTATCACAGAGAGTGCAGTATACGGATTAGGCACTGTTAACGATGGTGTAGCCACAACAGCATTGATTGCTCTCAAATCATGTACCAACCTGTACTTATTCGTGCCTGGTTTCGGCACCGGAAAAATAGGTGTGTTCCACCTAGATTTGTATGGTGTAATAACACCCCTCTCTAGGAGACCTTTTACTGTTGCAGCCACACCCTCGTCCGCCTCAGGTTTGTTTTGCGGTATTGTGGAATCCAGATGGGGTCAGGTGTGCTTAACTGAAAGTAAACTGGAGACATGTTACAAAAACCTACATCTGTTGGGCCCTGAGACCAAAGATCCTCAGGTAAATTTTTTATGATGTCTGGTGCTCCCACACTATCTGACAGCTCCCTGCCATGGAATCTAGAAACCTGCACATGCTCTAAAGCTCCAGTGTCTCGTGTGGCACCTTCTATCCAATAGGCTTTGTGTTTAGGTGAATATTTAACATCTGTCTTCTCTGTGGGCTCCCAATCCTGGGCGGCCAACAGTGTTTTTGTAATCTTACCTAGCTCCCTGGCTTCATGGCTTGGGTGTAAGGCTAACGATATGTGAGGTGCTGCTGTGTCTGCCATCTCATACCACTTCAACTGCTCTTCTGTCAGCTTCACTGGAGCCATCACTCCTTCTTTACTCACAAAAATTCCAGCTCCCTCCAACACCCATCTGTCTCCCTCCACTTCCTGAAACATGTCTTCATAAATGGTTATGTCATTTCTGTCATAAAACAATGTACAATGCAATGGGTCTATGGGGGGTAAATAGATATCTAAATTTGAAATCCATGAACGGTATTTATTATACAGTTCCATTGCTGTGCCCCACTGTGTATCATCATCTAATTTTACCCAGTAAAGATCAGCTGCCTCCTCCTCCCCACACGAGGTCAGCATCCACTGGCTGTCTGTCGTATTACCTGATAGGGAACAGTTAATGGTTGTACCATCTGGAAATGTAACTATAACCCCTTCTGCTGAGCACAGAATGCTAGCCCCTAATTTTTTTAATAAATCTCTACCCAACAGAGGAATGGGAGCATTGCTGGAGAAAAGGAACGAGTGTGATAAGCATTGATTTGCCACTTCTACTTTAAATGGTTGTGTCATTTTCCAGCTTTCACTTCCCCCAGAGAACCCGATGACTGTCACAGTTTTGTCACTCAGATCAGATTGTTTTATGCCGCCTGTGACAGTCGAATAGGTGGCTCCGGTGTCCACCAGAGCTTTTAATGGTTTGTTGTTTACCATTAACGAAATGAGAGGTTCGGCCCCAGCCCTCATTTCGGTTCTCTGGGGGTCCCTTCAATAAACACTCGCGCCACCCTCGGGGCCCGATGGTGGGAACATCGGCACCTGTAGGTTGGAGGGTGGTGGAGGGTATTGCCCCGGGTTGTATGGGGTTTGTGGTTCCCTGCCGCGACCACCGGCACCACCTCTTCGAGGACCCCATCCCTCCGCAGGTGGTCCGTTAAACTGACCTGAAAGCTGTGGACACTCTCTCATCCAGTGGCCTGCCTCACCACACACATAACAATTTCCCTCGCCCTGCTGCCTCCCTCCATAAGACCCCCTCCCTCTATTACTACCCCTCCAATTGCTCCTTTGTCTATTTCCCCTCCCACCTGCTGCATGGGCTTCTGTATCATAGGGTGGGCCGTTATATTGGTAAGGGGGTGGCTGATAGGGTTGTTGTGGCATTTGCTTACTCTTTTTTGTCCCTCCCTCATTCTTTGCTTGTTCTAACTGTAGTTTTAGCAACTCTTTTTTTATCTTTTCTAATTGTTCTTCCTCTTTTCCTGTTTTCTCTACAGCCCTATCTGTGTGGTGGACTAAATGCCTTTCCCATATTTCGTTACTAGCAATTGGAATGTCAGGGTTATTTTCCATTATTTGTTTAACACCACTAGGGGCACCTGCCATGACTGCTGCTCTGAATATGTCTTGTGTAATTGGGTTGGTTAAACTATTTTCTTCCACCATCTGTTCCCACTCAGCCGCGCACCTGAAATAATATGCTGCACCTGTCTCACCTGGTTTTATGCGAAACTTTATGTTTTGGTATACGGTGGGTGGCAATGGGTACAATCGACCGAGTGCCCTGCCCACCATTGTGATTACCTTTGAAAAATCAAGATCATTTGGATATTGTAATGTTTGGGCTTCGAGTTCAAAACTCCCCATCTGTGAGGCTGTCAAAATCTGACCCAACAGACACCTTATGTCACCCAAAGCCAAAACGGTACCATGACTCAAGGCCGTTAATTTACTCAACCACTTAGAGCCCCCTGATGTAATTGGAGGAAGTTTACTGGAAATAGCAGTCATGTCACTGTGTGACCAGGGCTGGTACTGCACCCCAGTGCTCTTTACTAACAATGGGGCTTGTACGCCTGGATATAACTGATTAGTATGGTGACTCATTGCCTGCTCTCTATGCTCTGGTACGTTAGGGGAGCAATGATCAATTGAAAAATTAGACAGCTGCTGCTCTTTTTCCCTTCCCCTAGTACGTTTTGCTATTGGCTCCTCATCCATTACCATCGTTCCCTTAATACATACTGTATGCATCGTGCCCTGGGCCTGACCTGTTGTTTCTACAGGGCCAGATGCTCTACAACTTCCCCTTTCATCTTCACTTCCTACTCCGTTCTCACTACCATCACTTCCCTCTGGAAGTTCCAAATTTTAAGCCATGTGGCGCATTGTCTCATTCACCTGAGCTCGTGCCGCATGTACCTGTTCTGTCACTACCATGCCCAGGTGTTGTACCTCCTGTCGAAGATCTTCTAATTCTTTTAAATTACAGTCTAAAACTCCCTCTCGTACCTCAAGCATGACCTGTTGTTTGCTGTCAGTCGTATTTGGTGAGATGTAGGGTGGGGGCTGAGCAAGAGGCGGAGCAAGGGGCGGATACAATGGGCGGTACTGTTCAGGGGGTGGTGCTAGTGACTCAGTCTCCCTGTTTCCATCCTTCACTTTCAGTCTAACATCATCATCCATCATCCTCTGTAGCTTTCCCTTCCTTCCTATGTCTAATGGGTGATAAAGCTGTTGCCACGAGGGCAATACGAGTCTATTTTCTTAACTGTTTTTCTAAGTCACACCCTTTACTTTTATATCGACTTGCATTATACCATTTAATCGTTTTTTCATCACCTTTATGTCTGACTAACCTACAATGAGCCTTTTTCTCCATATTTCTTATTTTCGAGGTCAGGGGCACTTTAAGTTTCTCTGCCTCTTTCGTCCATGCATAATTATCACACAATTTTATCCAACATTCCTCAACCTCTCTTTGTGTCGCTTTCCTGGATTTTGGTTCAGCCTGTGCTATCATCATCTCAGCGATACTCTGCCATTGCGCTAATACGGTCGGACATTCGTATTCATCACACTCCTTTTGAAACTCTGCCATTCTATTCTATTTATTTACTTATATATATATATATATATATATATATATATATATATGTATTCAATATAACTTTCCTACTAGTTTCTTTACGATCGTCTCCTTACCCCAACTTAAATTATACACATACACAAACCTACACACACCACGTGCAAATTTTCCGTTTACTTATGCATTCAACTAAACACCACGTCTAAATACTTTCATCCCCAATACCATTCATACAAATAAAATCAAACTAGTAAATAATTTACGGATCTCTTCTCCGAAGGACTTTAACCTAATAGAATTTGTGATATGCCGATCACGGGACTTCTTTCCCAACAGAATTTAACTGTTTTAATTCCAGGGACTCTAACCCATATTAAACGGAACTTTAATCTGTATTTATTTATGGCTTTCTCTGCCAAGGGACTCTAACCCGTAAGAATCTTTTAAATCTGATTTAGTTACTTTACTATTTCAATTTTACTCGTCTATTCATCGAGATGTTCATCAAATTTAACACAGAAATTTAGTATATCCAATAGCAGAATTCGGAATAACAGGTTTCTGCGCTTACCTTTCTATTTTAGCCGGCTTTTGTGTTAAATCTGAATCCGTCTCGTGATCTTTTCCCTCCCCCACAGGGTCCGCCGAAATGTGGCGCGAAAACTTTCCTTTGTCTCCAAATCACGTCGATGGTCACCATCTAACGGACTTTCGAAACCTGAGTCCTGCGTGTTCAAAAATTTGAAGAAAAGTCAAAGAGATCATTTTTCCCAATAAGTTTAAGTAGAATTTATTATCAGATGTAAAAGCTTCTTCCAGCTGGGGCTGTTTTCTCAACATACATATGAGACGAACAACAGAATACACACTTTCGGGTTACAAGTATTTATAAAATATGTGACGTCGATTCTCTCTTCGGGCTCCTCCCCTTCATCGGGCGGGCGTCCAATCCTCCGGAACCAATCACCTCGGGACATGTTAATCTGACTCCATTCTCCCCCAACTATTGGTTCCTGCAAAACATTTTGAAAATAGCCGGTCCTGCCGAGAGATGCGATTGACGCACACACACATACACTCACACACTTGTTATCTGAGACCCTGCTTCTGCATACCTCAGAGCTCGTGTTACACACTTCTGCCAACTAGTTTTCAAGACAAAAACCCAGTACAGCATGGACATATATTTGACAGTAAACATGAATTTATAATACATAAAACATCATAATCCCAATACGGCTAATGATTTTGCATCGTTCTTCGTAAAGAAAACTACCGCCATCAACAGCAAGATTTCTACACCACCATCACCCGCCTTTTCTCCTCTGTCTGAAAATGATGTTTCCAAGGTCATTGGTTCCAACCACCCTACCACCTGCCCACTGGATTCCATCCCCACCCATCTCCTCCATGCCATCTCTCCAGCAGTTGTGCCTGGTCTGACCCACATCATCAACTCTTTGCTCACCACTGGGACATTTCCCACTGCGTTCAAAGAGGACTGCATCACACCGCTACTGAAGAAACCCACTCTCAACCATACACTGCTAGAACACTACAGGCCGGTGTAGTGTGTGAAAATGCATATCTTCTGTCAAAATGTAGATGATCGATTTTAACCTCTAATTCTTTTCTGTATTCTTAAAAAAAATCTTTTTACTTACCTCACTATTCTTAGCTTTGTATACTGTGCTAGGCTTTAATGGACTGGATTTAATTAACTTTTGCACTTTGTTGCCTATATTGCTATAATTGCTTCCAATGTTTCCTCGTCTGTAAGTCGCTTTGGATAAAAACGTCTGCTAAATGACTAAATGTAAATTTAATGAAATGTGTAATGTCATGTGTAATGTGTAGTGTGTGGCCTTGAAATTTTAGCATGTCTACGTAATCATGAATAAATGCTTCTTGAGACACACAGTGTTGCTTCTTTGCATGCATCAAACGAATTGTTTCTGGCTATATGCATCCATGCATCAGTTTGAGAGGGGTGGAAATGGGACACTTGGGTGAAACAAAACTGCCCCAAAAGTACCCCCACCCACTTTAAATACAGTTTTTTCTAAGTCAATTTGGTACATTTCTCAGATCCGATTTGAAATTATCAAAACTTCTTGTTCAATCCTTACATCCTTGTGTCACTTGTGCACATCAAACAAGCATTTTCTCATTTATTTGAACAAGTTGCAAATGCTTTGGTACATCCATGCAAGTGAATATGACACAATTCTGTGCAGATTCCTACATTATCAATTGCTTCTGTCATGTTGATCAAAATGCATTATAATGGGTCTCTGTTGAATAGTATAATCCCCCATGACATTTAAGCACTAGTTTTACAATATACAGTAAGTATACTTCAAGTAAACAGTGGCATTTTATTTTATTCAATTTAGTGTTTTGCATTTCTATATTCTTTCCACATAGGATTGCAAGACAACTTCAATGTGTTGCAGACGGCCCCTTTTCACACCTAAACAGTCTTTTGGCACTCTCTACAGGGATCTCATCAGGATTACCTCCCTCCTGCTTTTCCTCTGCTGTCTTGTCTGCACTCCCCCCCTCTAAGGAGCTCTCTCTTTTGAATACCAACAGTGCCACAGACACTCTGTGTTCCACGCTTACATCCTGAAGAGACTCTCTACCAGTCTCTTCTCTCTACTTTCTCCGTTGACGTCACCTCTGCAAAAACTGATTATAACCACTCGAAGATCAGCAACTCTCCTGACTCTCACACACTCTTAAAAACCTTCTCTGCTCTCCTTTGTCCGCCTGCTCCCACACCTTCATCGGAGTTAACGGCTAATGATTTTGCATCGTTCTTCGTAAAGAAAACTACCGCCATCAACAGCCAGATTTCTACACCACCATCACCCGCCTTTTCTCCTCTGTCTGAAAATGATGTTTCCAAGGTCATTGGTTCCAACCACCCTACCACCTGCCCACTGGATTCCATCCCCACCCATCTCCTCCATGCCATCTCTCCAGCAGTTGTGCCTGGTCTGACCCACATCATCAACTCTTTGCTCAACACTGGGACATTTCCCACTGCGTTCAAAGAGGCCTGCATCACACCGCTACTGAAGAAACCCACTCTCAACCTTACACTGCTAGAACACTACAGGCCGGTGTAGTGTGTGAAAATGTATATCTTCCGTCAAAATGTAGATGACCGATTTTAATTTCTATATTCTTTCCACATAGGATTGCAAGACAACTTCAATGTGTTGCAGACGGCCCCTTTTCACACCTAAACAGTCTTTTGGCACTCTCTACAGGGATCTCATCAGGATTCCCTCCCTCCTGCTTTTCCTCTGCTGTCTTGTCTGCACTCCCCTCCTCTGAGGAGCTCTCTCTTTTGAATACCAACAGTGCCACAGACACTCTGTGTTCCACGCTTACATCCTGCTTGGACAACCTATGCCCTCCTACATCTGGACCAGCCCGTGCATCCCTGTCTGCCCCCTGGTTATCGGATGTACCACGTGAGCATCGCACCAGCCTCCAGTCAGCTGAGAGAAAATGGCCCAAGTCAAAAGACCATACTGACCTCTCTCTCTACCAGTCTCTTCTCTCTACTTTCTCCGTTTGACGTCACCTCTGCAAAAACTGATTATAACCACTCGAAGATCAGCAACTCTCCTGACTCTCACACACTCTTAAAAACCTTCTCTGCTCTCCTCTGTCCGCCTGCTCCCACACCTTCATCGGAGTTAACGTCTAATGATTTTGCATCGTTCTTCGTAAAGAAAACTACCGCAATCAACAGCCAGATTTCTACACCACCATAACCCCATTTTTCTCCTCTGTCTGAAAATGATGTTTCCAAGGTCATTGGTTCCAACCACCCTACCACTGGATTCCATCCCCACCCATCTCCTCCATGCCATCTCTCCAGCAGTTGTGCCTGGTCTGACCCTCATCATCAACTCTTTGCTCACCACTGGGACATTTCCCACTGCGTTCAAAGAGGACTGCGTCACACCGCTACTGAAGAAACCCACTCTCAACCTTACACTGCTAGAACACTACAGGCCGGTGTAGTGTGTGAAAATGCATATCTTCCGTCAAAATGTAGATGACCGATTTTAACCTCTAATTCTTTTCTGTCTTCTTAAAAAAAAAATTTTTTTTAGTTACCTCACTATTCTTAGCTTTGTATACTGTGCTAGGCTTTAATGGGCTGGATTTAATTAACTTATGCATTTTGTTGCCTATATTGCTATAATTGCTTCCAATGTTTCCTCGTCTGTAAGTCGCTTTGGATGAAAACGTCTGCTAAATGACTAAATGTAAATTTAATGAAATGTGTAATGTCATGTGTAATGTGTAGTGTGTGGCCTTGAAATTTTAGCATGTCTACGTAATCATGAATAAATGCTTCTTGAGACACACAGTGTTGCTTCTTTGCATGCATCAAACGAATTGTTTCTGGCTATATACATCCATGCATCAGTTTGAGAAGGGTGGAAATGGGACACTTGGGTCAAACAAAACTGCCCCAAAAGTACCCCCATCCACTTTAAATACAGTTTTTTCTAAGTCAATTTGGTACATTTCTCAGATCCGATTTGAAATTATCAAAACTTCTTGTTCAATCCTTACATCCTTGTGTCACTTGTGCACATCAAACAAGCATTTTCTCATTTCTTTGAACAAGTTTCAAATGCTTTGGTACATCCATGCAAGTGAATATGACACAATTCTGTGCAGATTCCTACATTATCAATTGCTTATGTCATGTTGATCAAAATGAATTATAATGGGTCTCTGTTGAATAGTATAATCCCCCATGACATTTAAGCACTAGTTTTACAATATACAGTAAGTATACTTCAAGTAAACAGTGGCATTTTATTTTACTCAATTTAGTGTTTTGCATTTCTATATTCTTTCCACATAGGATTGCAATACAACTTCAATGTGTTGCAGACGGCCCCTTTTCACACCTAAACAGTCTTTTGGCACTCTCTACAGGGATCTCATCAGGATTCCCTCCCTCCTGCTTTTCCTCTGCTGTCTTGTCTGCACTCCCCCCCCCCTCTGAGGAGCTCTCTCTTTTGAATACCAACAGTGCCACAGACACTCTGTGTTCCACGCTTACATCCTGCTTGGACAACCTATGCCCTCCTACATCTGGACCAGCCCGTGCATCCCTGTCTGCCCCCTGGTTATCGGATGTACCACGTGAGCCTCGCACCAGCCTCCAGTCAGCTGAGAGAAAATGGCCCAAGTCAAAAGACCATACTGACCTCTCTCTCTACCAGTCTCTTCTCTCTACTTTCTCCGTTGACGTCACCTCTGCAAAAACTGATTATAACCACTCGAAGATCAGCAACTCTCCTGACTCTCACACACTCTTAAAAACCTTCTCTGCTCTCCTTTGTCCGCCTTCTCCCACACCTTCATCGGAGTTAACGGCTAATGATTTTGCATCGTTCTTCGTAAAGAAAACTACCGCAATCAACAGCCAGATTTCTACACCACCATAACCCCATTTTTCTCCTCTGTCTGAAAATGATGTTTCCAAGGTCATTGGTTCCAACCACCCTACCACTGGATTCCATCCCCACCCATCTCCTCCATGCCATCTCTCCAGCAGTTGTGCCTGGTCTGACCCACATCATCAACTCTTTGCTCACCACTGGGACGTTTCCCACTGCGTCCAAAGAGGACTGCGTCACACCGCTACTGAAGAAACCCACTCTCAACCTTACACTGCTAGAACACTACAGGCCGGTGTAGTGTGTGAAAATGCATATCTTCCGTCAAAATGTAGATGACCGATTTTAACCTCTAATTCTTTTCTGTCTTCTTAAAAAAAATTTTTTTTTAGTTACCTCACTATTCTTAGCTTTGTATACTGTGCTAGGCTTTAATGGACTGGATTTAATTAACTTATGCATTTTGTTGCCTATATTGCTATAATTGCTTCCAATGTTTCCTCGTCTGTAAGTCGCTTTGGATAAAAACGTCTGCTAAATGACTAAATGTAAATTTAATGAAATGTGTAATGTCATGTGTAATGTGTAGTGTGTGGCCTTGAAATTTTAGAATGTCTACGTAATCATGAATAAATGCTTCTTGAGACACACAGTGTTGCTTCTTTGCATGCATCAAACAAATTGTTTCTGGCTATATGCATCCATGCATCAGTTTGAGAGGGGTGGAAATGGGACACTTGGGTGAAACAAAACTGCCCCAAAAGTACCCCCACCCACTTTAAATACAGTTTTTTCTAAGTCAATTTGGTACATTTCTCAGATCCGATTTGAAATTATCAAAACTTCTTGTTCAATCCTTACATCCTTGTGTCACTTGTGCACATCAAACAAGCATTTTCTCATTTCTTTGAACAAGTTGCAAATGCTTTGGTACATCCATGCAAGTGAATATGACACAATTCTGTGCAGATTCCTACATTATCAATTGCTTATGTCATGTTGATCAAAATGCATTATAATGGGTCTCTGTTGAATAGTATAATCCCCCATTACATTTAAGCACTAGTTTTACAATATACAGTAAGTATACTTCAAGTAAACAGTGGCATTTTATTTTACTCAATTTAGTGTTTTTTATTTCTATATTCTTTCCACATAGGATTGCAATACAACTTCAATGTGTTGCAGACGGCCCCTTTTCACACCTAAACAGTATTTTGGCACTCTCTACAGGGATCTCATCAGGATTCCCTCCCTCCTGCTTTTCCTCTGCTGTCTTGTCTGCACTCCCCCCCTCTGAGGAGCTCTCTCTTTTGAATACCAACAGTGCCACAGACACTATGTTCCACACTTACATCCTGCTTGGACAACCTATGCCCTCCTACATCTGGACCAGCCCGTGCATCCCTGTCTGCCCCCTGGTTATCGGATGTACCACGTGAGCATCGCACCAGCCTCCAGTCAGCTGAGAGAAAATGGCCCAAGTCAAAAGAACATACTGACCTCTCTCTCTACCAGTCTCTTCTCTCTACTTTCTCTGTTGACGTCACCTCTGCAAAAACTGATTATAACCACTCGAAGATCAACAACTCTCCTGACTCTCACACACTCTTAAAAACCTTCTCTGCTCTCCTCTGTCCGCCTGCTCCCACATCTTCATCGGAGTTAACGGCTAATGATTTTGCATCGTTCTTTTTAAAGAAAACTACCGCCATCAACAGCCAGATTTCTACACCACCATCACCCGCCTTTTCTCCTCTGTCTGAAAATGATGTTTCCAAGGTCATTGGTTCCAACCACCCTACCACCTGCCCACTGGATTCCATCCCTACCCATCTCCTCCATGCCATCTCTCCAGCAGTTGTGCCTGGTCTGACCCACATCATCAACTCCTTGCTCACCACTGGGACATTTCCCACTGCGTTCAAAGAGGACTGCGTCACACCGCTACTGAAGAAACCCACTCTCAACCTTACACTGCTAGAACACTACAGGCCGGTGTAGTGTGTGAAAATGCATATCTTCCGTCAAAATGTAGATGACCGATTTTAACCTCTAATCCTTTTCTGTCTTCTTAAAAAAAATTTTTTTTTAGTTACCTCACTATTCTTAGCTTTGTATACTGTGCTAGGCTTTAATGGACTGGATTTAATTAACTTATGCATTTTGTTGCCTATATTGCTATAATTGCTTCCAATGTTTCCTTGTCTGTAAGTCGCTTTGGATAAAAACGTCTGCTAAATGACTAAATGTAAATTTAATGAAATATGTAATGTCATGTGTAATTTGTAGTGTGTGGCCTTGAAATTTTAGCATGTCTACGTAATCATGAATAAATGCTTCTTGAGACACACAGTGTTGCTTCTTTGCATGCATCAAACGAATTGTTTCTGGCTATATGCATCCATGCATCAGTTTGAGAGGGGTGGAAATGGGACACTTGGGTGAAACAAAACTGCCCCAAAAGTACCCCCACCCACTTTAAATACAGTTTTTTCTAAGTCAATTTGGTACATTTCTCAGATCCGATTTGAAATTATCAAAACTTCTTGTTCAATCCTTACATCCTTGTGTCACTTGTGCACATCAAACAAGCATTTTCTCATTTCTTTGAACAAGTTGCAAATGCTTTGGTACATCCATGCAAGTGAATATGACACAATTCTGTGCAGATTCCTACTGTGATGGAAATTTTCATGACGTGGGTTTCTTCATGCTAATCTCTGTAAAAATTGATTCAAGACTGTCTATCTTGTTGTTCTTAAATTCCTAAGAAATGTTTTGCTACGTGGCAGACCACTCAGCTCCTTTGCCATTGAGCAAAGACCAAGAGGTTCTGGTAAAGATAAGGGATGGCGACACATTTGTGTTACCAAAGATACGTTCTTGCTCAAGGGAGGGGAGAAGAAGGGGTGTCATGTTAGGATCATATAAAAGCCCCTGTAAATGAACAGGAAGGGGCCTTCACTCTGCATATGTCTTTTGATGCATACTGAATTTCAATAAAACTACTTTGCAAAGTACCTGATGTCTCTGTATATTGCGTTTGTCAAAATTGACTCACCTTGATTAAGGAATAAGAAAATTCCACAACAATTTGGCGACGAGGTATGGGATCACAAGGCTGACAGAGAACTGACTAGAGTTGACTGATCATCCTGGACATAGCAAATCCAGCTCTAACCCCATACAGGGATGAGAGAACTCTACTCCGGACCCCAAGCTGACGTGATCCCAAAAGAACTCAGTGCAAGGCACAAAAGTGAAAAACGGTGAGTCAAAAAGATTCTAAACAGCCTGATTAAGGGGAGACTACTTAGCGCTAAACAGTCTGATTTAAGAAGGGGGGACTACTCTGAATCGTGTTAGATTCTAAACAGTCTGATTTAAGAAGGGGGGACTACTCTGAATCGTGTTAGATTCTAAACAGCCTGATTAGAGGGGGGACTACTCTGAATCGTGTTAGATTCTAAACAGCCTGATTAGAGGGGGGACTACTCAGAATCGTGAATATGGATAAACCAACATACAGAGAAATGAGGAAAAATTGGGGAACGGGAAGTTTACAAGGTGTACCCTATTTAAAAGAAAAAGGTAACTTTCCAGAAAACGGTACATTTAGTACCACAAAATTAGAGAAAATAAGAGAACATATGAGGAAAAAAGACATATTTAAAATGTCCAAAAAAGAAAGGGAAAAATATGATGAAGCATGTAAATGTTTAGGGTTATGGGAAAAGGAAGCAAATAGACGTGACTATGTTTTTAAAGAAAAGGCATTGGAAGAACTGCCACCACCGAAAACTCCATTGTACCCTGTTTTGCCTGAATATAATGATTTAACCCCTCTGTCTCCTTTACCCCCATCTATGACTTGCTACAAACACCAACCGGAGGATGATTGTGTCCCTCCTCACCGACATCTGAACCCGATCGAGGCAGCTCCAGTGCCCCCACCAGTGTCTCCACCAGCACCAGTGCCGTCTCCACCACAGCCGATGGTGCGTCAAAAGCAGGAAAGAGCGCAACCAGCAGCGACAGACAAAGAACTTTTGACATTTTGCAGAGAATTCTCACCCTCAATGAAAGAATTAGAGAGACTGTTAAAAGTCAAACTGAAACCATCTGACCTAAGAAAGTTACAGGGTAAATGGCCTGTGGAGGATTATAGAAGGGAACATGTCAACTGGTCGCATGCAAGCAATGCTGAGTGAAGGAGGATTCTGGAAGAATTCTTAGAAGGACTAAAATCTACTTTTCCCGAAGCTCTGAATCTGGATAAGATCGCTGCTTGTGTGCAAAAGACTGATGAAAGAGTGGAGGATTTCTTGGCCAGACTGGAGAAAGTATTTAAAGAACATTCTGGACTTCAACCTGATGCAGACGGACCAGACATTGGTCCGTTCAAAGGACATCTCAGATCCGCTTTTCTGCGGAACCTCAGAGAAGAGCTGAGACGAGAAGTGGAAAAATCATGCATCGAGCCGGATCGCGGGAGAATGAGTGAGATTGTCCGTCATGCTGTACACGCCGAAAGAAAAACATCCAAGATAAAGAACTCCACATGGCTCTAATGAATATCAGAGGAGAACACGGAAGAATAGGAAGATGGCGAGGGAGAGGAGGTTTTAAACCTTCTGGCATGTATGGAGAGAAATGTTTCAATTGTGGAAGAACTGGGCACTGGCGAAATGATTGTCCTGAGCCTCGGAGATCGCGGAGGTCAAGAGAAAAGGTAGATGGAAGTGAGGAGGTGAGGCATCATTCCGAGGGTGGTGAGTATGATTTCCCTTAGCATATGCAATGAAGAAATGCTTTTTCCTACTGTATGCAATGAAGATCTGCTTAGCTCACATTCCATGATGAATGAAACTGCTTTCTGAACTTTGCTAAAATGCACAATGCTTGTGTGCAACAAACCGCTTGAATTTTTATAGATTCAGGGGCAACAAATAGCCTACTGTGATTCACAAGAAGTGTTTAAATTTGCCAGAGTCTATCTAAACTAGTTGTGTTTTCCCTAAATGCTAGTGGCTATAATGTAGAATAATTTATGTCAAAAGGGTGCAATGTGAGTTGGGGAGTGTCAAATTTCAACAAAGGTTTCTCATGTCTGACTGCTGCCCGATTCATTGGCTGGGCAGAGTCAGAATGTGTATGATGACAGATTGAGCATGATACCAACACGACCCAAGTGCAGCGCTCGTACAGCTGTACGATGTAATATTGAATTACGTAAGTATGATGTAGAATGTATTGCCTCACAGAGCCTTATGACGTTGATTGCAATGGTGTGGGGAGCTGTGGGTGTTTTGCTGACAAATATGCGCACGCCATAGAATGGGTTAAAAGGGATGACGTGCAATATTCAAATTTGTTGCATGCCCATCGTGAGAATCATGCCTGTCTGTCAGCAACAAGGGGACTTGAAGTGTTTTCACACACAAAAAGATTAATGAAGTGTATTTACATACCAGAAATTTTGGGAAAGGTGCCCGTTCAACTGTTGGTAACAGGAAAATATTATGTTGAGTTGATTAGGAACTGTGAGCCTGTTGTGATAACGCCCAAGGGTAATTTTCGTCCACGCAAACAGCAATTCCCCCTCAAAACAGAAGCCTCAAACCAGAAGCCCTCAATGGCATAAGGCCAATATTTAATGAGTTTAAAAAGATTAAAAAAATAAAGGCATAGTTGTGCCATGCCCAAATTCACCTGTGCGCACACCTTTGTTTCCAGTTAAAAAGATCAGAGAAAAGGGAGCACCCGTTGAATGGCGGTCCGTACAAGATTTGCAAGCAGTTAATGCCGCAGTACAGCCACGAGCACCAAACGTACCCAACACGTATACCATTCTCAGCCAAATTCCGCCTGAGACGAAATGGTATACGGTGATTGATTTGTCAAACGCGTTTTTCAGTGTGCCAGTAAACCCAGACTCACAATACTGGTTCGCCTTTTTATTTGATGGCAGGCCATATACATTCACACGTCTATGCCAAGGGTACTGCGAATCACCGACCATTTACAACGAGGCACTGCGACAATCACTGGAGCCATTCCATCTCCCGAAGGGGGTGGCATTGCTTCAGTATGTGGATGACATTCTTTTATGTGCACCCACCAAAGCGCAATGTGAAGAACACGGTACGACTGCTCACTCATTTGCACAGGAAGGACACAAAGTGAATATCTCCAAAGTCCAGCTGGTAAAACAATTTGTTCGTATTTGGGTCACGAAATTACTGACCGCGGCAGACAGCTGTCCGCAAAGCGCGTGTCTGCAATTTCAGACATCGCACGCCCAAAAACAAAGAAGCAACTAATGACATTTTTAGGGATGGCCAGACTGTAGGAATTTCATTTTGAGGTACACAGAGATGGAAAAACATCTCACGGTATTGATTCACGGGAAGCCCATGACTGCAAATGCGCAGATTGAATGGACTGATGCAGGGGTTGAGGCTTTTGGTAATCTCAAGCGAGCTCTGCAATCTGCGCCTGCGCTAGGTATCCCAAACCCAGACAAACCATTCACACAAATGGTAGACGAAAAGACGGCACAATGCTCTCTGTGCTGCTCCGAAAACACGGAGACCAGCTGCGCCCCGTTGCTTATCTTTCATCCAGATTAGATGGTGTGGCACAAGGTCTCCCACCGTGCCTGCGCGCAGTGGCAGCGGCAGAGAAAGCAGTGATGGCCTATTGGGAGTTTGTTGGTTATTCTCCCCTTACTGTGTTTGTTCCCCATCCAGTGGCCATGATTCTGTTAGAACAACGAGTGTCACATTTATCTACAGCGAGGTGGCTGAGATATAATCTGACGTTGTTGGAATTGCCAAACATCACGGTAGGGAGATGTAACACACTAAACCCAGCCAAGTTGATGCCAATTACTGACAATGGTGACCCACACAACTGTGTTGCCACTTTAGAGCAAGTCTGCTCGCCATGTGTTGATCTCAGAGACGAACCTCTGCTAAATGCAGACTTGACTTTCTATGTAGATGGCAGTGCACGAAAAGATGAGGCGGGAAAGAATCACGTGGGGTTTGCTGTTGTGTCTGATTTTGAAACAGTACAGTCAGGCCGCCTGCCTGACCATTTCTCTGCTCAAACAGCAAAACACATTGCACTCACACGCGCATGCGAATTGGCAGAGGGTAAAAGTGTCAACATTCACACAGATAGTAGATATGCATTTGATGTAACTTGTGATTTTGTCACACTTTGGAAACACAGGAACTTTTTGAAAGCTGATGGTAAAAACATTCTTAATCACACACAGGTTGCTGATATGCTATCTGCCATTCTTCTCCCATCAGCCATTGTTGTGTGTGACTGTGACACACACACCCCCATCTATGCCACACACACTTTTGTATCTGAAACTATTTTTTGCAGGGAGCCGACAAGCTGACCTTGCAGCAAAGCAAGCAACATCGGAGCTACAGACAGATTGTCTCCAGAAATCACTAACAAAACTCTTTCTCTTGCAGAGATGCAAACATTTTGCAGAACCAGCTGAGCGTGCACTCTGGAAGGAGTGCTCATGTAAATACACATACAATGTTTGGGGGGGCCAAATGGCCTCACCTGTTTGCCAAACATTTTTTCCCTGCTTTTGCGATTTTGACGCTTGGCCTAGACCACGAGTCAAAAGGGGGGATGTTACAAGGCAATGTGTTTTTGTGTTTTTGCTCTCAAAATGTTTGTGCAGGTCAAAAGAGCAGGAGCAAATGGAGCTGACAAATCATTACACAGCTTCCAGGAAGTCGTAGGAAAGACATGCCTCCCGCTGCAAAAAGGTGTCCAAGGAGTGGCAACTCCAACCGTAGGCCATCAAAATGGCATCCACAATGGCTCTTCGCAATGGTCGTGCTGACAAAGGGAATCAACTGTTCCAGTCGGGGACGCATCGAACCCCGAGAAAATAGAGATTATAGAATTTTGTTTTTGTGCAACACTATTTTCCCAAGTTTTATAAAATGTTATGGGGAGGGACAGTGTGGGGAGGGACCCAATTCTGCTAGGTACTGGGGAACAAATATGTATTTGTGTAGAGGTACGTGTACCTCAGGTGATGTTGTGGATAAGGCAACAAAATTTGAAAATGTGGGCCATTAGGTCCCCTGGGACGGCCAAATAAAAAGTTTTAGACTAGCTCTAACTCAGAAAATTTTAATTATGAGGGAACGGGAGCAATTCCACAAATGAGAGTAAGAATATGGAAAGTGACGAAGGTTGAGCAGGTGATGAAGGTTTAAGCCGGTCAGTATCGGTGTATGAGATTGAGGGGAAAGACACAGGTCAGAAGGTTCAGATATCATTTCAGCCAAGGAATTTTCAGGCCGCAGAGCAGGCAGAAAAAGAGGCAGGAGAAGCAGAGCTAGAAGGTAGATACGAGAATGGTAGTATACCAATGCAAAGGCAATAAGGCATGTGCATTGGCACTGATAGAAAAGAAAGAGGTTGGAGTGAATGACAGTTGTTGGTGGTGTATGCGACTCGAGCAGGCATGGAAAGTCAGTCCTCTGAGATTAGAGGACAGGAAAAGGCTGAAGGGTCACCCTGCAAAGTCACAACCCGGTTGACAGTTGCAAACAGCACCAACAAGGCCAAAGAAAAGACAGAGTGCAGAGAACCAGGTGGTAAGAAAAGTACAGAATTGAACAGTTTGGAAGTAGGGAATTAGGATTGCAGGGTAGGTTAGTTTTAGATGTGTTCACCGCAGATAAAAGCAGTGTGTGTGTAAAAAGCTCAGGGTCAGTTGTTGTTTCTACATTACGGATTATGCTGATAATGTAATAGACATCATAACGCACAGGAAGAATGCTATCAGGGAGCCGGATGATATGACTAACAGTCTGTTGAAATGGTGGAATAGCCAAGGTTGAGGGGTGTGGCTGATGCAGGTGGCATTACCCATTCTAGTGGGATTATTATTTCTTATAATTATGTTACCATGTTTTAATTTACTGTTTTCAAAAGTGTTTAAATAAAATACTATTAGGGAGCATGGCTGCAATTGCACAAAGGTTCATGACGCAGACCATCGATCTCACGGAAGGGGAATTTAGGGAGTACGATGACAATGGCCTATGAAATCTGTAGGAGAAAGGGCAGTGCTCATTTTACAGGTTGAGGCATCATGAGTTTGGTTATCATATATGATAAAAGGGGGGAATGTGATGGAAATTTTCATGACGTGGGTTTCTTCATGCTAATCTCTGTAAAAATTGATTCAAGACTGTCTATCTTGTTGTTCTTAAATTCCTGAGAAATGTTTTGCTACGTGGCAGACCACTCAGCTCCTTTGCCATTGAGCAAAGACCAAGAGGTTCTGGTAAAGATAAGGGATGGCGACACATTTGTGTTACCAAAGATACGTTCTTGCTCAAGGGAGGGGAGAAGAAGGGGTGTCATGTTAGGATCATATAAAAGCCCCTGTAAATGAACAGGAAGGGGCCTTCACTCTGCATATGTCTTTTGATGCATACTGAATGTTAATAAAACTACTTTGCAAAGTACCTGATGTCTCTGTATATTGCGTTTGTCAAAATTGACTCACCTTGATTAAGGAATAAGAAAATTCCACAACACTACATTATCAATTGCTTATGTCATGTTGATCAAAATGAATTATAATGGGTCTCTGTTGAATAATATAATCCCCCATGACATTTAAGCACTAGTTTTACAATATACAGTAAGTATACTTCAAGTAAACAGTGGCATTTTATTTTACTCAATTTAGTGTTTTGCATTTCTATATTATTTCTACATAGGATTGCAAGACAACTTCAATGTGTTGCAGACGGCCCCTTTTCACACCTAAACAGTCTTTTGGCACTCTCTACAGGGATCTCATCAGGATTCCCTCCCTCCTGCTTTTCCTCTGCTGTCTTGTCTGCACTCCCCCCCTCTGAGGAGCTCTCTCTTTTGAATACCAACAGTGCCACAGACACTCTGTGTTCCACGCTTACATCCTGCTTGGACAACCTATGCCCTCCTACATCTGGACCAGCCCGTGCATCCCTGTCTGCCCCCTGGTTATCGGATGTACCACGTGAGCCTCGAACCAGCCTCCAGTCAGCTGAGAGAAAATGGCCCAAGTCAAAAGACCATACTGACCTCTCTTTCTACCAGTCTCTTCTCTCTACTTTCTCCGTTGACGTCACCTCTGCAAAAACTGATTATAACCACTCGAAGATCGGCAACTCTCCTGACTCTCACACACTCTTAAAAACCTTCTCTGCTCTCCTTTGTCCGCCTGCTCCCACACCTTCATCGGAGTTAACGGCTAATGATTTTGCATCGTTCTTCGTAAAGAAAACTACCGCCATCAACAGCCAGATTTCTACACCACCATCACCCGCCTTTTCTCCTCTGTCTGAAAATGATGTTTCCAAGGTCATTGGTTCCAACCACCCTACCACCTGCCCACTGGATTCCATCCCCACCCATCTCCTCCATGCCATCTCTCCAGCAGTTGTGCCTGGTCTGACCCACATCATCAACTCTTTGCTCACCACTGGGACATTTCCCACTTCGTTCAAAGAGGCCTGCGTCACACCGCTACTGAAGAAACCCACTCTCAACCTTACACTGCTAGAACACTACAGGCCGGTGTAGTGTGTGAAAATGCATATCTTCCGTCAAAATGTAGATGATCGATTTTAACCTCTAATTCTTTTCTGTATTCTTAAAAATATTTTTTTTTACTTACCTCACTATTCTTAGCTTTGTATACTGTGCTAGGCTTTAATGGACTGGATTTAATTAACTTATGCATTTTGTTACCTATATTGCTATAATTGCTTCCAATGTTTCCTCGTCTGTAAGTCGCTTTGGATAAAAACGTCTGCTAAATGACTAAATGTAAATTTAATGAAATGTGTAATGTCATGTGTAATGTGTAGTGTGTGGCCTTGAAATTTTAGCATGTCTACGTAATCATGAATAAATGCTTCTTGAGACACACAGTGTTGCTTCTTTGCATGCATCAGACCGAAATTGTTTCTGGCTATATGCATCCATGCATCAGTTTGAGAGGGGTGGAAATGGGACAATTGGGTGAAACAAAACTGCCCCAAAAGTACCCCCACCCACTTTAAATACAGTTTTTTCTAAGTCAATTTGGTACATTTCTCAGATCCGATTTGAAATTATGAAAACTTCTTGTTCAATCCTTACATCATTGAGTCACTTGTGCACATCAAACAAGCATTTTCTCATTTCTTTGAACAAGTTGCAAATGCTTTGGTACATCCATGCAAGTGAATATGACACAATTCTGTGCAGATTCCTACATTATCAATTGCTTATGTCATGTTGATCAAAATGAATTATAATGGGTCTCTAAAGAATAGTATAATCCCCCATGACATTTAAGCACTAGTTTTACAATATACAGTAAGTATACTTCAAGTAAACAGTGGCATTTTATTTTACTCAATTTAGTGTTTTGCATTTCTATATTCTTTCCACATAGGATTGCAAGACAACTTCAATGTGTTGCAGACGGCCCTTTTTCACACCTAAACAGTCTTTTGGCACTCTCTACAGGGATCTCATCAGGATTCCCTCCCTCCTGCTTTTCCTCTGCTGTCTTGTCTGCACTCCCCCCCTCTGAGGAGCTCTCTCTTTTGAATACCAACAGTGCCACAGACACTGTGTTCCACGCTTACATCCTGCTTGGACAACCTATGCCCTCCTACATCTGGACCAGCCCGTGCATCCCTGTCTGCCCCCTGGTTATCGGATGTACCACGTGAGCATCGCACCAGCCTCCAGTCAGCTGAGAGAAAATGGCCCAAGTCAAAAGACCATACTGACCTCTCTCTCTAACAGTCTCTTCTCTCTACTTTCTCCGTTGACGTCACCTCTGCAAAAACTGATTATAACCACTCGAAGATCAGCAACTCTCCTGACTCTCACACACTCTTAAAAACCTTCTCTGCTCTCCTCTGTCCGCCTGCTCCCACACCTTCATCGGAGTTAACGGCTAATGATTTTGCATCGTTCTTCGTAAAGAAAACTACCGCAATCAACAGCCAGATTTCTACACCACCATAACCCCATTTTTCTCCTCTGTCTGAAAATGATGTTTCCAAGGTCATTGGTTCCAACCACCCTACCACTGGATTCCATCCCCACCCATCTCCTCCATGCCATCTCTCCAGCAGTTGTGCCTGGTCTGACCCACATCATCAACTCTTTGCTCACCACTGGGAAATTTCCCACTGCGTTCAAAGAGGACTGCATCACACCGCTACTGAAGAAACCCACTCTCAACCTTACACTGCTAGAACACTACAGGCCGGTGTAGTGTGTGAAAATGCATATCTTCCGTCAAAATGTAGATGACCGATTTTAACCACTAATTATTTTCTGTCTTCTTAAAAAAATTTTTTTTTACTTACCTCACTATTCTTAGCTTTGTATACTGTGCTAGGCTTTAATGGACTGGATTTAATTAACTTATGCATTTTCTTGCCTATATTGCTATAATTGCTTCCAATGTTTCCTCGTCTGTAAGTCGCTTTGGTAAAAACGTCTGCTAAATGACTAAATGTAAATTTAATGAAATGTGTAATGTCATGTGTAATGTGTAGTGTGTGGCCTTGAAATTTTAGCATGTCTACGTAATCATGAATAAATGCTTCTTGAGACACACAGTGTTGCTTCTTTGCATGCATCAAACGAATTGTTTCTGGCTATATACATCCATGCATCAGTTTGAGAGGGGTGGAAATGGGACACTTGGGTGAAACAAAACTGCCCCAAAAGTACCCCCATCCACTTTAAATACAGTTTTTTCTAAGTCAATTTGGTACATTTCTCAGATCCGATTTGAAATTATGAAAACTTCTTGTTCAATCCTTACATCCTTGTGTCACTTGTGCACATCAAACAAGCATTTTCTCATTTCTTTGAACAAGTTGCAAATGCTTTGGTACATCCATGCAAGTGAATATGACACAATTCTGTGCAGATTCCTACATTATCAATTGCTTATGTCATGTTGATCAAAATGAATTATAATGGGTCTCTAAAGAATAGTATAATCCCCCATGACATTTAAGCACTAGTTTTACAATATACAGTAAGTATACTTCAAGTAAACAGTGGCATTTTATTTTACTCAATTTAGTGTTTTGCATTACTATATTCTTTCCACATAGGATTGCAAGACAACTTCAATGTGTTGCAGACGGCCCCTTTTCACACCTAAACAGTCTTTTGGCACTCTCTACAGGGATCTCATCAGGATTCCCTCCCTCCTGCTTTTCCTCTGCTGTCTTGTCTGCACTCCCCCCCTCTGAGGAGCTCTCTCTTTTGAATACCAAAAGTGCCACAGACACTCTGTGTTCCACGCTTACATCCTGCTTGGACAACCTACGCCCCCCTACGTCTGGACCAGCCAGTGCATCCCTGTCTGCCCCCTGGTTATCGGATGTAGCACGTGAGCATCGCACCAGCCTCCAGTCAGCTGAGAGAAAATGGCCAAAGTCAAAAGACCATACTGACCTCTCTCTCTACCAGTCTCTTCTCTCTACTTTCTCCGTTGACGTCACCTCTGCAAAAACTGATTATAACCACTCGAAGATCAGCAACTCTCCTGACTCTCACACACTCTTAAAAACCTTCTCTGCTCTCCTCTGTCCGCCTGCTCCCACACCTTCATCGGAGTTAACGGCTAATGATTTTGCATCGTTCTTCGTAAAGAAAACTACCGCCATCAACAGCCAGATTTCTACACCACCATCACCCGCCTTTTCTCCTCTTTCTGAAAATGATGTTTCCAAGGTCATTGGTTCCAACCACCCTACCACCTGCCCACTGGATTCCATCCCCACCCATCTCCTCCATGCCATCTCTACAGCAGTTGTGCCTGGTCTGACCCACATCATCAACTCTTTGCTCACCACTGGGACATTTCCCACTGCGTTCAAAGAGGACTGCGTCACACCGCTACTGAAGAAACCCACTCTCAACCTTACACTGCTAGAACACTACAGGCCGGTGTAGTGTGTGAAAATGCATATCTTCCGTCAAAATGTAGATAATTCTTTTCTGTCTTCTTAAAAAAAATTTTTTTTAGTTACCTCACTATTCTTAGCTTTGTATACTGTGCTAGGCTTTAATAGACTGGATTTAATTAACTAATGCATTTTGTTGCCTATATTGCTATAATTGCTTCCAATGTTTCCTCGTCTGTAAGTCGCTTTGGATAAAAACGTCTGCTAAATGACTAAATGTAAATTTAATGAAATGTGTAATGTCATGTGTAATGTGTAGTGTGTGGCCTTGAAATTTTAGCATGTCTACGTAATCATGAATAAATGCTTCTTGAGACACACAGTGTTGCTTCTTTGCATGCATCAAACAAATTGTTTCTGGCTATATGCATCCATGCATCAGTTTGAGAGGGGTGGAAATGGGACACTTGGGTGAAACAAAACTGCCCCAAAAGTACCCCCACCCACTTTAAATACAGTTTTTTCTAAGTCAATTTGGTACATTTCTCAGATCCGATTTGAAATTATCAAAACTTCTTGTTCAATACTTACATCCTTGTGTCACTTGTGCACATCAAACAAGCATTTTCTCATTTCTTTGAACAAGTTGCAAATGCTTTGGTACATCCATGCAAGTGAATATGACACAATTCTGTGTAGATTCCTACATTATCAATTGCTTATGTCATGTTGATCAAAATGCATTATAATGGGTCTCTGTTGAATAGTATAATCCCCCATGACATTTAAGCACTAGTTTTACAATATACAGTAAGTATACTTCAAGTAAACAGTGGCATTTTATTTTACTCAATTTAGTGTTTTGCATTTCTATATTCTTTCCACATAGGATTGCAAGACAACTTCAATGTGTTGCAGACGGCCCCTTTTCACACCTAAACAGTCTTTTGGCACTCTTTACGGGGATCTCATCAGGATTCCCTCCCTCCTGCTTTTCCTCTGCTGTCTTGTCTGCACTCCCCCCCTCTGAGGAGCTCTCTCTTTTGAATACCAACAGTGCCACAGACACTCTGTGTTCCACGCTTACATCCTGCTTGGACAACCTATGCCCTCCTACATCTGGACCAGCCCGTGCATCCCTGTCTGCCCCCTGGTTATCGGATGTACCACGTGAGCATCGCACCAGCCTCCAGTCAGCTGAGAGAAAATGGCCCAAGTCAAAAGACCATACTGACCTCTCTCTCTAACAGTCTCTTCTCTCTACTTTCTCCGTTGACGTCACCTCTGCAAAAACTGATTATAACCACTCGAAGATCAGCAACTCTCCTGACTCTCACACACTCTTAAAAACCTTCTCTGCTCTCCTCTGTCCGCCTGCTCCCACACCTTCATCGGAGTCAACGGCTAATGATTTTGCATCGTTCTTCGTAAAGAAAACTACCGCAATCAACAGCCAGATTTCTACACCACCATTACCCCATTTTTCTCCTCTGTCTGAAAATGATGTTTCCAAGGTCATTGGTTCCAACCACCCTACCACCTGCCCACTTGATTCCATCCCCACCCATCTCCCCCATGCCATCTCTCCAGCAGTTGTGCCTGGTCTGACCCACATGATCAACTCTTTGCTCACCACTGTGACATTTCCCACTGTGTTCAAAGAGGCCTGCGTCACACCGCTACTGAAGAAACCCACTCTCAACCTTACACTGCTAGAACACTACAGGCCGGTGTAGTGTGTGAAAATGCATATCTTCCGTCAAAATGTAGATGACCGATTTTAACCTCTAATTCTTTTCTGTCTTCTCAAATTTTTTTAATTTTTTTTACTTACCTCGCTATTCTTAGCTTTGTATACTTTGCTAGGCTTTAATGGACTGGATTTAATTAACTTATGCATTTTGTTGCCTATATTGCTATAATTGCTTCCAATGTTTCCTCGTCTGTAAGTCGCTTTGGATAAAAACGTCTGCTAAATGACTAAATGTAAATTTAATGAAATGTGTAATGTCATGTGTAATGTGTAGTGTGTGGCCTTGAAATTTTAGCATGTCTACGTAATCATGAATAAATGCTTCTTGAGACACACAGTGTTGCTTCTTTGCATGCATCAAACGAATTGTTTCTGGCTATATGCATCCATGCATCAGTTTGAGAGGGGTGGAAATGGGACACTTGGGTGAAACAAAACTGCCCCAAAAGTACCCCCACCCACTTTAAATACAGTTTTTCTAAGTCAATTTGGTACATTTCTCAGATCCGATTTGAAATTATCAAAACTTCTTGTTCAATCCTTACATCCTTGTGTCACTTGTGCACATCAAACAAGCATTTTCTCATTTCTTTGAACAAGTTGCAAATGCTTTGGTACATCCATGCAAGTGAATATGACACAATTCTGTGCAGATTCCTACATTATCAATTACTTATGTCATGTTGATCAAAATGCATTATAATGGGTCTCTGTTGAATAGTATAATCCCCCATGACATTTAAGCACTAGTTTTACAATATACAGTAAGTATACTTCAAGTAAACAGTGGCATTTTATTTTACTCAATTTAGTGTTTTGCATTTCTATATTCTTTCCACATAGGATTGCAAGACAACTTCAATGTGTTGCAGACGGCCCCTTTTCACACCTAAATAGTCTTTTGGCACTCTCTACAGGGATCTCATCAGGATTCCCTCCCTCCTGCTTTTCCTCTGCTGTCTTGTCTGCACTCCCCCCCTCTAAAGAGCTCTCTCTTTTGAATACCAACAGTGCCACAGACACTGTGTTCCACGCTTACATCCTGCTTGGACAACCTATGCCCTCCTACATCTGGACCAGCCCGTGCATCCCTGTCTGCCCCCTGGTTATCGGATGTACCACGTGAGCCTCGCACCAGCCTCCAGTCAGCTGAGAGAAAATGGCCCAAGTCAAAAGACCATACTGACCTCTCTCTCTACCAGTCTCTACTTTCTCCGTTGACGTCACCTCTGCAAAAACTGATTATAACCACTCGAAGATCAGCAACTCTCCTGACTCTCACACACTCTTAAAAACCTTCTCTGCTCTCCTCTTTCCGCCTGCTCCCACACCTTCATCGGAGTTAACGGCAAATGATTTTGCATCGTTCTTCGTAAAGAAAACTACCGCCATCAACAGCCAGATTTCTACACCACCATCACCCGCCTTTTCTCCTCTGTCTGAAAATTATGTTTCCAAGGTCATTGGTTCCAACCACCCTACCACCTGCCCACTGGATTCCATCCCCACCCATCTCCTCCATGCCATCTCTCCAGCAGTTGTGCCTGGTCTGACCCACATCATCAACTCTTTGCTCACCACTGGGACATTTCCCACTGCGTTCAAAGAGGACTGCGTCACACCGCTACTGAAGAAACCCACTCTCAACCTTACACTGCTAGAACACTACAGGCCGGTGTAGTGTGTGAAAATGGATATCTTCCGTCAAAATGTAGATGACCGATTTTAACCTCTAATTCTTTTCTGTCTCCTTAAAAAAATTTTTTTTTAGTTACCTCACTATTCTTAGCTTTGTATACTGTGCTAGGCTTTAATGGGCTGGATTTAATTAACTTATGCATTTTGTTGCCTATATTGCTATAATTGCTTCCAATGTTTCCTCGTCTGTAAGTCGCTTTGGATAAAAACGTCTGCTAAATGACTAAATGTAAATTTAATGAAATGTGTAATGTCATGTGTAATGTGTAGTGTGTGGCCTTGAAATTTTAGCATGTCTACGTAATCATGAATAAATGCTTCTTGAGACACACAGTGTTGCTTCTTTGCATGCATCAAACAAATTGTTTCTGGCTATATGCATCCATGCATCAGTTTGAGAGGGGTGGAAATGGGACACTTGGGTGAAACAAAACTGCCCCAAAAGTACCCCCACCCACTTTAAATACAGTTTTTCTAAGTCAATTTGGTACATTTCTCAGATCTGATTTGAAATTATCAAAACTTCTTGTTCAATCCTTACATCCTTGTGTCACTTGTGCACATCAAACAAGCATTTTCTCATTTCTTTGAACAAGTTGCAAATGCTTTGGTACATCCATGCAAGTGAATATGACACAATTCTGTGCAGATTCCTACATTATCAATTACTTATGTCATGTTGATCAAAATGCATTATAATGGGTCTCTGTTGAATAGTATAATCCCCCATGACATTTAAGCACTAGTTTTACAATATACAGTAAGTATACTTCAAGTAAACAGTGGCATTTTATTTTACTCAATTTAGTGTTTTGCATTTCTATATTCTTTCCACATAGGATTGCAAGACAACTTCAATGTGTTGCAGACGGCCCCTTTTCACACCTAAATAGTCTTTTGGCACTCTCTACAGGGATCTCATCAGGATTCCCTCCCTCCTGCTTTTCCTCTGCTGTCTTGTCTGCACTCCCCCCCTCTGAGGAGCTCTCTCTTTTGAATACCAACAGTGCCACAGACACTGTGTTCCACGCTTACATCCTGCTTGGACAACCTATGCCCTCCTACATCTGGACCAGCCCGTGCATCCCTGTCTGCCCCCTGGTTATCGGATGTACCACGTGAGCCTCGCACCAGCCTCCAGTCAGCTGAGAGAAAATGGCCCAAGTCAAAAGACCATACTGACCTCTCTCTCTACCAGTCTCTACTTTCTCCGTTGACGTCACCTCTGCAAAAACTGATTATAACCACTCGAAGATCAGCAACTCTCCTGACTCTCACACACTCTTAAAAACCTTCTCTGCTCTCCTCTTTCCGCCTGCTCCCACACCTTCATCGGAGTTAACGGCAAATGATTTTGCATCGTTCTTCGTAAAGAAAACTACCGCCATCAACAGCCAGATTTCTACACCACCATCACCCGCCTTTTCTCCTCTGTCTGAAAATTATGTTTCCAAGGTCATTGGTTCCAACCACCCTACCACCTGCCCACTGGATTCCATCCCCACCCATCTCCTCCATGCCATCTCTCCAGCAGTTGTGCCTGGTCTGACCCACATCATCAACTCTTTGCTCACCACTGGGACATTTCCCACTGCGTTCAAAGAGGACTGCGTCACACCGCTACTGAAGAAACCCACTCTCAACCTTACACTGCTAGAACACTACAGGCCGGTGTAGTGTGTGAAAATGCATATCTTCCGTCAAAATGTAGATGACCGATTTTAACCTCTAATTCTTTTCTGTCTCCTTAAAAAATTTTTTTTTTAGTTACCTCACTATTCTTAGCTTTGTATACTGTGCTAGGCTTTAATGGGCTGGATTTAATTAACTTATGCATTTTGTTGCCTATATTGCTATAATTGCTTCCAATGTTTCCTCGTCTGTAAGTCGCTTTGGATAAAAACGTCTGCTAAATGACTAAATGTAAATTTAATGAAATGTGTAATGTCATGTGTAATGTGTAGTGTGTGGCCTTGAAATTTTAGCATGTCTACGTAATCATGAATAAATGCTTCTTGAGACACACAGTGTTGCTTCTTTGCATGCATCAAACAAATTGTTTCTGGCTATATGCATCCATGCATCAGTTTGAGAGGGGTGGAAATGGGACACTTGGGTGAAACAAAACTGCCCCAAAAGTACCCCCACCCACTTTAAATAAAAAATTTTCTAAGTCAATTTGGTACATTTCTCAGATCCGATTTGAAATTATCAAAACGTCTTGTTCAATCCTTATATCCTTGTGTCACTTGTGCACATCAAACAAGCATTTTCTCATTTCTTTGAACAAGTTGCAAATGCTTTGGTACATCCATGCAAGTGAATATGACACAATTCTGTGCAGATTCCTACATTATCAATTGCTTATGTCATGTTGATCAAAATGCATTATAATGGGTCTCTGTTGAATAGTATAATCCCCCATGACATTTAAGCAATAGTTTTACAATATACAGTAAGTATACTTCAAGTAAACAGTGGCATTTTATTTTACTCAATTTAGTGTTTTGCATTACTATATTCTTTCCACATAGGATTGCAATACAACTTCAATGTGTTGCAGACGGCCCCTTTTCACACCTAAACAGTCTTTTGGCACTCTCTACAGGGATCTCATCAGGATTCCCTCCCTCCTGCTTTTCCTCTGATGTCTTTTCTGCACTTCCCCCCCCCCCTCTGAGGAGCTCTCTCTTTTGAATACCAACAGTGCCACAGAACCTCTGTGTTCCACGCTTACATCCTGCTTGGACAACCTATGCCCTCCTACATCTGGACCAGCCCGTGCATCCCTGTCTGCCCCCTGGTTATCGGATGTACCACGTGAGCCTCGCACCAGCCTCCAGTCAGCTGAGAGAAAATGGCCCGAGTCAAAAGACCATACTGACCTCTCTCTCTACCAGTCTCTTCTCTCTACTTTCTCCGTTGACGTCACCTCTGCAAAAAATTATTATAACCACTCGAAGATCAGCAACTCTCCTGACTCTCACACACTCTTAAAAACCTTCTCTGCTCTCCTTTGTCCGCCTGCTCCCACACCTTCATCGGAGTTAACGGCTAATGATTTTGCATCGTTCTTCGTAAAGAAAACTACCGCCATCAACAGCCAGATTTCTACACCACCATCACCCGCCTTTTCTCCTCTGTCTGAAAATGATGTTTCCAAGGTCATTGGTTTCAACCACCCTACCACCTGCCCACTGGATTCCATCCCCACCCATCTCCTCCATGCCATCTCTACAGCAGTTGTGCCTGGTCTGACCCACATCATCAACTCTTTGCTCACCACTGGGACATTTTCCACTGCGTTCAAAGAGGCCTGCATCACACCGCTACTGAAGAAACCCACTCTCAACCTTACACTGCTAGAACACTACAGGCCGGTGTAGTGTGTGAAAATGCATATCTTCCGACAAAATGTAGATGACCGATTTTAACCTCTAATTCTTTTCTGTATTCTTAAAAAAAATGTTTTACTTACCTCACTATTCTTAGCTTTGTATACTGTGCTAGGCTTTAATGGACTGGATTTAATTAACTTATGCATTTTGTTGCCTATATTGCTATAATTGCTTCCAATGTTTCCTCGTCTGTAAGTCGCTTTGGATAAAAACGTCTGCTAAATGACTAAATGTAAATTTTATGAAATGTGTAATGTCATGTGTAATGTGTAGTGTGTGGCCTTGAAATTTTAGCATGTCTACGTAATCATGAATAAATGCTTCTTGAGACACACAGTGTTGCTTCTTTGCATGCATCAAACGAATTGTTTCTGGCTATATGCATCCATGCATCAGTTTGAGAGGGGTGGAAATGGGACACTTGGGTGAAACAAAACTGCCCCAAAAGTTCTAAGTCAATTTGGTACATTTCTCAGATCCGATTTGAAATTATGAAAACTTCTTGTTCAATCCTTACATCCTTGTGTCACTTGTGCACATCAAACAAGCATTTTCTCATTTCTTTGAACAAGTTGCAAAAGCTTTGGTACATCCATGCAAGTGAATATGACACAATTCTGTGCAGATTCCTACATTATCAATTGCTTATGTCATGTTGATCAAAATGCATTATAATGGGTCTCTAAAGAATAGTATAATCCCCGATGACATTTAAGCACTAGTTTTACAATATACAGTAAGTATACTTCAAGTAAACAGTGGCATTTTATTTTACTCAATTTAGTGTTTTGCATTTCTATATTCTTTCCACATAGGATTGCAAGACAACTTCAATGTGTTGCAGACGGCCCCTTTTCACACCTAAACAGTCTTTTGGCACTCTCTACAGGGATCTCATCAGGATTCCCTCCCTCCTGCTTTTCCTCTGCTGTCTTGTCTGCACTCCCCCCCTCTGAGGAGCTCTCTCTTTTGAATACCAACAGTGCCACAGACACTCTGTGTTCCACGCTTACATCCTGCTTGGACAACCTATAACCTCCTACATCTGGACCAGCCCGTGCATCCCTGTCTGCCCCCTGGTTATCGGATGTACCACGTGAGCATCGCACCAGCCTCCAGTCAGCTGAGAGAAAATGGCCCAAGTCAAAAGACCATACTGACCTCTCTCTCTACCAGTCTCTACTTTCTCCGTTGACGTCACCTCTGCAAAAACTGATTATAACCACTCAAAGATCAGCAACTCTCCTGACTCTCACACACTCTTAAAAACCTTCTCTGCTCTCCTCTGTCCGCCTGCTCCCACACCTTCATCGGAGTTTACGGCTAATGATTTTGCATCGTTCTTCGTAAAGAAAACTACCGCAATCAACAGCCAGATTTCTACACAACCATAACCCCATTTTTCTCCTCTGTCTGAAAATGATGTTTCCAAGGTCATTGGTTCCAACCACCCTACCACTGGATTCCATCCCCACCCATCTCCTCCATGCAATCTGTACAGCAGTTGTGCCTGGTCTGACCCACATCATCAACTCTTTGCTCACCACTGGGACATTTCCCACTGCGTTCAAAGAGGACTGCGTCACACCGCTACTGAAGAAACCCACTCTCAACCTTACACTGCTAGAACACTACAGGCCGGTGTAGTGTGTGAAAATGCATATCTTCCGTCAAAATGTAGATAATTCTTTTCTGTCTTCTTAAAAAAATTTTTTTTAGTTACCTCACTATTCTTAGCTTTGTATACTGTGCTAGGCTTTAATAGACTGGATTTAATTAACTAATGCATTTTGTTGCCTATATTGCTATAATTGCTTCCAATGTTTCCTCGTCTGTAAGTCGCTTTGGATAAAAACGTCTGCTAAATGACTAAATGTAAATTTAATGAAATGTGTAATGTCATGTGTAATGTGTAGTGTGTGGCCTTGAAATTTTAGCATGTCTACGTAATCATGAATAAATGCTTCTTGAGACACACAGTGTTGCTTCTTTGCATGCATCAAACGAATTGTTTCTGGCTATATGCATCCATGCATCAGTTTGAGAGGGGTGGAAATGGGACACTTGGGTGAAACAAAACTGCCTCAAAAGTACCCCCACCCACTTTAAATACAGTTTTTTCTAAGTCAATTTGGTACATTTCTCAGATCCGATTTGAAATTATCAAAACTTCTTGTTCAATACTTACATCCTTGTGTCACTTGTGCACATCAAACAAGCATTTTCTCAATTCTTTGAACAAGTTGAAAATGCTTTGGTACATCCATGCAAGTGAATATGACACAATTCTGTGCAGATTCCTACATTATCAATTGCTTATGTCATGTTGATCAAAATGCATTATAATGGGTCTCTGTTGAATAGTATAATCCCCCATGACATTTAAGCACTAGTTTTACAATATACACTAAGTATACTTCAAGTAAACAGTGGCATTTTATTTTACTCAATTTAGTGTTTTGCATTTCTATATTCTTTCCACATAGGATTGCAAGACAACTTCAATGTGTTGCAGACGGCCCCTTTTCACACCTAAACAGTCTTTTGGCACTCTCTACAGGGATCTCATCAGGATTCCCTCCCTCCTGCTTTTCCTCTGCTGTCTTGTCTGCACTCCCCCCCTCTGAGGAGCTCTCTCTTTTGAATACCAACAGTGCCACAGACACTGTGTTCCACGCTTACATCCTGCTTGGACAACCTATGCCCTCCTACATCTGGACCAGGCCGTGCATCCCTGTCTGCCCCCTGGTTATCGGATGTACCACGTGAGCATCGCACCAACCTCCAGTCAGCTGAGAGAAAATGGCCCAAGTCAAAAGACCATACTGACCTCTCTCTCTAACAGTCTCTTCTCTCTACTTTCTCCGTTGACGTCACCTCTGCAAAAACTGATTATAACCACTCGAAGATCAGCAACTCTCCTGACTCTCACACACTCTTAAAAACCTTCTCTGCTCTCCTCTGTCCGCCTGCTCACACACCTTCATCGGAGTCAACGGCTAATGATTTTGCATCGTTCTTCGTAAAGAAAACTACCGTAATCAACAGCCAGATTTCTACACCACCATTACCCCATTTTTCTCCTCTGTCTGAAAATGATGTTTCCAAGGTCATTGGTTCCAACCACCCTAGCACCTGCCCACTGGATTCCATCCCCACCCATCTCCTCCATGCCATCTCTACAGCAGTTGTGCCTGGTCTGACCCACATCATCAACTCTTTGCTCACCACTGGGACATTTCCCACTGTGTTCAAAGTGGCCTGCGTCACACCGCTACTGAAGAAACCCACTCTCAACCTTACACTGCTAGAACACTACAGGCCGGTGTAGTGTGTGAAAATGCATATCTTCCGTCAAAATGTAGATGCCCGATTTTAACCTCTAATTCTTTTCTGTCTTCTCAAAAAAATTTTTTTACTTACCTCACTATTCTTAGCTTTGTATACTGTGCTAGGCTTTAATGGACTGGATTTAATTAACTTATGCATTTTCTTGCCTATATTGCTATAATTGCTTCCAATGTTTCCTCGTCTGTAAGTCGCTTTGGATAAAAACGTCTGCTAAATGACTAAATGTAAATTTAATGAAATGTGTAATGTCATGTGTAATGTGTAGTGTGTGGCCTTGAAATTTTAGCATGTCTACGTAATCATGAATAAATGCTTCTTGAGACACACAGTGTTGCTTCTTTGCATGCATCAAACGAATTGTTTCTGGCTATATACATCCATGCATCAGTTTGAGAGGGGTGGAAATGGGACACTTGGGTGAAACAAAACTGCCCCAAAAGTACCCCCACCCACTTTAAATACAGTTTTTTCTAAGTCAATTTGGTACATTTCTCAGATCCGATTTGAAATTATGAAAACTTCTTGTTCAATCCTTACATCCTTGTGTCACTTGTGCACATCAAACAAGCATTTTCTCATTTCTTTGAACAAGTTGCAAATGCTTTGGTACATCCATGCAAGTGAATATGACACAATTCTGTGCAGATTCCTACATTATCAATTGCTTATGTCATGTTGATCAAAATGAATTATAATGGGTCTCTGTTGAATAGTATAATCCCCCATGACATTTAAGCACTAGTTTTACAATATACAGTAAGTATACTTCAAGTAAACAGTGGCATTTTATTTTACTCAATTTAGTGTTTTGCATTTCTATATTCTTTCCACATAGGATTGCAAGACAACTTCAATGTGTTGCAGACGGCCCCTTTTCACACCTAAACAGTCTTTTGGCACTCTCTACAGGGATCTCATCAGGATTCCCTCCCTCCTGCTTTTCCTCTGCTGTCTTGTCTGCACTCCCCCCCTCTGAGGAGCTCTCTCTTTTGAATACCAACAGTGCCACAGACACTCTGTGTTCCACGCTTACATCCTGCTTGGACAACCTATGCCCTCCTACATCTGGACCAGCCCGTGCATCCCTGTCTGCCCCCTGGTTATCGGATGTACCACGTGAGCATCGCACCAGCCTCCAGTCAGCTGAGAGAAAATGGCTCAAGTCAAAAGACCATACTGACCTCTCTCTCTACCAGTCTCTTCTCTCTACTTTCTCCGTTGACGTCACCTCTGCAAAAACTGATTATAACCACTCGAAGATCAGCAACTCTCCTGACTCTCACACACTCTTAAAAACCTTCTCTGCTCTCCTCTGTCCGCCTGCTCCCACACCTTCATCGGAGTTAACGGCTAATGATTTTGCATCGTTCTTCGTAAAGAAAACTACCGCAATCAACAGCCAGATTTCTACACCACCATAACCCCATTTTTCTCCTCTGTCTGAAAATGATGTTTCCAAGGTCATTGGTTCCAACCACCCTACCACTGGATTCCATCCCCACCCATCTCCTCCATGCCATCTCTCCAGCAGTTGTGCCTGGTCTGACCCACATGATCAACTCTTTGCTCACCACTGGGACATTTCCCACTGCGTTCAAAGAGGCCTGCGTCACACCGCTACTGAAGAAACCCACTCTCAACCTTACACTGCTAGAACACTACAGGCCGGTGTAGTGTGTGAAAATGCATATCTTTCGTCAAAATGTAGATGACCGATTTTAACCTCTAATTCTTTTCTGTCTTCTTAAAAAAATTTTTTTTACTTACCTCACTATTCTTAGCTTTGTATACTGTGCTAGGCTTTAATGGACTGGATTTAATTAACTTATGCATTTTGTTGCCTATATTGCTATAATTGCTTCCAATGTTTCCTCGTCTGTAAGTCGCTTTGGATAAAAACGTCTGCTAAATGACTAAATGTAAATTTAATGAAATGTGTAATGTCATGTGTAATGTGTAGTGTGTGGCCTTGAAATTTTAGCATGTCTACGTAATCATGAATAAATGCTTCTTGAGACACACAGTGTTGCTTCTTTGCATGCATCAAACGAATTGATTCTGGCTATATGCATCCATGCATCAGTTTGAGAGGGGTGGAAATGGGACACTTGGGTGAAACAAAACTGCCCCAAAAGTACCCCCACCCACTTTAAATACAGTTTTTTCTAAGTCAATTTGGTACATTTCTCAGATCCGATTTGAAATGATCAAAATTTCTTCTTCAATCCTTACATCCTTGTGTCAATTGTGCACATCAAACAAGCATTTTCTAATTTCTTTGAACAAGTTGCAAATGCTTTGGAACATCCATGCAAGTGAATATGACACAATTCTGTGCAGATTCCTACATTATCAATTGCTTATGTCATGTTGATCAAAATGCATTATAATGGGTCTCTAAAGAATAGTATAATCCCCGATGACATTTAAGCACTTGTTTTACAATATACAGTAAGTATACTTCAAGTAAACAGTGGCATTTTATTTTACTCAATTTAGTGTTTTGCATTTCTATATTCTTTCCACATAGGATTGCAAGACAACTTCAATGTGTTGCAGACGGCCCCTTTTCACAGCTAAACAGTCTTTTGGCACTCTCTACAGGGATCTCATCAGGATTCCCTCCCTCCTGCTTTTCCTCTGCTGTCTTGTCTGCACTCCCCCCCTCTGAGGAGCTCTCTCTTTTGAATACCAACAGTGCCACAGACACTGTGTTCCACGCTTACATCCTGCTTGGACAACCTATGCCCTCCTACATCTGGACCAGCCCGTGCATCCCTGTCTGCCCCCTGGTTATCGGATGTACCACGTGAGCCTCGCACCAGCCTCCAGTCAGCTGAGAGAAAATGGCCCAAGTCAAAAGACCATACTGACCTCTCTCTCTAACAGTCTCTTCTCTCTACTTTCTCCGTTGACGTCACCTCTGCAAAAACTGATTATAACCACTCGAAGATCAGCAACTCTCCTGACTCTCACACACTCTTAAAAACCTTCTCTGCTCTCCTCTGTCCGCCCGCTCCCACACCTTCATCGGAGTTAACGGCTAATGATTTTGCATCGTTCTTCGTAAAGAAAACTACCGCCATCAACAGCCAGATTTCTACACCACCATCACCCGCCTTTCTCCTCTGTCTGAAAATGATGTTTCCAGGTCATTGGTTCCATCCACCCTACCACCTGCCAACTGGATTCCATCCCCACCCATCTCCTCCATGCCATCTCTCCAGCAGTTGTGCCTGGTGTGACCCACATGATCAACTCTTTGCTCACCACTGGGACATTTCCCACTGCGTTCAAAGAGGCCTGCGTCACACCGCTACTGAAGAAACCCACTCTCAACCTTACACTGCTAGAACACTACAGGCCGGTGTAGTGTGTGAAAATGCATATCTTCCGTCAAAATGTAGATGACCGATTTTAACCTCTAATTCTTTTCTGTCTTCTTAAAAAAACATTTTTTTAGTTACCTCACTATTCTTAGCTTTGTATACTGTGCTAGGCTTTAATGGACTGGATTTAATTAACTTATGCATTTTGTTGCCTATATTGCTATAATTGCTTCCAATGTTTCCTCGTCTGTAAGTCGCTTTGGATAAAAACGTCTGCTAAATGACTAAATGTAAATTTAATGAAATGTGTAATGTCATGTGTAATGTGTAGTGTGTGGCCTTGAAATTTTAGCAAGTCTACGTAATCATGAATAAATGCTTCTTGAGACACACAGTGTTGCTTCTTTGCATGCATCAAACGAATTGTTTCTGGCTATATGCATCCATGCATCAGTTTGAGAGGGGTGGAAATGGGACACTTGGGTGAAACAAAACTGCCCCAAAAGTACCCCCACCCACTTTAAATACAGTTTTTTCTAAGTCAATTTGGTACATTTCTCAGATCCGATTTGAAATTATCAAAACTTCTTGTTCAATCCTTACATCCTTGTGTCACTTGTGCACATCAAACAAGCATTTTCTCATTTCTTTGAACAAGTTGCAAATGCTTTGGTACATCCATGCAAGTGAATATGACACAATTCTGTGCAGATTCCTACATTATCAATTGCTTATGTCATGTTGATCAAAATGCATTATAATGGGTCTCTGTTGAATAGTATAATCCCCCATGACATTTAAGCACTAGTTTTACAATATATAGTAAGTATACTTCAAGTAAACAGTGGCATTTTATTTTACTAAATTTAGTGTTTTGCTTTTCTATATTCTTTCCACATAGGATTGCAAGACAACTTCAATGTGTTGCAGACGGCCCCTTTTCACACCTAAACAGTCTTTTGGCACTCTCTACAGGGATCTCATCAGGATTCCCTCCCTCCTGCTTTTCCTCTGCTGTCTTGTCTGCACTCCCCCCCTCTGAGGAGCTCTCTCTTTAGAATACCAACAGTGCCACAGACACTGTGTTCCACGCTTACATCCTGCTTGGACAACCTATGCCCTCCTACATCTGGACCAGCCCGTGCATCCCTGTCTTCCCCCTGGTTATCGGATGTACCACGTGAGCATCGCACCAGCCTCCAGTCAGCTGAGAGAAAATGGCCCAAGTCAAAAGACCATACTGACCTCTCTCTCTACCAGTCTCTTCTCTCTACTTTCTCTGTTGACGTCACCTCTGCAAAAACTGATTATAACCACTCGAAGATCAGCAACTCTCCTGACTCTCACACACTCTTAAAAACCTTCTCTGCTCTCCTCTGTCCGCCTGCTCCCACACCTTCATCGGAGTTAATGGTTAATGATTTTGCATCGTTCTTCGTAAAGAAAACTACCGCCATCAACAGCCAGATTTCTACACCACCATCACCCGCCTTTTCTCCTCTGTCTGAAAATTATGTTTCCAAGGTCATTGGTTCCAACCACCCTACCACTGGATTCCATCCCCACCCATCTCCTCCATGCCATCTCTCCAGCAGTTGTGCCTGGTCTGACCCACATCATCAACTCTTTGCTCACCACTGGGACATTTCCCACTGCGTTCAAAGAGGCCTGCATCACACCGCTACTGAAGAAACCCACTCTCAACCTTACACTGCTAGAACACTACAGGCCGGTGTAGTGTGTGAAAATGCATATCTTCCGTCAAAATGTAGATGACCGATTTTAACCTCTAATTCTTTTCTGTCTTCTTAAAAAAAGTTTTTTACTTACCTCACTATTCTTAGCTTTGTATACTGTGCTAGGCTTTAATGGACTGGATTTAATTAACTTTTGCATTTTGTTGCCTATATTGCTATAATTGCTTCCAATGTTTCCTCGTCTGTAAGTCGCTTTGGATGAAAACGTCTGCTAAATGACTAAAGGTAAATTTAATGAAATGTGTAATGTCATGTGTAATGTGCAGTGTGTGGCCTTGAAATTTTAGCATGTCTACGTAATCATGAATAAATGCTTCTTGAGACACACAGTGTTGCTTCTTTGCATGCATCAAACGAATTGTTTCTGGCTAATCAGCATCCATGCATCAGTTTGAGAGGGGTGGAAATGGGACACTTGGGTGAAACAAAACTGCCCCAAAAGTACCCCCACCCACTTTAAATACATTTTATTCTAAGTCAATTTGGTACATTTCTCAGATCCGATTTGAAATTATCAAAACTTCTTGTTCAATCCTTACATCCTTGTGTCACTTGTGCACATCAAACAAGCATTTTCTCATTTCTTTGAACAAGTTGCAAATGCTTTGTACATCCATGCAAGTGAATATGACACAATTCTGTGCAGCTTCCTACATTATCAATTGCTTATGTCATGTTGATCAAAATGCATTATAATGGGTCTCTGTTGAATAGTATAATCCCCCATGACATTTAAGCACTAGTTTTACAATATACAGTAAGTATACTTCAAGTAAACAGTGGCATTTTATTTTACTCAATTTAGTGTTTTGCATTTCTATATTCTTTCCACATAGGATTGCAAGACAACTTCAATGTGTTGCAGACGGCCCCTTTTCACACCTAAACAGTCTTTTGGCACTCTCTACAGGGATCTCATCAGGATTCCCTCCCTCCTGCTTTTCCTCTGCTGTCTTGTCTGCACTCCCCCCCTCTGAGGAGCTCTCTCTTTTGAATACCAACAGTGCCACAGACACTCTGTGTTCCACGCTTACATCCTGCTTGGACAACCTATGCCCTCCTACATCTGGACCAGCCCGTGCATCCCTGTCTGCCCCCTGGTTATCGGATGTACCACGTGAGCCTCGCACCAGCCTCCAGTCAGCTGAGAGAAAATGGCCCAAGTCAAAAGACCATTCTGACCTCTCTCTCTACCAGTCTCTTCTCTCTACTTTCTCCGTTGACGTCACCTCTGCAAAAACTGATTATAACCACTTAAAAAGATCAGCAACTCTCCTGACTCTCACACACTCTTAAAAACCTTCTCTGCTCTCCTCTGTCCGCCTGCTCCCACACCTTCATCGGAGTTAACGGCTAATGATTTTGCATCGTTCTTCGTAAAGAAAACTACCGCAATCAACAGCCAGATTTCTACACCACCAAAACCCCATTTTTCTCCTCTGTCTGAAAATGATGTTTCCAAGGTCATTGGTTCCAACCACCCTACCACCTGCCCACTGGATTCCATCCCCACCCATCTCCTCCATGCCATCTCTCCAGCAGTTGTGCCTGGTCTGACCCACATGATCAACTCTTTGCTCACCACTGGGACATTTCCCACTGCGTTCAAAGAGGCCTGCGTCACACCGCTACTGAAGAAACCCACTCTCAACCTTACACTGCTAGAACACTACAGGCCGGTGTAGTGTGTGAAAATGCATATCTTCCGTCAAAATGTAGATGACCGATTTTAACCTCTAATTCTTTTCTGTCTTCTTAAAAAAAATTGTTTTACTTACCTCACTATTCTTAGCTTTGTATACTGTGCTAGGCTTTAATGGACTGGATTTAATTAACTTATGCATTTTGTTGCCTATATTGCTATAATTGCTTCCAATGTTTCCTCGTCTGTAAGTCGCTTTGGATAAAAACGTCTGCTAAATGACTAAATGTAAATTTAATGAAATGTGTAATGTCATGTGTAATGTGTAGTGTGTGGCCTTGAAATTTTAGCATGTCTACGTAATCATGAATAAATGCTTCTTGAGACACACAGTGTTGCTTCTTTGCATGCATCAAACAAATTGTTTCTGGCTATATGCATCCATGCATCAGTTTGAGAGGGGTGGAAATGGGACACTTGGGTGAAACAAAACTGCCCCAAAAGTACCCCCACCCACTTTAAATAAAAAAATTTCTAAGTCAATTTGGTACATTTCTCAGATCCGATTTGAAATTATCAAAACGTCTTGTTCATCCTTACATCCTTGTGTCACTTGTGCACATCAAACAAGCATTTTCTCATTTCTTTGAACAAGTTGCAAATGCTTTGGTACATCCATGCAAGTGAATATGACACAATTCTGTGCAGCTACCTACATTATCAATTGCTTATGTCATGTTGATCAAAATGCATTATAATGGGTCTCTGTTGAATAGTATAATCCCCCATGACATTTAAGCACTAGTTTTACAATATACAGTAAGGATACTTCAAGTAAACAGTGGCATTTTATTTTACTCAATTTAGTGTTTTGCATTTCTATATTCTTTCCACATAGGATTGCAAGACAACTTCAATGTGTTGCAGACGGCCCCTTTTCACACCTAAACAGTCTTTTGGCACTCTCTACAGGGATCTCATCAGGATTCCCTCCCTCCTGCTTTTCCTCTGCTGTCTTGTCTGCACTCCCCCCCTCTGAGGAGCTCTCTCTTTTGAATACCAACAGTGCCACAGACACTCTGTGTTCCACGCTTACATCCTGCTTGGACAACCTATGCCCTCCTACATCTGGACCAGCCCGTGCATCCCTGTCTGCCCCCTGGTTATCGGATGTACCACGTGAGCATCGCACCAGCCTCCAGTCAGCTGAGAGAAAATGGCCCAAGTCAAAAGACCATACTGACCTCTCTCTCTACCAGTCTCTTCTCTCTACTTTCTCCGTTGACGTCACCTCTGCAAAAACTGATTATAACCACTCGAAGATCAGCAACTCTCCTGACTCTAACACACTTAAAAAACCTTCTCTGCTCTCCTCTGTCCGCCTGCTCCCACACCTTCATCGGAGTTAACGTCTAACGGACTTTCGAAACCTGAGTCCTGCGTGTTCAAAAATTTGAAGAAAAGTCAAAGAGATCGTTTTTCCCAATAAGTTTAAGTAGAATTTATTATCAGATGTAAAAGCTTCTTCCAGCTGGGGCTGTTTTCTCAACATACATATGAGACGAACAACAGAATACACACTTTCGGGTTACAAGTATTTATAAAATATGTGACGTCGATTCTCTCTTCGGGCTCCTCCCCTTCATCGGGCGGGCGTTCAATCCTCCGGAACCAATCACCTCGGGACATGTTAATCTGACTCCATTCTCCCCCAACTATTGGTTCCTGCAAAACATTTTGAAAATAGCCGCTCCTGCCGAGAGATGCGATTGACGCACACACACATACACTCACACACTTGTTATCTGAGACCCTGCTTCTGCATACCTCAGAGCTCGTGTTACACACTTCTGCCAACTAGTTTTCAAGACAAAAACCCAGTACAGCATGGACATATATTTGACAGTAAACATGAATTTATAATACATAAAACATCATAATCCCAATAATCCCTCTCTTGACCTCGACAGAGGTCTAAATTCTTGGTCCTCCGTGTCGTCAGTATAGCTGGATAACAATGGCATATTAAATGGTTTGGGGCTTTCCGGTCTCTCAATAGCTGAAACTATTAAGCGATTACACAGTGATCTAAGGCAAGGAATGCAACAACAACCACACGTAATCAAAATTGCTACAAATACCCCTATGGACATCACAATAGACATTACTATTGCTTTCCATCTTCCCAATGTTTTGTCTAGCCAATCTCCAATAGGATTATTTACTCCTGAATGTTCCTTCATTTCTATAGACAAAGTTTTCAAACCTTCCAATGCCCTCGTCACTGATCCATCTGGGGCAGTATTATTGGGAATGTACGTACAACAAAGATCACCAAACATTACACATACTCCTCCCTTCTCTGCTTTTTTATCTGTTCCTGGGCTGTGCACCCCCATTATAAGGAAAAACTCCCCTGTATAATTGGCTGATCCCATTCTGGTGGATATTGAAAGGGTGAGTGGATTTTGGCTTGCACTATAATCTCTTTGTATTTTGAAATCAAATTTTGCCGAGGTACGGGTCCAAAGGCTTGGTTCTTTCGGGGTCCAACCACCGGTATACGCTATTACTTTATTCCACGATGGACACCATTCACCCCTATAGGTTTGCCTAGACTGGTACGCCTTACAAACACTATCCATATTCCCGTCCGTACATACATATACCTCGTACCCCCTCCATGAACTATTTTTTCCCCCACAATTTATGACAGCGCATAGGTCGAAAGTAAATGATGTAGTCTTACCCCAAACATAGTTAATTACGAGTTGTTCACACGGAAACCTCGTATCGGCTATGGCTTTTTTGTGTCTCGATTTTGATATGGTGTTGTTGCTTTCCTGACCCTTAGTTAGGCTAAAAATTATTCCTAGTATAACTCCTGAAATTATTAATAGGATCCCCGACAGCTTACAGTTTTCCCACAGCTTCATCTTGTTGCCCTCTCTTGGACTTTAAAGGAATAATAAACACACTCTTGGAAATTAAAATGGTTAAACACACAGTATACTTAATGGAAATATGCAATTAAGGAAAAATATATATGGTTAAAATCACACAAAATAAAATGGTAAGGAATGACAATATAAAAATCACAATAGTAATATAAAGATATAAAAAATAGTAAATATTAAAAAATATGAAAAACAATAGATATGAAAAGTAATAAATATGAAAATCACAATAAGAACAATATATAATATGGTTATAAAGAATATATGGTAATACGTATTTCCACCTCCGTGAGTATTCACTCAAAATTTATTGCACTGGAAAATGATTCTACTGCCTTCTCTTTGGTCACAGCACATTCATTTACATTTACATTTACATTTATTCATTTGGCAGACGCTTTTATCCAAAGCGACTTACAAGTAGTTTTTTACAGTGACACATTACTGCAGAGCAATCAGGGGTAAGGTGCCTTGCTCAAGGGCACTTCAGTCATGACCTGCTGGCACTGAGATTTGAACCTGCAACCTTCTGATCACAAGCCCAACGCTCTAACCCCCAGGCCACAACATTCACCTGGGACACCTGTCTTGTGAACGATTTGCAATTGTTATTGTACTGGTGGTGTTGTGATTTCACCTGTGGCTTCTTCAGCCTCTGGTTCTCCACCCACACTTTCCCTCTCTTGGACCTGTCTACGCAGGTCCACCCGTGTCTCTGCAAGATCCCTTGAGGGGGGGTCACAAGCTACACATGAGGTTAAATGAAACCAAGTGTCACCCTTGCCCTGCAATTGAACACAGTGTGATGTCCTCGCTGTCACCCTATGGGGTTTCGACCACCTTGGCTCATTCCACTTTCTCCTGAACGTCCTCAGCCTCACCCACTGTACCGTCGTTGGAGGGGGGTCTGCTGCTGGAGATGGATTGACCTGGCATGAAAAAGTCTTAATGAGAGCAGTCAGTTTATCAAAATAGACAGTGTGAGATAATGGTGTCACAATGGCATCCGACAGTGCATTCCGTGGCCCTGGAAACTGGCGACCTGTAAACAATTCAAAAGGGGTGAATCCTGTGATTCGGTTAACAGATGATCTTACTGACATTAAGGCCAATGGCAAAGCTGACAACCAATTTAGTTTTGTCTGTGCACAGATTTTAGCCAATTTGAGTTTTAGTGTGAGATTCATTCGTTCAACCTTACCTTGGCTGGAAGGATGCCAGACAGCACCAAATGCATGTTTTAGGCCTAGGGCCTTTTCGACGACTCGCAAATGTTCATTCTTAAAATGGCTGCCATTATCTGATCGTAAATGGCGGGCGAAACCATAGCGAGGAATATAATGGTTTATTAAACATTTTATCACCGCCGTACTGTCTTCTCTGCCGACAGGATAAGCTTCAGGCCATCCAGTGAAATAGTCTACGATTACCAGAAGATAACGCTTACCCTGTATCCTCGTGATCATGTCTGTGAAATCAATCACGATTTCGTCCCCCGGACCACCGGTCAAAGGAAACGAACCCCTTGTTGGTTTAATCGTGGGTTATATCCCTGACAAACTTCACACGTGCTCACATGTGCTGAGACCATAGCTTTTAAAAAAGGATGCAACCAATATTCAAGCGCTCTCATCATCTGTTTGTCCCCGACATGGCTCACTCCATGAACCTCTACCATGATGGAATGACACAGACTTCCGTCCGGAGCTTGCCACAGTCCGTCAGAGGCACGAACAGCTCCATGTTGTGCCCACACAGAGACTTCTTCAGGGGTACAGCGCTGATGCTCTTTACAAAGGTATTCCCTTGTGAATCTCGGCAATAAATCATTAGATGTTCTTTCTGATGTGCACATCATCTGCGAGGACACATAACCAGCAGCAGCTTTTGCCGCCAAGTCTGCTGCGTCATTGCCTCCGCTCAAAGAGCTATCCACCTTAGAGTGACCAGCGCATTTAATCACTGCCACCTCTGAGGGGATCATCAGAGCCTCTAAAAGGTCTCTGGCTTCACATGCATGTGTTATTGGTCGACCTGACGAAGTGATAAAGCCACAACATTTCCACAACGGCATTTCTACGTGTACAGCTGTAACAACATAAGCAGAGTCAGTATAGATGTTTACACGGTGTCCACCAGTATGTCGCAAGGCTTTAATCACTGCTATCATTTCTGCCCTCTGTGCTGACTGCTTCCCATCTAACCTTGCTGCATCCCTCGTAATCATCTCATATCCTACCTGCTCTACCACTGCATAAGCCGTTTTCAAACTTCCGTCCTCCGCCCTGAAACAGCACCCGTCAGTGAACAAAGTCATGACTGGCTCAGGGCCAGTCAATGGTTTTGCAAACAAACCTGGTCTGACCACTGATGCCCTCTCTGTGATCGGTGCACAGTCGTGTGGTTCTCCCTCCTCCACCAAATCTGCCATATTAATGCCCTCATGTGTGTATATGATATGGTCGGCGAGCAAAATTGCTGCAATGCGTCGCTGTCGTAAAGGGGAAAATGTGAACGATTCAGAATTAACAAAAGATGCGATTGAATGCGTGGTTAAAACAATTAGGTGGTGGCCCATAACGATGTGAGACGTTTTCTTCACTATCTTTGCCAATCCTGCGACAAACCTGCTGCATGGTGGCTGTCTTTGTTCTACACTGTCCAACAAAATGCTAACATACATCAAAACTTTTCTGCCCCCCTGGTCTTTTTGATAAAGTACCCCATGTGCACTTGACCCTGTCTCAGAGACGTCTAAGTGAAATGGTGATCTGTAATCGGCACTGCTGAGATTAGCTGCATGTGCCATCTGTTGTTTCAGGTTAATGAACGTCCGTTCAGCTTCCTGTGTCCACTCAATGTCTGCTCTCAAATTCTTCATACCCTGTTGTTTTACAAGATCTCTCAAAGGGGCTGTTAATGAAACATACATTGGAATATAATGTCTACTATACCCTGTTAGGCCTAGAAATGACAACATCTCTTTAACCGTGGTTGGTTTTGGATGACTCAGAATTCCTCGTCTATGGGCTACAGTTAGCGTGGAGCCCTCTGGGGTGATCATGCGACCTAGAAATGTAACGCAAGGTCTGCAAAATTGCAGCTTTTCCTTGCTTACCTTGAAGCCACTTTTGTGTAATTGTCTTAACACAGCTTCGCTCCCCTCCAGGCATCCTTGCTCTGTTTTGGCTGCCAAAAGGAGGTCATCAACATACATGATCAACACACAGTCTCCAGGCAAACTACAGTCCTGTAATTGTTGTTTTAATGCATGGTTAAAAATTCCTGGTGATAAAACAAACCCCTGGGGTAATCTGTTGTAAGAATATTGACAACCTTTGTATGTAAAAGCCACACACGCCTTGCATTCCTCTGCTAAAGGGATACAGAAAAATGCGTTAGCCAAATCAATACATGTAAACCACTTGTGGTCAGGTGTTATCACAGAGAGTGCAGTATACGGATTAGGCACTGTTAACGATGGTGTAGCCACAACAGCATTGATTGCTCTCAAATCATGTACCAACCTGTACTTATTCGTGCCTGGTTTCGGCACCGGAAAAATAGGTGTGTTCCACCTAGATTTGTATGGTGTAATAACACCCCTCTCTAGGAGACCTTTTACTGTTGCAGCCACACCCTCGTCCGCCTCAGGTTTGTTGCGGTATTGTGGAATCCAGATGGGGTCAGGTGTGCTTAACTGAAAGTAAACTGGAGACATGTTACAAAAACCTACATCTGTTGGGCCCTGAGACCAAAGATCCTCAGGTAAATTTTTTATGATGTCTGGTGCTCCCACACTATCTGACAGCTCCCTGCCATGGAATCTAGAAACCTGCACATGCTCTAAAGCTCCAGTGTCTCGTGTGGCACCTTCTATCCAATAGGCTTTGTGTTTAGGTGAATATTTAACATCTGTCTTCTCTGTGGGCTCCCAATCCTGGGCGGCCAACAGTGTTTTTGTAATCTTACCTAGCTCCCTGGCTTCATGGCTTGGGTGTAAGGCTAACGATATGTGAGGTGCTGCTGTGTCTGCCATCTCATACCACTTCAACTGCTCTTCTGTCAGCTTCACTGGAGCCATCACTCCTTCTTTACTCACAAAAATTCCAGCTCCCTCCAACACCCATCTGTCTCCCTCCACTTCCTGAAACATGTCTTCATAAATGGTTATGTCATTTCTGTCATAAAACAATGTACAATGCAATGGGTCTATGGGGGGTAAATAGATATCTAAATTTGAAATCCATGAACGGTATTTATTATACAGTTCCATTGCTGTGCCCCACTGTGTATCATCATCTAATTTTACCCAGTAAAGATCAGCTGCCTCCTCCTCCCCACACGAGGTCAGCATCCACTGGCTGTCTGTCGTATTACCTGATAGGGAACAGTTAATGGTTGTACCATCTGGAAATGTAACTATAACCCCTTCTGCTGAGCACAGAATGCTAGCCCCTAATTTTTTTAATAAATCTCTACCCAACAGAGGAATGGGAGCATTGCTGGAGAAAAGGAACGAGTGTGATAAGCATTGATTTGCCACTTCTACTTTAAATGGTTGTGTCATTTTCCAGCTTTCACTTCCCCCAGAGAACCCGATGACTGTCACAGTTTTGTCACTCAGATCAGATTGTTTTATGCCGCCTGTGACAGTCGAATAGGTGGCTCCGGTGTCCACCAGAGCTTTTAATGGTTTGTTGTTTACCATTAACGAAATGAGAGGTTCGGCCCCAGCCCTCATTTCGGTTCTCTGGGGGTCCCTTCAATAAACACTCGCGCCACCCTCGGGGCCCGATGGTGGGAACATCGGCACCTGTAGGTTGGAGGGTGGTGGAGGGTATTGCCCCGGGTTGTATGGGGTTTGTGGTTCCCTGCCGCGACCACCGGCACCACCTCTTCGAGGACCCCATCCCTCTGCAGGTGGTCCGTTAAACTGACCTGAAAGCTGTGGACACTCTCTCATCCAGTGGCCTGCCTCACCACACACATAACAATTTCCCTCGCCCTGCTGCCTCCCTCCATAAGACCCCCTCCCTCTATTACTACCCCTCCAATTGCTCCTTTGTCTATTTCCCCTCCCACCTGCTGCATGGGCTTCTGTATCATAGGGTGGGCCGTTATATTGGTAAGGGGGTGGCTGATAGGGTTGTTGTGGCATTTGCTTACTCTTTTTTGTCCCTCCCTCATTCTTTGCTTGTTCTAACTGTAGTTTTAGCAACTCTATTTTTATCTTTTCTAATTGTTCTTCCTCTTTTCCTGTTTTCTCTACAGCCCTATCTGTGTGGTGGACTAAATGCCTTTCCCATATTTCGTTACTAGCAATTGGAATGTCAGGGTTATTTTCCATTATTTGTTTAACACCACTAGGGGCACCTGCCATGACTGCTGCTCTGAATATGTCTCGTGTAATTGGGTTGGTTAAACTATTTTCTTCCACCATCTGTTCCCACTCAGCCGCGCACCTGAAATAATATGCTGCACCTGTCTCACCTGGTTTTATGCGAAACTTTATGTTTTGGTATACGGTGGGTGGCAATGGGTACAATCGACCGAGTGCCCTGCCCACCATTGTGATTACCTTTGAAAAATCAAGATCATTTGGATATTGTAATGTTTGGGCTTCGAGTTCAAAACTCCCCATCTGTGAGGCTGTCAAAATCTGACCCAACAGACACCTTATGTCACCCAAAGCCAAAACGGTACCATGACTCAAGGCCGTTAATTTACTCAACCACTTAGAGCCCCCTGATGTAATTGGAGGAAGTTTACTGGAAATAGCAGTCATGTCACTGTGTGACCAGGGCTGGTACTGCACCCCAGTGCTCTTTACTAACAATGGGGCTTGTACGCCTGGATATAACTGATTAGTATGGTGACTCATTGCCTGCTCTCTATGCTCTGGTACGTTAGGGGAGCAATGATCAATTGAAAAATTAGACAGCTGCTGCTCTTTTTCCCTTCCCCTAGTACGTTTTGCTATTGGCTCCTCATCCATTACCATCGTTCCCTTAATACATACTGTATGCATCGTGCCCTGGGCCTGACCTGTTGTTTCTACAGGGCCAGATGCTCTACAACTTCCCCTTTCATCTTCACTTCCTACTCCGTTCTCACTACCATCACTTCCCTCTGGAAGTTCCAAATTTTAAGCCATGTGGCGCATTGTCTCATTCACCTGAGCTTGTGCCGCATGTACCTGTTCTGTCACTACCATGCCCAGGTGTTGTACCTCCTGTCGAAGATCTTCTAATTCTTTTAAATTACAGTCTAAAACTCCCTCTCGTACCTCAAGCATGACCTGTTGTTTGCTGTCAGTCGTATTTGGTGAGATGTAGGGTGGGGGCTGAGCAAGAGGCGGAGCAAGGGGCGGATACAATGGGCGGTACTGTTCAGGGGGCGGTGCTAGTGACTCAGTCTCCCTGTTTCCATCCTTCACTTTCAGTCTAACATCATCCTCTGTAGCTTTCCCTTCCTTCCTATGTCTAATGGGTGATAAAGCTGTTGCCACGAGGGCAATACGAGTCTATTTTCTTAACTGTTTTTCTAAGTCACACCCTTTACTTTTATATCGACTTGCATTATACCATTTAATCGTTTTTTCATCACCTTTATGTCTGACTAACCTACAATGAGCCTTTTTCTCCATATTTCTTATTTTCGAGGTCAGGGGCACTTTAAGTTTCTCTGCCTCTTTCGTCCATGCATAATTATCACACAATTTTATCCAACATTCCTCAACCTCTCTTTGTGTCGCTTTCCTGGATTTTGGTTCAGCCTGTGCTATCATCATCTCAGCGATACTCTGCCATTGCGCTAATACGGTCGGACATTCGTATTCATCACACTCCTTTTGAAACTCTGCCATTCTATTCTATTTATTTACTTATATATATATATATATATATATATATATATATATGTATTCAATATAACTTTCCTACTAGTTTCTTTACGATCGTCTCCTTACCCCAACTTAAATTATACACATACACAAACCTACACACACCACGTGCAAATTTTCCGTTTACTTATGCATTCAACTAAACACCACGTCTAAATACTTTCATCCCCAATACCATTCATACAAATAAAATCAAACTAGTAAATAATTTACGGATCTCTTCTCCGAAGGACTTTAACCTAATAGAATTTGTGATATGCCGATCACGGGACTTCTTTCCCAACAGAATTTAACTGTTTTAATTCCAGGGACTCTAACCCATATTAAACGGAACTTTAATCTGTATTTATTTATGGCTTTCTCTGCCAAGGGACTCTAACCCGTAAGAATCTTTTAAATCTGATTTGGTTACTTTACTATTTCAATTTTACTCGTCTATTCATCGAGATGTTCATCAAATTTAACACAGAAATTTAGTATATCCAATAGCAGAATTCGGAATAACAGGTTTCTGCGCTTACCTTTCTATTTTAGCCGGCTTTTGTGTTAAATCTGATTTGTGTTACATCTGACGTCTCGTGATCTTTTCCCTCCCCCACAGGGTCCGCCGAAATGTGGCGCGAAAACTTTCCTTTGTCTCCAAATCACGTCGATGGTCACCATCTAACGGACTTTCGAAACCTGAGTCCTGCGTGTTCAAAAATTTGAAGAAAAGTCAAAGAGATCATTTTTCCCAATAAGTTTAAGTAGAATTTATTATCAGATGTAAAAGCTTCTTCCAGCTGGGGCTGTTTTCTCAACATACATATGAGACGAACAACAGAATACACACTTTCGGGTTACTTAGTATTTATAAAATATGTGACGTCGATTCTCTCTTCGGGCTCCTCCCCTTCATCGGGCGGGCGTCCAATCCTCCGAAACCAATCACCTCGGGACATGTTAATCTGACTCCATTCTCCCCCAACTATTGGTTCCTGCAAAACATTTTGAAAATAGCCGGTCCTGCCGAGAGATGCGATTGACGCACACACACATACACTCACACACTTGTTATCTGAGACCCTGCTTCTGCATACCTCAGAGCTTGTGTTACACACTTCTGCCAACTAGTTTTCAAGACAAAAACCCAGTACAGCATGGACATATATTTGACAGTAAACATGAATTTATAATACATAAAACATCATAATCCCAATACGGCTAATGATTTTGCATCGTTCTTCGTAAAGAAAACTACCGCCATCAACAGCCAGATTTCTACACCACCATCACCCGCCTTTTCTCCTCTGTCTGAAAATGATGTTTCCAAGGTCGTTGGTTCCAACCACCCTACCACCTGCCCACTGGATTCCATCCCCACCCATCTCCTCCATGCCATCTCTCCAGCAGTTGTGCCTGGTCTGACCCACATCATCAACTCTTTGCTCACCACTGGGACATTTCCCACTGCGTTCAAAGAGGACTGCATCACACCGCTACTGAAGAAACCCACTCTCAACCATACACTGCTAGAACACTACAGGCCGGTGTAGTGTGTGAAAATGCATATCTTCCGTCAAAATGTAGATGATCGATTTTAACCTCTAATTCTTTTCTGTATTCTTAAAAAAAATCTTTTTACTTACCTCACTATTCTTAGCTTTGTATACTGTGCTAGGCTTTAATGGACTGGATTTAATTAACTTTTGCACTTTGTTGCCTATATTGCTATAATTGCTTCCAATGTTTCCTCGTCTGTAAGTCGCTTTGGATAAAAACGTCTGCTAAATGACTAAATGTAAATTTAATGAAATGTGTAATGTCATGTGTAATGTGTAGTGTGTGGCCTTGAAATTTTAGCATGTCTACGTAATCATGAGTAAATGCTTCTTGAGACACACAGTGTTGCTTCTTTGCATGCATCAAACGAATTGTTTCTGGCTATATGCATCCATGCATCAGTTTGAGAGGGGTGGAAATGGGACACTTGGGTGAAACAAAACTGCCCCAAAAGTACCCCCATCCACTTTAAATACAGTTTTTTCTAAGTCAATTTGGTACATTTCTCAGATCCGATTTGAATCTATAAAAACTTCTTGTTCAATCCTTACATCCTTGTGTCACTTGTGCACATCAAACAAGCATTTTCTCATTTCTTTGAACAAGTTGCAAATGCTTTGGTACATCCATGCAAGTGAATATGACACAATTCTGTGCAGATTCCTACATTATCAATTGCTTATGTCATGTTGATCAAAATGCATTATAATGGGTCTCTAAAGAATAGTATAATCCCCGATGACATTTAAGCACTTGTTTTACAATATACAGTAAGTATACTTCAAGTAAACAGTGGCATTTTATTTTACTCAATTTAGTGTTTTGCATTACTATATTCTTTCCACATAGGATTGCAATACAACTTCAATGTGTTGCAGACGGCCCCTTTTCACACCTAAACAGTCTTTTGGCACTCTCTACAGGGATCTCATCAGGATTCCCTCCCTCCTGCTTTTCCTCTGCTGTCTTGTCTGCACTCCCCCCCTCTGAGGAGCTCTCTCTTTTGAATACCAACAGTGCCACAGACACTCTGTGTTCCACGCTTACATCCTGCTTGGACAACCTATGCCCTCCTACATCTGGACCAGCCCGTGCATCCCTGTCTGCCCCCTGGTTATCGGATGTACCACGTGAGCCTCGCACCAGCCTCCAGTCAGCTGAGAGAAAATGGCCCAAGTCAAAAGACCATACTGACCTCTCTCTCTACCAGTCTCTTCTCTCTACTTTCTCCGTTGACGTCACCTCTGCAAAAACTAATTACAACCACTCGAAGATCAGCAACTCTCCTGACTCTCGCACACTCTTAAAAACCTTCTCTGCTCTCCTCTGTCCGCCTGCTCCCACACCTTCATCGGAGTTAACGGCTAATGATTTTGCATCGTTCTTCGTAAAGAAAACTACCGCCATCAACAGCCAGATTTCTACACCACCATAACCCCATTTTTCTCCTCTGTCTGAAAATGATGTTTCCAAGGTCATCGGTTCCAACCACCCTACCACTGGATTCCATCCCCACCCATCTCCTCCATGCCATCTCTCCAGCAGTTGTGCCTGGTCTGACCCACATCATCAAGTCTTTGCTCACCACTGGGACATTTCCCACTGCGTTCAAAGAGGACTGCATCACACCGCTACTGAAGAAACCCACTCTCAACCTTACACTGCTAGAACACTACAGGCCGGTGTAGTGTGTGAAAATGCATATCTTCCGTCAAAATGTAGATGACAGATTTTAACCACTAATTATTTTCTGTCTTCTTAAAAAACATTTTTTTTACTTACCTCACTATTCTTAGCTTTGTATACTGTGCTAGGCTTTAATGGACTGGATTTAATTAACTTATGCATTTTCTTGCCTATATTGCTATAATTGCTTCCAATGTTTCCTCGTCTGTAAGTCGCTTTGGATAAAAACGTCTGCTAAATGACTAAATGTAAATTTAATGAAATGTGTAATGTCATGTGTAATGTGTAGTGTGTGGCCTTGAAATTTTAGCATGTCTACGTAATCATGAATAAATGCTTCTTGAGACACTCAGTGTTGCTTCTTTGCATGCATCAAACGAATTGTTTCTGGCTATATACATCCATGGATCAGTTTGAGAGGGGTGGAAATGTGACACTTGGGTGAAACAAAACTGCCCCAAAAGTACCCCCACCCACTTTAAATACAGTTTTTTCTAAGTCAATTTGGTACATTTCTCAGATCCGATTTGAAATTATCAAAACTTCTTGTTCAATCCTTACATCCTTGTGTCACTTGTGCACATCAAACAAGCATTTTCTCATTTCTTTGAACAAGTTGCAAATGCTTTGGTACATCCATGCAAGTGAATATGACACAATTCTGTGCAGCTTCCTACATTATCAATTGCTTATGTCATGTTGATCAAAATGCATTATAATGGGTCTCTGTTGAATAGTATAATCCCCCATGACATTTAAGCACTAGTTTTACAATATACAGTAAGTATACTTCAAGTAAACAGTGGCATTTTATTTTACTCAATTTAGTGTTTTGCATTACTATATTCTTTCCACATAGGATTGCAATACAACTTCAATGTGTTGCAGACGGCCCCTTTTCACACCTAAACAGTCTTTTGGCACTCTCTACAGGGATCTCATCAGGATTCCCTCCCTCCTGCTTTTCCTCTGCTGTCTTGTCTGCACTCCCCCCCACCTCTGAGGAGCTCTCTCTTTTGAATACCAACAGTGCCACAGACACTCTGTGTTCCACGCTTACATCCTGCTTTGACAACCTATGCCCTCCTACATCTGGACCAGCCCGTGCATCCCTGTCTGCCCCTGGTTATCGGATGTACCACGTGAGCATCGCACCAGCCTCCAGTCAGCTGAGAGAAAATGGCCCAAGTCAAAAGACCATACTGACCTCTCTCTCTAACAGTCTCTTCTCTCTACTTTCTCCGTTGACGTCACCTCTGCAAAAACTGATTATAACCATTCGAAGATCAGCAACTCTCCTGACTCTCACACACTCTTAAAAACCTTCTCTGCTCTCCTCTGTCCGCCTGCTTCCACACCTTCATCGTAGTTAACGGATAATGATTTTGCATCGTTCTTTGTAAAGAAAACTACCGCCATCAACAGCCAGATTTCTACACCACCATCACCCGCCTTTCTCCTCTGTCTGAAAATGATGTTTCCAGGTCATTGGTTCCAACCACCCTACCACCTGCCCACTGGATTCCATCCCCACCCATTTCCTCCATGCCATCTCTCCAGCAGTTGTGCCTGGTCTGACCCACATGATCAACTCTTTGCTCACCACTGGGACATTTCCCACTGCGTTCAAAGAGGCCTGCGTCACACCGCTACTGAAGAAACCCACTCTCAACCTTACACTGCTAGAACACTACAGGCCGGTGTAGTGTGTGAAAATGCATATCTTTCGTCAAAATGTAGATGACCGATTTTAACCTCTAATTCTTTTCTGTCTTCTTAAAAATTTTTTTTTTTAGTTACCTCACTATTCTTAGCTTTGTATACTGTGCTAGGCTTTAATGGACTGGATTTAATTAACTTATGCATTTTCTTGCCTATATTGCTATAATTGCTTCCAATGTTTCCTCGTCTGTAAGTCGCTTTGGATAAAAACGTCTGCTAAATAACTAAATGTAAATTTAATGAAATGTGTAATGTCATGTGTAATGTGTAGTGTGTGGCCTTGAAATTTTAGAATGTCTACGTAATCATGAATAAATGCTTCTTGAGACACACAGTGTTGCTTCTTTGCATGCATCAAACGAATTGTTTCTGGCTATATGCATCCATGCATCAGTTTGAGAGGGGTGGAAATGGGACACTTGGGTGAAACAAAACTGCCCCAAAAGTACCCCACCCACTTTAAATACAGTTTTTTCTAAGTCAATTTGGTACATTTCTCAGATCCGATTTGAAATTATCAAAACTTCTTGTTCAATCCTTACATCCTTGTGTCACTTGTGCACATCAAACAAGCATTTTCTCATTTCTTTGAACAAGTTGCAAATGCTTTGGTACATCCATGCAAGTGAATATGACACAATTCTGTGCAGATTGCTTATGTCATGTTGATCAAAATGCATTATAATGGGTCTCTGTTGAATAGTATAATCCCCCATGACATTTAAGCACTAGTTTTACAATATACAGTAAGTATACTTCAAGTAAACAGTGGCATTTTATTTTACTCAATTTAGTGTTTAGCATTACTATATTCTTTCCACATAGGATTGCAAGACAACTTCAATGTGTTGCAGACGGCCCCTTTTCACACCTAAACAGTCTTTTGGCACTCTCTACAGGGATCTCATCAGGATTCCCTCCCTCCTGCTTTTCCTCTGCTGTCTTGTCTGCACTCCCCCCCTCTGAGGAGCTCTCTCTTTTGAATACCAACAGTGCCACAGACACTCTGTGTTCCACGCTTACATCCTGCTTGGACAACCTATACCCTCCTACATCTGGACCAGCCCGTGCATCCCTGTCTGCCCCCTGGTTATCGGATGTACCACGTGAGCATACCAGCCTCCAGTCAGCTGAGAGAAAATGGCCAAGGTCAAAAGACCATACTGACCTCTCTCTCTACCAGTCTCTTCTCTCTACTTTCTCCGTTGACGTCACCTCTGCAAAAACTGATTATAACCACTCGAAGATCAGCAACTCTCCTGACTCTCAAACACTCTTAAAAACCTTCTCTGCTCTCCTCTGTCCGCCTGCTCCCACACCTTCATCGGAGTTAACGGCTAATGCGTTTGCATCGTTCTTCGTAAAGAAAACTACCGCCATCAACAGCCTGATTTCTACACCACCATCACCCGCCTTTTCTCCTCTGTCTGAAAATGATGTTTCCAAGGTCATTGGTTCCAACCACCCTACCACCTGCCCACTGGATTCCATCCCCACCCATCTCCTCCATGCCATCTCTCCAGCAGTTGTGCCTGGTCTGACCCACATCATCAACTCTTTGCTCACCACTGGGACATTTCCCACTGCGTTCAAAGAGGCCTGCATCACACCGCTACTGAAGAAACCCACTCTCAACCTTACACTGCTAGAACACTACAGGCCGGTGTAGTGTGTGAAAATGCATATCTTCCGTCAAAATGTAGATGACCGATTTTAACCACTAATTCTTTTCTGTCTTCTTAATTTTTTTTTTTTTACTTACCTCACGTTTCTTAGCTTTGTATACTGTGCTAGGCTTTAATGGACTGGATTTAATTAACTTATGCATTTTCTTGCCTATATTGCTATAATTGCTTCCAATGTTTCCTCGTCTGTAAGTCGCTGTGGATAAAAACGTCTGCTAAATGACTAAATGTAAATTTAATGAAATGTGTAATGTCATGAGTAATGTGTTGTGTGTGGCCTTGAAATTTTAGCATGTCTACGTAATCATGAATAAATGCTTCTTGAGACACACAGTGTTGCTTTTTTGCATGCATCAAACGAATTGTTTCTGGCTATATGCATCCATGCATCAGTTTGAGAGGGGTGGAAATGGGACACTTGGGTGAAACAAAACTGCCCCAAAAGTACCCCCACCCACTTTAAATAGTTTTTTCTAAGTCAATTTGGTACATTTCTCAGATCCGATTTGAAATTATCAAAACGTCTTGTTCAATCCTTACATCCTTGTGTCACTTGTGCACATCAAACAAGCATTTTCTCATTTCTTTTAACAAGTTGCAAATGCTTTGGTACATCCATGCAAGTGAATATGAAACAATTCTGTGCAGATTCCTACATTATCAATTGCTTATGTCATGTTGATCAAAATGCATTATAATGGGTCTCTGTTGAATAGTATAATCCCCCATGACATTTAAGCACTAGTTTTACAATATACAGTAAGTATACTTCAAGTAAACAGTGGCATTTTATTTTACTCAATTTAGTGTTTTGCATTACTATATTCTTTCCACATAGGATTGCAATACAACTTCAATGTGTTGCAGACGGCCCATTTTCACACCTCTACAGGGATCTCATCAGGATTCCCTCCCTCCTGCTTTTCCTCTGCTGTCTTGTCTGCACTCCCCCCCCCTCTGAGGAGCTCTCTCTTTTGAATACCAACAGTGCCACAGACACTCTGTGTTCCACGCTTACATCCTGCTTGGACAACCTATGCCCTCCTACATCTGGACCAGCCCGTGCATCCCTGTCTGCCCCCTGGTTATCGGATGTACCACGTGAGCCTCGCACCAGCCTCCAGTCAGCTGAGAGAAAATGGCCCAAGTCAAAAGACCATACTGACCTCTCTCTCTACCAGTCTCTTCTCTCTACTTTCTCCGTTGAAGTCACCTCTGCAAAAACTGATTATAACCACTCGAAGATCAGCAACTCTCCTGACTCTCACACACTCTTAAAAACCTTCTCTGCTCTCCTTTGTCTGCCTGCTCCCACACCTTCATCGGAGTTAACGGCTAATGATTTTGCATCGTTCTTCGTAAAGAAAACTACCGCCATCAACAGCCAGATTTCTACACCACCATCACCCGCCTTTTCTCCTCTGTCTGAAAATTATGTTTCCAAGGTCATTGGTTCCAACCACCCTACCACCTGCCCACTGGATTCCATCCCCACCCATCTCCTCCATGCCATCTCTCCAGCAGTTGTGCCTGGTCTGACCCACATCATCAACTCTTTGCTCACCACTGGGACATTTCCCACTGCGTTCAAAGAGGACTGCGTCACACCGCTACTGAAGAAACCCACTCTCAACCTTACACTGCTAGAACACTACAGGCCGGTGTAGTGTGTGAAAATGCATATCTTCCGTCAAAATGTAGATGACCGATTTTAACCTCTAATTCTTTTCTGTCTTCTTAAAAAAAAATTTTTTCAGTTACCTCACTATTCTTAGCTTTGTATACTGTGCTAGGCTTTAATGGACTGGATTTAATTAACTTATGCATTTTGTTGCCTATATTGCTATAATTGCTTCCAATGTTTCCTCGTCTGTAAGTCGCTTTGGATAAAAACGTCTGCTAAATGACTAAATGTAAATTTAATGAAATGTGTAATGTCATGTGTAATGTGTAGTGTGTGGCCTTGAAATTTTAGCATGTCTACGTAATCATGAATAAATGCTTCTTGAGACACACAGTGTTGCTTCTTTGCATGCATCAAACGAATTGTTTCTGGCTATATGCATCCATGCATCAGTTTGAGAGGGGTGGAAATGGGACACTTGGGTGAAACAAAACTGCCCCAAAAGTACCCCCACCCACTTTAAATACAGTTTTTTCTAAGTCAATTTGGTACATTTCTCAGATCCGATTTGAAATTATCAAAACGTCTTGTTCAATCCTTACATCCTTGTGTCACTTGTGCACATCAAACAAGCATTTTCTCATTTCTTTGAACAAGTTGCAAATGCTTTGGTACATCCATGCAAGTGAATATGACACAATTCTGTGCAGATTCCTACATTATCAATTGCTTATGTCATGTTGATCAAAATGCATTATAATGGGTCTCTGTTGAATAGTATAATCCCCCATGACATTTAAGCACTAGTTTTACAATATACAGTAAGTATACTTCAAGTAAACAGTGGCATTTTATTTTACTCAATTTAGTGTTTTGCATTACTATATTCTTTCCACATAGGATTGCAATACAACTTCAATGTGTTGCAGACGGCCCCTTTTCACACCTAAACAGTCTTTTGGCACTCTCTACAGGGATCTCATCAGGATTCCCTCCCTCCTGCTTTTCCTCTGCTGTCTTGTCTGCACTCCCCCCCCCCCCCCCTCTGAGGAGCTCTCTCTTTTGAATACCAACAGTGCCACAGAACCTCTGTGTTCCACGCTTACATCCTGCTTGGACAACCTATGCCCTCCTACATCTGGACCAGCCCGTGCATCCCTGTCTCCCCCCTGGTTATCGGATGTACCACGTGAGCCTCGCACCAGCCTCCAGTCAGCTGAGAGAAAATGGCCCAAGTCAAAAGACCATACTGACCTCTCTCTCTACCAGTCTCTTCTCTCTACTTTCTCCGTTGACGTCACCTCTGCAAAAACTGATTATAACCACTCGAAGATCAGCAACTCTCCTGACTCTCACACACTCTTAAAAACCTTCTCTGCTCTCCTTTGTCCGCCTGCTCCCACACCTTCATCGGAGTTAACGGCTAATGATTTTGCATCGTTCTTCGTAAAGAAAACTACCGCCATCAACAGCCAGATTTCTACACCACCATCACCCGTCTTTTCTCCTCTGTCTGAAAATGATGTTTCCAAGGTCATTGGTTCCAACCACCCTACCACCTGCCCACTGGATTCCATCCCCACCCATCTCCTCCATGCCATCTCTACAGCAGTTGTGCCTGGTCTGACCCACATCATCAACTCTTTGCTCACCACTGGGACATTTCCCACTGCGTTCAAAGAGGCCTGCATCACACCGCTACTGAAGAAACCCACTCTCAACCTTACACTGCTAGAACACTACAGGCCGGTGTATTGTGTGAAAATGCATATCTTCCGTCAAAATGTAGATGACCGATTTTAACCTCTAATTCTTTTCTGTATTCTTAAAAAAAAAATTTTTTACTTACCTCACTATTCTTAGCTTTGTATACTGTGCTAGGCTTTAATGGACTGGATTTAATTAACTTATGCATTTTCTTGCCTATATTGCTATAATTGCTTCCAATGTTTCCTCGTCTGTAAGTCGCTTTGGATAAAAATGTCTGCTAAATGACTAAATGTAAATTTTATGAAATGTGTAATGTCATGTGTAATGTGTAGTGTGTGGCCTTGAAATTTTAGCATGTCTACGTAATCATGAATAAATGCTTCTTGAGACACACAGTGTTGCTTCTTTGCATGCATCAAACGAATTGTTTCTGGCTATATGCATCCATGCATCAGTTTGAGAGGGGTGGAAATGGGACACTTGGGTGAAACAAAACTGCCCCAAAAGTACCCCCACCCACTTTAAATACAGTTTTTTCTAAGTCAATTTGGTACATTTCTCAGATCCGATTTGAAATTATCAAAACGTCTTGTTCAATCCTTACATCCTTGTGTCACTTGTGCACATCAAACAAGCATTTTCTCATTTCTTTGAACAAGTTGCAAATGCTTTGGTACATCCATGCAAGTGAATATGACACAATTCTGTGCAGATTCCTACATTATCAATTGCTTATGTCATGTTGATCAAAATGCATTATAATGGGTCTCTGTTGAATAGTATAATCCCCCATGACATTTAAGCACTAGTTTTACAATATACAGTAAGTATACTTCAAGTAAACAGTGGCATTTTATTTTACTCAATTTAGTGTTTTGCATTTCTATATTCTTTCCACATAGGATTGCAAGACAACTTCAATGTGTTGCAGACGGCCCCTTTTCACACCTAAACAGTCTTTTGGCACTCTCTACAGGGATCTCATCAGGATTCCCTCCCTCCTGCTTTTCCTCTGCTGTCTTGTCTGCACTCCCCCCCCCCTCTGAGGAGCTCTCTCTTTTGAATACCAACAGTGCCACAGACACTCTGTGTTCCACGCTTACATCCTGCTTGGACAACCTATGCCCTCCTACATCTGGACCAGCCCGTGCATCCCTGTCTGCCCCCTGGTTATCGGATGTACCACGTGAGCATCGCACCAGCCTCCAGTCAGCTGAGAGAAAATGGCCCAAGTTAAAAGACCATACTGACCTCTCTCTCTAACAGTCTCTTCTCTCTACTTTCTCCGTTGACGTCACCTCTGCAAAAACTGATTATAACCACTCGAAGATCAGCAACTCTCCTGACTCTCACACACTCTTAAAAACCTTCTCTGCTCTCCTCTGTCCGCCTGCTCCCACACCTTCATCGGAGTTAACGGCTAATGATTTTGCATCGTTCTTCGTAAAGAAAACTACCGCAATCAACAGCCAGATTTCTACACCACCATAACCCCATTTTTCTCCTCTGTCTGAAAATGATGTTTCCAAGGTCATTGGTTCCAACCACCCTACCACTGGATTCCATCCCCACCCATCTCCTCCATGCCATCTCTCCAGCAGTTGTGCCTGGTCTGACCCACATCATCAAGTCTTTGCTCACCACTGGGACATTTCCCACTGCGTTCAAAGAGGACTGCATCACACCGCTACTGAAGAAACCCACTCTCAACCTTACACTGCTAGAACACTACAGGCCGGTGTAGTGTTTGAAAATGCATATCTTCCGTCAAAATGTAGATGACCGATTTTAACCACTAATTATTTTCTGTCTTCTTAAAAATTTTTTTTTTTACTTACCTCACTATTCTTAGCTTTGTATACTGTGCTAGGCTTTAATGGACTGGATTTAATTAACTTATGCATTTTCTTGCCTATATTGCTATAATTGCTTCCAATGTTTCCTCGTCTGTAAGTCGCTTTGGATAAAAACATCTGCTAAATGACTAAATGTAAATTTAATGAAATGTGTAATGTCATGTGTAATGTGTAGTGTGTGGCCTTGAAATTTTAGCATGTCTACGTAATCATGAATAAATGCTTCTTGAGACACACAGTGTTGCTTCTTTGCATGCATCAAACGAATTGTTTCTGGCTATATGCATCCATGCATCAGTTTGAGAGGGGTGGAAATGGGACACTTGGGTGAAACAAAACTGCCCCAAAAGTACCCCATCCACTTTAAATACAGTTTTTTCTAAGTCAATTTGGTACATTTCTCAGATCCGATTTGAAATTATGAAAACTTCTTGTTCAATCCTTACATCCTTGTGTCACTTGTGCACATCAAACAAGCATTTTCTCATTTCTTTGAACAAGTTGCAAATGCTTTGGTACATCCATGCAAGTGAATATGACACAATTCTGTGCAGATTCCTACATTATCAATTGCCTATGTCATGTTGATCAAAATGAATTATAATGGGTCTCTGTTGAATAGTATAATACCCCATGACATTTAAGCACTAGTTTTACAATATACAGTAAGTATACTTCAAGTAAACAGTGGCATTTTATTTTACTCAATTTAGTGTTTTGCATTTCTATATTCTTTCCACATAGGATTGCAAGACAACTTCAATGTGTTGCAGACGGCCCCTTTTCACACCTAAACAGTCTTTTGGCACTCTCTACAGGGATCTCATCAGGATTCCCTCCCTCCTGCTTTTCCTCTGCTGTCTTGTCTGCACTCCCCCCCTCTGAGGAGCTCTCTCTTTTGAATACCAACAGTGCCACAGACACTCTGTGTTCCACGCTTACATCCTGCTTGGACAACCTATGCCCTCCTACATCTGGACCAGCCCGTGCATCCCTGTCTGCCCCCTGGTTATCGGATGTACCACGTGAGCATTGCACCAGCCTCCAGTCAGCTGAGAGAAAATGGCCCAAGTCAAAAGACCATACTGACCTCTCTCTCTCTACCAGTCTCTACTTTCTCCGTTGTCGTCACCTCTGCAAAAACTGATTATAACCACTCGAAGATCAGCAACTCTCCTGACTCTCACACACTCTTAAAAACCTTCTCTGCTCTCCTCTGTCCGCCTGCTCCCACACCTTCATCGGAGTTAACGGCTAATGATTTTGCATCGTTCTTCGTAAAGAAAACTACCGCAATCAATAGCCAGATTTCTACACCACCATAACCCCATTTTTCTCCTCTGTCTGAAAATGATGTTTCCAAGGTCATTGGTTCCAACCACCCTACCACTGGATTCCATCCCCACCCATCTCCTCCATGCCATCTCTCCAGCAGTTGTGCCTGGTCTGACCCACATCATCAACTCTTTGCTCACCACTGGGACATTTCCCACTGCGTTCAAAGAGGACTGCATCACACCGCTACTGAAGAAACCCACTCTCAACCTTACATTGCTAGAACACTACAGGCCGGTGTAGTGTGTGAAAATGCATATCTTCCGTCAAAATGTAGATACTTCTTTTCTGTCTTCTTAAAAAAAATTTTTTTAGTTACCTCACTATTCTTAGCTTTGTATACTGTGCTAGGATTTAATAGACTGGATTTAATTAACTAATGCATTTTGTTGCCTATATTGCTATAATTGCTTCCAATGTTTCCTCGTCTGTAAGTCGCTTTGGATAAAAACGTCTGCTAAATGACTAAATGTAAATTTAATGAAATGTGTAATGTCATGTGTAATGTGTAGTGTGTGGCCTTGAAATTTTAGCATGTCTACGTAATCATGAATAAATGCTTCTTGAGACACACAGTGTTGCTTCTTTGCATGCATCAAACGAATTGTTTCTGGCTATATGCATCCATGCATCAGTTTGAGAGGGGTGGAAATGGGACACTTGGGTGAAAAAAAACTGCCCCAAAAGTACCCCCACCCACTTTAAATACAGTTTTTTCTAAGTCAATTTGGTACATTTCTCAGATCCGATTTGAAATTATCAAAACTTCTTGTTCAATCCTTACATCCTTGTGTCACTTGTGCACATCAAACAAGCATTTTCTCATTTCTTTGAACAAGTTGCAAATGCTTTGGTACATCCATGCAAGTGAATATGACACAATTCTGTGCAGATTCCTACATTATCAATTGTTTATGTCATGTTGATCAAAATGCATTATAATGGGTCTCTGTTGAATAGTATAATCCCCCATGACATTTAAGCACTAGTTTTACAATATACAGTAAGTATACTTCAAGTAAACAGTGGCATTTTATTTTACTCAATTTAGTGTTTTGCATTTCTATATTCTTTCCACATAGGACTGCAAGACAACTTCAATGTATTGCAGACGGCCCCTTTTCACACCTAAACAGTCTTTTGGCACTCTCTACAGGGATCTCATCAGGATTCCCTCCCTCCTGCTTTTCCTCTGCTGTCTTGTCTGCACTCCCACCCTCTGAGGAGCTCTCTCTTTTGAATACCAACAGTGCCACAGACACTCTGTGTTCCACGCTTACATCCTGCTTGGACAACCTATGCCCTCATACATCTGGACCAGCCCGTGCATCCCTGTCTGCCCCCTGGTTATCGGATGTACCACGTGAGCATCGCACCAGCCTCCAGTCAGCTGAGAGAATATGGCCCAAGTCAAAAGACCATACTGACCTCTCTCTCTACCAGTCTCTTCTCTCTACTTTCTCCGTTGACGTCACCTCTGCAGAAACTGATTATAACCACTCGAAGATCAGCAACTCTCCTGACTCTCACACACTCTTAAAAACCTTCTCTGCTCTCCTCTGTCCGCCTCCTCCCACACCTTCATCGGAGTTAACGGCTAATGATTTTGAATCATTCTTCGTAAAGAAAACTACCGCCATCAACAGCCAGATTTCTACACCACCATCACCTGCCTTTTCTCCTCTGTCTGAAAATGATGTTTCCAAGGTCATTGGTTCCAACCACCCTACCACCTGCCCACTGGATTCCATGCCCACCCATCTCCTCCATGCCATCTCTCCAGCAGTTGTGCCTGGTCTGACCCACATCATCAACTCTTTGCTCACCACTGGGACATTTCCCACTGCGTTCAAAGAGGCCTGCGTCACACCGCTACTGAAGAAACCCACTCTCAACCTTACACTGCTAGAACACTACAGGCCGGTGTAGTGTGTGAAAATGCATATCTTCCGTCAAAATATAGATGACCGATTTTAACCTCTAATTGTTTTCTGTCTTCTTAAAAAAATTTTTTTTACTTACCTCACTATTCTTAGCTTTGTATACTGTGCTAGGCTTTAATGGACTGGATTTAATTAACTTATGCATTTTGTTGCCTATATTGCTATAATTGCTTCCAATGTTTCCTCGTCTGTAAGTCGCTTTGGATAAAAACGTCTGCTAAATGACTAAATGTAAATGTAATGAAATGTGTAATGTCATGTGTAATGTGTAGTATATGGCCTTGAAATTTTAGCATGTCTACGTAATCATGAATAAATGCTTCTTGAGACACACAGTGTTGCTTCTTTGCATGCATCAAACGAATTGTTTCTGGCTATAGGCATCCATGCATCAGTTTGAGAGGGGTGGAAATGGGACACTTGGGTGAAACAAAACTGCCCCAAAAGTACCCCCACCCACTTTAAATACAGTTTTTTCTAAGTCAATTTGGTACATTTCTCAGATCCGATTTGAAATTATCAAAACTTCTTGTTCAATCCTTACATCCTTGTGTCACTTGTGCACATCAAACAAGCATTTTCTCATTTCTTTGAACAAGTTGCAAATGCTTTGGTACATCCATGCAAGTGAATATGACACAATTCTGTGCAGATTCCTACATTATCAATTGTTTATGTCATGTTGATCAAAATGCATTATAATGGGTCTCTGTTGAATAGTATAATCCCCCATGACATTTAAGCACTAGTTTTACAATATACAGTAAGTATACTTCAAGTAAACAGTGGCATTTTATTTTACTCAATTTAGTGTTTTGCATTTCTATATTCTTTCCAGATAGGATTGCAAGACAACTTCGATGTGTTGCAGACGGCCCCTTTTCACACCTTAACAGTCTTTTGGCACTCTCTACAGGGATCTCATCAGGATTCCCTCCCTCCTGCTTTTCCTCTGCTGTCTTGTCTGCACTCCCCCCCTCTGAGGAGCTCTCTCTTTTGAATACCAACAGTGCCACAGACACTCTGTGTTCCACGCTTACATCCTGCTTGGACAACCTATGCCCTCCTACATCTGGACCAGCCCGTGCATCCCTGTCTGCCCCCTGGTTATCGGATGTACCACGTGAGCATCGCACCAGCCTCCAGTCAGCTGAGAGAAAATGGCCCAAGTCAAAAGACCATACTGACCTCTCTCTCTACCAGTCTCTTCTCTCTACTTTCTCCGTTGACGTCACCTCTGCAAAAACTGATTATAACCACTCGAAGATCAGCAACTCTCCTGACTCTCACACACTCTTAAAAACCTTCTCTGCTCTCCTCTGTCCGCCTGCTCCCACACCTTCATCGGAGTTAACGGCTAATGATTTTGCATCGTTCTTCGTAAAGAAAACTACCGCAATCAACAGCCAGATTTCAACACCACCATCACCCGCCTTTCTCCTCTGTCTGAAAATGATGTTTCCAGGTCATTGGTTCCAACCACCCTACCACCTGCCCACTGGATTCCATCCCCACCCATCTCCTCCATGCCATCTCTACAGCAGTTGTGCCTGGTCTGACCCACATGATCAACTCTTTGCTCACCACTGGGACATTTCCCATTGCGTTCAAAGAGGACTGCGTCACACCGCTACTGAAGAAACCCACTCTCAACCTTACACTGCTAGAACACTACAGGCCGGTGTAGTGTGTGAAAATGCATATCTTCCGTCAAAATGTTGATGACCGATTTTAACCTCTAATTCTTTTCTGTCTTCTTAAAAAAAAAATTGTTTTTAGTTACCTCACTATTCTTAGCTTTGTATACTGTGCTAGGCTTTAATGGACTGGATTTAATTAACTTATGCATTTTGTTGCCTTGATGCTATAATTGCTTCCAATGTTTCCTCGTCTGTAAGTCGCTTTGGATAAAAACGTCTGCTAAATGACTAAATGTAAATTTAATGAAATGTGTAATGTCATGTGTAATGTGTAGTGTGTGGCCTTGAAATTTTAGCATGTCTACGTAATCATGAATAAATGCTTCTTGAGACACACAGTGTTGCTTCTTTGCATGCATCAAACGAATTGTTTCTGGCTATATGCATCCATGCATCAGTTTGAGAGGGGTGGAAATGGGACACTTGGGTGAAACAAAACTGCCCCAAAAGTACCCCCACCCACTTTAAGTACAGTTTTTTCTAAGTCAATTTGGTACATTTCTCAGATCCGATTTGAAATTATCAAAACTTCTTGTTCAATCCTTACATCCTTGTGTCACTTGTGCACATCAAACAAGCATTTTCTCATTTATTTTAACAAGTTGCAAATGCTTTGGTACATCCATGCAAGTGAATATGACACAATTCTGTGCAGATTCCTACATTATCAATTGCTTATGTCATGTTGATCAAAATGCATTATAATGGGTCTCTGTTGAATAGTATAATCCCCCATGACATTTAAGCACTAGTTTTACAATTTACAGTAAGTATACTTCAAGTAAACAGTGGCATTTTATTTTACTCAATTTAGTGTTTGCATTTCTATATTCTTTCCACATAGGATTGCAAGACAACTTCAATGTGTTGCAGACGGCCCCTTTTCACACCTAAACAGTCTTTTGGCACTCTCTACAGGGATCTCATCAGGATTCCCTCCCTCCTGCTTTTCCTCTGCTGTCTTGTCTGCACTCCCCCCCTCTGAGGAGCTCTCTCTTTTGAATACCAACAGTGCCACAGACACTCTGTGTTCCACGCTTACATCCTGCTTGGACAACCTATGCCCTCCTACATCTGGACCAGCCCGTGCATCCCTGTCTGCCCCCTGGTTATCGGATGTACCACGTGAGCATCGCACCAGCCTCCAGTCAGCTGAGAGAAAATGGCCCAAGTCAAAAGACCATACTGACCTCTCTCTCTACCAGTCTCTTCTCTCTACTTTCTCCGTTGACGTCACCTCTGCAAAAACTGATTATAACCACTCGAAGATCAGCAACTCTCCTGACTCTCACACACTCTTAAAAACCTTCTCTGCTCTCCTCTGTACGCCTGCTCCCACACCTTCATCGGAGTTAACGGCTAATGATTTTGCATCGTTCTTTGTAAAGAAAACTACCGCAATCAACAGCCAGATTTCTACACCACCATAACCCCATTTTTCTCCTCTGTCTGAAAATGATGTTTCCAAGGTCATTGGTCCCAACCACCCTACCACCTGCCCACTGGATTCCATCCCCACCCATCTGCTCCATGCCATCTCTCCAGCAGTTGTGCCTGGTCTGACCCACATCATCAACTCTTTGCTCACCACTGGGACATTTCCCACTGCGTTCAAAGAGGACTGCATCACACCGCTACTGAAGAAACCCACTCACAACCTTACACTGCTAGAACACTACAGGCCGGTGTATTGTGTGAAAATGCATATCTTCCGTCAAAATGTAGATGACCGATTTTAACCTCTAATTCTTTTCTGTCTTCTTAAAAAAAAATGTTTTACTTACCTCACTATTCTTAGCTTTGTATACTGTGCTAGGCTTTAATGGACTGGATTTAATTAACTTATGCATTTTGTTGCCTATATTGCTATAATTGCTTCCAATGTTTCCTCGTCTGTAAGTCGCTTTGGAAAAAAACGTCTGCTAAATGACTAAATGTAAATTTAATGAAATGTGTAATGTCATGTGTAATGTGTAGTGTGTGGCCTTGAAATTTTAGCATGTCTACGTAATCATGAATAAATGCTTCATGAGACACACAGTGTTGCTTCTTTGCATGCATCAAACGAATTGTTTCTGGCTATATGCATCCATGCATCAGTTTGAGAGGGGTGGAAATGGGACACTTGGGTGAAACAAAACTGCCCCAAAAGTACCCCCACCCACTTTAAGTACAGTTTTTTCTAAGTCAATTTGGTACATTTCTCAGATCCGATTTGAAATTATCAAAACTTCTTGTTCAATCCTTACATCCTTGTGTCACTTGTGCACATCAAACAAGCATTTTCTCATTTATTTTAACAAGTTGCAAATGCTTTGGTACATCCATGCAAGTGAATATGACACAATTCTGTGCAGATTCCTACATTATCAATTGCTTATGTCATGTTGATCAAAATGCATTATAATGGGTCTCTGTTGAATAGTATAATCCCCCATGACATTTAAGCACTAGTTTTACAATTTACAGTAAGTATACTTCAAGTAAACAGTGGCATTTTATTTTACTCAATTTAGTGTTTGCATTTCTATATTCTTTCCACATAGGATTGCAAGACAACTTCAATGTGTTGCAGACGGCCCCTTTTCACACCTAAACAGTCTTTTGGCACTCTCTACAGGGATCTCATCAGGATTCCCTCCCTCCTGCTTTTCCTCTGCTGTCTTGTCTGCACTCCCCCCCTCTGAGGAGCTCTCTCTTTTGAATACCAACAGTGCCACAGACACTCTGTGTTCCACGCTTACATCCTGCTTGGACAACCTATGCCCTCCTACATCTGGACCAGCCCGTGCATCCTTGTCTGCCCCCTGGTTATCGGATGTACCACGTGAGCATCGCACCAGCCTCCAGTCAGCTGAGAGAAAATGGCCCAAGTCAAAAGACCATACTGACCTCTCTCTCTACCAGTCTCTTCTCTCTACTTTCTCCGTTGACGTCACCTCTGCAAAAACTGATTATTACCACTCGAAGATCAGTAACTCTCTTGACTCTCACACACTCTTAAAAACCTTCTCTGCTCTCCTCTGTCCGCCTGCTCCCACACCTTCATCGGAGTTAACGGCTAATGATTTTGCATCGTTCTTCGTAAAGAAAACTACCGCAATCAACAGCCAGATTTCTACACCACCATAACCCCATTTTTCTCCTCTGTCTGAAAATGATGTTTCCAAGGTCATTGGTTCCAACCACCCTACCACCTGCCCACTGGATTCCATCCCCACCCATCTCCTCCATGCCATCTCTCCAGCAGTTGTGCCTGGTGTGACCCACATGATCAACTCTTTGCTCACCACTGGGACATTTCCCACTGCGTTCAAAGAGGACTGCATCACACCGCTACTGAAGAAACCCACTCTCAACCTTACACTGCTAGAACACTACAGGCCGGTGTATTGTGTGAAAATGCATATCTTCCGTCAAAATGTAGATGACCGATTTTAACCTCTAATTCTTTTCTGTCTTCTTAAAAAAAATGTTTTACTTACCTCACTATTCTTAGCTTTGTATACTGTGCTAGGCTTTAATGGACTGGATTTAATTAACTTATGCATTTTGTTGCCTATATTGCTATAATTGCTTCCAATGTTTCCTCGTCTGTAAGTCGCTTTGGATAAAAACGTCTGCTAAATGACTAAATGTAAATTTAATGAAATGTGTAATGTCATGTGTAATGTGTAGTGTGTGGCCTTGAAATTTTAGCACGTCTACGTAATCATGAATAAATGCTTCTTGAGATACACAGTGTTGCTTCTTTGCATGCATCAAACGAATTGTTTCTGGCTATATGCATCCATGCATCACTTTGAGAGGGGTGGAAATGGGACACTTGGGTGAAACAAAACTGCCCCAAAAGTACCCCCACCCACTTTAAATACAGTTTTTTCTAAGTCAATTTGGTACATTTTTCAGATCCGATTTGAAATTATCAAAACTTCTTGTTCAATCCTTACATCCTTGTGTCACTTGAGCACATCAAACAAGCATTTTCTCATTTCTTTGAACAAGTTGCAAATGCTTTGGTACATCCATGCAAGTGAATATGACACAATTCTGTGCAGCTTCCTACATTATCAATTGCTTATGTCATGTTGATCAAAATGCATTATAATGGGTCTCTGTTGAATAGTATAATCCCCCATGACATTTAAGCACTAGTTTTACAATATACAGTAAGTATACTTCAAGTAAACAGTGGCATTATATTTTACTCAATTTAGTGTTTTGCATTTCTATATTCTTTCCACATAGGATTGCAAGACAACTTCAATGTGTTGCAGACGGCCCCTTTTCACACCTAAACAGTGTTTTGGCACTCTCTACAGGGATCTCATCAGGATTCCCTCCCTCCTGCTTTTCCTCTGCTGTCTTGTCTGCACTCCCCCCCTCTGAGGAGCTCTCTCTTTTGAATACCAACAGTGCCACAGACACTCTGTGTTCCACGCTTACATCCTGCTTGGACAACCTATGCCCTCCTACATCTGGACCAGCCCGTGCATCCCTGTCTGCCCCCTGGTTATCGGATGTACCACGTGAGCATCGCACCAGCCTCCAGTCAGCTGAGAGAAAATGGCCCAAGTCAAAAGACCATACTGACCACTCTCTCTACCAGTCTCTTCTCTCTACTTTCTCCGTTGACGTCACCTCTGCAAAAACTGATTATAACCACTCGAAAATCAGCAACTCTCCTGACTCTCACACACTCTTAAAAACCTTCTCTGCTCTCCTCTGTCCGCCTGCTCCCACACCTTCATCGGAGTTAACGGCTAATGATTTTGCATCGTTCTTTGTAAAGAAAACTACCGCCATCAACTCCCAGATTTCTACACCACCATCACCCGCCTTTTCTCCTCTGTCTGAAAATGATGTTTCCAAGGTCATTGGTTCCAACCACACTACCACCTGCCCACTGGATTCCATCCCCATCCATCTCCTCCATGCCATCTCTACAGCAGTTGTGCCTGGTCTGACCCACATCATCAACTCTTTGCTCACCACTGGGACATTTCCCACTGCGTTCAAAGAGGACTGCGTCACACCGCTACTGAAGAAACCCACTCTCAAACTTACACTGCTAGAACACTACAGGCCGGTGTAGTGTGTAAAAATGCATATCTTCCGTCAAAATGTAGATGACCGATTTTAACCTCTAATTCTTTTCTGTCTTCTTAAAAAAAAAATTGTTTTTAGTTACCTCACTATTCTTAGCTTTGTATACTGTGCTAGGCTTTAATGGACTGGATTTAATTAACTTATGCATTTTGTTGCCTATATTGCTATAATTGCTTCCAATGTTTCCTCGTCTGTAAGTCGCTTTGGATAAAAACGTCTGCTAAATGACTAAATGTAAATTTAATGAAATATGTAATGTCATGTGTAATGTGTAGTGTGTGGCCTTGAAATTTTAGCATGTCTACGTAATCATGAATAAATGCTTCTTGAGACACACAGTGTTGCTTCTTTGCATGCATCAAACGAATTGTTTCTGGCTATATGCATCCATGCATCAGTTTGAGAGGGGTGGAAATGGGACACTTGGGTGATCAAAACTGCCCCAAAAGTACCTCCACCCACTTTAAATACAGTTTTTTCTAAGTCAATTTGGTACATTTCTCAGATCCGATTTGAAATTATCAAAACTTCTTGTTCAATCCTTACATCCTTGTGTCACTTGTGCACATCAAACAAGCATTTTCTCATTTCTTTGAACAAGTTGCAAATGCTTTGGTACATCCATGCAAGTGAATATGACACAATTCTGTGCAGATTCCTACATTATCAATTGCTTATGTCATGTTGATCAAAATGCATTATAATGGGTCTCTGTTGAATAGTATAATCCCCCATGACATTTAAGCACTAGTTTTACAATATACAGTAAGTATACTTCAAGTAAACAGTGGCATTTTATTTTACTCAATTTAGTGTTTTGCATTTCTATATTCTTTCCACATAGGATTGCAAGACAACTTCAATGTGTTGCAGACGGCCCCGTTTCACACCTAAACAGTCTTTTGGCACTCTCTACAGGGATCTCATCAGGATTCCCTCACTCCTGCTTTTCCTCTGCTGTCTTGTCTGCACCCCCCCCCCTCTGAGGAGCTCTCTCTTTTGAATACCAACAGTGCCACAGACACTCTGTGTTCCACGCTTACATCCTGCTTGGACAACCTATGCCCTCCTACATCTGGACCAGCCCGTGCATCCCTGTCTGCCCCCTGGTTATCGGATGTACCACGTGAGCATCGCACCAGCCTCCAGTCAGCTGAGAGAAAATGGCCCAAGTCAAAAGACCATACTGACCTCTCTCTCTACCAGTCTCTTCTCTCTACTTTCTCCGTTGACGTCACCTCTGCAAAAACTGATTATAACCACTCGAAGATCAGCAACTCTCCTGACTATCACACACTCTTAAAAACCTTCTCTGCTCTCCTCTGTCCGCCTGCTCCATCACCTTCATCGGAGTTAACGGCTAATGATTTTGCATCGTTCTTCGTAAAGAAAACAACCGCCATCAACAGCCAGATTTCTACACCACCATCACCCGCCTTTTCTCCTCTGTCTGAAAATGATGTTTCCAAGGTCATTGGTTCCAACCACCCTACCACCTGCCCACTGGATTCCATCCCCACCCATCTCCTCCATGCCATCTCTCCAGCAGTTGTGCCTGGTCTGACCCACATCATCAACTCTTTGCTCACCACTGGGACATTTCCCACTGCGTCCAAAGAGGCCTGCATCACACCGCTACTGAAGAAACCCACTCTCAACCTTACACTGCTAGAACACTACAGGCCGGTGTAGTGTGTGAAAATGCATATCTTCTGTCAAAATGTAGATGACCGATTTTAACCTCTAATTCTTTTCTGTCTTCTTAAAAAAAAAAATTTTTACTTACCTCACTATTCTTAGCTTTGTATACTGTGCTAGGCTTTAAACGACTGGATTTAATTAACTTATGCATTTTGTTGCCTATATTGCTATAATTGCTTCCAATGTTTCCTCGTCTGTAATTCGCTTTGGATAAAAACGTCTGCTAAATGACTAAATGTAAATTTAATGAAATGTGTAATGTCATGTGTAATGTGTAGTGTGTGGCCTTGAAATTTTAGCATGTCTACGTAATCATGAATAAATGCTTCTTGAGACACACAGTGTTGCTTCTTTGCATGCATCAAACGAATTGTTTCTGGCTATATGCATCCATGCATCAGTTTGAGAGGGGTGGAAATGGGAAACTTGGGTGAAACAAAACTGCCCCAAAAGTACCCCCACCCACTTTAAATACATTTTTTCTAAGTCAATTTGGTACATTTCTCAGATCCGATTTGAAATTATCAAAACTTCTTGTTCAAACCTTACATCCTTGTGTCACTTGTGCACATCAAACAAGCATTTTCTCATTTCTTTGAACAAGTTGCAAATGCTTTGGTACATCCATGCAAGTGAATATGACACAATTCTGTGCAGCTTCCTACATTATCAATTGCTTATGTCATGTTGATCAAAATGCATTATAATGGGTCTCTGTTGAATAGTATAATCCCCCATGACATTTAAGCACTAGTTTTACAATATACAGTAAGTATACTTCAAGTAAACAGTGGCATTTTATTTTACTCAATTTAGTGTTTTGCATTTCTATATTCTTTCCACATAGGATTGCAAGACAACTTCAATGTGTTGCAGACGGCCCCTTTTCACACCTAAACAGTCTTTTGGCACTCTCTACAGGGATCTCATCAGGATTCCCTCCCTCCTGCTTTTCCTCTGCTGTCTTGTCTGCACTCCCCCCCTCTGAGGAGCTCTCTCTTTTGAATACCAACAGTGCCACAGACACTCTGTGTTCCACGCTTACATCCTGCTAGGACAACCTATGCCCTCCTACATCTGGACCAGCCCGTGCATCCCTGTCTGCCCCCTGGTTATAGGATGTACCACGTGAGCCTCGCACCAGCCTCCAGTCAGCTGAGAGAAAATGGCCCAAGTCAAAAGACCATACTGACCTCTCTCTCTACCAGTCTTTTCTCTCTACTTTCTCCGTTGACGTCACCTCTGCAAAAACTGATTATAACCACTCGAAGATCAGCAACTCTCCTGACTCTCACACACTCTTAAAAACCTTCTCTGCTCTCCTTTGTCCGCCTGCTCCCACACCTTCATCGGAGTTAACGGCTAATGATTTTGCATCGTTCTTCGTAAAGAAAACTACCGCCATCAACAGCCAGATTTCTACACCACCATCACCCGCCTTTTCTCCTCTGTCTGAAAATGATGTTTCCAAGGTCATTGGTTCCAACCACCCTACCACCTGCCCACTGGATTCCATCCCCACCCATCTCCTCCATGCCATCTCTACAGCAGTTGTGCCTGGTCTGACCCACATCATCAACTCTTTGCTCACCACTGGGACATTTCCCACTGCGTTCAAAGAGGCCTGCATCACACCGCTACTGAAGAAACCCACTCTCAACCTTACACTGCTAGAACACTACAGGCCGGTGTAGTGTGTAAAAATGCATATCTTCCGTCAAAATGTAGATGACCGATTTTAACCTCTAATTCTTTTCTGTCTTCTTAAAAAAAAAATTGTTTTTAGTTACCTCACTATTCTTAGCTTTGTATACTGTGCTAGGCTTTAATGGACTGGATTTAATTAACTTATGCATTTTGTTGCCTATATTGCTATAATTGCTTCCAATGTTTCCTCGTCTGTAAGTCGCTTTGGATAAAAACGTCTGCTAAATGACTAAATGTAAATTTAATGAAATATGTAATGTCATGTGTAATGTGTAGTGTGTGGCCTTGAAATTTTAGCATGTCTACGTAATCATGAATAAATGCTTCTTGAGACACACAGTGTTGCTTCTTTGCATGCATCAAACGAATTGTTTCTGGCTATATGCATCCGTGCATCAGTTTGAGAGGGGTGGAAATGGGACACTTGGGTGAAACAAAACTGCCCCAAAAGTACCTCCACCCACTTTAAATACAGTTTTTTCTAAGTCAATTTGGTACATTTCTCAGATCCGATTTGAAATTATCAAAACTTCTTGTTCAATCCTTACATCCTTGTGTCACTTGTGCACATCAAACAAGCATTTTCTCATTTCTTTGAACAAGTTGCAAATGCTTTGGTACATCCATGCAAGTGAATATGACACAATTCTGTGCAGATTCCTACATTATCAATTGCTTATGTCATGTTGATCAAAATGCATTATAATGGGTCTCTGTTGAATAGTATAATCCCCCATGACATTTAAGCACTAGTTTTACAATATACAGTAAGTATACTTCAAGTAAACAGTGGCATTTTATTTTACTCAATTTAGTGTTTTGAATTTCTATATTCTTTCCACATAGGATTGCAAGACAACTTCAATGTGTTGCAGACGGCCCCGTTTCACACCTAAACAGTCTTTTGGCACGCTCTACAGGGATCTCATCAGGATTCCCTCACTCCTGCTTTTCCTCTGCTGTCTTGTCTGCACTCCCCCCCTCTGAGGAGCTCTCTCTTTTGAATACCAACAGTGCCACAGACACTCTGTGTTCCACGCTTACATCCTGCTTGGACAACCTATGCCCTCCTACATCTGGACCAGCCCGTGCATCCCTGTCTGCCCCCTGGTTATCGGATGTACCACGTGAGCATCGCACCAGCCTCCAGTCAGCTGAGAGAAAATGGCCCAAGTCAAAAGACCATACTGACCTCTCTCTCTACCAGTCTCTTCTCTCTACTTTCTCCGTTGACGTCACCTCTGCAAAAACTGATTATAACCACTCGAAGATCAGCAACTCTCCTGACTATCACACACTCTTAAAAACCTTCTCTGCTCTCCTCTGTCCGCCTGCTCCATCACCTTCATCGGAGTTAACGGCTAATGATTTTGCATCGTTCTTCGTAAAGAAAACAACCGCCATCAACAGCCAGATTTCTACACCACCATCACCCGCCTTTTCTCCTCTGTCTGAAAATGATGTTTCCAAGGTCATTGGTTCCAACCACCCTACCACCTGCCCACTGGATTCCATCCCCACCCATCTCCTCCATGCCATCTCTCCAGCAGTTGTGCCTGGTCTGACCCACATCATCAACTCTTTGCTCACCACTGGGACATTTCCCACTGCGTCCAAAGAGGCCTGCATCACACCGCTACTGAAGAAACCCACTCTCAACCTTACACTGCTAGAACACTACAGGCCGGTGTAGTGTGTGAAAATGCATATCTTCTGTCAAAATGTAGATGACCGATTTTAACCTCTAATTCTTTTCTGTCTTCTTAAAAAAAAAAATTTTTACTTACCTCACTATTCTTAGCTTTGTATACTGTGCTAGGCTTTAAACGACTGGATTTAATTAACTTATGCATTTTGTTGCCTATATTGCTATAATTGCTTCCAATGTTTCCTCGTTTGTAAGTCGCTTTGGATAAAAACGTCTGCTAAATGACTAAATGTAAATTTAATGAAATGTGTAATGTCATGTGTAATGTGTAGTGTGTGGCCATGAAATTTTAGCATGTCTACGTAATCATGAATAAATGCTTCTTGAGACACACAGTGTTGCTTCTTTGCATGCATCAAACGAATTGTTTCTGGCTATATGCATCCATGCATCAGTTTGAGAGGGGTGGAAATGGGACACTTGGGTGAAACAAAACTGCCCCAAAAGTACCCCACCCACTTTAAATACAGTTTTTTCTAAGTCAATTTGGTACATTTCTCAGATCCGATTTGAAATTATCAAAACTTCTTGTTCAATCCTTACATCCTTGTGTCACTTGTGCACATCAAACAAGCATTTTCTCATTTCTTTGAACAAGTTTCAAATGCTTTGGTACATCCATGCAAGTGAATATGACACAATTCTGTGCAGCTTCCTACATTATCAATTGCTTATGTCATGTTGATCAAAATGCATTATAATGGGTCTCTGTTGAATAGTATAATCCCCCATGACATTTAAGCACTAGTTTTACAATATACAGTAAGTATACTTCAAGTAAACAGTGGCATTTTATTTTACTCAATTTAGTGTTTTGCATTTCTATATTCTTTCCACATAGGATTGCAAGACAACTTCAATGTTTTGCAGACGGCCCCTTTTCACACCTAAACAGTCTTTTGGCACTCTCTACAGGGATCTCATCAGGATTCCCTCCCTCCTGCTTTTCCTCTGCTGTCTTGTCTGCACTCCCCCCCTCTGAGGAGCTCTCTCTTTTGAATACCAACAGTGCCACAGACACTCTGTGTTCCACGCTTACATCCTGCTAGGACAACCTATGCCCTCCTACATCTGGACCAGCCCGTGCATCCCTGTCTGCCCCCTGGTTATAGGATGTACCACGTGAGCCTCGCACCAGCCTCCAGTCAGCTGAGAGAAAATGGCCCAAGTCAAAAGACCATACTGACCTCTCTCTCTACCAGTCTCTTCTCTCTACTTTCTCCGTTGACGTCACCTCTGTAAAAACTGATTATAACCACTCGAAGATCAGCAACTCTCCTGACTCTCACACACTCTTAAAAACCTTCTCTGCTCTCCTTTGTCCGCCTGCTCCCACACCTTCATCGGAGTTAACGGCTAATGATTTTGCATCGTTCTTCGTAAAGAAAACTACCGCCATCAACAGCCAGATTTCTACACCACCATCACCCGCCTTTTCTCCTCTGTCTGAAAATGATGTTTCCAAGGTCATTGGTTCCAACCACCCTACCACCTGCCCACTGGATTCCATCCCCACCCATCTCCTCCATGCCATCTCTACAGCAGTTGTGCCTGGTCTGACCCACATCATCAACTCTTTGCTCACCACTGGGACATTTCCCACTGCGTTCAAAGAGGCCTGCATCACACCGCTACTGAAGAAACCCACTCTCAACCTTACACTGCTAGAACACTACAGGCCGGTGTAGTGTGTAAAAATGCATATCTTCCGTCAAAATGTAGATGACCGATTTTAACCTCTAATTCTTTTCTGTCTTCTTAAAAAAAAAATTGTTTTTAGTTACCTCACTATTCTTAGCTTTGTATACTGTGCTAGGCTTTAATGGACTGGATTTAATTAACTTATGCATTTTGTTGCCTATATTGCTATAATTGCTTCCAATGTTTCCTCGTCTGTAAGTCGCTTTGGATAAAAACGTCTGCTAAATGACTAAATGTAAATTTAATGAAATATGTAATGTCATGTGTAATGTGTAGTGTGTGGCCTTGAAATTTTAGCATGTCTACGTAATCATGAATAAATGCTTCTTGAGACACACAGTGTTGCTTCTTTGCATGCATCAAACGAATTGTTTCTGGCTATATGCATCCATGCATCAGTTTGAGAGGGGTGGAAATGGGACACTTGGGTGAAACAAAACTGCCCCAAAAGTACCTCCACCCACTTTAAATACAGTTTTTTCTAAGTCAATTTGGTACATTTCTCAGATCCGATTTGAAATTATCAAAACTTCTTGTTCAATCCTTACATCCTTGTGTCACTTGTACACATCAAACAAGCATTTTCTCATTTCTTTGAACAAGTTGCAAATGCTTTGGTACATCCATGCAAGTGAATATGACACAATTCTGTGCAGATTCCTACATTATCAATTGCTTATGTCATGTTGATCAAAATGCATTATAATGGGTCTCTGTTGAATAGTATAATCCCCCATGACATTTAAGCACTAGTTTTACAATATACAGTAAGTATACTTCAAGTAAACAGTGGCATTTTATTTTACTCAATTTAGTGTTTTGCATTTCTATATTCTTTCCACATAGGATTGCAAGACAACTTCAATGTGTTGCAGACGGCCCCGTTTCACACCTAAACAGTCTTTTGGCACGCTCTACAGGGATCTCATCAGGATTCCCTCACTCCTGCTTTTCCTCTGCTGTCTTGTCTGCACTCCCCCCCTCTGAGGAGCTCTCTCTTTTGAATACCAACAGTGCCACAGACACTCTGTGTTCCACGCTTACATCCTGCTTGGACAACCTATGCCCTCCTACATCTGGACCAGCCCGTGCATCCCTGTCTGCCCCCTGGTTATCGGATGTACCACGTGAGCATCGCACCAGCCTCCAGTCAGCTGAGAGAAAATGGCCCAAGTCAAAAGACCATACTGACCTCTCTCTCTACCAGTCTCTTCTCTCTACTTTCTCCGTTGACGTCACCTCTGCAAAAACTGATTATAACCACTCGAAGATCAGCAACTCTCCTGACTATCACACACTCTTAAAAACCTTCTCTGCTCTCCTCTGTCCGCCTGCTCCATCACCTTCATCGGAGTTAACGGCTAATGATTTTGCATCGTTCTTCGTAAAGAAAACAACCGCCATCAACAGCCAGATTTCTACACCACCATCACCCGCCTTTTCTCCTCTGTCTGAAAATGATGTTTCCAAGGTCATTGGTTCCAACCACCCTACCACCTGCCCACTGGATTCCATCCCCACCCATCTCCTCCATGCCATCTCTCCAGCAGTTGTGCCTGGTCTGACCCACATCATCAACTCTTTGCTCACCACTGGGACATTTCCCACTGCGTCCAAAGAGGCCTGCATCACACCGCTACTGAAGAAACCCACTCTCAACCTTACACTGCTAGAACACTACAGGCCGGTGTAGTGTGTGAAAATGCATATCTTCTGTCAAAATGTAGATGACTGATTTTAACCTCTAATTCTTTTCTGTCTTCTTAAAAAAAAAATTTTTTACTTACCTCACTATTCTTAGCTTTGTATACTGTGCTAGGCTTTAAACGACTGGATTTAATTAACTTATGCATTTTGTTGCCTATATTGCTATAATTGCTTCCAATGTTTCCTCGTCTGTAAGTCGCTTTGGATAAAAACGTCTGCTAAATGACTAAATGTAAATTTAATGAAATGTGTAATGTCATGTGTAATGTGTAGTGTGTGGCCATGAAATTTTAGCATGTCTACGTAATCATGAATAAATGCTTCTTGAGACACACAGTGTTGCTTCTTTGCATGCATCAAACGAATTGTTTCTGGCTATATGCATCCATGCATCAGTTTGAGAGGGGTGGAAATGGGACACTTGGGTGAAACAAAACTGCCCCAAAAGTACCCCACCCACTTTAAATACAGTTTTTTCTAAGTCAATTTGGTACATTTCTCAGATCCGATTTGAAATTATCAAAACTTCTTGTTCAATCCTTACATCCTTGTGTCACTTGTGCACATCAAACAAGCATTTTCTCATTTCTTTGAACAAGTTTCAAATGCTTTGGTACATCCATGCAAGTGAATATGACACAATTCTGTGCAGCTTCCTACATTATCAATTGCTTATGTCATGTTGATCAAAATGCATTATAATGGGTCTCTGTTGAATAGTATAATCCCCCATGACATTTAAGCACTAGTTTTACAATATACAGTAAGTATACTTCAAGTAAACAGTGGCATTTTATTTTACTCAATTTAGTGTTTTGCATTTCTATATTCTTTCCACATAGGATTGCAAGACAACTTCAATGTGTTGCAGACGGCCCCTTTTCACACCTAAACAGTCTTTTGGCACTCTCTACAGGGATCTCATCAGGATTCCCTCCCTCCTGCTTTTCCTCTGCTGTCTTGTCTGCACTCCCCCCCTCTGAGGAGCTCTCTCTTTTGAATACCAACAGTGCCACAGACACTCTGTGTTCCACGCTTACATCCTGCTTGGACAACCTATGCCCTCCTACATCTGGACCAGCCCGTGCATCCCTGTCTGCCCCCTGGTTATCGGATGTACCACGTGAGCATCGCACCAGCCTCCAGTCAGCTGAGAGAATATGGCCCAAGTCAAAAGACCATACTGACCTCTCTCTCTACCAGTCTCTTCTCTCTACTTTCTCCGTTGACGTCACCTCTGCAGAAACTGATTATAACCACTCGAAGATCTGCAACTCTCCTGACTCTCACACACTCTTAAAAACCTTCTCTGCTCTCCTCTGTCCGCCTCCTCCCACACCTTCATCGGAGTTAACGGCTAATGATTTTGAATCATTCTTCGTAAAGAAAACTACCGCCATCAACAGCCAGATTTCTACACCACCACACCATCACCTGCCTTTTCTCCTCTGTCTGAAAATGATGTTTCCAAGGTCATTGGTTCCAACCACCCTACCACCTGCCCACTGGATTCCATGCCCACCCATCTCTTCCATGCCATCTCTCCAGCAGTTGTGCCTGGTCTGACCCACATCATCAACTCTTTGCTCACCACTGGGACATTTCCCACTGCGTTCAAAGAGGCCTGCGTCACACCGCTACTGAAGAAACCCACTCTCAACCTTACACTGCTAGAACACTACAGGCCGGTGTAGTGTGTGAAAATGCATATCTTCCGTCAAAATGTAGATGACCGATTTTAACCTCTAATTCTTTTCTGTCTTCTTAAAAAAAAATTTTTTACTTACCTCACTATTCTTAGCTTTGTATACTGTGCTAGGCTTTAATGGACTGGATTTAATTAACTTACGCATTTTCTTGCCTATATTGCTATAATTGCTTCCAATGTTTCCTCGTCTGTAAGTCGCTTTGGATAAAAACGTCTGCTAAATGACTAAATCTAAATTTAATGAAATATGTAATGTCATGTGTAATGTGTAGTGTGTGGCCTTGAAATTTTAGCATGTCTACGAAATCATGAATAAATGCTTCTTGAGACACACAGTGTTGCTTCTTTGCATGCATCAAATGAATTGTTTCTGGCTATATGCATCCATGCATCAGTTTGAGAGGGGTGGAAATGGGACACTTGGGTGAAACAAAACTGCCCCAAAAGTACCCCCACCCACTTTAAATACAGTTTTTTCTGAGTCAATTTGGTACATTTCTCAGATCCGATTTGAAATTATCAAAACTTCTTGTTCAATCCTTACATCCTTGTGTCACTTGTGCACATCAAACAAGCATTTTCTCATTTCTTTGAACAAGTTGCAAATGCTTTGGTACATCCATGCAAGTGAATATGACACAATTCTGTGCAGATTCCTACATTATCAATTGCTTATGTCATGTTGATCAAAATGCATTATAATGGGTCTCTGTTGAATAGTATAATCCCCCATGACATTTAAGCACTAGTTTTACAATATACAGTAAGTATACTTCAAGTAAACAGTGGCATTATATTTGACTCAATTTAGTGTTTTGCATTTCTATATTCTTTCCACATAGGATTGCAAGACAACTTCAATGTGTTGCAGACGGCCCCTTTTCACACATAAACAGTCTTTTGGCACTCTCTACAGGGATCTCATCAGGATTCCCTCCCTCCTGCTTTTCCTCTGCTGTCTTGTCTGCACTCCCCCCCTCTGAGGAGCTCTCTCTTTTGAATACCAACAGTGCCACAGACACTCTGTGTTCCACGCTTACATCCTGCTTGGACAACCTATGCCCTCCTACATCTGGACCAGCCCGTGCATCCCTGTCTGCCCCCTGGTTATCGGATGTACCACGTGAGCATCGCACCAGCCTCCAGTCAGCTGAGAGAAAATGGCCCAAGTCAAAAGACCATACTGACCACTCTCTCTACCAGTCTCTTCTCTCTACTTTCTCCGTTGACGTCACCTCTGCAAAAACTGATTATTACCACTCGAAGATCAGCAACTCTCTTGACTCTCACACACTCTTAAAAACCTTCTCTGCTCTCCTCTGTCCGCCTGCTCCCACACCTTCATCGGAGTTAACGGCTAATGATTTTGCATCGTTCTTCGTAAAGAAAACTACCGCCATCAACAGCCAGATTTCTACACCACCATAACCCCATTTTTCTCCTCTGTCTGAAAATGATGTTTCCAAGGTCATTGGTTCCAACCACCCTACCACTGGATTCCATCCCCACCCATCTCCTCCATGCCATCTCTCCAGCAGTTGTGCCTGGTCTGACCCACATCATCAACTCTTTGCTCACCACTGGGACATTTCCCACTGCGTTCAAAGAGGCCTGCATCACACCGCTACTGAAGAAACCCACTCTCAACCTTACACTGCTAGAACACTACAGGCCGGTGTAGTGTGTGAAAATGCATATCTTCCGTCAAAATGTAGATGACCGATTTTAACCACTAATTATTTTCTGTCTTCTTAAAAAAAATTTTTTTTACTTACCTCACTATTCTTAGCTTTGTATACTGTGCTAGGCTTTAATGGACTGGATTTAATTAACTTATGCATTTTGTTGCCTATATTGCTATAATTGCTTCCAATGTTTCCTCGTCTGTAAGTCGCTTTGGATAAAAACGTCTGCTAAATGACTAAATGTAAATTTAATGAAATGTGTAATGTCATGTGTAATGTGTAGTGTGTGGCCTTGAAATTTTAGCATGTCTACGTAATCATGAATAAATGCTTCTTGAGACACACAGTGTTGCTTCTTTGCATGCATCAAACGAATTGTTTCTGGCTATATGCATCCATGCATCAGTTTGAGAGGGGTGGAAATGGGACACTTGGGTGAAACAAAACTGCCCCAAAAGTACCCCCACCCACTTTAAATACAGTTTTTTCTAAGTCAATTTGGTACATTTCTCAGATCCGATTTGAAATTATCAAAACTTCTTCTTCAATCCTTACATCCTTGTGTCACTTGTGCACATCAAACAAGCATTTTCTCATTTCTTTGAACAAGTTGCAAATGCTTTGGTACATCCATGCAAGTGAATATGACACAATTCTGTGCAGATTCCTACATTATCAATTGCTTATGTCATGTTGATCAAAATGCATTATAATGGGTCTCTGTTGAATATTATAATCCCCCATGACATTTAAGCACTAGTTTTACAATATACAGTAAGTATACTTCAAGTAAACAGTGGCATTTTATTTTACTCAATTTAGTGTTTTGCATTTCTATATTCTTTCCACATAGGATTGCAAGACAACTTCAATGTGTTGCAGACGGCCCCTTTTCACACCTAAACAGTCTCTACAGGGATCTCATCAGGATTCCCTCCCTCCTGCTTTTCCTCTGCTGTCTTGTCTGCACTCCCCCCCTCTGAGGAGCTCTCTCTTTTGAATACCAACAGTGCCACAGACACTCTGTGTTCCACGCTTACATCCTGCTTGGACAACCTATGCCCTCCTACATCTGGACCAGCCCGTGCATCCCTGTCTGCCCCCTGGTTATCGGATGTGCCACGTGAGCCTCGCACCAGCCTCCAGTCAGCTGAGAGAAAATGGCCCAAGTCAAAAGACCATACTGACCTCTCTCTCTACCAGTCTCTTCTCTCTACTTTCTCAGTTGACGTCACCTCTGCAAAAACTGATTATAACCACTCGAAGATCAGCAACTCTCCTGACTCTCACACACTCTTAAAAACCTTCTCTGCTCTCCTTTGTCCGCCTGCTCCCACACCTTCATCGGAGTTAACGGCTAATGATTTTGCATCGTTCTTCGTAAAGAAAACTACAGCCATCAACAGCCAGATTTCTACACAACCATCACCCGCCTTTTCTCCTCTGTCTGAAAATTCAATTCAATTCAATTCAATTCAATTTTATTTATATAGCGCCTTTCACAATTTGCATTGTTCCAAAGCAGCTTTACAGGGGAAAAACGAAAAACCCAAGAAAGGGTAAAACACACTACATGGTGTTTTATATAGTAAATCCAACTATCCTAGTAAATAATATCTAATGTCAGCATCTCCTGGTGGTTTATTTAGCATATTTGCATTAAGTGAATGCTTGGCTGAAAAGATGCGTTTTTAATCTAGATTTAAATTGGGCGAGTGTGTCTGATCCTCGAATAATATCAGGGAGGCTGTTCCAGAGTTTAGGTGCTACGTATGAGAAAGCTCGACCCCCTTTGGTGGATTTAGTTATTCTAGGTATTATCAAAAGTCCTGCGTTTTGAGATCTTAGAGAGCGTGATGGGTTGTAGTATGATAGAAGCTCTGTTAGGTAGGTAGGGGCTAAACCCTTTAAGGCTTTATAAGTGATTAAAAGAACTTTAAAGTCAATACGATACTTAATGGGTAGCCAGTGAAGGGTTGATAAAATTGGGGTTATGTGATCATATTTTCTGGTCCTGGTTAGAACTCTGGCAGCTGCGTTCTGAACTAACTGTAGTTTGTTTATTGATGATGCAGGACAACCACTAAGTAGCGCATTACAGTAGTCAAGTCTTGAGGTCATAAATGCATGAATAAGCTTCTCTGCGTCAGCAACACACAGAATATTTCGTAACTTGGCAACATTTCTTAGGTGGAAAAAGGCTGTTTTTGTGACATTTGAGATGTGATTTCGAAATGAAAGGTTGCTGTCTAATATAACGCCTAGATCTTTTACTGTATTTGTTGGAGTAACAGTACATCCTTCAACTTGCAGTTTATAATCAGAAATATTTGGTTTGCGTGTCTTAGGTCCGATAAGTAATATTTCTGTTTTATTAGAATTTAAAAGAAGGAAATTATAGGTCATCCAATGTTTTATATCTTCAATGCACTCTGCCAATTTGGGTAGCTGGGAGGAATCATCTGGTCTTGATGAGATATATAGCTGAGTATCATCTGCATAGCAATGGAAGCTAATTCCATGTTTTTTAATAATGTTTCCAAGGGGAAGCATGTATATGGAGAACAGCACGGGTCCCAGAACCGATCCCTGAGGTAATCCATAATTTACTTGCGTTAAATAGGATGATTCCCCATTTAGATGGACAAATTGATGTCTGTCTGACAAGTAAGATCTAAACCATTGTAGTGCCTGTCCCTCAATACCGGTATAATTGTGTAAGCGATCTAGAAGTATGTTATGGTCTACGGTATCGAACGCAGAACTAAGGTCAAGCAGGACCAAGAGTGAGATGTTACCTTTATCTGATGCTATAAGCAGGTCGTTTGTAATTTTAACGAGCGCAGTTTCAGTGCTATGATGAGATCTAAAGCCTGACTGAAATTTTTCGTGCATGTCGTTATTTTGTAGGAAAGAGCACAACTGAGTGCACACTACTTTTTCTAGAATTTTAGACAGGTATGGGAGATTTGAAATCGGTCTATAGTTTCCTAGTTCATTTGGATCTAAGTTTGGTTTCTTGATTAGAGGCTTAATGACGGCCATCTTAAAGGGACCTGGGACATGGCCTAGATTAATTGACGAGTTAATAATGTTATAAATGGGCTCAATTGCAACAGGTAGTAACTCTTTTAATAATTTAGTTGGTATGGGGTCTAGTAAGCAAGTTGTAGGTTTAGAAGTTGCGATAAGTTGAATTAAATCTTCCTGTTTTATAGGTGAAAAACGCTGGAGCCTTTCTTTTGGAGCGATGGTTGGTGCTAATTCATAGGACAGATTTGGAGGTTGAGTTTTTACAATTTTGTCGCGAATGTTTTTGATTTTCTCTGTAAAAAATTTCATGAATTCATTGCTACCAAGGTGCGGCGGAATAACAAGGTCAGGTGGTGTCTGTTTATTTGTTAATTTAGCGACTGTGCTAAATAGAAACCTTGGATTGTTTTTGTTGGTTTCTATGAGGTTACGAAGGTGCTCAGCCTTTGCTGCTTTTAGTGCCTTTTTATAACAATTTGCACTCTCTTTCCATGCCATTTTAAAGACTTCTAATTGCGATTTTATCCATTTGCGCTCTAGTTTGCGTGTTTCTCTTTTAAGGGCGCGAGTGGTGCTATTGTACCAGGGTGCAATATTTTTCTCATTAATCTTTTTTGACTTCATAGGTGCAACAGCTTCTAATGTATTAGAGAAAATAGTGCCCCATTTCCTGGTCATGACGTCGAGCGATTCGTTATTTATTGGTCTGGTTATTAAAGGAGTCAGATCTGGCAAGCTCTTTGCGAAGCTATCTTTAGTAGCAGAGGTGATTGTTCTACCCTGTCGATAACGTGTTAAAGGGCTGATTCCGGACGTGCGCAAAGTACCCGTTATAAGATAGTGATCGGTGACATCGTCGCTTTGAGGCATAATATCTATATTGGTTAGATCGGCTCCGTGAGATATAATCAGGTCTAGTGTATGATTAAATCGATGAGTTGGTCCTTTAATGTGTTGTATTACCCCAAAAGATTGTAGTAGTTCTGTAAACGCCACAGCTAATGCATCGTTAGCGCTATCTACGTGGATATTAAAATCTCCGACAATTAGTATTTTATCAACGTTAACCAATAGGTCCGATAGGAAGTCCGCAAACTCTTTCAGAAAATCAGTATAGGGACCAGGGGGTCTATACACCGTAGCCAATGTAAAAGAAACCAATGGTTTTTTACTTTTGTTAGGAATAATTATGTTCAACGCAAGCACTTCAAATGATTTAAATTTATGCTCTGTTCTCTGAGATACAGTAAGAAAGTTTCTAAAGATTGTAGCGACGCCGCCACCCCGACCAATTGGACGTGGCTCATGCATATAACAGTAGCTTGGTGGGGTACACTCATTTAGGCCGAAATAATCATTTGGTTTAAGCCAGGTCTCGGTAAGACAGAGTATATCAAAACTGTTGTCCGTGATCATTTCATTTACAATAACTGCCTTTGAATTTAGTGATCTAATATTAAGTAGGCCGAACTTTATAAATTGGTTTTGGTTGTTTATTACATTGTCTTCAGGTTTAATCACGATCAGATTTTTTCTCTGACTTTTGCCAAAATGTTTACTTTGTAGTATTATTCGGGGGACACATATAGTCTCTATATATTTGGAAACAGTAACATTTATAGCAGTTGAGGCGCACATACTATGGTTAAAGTTTTGACTTACCTGAGGGAGACTTACCTGAGGGAGACATAGTCAACCGGTGCGCAGCGCCTGCGAGATGTTGTCGGACAGGAGAGCCGCTCCGATGCTGCTGGGATGCAGGCCGTCAGGGCGGAAGAGCCTAGGTCGCTCCCAGAACAGATCAAAATTATTTACAAAGAGCAGCTTCTGTTCAATACACCATGACATCAACCATTGATTAAGTGAAAAAAGTCTACTGAACTTATCATTCCCTCGTCGGTAGGTAGGCAGCGGTCCTGATACGATAATCCTCGCTGTGGGCGATGCGTTGCGTACCGTCTCGATCAGACTCCTGAAGTCCCTCTTCAGGATCTCCGACTGCCGCATCCTGACGTCGTTCACTCCCGCGTGCAGCACGACAGCTTCGGCGTTAGAGTTGTCCTTCAGGATCGCAGGTACCTGCGCAGACACATCAAGAACACGAGCACCGGGAAAACAGTGAGTGCGCACCTTACCTTTAGTAGATGTAGCGCGTATGTTCCGGACGATCGAGTCTCCGATGATCACAGCGTTGCATTCGGTCTCGCAGAGGGCTGCAAAGCGGTTCCTGGTCTGGATCTCGAAAACTGGTGGCGGCAGCTGAGTCATCTCACCGGTCCTGGCTAGCGCCTTTCGCCGTTGGTGTGCCGGTGCAGGAGTGAAGTTCATTTGGGCTGGTCGTGTTCTCTTAGCCTGGGCTCTGTGCAGAGAAACACGCGGAGTAGAAGTGGAAGAAGTGTTATAATCGCGATGAAAACTTACCGCGGATTTGCGAGCTTCAGCACGGGATGTTTCCAGCGCCGTTATACGTTCTCGCAGCCGTGTTTGCTTCTCAAGTAAATCCTGGATCTGCTTCTCCACAGCCTCCAATTCCGACTGAAGCGCAAACGTTTCCTCATCTGCACTCAAAGGTACAAACACGTCTGAAGCATTAGCATTAGCCATTAGTGATGTAGTAATGAGAACAGCGAGTTAAGCAGTATGCAGGCGGATAATGCTAATAGCCTAAGGGCTAACACAGAATGATCCGATACAAATAATGTATCAGTACGTTTAGCAACGATTTTTGTTTATGCTATAGTTAAGGATAGGTTTCACTCTCGCTTAATAACGATTTAAGAAACAATTCTTCAAGATGTAACAAGAATAATTAGATTTGAAAGAGCTCCCGCTCAAATCACGCGCTCTCAGTAAACTCTCAGCAAACTCTCAGCAAACAGCACGAAAAATGATGTTTCCAAGGTCATTGGTTCCAACCACCCTACCACCTGCCCACTGGATTCCATCCCCACCCATCTCCTCCATGCCATCTCTCCAGCAGTTGTGCCTGGTCTGACCCACATCATCAACTCTTTGCTCACCACTGGGACATTTCCCACTGCGTTCAAAGAGGACTGCGTCACACCGCTACTGAAGAAACCCACTCTCAACCTTACACTGCTAGAACACTACAGGCCGGTGTAGTGTGTGAAAATGCATATCTTCCGTCAAAATGTAGATGACCGATTTTAACCTCTAATTATTTTCTGTCTTCTTAAAAAAAATTTTTTTTTTAGTTACCTCACTATTCTTAGCTTTGTATACTGTGCTAGGCTTTAATGGACTGGATTTGATTAACTTATGCATTTTGTTGCCTATATTGCTATAATTGCTTCCAATGTTTCCTCGTCTGTAAGTCGCTTTGGATAAAAACGTCTGCTAAATGACTAAATGTAAATTTAATGAAATATGTAATGTCATGTGTAATGTGTAGTGTGTGGCCTTGAAATTTTAGCATGTCTACGTAATCATGAATAAATGCTTCTTGAGACACACAGTGTTGCTTCTTTGCATGCATCAAACAAATTGTTTCTGGCTATATGCATCCATGCATCAGTTTGAGAGGGGTGGAAATGGGACACTTGGGTGAAACAAAACTGCCCCAAAAGTACCCCCACCCACTTTAAATACAGTTTTTTCTAAGTCAATTTGGTACATTTCTCAGATTCGATTTGAAATTATCAAAACTTCTTGTTCAATCCTTACATCCCATTTCTTTGAACAAGTTGCAAATGCTTTGGTACATCCATGCAAGTCAATATGACACAATTCTGTGCAGATTCCTACATTAACAATTGCTTATGTCATGTTGATCAAAATGCATTATAATGGGTCTCTGTTGAATAGTATAATCCCCCATGACATTTAAGCACTAGTTTTACAATATACAGTAAGTATACTTCAAGTAAACAGTGGCATTTTATTTTACTCAATTTAGTGTTTTGCATTTCTATATTCTTTCCACATAGGATTGCAAGACAACTTCAATGTGTTGCAGACGGCCCCTTTTCACACCTAAACAGTCTTTTGGCACTCTCTACAGGGATCTCATCAGGATTCCCTCCCTCCTGCTTTTCCTCTGCTGTCTTGTCTGCACTCCCCCCCTCTGAGGAGCTCTCTTTTTTGAATACCAACAGTGCCACAGACACTGTGTTCCACGCTTACATCCTGCTTGGACAACCTATGCCCTCCTACATCTGGACCAGCCCGTGCATCCCTGTCTGCCCCCTGGTTATCGGATGTACCACGTGAGCATCGCACCAGCCTCCAGTCAGCTGAGAGAAAATGGCCCAAGTCAAAAGACCATACTGACCTCTCTCTCTACCAGTCTCTTCTCTCTACTTTCTCCGTTGACGTCACCTCTGCAAAAACTGATTATAACCACTCGAAGATCAGCAACTCTCCTGACTCTAACACACTTAAAAAACCTTCTCTGCTCTCCTCTGTCCGCCTGCTCCCACACCTTCATCGGAGTTAACGGCTAATGATTTTGCATCGTTCTTCGTAAAGAAAACTACCGCCATCAACAGCCAGATTTCTACACCACCATCACCCGCCTTTTCTCCTCTGTCTGAAAATGATGTTTCCAAGGTCATTGGTTCCAACCACCCTACCACCTGCCCACTGGATTCCATCCCCACCCATCTCCTCCATGCCATCTCTCCAGCAGTTGTGCCTGGTCTGACCCACATCATCAACTCTTTGCTCACCACTGGGACATTTCCCACTGCGTTCAAAGAGGACTGCGTCACACCGCTACTGAAGAAACCCACTCTCAACCTTACACTGCTAGAACACTACAGGCCGGTGTAGTGTGTGAAAATGCATATCTTCCGTCAAAATGTAGATGACCGATTTTAACCTCTAATTCTTTTCTGTCTTCTTAAAAAAAAATTTTTTTTAGTTACCTCACTATTCTTAGCTTTGTATACTGTGCTAGGCTTTAATGGACTGGATTTGATTAACTTATGCATTTTGTTGCCTATATTGCTATAATTGCTTCCAATGTTTCCTCGTCTGTAAGTCGCTTTGGATAAAAACGTCTGCTAAATGACTAAATGTAAATTTAATGAAATATGTAATGTCATGTGTAATGTGTAGTGTGTGGCCTTGAAATTTTAGCATGTCTACGTAATCATGAATAAATGCTTCTTGAGACACACAGTGTTGCTTCTTTGCATGCATCAAACAAATTGTTTCTGGCTATATGCATCCATGCATCAGTTTGAGAGGGGTGGAAATGGGACACTTGGGTGAAACAAAACTGCCCCAAAAGTACCCCCACCCACTTTAAATACAGTTTTTTCTAAGTCAATTTGGTACATTTCTCAGATCCGATTTGAAATTATCAAAACTTCTTGTTCAATCTTTACATCCTTGTGTCACTTGTGCACATCAAACAAGCATTTTCTCATTTCTTTGAACAAGTTGCAAATGCTTTGGTACATCCATGCAAGTGAATATGACACAATTCTGTGCAGATTCCTACATTATCAATTGCTTATGTCATGTTGATCAAAATGTATTATAATGGGTCTCTGTTGAATAGTATAATCCCCCATGACATTTAAGCACTAGTTTTACAATATACAGTAAGTATACTTCAAGTAAACAGTGGCATTTTATTTTACTCAATTTAGTGTTTTGCATTTCTATATTCTTTCCACATAGGATTGCAAGACAACTTCAATGTGTTGCAGACGGCCCCTTTTCACACCTAAACAGTCTTTTGGCACTCTCTACAGGGATCTCATCAGGATTCCCTCCCTCCTGCTTTTCCTCTGCTGTCTTGTCTGCACTCCCCCCCTCTGAGGAGCTCTCTCTTTTGAATACCAACAGTGCCACAGACACTCTGTGTTCCACGCTTACATCCTGCTTGGACAACCTATGCCCTCCTACATCTGGACCAGCCCGTGCATCCCTGTCTGCCCCCTGGTTATCGGATGTACCACGTGAGCATCGCACCAGCTTCCAGTCAGCTGAGAGAAAATGGCCCAAGTCAAAAGACCATACTGACCTCTCTCTCTACCAGTCTCTTCTCTCTACTTTCTCCGTTGACGTCACCTCTGCAAAAACTGATTATAACCACTCGAAGATCAGCAACTCTCCTGACTCTCACACACTCTTAAAAATCTTCTCTGCTCTCCTCTGTCCGCCTGCTCCCACACCTTCATCGGAGTTAACGGCTAATGATTTTGCATCGTTCTTCGTAAAGAAAACTACCGCAATCAACAGCCAGATTTCTACACCACCATAACCCCATTTTTCTCCTCTGTCTGAAAATGATGTTTCCAAGGTCATTGGTTCCAACCACCCTACCACTGGATTCCATCCCCACCCATCTCCTCCATGCCATCTCTCCAGCAGTTGTGCCTGGTCTGACCCACATCATCAACTCTTTGCTCACCACTGGGACATTTCCCACTGCGTTCAAAGAGGACTGCATCACACCGCTAGTGAAGAAACCCACTCTCAACCTTACACTGCTAGAACACTACAGGCCGGTGTAGTGTGTGAAAATGCATATCTTCCGTCAAAATGTAGATGACCGATTTTAACCTCTAATTCTTTTCTGTCTTCTTAAAAACATTTTTTTTTACTTACCTCACTATTCTTAGCTTTGTATACTGTGCTAGGCTTTAATGGACTGGATTTAATTAACTTATGCATTTTCTTGCCTATATTGCTATAATTGCTTCCAATGTTTCCTCGTCTGTATGTCGCTTTGGATAAAAACGTCTGCTAAATGTAAATGTAATGAAATGTGTAATGTCATGTGTAATGTGTAGTATGTGGCCTTGAAATTTTAGCATGTCTACGTAATCATGAATAAATGCTTCTTGAGACACACAGTGTTGCTTCTTTGCATGCATCAAACGAATTGTTTCTGGCTATATGCATCCATGCATCAGTTTGAGAGGGGTGGAAATGGGACACTTGGGTGAAACAAAACTGCCCCAAAAGTACCCCCACCCACTTTAAATACAGTTTTTTCTAAGTCAATTTGGTACATTTCTCAGATCCGATTTGAAATTATCAAAACTTCTTGTTCAATCCTTACATCCTTGTGTCACTTGTGCACATCAAACAAGCATTTTCTCATTTCTTTGAACAAGTTGCAAATGCTTTGGTACATCCATGCAAGTGAATATGACACAATTCTGTGCAGATTCCTACATTATCAATTGCTTATGTCATGTTGATCAAAATGCATTATAATGGGTCTCTGTTGAATAGTATAATCCCCCATGACATTTAAGCACTAGTTTTACAATATACAGTAAGTATACTTTCAGTAAACAGTGGCATTTTATTTTACTCAATTTAGTGTTTTGCATTTCTATATTCTTTCCACATAGGATTGCAAGACAACTTCAATGTGTTGCAGACGGCCCCTTTTCACACCTAAACAGTCTTTTGGCACTCTCTACAGGGATCTCATCAGGATTCCCTCCCTCCTGCTTTTCCTCTGCTGTCTTGTCTGCACTCCCCCCCTCTGAGGAGCTCTCTCTTTTGAATACCAACAGTGCCACAGACACTCTGTGTTCCACGCTTACATCCTGCTTGGACAACTTATGCCCTCCTACATCTGGACCAGCCCGTGCATCCCTGTCTGCCCCCTGGTTATCGGATGTACCACGTGAGCATCGCACCAGCCTCCAGTCAGCTGAGAGAAAATGGCCCAAGTCAAAAGACCATACTGACCTCTCTCTCTACCAGTCTCTTCTCTCTACTTTCTCCGTTGACGTCACCTCTGCAAAAACTGATTATAACCACTCGAAGATCAGCAACTCTCCTGACTCTAACACACTCTTAAAAACCTCCTCTGCTCTCCTCTGTCCGCCTGCTCCCACACCTTCATCGGAGTTAACGGCTAATGATTTTGCATCGTTCTTCGTAAAGAAAACTACCGCAATCAACAGCCAGATTTCTACACCACCATAACCCCATTTTTCTCCTTTGTCTGAAAATGATGTTTCCAAGGTCATTGGTTCCAACCACCCTACCAATGGATTCCATCCCCACCCATCTCCTCCATGCCATCTCTCCAGCAGTTGTGCCTGGTCTGACCCACATCATCAACTCTTTGCTCACCACTGGGACATTTCCCACTGCGTTCAAAGAGGACTGCATCACACCGCTACTGAAGAAACCCACTCTCAACCTTACACTGCTAGAACACTACAGGCCGGTGTAGTGTGTGAAAATGCATATCTTCCGTCAAAATGTAGATGACCGATTTTAACCTCTAATTATTTTCTGTCTTCTTAAAAATTTTTATTTTTTAGTTACCTCACTATTCTTAGCTTTGTATACTGTGCTAGGCTTTAATGGACTGGATTTAATTAACTTATGCATTTTGTTGCCTATATTGCTATAATTGCTTCCAATGTTTCCTCGTCTGTAAGTCGCTTTGGATAAAAACGTCTGCTAAATGACTAAATGTAAATTTAATGAAATGTGTAATGTCATGTGTAATGTGTAGTGTGTGCCCTTGAAATTTTAGCATGTCTACGTAATCATTAATAAATGCTTCTTGAGACACACAGTGTTGCTTCTTTGCATGCATCAAACGAATTGTTTCTGGCTATATACATCCATGCATCAGTTTGAGAGGGGTGGAAATGGGACACTTGGGTGAAACAAAACTGCCCCAAAAGTACCCCCACCCACTTTAAATACAGTTTTTTCTGAGTCAATTTGGTACATTTCTCAGATCCGATTTGAAATTATCAAAACTTCTTGTTCAATCCTTACATCCTTGTGTCACTTGTGCACATCAAACAAGCATTTTCTCATTTCTTTGAACAAGTTGCAAATGCTTTGGTACATCCATGCAAGTGAATATGACACAATTCTGTGCAGATTCCTACATTATCAATTGCTTATGTCATGTTGATCAAAATGCATTATAATGGGTCTCTGTTGAATAGTATAATCCCCCATGACATTTAAGCACTAGTTTTACAATATACAGTAAGTATACTTCAAGTAAACAGTGGCATTATATTTTACTCAATTTAGTGTTTTGCATTTCTATATTCTTTCCACATAGGATTGCAAGACAACTTCAATGTGTTGCAGACGGCCCCTTTTCACACCTAAACAGTCTTTTGGCACTCTCTACAGGGATCTCATCAGGATTCCCTCCCTCCTGCTTTTCCTCTGCTGTCTTGTCTGCACTCCCCCCCTCTGAGGAGCTCTCTCTTTTGAATACCAACAGTGCCACAGACACTGTGTTCCACGCTTACATCCTGCTTGGACAACCTATGCCCTCCTACATCTGGACCAGCCCGTGCATCCCTGTCTGCCCCCTGGTTATCGGATGTACCACGTGAGCATCGCACCAGCCTCCAGTCAGCTGAGAGAAAATGGCCCAAGTCAAAAGACCATACTGACCTCTCTCTCTAACAGTCTCTTCTCTCTACTCTCTCCGTTGACGTCACCTCTGCAAAAACTGATTATAACCACTCGAAGATCAGCAACTCTCCTGACTCTCACACACTCTTAAAAACCTTCTCTGCTCTCCTCTGTCCGCCTGCTCCCACACCTTCATCGGAGTTAACGGCTAATGATTTTGCATCGTTCTTCGTAAAGAAAACTACCGCCATCAACAGCCAGATTTCTACACCACCATAACCCCATTTTTCTCCTCTGTCTGAAAATGATGTTTCCAAGGTCATTGGTTCCAACCACCCTACCACTGGATTCCATCCCCACCCATCTCCTCCATGCCATCTCTCCAGCAGTTGTGCCTGGTCTGACCCACATCATCAACTCTTTGCTCACCACTGGGACATTTCCCACTGCGTTCAAAGAGGCCTGCATCACACCGCTACTGAAGAAACACACTCTCAACCTTACACTGCTAGAACACTACAGGCCGGTGTAGTGTGTGAAAATGCATATCTTCCGTCAAAATGTAGATGACCGATTTTAACCACTAATTCTTTTCTGTCTTCTTAAAAAAAAATTTTTTACTTACCTCACTATTCTTAGCTTTGTATACTGTGCTAGGTTTTAATGGACTGGATTTAATTAACTTATGCATTTTGTTGCCTATATTGCTATAATTGCTTCCAATGTTTCCTCGTCTGTAAGTCGCTTTGGATAAAAACGTCTGCTAAATGACTAAATGTAAATTTAATGAAATGTGTAATGTCATGTGTAATGTGTAGTGTGTGGCCTTGAAATTTTAGCATGTCTACGTAATCATGAATAAATGCTTCTTGAGACACACAGTGTTGCTTCTTTGCATGCATCAAACGAATTGTTTCTGGCTATATGCATCCATGCATCAGTTTGAGAGGGGTGGAAATGGGACACTTGGGTGAAACAAAACTGCCCCAAAAGTACCCCCACCCACTTTAAATACAGTTTTTTCTAAGTCAATTTGGTACATTTCTCAGATCCGATTTGAAATTATCAAAACTTCTTCTTCAATCCTTACATCCTTGTGTCACTTGTGCACATCAAACAAGCATTTTCTCATTTCTTTGAACAAGTTTCAAATGCTTTGGTACATCCATGCAAGTGAATATGACACAATTCTGTGCAGATTCCTACATTATCAATTGCTTATGTCATGTTGATCAAAATGCATTATAATGGGTCTCTGTTGAATATTATAATCCCCCATGACATTTAAGCACTAGTTTTACAATATACAGTAAGTATACTTCAAGTAAACAGTGGCATTTTATTTTACTCAATTTAGTGTTTTGCATTTCTATATTCTTTCCACATAGGATTGCAAGACAACTTCAATGTGTTGCAGACGGCCCCTTTTCACACCTAAACAGTCTTTTGGCACTCTCTACAGGGATCTCATCAGGATTCCCTCCCTCCAGCTTTTCCTCTGCTGTCTTGTCTGCACTCCCCCCCCCCCTCTGAGGAGCTCTCTCTTTTGAATACCAACAGTGCCACAGACACTCTGTGTTCCACGCTTACATCCTGCTTGGACAACCTATGCCCTCCTACATCTGGACCAGCCCGTGCATCCCTGTCTGCCCCCTGGTTATCGGATGTGCCACGTGAGCCTCGCACCAGCCTCCAGTCAGCTGAGAGAAAATGGCCCAAGTCAAAAGACCATACTGACCTCTCTCTCTACCAGTCTCTTCTCTCTACTTTCTCAGTTGACGTCACCTCTGCAAAAACTGATTATAACCACTCGAAGATCAGCAACTCTCCTGACTCTCACACACTCTTAAAAACCTTCTCTGCTCTCCTTTGTCCGCCTGCTCCCACACCTTCATCGGAGTTAACGGCTAATGATTTTGCATCGTTCTTCGTAAAGAAAACTACAGCCATCAACAGCCAGATTTCTACACAACCATCACCCGCCTTTTCTCCTCTGTCTGAAAATTCAATTCAATTCAATTCAATTCAATTTTATTTATATAGCGCCTTTCACAATTTGCATTGTTCCAAAGCAGCTTTACAGGGGAAAAACGAAAAACCCAAGAAAGGGTAAAACACACTACATGGTGTTTTATATAGTAAATCCAACTATCCTAGTAAATAATATCTAATGTCAGCATCTCCTGGTGGTTTATTTAGCATATTTGCATTAAGTGAATGCTTGGCTGAAAAGATGCGTTTTTAATCTAGATTTAAATTGGGCGAGTGTGTCTGATCCTCGAATAATATCAGGGAGGCTGTTCCAGAGTTTAGGTGCTACGTATGAGAAAGCTCGACCCCCTTTGGTGGATTTAGTTATTCTAGGTATTATCAAAAGTCCTGCGTTTTGAGATCTTAGAGAGCGTGATGGGTTGTAGTATGATAGAAGCTCTGTTAGGTAGGTAGGGGCTAAACCCTTTAAGGCTTTATAAGTGATTAAAAGAACTTTAAAGTCAATACGATACTTAATGGGTAGCCAGTGAAGGGTTGATAAAATTGGGGTTATGTGATCATATTTTCTGGTCCTGGTTAGAACTCTGGCAGCTGCGTTCTGAACTAACTGTAGTTTGTTTATTGATGATGCAGGACAACCACTAAGTAGCGCATTACAGTAGTCAAGTCTTGAGGTCATAAATGCATGAATAAGCTTCTCTGCGTCAGCAACACACAGAATATTTCGTAACTTGGCAACATTTCTTAGGTGGAAAAAGGCTGTTTTTGTGACATTTGAGATGTGATTTCGAAATGAAAGGTTGCTGTCTAATATAACGCCTAGATCTTTTACTGTATTTGTTGGAGTAACAGTACATCCTTCAACTTGCAGTTTATAATCAGAAATATTTGGTTTGCGTGTCTTAGGTCCGATAAGTAATATTTCTGTTTTATTAGAATTTAAAAGAAGGAAATTATAGGTCATCCAATGTTTTATATCTTCAATGCACTCTGCCAATTTGGGTAGCTGGGAGGAATCATCTGGTCTTGATGAGATATATAGCTGAGTATCATCTGCATAGCAATGGAAGCTAATTCCATGTTTTTTAATAATGTTTCCAAGGGGAAGCATGTATATGGAGAACAGCACGGGTCCCAGAACCGATCCCTGAGGTAATCCATAATTTACTTGCGTTAAATAGGATGATTCCCCATTTAGATGGACAAATTGATGTCTGTCTGACAAGTAAGATCTAAACCATTGTAGTGCCTGTCCCTCAATACCGGTATAATTGTGTAAGCGATCTAGAAGTATGTTATGGTCTACGGTATCGAACGCAGAACTAAGGTCAAGCAGGACCAAGAGTGAGATGTTACCTTTATCTGATGCTATAAGCAGGTCGTTTGTAATTTTAACGAGCGCAGTTTCAGTGCTATGATGAGATCTAAAGCCTGACTGAAATTTTTCGTGCATGTCGTTATTTTGTAGGAAAGAGCACAACTGAGTGCACACTACTTTTTCTAGAATTTTAGACAGGTATGGGAGATTTGAAATCGGTCTATAGTTTCCTAGTTCATTTGGATCTAAGTTTGGTTTCTTGATTAGAGGCTTAATGACGGCCATCTTAAAGGGACCTGGGACATGGCCTAGATTAATTGACGAGTTAATAATGTTATAAATGGGCTCAATTGCAACAGGTAGTAACTCTTTTAATAATTTAGTTGGTATGGGGTCTAGTAAGCAAGTTGTAGGTTTAGAAGTTGCGATAAGTTGAATTAAATCTTCCTGTTTTATAGGTGAAAAACGCTGGAGCCTTTCTTTTGGAGCGATGGTTGGTGCTAATTCATAGGACAGATTTGGAGGTTGAGTTTTTACAATTTTGTCGCGAATGTTTTTGATTTTCTCTGTAAAAAATTTCATGAATTCATTGCTACCAAGGTGCGGCGGAATAACAAGGTCAGGTGGTGTCTGTTTATTTGTTAATTTAGCGACTGTGCTAAATAGAAACCTTGGATTGTTTTTGTTGGTTTCTATGAGGTTACGAAGGTGCTCAGCCTTTGCTGCTTTTAGTGCCTTTTTATAACAATTTGCACTCTCTTTCCATGCCATTTTAAAGACTTCTAATTGCGATTTTATCCATTTGCGCTCTAGTTTGCGTGTTTCTCTTTTAAGGGCGCGAGTGGTGCTATTGTACCAGGGTGCAATATTTTTCTCATTAATCTTTTTTGACTTCATAGGTGCAACAGCTTCTAATGTATTAGAGAAAATAGTGCCCCATTTCCTGGTCATGACGTCGAGCGATTCGTTATTTATTGGTCTGGTTATTAAAGGAGTCAGATCTGGCAAGCTCTTTGCGAAGCTATCTTTAGTAGCAGAGGTGATTGTTCTACCCTGTCGATAACGTGTTAAAGGGCTGATTCCGGACGTGCGCAAAGTACCCGTTATAAGATAGTGATCGGTGACATCGTCGCTTTGAGGCATAATATCTATATTGGTTAGATCGGCTCCGTGAGATATAATCAGGTCTAGTGTATGATTAAATCGATGAGTTGGTCCTTTAATGTGTTGTATTACCCCAAAAGATTGTAGTAGTTCTGTAAACGCCACAGCTAATGCATCGTTAGCGCTATCTACGTGGATATTAAAATCTCCGACAATTAGTATTTTATCAACGTTAACCAATAGGTCCGATAGGAAGTCCGCAAACTCTTTCAGAAAATCAGTATAGGGACCAGGGGGTCTATACACCGTAGCCAATGTAAAAGAAACCAATGGTTTTTTACTTTTGTTAGGAATAATTATGTTCAACGCAAGCACTTCAAATGATTTAAATTTATGCTCTGTTCTCTGAGATACAGTAAGAAAGTTTCTAAAGATTGTAGCGACGCCGCCACCCCGACCAATTGGACGTGGCTCATGCATATAACAGTAGCTTGGTGGGGTACACTCATTTAGGCCGAAATAATCATTTGGTTTAAGCCAGGTCTCGGTAAGACAGAGTATATCAAAACTGTTGTCCGTGATCATTTCATTTACAATAACTGCCTTTGAATTTAGTGATCTAATATTAAGTAGGCCGAACTTTATAAATTGGTTTTGGTTGTTTATTACATTGTCTTCAGGTTTAATCACGATCAGATTTTTTCTCTGACTTTTGCCAAAATGTTTACTTTGTAGTATTATTCGGGGGACACATATAGTCTCTATATATTTGGAAACAGTAACATTTATAGCAGTTGAGGCGCACATACTATGGTTAAAGTTTTGACTTACCTGAGGGAGACTTACCTGAGGGAGACATAGTCAACCGGTGCGCAGCGCCTGCGAGATGTTGTCGGACAGGAGAGCCGCTCCGATGCTGCTGGGATGCAGGCCGTCAGGGCGGAAGAGCCTAGGTCGCTCCCAGAACAGATCAAAATTATTTACAAAGAGCAGCTTCTGTTCAATACACCATGACATCAACCATTGATTAAGTGAAAAAAGTCTACTGAACTTATCATTCCCTCGTCGGTAGGTAGGCAGCGGTCCTGATACGATAATCCTCGCTGTGGGCGATGCGTTGCGTACCGTCTCGATCAGACTCCTGAAGTCCCTCTTCAGGATCTCCGACTGCCGCATCCTGACGTCGTTCACTCCCGCGTGCAGCACGACAGCTTCGGCGTTAGAGTTGTCCTTCAGGATCGCAGGTACCTGCGCAGACACATCAAGAACACGAGCACCGGGAAAACAGTGAGTGCGCACCTTACCTTTAGTAGATGTAGCGCGTATGTTCCGGACGATCGAGTCTCCGATGATCACAGCGTTGCATTCGGTCTCGCAGAGGGCTGCAAAGCGGTTCCTGGTCTGGATCTCGAAAACTGGTGGCGGCAGCTGAGTCATCTCACCGGTCCTGGCTAGCGCCTTTCGCCGTTGGTGTGCCGGTGCAGGAGTGAAGTTCATTTGGGCTGGTCGTGTTCTCTTAGCCTGGGCTCTGTGCAGAGAAACACGCGCAGTAGAAGTGGAAGAAGTGTTATAATCGCGATGAAAACTTACCGCGGATTTGCGAGCTTCAGCACGGGATGTTTCCAGCGCCGTTATACGTTCTCGCAGCCGTGTTTGCTTCTCAAGTAAATCCTGGATCTGCTTCTCCACAGCCTCCAATTCCGACTGAAGCGCAAACGTTTCCTCATCTGCACTCAAAGGTACAAACACGTCTGAAGCATTAGCATTAGCCATTAGTGATGTAGTAATGAGAACAGCGAGTTAAGCAGTATGCAGGCGGATAATGCTAATAGCCTAAGGGCTAACACAGAATGATCCGATACAAATAATGTATCAGTACGTTTAGCAACGATTTTTGTTTATGCTATAGTTAAGGATAGGTTTCACTCTCGCTTAATAACGATTTAAGAAACAATTCTTCAAGATGTAACAAGAATAATTAGATTTGAAAGAGCTCCCGCTCAAATCACGCGCTCTCAGTAAACTCTCAGCAAACTCTCAGCAAACAGCACGAAAAATGATGTTTCCAAGGTCATTGGTTCCAACCACCCTACCACCTGCCCACTGGATTCCATCCCCACCCATCTCCTCCATGCCATCTCTCCAGCAGTTGTGCCTGGTCTGACCCACATCATCAACTCTTTGCTCACCACTGGGACATTTCCCACTGCGTTCAAAGAGGACTGCGTCACACCGCTACTGAAGAAACCCACTCTCAACCTTACACTGCTAGAACACTACAGGCCGGTGTAGTGTGTGAAAATGCATATCTTCCGTCAAAATGTAGATGACCGATTTTAACCTCTAATTCTTTTCTGTCTTCTTAAAAAAAAATTTTTTTTAGTTACCTCACTATTCTTAGCTTTGTATACTGTGCTAGGCTTTAATGGACTGGATTTGATTAACTTATGCATTTTGTTGCCTATATTGCTATAATTGCTTCCAATGTTTCCTCGTCTGTAAGTCGCTTTGGATAAAAACGTCTGCTAAATGACTAAATGTAAATTTAATGAAATATGTAATGTCATGTGTAATGTGTAGTGTGTGGCCTTGAAATTTTAGCATGTCTACGTAATCATGAATAAATGCTTCTTGAGACACACAGTGTTGCTTCTTTGCATGCATCAAACAAATTGTTTCTGGCTATATGCATCCATGCATCAGTTTGAGAGGGGTGGAAATGGGACACTTGGGTGAAACAAAACTGCCCCAAAAGTACCCCCACCCACTTTAAATACAGTTTTTTCTAAGTCAATTTGGTACATTTCTCAGATCCGATTTGAAATTATCAAAACTTCTTGTTCAATCTTTACATCCTTGTGTCACTTGTGCACATCAAACAAGCATTTTCTCATTTCTTTGAACAAGTTGCAAATGCTTTGGTACATCCATGCAAGTGAATATGACACAATTCTGTGCAGATTCCTACATTATCAATTGCTTATGTCATGTTGATCAAAATGTATTATAATGGGTCTCTGTTGAATAGTATAATCCCCCATGACATTTAAGCACTAGTTTTACAATATACAGTAAGTATACTTCAAGTAAACAGTGGCATTTTATTTTACTCAATTTAGTGTTTTGCATTTCTATATTCTTTCCACATAGGATTGCAAGACAACTTCAATGTGTTGCAGACGGCCCCTTTTCACACCTAAACAGTCTTTTGGCACTCTCTACAGGGATCTCATCAGGATTCCCTCCCTCCTGCTTTTCCTCTGCTGTCTTGTCTGCACTCCCCCCCTCTGAGGAGCTCTCTCTTTTGAATACCAACAGTGCCACAGACACTCTGTGTTCCACGCTTACATCCTGCTTGGACAACCTATGCCCTCCTACATCTGGACCAGCCCGTGCATCCCTGTCTGCCCCCTGGTTATCGGATGTACCACGTGAGCATCGCACCAGCTTCCAGTCAGCTGAGAGAAAATGGCCCAAGTCAAAAGACCATACTGACCTCTCTCTCTACCAGTCTCTTCTCTCTACTTTCTCCGTTGACGTCACCTCTGCAAAAACTGATTATAACCACTCGAAGATCAGCAACTCTCCTGACTCTCACACACTCTTAAAAATCTTCTCTGCTCTCCTCTGTCCGCCTGCTCCCACACCTTCATCGGAGTTAACGGCTAATGATTTTGCATCGTTCTTCGTAAAGAAAACTACCGCAATCAACAGCCAGATTTCTACACCACCATAACCCCATTTTTCTCCTCTGTCTGAAAATGATGTTTCCAAGGTCATTGGTTCCAACCACCCTACCACTGGATTCCATCCCCACCCATCTCCTCCATGCCATCTCTCCAGCAGTTGTGCCTGGTCTGACCCACATCATCAACTCTTTGCTCACCACTGGGACATTTCCCACTGCGTTCAAAGAGGACTGCATCACACCGCTAGTGAAGAAACCCACTCTCAACCTTACACTGCTAGAACACTACAGGCCGGTGTAGTGTGTGAAAATGCATATCTTCCGTCAAAATGTAGATGACCGATTTTAACCTCTAATTCTTTTCTGTCTTCTTAAAAACATTTTTTTTTTACTGACCTCACTATTCTTAGCTTTGTATACTGTGCTAGGCTTTAATGGACTGGATTTAATTAACTTATGCATTTTCTTGCCTATATTGCTATAATTGCTTCCAATGTTTCCTCGTCTGTATGTCGCTTTGGATAAAAACGTCTGCTAAATGTAAATGTAATGAAATGTGTAATGTCATGTGTAATGTGTAGTATGTGGCCTTGAAATTTTAGCATGTCTACGTAATCATGAATAAATGCTTCTTGAGACACACAGTGTTGCTTCTTTGCATGCATCAAACGAATTGTTTCTGGCTATATGCATCCATGCATCAGTTTGAGAGGGGTGGAAATGGGACACTTGGGTGAAACAAAACTGCCCCAAAAGTACCCCCACCCACTTTAAATACAGTTTTTTTCTAAGTCAATTTGGTACATTTCTCAGATCCGATTTGAAATTATCAAAACTTCTTGTTCAATCCTTACATCCTTGTGTCACTTGTGCACATCAAACAAGCATTTTCTCATTTCTTTGAACAAGTTGCAAATGCTTTGGTACATCCATGCAAGTGAATATGACACAATTCTGTGCAGATTCCTACATTATCAATTGCTTATGTCATGTTGATCAAAATGCATTATAATGGGTCTCTGTTGAATAGTATAATCCCCCATGACATTTAAGCACTAGTTTTACAATATACAGTAAGTATACTTTCAGTAAACAGTGGCATTTTATTTTACTCAATTTAGTGTTTTGCATTTCTATATTCTTTCCACATAGGATTGCAAGACAACTTCAATGTGTTGCAGACGGCCCCTTTTCACACCTAAACAGTCTTTTGGCACTCTCTACAGGGATCTCATCAGGATTCCCTCCCTCCTGCTTTTCCTCTGCTGTCTTGTCTGCACTCCCCCCCTCTGAGGAGCTCTCTCTTTTGAATACCAACAGTGCCACAGACACTCTGTGTTCCACGCTTACATCCTGCTTGGACAACTTATGCCCTCCTACATCTGGACCAGCCCGTGCATCCCTGTCTGCCCCCTGGTTATCGGATGTACCACGTGAGCATCGCACCAGCCTCCAGTCAGCTGAGAGAAAATGGCCCAAGTCAAAAGACCATACTGACCTCTCTCTCTACCAGTCTCTTCTCTCTACTTTCTCCGTTGACGTCACCTCTGCAAAAACTGATTATAACCACTCGAAGATCAGCAACTCTCCTGACTCTAACACACTCTTAAAAACCTCCTCTGCTCTCCTCTGTCCGCCTGCTCCCACACCTTCATCGGAGTTAACGGCTAAGGATTTTGCATCGTTCTTCGTAAAGAAAACTACCGCAATCAACAGCCAGATTTCTACACCACCATAACCCCATTTTTCTCCTTTGTCTGAAAATGATGTTTCCAAGGTCATTGGTTCCAACCACCCTACCAATGGATTCCATCCCCACCCATCTCCTCCATGCCATCTCTCCAGCAGTTGTGCCTGGTCTGACCCACATCATCAACTCTTTGCTCACCACTGGGACATTTCCCACTGCGTTCAAAGAGGACTGCATCACACCGCTACTGAAGAAACCCACTCTCAACCTTACACTGCTAGAACACTACAGGCCGGTGTAGTGTGTGAAAATGCATATCTTCCGTCAAAATGTAGATGACCGATTTTAACCTCTAATTATTTTCTGTCTTCTTAAAAAATTTTATTTTTTAGTTACCTCACTATTCTTAGCTTTGTATACTGTGCTAGGCTTTAATGGACTGGATTTAATTAACTTATGCATTTTGTTGCCTATATTGCTATAATTGCTTCCAATGTTTCCTCGTCTGTAAGTCGCTTTGGATAAAAACGTCTGCTAAATGACTAAATGTAAATTTAATGAAATGTGTAATGTCATGTGTAATGTGTAGTGTGTGCCCTTGAAATTTTAGCATGTCTACGTAATCATTAATAAATGCTTCTTGAGACACACAGTGTTGCTTCTTTGCATGCATCAAACGAATTGTTTCTGGCTATATACATCCATGCATCAGTTTGAGAGGGGTGGAAATGGGACACTTGGGTGAAACAAAACTGCCCCAAAAGTACCCCCATCCACTTTAAATACAGTTTTTTCTAAGTCAATTTGGTACATTTCTCAGATCCGATTTGAAATTATCAAAACGTCTTGTTCAATCCTTACATCCTTGTGTCACTTGTGCACATCAAACAAGCATTTTCTCATTTCTTTGAACAAGTTGCAAATGCTTTGGTACATCCATGCAAGTGAATATGACACAATTCTGTGCAGATTCCTACATTATCAATTGCTTATGTCATGTTGATCAAAATGCATTTTAATGGGTCTCTAAAGAATAGTATAATCCCCGATGACATTTAAGCACTTGTTTTACAATATACAGTAAGTATACTTCAAGTAAACAGTGGCATTTTATTTTACTCAATTTAGTGTTTTGCATTACTATATTCTTTCCACATAGGATTGCAATACAACTTCAATGTGTTGCAGACGGCCCCTTTTTACACCTAAACAGTCTTTTGAAACTCTCTACAGGGATCTCATCAGGATTCCCTCCCTCCTGCTTTTCCTCTGCTGTCTTGTCTGCACTCCCCCCCTCTGAGGAGCTCTCTCTTTTGAATACCAACAGTGCCACAGACACTGTGTTCCACGCTTACATCCTGCTTGGACAACCTATGCCCTCCTACATCTGGACCAGCCCGTGCATCCCTGTCTGCCCCCTGGTTATCGGATGTACCACGTGAGCATCGCACCAGCCTCCAGTCAGCTGAGAGAAAATGGCCCAAGTCAAAAGACCATACTGACCTCTCTCTCTACCAGTCTCTACTTTCTCCGTTGACGTCACCTCTGCAAAAACTGATTATAACCACTCGAAGATCAGCAACTCTCCTGACTCTCACACACTCTTAAAAACCTTCTCTGCTCTCCTCTGTCCGCCTGCTCCCACACCTTCATCGGAGTTAACGGCTAATGATTTTGCATCTTTCTTCGTAAAGAAAACTACCGCAATCAACAGCCAGATTTCTACATCACCATAACCCCATTTTTCTCCTCTGTCTGAAAATGATGTTTCCAAGGTCATTGGTTCCAACCACCCTACCACTGGATTCCATCCCCACCCATCTCCTCCATGCCATCTCTCCAGCAGTTGTGCCTGGTCTGACCCACATCATCAACTCTTTGCTCACCACTGGGACATTTCCCACTGCGTTCAAAGAGGCCTGCATCACACCGCTACTGAAGAAACCCACTCTCAACCTTACACTGCTAGAACACTACAGGCCGGTGTAGTGTGTGAAAATGCATATCTTCCGTCAAAATGTAGATGACTGATTTTAACCACTAATTCTTTTCTGTCTTCTTAAAAAATTTTTTTTTACTTACCTCACTATTCTTAGCTT